>NC_080579.1:74812458-77312458 GCF_029962835.1 Magnolia sinica | reverse complement strand
TAGTATTTGGAGCACCTCCGAGACTATATTAACGTTGACGTGAATGACACGTGTACCAAACGAAATGTCGATCAATTTCATGTACTGTTTTCATGTACTGCTCGATCAATTTCATGAAGTGCTCAGTCAACTTCATGAAGTATTCGGTCACTTTCAAGTACTCGTTCAATTTCAGAAAGTACTCATTCAATTTCATGTGAGGCTCGATCAATTTCATATTTTGACATTTCGTTGGGCACACGCGTGAAGTGATGTCACCAAGTTATGTGGGTCCCACCATGATGTATGTTTTGTATCCACATTGTCCATCCATTTGGAGAGATCATTTTAGGGCATTAGCCAAAGAATAAGTCAGATCCATTAAATCCTCCTAAGGCCCACTGTACTATTTATTTGACATCCAATTTGTTGATTAGCTCATACAGACCCAGGTGAAGGGAAAAAACAAAGATCAGATTGATCCAAAACTTTAATGGCCCCCAAAAAGTTTTTAATGGGCAACATTCATTCAACGTTGTTTCTTGTAACGTGGTCCACTTTGAGATTGGGATATACCTCATTTTTGGTCTCATACCGTAAAATGATCTAGAAAAATAGATGGACAGCATGGATGAAACACATACATCATGGTGGGGCCCACAAGGCACCGACCACCAGCCATTGGATGGTGGCAAGGGAGTAGCCAATCCATTTCGAGTTGGATGGGCAGCAAGACAGAGGTTGGAAGGGTATTTTCGTCCCCATGTTGTATCCGTACAACAATGGTTTAGTTTCGGAAAGTAAAGTTTGGGAGCATTTAGAGAAGCCGGTGGGTGAAATGTGAGATTTACAGTGAGAAAATTCCAGAAGAAAAATGATTAAATTATAGAGATACAATTTCTTGCCATAACATCCTTTCTCATGTCCTGCAGCTTATCGGAAACTAATTGTAAGGGAAAAATTGTCCACAGCTATCACTTTTTTTGGGATAAACTCTAAGCCATTGAATGGCCTTTTGCAATTGAACTCACAATCATGTGTATATATATATATATATATATATATATATATATATATATATATATATATATATATTCTAAAATACTCTTAACTTCATTTAAAACGTTAAGATCTTCAACATCGGAGACTATTTGTAACGGTAAAAACGTCCAAAATGCAACCAACGACACATAAAGTCTCTCTCAATGTACATGGATGATATGCACGCACTTAGAAATTACTTAAAAAGTGTAAATGGAATACAAGGAATTCAAATTAAGCTGTCCAATTTGATTATCTGACTATCAGATTAATGAACATTGATTCAATAGTTAAAATGAAAAATATGCGATGATCCTGTTACAAGAAAAGAGTGTCAACAAATCCAAGGTCAGGATTGTTGGACCAATTTGATTTTGAGATTGAGACTCTCACTCATTGACAGTGAGTTTCATAATTTAGTCCATTTAATTTGATATATATATATATATAACATGTACAATTTTTTTTAAATTTTTTTTTATTGTCTGCGTATGAAGTGCCATCACTAGCCGAGTAAGAGTAACTTAGTTTCAAGGTTATATTATAATAATTCATTGTCTTGAGCAATTCCTCTGCATTGAGGAGAATATGATGACATCCATGACCGAAGATTTGATACTCTGCCGCAAACAATGGTTGATACGCAGTCTATACAAAATTGTCTAAGTGGCATACAAGGGGACACTTCTATCTTTGGTGGGATTTGCTTGATAATATTTTCAAGAAAAATCTCAAATTTTGAAAATTGAGGGAGAAATTTTCAAGCCGAAAAACAGCTGAGAACGAGATCTGTCACCATTATCGGCATCTTGCTGAAAAAATTAGCCCAATACAATCATAAGGTTGGCCATACAACAGAAAACACTGTATGACTGCCCGAAAACTGCCAAATTCTAGCAGTAGGGCACATGTAGTATGCGTGTTGAATCTAAGCCGTTCAAAAGGTAAATCAGGCCGATCTATTCATGTAAGTGGGTACCACCTCCTTGAGCTTGTTGGTTTCTGTGCCTTTTTTCATTGCTTTCAATGCTGTGGACAGCTTAATGGTTGGGTCGAACTAAATTATCACAGCTGGATGCACCTTTTGAGGGGGTTAGATTCATCCACCTATCACATGGGGCCCACAATATCCCAGTGCCACTATTCCTTATGGTGGTGCTGGTACTGCCGGGCCATTCCCCTGCAACTCAATTTGAACAGTCTAAGTTGTGGGCCAAGATCTAGATGGAACATGAATAACAAAAAAAAAAAAGAGTAATTGCACTGATTTAGTTACCCAACTAGACGATTTGTGGACATGATGAATGGTTGGAGTGAAAAATAGCAATGTCCTAGTTCAGCAAACAAAGGTCCATGAATCAAAGGTTAGATCTGTTCAAAGGATCTGATTTTAGGGTAACTACCAATCTATACGGGGTCCAGCAATTTGGACAGTTTAATTCTGTGAGTCAAGATATGCCACTTGATAGACACTGCGTTTCAACAATGAAGTCATGGTTTTGAGTGCCCAAGTGAGGTGCGTGAGTAGAGCTGGGCACGGGACAACTTGACTCAGCAAACTCTTTTAGACCCGACTTGATCCGAACCGAGTGGGTGAGTCAATCTGAACCGAGTAGACTTCATCCAATCCAAACTCAAAACCGAATCGAGTTCGGGTCACCTGGTAACTCGACTCAACCCAAAATTTAACTCGGTACTGATTCGACTCGATTCGAAACCCGCTCATACATATATATAAAAAAACCCTCAAATTTGACGTTTCAGATCTGAGATGCCGTGTCACTGATGGAGAGGCTGCAATTCTGGCAGGTTCACCTAGGTATTGAGTCGTGGTTTCAGCCTGTGGATAATCGCTGCACCCGACCTGACTCAGTAATTGTGACCGGGTTGAACCTAGTCCGGATTAATCCAGGCTAGACCCGGACTCGGATCGCGTCAGGCATGCTGGACTTGGTACCGAGTTGGGCGGAGTTCAGGTCAGGTCTAATTCAAAATTGGATGAGCCCTAACTCAGTCCGATTCGGGTCAGCCCTAACTCAGTCTGATTCAACTAGATGCCCAGCTATATGCATGAGTAGGTGCGTGTGTAAAAAATAAAAATAAAAAAATAAAAATAAAAATAAAAAAAGATATGCCACATGTAAAATACCTAATAGCCAGAGTATCAAGCAATTGCTGGAGTGCACTTTGTAAGTTCACTACTGTCTCACCAGTGGAATTGAGCCGTGCATGTGCGCGATCAGAGTCACACATCGGGCAATCACCACCAGGTGGATGAAGCAAGACTTTCGACTGCAAATCTACTGCAAGAACAAAAATTGAGCAATGATCTACAAGGAAATGGTACAATACAGAATGTTGTACAGCAATAGGGTAAGCCTCCCATCATAGCATGACTTGTGGCACCTTAAAAGCATTTGGAAGCAAAAAAAATGCCAATTATTGTTATTATTATTTTTTTGAAAAATGAGTTATATGCAGCGATTGGTGGCCTACCCTAACACCGTATAACATGAAGGAAAGAGATTTACACGAAATAAAATTTGAAATTGAATGCAATGTTCTGGTATGTCTTCTATTTCTTAAAGCAATGGGAAGATCATGTTCAAAGAAGTGGTGTTGGTGTTGAAAAATTAATATAGAAAAAATATTTTCTGTAAAATAGGTAAACCGAAAATAATCAGAAATCAGGATAGGCTGAAGCATGTATGAGAACGCTGTCCTTGAAGCGTTATTTGCCCCTACTCGAATAGATTAAGTATGCTGAAAAGTTTCAGGCAAATCACTTCTAGGATACGACAAGCCTGGTATGGATCTGCGTTCAGCAAATACGAGGATCCACTAATGGAACTCTTGTACACAAATATCTAGCAGAAATGATAAAAAGAAACATCCCAAAATCAGAGAAGAAGAAAGATGTGTAAGACCACTGCACTGGTCTGTTATTCAGCTAATGGTTCAGATGAACCATTCAAGACCACAACGTTGGTTTGTTCTTCAAGCAATGGTTCGGATGAACCATGCTGTCTTGCTGGAGTATCTTGTTTTTAAGAAAGGATTTTCATATGAGTATGCTTGGAGAGTGTTTGTGATGGATTGTAAACCCATCCAAGCACTATTTATATAGGCTAGGATTGCTGGCAGTTTTGGTCCAGTGCCTTAAATCCACATGACCGTTTTGTAGCTGTTATGAGAAACTATTCATTATTGGCAGTTTCTAACTATTGTGCATGTGGTGTAACACCTGTTGCATGCAATAGTTTCTAACCGTTTAGACTCAAATGGCTAGCCGTTTCTAGCTGTTGGGCTAGCCACATGCAACGGTTTTTGCATGGTCAGCTATAAATAGCATGAGGAGTTACACCTCACTATAGCGGCTATATTTCTAGCCTCTATACCGCGAAGTGCAAAGTGCGCCACTAGCGCCTCAATAGTCACACTGCCTCACATGCCCACGCCCTCGCACCGTGACTGTGACCGAGCCCGTGCCCGAGCGCGAGCGCGCGTGCACGCACGGGTTCACACTGGAACACACAAGCCCGATACACCTCGGACTAAGTGAGTAAATATTATAGTACTTCACCTTTCTCATATAACCACAAAATTTTCTTTTAGCTTTTCCAATGTGAGACTATTCCCAAAACAACAAAAAAGTAGGTTTTTTCAAAAAAAACAACTTTATATAATATACAATTTTTTATTTAAAATTAATATTTTACAACAATCCTTTACTAATTTTAAAATATATTTTTCAGAAAAATATATATCTGTTAGAATAGAAACAACTTATATGCATAAAGAAAGATATCTTTCGATTTGAATTTTCCCTTAGTATAAGTATCTCAAAGATCTATTGAAATTACTGGTAACCGCAGCGTTACACCAGTTATTCCTAGATAACAAAGCCGGAGAAACTACACACATATTCACTATTATGTATATTAAAGTTCCTACAATCTTGCTCAGCACAATTAACGCCCATATGCTCATCCTACTTCATGAACGATCATACAAGAAACTCCAACTCTTATGAAAGACGACACCATCTCTACGTCCACATAAGTGAAATCCTTTCAATGTCTTCGTTACTTATTAAGACACTTGTCAATTAAACTGGATTTCATTAAGAGTTCTAAGACTCAATCCTCTTTCGTAACGCTCATCACTTCTCTATTATGGATGAAGTCTTATATAATTTTAGTGCAGAAAACTTTCCACATATCAGTAACTTGTTTTTACCCATTAAACCCGAAATTAGAGATTTTCTAATTTTAGGTTGAGTTACCATCACTGGTGGAACTTTGGTTGAAGAGTTTCAACCCCATCCCTCTAGAAGTTACCTTTACTACCTCTCTCGTTAAAGGTTTAGTAAAAAAAGTAAAGTAAGTTATTACTTGATTTCACATAGAAAATTGCAATGATTCCATGTCGAATCAATTGTCTCATATAATCATGTCGTAGACTTATATGTCTAGACTTATCATTATAAGTGTCGCAATAGGCTCTAGCTAATGCGGCTTCACTATCAAAATGTAGTGGCACAGCCAGAATACGCTTTAAACAAAAAGGGATTTCTAATAAAAGATCTCTTAGCCACTCAACCTGTTTGCCTGTTGCAGCCAATGCTATAAATTCAAACTCCATAGTCGAGTGCGTTATGCAGGTCTGTTTCTTGGATCCCTAAGATACAGCTGCACCTCCTAGGGTGAATACGTACCCTGTAGTAGACTTGTTGTCTCCTGCACTCGATATACAGCTCGCATCGGTATATCCTTCCAATACGGCAGGAAACTCGTACAATAGCCCTAAATCTTTAGTTGCTTTTAAGTAACCAAGGACTCTACTGATTGCATTCTAGTATTCAGCAATGGGATTACTAGTAAACCTACTAAGTTTACTCACAGCATATGCGATATCTGGTCTAGTGCATTACATAGCATACATAAAACTCCATATAGCACTCCATTACTCTAGTTGTGTAACTACTCTTCCGTTATTCTCTTTAAACTTGATACTTGGATCGAATGAGGTTTTTGCTTTTTTTTTATATATATATTTAGATGATAAACTTGTTTAGTATCTTCTTAATATAATAAGATTGATACAAAGCATAATCCCCACAATGTTTTTTAACTTTGATACTTAAGATAGTATCTACTTATTCAAGATCCTTCATTTTGAATATAAAAGATAAAAACATCTTTGTTTTAGTTACACCTTCCATTTTATTACTAATTATTAATATCTCATTAACATATAGACAAATAATAATTACACAGCTACCATCAACTTTAGAATATATGCATTTATCAACTACATTATGCATGAAACGATGAGATGGTATTTTGGAATTAAACTTCTCATGTCATTGTTTTGCTGCTTGTTTTAATCCATACAAAGATTTGATTAATCTCACACTTTATTTTCATTTCCTGGTAAAATGAATCATTCAAGTTGTTCCATGTATACTTCCTCATTGAGGTCACCATTCAAGAATGCAGTCTTTACATTCATTTAGTGTATGTGAAAATGATGTATGAAAGCTAGTGCAAATAATATCCTAATTGATGTTATTCTAGCTATAGGAGAGTGTGTCAAAATAATTTATCCCTTCTTTTTGTCTGAAACTCTTAGCTACTAGTATAGCTTTAAAGGTTTGGATAGTCTCATCAGTGTGATATCTCTTCCCAAATACCCACTTGCAACCTATAGGTCAAGAGCCTAGAGGTAAGTTAACTAGTTCTCATGTTTGATTTGACACTATAAATTCCATTTCATCATTAATAGCTTCTTTCCAGAAAGCCAAGTCTCTAGAAGACATAGCCTCTTTATATATTTTAGAGTCATCTTTTATAGTCATTACTATAAGTATTTTTCTTATAACATTTTCTCTATCTCCTTCTACAAAATTGAAAAATATGCGTTGAGAGTCTATTTGATCATCGTCTAGACTCTTCTCTACTCTTATCATTTGACTCCTACGAGGTTCAATAGGAGTTTCTACTACTTGTGGAGCTATACTATCTGATTCTCTATTAGGAGTTTAGATTTCATTATCCTTTGACTTCAAGGACAGTGAGTTCTCAAAGAATTCAACGTCTTTAGATTCTATAATGGTGTTAGACTCTAGATCTAGGAGCCTATAAGCTTTACTATTTTGTGCATACCATATGAAAGCGCACGTAATAGATCTGGGTCTTAACTTGATTCTTTTTGGATCAGGAGTTCTGCAATATGCAAGACACCCCTACACTTTAAGATATCATAGGTTAAGTTTTCTACCTTTCCATGTTTCATATGGCAATGTTTTATACTTTTTAGATGGAATTTTGTTTAATATGTGACATGCTGCAAGCAGTGCCTCACCCCAGAGACTGAGTGACAACTTTGCTCGTATTAGCATTGAGTTGACCATCTCTACTAACGTTTTATTCTTCCTTTCTGTTATAACATTTTGTTGCGGTCAAGGTATTCCGTATCAGTATCGATTGACGTAACGGTGCCCACCGATACTGATACCGATATGGATACAGGGGTATAACGGTGATACAGGGGCGTAACTGTGCAATTTTTTTTTTTGCCAAAAAAATATGAAAAAATATGAATTAAATCCAGAATATTCTAAGCATTCCAAATATGCATTCATTTATAAATTGGAACATGTTTATGGTGGTGTAACGGTCCACTCTTTGGTGAGAAGTTGTATCGGACTGTCTGATGAATTTATGAACCAGACAACCTGGATTGACTACAAAACTCATATATTTAATTTTCTAACTATCCACTATCAATGATAGATATATTAGAATGAATATAATATGAAAATATCTTACATGTGTACGTGTTTGCAATTATTTTTTTATAATTTATTCTATATTAAGTTATTAATAATTTAACATACCTGTGGCTGTGACTGTGATTCTTGTCCTGTAACCTGTCATCCTCAAGTCAAAAATATTATGTAATTCATATACCTAATAATTTGATATCATTTTCCCCCATAAATCTTTAAAAAAATTAAAATTAAATTGAGGTAAATTGTGTTGTCAATTCGGGGTTGGTTTTGGGACCATTTGATGCCCCAAACTAGCCTCAAATTAATGTAATCTATTGGCACTTATTCCACTAATGGATTGGTGGACATTTATTGGACAGTGAAAAATGAAAAATATCTAATGGTCCTATTTCAAAAAACAAGTGTATGCAAACTAATGGTAAAATTGTAGGAGTTATTTAATTTCGGGATGGTGACTTAGCAACAATGGTCCCAAAATTTAATTGGTTAATTTTGAGTTGATATATACGTCATGTATAAATTTTTAGGGCCATATATTGGGGTCCACTCGATTATGTATTATACATCCATGTCATCCATACGTTTCGTCAACTCATTTAAGGGCATTGGAAAAAAAATAAGGTAAATCCAAATCTCAGGTGGACCACTAGTGGGCCAGGCTATGTGACCTTATGAACAGGTTCAATGGAAAATAAACATTATAGTGGACCGCATGGATATTCTACACATAAATCAAGGTGGGGCCACTTAACAAAACAATGGCAAGTGCAGAGGCGGATTGCGTACTGAGTTACTCAGTACACTAAGCGTAATGAGTAAACTTTGTGGGTTCCACTATAATTTATGTATTTTATCCAATCCGTCCATACATTTTACCAGATGATTTTATGGCCCTATCTCAAAAATGAAGAATATAAAAAGCTAAAATGGACCACACCATAGGAAACAGTGTGAATTGAATGTCTACCGTTGAAAATTTCTTAGGGGCCATAGAAGTTTTAGATCAAGCTTATATTTGTATTTTCCATTCATCCATGTTTGTATGATCTTATGAGAAGGTTGGATGACAAATAAACATCACTGTGGG
This sequence comes from Magnolia sinica, assembly GCF_029962835.1. Taxonomy (NCBI): domain Eukaryota; kingdom Viridiplantae; phylum Streptophyta; class Magnoliopsida; order Magnoliales; family Magnoliaceae; genus Magnolia; species Magnolia sinica. The sequence continues at coordinate 77,303,555 of NC_080579.1, read as the reverse complement.
GCCTAGCAAGGTTGTAACGCTCCGTACTTTTCAATACACGGGTATTACTAGGGAAGTCTAAATCTGTTTACACGTGTGTGGAAACATACGTGGTTATCCTTGCACACCAAGACCCAGTAGTTCTCGATATATTCATCTCAACCGTCTTGTGCAATATGCATCAGTATAACAAGCCATCTATCCAATTGATTTCCAAATTAGTTCGTCAAATCTTCAGGACATGAGCCAATCAATCCATCCATCCTACGTCCTAAGGTCTGGATCAACAAACCTATCATTCGTTTAACTTTAAAAACTCCCACAGCGGTACACCACTTGGTCATTACAATTAGGCCACTTGATTACTAAACTTCCTAATGACTTCACCTAAACTAGGCTGAAAACCCTAGGAACCCTCCCTGATCATATTTCGTGATGATTTGACCGTCAGATCTTCATAGATCGTAAAATAATCCATGTTTAGAAAGCAGGACTCATTTACTAATTTAAAACAACTTAACCTTTCTTATCAATCCCTACAATAACTAAAAGGCGTTGGTTAAGATGCAAACCACGGTGAACAATTTAGAAAATTAATGTAGATGATAATAATAACAATAATTAAATATTTAATGAGACAGATGGTCCTAATAACCTACAGAGCGAGACCCACCGCTTGATAAAAGAAAACATGCATATGTGGAGTAAACATAATAATAGTAATAATAATAACAATAAAAATAGTGATAATAATAATAATAATAATAACATTATATAACTTGATATTTAGTGTTATAAGGGCACGATAGGTCATATATCCATGATTTGACCACTGATGATTGAATCGGAACTAATCCAACCATTGGATTGGCGGAAATCATTAATTGAACATGTAATCAGCATGTGCAGGCCACCTGAGTTTAGGATCCGCCTTGTGGTCGGTCAGGGGTCTTGATAAGATCGGTGGAAGTTGATGGACGGCTCTGATTTTGTTAGCCAGTCCTATGGACCCCACTTTGGGGATGTGCATGTGTACAGTTCGCATGCACTTGCAGTGCACTGAGCTGAGAAGCTCGGTCAGACTGCGTTGACCCGTGCTTCACCAAAAACGGAGAGATTTCTCTCTCCCTCTGTTTTTGCCAACTGACGGACGGGCGTCCGTTTGGGACGTCCGTGGCCCACCATGATCACCCAGTTGGGAGATCCGAACCGTCCACCTTATCGGATGGAAGGTGAAGACCAAAACCACAGTTGTCCCACCTTATATTACACACAGGTGTGCACACGAGGACCGGCACAAAATAGTCCTACAAACAAACGTTTCCAAAAATGGAAACTGTTTTGGCAGGCCAGCTAGCACGATCCGAGTAAGGGGAATCCTTCTCATCTCTGACGTCCATTTGATAGCATCCTAGCCGTCCATTCCTGGGGTTTTCTACCCACAGTAAAAAGAAAAACCACAGGTGGTTTGGTTTTGCCAGCCGTATCTGGAGACCGGTGTAAACCAGCTTAGTCCTAACCGTGTATTTTCATCCAACGGTCTAGGTAGGACTAGGGTTCTCTATATGAAGGAGAGGATCGGACGGCGGCAGGAGGATCACCTTCCGTTTCTTGTGGCGGCCCGAAAATGACCATTTTCTTCCTTCCCTTGAACCCACCAGCCAAACTTCCTTAGAGCTTCACTCTGACCATTCCCCGAGCTCTCATAGGCATGATTACACCACACAGGGCCTTCGTTTTGGAGGAAAGCTCACCCGACGGAGACCTGCCATTTTCGTCCAAGGTTCTTCCTCGTTTTAAGTTTAGCCACACCACCTCAACTCGGACCGAGTTTGGACGGGGCTAGACTGTAGGCTCGGTGGGATGATGCAAGATAAAGCAGAGAGATGCATGGAGGAAAGAGAGGAAAGAAAGAAAAAAGTAAGAGAGAGTGAGAGTTCGGACTCAGGCTAGAGCCGCACTACTTGCTGCAGTGTGCAACTCGGGCCAGTTTCGGACCGAGTTGGGTCCAATCCATGCCAACAATAGGGCTGGTTTGGGCCTGGTTCGAGTGCTGCTAGATGCTTCCAGCAGCAGCAAAAAGAGAAGTAGAGAAGACAGGGAGAGAGAGATGTGGAGGCAGGCTGCTACCAGCTGCCACCGTGTTGCACCGACTCGACTCAGTCCCAAGTCGAGTTGGGTCTAGTGCGCCTAGCATGCTCGGTCGGGCCTGTCTCAGTCACCTTGCTAGGCATTGCATCAGAGGGTGAGAGAAGAAAAGAAAGGGAGAAGAAGGAGAGGAACGTTGTCCCCTTCGTGGGACTCTGGTCGAGTCAACCCACTGACTCAATCGAGTCCACTAAGTTAGGCCGTCCCTGAGCCAAGTCCAACTAGCTCTAGACTTCCCAGAAGAAAGAAGGGGAAGATAGGATGGAGAGAAGAAGAAAAACAAAAGAGACGGAGAAGAAGGCGGGTTTTGGTGGCTACCAAGCCGACTCGGCTGAAACTGAGTTTGACTCGATTGAGTCAAGGTGGGACCTGGTCCAGACATTGCTGGATTTCCAACATGTGGAAAACAAAGGGTAGGAGAAGAAGAGAAAGGAGAGAGAGAGAGAGAGAGAGAGAGAGAGAGAGAGAGAGAGTAATATGGGTAGTTGAGTTGAGCCGAGCCAACTCGACTCGAACCGAGTCGACTAAGGTGAGTCCACGTCTCTCCTCCATATCGAAATTCTTTCGATTGCAATTTACATTTTTACCATTCCATCATTATTAGGATGATGAATATTAGGGATGAATAACAGTTAGTAAGTTATCTAGATCGATATTAGTGTTACATATAAAACAAAAATTATCATTGTTAACTATTAGTATTTTGTCATTATAAATAATAGGTCTTGGTATTTATTTATTATCATTAGTATTACTATGATATTTGCAATTATATAGCATGATTAACTATTAGAAGATTATCCGTGCCTACATTAGTTATTATAAATAAACAAGAAATTTTACGGTTATTAAATATTGGCATTTTATTTATCATGCTCGAATATTATCATTGATAGTAGATTATACAATTTAATATCATCATGATGATTATCATTGCCGCGATAGTTAGCATCAATCGTAACATTAATGTTAATAAATATTTTATAAGCATTAAATTAACATTATGATTAATTACACACCACTAGAGTTCAACCTTAAAGATCTAGCCTAAACCTAAACTCTAGGATAAAACCCTAGACCTAAGCAACCGAAACTATAGGATAATAACCTAAACCTAGATAGTGTGTGAGATTTGGATCTAGAATAGTATTTGATCCATCGTACAATAATGATAATGATAATAGTAATATAAATAATAATAATATTAATAAAATTCAGGATTAAAATCTTAAAATCAAGTTTAGGATTAAACTCAAGGATGAAACCTTAATTATACATCAATTCCTAAGAATAATTAATCCAAACCTTAGGCCATGATCTCAACCCTAACTGGTGCATGGAATTTGAATCTAATCGTACAATTTCATAACTCGTGGTAGGGTCGACCCTAAGGGCGCACGCACTTCCTAGCAATGGCGTAGACGGTTCAAAACATAAGGTGATGATTTCTTCCCCTTGAGCTTTCCATTTTCCCATTAGCTTAAGTTATAGTTTTATTTTAATTTATAAATGATATCTTCATTCTATAACCACATGTGTTAATTGTTGGAATTGAGTTGCTACATCACATGCTTAATGTTTATCCTGTATATTTAATTCATGTTATTGGATTACTTATGGATTGCTTCTAGGATTTAAACTGGTACATTAATGGAAAACCCCCACTTATAAATGTACACCCATACTTGGGATGTAACTCGATTGATGGTGATTGCAATGGACCTTCGATCTAGCGGTTATTGAGTGGTGGTCTAGATGGATCATTGATGTGGGCCTACCATCCAGGGTTGTTGTGTTAAGTGGTTTTCAAAGATGGTTTTTATCGCATGGTTTTGATATTGGCCCTATGTGGCTTTGTTTTGACATTTGCCTTGCGTGGTTTTGTTTTGTATTTACCCTATGTGGCTCGATGTACTATTTCTATACAACCATGCGATGGTAAGCCCCATATACTGCAATATGATTGGCCGCTAGTCGATGGGTTTCTATTAAACATCTTAAAATGGTAGTCTCATGAGCCGGGGATGGTGGTATGAGACCTATGCCCGAGCTATCTGCCTACGCTGGTGATGAGCCCCCGTAGTGACCTTGAGCTTATTTAAATTGGCTGATTGTAATTGGACTAATAACAGATTTGCTAATCATGCATACATGGCACAGACCAGCGTCTATTGCTAATGTACGTAATATACGATAGGCAGTCGTTACACCGCACTTAGTATGCTTTCGCTGACGACTAGCCTTAGTCCGACTAGATTTTTTTTCAGGTCGATTATTGCATTCCGCACGGTTGACCCCGGGGCGTTGATTGCGTAATTGCATGAGTGATGAGCCCAAATTCTGCACGGATGAGCATCCTTGGGGCATAATTATATTCACACATCCATGCATCTAATAAGACCTTCATTATGTATTGTTTTGTATGTTTTGCTTTATGACTATGCTTACCTAATGCGGTGGTGTGTAATCTTGAGGAGAATTCACACTGAGTTGGCCACTCATTCATCGAATATATAACTGTACAGGTAGCACAGGTGGCTTAATTGATTTTCAGGTTCAAACTAATAAGGAGCAGAGTATCACTGTTGAAAATGCATGATTGTATTGTTAAGAGTTACGACATGGTTTTACAGTTCTAGATTTGTTACATTTTGCTTTGGTTACATGTAACATCATTTCATTGTAATTGAAGTTTGGGACGTTTGTATAAGTCATTATGGGTAACTTCCTGTATATTTGAATGATAATGAAATTTTCCTTGACGTTTGATTGTCCATACTACGCTAATTGCTAACTCTGAATGAAAAGAATATATATATATATATATATGGATGGAATTCGGCTCTCTATAAGTTCACACTCAGGTTTTTGGGAAAGGGGTCGTATACTCAAGTCCTGAAAAGTCGGGGCGTTACATATGGTCCACTTGAGCTTTGGATAAACTTCAATTTTGGGCTCAACCCCTAAAATGAGTTGAAAAAGTCGATGGACGGTGTGGATAAACCACATACATTCACTATGGGCACAATCCAATTTACGCAAGTGCACTGTGCAGCGTGCATCGCAGGTCCGCCGAACATTTTAAAAAGAAATTTGAAGTGCGTCCATTTGTTTTTCAAGAATGAAATAAAAAGAAGAGAGAGAAGGGGGGAAACCGAAAAGAAAAGAGGGAGAGAGAGAGAGAGAGAGAGAGAGAGAGAGAGAGAGAGAGGAAGAAGAAGAAGAAGAAGGGCTGCAGAAGCCCGAGAAGAAGAAGAAGGAGAAGGAGAAGAAGGAGAAGAAGAAAAGAAAGAAAGAAAAAGGTAAGTTTTTTCTTTTCTTTTCTTTTCTTTTTTGCTTTTTTCTTCTTTTTTTTTTCAATTTTTCCTATTTTCTTTAGGCCCGTAACAGTTGTTACGGTACTATAATGGCCATTGCGGCCCCGTAACGGCTGTTAAAGGCACAAAAAAAGGGGGGGGGGGGGGGTGGCCATTACAACCCCGTAACACGTAATGGTCACAGCCGTTACCGTTACGTATCGGTTGTTACGGCCAAAACGTAACCATTTTGGAATACCTTGGTTGCGATGTGTATGGTACAGTACATTGGTGTATTAGTCCATGTTTTTCACAGGAGTTAGCGAATTCATTAGAAAAGTATTATCCTCATTTATCGTTACAGAGAATCTTAATCTTCTTATTTAATTGATTTTCTACTTTCGCTTTATATATCTTAAACATGTTTAGTACTTCATCTTTGCTCTTTACCAGGTATACGTACATATATCTAGAGCAATCATCAATAAAGGTTATAAAATACCTTCTTCCTCCATAAGTAAGAATGTCGTTTAACTCACAAATATCACTGTGCACAAGATCTAATACTTGAGATGATCTCTTGACACTTAAAAAAGGTTTCTTTGTTATTTTGGATCGTATGCACACTTCACATTTATCGTTTTTATCATCTGTGTATGAGATTAAACCATTCTTAGCATAAATTTTAAGGTACTATATCCTATATAAGCTAGTATATCATGCCATAGTCCAACAGATTCAACCATATACGCAAAAGTGCTACTTTCATTCAGAGAAAACTTGATCATACCATTACAAGCATATCCATTTCCGACAAAGTTCACATTCTTGGATAGAATCAGTTTTCCTGACTCGTACACAACCCTTATTCCAGGTTTACCCAGAAGATCCCCAGAAACTATGTTTCGCCTCATGTCTGAAACGTGCAGTACATTTGTCAGAATCACTTTCTTCTAAGAAGTAAACACCAAGTCAACAGTTCCTTTGCCGATAACCTTCGATCGGACTTCATTACCCATATGGACTTTTTGACCAATGGTCAATTCCTCGTAGGTTTTGAAGGCTAACCCGTTGTAGCAGACATGTATGGTAGCAACAGTATCGTACCACCAACCAAAAACTTTTCCTTGGATTGTGTTCACTTCAGTGATCATTGCCACAAGATCACTCTCTACTACACTAGCTTCTTTTTTAGATTTGCGATATTAGCAAACTCGAGCGTAATGCCCGGTTTTTCCACAGACATGACAGGAGCCTTTGAACTTTCCGTTCTTCTTCTAAGTTTTCTTGAATTTCTCTTTATTAAGTTTCAAGAAATCGTCCTTCTCAGGATTCTTGTTATTTGTATTCTCTACAGCGTGCACTTTGGACGAGGAATTCCTATTGTCATTCTTTCTATCGCAGTTGTGGGATTCCTCCTCAATTCTTAGATGTTTCTAGATTTGTTCCACTGTGTAATCTTCAGTCTTATGCAGCAACTTCTTTCTATATTCTTTCCACATCAGGGGCAACTTTGCGATTATAGCCCCGACTTGGAATGACTCAAGAAGATTAATCTTTATGGCTTTGATTTTATTTATTATTAGCTGCAATTCTTGGATTTGAGGCAGTTGCGGTTTGTTATCTACCATGTTATAGTCGAAGTACTTGGCTATCAGGAACTTGTTGGTACCTTCTTCTTTAACTTTGTATTTGAACTCCAGGGCAGTCCAAATTTCTTTTGTAGATGATGTTTGTGTTACAGATCGTACAAATGGTCAGACAGCACATTCAGAATGTGTCCACGACATTGGAGTTCGTCTTCAGTGCGTTTGTTGCGGGCAGCAATCTGTTCAGGTGCGTCTTCATCTGTTGCTTCAAGCAGTAGCTGCAGATTTAGATCTAGGATGTAAAAGATCTTTAGTGTCGTTAGAAGTAACTTGATCTTGTCTTGCCACCTAGTGAAATTGGTTCCATCGAACCGATCAAGGCGAATCAACTCCTGATTCGTCAACTTGATGGATGAGCTTTCGGCTTCCATCTCAGAATAACACTTTAAGATTGTTAAAAAATTAATACAGAAATAATATTTTCTATAAAATATGTAAACCGAAAAAAATCAGAAATCAGGACAGGCTGAAGCACGTATGAGAACGTTGTCCTTAAAGCGTTATTTGCTCATACTCAAGTGGATTGAGTATGTTGAAAGGTTTCAGGCAAATCGCTTCTAGGATACAATGAGCCTGGTGTGGATCTGCGTTCAGCAAATACGAGGATCCACTAATGGAACTCTTGTACACAAATATCTGACAGAAATGATAAAAAGAAAAATTCCAAAATTAGAGAAGAAGAAAGATGTATAAGACCACTGCACTAGTCTGTTCTTCAGCTAATGGTTCAGATGCACTGGTCTGTTCTTTAGTTAATGGTTCAGATGCACTAGCCTGTTCTTCAGCTAATGGTTTAGATGAACCGTTCAAGACCACAACGTTGGTCTGTCCTTCAGGCGATGGTTCGGATGAACCTTGCTGTCTTGCTGGAGTATCTTGTTTGTAAGAAAGGATTTTCATATGAGTATGCTTGGAGAGTGTTTGTGATGGATTGTAAACTCATCCAGCCACACTGCCTCACATGCCCATGCCCTCGCACCAAGCCCGTGCACGGGAACACACAAGCCCGATACACTTCGGACTAAGTGAGTAAACATTATAGTACTCCACCTTTCTTATATAACCACAAATTTTTCTTTCATCTTTTCCAATGTGGGACTATTCCCAAAACACCAAAAAAGTGGTTTTTTGCAAAAAACAACTTTATATAATATATAATTTTTTATTTAAAATTAATATTTTACAACAGTTAGGAACTTGAGATTGAGGGTTAGCATGAGGCAACGTCTTGTCCTTGTTTTTTCACAAATATATATCTGCTTAATATCAGTTTGTCGTGGTGGTAAAGTGATTGGAAGAGCTGCTGAAGAAAGGGTCTAAGAGTCACATATCAAGAAGAGGAAGGGGGAAAAGTGTTGATAATGGAAAACCCCTTGAATTAGAAGAGGCTATGAAAGCTCAACCCCTGAGATTAGTAAAATGGAGTGTTCTCAAAGAAAATAACATCAATCGAAATCAATTGTTTGCCATGTGAACTAGTAATAGTACTTGTATCCCTTCTAGAGCTTGAATGGCTTAGAGAAGCACACTTAATAACTATGGCCAATGTTGTTAAAATCATCATCGTATTGCAAATCATAATGGGGGTTGAATTGTATCGAATTGCAAATCGTACCGTAAATGATATAAAAAAAATTTATGATTTTCTTAAAAATATAAATAAATAATTAAGCAATTAAAAACTCAACAATCATCCTTTTCCATCAATATGCACCAAGTACTACCATGTCATAATGGTGTTAAAGGATTCTTATCTTTTGCTCTTTTTTTCTTTTTTTTTTTTGTATCTTTTAAGAAATTTTCCTTAAAAAAATATAAGGATCCTTTAATAATTTATGTTCTTGTTAACTTTCTTGAATGTAGAACCATGTTAGAAAACAGGCATCTGATAATGTATATTGACAAATATATATATATATATATATATATATATAAAACCATCATTCCACAATACATATAGGCCAACATGATCATAACCATCCATAAAAAAATAAAAAATAAAAAATAAATAAATAAATAACATTCCAGATAAGTTATACATCAATTTGGTGTTTCAACTAGTTAGGAAGAAGGAAATCATTTTTTTTTTTTTAAAGCCCTATGATTTATGGTTGAAGAGAATTTTTATCATTTAATCTCATATAAAGAACGAAATAAAATAATTTACCTGTTCTAGATGATTTCTTTTCTTCTTCTTTTTTCTGGATGGCTTTTTCTAAATAATTCTAAAAGCCCCTACCAATTTAAAAACATAAAATGAAAGCCAAGTGAAGTTTAAAATAGAAGAGAAGAAGTATAATTTGAATCCTAAATAGGGATTTGAATCATAAATCCTAGGATTCAAATCATAAAATTGTAGGATTCATATAAAAAGGGGTTCAAAAGTGGGATTCAAATCGTTTTACTGAAGATTTGACTCAAATCATAAATCATAAATCGTAGGATTTTGACAACACTAACTATGGCATCTAATTTACTCCAGCGAATATTATGAACATGAGGAAAACAAACACAACCAAATACTTTAGCAGTGTTAGTTGCCATTTAGGAATCGGGTATTAGTATTGAATAAACAATGCACTAGAAATCACGTTCATTACCATTCATGTATAAGACATTCATAAACATTCTCATCACATTGCCACGTACAAGAGAGAGAAGAGCATAGGTAGTTAAAAAGCTTTTATTATTATTATTATCTTGGTTCTTATTATATTTCATGCTGCAATTTACCACAAATCCTTAATTGCATCTCTATTAAAATATCTTTGATTCTAAGAAAATATAGTATGATAACAAAATAGTGATAAGTCTATGGTGACAAAACGGTGATATGTAATAAGATGTAAGAGATGCATGATATGTAAGAATGCATGCACTTATGATTGCTATTTGACAGCCTTGGGATCTTCTTTGCAATCCATGCTTTGGCCTCTGTGGCTTCTTCACATGGTGAGTTATCAGGGCTAGGGCCCTTATTGGTATTCTTTCCAGCACAAATCCATAGTTATTCAGGGGATTCGCGACAAAAGGGATGTACGCTTATCGCATATTAATCTCCTAGACAAGGAGTAGTTCATTGTGTCTATTATCGGAGAAAGTATTATTCACGCATTGGGATGGTGCTAGAGCATTGTTTGTGATGTGGAAAGGTGTTCATAAATCCGTGCTAGATTGGAGAATTGGGATTATTCATCCCTCTATGATCTATTTGGATCACCATGAGAGTAGTCACTAAGCTAACTTTGACGTTTAATTGCATGGTATGATGAAAGAATAGACAAATAAGCATTAAATGCCATGTTATGTGCAAATAGTAAGCCTTTTCGAGGATAGCACAACCACGTCAACACCTTGGAGGGCACTTGTGCTATAAAGGTTTACTCTAAAGTCAATAAGATAGCTTAAGGGGCATTAACGTGGCTTTTCCTCGACTATAGAGGGGTAGTGTGGCTTTTCCTCGGGATAACCCGATGGCATAGTCACACCTTCACTAAGTGCATTTTTCTGTAATTACACCTATAAAAAAAAAAGCCACTCTATCCTGAGAGCTCTGTAAGGGGAGAAATAGAATGACTAAGTTACTAAACGAGATCCCTTTAAGGTATTTATAAGCTTCTCCGAGGCAAATGATGACGTGACGCTTTAACATGGGATAAGGGTTGCGCCAACCCTCAATTTTACTCATCCGAAAACTGATTCAATAACATGATAATAGCGACGTTTGGACCAGTCCACATGGAAGGGGGTTGGCGCGAGCCTAGCATTGGAGCCACACCATCAGTAATTTGGACCACGCTACGAGGGCCGCACCACTAGAATTTCGAGCCACGCACCCAATACTTAGGGTCGTGCCTTCTAAATTTTGCTTGATTCACCAAGTTTGCGCTTCCTCTTACATGAGTCACGCTACCTCTTAACTTAGATAGGTTTTCAACATATGCAAGGCAATCCTGCACTAGGACAAATTATCAACTTATTTACATAAAAATAATTTAAATGGTATTTCTATATAAATAAGAAAGTACCTTTCATTTGAATCCAATAAAAATACTAAGATAATCAAATTCCCAATAATAAGAAATTCAATTTTCCAAATCAAGAACAAATCCCGACTTTTTTGCAAAGTCCAAAAACTTGAACTTTTAAATAAGAAGGTTTTCCTCATATCTTAACAACTCATAATTTTTATTATATTAAATTAATATTGAAACGTGGAAGAACGGTAGAAAAATGCTTTCAAATCATGATTTGTCCTTCATGGTATTTTTTCGATCCCAACAAGGAGGTATGGTAAACATCTGTTTATCTTGTTGCAAAAGCTGAACATAAGCCTTTTCAGCCTACACTTAAGAGACCTTATGATTTATTAAATAAAAGCAATAAGGGGTGCATCAGACCAAAACAATTTAGGGACATTCATCTCAAAGACAGAGAAAATTTCATCTTTAAATTTCATAAGATAGGTCCATATTATACAAGAATAATCATCAATGAAAGATACAAAATATGTGAATACAAACATAAACTAAGAAGGATACAAAATATGCTAGTTCAAATATAAACTAAGGATGGACCTCACACATCTGAGTGAAATAAAGATAAGGGAACATCACTTTTTTCATTCACTGATAAGATAAAATTTACTTCAATGCTTTGAAACTTGAAAGATGACATGTATCACACAAAATGTTACTAAACCTATTAAAATAAACAACAAAGGAAGAAGTAATTTTAAACTAGGAGTAACATGTCCTCATCTATGATGCCAGTACATGGAACGATTCCTATTTAAATTATCACCATAAGTAGAATAGAAAACAACAAATTAAGGGCCTGTTTGGATATACCCCAATAGGTAGCTTACTTTCTTTTTTCACTTATGGCAGCACAAGCTTCTTCTTCTTCTTCTTTTTTTAAAAAAATAGAAGTTAGTTTGGTAACTACCTTTGTAAAAGCAGCTTATTAGCTTACACTTAAAGGCATAAATTTTGCTTTTTAATTTTTAACTTTTTTAACTTTCTCTTTTTCATCTCTCCACGTGATAGATGATCCATACAAAAGTGGCCCCGCATGATGGGAGGTCAACATCGAAGGTGGGCCTCATATGATGGATGACCCACTACATCAAGGTGGACCCACACCCACATAATGGACTGTGGCCCACATGATGGACAGTCCACATCAAAGGTGGGCTCCACATGACGGGCAGCGGGCATTGAAGGTGGGCCTCACATGATGGATGACCCACAACAAGGTAGGGCCCACATAATGGATGGTCCACATCAAAGGTGGACTCCACATGATGGGCAGTGGCCATTGAAGGTGGGCCCCACATGATGGACAAACACGTGATGGATGTCCCACATCAAGGTGGGACCCACATAGTGGACAATCCACATCAAAGGTTGGCCCCTTATGATGAATGGCCTACATCTTAGGTGGGCCCCACATGGTGGAGGTTCACTTCAAAGATGGGCCTTGCATGATGGACAATCCACGTTAAAGGTGGACCCCGCATGATGGACAATCCACATCCAATGTCCAACATGATGGACAACCCACATCTAAGGTGGTCCCGCATGGTGGATAGCCACATGGAAGGTGGGCCTTATAGGGTGGATGGTCTATTGAAGATAAGCCCCACATGATGGATGGTTCACATTGAAGACAAGGCCAAGGTAGGCCCAATATAATGAACAGTCCACATCAAAGGTTGGCCCCCACATGATGGACAGTGGATATTAAATGTAGACCCCACATGAATAAGTAAAAATTAGAAGAAATTTTAATGGAAGATATTTATTTTTTAAAAAATGGAAGAGATGAAAGAAAGATGAGAAAGATTAGTAGAAGAGGTGTAAAATTTTCTTATGTGATGTTGGAAACCAAACAAACTTGTTTTACTTATTGGTTGATAAATATATTGTTTACTGAACATACTTATCTATTGGATAAGTATAAACCAATATAAGCTACTTGAGGCATAAGTAGCTTAAGCAAAACGACTTAAGATCCACTAATCTTTTGTCCAGCTTTCAGGTCCTTAAAATACATAGAAGCAAGGAAAGAAGGTCAAACTACAATTAAATGACTAAGTAGGACCGCTGACAGACAACTAATTGTTAGACAATTTCGGAACATAATACAAAAGACGGATGCCGAAGGAGATAGATTAATAGTACATGTTTCCTCAACATGAGTATGTGACCCATCAATGACTTTTACACATCCAGAATAAGAAGATAATGAATATGAAGAAAAGTGAGCATGTATGGCCATCATATGATCGGACATTCCAGAATCAATGATTGACGATGAACTAGTATGAGCATTGGACACTAAATTATCATAACAGAGATCATGGCTGATTTTGTACAGACTGGAAAGATGAAGTCCATTCAATAACAGTAAGACGGTGATTGAGCTCAGAAATTTCATCTATATGAGATATGTGAGAGAACCCAAAGAAGACATAGCATGTAGTTCTGTGTGGAAAGGGGTCTCCATTTCAGTAGTGGCAGAATAGGCTGGCTTTTGGAGACGACCAACTAGATTCCAACATATCCATCTTTTATGCAATGAGTACAATGAAGATTGTCTTTATCATCAGCAGTAAAATTGTCAAGGCCATGGGCTAAACAAACAGTGCGATACTATGATCTTGACGGCTCTAAAAACCACCATGCCATCAATACACCCATGAGATCCACAGCCTCCATGATAAAGAGCCAACAAGTGTTAAATTGTTCTGGAACAATTATATCCGTCGATAACATAACCTTTTGACAACTCTCTTCCCATTGTAGCAATGACTACACAGTATCAAAGAAGGAATAGGCTCTTTACTGAGCATCTGATGTGATGGGGCTCATATTCTAGGTTAAGACCAGTAAGAATATCAAAGATCTGTTATTCCTCAATCTCAGTGTAACATTGCTTAGAGCAACATGACCCAACACAACGATGATGGCTCAACTCAAGCCACATTCCACAATCACAGTCTCTCACGGACAAATCACTCTATTGAAAGAAAGCAATATCTTTGGTCAACTGAAGCACTAGCTATATTCCTCTTCAATGAGGAGCCAATAGAAACCCAAATCTCCTTAGTAGTTTCACAATACATCAATGTCCGATTGATCTCGTGGGCTCATAGAATAAAGCAGTCATGACATGATCATCATTTTATTTGCCTTCTGCTATGTATGAGGTGGATCTGTAGATGCAGGCTCTACTATTTTACCACCTAGGTACCCAACTTCCATATGATGCAACCAAATGGGCACACAAATCGATTGATCAAGATCTAAAGAATCCAACCAATTGAATTATCTTAATTGTTGATCTGGACCATATTCTTGGTCTGATGATCAATCTGACGAAGGGTCATGGTTGTCATGTGTTATCTTAATTGTTAAGGGTCGTGGTTGTCATATGTTAAGGGTCATGATTGTCATGTGTTGTCTTAATTGTTAAGGATCATGGTTGTCATGTGTTAACGGTCATGATTGTCATGTGTTATGGGTCGTTGTTGTCATGTGTTAAGGATCGTGGTTGTCATGTGTTAAGGGCTGTGGTTGGTTCAAAGCTGCCAGCAAGAAGACTTACAGTTTTACCAATATTTTGCAATACAACTCTAATAAAACCGATTACAAATATTACCTATCTTCTCACTTCTTATGTTGATGTTGTAGATGGAAGGTCAATGAGTAGTCAGACATAAAATAAAGACAACTGTTGTTCCTTCAGAGATAAGAATGCTAAAGAATGGAACGTAGGAGAAAAGTCCACCGGAAAATAGTACGTAGAATCGTGGTGGTGGATCCAGTGGAGGAAACTTCGAAGAAGAAGAGTTTCAGAATACACAACGCCGGAGAACATCACACCGGAAACTTGAATGCCGAAGACTCAAAAGCCAAAGACTTAATGCCGGAGAGTGGTGGTGGGTCCCTCGAAGGAAGAAGAAGCTCTTTGCAAGAAACTAGAAAAGGTAGAAATAGGGTCCTCCACCGACTGGGCCCTACCTATAGGGTCTTCAGAAACAGTCTGTGAGGCCTACCATGGGGTATGTGTCAAATATACTCCGTCCTTTTGATTCAGAATTTAATATAAGGGCATGGGCCCAAGAATGAGGCACATCCATAGAAAAGGTGGATCACACCAGATGAAACAATTGAGAGTGAACGACCACCGTTATTGGTTGTTGTGAGCCACAGAGAGCTGGAATCGGGCTAAAATTAGTGTTTTCCCACTGAAATTGTGAGCCACAAAGAGAATGAACGGATTTGATCTCCTTTCAAAGGAGCTCAATCACCACTTGGGCCACATCATGCATCAGGATGGGAGATGAAGCTTCTCCCGCACTCAAAAGCAACTAGGAGTGCAACTACCAATGCCAACGGGCATTTTCATCATTGTAAAATATTTGTAAAAAATAAAAAGCTGTCAGGAAGCCAAAAAAAAAAAAAAAGAATTGAAATGGGAAGCTAAACACGTGCAATGGCCATACCTTGGGGCCACTTTGGTAAAAATCCCTTTTCACAATTATGGTAAGGTTATGTTTGGAGTCGTAAATTACAATTATGATTATGATGAAATAGAAGTTCTTTAGCTTGGGGTGTTTTTTTATTTGGTAGAGGATTTGGAGAGGGGGTTTTCGTGATCTCTAGCATCCGGTTTAAGGATTGTTAGCGTTCTTCCTTATGGTCTTGTTTCTTTTCCTTTGATCCATTTGCATCCCCTTTGGAGTTTGCAACACCACACTAGACTTACACTCAAGGCATCTCCATCATCAAAACCCTTTTTCTATACGGTACAAAACACATCACTGAGATGGAACACGGCAACAAGACTTGTCATGATTCATCAGCAAACATCAAATCACAGCTTGCAACCCCCTACTACAACCCCCATTCATAAATCATGCAAAACAACCCCCAAAATTTTCAAAAGTAGGTTTCGGTGGAAACCTAAAGTACAGAAGTCCACATAGAATTTTCAACTATGCACGGATGTTCATAATTCAACTTCTCGGAAATCCTAAATTATCATACCGATCATATAGGTACAGCTAATCACCTCTGAAAAACCCAACTTGATTAATACAAGCCGAACAGTAATAACAAATTTTCATTTATTGGTTCTTTGGATATGAAAAAACTTACCAAAGCATCTTCAGAAACTCATCATAATTCCTCTAACATTAAGATCTAGCTTATGGTATAGTTTTTCTCATTAGGGGAACCACCGTCCATATGGCGTTGACGTCATCAGTATGGAATGATAACGTCAGCAATGGCCCCCATCAACTACAGCTACAATCAAATCCCCTACCAGAGCTCTGATGCCAAGTAGAGAGTGAGAGAAGAAGAAGAGGGAAGAGGTAGAGGAGAGGAAAAAGGGGAGAGAGAGAGAGAGAGAGAGAGAGAGAGAGAGAGAGAGATTAGTGCTTAATTGCTTGTTAGTCACAACACAAGAGACTAATTTCCTTTTTATTAGTAAATAACAAGGAGTTGATACGATACTCCTCATGACTACACCACACCAATACATCCCAATAAAATATGGTATAAGTTTTAAACCTGTAGAATCTAGAGCGAACCTCCCAACCTCCAAGTCTCTAACTTAGCATTTGTGCCCTGCATAGTTTTATCGACCAACACCACATCATCTGAAACAGCTAAGGAGGCCTCATTTCAATAGTAGCAGTCATAATTGGGACACCAAAGGACCTACTCGAGTGTACCAGAGATGGAGACGACCACCCACATCAGTGCATCTTTCTTTGTGGACGGTAGACAAGTTCCAGATGGGGCTCGTCGGGCCATTTTGAAGACCTCACATGCATTGGACGTGCATCAAGAAGACTTCACTTTGGGATGATGCATGTGATCTACTTAGGAGACCATTTTACTCATACGATTTTTATTTTGTGTCGATCTAACCGTTAGATCTTATCGATCAGGCCATCGGGCCGCTAGATCTTCCAGATCTGGACCCCTTAGACTCTGATCTTGCTTCCTTTATGTTTTTTGTTATTTTGAGTATTTATTTGTTGGTAAAGATTGATAATAAGTGTATTAGTTTTCAAATTTTGGATGATGGACCATTTCACTTAAGTGAGTGGCATAGTTGTAATTATTCCAAAATTTTAATTATAAAAGCACGGGAGGTGGACATCCAACCCTAGTGGAGTTATTGAGAAGAAAGAAAAAAGAGAGAAGCTCTCTTGTGAGAATGAATTTTCTTCATGTTTTAGGGTTTATGAGAAACCCTCCCTTCCAATTAAATTGTAAAAAGGTAGGTGCTTGTTTAGTGGTGGATTCCCCAAGGTGCATCATTCCTCTTTCTCTTCTTCAAAAGGTATTCTTCTTCTTTTCTTGTCTTTTTCCTTTTCCTTCCATTAAATCCTTCTAAACCCATCAAAACCCTACTCGATCCTCCATCTCTTTCTTCCCCTTCACCTAGCCACATATGGACTTGCACGTGCGCATGCACGCATGTGCGTCCGTACAGGTAGCCACGTGTGGGCCCCATTTAGGGCTTTCACTCTTTGATTTCCCTCCAAAACTCCATAAACCCTAGATCATTTGAATCCATAAAAACCTCATTCCTAAATCTCCATCCATGAATACAAAACCTAATGAAAATCTGAATTTTTTTGTGAAACTTTTCCCAAACCAGAATTTTGCTTGCATCATCGTCTATCCACGTGGCTGTTACACTACCCACGCTAGATTGGAAGTCCCCCCTTCCAACTAGGCCACTCTTAAATTATTTTATATTTTCGTGCACCGCGTATGTGATAGCATAGGATTTTCATGTTATAAATCTGAATTTCCGAATCTATTATGTAGATATGCTTGATTTTACATGTTGATTGCTGAAATTAATGTGTAATTGATCTCTCATCTTGCATCCTAGGATAGTTTTCATCATCTAGTTCATCTATAACAAGTGTAAAAAGGTAAGGGATTAACACTGGACCCATTGCTACATGGAACTCATCTATCTCGCCAAAAGACTAATCTCTATAAAATGTTTTTTTAAAAAAAAACTACTATTGTTAAAATGCTATTAGTCTTAGTTCACAAGACGCTCATAGGAAGCTATTATTGAAATAGAAGATACCATTTCTTATGAAATCTTGCATCTGAAATACATTAGTCCACATGAGAGACTAAATAGAAGAGTGGCTAAGAAGAAGCAAGTAAAGTTTCTTGTCAAATGAAATCACTCATGTGATTGTACCAAAACTGCAAAGTAAACCATATAAAAACAGTATACCAACAGATGATGATGATGGTGGTGTACTCACAATGAAAGGCATATCTGAGCTTCATCTTGATCATAAAATGCCTGTACACCAAGCATGTTTCCCATGAATCCAGCTGCCAACTCATTGAAACTACAACCCCTCTCCCCTTGGATGATTTCAAGGAGTCTGGAATCCCTTCTCCCTCTAGAGTAGCTGACCACTACACCCAAGGCAAAGAGAACAGAGAAATTCATTTGTCTTCCTCTCCTGCTATTGTTCATTATACAATGTCAAAAAGGCTATGTGGTCCTTGCATCAAGGGTCTACATTCCATCTGGCATGCGCTCAAAACACCAATCTCATCAAGGCCTCCCCAAATTCCTCCCCCATCAAGATGTCCAGAATGAAAACAGAATGAATCACATGTCATTTAAAAGTGGACCATAATTTTTTATTCCCCTTGTAACTCCTTTAGCTGCAATGAGCCCATGAGCTGCATTAAATAGATAATCTAAGCATAGTTTGGGTGCAATAACAGTCTAAAATTGTAGCGCACCTTTTTGATGTGCATGTTGATACTTCTATTTTCTCAAATATTTCAAAAGATTCGGAAAAGCTTCAGTGAGAGAGACATGGTTGGCTCCTCGAACAAGGAATGGCCCCCTGATCGAGAATTGTACAGCTGATACAATAATCAGTTGCAAATGACATTAGAAAATGATAATTATTGCAGGAGAAAGAAGAGCCCACATTCCATAGACAAGTTCATTACATATTAGGGAAAAAAATGATCAGACAGACGATTTCACAAATGAAGAATATAAAAATTAAGGTAACAAGCTAATAACACAGCATCATAACATTCAACTGATTGAAATATAAAATTTGCACCACAAATAGCAACTGGAGATTTTTACATGCCCTAAGGTTTGTAAATTCCACTGCAGATTTGTTTCGTACACCGTGGGCCCATGAGTGGAGCAGCCTCATTCTTGGGTCAGGGCACATACAAGGTAGGTGTTAGATGTTAGTTACATAGGACCCATCTGATAGATGGCCTAGATCGCACGCCTCTGTAGCATGTTGGTACTTGCCCAAATCAGCAATGACATTGTGAAGCAATGAAATAGACAAGATGCATATTAACTAACAAAAATGACAAGATTAAGTTGTGAATAACTCATCCTTTCTGAAACTGAACTAACCTGATAATTTACAGTATCTGAATAGAATCCGCCCATCTCACCAATAATCTCCACAAGAACAGAAACCATCCTTGAAGTGATGAAAACGGTTGGCGTCTCTAACAACAATCTCTCTCTCAACAATCTTCGATATGAGTTTCGTCGCTGAATGGCAGTTCACACATGCACGGAGGTTCTTCGTAATCCTAAGAGTTGTCCCAGGAGCCGTGCTAATAAGACCATACGCAATCGCAAGCCTCTCACTATGATTACAGAGACTCTCCTCTTTCTCTTCTGTATTCAAATCATGCAAGACAGAGTCTGATTTAGGAACAAATCCGGCCTCCTTCAATTTCCTCTCCAACTTCTCAAGCATCGCCAAAATCTCTTTCGATCTCGGGTGTGATTTGTCTCCCACGCGGAAAGCCTGAAGCTTACCGTTTATCTCAATCAAACTGTATCCGAGCGCCTTAACCAGCCCTCTCTCTTTCATCAAGACACGGACCTTCGATACATCATTCCACAAGCCAGCTGAAGCATAAAGATTCGAGAGCTGCACATAGTGCCCGGCATTCAGTGGGTCCAAAGTGAAAACCCTTTCGGCTGCGTACTCACCCAATCTCACATTGCCATAGATCTTGCATGCACTCAACAGAGCTCCCCATACAGTCACGGCTGGTTCCATCGGCATATTCAACACAAACTCATAGGCCTCATCTAAATACCCCGCGCGGCCAAGGAGATCAACCACGCAAGCGTAATGCTGGTGACGGGGCTCAATTCTGTGGTCTCTCTTCATGCAGTGGAAGTACTTCCACCCCTCGTCTACCAGACCAGAGTGATTGCACGCAGAGAGGAGGCTGACAAAGGTCACGTCATTCGGTTCCACATTAGCAAGCTTCATGCAGTGGAAAAGATTGATTGCTTCATGGCCATGGCCATGCAATCCGTAACTCGCAATCATAGCACTCCAAACCACGACATCTTTATCAGGTATGCGGTTAAAAACCATACGTGCATGGCTGATACTTCCACATTTCGCATACATGTCAATAAGAGCTGTGTTGACAAAAACATCATAATGAAACTCACTCATACTGACATAATCATCCATCCATTTGGCTAAGTCTAGCACGCCCACCTGGGCACAAGCTAGGATCACAGAACGTAATGTGACAGAATCAGGTTTAGCATTCGTAGAAATCATTTTGCGAAAGAGCTCGACAGCTTCATTAGCATAGCCATTTTTTGCAAACCCTGAAATCATCGCATTCCATAGAATGACATTCGGCAGTGGCAACCAATCGAACAATGATTTCGCGACCTGAACTTCCCCACATTTTGCATACATCGCCGTGAGCGCAATCAGCAAATCAGGTTCATATTCCAATCCACTTTTAATAACACAACCATGAATGGATTTCCCTTGTTCCAACCCTTCAACATCAGTGTAAGCCTTGAGAACACTGACAAGCGCAACCCAGTCTGGTTTCACATCCGCCAATTGCATTTGCCTGAAAATTCTCAAAGCTTCCAAAGGATGACCGTTCTGCACATACCCAGAAACAATCGAAGTCCAAGAAACCACTGTTCGATCATAAATCCCATCAAAAACCAAACGGGCACGATCAACCACGCCACATTTCGCATACATAGCTATGAGACCATTCTGCACAAAAACATCTGATTCAAGCCCATGCCTGTAAATTTGGCCATGAACTCGGCGACCCATTTCAAGCGCCAGCAACCCGCTGCAGGCCTTGAGCACATGAGGGAGTGTGAACCCGTCTGGGCCCACACCTTCCCACTGCATTCTGCAATACAATTGGAGGGCCTCATCAGACGAGTCGTGCCGAGAATACCCTCTAATGATCGCATTCCAGAGGAATACATTTGGGCAGGGAATTTCATCGAACAGTTGGCGTGCGTAACGGACCTCACCAAGATTCGAGGCCGTATGGACGAACTTGGTCACAATGAAATTACTATCTCGCGATCCGGTCTTTATGATATGGGAATGGATTTGGGTGAGGTCTTTTGAGTGGGTGGAATTGTCGAGAAGAGAAGTGTAGAAGGCATCGAGATCGACGAAATTTCGATCGTCATTGTAATCTTCATGGCTGTAGTCTATGAAGAGAGGCGATGATGAATGGCGTTTGAGAAATCTGATTGTGGAGGTGGGAAATTCGAACGTTGGTACGAGATTTAACGGCTGGGATTTAACGGCAGTTGAAGATAGTAGGCGAGAGAATCTAGAGGCTACAAGATTCTGGGCCATGTTACATGGCTGCTCCCTTCACTTGGGTGGCGTTTGGATACACAATCCTTTCCAATGGAATTTGATAGTTTTCCAATTTAGAAGGAGAGGGAAATGAATTGATAGTGTCTGTCTATTTGGATTTTGGACAAACTGAATGAAAGAAATGGTGGGGCCCGCTTCATCAGACGGAGCACGCCATGGGTACCCCACCCGAAAGGATTCGACTTTCCTGCTACAGGAACTCTATGGGACTCACCGCATTATCTGTGTGACATCCACTCCGTCCATCAGTTTCGTTAGCCCATGTTAGGAAATGGGCTAAAAAATGAGGCAGATCCAAAACTCAAGTGGGCCACACCACATGAACGGTTGGGATGGAAAGCCCGGGACCACAGAAGTTTTGGATCAGGTTGATATTTTTGTTTGGTGGAGATAACCTTACCGACGGATAGGATCGCATATAAACAGCGTGGTCAGGCCTAGGAAAGTTTCAACGGTGGGCATTTCCAATCCGACCTTGATGTATGTGTTGTATATCCATGCTGCATCCGTTTTGCCAACACATGAAGCAAATGTAAATCTCAGGTGGACCACACCACAGGAAACGGCGGTGATGAATGCTAACTGGTAAAATAACTTCTCACGGAGCACAAAAGTTTCGGAGCAAGCTGATATGTGTGTTATTCCATTGAACCAAATTTGTACGACTTCATCGACAGGTTGGATGGAAAATAAACATTACGGTGGGTCCTAGGAAGTTTTTTTTGATGGTGAGCGTGGACGGAGGCTAGGGATATATAACACATACATCAAGATGGTCCCCCCGGTTATGGCCTCACGGAATCCGCCCTACTCTCTTTACCAAAGAGGAGTCGAGATCTCCAGGATATTGGATTTTCCACAAAGTTGTGGCGAAATGTATAACCTGTACCAATCTTTTCATTTTCCAATTTGATCCAGTCCATTCGTTCGTAGAGTTATTTACTCGATCGCAGACATTTCTAGAACACCTCTAAGAGAGGAGCAAATAGTCAATTTTAAAAGAACCTGTTATGGGGAAATCTAGACCGAGCCAAATCTAGTTGAGCCTTGACATCGGTGATCATCCTTGGGCCAATGTGCATCCGACCTGAGGATTATTGCAGAGCAACAACAGCAACCACGGACTCGGAATGAGTCCTTGTGCATTCTACAAGATGGGTCGGATCTCAGATCTATGACATCACAACCGACCCAATTGAGATGATTCGGAACCCGGAAGAGCATCTATTCGACCAGCATACCTTCAAGCCGAGGATCACTGTTCCGAGTCAAGCCTCTTTACTTAGTATATCGACAACTCACTCACCCATGGTTCGGACCATGAGGTCAGCTCAGATAGAAACCGAGTCTTGGTGGAAGTAGTGCCCATAGCATGATTGGCACAATCTTTGGATAACTGCTAACTATTACACACGCGTAGCCTTTGCGTAGTGGCTACGACCACGCCGAGACTATCGGACACGTCTTAAGTGACCTTCAGGTATAAATACAGGACACTTCTACAGGAACAAGTACGCCATATCTCACACCCTCTTTACTCTACACTACTTAGACCCAGATTCCCTACCCTGAATTTAGCATCAGAGGGTCCCCTGCTTGAGCCAGGGTCTCCTTTACTTATCTTTCTGCGCAAGACTAGGGTTTGTTCCGAGTACTCAGAGTTCGGCGGAGGGTGGTCCAGATTTTTGCATCAACATTTTTGGCGCCGTATGTGGGAATTCTTAATAAAAAGACTCAATTGCTTTACGTAAAAATGGCTAGAGGAAAGAAGAAGGCAACGGCCGCGAAACCCGAGCTAAACGAGGTGGCACGTTTGTCCTCATTACTTCATGCCAGGTCCACTCCAATAGGGCCGTCTCAACGTTCTTGGAACCGAGGAGGCAAGTACAAAGCTATGCAGAATGAGATTCAGGCATTATGCAGAATGAGATTCAGGCATTACAAGATGAGATCAATCAAATGAAGCAGCAACAAGGATAACAGTCACATTCCATTCGAGAAGCGGTTGTACCAGCAACAGCGGTAGAGTCCGCTCATCCGAGCACGAGTCCTGGAGTGTCTCAGAATTTGTCCACTAGAGCCCCAGGTCCTACTCAGGATCCAACGACTCGGGCTCCTACTGACATTTCAGTCACCTCGACGCTGGCTCTGGTGGACCTTCGCCATGAATTGTAAAGGAAAAGAATGGGCAGAATATCAGAGGTTGAGGCTCTTCGAGATACAATTGCCGAGAACCGAGACCCTTGGGAAGCCCAGCTCGCGGAACTCTACAACCAGATCTAAACCCAGAATCACCTGATCCCCGTTCCGACTGCAGTACAAACTATGATGGACGAGACCGAGCCTCCCTTCACCTCGGCCATCACAGATGAGGTGATGCCTCCGGTCATACAGTAATCCAGATCCGGGGATCCAATGGAGCATGTAGAATCCTACCACTCCTAGATGCAGATTCAATTAGCTACAGATGCGATGATGTGTAGAACCTTCTCAAAAACCCTCAACGGCGCTGCTCAGAATTAGTACCGGCAACTAAAACCCAGATCGATTAGTACCTTCACCGACTTAGCCGATTGTTTCTGACTCAGTTCATCGTCGGAAAGAAGAGTTGAAAACCATTGACCCATTTGCTTAGTCTCAAGCAAAGGAGCGGAGAGTCGTTGAAAGACTACATCTCCCGCTTTAATGAAGAGGCTTTGCAGGTGGATGGTTACGACGACAAGATGGCCCTATCAGCCATGATCAGTGGGCTCAAGGAAAGGAAATTCCTCTTCTTCATAGGGAAGAACCCGCCGAGTACTCTGACCGAACTCATTAGCCGAGCCCAAAAATATACGAACGCTGAGGAGTTCTTCAGTTCGCGTAAGAATTCCCAAGCCATGGAACACTCATATAAATGGAAGAGACAGAGGGACGAGGAGCAACAACCATCAAATAAAAGGTCAAATGAGAGAGTCCCTCGAGAAAGAAGGCCGAGTAGGAAGCCTGAAAGCAAGTTCAGTTATACACTCCTCTCAACATGTCTCCAGAGCAGATTCTACTAGATATCTAAGACCAGAGGCTACTGCATTGGCCGAGTTGCATGAAGACAGACGCCGACCAGTGAGATAAGTGCAAGTATTGTCGCTTTCATCACGATCATGGGCACAACACCGGCGACTGTGTCGATCTAAAGGAAGAGATTGAGACCCTCATTCGCAAGGGTCACTTGCGTCAATACCTGAAGGAAGAGAAATCAGCTCGGAAGGATGACCAGCTGAGCAGAGCTACAAAAGAGACTACGGAGATCCGAATGATCTATGGCGGACCGTCTGGAGGCGAAGACTCAAATAGGGCTTGGAAGGCATACTCACGAAGCTCTTACCCTGAGCATCACGTCTATTCGGCCCAAAGGCCGAAGAAAGAACTCCGAGTAAGCCTTACAGCCTGACCTTCACAGAGGATGACGCGCACGGAATCTAGCATCCTCATGACGACGCCCTGGTGGTGGCTATGACAATAGTCAATCACAAGGTCTACTGTATCCTAGTCGACACGAGAAGCTCGGCCGACATAATCCACTCCGAAGTGTTTCATAAGATGGGAATCGACAGGTCGCGCCTTCAACCCGTGAAGACTCCGTTACATGGCTTCGCTGGAGATAAATGATATCCGAGGGTGCCATTTTCCTCCCAGTAACAGCAGGAGAAAGGCAGAATCAGGTGACTTTGGTAGTGGATTTCCTGATAGTGAACGTGTCGTCGGTGCACAATGTCATATTGGGATGGTCGTCCCTTAACGCGATGAGGGCGGTCGTCTCTACCTATCATCTGATGATGAAGTTCCCCACTGAAGGAGGGGTCGGATATGTCTGAGGAGACCAACATGAGGTGCAGAGGTGCAACTCGGTGGCAGTCAGGAAGGGCACAACGAAGCAGGCCCTCAACATAAATGTGCTCAACCCCAAGGACTCTACAGAAGACTCCCCTATGGAAGGCTTAGTGACCGTTCCGCTGGAAGAAGCTGACCCGAGCAGAACGATCCAACTCGATCGTCGCTGGATCCTAAGCAACGGTCCTAGATGCTGAGCTTTCTTCAACAACATAAAGACGTCTTCGCATGGTCGCACGAAGACTTGCCGGGCATCTCTTCAGATATCATAGTCTACAGGCTGAACATGGACCCAGAGCACAAGCAGATAAAGCAGAAGAGGAGAGCATTCGAGCCCCAGAGGTATGCGGCTATAACTGACGAGGTATCAAAGCTTTTTAGTGTCAGGTTTATCGAAGCAGTCCATTACCCAGATTGGAACGCTAATGTGGTCCTTGTAAAGAAGGTCAACGGAAAATGGCGGGTCTGTGTAGACTACTCGGACCTGAACCTGCCCCAAGGATAGCTTCTCCTGCCTCGGATTGACTAGTTGGTTGACAGCACGGCCAGCCATAAGCAGCTCTCCTTCCTGAATGCTTACTCCGGATACAATCAGATCACGATGTATCCCCCAGATAGGCAGAAGAAGACCTTCGTCACGGACAAAGGGCTCTACTATTACCGCGTCATGCCATTTGGCTTGAAGAATGAGGGGGCAACGTATTAGAGGCTGGTGAACCAAATGTTTGCCCGACAGATCGGTCGGACCATGGAGGTCTACATTGACGACATGCTCGTCAAGAGTATCAGAGCGTCCGACCACATCACGGACCTCGGAGAGACCTTCGCGATCCTACGGGAATACTGCATGAAGTTGAACCCCGTTAAGTGCGCGTTCGGTGTAAATTCGGGCAAATTTCTCGGGTTCCAATTCAGCCAGAGAGACATCGAAGCGAATCCCAACAAGATCAAAGCGCTGCTTAACATGAGCTCGCCCCTGGACGATGAGAGAAATTTAGTGCCTCACCGGACGAGTAACCGCGCTCGGACGATTCATATACCGAGCCACTGATAAGTGTCTCCCCTTCTTCCAGCAGTTGAAGGGTCACAAGAAAGTAGAATGGACATCGGACTGCGAACAAGCTTTCCAGTAGCTGAAGCAGTACTTAGGCTCACCACCTCTATTATCCAAGCCCGAAGACGCTGAACCCCCATTCCTATACTTAGCCATCTCAGCCTCGGCTGTCAACTCAGTGCTCATTCGAGAAGTGGAAGGCAAATAGCATCCCATCTATTATGTGAGCAAGGCAATGGTCCCGACCGAGACCAGATATCCAAGCATGGAGAAATTAGCCCTCGGCCTAGTTGTTGTCGCTCGGAGGTTACGTTTGTACTTTCAGGCCCACTCCATCGTCGTCCTCACAGATTCTCCTCTACAGCAGGTCCTCCATAAGCCTGAGGTGTGTGGGCGGCTTACCAAATAAGCGATAGAACTCGAGGAGTTCGATCTCCATTACCAACTGAGGACTGTGATTAAGGGCCAGGCAGCGGCTGACTTCATAGCATAATTCACTTTCCCGAGAACCAAGGGCATGGATACGGAGACAACCCCCGTGGCCCCTCCAGCTCCTCATCCCCACGAGAGTGCAAAGCCAGGAGGGAATGGCAGATGAACTCTCTTCGTAGACGGGTCGTCTAACCCAAAACGTGTCAGAGCAGGGATCGTCCTAGTCGCACTTGACCTGACCACCGTCCAGTACGCGATCAGGCTCAGCTTTAAGGCCTTCAACAACGAAGCCGAGTTTGAGGCTCTGCCAGCTGGACTCAGACTAGTGGCTAGTCTGGGAGTTCAACTCCTCGATGTGCGGTGCGATTATCAACTCGTCGTAAACCACATATCAACAGAATACAAGGCCAAGGAGGTGACGATGATAGCTTACCTGACCGATGCACGGAAGCTGATAGGAAAGTTCAGAAGTTGTACCATCAACCAGATCCCGAGGGCCGATGCTCTCATGAAGCTGGTCTCGGCTGCTGAAGGGAAGATCCCGAGGATTGTCCTTGTGGAGTTTTTGGATGGTCTAAGCATCAACTGAGATGACCAGGAGATGGTCAATCCAATGCAAACAACTCTAAGTTGATGGATCCGATCATCAAATATCGTACTACTGGCAAAGTCCCTCAAGATAGGTTGGAGGCCCGACGCTTAAAAATCAGAGCAGCGTAATACATAATCCTGTATAAAACTCTATACAAGAAAGGGTATTCACAACCATACCTCAGGTGTCTCCGACCCGATAAAGCAGACTATGTGATCCGAGAGATCCACGAAGATGCTTCGCCAAGGGTACTTCTGGCCGACGATTCGAGAAGACTCCAAGAGTTTTGTCCAGAAGTGCGACAAGTGCCAAAGATTCGTTGTCGTACCGAAGCAGCCCGCGGAAGAGCTGACCCCTATGACTGAGCCGTGGCCTTTGCCACATGGGGGATCGATATCATTGGACCTCTGCCCTACGGAAAGGGGCAGGTCAAATTCGCCATCATGACAGTCGACTACTTTTTCAAGTGGGCAGAGGCCGAACCAGTGGTGAAAATTATGGAGCAGAAGGTGACTGACTTCATTTGAAAGAACATAATTTGTCGGTTCGGAGTCCCGCATACCATCGTCTCCGATAATGGGAAGCAATTCAACAACGACAGATTCAGAGGGATGTGTAGGGAGCTCAGCATCTCAAATGCATACTCCTCGCTTCGTCACACACAGTCTAATGGGCAGGTGGAAGTCGTGAATAAGGTTATCAAACATCACCTCAAGACGAAGTTGGAAAAAGCTAAAGGTAACTCGGTAGACAAGCTCCCGTTCGTTCTTTGGGCTTGCAAGACCACAGTCCAGTCATCCACAGGGGAAACCCCTTTCTCACTATCTTATGGCTTGGAGGCGATCGTTCCAGTCGAGATTGGCCTCCCCACAGTGCGGGTAAGAAATTATCATGAAGATTAAAATACAGAGCAGATCGCGGCAAATCTCGACCTGATTAAAGAAGCTAGAGATATTGCCAAACTCCGAGTCGCGGCTCGGCACCAACAAGTGGTCAGATTCTACAACTCCAGAGTCAAGACAAGGCGGTTTCGACAAGGTGATCTAGTACTCTATCGCGTCTTCCAAAGAACTACGGAGTCTGGAGCAGGGACGCTTCGGCCAAACTGGGAAGGGCCCTATCGTGTGGCCGGCTCAGTGAAGCCTAGATCCCGCCATTTGGAAGATCTGGAAGGGCGTCTGCTACCCCATCCATGGAATGCTGAGCATTTAAAAAGTCTACTACCCTTGAAGAGGAAGAAGCTATGTATGACTGAAATCTACTAGCCATTTAAGGCTCTTGATAAAAGCATCATCTCTTTCTCTTCTACCTGGTTTGCCCGTTCTACTTGTTCTACTATGTGAAGAGTCATCTCTCATGTGCAGAGACGAACTCGGCGAATCAATCCCTTAAAGAAGGGGTCGGTTCGTCATTTGACAATGGCCTACAGAACGACTAGGGGTCACCTCTCTTGTGCAGAGATGAAACCCTTAGATGAACCAACCCCTTAAAAGAAGAGATCGGCTTACTACTCAACATATGCAGCAAACCACAACACAAGATAAGCATCTCGGACCTCATCCAAGCACATTTTGTGGCCAGCGTTGTAGGCAAAGTCATAAATCTTTTCCAGCTCGTCGTTCCGCTCTTTAGAGGACTTGAATTCCTCCATAGCCGCAGCAACCTGGGATGCAGCCAAGGCCTCCAGCTCGAAGCGTTGTCTGGCAAGACCCTTAATAGCCTTGCGCTTAACCGCTTCGAGCTCAGTCGCCAACTGAGCATTGTCCGCTTACGAGCCATTTAAGGCAGACTTAGCCGAGTCTGCACGAGCCTGCAACTCGTTGATCTCCCCCTGGAGACCCATCTCCTTTATGTGACTCGCTCCCGGCTGGGCCTTCAGCTGCCCTACCTCCGAAACCGAGGTATTCAGTTGGGTCTGCAGTTGCTCCAACTTCGATGCCGAGGCCTTTAGGCGTTTATCAACCTTGACCTTCTCTTTCTCAAGATTAGCCATCCTCCACACCCTTTCTCAAGTGAGGATGAGCGATGACAACGCCTAGAAGGACCCAGATGAGCAAACCGACAACTAAAAAAAAGAGAAAGGGGGATAAAGTAATCAAGACTAAAGTCTACCGTGTAACAACACGATGCGAAGTCGTTCAATACCCCATCAAGGGGTCGGTTTAGAGTGTTGACGACGACGCTCTCCTTTACATGCTTCGCTGCCCAATCATTTAGTAACATCATGTGGTGACCTTGCGCGAGCGACTCCTGCTCCTGGGAAGGGGCAGGGCTTGCTGGCTGCCCAAGGTCAGGCGCGGCCGAGGCCCGATCCTCGAACTTGGGCATGGCAGAGTTGCCGACCAAGGCTCAATCTCGCCAACCAACTCCGCAGTAGTGAAGTGGAGGTTGGGATTGCACTCATCAGATGAATGAGGAGAAGGCATTGCGACGACCACGGATTTCCCCCGCATCCTGGGGGGCGATGATGGGCAAGCCGTGGAGGTTGGAGCTACTACCGCGGAAGTTGGTGTAAGTGTTGATGTCGGCGCCTGCACCGCAACTACCTTGGCTATAGGAGGCTTGCCACAATGGCCTCGAGTGCTGAAATCTTCTCACGGGCTTCAGACTCGGGTACTGGAATCTTCTTTTTCCTAGCTGTTACCTTAACCCAAGTCGTCGGCGCTAACAACAAAATACATTGAACGAGGGGCGTACCCCCTCCCCCCTTCTTCCTTTTCGACCCCGTGGCCTCAAGCATTCCTAATTAACAAGAAGGTTCGACCTCATCTACTCGGGATACTCAAGTGCAAGATGTAGTCAAAAGGCTTACCTAACGCGATGGGGAGGGGTCTGACTCTACAAAACCCAGACGAAACAAGGTTGTCTGGACTAATTTTGTAGTGCCAAGTGCAGCCTTCCTCGCCAAGGAGATAAGCCCTGGCTATTTGGGCTTGGAGGTGAGAGGACAGTTTTGGCAAGCTCCTCGAATAGTCTACAAGCAAGAGCAAAGGCTGTTAGAATAAACAACGAGTGAAAAAGACAAGAAAATCTACAAGTACTCGGTTCACTGCCTTGGAAGCTGAACTGGGTAGGTACTTGGACTCGGAGGAGTCTGAACTCAGATACCGAAGCCTCCCACTCTCTCAAGGCCCAAAACCATTTCCCCTTCCACTCTTTGTTGGAAGAAGGAAGTTTGGTGACGAGGCCCGGTGTGTATTGTGCTCAGGCTGAGAAGTAGTACCAATATGGCTCGACTTTATCATTCTTTTCTTAGTACATTACCAAGAACTCGTCCAATGAAAGCTCCTGGTTCTTCACCTGTCACCAGATGATGTACGACGGCACCAGGATACGCCATGCATTTGGAATGAGCTGACTTGGAGCGAGCTTCAATTGCGCTAGCACCTCGCACACGAAGGGATGAAGCAGAAACTGGAGTTCGCACTGTAGGGCGCAATGGAAGATAGCTACTTCCCCGTTGGAAGGGGCTCCTAGTCCATCCGTGGTAGAAGGAGCGCTCATATGCACTGAGTTTGGGATCTAGTGCTCAGCTCGGAGGTGAGTCATTTGAGACTCAACATAGACCAAGCCCCACGAAGTTCCAGGTCTGGACTGGCCACCCGAGGGCCCGACCGACGACCTCCCTGCAGGGTCTCGGGATATCCTCGTGGCCCCCTTAGCCCAATCCTTAGACTTCGCCCCAGTACTCCTCTTGGGCGGGGGATAAAGTGGAATTGCCTCAAGAGGACCTTCCAAGCTCCGACACTTGGAATCTGTACTCTCGGGCTCTGACCCGTTCAGGGCCTCACGGACTTCGTTTGAATTGCTCGACATTGCGAAAGAAAGGAAATAAATGGTAGAAGACTTACAGTGCTGCGGCAATTTGCTCCGATCTGCAGGCAATTTACTCTGGCAATGATTTTCCTTTCCGACAGAAGTATTAGAACGGATTCCTCTTTTTGAGTAGCAGGTCTCGGTGAGAAGAGCAAGGGTAAAGAAAAAGCTAGGGTATTCGGAGTGCCAAAAAAAAAGTTGAATGAAAAAGGCATCAGGGTCTCTCATAGCATGAGCTTGCCGCTCGCCTTCATGACGGGCAGTTATAGCCGAAACTAAAACGGCTCTGATCCGAGCCCTCCTGCGCACATGGCGATCCGTGATATGAGCAACCAAACGTCATCCCTGTAACAGCCCGAATTTTCATGACCCAAGTTTATACTCATGCCTGAGACAATCGGTTGTTAATGTATGGTGTGTAGGCTGAAGAAGATCTTATATGGGCAGAAACAAGCTTCACGGCAATGGTACAAGAAGTTCGACTCATTTATGTTGAAGCATGGGTATGACAAAATAAAGTCGGACCACTGTGTGTTCACGCGCAAGTTCTCAGATGGTGATTTCTTAGTTCTGCTGTTATATGTTGATGACATGCTCATCATGGGAAAAGACATCAAGAAGATTGAAAGGCTGAAACAGGAGTTGGGCAAGTCGTTTGTATGAAAGACTTGGGCCCAGCTAAGCAGATCCTAGAAATGGAGATAACCGTGACAGAAGCAGCAGGAAGTTTTAGCTGTCACAAGAGCGGTATATTGAGAAAGTCTTAGAGCGGTTCAATATGAATGCACCGAAGCCGGTCAATTCTCCACTAGATGGTCACTTCAGATTGAGTGATAGGCAGTGTCCTAAGACGAAAGCAGAGGTGGAAGAGATGTAAAAGATACCTTACACGTCAGCTATAGGAAGTTTGATGTATGTTATGGTGTGTACACGCCCAGACATAGCATATACAGTTGGTGTTGTCAGCCAGTATCTTGTCAATCCTAGCAAAGAGCATTGGACAACGGTGAAGTGGATACTGCGGTATCTAAGAGGCTCATCCAGGTTGAGCCTATGCTATGGTGACGAAAAACTTGTGTTAGAAGGCTACACAGATGCAGATATAGCAGGTGACATGGACTCCAAGAAGTTTACATCAGGGTTCATGTTCACGTTTACAGGGGGAGTGGTCTCTTGGCAGAGCGAGCTACAAAAGGTCGTAACATTGTCGACAACAAAGGCCGAATACATTGCGGTCACAGAAGCATGTAAAAAGATGCTTTGGATGAAAAGGTTCCTACAAGAACTTAGCCTGAAGTAGGAGCAACACGTGATCTATTGCGATACTCAAAATGCTATTCACATGAGCAAGAATCCAAGTCAGCACTCAAATTCGAAGCACATAGAGATTCGATATTACTGGATCAGGGATACTTTGGAACAGAAGGTGTTATAGCTTAAGAAGTTCCACACGGACGATAATGTGTCAGACATGATGACCAAGGCTTTGCTCAAGGGCAAGTTTGAGGTTTTTAGAAACTGGGCTGGCTTGAAGAAGGTAAACTCCTCCTAAGTCGAAAAGAGAGAGATTTGATGGGGATTTTTCTCCTCAGGCTCAACCGGTCGAGTGCCCTGCTCGACCGGCCGAGGGTGGGGCTCGACTCAAAGTCCAGTGACCAATTGTTTTTAGTCATTTGGGTTGCTCGATCGGTCGAGGTTCCACTCAACCAGCCGAGGACTCTACTCGACTAGTCGAGGTTTATCGTCTGTTATTTCATAATGGAGGAAGTTTACAATAGCAGGTTTCTTCTATCATATATTTTCAAGGACATATTTATTTTCAAGTGCAGTCAAAATGTCCTTAATAAATTTATAAGAAACATAGATGTCATATAATTCATTTAACAAGTATATATTGTGTAATGTTTACAATTATTAGTATTTCTAAATTCATTTTCATTGGCTGGATCAACTATAAATGAATATGAAATAATGTTTAAAAAAAAAAAAAAAAAAAAAAAAAAAAACCTTTAATGTTTTCAGTGCAAATTGATTTTCTATTTCCATCTTTTGAAATTATTTCCAGAGAACTATTTGATTTTAGATAGTTCAAATGTAGGGTTGACTGTGATGGTGATAATGGAATACAATAGAGTTCTGATTGTAATTGAATTTCCAACTAGTTAGAGAAATCGTCAAACACTAGTTACAAAAAATAAAAGAAGAAAACTTTTATGTTTTCAAATATCGAATAAGATGTTTACTATTTCTAACAATTGAATATTTAGTCTCAAGATTGTTGGAAATAATATGTTAAAAACAGTAGATAATATTCAGAAAAAGAAAAAGAAATAATAAAATAAAGTAAGAAAAGATGACTTATTTATTTGAGTTGAGGCGTGACTATGTCACTCGCTGTACATTAGCTCGAACCAGCATGCAGAACTTAACCGAAGTGTGTTGGCTTGGCAGCGAACTCAGTTGACAAAACAATACTGAACCAGAGATGAATTTTGAAGAAACAAAGAAAGAAATCGTTAGTTTGAATGAATTTTTTTCAAAAAGGAGTAGGTTTATATATAGAACATTATAAGGTGCTTACTCAACCATTTGCAAAATATCTATAATAATCAAGTGATAATCAGGTGGTGGGGTTCTTTCTCTGAAGATGTGTTGTGCATTGACTTTCTTAAGAAGGGACTTTTTAGTTTACTGGTAGTCGGTCATTGAGAACAGCTTCTTTTGTAAGAACTACTTGTATTGGATAAGGATTAAGTCCAACGTATGGTCATAAACTTGGATTACAACTATGAAATTACTGTTATTGGATTATCACTACTCCTAAGATAGACTGAGCTATGATAAATTGATAGATTTGTGTGTTGTTCTGCTACTTTTCCGACTATTTATAGATTTCTTCTGTAGCTATTCTTCAAACGTTTCTTTTCTTTATTGGATGGTTATAAGCATCGCCATTTAAATCATTCTCTTATTACATTTCTCATTTTGAATGTTCCTCTTCTCTCGGCCATGACTGCTCTCCGACCACATTCTACTCCTATATGTCTTGGTTGTACTACTTTGTTGGTCATTTGATGAAGTGCAACATTAAATATATGCCAGTTATAATTCTACAAATAGTGCTCCAAGTATCACAAAAAAAAAATCATTTCATACACCTCTTATCTCTCGTGTAATGACACACATAACCTTCCTATTGGCTTTTTCTAAAAATGTCCAAAATATGGTATAATAGAGAGTATAATTTTCAAACTCTTTTACATACAAACGACTATTTTGAAAATAACCTTCCAAGGATCAAAATTGTGCCTTACAAAAATTGCATGAATCTTGAATTTCTAGTCACACTTATGCACCTAACTTACATTTTGTGTGACAAACTGAAACCCACAATTTTATCATTACTATTTTGTTATATAATGTCAGTTTTTCCTTCTAAACTTTCATATATTGAAATTGGAAGCATAAAAAAATTGAGAATATGTTCTAATCCTCTCTTCTTAATTTTAACGGTAAAACTCTATCATTAATCATTTTTGTATTTTGTTATATAGTAATGATAACTTTAATTGCTAGGTATCAAAAAAAATTATGAGAAGACCGACCCAATATTGCTTGTGAAGAATGGGATATTGGAGGAAAACAAATATTAAAACTGGTAAGTTAATATCACAGTTACATGTTATAGAATACTAGAAAAAGATATATTGATATCTATTTTATAAAGTATCAATATCGAATTTAAAGATTATTAATGATTTTTTTTTCTCTTAAATGTTATTAAATAGATAATTGGTGCATACTTTTGTAATAAAAACCAAAGAACATAGAGTAAAGAAAAAAATACCCGGTGACGAGAAAAAAATAATTACTCATTAACTAAAAGAGAAACATTGCTAAGCACAAAGTTTGCAATAATGTATTGCACCATACTAGATTACATTTTACAAATATGCATGAACAAAATAATTGATCAATTAACATGCCACTTATCCAAATTGATGACCGGTTAGTGTTTGGCCCGTATGAAATTTTTAACGGTGAAAATCATTATCTCCGCTGCTATTCGTGGTGTGGTCCAATTGATCTTTGGATATGATTCATTTTTTGTATAGTACTCTAAAATTATCTCGAAAAATGGATTAACGGTGTGGATATAATAAATAAATCATTGTGGGGCCATGTAACTTTGATCTCCTTTGAACTGTTCGTACAACTCGGAGCTCGAGGAGAGTCCAACGACACGTACCTATAGCCGGTGTGTGGTACACCAGCCAATCTGCTTCCACCTTAGAGTTACAATTCATTATGTGGGGCCCACCATGATGTATGCATGACACCCCATCGTTCATCATGCTCGTCCCTTCATGTTTCCTTGGCACCCAAATAAAAAAGATCTCAAAAAACTCAGATGGGCCACATTGCAAGGGACAGGTGGGATCGGAGACGGCCCGACCCACTTAAAAACCCATCCAGATGTTGTTTGTGGCCCACCGTGATTTTTCTATGCCATCCAATCCGTTCAAAATATGCACCCCATTGCGATGAATGGACACCCCCAAAATCATACCATTCCAAATTTCAGGTGGGCCACACCAAGTCAGTTTAGAAGATTTAGTCATGATTTTAAATGGTATGGCCCACCTTAGTAGAGAGATCCACTACACAATGCATTTTACATGGTTCGATCCGAGTTTGAGCTTATAAGACATTTTCGTAGATGCATATAATGCATTTTCAATCTCTCATAAAATACAAAACAATAACAACACATCATAAATATTTTAACAAACACTTAACAAGAAATATGAAGAATAAGATACCTGGACAATTTTATGGGGTATAATTTTTTTTTATAGAGATTTATTTTGTATTCATTCCTTTCTTGCCACTAGTCAATTCTGCATAGAATGTACCTACACGAAGCAACGCTTTTATGAGTCATTTCATCAAACACTTGGTGAGCAGCGGCAAGATAAAAATAATTTTGTCATCAAGCCGATTCAAGTTGAGGTTTAGGCCAAGCTAAGTAGAGTTGAGCTCAGGCAAGCTCGAAAATTTAGGAACTCCAAAAACCAGCTCAAATTAAATCTAATTTCGAACCGAGACAAATGGACCTTTCTCGAGTCGAGAAGGGCGAGCTCACCGAGCTAACTCGACTGGTGTACAGCTCTAATAAGTATACGAGAGTGTATTCAAGGTTTTACGTGCACCACAGTGCTATTGAGACACGTGGATAGTCTAATCGTAGATCTGAACCGTCCATTAGGTCCAGCTCAATGGCTACTGATGAAAAGACAAATTGAACGGATGATCATAACCATCCAAATATTGTCCTTCATAAATATAGGGTTTCCAAGCTACGGATTCAACATCTATGATCGCTTGATCCAAGTGATTCTTTAGAGACATAGGTTACCCAAGATGGGCCTTACTAAATGGATGATTAAGCTTGATGACTGGACCCTTTTCCTGTAAATGATCCAAGTCGTCAGCTTTTGTAAAGCCTTGAGCGCATGTGATTTTTCAAGGAGACGCACTGGAAATTGAGTGAATCTAGGGGACCGTCCACTTGCGTCAAGACATCAGGGGACGCGGATTACCTCCCACGACACGAAGCCAGGTGGGGCCCACCTTGATGTTTGTGAGAAATCCACCCCATCCATCGGCTTTCCAGATCATGTTAGGATGTAGGCCTAAAAGTGAGGCAGATCCAAAACTCAAGACAGTGAGGCTTGAACATCCACCGTTGAAACATTCGTGGGGCCAGAGAAGTTTTCGATCGGGCTAATACTTTTGTGTTTCCAAATCATCCCAGTAGGAATGACCTTATGAACGGTATGGATGGAATATAATCATCACGGTGGCCCACAGGGAGATTTGAACGGTAGGCAGTTCCCTACCCACTTTTTCTTGTCGTGCGGTCCACTTTAGTTTTGGATTTTCCTCATTTTTGCGCCCATGTCCTAACATGATCTGGAAAAACGGATGGACGGGGTTGATTTCTCACAAACATTACGGTGGGCCCCACCTAGCTTGGGCCCCTGTCGCAGGCAATCCGTGTCCCCCCATCAGGGGGCGCATTGAGTTTTAAGAACAGGGGGGGCGCACTTTAGCACTCTCTCCTGGAATAAAAGGCTAGAAGTTGTCATGCAACGAACATATTTTCCCGCCAGCGGGAATTAACGGCTTCTCAAAATCCACGGCCTTGGCTAAAATGCGCCAATATGACAATGGCCACCCTGCTTCTTAACCTGCGCCACGGCAGATATGCCAACACTATTCACCACCACCATCACCACTTCGAAAATTCTATTCCCATTTCCAGCTTGACCACCTCAAATGTAATGAACCCAATTCAACGGATCAGATTCTCCGATGGCTGTCTGATCGAGCCCCACCACCTGAGCCGTGCCATGCAGGCCTTTGCTGATGCCCGTGATCGCCGTGCAGCTGGATCTCTCCACACCCACCTCATAAAACTCCATTCTCATTGTTCCATCTCCCTATGGAACAAAATGCTCAACATGTATTGCCAATGTGGTCATATCCGCTGTTCACGTCAAGTGTTCGAAGGAATGCCCCAACGAGATGTAATTTCATTCAATACGATGATTTCTGCTTATGTTCGCCAAGAACAGAACACTGTCGAAGCTCTACACCTTTACTCTAGAATGCGAGAAGAGAATGTGAAGCCGAACCACATTACTCTATCGGCATTGCTTGGTGCACGTGGGAGTGTAGAAGCTCGAGACTTGTTGGAGCAAATTCACACCCATGTGGTAAAACGTGGGTCGAATTCTAATGAGTTTGTTGGTAGTTCTTTGATCGATGGCTACTCGAAATGCATGAGATTGGAGGGAGCAATTCGGGCATTTGATGAGATCAAGGAATTGGATTTGATATCATGGAACGTGATGATTGATGCATGTGTGCGTAATGGTAGTGAAGAACATGCCCTGAGAATATTTGATAGGATGCGACAGGAGGGTGTTGGATTCGATTGCTTCACATTGACGAGTGTTATCAAGACGTGTACGGAACCAAGAGATCTAGGCCGTGGAATGCAGATCCATGGTTGTGTGCTGAAAGCAGGACTGGCTTCGGAAACGCCAGTCGGGAATGCCCTCATGACCATGTATTCAAAATGCGAAGAAGGGATGAAATCCGCTGCCGGGGTCTTTAGGAGGATTCAGGCCCCCAACATCATCTCGTGGACAGCAATGATTGCAGGGTCCACACAAAATGGGCTGAACAAGAAAGCAATCAGGCTTTATCGTGAAATGCTGAGACAAGGCCTAAAGGAGAATGAGTTCACCTTCGCCAGCATTCTTCCTGCATATGCTAGTTTAGCAAGCCTCGAACAAGGGAAGCAAGTTCATGCCAGGATTGTAAGATCAAAATGCGGGTTGGACGTGTCGGTGGGGAATGCTCTTATAGATATGTATTTCAAGTGTGGCAGCTCAGCAGACGCTGAATTGGCATTCACGACCATGGAAAATCGTGATGTCGTGTCATGGACAGTGATGATCGCAGGGTATGGTCAGCATGGGATGGGAAGTGAGGCACTTGAGATATTTGAAGCGATGAGAAGCAAAGGCATCAAACCGGATGGTATTACCTTTCTTGGGAGTCTATCTGCATGTAGCCACTGCGGACTTGTGGATGAAGGGCTCCGAATTTTCCGCTTGATGATCGATGTTTATGGAATCAAACCCAAGAAGGAACATTACGCTTGTGTGGTCGATATGTTGGGCCGTGCTGGGAGGTTGAAGGAGGCGGAGAGGTTTATAGAGGATATGGGAATTGGGTCGGATGCCTCTTCTTGGGAGGCTCTACTGGGCGCTTGTACGATTCATGGTGAGATAGAGTTGGGAGAGAGATCAGCGGAGAAGATTATGGAATTGGAGCCAGAGAAGAATGGACCATACGTGCTGTTATCAAACATCTACGCTGAAAAGGGAATGTGGGAAGAGAAGCGCAAGGTGAGGGGGAGATTGGATGCAAGTGGGTTGAGGAAAGAGGCGGGCCACAGCTGGGTTGCAGTGCAGGGCCACAGCTGTGGAAGTTTGGATGATGAGGTGGAAACCGCAGGTTATATTCCTACGACTCAATCAATGTGATGCTCATCCCCTTCAGGAAATGGCAATTCCAGTGGAAATGTGCCTTCTCTGAAGGAAGTTGCAGAAAGCAAGCACACATTTTCCAAATGTGTGGCCAGATTCCAAATGTGTGGCCAGATGGAAGATGACCCATTCCACCATGCGTATCCAATCCAATGGTGATTTTGGTTTCCTCCGAATGGGCCCCTAATGCAGATAATAGGATTGATAGAGATGAAGAAAGATCTCCAAATTCAATCAGACACCAAAAGAATGGCAGCAAGTGGTGATATGAGGAGATAATTGATCTTTCAATTAGAAGTGGATGTTCCAATCCATCTGCAGAGAAAAGTATAAATGGGATTGGTTCCAACCTTCATTTTATCATTCCAAATTAATGGAAATTGAAGGCCATCTTGACTTTGGTCGGAGCCCTCCGTGAGGCGGCACATGAAGTATAAGATGTATCCTCTTAACAATTTTGAACAACAAATTCTGCATGCTTAGAGAATGCACACATGCGCATTGTAGCAAAAGATGCACACAACTTCAAGAAACAGAACTCCCTGTTGCATGCTATTTTCTCACCAATAATCCCCACATGAACACAACCCATCTCTAAAATGGTGGAAACGCTTATTATCTCTCACCACGATCTCCCTCTCAGTCACCTTCGAAACCAACTTAGCAGCATTGTGGCAATCCTTGCACATGCGAAGGTTCTTCGTCACCCTCAGTGTCACTCCCTTGCTTGTTTTCAGCACCCCGAAAGCAATTGCAAGCTTCTCGCTATGCCCCCGCAATATCTCAACCTTCTCTTCCTCTTCCAGCTCATGCAGAACTGAACCCGTATCTGCAACATATCCAATTCTATGGATCTTCCCCTCTAAAACATTCCACATCTTCTGTATCTCCTCTAACTCCGGGCGAGCAATGTCGCCTACTACAAACTTGTAAACTTTCCCCCCGACATCTATCCAACTACACCCAACATCCTTCTTTAGTCCCATCTCCTTCATTCTCCCTCTCACTGTTCTAACATAATCCCACTTCCCTGACCCTGCAAACATATTCGAGACCAGCACGTAATTCTCGGCCTTCTTGGGCTCCAATTCTAACAACTTCGATGCGACTCTCTCTCCGAGACTCACCTCCCCATGAATCCTACAAGCACCAAGCAACGCACCCCATATTCCAGCATCCGGCTCCTCTGGAATCTCCTCTACAAGCTTTGCCGCTTCTGCCAACCGCCCGGCCCTACCAAGCATGTCTACCACACATGCATAGTGCTCTAATCTTGTCTCCACTTCATGCTCTCTCCGCATCTCCTCAAAGTACTTCATGCCCTCTTCGACCAACCCCGCATGGCTGCATGCCATTAAAATTCCAATGAACGTATAACCATCAGGTTTAAACCCTTCCCTCCGCATTCTCTCAAACAGTTCTATAGCCTCTCGTCCACGCCCATGAATTCCATATCCAGAAATCATTACAGTCCATGACACTGCATCTTTCTCTCTTAGCCTGTCGAAGAACCAACGAGATTGCTTTATGCAACCGCACTTTGCATACATGTCTATGATCGAACTCCCCACAAATGCATCTTCGGTGAGATTCGCTTTTAGTGCAAAGCAGTGGGTCTCTTTTCCAAGCCGCAAAGCTGATAACTGTGCACAGGCTGTGAACACACTCATTATCGCAATCTCATAAGGCCGAATTCCATCCTTCTGCATTTGGCGAAATAGATCAAGAGCCTCATCCGGATGCTCGTTTTGAGAGTAACCGGCAATCATGGAATTCCAAGAAACCAGATTTTTCTCCTCCATCGCATTGAACAACACCCGTGCAACCACTGGCTTCCCACATTGGATGTATAAAGAGAGAAGCGAAATACTGATGAAGGAATCTGTTTCCAACCCATTTCTCACTACAAACCCATGAATCGCTTCGCCATCTCGTGGAGATTTCAAGCGGGCACATGCTAAAAGTATGCTACCAATGCTGAACCAGTCAGGTT
Organism: Magnolia sinica; assembly: GCF_029962835.1. Lineage (NCBI taxonomy): Eukaryota > Viridiplantae > Streptophyta > Magnoliopsida > Magnoliales > Magnoliaceae > Magnolia > Magnolia sinica. The sequence continues at coordinate 77,261,854 of NC_080579.1, read as the reverse complement.
CTAAGCCTAAAGATGTCATTTCAAGCAATAAATCTATCGCCTTGCTTGGATCTCCATTCTGTGCATATCCACCAATGAGCGCATTCCAAGAGCTCACCATCTTGATCTCCATGCCATAGAAAACACGTTCCGCATAACTCAGTGACCCGCATTTCGCATAAGCTGCAATCAGAGCATTAGCTACTAACTCGTCTAATTCAAACCCGTTTCGGATTGCGCAGCCATGCAGTTCTTTCAGTGTCAGCAGTGCGGATTGATGCAAACAAGCGGGAAATGCATTCAAAACCGTTATAGCATTCACCTTCATACCCTTCATTGGCATTTGGCGTAGGAGATCAAAGGTTCCATAGACATCTCCTTCCCTGGAATATGCATTGATCATCACATTCCAAGAAACCACATTCCTTTGAACGGCGTTTTCGAACAAACATCGAGCTTCAGATGTAAACCCACATTTTGCATACATATCAATCAAAGCATTGTTCACCATTAGCTCATGACTCAGCCCCAATTTCACAGCCAACCCATGCACCAATTTCCCCATTTCAAAATCCCCTTCCACAGAGCAAACAGGCAAAACTGTCACCACTGTAGCGACGTCTGGTGTCAGACCTTCCACCGCCAGCATCTCTCTTAACGCATCAAAACTCTCTTCTACAAGGCCATTCTCAGAAAACCCACAAATCAAAGCATTCCACGAAACCAAATTCCTCTCAGGCATTGTTTCAAACATCTGTATAGCCTCATCGACAAACCCGCACTTCCCATACATAGCAATCAATGCATTGCCAACAAAAGCATCCAAATGCAACCCCATCCTCATGGCAAACCCATGCACAGCCCGCCCCATGCCGACGGACAAAAGACCGCCACAAGCTTTTACAACACACGGCAAAGTGAAATTGTCTGGTCTGAGGTCCGTCGTCAAAATCAGCCAACAGAATACAGATACCGCCTCGCCCCACATCTCATTTCGTGTGTACCCACTGATCAGCGCATTCCACTGGAACAGATTCCTATCCTCCAAGCTATCAAAAACATGGCGGGAATCCAGAGGCGAGTTGCACATAGAATACATGGTCATAAGACGCGTGTTCAGAACGACATTGCCACTGAATTCAGCCACCGAAGACAGCATCTGGTGGACCTGCCGCCCAATCTCAAGCTCCTTTTTCTGGCCGCAGGCCTGTAAAAGAGCGCCAATGGCATCAGCCCTCTGCGCTGAATCGAAATTCCCAGATTCAGTCTGCAAAAGCATCAACGCCTCGTTCAGCTTTCCGTCTTCACAGAGACTGCTTACCTCCTGGAAGAGCGAAAATTCGAGTTTGGGAATTTGGGTTCGGATCGCCTGGCGGGCTGTAGTGGCTGAAAGGGAGGAGGAGAAGCCAGATCTTGGAAAGGCTGGTAGCAGAGAAATCCGGCCATTTCGGCCATTGATGTGAGGATAGAAATAGTGGTGATGGACAGACAGGATTGCAGGGGCCATGGCCATCTTGTCTGAATGGCTTGAAGGAGTGTGAGAATGGCCCAAAGGGAGTAACTAATATAACTACCTGAAACTACCAAAATCAGTAGAGAGATCCACTACAAAGCTATGTAGGATAAACTTAAAGCTACAATCCATTGCGTGGGGCCCACCATGATGTGTATATGACATCCAATCGTTCATCATGCTTGCCCCTTCATGTTTTCCTTGGAGCCCAAAAAAAAAAAAAAAAAGATCTCAAATAACTCAGGTGGGCCACACTGCAGGGGACAGGTGGTATCGGAGACTGCCCGGCCCACAGTTAAAAACCCATCCAGATTGTGTGTTTGTGGCCCAACATAAATTTTCTATGCCATCCAATCCGTTCAGAATATGTGCCCCAGTAGGATGAATAGACACCCCAAAAATCAGGCTGTTCCAATATTCAGGTGGGCCACACCAAGTCAGTTTAGAGGCCTGAGTCATGATTTTACATGGTATGGCCCACCTTAGTTTTGGATCAGTCTTATGAACATGAGGGAATTACGCACGTGATTGATGGATTGGATCTCATGCACGCATCACGGTGGGCCCCACAGTTCGCAACGTAGATTAAGCTTATCCTTGGAAAGCTTTGTAGTAGATCCGGTCTCAACTGAAAACCGCCAAAACTATTTCCAAGATTCCAGGATGGACATTTGAGGAACTATGGAAGCTCCCCATTCTATACATGTGTGGTCATGTTCAATTCTTCCAGACCGTTGGTCTGGTAGGGCCTCATTTTGATTAACTATGTCCCAAAAACATCCCGAATTGGAATACACCATCCCTTGGATGTTAATTGTCCTACAGATGGATGGTCAAAGAAAAAAAAACTGCATTCAGTCCAAAACTATTTACAACCATCCAATCTGCGAGATCTTTTGGGGCCATCCCCATCAGATCAACAGTCCTGATCAACGATCATTGGGCCACACATGGCCAGAAATGGCAGCATAAACAAACAATCTTACTAAATGGCCTCCTCTTGATGGGGCTGTGGTTCCAATGCATCTACATCTCCCTCATGGCACTTCTCACCTTATAACAGGTTTGATTGATGCTGTGTTTTGACAGGTGGGCCACGCCACGCCACTGTATAGCAAGTTTTAACTATCCCAAGTGGCTAAAAGATTGGAAAGAATTCAAAGGAACTGTTGGTGCGGCGCATGCAGTTGGGGCAGGGGTAGGTGTATATGGAGTCACTCGGCCTTTTGAGCTCAATCCCTTTGCCATCACTATGCGCCCGCATGCTTAACATTTGTCGCTTGAAGCTCTTCCATCTGCAGCACAAAACCAGTGTCATGAAACATCCTATCAGACTAGCTAAGAGATCAGTAAAAACAGGAAACCTGGGACCACTGAGCAGAGATGACACAGCACATAAAGCCAACCGGTTCACTCATCAGACAAGCCACACATGACGTTGAAATGGACTGTTGATGAGTTTTTTTTTTTTCGTTTTAACCATCGATCCAGGACCTTCATGCAGGACTTGACTATTTTTGCTACATATCTTCTGCAGGGTGGGGCTACTTGTTCCAGGTTGGCATGGGTGCCAAGTGCTGGCTGAGAGGCTAAACCTTAGGGCCTGTGTGTTAGACCCAACAATCATAATCTCTAATACATAATTTTGATTATCTAAAATGAGAACTCATTTTTATGTGGTTACCAGACAGGGACTTGTTTTAAGATTTAACATATTGCTTATATTCTTATCACCAACGGATACACATGAGAAATATCATAAAAGACATTACCGTAGAAATTCCCTAAGCATTAATAGTTTCATGGAACTTTACAGCATAGCAAGACAAGAAAACAATACCCAACTTGATAAAATAAAAAATTAATTGAAACAGTAATGCAGGGGCATTTTCACACTGGGCTCGAGTGGGGTGGCCTGTGTGAAGTGGGGGCATGTGAGGCGGGTGGCTCATGTGAGGCAGGACTCACGTGAAGTGGGGCCCACGAGGGGGGTTTGGCCAAGGGCCTGACTTAGGCTTTGAGATAAAGGGAATGATTCGCTACGCTCTGTCAGTTCGAGCTTTTAGAGCAAGTGGTTAGTTGTCCTGCTCGGCCGCTTCTTTTTTCCTTTTTCTTCCTCCCTCCCTCCCTAATCTGCCGAGAGCTTTTTTTTTCGTGTCTCCCTCCCTCCCTCAAGAAAAGAGATGGTCGCCCCCAAATGTGTGCTTCATGCTTTGAAAGGAAGAATCTCTCGACTTCTTCTTTTTCTTTTTTCTTTTCTCCCTCCCTCCCTAATCTGCCAACTGCTTTTTCTTCTTATCCCTTCCTCGCTTTTTTTATTCTTCCTTATCCCTCCCCTCCCTTGCTTTTTCTTCTTTTCTCCTTCCCTCCCTAATCTGTAGACTGCTTTTTTTTCCTCATCTCCCTCCCTCCCTTTCGAAGAACGAAAATTCATAAGAATTAAACAAGGGAATAAAATTCCCAACACAGAGAGAACAATGAGAACCCTTATTTGGTCTTTCTTTAGCCTCTTCGATATTATTAGGGTGCTTTAAGGCTGGGTCAAAAATCTGAAGAGGGTTGGCATGGGTGTGTATTAAGCCTGGAAGAAGTTTTCTATGGAGAATGCTCCCTCACCCTGTAACGACCTTGGAATTTTCTGTGCTAATCTTTCCTTAAGTAGTTGTTTTGGGGTAATTAGCGCTTTACTCGATTGCTTGTGAAATTCGCATCAATCACTTTAAATTGTATCTGCATGGCTCTAAACGTGTAGATTAGTGAGCGCTACGTTACTCTGAAATCTGGGATCCATCGCTAAATCCAGTTGTTCTGGGGAATTTTTGGAAGATCTGGATCGGACCTAGACCACGCGTCGAAAGTCCGATAGCGATGATCTTAGGGTGTTGCGGTCACCGAGTTGGGCTTGATCTTCACCTCAAAAATCAAGTCGATCTGATGTTCTGGGTCGATTTTGTTGAGCTCGGAGTGAAGAGTGTGAGAACGGTTGGAATTTATTAAGCTTTTATTGAAATCTGAGTCGTGTCGCTTGCGCGATGATTTTAAGCATTCTGACCGTTGGATTCTGACCCAATTTCACCCTCTGATCAGGATAGTTGGCCCAGGCATATCCTAGTGCTTGTGGACCTGATCGAGTTTCCGTGACCGTTGAATTGAGTGTGGTCCGCCACGGCTGATCTGAAGAGCCGGTCGGTACGAAAACTCAGCCTGACCTAGATCCATGGTCAATGAGCTTAAGTCCGACCTTTCGTGGTTATAGGCCCACCAGAAGTGCTTCGTTGGATCGAGAAAGGCGTGCTTTGGTTATAACCTAAGTATACCTTGACCCTGGGGTTATTTCCATCATTTTAAGGCCTATATATAGACCTTAAACCCTAGCTCTCATTTCCATACGAATTTTCTCTAACCCTAGCTTGGAAAGAGAGTGGAAAAGAGAGAGTTAGTGAGAGAGATTGGTTGGTGAATCATCTTGATTCTTCCTTGTTCTTCTTCACCTTTGAACCTTTACTTTGAATCGTTCCTCTGACAATTCTGAGTTCCTTTGGGGTAAGTTAACCTAACCCTAACCTGTGTTAGAGCTTAGACTAGACTTGGTGTTGTTGTATCTCATTTCTATCCTTATTTTAGGGTATTCTAGCGCCGTTGACGAAGACAACTCGTCTAAATCAGCTCGGCGGTTCTTTCTTCGCTTAAGGTGCGGACTTTAAGTGTATAGGTTATGGTTTTCAGGGCTTTCAATCCCAGTTAGTGATTTATTCTTGTTATGAATGAGATTTCACATGTCAAATGTTATGTTTACATCGCTTTCCTGATATGCATGTGTTATATTGAGATTTGTGTATTCTAAGTGTATTTATAAAGTACCGTATACGTATAAAATACGCACTTGTGTTTGCCATGTTTATGTGTCATGTATGTATGCTAGATGCATGTATGACAACTCCTTGGTAAAAGGAATTGTCTAAGTGCATGTATTCCAACATACGCTATATATGTTGTTCCTTGTATGCTAAGTGTTTGTAGAAATGCATGAATGATCTAAGTGTAACTGATTACACTAATTGTGGGCGTTAAGAAGTAATTCTCAATACTCCTATTGATGCGCATGTTTTCCTTTATGCAGTTACATTCCAAGTTATTTAAATTCAAGCATCTCCTATGCTTACATTTATGTTAAGTTGATATTCTTCAGATGTGTATGTAACATGATTTGAGTTGTTGATCCATTACTGTTTTACATTCCATATGAGTATCTGTCGTAGTGTAGGATATTTGGGACTATGCCTTAGTCCAGGAGATCGGTAATTGACCCTATATTCGTGGTTGAGATTGCTTTCGCCACGTAGGACGTATTAGACGAACCCGAGCCGTATTAGAGTTGGCGGCAGTGGTTTGGCCATGCGGAGTGTTTGCGCACTCTATGTCGTTCAACTCAACGTGCGCTCGTGCTAGTCGAGTTCGTCAAATAACCCGATTGTCCGATGTATGTTAACCATGTATGGACGCTACTGCTTGAATCTAGGGTACCGAACTTACCAGTGAAATCCTAATAACCATGGTACCTGATCCGCTAAGACTCATGAGCCGGACATGGTGGTATGGGACACCGTGGTCGAGCTGTCGGCCTACGCTGGGGTGACGAGCCTCCCCGTAGTGACCAATGAGCAACTAAACTCGTGAGCCGATTATGGTGGTATGGGACACTATATTCGTGCTGTCGGCCTACATTGATTGGTGACGAGCCCTTTGTAGTGACCTCGAGCATACCTGGATACCGCAAGGAGGTGACGAGCCGATCTGTGGTAGTAAGGGCATGAAAGGCGTACATTGATTGGTGACGAGCCCTTTGCTACGACCTCAAATATAAAAATCGTATGAGATGTCTAGGATTGACGACCCTAGTATGGATCACTGTTTGGATGGTGACATGAGGAAGGTATCTTAGTTTCCCAATCCTGTTGTGTGAAATGGACTAATAACAACTTGGTAATCATATCCATGCACCGCATTTGCATGTGCTTTGTAGATGTGGCGCACTTTGAGGCGATGTCATGCGTAACGTAAGATGAAGACGCTGAGGGTGTACGCGTGAGGGCACGCATCATACCGCATTCATACTTGCATTAACAAGAGTACTTAGGATTTATTTAAGTGTTCTGCTTTATCATTACTGTTTGATTGAACTGATAACATGTTAACCTATACCTTATTTTCCACTGAGTCGATCACTCACTCCCACGTTTCGGGCGGTGTTACACACCCACCGGACGTCTTAGGCCCCGATGTTGCAGATGTGGATGCGACGTCCGAGGCAGAGCGGGAGCCGGATGACGACGAGGCTGCCTTCTCCTACAGCTTTCAGGCGGGTTCTAGCGAGCCTCGGCCTGATGCGCGGATTTCTGGGATTATTTTGGGACTGAAATGATGTAATTTGATACTTATAATTTTGTTAAATAACACTTTTACACGATCTGGTTGTATATGTAATTCAGGGATTTACACTTGTACACATTTTACTATAAGTCTTCCGCTTGCTTTATTCACTTGTCCCTGAAGCATATCTGTGTTTTGGCTTAATCTATTCCATGTTTTATGCACTAATACAGTCAACATACATTCATCATTAAATATGTTGCATAAGTGATGTTTTGAAACTCGGGAGCTGAGTTATGCTCGACCCCCGAATTTCAGGGCGTTACATACCCAAAATAACATTAGGAGAGACTCCAGTGTTTCACAAGTAATACAAAGAGTAAAGTTTCCTCAATTAATTGGGGCCTTCGAGCAAAAGAGTTGAAACGGACTTCAAACAATACAGAGTAAAGTTTACTCGACTACTTGGGGCCTTTAGGCAAAAGAGTTGAAAGGGACTTTAAACACATGTTCTCCATTTCCAGAGTTTGGAAGGCCCCTCCCTAATATGGTGGAAGCTTTAAGTTCAAGGGGCAACCTGGGTGTTTGGCAGTTGGCAGCATGTTAAGAAACAAGTAGGTTAGGGAAGCTCCAATAGGGACTAGGGAGAGTTTTTAGTCATCAAAATAGGACTTGGGATTTTCATTACTTTGAATTGGAGGCAATGTGATGATGGTGAATGGCAGCCCTCCAAATACGTTGCCTTGAGCCTCAAGGAAGTGTCCCCTCTATGGAAGTTCGCATTGATTTGCAATTGTAGTAGAAACTTTTTGTGGGCATTGAATATCCCGTTCATCAAAATCCCATGGGACGCCAATTTTGTATGGTTGATTCCCTCGGTAAAGAATGGGCCCTTGGACCTTCCATTTGAATTCAAGAATCTTATGATGGATTCTTGCATTTGGTCACCTGCCTGGCTTTTTACAACAAAAATGTTATTATTAATTTTAAAAATGGGCTTCTAAATCTTTGCGGCTGTGGAAGCTTGCTTCTTGTATTGTCAAGATCAAAAATTGATGTAGAGATAGATAAATCGTGTTCTCTGAAGTTCAAAGGGCAGAAAACACGCTTACCAAATCACTAATACTCTTCTTCTTTTTTCTGATCAATGACAAAAAAAATTTTTATTAAAATGCCCACATGGCAAAGAGATTGAAAGATTGATCAATGCAATGGAGAATATAAAAATGCCCTATGAGAAGAGACCCATGGACCCTGCTGCAAGGGCGTCAGTGATACTATTCACCTCTCTAGGAACGTGATGAAAGATAATTCAATAGAAAAAGAATGCATCCTAATGTTATTAAATATCAAGGATCCCAAGGTAGGCACATGTGCGAGAAGCCCAAGCAATCGCATGACAAGAATCCCCCTCAAACATCAAGGACCCACCATAAAAAACTCTCCACTCTGGCTTTGATGGTCAACAACTCCAGCCTGAGGTTCTGAAACCACTAGCCTATAGAAGAAGGGGGAAAAAAAATGATAGAACATGCTTGACCATTAGCTGCTCCCAACCCCAAATGCCCAGGGATTATCAAGCTCCCATCGAAGTTAAGGTTTCATGAGGCAGGGGGAAGAGCAGTGCAACATTCAAATTTATGGGGCTGATTCTAATGATCAATAGTGACCCTCCACTCATGGATAAGCTCGGATTTAAAAATCATTTTGTATTCGTATGAAACATACCCTAATCTATGCACCCTCATTGGGCATGGATTAGGAAGATCAATAAGCCTCCTTCACAATGAGGTATATAGGTTTTGTGGGGTGGTGGAGTATCATAGCATGGTGCTCCCCTGAAATCCTAAGCATCTCCTTTATAAGATCCTATTACATGAGGGATTAGAGTGAGAACCTTAGGGCCTGTTTGGCTAGGCGGATTAAAAGGGATTGGGAGGAATGGGATGGTAAAATCCCGGGATATGCCAAGCGAGCCAAATAGACCCAATGAACTTGTCCTAGGATATAGCAAACCCATGGATCTTAAACCTATCCACTGACATCACCATCATTACCTTAAAATTGATCCCATCCCTCCTAATCCCATTCAATTGTGCCTGGGGCATGTTTGGTTGGACGGATTGGAAGGGATTGGAAGGTAAAATCCCGAGATATGCCGGGCGTGCCAAACAGACACGGTGAACTTGTCCCGGGATATAGCAATCCCATGGATCTTAAACCAATCTACTAACACCACCATCATTATCTTAAAATCCATCCCATCCCTCCTAATCCCATGGGATCCGTCTGGCCAAACAGGCCCTTAGGGATGCCCAAACCCCTTGGACGTACCCACATTTGAAGGATTAGAGCGTGGGTAAATGGTTTGGAAGTTCTATGGTTTCCAATTTACCACATCACCAACAGTTAAAATTGGAGGTGGGATTGATTTGTGGACACAATGGTTGAGCTTGTATGTTATTTGTGTTGAATGGTGTGGTTTGATGATGATTATGGTTTGATTTAATATGATTTTGAAATCCATGTTTATTCAACGCTTTTTAAATAGAGGCAGCAATTTTATGCCGTTCTCAAGTTTTTTTTTTTTTTTTTTGGTTAGCTAGTTAGTACACACCCCACTGTTCTCGGGTTGTACTTGTGGAATTTCTTGGTTAAAGATCATGTATTTCAATTTGTTAAGCATCTCAGAAGGCCTGAATTCGCTAAGGCCTTGACATAAATTGAAAATCTTAAGGACATCATTCACCAAGCCATTGAAGTGCATAGTGAAACTATCGGAAGAATGCATTCGAATATTGAGCTCATTTGAAAGAGCTCGATGAGAAAAAGGACATTGGACGGCTTTTGTCCCAATGGGACAGTCCACAAAGGAAGTCAGAAAACGGTTCCCTTAGTTTCGTTGTAACATACGTGAGATTAAGGAAAAGGGATTGGGTTACACCACCTCCATTCTCTTCTTTAAAATATGTATCCTTCTCACCTTCTAATTCCTTATTTTTCTCTCCTCTAATTAAATTCTTGGTATTTTCTATTTTAAATTTTTCTAAAATTCAATTATTTTTAATATGCAAATATATCCAAAATAGGAAAGATTGGATTATGGAAATTTTCTAATTTTTAAAATTATAGAAATAAATGCCCCTTCGTATCCCATTCGATCACGACCATTGAAATGTATTATTATGTGTTGAGCACCATGTTTTCGTGGCCCACTTGATTGGACGTCCACACGTGTGAGACATGTGGCGCCCACCCACACATGGTGGGTGGTTGACGAGGACATCAGAGCACCATTCAGGGTCTACCAAATGAGGAGATCATCACCAGTTTCTCTCTGGATAAATGACCACTATGTGGGCCCAAGTAGATCGAGTGGACCATTTTGAAGACCCCATATGCATTTGATGCATCTTTGAAGACCCTATACTAGGAAGATGAATGTGGGTTGCATTTTTGAGGAGTCTGGACCATTGGATAGCGCATATCAAGCCATTTGACCACTATTGATTGTGGCCCACCTCAATCGTGGACAATTTAGGACTTAAAGTGTCTTAGTATTTATTTGCCTCACACCTCACTCTTGATGCTATTGTTTCATGAAACTTCAAAATTCTTCTTATTTCTTCATGCAATTTGGAGATTAGGTGAGGTGTGAGGCTTCCATCTATCATCTTCTTCTTGTTCTTGTTTTCTTTCTATCTAAAATAGGTATTTTCTCCAAAATTCTTTCTCTTCTTTGAAGGGATTACGGAGTGGCCCCAGATCTGAGATCTTCTGAACTGTTGGTGCGGCATATGCAGTTGGGGTAGGGTTAGGTGTATATGGAGTCACTCGGCCTTTTGTGCTCAATCCCTTTGCCATCACTATGTGCCCGCATGCTTAACATTTGTCGGTTGAAGCTCTTCCATCTGCAGCACAAAACCAGTGTCATGAAACATCCTATCAGACTAGCTAAGAGATCAGTAAAAACAGGAAACCTGGGACCACTGAGCAGAGATGAAACAGCACATAAAGCCAACCGGTTCACTCGTCAGGCAAGCCACACATGACGTTGAAATGGACTGTTGCTGAGTTTTTTTTTTTTTTTTTTTTGTTTTAACCATCGATCCAGGACCTTCATGCAGGACTTGACTATTTTTGCTACATATCTTCTGCTAAACTGTTTGAATGGGTCGGATGGGACCATTGATCACTGTGGGGCCCACTAATTCTGCCCACGACGATGGCTCTCTCGAAAACTCACGAAATATCCAGCTGTAGCCAATATATCGCGCGAGAGTAATATTTTCAGGAGGTTGGCTGCCCTAGCACGAGCGGCCGAGATCAGCTGGTGAGGCATGACCGTGAGGTTCGGATCATGCCAGAGCATGTTTCCCGAAGGGGAAAACTTCCCACAACCTTTCTTTCGACGGTAGGTTGCTCCACCCTTTTCAGCACTTGGACGAAGGGTTGGGATTAATGTTAGATGAAGGGCTGAGATTTATAGGAGGGGGCGCACGCGGATCTCCAGGATGGCAAGGAGAAAATATCCCACCTTTGGAGGCGATTCACACGTGCTTCTTCTCCGTTTGGGCCCACATTTATGCGCACGTGCGTACGTATGGCTTCAAGAGAGAGGCATGGCTTTGATCGGCCATGAGTACTTTGTTAAATGGATGATTCAGATCGTCTAGGCAGTGGCTGGAGGTGGGCCACAACTCGTCCAAAACGGACGTTGTTCGTTCAAACTCATCCCGGGTGGGAAATCTCCCTGTTTTGAGATTTTCCTTGGGTCAGCGCTCGTTTGACCGTGCTAGCAATCTAGTGCACTGCGAACGTGCTGACCGCGGTGCACATGCACACTAGTGTGGACCCCATCACGATGAAATCATGAAATCCACACCGTTCACCCTCTATGAAGGTCTCATTCGAGATCTCGGGTCAACGATCAAGTTGATCCAAGGTTCGGGTGGGCCATACGTCGTGATCGGAGTGTCTATTCATGGGTCTCTACTGATCTAAGGGTCAGATCATCTTGAATTCAAATATCAATGGTCAAAAAGGGTCTCAAGGGTCATTGGTGTGTTTAGGCCCAATTATTTTATCTGTTGAAAACTCCCAATAGTATTGTTACTATACGTGTATACATGGACGTTCATTTATCTGTCCATTTATTTGTAGGATCTACCTTTGATCAGGGTCGTCGACGTTGAGTAATCTATCCAATTTTAGGCCCCTCTATTTCTCAAGCAGTTTTATGTCAGGTTTTATAATTCAATAGTTGACTTAGGGAGATTGATTGTTAAATCGATCCATAGAATGTTGTGGATCTGATGAAGGTGATACAGGAACCGAAGTTGTTAATGAATGGCCTGATTTGTCTCTAAAAGGTTTCATTGACTCGTGCAAGTATTGATGAACAGTTGGACGACTCGATGAACAGTTGAAGGTGATTCTTACTGTCTTGATTTAGGCTAGAACCATTCACTAATTAGGTTCATGTTTATACTATCCTAGGTTTTAAATAGTAACGCCCGTGTACCAAAGGTGCAGGGTGTTACACCAAGTGAGCCCACTTCTATGTTCAAGGGAATGGTGTTTTTATTATTGTTAGTTTGCCAGTTTACTTAGCCAATTGGTACTATTGTAAGTAAAGCCCATGATAGTATGAAATGTATGGCAAATGTATGATGGCAGGTGATGTGATGTATGGTGTACACATGGCGGCATATAATGCAAAATAAAAGTATAATGTGCTGTGATATGTGGTGAAAAATAATGGTGTGTGATGTGTAGCTCACATGCAATGATTATGGCATGTGTTATGTATATGTGTGATGGATATGACATGAAATATGTAGCTTATACACTATATGGGTCTCATATGACCCTGTTATAAATTGATGATTAAATCTTAGATAGGCTTCAGTTAAAGCCCATTGCTTATGGGTATTAGAACCATGATCCAGCCCGTATCAAGACAAGATTAAGGGTCCAAATGAGCATTCTCATGGATAATGAGTTATGACATGAGGGTTTATTACTAAGTATTCATTTGTCATAACTTAGCAATTTGATCTTTCTTGCCTTTGTTTATTTTAGCACCAACTTAATGGTTTAATATACATAATTGATTCATGAGCATCCATTTTATGCATGCATGACACATCATGAAATTGGGGCCCTCGTGTTGGTCCATATATATAGATGAAATCCAGATATGTACTATATTTGAGCCTTCATGTTGGTCTGTATGATAATATTTAGGCCCTCATATTGATCCTTATGCCTGGATGAAAGTCCAAAGGAGTTGGGATATATATATGCCTTTGTTATTCTGCATTTGGTTATTTGGGCTTTTATGGTAACGTACTTTATGAGTGAATATTTTGTATGGTGGCCACGTGATGGCTAGTTCGACAAGATGGTTTGTGTTGAGACCTTATGATGGCCAAGTTATTAATATTATTAAGAAGGTTTGATAAGGGTGTACGGCCACCCTGGGCTTAGATTATGTGACTGGAGATGCCTAATGTAAGGCCCGTATCCTAGACCATACCGTTCCGTAGGCTTCCACGGTCCTCCCGGTCGAATTCCGGCGACCTTCGACCTGCATCTGATGTTTACGCGTGATCCTAAGCTGAGTCTTACATATTGGAGTCGACTCGACTCGAAACTTGTACCCTAACGACCGCGCCGTCACCGCGGTTCCAACGCCGCGACTCGCGCATCGATCCGATACCCGGACCAAGAGATGTGGGCCCGCGTTCATTTCAAAGAAACGCCGTGCGTTACGAATTCCGAGAGAATCTCTACAACCCGTCACATCAATCAATCAAGTACACATCAAGTACACCACTCATGCCCCATGCCACCTCACCCCTCACAAGTCAACTCTCTCTCTCCCCACCCATTCCTCTTTTACCTAAAATTCAACCCAACCCATCCCTCTTCTTACACACCCATCACTTACCCCATCACTCTCTCTCTCTCTTTCAATCTCTCTCTCTCTCTCATTTCAAAATTCATTTTCAAGCAACCCCCATGAGAGGTGGACGTCCAAGCTCCCCAAGAGAGAAGCCATGTGTGGCCTACCTTCCTATCACTCAATCCCACCCTCCAAAATTGATTTCAACCATTGAATCTTGTTCCCTCGAAGCTCTAGACGCATTGGCGGAAAAAATTAAGAAGAAGATCCTACGGTGGGTGAGTTATGATTTGATTTTGATGATTTTAGGGCCCACTTATAGTGGGACCCATCTTGATGTATGTTTTGTATTTTGGAGGGGCCCATAGTGGCGAGGTCCCTCCCATTTTCGCCGCTTCTCTCTCTCTCTTTTTCTCCCTTGTATGATGGCCCGCCTTGATGGCATGTGGTGTCCACACGTATGGACCCACTTAATCTGCACCGTCCATCTGTTGAGCTACTGGGTAGCAGCCCAGCAGCATATGGCTGCTTCAATTGACGTCAGTATGTTATGGGCTGGCTGATGTATGTGTTTTATATACACCTCCATCTATGTTATGTGGACCCCACCACCAATTATGTATTTAATGTATGGGGTGGCCACGTGTACGTGGACACCACATGAAGCATGCATCCATCCATGCTGTCGTGGAACCCACCTTATGTATGTGTTTCATACATACACCATCCTGGAACCATTTAGTACAACAGTGTTGCATTCACATTGTTCATACTTTTTGCTTGATGTAGGATCCCACCTAGACTTATATTACATCTCTGCCGTCCATCCCATTTCCCATCTCATTTTAGGCGTTGAGCTAAAAACTGAAACTAATCCAAATCTCTGGTAGGCCACAACATCAAAAATATTATTTTAATAAATGATAAATTGTTAGGATCCCCTGTAATGTTTTTGTGCGTCAAAACATACCCAATATTGGGCTTGTTAAACCTGTCCCGAGTCCAGGAACCTGGTAGGCGGACTGAATCACCTTGATGTGAGCCCCACTTACAAAAATCCATAGTATAACCAAAATTCAAAAAAAAAAAAAAAAAAACAAAGATGACTCTGGACGCTGTTGCTGTCAGCGTCCAGAGGACGCTGACGCAAGCAGCGTCCCAGCTTAAGACGGGCAGGGAGAGAGGGCCCTACCTCAGGCCCCCCACTGTGATGCATGTGGAGCATCCACCCGTCCATTTGATGGGTCCCTTTTATTTATGAGGTGCCTCCAAAAATCAGCCATAAATAGAACTCAGGTGGCCCAAACCATCTACAATCTTGTGAAGACATGTTAAGCCATATAAAAGCACTTGTTGGGGCCCATCTGAGATCTGAATGTACTTGAAACTTGGTCTGACTCTTTAACCATGTGGCACACAGATAATGGATGGGTTGGATTTGTGAACCACAGCTTGGTGGGCCCAACAAATGAATATGAGTGCTTTAATGGAGGGTAACCTCTTATTTGTGTGTACGGTGTGGCCCACAAAAGCCACGGGTTGACTTGATTTTAAGTCTCAGGCCCCACCATGATGTGTGTATCATACCCACATAGTTAAAGGGCCCATTGCATTGTATGGCCCGCCTTAGATGCATGTGTTGTACACACACCGTCCCTCCATGGGACCCACTGAAATGCATGTGTGGTATATCCACGTTGTCCATCTACTAGGGACGGCGGGCCCCTTTGACACAGGTGTTATATATATCCAACCGTGTAACGCCCTGAAATTCGGGGATCGAGCATAACTCAGCTCCCGAGTTTCAAAACATCACTTATGCAACATATGTAATGATGGATGTATGTTGTCTGTATGAGTGCATAAAACATGGAGTAGATTAAGCCAAACTGCAAACATAATCCAGGGATAAGTGAAAGACGCAAGCGGAAGACTTAAAGAAATATGTATATATATCTATGTAAGTCGCTGAGATATGTATGCTCTGCCAGGTCATAATTACAAGTGTTTGTTTTTAAAATATAAGTATCAAAATGAAATCATCTATTACAAGAAAAAATTCAGAATCCCCATAAATCAGGACACGGCTTACAGGAACCCGCCTGAGAACTGCATAAAGGAAAATGCGTCCTCGTCATCCTCATACTCCGCTCTACCTCAGGGGTCGCATCATCATCTGCATCTAAGACAGAGTCTGGCTGGTGTTGAAACACCGTCCCAGAATGTCGGAGTGAGTGATCAACTCAGTGGAACTATACAGTAAAAGTTAACATGTTATCAAATCAATCAAGCAGTAATGGTAAGGCAATAAAATCAAACACGTCCTAATTACTCTTGTTAATGCAAGGATGTATGTAAGAATGATGCATGCTCTCGCCTGCACTCCCTCAGCATCTTCATCTTACGATACGCATGACAACCTCCCGCAATGCCCACGACGCCAAAGCACATGCAATGCGGTGCATGAACACGATTACCAAGTTGTTATTAGTCCTTTTCATACAGCAGGATTGAGAAGCTAAGGTACCTTCCTCATATCAATTTCCACACAGTGATCCATTCTAGGGTCGTCAGTCCTAGACAAGCTCATACGATCATATGGTTCTAGGTCGCTGCAAAGAGCTCGTCACCAATCAATGCATGCCTATTATACCTTAGTTACTACGCTAAGGCTCGTCGCCTCAATGCAGTATCAAGGTATGCTCGAGGTCACTACAAAGGGCTCGTCACCAATCAATGTAGGCCGACAGCACGAATATAGTGTCTCATACCACCATAATCGGCTCACGAGTCTGGTGTGCTCACTGGTCACTACGGGGAGGCTCGTCACCCCAGCGTAGGCCGACAGCTCGACCACGGTGTCCCATACTACCATGCCCGGCTCATGAGTCTTAGCAGATCAAGGTACAACGGTTAACGGGATTGCATTGGTAAGTTTGGTACCCTAGATTCAAACAATAACGTCCATACATGATGCACATCCACCGGGACAATCGGGTTACTTGACGAGCTCGACTAGTACGAGCGCACGTTGAGTTGAACGACATAGAGTGCGCAAACACTCCATGTGGCCAAACCACTGCTGTCAACCCTAATATGACTCGGGTTCGTCAAACACGTCCTATGTGGCAAAAACAACCTCGGCCACGAACTCAAGGTTTGTTACCGATTTCATGGACTATTTCATAGTCCCAAACACATTCAAGTATAATAGATATTCATACTAGCAATTCAGAATAGTAATGGATCAATAATTCCGATCATACAGTATGGGAGCATTTGATGAATATCAACTTAACATGAATTTACACATAAGTAGAGCCTGAATTTAAACAACAAGGAATGTAAATTGCATGTAGGAAATCATACACACCAATAATATAGTTGAGAATCTCTTCTCAACGCCCGTAAAGAGGATAATATATTACACACTAGATCAATTAGACATTTCTACAAACACTTAGACTACATATTCCAACATACATGACGTATGTTGGTGATAACACACATTTAGACAATTCCTTTCGCCAAGGAGTTGATACACATACAACTAGCACGAATACACGACAATTAATCATGGCAAACACATATTCATATTTCATACGTATACGATACTTTCTACATATACAAGGAATACACAAATCTCAATAGCTCATATATATCAGAAACGCAATATAAACGTCGCATTTGGCATGTAAAATTGCACCACAACAATAATAAACCATTATCCGACATTGAAAGCCTTGAAAACTATAACTTATACGAATATAGTCCGCACCTTAAACCAGGAAGTGCGCAACAGATCAGATTCAGACGTTAAGTCTTCATCAACGGCGACTGGATAACCTAAGGCATGAATAAAATGAGCTACATCAACACTTAGACTATTTTAAGCTTCAAAACAGGTTAGGGTTTGATTGACTTACCCAAGAATGAACTTAGA
Source organism: Magnolia sinica (assembly GCF_029962835.1). NCBI lineage: Eukaryota > Viridiplantae > Streptophyta > Magnoliopsida > Magnoliales > Magnoliaceae > Magnolia > Magnolia sinica. The sequence goes on along the minus strand of NC_080579.1, from coordinate 77,244,139 downwards.
ATCGCCGGAATAACGATTCAGAAGTAATGGTTTAGGGACGCAGAATAACAGGAAAGAATCTCAAGATGATTCACCAACTTCTCTCTCACTTTCTCTCTCTTTTCCTCTCTCTCTCTCTTAACTAGGGTTTAGGAAATTCATATGGAATTTGAGAGTGAGGGTTTAAGGTCTTTATATAGGCCTAATATTGATGAAAATAGCCCCAGGGCCAAGGTATACTTAGGTTATAACCAAATCGGGTCTATTTCGATCCAACGGAGCGCTTCTGGTGGTCCCTTTCCCACGTGCGATCGGACTTAAGCTCACTGACCATAGATCTAGGTCAGGCTGAGTTTTTGTACCAATCAGATTTACGGATCGCTCATGGCGGACCAATCTCCATTCAACGGTCACCGAAACTCGATCAGGTCCACCAGCACTATAACATGCCTGGGCCATCTTCCCTGATCTGAGGATAAATTTGGGTCAAAATCCAACGGTCAGATTGCTTAAAATCGTCGCGCAAGCGACACGACTCAGATTTCATAAATTCATATTTAATTTCTCACCTTTCTCACACTCTTTACTCCGGACTCAAGAAAATCGACTCAAGACATCATCTGGACTTGATTTCTGAGGTGATTGTCAAGTCCAACAAGGTGATTATAATTGTCTAAGATCATCGCTATCAGACTTCCGACGCGCAGTCCAGGTCCGATACAAAGTTTCCAAGTACTCCCGAGAGCAACTGGATTTAGCGTTAATCGTAGATTTCAGGGTAACATAGCGTTAACGATTCTACAGGTTTTGAATTTTCCAGATCAAATTTAAAATGATTGGTGCTAATTTCACAAGCAATCGAATTTAGCGCTAGTTAACCACATATAACTTCTAAAGAATTTGAGGTAGTACTTGGGTCTTTGCACGAAATTTTTCGGGTAATTACAAACCGTCCATCTGTTTCACATGGGGCGTGGATTCCACCTTAATATATGTATTGTATATTGTACCGTCCATTTCTGGACGGTACCATGTAGGCTGACTTTGATGTACATACTGGAAATTCAGCCGTCCACCTGTTTTACCAATGAGACCCACCCTTGATGTATTTATTCTATATCCATGCTGTCTATCAGGTGGACCACACTGCAACCAGTGAGGGATTGAATGTCTACCATTGAAACCCCTTTTGGGAGTGCAGAAGTTTTGGACTCGTATGAAATTTGTTCTTCCCCTTGATTCAGGTTTTTGTGACCGTGTGAGCAGGTTTGGATGGAAAATAAACATTGTGGTGGGCCCTAGTAATCTAACGGTGATAAATCATTATCATCACTGTTATTTCCCATTATGATCCATTTGGGTAGCACTCTAAAATGATCTCTAAATAAAGATGTATAGTGTAGATAGCCCACCTAGAACTGTGGGCCCGATTTGATGTATTTGGGGCCCATTTGATGAGGCCCGATGTTATGTATTTGGGTCCATTTGGTAAGGCCTGATGTGACATATGAGGCCCAACTTGTTGTATTTGCGGCCCATTTGTTAAGACCCAACATGATGTATTGCGACCCATTTGAGTAAGGCCCATTGTGATGTGTATTAGGGCCATATCGTGCGGCCCATTGTGATCTGTATTAGGGCCATATCTTGCGGCCCATTGTGATATGTATTAAGCCCGTTGGCGTGGCCCATTTGCTACATACGAGATCCATGCACAGGGCCCACTTTTTGTGTATTTGGAGACATATATTCCAACCCTTGAATGGGGCCCGACTTAATTTATTCATGGCCCATTGTGATATATTTTTTGTCCATACGATGAGGCCCATTATGTTGTGTATGAGGCCCTTGTGAGAGGCTAAGGGCCCACTATATGTCCGGCCCTATAAGAGCCACTCCTTAAGAGCAATGTTGGTTAGACGTCCACATTGATGGGCAATGATAGTTGGATGTCCACATTGTGACCTTCTCTTAAGCCTTATTAGGCCCATTCTTGTCGACGCAGATTTCGATTGTCGAGGTCGATTATTGAGGCCGATTTCGATTGTCGAGGCCGAGTATCGAGGCCGATTCCGAGTGTCAATTTCGATTGTTAAGGCCGATTGTCGAGACCTATATGATGTATATGCGACCTGTAGTTGAGGCCCATTGTGATGTATTCATGGCCCATGGGCAAGGCCCATTGTGATGTATTCATGGCCTATGAGCAAGGCCCATTGTGATATGTGTTAGGCACATGATGCATAGCCCATTTGATGTATTCGAGACCCATGTGCAGGGCTCACATGTCATGTATTTGAGGCCCATGAGCAGGGCCCACCTGTTGTGTATATGTGGCCCTTGAGTAAGGTCCATTGTGTTGTATATTAGACCATTGTGCGAGGCCTTAGGCCCATTATATGTTTGGCTCTATGTGGGTCATTTCTTGGAGGTAATATTGGTTAAAAGTCCACATTATCGAGGCCGATTCTTGATGCTGGTTATTGATACCGATTATGAGTATGTGATAGCATAGCATCATGATACATGCCCATACGCATCATCTGCATGTTTATTATGAGATGTGATTGACCATTGCATATGTCATTGGGCAGGATGATATGAGACTCCCTGATAGGTGGAGGTTATCTCACATGGCGCACGGCATGCGCAGGATTGATACATGAATGGAATGTATGACTCATGCATCTTGCATTGTGTTGTATTGCTGTATGCCCGAGCGACATCAGGGTCGTAGCCTCCACAGGCATATCGTGGATGGCCAGATGGGACATCGAAAATATGTTATTAGCATCGAGCTGCTATAGATAGCCCTGAATGAAAATTCTTAAACCCTCTTGGTACCAGAGGACACCCTAACATCGAGACCGAGTGGATATACATGAGCACATGAGGGCCGTATACCAGTAGGCCGTGTCTCCCACTGTGTTGTAGTCGGTTGGGAGGGGGTGTGGCCTTACTCACCTGAGGGAGTAGGCAATGCTAGGCTGAGTCTAACTAGCTTGAGAAATAGGTCCACTATCTATGAGCCAGGCCCAATATTGGCAGGCGGATAGTGAGGTCTCTTCCACTTACCCAGTTGTGCGCTTGATGGGGCGACAAGCTGATGTAGAGAGTAATAGACCGCAGTGATGATCCCAGAGATAAACGGTACTGATATGTGGACTTACTGAGTATGAGTTGCATACTTATTCATTCATTCACTATCCACTCGGGCTGGTGGGCGCAACTATTTGTTACGTATACATTTACAATAGCTGGGATTTCGGTTGGGGCACACGACTAACCTGAGATCAGGAGTTTACCACAATGAGTCTGATTATCCAAATTTAGGTATGGGACTAGTTTGGATAGAAGTCCCTTATGATGGACCCCATAGCCTGCGATACTACGTACTATCATCCCGACTTCACACTCTAGCATGGTCATTCCATTCGCACCGCATATTGCATTAAATCCGCGGCATATGGTATTTTGGGTTACTGTGTTTCTGCATTTATATGATCTACATACGACTAACACTATTCATGATACTCATCAGGAATTGTATATTGCATTGCATCCTCGACATCTGATATTTGGCTCTTTATGACTCCTCATTTGCATAGTTGATCTGTATTGTGTATTCTGATATTGATTGACTCATGATCTTGTCAATATTTTCGCTTACTTTGATATCATATGATTCATGATCTTACCCGTATTTCTGATATTGTATGATTATGGCATTGTATTGAATACTTGGCACTTACCTTGTGCACACACTTACATCACTCTCTAAGCTTTCTATAAGCTTATACACGATAGATGCGTGCAGGTAATGTTAGGTTGCAGCAGCGTGGAGCTTGAAGCATGTAGCTGACTTCTGAAACTTTGATTTTGACATATGTATTTCCCTTTCAGCATTGTATTCAAATGTTTATATTAGTGGATATGTGATGATGATGTTGCTTTTGTGATTTGGGTAAACTTCTGGTTATGCTTCTCACGAGATAAATGTACGTTGGAAAACCCTCCTTACAGGCTCCCAAGATCGAAACCTGGCATATGGGCGCTGGGAGCCGAGAATGGGGTACTACGGAGGCTGTCGGCACCGGATTTGGCGATCGGGATTGACCGGATTTGGGGCGTAACACCCAACCTCAAATGAATCCGCTAAGATTAACCAATTGGGTCATCTTCCGTCACGTGTCGAGTGGGGTGAGTACAGTAGGATATGTGCAAGAGTCTTTTCAACTGTCGGGACTGGAAAGCAAAGAGGTGTGTCGAACCTACCTACCGTTGTGTGACAGGTTGAGGTGTATGGTATTCCGACTGCAAAGGTTGAGTAGGGTAAAATAAATCAAGGTCCCTCATTGTGAAGTCAATGGCTAGATGGGTATGAGTTGATGCGCCCAAGACTTTGCTTTTTGTAAATGCATCCCATACTTGTGTGGAGATGTGGCATTACACTTGTGTGGTGTGTTACGATTCTTGTAGAGATGTGTTATGTAGTTGTAGGTGTTCCATTTGAGATGATGGATGTTTAGCATTTAGATCATGCATTTATTCATACACGATTTCACTCAAGTTAGTGAGTGTCCAACTAGACCATTATTTGGTCACTCGCATAGCTAAGATTTTGGTTAGGTATAGTACTAACCTGAGATCAGGAGTTTACCACATTAATTCTAGTTATCCAAATTATGTATGAAACTGGTTTGGTTAGAAGTCATTTGTGATAGACCGTAAGGCTTGAGAAACAACATGTTGTCATTATGACTATACCTCACGCCAGCTTTGTCATTCATTTTCCATAGTATGCCTTGTAATAAAATATAGAATTTAATTAGCTTCAATATGATGATTGGCTACTCTAATGATTCATAGTTACTCATTTGAGTAGTGTGCCTAATATTGATGACATGCCCATGATAACTTGTCTAGTTATAACAACATGCTTGATTGATAATATTCTCACCTATGATAACATGCCTATAGTTTTTTAGATGTCTTTACGGGAGCACCCTGATAAGCCATGTTTTACTCCCGGCAAGTCGTAGACTCACGGGCTATGGTTTGCTCATACAAATATTTACACATTTTTCATGATGCGTTTAGTAGCAAGGTGTGTGTAGGATCTGTAGGATCTTACTACTGTATCCTTTATTGTTATTGAAATGGTTGTACTTATCTATATATAATATGGAATATTGTATATGGTAATTTGGGTGACCGTCCTTGGAAGGATAGGTCAGTCTCTTGGATATATGTGTTTATATCATGTATATGATGTGTAATTGTCTAATTATATTAACAAAAAAAATCTATCCGCCATGAGCCAGGTTTGGTGTTCGAGAAGTTCGTTAATTGTTCACCAAGTCTGGTAAGTGGCGAGGAAGAAGCCGTGACTCGAGTTCAAGACTTGGAAAGTAATAGTGTTCGGGTTCTGAATTTGGGGCATGACATAAACATGCATTGATCCTTATATATGTGTGTATGTGTGTGTGTGTGTGCGCCGAGTTACCTCAATGTCTAATATCCATTCCATGTTGTTTGCTAGAAATAGTTCAAACACTACAGCGACAATCATATCCAGATTTTCTTCAGCTTCAGCGAGATAGATTTTATATTTTATATTTTTTTCTTAAGTTTATATTCATTTTCATAATGTTCATGCTTCTTATAGTAGTTAAAGGGCTTCTTTTTTCTTGAATTGGCCATTTGTTTTCTTTTTGAGCCTACACTCCTTAAGATTGATGTTTAAGCTTAAACAATTATAACAATTTCCTTTCTTTTTGTCATTTTGTTCTTGACTTGTTTCTAGTAGGTTAGCTTTTGAAACTGGCCTGTTTGCATTTTCAATTTGGTCTATGTATCTATTAGCCTCCTCTATTCTTATGTGTTCGATTATATTTTCTAAAAAAAATAATATATTTCATATGTTTCATTCTGTTTTTATATTTTTTCAGGAAGAAAGTAGCTTTTCAATTAACGCTTCTGACAAGAATACTTTATCCATTTTCATTCCCTCAATCATCAGCTCATATACCAAATTATGATAATCATGAATATGGTTTGTGACAAGTTTATCGTCTGTTATTTCATAATGGAGGAAGTTTGCAATAGCAGGTTTCTTATATCATATATATCTTCAAGGACATATTTATTTTCTAGTGCAATCTAAATGTCCTTAACAAATTTATAAAAAAACATAGATGTCATATAATTCAAGTATACATTGTATAATGTTTACAATTATTAGCATTTCTAAATTCATTTTCATTGGCTGGATCAACTATAAATGAATATAAAATAATGTTAAAATAAATTAATAAAAAAACCTTTAATGTTTTCAGTGCAAACTGATTTTCTGTTTCTATCTTTTGAAATTATGTCCAGTAAACTATTTGATTTTAGATAGTTGAGTTGTAGGGTTGACTGTGATGGTGATAATGGAATACAATAGAGTTCTGATTGTAACTGAATTTTCAACTAGTTAGAGAAATCATCAAACACTAGTTACAGAAAATAAAAGAAGAGAACTTTTATGTTTTCAAATATTGAATAAGATATCTACTATTTCTAACAATTGAATATTTAGTCTCAAGATTGTTGGAAATAATGTGTTAAAACAGTAGATAATATTCGAAAAAAGAAAAAAATAATAATAAAATAAAGTAAGAAAAGATGACTTATTTATTTGAGTCGAGGCGTGACTGTGTCACTTGCTGTACATCGGCTCGAACCAGCATGCAGAACTTAACCGAAGTGAGTTGGCTTGGCAGCGAACTCAGTTGACAAAATAATACTATGAATTTTGAAGAAACAAAGAAAGAAATCATTGGTTTGAATGAATTTTTTCGAAAAAGGAGTAGGTTTATATATAGAACATGATAAGGTGCTTACTCAACCATTCATAGAATATCTATAATAATCAAGTGATAATCAGAGGTTGGGGTTCTTTTTCTTAAGATGGGTTGTGCATTGACTTTCTTAAGAAAGGACTTTTCAGTATACCGGTGCAATCAAACAACATGAAAAACTTATAGTCGGTCATTGAGAATAGCTTCTTCTGTAAGAACTGCTTGTATTGGATAAGGATCAAGTCCAACGTATGGTCATAAACTTGGATTACAACTAAGAAATTACCACTATTGGATTATCACTACTCCTAAGATAGACTGAGCTATGATAAATTGATAAATTTGTGTGTTATTCTACTACTTTTCCTGCTGTTTATAGATTTCTTCTGTAGCTATTCTTCAAACGTTTCTCTTCTTTATTAGATGGTTATAAGCATCACCATTTAAATCATTCTCTTATTACGTTTCTCATTTTGAATGTTCCTCTTCTCTCGGCCATGACTGCTCTCCGACCACATTCTACTCCTATATTTCTTGGTTGTACTACTTTGTCGGTCATTTGATGAAGTGTAACATTAAATATATGTTAGTTATAATTCTACAAATATTGCTTCAAGTATCACAAAAAAAAAATCTTTTCATACACCTCTTATCTCTCGTGTAATGGCACACATGACCTCCCTATTGGCTTTTTCTTAAAATGTCTAAAATATGGTATAATAGATAGTATAATTTTCAAACTCTTTTACATGGAAACTATTATTTTGAAAATAACCTTCCAAATATCAAAATTGTGCCTTACAAAAATTGCATGAATCTTGAATCGCTAGTCACACTTATGCACCTAACTTACATTTTGTGTAACAAACTGAAACCCACTATTTTATCATCACTATTTTGTTATATAATGTCAGTTTTTCCTTCTAAACTTTCATATATTGAAATTTGAAGCATAAAAAAATTGAGAACATGTCCTAATCCTCTCTTCTTAATTTTAAAGGTAAAACTCTATCATTAATCATTTTTGTATTTTGTTATATAGTAATGATAACTTTAATTGCTAGGTATCATACAAAATTATAAGAAGATCGACCCAATATTGCTTGTGAAGAATGGGATATTGGAGGAAAACAAATATTAAAAATGGTAAGTTAATATCCCATTTACATGTTAGAGAATACTAGAAAAAGATGTATTGATATCTATTTTATAAAGTATCAATATCTAATTTAAAGATTATTAATAATTTTTTTTTCTCTTAAATGTTATTAAATAGATAATTGGTGTATACTTTTGTAATAAAAACCAAAGAACATAGAGTAAAGAAAAAAATACCCAATGGCGAGAAAAAAATAATTACTCATTAATTAAAAGAGAAACATTGTTGAGCACAAAGTTTGCAATAATGTATTGCACAATAATAGAATACATTTTACAAATATGCATGAACAAAATAATTGATCAGTTAATATGCCACTTATCCAACTTGATAACCGGTTAGTGTTTGGGCCCTATGAAATTTTTAACGGTGAAAATCATCATCTCCGCTGCTATTCATGGTGTGGTCCAATTGATCTTTGGATATGATTCATTTTTTTGTATAATACTCTAAAATTATCTCGAAAAATGGATTAACGATGTGGATGTTATAAATAAATCGTTGAGGGGCCATGTAACTTTGATCACCTTTGAACTGTTCGTACAACTCGGAGCTCGAGGAGCGTCCAATGACACGTATCTACACCAGCTATATAGCCGGTGTGCGGTACACCCGCCAATCCGCTTCCACCTTAAAGTTACAATCCATTGTGTGGGGCCCACCATGATGTATGCATGACACCCAATCGTTCATCATGCTCGTCCCTTCATGTTTTCCTTGGCGCCCAAATAAAAAAGATCTCAAAAAACTCAGGTGGGCCACACTGCAGGGATGGGTGGGATCGAAGACGACCCGACCCACTTAAAAACCCATCCAGATTGTGTTTGTGGCCCACCATGATTTTTCTATGCCATCCAATCCGTTCAGAATATGCGCCCCACTGCGATGAATGGACACCCCCAAAATAATACAGTTCCAAAATTCAGGTGGGCCACACCAAGTCAGTTTAGAAGCTTTAGTCACGATTTTACATGGTTTGGCCCACCTTAGTTTTGGATCAGTCTTACAAACATGAGGGGATTACGCACGTGATTGATGGATTGGATCTCATGCACGCATCACGGTGGGCCCCACAGTTCACAACGTAGATTAAGCTTATCGTTGGAAAGCTTTGTAGTAGAACCGGTCTCAACTGAAAACCGCCAAAGCTATTTCCGAGATTCCAGGATGGACATTGAGGAACTATGGAAGCTCCCCATTCCATACATGTGTGGTCATGTTCAATTCATCACCGTTGGTTTGGTAGGGCCTCATTTTGATTAGCTATGTCCCAAAAACATCCCGGATTGGAATACACCATCCCTTGGATGTTAATTGTCCTACAGATAGATGGTCAAAGAAAAAAAAAAAAAACTGCATTCAGTCCAGAACTATTTACAACCATCCAATCTGCGAGATCTTTATTGGGCCCCACATGGCCACAAATGGCAGCATAAACAAACTATCTTACTAAATGCCCTCCTCTTGATGGGGCTGCGGTTCCAATGCATCTACATCTCCCTCATGACACTTCTTACCTTATTCCAGGTTTGATTGATGCTGTGTTTTGACAGGTGGGCCATGCCACGCCACTGTATAGCAAGTTTTTAACTATCCTAAGTGGCTAAAAGATTGGAAAGAATTCAAAGGAACTTCTTATAAGTGCATATGATGGGTCAGTCATATGATGCTCTCTTTAGTGCCCGTTTGTACACAACATCTGCAAAACGAGTTTTCCTGCAAAAGCAAGTGCATATTGACCTAGTGAAAACCCAGCTGATTAGTTTTTAGAGAGTGGGTTTTTTAGCATCTATTTCTATTTCAACGGGTGGGGAATCAAACAGGGTTTGTGAGAGTGCATTGAAACGCATAATACAGAAACGGGTTCCCTTAGCTTGTTTGAGGTGTGTCGGGTTCTTCAAAAGAGAGTGCAGAGAAGAGAGGGTCACCGACTATTAATCCCTCAGTAATGCTTCTTTTTTCTTTCTTTTTTTCTGTTCACTTAAAATTGTAGTCACTTTCAAATGAGGAAAGAAAAATGATTGAGGGGAAGGTTAGAAAAGAACAGGGGAAAAAATGGTATCCTGATTGTGATAAATTAGTTTCTGTTCATGTGTGTTCTACAGGCATACAAAACTGGTGAGTGTAAGATCATATACAAGCCCTGCCGAAACTGATGGCTCCCAAAAGAGAAGGAATTTGATTGTGTTGAGCCAAATGTTAGGTACATTGCAATTTCTGTTAATGCCCGGCAAATTCCGGCGACGACGGAAGCTTCCTTTTCTTCTTCTCTTCCAGAATGTATACAGAGAAGGGAGATGCAATTCTCCCTGGCCGAAAATCGGGGCAATGTGCCCCCTCAAAATCTGCTGATGAGGCTCGAAAAACTTGAAAGGAGTGCTCCCGCCGTCGAAATGAAAGAATGACACCAATTCAAAAATGGGCCGGCTGGCACCAATAATGGGATGGTAAAAAATAACCCCAGTATATCTCCTTTGAAAGGATTACAGAGCGGCCCCAGATCTGAGATCTTCTGAACTGTTTGTGCGGCACATGCAGTCCGGGCAGGGGTAGGTGTATATGGAGTCACTCGGCCTTTTGAGCTCGATCCCTTTGCCATCACTGTGTGCACGCATGCTTAACATTTGCCGCTTGAAGCTCTTCCATCTGCAGCACAAAACCAGTGTCATGAAACATCCTATTAGACTAGCTAAGAGATCAGTAAAAACAAGAAACCCAGGACCACTAAGCAGATGACACAGTGCATAAAGCCAACCGGTTCACTCATCAGGCAAGCCACACATGACATTGAAATGGACTGTTGATGAGTTTTTTTTTTTTTTTTAACCATCAATCCAGGACCTTCATGCAGGACTTGACTATTTTTGCTCCATATCATCTGCAGGGTGGGGCTACTTGTTCCAGGTTGGCATGGGTGCCAAGCGCTGGCTGAGAGGCTAAACCTTAGGGCCTGTTTGTTAGACGCCTAAAAATGAGTTCATCTCATTTGAGTAAATCCCAGTTTATGTATTAAAAGCAATCTTTATTGCCAAGAATCATAATCTCTAATATATAATTTTGATTATCTAAAATAAGAACTCATTTTTATGTGGCTACCAAACAGGCCCTTATTTTAAGATCTAACATATTGTTTATATTCTTATCACCAACAGATACACATGAGAAATATCATAAAAGACATTACTGTAGAAATTCCCTAAGCATTAATAGTTTCATGGAACTTTACAGCATAGCAAGACAAGAAAACAATACCCAACTTGATAAAATAAAAAATTAATTGAAACAGTAATGCAGGGGCACTTTCACACTGGGCTCAAGTGGGGTGGCCTGTGTGAGAATTTGGCTTACACACAGACGACTTGGATTTTAGCTACGTCAATGGACGCTTGGATTTTACCTGCTCCTTTTTCGAGCACGAGTAGCCTCTCCCACCTCTCCATGTTTGCATGTAACCTGCACGATGAGCCTATCCAACAAAGGCTATGTGGGCTCACCGTGATGACTGTGTAACATCCATCCATACATCTTTTTTGCAAACCTCATGTTCGAATTTGAGCCTAAAAAAGAAGCAAAACAAAAAACTCAACTGGCCCACAAAACGTGAAAAAAAAAAAAAAGTGTGCATACCTACACGACACCCCCCCCACCCCCCAAAAAATAAATAAATAAATAAATTTACATCTCCCTTCCTCTCTCCACGTGCTCTACACATGCCAATTCCCTTGTGCGCGCGCGCGCTGTGAAGCCAACTGTTTGGTACCTGACCAATGCATATGTGCCCCATGGTTGGTTTGTTGAAGCTAAAGTGATAGATCTATGCCTTAGTCTCCACTTTTTCCATTCAATTTTATCCAGGCCAGTAGTATAGATAGGGATTCCACCAATGTCATCAAGTGGGCTTCTTCACTAACCAGAATGGATCCACGGTAATTATCTTTTATTGTTAGGGAGATTAGTTGCATTTCTTATTTCTTTGAATGTACCTTGTCATCATGTGGAAAGAGGGGAAAGTGGCCACAGATTATGATGTAAAACATACTAAATCAAGAAAATGATGTGGAAAGGTTAGCAAGACAGCAAATCTTGAATTGTATGGCTGGTTTTCCTAATTACAGTAGATTGGGGATAAGAGAAGGTGAGAAAGATATCTTCAACCTTGCAAACATGAGAGAGGAAGGGTAAGGACCTAGATAATGTAAGAAGAATTAAGAGCAATAACCAAAGGGTACTGGTAAAAAGGATTATAAGACCAATAGAAGGTGAAGAAGCTCTTTCTAGAACTTGTTAAATGACAACCACTCAGAAACCAAACCATAGGGATAGAAGGAACCATAAACTCAAATGATGTTGAAGACCATAGATACTTTCTTAGGATTAGGATATCTAAAGTGAAAAAAAAAAAAAAAAGCATTGAGAAAGATGAAAACAAGAAAGGCCCTTGAAGCAGAGGTACAAATAAAGGTCTAGAAGTTTATTGGAGATGCTTAGTTATTTTTGTTGACAAAGTTGTTCAACATAGCTGTAGGATTGAAGAAAATGCCAAACAAATGGAGGAAAAGTGTCATGCTACCTAGTTATAAGAAAGAAGGAGACATACAGAGCAGCACTAACTATCATGGAAGTAAACTTATAAGCAATACTATGAAACTTTAGGAAAGAATGCGACGCAGGGACATGTGATGACCTAATACTAGATGTATGTATAATCAAGTTAAAGAATGTTCAAATAAATACACGAATCAACTAATCGTTTCCAATCAAAGGGATTAGGTAAATTTCAACACAAAGATAAGGTCATTCTGTCAGGATCATGCCCATTAGCATAAAATCGTGTAAACAGTAAAAATGGAAGAGTTGGGGATATGAGGATATCCCAGATCTAGCATAAGTCAGTCCACAGTCAAGTTTGAATCTAATTCTACTAACTAACCATCCTTCTTTTCCGTTCAAACTAGAAAGGGGATATTCAGAGATAAATGAAAGGGGTGAAGAATGAAGGGTTCGAGATGAATAAAGTACATGTCCTTTTGTCGTCAAAAGAAAATGAGGATGATTCTTACCTTTTCCTGCACCTCGAAGATCTAGAAAGAATGAAACCCGAAATTAGGGTGGAATCCTCAACACCTAAGGGTTAATCCTGAAACTCTAATCTCTTGAATAAAGAGGAAGAAAAGAGACGAATTTTTATTCATTCAATAATAATGAAAATAGGGTTTCTCATAACGTATATATAAGCTATGGAAAAAGTAAAAGCGCGCTAAAACCCCTGAAAACAAGAAAATTAACAAAAAGACGAAAAATAAAGAAAGTACAATAAAGCCCCTGAAATAAGGAAAAAAAAAAGAACAAAAACACTTGAAACTAAAACACCCATGTGGTAGGGTGTGAAATCCGACCCATGGATCTATGATCAGGGTGCGGTCATGCCGCTCCTACACTCGTAGTGCGTTAGAAAATGGGTCTGATGGACCCAACGTCCATCCACATCAACTCCTCCACTCCAGTACTTTGTCGGCGACGCCTCCTCCTCTGATACACTCTAAAGGGTGCACCACTAATGTCCACATCAGAATGTATTGGAAAATCAATTTAGTTTCATGCCTAGGAGGTTTACCACTGAGCTATTGTCTCACTTAGACAATGATGTAGAAATATAGGGATAGGAGAAGGATCTCCACATGGACCTTACTAACTTGGAGAAAGCATAAGATAAAGGCCAATAGAGAGTTAATTTGGTGGGTGTTGGGAAAGAAATGAGTTTCAAGATGATATATTGACATGATTAAGGATATGTATGATGGAGAGGTAACAAATGTGAGGATCACTAATGGAGAGACAATGAGTTCCCAATCACTGTAGGCTCGCACAAGGGTAAGCATTGAGCCATACCTTTTCGCACTAATTATGGACGAGATAAAAAGGTATTAGTGGGAAGAGATCTTATGGTGTGTGTTGTTTGCAGATGACATAATGTCGATTGAAAAGATGAGGGAGGGCATAAAAACAAAGCTAGATTTATGGAGAGAATTTAAAGGGTATAAAATTAGTGAGACTAAAACAGAGTATATGCGTTCAATTTTAGCAACGATAGGAGCAAAAAACGAGGAATTAGTTAAGATTGTTGACCAAGAAGTTTCCCAAAATGACCACTTTGTGAATAATTCATGAGAGGAGATAGAGAAGGATGTTTCCAATAGAAATCAAACTAGGTAGAAGAAACGGAGATGTGCCTCTAGAGTTTTAAGTGATCGTTGTGTACCACTCAAACTGAAAGGGTAATCTTGTAGGATAGCCATAAGACAAGCGATACTTTATGGGACGGAATGTTGGGCAGTTAATGAAAAACATGTCCATGGGATGAGTGTAGCTGAAATGAGGATGTTGAGATGGATAAGTGGCAAGACAACGAAGCAAATAATTAGAAATGAATGCATTAGAGGGAACTTAGGAGTGGCACCAATAGGTAATAAGATGAGAGGAAGTGGACACATATGGTTTGGTCATGTGCAACAGAGACAGAGAGCGGCGCGGCCATGCCAGTTGGGAGTGAGTTGGTACAAGTTGAAGGCACTAAAACAGCAAGGCTCAAAAGGACATGGATGGAAGTAGTAAGAAAAGACTTGATGACCAATGGTCTAACTAAAGGTATGGCCCTTGATGGAGTGGAATGGCGGAACAAGATTCATGTAGCTGACCCTAATTAATTGGGACAAGGCTTGGATGATGATGATTTTCCTAGTTAGAATTCTCCATAGTCCTTACAATATGCCCCAAATACATCTGAGTGAAGAAGACATTTGTACATTGAATGGTTCCACAGCTGGAGAATATAAACATGACACATTGACAATTAAAGTAAACATAGAGAAATAATAACTATTCCGTATTTACTTTTTTTTAAAGGTTTTATTCAATGGCTCTTCCAGCAAGCATGTAGATGAATTGGCATCTCTATCTATGAAATGAATACGTACCCGATCTTTGGATTATCAAAAAGTACTGCTAATTTTCTCTTGTCGGGCCTAATTGTCTTGGAATGTCCACCATTCAAGAATCTCCTGTGGCCTATCAGAATCTGAGGGAAGTTTCCACCTTGAGTTGTCACAAACACTTCACTATGAAGGCAAACAGTGTAGTCTATAGCAGCCATCCTGGAAGAATGATTCTAGAAAAAGTAACTCAAAGTTAACGCAATGAATTTTCAGATTGCGTCCAAAGTATCAGCATGTTTCAAAACAAACTCCTGAAGTTGGCGGTCAGACAAACATGCATACCTTAAATGGGGCAAGTTCATCAGCTGATGCTAGAGTCTCTTTAGTTTGTAAAAGGGGAAACATTTCAAGAAGAGGGGCCATATTTTGCTCTGACCTGTAAATCTTTCCCGATGCCAAATAAATGGATGTTTCATTACCAAAGCCCATGCCCCTAAGCATCAGACCAACCTGAAGCACAAAAGTAAAGCAAGAATGAGAAAATGCTCCAAAAATCCTAGCAGATGATGATGAATTCAACAAAAGCCATAAAACACAAAGGCAAGTTAATTGATATAAACTGACAATTAACAGCATAAGTATCCTTGGGTATTAGCCAGAATATTCATTCCAGTGTAAGCGAGCATGCATGTCAAATGGAGTGTGCGAATTCTTATGTTCACTTGCATGGCTTTCCAGAGCTTAATGCTAGACTGCTCCTTACACAGACTTTTCGGCCCATCCGTTGTTGATGTTTCGAGACATTTCATAATTCGTCTATACAATAATCTTATGTTGGACTAATCAAATTTTATACCTAACTTTTCAAAATGATAAAGAGAAAGTTCTTATTAGATTCATTCTAGTTTATTAGTCATTAGATGATTATGAAATATACAACGCTGGTAACTTTTCTGCACCCAATAGTATTGCCTTGTGACAAAATATCAGAATTATGCAATCAACAAACAAAAGCGTAAGAACTGCAGTCCAAGGAACCAGTACATATTGAAGGAACAAGCACATCAATTAACACCAATCACTAGATTCACTACAGCTAGCCACCTGTGATAATACAAGTAACCTCAAAATTGAAAGTAGACAGAAAAAGATGTCCAATGTCCCAAATAACATATGTGTGTGTGTGTGTGTGTGTGTGTGTGTGTGTGTGTGCACGCTCAACAAATCAATCAAGAAAGAAAGAAAAGCCTTGTTTGGAAAGGTGGCCAGAGTTACGAGAACGGCAGAAAAAATCATCCAAGGGGCCAATAACAACTGATCCCCTCATCACTCCCTCTCTAGCAACCCTATTGGCCACCTTGTTGGCATCCCATGGAAGTGGAACAATAGAGCACGAGCTCCCAACCTCCCAAACAAGCAACGGCAATCCCTATCTACACACACTAGACGAAAGAGCGCGGCTGTGGGAGGAGCTGAACTGCATTCAGGAAAACTGGAGGATGAGGTGGTGCATCAGTGGTGACACCCATGAGAAGTCTGAAGGTAGTCGCATCACTCGAAGAATGAAAGAGTTAGCTAGCTGGGGCCAAAGGCATGAAATGGTAGATTTACTGATAGGGGCACTAGATTTACTTGGACGAATGGGAAGGATAAAGCTATTATGTTGCATCTCAGCAGATTCTCGGTTTCCCTGAATGGTTGGAGAGGTAACTGTTAGCTGCTGAAGGATCTTCCTAGAAGACTCTAATCACCATCCAATTTTGTTGGAGGTTGATCAGGAGAGTTGGGGCCCTAAGCATTTAGATTTGAGTTTGTGGATGGAAGTTGATGGATTTGTGGTACTAGTAAAAGAATGATGGGAGTCATTTGAGGTAGAAGGTTTCGTAGGATTCAGATTACATCAGAAGCTCAAATTGCTCAAAGACAAGTTGAAAAAATAAAAATAAAGGAGGTTTTCAGGTTCGGGAGGCTGAGCTGGCCAACATTCATAAGGACATCCATGCCTTGAATGTAAAGGAAGAGAAGGACAAGCTGTCAAAAGCTGAGAGAAAGAAGTGCCTCGAGCAATCTTTAGATTACTCTAATTGGCTCAAAGAGGGAGAGATTAAATGGAGACAACTCTTGAGAGTCATTTAGCTTAGAGAAGTTTTAAAAAAACACGTGGTTTTTCCACAATATCGCTAGTGTGAGGGCAAGTAACAACAAGAACAGTAGTCCAGCGGTGGATGGCAGAAGAGTAGAAGAGAAGCCGAACATCAGTGATACCATTGGCAATTTTATAGGAAGTTGCTTATAAGGGAGAACTAGAAGCAGCCATGGCTAGATAATATAGGTTTTAGTCACTTGTCGGATGTAGATGCAGAATCTCTCAAAAAGTCAGTTTCAGAGAAAGAGATGAATGAAGCTGTGGATTCATTGAGAAGAGATAAGGCCCCAGGCCCATATGGCTATCCCATAGCTCTTATTTTTTTGGCAGTCTATTTGAAGCGTGCTGAAGGGTGACGTGGTGGATTTCATTGTGGAGTTCTTCAAGAGGGGTCGCGTATCTTCTGAGTAAGGGGCGTCATTCATGACCAATATTCCAAAGGTTGAACAGGCAAATAGATTAAAAAGCTTTGGGCCCATTAGCTTGATTGGAGGAACCCAGTGTTGTCAAAATCGTTATCATATCACAAATAGCAACAAGGGTCAAATTGTATGCGATCGCAAATCATGTCGTAAATCATAAGAATTTTTATGATTTTCTTAAAATTTTGAAAAATAAAAAATAAAAAATGCAAGTGTCCCCATTCAATTCTGGTTAGGTTAGAGAAGTTGAGGCATGACTTCTTCTAGAGGGGGGTAGAAGATTAACAAAAATTTCATCTCCTTAGGTGGGAAGAGGCATGATAGCCTGTGAGGGAAGGTTGAGCAAATATAAGGGTGTTGGGAACCATGAACTTAGCACTTTTATTTAAGTGGTTGGGGCGGTATGGCACAGAAGAGGGAAGAATGAGGAGAGAGGACATAGCCATTAAGTATGGCACTCTGGTGAGGTAACGTAGGGAAGGACGTGTTGAGGTCGAGCACCGTCTTCCTCTGGGGAATAACTACTCCGAATCCACGAAGCTTTTCTGGATTCCTCACAGAGGTTCCTCGAATCCACAAAAGAAAATAAGACAATAGAAATAAGTTCTAGAAATTTTGGAATTTCATTAGTAGATAATAAAAACGAATTTACAAACCTTTAAATACTGATACTTAACCACGTTATTCTCCTAATTTTTCTAAGCACTTTTCATGTTGGACACAACTCCTAAAGCTCAAAGGATGAAGAGTTATAATAAAACTAAAACTTACTATAAATAGTAAAAACGGAAATAAAATGGATTTTCGACCGTCGATCTGATGGAATCTCGCAAATTTGGCTTGGGCAACCCGATGTAGCCAGGTTGGTTTGCTAAAGTAGCTTCCCCTGCCCCAAAATCATATATGGTACGTCGAGTAACTCATTCCGGTTTGCGAGATACACCTATTGTAAGGTTCTAACGGTTCGGATCACCTCCGCCTCCAATTGGACCTTCTCTAGTCCATCTTGGACATGAAAGTATCCGCCACCCACTCTACATCATGAGGGGATGGGGAGTGAGGATTCTTCGCTATAAAATGCATCTGGTATTTAGAAGGTGGTTTTCTCATTGACCCCTAAGCTCATAAGGTGTCCATCCCGCTTGGGTATGGTAGGCATGTCCACTCTTGGGAGGATGTGTGGTGTGGAGGAAGGCTATCAAGAAGAGTTTTGCTTGTCTCTAAAGAGGAATATGACGATAACTCACTGTTTCACCACCTATGGCACTTTTGTGGCCTGGTCGCCTCCAAGTCGTAGGGACCTATCGAATGAGGAAGTTGGTGGCTTTATCAAGCTTTTGGCCCAATTGGAAGGCCATCACCCAATTGTGTGTGAAGGACTCTAATGTGGGGGCATTTTTTCACACCGGGCTCGAGTGGGGTGGTCTGTGGGATGCAGGGGCACACTCGGGATGGGTGGCCCGCATAACCCATGGATTTGGGGCCCGTGGAGGCAGGTGGCTCGTGTGAGGCCGAGTCCATGGATTTGGGGCCCACGAGGAGGGTTCGGCCGAGGACCTAACCCATGGATTTGGGGCCTGGGCTATAAGACAAAGGGATTAATTTGTCATGCTCTAACAGTTCGAGCTTTTAGAGCAAGTGGTTAATTATCCTACATCAAATTGGTATCAGAGCAGGAGGTCTCGTGTTCGAGACTCCTCACCGAGAGTGATTAATGCGGGAGCATTTTTTCACACTAGGCTCGAGTGGGGTGACCTGTGGGATGCAGGGGCACACTCCGGGTGGATGGCCCGCATAACCCATAGATTTGGGGCCCGTGGAGGCAGTGGCTCGTGTGAGACAGAGCCCATGGATTTGAGGCCCACGAGGAGGGTTCGACCGAGAACCTAACCCATGGATTTGGGGCCTGGGCTATGAGATAAAGGGATTAATTTGCCATGCTCTAACAATTCGAGCTTTTAGAGCAAGTGATTAATTGTCCTGCATTAAACTCGATGGTGTGGCACGCTCATAGCTCGGGTCGTTTTTCATTTCGGTCTTTCTATAGCTTGGTTCACAAATCATCAGTCACAACGAAGCTAGGTCACGCTTTGTTCTTCTAGCACTGTGGTGCCCCCTCCAAAGTAGCGGCCTTTGTTTGGTTGGTGGGGAGAAGGGTGTTGGCTATTGATAACCTCCAAAAGAGATCTATAATCCTCCCCAACATCCGCGTCTTATGCATGAATGAGGCAGAAACGATTGGTCACTAGTTTATCCATTGCTCCTTTACTCAAAAAGTGTCGGAACACTTTCACTCATTTCAAAATCTTGTGGATGATGTCGAGCAATGTCAACAGCCTTCTGTGGGCCTGACATGGGGGAGAGGGATTGGGAAGGAGGGCAATATGGTTTGGCATCTCATTCTCATAGTTATGTGGTGCGTAATTTGGGGGGAAAGAAATGATTATTGCTTCAAGAATAGGAGCAGTTATATCGATGAGGCGGTGAGGAAGATTTCAATGGAAGTGATGGGATGGGCTTCTCGAATAGAACCCGTCGATGTCTATAATCTTTCTTTTTTTCCAATGTCCATAATCTTTTCCCGCCCAACCATTGCTAGGGTGGACTTTTCTAATAAATTTTTTGTCACTCTTCAAATAAAAAATCCATAACACACCCCTCAAACCTCCATAGCCCTAGCACGTCATCCACGGCCCACAAAAAGACATTCTTTTTCATTCAGTAGAGATGAAATTTAGGTGGAAAAGAAAAGGGATACACGATAAAAGGCTATCCGACGCACTACTGATCCTCTTGTAAATACCTTGACATGATACACTAGCCACCAAAAAAAAAAAAGTAAAAAAGAAAATATCAATATCAAAGCATAACTAGATTTGCCCCTTTGAGCCTCTTCCACTCCATTCCCTTAAGATATCCTCGAAAGATTATCCATGAAACTCATTCACAGCATCCCCTTCAATAGTAATCTTCAAGGAGATAAGAGGCAGAGAAAATGCATTATCCTTTCCTAGTGCAAACAAACTTGACTCAACCGAACCAATCTTCCCACAAGAACCTAATAACAACACAACTCCCCTCTATCATCTCTCAACACACCACCCATCTCTCAGATACCCAAATTTCCCAAGGAGCACCTACCAACATCCAATTTCGCACATGTTGGCCTAGAGGGCATCCATTTGGCCTTATCCCTCTTTTTAACTGCCCCATCACAAATCCATACCTTCCAAACGCTGGCCACCTCCGAAGAGGACATCCCCTCCAATGCTAATGTTGAAATCTACCTTGGTCAAATCTACCAACAGTTGCTCGTTGTTGAAGATTCTAACATTACTTTCTTTCCATTATCCCCAAAAAAAAAAAAAATTGCATACAGGACCATCTTCCTGAAATGTGCCCTCTAATCTGAAATGGGCCGGATGACCATGCGTCAATCAACTCCTCAAGAATTATTTATCATCACCAATACCTTAAAACTTGCATCCAGCTTCTTTTCTGAACTATGACCTGGTAACGAGGTAATCACTGCTCAATGACACAAGCAGTTCACTGTTGTCTCCTTAAAATAAAATGTCCTCTTTTTTTTTTTACGTTGCATGCTTGAAATGAACCAATACAACATGAGGTTGGCTCGGGAATCTGGTATGAGTTAAGGAAGAGGTTCACTAAGCCCACCAGTATGTATAGCCCAAACACCATACAAGCATGGCACATGTGGAAAATCCAATGTTGTAGGCACGCCAATAGAATTCAGAAATCAGATTGGGCTGCTAATCACAGGTCCACAGTGTATGAAACAATTGGATGGCTAAAGCCTTTAAGTACATGTGACCAAGTTCTTCGTACTCGTCCATTTGTTTCAAGATCGACACTGTGTCCTACCAGACGAGACCTACCTGTCTCTTGGGCCAGGGCATCCCCATGGCAGGGTCCACCTGACAAATGGCAAGGATAACACACGCATGAGCCGTGTTGCAGAAGTGGCCACGTGAATGGATTCCGCTTGCTATACAAGGTGGTGGGACTAGCAAACCTCTACAAAAGAATCAGCACAACTCAGGAAACTTTCTGCAGGGTTAAAATTCAAAGACTTCAATGGGCATTAAATATAAATAGTAAATAGAAATATGGAATTACAGGGAAGCAAGGACCAGTTACCTCCAAGGGAGTAAGCGGACACTTTCCATTTATCCTATTTGCTCCAGGCCGTATAACACGACCAGGCTTGGTAAACTTTCCTCTCCAACCTCTCTCCCTTGCTGCATCCATGTCACGTTTCTCTTCCTCCCCGCCATCAAATACACAGCACGAGAAAGCAACCATATCCTATATACATGATGAAAATAAATACAAATTACTACCAAAATTCACATTCAAGTTCCTGCGATGAATGGTTGCATATTTACCTCTTCAAAGCGAAGATGCACGGCAATATATTTCCCATTATTATTTACACGCCGTTCCTTCATCCGTTCAACCACTTTGTCAGCAATTGTTTTTATGGGACTTGAAAACCTTAGTGCTTCATAATTGGCCAAGCATCTAAGACGTTGAACAGCTGGAGGAGCATCAAATGACAATCGATTTGCAAAAGGGGAAATCCGTATCAACCTGATTTATCCATTCATAGAAATGTAAGCTTTAACCTGTATTAAATCATTAACAAATACATTAACCACAGAAAACTAACAACAGCAAATTAAAGGAGTTCACCTAAATGTAATCATGAACCAAAGGCTTCTGGGGTTTTCTTCAGATTTGTCAAAAAGATGCTCTTGCTTGGTGTTCAATACAAATGTCTAACTTGTGAAAGGGTTTGATATTATTTGATTATTAACTCCACTATAAACAATATGCACCCAAACATACCCTGTCAAGAGCCTTTCATTGATCTAGAAAACAAAATACCTTCCAGGTTATGGTCTGACACAAACCCTTGATTACATTCCTTAAGGAGAAGGCCTTGATTAAAAGGTAAAAATAAAAAATAAAAAGTAGTATGCTACATGGTACAGAATAGGCGATGCAAATGATGCATAAAATCCTAATCTACAGTCACTCGCAAACTCTTGATTACATTCCTTGAGGAGAAGGCCTTAATTAAAAGGTAAAAACCATAAAGGAAAAATAAAAAAAAAAAAAAAAACTAATCTGTAAAATGGTATAGAATAGCTAATACAAATGATGCATAAGATCCTATCCATGATCATTCATCTTCAGAGTGTCTAGCACATCAATCAGGCTGAGGTACTGGTGATAGTATTCAGCATTTGCGCATCTCATATAGCCAACTGGTTGTCAAATACTAGCAAATGATGCATATCACGAATCCTGAGAGGCATCGACTTAAGATAGCCATGTAACCTTGTGGCATACACAAGCATGATATTCTAGCATTGTCAAGGGTCTCATATGCTAGAGATGATGAAAGATGCATCAAACTACAACACCTACCACCTAGTGACAGGGTCCAAGGTATTCAAAATTGGTTACATAACGGTGCTGGTCATAACCGTTACGCGTTACGGGGTCAAAACGGCCGCAATGGTCCCGTAAAGGCCCCGTAACAGTCCTGTGACAGTTTTTTCATAAAATGAAAATTGGTTGTAACAACTGATACGAGGGCTCTAACAGCCGTTACAGCCCGTATCATAACAGTAGCGGTGGTGGCCATTATGGCCACCATTACCATTTCGGAACACCTTAACAGGGTCCTTAGCACCTAGTGCTTAAGCGTCTGTGCCTAGCATAGAGAATCGGGCCAAGAGAGACCAATCTCATGTCATAGTGCCTATTGTTCTTGGACAATGGCTAAGGAAGGAAGCTCTGGGATTGGCACAAGTGCTACAATAGGTCTGCACTTGGGTGCAGAAACCTATCCCTGGAAGTCTAGTGCCTAGCACTTAGGCTTCCCCTAAGAAGTTTGCACTTTAGTGTAAAGCCTCCCTAGCAGGAGTGGGAGTGTTTAGACTAGTGAGGCTCACCTCAGTTCGGAGATAAACGTCAATATTTGAAACCTTGAGAGGGAAAGTAGTTAAAAGAAATCCTCTCAAATAACAAGCTAAGAAGTATTTATAGTCCCGAGGGATCTTGATTCCCTCCAAAAGTTTGTTACACGTTATGGACACGTGTCAACCTCTAATTGGATGAGAGAAGTTCAATTTTATGCAATCATGGGAACCAGGCAGACTAGTGCCTATTTTGTAAAGAGTTAAGCGCGTGACTCTTAGGCTTGGCGCCTATCACAGTGTGTTGTAACGGCCGTTGTGTAATGATAATGATGGCAACCGTTACATGTTAAAGGGTCATAATAGTAACAGTGGTAATTGTTACACGTTACGAGGTCGTAACGGCCATTACAAAAAAGATGAACTATATAACAGCCCCATAATGGCCGTTACAAGGCTGATGCAGTTTTTTTTAAAGACCATAACAGCCATTACAACCCTTTTCATAATGGTAAGATTGATAGTCATTACTACCACTGTTACCATTACAGAATACCTTGGCACATGTGCCTTAGCAGACAAGCGCAAGGAGCTTTGCGCCTAGCGCAAAGGGTCTCTTTGGATGTTCATGATATGGTGGAGGCACATAGAGCTAATTTTAGGTGCATGGGCTGGCCTACACAGGCGCAATGTGTCGCTGAGATGTATCTGGGCTTGTTTTAGCAGGCAACAAAATTGCATGTCAATGCTCGGGTTCTTCCTATCAAAGGATCATGAGTTTTGATTTGTACTATAAACATCTAACACAAGGTGACCAAAAAAATCATGCAGCCATATAAGCATAGAATTCTCCCATCTTCTCGGTTAATGCTAGGACCAATTGCACGATTGGTAAAGTGTGACCAGCTTCATGCTTATAGGTCCACTTAAGCAAGGCTGCCCTTGCCTAGGTGGACCAATCAGCACAGTACTGGTCACTTTTTCCCAGTAGTGATGGGACTTAGCATTCTGCAAACTCATACATTTTGTTGAAAACAAAAAAACAAACAAACTCCTGAATGTAAAGCATCCCTCCAACAAAGTTGAAGCCATGTATCATTTCAATATGTATCAGCATTAAGCTGCCACAAGTCCTGAACTCACCGTTCTTCAAGTAGCCTTGGAAGAACTGTATCCTTGTAATACATGATAGGAGACCAAGCCTTTACTTTGAAGTTATGGACGTTGCTCATATTGTGATCAAATCTTTCCATTATATAACTAGGCAGTTTACTAACCACCCGCAGATCATTTTTCAAGGTACTGATGAAATAATCCTCATCAAAGATGTCTTTGAATTTGCTGCAGAAGTTAACCAAAGAGTAAAGATGTTTAGCCAATAATACCACGAATGAAATGGCATGCACCAATCATAACCAGATAAACACTTCAAACCTATTCATTGCAATCAGTACACATTAAACTATAGAAAACTATTCACAATCAGAAGGAAAAAAAAAAAAAACTGAATTCATTAGCCATTGTTAAAGATGAAACGATCAATCTGTGTGTATATATGAATCTAAGTTTCTAAAGAGCCACACAGGAGAGGCCGAAATAGAGTATAAAAACTACGTAATGGAACTCGATTGTCTAAGAACATGACAAAAACAAGATTCAGATTGTTTCAGGCTTTCAGCAGCATTGCGCAAGGTATCCCATATCCTCAAAAACTAGGAAAATGGAAACCGGAAGCATTCATTTCATAGAAACGGAAAATGGTTGGCAAATAGTTGGGGCATTGTACTTGATAACAAACCAATATTCCTAAGTTGTAATTATAAATATCCTATAAACAGGTCTCCTAGAATCCTTATGTACTCCTTTCTTCTTCTCTTTTGGAACACTCAACTAGAAACTATTCATTCCCCCGGAGGAATGATAAAATGCTGGAAAGGGTTGTTTGGACATCGTTGTTCGGGCTTTCGGTCTGTACAAGAAGACCCACGCCCATGCACCAAAAATCCTCCGGGTTGAAAGATAACAGCCATCGAATATGTGGCCTTTTTCTTGTTGAACGTGAAACATTGCTATCTTTTCATCGTTAAGAATAAATTTCTTGGCCACTTACCAAATAGCAATTTTCCTTTCCGAGGTTTTTTTTTTGGAAGGTAAGAATAAGATTTTATTGCCAACCAAGCAGGCCGCTAATGACCAAATTGTGACAGATTACAAAGGGATTCTCAGACAGCACTGGAACAAATTAGAAAACTCAAAGAGAGCAACAAGCGGCTCCAAAAAAAATATAAGTATGATGCAGCAGCATCCCACCGGCTAGCAAAAGAGGCCAGCACAGAGCAGCAGTACCACACACTTATGGCACAGAGTTGGTAGAATGGATAAAATGGATGCATAACAGGGATGGGTTAGAATGCTCTTGAGATTTCTAGTAAACTGGCATCTATACAGGTTCTCCAACCAGAAAGTGTGGGATTCGAGAGGATGTCGCTTATTTTCATGGATTGGACTTCAATGCAGATGCATTAGATACCTTAAGAGAGAATGATGTCCAAAATATCAGGGGCAGCTTGAAAGCATTGTTTCTTGAAACTTGGGTGGAGAACACCCAAGAAAGGAATATCATATTAATTCCAGCAGAAATCCCCCCACTCTAGGCATTACTTTGGTTATTGAACATGGTGAATGATACTAATGGACCCCAATTAGTTGGGATAATGCTTAGATGATGGTGAATGATAGTGGAGTGATTTGAATTTTATTATGACACAACAGACAATGAAAATCTCATGATCTGTAATACCTTTCTTAATGCATATTTGATGCAAAATGGATTATTAATTAGTCTACTTTATTTTTCTGATTTATTCATATTTTCATATTTTCTCTTTTAGAAAATTAGTAAAAATCTTATGATTTACATACAATTTGCAATTCGATATGATTTTATTCCTATAACGATTTATGATACAATTTATGATATGATTTTGATTTTGACAACATTGGTAAGCAGGTCCAGGGGCATGCAGATCTGGAACTCTTCAATACAGTCAAAGATTGATTTCATATCCCCTCAATGTATGTTGTCTATTCTGTTTAGATCTTGCAAATGGGTTCAAGGCGGTGCCCGTCAGCGGTGTGCGTTCATGACAACCTGTGCCAAAGACCAGGCTCTATGCAGACTTAGATCAAATTCCTAGCTGATGGGATGTCCCATTGTGCATAGATGGAGGCTTGAATGTATCAGGTCTTATCATGAAAAGGGTGGGTCGCAGACTATGACAAGCGTGAGGCGCTTCGATATTTTCTTCCATAGAAGGCAGCTATTAGATTTTCCGCTCCAAGAAGTGATATGCACTTGGTCAATTCTATGAGTAAGCTAGACAGATTCATGGTCCACATAAAGTGGGGAGATCTGTTTCCAGAGGGTTTTTAGAAGGCCCTCCCTAGGCCTGTTTCGGATTACAAGCCAATTTGTTTGGTTTCTATGCTGGAATCCGGGGCCAAAGACCTAACTGCTTCAAAAAAAATATTGTTGCAACATCCCGGCATCTTTACATTGGCCAAGTCCTGATGGGAGTGAGACTCTTTTGCAATGAAAGCCACGGCTGGAAGAAGTATGACTCCAAGATTAAGCTTCTCAAAACTAATCTTAGGGTCCGGAACAATGAGATTCTTGGAGATTTGAAAGCATCCAAAGGTCTGATGATGAAGAAAATAGCTATTCTGGACAGATTTGAGGAGGTCTCTCTCTTCCCCAAAGAAATTGCAAAGAAAGATGAGGCAAAGACCAAGTTGGAAGCCATTCTATGAAAGGAGCAAATCCATTGGAGACAGAAATTACAGTCCAAATCGATCCAAAGGGGGGACAAGAATACCACCTTCTTTCAGAAAAATGCAAGTGCTGGAAAAAGGTTCTAACCAGATATCGTCGATCAAAGTTGGCAACATGTAAGGAAGAAATCAAACAATCTATAGTAGAATTCTACTGGCAGATGTGTTCAGAAGACTTCCCCTCTAGACATTCATGAGTGGGTTATGGTTTGATAGGTTTCCCCCAATGAAGGCGAAGTCAATAGAAAAAGAGGTGAAACAGGCAATTTTCAGCCTAAAAGGTGATTCGCCCCAAGACCAGATGGGTTCCCCCTAGCCTTTTATTAGCATTTTCTGTACTTCCTTCAAAATACAAACTATTCCTTCATTGCCAGTCCCCAGCCCGGATGACATCATTAAGATGTTTGACGAATTCCATGGAAGAGGGATAATTGACAGAGATGCAAACTATTCCTCCATTGTCAGTCCCCCAGCCTGGATAAAGGAGGGCATCAGGTTGGCAGCCAGCACCAAACTTATGCCATAATTTCATAATGAATCCGAACACAGAACAGGATTAATGTAACTGACCCCAGCTAATTGGGATAAGGCTTAGATGATGATAATGATGACAACGACGACAATTGCGCTTGCTCAAAGATGAGGTGATGGATAAGAGCAAGTGTTACCTCAACATGGTTCTCAATCCTAATCAATGGCACTCCTGTGGGTTTCTTTAAGAGCACCCGGGGCATTTGCCAAGGGGGATCCCTGTCCCCGTTTTTGTTCAATATCGTAGCCGAAGCTCTTGATAAAATGTTGGAGAAAGCGGCTGCTTCTAGCCTCACCAAGGGCATGTCCATAGATGATATCCCCTTCCCTAGCACGAACATCTAGCACGTAGTAAATACCATGCTGTTCAGCTCAACATCTAGCTTAGAAGCCTAGCAATTCGAGGTTATTCTCTGGTGTTCTGAGGTGGTATCCAAGCTTTAGGATAATTTGTCAAATAGTCCCTGTCTGATTAATATGGAGAGCCAAGAAGTCAAGATTATTGCTGAACCAGTGGGTTGCGATATTGTTACTCTCCCCATTCTGCCATTGGATATGCCTTTGGGAGCCCCCAAACCAGCAGTGGAAGCTTGAGATGCAGTGAGAGCAGTGTAGTCACAAGTCGGGCTTGGAAGGGCAAGTTTTGCTGCGGAGAGGAAAGATATACTCAACTAAAGCAGTTCTAACAAACATGCCAATTCATCTCCTGTCCCTGTTCAAATGGCCATCAAAGTTGTTGCCATACTCGAATCCATTCAAAAGCAATTCCTATGGAATAATAGGCAATGCAGTCACAGGTTTCATCCGATGGCTTGCCTAGATGTGTGCAATCCTATCATACACGGAGGTCATCAGACCAATTTCAGAAGTCAATGCCGCTTTGCTTGCCAAAATTGTGTTCAAGGCTATTGCATACAAAGGTCCCCGCATCAGACCAATTCGAGAAGTCAACAATGCTTTGCTTGCCAAAAGGTGGTGGAGGATTGGCAACAAGGAAGCTCGTCTTCTGAAGCAGATCCTGACAGCCAAATACAATGCCGTGGAGGACTGGTGGGATGTCAATTAAGTGAGATGCAAGAAGGGTTTACTTATCTGAAAAATCATTTCGTCAACTACCAAGACGGTGCAACCAAGTTATTGAGTCAATATGGTCTAGACACTTGAATCGCAAAGAAACGGATAAGAGCATACCCACAGGAATATCTGAGTAGAGAGCGAGAAATAACTTTATTGATATCAAACTTCTTCTCTTACGGTACTTGAAAACTCACACTCAGAAAATTTGGAATGCCTACCTCCTACAACACCACCCCTTTTATAGACTCTAAAGACAATCCTCATGAATCTTTAATGAAAATCCCCTAACTATCAAATTGATTTCAAACCAATCTTAATTAATTTCAAATCAATCTAATCTACCTAATAAGATGGCAACAAGCCTGATAATAGTAAAAGAAAATCTAGGAAATAATTTAAATCAGCCCCCATATCTTCCATGAATAGTAAATTGTAATTCTTGTTATTTAGGCCTTGAATCTATCAACAAAACATCCAAATCAGCACATGTTGGGACCTATTGTGAGACGTGAGCCAACATCATTCCCCCCCGGTTGGAAAGAACTCGACTCCAGCAAGTTGGACACTTCATACAAGCAGTGTTCAAAGTATCAATATCGCTACAAGATTCGTTGGCCAAGGATACAGCAACAACATCATTATCATCGATAATATTGCCGATTCACATAAATGCGGGAAAACATTGGGGAAACATAAGGAAAACGATGCAATTTTTCAGTGACACTTCAGGAGATGCTAAAATACACATTTACATATTTAAGAATCAAATAATAGCGAAAAATATGCATATTTGCGTATTTAAGAATCAAATAATAAGTTTCACTTTAATGGGGCCTAAAAGCATGTATCGTTGACTCAGGGAAACATTGGGGAAACATAGGGAAAATGGTGGATCCATCCATCGATCCAACCATCCATTTATGCATGCACATACATACAAACACACATGCATAATCCATCCATCCATCCATGCGTACACGCGCGCACGCACCCAAATCCATCCATCCATCCATCCAAACATGCATTTCATCATACAAACATGCATGACTCCCCAACCACCGCGCGGACGAGAGCTTTTGGCGAGAGAGGGCGAAGATTCTATTTCCAAAAACCCCATCTCAGAAGTTCATGAGATCAAGATCCCGAATCTGCAGCTAGACGAGGAGTCTTCGGATAGATGGCAAGAAGTTGCTCGTAGAAAGGGTAATGGGAAGCGGGTGGTTCGTAAAACCAGATTTGTTGCAAGTTATCCGACTCTATTCGTTAAAGGATTTCCAGAAGGATGGTTCCCCATCAATCTAAGGAGAGTGTTTGGTCGGGCTGGCACAATGATGTATGTTGTCATGCCCAGGGACAGAAAAAATGGCCTATTTAGAAGTTTTATGCTGATAAGACTGGGGTCAGAGGAGCAGTTGAGAGCGATACAGATGCTACACGAAGAAAGATTCGGTGGTGCGCCGCTACTGGTCCAAAGGGCTAAATATGGACCAAAACGGAATCAGAAGAACATCGGTCCCGATAAGGCTGCGAACTCTAAGGGTACGATTAGGCAAAACTCTCTTCATAGCCCCTGTAAGACTAACGGAGGAAGTTCTTTCAAAGACGCGTTGCTCGGTTCATCATCTTCTCAGCAGTCTAAGTTTCATCAGACAGGAGACAAGGAAGGGAATCAGAACTTCAACGCGCACGATGCACCAATTACGGGTCCGGAGCAGGTGCTGCGGGTAAACCAGGATTCCTTTGCTCGCGCTAGAAAGGATATGGAAGACATGGTTGTGGTGATAACTAAAGAGGGTGCCTCGATCCCTCAAGTCAGAAGATGGATTGACGACTGCTGCAGAATCCAGCCTTCCGCCTATATCTTGAAACCTATTGGCTACAATGAGTTATGGATCAAACCAGCCCCGGGTGTTAACCTGGACCTTCTGGTCATGGCAGGTGTTCTGCATACAAAAGGCCCGGTTCGGAAGGTTCAAAGGTGGAACGAATTTTCTTATTTCCGCATGGAGGAGGTGTGGATCCCCATCTGGGTCATTCCTCTTGAATTATGGTATGATGAATTCTTTATATCCGCTGCATCAATGGTGGGCTCTTTCATGGAACTAGATCCCAAAACCAAGATCGATGAGGAAATGGCCGTCATCAGAGCTCGTGTTCGAAGAAACAAAGGGGATTGTCTTCCTCCCCATATTGTAGTTATCGTCAACAACAAAAGGCTCTGTCTGCCTGTTCAAAGGGAGGCTATTAATGAGCCGATTCCTAGGTGGGGCGACCTGTGGAAGACGAAAGAACCAGGGTCATCTTCCTCCGTTCCCGACGTCATTGAAGACGATGGTATGGTGTTCCAACTCCAGTGTTCCCACGAAGCACAGAACCGAATCATCACGACAGCTAGCGCTCATGATGGTAGCGTCAATCCTCTGTCAACTCACTTGACATGTGGAACAATCTCCATAATGACACATGCCCCCAACCCTGCAGATATCTCGATCCCCCCACCTACAGCCACTTCAGTCAGACCCCCATCAGACTATGTGACACGCGGTGCGCCCACAGTCCCAATCCCCCCCCCCCCCGGGCAGATCGAGCGCCTTCCAAGCCCTCCTAGGTCCACCACGTCCTCCGGGATGGAAAACCATGCCTCCTCTACTCTTCGAATGGAGACACGTGCCGAGTCGGACAACCAAATATCGACAGTTGGCCCTGTAGAGACTAATGGCCCAAGTTTATCTATTGGGTCTGACTCAGATCCGGGCCCAGCAGCGCTTCTCAGGTCGGGACCTCAAGTGGAATCGGATCGGGCTTTTAATCTTAACTTATCCCCTAGCCCTGACCCACATCTGGACCGTAGGCTGATTTCTGTGGCCCCTAACGTGCCAGGTGTTACCTTTCGCCTTTCCGATAAAGCCACGATGGTGTGGAGTTCTCCTTTGATCCAGTAGGCCATGGAGCTGGGAAACTCATCTCTCTCTAGTCTTAACACTTCTTATAGTCGGAGCCACCCATCCGATCTTAACCTCCATTTCAACGAGAGTGTAGATATGAGGGATTCTGATATTTAGTCCTGCAACTCGGAGAACCCGGATTCTCTCGATTCCCCTCCTCCTCCTGCTTCCTACGACACGATATCTGATCAAGCTCTTTCTACCCTCGTCCAGGAAGATATAGGCGATCGGGTTATTGAAGCGGAACCGCTCCAGATTCGGATCGGTACCTCTACCGAGCAGGGGATTCTTATGGATAAGAAGTCGGCAGATAACGAGTGCAAAGCTATCCTTATCAACACTATCCAGAAGAAGAAATGCATTAAAGATGCTATTGGCCACGTAGGCAGGGCCGTAGGGTTATCCTTCGGGGATCGTCTAGAAGACTACATCGCTCTGTTTTAGTGCGTGGAAGCTCATGGAAGACCTCTCTGTGCCACGAGATCTCCCAAAAATCGCTTGTCCAAATCATGTAGCAACAGAGAGCTTCAGTGCCTTGCTTCTTCTACGGTTTCTGTGTCGGAATTTGCCAAGATGGTTGAGCGCCAGGGTACTCGGGGCAGTCTAGTTCTCCAATGAAGATCATCTCCTGGAATGTTAGGGGGGTGAGGTCAAAGCAAAAGAGAAGGTTGATCAAAGACTCCTGCAGTTCTCGTCATCCAGATATCATCTACCTCCAAGAAACAAAGGTTCAGAATTTTAACGACAGAATTATGGGTGAAGGCCGCAGACATCAAATGGGTGCGTTAGATGCTACCGGTAGTGCTGGAGGTATCTTGATAGCATGGAAATCTTCCCAATGGAAGCTGGTGAATTCATGGTCTGGGATTTTTTCGGTCTCAGTTATCCTCTCTGATATATCATCTAATCAGAAGTGCCTCATCTCTTCTGTTTATGGCCCAACCATTGATCCCAGAAGGGCTGATTTCTGAGAAGAACTGACCGCCTCTAGGCTGAAATTTTCAGGCCCTTGCTGTTTCGCTGGAGACTTTAACATCATCAGATATGCAGAAGAAAAAATCTCATGGTAGGAAACTGTCGCCTACGATGCATTCTTTCTCAAGCTAGATTGATGTCCAGGAACTGGTTGATCTCCCTCTCCTCAACTCCAGATTTACGTGGACAAACGGTAGATTGAGTGCCTTCCTCTCCAGATTGGACAGATTTCTTGTTTCTTCAGATTGGTTGGAATGGCTTCCCTCCGTCTCTCAGACCGCCCTTCTGAGAACTACTTCTGATCATTGTCCGGTAATGTTGTCGACAGATGAATATACTTGGGGCCCGAAACCTTTCAGATTCGAATCCTCCTGGTTAAATATTGATGGTTTTTTTCAATTGATATCGGATTGGTGGGGTGATTTTCAAGTTGCAGGTTTTGCAAGTTATAGGTTAAGCAGTAAATTCAGAATGCTGAAGGAGAAGCTAAGGCAATGGAAATAGGCAGTCCTCTCCAAAAGAGATTTGAAAATGGTTTCGATCATGGTTGATCTGCAGGCGATAGATGCGGGAGCTGAAGTTGGTCTCATGTCCACTAAGATCCTGTCCAAAAGAATTCAGTTGATCCAGTCTCTATCTGCCAGAGTGCTTGAAAACGAAATTGCCTGGAAACAAAGATCTCGTGCCAAGTGGCTTAAGGAGGGAGATAAAAACTCTAGATACTTTCACAGTATAGCCAGTATGCATGCCAGGAAAAATAAAATCAGCAGCATCTCCGTGAATGGTCGACGTACTAAACATAAAGATGAAATAACGGAGGAAGCAATCGCGTATTTCGGATCATTGCTTACGAAAGATCGCTGGGAGAGGCCGCATTTGGACCACCTTCAGATGGATTGTCTGTTGGCTGAAGACACCAAAGCCTTAGAAGCTCCTTTTACAATTGAAGAAGTCAGATTGGCCGTTGATTCCTTAGGCAGTGACAAGGCCCCAGGCCCCGACGGTTTCCCCATTTGCTCCTATATGTTTTTCTGGGAGGTCATCAAAGAAGACATAATGTTATTTTTCAACAAGTTTCATGAAAGGGGTGGATTGTCTAAAGGTTTGGGGGCCTCCTTCATTGCGCTTATCCCAAAAGTTCCGGGTGCAAGTTCCTTCAACAATTTTAGACCCATCAGTCTATTAGGGGGCCCTTATAAAATTCTGATAAAAGTCATGGCTTCCCGCTTGAAGATGGTCATCAGGAAGATTATATCAAGTCATCAGAGTGCATTCATTCCAGGGAGACAGATTATTGACTGTGCGCTCATTGCTAACGAATGTTTGGATTCTAGCCACAAAGATGGTTCTTAGTCTATTTTTTGCAATATGGACATTGAAAAGGCTTACGACCATGTGGACTAGGATTTTTTGCAATATATGATGGGGCATATGGGCTTTGGTGAGAAATGGCGTGGGTGGATTGGAGAATGTCTTGGGTCGGCCTACTTTTCCATCCTTCTTAATGGAACCCCGAAAGGATTCTTTAGGAGTTCAAGAGGCATTCGTCAAGGCGACCCACTATCTCCCTTCCTCTTTCTCATTGTGGGAGAAGCCTTTTCCATAATGATTCAGTCAAGCCAGGCGGCAGGCATTCTAGGCGGTATCAGAGTGAAAGGTATGTCGTCCCTGATATCTCATATATAGTATGCAGACGATACTCTGATTTTCAGTGAAGCAGATCCTGTTAAGGTTGGTAACTTACGCACTACGATTCTTTGCTTTGAGGCCGTGTCGGGGTTAAGGATCAATCTGGCAAAATCTAAGATGTTCGGGGTGAATCTAAAGGATGAGGAGGTTAGCAACCTTGCTGATTTTTTCAAGTGCGCTCCAATCTCGCTTCCAGTCTCCTTCATCAGCCTTCCTTTATGTTTGGGCGCGCCCCCTAAATCCCTTTGGGATAAGGTTATCAACAGGTTCGAAAGCTACCTGGCAAGATGGCAATGTAGATATCTTTCCTTGGGTAGCCGCCTAACACTTATCAAGGCAGCTCTTTCAAACCTGCCTTTATATGTCATGTCCCTTTTCAGATGTCCAGCCCCTGTTTTGGCTAATCTTGAAAGATTAAGGCGGGAATTCCTTTGGCATGGCGAGGAAGAGAAAGAAGTTCCATCTTGTTCAATGGCATCAGGTCTGCAAGCATTTCAAAGATGGTGGAGCGGGAATCAAAGATCTCAAGAGGAGGAATAGGGCTCTCCTAGGGAAATGGACTTGGAGACTTGGCACCGAGGGGGATAGTCTTTGGAATAAGATAATCAAAGGGAAATACGGCAAGTCCTTTGGTGGTTGGTGGACCAAAGTCTCTTCTCGCTATAGGGCTTCAGCCCTTTGGAAAGGGATCTCTTCTTTGAGAAAGGAGGTCCTAAAAGGCATCGGTTTCGTTCTAGGTAAAGGAGAAGACATCCGGTTTTGGGAAGACATTTGGGTGGGAGATTCACCTTTGAAAGACGACTTTCCGAATATTTACTGCCTTGTCTCTAAAGTCTAATCCCGTTATCCCAGTTGCAAGCTGCTTCTCTATGGCAGCTAAGAAAATTGAGTGGATCGTGAACTGCAGGAGGAATCTTCATGATTGGGAGGCTGAAGAGTATGCGGGTCTTCTTGAACGTATTTATAGGGGCATTCCAGATATCGATTCCCCAGACAGATTATTCTAGAAGGCGGACAAATCCAGCATATTCTCAATTAAATCTTTTTACACCTTGCTGGATAATGAGTAGGCCTCTCTTGATAACACCTACCATTTCTGGAAATATTCGATCCCTCCTAAACACGCCGCCTTTGGGTGGTTGGTGGGGATCAAGAGGATCCTCAAGGTGGACAATTTGAGAAAAAGGGGGATGCCCATCGTTAATGTCTGCCTTTGCTGTATGAAGAATGAAGAATCAATTGATCATCTGCTCATTTTCTGTCTTTTTATCACTCGGATTTGGTCTGATTTTCTCAAATACTTCAATTTAAATTGGTGCTTTCCCGGCTCGGTGAGTCTTCTCCTAAAAGCTTGGCATGGGGTAAAGACTACGCAAGCAAACGACGCGCTTATGGAGAATGGCCATCATTGTGATTTGGTGGTCGGTTTGGGAAGAAATAAACAGTAGATGCTTCAGGGACATTTCAAACTCAGATGTGGTTGTAGCCAGTAAGGCTAAGCGGTTAATGATTGAATGGGTTGTCTTCGTAGCGGGCCTAAAGGATTGTGGTTTTCTTTTTCTTGGTGCCTAGTAGAGATTGCTCTCTCAGTGGTCTCTCTATTCTCCTTCGCTTTGTATTTCCTTTTCTTTCATTTTATCAATATATTTCGTGACTTCTCAAAAAAAATAAATAAATAAATAAAATAAAATAAAAAATCATACAAACATGAGCCCATAAAAAAATTTTGAAATGATTTTTTTTAATAAACAATTTTTGGCGATATTGATACATTAGCGATACATTGGTGAATTATCGAAATATCGTTGGTAAATTGGCGATATAGGCGACAACTGGAATTTACACAATCGAAAATATTAGTAAAATATTGGCGATATCGATACATTAACGATACTTAGCAATATATCGTCGATGCATAGAATTTTTTATACTACTAGTGTTATCGGTATCGCTAATAGTGTTATTTGAAATCACTGAGCTGGAGATACGGATAATATTGAGGATATTTCAATAATATCGGGGATATTCCAAACAATGCATACAAGTAGTAAAGGTCTAGATCCAATCTTTTCAATTTGTCACCCATGATCCATATGCATTTAGAACAAGACTTGTTCTTATTATTTCACCTAGTATTATTTGTATTGGCCCCGTCGAGTTCCAACGATCTTCATCTGCAACACTTATTCAATTAATTCTTTTTGTTTCTTGAGAAGTTGTTTTGTCCATATCGATAATAACTTCGTCTTACACATCAAGCACCTCTCCATGATACTCGAACAAATCCACCATATTGAAAGTTAGCGAGATATCTAGATTATTTAGCAAATTGATCTCATACGCATTACCGTTTAACTTTCTCCTGGCTTGACATGGTCTAATCTTCTTAGACTAGAGCTTGTTGCAAGTTCTCCTTAGAACCTTTCTTTATGGAGATAAACGATAACCAAGTCAACTTCTTTATCTTTTTTCTCATTATGAAGTTCATTTACAACTTCTTAGTACTTGGCTCTACTCTGTTCGATTTCTTTCTTTCGCTTCTTTTTCGTCTTTCTCTTTCTTATGAACTTCTTTAAGTCAGACCATTCAATCAGCAAAAGTTTTGCTTGTTTGGCCAAACTCATTCAATAATGTGCAAGATTCAACACGTTCAAGCCTAGTGCCAAGTCAATATGATGTTGAATGTTCCTCTTAGAGGAAGACTGGTAGGGAGGTCTTCAGGAACCAGATCTTGATATTCATGAAAGACCTTCTACATGAGGGGTGGAACATCCAATTGTTTTTCTTCCTATGACATAAATGATGTGGTCTCCTTGTTTTCCTCTTCAAGGTTTTCTACACTGGACGATTTCTAACCCTCATCTTTACCAAATTTGGGTGTTGGAAGATGCTTCACTAGGTGCGATGTGATGCGTCATGCATCCATGGAGATCACGTCAGACCACACCTTATCCTTGTACTTAGATCCAATAAAGAAGGAAATTAAGCACTTGGTAGAGTTAGCAGAAACTTCTCCCCTTTTTAGTAGAAGCTTCTCCCCTTTTTTACAACTAACGAATCTAGTATGAGCATGGATGCTTATGTTCTTTGAGTTTTAATTTATTCACCATTTCTTGTGAAACAATGTACTCGTTGCTCCCCAAATCTACCAAAATCATGCATTATCTTCCCACCAGAAGTGTGAGTGGTGCAAAAGATTATTATATTGTAACCATCACCCTTCATCAATCACCCGAGGCATCGATAACATAGTCTGTTAGATAACTAACGACTCACCCCTATCACCATACACATCTGCTACATCTTCTCCAACACGCACCCCATCCCTCATATGCATGTTCTTCATATTTGGGGTCATTTTCAGCTTTCATTTGAATGCGATCAGGAGTATCTTCAACTTATTCTCCTTAGCCAAATTAACTTCAACTATGGACTAATGTTAAGGGCAATGAAAAGAACGATGTCCCATATGTCGACACTTAAAGCACGTGAAAGGAGTGTAGGTTTGCCTCATGTTGTGCACCCTAGCTCTTCGTCCATAAACACGTCCAGCCAGGTTGGAGTTTGGTTTAATTGTCAGACATTGCCAATCGTCCTTAGACCAATGGGAGGCCCTATGCTTGCCTTACGTGGGAAGTTAACATGCCGACCCATTGTTAATGATCGTCCTTCTGGGGCACCAAATCGTCTCTCAAGTCCCCAATTAATTATCTACTCGGCTTTTAACGCAAGTGTGTATGCATCAGACATCTTACATATATCTTTGAAAGACAATCCATTTCCAATGTCCGGTTTAAGACGATATCTTGAAATCTTTTGGTCTTCACACTCATGGAACCCTACCCGTGATGTCAATGTATAGAACTCCTCTGTATACTCATTTACAAGTTTGCTCCCTTGGCGTAGATTATAACGTCTTTGATAGGGTCACAAGCATAAATCGCGGGTTTGAAACTTCCTTTTTAACTTCTTTTTCATCTTTTTTTAAGAATTTTCTCTCCTTACCTTTGGATTCATTTGACTTCAAGATTGCCCCATCATTCCCATCATGCTACTGCGTGACTAGAAATCTCCATAGCTACTAACTTAACCTTCCAATTGTCTGTGGTTTCCTTGTACTCAAACACCTTTTCCACCGTGCATAGCCAATCGATGGTCGTCAACATGCAAAGGACCATGGAGTTCCAAAATTTCTATCTTAATTCCAAACTCTCTATCATGTTTCGATAATTTATGGATTCGATCATTAGTGCCTCGGACAAGCCAAGGCCATCCATTGTTTGTTGCGGCCTTGGTGAGGACCCTCCCTTACATATCTACATCCTCTAACTTTGATCTTCAAATTCCCTTCACACCAAAGGGTTCCCACTTGTTTAGTGAGATTGTCTACCATATGCATGACTTGATCTACTCAGTCTAAGTGCACGGATCAATTGGGTGACTTGCACAAACTCTTCATCACCCCTTTTGAAGCCACTAGGAGATGATGTAGAGTTAAACATACCAAAGATGACACGCTCTGATACCAAAATGTTGCAACCTGGTTATCAAGTCAATAAGATCTAGACAACCGAATCACAGAGACATGGACAAGAGTACACCTAAAAGAACATTTGAATAAAGAGGGAGAAATAACTCTATTGCCTGCCTCCTATAGCAATCCCCCTTTTATAGACCCTAAACCCTTTTATAGACCCTAAAGACAAACCCTATGAATCTTTAATGAAAACCCCCCAACTACTAAATTGATTTCAAATTGATCTTAATTGATTTCAAATCAATCTAATTTACTTAAGATGGCAACAAGCCTAAATAGACCCATATAAAAGAGATGCTATGAATACTCCGAAATAGGCTATATTGACTAAATAAATTGAATTTGCCGCTAATTCATACCAATCCACAGAATGGTTCGAATTTTGATGTAAAATGTTTATCAATGGGTTTAACCATTTTGATAATAAATCAAAATCCATTCCTACTTGATCGAAAGGACTTCCTATGGACCCAACAAACAAAGTAAATAGGACCAATAGAAGTAGAGGAAATAGCTTAGCATTGTCTTATTCATAGGGATACATGAATGAGTACTAAAAGATCACATTAGATTTCATACATTCCTGTCAATTTGATGTCTTCTTATATATATCTATATATATATATATATATATATATATATATACACTCCTGTCAATTTGATGTCTTCTTATATATATATATAGCTTAGCATTGTCTTATTCATAGGGATACATGAATGAGTACTAAAAGATCACATTAGATTTCATACATTCCTGTCAATTTGATGTCTTCTTATATATATCTATATATATATATATATAAAGGAAACCTTTTCATTATTATTCATTGCTAATAAAAATAAATCTTTGTTAACCAGTTTCAGACCTTTCCGCCAATATAGGAAATAATATAAAATCTTCAATTACATCTTTAAATCAGCCTCCATGTCTTCCTTAAATAGTAAATTGCGGTTCTTGATTAGTAGGTCCTAAATCTATCAACAAACAATCCAAAATCAGCATGTGTCGGACCATATTGTGGATCGTGAGCCTACATCATAAGAGTTCTAAAGCATATTAGATTAAGGGTAGGGGATAGAATGAAATCGCGTTGGCGTCCCGAGTCCCCTCTTCCTATTTGTTTCGAATCGTTGTACCAGACTGCAGCAGATAAGAGGACTAATAGCTCACATTTCTAGCGGACGGCAAGGAAGTAATGTGGTTTATGGTTTCCAGCATTTAGTCGCAACCTCAAAGAGGACAAGATAGATTCTCCTTCTTACTGCTAGGAATATTGGACGAGATTATAAAGCGTGGAGGTTTTGATAGTATAATCAGGAATATAGAAGCAAACAGCATATTCTCAATTCATTCGTTTCATGGCTCCTCTTAGGTCAAAACCCCTAGCATTGGTAGAATGGGTCTCTGTCGTATGGTCAAATGTGGCTCCACCAAAAGGAAATCCTTTCTACTGGACAGTTTGCCGGTACAAGATTTCGATGTTAAACCACCTCCAAAGCAAGGGGAATAGTGTTGCCTAACAGATGCACTTATTCATCCACTGCTCCCATCTATCTTTGTAGAGTTCAGGGTCCAGTGGATAGTTCTAGTCGATGGGTGGTTGTTGTGCGGATCATTGTTCGAAATATCGGTATCGCATCCTTGGGATACAAATACATATCGGTTATCGCACAAGATATACTGTTTGTATCGCATAATTTATCGCATTTTTTGGGAAACATGAGGAAACATTGGTAAAATGGTTGAATTTTTTCAATGAAACTTCAAGGATTGTTAAGAAAAGACACCTTAATACACACTTTTAAATCATAGCGTCTCAAAAAAGAAGTGCACATAATAGGTTTCCTTCGTATAGGGTCCTAAGTTATGCGTTGTATGACTAAACTAATGCAACTGTATTCAAATTGAATGCATAACAATTAGAGTGTATGTGATGATCATTTCATTAAACACTCTTAAATACTTCAAAATTAGTCTCAATTGACAACTTGTTGAAGGGAAATTTCTAAAAAATAATAATATTTTTTTATTAATTTTAATTAAAAATTATTTTTATTTCCAAAAATTGACAAGGACTTAACAAATCAGTAGATCAGCCCTCATACATGCTTGATTTCATATTTGGAGTGCAACATTGCAAGCAATTTGGGAGAAATCAGGATTTGGAAATTTTCAATTTTTTCCCATATTGGACCACCTACACTCAAATTTCGAAATTAGAGTGTATGTGATAATCATTTCATCAAATACTCCTAAATACTTCGAAATTAGTCTCAATTGATAGCTAGTTGAAGGAAATTTTTGAAAAAAAATATGAAGACCGTGAAGAACCAATGGATATCGATTCATAACCATTTGACACTAATTTAACATAATTTCAACAAAAAAAAAAAATCATAAAATGAAAATGCTCACCGGATCGAACATGTGGGATATATCAACACTACCTTTGCGTTTCGTATCGCACAGCCGGGATACAATATATATCGTGGGATATATTGGCCGATATCGTTGATATTTTAAAACATTGGTGCGAACTAGTGATCCAATGCGTGGGGCCTCATCGAGAGATTGCCATGGAATCTGGCAATCAAGGTGTCATTCTAGTGTCTTTGGTTGGAAAGAAATAGCAGGATTGTTAAAGGAAAAAGTAATTATGAAGGTATAATTTCAGAGAAAACCTCCAGCCTCGCCGTGGATTAGAGTAAGCAAAAGAAGCCCCTGAATTGGTATCCTACTCACCTACTCCAGAACAAGTGGGACGAGCGGTTCAGGTGAAATAAGGTTCATGTGGAAGTTACAGAAGGATGCCCCCTTCCATCCAGTTCAAATTGAATTTTGATGGCGGCTCCTGCAGAAAA
This sequence comes from Magnolia sinica, assembly GCF_029962835.1. NCBI lineage: Eukaryota > Viridiplantae > Streptophyta > Magnoliopsida > Magnoliales > Magnoliaceae > Magnolia > Magnolia sinica. Next base: position 77,202,258 of record NC_080579.1, on the reverse strand, counting down.
CTAGGCTCGACTGGTCTGTGGCCTATTCAAGAATGATCAAGGACAAACATGGTTGGAGTATTCAGGCCATGTGCGTGTCCAGGACAGAAAACCACGTTGAAGCCATTGTTGTACCTTAGGGAATCATGCTCATCGTCAGATGTAATTTGAGCCCATTATAATAGAAGGGGACTCGAGCAATGTGACCAAATGAATCAAGCACATCCCTTAGAAGATAGCCAACATCATCGAGGATGCTTCAAACCTGTATGCTTTTATCTCTTTTTTTCTTCTTTTTTTCTTTTTTTTAAAGGTCTTTTTGTCTCATCTTTCAAAAAAATAAAAAAAAAAGGGTCTTTCGTCTCAATACGTTTCTCCCATGTTCACCGGTTGGCTAACTCTAAGGTTGATAGCTATAAGACCAACCATCCTTGATGGGACAAAATGTTGGGCAGTTAAAAAGCAAGATGCTCATAGGATGAGCGCAGCTAAAATGAAGATGTTGAGATCGATGAGTGGCAAGACGAGGAAGAATAGAATTAGAAATGAATTCACTCAGGATAACTAAGGAGTAGTACACCAATAGGTGGCAACATGAGGAAAAGTATACTTACGTGGTACAATGGAGACCAATAACAGCAGCAGTTAGGAGTGAGTTGGTCCAAGTTAAAGGATCCAAAAGGAGAAGGGGAAGGCCCAAAAGGATGCGGGTGGAGACGGTATAAAAAGACCTAAGCACCTACGGTTTAACTGCGGATATGGTTCATGATAGTGGAGTGGCAAAGCAGGATCCATGTAGCTAACCCACATTTAATTGGAATAAGGCTTTGAGGATAATGATAAGCTGGCCAACGATGGCATGCAGCAGGAGGATATTATAGTGGATCATCATCAAGAGATATAACAGTGATGGAAGACACGTGATTTAATGCTAGCATGCAACGTGAAGATTATGAAAGAGTCCATAAAGTAATTCAATTAACAAAATATGCTAACCTATCAAGTAATTAAGAGTAAACAATAAGAAATAAAATCTGATTTAACCTAAATCACATGCCCGCATATTGAGAAATCACGTAAATCAATTAAAACTAGGCCCGATGGAAAGATAAAACTTCCAATTTAGCATAGGCGCGTTCCACACTCAAGGGACATATTTGTAGGTTTTATGATTAGGGTTAACAAGGGAAAATTTTGAAATTTGGAAAATTATGGTTCATGGGAATTGGGGATTTTAGAATTAGGGTTTTTATAAATTGGAGAAAATATGAAATTGGGGATCTAGGGTTTAGGGTAGGGTTATGGATGGAGAATCAATGGATTTTTATGGGAGAAGCAATGGGAAATCAAATGATTGAGCGGTTGTCCATACGGTCAGCCTAGGGGCTTGCACATGTGGGTCGTTGGCTAAGGTTTTTTTAGGTCTTCAATGGTTGATTTCAGTTGGGGATGAAATTGGATGATAAAAAGTTAATGAAAATGATGATTTGGATGATCTTATATAGGAAGGGAAGAAGTGCGATGAAGTTTTTGGAAAAATCTCTTTTGGATAGAAAGGAAGAGAGAAGGAAGATGATAAATGGAAGCCTCACACCTCCGTTGAATGGGGAATGGAATCACACCACACCCAAGCCCCAAATCACATGAAGAAGAGAAAATACAAAGCTTTTTTTTTCAAAATGATGACGTTAGGGTTTCACACAACCATCTTTCTCTTTTATAATATCAGAAAAGACCTTTTACAAAAAGACACTCTTATATAAGATTCTCAACATAAAGACACTTACTAAATTAAAAGTTGTTCCCAACTCCCTAATCTCAACACAAATATAAGGTATACCAAAAATAACGAAGCATGTAGACAATCTAAACAACTAAACTATTTCGTGGCCCATGGGAGCCCACGATCAATATGTCCGATGATGATCCAACGATCCGATTATCATGTCCACCGAATCCAATGGTCCGATGTGTCCATCAAGCTCCTATATGCAGCCCATGTGCATCTTCCCAGTGTGGGGTCTTCAAGGATGCATGAACATGCACATGGGGTCTTCAACGTGGCTAGGAATGTGAATTGGGCCAAGTGGGCCCCATGTAATGGTCAACTAGCCATAAGGAGATTGGCTCAGCCCTCCTCATCTGGTATGGTGATCAGATGTCCTCATCAAGTAGTCTGAGATGCATTGCATGGTCACAACTGTTTTTTTTTTAAATCTAGGGAAGGGGTTTCCCTGGTTAGTTGTTGCTGCTGACTGATTTATCCTTTTTCTTTTCTTTAATAAAATCTTGCCATTCATCAAAAAAGAAAGAAAGAAGAACGAAGAAGAACAAAAAAGGTGCAAAGGAGTGAGGGCTTAGTGTCAACTCCTGATGAAGACTACCTGGACCTCATCCGCCTAGTGCAATGCACCAGCCGGTCCTAGCATAGGTAAGGAGAGGGGTGATGTTAGGTAGCAGCCGGCCATTGAACTTCTGCTAACCAATCATGAAAATCCCATTTGCTAATACGTCATCAATTATGCTTCATCCGAACTAATTGGAGTCAGCTACATGAATCCTGTTGTGCTATTTGTTAATTCCTTAGATAATTAGAAAAGTATTGCAAACTTCATATAACCAACTTAGTATATTTGACATCATTTCTTTTTGGTAAAGCGTTCTAGATGAGATATTGGACTGCAGATTCTGTTATGATCAGTAGAACTCTTGACAGCCACTAATAATATGTGAGATTGCCAAACAAAGAATATATGGTGTAGAAAACTCAACATAAATACAATTCTCAATTATTCACAGACATATAAGCTTCACTAGCCAAAAAAAAAAACAGAATCTATCATATAAAAATTGAAAACTTAGAAATGAATCAAATGAAACAACAATGTTTCAACCTCAAAATCCCCTCCAAAAGCAAAACATAAGGAGGGATGCTTTGAACTATGATGATCATATACGTCATGGATATGTCCCAGATGCAGCATGGACACAGCAAGGATATGGATTTGACACTTAAAATTGAAGTATTAGACATGATACAATGTAGATAAGTTACCAATTTAAAGTATCCAGGTATCGTAGTACATAAAACCTAATGGGCAACTTCGTTATACATATTAATTATGAAGAAAACATTTAGCAACTACGAACCTAGAATCTCTCCAAATGCTGTGGTAATTGAAGTTGGGGATGACAAGGGTTGCATTCAGATAGCCTGCCACAGCCACGGCATTGCATATCTACACAATAATAACATAGAGACATATTAGCCACAAAAGATGATTTACTAAGCATTTGTTCCATATGAAGCATAAACAAGGAATAAGAACAACCGATGCACGTTGCTGGTTCAAGCCTCCATTTGCCTCAATATATATGTAACCATTCGAATCAGGCAAACCTATAATTTCAGATTGAAGTAACACTTGTATTAGTATTTTAATAACCGAATAATTAGTAATACTTGGAAATGTCTTACACCATCATCAAGACAAATGACAAAAAGAATCCACATAGGTATGCAGTAAAGATGTATACATTCAGAACGTGGACATTATGTGCATAATGTTGAGAGAAAGGTCAAGGAATAAGATTTAAACAGTAATCGGCCAGACTAACTAAGAAGTAACCAATCTGTCATCATGGCAAGGCAGTAGATACTATTCCACATTATGCTAACAATGACCTAAGATGCAAGGTAAATAATTCAATAAAAAGAGAAGAACCTCGCGACTGCTGAGAAGATTTTCAAACTACTAATTGAAATTCCACAACCTTTCTCAGAGACGTCATGAGGACTCACACAGGCTGTTCTGGAAATGTTCAGAATCAAATTCCTTAAACCCTTGACCAGGGATGCTGCAAAGCACTACATGGACCAGCCAAGAAAAGGAGAGGAATGGCTAAAAAGGTATTCAATTTTTTTTTATGTACTTTTTTAATGGTAATGTCCTTTAAAACATTAGTTCTTTAAGAATTAGTAAATAACTCTTACATTTGGGTCAAGGCTCCTTTCTTTATACATAAAGATCAGGAGTTCATTTTTCTTTTCTTTTTTCCTCTTTTTTACTTTTGGCAGCATAAATAAATAAATAAATAAAGACAGGATCAATAAAGTTTGTCCACATGCATAAACATGCAAAAGGATGTAGACACAACTACATGAGCAGAGCATACGAATCAAATACAGTTTTTGTTAAAAGAACACAAATAACCCTGGAAGAGGTTACAAACAAAACTAAACCCACTCCCATATGCATGTCCTCCATGCATTACAGATAAATTATGTTTAAAAAATTTAAACAAGATGCAAAACCAAAAACAAAAAACAAAAAACAAAAAAAGCAACGTTGCAATTATTAATATACTTAATGTAGATAACATTTACATATATCACATATACGTGTGTTACAGATATTCAGATTAAAAAACAAACAAACAAACACAAATTCACGTAAAACTATGTGGCAGCCTGCAGACTTTTATTGATTGCACCCTACAAAATAATGAGAGAAAAAGCCATGGATCAACAGGTGCCAAGCTAACATTGTTTGACAAAAAAAAAAACACTCTTTTTATGAACAAACTCAGCATCAACACTAAAAACAATATGACAGGTTTTCTATACCTATCTACAGATGTTGAATCCCGGGTTTTTGAGAAGTAACGATTCATGTCTATCTATAGAACTAATTAGAACTTACAAAAGGTTAGGGGAAAAAAAAAATCATGGATAGTTCTTACCTCCTGAACTCTGATTTATACAAGGTCTCCACTCACCACCTCTATAAGGATGTTTCCATACAGTTTCTAGCTACAGTGAATTCAATAGCTTCAGTTAATAGCACAAAGCATCAATAGAAGATGCAAGAGAAACAAAAGAATGTATCAGAGAGGAGGTACAGACTAAAGTAGGCAAAACTGTTAGTACTAATGTAAGAAAACCAAGTATAATAAAGAGACTAATATTTTCACGCAATAGGGACTTTAACATATGTGCATATTTGGAGCCTACTACCTCGTTGAAGAAATCAATGAACATGCAAATTATACAGTTGGCCCAAACTCTAGAGTAAACATGAAAACCAATCAAAAGATTTTGCGTTAGCATTGGAATTAAATAACCATAATAATCATCATCATCATAGCCTTGTCCAGCTATTTGGAATCAGCTTCATGAATCCTGTTTCACCAATCATTCCTCAGGGAGCTATCCCTAGTCAGTGTACAATCCTTCCACATTGATCCAAGTTCTTTTAAGGCCTCTTTGTCAGATGTGACTTTCTCTGCTAAAGATTTCAACACGGCTTTTGCATGAAACACCCACATCACCCCAAGCGCGACCAAGTTTTTGGTACCCACATCACCATAAGTGTGACAGAGTTGGTGTTTCAACCACATCCCCAAGAGTTGAAAGCTTCTGTTGGGCCCTTGAAACAAACAAAATCCATACTCTTGAACCTCCAAAACAGAAACTTCACACTCACAAATATATGTTTTCTATGCCGGAAGGATGAAGAGAAAGTCAACCACGTCTCGCACGGTGGGTTATGATATTTAGCACTTCTATTTTTCCTTCTTCACTGTTTGCCTGGTTCAGCCAAGGTCAGTGGTCAATCCTTTTTAAGGTCAATGATAGACCCCTTGGACAATGCCTACTCATGTAATTGTTTATAGCACATGGAAGGAGCTAACAAAATAATTTCAAGAATATGCTCTCACCTAGTCACCTGCAAATAGCCTCAAGGAGAAAATTTAGTTTCTTCTCGTGGATTGAAGACATGAGACAAAAGAATTTACATGTGTTTCTGTCACTGATCTGATTAAAAATCAGAGTAAGAACAGTTATAGGAAGCTGCCAAAACAGTCTGCCAAGTTTCTCCCACCACTGACAGGGTGGTGGAAGCTCAATGTGGACAGGAGCTCGCTCGGAAAACCAAGGGTTCAAACATTGGGGAATTGTCAGAGATTATCAAGGTAGAACCAAGATTTTCACAATAGAAACTGCGTTATAAATATATAACCACTCTGGGCTCCTTAGATAGGGTAATCATTGAAGGGGACTCAAAAAGCAAATTGACACTGGTTGTGGGATCTAAGCCGTGTTCTTGGAAAAAGGGTCTGTTATCACTGTTCTCAAGCTTGTCCAGGTAACTTCCTAGAGAAGGTAACTCCTTAGCTGATGTGTTGGTCAGAGTAGTGAGAAAAATATTTGAATGCGGGTGACAATTATCGATTGCCTTAGCAGATGGTGCCACTGCTTTCTGTTAGTAAATCATTGTTTCCCAAAAGGGGAAAAAATGATCATGTTTCCCTTCATCTAGGAGACATCACAGTTTGGGTGGGATGTAACATGCACATTTCTACAAATCCAAATGTTATTTGGTCTCTTTTACCTACACTTGCATGCATAAAAACCATCAGAATGATCAACCAAACTAAAACAGCATTGTCAATTCGACAAGCAACCATATAGGTGGCTCAACTTTCCGTGATCCAGGCCATCCATCAAATGTACCCATCATGAGTGAATATTTCGTCGACAACTTCCATCATTGAGAAATGCTACCCGTGCATTGAATGCAGACAATTAACTAAACATCCATTCCAGCCCACCCATCAGACAGTTAAGATCATAACTTAAACGTGTTTTGCAACACAACCCATCTACAGTAGGACCCACCAGATAACCTCTCTGGATCTTCAAGAGGCATGTCCCAACCTCACAGATGCTGGGCTATGCCAATATACGCCAATTCGTTCAGCCATTCATCATACCGTATGTCAAAAATCACAGCCCTCAATCAAGAACCATTCAAATTCACCATCCCAAATTATCATCTCCTCAAAATGCACCAGCAGAGATCTGGTGTACAAAAAAAAAAAAAAAACTCCATTTCCTTTCTACAGATTACAACAGCGAAAAACGATTCACTATCCAATCCACACAATTCAAAAACAGTTATCCAATAAAACGGTATATTGTGAGATCTACATAAAAATGACGGATCAAAACCAACAAAAAGCAATACATACCCATCAAAACCCAGATCCCAAACAATCCCAAATCAAATAAGAGGAGACAAAAAAACAAGAGAGAGAGATAATGAGAAATGACCACGGCGGAGGCGTTATCGGCATCCATATCGGGCCGGATCTTCGCAAAGAGCTGCGGGCTGCGGTAGGTGGAGCCAGCGGGAGGGCGGGAGATGACATCAGGGACGACGACGTCGAGTGAGACAGTGCCCATGTAGAGGAGCATGCCGGAGATGTATATGAGGGGCGCGAAGAGGAATATGCCCTGGCGACGGAGAACGAACGATAGTAGGCCCCACGCCCAGCGCTGGGCAAACGACCGCGGCTGCTGTGAGGCGGGCAGGAATCGCCCGACTTTCAGTCTGCCGCTGCCGCCGCCATGGCGAAGGCGAGGGGAGCGGAGAGGGGACTGAGGAGGGGATGGGGTGGAGACGCCGCCGCTGGGGATTCTGTTGTAGGCGATCATCTCTTTTCTATGTTGGCATAGCGGAGTTTCGTTGTGGGTGCCTGTCTTGAATCCCTTGATCTTGATCTGGAAGAGGAAAGGGAGCGACGGAGATTGGATTGTGGAGGTACATGCTTCCCTAAGCTGTCATAGCGGAACTTCGTTGTAGGTGAATGTATCTATCCGTTTTTTTTTCCTTTTTTTTTTTTGAAGAGAGAGGGAGAGGAGGGTGGACATGAGTCTTTGTAGGAGGAAGGGCACGTGCCGGAAGGTGTGGGCGATTTTGAGGGCCGAAATTCGTAAAAACACCTGTTTTTGTAGGAAGCACGTGCACCAGCGAAGCTATGTGGGCCCGGCTATGTGACATCCTGTACGTCCGACGCGGTTTGGCTAGTGACCCCAACACCAGCGGTCCAGCAGGTGTCAAATATTGTGGGCCCCACCATGATGTATCTGTTTTATCCCCGTTATCCATCCGTTTTGACCTATCATTTTTAGGACATGAGCCGGAAAAAATGAGGCAGATTAATAACTTAAGTGGACCACAGCTCAGAAAATAATAGGGATTAAATGCTTACCATTGATCACTTTTTTGGGGTGAGGGAAGTTCCGGATTAAGTTGATATTTGTATTTTTCCTTTATATAGGTTTGTGTAATCTTATTGGATGACAAATGAACATTTCAGTGGGACTTGTGAAGTTTTTAATGGTGGATATTCAGTCAACACTGTTTTCCTGCAGTGTGGTCCACTTGAGATTTGGATCTACCTCTTTTCACGGTTATGCCCTCAAATGTGCTGGAAAAATGGATGAATTGCGGGGATAAAACTCATGGTGGGGCCCACAGAGCTTGGACACCAGCTAACTGGGTAGTGTTGGGGTCACTGGTAGGGGTGTACACAAATCGAGCTAGCTCGGTTAGCTCGCTCGGCTCAACTCGACTCAAAAAAGCTCGATTCGACTTAATTCGAAGCTGAGTTCGAGCCGAGTTGAGCTGATTTTTTAAGCTCGAAAATGAGTTCGAGCCGAGTTCGAGTAGGCCCCAACTCGACTCGGCTCAGATCGAATCTAGCTCGGATCGAACCAAGTTGGTGACTCAGTTTGGCTGGTAGATTGTCTTGATGTTGCTCACCAACTGTTTGATAAAATGACTCAACGAAATGTAGTTGTGGCAAGGAAGGTTTGGCCGGTGGCAAGCAAGGTATGTACATTAAACAAATACATTTTTTCTCTTTGTTTTTTTTTCTTTCTTTTTTTTCTTTTTATACTACTTAGAAGGTGTTTGATAAAACACCTATAAAACCGTTGCCTCTATTTGTAAAACAATGGGATTTTGAAGTTGCAGTTCATGTGTTTGTGGAAATGCCTCAATGACGAACTCGGCTCGATCTTGGCTCAAACTCTACCTGAGCTGGCCCGAGCCGCTAACTGAACTGAGCCGACCTGGCTAGTTCGAGCTGAGGTCAGCCAGTGTTCGAGCCAAGTTGAGATGAGACTAGCTCGACTCGGTTCGACTCGATGTACACCCCTAGTCACTAGCCAGACCACGTCCTTAATTATCCACCTTATTTTCCCTTTACATATCAAAAATTAGCTATATTGAATGCTCGGGTAGTCCATGTCGCGTGAACAATGTAAAGTTACCTCTGGATTCACCATGTGGCCCACCTGATCTTTGATCAGGCTAGTGAACGAGTTGGATGTTGTACAAATAAGGGGTGGGCCCAGGAAAGAGACTCGGATTCGCTAGTGACCCCTTTGGTGTCGAGGTTGGTGCTACGCGACCCCACCATGACATATGTGTTTTATCCGTGCCTTAATTTTTCTAGCTTATTTTAGGATATGAGACAGAAGAAATGAGTCAGATACAAGTTTCAAGTGGACCACACACAATGAAACTCTATTGAATAGATCCCGAAGAACAATGGAACTCTTATTGAACCATGTAAGCCTTGACCTAATCTTAATGCATGCATATAACTACACACATTTTTGTTAGCAATAGGATAATATCATAAAGCGAGCCAACGCATATACTTTTAATACCTCAAATTACTCACATGTCTTGGGGTCTAAGAATTAATCAAATCTATTATATGATAAGTTAATTATGGGCTAAGCATGCGGTTTTTCTCATCTATGGCTTGATTTGGTCCACCAATGCAAGTATCCTACAAATCTAGCATCAAGAGTTTATTCCCAAGGCACACTTATATTCTTATGTGAGGTAGAGGCCTAGAGCAAAGGCACTACTTTGCCGTTGAGTCAATCAACTCATATTGCGTGATGATAAAATAATAATCAATGGTTTGTCATATAAATTACTATGTGGTCATAGAATAACAATGTATTGAGATCTATGTCTAAAACCACTCCCTTGGGCAATGACAATTGTATCCAATCTCTATATTTGAATGACATCAAGTGGTATTACTCTCTTTTAACTCATATTCACATAGGTTTAAGGCATACTCACGTATTAATTAACTATGGCATCATGGCACATTCATCTAGGACACATGGTCATCATGACCTATTGACAATATTATTAGTATCATCGGATACTTCCATGTAGAGGTGTACACGAACCGAGCTAGCTCAGTTAGCTCGCTCGACTCGACTCGAAAAAGCTCAATTTGACTCGGTTTGAAGCTGAGTTCGAGCTGATTTTTTTAGCTTGAAAATGAGTTTGAGCCGAGTTCGAGCTAGCCCCAGGTTGACTTGACTCGGATCGAACCCAGCTTGAATCGAACTCGGATCGAACCGGTTCGGTGACTCGGTTACTTTGATATTGATGTTGCTCACCAAGTGTTTGATGAAATGCCTTAAAGAAGTGTGGCTGGTGGCAAGGAAGTTATGTATATGAAACCAACACCCTTTCTTTCTTGATTTTTATGTTGCTTAGAAGGTGTTTGATAAAATACCTGTAAAACCATTGCTATTGTCTTAAATACAGTGAGATTTTGAAGGTGCAATCCAGGTGTTTGTGAAAATGTTGCAATGACAAACTCGACTCAAATTGAGCCAAGATGCTGACCGAACCGAGCCGAGCCGAGCTGGCTAGTTAGGCTCGAGGACCGAGTTGAGCCGAGTTCGAGCTGAGGTCAGCTAGTGGCCGAGCCAAGTCGAGCTGAGGCCAGCTCGACTCGGTTCAACTCGATGTACACCCCTACTTCCATGTTGCTAATTAATAAATCTTGTAACGTCCTAGAAAAATCCGTACTAAAGCCTAGTCTCACCCATGAGTAGAGCTGGGCATGTCTAACCCAATCCAGTGGATCCGACCCGATCTGACTAGATCCAACCCGATTCGAACCAAACTGACGGCTTTGATCGGTGTGGTTCGACTAGGGTCAGTTTGATCCGACCGTTCATCAGATCGAGTTCGGTTCAATGCCAATCCGGACTAATCCGATCTGATTGGATCTGATCCGATCATGTCCAATCTGATCCGATCATATAATATGAAGTTAAAATAGATTGAGAAATAAAGGGCTAAGGTATGACTTCTACCACTCATTTTTCTCATGTGCAAACATCTCCCCTCTCATTCTCTTTATACCCCTCATCTACTCCCTCCAACAAAACAATGGTTGAGATGGTAGTACTAGCGCCTCCATCATCGGGAGAAATTAAAGACAACAAGCAAGCCCAAATGGACGTGTTGAAGGCAGTGACTATCCTTTTAATTGTGGTTTCAGCCATTGGGATTGGAGATATCTCTGTTGGGGTTGGGTTTTATGCGAACCCAGACCAGGAATTTCTCTTGAAAGTCTACGCCATGGTGATTCTCACTACCTTTGAATTGGGGATGGGATTGCTTTTAATCTCTGTGGTATTTGTGCAAGTGCCTATATCGGTTGCTATAGCCAAGAAGCTAGTGTGGGTAGTTGTTGCATTGGTCTACATTTCAAAATAGATCCGATCCGGTCAGTACTTCTACTTTTTTCGATGGTATGGTCTACTTGAGCTTTGGATATGCATAAATTTTGGGTTCAACCCCTAAAATGATATGGAAAAACGAATGGACGGTGTGGATCAACCACATGCATTCATGGTAGGCCCACATGCATTCACGCTATATCACACCAACTATACAATCGTTGCCTGGATAAACTTCGAATTAGTTTCTTGTATCATACGAAAGTTATGAGTTGAGTAGCCGGTGAGACTCCCTACTGAAGTGACGTCACCAGGTTCTGTGGGACCCACCATGATGTATGTGTTGTATCCACACCGTCCATCAATTTGTAGAGATCATGTTAGGCCATGAGACAAAGAATGAGTCGAATCTAGATTTGGAGTGGACCCCACCACGGAAAATAGTGGGAAGAGTGACTCCTATTGTTGAAACCTTCCTAAGGTCTACTATGATGTTTATTCGAGATTCAATGTGTTCACAAGTTAAGACAGACATGAAAGAAGGGAAAACACAAATTTCGGTTTGATCGAAAACTTTTGTGGGCCTTAGAAATTTTTAATGGTGGTCGTCACTCTCTCCACTGTTTTCTGTGGTGGGGTCCATTTGAGCTTTAGATCTAACTCATTTCTTTGGCTCCTACCCTAAATTGATATCTCCAAATGAATGGACGGTGCAGATACAACACATATATCATGGCGGGTCCCACAGAACTTGGTCACGTCACTTCAGTAGGGAGTCTAGCTACTCAACTTATCAGTAGCTAATCCGCATCACACACGCAAGCTATACAGGTGATAGGCTGTTGTAGATACGTGTCATGTGAAGACGAGCACGTACGCGCTTCGAGCTTCAAGTTGTACGAACAGCTCAAATGAGATCAAAGTTACATGGGCCCGACCATAACGTTTATTTTTCATCTAATCTGTTAATAATGTTAAAAATACATGGATGAAGTGGAAAAATAAATTTCATATTGATCCGAAACTTCCGTGATCTAAAAAAGAGTTTCAATGGTAAATGATCAATCCCCATCTGTTTTTTTCAGTGTGGTCCAATTGATCTTTAGATCTATCTTATTTTTTGGGTCAAGCCTTAAGACAAGCTTTCCAAGTGGATGGACGGTTTGGATATAACACATACCTCATAGTTTGACCCAAGGAACTTGCTGACGTCAATACACCACCACCAGCCAATCCACTTCCGATTTGTATCACCCACTTCTCTCTTCCGATCCGAACGGTACCCAACCCGATCCGATTCGGTTTTCCTGACTAAGTCAGACTCTGTTCAAGTCAGGCTAGCAGTGCATCAGATCGAATCGAGTTAGATGACCCGGACTCAGTCCCGAATCGGATCGAGTTCGAGTCAGGCCATGTAGAATCTGAACTGAGTCGAGTTGGACCCAATCTGATCCAACTCGGTCCGATGCCCAACTCTACCCACGAGTGGAATTGCCCGAGGACCATACCAGACTAGCTAGTGATGGCAAAGCGTATGGTAGTATGTACAATTAGGGTAATTAGGGTCGGGCAACAATTTCTGCAAATGATGGGTGGCGAGGATCGGAAGCATGACTAGCCCTAATGCCAACCGAGACCCGAAAGAAATTTCGAGGACTTACCCTTCTCGGGAGTACCCCAATCTCCGTCTTCATCTAAAAGAAAATCGGTCAACCTTATATATGTTCACCATGTATGATCACAACTGTTTGAATCTATGACACTCTCATACAAATTGTGAAGGTCTACTAATAACCGTTAGCGTTACAATCCTCGAATCTTATGAGTTTGGCAGTATGAGACACCGTGTCAGTGTTGTCGGCCTATGTTGAGATGACGAGTCTCCCTGTAGTGACCGTGAGTACTACTCTTACGACTTGCCTTTTGTATGCATTTAACTGGGAGTGACGAACCCATATGGATCAAGGAATACAAGCATGTGACCGTTGTGGCCGTTTTATGCCTAGTGATTCAAATAAGGCTAATGACCGAAAGGGATGTGCCCTAACTTCTCTGAATTGCTGGATGAACAGGCCTAATTAACCACTCGGCTAACATAACCATTCACTGCATTGCACTAGATTGGGGTGTAGCGAATAAAGAGTTGAGTTTGCATGTTGAGGGAGTGTTGACATTTACGACCTGACATCAGAGTCGCGTGTTGAGGGAGTGTTGGATTGTAAGTGCATGCGTCATTCCATAAATCTCATTATGTGCATTGATAAGAGTACGTAGGAAGTTGTTGTTTATGTTGCTTTATCATTTCCCGTATTGATGTACTTGATAACATGTGTAACTCATGGTTAATGAAACCACTGAGTTGATCACTCACTCCCACTTTGGGACGGTGTTTTTAAACACCAACCAGACGTTGATGTAGATGCAGGGACTACCGAGGCCGATGCATTGGAGCAGGTGTACATGGACGAGAAGGAAGAGTTCTTATACTTCCAGCTATCGGATGGGCTGATGTAGGTGGCACGTTACTTGACAGGAATCATCAAGTGCTTAGGTTTAGTTGGACGTCATATTGCCACATTTTTCTTGATTTTGAAACTGTATATTAGACCCAGTTGTGGACAGATAAGTTGATTAAAACACATATTATGTGACTATCCAGAATCTAAAAACATTTATGTATATATAAAAAAAAAAAACCTCACTTCCGCAGAGCATAAGTGATACCCGGAATCCCAGTAGTTGAGAATTTACTCGATCCCCGGAATTCGAGGCATTACAAATCTACATTGATTTTTTAGGACACAACAACACCCAACCATACCCACACATGAAGCAGTACAATTAGTTCGAGTAATGAGACATACATTAATGGAACTCCTATGTCCTTAAGTCTAAAGATTAGTCAAATGTACACAGATGACTTTACAATTTTAATTATTCTAGTTTATCATATCATTTCTTATTGATTCGATATTTTTTCTTATTTTTATTAACATGAAACTATTAAAATATGACCATGAAATCAATAGCTTTGCAATAAAATAGAAATGTATGGTGTAAAAATTACTATCCTCAAATTGTCAATTCATCACATGCTTGTGACAAATATGGTTGAGATTTTCAAAATATCATGGTATCTTCAGGAAATAACAATCAGACAATATTATCAATATTTCAATAGCTTTGATGGTTTTGAATCCATCGAGATTTAGGGCTCGTTTGGCATTTATACTCTAATTCAATAAGAGCTACTCCAATAAGCTCTTTTTGTTATAGCTCTTGTTTTAAATAAGCTTATTGGGGTAAAATCACTTTTTTTGAGTCTTAAAAAGCTCTTATTTGAAATAAGCGCTTGGTAAAAACTTAAAATAAGAACTTTTTTTAAAGAGTAGTTAACATCATATTTAAATATTACAACAACTCTATTATAAGAGCAATCCAAATGGTTGTTTTGGTGGATCTCACCATGGATGAACCATGCTACAAACCACAAAAGAATTGATGACTACAATCTTCATATTCTAAGACATTTGGGCCATCCATTAGATGTGGGTTAACCATTATATGGAGCCGACCTTTGATGTGGATCGTCCATCGCGTGAGCCAAACCTTCAAAGTGGGTCGCCCATTGTTGTGGCAACCCCTAGTACAGGGCTGCGATGTAGTTATATCTCAGTGAGACCGAGGTTGAATCCACAGGGACTTACCTTATACGTTTTTTAAAATAAATTAGAACTATAACTAGAATATGAATATGAATTAAACTAGAATATGGAGTTAGAGAGATTAATTACGAATGAATTTAACAATAATAATGAAGAACTAGGGTGCCAAGGATCCACATGTAGCTATTAGGATGTTACTTAATTCAACAAAATACAACTGGAATCGAAGTCTTATCTTATCTAGTTGGATGATGTATCATTAAAAACTTAGAAATCTAAATTTCCTATGACATGATTCTCTCGTAAAGCATTTATGTGATGATATCAGGGAATCCAACCATCCACCATGCTATAGACTATGATGAACAACAAATTTTATAGATCACACACTTCTCAAAACATATTAATAAAACATTCAAAGCTATTACAATATCTATTGTAATCTGAGTCATAATAAATCATGAAAAAACTGAAAATATTCCTTTTATTCAAACCATAAATTAATAAGAATTTATCTTATACATGAATCAAAGAAAATAAAGGATCAGAATAAACTACAGCTTCACCCCTTAGCCCTAGATAAGAGATTTAGCTCATCCTAGATATGATTAAGTTAAAAACTTCTGATAAAAACATATAAAAAATAATTAGAGAGAAGAAAAGAAACCTAGGAGGCTACTCCACCTTTCGCTCCACTCCTCTAACCATAATTCATACCTAGAACCCTATGAGAAATCCATATATATGAGTATTGCTCGACTGACTTTGAAAACCGACTCAAATTTACGCACTTTACGCATCTTCGATTGCAACTTCGATGGCATTGAACTGTCTTCGATGTCATCGAAAATCATTCAGAATTGTCTAGCAAGTTGAGCCTGAAATTCTTAAATTGTCGATGCCACCGAAGTAACTTCGATGCCATCGAAGTCTATTTTTAAAATTATTTTAAAACTTTCACTTTTTAGACTCAGAGTTTCTTAATATGATTTTTCTGGCCAATTTTTACGATTCATTTTCTTCACTTCAAATTTTTTATTCTCTACATTCCTCACTTGGTTTCCTTATATCTTTGGGTTGTGAATTCTTCATTAATGACTTTCAAATCTCCAAATTTTCATTATTTTTTTCTGAACTCTAAATCCATCATTTTAAGCGCATATTCATCATAGGCTTCCGAATCACTTCACATAACAAAAACGTATATAATTAAATCAAATTATCAATTAAATGTTAAAAAAACTAATATAATTGAAGGGTTAAATATGCAATATATGAGTCCCAACACACCCCCAACCAACATTTTACTAGTCCTGAGCAAAACATGCGAATACAAAAATTCTCAAAGTCTCAATTCAAATCTCCCTTAGATAACAAGTTTTATATAATTCTATATATGTGAATGTCATTCAAAGGCGCAAGAGTAAATCAAAGTTGATATACATCCTATCATCAATAGTAAACAAATGAAGTAAGATATCTTATATTACCTAATCAATAGAATATTTCAAAACATCAAGATTCTAGAGTGTTTAGTGATCTCTAACTCTATAATTCAATGAAAATTGTTTTCTTTCATAATGTTAGCCATACTTATTACCTTGAAGTGAGTAACATACACAAACACTGATTCCGAACTTATCTTCCTAATTTCACTTATTTTCCAGTTTTTTATTTTTGCATCGGTGGCGTTTACTTTTTTTTTAAAAAAAATTAGTTTTTCATTAAATGTACATAAAGTAAGTGGGCCAACTTCGATCTTACCATTTTTTAAACTAGTTTACTTCTTTTAATTTCTTTAGAATGATAATGATCTCCAGACTTGCTCACTAGTCACTTTAAAGTAAGTAATATACTATCACTAGAGAGTGAATCGATTTCAATAATTAAAAAGTTAGATGTGGATTGTGAGAAAAACTCAATTGATATTATAAAATCTTCGATTAATTAACTAACTAGGAGAACCTAAACATAAGTCTACTAACTAATATAGTTCATAGATTCTAATGTTTTACTTTGACACGTCATCACAAAACTCAACATGTATTCAATTATAAAAAAATTTGCTTTCCAAAGGAGTTTTGACAAAAATTTTGAAAATTAGATCTATCTAATCTCACCCCTAACCTAAAATTTACATTGTCCTCAATGTAAGAAATACACAATAAAGTCAACATGAGACAAAGATAATAAAAGAGAGATAATTTATAAAGATAGTACCAGATAAGGAAGAATGCAACGATAGTCAAAGTCTTTAACAAGTAATGGGTTAGCAAAGATAAGCACGAATAACTAAAGCATAGAGCAACAAACCTAATCCTAGGAAAACAATAAACCTAACTATACTTCCATTATAATAGGAAGTCAATCTTGATACACATGATCAATCAGAGAGATGGAGATATCCTCTGAATTAAATTTCTCAACGAATGACTTGAGACGATATCCGTTTACTTTAAAGATGTTGCCATTCATTGGATTCTTTATCTCCATAGCCCTGTGAGGATAGACAGTTGTAACAATGAAGGGGTCAGTCGAACGAGAGCGAAGCTTACCCGGAAAAAGATATAATCGAGAATTATACAAAAGAACCTATTGACCTGCTGTGAATGATTTCCGAAGAATGTTCCAATCATGGAAGACTTTAATTCCGTCCTTATAAATTCTCGAGTTCTTGTATGCATCATTCAGATTTCTTCTAGTTCATTCAATTGAAGTTTGTGCAACGAGTCGGTGTTGTCCAAATTAAAGTTCAAATTTTTGATTGCCCAGTAAGCTTTATGTTCTAACTCCACGGGCAAGTGGCAAACCTTCCCATAGATGAGTCTAAAGGAAGACATTCCAATGGCGGTCTTATAAACTGTATGGTAAGCCCATAAAGCGTCGGCCAATTTGATGGACCAATCTTTGCAATCGGAGTAAACTATATTTTTTTTTTCAGAATTTGTTTAATTTCCTTGTTGGAAATTTATGCTTGGTCGCTCGTCTATGGATGATAGGGGTGCTTACATTGTGTGAGATACCATATTTCTTCATTAAGGTCTTGAATGGCCTGTTGCAAACGTGTGACTCTCTATCACTTATGATGGCTCGAGGTGTTCCGAATTGAGAAAGAATGTTCTCTTAAGAATTGAATGATCGTTTGATGATCATTATTCTGGCACGGGATTGCCTCGACTCACTTGGTAACATATTCCACTACAAGTAATATATGAATATTTCCGAATGATCTGGGGAATGGTCCCATGAAATTAATGCCCCAATAATCAAATGCTTCAATAATTAGAATGAAGTTCAATGAAATTACATGTCACCTCCTTGGGTATTGTCTTAACCTGACAAAGGTCTATGGCCCTCATCATAATGTTTGTGTTAGATCCACACCATTCATTCATTTTTTTTATATTACTATTTGCCATGAGCTCAATAATGAGACAAATCCAAAGTTGAAGTGGACCACCAGAGAAACCAACAAAAATTGAATGTCTACAATTGAAAACTTCTTGAGGTCCATAGTAGTTTTGATCAAGCTAATATTTGTGTGTTCCCTTCTTCCAAGTATGTGTGACCTCATCAACAGATTGGATGGCATATAAACATCATGGTGGGCCCTAGGAAGTTCTCAATGGTTGGTATGAGGGTACCCACAACTTTATGTGGTGTGGTCTACTTGAGCTTTGGTTCTCCCTCATTTTTTAGCTCATGCCCTAAAATGGTTGGATGGGTGGATATAACACATACATTATAATGGGGCCAAAGAACTTTGCCACGATAATAAAGCATCCATGCAGTTGGAAGTATAAAGTCAAAAGAGAAAAGCTTAAATTCAAACTCGTGTTTTGTGTGAAAATTTAAAACAAGCAGTTAAAATTTTAAATTTACCAAACTATCTCAATTTGAAAAGAATCACAAAAAAAAGGCCCCATTTCGACTATAAGTTTAGAAATTAACCTGGTGGTAGACTCACGAGAGTTTCGATATTAGGTCAAGAATTTGAGTACTCATAAGTGGTGAAATCCCATTACGGCACGAGCATGTGGAGTGTGTGCACATGTGAAATAAAAGTTATAAGTGCATAAATTAAGCTTTACCAAACAGGTCCTTGGTCAAGTCTAATCTGACTCTCTCACATTGCAATACATGCCAAACTCAGATGATTCACCTTGACTTAGCAAATCACAACTCAAATTGGAGATCAACACAAGTTGGTTAACTCGTGGAGTCAAAGAACCACCCTCCCATCCTCCACTCCACTCCACGTCAAGTAATGGCAGCCACCTAAGCCCTACGACCAGCATGAGATGTGTAGTTTCCATTGATATTTATGTCTTCCCTTCATCCATGCCTAGGTGACCTTGTGAATAGGTAGGATGGCAAAAAAGATCATTGTGAGCCCCAAGAGGATTTCAACGGGATGTCGGTATCTCCACTGGTTCCTATGATGTGGTCTACTTTTGTTTCAGAGATGCTTCAATTTGGGATCGTATTCTAAAATGATATGGAAAAATGGATGGACAACGTGGATAAGATATATACATCACGTGTAGGCCCTACCAAGTTTACTCGACAGACAATAATACATGGAGTTACTAGCATGCAGTCCACATCCTTAATCCCATGTGGGTGCGGCTTAGGTGAAGTAGATTCAATTATCAGGTGGACCACATCATAGGAAACAGTGGTGATTGAATGCCCTACGACTAAAGGATTCTTGGGGTGCACCTTATCGTTTTTGTAGTATTTATTTGAAATACAATTAGTTGATAAGGTCACATAAGCACGATGAAAGGGTAAAAAAATATCACTCGATCTTATTTTACCCATTAATGATCAATCACTACTATTTCCTATGGTATGGTTTACCTAATAATTGGATCCCTTTCATTTTTAGAATAATTCCTTCTATTAATATGAGAAAATGGATGGACAATGACATAAAAGTGGGCCCCATGTTAGGGGCGCACTGTCTTAGGTGAGTCAAGGGTCTCACCTAACCCACTCCTATCCCAAGTCAAGTTACCATGGAAGCGGATTGCACCACACACCACTGACTTCAATAGTTTGTTGATGTCACCAAATTCTATGGGCTCCATATATGTTATATCTAAACCCACAATCCAGGACATGAGCCTAAAATGAGACATGAATCTTTAAGTGGACCACACCACATGGATAAGTAGACAACTATGCTCAACATTGAAACCATCTTATGCCCATCATGATGTTTATTTGTGACCTAATTTGTTTATAAGGTAACATAAACCTGATAAATTTTAGACGCAAATATCAACTTGATCTAAAACTAATTACCTAGCTCTCTAGGAGTTTTCAATGGTAAGGATTCAATTCCCATTGCTTGATGTGACGTATTCTTACATCCATGGCCCAATATGATATCTCAAAATGCATAAACGGTGTGGAGATAACATATGCATCATGGTGGGACCCACATAACCTGGTTATGTCGACACACCACACAATGGGCGCCCGCGCCCGTCGCCAGCAAGAACGGGAAAATCTGTGTGATTTATCTGTTTATCCACGCCGTCCATTCCTGCCCTCAGCCCATTTGGAAAGCATTGTATCTATCATCTCTGGTGTGGTCCACCCGAGTGTTGGATCTACCTCATTTTTGAGATCATAACTTAAAATAGTCTGAAAGAAGAGATGGACGGCGTGGATAAACAGATACATCACGGTAGGCCCCAAAAAAGATCTGCCCGATCCTTGCAAGAGACGGGGGGCGGCCTCCTCCCCTTATCACGTGCATGTCACGTGCAATATCTGATGATCATTATTATAGTTGAAAGCGAGGGAAAAAGACATGTTATCATTAAAACAAAGACAGGAAGGAAATGCAAGGGAATGAAGGCAGTTTTTCTGGCGTTAGCTCCTCTTGTCATCATCGGAAAACGACATTTGCTAGACCATTCCCACCTATATTCATGCATTCCTCCACTGTACACGTGGCACATGTATTTAAACATCAACTTCCAAAACATGGGACCCACCATAGTTGGTCCATAACCCAAAATTTACACCCCCAACATATGATAATAAATGGACAGCTGATCAGCCGACCTTTAATTGACGGTCAGAGATTAAAACTCACTGATCAGAAAATATCAAATAGTCTATATTTTATTCTAGGGTTATTCCACCATCATCAATGTTCCTCATCATTTGGACGGTTTGGATTTAGGTGAAAATTTTCCACGTGTACACGACCGAGTGCCGGAGTTAGGAAAAAAAATATAGTTCCTTGATTTTACGTACCGTGTCATCCAAGGAAAGTATAGATTGTTCGTTCGTGAGCTGGAACGTCACGTGAGCTGGCTGGGAAGTCACATGCGCACGAGAAATGTTGCTCTTAGAGTTAAGGAAGAGATTCGCAACACACGTGTTGATTTGTGACATGTGTTAGATCTGGAACGTTCATCAGGTGGAGGACCACATGTACGTTTACTGATATAAAATTCTGGTTGTTTCACTCCTAAGGTCGGCTGCATGTGCATGAGAAAAACGAATGGCTACAGAAAATGGTGACCAACGGAGCATATTTAATGTGTATGTGTGGTCCACTTAGTGGTCAGAACTTTCTTCTATTTTATACAAGGTATGATCATAGTAGTTCCCACAAGATGAGTGGTCCAGATCTTGAATACATATGTAAAGTTTATACATTTACTGATAATAGTCACTTTAGCAGGGATGTGGGAATGCCGTTAATTAAAAATAACGGATTCGGCAGGGAATAATGAAATGATTAGATGTAAGAGGAATAGAGTATCGTATGATCCAGACATCCCTTAAATTGTTAGGAGCCGTCCATCTAGTGGGCACTTAATTGATCAATTTTGTATTTTACCTTCTCTTGAGGCCATTGATCCAATGGCTAGAATCATTCCATAAATCTATTTACTATTTACTATCGGGAGTGGATTAGGTGCGGACTGGATTGTGGGGCCCACCATGATGTATGTAATGGTCCACACGTTTTTCCAGCTCATTTTAGGGCATGAACAGTGGTGATTGATCATTAAAAACTTACCGTGGGCCATAAAAATATTGAATCAAGCTGATATTTGTTTTTTCATTTCATCAAACTCTTTATGATTTTATTAACAGGTTAGATGGAAAATAAATTTATGGTGGGCCTTATGAAGTTCTTAACTGTGGGCATTTAATCACCGTTGTTTTATTTAGTGTGGTTCATCAGGAATTTGGATCTGATTAATTTTTGGCCACATGCCTAAATTTATCTGGCAAAACAGATGGACGGCATGGATATACATTACATACATCAAAGTGGACCCATAGTCAGGGCCGCACCTAATCCGCTCCCTTTAGCATCCACCGTTGATAAAGTAGATGGACGCGTTTGCCACGTACAAGGTGAGGAGTGAACTGCTCCTAATTTGAATGAGAAGTGCAACTACTTATTAATAGCGAAGTACTTGGAATTACTCAGTCCTTCGAGTGTCCACCGTACATGTGCCACACTCATGATGTGAACCGTCCATCCTTGGACCCCGCCATTGATGACGGACTCGGATTGGTGGTGACCTGCCATTGATGACCGACTCGGATTGGTAGTGACCCCTCCATTACGGACGTGGATTGCGTACCGAGCAAACCCTGTGGGGCCCATCGTGAAGTATGAGTCTTGTCCATGCCTTCCATCTAGAGCAGGCAACGGGATGACCCGACTCGTCCGGCTCGTTTCGACCTAACTCTATCCGAACTTCCCGATGGGACGTGGTACAACAAGCCGTGTAGATTCCAATGTGATGTATGTTGGACATCAACGCCATGCATTTGATAGGTCCCCTTTAACTTATGGGATATTTCAAAAATCAGCTGTATATACTGAACTCAGGTGGGTTATACTATCCAAAACAATACGAAGACATACCTAAAACATATAAAAGTATTTGGTGGGGCTCACCTAAGTTTTAGATGCAACTCAAACTTGGTCTAGCTCCTCATCCAAGTGGGACACACACAATGGATGAGTTAGATATGTGAACTACATCTCTGTGTGCCCAATAAATGATCACGAATGATTTAATGAATGGGTAACCCCTCTCAACTGATGTATTTAGTGTGTCCCACCTAAATCATTAATTGATTTGATTTTTAAGCATGTGGCCCAACATCGAACAGTGTATCTAACTGACAAGAAAGATTTTTTAATCACATCATAGCGGGGCCCACACAACTCGACCTCATGGGAAGTTCCCACCTGGTCGACCTTATATATATATATATAAATATAAAACCCTAGTTTTTAAGTATTTCTAAATCTACCCGACCCTAGTCCGAATCTAAACTTTGTCCCTCCCTCATCCTCCTCTTCATTTGTCGCTCCCTCATCCTTCTCTTCCAAATCCGGCGGCTACCCACCACCATCACCGCCCTCCTCCTCCTCCCCTCTCTCTCCATTCCCTTGCTCCCTCCCTCACTCCGACTCGATGCTAACTCAACTCAACTCGATACTTTTAACCAGTTTGGGCTCAGTCCAGATCAGTCTAGGGCATACCGGACTCGGATTGATTTAGGCATGCTAGACTCGGTACCGAGTTGAGTCGAATTCGGGTTAGGCATATTTCAAAACCGGATCGAGTTGGGTCAACCCTAACTTGGTCTGACTCGACTCGATGCCCAGCTCTACTTTCATCCATTTTTCTAGCATTTCCAAAGCTCAAGTCGACCACAACATGAGAAAACGATAGGGACAATGAGGTCCTGTTCAAACCTTCCAAGTACCTACGGTGATATTTATTTGTCATCCTACCTATTCATAAGGCACACATGCATGGATGAAAGAAAACCACAAATATCAACTTGATACAAAACTTCTGTGGCCACTCGAAGTTTTCAACCGTGGGTGTTCAATTCACACCGTTTCCTGATGATGTGGTCCACTTAAGCTTTGGATATGCTTTAATTTTGGGCTCCTAATTTAAAACGAGCTGAAAAAACGAATGAACGGCTTAGATAAGACAGAGACATCACAACGGCCTCATAAAATTTACTCAGCTTGAGTTAGTAGCCAAGGTGCTAAATATGGAAAGCTCTTGGGCCCAAGGTGATAAATATGTATTATCCATGCCGTTCATCTTCTTTGTCAGCTCACTTTAAAGCATAAGCATAAAATTAATGCATATCAAAAACTCATGCAGACTACACGATAGAACATACTGGTAATTGAATTACCACTGTTAAAATCTTCTTAGAGGTTTCAGAAGTTTTTAGATCAAGCTCATATTTGTGTTTTCCCTTTATCCAAGCCTATTTTCCTAATCAACAGGCTTGGTGGCAAATAAACATTGCAGCTGGCTTTAGGATGTTTTTAATGGCCAACATTGTATCACTACTCTTTCCTGTAGTGTGGTTCACCTAAGATTTGGATCAGCCTCATTTTTGAGATCATGCATTACAGTGAGCTGGCTAATTGGATGGATGGCGTGGATACAGCAAGTATATCATGGTGGACCCCACATAGGACCGACTAGTACAACTGCGGTATGGGCAGGGGCACTACGCAATCCGTGTACATTAATGACCCACGGTGTGAAAAGCAACGAGAGGATTCAGTCGATTGGCTGGTGTACTACTAGGGGTGTACACGAGTCGATCCGAGTCGAACTGGGCTTAACCCGGCCCGGCCTGGTCACCAGCCACACCCAGCCCGAACCCGGCTCGTCCCGGTCACCGGGCAAACAAGTCCAGCCCGAACCCAGCCCGGTCAGCAATCGGGTGAGTTCGGGTCGAGTTCGGGCCAGTTTCGAACCTTACAGCAAGTTCATGGGAAGAGCTTTGGTAGGTAACCCGCGTCCCATTACAAGGCCCTCGATCAACAGTTTAGATAGTTGATATATAGACTCCACAAAAAATCTAACTAGTCAGGATATTATAATTCCTTTTTGTATTTAGATGAATTTAGGCCGTTCAAGTTATACATCTGTGAGGTGGATGAGTCACTGTCACTTCAAAAATGGGCGGTGAAATATCCCAAAAGTCAAGAGAGAGATTAAGAGATTGAGAGATTGAGAGAGAGGGAGAGAGAGATTGAGAGAGAGAGAGAGAGATGATATATTATAATTTTACTACATTTACATACATTTGACAAAGCATAAAATAAAACATCAAATACAAACTGAATACAGATACAGTCATACACTAATGACTATTGTCGAGGAGATTCATCTGTTGAGCCCGAGCTGATACTCATTCACCTCTTACTTTTCAGAAAGTGGAGATAGCTTTTTATCGCCATCCTCTTGTATAGTTTAAATTAGAATTTTCAAACTATTTTTGTGAGAAGATTTATACGTAGTTTCCAACGTTTTGTAAAACGCACCCAGACTGGAGAGAAACTTAGCTGAATTCTTACTATTCTTCTTTTTACTCGTGCAGCTTGAACCTGCTTCAACATCATGTGGTCATGGAGGACATCGCTGATGTGTAGAAGCCTCTTCCATACCGCGCTTTAAGGCGAGTTGGAATTGTTCTTCTTCCAATGCTAATAATTTAGCTTCCTTCTCTGCCTCAGAATGTTTGGATTGAGGAGTGAAAGCTTGAATCAAAAACTGATTGGAAAAGAACTTGGATTTCTTTTGAGGCCTTAGGACACGGTTTTGCATCTCCGCCCTGACAGGATAAGTGTAATCTGAGCTGATTATTTTTGTTAACAAACTTGGCTCCACACAAATTACATAAAATCTTTAACTTTCCAGACTTTGGAGAATGGATTAAGGAACCATAGTCCCAAACGTCAATCGATGGTTCGCTTGAAGACATATCTACATATTGTGTTGGAAAAGTATTTTAGGCTTTTTAGCAATAATGAAATACCGACATAAAATAAAATCAATTTATGTATTAAAAAAAAGAGCCATTAATGCATTACGTAGCTTGTATAACATCCATCAACATAACAGATATATAAAAATAAAAGAGTACCCATTACATCATTTGCAAATTCAAATAAACTAACAAGATCATAACATCCATCCCAAATATCCATCATATTGCTATTGTTTCATGTTGTCATGCCCCAGACTCGGTAACCGGACTCACAAGGAACCCGATGGCCGGTTCTGGCGGCAACAGCCTCCGTAGTACCCCATTCCCGCCTCCTGAGACAGGTTCCGATCCTGGGATCCTAGAAGGAGGATTTTCATAACAGTATAATCATTCTAATACGAGCTTATCCAAGATCACAACAAGTATATCTGAGATTAACAAAGGGCACACATCACAAAATCCACTAAGAATTTAAACTTTTACTAGTTTACATCAGGCCCAAAAGGACATACATCAGATAATAGGAAAAGAGAGAAAAGTCAGCAATACTGAGTCTTCAAGCTCAGCTCTAATCCACGCTCTGCCGCTCTATGACACCTGCTTAGGATCACCTGCACGCATCAATCATGCATAAGCTTATAGAAGCTTAGAGGGTGGTGAAAGTGTGTGTCAATGGTGCATAGAAGAATAGTAGGAAGTACAAGGAAAGAACATACTCAATGAGAATATCACTACCCTTACCAAGGCTTATCATGAATACCATGCAATGAGTACTGGATGCCATACCAAGGCAGTGCATGAAGGGGGCTTACACAGCCAATGCTAATGCGATGCAAGTAATGCCAGTGCTCATAACCAAACCATATGTCAAGTATATTTCCAATCATAAGGAAATTACCGGGGTCCATTACACTACTGAATAACTGCCGCTCTACAAACCCGCACAGTCAAACGAGCGTAAGGGACCTCACTGCCCGCCTATGGACAACCAATCGCCAATAAGGCCTGACGGTTGCAGACCCATTTCATGAGCTGGTCAGACTCAGCCTAATAATGCCCTCCCTCACAGGCGGATAAGGCCACATCCCTATCCAACCGACTACATGACAGTGGGAGTCACGACCTACAAGTGTAAGGCCCTTGTGCGCTTATGTTTCCACCCGGTCACGGCGTTAGAGCAGATCCTTGGTACCATGAAAGTTTTAGAAATTTCATCCATGGGCATCCTATGCACCCGGTATGCTTAAACATCATTTTCGGTGTCCACACGTCCAGCCATCCACGAATATCCCTATGGAGGCAAGGCCTTGATGAAGCGAGGGCGAATGCCGATCATACTATGCAATGTCATATGCATGAATCACACAAACAGCCATGCATCATACCTAAACATCCAACATGCTCAAGAGGGAAAAACTTCATCCCTTACAATATCCTGCTCAATGGCATAACCATGACCAATCACATCTCAGCCAAGCATGCATATGATGTGTATGGAAGTGGGCCATGAAGATGAACAAGAAATGCCAATGCGATGAAGATATTCTCCTCTCCTCACTAGTAGGGTCTAGGTACTTAGACCGTTTCTTAAAAGGAATGTTACCTCAATGGGGGTCCAATAGCCTGAGGTAGCCCACGAGACTAGACGGATAATGGCATGGGCCTAAATAATAAGAATGGGCCTAGCAATGGTCTATGGTGGACCTTTAACCACCCATAGAAGCAAGAATAGGCCTAACAAGGGCCTAGAGGGGCATATCAAGGTGGGCATTCAACCACCATTGTCCCTTAAAGGCGGCCTAATAATAATCTGCCAAGGATCAAGACCCGTGGCCCGAGCATCACCATAAGAAAGAGATGGGTAGCTATATACATATAAATACATCACATGTTGGGCCTCGATAAGGTGTCCCAAGGCTACACATAATTCATAGGCCCAATAGGGGTAATATACAGCCAAATCCACATGCAATAATATTGGCCCATAAGGAAGGTTAGGGCCCAAACATAATGGTCACCAAGTCCATACATTGTGGTGGGCATAGTGGGTAGCCCATTACTCCAACACATGGGCGAGAATCGTATTTAAGATAAGCAAGTTAGGCCTTACAGCCTAGCCCAAGATTTTAATTATTTTGGTGGGCAACCAAGGGCTCACCTACTCATACATTCCAGCCCACTAGCCCAATAGAATACCATGGAGAATACAACCTAAGAATCCACTGGGCCTATCTAAAGGGTTCCAGCCCATTTGGGCTCACAAGGAGTCCAAAAATCTGGTTACATATAAATACCCATATAGCCTAAACAAGGTGAGCCTCAGTGATGCATTAATTAAACCCAAATTTAGGGTGTAAAGGCTTGAATTATCCTATAAAATTCTCACAATATGGTGGGTTATACAACACATCTAGGTGGCCCCACAAGGTAGGCTGGAGGGCCAGCCAAGGCTGGACGCCCTAGCCTGGGCGTCCCTGCCTAATGAGCCACTCCAGGCCTCACCATCAGCAGTATAAGGGCTCGATGGCTCTAAAATTTTATAGAGTGACACTTTCATCGGTGGGACATGTCCCCACAAAATTTTAGGATTTTTAGACGCCTAGAAATATTTTAATTAATTTAAATAAAACGGTCTGTCCAGAAAATCGGACTAACTTAGACGTCCCAACGTGGTGGGCCAGTCCAGCTCTTGCCACAGTGTGCACAGGGGTCTACTGGCCCCAAATATTTGTAGGTGGGTCTCACCATGGGTAGGCCACCTCCTTATAAAGTTTCATAATTTTTAGACACCCAAAAGTATTTTAATAAATTTCAGAATTCTAACCTATCCAGGGTGGAATGCTGCTGGAAAAATAGCTGTTCACTGTCCTGAATTTGGGTCATCCAAATGGGTGGGTTCTGGGCCTCCAAAATTCCTGAAATTTGGGCCCAAGGTCCCTCATCAAGCTTACAATAAGATGAAGTCTAGAAAAGTGGCCCACCTATAAAAGAAATGTTTATGAATTAAAGCTTTTATCAGATTACATTGCTAGACTGCACAACAGAAAATTAAAGTAGTGTTGTCCCTGATTTGAACACCCCAAAGGGGTGGGCCTAAGTTCTCCAAAAATTGGGGAAAATTAATTCTAACCTCCCCATACAAGTGCACTACAAGGTAGTGTGTACAAAAGTGGCCCACTACAAAAACTATTATGTATTTATGTATTTATAAACTGCAATGTTGCTGGACAGTCTAGAAAATCTGGACTGTCCACCCCACTTGGGCCACTCCTTTGGGACCTCAATCAAGGTCAGATGGAGGTAAAATTTGGGGTACATCTAGGTGGACTCCACACCTTCAAGAAAAGTATATCAAATGGGTAGAAATAGTCCCCTAATCAGTCCAAAAATCTGACTCAAAATCCACTAGAAATTGTCCAGAAATTTTCTGGATAGCAACATGCTAATGAAATAAACTAAGTATATAATTCAAATCAAGGGGAAAACACCCCATGAAACCTAAGTTGGGGTCCACCACAGTGTGCCCCAAAAACATTCAGACCTATTCCTCATATAAAAATCCATTGCATATGCATCTAAAGGGGGCAACAAGTCATCACCATCCATGGAGTGGACTGCCATGGGCGTCCACCCCACTTGGATGGTTTGGACATTTCCAAGCCAAATGGTGGGCCACACACCTCAGAAAAATAAGTGATTATTAAGAGAAGAGAGAGAATTGGCCACCAGGGAAGGGGCTCTGCCACATTGAGGCCCTTCCCTTTCTCACAAACCACACATCTCACTATATTGATGGTATTACAAGATCTACCCATGCATACATTTTTAGATCAAAATCCAATAGTGGAGATGATATCTCTACCAAGGATCAAGGGTCTAGATGACCTAAGGATCCTTCTAACTAAGAAAAGAAATCATGGTGGGGTCTATGGAGAATGGCCCCACCCATGAGTTATGCATGCACAAAAGGATGGACCAATAGCCACATCCAAGAAAACATGGGGCCTCCACTATCATTTGATGTGCCCCACATGCTTCAAACATGAGGTGAAGAGAAGAAATAAGAAGAAGGAATGTAGATCCTAAGATTCTAAGTACATGCACACCCACCTACAAGGTTTTAAGCAAACACCTCCAAGATGGTCTTCAAGAACCAATGTACATGGATCTAAGGTTGAGATCTTTCTTTAAGGGTTAGATGGGGGATTATATGAGTGAAAGTGAGCTGGAATAATGGAGGAAAGTTGCTGGAGAAGAAGAGAAGAAAGAGAGAGAGAGAGAGAGAGAGAGAGAGAGAGAGAGAGAGAGGATTTTAAGGCAAGAAATGATGAGTTTCTCCTAGAGAAGGAAAAAATCTGAATTTTGCTAGAAAGAGGGGCTTAGGGTAGAAATACATCATAGTTTTTCTAAGAAAGAGAGCAATCATTACCTAGGTTTAGGCAAATCCATCATACTAACTAAAAAAAAGGTGTAGGGTAACTTGTAGGTTAAGCTAGGTAATGATGGGATTCCAGAGTGGTTGTTACCTAGGAAAATGTGCACAAGCACCAAGTGGGTCCCACATTGTGATCAGTGGCCCAAATAATACACGGCCTACAACTTTTGATGGACACGTTGGATTTACACACGAGACGCGACGTTGGAACTGCAACGACGAAGCGGATAAGATGGCACAGGTTTTGGCTCAATGCAAATCGGGTCTACGTGACCAGACTTAAGGATGACAGCAAACACTATCCGATGGTCGCGGGTCGCCGGAATTCTACCGGTAGGACCGCGGGATCAAGATGAACGAGATTCATACTCACAGACACATATGCACACATGCGAACTTGGGTTAGGTCTTACACATGTGTTGCACCTTCATTCACATTCTCCTCATCTTCCTCATCAAGATCATAACCTCCTAAACTCGGACGCAACCAATCTTATATACAAATTAATGCTTCCACTGTATCTAGTGCAAGGGAACTTTTAGTCTTGCTCACAACCCTACTCCCTATGCTAAAAGCAGATTCTGATGCCACGGTTGAAATAAGAACTGACAAAATATCTCATGCCATCGTCGATAGTGTAAAGTATTTTCCTTCACTAACTCTCAATTTCCACCACTCCAAAACATCGAACTCTGAATCTTGTCGCAGTACGACTGACTCTTTGAGATACATGTCTAACTCTGATTCTTTCGTGTCTGTGTCTATATTTTCTTTTGCTAAGAAAGACATGTAATCATCATCGAAGCTTGAAGCAACATGCGATCTAACTTTAGAAGCACTTGGTGTGGACACTATGGTTGTATACATCTTGTACAATGCTTCGATTGCGTCATGAACCTTTGAGGTTTCAGATATTGCCTTTTCATTAGGATAAATCCTCATGAAGATGTACTTAACATAACTCATCTTGCACCGAGGATCAAGAACAACAGCTAAGGACATTATTAAATGACAATCATTCCAGTATTTATCGAACTTCATTTGCATACCACCTTTTATGATTTGAAGAAAAAATGGACTGTCATCAGTAGCTTTCTTCAGGGCATCCTTGATCTTCCACACAGCTGGAAGAAACATATTTACTGTAGGAAACTTATTGCCAGAAAATATTTTTGTACAGTCATAAAAAACTTTAAAAAATTTATGAACTTCTTTCGCTTTGCTGCAATCATTTTCAGTAGGCAACCAAGCATATGTTCTATCACGCGCTGTATATTCTAGAAATGCTTGTTCCAATTTCAGGGCCGAATCGAACATCTCAAAAGTCGAATTTCAACATGTGCATACATCTAGCTTCAACATTTTTTAAGACTTCAAATTCAAACGTTAGACGATGTCATTCCATATACTCAATCTTGACGGCAAGCCTCTTATGTATTTCACACTCTCCCTCACATTCTCTATAGTTTGGTCAATTGATTTCAATCATTCTTGTACAATTAAGTTAAGAATGTGTGCACAATACCTAACATGAAATATTTTTTCCTCAAAAAATAAATTGTTGGTTGCCTTGAACTGGTTACGTAAGAATGATATTTAAAGTTAATGAACTAACTTTTTTTTCAACGCCCCAATCTCGTAGACAGTTGTAAATGCAATCTGAAATAACTAAATCGTAATGGGGAGGTGGAAGGTGGCGAAAGTTTAATATTCTCTTGCAGAGTTTTCAATTTTCATCAACATAGTGTGCAGTCAATGAAATGTAACCCTTTCTTTGATTTTACGCCGTCCACATATCAGACGTCAAACTTACCCTTGAAACTGAATCTAAAACTGCTTTCACCTTCATTTTCTCACTGGCATACATCTTCATGTACTCCCTCTTCACAGTAACACGAGAGACCTTTTCAAACTGAGGATTAAGGAATTTACTGTATCCCATAAATATTTCACTCTCTACCATCTTAAATGGCTGCTTATCAATGATAATAAGCTTTGCAAACCACTCATTCAGCTTCATTTTTTCAAACTTATAAGTGGTAAGTGTATCTTCAGAAGCAGATCCTTTGGACTTTGTAAACGATAGCAATTGTTGGCCTGAAGGTGAAAGTCTAGGTCTTTTTGCACAACTTTGTCTATAACTGTTTAAATGATACATCGACCCCCCGACACTTTTGGTGTATAGACTTTTGCAGTGCAGACATCTAATCTTGGTGATATTGTTAACTACTACTTCTTCAAAATCATCCCAGACAGCTGACCGTTTCTTTCCTTTATTTGCAGCTGAAAACCCCTTTCCCTCAACAACAAATGGTAATGTGGCTGACGCACCGACACCAGGGATAGTTGGGACTTCATCCTCACTAGTCATCTCTAAAGATATGAAACAATTTCATTTATCCTTAGACCTTAGTAAAGAATTTTCTAAGCGGATAAATCAATTACCCATTCAATGTTGGATAGATAGTAATGCTTTCATTATTCAATTTAAATGCTACGCCAAAATTTCGGTAGCATCTCCCCTTATCTCTTCAGAATATATTAATCTTGGATTTGATTCACGCATCAACTATCCACACAAAGTGTGGATATTTGATGAGGAAGTAAATGCAAGAAATATATCGAGAGAGAATTAGGAGAGACGAACTGAAACAAGCATGTGCTTTTAAATTAGAATAAATGAAAACATTAATATCTATCCGACATTGAACTATCCAAAAAGGGACAATTTGAGAATTTCTATGCATCCATGAACACACTTAATCTATGTCCGGCAATATAGAAATCCTCAAATGGGAAACTGATTATCCTATACTACAACAATAATATAAAAAAATAATTAAATCAGTTACCCATTCAATGTTGAATAGATAGTAATGCTTTCATTATTTAATTTAAATGTCATGCCAAAATTTCTGCAGCATTTCCTCTTATCTCTCAAGAATATATTAATCTTGGATTTGATTCACACGTCAATTATCCGCACAAAGTGTGGATATTTGATGTGGAAGTAAATGCAAGAAATATATCGAGAGAGAATTAGGAGAGACGAACCGAAACAGGCATGTGTTTTTAAATTAGAATAAATGAAAATATTACTATCTATCCAACATTGAACTGTCCAAAAAGGGACAATTTGAGAATTTCTATGCATCCATGAACACACTCAATCTATGTATGAAAACATAGAAATCCTCAAATGGGCAACTGATTATCCTATACTATAACAACAAGAACAAAAAAATAAAAATACATCTAATAGGCAATTGGTATAAGCATAGATTAAGACTAACTAACAAAAACAGAAAATATTGTGTCTCTTTTAGAGTCAACGGGTAGATCTGGTTAAATGATAACAAAATGATAAATAACTAGCTAAATGATAACAAAATGTGTTTAAACTGAATAATCAATCGTAATTCACATTCAACATCGAGCTAAATGATAACAAAATGCGTTTAAAATGAATAAACAAATTTTATTTTGATAAATTAACCTAATAATATCTACTATATACTAGTAACATACATGCAATATTGGGGCACCATACCATAGGCTGCAAGAATATCATGTCCCCCTAAAAAATATATCCTCCAAGGATAACATATACATATATATAATTGTTTATTGTCATTCTCAATCGTAAGTATAAATCATCATCAAACTAATTATTAACAACATTTACAAAAATATAAATAACTACTTAATATGCATTAAAAAGATTTTACCTTTTCAATGCGTGAGAGCACTTTTTTCCATTAATCACCTTTTCATTCATTGCCCTTTTGCTCGTAAGGCGTGAGAGCACTTCTTGGTTGTTTTCCATATCGCTTGGGTGACGCAAAGTCATTTGAGGACCTCTTGTGGGCCTGACATGAGGGTGGGGTAGGGAAATTTAGGAAAGCAATGTGGAGATTTCTTATTATGGTGATTATTTGGTCTATTTTGGGGGATTAGAATAGCTACTGCTTTTGGAACAAGGGCTCTTTTGTGGAAGTGATTATTTACAAAGTTAAGGGTTATGTTCTAGGTTGGGCATCATGTTTAATGTATCAAAGTCTGTTAATCTCTCTTTTATTTTATTTTTTATTTTTTTGAGAGTTATAAGGTCAGGTTGTATTTTTTTCCTCGCTTTTTGGTGGGGGTGTTTTAATAAAATT
Organism: Magnolia sinica; assembly: GCF_029962835.1. NCBI lineage: Eukaryota > Viridiplantae > Streptophyta > Magnoliopsida > Magnoliales > Magnoliaceae > Magnolia > Magnolia sinica. The sequence goes on along the minus strand of NC_080579.1, from coordinate 77,167,844 downwards.
CAGTTATCTCTTAAAAGAAAAGAAAGAAATTTTTTATGGTGCCAATGCTCAAAATTAGTTAGCAATTCTCTTCTTTTTATTTTGAGTGGCTTGATCTTTGGTTTGGTCCAATGGAGTTGACAAATGGATGTGAAATTCAAAATAATGGGCAAGTGCAAGAAAAACACATGCCACAAATGTAATTAAACTGATCCAAGACTCGGGTGGGCCACCCCATGGGAAAATGTCGAGATGGGGATGTTCACCATGAAAAACCTTTCTGATTGTGTGTGGGGCCCATTGTGTTTTTCATGTGCTATCCAAGCCATTCATAAGGTGAGCCACACCTGGATGAATGGACACCCAAAATTCAGGTAAATTGAAACTCAGGTGTGGCTACACTACATGATTTTAGAGTTTTTAGGCATGATTTTTCATAGTGTGGCACAACCGAGTTTTGGATTGGCCTGATTTTTGGGCCCCAAGTAGAAAGATGGGCCGCACATGTGGGCGGATTGAATATCATGGACACATCATGTTGTATGATAAACTTCACATACAAAGCTCTGTAGTGGATCTGGCCTCAATTATTTTCTTATTAATGTTTTATTTTTATTTTTAATTTAATTTAATTCAATTTTTTAATTTCTTAATTTGATCATTTAAGGACAGATTTCCAACACATTTTCATAAAATCCCATCTTGGGTTTTATTCAACTGAAGCAATGATCCCATTGTCATTATTTATTTGATGGAATGATCAATGTACACGAGATCATAATTCATTGTACAATGAAGAATGCAGCTAAGGCCACACCCACGAGCCAGATCACACAGGTGTATGGTTAGTTGATCTGAAGGATGCTGTACACATGGGGTCATATGCCAGTTTTCCGAATAGTTGATTTTATGGTCCCCACCTTTGATGGGGTGTGGCTTGAAAATCTTTTCTTATGAAAGATCCCAACTCTAGCATAATTAGATAAAACCATCTAAAATAAAACTATCTAAAATAATTAGATAAAGATCCAAAAAAAAAAGAAAAAGAAAAAATGAAACAGTAAATCCACATTCCACATTCCACAAATCAATACATTGAGAGAGAGAGAGAGAGAGAGAGAGAGAGATCATACTGGTTGGACGGATGGACGAGCGAGCCTCTGTTGGTCGGACGGTGAGATGAGCAGAGTGGCGGAGGTCCTCTGGTGGTTGGACGGACGGACGATCAAAGATAGGCGGACGGCCTCTGGTGGTCAGACGATAGAGAGAGAGAGAGAGAGGTGAGAGCTGAGAGGGGCGCCGGAATGCTGGTCGGACGTCGCTGCCCGCTGGTCGGACGAGAGAGAGAGAGATTAGAGAGGTGGAGAGCCAAGAGGGACGAGAGAGAGAGAGAGAGAGAGAGAGAGAGAGAGAGAGAGAGAGAGAGATTTGTTGGGTCGGGCAGGGAGAGAGCGTGCAGGGGAGAGGGTTTGGTGGGGTCGGGTGCTGGGGTCGGGCGGCTTCTCAAAAGGGGAAAGCGACTGGGGGACTAGGGTTTTTTAAAATAGGGTATATATACCCTAAAGGGCTAGTCGAGACGAGTCGAGTCGGGTTTCGGACCGAGTCGGGCCGAACTTGGACCCATTCGAACTCGGCCCGAACTTAGTTTCGGGCTGAAGAAAATGGCCCATTCCGACCCGAACTCAGTTCCGAGTCAAGCCGAGTCAAGCTTTTTCAAGTCGAGTCGAGCGAGTTAACCGGGCTATCTCGGTTCGTGTACACTCTTAGGTGTACACTGAGTCGAACGAAGTCGAGTTGGACTTAGCTTGACTCGGCTCAGCTCAATCCTCAAGCCTGACTGGTTAGCTTAGCTCAATTCGATCAGCCTGTTGGGCCAGATCAAGCCAAAATCGAGCCTTTGTGACATTTTCACAAACACATGCAGTGCACTTTCAATTTCTCACTGTATGTAAAACAACAACAAATATTTCATCAAACACCTTGTAGGTAACATCAAAATCAAGGAAAAATAGTATTTATTTTATATACACACCTTCCTTGCCACCAGCCGACACTTGTTGAGTCATTTCATCAGACACTTAGTGAGCAACATCAATATTAAAGTAACCGAGTCACCTAACTAGCTCGATCCGAGCTGAGTCGAGCTCGGGTAAGCTCGAATTTGGTTCAAAATTTTTTCAAGCTTGAAAAATCAACTCAACTTAGGTTGGAACTTAGCTTCGAATCAAGTGGAGCTTTTTCGAGTTGAGTCGAGCAAGCTAACCGAGCTAACTCGGTTCGTGTACACCCTATGTACGACACACCACCGACTTGACTGGTGTATGTACGTGTGTGCAAAGACGAGCGCTGACTCTCCTCGAGCTTCGAGCTGTATGAATGGTTCAAGGAGATCAAAGTTATATGGCCCTAAAATGATGTATTTATTATATCCACACCATTCATCCATTTGGAGACATTATTTTAGACGATGATCCCATAAATGAGTCATATCCAAAGCTCAAGTGGACCACACCAAAAATAGCAATGGTAGAATGATTCTCACTGTTAAAACATTATTAGTGTCGACCATAATGTTTATTTTCCATCCAATTTGTTCACAAGGTCACACAGACCTGAATTAAGAGTAAAAAAAATATCACGTTGATCCAAAGCTTTTGTGACCCCAAAAGGCTTTCAATGGTAGACGTTCAATTCCCCACTTCTTTGTGCAGTGTGGTCCACTTAATATTTAGATCTGTCTTATATTTGGCCCAAGATTTAGAACGAGCTTACCAAATGGACGGACGGTTTGCATATAACACATACCTCATGGTGGGACCCACAGAACTTGGTGACGTCAACACACCAGCCATTTCGGTGGTGTGTGGTACACCAGCCAATCCGCTTCCTGAGTTAGGTCAGGCTGAGACTGTGGGGCCCACCTCGGTGTATATGTTGTATATCCAAGCCTTCCATCCATTTTAGCATGTCATTTTAGGAAGTGGCAATTGTGTAGCATATCTAAATCTGATATGGATCACACCACAGGAACCAGTGGTAATTGACCACTCAAAACTTATTGTGGGCCACAAAATTTTTGGTTCAAGTTTATATTTTTTGCTTTCCTTTCATCTAGGTCTGTGTGACAATATTAATAGGTTGGATTGCAAAAACATTACGGTGGACCCTGGAAAGTTTTTTCTAGGCAGGCCTTCGATCACCATTTTTCTAGCTGTGTGGTACACCTGAGATATGAATTTGCTTCATTTTTGGGCTCATGCCCTAAAGTAAGCTCTAAAAATGGACTGACGACATGGATATGCAACACATACATCAAGGTGGACCCATGGTCACTCCTGATTGAATCCACTGAAAAGCACACGTATTCCATGATATTGTGGAACCTAGCAAGGCCTGCAAATGAATAATTAAAACTAGACAGGTGTATATGTTGTATATCCAAGCCGTCCTGCACCTTGGTCCATCCACAATTGAGCCCAGAGGTAGGCCATGTGTAAAGGTGGGGCTCATGGATCAATTTGTAGTTCCCGTTGACTATCTTCGATCCTCAAAGATTAATGTGGTTTTAGCATCTCAGGATTTCACTACTCGGTTGGTTTGGACTTGTCCCAGGTTCGGGTCGAGTCCCCAATCCATTTACTAAATGGGCCAATAGCCCGAACTAACACTTAACTCGCGGCTAGCTTTTAATTGCCTCGGCCCACAACCGCATTACTCCCGATCCGTCATGATGGGCCAAACGGGTTTGGGCTTTGAGTAGCCTCAGAACAAGGCCCGTCCAGCCCAAATAAACTTAGTAAAAATATTAAACAACTTCTATATTGAGTCAAACCCTTTACATAACTGAAAAAAGACTTTAAGTTGTTACAAAATTCTAAAACACTTTAAAAATAGTAAATCCTATAACTTGCTAAAAATAGTAAATTTTAATTTTAAACTTAAAATTAATCCCCAAACAACTTCACTTTGAAAACTTATTTGGAGATCAATTACCTATGGCATTGGTTAAAATGTAGAGCTCGTACACATCTTTCCGCATATTTTATGCATGAAAAACAGATAAGTGGTCATAAAATTATGGTAGTTGTTGGGGCACAAAAAATGCACGAGTCAATATGAGTTTAGTTTGTTGTGCGACAAGGTTTCAATATAGGCAGGCATGCCCATCATGCGGCGCTCTCTCTATCTCCATGGATCTCTCATTTGTGCAGCATTCTCCATTGTGCCATCCTCTCTCTATCATCCCTCTCTCTGTGAATAGTGTTGCGCAGGAATAGTGCTGTTGCGTGGGAATAATGTTGCGTGTGAATAGTGCTGTTGCGCGGAATGGGGACCGTGGCACATAAATTGGGGCCTCACACGTGTGGAAGCCTATAAATACCCCATCCCCTTCTCATTTGCATCATCGGAAGTTCCAAAATAGGAGCATGTATGGGGAAGATGCCCTACCTGTTGTGCATGAATAGTGCTATTGCGCGGATTTGTTGGGTTTGTTGCGCGGTCGCGCAATAGGGATGCACTACATGCTCACTTAATAAAGGGTTTCACAGCCTTATGCTTTGCAGTTTTGCGGTTTACATTCGTAGTTCGATTTTCGATACATATACCTCTCGAGTATCGACTCAAAGCCAAGGATCTTGGACCCGCACAACCCCTCTATCACTCTGATGGATACCAAATATGTTGAAATGCTGCCGAAATTGCTATTAAATTGATTATCCTTTTTTTCATTGTACAGATTTATTATTCTTTATTTCAGAATCAAGGGAAACACGTGGATGTAATTGAAACTCATAATTAATGAAATATATAATGATGAATGTTCTTCTATCTTCTCTGTTATTTTTGAATAAGATAATCCCCAAACGAAACACATTCATTTTTATGTCGAAACAAAATGGCGACTTCGCTGGGAATATTATTCAACGATAACTTTAAAACTATTTAGAGGATTTTCATCACAGTTTGGCGTCATACAGACGCTAAAATGGCAACTCTCAATGGGAACATCCTCCCCTTCATTTCTAAAATAAAGTACAGTTTGATTTAATTAAAGTAATTAATGCTATATTTTGAATAATAGGTATCCCGTCCTTATATAATATTAATGTCATTTCTCCTAACTAATGTGGTTGTCTACTTCACATCCAATGGATTCGCAGTGGATTACATCAATAATACACGATCACCACTACAGAAAGTACAAGAGAAAGTAAAATCAGCTGTGATTAGGAGTAGGCGATGTCATGTGATGTCCAAAATGATCTCTATTTCACTAGCAGCGCAACAAGATGGTAAAGGATGGATGATAGTAACATTCAAAAGATGAATGGTTCGATCTACCTTCACAAGAAGCATCATCTCGCCAAGTACGGTTAAAGGGTTGATTATGCGAAGTGTCGTGAGACACAATCCCACCTCAGTTACGCAATCATTTCATTTAAAAAAACTGAAAAGCCCGTTACTCCAAAAGGTCTTCCAATACTGCCAACTACAACCATAAAGACATCTTTCGTAAAATCATTACAAATTCAGAAGAATAAAGGGAAAGTCATCGCGACAAAGCGAACTTTCACTTACAACACCCCTTACAAAATATTTGAAGCAAACTCACACATCAAGAATACCGTGATCTGAGTCAGCTAGTCCTTCGAAGCGATAGTACACTGGTTTTGAATCAAACAACACTTCATCTTCCTCAAGAATACCAGCAATGCAGCACTTGTTTCCTCCAATATCAGGACGATCGAAGAATAAAGAAATAATAGTCTTGTCAGCAGACATTAATCAGCCTAATCAGCCTTCACCAGATGAGCATGTTACTAAAAAAATCCATAATCATCCAGTAGCGACTGTCATGAACAACATTGAACCACATGAAGAAATCTGACAAATGGTCATCAAAACCATTCATCTAGAAAAGGAACGAAATCATAATAAAAGGTTCCGATGCCAGACGTCATATCCTCTTGAAACAGAAGAAATGCTATTTTTTGCTGATTTCAAACATCCAGACTTTCACAATTTTAGTGGGGACTGGTCACCAAAAGAACATATGATTCACTTCATAACAATGATGGAAGATTTCTCCAGAGTTCCTTAATATTGTTTGTGATTATTCAAGTCATCTCTGAAAGGAAAAACCTTCAAGTGGTATTTAGCTTTGGATCCAAGGTCTATTCATACTTGGGAACAGATGCAAGATACTTTTATGTCAAACTTTTTCTCTTCTGACAAAGAAGTCGGTTTGATCGAATTGGCCTTTATTCGCCAAAGGGAAAACAAACCAATCAAAGAATTCATCAGTCGATGGAAGGACTTGGGAACATCATGTCGATATCTTCTGGGAGAATCAGAACAAGTTAAGGTATGTTTAGGAGGCATAAGACCAGAAGTGGCATACAACCTGATTAGTGCAGATATATAAACCTTTCATGATCTTACTATAAAGGCTCATACTCATGAAAAGATGGTTGAAAAAGTGCCTACTTTTTACATAAAGTCACTATGTCATAGTTTTCGTGAAGCATCGACCAATGTCACTAACGAAGAAGAAAAGAAAGAAGATTAGCAGGATGACAAAAGAAATAGTGATGAAGAAAACGGAAACGGTCGTGCAACTACAATGACATATAAAGGTCTAAACAATATAAAGATCATATGAAATAAGCATTCGTGAGAACAGACATACTTCCTATAATGAATTAATTGTTGGATATGAAGAGTATCGAATTACTTTGGATAAAACACCTCAGAGAAATTGAAAAGACAAGAAGAAAGGATTACTGTCATTATCACCGTATATTTGGACATCATACAGAAAGTTGTAATGCCCTCAGGAAAAAATTACAAAATATGGTCGATAAGGGAGAAATTGTGATGAAAGAACATGAAAAAAAGAGAAGAATGACGAATCCAAAACATTGATAATATTTTTAGAAAGGGAACAATATTCTAGTGTTGGTATGGTTCATCATGCTTATGCGCAAGAAGAAAAGAAGAAGAGCTATGCAACAACATAATAAGACAATAATATTGATACAGAGTAATTTTCAGTCATATATCTTCATGCGTTTTCATCCCTCAATGAAGCGAAGATGAAAAATGATTAGCAAATGGAAGAGTCAAAGAAAGACAATTTTTAAAAATCTGCTCATATACTTTTTAAGTAGCGAGACAAAATTCTCAATCTACCTAATCCCAAAGAAGGTAATTGTTAATTTCTAGAGATAATAATTATCGATATCAATTTTTGGAGGTCAACATTTGGGTAAGAATCATTACCACGATTGAATTATTATATATTAATGCTCAAGCCTAGGATTATTATTGTGATTAGATTACTGCTACAATTGACAAAAGTGGCTTAAAAATTGTATATATTTTTACAAAGTGGGCCATTGCAAAACTATTTATGAGCCCTGGTCGGTTATCTGGAAAATTTAAGAAGTGAGAATTATATCCAGATTATCGACAATTATTAGGCTTATAATGTCAATCAAGACACGAAGAGATTCAACATATATTATTCAAGAAAGATGATATACTGTGATTTATTGAAGGTCACTTACAAGATCGACGCCAAATTTAAATCATAAATGAGATAATCAGTATATTATCACTGAAGATTATATGGACAAGACTTATCAAGCCACAGATCAGAATGAATAAGGCATTAGAATGCTTGCGGATATTCATCCTATCAAATTATTGTTCTCGAAAGGTAAATAAGTTTTTATTATAAAGATTTTCAGAGAAAATTTCATCCAATCAAAAGAGAGCAGATAAAAAAACAGTTATATAATAGGTGTAAGACCCATATCCTAGTCTGTACCATTCTGTAGACTTTCGCGATCTTTCCTATCAAATTTCAGTAATCCACGACCGATGATCAACATTTTTGCGCACGACCCTAAGTCATACCTCGTAGATTTGAGTCGGCTCAATCCGAAACTTGTACCGTCACGACCGCATCGTCGCTGCGGTTCAAATGCCGCGTCTCGTGCGTTAATGTAACGCTTAGATCATAAGTTGTGGTCTACACATTATAATGGCTGTGGACTGTACATTGCGGGACCTACCTACCCATATGACACCATTCCCTAGGAGGGTGATGTCATATCCTTACACAAGTAATAATGGCTCCCCTTCTTAAGTCAACACCTCCCCTTACCTAGGCATTTATGATGGCCTTACATCATTATGACAAGCCATAACTTCTCTCTCTCTCTCTCTCGCTCTCTTATCTCTCTCTCCCTCCCTCTTTCTTCCTCATTCCCATTGCAATAGCCATGGACGTTCAACCCATCCCAAAAATCTACCCCTCTTCCACCTTAGATCCTCACCAATCCAGCCTTTATAACATCATCTCCACCGTTGAGGAAGCTTCATAAGGGCATTAGAGCATAGGGGTAGAAGTTGAAGGGGAAGATCTTAAAGTGGGTGCTTCTCTCTCTCTCTCTCCCTCTCTCTTTCATCTTTTTTTTGTGTGATGATGTGGCCTTGTGGCCCACCCGGATGGACCCCACCATGAAGCATGTATTTTTCCCAAGCCATCTAGTAGGTGGGGCCCACCTTAAATATGTGTTGTATGCAAACCGTCTGGGACGCTGGACGTGGCCACGCCGTGAAGTGTGGACTGGCAGTGTGGTGAACTGACCTGCAAACCACCATAATATTAGCTTGGTTCAAAGCTTTGGGGTGGGTTGCTCATGTAGGCCCCACCTTGATGCATGAATCTAATCCACGTTGTCCATTCCATCTGCTAACTCATTTTAGGCGTTGAGCTGAAAGATGGAGCTAATCCGATTTTCTGGGGGGCCACAACTTAGAAAATTGTACTGACCTGCAATAGCCATGGACGTTCAACCCATCTCAAAAATCTTACCCTCTTCCACCTTAGATCCTCACCAATCCAACCTTTATAGCATCATCTCCACCGTTGAGGAAGCTTCGTAAGGGCATTAGAGCATAAGGGTAGAAGTTGAAGGGGAAGATCTTGAAGTGGGTGCTTCTTTCTCTCTCTCTCTCTCTCTCTTTCTCCCTCTCTCTTTCATCTTTTTTTTGTGTGTGTGATGATGTGGCCTTGTGGCCCACCCGGATGGACCTCACCATGAAGCATGTATTTTTCCCAAGCCATCTAGTAAGTGAGGCCCACCTTAAATGTGTGTTGTATGCAAACCATCTGGGACACTGGACGTGGCCACGCCGTGAAGTGTGGACCGGCAGTGTGGTGAACTAACCTGCAAACCACAAAAATACTAGCTTGGTTCAAAGCTTTGGGGTGGGCTGCTCATGTAGGCCCCACCTTGATGCATGAATCTAATCCACACCATCCATTCCATCTGCTAACTCATTTTAGGCGTTGAGCCGAAAGATGGAGCTAATCCGATTTTCTGGCAGGCCACAGCTTAGAAAATTGTGGTTTTATCGTTAAAATCCATTCTGATGTTTCTACACACCAAAACATGTTGCATATGGGGCTCATTTAGACGGTCTTGAGCCGTAGAATCTAATGAGTGGAATGGATCCATCTGATGCGGGCTCCACATACGAAAAATCGTGAGAAAACCATATATATATATATAACATATATATAGCAAGACACTGCTGCTGCTTGAGGATGCGCAGGCAGCGTCCTGCACCGCTGTGGACGGACGGGCAGGGCCGTGGGCCCCACTACAGGCCCCACCATGATGTATGTTGAACATCCACGCCGTGTATTAGGTGAGTCCCCTTTGGGAAGTAAGATCCTCCAAAAATCAATTGATCACGGAACTCACGTGGTCCACACCAAAAGGAGTAGGAGGTTAAACGTCTACCATTGAAATCTTTTGGGTCACGGAAGTTTTGGATCTATATGAAAATTGTTTTTTCCCCTTAATTTAGATATTTGTGACCTTATGATCGGATTGGATGGAGAATAAACGTCATGGTGGGCCCCACATGGGACCCACTTCTATGAAGTGGATTGGCTGGAGTACCGTGTATAGCAGCTTTATAGCTGCTGTATTAATGCCAGCAAGTTTAGTGGGTCTGAACATGAGGCACATGTTATATCCATTCTGTCCAGCTGTGGACCCCAATTGCTGCCGTGTGAGATCCAACCGTCCATCAGCAGCTGTAGCTGCTGTAAGACGGCAGTTCCATGGGCCATAATCACAAGGTATATATTATATTCCACCGGCCATTCGTTTTCGGTGGGTCCCACACGCGTGGACCCACCTGGCATATATATTTCATCCAGATCGTCCGTTAAATGACGTCCAGGGCTGGACGTTTGCATGAATGGTAATATAATATTAAATATATATAGATAAATAAATAAAATAAAATAATATATATGTGTGTGTGTGTGTGTGTGTGTGTGCGTGCGTGTGTATATATTCTATATAAATATTATATCTGGTGGGCCACACCACGTGGTCCCACCTAATGTATATGTTTCACCAATCCCATCCACCGTCCAGACCCCTGGAGGGTGGGATTTCCATGATGTATGTGTTGTACATACATGTTGTCCAGCATGTGGAGCTCATGTGTGATGTATCTGTTTTATCCTAGCCATCCATCATTTGGCTGTTGGGACACCACTGTGAGGTATCTGTTTAATCCATATCGTCCAGAATATTTGGACGGTGCTAGACCATGTTTGGGCGGTGCTATGGACCACACCATGTTGCATGTATTTCACCCACGCCGTCCACCTATTTGGACGGTGCTGTGCTGCCACACTGTGATGTGTTTGTTTCACCCACAACATCTAGATAGTGTTAGACGGTGCTGGACAATGTTTGGATGGTGCCGACGTACCTGAACACTGTTTGGACAGTGCTGATCATCATTAGTGGGCCATGTGCCCCATATAATGATGTATACAGAGATACAACTGATGCACCTGCAACTATTGAGATGATTTTAAATGTAATCCAAGCTCCCACTTGTTCTATATGAGGCCCATATGTGTGACCCAATGTGGTGTATATATGGACCATGTTCGAGCCCAATATGATGTATACCCGGCTCAGGTGTTGGGGCCCATTGGGATGTATCTGAGGCCCATGTATTGTGGCCCATATGATGTATGTGAGGCCCATGGGTTGCGGCCCATTGCGATGTATATTGAGGCCCATGGTTATGGCCGTTATGATATGTTTGAGGCCCATGGTTGTGGCCTGTTATGATATGTTGGAGGCCCATAGTTGTGGCCCATTATGATGTGTTTGTGGCCCATTTGGTAAGGCCCATTGAGATATATTTTTGGCCCATGGGTTGAGGCCCATTGTGACGTATTTCCAGCCTGTATGTCGTGGCCCATTGTGATATGGTTTTGGCCCATTTATTGAGGCCCGCCTTGATGTGTATAAGGCCCATTAGTGCGGCCCATTGATGCGGCCCACTTATTGTATATGAGGCCCATTAGTGCGGCCCAATGATGCGACCCACCGTGATGTGTATATTAGGCCCAATGGTGCGGCCCAACGTATTGACCCACCGTGATATGAAAGGCCCACCTGTGATGACTATTTGAGGTCCACTTGTTGGATATTTGGGCCCACCTTATGTTTGACTCTATGTGGACCATTGCTTGGGAGCAATGTTAGTTGAATGTCCACATTGATGGGTAATGATGGTTAAACGCCTACATTGTGACCTTCTTTTAGGCCTAGTTAGGCCAATTCTCATCGATACCGATTGTATTGGCCGGTTACGATTGTCGAGGTCGAGTATCGAGGCCGATTATATAGGCCGATTTCGATTTGTCGAGGCCGATTGTATAGGATGATTCCGATTGTCGAGGCCAAGTATCGAGGCCGATTCCGATTTGTAGAGCCTGATTGTATAGGCCGATTTCGATTTGTCGAGACCAATTTTGATTTGTTGTGGCCGATTGTATAGGCCAATTCCGATTGTTAAGGCCGAGTATCGAGACTGATTCCAATTGTCAAGGCCGAGTATCGAGGCTGATTCCGATTGTCGAGGCCGATTATGATTTGTCGAGGCCGATTCTGATTGTCGAGGTCGAGTATCGAGGCCGATTCCGATTTGTCGAGGCCGATTGTATAGGCTGATTTCGATTGTCGAGGCCGATTTTGATTGCCGAGGCTGATTGTCGAGACCTATGTGATGTATATGCGACCCGTAGTTGAGGCTCATTGTGATGTGAATTCGGCCTATGTGATGTATATGCAACCCGTGTTTGAGGCCCAATGTGATGTATATATGGCCCGTATTTGAGGCTCATTGTGATGTGTATTCAGCCCATGTTTAAGGCCTAATGTGATGAATATGAGGTTTATGTGATGAGGCCCATTATGATGCATTTGAGGGGCAGGTGATGGAGTCCATTGTGATGTATATTAGGCCCATTTGAGAGGCACACCATGATGCGTATTAAGCTCTTGAGTGAGGCCCATGGTGTTGTATATTAGATCCTTGTATGAGGCCATGGGTCTACTATATGTTAGGTCCTATGTGGGCCATCCATTGAGGGCAATGTTGGTTAAACGTCCACATTGTCAAGGCTGATTGTTGATGCTGGTTATTGATACCGATTATGAGTATGTGACAGCACAGTATCATGATATATGCCCATACGCATCATCTGCATGTTTGTTATGAGATGTGATTGACCATTGCATATGTCATTGGGCAGGTTGCTATGAGACTCCCTAATAGGCGGAGATTGTCTCACATAAGAACACGGTATGCGTAGGATGGATGCATGACTGAATTGTATGACTCATGCATCTTACATTACATGTTGTGAGTATTGTACGCCTTAGTAACATCAGGGCCGTGGCCTCCACAAGCATATCGTGGATGGCCAAATGGGATACCAAAAATGTTTGATTTTAGCATATGGGTGCCATAGATGTCCCTGGGTGAATCCCTAAACCTCTGTGGCCAGGAGATACCCCAACGTCGAGATCGAGTGGATATATATGAGCGCATGAAGGCCGTATACCAGTAGGTCGCGTCTCCCACTGTGTTGTGGTCGGTTGGGAAGGGGTGTGACCTTACCTGCCTGAGTGAGGGGGCAATATCTAGGTTAAGTTTGACCAGCTTGAGGAATGAGTCCACTATCGACGAGCCGGGCTCGATATTGGCTAGCGGATAATGAGGTCTCTTCCACTTACCCAGTTGTGCGCTCGGATATGGGTGATAAGCTGGCGTAAAGTGTAATAGCCGATGATGATCCCAAAGAGGAACCGTACTGATGTGGACTTTTGCGGAGGAGTTGTATACTCATTCATTCATTCATTCACTATCCACTCGGGCTGGTGGTGTGCAACTATTTGTACGTGTACCTTCTTAATGGCTAGGATTTCAGTTAGGGCGCGCGACTAACCTGAGATTAGGAGTTTACCACATTGAGTCTGACTATCCAAATTTAGGTATGGGACTGGTTTGGATAGAAGTCCCTTGTGGTGGACCCCGTAGCTTGCGATACTACGTACTATCATCCCGACTTCACACTCCAGCATGATCATTCCATTCGCATCGCATATCGCATTACATCTGCAACATATGACATTTTGGGTTACTATGTTTCTGCATTTATATGGCTTAGATATGACTGACAGTATTCATGGACTCATCAGGATTTGCATATTGCATTGCATCCTCGGCATCTAATGTTTGGCTTGCTGTCTCCGCATTGCATAGCTGATCTATATTGCTTTATCAGTATATGATATTATTTTTTATTATATTCCTGCATCACATAGCCTGGATAAGGCTGATGGAATTTATGAGCCTATCAATATGTTTTCGCATTACTCTGATATCGTATGATTTATGAACTTGCCAGTATTTCTGATATTGTATGAATTATAAGCTTGTCAATATTTTCGCTTACTCTGTTATCGTATGATTCATGATCTTGCCAATATTTCTGACATTGTATGATTATGAATTGTATTGAATACTTGACACTTATCTTGTGCACACACTTACACCACCCTCTAAGCTTTTTATAAGCTTATACACGATAGATACGTGCAAGTGATGCTAGGTTGCAGCAGTATTGAGCTTGGAGCGTGTAGCGGTCTTCTGGAGCTTTAATTTTTGACATACGTATTTTCCTTTCAGCATTATATTCAAATGTTTATATTAGTGGATATGTGATGATGATGTTGCCTTTGTAATTTTGGTATACTTGTGGTTATGCTTATTATGAGTTAAGTGTACATTAGAAAATACTCCTTGTAGGATCCTAGGATTGGAATATGGCGTATGGACACTAAGAGCCGAGAATGGGGTACAACGGAGGCTGTCGGCACCGGATTTGGCGATCGGGATTCCAGTGAATCCAATTTCCAGATTTGGGGCATGATAATAGGCGCAATAAGCATACTATTTCCTGAAGATTTATCAAAATCGCGCCCATATTATATTTTCAGCAAGCGACAATTATTGACAACAAGACGATAGCCTCCTTATATCATTCTCTATGACAGAATATTATATCGGTCAATCGGTAGAATCATTCTTAGAAACTGTTAAAGAACTATCACCTTATATCCATTACAAAGCATTGTTGATTATCAAAATATCGTTGGTCAATGCTGATATCGCCAACGATCATTGCCATGAAAATTATTGTAAAGCATAGACAATATAAATCATCTATTACGGAATATTATTACAGATCATCATTGATATTGCCACTATTCCTATCAAGTTGATATTATCACCTCAACAAAAAGATATTATCATTTATCAATAAGCTATTATTATCATCGATCACTGTCAGACGTCATCACTTATTATCAACATAAAGAAAATTGTAGTTCCGTTAATGATATTACTGACTATCGATCATCGCTGACTACACAATGTTGATTATTTTACTAATTCATTTATATACGGTAGCGGTGCACTCCAAAAAAGGCCAATTATGCATAAGCCTTATATTATCAGCAATGACAATTAATTTATATATGGCAATAGTGAGCGCCCAAGAAGACCAATTACTCATAAGCCCTATATTATCAATGTTGGCGATTCATTTATATATGGTAGTGGTGAGCGCCCGAGCAAGCCAACCACGCATAAGTCCTATACTTCAGTGATGACGATTCATTTATATACAGTAGCAGTGTGTGTCCAAGCAGGCCAACCAAGCACGAGACCTATATACAATGCTCCAACAACCTTGAGCCTAACCCAAAATCGGTGGTAAACTATAATTTCTCCTTGAGCGCAGTCAAAGTCAAGTCTAGTAAAAGTCAAGTCTAGTAAAGGTCAAGTCCAGTTAAAGTCAGGTTCAGTCAAAGTATGTTTAGTCAAAGTTATATTCGCTCCAACACCTTAAGTGGTTAAACTGTAGACCGAAGTTGACATATTAATCATATTGATGTGACTAATCTCACAAACTAAATTGTAAAAAGAATGCAACAAATAAAATGTAAAGTACACTGACAAGCACAAAATGACCAAATCATTGTCATATTATATATCACAAATAAATGGAACATACAGTTCAAATTATTATACATTCTAATTATTTCAAAGTCGTCAATACGTTATGATTATTTCAGAATTGTCAATAATTATTCTGAATCTATTTTTAAAAATATCAATACTTCATGAGACTAAACTGAAAAGTTGTGATATCTTGAGATACTAATTCCGATTAATTTGGTAGGAAAGATTATCATCCGAAATCTTGGATTGTGCAAGCCATTAATAAAGGAGACATTCTCAAAGATTGTTGCAGTAAGAGCAACATTAAAAGACAAATCTCTGATCAAGTTACTCAAAGATGAAGTCGTCATAGCTGTTACATCAGCAAGTTTCGATGAAAAGAAAATTGCACGAATAAGGCAGTTAAAATTGTGGAGGATGCAATTGCAGCCTTATTCATAGAAAGATGTTTTATCTGATTGACCACTATGAAGACAAAATGTTTTAGTTGCCACCAATATCCTCCCTATTGAAGCATTCACTCGATGCTTCTAATTGGGGGCATTCAGTCTTTCGTTCAAGCACGATCATTTAGTCTTCCATTCGAGCGTGATCATCCAGTCATCCTTCAACCGCAATTCATTTGAGCTCGATTCTTTCGACCATAATTCATTTGACAACATTCCATTCGAACACGATTCCTCCGAGCTTGATTCTTTCGAGCTCAACTCTTTAGTTCTCTATTCGAGCGATTCTTCTCCGTTATGCAACCAACTTTGTTTTCATGAAGAATCCTTCTCCGACTTAAAAGGATTTTTGTGCAGAAGAAGATCGATCCTCCATTTAATTTCGTAAATCAATTAAAGAAGGATCGATGGGACATCTATTGGGGCACAAAAAATGCACAAGTCAATATGAGTTTGGTTTGTTGCGCGTCAAGGTTCCAAGATAGGCAGGCATGCCCATCGCACGACCCTCTCTCTATCTCCCTAGATCTCTCATTTGTGCACATTCTCCATTGCGGGACCCTCTCTCTATCATCTCTCTCTGTGAATAGTGTTGTGTAGGAATAATGTTATGCGGAAATAGTGTTGCGCGTGAATTATGTTACTGTATGGAATGGGGCCCGTGTCACATAAATTAATGTCTCACACGTATGGAAGCTTATAAATACCCCCACCCCCTCTCATTTGCATCCTTAGAAGTTCCAGACAAGGATTAGGTATGGGAAGACGCCCCACTTGTTGCGCGTGAATAGTATTGCACGTGAATAGTGTTGCGGGTGAATAACGTTGCGCATGAATAATGCTTTTATGCGGATTTGTTGGGTTTATTGCGTGGTCGCGCAACAGGGATGCACCGCATGCTCGGTCAATAAAGGCCTTCACAGCCTTGTACTTTGCAGTTTTGTGAGTTCCCTTCGTAGTTCGATTTTCGATGCATATACTTCTTAAGTGTCGACTCAAAGCAAAAGATCTTGGATCCACACAACCCCTCTGTCACTCTGACGGACACCAAATATGCCGAAATGCTGCCAAAATCGCTATTGAATTGATTATCATTTATTTCATTGGACAGATTCATTGCACTTTATTTCAGAATCAAGAGAAACACGAGAATGTAATTGAAACTCAAAATTAATGAAATATATGATGATAAATGTGTAAGTGCTATGGTTTCTAGCTCCTATAATTGTCAAATTTTGTAGTGCCAAAACCTCTCTTGGAATCTGTGTCTTGTGTAGCTCTTCTACATAATGAAGATGTTGCATCACTCAAGAACAAAGGTCTTTACTTCAAGAAATGCAAGATTACATGGTCATCAAGTGATTGTTCAATGTTCAAGATTCATAATTCAATCTCCAAGTCAAGACAAAGTCTTTTTACTTTGTACCTCAAGCTCAAGTTCAAGATATTTCAAGTTCAAGCTTCTTAAGGCTACAAATTCAAGTTTGAATATTCTTCGAAAGGTCACAAGTTCAAGCTTCATTCTATGATAAGATCTCAAGCTTTGTGAACTTCAAAGATCAACTTTCAACTGAAGGAAAAGAAGTTTCAATATTCATACTTCTTGTTTAAGGTATGAATGACCCTAGATTGACCATAGGGTAGGTCATTTTGAATACATAATTCAATTAGATCATGTTATAAGTGAATAGTCTGTTTCTCGACTAGTTCTAGCATTGACTCAACCAGTCGAAGAAATTCCTCGACTAGTCCCAAGTTTGTTGTAAATTTTCAGAATTTTTTGTTAAGCCTCGACCAGTCTTGGAGACTACTCGACCGGTCGTGTGAACAGTGCTCGACTCGTTCTTGACCAGTCCTGCAGCTATAACTCAAAGTTCAGCAACTGTTTCAGGTTCCATACGACCAGGTCGTGTACAGGTCACGACCAGTTGTAGAGGTCTCTCGACCGGTCGTGCAGGGCTTACGACCAATCGTGGAACGACTTTATCTTATTGCGCCCAAATTTCAAAAATCTGTTGGTCTTACGACCAGTCGTGGTGTCCTCAGGACCAGTCATGAACGTGATTTCTTCACTTATAAATAGAGCACGAATTTCAGATATTGTCATTCAATTCAAAATAAATCAACACGCCACTCTGAGAGATAAGTTAGTGTTCTTTTTAAGCTATATTGTGTTTATTTAATATCTCTTAATTTAGCTTTGTTATATTTGATTTTGTATTCTATATTCCATTCATATTTGAAGAAGGGATTGAGGATTGCCCTTTTCTTGGAATCAAAATCAAATAAAGTTAGCCCAACTTGATTTAATTTAAAATCAATTTAGAACTTAGAGCCATTTCATAAGTGAGTTTGGACATTGAACTTCTACGTTGAAATTCTACTCCGATTTGGTTCTTCCGGGCGGCATCAAAAAGAGAATATCCAGGTATTTTACATTATTGTAAATTTTTGTTTTGGTTTTTGAGATTGTGGCAGAAAAATCTCTATTTTGGTTTGTCTTAGGTGATCTAGAAAACTCAGAGTGTGGGGTTTTTGAATTGTGTAAGCCCACTTGAAAGACACAATTGTGAGGGTTTTAGGTGAACCTGGAAAAACCTGTTTTCATCGTGAACGCTAATATCCACTGTGTGAGGATATTAGGAGTGGAGTAGTTGTGTGATTATTTTTCTAAATAGTTGGTATACACACAAGCGAACCGCTATAATTTCTGGTCTTGTGGTTTCATTGTTTATTTCTTTTTGTGGATGATTGTAATTTTCCTTTTTTGCATTATGGAGAATGTTGTAATTTTTTTTATGTAAATGTGAAGAATGCTATAATAGCGTAGATTTCAATCCTTGCTATTTATTTCTTTATTCCTCTGTATCAGTTTGAGTTTTTGATACACAAACTGTTCTAGTAAGGTTGTCCTGCCATAAACCCTTGGTTTTTATGGTGTAAGGTTGTCCTTAAAATAACATCTGTATCAATCTCTCAATACTTGTACATTTGAGGTTGTCTTTAAATTTAGCATTGTGGGATTGTCTATTGCTATGTGTATTTAATTTATTTAAATTCTGCTGTTATATTTTAATTTGTCAAAGTCCTATTCACCCCCCTCTAGGACATATAGCTCGGCCTTTTCAAGTGGTATTAGAGCATAATAGTTCATTTTTAATTATTCTATTTGGATTTATTTCCTAAGCTAATCGATCTGAGCTATTTAAGATGTCAAATTTTGATAATCTTTCAATCACTAGGCCTCCACCATTTGATGGCTCCAATTATGTCTATTGGAAAGCCAGAATGAGGATTTTCTTAAAATTCATGGATGAGAGCGTGTGGCAAGCCACAATGACTGAATGGACCCCTCCTACCACTAAAGTAACTGGCATCGATGGATCCAAAACTATGAGAGTTACACCTTACTTCTCTTAGACCACACTTTAGAAAAATGAAAGTAGTGCCAATGCAAATACTTTAAATGCCATAACTTGCGCACTATCACCGGATGAATTCAAAAGAATCATATCCTGTAATATTACAAAGCAAGCTTGGGATATTTTAGAAATGACACACGAGGGAACAACAATCGTAAAAAAAATCTAAAGTCCAAATCCTCACAACCAAATTTGAGAAAATATGTATGGAGGAAAGTGAAACATTCATTGACTTTTATACTAGATTAAATGACATTGTTAACTCTATATGGGGTCTCGGTGATAAAATCCCAGAAAGTAAAGCCTATGCAAAGATACTACGCTTACTACCTGAATGGTTCAATTCAAAGGTGACCGCGATCCAGGAACTTCATGATACGGATAATATGAGGCTAGAAGAGTTAGTTAGTTCTTTACAAACCTATGAGTTAAGTATTAAAACTCCTAAAGGTAAATCCATCGCCCTTAAATCTTCTAAATGTATTTCTCAAGAAAATAGTAATTCTGATTTAGAAAATTCTAAAGATGATATGGCCCTTTTAACTAAAAAGTTTTATAAGATTTTTAACAGTAAAAAGAGGAATAATTTTCAAAAATCAAATGATAAGAAAAGATCTAAATCTAAAACTTGAAAATCTTTAAAACATAGTCAATGTTACAACTGCCATGAATATGGACATTTAGCGAACAAGTGTCTTAAAAAGGACAAACCTAAAAAGAAAGATATGTTGGCTACTTGGGATGAATCTTCTTGCACTAAAGCTTCTTCTGAATTAGAAGATTCTGAAACTGAGTCGGGTAATGAAGTCAAAGCCCTTATGACTCTAGCCAAGTTCACTTTTTCAGATCATGATGATTCAACTAGTGAAGAAAATCTGAATAGTGATCATGAAAATGAAGAAGATCTTCAAGATGCTTACAATGTCATATACAAGGAAAGTTGTAAGATTGCAGTAAAACTAAAACTTCAGAAAGAAAAGTTTTTTAAACTCAAAGAAAGTTTTGATACTCTTATTTTAGAAAAATCCTACATTTCAGATTCTTTTGAAAAAACTAAAAGCGATTTAGATTTCAAAACCTCCCTTATTGAAAATTTAAAATCTGAAAATGAAAAACTAAAACTCGAAGTCTCTTCACTTTTGAGTTTAAAGGACACATGGAGGTATGCCCAAGGTGATCCTAAGTTAGAAAAACTATTATCCGGATTTAGAAAATGTGGCGATCGATCCGGTTTGGGTTATGACAAAAATATTCTTCCCAAACATAAGAATACTCCTCCTAAGTTTGTGAAAGGAGAGTCTTCAAACTCAAAAGGGAAAAGTTCAAATCAAAATTATTCTAAAAATGCTAAAACTTTTCAATCTTTAAAACCTAAAAGTAACCATATCAACTATAAAAATCAGAATCGTTATCCTTTAGCTGAGAAAATTATTGATTTACTTAAGGAGCTCTTAAAATCTAACTTAATGGGTCGGTCTTATAACAACTACAATCATAAGACGACCAACTATACTCCTAAACCCAAAACAGTTATGAAATGGGTTCCTAAGGTTACTTGCTTGGTTACCCACACAGCTTTCAAAGCTTCAAGCCATTCAAAGTGGTACCTAGACAGTGGATGCTCCAGGCACATGACTGGTGACAAAGGTCTGTTCACCAATCTTAAAGACATGACTGATGGTTTAGTCACATTTGGTGATGGTAGCAACTGCAGGATTATTGGCCAAGGTACGGTTCAACTTTCTAACCTCCCATTATTTAAGAATGTTTTATATGTAGAAGGTTTAAAATACAACTTATTAAGCATTTCTCAAATATGCAATAAAAATCATAGCATAAAATTTTCTAACCCAGGGTGTGAAATTTTAAATAAAAACGGTTCTGTAATATTAACTGGTTGTAGAACTTCTGAAAATTGCTATATTGTAAGTGATACTAGCTCATCTAATCTATCGTGTTAATGGTCCATACCGATGAGACCGAGTTATGGCATAAACGCCTTGGACATGTACACTACCGTAACTTGTATAGATTGAGCAAAAGAGAGTTAGTAAGAGGCCTACCCAAACTACAAAAAATAGATAAAATATGTGACGAATGCCAGATTAGCAAGCAAACTAGGAGTTCTTACAAAAAGGTGGACTCCAATGCCACATCTAAACCATTCGAACTCCTCCATATGGATCTTATTAGACCAATTAGAACGGAGAGTCGAGGTGGTAAAAAGTATATTCCGGTAATCATTGATGACTTTACCAGATATACTTGGGTAGTCTTCTTAAGAGACAAATCAGAAACTCTTGATGAAGTTAATAGGGTACTTAAACATATCCAAACTGAAAAAGAGACTCAAGTCTGTAAGATCCATAGTGATTATGGATCAGAATTTGAGAATAGTGGTTTTGAGAAATTTTGCAGTGATTAGGGAATATCACATGAATTCTCTGCACCCAAAACACCACAACAAAATGGTATAGTAGAAAGAAAAAATAAAGTGCTTTAAGAAATGACAAATGTAATGTTAAACAGTATGAAGCTCCTTAAAAATCTTTGGGCCGAAGCCGTAAATACTGCATGTTATATAATTAACCATGTTTACACTAGAAAATCAAACGTTAAAATGACTTATGAAATGTGGTTTGATAAGAAGCCTACTGTCAAATACTTTCAAGTTTTTAGTAGCAAGTGCTATATTTTGCGTGACCGTGAAAATCTAGGTAAGTTTGACACCAAAAGTGATGAAGGGATATTTTTAGCGTATGCTCTAAATAGTCGAGCATATCGGGTTCTTAATAAGAGAACCGGTGTAATTCAGGAATCCATTAATGTGGTTATTGATGATCACTTGAAAACACCTTTCTCAAGTTCAGATAATGGTGAAGTAATTCTAATTGATAAACCAGATTATTCATCAAGTCAAAATAACTCTGAACTGAGAACTGTTAAAGACCATCCAACTAATCAAATTCTTAGAAACCCTCTCATTGGTCTACGCACTCATAGACAACTAGAAGATGTGTGTAAATACGTGTACTTTACATCCTAGATAGAACCGGCTAACGTAAAAGAAGCTCTTACTGATGAAAGCTGGATAGGTGCGATACAAGAAGAGCTTAATCAATTTGTTAGAAATGATGTTTGGTACTTAGTTTCTAGACCAAAAGATAAACATATTATCGGAACTAAATAGATTTTTAAAAATAAGTCTGATGAACTTGGTAATATAATTTGAAACAAGGCTAGACTGGTTGTACAGGGGTACACTCAAATTGAAGGCATCAATTATGATGAAACCTTTGCCTCAGTAGCTCGTCTTGAATTAATCAGACTATTTATATCCATTGCTTGCTTTAAAAAGTTTAAAATTTATCAAATGGATGTAAAGAGTGCTTTGTTAAATGGCGATTTGCATGAAGAAGTGCATGTTAAACAACTAACGAGTTTTGAAGACCCTAAGAATACTGATCATGTCTACCGCCTAAAAAAGGCTCTCTACGGTTTAAAACAAGCTCCTAGGGCATGGTATGAAAAATTGACTAAGTTTTTATTAAGTCATAACTTTATAATGGGAAGTGTTGATAAGACTTTGTTTGTAAAGAAACATAATGATCACAGTTTAATAATACAGATTTATGCTGATGATATTATTTATGGATCTACCTGTGCTAACATGACTGTTGAGTTTGCAGATCTAATGAAATCTAAGTTCGAAATGAGCATGGTTGGGGAGTTGAATTATTTCCTAGGGTTGCAAGTTAAATAGTAACCTGATGGTTTCTTCATTTCTTAAACCAAATATGTTCTGAACTTAGTAAAAAAGTTCGGATTTGAGAATGGAAAAAATTTTGATACTCCTATGTGTACGACTCTAAAACTCTCAAAGGACTCTACAGGTAAGAAAGTGGATCCTAAATTATATCGTAGTATGATAGGTAGTTTGTTGTATTTAACTGCAAACCGACCTGATATTGTATTTAGCGTAGGAATTTGCACTAGATATCAATCTGACCCTAAAGAGTCACATTTAACTACTATTAAGCGGATTATGCGATATGTCGCAAGTATAGCTAATCTGGGTCTTTGGTATCCACATGATACTAGTGTTCAATTAGCTGGTTACACTAATGCTGATTGGGCTGGTAACGTTGATGATAGGAAATCAACCAGTGGTGATTGTTTCTATGTTGGGAACTATTTAGTTTCTTGGCAGAGTAAGAAACAAAGTTTTGTATCGCGCTCTACTGCCGAAGCTGAATACATTGCAGCTGGTAATGCATGTACTCAACTTGTATGGATGAAAAGAATGCTAAGCGATTACAGAATTGCAAAGGATTCTATGGTTTTATATTGTGATAATTCCAGTGCAATTAATATATCTAAAAATGCAATCCAGCATTCACGAACCAAGAACATTGACATTAGATATCATTACATTCATGAATTAGTGGAAGAAAAGATAATTTCTTTGGAATACATTCTGACCGAGACTCAACTTGTTGACATATTCACAAAACTGCTCGACAAAAGCAGGTTTTCTAAATTGAAATTTGATCTTGGTATGTGCAATTTGAATTGATTATTCATGCATTTCTATATTATATATATATGTAACGTCTCGGAAAAATCCGTACAAAGACCCAAGTACCACCTCAGGTAGAAATCACCTAGGACCAAAACCTTTAGAAATTGGGTTAATGTTAGCAAGTGCTAAATTAGAGTACTTGTGAAATTAGCACTAATCACTTTCAATATGATCTGTAAGACCCAAACCGTGTAGTATCATTGGCGCTTCGTTACCTTGAAATCTAGAATCCATCCTTAAACCCGGTTGCTCTCGGAAGCACACCGAAATTCCGTATCGGACATGGACCGCACATCGAAATTCGATTACCCCGAAACTATATAGTTATGACCGCATTACTGGACTTGACAACTCACTCGAAAATCAAGTCTTAATTGTGTCTAGAAATGCACAACTTGAGCCCGGAATAAAGTGTATGAGAAACGTGAAAATATTTAGAAATAAAATCCGAATTTAAGTAATCTGAGTCGTGTCACTTGCGAGCCAAATATAAGGATTCAGACCGTCAGAATCTGACCCAAATACACCCTCGGATCAGGAAAAATGTCCCACACATGTCGGTGTACTTGTGGCCCTGATCGAGTGACCGTGACCGTTGAACTGAAACGGGTCTGCCACGGCTGATCTGTAAATTCGATCAGAATGAAAACTCAGCCTGACCTAGATCCATGGTCAGGGAGCTTAAGTCCGACCACACGTGGAAAAGGGGCCACCAGAAGTGCTCCGTTGGACCGGAACAGTCCGTATTTGGATATAGCCTAAGTATACCTTGGCCTTGGGGCCATTTCCATCAAACCTGGTCTTATATAAGGACCTTAAATCCTCACTCTCTCACCTCATACGAATTTGAGAAACCCTAGGAGAAAGAGAAGAGAAAAGAGAAAGGAAAAGAGAGAAAGTGAGAGTGAGAGTTGGAGATACTTCCTGGGATTCGATCCCGCTACTCCACGCACTCAATCGCCACTCCTGTATCGCTATACAGGCGATTTCGACTCCGTATTTAGGTAAGAAAGCCTAACCCTAACTTGTTTTAGGGTTTCTAACTATTGTAATAGATGAATAGCTGACCTATTCCTTGATGTAGGTTATTGTGGTGCCGTCGACAAGACTTAACTTTTAAAACTGAGTTCGTTACGAGTCTACCGACGAAAGGTGCAGATTATAAATGTTTAGGTTATGGTTTTCAAGGCTTTCAATGTTAGCTAATGATTTATGACTGACTTGAATTGCTATCACATACTTAGACACGTTGTTCCCGCACTTTACACATATATATGAACTATGTTGAATATTGTGTATTCTTGTGTTTGTTGAAATGTTTATATGTGTACAGATTCTGGATATGGATTTGCTATGATTAACTGTTGTAGACATATGGTTGAAGTATATGTGACAATTCCTTAGTGAGAGAATTTGCCCTAATACGTGCTATCACCAACATACGTCATGTATGTTGGAATATGTAGTCTAAGTGTTTGTCGAAATGTCTGAATGAACAAGTGTGTAATAAATTGTACGTTATATGGGCGTTGAGAAGAGATTCTTAACTATCTTAACGATGTGTATGATTTCCTCCACGTAACTTACATTCGTTGCCTGTTTTACTCAGGGACTACATATGTGTGAATTCATGTTTAAGTTGAAATCCATCAAATGCTCATATGTTAGTATGATTGGAATTGTTGATCCATTATTGTTCTGATTAGCTTGTATGATTATCTGTTATAATTGAATGTGTTTGGGACTACGGAATAGTCCAGGCAATCAATAACAGGTATTGAATAGGTGGCTGAGGTTGTTTCGCCACATAGGATGTGATCGATGAATCCGAGCCGTACTTGGGATGTCGGCAGTGGTTAGGCCATACGGAGTGCTTACGCACTTCATGTCGGTCAACTCAACATGTGCTCGTACTAGTCGAGCTCGTCAAGTAACCCGATTGACCCGATGTATGTTCACCATGTATGGACGCTACTGCTTGAATCTAAGGTACCAAACTCACCAGTGAAAATCCCTTTAAACCTTGGTACCTCGATCCGCTAAGACTCATGAGCCGGGCATGGTGGTATGGGACACCGTGGTCGAGCTGTCGGCCTACGCTGGGGTGACGAGCCTCCCCGTAGTGTCCAGTGAGCAACAGTCTTGTGAACCGAATACGATGGTATGAGACACTATATTCGAGCCAGTGTTCGAAATATCGATACTATCGGCCGATATATCGGCCGATATTATCATTATCGCACCCTTGTGAGACGATACAGTCACGATAACGCCCGGAAGATACCAAAAAACTCAAAATCCAGATATCGGCTAATATATCGTCGATATCGCACGATATTTTGACGATATCACGCGATTTCCTCTCCATTATTGTCGGACATCGACGTCATCATCCGAAAAAATCGGGAAAAAAAAATAGAGGGTAGATTTCGGTACCTGTAGAAGAGATCGCCATGATCGGAAGCTTCCATTTGGTGGGCCATTCGAATTGAAGCGCCATTCCTGGGTTACCGCAAATAACATCTCTGATTTTGGAGAGAAATTCGGCGACATCCAATGAGATTTGGGGGAGATTTTAGGGTTCTGGTTTCCGGAACCCTCTCTGTTTGAAAACCAAAGGCCGTTCGAGCCTTTTTTCTCGGACGCGGATTAGCTACTGACAGGTTGAGTAGCGAGATTGCTACTGAAGTGACGTCACCAAGTTACGTGGGTCCCACCATGATGAATGTGTTATATCCACAGGTCCATCCATTTGGAGATATCATTTTAGGACATGAGTCAAATAACGAGGGAGATAAAATTCTGTAATGGACCCCACTACAGAAAACAGTGGAGAAAGTGACATACACCGTTGAAACCTTCCTAAGGTCCACCATGATGTTTATTTGAGATCTGACCCGTTAATAAGTTAAAAAAGGCATTATAAAAGGGGAAAAAATATATCAGCTTAATCGAAAACTTTTGTGGCCCTCAGAAGTTTTTAATGGTGGGCGTCACTCTCTCTACTGCTTTCTGTGGTGGGGTCCATTGGAGCTTTGAATCTTAGTCATTCTTAGGCTAATGGCATAAAATGTTCTCTCCAAATTAATGGACGGTGTGGATACAAAACATACATCATGGTGGGGTCCACGGAACTTGGTGATGTCAATTCAGTAGCGAGTCTCGCTACTCAGCTAATCCCGCCCATGCGCGCACGGGCGCGGATTTCCTGCGAAAGCCATTCGCAGGAAGCTCCTGCGCTGGGAACTCATATGGGGCCCACCATGATGTTTGTATAGAATCCACCCTGTCCATCCATTTTTTGAGCTCATTTTAGGCTGTGAGACCAAAATTGAGAAGGATCCACGACTCAAGTGGGCTGTACTAAAGGAAAAGGTGATTAGGGAAATTCCTACCGTTGAAACCTCCCTGGGTTCTACAGTGATTTTTACACGCCATCCATACCGTTAATAGTGTCATTCCTACTGGGATGAACTCAAAAAAATAAATATTAAATGATTTAAAACTTCTGTGACCCACGAATATTTCAACTATCGAAATTTAATTCTCACATTTTTGACCCACTTGAGAATCGGGTACGGTTCATTTTTGGCCTCATGTACTAAAATAAACTCAAAAAATGGATGGACGGAGAGGATTTCTCAAAATCATCACAGTGAGGCCCACCTGGGTTCCGAGCGCAGGAACTTCTTGCGAAAGGCTTTCGCAGGAAATCCGCGTCCTGCGCGCACGGCGCACGACTGAACTGTGTTGACGTCACCAAGTTCTGTGGGTCCCAGCATGAGGTATTTGTTATATCCAGGCCGTTCGTCCATTTGGTGAGCTCTTTGTAAGGCTTGAGCCGAAAAATAAGACACATCCAAAGATCAACTGGACCACACTGCAAACAGCAGTGGTAGATTGAACGTTTACCATTGAAACCCTTTTGAGGGTCATGGAAGTTTTGGATCAATATGATATTTATTTTTCCTCTTCATTCAGGTCAGGTCTGTGTGACCTAATTAACAGATTGGATAGAAAATAAACATTATCGTGGGCCCTACGACCCAAGGAGGTTTCAACAATAGGAATTTTCCTACCCACCTTTTCCTTTAGTGCGGCCCACTTTAGTCTTGGATTCTGCTCACTTTTGCTCTCAAGTGCTAAAATGATCTCAAAAAATGAATGGACGAGGTGGATTTCTTACAAACATCATAGTGGACCCCACATAGGTTTTGAGCGAAGGAACTTGGTAGCAGCACCCCACCCCCAGTGTGGTGGGAAGTGGATCCCCTAATGAGTAGTGTACTTTGTAAACTTTGTGGGCCAACTATAATTCATGTATTTTATCCACTCCGTCCATCCATTTTACTAGATAAATTTATGGTTTGAATGAAGAGAAAAAACTATTATTAGCCTGAACCAAAACTTTTGTGGCCCACTAATGGTCAATCACCATTGTTTCCTATGGTATGGTCTACCTAATTATTGGATCTGTTTTATTTTTTAGATAATGTCTTGAAATGATATGGAAAAATGGATGAACGGGGTTGATACTGAATATAGTTGTTTTAGTTCAATCGGACAGCGCACAGCTTGGGACCTTATACAAAGGAAATTTATTATGTACACTTCTTTTTTGAAACTTTATGATTTAAAAGTGTGTATTAAGGGCTTTTTTAATAATCCCCAAAGTTTCATTAAAAAATTCAACCATTTTCCCAATGTTTCCCCATGTTTCCCAAAAAGTGCGATAAACTATGCGATACAAACGATATATCCCGTGCGATAACCGATACGTATCTGTATCCCAAGGGTGCGATACATTGTGCGATACCGATATTTTGAACACTGATTCGAGCTACTGGCCTACACTGATAAGGTGACGAGCCCTTTGTAGTGACCTCAAGCGTACGATAAGACTACGTAGAGGTGACGAGCCCTTATATAGCAACAAGAGTACACTAGGCATGCACTGATAAGGTGACGAGCCCTTTGTAGCGATCTAGAACCGTAACATCGTATGAGATTTACTAGGATTGACGACCCTAGAATGGATCCTCGTTTGAGAATTGATATAAAGGAGGTACCTTAGTTTTCCAATCTTACTGTAATGAAAGGACTAGTAAGAACCTGGTAATCACGTTCATGCACCGCACTGCATGTGTCGTTTAGCGTTGGGCAGAGCACTGAGGAAGTGACTGACATGCGTGACCGTTAGATGAAGATCGCAGAGGGAGTGCAGGCGAGGGCATGCATTATTTATTCACACTATTCTTGCATTAATCAGAGTACATAAGAATGTTTGATTGTATTGTTTTATCATTACTGCTTGACTGAATTGAGAACATGTTAACCTGTGCTTTATTGTTCCACTGAGTTGATCACTCACTCCCACATTACGAGACGGTGTTGTACACACCAACCAGACTTTGTCTTAGCTGCAAATGGAGAACCGACTGATGAGGCGGAGGCGGACTTTGTCAACGATGAGGATGCCTTCTCATATATGCAGTTTTCAGGTGGGTTCGCATAGACAGTTCTGATCGGTGGGGTTTCAGGGTCATACTTGTAGCGGACTATTACTTTTTGACATTTTTGTAATTTAAAACAATACATGTAATTATTGACCTAGCAATGCATACATACTTTGAGGACCTATACTGAGTTATAGCGCTATACATATTTGAGTAAGTCTTCCGCTTGCGTACTATAACTGTCCCTGGATTATGTATTGCTGATTTGACTTAATCTTATTCATGTTTTATGAACTAATATAGACAACATTTAATCATCATTAAATATGTTACATAAGTGATGCATTGGAACTCGGGAGTTGGACTTCTACTCGACCCCCGATTTTCAGGGAGTTACAAGTTGGTATCAGAGCATGATTTGGATTAAACCAGACTTGGATTATGGTCACACGACGTACGCTGACGCATTTAGACTTAGGTGGGTGTGAGAAAACTATAGAAACAAGCTTAGGTTGTCTAGTTTCGCCAATTGGCAAAAGTTACCATAAACGATCATTGAGATCGGGTTCGTACACATCCGTGATCGCTTGAGACGACCCCGGATCATCCCTAGACCGTCAATCGATAGGTTTAGACGATAATTTACCCAATACCAGCCTTCAACAATCGAGAAAATATGTAGTTACACTAGAAATTACACGAAATGACCTGAAACAACTCAAAACGGAGTCGGGGCCGAAACGAAACAATTTCAGGGGGACCCAGGGTGGGTCCCACACTTTTTTGGAGTCCAGGGGGCAGGAGGACCTCCTCCCATTGGTGAGCCATTGCCAGATGGTCCAGAGGTCGGCGAGGGCCTCGCCGGTTCCGCGAGGCCTCGCCGGCTAGTGGACCTGGCCGGGCGGGCCAGTTCGGGCCAACGCCCCTAGGGTGTTGTGTGGCCCACTGATGTGTGTTGGGTCAATTTTAAACCGTCCAAATACACCTCCCCTTCATAACCTATCCCTCTAAGCTTTCCTTTTTCCTCAAAACCTTTGTTTCTCTCTCAAATCTCCTCTCCATTCACCCATTTCATCATTTTCCTTCAACACATACACCCTCCCACCATTTTTCATCAAAACCCTCTCCTATCTCTCTCATTTCCTTTGATTTGAGAGCAGAAATCCCTCATTTGTGTCCCACATACCTTCAAGTTCAACAACCCCTCCTTTTTCCACCTATCTTCTCTTTTCCATGGCCATGTTCGAGCTTGTGACGACCATCTTCTCGATTTTCATGCTTCTTTTTCTCATGGGGAAGAAGAGGACGCCTACGGATGAGGCCGGGCTTAGTCACCCTACTCGTTCAAGGAGGCCTAGAGGCACCGCTACTAGTGCTAATATCGATCGAGAGATACGGACCAAGCCGGAGCTTGATCCCCAGGCTCCCCTCGAAAGGATCCTCCTGACGGATATGTCTCATGGGAGATTTCTGGGTCGCAGGGTCCTCTTTGAAGCTCATGTGGATGAGAAGCTCTTCGAACAATATCTGGTGATGGACCGCCTGGTCGAAGCCAGGTGGGGTCCTGTGTTCGAGGGTGAGTACCGCGCAAATGTGGGCACAGTCCGAGCCTTCTACACCCACATTCGAGAGCCTACGTTGGAGCCCTTGCAGTTCAAGATCCCTGTTGGTAGAGATCTGGAGGCCACAATTGATGCTGGGTTGATAGCTCGGCTTATGAAGATACCGCTTGGCGAAGTGCATGCAAGTGAGAAGAATTTGAAGAGTGTACGTGAAAGGGATCACCGCACGCGATTCCTTTGTGGACAACTGGCTCGCTGGAATCCGAACAACAGTCTCCTAGCAACTAATATGACGAATGACTTCCGCATGCTCCACCACATCTTCACGTACAACATGTACCCTAGGTGGAGCAACCGCAGCGAGTGCACCCGTCTGATGGTGGATTTCCTATACCAAGTGGGGCAGGGAGAGAAGCTGTGCGTGCCTACGCACGTTCTGCGGCAGATAGTTCTTACCGCACGCTCCACTAGAGCGTCTAATTCGCTCCCATTTGGCCGACTCATATGCAAGATCGCACGTGAGTTTGGCTATAGACTTGGGGCTGAAGTGCCGGTGC
The DNA here is from genome assembly GCF_029962835.1 of Magnolia sinica. Classification (NCBI taxonomy): domain Eukaryota; kingdom Viridiplantae; phylum Streptophyta; class Magnoliopsida; order Magnoliales; family Magnoliaceae; genus Magnolia; species Magnolia sinica. Next base: position 77,136,408 of record NC_080579.1, on the reverse strand, counting down.
CGACCCATTACATCAACGAAACTACTCTCAACCAGATGAAATTTGGGCCACGGTAGCGATAAGCCCACCTCGATGAAAGTGAGGACGAGATGGCTAGTGACGAGTATGAAAGCGAGAAGGAAAGCAGAGAGGAGATAGAAGAAGAACAGGAGGAAGAAGTGGAGGCGCTGGACACGGATGAGAGCTCCCCTCCTATGGCAACGGAGCATGACTCTGATCGGGCTACTAGGGAAGCCCGCTTAGCTCGACTTGAGGAGGGCCAGGCTGCCTTGCGCAGGAGATTATCGATGTCCAGGTCCTTGTGAAGCATAAGTTTAAGAAGGTGACCCGCACCTTGAAAACTATCCTGTGTTGCCTGAAGGATAAGGGCGCCCCTCCTCCGTCGCCAGACTCGGATGTCTAGTCATCTATGCCATTGCCCAGTAGTTTGTTTTGTTGCTATCTTAGAATGTTTGCGTTTTAAGGTTGATGGACCTAGTAGTATAGTAGGTAAGAAGTGTGTTTGTGTTTGGCAGTTGCTCTACGTTTGTAATCTTGCTTTGTAATAGCTTATATGCGTTTCCTGTCATGATTCATGTAATATGTATTTCATGTATTGTGATAATTTGGTAAATGAAATGCATGAAGTTACTTTAAACTGCGTGTAAATGCTGTGTGGTTAAGGTTGTGGGCATGCTGAATCTGACCTGGGTTGCACCCTACGTTGTATATAGGGAATGCCACCTAAGGCCACACGAAGTACAACACGGCTCACTCTTGGTGATTCGTTTGACGGGGCACCTCCCCTGAGCGATAGCCATACGGACCCTAGTTCAGGCCCGTCTCCCTCTGACACCATGCCGGACTCTCAGCCGGCCACTGGCCCCACCAATGGGCCTACACTTGTTGTGCCACCGGTTCCAGAGTAGAACCGTGCGTCCTCCTCGATGCCATCTGTACCTCAGTCGGCTCCCCCTACTGATAGGTTGGAGCAGATGATGTTGTTGATGCAGCAGCAGTAGGTATAGCAGCAGCAGCAGCAAGCACAGCAGCAGCAGCAGTTTTTGGCCACCATGGCAGGGATCTTTGCCCAGAGCATGGGTGTGGCTTCGCCTGCTCCATTTACACCCCCTGCTGGGAATGCAGGTGCCAACGGCCACTTTGAGCGATTCCAGCGCCTACGGCCCCTTACCTTTGCAGGTACTCACAGACCTGAGGAGGCCGAGTATTGGCTTGACTGCTTCTCTAAGATACTAAAGCCGCTGCACTGCGCAGAGCCCGAGCAGATGGAGTTGGTCACCTTCATGTTCGAGAAGGAGGCCAACTTATGGTGGGATAGTGTCCTCCGTACTGTTGCGGTCGGACACGTATGGACGTGGGCAGATTTTGAGACCCGCTTTCACGAGAAATACTATCCCATCACCTATTACCACGAGAAGGAGAGTGAGTTTTTTCACCTTCGACAGGGAGGGATGTCAGTGGTAGAGTACGAGAACAGGTTTACAGAGTTGGGCAGGTACGCCCCGTTGATTCTGGCAGATGAACCGATGCGTATACGACATTTTTCTGAGGGCCTGCGATCAGATATTCGCTCGAAGATGTGCTGCGCTAGCATACCTAGCTATTCTGAGCTAGTGAACATGTCCATAAGAGCTGAGCAGGACGGGGACGGGCAGTCCTGTATGCGAGCACCGATGGCTCCTAGGCCGCGACCAGAGATTTAGAGCAGACCATTCCTTGGGAAGAAGCCACGGGCAGATTCACTGCCGAGGCTGACGGCTTCACCTACCCTTGTGAGGCGACCTGATGTGTGGTGTGCCTACTGCAAGAGTCCAGGCCACACAGAGGTGAACTGCTTCACCAAGATGAGGGATAGCGGTTTCTCACCACCCCAGAGGGTCAACCGCCCGCTTCTCCAGGTTATATCGGCACCACCTCTACGCACAACACCAGCTCATCCATCATTCTGGCCACCTGTACCTCGATTTAGGCCGCCTCAACGGCCTATGGTACCTCAGCCTAACCGTTTTCAGCAGGCTCGAGTGCACTCACTTACAGCTGAAGCATTAGAGGCAGCACCTACGCCACCTATGGCTTTTGATGTTACGGCACACATCCAAGGTACTCTAGTCTTTTTATTAGTGGACACCGGGTCCACTGTCTCTATCATATCGTGCGCAGCAGTCAAGCGGCTAGGGTTGGAAACTAGTCCTATGGTTGGGGTGAGAATCCTTACCGCCACAGAGATTTTCTCGGATGCTACCAAGATCTGTAAGGGATGTTCGATAGATGTAGGGAGCGGGACAACGCTCCTCGACTTGATTGTCACCCCATTACATCATTATGATGTCATTCTTGGTATGGATTGGCTCACAGAGATGAAGGCAGAGATCGACCGTGATTGTAGAGTGGTGACAGCTTATGGACCAGAGGGCACGACCTTTACTTTCCCGGTGCAGGTCAGTTGGCCCTATCTCATTGATTGTTATGCTTCCATGCTGGAGGACGCTCATGGTCCAGTACTTGAGGACACTCTTGTGGTCCAAGAGTTCTCAGATGTGTTCAGGAAGATACCTGGACTACCCCCTCAGCGCGAAATTAATTTTACCATCGACCTAGTACCTGGTACGACACCTGTATCCCTTCCGACCTTTCGCATGGCTCCGTGCGAGATGGAGGAGATGAGGAAACAGATCGATGATCTGTTGGATGCAGGCTTTATACAACCCAGCGTGTCTCCATCGGGAGCGCCCGTGTTGTTTGTAAAGAAGAAGGATGGATCTCTGCAATTATGTATTGATTATCGCAGATTGAACCAAGTGACGATAAAGAACAAGTATCATTTGCCCATGATAGATGACCTGTTTGATCAGTTGAAGGGGGCAACATATTTCTCCAAGATTGACACCTGCAGTCGAGGTATCACCAGTTGCGCGTCAGGGATGAGGACGTGCAGAAGACGGCCTTCAGGACCAATTTTGGACACTATGAGTTTCTGATAATGTCGTTCGACCTTACGAACGCACCAGCCATGTTCATGGATCTGATGAACAGGGTATTTCGGCCATTTCTATTCTGATTCGTTATCGTGTTTATTGATGATATCCTGATATACTCTAAGAGTCGAGAAGAGCATGAGGAACACCTGCGAGCAGTCTTGGATACTCTGAGGAAGAACCAGTTGTTCGCCCAGTACAAGAAGTGCTATTTCTGGAAAGAGGAAGTCAAGTTTCTGGGACACGTGGTGTCCAGAGAAGGGATAGCTATAGACCTTGCCAAGGTAGCCGCAGTTCAGGACTAAAAGCAGCTCGGTTCGGTTACTGAGGTGAGGAGTTTCCTTGGTCTTGTAGGTTACTATCGACGATTCATTCGGGATTTCTCGAAGATAACTAGACCTTTGTCTCAATTGACACAGAAAGATCTGAAGTTCGCCCGGAATGAAAAAGCAGAAGCAGCTTTTCAGGAGTTGAAGGACAAGTTGACGTCCGCCCCTGTGCTAGTATTGCGAGAGCAAGGGGTCAAGTATACGATATATATGGACGTGTCTTGCGTCGTTTTGGGTGGTGTTTTGATGCAGAAGGACAGGGTTATTGCTTACCTGTCGCTACAGTTAAGGAAACACGAGGAAAACTACCCTACACACGACCTAGAGTTAGCTGCCGTCATGTTTGCCTTGAAGATCTAGAGGCATTACCTCTACGGAGAGGAGTTCGAGTTCTTTTGCGACCACAAGAGCCTCAGATATATATTCACTCAGTGAGACCTCCTGAATATGAGGCAGCGGCGATGGATGGAAACCTTGAAGGACTTCAAGTTCGAGGTCTCTTACCATCCCGGTAAGGCCAACCTTGTGGCAGACGCACTGAGTCGTAAGAAGGCATTGTCGTTTACAGCTTCGTTGATGATAGTAAAGTGGGACATGGTAGAGTTTGTGCGAGACTTTGAGTAGAAACTCATGGTGGAGGAGCCGTATGAGGGCATCGCACATATTCGAGTACAGCCCCTCATTGATGACAGGATTATTGCAGCTCAGGCAGACGATGAGCTGTTGGCGAAGATGAGAGAGGAGGTTAGTGCAGATGAGGACTTCGAATGGAGAGTTGGCACGGATGAGGGCTTACGTTACCGTGGCCACCTATGCGTCCCGAACCTCCCTGACTTGAGGAAGGAAGTTCTTGAGGCCACTCACGATTCAAGGATGGCTATGCATCCAGGCAGTACAAAGATGTATCGTGACATGAAGAGGTCGTACTGGTGGGATAATATGAAGGCTCACATAGCAGATTATGTATCTTGTTGTCTCACGTGCCAGCAGGTTAAGGTAGAGCATTGCCGACATCTTGGACTACTTCAACCCATGCCCATATCAGAATGGAAGTGAGATTTCATCTCTATGGATTTCATCTCAGGGCTACCGAAGACGAGGAAGGGGCATGATTCCATTTGGGTGATCATGGACCGGTTGACGAAATCAGCTCATTTTCTCCCTATCAGAGTTTTGAACTCTGCAGACGAGTTGGCCAGGTTATACATCAAGGAGATTGTACGTCTACATGGAGTTCCCTTGGAGATCGTGTCAGACCGAGACACACAATTTACATCCATTTTCTGGACTCGCATCCAGGAAGCGATGGGTGTGAAGTTAAAGTTCAGTACCGCGTTTCACCCATAGACTGATGGGCAGACGAAAAGGGTGAATCAGATTCTGAAAGATATGTTGCGGGACTGTGTGCTGGATTTCAAGGATAGTTGGGATGACTGTCTTCCTTATGCAGAGTTCGCCTATAACAACGGCTTCCAGGCAAGTATTGGCATGGTTCCTTACGAGGCACTGTATGGGCGTCCGTGTAGGGCACCGCATTGCTGGGTAGAGGTTGGTGAGAAGAGCTTGATTGGCCCCGAGTTAGTTCAGGCGACTTTAGAGAAAGTCGACATCATCAGGCGCCAACTTCTGACAGCGTAGAGCAGAGGCGGTGACCGCTAGAATTTGAGGTCGGAGACCATGTATTCCTCAGGGTTTTCCCCATGAGGGGAGTCCTTCGGTTTGGCAAGAAGGGGAAGCTCACGCCTCGATTCATTAGCCCATTCCAGATACTTGATCGAGTGGGGGCGGTAGCGTACCGCCTTGCTTCGCCCACACCACTTGTGGGCGTGCATAACGTATTTTATATATCTATGCTGAAGAAATACGTTCCCGATCCTTCCCACATTATTAGATGGGAGCAGATCCAGTTGAGCGAGGATGCTACATATATACTGTAACCAACGCATATCCTAGACAGGAAGGAACAAGTGCTGCGTAGCAAAGTTATTCCACTGGTGAAAGTGTTGTGGACGCATCATACGGAAGAAGAGGCTACTTGGGAGACAAAAGCTGAGGTTCGAAAGAACTACCCTCGATTCTCGAGGAGTATGAAAAGGTACTAATTTCAAGGATGAAATTTTTCTTTAATGGGGGTAAATTGTAACGTCTCGAAAAAATCCGTACAAGGACCCGAGTACCACCTTAGGCAGAAATCACCCAGGACCAAAACCTTTAGAAATTAGGTTAATGTTAGCAAGTGCTAAATTAGAGTACTTGTGAAATTAGCACTAATCACTTTAAATATGATTTGCAAGACCCAAACCGTGCAGTATCATTGACGCTACGTTACCTTGAAATCTAGAATCCATCCCTAAACCCTGTTGCTCTCGGGAGCACACCGAAACTCCGTATCAGACCTATACAGCACGTCGAAATCCGATTACCCCAAAACTATACAGTTATGACCGCATTACTGGACTTGACAATCCCCACGAAAATCAAGTTTTAATTGTGTCTACAAATGCACAACTTAAGCCCGGAACAAAGTGTGTGAGGAATATGAAAATATTTAGAAAAAAGACTCTGAATTTAAGTAATCTGATTCGTGTCACTTGCGGGCCAAATATAAGGATTCAGACCGTCAGAATCTAACCCAAATACACTCTCGGATCAGGAGAAATGTCCCACAAATGTCGATGTACTTGTGGCCCTGATCGAGTGACCGTGACTGTTGAACTGAAACGGGTCCACCACGGCTGATCTGTAAATTCGATCGGAACAAAAACTCAGCCTAACCTAGATCCATGGTCAGGGAGCTTAAGTTCGACCGCACGTGGAAAAGGGGCCACCAGAAGTGCTCTGTTGGACCGGAACAGTCCGTATTTGGATATAACCTAAGTATACCTTGGCCCTGGGGCCATTTCCATCAAACCTGGGCCTATATAAGGACCTTAAACCCTCACTCTCTCACCTCATACGAATTTGAGAAACCCTAGGAGAGAGAGAAGAGAAAAGAGAAAGGAAAAGAGAGAAAGTGAGAGTGAGAGTTGGAGATACTTCCTGGGATTCGATTCCGCTATTCCACGCACTCAACCACCACTCCTGTATCGCTATACAGGTGATTCCAAATCCATATTTAGGTAAGAAAGCCTAACCTTAACTTGTCTTAGGGTTTCTAACTATTGTAATAGATGAATATCTGACCTATTCCCTGATATAGGTTATTGTGGTGCCGTCGACAAGACTTAACTTTTAAAACTGAGTTCGCTACGAGTCTACCGGCGAAAGGTGCGGACTATAAATGTTTAGGTTATGGTTTTCAAGGCTTTCAATGTCAGCTAATGATTTATGACTGACTTGAATTGCTATCACATGCTTAGACACGTTGTTCCTGCACTTTACACATATATATGAACTATGTTGAATATTGTGTATTCTTGTGTTTGTTGAAATGTTTGTATGTGTATGGATTCTGGATATGGATTTGCCATGATTAACTGTTGTAAACATATGACTGAAGTATATGTGACAATTCCTTAGTGAGAGAATTTGCCCTAATACGTGCTATCACCAACATACGTCATGTATGTTGGAATATGTAGTTTAAGTGTTTGTAGAAATGTCTGAATGAACAAGTGTGTAATAAATTGTACGTTATATGGGCATTGAGAAGAGATTCTCAACTATCTTAACGATGCGTATGATTTCCTCCAAGTAACTTACATTCTTTGCCTGTTTTACTTAGGGACTACATATGTGTGAATTCATGTTTAAGTTGAAATCCATCAAATGCTCATATGCTAGTATGATTGGAATTATTGATCCATTACTGTTCTGATTATCTTATATGATTATCTGTTATAATTGAATGTGTTTGGGATTACGGAATAGTCCGGGCAATCGGTAACAGATACTGAATAGGTGGCTGAGGTTGTTTCGCCACATAGGACGTGATCGATGAATCTGAGTCGTACTTGAGATGTCGGCAGTGGTTAGGTCACACAGAGTGCTTACGCAGTTCATGTCGGTCAACTCAACGTACGCTCGTACTAGTCGAGCTCGTCAAGTAACTCGATTGACCCGATGTATGTTCACCATGTATGGACGCTAATCTAAGGTACCGAACTTACTAGTGAAAACCCCTTTAAACCTTGGTGCCTCGATTCGCTAAGACTCATGAGCCAGGCATGGTGGTATGGGACACTGTGGTTGATCTGTCGGCCTACGCTGGGGTAACGAGCCTCCCCGTAGTGTCCAGTGAGTAACATGGTCTTGTGAACCGAATACTGTGGTATGAGACACTGTATTCGAGCTGCCGGCCTACACTGATAAGGTGACGAGCCCTTTATAGTGACCTCAAGCGTACGCTAAGACTGCGTAGAGGCGACGAGCCCTTACATAGCAACAGGAGTACACTAGTCCTGCACTGATAAGGTGACGAGCCCTTTGTAGCGACCTAGAATCGTAACATCATATGATATTTACTAAGATTGACGACCCTATAATGGATCATCGTTTGGGAATTGATATAAGGGAGGGACCTTAGCTTCTCAATCCTACTGTATGAAAAGGACTAATAAGAACTTGGTAATCACGTTCATGCACCGCACTGCATGTGTCGTTTGGCGTTGGGCAGAGCACTGAGGAAGTGACTGACATGTGTGACCTTTAGATGAAGATCGCAGAGGGAGTGCAGGCGAGGGCATGCATCATTTATTCATACCATTCTTGCATTAATTAGAGTACATAAGAATGTTTGATTGTATTGTTTTATCATTACTGCTTGACTGAATTGAGAGCATGTTAACCTGTGCTTTATTGTTCCATTGAGTTGATCACTCACTCCCACATTACGGGACGGTGTTGTACACACCAACCAGACTCTGTCTTAGCTGCAGATGGAGACCCGACTGATGAGGCGAAGGAAGACTTTGTCAACGATGAGGATGCCTTCTCATATATGCAGTTTTCAGGCGGGTTCGTATAGACAGTTCTGATCGGCGGGGCTTCAGGGTCATGCTTGTAGTGGGCTATTACTTTTTGACATTTTTTTAATTTGAAACAATACATGTAATTATTGACCTGGCAATGCATACATACTTTGGGGATCTATACTGAGTTATAGCGCTATACATATTTAAGTAAGTCTTCGGCTTGCGTACTACAACTGTCCCTGGATTATGTATTGCTGATTCGGCTTAATCTTATTCATGTTTTATGCACTAATACAGACAACATTTAATCATCATTAAATATGTTGCATAAGTGATGCGTTGGAACTGGGGAGTTGGACATCTACTCGACTCCCGATTTTTAGGGTGTTACAATATACTTGTTAGTTTGTATGTTTAAATTTCAAATTTTAATGAAAAATGCACATTTTTGGTTGTGCACGACCAGTCGAGTATATGCTTTACCAGTCATGGCACGACCGATCGAGCATGTACTCGACCAATCGTGGTATCACGGGTTTGACCTTTATTTGGGAAAAAATTCATTTTTCTTCTCTTTGGGCTTCTTCTCCAACGGATCTAAGTACGATCGGTCGAACCCATCTCCATAAATCTTCAAGGTTAGTGCTTTATTTCCATTTTCCTTATAGATTCAAGTCCATATCACTTCTTTTTCATCTTTGGAGTGATTTATTTCTTGTTTCATTGAGGTTTTTGGAGTTTTCTTCTCCAAAATCTGATTTTGAGAAATTCCACTCTATCTCTTTTGTAACATTTTAATTCATTGATTTCCTAGTTACAAATGGAAGGTAGAAGCAAAAAAGAAAAGTTCTCGTGGTCCTTCAACATCTAGATCGACACCTATCACAAGGCGCCACCTTCGGTCACCCGAAGATGATCCTCCCAATGTGCGGGATTTAAGGTTACGCAATGTGATAGTTGAATGACCTGTTCAAGTTGAACATCTTACTCCATTTGAAATCCTTCCTCTTCTCCAATTTGTAGGATGGGCTAACATTCTACATTGGGGTGAGCCGGCATACCGGTCTATTGCGCAAGCTATGTTTGTATGTATTTCTGATTTTTCAACTGAAAATTTAACTTTTATTATAACAACTAGAGAAGGTCCATTTGAAGTATACCGACATCTGATTTCTGGCCTATTAGACATACCTGTCAATGATGAAGGTATTCCAATTAGTACTCTAGTGGCTAAACCATTTGAATTAGAAAAATGTATGCTTACTAGAGCATTGTGCAATATAGATGTGCAATGGAGTCAAAATGGGAATGCGCTTGCTTCAAAGTATTTGTTACCTAGATACAGGGTCCTCCACAGGATATTTATTTCAAATCTTTATCCACGTTCTGGTAACAAAACCGAACTCACCTCATTCATGGTTCGGATTCTGCATTCTATCATCTCTGGTATAAATGTTTATCTTCCTTCTTTAATCTGTCATTCCATCATACAATTTCGTCTCCATCCTGGACACATTGATATCCCTTTTGCATATCTTACGAGTGTATTAGCCACCCATATGTTAATGGCTATGTCTGTTGGAGAGGCTCCTATTCAACACCTTATTTTCAACAACTCAAATATAAACAAAATGAAGTTGAGGTTGGCTGCAAGCCAGGTCAATGTGGGTGGTGGTGGAGCTGAAGTAGTAAATGAAAAAGAAGGCGATTTACCTCTTGATGACATAAACATGGATGATATTTTTGATGAGCTCGAATCAGATTCTGAGGCTGACCCTGATTATCAGCCTTATAATTTTGCTGAGAGGTTGCATTCTCATGAGGAACAGGTGGCTCAGATTCGTGTAACCCAAGATTCACAATTTGCTTATATGTGTAAATATATGAGGCGCATTAATAAGGGTTTACATCAGATTGATCCATCTATTCCTGCTCCCTCTTCAGGATCTGATTAGTATTTTCTAATCTTGGTTTGTAATAACTTTAATGCTACTTGGTTTATTTTGTCTTGTAAGGTTATACTTGACTTAACTTTGTAGTACATGGTTGAACTTGGTTACTTATGTTTGAATTTAACTTGCTTATTAATTTAATATGTTGTCTATCTTGATCATTTATTCCTCAATACTCTTCTTATTTTTCCTTCTTTATATCTTTCCACTTCCATATATTGGTTTCTTCCTTTGTCATATTGTGACAAAAAGAGGGAGAAGGTTGTCATGCTTGATCTATGATATGTGGATTGTGGCATGGGTTGTTTGTGAATGATTCTATTTTGAGAAGGGAAGTTAAGTAAGGGGGAGTATTGTTGGAGGAATTGAAGCGAATTGATGCTTTGTTTTTATAACTGGTGCATGATTCTTTAACCAGGTTGTAACTGGTTTCTTTTTATAACTGGTGCATTATTCTTTATGCATATAATGTTTATGTTATTGTGGAGTATGTTTTGTCACAAATTTAACAAGGGAGGAGATTGTAAGTGCTATGATTTCTAGCTCCTATAATTGTCAAATTTTGTATTGCTAAAACCTCTCTTGGAATTTGTGTCTTGTGTAGCTCTTCTACGTAATGAAGACGTTGCATCACTCAAGAACAAAAGTCTTTACTTCGAGAAATGCAAGATTACATGGTCATCAAGTGATTATTCAATGTTCAAGATTCATAATTCAAGCTCCAAGTCAAGATAAAGTCTTTTTACTTTGTACCTCAAGCTCAAGATTTAAGATATTTCAAGTTCAAGCTTCTTAAGGCTACAAATTCAAGTTTGAATATTCTTCGAAAGGTCACAAGTTCAAGCTTCATTCTATGACAAGATCTCAAGCTTCGTGAACTTCAAAGATCAACTTTCAATTGAAGGAAAGGAAGTTTCAATGTTCATACTTCTTGTTTAAGGTATGAATGACCCTAAATTGACCATAGGATAGGTCATTTTGAATACATAATTCAATTGGATCATTTTATAAGTGAATAGTCTGTTTCTCAACTAGTCCTGTACTCTGTTCGACTAGTCCTAGCATTGGCTCGACCAGTCCTAAGTTTGTTGTAAATTTTCAAAATTTTTTGTTAAGCCTCGACCAGTCCTGGAGACTGCTTGACCGGTCGTGTAAATAGTGTTCGACTCGTTCTAGACCAGTCCTGTAGCTACGACTCAAAATCCAGTAACTATTTCAGGTTCCACACGACCAATCGTGGACAGGTCATGACTAGTTGTGGAGGTCCCTCGATCGGTCGTGTAGGGTTTACGACCAGTCGTGGATTGACTTTATCTTATGGTGCTCAAATTTCAAAAATCTGTTGGTACTACGACCAGTCGTGGTATCCTTAGGACCAATCATGAACATGATTTCTTCACTTATAAATAGAGCGTGAATTTTAGAGTTTTTCATTCAATTCAAGATAAATTAATACGCTATTCTGAGAGATAAGTTAGTGTTCTTTTTAAGCTATATTGTGCTCATTTAATATTCTCTTAATTTAACTTTGTTATATTTGATTTTGTATTCTATTTTTCATTCATATTTGAAGAAGAGATTCAGGATTGCCCTTTTCTTGGAATCAAAATCAAATAGAGCTAGCCCAACTTAATTTAATTTAAAATCAATTTAGAACCTAGAACCATTTCATAAGTGAGTTTGGACATTAAACTTCTACATTGAAATTCTACTCCGATTTGGTTCTTTCGGACGGCATCAAAAAGAGAATATCCAGGTATTTTATATTATTGTAAATTTCTGTTTTGGTTTTTGAGATTGTGCCAGAAAAATCTCTGTTTTGGTTGAGGTGATCTAGAAAACTCAGAGTGTGGTGTTTTTGAATTGTGTAAGCCCACTTGAAAGACACAATTGTGAGGGTTTTAGGTGAACCTGGAAAAACCTATTTTCATAGTGAACGCTAATATCCACTGTGTGAGGATCTTAGGAGTGGAGTAGTTGTGTGGCGGTTTTTCTAAACAGTTGGTGTACACACAAGCGAACCAGTATAATTTCTGGTCTTGTGGTTTGATTGTTTATTTCTTTTTGTGGATGATTGTAATTTTCCTTTTTGCATTGTGGAGAATGTTGTAATTTCTTTTATGCAAATGTGGAGAATATTGTAATAGCGTAGATTTCATTCCTTGCTATTTATTTCTTTATTCCTCTGTATCAGTTTGAGTTTTTGATACACAAACCGTTCTAGTAATGTTGTCCTGTCATAAACCCTTGGTTTTTATGGTGTAAGATTGTTCTTAGAACAACATCTGTATCAACCTCCCAATACTCATACATTTGAGGTTGTCTTTAAATTTAGCATTGTGGGATTGTCTATTGCTATTTGTATTTAATTTATTTAAATTCCGCTGTTAAGTTTTAATTTGGCATAGTCCTATTCACCCCCTCTCTAGGACATATAGCTCGGCCTTTTCAGAATGTTCTTCTATCTTCTCTGTTATTATTAAATAAGATAGTACCAAAATGAAACACATTTGTCTCTATGTTAAAACAGTAGTCGAAAGTTATAGTCTACCAATGTCTTTCCAAGAGTATATTCTATATGTGAAATGGATAATTGACTATAGAGTTATAGTCATTGAAAGTCATAATGTGAACTATTCTTTGAATCAAACTTTTTAGCAAAATATTAATTATTTGAATGTTTACGAAATTAACAATGACTTTGTCTGCATCAATAGTAGTTTAAGGGTAACACATTGAAGTACAATATCATCATACACACGATATTGTTCAAAATAAAGAAGTAACTACAAGTTTCTTGCCTTTAGTTGATATGATTGGTTAATCTCGTTGACAATGGTTGTAGGTGTAGAATTATTTGTAAGTATACATGCTTATTGTTGGAATTTTTTTTTGGTTTAGCATAATCCGATAGTGCAATTTAACATTCCATTTAGAATCACTGCTTGCAATAACATCAGATTTCTATGATAAAAAATTCAGTGATAAATGGTGGATACCTTACCTTATGCAATTGAGTTATGAAATGCGCAGTTTTTCACAATAGTTTTGTTGATATCGATCCTCTAATGGAAGAGGTCCCTCATTGACTATGCAAATGATAGGTGTCGAGAGAATTGCCCTTTACATCACTGGTAGGGGATGAATGAGATGTACACCATCCACTAGGTGAACTACACACTTCAAACATGTAAAAGAGAATAGAAAGAATAATGAAGATGGAAGGGAATGAGTGAAACCCTCTTTCCTCTTTCTCAAAGTGGAGCCCAAGAGGACTAAGTATGTAGAAGGGTTCTCTCATTTTCTTTTCTTTTTTCGTTTCTCTGTAATAGGATCTTTAAATAAGAAAGGAAGTTAGTATTTCAAGGGTTTTACTAGTATATTACACACCACAATCCTATAGACTTCTTTATACCTTACCATAAAGGAAGTTCATTGATCTGCCTCCTTTATACACACACTCATGATATAATTTTTCAATTACTAAAGTCGTCCACCATAGATCTAGATCACATTCTGATTAAGTAGTGAACTATCAAATATAGGCCACAAGGTCCCAAAATTGAAGTAGATATAATTTTCAGGTGGACCACAACAAGAAATAATGGTCATTGAACGCCCACCATTAAAAACTTCCTAACATCCGCCATAATGTTATTAACCATCTAACCTGATGATTAGGTCACGTAGGATGAAGGAGGGAAAAACAAATATAAACTTCATCCAAAACTAGCCCATTAATCGCCAATCAACACTGTTTCCTATGGTATGGTCCACCTAATAATTAGATCTGCTTTATTTTCCAGATAATGTCAAAAAACGATGTGAAAAAATTGATGGACGGTGTGGATACATGATACATAATTCAAGGTGGGCCCCACAATAACCCCACAGTAAGGGCAGCACACTCTTGGATGATGACGGGGTCTCACCTAATCCGCTCTCCATCTAGATTAAGCACCTACCATCATCTCATTATCCATTGCATGATGTCCAGTGATGTGGCCCACTGGCAGAGGACCAAGAGTTTCGTGCACGTGCATTGGTCCGAGGAAGATCATGGACTAACCGGGATGCAGATTAGCTATTGACAGCTTCAGTGGCTATCTCGCTACTGAAGTGACATCATCAAGTTTTATGGGCCCCACCATGATGTATGTGTTGTATCCACACCATCCATCCATTTTGTGAGATCATTGTAGAGCATAAGCCCAAAAATGAGGCAGATCCAAAGCTCAAGTGGATCCCATTATAGGAAACAATGGGGATAGTGACTCCCATTGTTGAAACCTTCCTAGGGCACATGATATTTATTTGAGATCCAACTTATTCATAAGTTCACACAAACACAAAAGAAGGGAAAACACAAATATCAGCTTGATCGAAAAGTTCTAGGCCCCTAAGAAGTTTTTAATGGTAAGCATTCAATCCCCATTGTTTTTTTATGGTGGGGTCCACTTGAGCTTTATATTTGCTTAATTCTTTAGCTCATGTCCTAAAATGATCTCGCCAAATGGATGGACAGTATGGATACAACATATACATCATGTGAGGCTCATAGAACTTACCGACATCACTTCAGTAGTGAGATAGCTACTAAAGTTGTCAGTAGCTAATTTATGTCCGCAAGTATTAACCTTTTAATAAATTTCTAAAAAGAATTTTTATGGGCTTTAAAATTAAGAATTTTAAAATAAAATATAGATAAATAACTATAAGTATCATTATAAATACGTACTTAGGAGTTCTTATGACCAAATAAAAAACATTCATTGATAATACTGATAGAAGAGGAAAATATGGCTATAACTGAAGTTGTTGTCATTATCTTACTATGCATGTTCATGTGTGCAGTGAGTTATATTTCTCTTTTTTCTTTGTTATTTTGTTGTTTGAGAATGTATGCCTCGATATGGTACAGTGGCTGCTTTTCACCATAGAGTCGCATTGTAAATAATGATTTGAATAGTTCCTGTTCTGGATTCTATATTGCACAATATGGTAAGAAACATTTGTTGAACCAGGGATCCTATGTGAATATTCAATTTCTCATATTAAAATCTAAGATTCAACATTTAAGATCATCAATGAAGCATGTTATAAAAAATATAGCTTTTATATGGTGTTATTAAGAATATGAATGGTTCAGATCAATCTAAAATGCAATCAAATGATGGAAACCAACTAATATACCTAACAGTGTGGTACTGTCTATTGTACCCCTATAAAAATTTTACTTTAACTTGTGGAAATTTTTGACTTTTGTTAGATAAAATTTCAGGGAGATGGTGTGCATCAAGAGCCAGCGTGCATAATTTTTTTACTAGTGAAAATCTCAACATGT
The DNA here is from genome assembly GCF_029962835.1 of Magnolia sinica. Lineage (NCBI taxonomy): Eukaryota > Viridiplantae > Streptophyta > Magnoliopsida > Magnoliales > Magnoliaceae > Magnolia > Magnolia sinica. The sequence goes on along the minus strand of NC_080579.1, from coordinate 77,120,895 downwards.
ATTTCAAAATTGAAGTTTAGAATTTTAAAATTTGCAATGCTTCTGGATTCCATCCTACCATAATATGGCATGGCAATTTTGGACACAAATATATGCTTGTCCGTTACTCAAACAAAATCATACATGGAAGATGGATGGTTATAGAGAAAGTTGTTAAGGATTAAATGTAAGTTTGTTGCCCTACTGATGAGTGAATCATGTGGGTCATTAAATAATATGGTCGAATGATGTTTTCAATAGTTAAGGGCCCTAGAATCCCAACTACCAAGCATGTAGGAGATCAACTATTCATTAGGAACGTGCCTTGTATTAAAAAAATCTCTCCTCTTGATCAAGAACTTCACTAAATTTTAGATGATTAAGTAAGATGAAAACATGATGTGTAAATGTATAAAATAAATTGCATTTGATACACTTTGTATTTTAGGGGCTGTTTGGTAAGTGATATTAAGGAGGATAAGGTGGGATGAATTAACAATCCCACCTCTCGAATCCAACTAACACATTTGGTTTACATGTATAATGGGACAAAAAACCACTTCGGGTCCCATGCTAAAACAACGGGCGAGAAGGGCAGGATTTCTCATTTCCCACTTCGTATGGGATGACTGATATCTTATCTCCTTTCTCATCCCTCCATATTCAAGAGAGAGAGAGAGAGATGAAAAACCCTCGTTGGACATCACGTTGTATCCCGCCTTATCATCGCTTTGGATTCAAGAGAGACAAGGGTTAGAGATTTTTGCATACCCTACCCACATGGAACTTGAAGGTGATTGTACGACTCTTCACCTTCATTACAATAGAAGACAAGAGGGGGAAGCCTGTGTATATATATCAGGTGAGGTGTTGTGGGATTACAAACACAGTCGATGGTGGGAAGAGGCATTATAAGACCCTAACCCATGTGTGCACGTCATTCCTTTAGGTCACGCGGTCCTACCAGTCGAATCCCGCGACCCGCCACCTCGGATATTGTTTGCGGTCATCCTCAAGTTTGGTCATGTCAACCCGACTCAGATCGACCCGAAACCTATGCCATTACGTCCGCATCGGTGCCGCGGTTCCAACGCCGCATCCTGTGCGTGAATCCGAAGTGTACATCACAAGTTATGGGCCATGCTCAATATGGACCATTGATGTGTGGATGTTGGACCCCACCCTAGCTCCACAATTTCCTCATGTAGTGGATGATGCCATGCCTATGTTTAGGGTTTCTAGAAAACCTACAACCCTATAGCTACATGCCTACCCTACCCTATGAGCATTGTTTGTATCTCCCTAGCTAATGAGTGCTTTCTCTAACTAAGGAGCTCTCTTTTAGAGAGAGCAATGATTACTCTCTTTCAACCCCTCCTAACCTCCATTTCCTTCTCATTTTCTCTCTAACTCTTTCTTCTCTCCTCTTCCTAGCAACCCTCCAATGTCCCCAACCCTCCAAATTTTTCAGCCCTCCTACCTCAAATCCTCTCCCAATCTAACCCTTCTTAGCTCATCTCACCCATAGAATCATCTCCCTTGGAGCTTCTAGTTGATGGTGGTGTAGATTTCAAGCTAGATCCTTAAGGTGGGTATGCATGTAATTGGAAATTCAGATTTCTTCCATTTCTTACTTGTTCCCCCTTTTTCTTTCATGTTGAAGCTTGTGGGGCCCATCAAATGATGGTGGTGCCCCCAAGATTTCATGGATGAGACTCATAGCCCATCTTACTTGCATGCATGTTCCATGCGAGGGACCATTCTCCATGGATCCCTTCATAGCCTTTCTTTCCTTGATCAGGGATCCTTGGGTCATCTAGACCCTTAATCTTTGGTGGAGATTGCATCTCCACCATAGATCCTAAGTAAAAATTCTATGATCATATAGATCTTTGTATATCATGTGATAGTGGAATATGTATGCATGTGTGATGAGGGGAAAGGCCTCAATGTGGCGGAGACCCTTCCCTTGTGGCCGTATTCTTCTTCTTTTCTCGTTAATTCATCTTTGATCATGAGTGTGTGGCCCACTTTGTGAATAAAAAAAATTCAGACCGTCCAAAGTGGGAGGATGCCCATGGCAGTCCACCCTTGGACGTGTGGCCCCAAAATCCTCCTAGATGGGGTACATGCAAAGGTGTTTTTACGGTAGAGATGGTCTGAAAGTTTGTGGGGCCCACTAGGGTGGACCAAACCATGATTTTATGGGATTAAATCCCCTTTTATTAGTGTTTATGAATTTATTTAAATCAGATATATGTTGTTGTCCAGAATGTCTGGACAAATTTTTGGGCCATCTTGGGGCCTGATTTTTGGACTTTTGATAGGGTGATTGATACCATATAATATATGATTCTCGAAGGTGTATATCCCACCTATAAGCATACCAAATTTCAGCCCCAACTGATCCCATTTGAGACTCCAAAAGGGTGGGCCAACATGATGGACTGCCAGATTTTTCTGTTGTGTAGTCCAGCAACATTACCTCAAGAAAACCTTAATTTAAAAATTATTTTGATGAAGGTGGACCCTCGTTTTGGGTTCCATCTTGTTGTAGACATGATGAGGGACCTTAGCCCTCAATTTCAAGAATTATAGAGGCCTTGGACCCACTCCATTGGAGTGCCCAAATTTAGGATAGCAACATGTATATTGCTAAATTTTTCTACCTTGCTGTCCTCTCCATGTTTGTAGCAGTAATTGGGCTCAGCCCATTGGGGCTTTTGTGCATGATTGTGGAGCCCACCTTGTGATGTTTTAGAGGCCTTTGGGGCCATGGTTGTGGGCCAACTAGTTGGACCAGTGAGCATGACTGGACGTCCAGCTGGTGGACGTCTAGCCATGCTGGTTGTCCCTAGCCTAGGCCCATCATGATGTATGTTTTCCATCCTTTCTGTCCCTCTATTTTTATGGGGCCCATGTGGGTGGGTCCACCCTAGGTGGACGTCCCCTGTGTGGCCCACCATTGGGGCATGAGGAGCCCACCTTGATGTGTATTTGGCCATGCCGTCCATGGCCTTGGACTGTCCCACCCTTGGGACGCCCATGCCTTGGGCTACTGCTGGGCCTGTGTTCCAGCAGCAGACCCACTTATGTTGAAGTGACAAATCCCCTCCTCCACCTGGTGGGGGCCCCCTATAAGAAGTACTAGCCCTTATGGGATTAATTCCCTCACACTTTGACAAGTTTCTGGGCCTCAATAGGCCCAGGAAATTAGGTGGGCTGAAAAGGGCAGCTATGGGTATTAAATGTACAGGTATATTGCTGAATTTTTATTGGATGTGGGGCCCACCACATTGAGGGAATTGGGTACTTGTTGCTCCCTCATAATTTAGTATTTTCTTGGGCTTAATTAATGCTTGTTTGGGCCACCCATTGATGATCTTATGTGGTCCCAAGTATAGACCAGATTTTTGGGACTTCCTAGTGGGCCTAGATTAGGCTGGAACATCCCACCTTAGTCAGCCATATGTTGGGCTGATCTTCCACCATTTTGATGGACTTATGGGCTGAGATAAGGGTGGTATTGGGCCCTTGGTTGCTCACTTAAATTGTTAATTATTAGGTTGATGTAGTGGGGCCCAATCCACCCAACTTAAACTTATTTTGGGCCATGTATTTTGTGTACATGGGCTGCCCATTAAGTTCAACTAAATGCATGGATCCTATGGCCATTGGAACTTGGGCCTTGGGCCTTGATTCCCCTCTTTGGGCCCATGTTGTTGAAGGTAGTATTGGATCCTTTTCTTATGCCTTTATGTGGGGCTTATGTATGTAGTTTGGATATGGGCCTTGGGCCTTGTAGCTATATGGATTATAGTTGGTTATGCCTTTTGGAAAATGGTGGTTGAATGTCCCCATTATGGATCCCTCTAGGCCCGTTTGTTTCTAAGTGTGGTTGAATGCCCTCCTTAGACTTTTGCTAGGCCCATCTCTATATTATTTATGCCCGTAGCTTGTATGCTTTGTCTCGTGGGCTACTCCAGGTAAACGGGCCCCCACTAGAGGTTAATTCCATATGGAAATACGTCTAAGTACCTAGACTTGGTCCCTTCTTAGATAGGAGGAGTTTACTACATTGTACATCGCCGCATGGTGCGTCTAGATTCATCTTCATGGCCCATGTACATCATTGTATGCTTGGTTGACACTATCTGTGTGATCATGGTTGTGCCATTGGACATTATATGTTAGCTTCCCCGAGGGATGTAGTATCCCCTCTTGAGCACGTTGGTTGCTTGGGATTGATGCATGGTTGATTGTGTGATTCATGCATCTGGCATTGCATAACACGTGGATATTCGCCCTTGCTTCATCAACGCCGTAGCCTCCATAAATATATCGTGGATGGCCGTGTATGGACATCGGAAATGATACTTGAGCATTTGGGGCGCATAGGATGTCCCTAGGTGAAAGCCCTTAAACTTTCACGGTACCGAAGAGACGCCTCAACGCCAAGACTGAGTGGAAAACATGAGCGCATGAGTGCCTTTATACCTTGAAGTCGCGTCTCACACTGCAACGTTGTCGGTTGGGAGGGTGTGTGGCCTTACCCGCTTGAGTGAGAGGGTAATAACTAGGCTGAGTTTGACCAGCTCGTGAATGGGTCTGCTACCATCGAGCCTCACTAGTGCTTGGCTGTCCACAGACGGGTAGTGAGGTCTCTTACGCTCGCTAGGCTGTGCGGCTAGCAGAGTGGCAGTCAGCATGTAGTGTATTAGACCCCGGTGATTTCCTTAGAGAGGAACTATACTGATATGTGGACTTGATAATTGCATTGCACCTTACATACAGTATTGGCTACATAGGCCTCTTGTGCATCGCCTTAGTACAACACCTAGTATTCATGTGACGCATCGCATAGCCTTGTGATGGCTTATTGCATTCATGATTGCCATAGCTTAGCCTTGGTATGGCTAGTAGCATTAATAGTGTTCAAAGCTCATGCCGAGCTTCTGCATTCTCTGATATTTCCTTACGACAATGATATTACACACACTTACACCGCCCTCTAAGCTTTCTATAAGCTTTTGTGCGATTGATGCGTGCAGGTGATTCTAGGCAACTACAGTAACTGAGAAGCAAGGAGCGTGCCGAGGACCTTTTTGGAGCTATTCTTATTTCAGATCTTGTATTTTTCCTTTTCGAGCCTTGTACCTTGTATGAAGTTTTAAATTCTTAGTGGATTTTGTAATGTTGTTCCTGTAATTATCATCTGTGGTTATTATATTATGATCTTGGGTATGCTCTTTATGAATCGGATTTATGTTATAGAAATCCTCCTTGTAGGATCCCAGGATCAGAACCTAGTGAATGGGTGTTAGGAGCCGAGAATGGGGTACTGCGGGGGCTTTCGGTACCGGAATCGGCTATCGGGACTCTTGTGAGTCCGGTCATTGAGTCTGGGGTGTGACAGGCACGATCCGTAATTCATAAGTTTGTTGCTTGTTTTCTCTTTTTAATGTTTCATGGGTTAACTTAATATCTCCGAGTAATGTTATCTACTACTCTGTAGGATCTATCAATCAGCTGTGGGAGAAGAAGGAAGTGGGATTTATGGCTCCGACAACATCATAGGTAAGATCGGGAAGCTTTCAAGAGGGATACTTTATAAAATACAATGCTTCAAAAATTGTGATATCAATTACAGGGTATTGAGAATTTACCGTCATTCTCTTTGTTTTCCCCTTTCTAATTCTCAATTTGGATGTTGCATTTGGGGTTTTGTATAATCGGTGAATTATCCTCATTTTTTTTTTCAAAATAGATGTTGCACACAACTTATGGCACCTTCACTTACTTTTTCCCATTTGACTCTCAAATTATCTATTGCAATCGGGGTTTTGTACAATCGGTGAATTGTCATCTACTTTCCCAAAATTAGTTGTTTCTTGTAGCTTATGACACTTCATTTTCGGATGAGTAGCTCTAAATGTTGCTCTTGAGTTTATGAAGTAATGTTTTCACATCTATTTTCATATTTTCTCTTCTTGTATATCTCCTTGTCTACATAAAGCAAGTTAGCTGTCTCTGGAGATTGGGTTGATACATACCATCTCAAGGTACAACTTTTATGATAGATCGCCTTCTTCATCCACATACTTGTACGGTCCTGCTGTGAGCTTCTATTAAAATTTTATATGATATTTTAAGGTCAACTACTAAAACATTTTTTACCATTGCGTAGCTCCAAAGAATGAATCGATTTCCATAGTGAGAACAAGCGATATTCATGTATGTCTGAATTAGTTTTTCAGGATAAATCTGTCCAATATACTCATATTTCTAATGTTTTTAAATCCAGCTCCATCCGGTCCGCCTAAGTGACTGTGGACACTGATTAGCCACTGCCTCTGCCAGTAGAGGCAGTGAGTACTGGATAATATTCTCATTGGCCCTTGTAAATGAATTATATCCATTTTGCAGTGTTGTTCCACACCAGAAGAACCATACGTTGATTAAATACAAATTGTTATAGCAATCCCTACAAAAATTAATGTAGTTTTTGTTGATAAATATAGTTTCGGTCATGATAGTGATCAATTTTAAGAACTGCCTTATGTACATATTGCATATTGGAAGAACATTTTCTTATAGTCATTTTGGAATTAGAAGTAGTTTGAATTGCAATCTTGTGTGACATGCAATGACGCCCCTATTAATGTGGACTGCAAATTGTGATACAAAGTTCTATCCATCCTTGAAGTGGTTTTCTCTCTGAAAACATCCCACAACTTAATTTTAATGTGATTTTGGGTTATAGACTAATTGAAAGTTTACATACTTCATATTATTGTCAGTAATAAATTCACACATTTGAAATGTCAAACAAACATATTCTCAATGCAGTATAAATACATACATACATATATCGGTATATATATTTGGAAGTAGGTATTATTTAGCCACAATATCTTATACACAATTAAGGAATTGGGATTTGATTGCATGATACTGATATTGTAATAAAAAATAAACAAGATTTTTAGAGTAAATGGGTTGATAACAATTATTATTATAGTTCCATATAACCTTTTTAAACTATATAATACCACATGCCATGAATCCTAATAAATTTATACACTTATGTACATTAATTTTTGTCTCTAAATAAAAAATGGATAACTTGGAAAAAAAGGAGGTTGTGGCTTGTTTTGCAATTCTCATAGTTGTTGTATGTGCGGCTATAATGGGTGAGTTTTACCGAGTTTACATGTTTAAACACCCACCCCATCATGGAGATGAAGAATGAGTTAGATTTATAAGTAGATTATACAAAGTAATGAAACAATTGTATCAAACAACTTAGGATGGGCCATGACTGTTTCTTTCGACTCTGCCTCAAGCTAAGTGAGAGAAAATGTTTGCGTGTTAGTCGAAGTGTATCTATAGAGGAGCAAGTTGTACTTTTCCTCCACACACTCACACATAATTCACGTAATCGAGTAAATGTACATCGATTCATTCATTTCGGTGAAACTGTTAGCCGTCACTTTCATTGGGCCTTTAATGTTGCTCTCTTCCTATACCCAGACTATGTTAAGCAGCAAGCGCAGAAACTCCGATTGAAATTTCTTCAAAGCCACATTAGTCTTCATAATTTTAGGCAGTTTCATATTAACTTCATTATAATTGTATTTAATTCGGATAATTTCAAATAAATGTGAGACTAAAAATTAGATGAAATCTTCTTTAGGATTGGTAGGGGCAATTGATGGGACCATCATTTAACCTATGCACCAGCTTTTGAAATAGAAAATGTTATCTGTCTCAAAATATTCTCGTTGCCTGTTCTTTTAATTTGAAAATTTTATGTGTGCTGACTGGTTGGGAAGGTTCTGCTTAAGATACTCATGTTCTTCACAACGCTCTGACGCAAACTATGATCCCCTCAATATCCCTCATGGTAAAATGAAACATTTGACTTTATTACAATTTTATTTATAATAGACTTTCTATATGGTCAACCCCTGATATACCATACCATGTGAAAATGTAGGAAAATATTACATCGTAGATGGTGGATGTGGACATTCGCCTGGCTTCATGGCTCATACCGCGATGTTCAATATCACTTGCAAAAGTATCAAATGAGTCATGCTTCTACTAATAAGGGGTTATTTAACTATTGGCATGCACAACTTAAAAACACAATTGAGCGTTGTTTTAGAGTTTTGAAAACGTGTTTCTTTATCTTGAAATCAGCAGTGCTTTACTCCTTTGAAACCCAAGTTAAAATCGTGATTGTGTGCTATGTACTCCATAACTTTAGATAATCAATCGATCAATCAAAGGCTCCTTTTAATAAACTTGGTGACACATGAGGTGAATTTGAAAGCATTCCAACCCCAATGGAAGTGTCTACTATGAACGAGTGGCAGTGGTTGGTTTGTGTCACTCAACGCGAGAAGGACGCATGAATGCGGGTACGCGATGACATTGCTAACCGGATGCCGTCAAATGTGCAGAACAATAGTAAACACATATAGGACTATGAACCTTTACTCATTATTGTACTACATTTGTGTGCTCTTGACTAAGTTGATGATACTATTCTTTTGCCTTTTGAAAACTATGTTGTACATTTTACAATAAAACTAATAAACAGATCACCTTAGTAATGTATAGTCCTCAGCGTCTACAATTAAAATGGTCATCGTACCTTCATATTATGCATTGATGGCACTTGTTAATACATTATCATGAATTCTAATTTTTATGTGAGACTGTATTAGAGCAGTATAGTATGATTTTTTTTAAAAATAAATAAATATAGCAGATTATATATAATTTTTTATAAATATAAATTCTTTTTTGCTATGTGAGATATTTAATATGAGGAGGACACCTACGTCTACCCCAATAAAATCGTCGACCAAATCTCTGGCACTTCCGTCCCAATGGTCACTTCGAGATAAACAGCTTAAGTCCTTAGCAGAAACATCATCAAGATGTTCAAATATTAAATGGACTAAAGAAATGAATGTGGTATTTATTAACAACATGTTAGAGAAAATTGCGCTTGAACGCAAAGTTGACAATGGATTTAAGTGAGACGTGTACAATGTAACTGTCGAAGATATTGCAAAACAAACCAGCATAAAACTTAACTAGATGGACGTACAAAATATGCTGAGGTTTCATAAGAGATAGTACAATGATGTGAAGGGGATGCTTTCAACTAGTGGATTTAAATGGATAGTGAGTGTTATGTGGTGAATGCTCTGGATGAGATTTGGGAGGCATTGTAACAACCTCAGTCCTAATAGTAAGGTGTGAACACTTACTCATACGAACATACTTCACGGGGAAAGCGGTGAAAGGTTGAGACATGTAAAAATAGATTGTCTTCATTCCCATTTAAGGCATAAGTGTCGAATTTCAATGAAGGAATTCTCTTTAAGAGGGGTAGTTTATAACACCCCATACTTTTCAGTACTCAGATGTTACTGTGAGGACCTAGCTTAGAATAAACACAAACTCGACTTATTTGAATGTTCACCTTCATTGTAGCTTGAATTGGCAGTTGGGAGTAATCTTCGCCCATAAATCAAGTCATTCAACCATCTATTTTCAAAATAGATCTTCACACCAACTAAGAAGCCTATTTTTAGGAGCTCATTTTCCTTAATAGATAGGATCTAACCCTCCACCTTAGACTAAAAGCCACGAATACGAGATGGTTATTAACTTCATACTTGAGTGGAGAACAATACTCTATTAGAATGTGAAAACACCCTATTTAGACTATATATCCAACTATTAGTATCCACTTGGAGGACCATTGGAATCCTAGGACCACTTGTGTACAATTAGAATCAATCCGACTGTCCATCTTAAATTTTGAAGCATGAATAAGAAAATCCACTGTTAATCACATTCTGAAGAGCCTAATAGTAAATCAGCTCATAAACTATAATACGCAGCTAATCTACTCATGATCAATTGTTTAGATTGAACCAAGAGCCATTAAGGATTTATAAATTTATAGAATGACCGACCGTGGTGAAATTCAACCGTTAAATTATAGGTGATTGTTAGTTTATCAAACAAATCAAGGAGTTGTGGCCCACCTAAGTTTTACATCAACCCCTATATCACACTCGAACATTCCTTAAGGTCCTTAGGACCCTTTTAACCGTTTATGTTCAAATTCAGAATAATTCGACCACCAGATCTATAGAAATCCACAAATAGAACTCGAAAGTTAAAAGAATGGCCTGCCTAAGCATTGGAATTGCCTGATAAATAGACATATGCCCTAATAGGATAAGTAGAATCAAATGGGCGGTATAGATTGCACCATGCACCAATGTGGACCTCACCATGGGTGGTGTGTGTATATGAGATGTGTGCAGTTGCAGTGCACCCAAATCAAGAGTTAAGTCAAACTAGCTTTGATTCGACAATTTGCCGAAAATAAGAGAATTTTCTCTCTTTCTTCAGTTTCCCACCGAGCAGGAGTATAAGCAAAAACCGTTCGTTTAAGACAATGGTGGCAAACCACCATGCCCCACCATGGCGATCCAAACCGTCCATCATGTTTAGGGCATGACCCCAACCAAAACCCAGGATCTTTCATGAGAAGGTGTGCCCATATATGGGCACAAATTCAAACGCAGAAGGCATGTGTACACGGAGAGATTTTTCAAAAATGGAAACCCGTTTTATGCCAATGAGCTGGCAATTTGTACGCAATCTCATCCTTCAATCCTAGCCCTTTATCTCCTCAAATCTTAGCCCTCCATTCAAATAATGCGAATTAGGATTTCTTACCCAAAGAGAGGCGTTATAAGGAGTCTTTTCTGTTTGGTTTGCTGGTGCAATCCTGACCATTCTTCTACTTCTAGAAACCTTTCCAAAACAATCCAACCCAATCCAACCATTGATTTTAGGGCAATCGAGAAGCCACTTACTTTGGTTGAAGTTATTGCGAGACATTTCGCTAACGACAGATTTATCGTCTACACGAGAAAATCTTGTGAACCACTAAGTTTTTCATTACCTTGTCCCAAAATATGGGCCCCACAAGGTCTTTGAGACCTATCTAAAATGTAAACGTTGTTGATCATAAGATCAACCATCCATTGATGATCTACCATTAATGACAAGTTTATCTTCACCACTTAACCTGAAAACTCATCTTCGCATAATGAGACCCGTTTTCACATCAGATTCATCCATCATGTGGGCCATGGTATCAAAAGCCCAATTATATCATTAGATTTCTTCAATGCAAGTAGAATTTGAGTTTATCCAACTCAAACTCTGTCATTAAAACAACCAAACCATAATTAATCACCTGATTAGTTACGCCCGAAGGATCTAGAAACTGATTACTATGACCTATAAAACACCACCCTTTTTGGGGCAACCCTTTCTAAAATGGAAAGTTTTAGAGAGAGGTAAGGAGCGTCGTTCTTCCTTGCTGCACTGAGTCAGTCGACTTGGTGTGAGTCACTGTGAGTTGGGTCGAGTTTCATCGAGTCCAGTACTGGATATTAGTAGCAGTGAAGCAGAAGAAGGAAGAAGAAGAAGAGGGAGAAAAGGGAGCAAGAGAGGGTTCAGGAGGTAGGGACGCGGTCCAAATCGCTGATGTGACTCTGCAGTGCTTGTCGAGTTTGGGCATGACTCGACGAGTCATGGGTCGGGGTTAGGTGAGTTGGGTGTAGGTCTGGTCAAGTTGTCTGGTTGTGAGATATATATATATATATATATATATATAGAGAGAGAGAGAGAGAGAGAGAGAGAGGATCGAGTTGGGGTTGTTGGTTATACGTGCCGCAGTGAGTCCCGAGAGTGAGTCGAGTTGCTCATTTTGCTATCATAGTCGGGTCAAGTCTAGACATATCTGGACATCTCAGAAGAGGAGGGGAAGAAGACAAAGAAAAGAAACAGAGAAGCAGAAGGAAGAAAGGATGTGGCAGGGAAATAAAGAAGTCAAACCGAGTCAACTCACTAGTTTTTGGCGAGCAGGTCAAGCTTGACTGAGTCCAGTAAGCTGTTAGACATACTGGAAGGGAGATAAAGAAAACACGAGAAAGGGAAGAAGGGAAGTAGAAAAAAAGAGAAGAAGAAAGAGAGTGGGGGGCGAGTCAAATTAGGGACTATGTCGAGTTTTGAGCTCGACTCAATGCGGAGTTAGTCAGGTGGGTCTTGTCTAATCAATTACCCTGCTAGACAAGGATTGTGTTAGAAGAAATATGGGAGGAATATGCAAGAAGAGAGAGAGAGAGAGAGAGAGAGAGAGAGAGAGAGAGTAACCATTATCAGGTTTCTGCTGAGTTGACTTAGTAGAGTCGTGTGTAGGTTGCCAGTCCGGATCGAGTTAGGTTGAGTTTGATGGTTTAGATGTTGTTGTTGAACCATCAACAGAGGCAGATGAGAGGAGACAGAAGAAGAAGTGGCAATGTTAGGTTGATTTGGCCAAGTTCAGCCAATTTTAGTCGAATCGAGCTACTGAATTAACTCATTATATAATTTGATTCGAAGGGCGCATGCACCTCCTAACGATATTAGTTGGTGATTCGACTCATAAGGTGATGAACTTTCTCCTTTAGCTTTTCGCTTTCATACTAGCTTAAGTGATAGTTTCTATTTTAATTGTGACTCATAATTGATATCTCCATTTCATGATTTCTTGTGTTAGTTACTCGAATTGATCCTCAAATTATATGCTCAACATTTATTTGGTAAAAACACTTACATGTTGCGCTTAAATATCCTTTTATTCTTGTGGATTGTTTATGAACTTGAATTGCTACATTATTTAGTGGAAAACTCCTCTTATATATGTATATTTAGATTTGGGATGTAACTTGATTGATTGTGATTACAGTGGACACTCGAACTAGTGGTCATTTTGTGTATCGGATTAAATGAAATTTTATCGTGGACTTACCATCTTACAGATTATTTGCACCTTCGTGGATTTTAGGGATAATTCTTTTTTTATTGTATTATTGAATGGACTATTGGCCTTATGTGTCTTCGATTGACTATTTTCCATATGTGGCTTTGATTGAATGTTTGCTCTTTATAGCTTTGATGAAATACTTGCCCTATGTAGCTTGATGGATTATTTTCGTATAACCTTGCAATGGTAAGTTTCACTTATTGAACTATGATTGACCACTAGTTAAGGATGATATCATTAAACATCATAATGTTGGGGTCCCATGAGGATGGTGGTATATGACACTATCTCCGAGCTGTCGGCCTATGTTAGGTGATGAGTCCCTCATAGTGACCTTTGAGTTTTCTTAAATTGGTTGTTTGTAATTGGAATAAAATAGCGGGCTAATCATGCATTCATGGCATGCGAACATTTTTAGGTGTTTAGTTCTCCTTAGGGCGTACTTTATAGTACTTTTCCTAGAGGCTAGCTCACCTTGGATGTCCTCATTACATGGTCTTTTCTGGGTGGCTAGTTATCCATGGGCGACCTTTTTGCTAGCTAGATGTGTATCCCCAGACCTGTGGGCATGTACATGTATTCATTCATTTCAACAGGACTTATCGAATGTTTCATGTGATATAAACTACTATTTCTGCTTGTTTAAAAGATACTTGCGATAGTGTTGTTGAGGGTCAAATATTGCATAATAGACCCCAATTATTACCTAATTTTATGTACATGATAATGCTTAACGTCTCATTTTAATCGTGTTTTTGTTGCAAGGTGAATTTAAAGAGTTTGGATTGAAAATGGTATTAAAAGCATCGATTTAATGCTCAGAAATCACCAAGGCAAGGGACGGATCCTAGGAGACCGAGATCGAAGAATGTACACGTCAAATATCCGAGGAAATCAAGTGATTAGGTCCAAAGGGGCCTGAAAATCGTCCAGAATGCAAGATCACAGGGTTCCCACCATCTGTTCAGTTTGAAACTTTATATATGGCTTGATGACCCTAAATTAACCATACACGTCGAAATTCAGCCATTGGATATTTGTAGAAGTGGCCCAACAGACAGATCAGCCCTCAAATCACCTATCTGAAGCCCACCTGATATATCTGGATATACTTCAACTTTGGTCTCAACCCTTTAAATGAGATGACATAACGAATGGATGGAGTGAATTTCTCATAAAAATCTCAGTGTACCACACACGTGATGTGCGTGTACACAACGCACACAGCATGCGCGCCACACTGGACCAGCCGGTTCGATCAACACGGGTTGATCCGTCCCTTTTCGCACCAGCGTCCAGTGGAAGGACGCTGGCCGAATGGATTATCTCATGGGCCCCACCTATCATCCTAACGGAAGATCAGGACCGTTCATCTGCTCTGGATGGTGGTCACGACCCTTATTATGCTTTCTTTTTGGTCCCCTGCAAGCAATCGGGCGAATATATCATCCATACCCAAGATGGACAGTGAGAACAAAGAAATAGTGGGCCGCACCAAAACTCGATCAAAACCACTCCTTTCCGACTGAAATTTTACCAGGAATCCAATAAACAGGGTGGATTTATCCAAAAACATTACTGGGGGCCCACCGAGCATCTTAGTGCAATAAATTTCGCACCATCGCACATCCGGGAAAACCGGAACTTATGGAGCATTGTACGAGCATGGGCGTGATCGGATAGCTGATCTGAACCGTCCAGAAGTTCACCTAAGTGGGTCTGACCATTTCCAAGGTGGCAGATACCAGGGACAGGCTGTACAGTCATCCTAAAAATCCAGCAAACGCAGGTTGCGTTTTCCTTCTTGCGTTTTTTTGAATGCGTAAAGAGCTTCCACATTCCGTGTTTTCTCCACCGCCCTTGTTGCGTAAAGGAGGTTCTCTAAAGCCCTACTTTTGCCTATATAAAGGAGAAGAGAAGAGAGAGAAAAGCCATCCAAGAACGTGTGGATCCAGGGAAGCCGTGGGAAAGAAAGAGAGGAAGAAAGAAAGAGAAAGAAAGGAGGACGTGCGGGTGGCTATTGGCTAAGAGCTCTTCTTCTCTTTTCTTCATTGGCTTTGTTTATGTCTTTCCTTTGAGAGATCTTAGTTGATCTTGATCTTGTCTGGCTAAACCTCTTAGCTAGGGCTAAGAGGTGAAGCTTGTAACGTGATGGGGAGTTTTCTACAGTTTTGATTCATATTTATAAACTCTTTTTTTTTATTATTATTATAGTTTGATTATATGGAATATTTTTAGTCTTTAATGGTTTATTGTGACTTAAATTACAATGGATCTGCGATGGCTCTGAGCATGTTCTGTTCATTATAAAGATTATGAGCGTAGGAAACCTATTGTTCACCATCGTTTTCTGGACATGATTGGATGATGAAATCCTTCCTAACTTTCATAACTCTCTCTAATTTGTTGTGGATTAGTTAAATTATGTTGTTTGCTTTGTCTCGTGGGCATGGTTTTGTGATGGAATCAATTCTAATTCTCATACCTCTCATATCTTGAAAACTAAATTAAAAGAAGTTCAGATTTGGATTTTAATGTTATATCTTCTAACTGGATGAAGATAAGACTCTGATCCTAGTTGTGTTCTTGAATTAAGCATAGATCTCTCTGATCTCTACAAGTGGATCCTTGGCACCCTAGTTTTCCCACCTTTGAATTTTACAAGTTTTAGTTTAAGATTTCACCATTATTCTCTTAAATTTTTTCTAATTTAGATTACATCTTATTCTAGTTCTACTTCGAGTTACTTTCAGATTACGTACAAGGTTCAGTCCCTGTGGATTCGACCTCAGTCTTATCGAGATTATTACTACATCGCAACCCTATACTTGGGGTAGTGAACAAGTGTGTAATCTTAGGGAGAATTCACATCAAGCTGACCATTCATTCTTTGAATATATAACCGTACAGGTAGTACATGTGGTTTAAATAATACTCATGTTCAAATTGATAGTTCAAATTGATAAGGAGCTGGGCACAAATATTAAAGATGCATGGTTATATTTATTCAAGAGAAGCTGTGTGACTGTACAACTCAAGCTTAGATGCGTTATATTCTGTTTCATATGTTAGACCGTTAATTTCTTGTATTTGGTTAATATCGATACATTGGTTTGTATAAGCCCTATGGGCAATTGCTCGTATATTTGAATATGTATGCAGAGTTTCCTTTAAATTTTGAGTTGTTTCTCTTTTGCTAAACTGCTAACTCTGAAAAGAAAATAAATAAATAAATATATACGTGAAATTTGGGTTATCTTTAACGGTTAATACTCAGGTTTTCAGAAAATGAGTAGTATACTCGGGTCTTGAGAACCGGGGTGTTACAGGTACACACATTTATGCAAGTGATCTGCGGGTACGTGTTACATCATTTTCCTAGGATTGGATGTCGCAATTAGTCATTATATGAACAAATCGAGTTACCTAATTCTTCTAATCCATGTGTTATACCATCTCGATGTGTTAGTAAATCCATGGTAGTGTTGGACACGTCGACGAATCTCCGTAGTTATGATATACAGAGCAAGCCATATTTTTATGAATTATATTCACAGTATGGTGTTCACTATGTATGATGAGCCACACATACTATGTTAGACATGCATTCATGTAGATTAGTTGTGCATATTGATACCACTTGTAATGGCGAAATATAAGGTGTACCGAAACTCTTACATTGTTATTATGATGAATCACCAGAATTATTGTTAATCTTAAAGGACAACCATCACCATGAGTAGGGCGTTGACCCTCTCAAACCATACAATGATGCAAATGATGTACTGGTCGAAGATACAGGTGATGGCCTCCCTACAAAGGATTATTTTGTGTAATGAGGGATAATGACATTGACTAAATTTTAGTTTAGTTTTAATTACGTTTCATGCAAACAAATATGAACTTTTATAATAAGTTCCTACGTGGGTGAGCATTTGCCGTTCAGTTGAATTTTATGTTTAAATAGAATAAGATTTAAGGTGTGGTTAGTTTTATTCTCATTAATGGTTACCTTTGTGAATGTAAATGCATGTGATGAATGTAAGCTATAAGGTGTTATGCCTTGAGTACAATGTCTAACACCACATAACTCGGATCCCGTGTAAGATACACGGGAATCAATTTTCAGGGCGTTACATCAACTCATTACTGGACTCAGTTCTGAGTCGACTCAGGTTTGGTGCAATTAAGTGGTTGTTACACTTCATCTTACTTCCTCTCTCTCTCTCTCTCTCTCTGTTTCTTTTCTTCATTCCCTTTTTTGTTGTGACCTGATTCACACCACTGGGAGGGTTTTTATATGATGCAAAATTTGATGGACAGTGTATCTTTTGAGTTAGGTTCCAAAATTGAAGATGTGGGGTTTAATTGAACAAAATAAGTATTTTCTGAAAATTTGTCTTGATCGGGTTCCTAGAAATAGATTCCTTTGGGAATTGGTGTTGAATATGTACATGTGGTCCTTATAAAACAAAGAATGATAAGTGGTGTATCTCCCCCCATTAGAATCAGATTTCATTAGTATAGAACAATCTTCTATGTATCATAATCATGATCTATCATTGAGATTAGTTGATGATCGGGTCTTAAAGGCTAAATCATGTTTAGGACAGATTTCATAATGATGTGATGGTTCATCTTAAAAATCAACGGTTAGATTGCTTGATCAATGAATAAAAACTACTCACAATGGCTAGATTTAAGTTAGAGTATCCCCATACACATATATACTAAATTAGATTTCAACGAGTCTATTCATTCTTCTTATCATAAGCATTTAGCCGCTAACCTTATTTTGAATTTTTTCCATTGTACCATTTATTTTCACCTTGCTTGTATATATTCATTTATAACCTATGTATTTTGATCCTAGGGATAAATCCATGACTTTCTATGTTTTACTCATTATTGAATCTATTTCATTATTAATATCCTTATTTCAAAACGGGGTATTATAGAATTTCATTGCTTCTTTATGTGTGATCGGATAATCGTTTACATTTGTCTTTTGTTTCATCTCTACTTCCTTCTATTATAAATATAGAGAAATATGACACAGTTATATGTTGGGTCATGTATAGGTCTTTTACTTCTCTTAGATTCGGAATCTTTTTCTTGGTTTGTGATTTTAAATAGATTATACGGAAAAATCATCTTTATTTTTATTTAACTTATGAGTTGATTTATATATTTTTTAAATAAAATTCTGCATCATTAGATTTTGCAATGATATTATTTTCAATTGCATTATTATGTTCTATAACTAAAAACCTATGTAGCCTTTGCTATTACATGCATATTCTAAAACTGTACACTCAATCCTTGTACAGATTGGACCATTGGTATGATAGATGGGTAGGTAATAAGGATGTTTTGGCCCTTGATACTCAACACAAGAAAGCATATAAAGACCTTATATTTAGAAGATTCACACCTCCTCTGCATTTTTCCCACCTAGTTTTGATAGTGATAATTGGACCCCATCTTCAATTTTCAACGGTTAGGTGGACAGACTAGCATGAAATATGCTGGAGACCTAAAATATCATTCTTTGGAGCTTTTAACTGCGGTCATTTCCTGCATCTTCAAAGATGTCATTCGGACCGTGGATGGACTTTCCCATCATTGTCATTATTCCTACCAGGAAATTGTCCAAAATTCATTGAAAAATAAATTTCAACGTCCTTTGCTAGTGGTCTCTGATTAGTGGGCCCGAAATGATGGGTATTTGCCACTTGTCACCACGTCACCTAAGGGAGCGGATTATGTGTTATCAACTTACCTCTACCGTGTGGGGCCCACCTTGATGAATTTTCTGTATATCCGTGCTGCCCATCCATTTTCCGGTATGAATTTAGAACTTCAACCCAAAACTTAAGCAGGTCCATATCTCAGGTGGACCACACCACTGGAAAGAGGGGTGAATGACCATTAGAAGCTCTTTGTGGGTCACAAAAGTTTTAGATCATGTTGATATTTATGTTTTCGCTTCATCCAGATCTGGTTGACCTTATCAACGGGTTGGATGGAAAAGAAACATTACCTTCGGCATTAATATGGGCCCTAGGAAATTTTTAATGGTAGGCGTTCAATCACCACTCTTTCCTGTGGTGTGGTCCATATGAGATTGGGATCTACTTAATTTTTAGGAACACATTCTAAAATGGGATGTAAAAAGGGATGGACAGCATGGATATACAACACATCATTAAAGTGGGCCCCATCGTATTGGTAACACTTAATCCTCTCCACATGTTCCACAAGTCCCCCTTAATGAGAAATGTTGATACTCTGGCTGACTGTAATAGATGATACTTAGACATTTCAAAAATTACTTACGTATTACAAACATTGAATGTAAATAATTAAAATGAAACCGTCCAAATTTTGGGCGCCACTTTAGATATATAATTTTAAAAAAAAAAAAAAAAAAAAAAACTAAGCTTATCTGATTATTAGATTGGTGAACATTTACCAGACAATTAAAAATAACAAATATCCAATGGTCTTATTTCCACAAATAAGTGTCCATGAGTCAGAGGTTAGTATTATCCAAACATTCTGATTTTTCGAAGGTAACTTAGTCACAGTGAGTTTCACAACTTAGTCGGTTTAATTTTAGTTAATATATGCCACGTGTACTATTTCTAAGTGCATGCGTATCTTGAGTCATACGCAGCCAGAGTATAAAATAACTCCCTAACATTAGTTGGGTTATTATGGGATAACATCCAAATCGAATCCCAACCTCCCGCCTGCAAATTGACCGGCGAACAATAGAGTAATAAGGAGTGATACTCCCATATGCGACATCTTCAAGCGCCAATAACAAACGCAAGTTCCTGATCATGTATCGCATTTGATTAGCATCTGAGACGTTCTTAGGGTGGAACCCACGGTGGATTTTTATATAATTTAAAATCTCTTGATTCATTTATACCTGGTCCACATTTATACCAAGAAATATAATCAACGGTTCAAATTGAAAGTATAAACATGGCCCACATAGTATGGAGAATATCCTGAGATTTTCAGTAGAAAACACGAACTATAAAGGAATCTTTTGATGAACGTCATGGATTTTATTGAATAATGTCTAATTGGCATGTGATGTGCGTTTTCCTTTGGCGCTTAAAGTTGGGGCGTCTGCCATTAACATTCTAATACGAAAATAATAATTCGTGGATTGGGTGGCGACCCAACACCACACATATCCATGATGACCAGACTCTGTAGGGCCCACCGTAAGGCATGTGTTCTATCCACGCCGTCCATCCGTTTTTTCAGATCACTTTAGATTAGGAGGCCAAATTGAAGCTATCCAAAGCTTAAAAGGACCACACAACAGGAAACAAGGGGATTAAACGCCTACTGCTGAAATTTTTTTGGGAGCCACAGAAGTTTTGGATAAAGTATTTATCTTTTCCCTTCATCCATGTCCGTGTGACCTTATGAACAGGTCAGATGGCAAATAAACATCATGGTGGGCCTAGGAAGATTTCAACCGTTGAAGTCATTCTCCCAACCGTTCCTTGTGGTGTGGTCCACTTGAGCTGTGTTATGCTTCAATTTTGAGGTTATTATCTAAAATAATCTGGAAAATGGATGGACGGTATGGATAAGAAAAATACATCACTGTGGCCCCACGGAGTCCGATCACATTGGATATGTTTCGTGTCGAGCCCCACAGACAGATAGATCATGAGAAAAAACTAAAAATAACTTTGATACTCTGTTAGAGTATGATGGTTGATACTCATCTCAGAGAAATTGCACACTTGGAATAAGGGAAAACTTAATCTAAACCATAAAACTCTTACTCCACAATTATACAGAACATTATTAAATGAAAAAAAAAATGTGATAGAAAACTTTCCATTTTTGGCCCATGAAATAACAGTTAACGTACTCGATTTTGATCAACGGGTATGATCTTGCACGTGTGTGGACGATTACCCGAGAAAGTTCATTTGCAAGGTTCACTCGCGCGAGTTCACTTCATACTTTTCAACGGCAGATAGACGTCCTGTTACGCCGGCTTCGGACGGAGCTTAATCATCTGCAAGACCACGTCTGCGCAGCGCGTAAAACAATCAAGCGATATCCATCCACCATTTTTTTTGTTGTAAAACCTACTCCGTCTATCAGGTTATATCTTCGATAGTAATTACCATAAAAAAAAAAATTTCGGTGGACCACACAACAGGGAACGATGAATATGGGATGCTAACCATAGGTTTGTTTGTGGGGGCCAACTTGGTGTATATCTTTAATCAAAACCGTTCATCAGATGTGAAAATAAAGGATTAAATGAATTTAGAAAATAGTCGTGATATAAAATTCATGTGAACTCCCCTCATAAACTTGTAGATTTTGTGAGTAATTTTATATTATTCCAATTGGTGTGGCCCATATAAGTATTTAATATCATAAATATTTTGTATTTACGGTTAAAATTATGATTATATCCTTATGAACGGACTGGATTTTGCATATATAACATGATATTCCCAAAACATCTAGCGTTTTTTACGTAGCGCATAAAACAAGCGTGGCAGACCATTCTGCTCTTTTTCAAACCGGCATGACGCTGCCACGTGGCACGTTCCCGCCATTACAAACCACCCGATAATTGACATTCGAGCTCGCACCCATCCAAACAAATCCAACCCGTCCAATTATAAAATCCAACCGAATCACCACCGTCCATCTTAGCGGGAAAGCGAGGACAACCAAGTCACACGACATAACTTTAGAATCAATCCTCACCGTCGGATCATCCAAGAACTTGTATATATAAACATATATCCTTTCATCTTCATCTCCAAAGCCTTTCAGCAGTTACAGAAGAAGGAAGATATTATCTCTTCCCATTTTGCCCCTGGTGCCTACCCTTTCCACAGGCCAAAATGCGTGAAATTCTCCACATCCAAGGAGGGCAATGTGGGAATCAGATCGGATCGAAGTTCTGGGAAGTCGTCTGCGACGAGCACGGCATCGATCCGACCGGTCGATACATGGGAAGCTCTGAGCTGCAGCTCGAGAGGGTGAATGTCTACTACAACGAGGCGAGCTGCGGGCGGTTCGTTCCACGGGCCGTGCTGATGGATCTTGAGCCCGGGACGATGGACAGTGTACGGACGGGGCCGTATGGGCAGATTTTCCGGCCTGATAATTTCGTCTTCGGGCAGTCGGGGGCAGGGAATAACTGGGCTAAGGGGCATTATACGGAGGGAGCAGAGCTTATCGATTCGGTTCTTGATGTCGTGAGGAAGGAGGCGGAGAATTGCGATTGCTTGCAAGGTTTTGAAGCTTTTTCTTGATTTGGATTTTGTTTGATTTTGCTTTTTTTTGGGGGTTTGGATTCGAGTCGATTGATATTTTATTGGGTTTCTTGGATTTTGATTTATATATATATTTTTTCCGATTGTTTGGATTTTTATGCTATATTTTATTGGTTTTGGGGGATTTTGGTGTTGTTGTTCAGAAGTTTTGATTTCGAATTTTGAGAATGGATTGTATTTGGTTTTTTTTTTTTTTTTTTTTTTTTTTAAATGGACTTTTTTCGCCTCTATGTTGGGAATTATTTTAAATTAATTGAGGTTTTGATCTTTTTCTATGCTTTCGCGTGTCCAATCCATGAAGTGTGTTGGACCTGATGGACGGTCCCGATTGATCAAGTCCACAGCTGAAATGTCTTGATGCAACTAGGAACTCTGTATCTTACACTGCTATGAGAACACCAGATCGTTTCTTTGAAATTATTTTGTTGGATTTTGACTTTTGGGTTTTTTTTTTTTTTTCTTTCTTTCTTTAATCCTTTTTGGGTTTTTGTGTTGATTCTATATTCCAATTTGGGAGTTATGTTCTTCTAATTTATAGTACTTATGTTTGATTTCTTCCCCTGTTTTTGGCTGTTCTTTTATATATATATTTTTTTCTTTACAATGGAATTGCAGCTGCATTTGGATCTTCTAATTGATAGTACTTCTGTTTGATTCCCATCCACCACAGGCTTCCAAGTCTGTCATTCTCTCGGTGGCGGGACCGGCTCTGGAATGGGCACTCTTCTCATCTCTAAGATCAGAGAAGAATACCCAGATCGAATGATGTTAACCTTCTCTGTCTTTCCCTCTCCAAAGGTCTCTGACACCGTCGTCGAGCCCTACAATGCTACTCTCTCCGTTCATCAGCTAGTTGAGAATGCCGACGAGTGCATGGTCTTGGACAACGAAGCGCTCTACGACATCTGCTTCAGGACTCTCAAGCTCAGCACACCAAGCTGTAAGCCATTACCATCCCCCCAAGAGAAAAGCTAGAACCATCAAATCTGTGGGACTTTCCATGGATGGGCCATAGGACAAACTCATAACAATTGAACAATTCTAACCTTTCGTTTGGAGGATTTTTAGGGGGAAAAAATGATGATCGATGGAGGATTTTCTACTCCATCTATTTGCCATAAGAAGTTCTCCAGATGAAGGATTATGATTGTCCAATACATGTAAAGGGTGGGACCTGTTTGATAATCATCTTAATTTCATACAAATGCCACTCATAGAAAATCTAATCACTGATAAATAACTTAGATATATGCGTGTAATTTCATAGTCTATCTGCTCCTCAAAGTATATATCAACATGGAACAAAACCCTCAACTGTACTAACTAGATGGAGTCACAATTGGATGGTTATATTCATCATCATCATCATTCTTATCTATGCAAAACATAGTGGAAGCAGATTTATATTCCCTAATATGATGCGTGTACTCTATCCACGCCGTCCATCCATTTTTCCAGTTCATTTTATGACATGAGCCCAAAAATGTGGAAGATCCAACTCTTAGGCGGACCATACGACAAGAAATAGTGGTGATTGAATTCCCGCCATTGAAAACTTTGTAGGGCTCACTGTAATATTTATTTGCCATCAAAACTCTTGATTAGGTTACACAGACCTGGATGAAGGGAAAACACAAATATCAGCTTGATCCCATACTTTTGTGGCACCCAAGAAATCTTTAATGGTGGGCATTAAGTCAGCACTATTTCCACTGGTGGAATCCACCTGAGCTTTGATCTGCCTCATTTTTGCTCTCATGCCCTAAAATGAGCTGGCAAAATGGATGGACTGTGTGAATAAAATGCATGCATCATGGTGGGGCCCAGAGAGCATGGACCAGTACCGAGTCCTTGTCCCTCTGTTGTATTTTTCTCTCTTCATTTTCTCCCTCTTATGTGTGGGCTCTCACTTTTTTCATAGGGTTTAGTGAGAGAAAGCACTCATTGTAGAAAGAGGAGAGGGAGAGTTGTGGTAGGATGGGGAATCTTTCCACAGAAGGAAATTCCTCATGTTCAAGTAGTGTACAAATCCAGGTGACCTTTCCCACAAAGGACTCTTGGACAGAGCTCATATATGTGTGGCCCACTCACAAAGGGTTGAACAAGTAGGCCCACAGTGGTCCACATCCATCATCACCATCCAAGCCTTATCCCAACTAATTAGGGTTGGTTACATGAATCTTGTTCCACCATTCCACTCTATTACGGATGTTCGATAAAAAAAAAAACAAATGGTACAACTGCACCCTCAGTTTCTGTTCATTGTACAAAGCGATTCATTAGCAAAGAGGCATTTTATTGTTTAATTGGTTTAAATTTTAGTGACATGATTAGATTAGTTTTTTATTGTAATTTGAGCAATATGATAGTGGCTCGATTAGCTACTTATTATTTAAAATCTGAGAGATATGATTAGGTGTAGATTAGCTACCTTCCTATTGTTATTTTTGTGATATGGTAATAGGTAGGTTAGCTACTTCCATATTTTAACTTTAGTTATATGATTAGCAGTAGATTTAGCTACTTTCTCATTTTGTATGGGTGGCTTGAGAGAGAAAGATGATTGCTACCATCCCATGTGCATGCGCCATCATCACCATCATCATCATCATCATCATCTGAGCCTTATCCAAGCTCCCATGGGACTTATTCCACAAAAATCAAGGGGATGGGACTGTGATGGCTATCTGATCACCAGCCTGAAGTTTAGATGACCAGTCCAAAATCAGAGCAATTGTCCATATTCAACAGGAAAAATTCAAAACTGTATGGTTAGAGTTGGTTCAATCACTGCAATTTTTGGTCTTTAGATCATCCATTTGGTGGCCCACCAGATCAACACTCCAATCACAGTACATGCAACATGTATGCTGCATAACCCATAAATTAAGTGAGGTTATAGATTTCAGAAATAGCTTCTTCTTTTTTTCATAAGTTATGCCACATATGGATGTGCCCATAAAGGCAGGTGGGATGATTTCCTACTGTGTGAGTTAAAGATAGGAACTGAAACTCATCAGATACTGGCTTGGTCATTGGAAAGACAGAAAAATTGTTTCCCCTTAAAGTGTTTCTGATTTTCATTGCTGGCCTGAAAACATGGTGAAACAGAACCATCCATTCTCCTAGAGTATCGAACTTGCCAGCAGTTTGGAGAACATCCAAACACACTCTTACTTATCTTAAGCAGTTGCTTCTTGTTTCTCAGTTTTTCATTAATTCAACTGAATTTAGGCCTTGTTTGGTCACGCTACTGAATTGGATCATGATAATTGGTCAAGGTTGTGTTTGGCTTTCAGTCATTTCATGACGGAAGAAAAATACTTTGTGATTCTGGAATTTCTGTTCTTTTAGTCGAATTTCGAAAAATCATGAAATGGGGCTCTTATATGTTTGCATTGGAAAGAAAGTTCTCCTTCATAACCACAAGAATGTCATTTTGGAAATTTAGCAATTTTTACTAAGAGTAGAAATCCCAAAATCACGTGTTCTTTTCCTTGTGCCCAAGCCAAACACGTGTAAATGATCAAATTGTACTTCCTTTAGTATTCATATTAGGAATTCAATACCTCGTTTTCAAGTTAGACCTGCAATTTAATGCTACTTTCTCCTGATGAGTAGTAAGTTCGTCATTTCAATTTGATTTTTTTCCTTGTTGATTGAACTGGATGTTTGCAATCCAATTTATTTGTGCATCCAAACACACCCTTAATTTATTTTGGAGTTTATATTGAAACTCTTTCACTTTTGAGAAATTTCCTATAGCATCATGATCTCTGATACGGTCCTTCCATTTGCTCATTCTTTCAGTCGGTGACTTGAATCATCTTATCTCTGCGACCATGAGTGGAGTGACATGCTGCCTCCGCTTCCCGGGTCAGCTCAACTCTGACCTCCGAAAGCTCGCTGTCAACCTCATTCCCTTCCCCCGCCTCCATTTCTTCATGGTCGGTTTCGCCCCCCTCACATCCCGTGGTTCCCAGCAGTACCGTGCCCTCACCGTCCCCGAGCTCACCCAGCAGATGTGGGACGCCAAGAACATGATGTGTGCAGCAGACCCCCGCCACGGCCGCTACCTCACGGCATCAGCCATGTTCCGTGGCAAGATGAGCACGAAAGAAGTCGATGAGCAGATGATCAACGTCCAGAACAAGAACTCGTCCTACTTTGTCGAGTGGATCCCGAACAACGTGAAATCGAGTGTGTGCGACATACCACCGCGGGGTCTTTCTATGGCTTCCACGTTTGTCGGGAACTCCACGTCAATACAGGAAATGTTCCGGCGGGTGAGCGAGCAGTTCACTGCCATGTTCCGTCGGAAGGCATTCTTGCATTGGTATACTGGAGAGGGGATGGATGAGATGGAGTTCACGGAAGCCGAGAGTAACATGAATGATCTTGTTTCAGAGTATCAGCAATATCAGGATGCGACGGCTGACGATGAAGGAGACTACGAGGACGAGGAAGAAGGGGTGCCAGGGAATTGAAGGTGGCTCTACTCTCTACTAGGCTGTGTTTGGATGCCCAAGTGAATTGGATTGCAAACATTCAATATATAATGGTGCTTTCTGCAGCATTCGCGATTGAGGTGTAGCCCTCAAAATCGCAGTTATGTTTCTTTAAGTCCAACTTGAAAGATAAGGCAATTGCAATTTGTCTATTTCTACATAGAGTAACAAATGCAATTCAATTCTATAGTGCATACCTGGTTTTATGTGGATTGTTGTTTGGGTGAGTGTGGGTTGCAGAAGAGATGATGAGTCTTTTTTTTTTTTTTCTGTTTTGAGAGTTATTAAGTAATTGTAGTGTGTAATCTTCTTTCAAATCTCTGGTCATGTGAACTGCATTGGTGGTTGCAGTTCTCCAGATGTTCTTGTAACTGTTTTATATTATGGAAGTAATGGAAGGGAGAGAGATTACGTTGTTGTTTTTTAAATGGAGATTTTGTGTTTGTGTTGTGTTGGTGGGAGGGTAGTTTGGCGTTGATTAGGGTTGTACACAAGCCAAGCTAGCTCGAAATGCTCGCTGGGCTCGACTCAATCTAGCTCGACTTGACTCGGCTTGAATGAAGATCCGAGGCGAGCCAAGCTTTATATGACCTAGCTCGTTTGAGTTCGATCATAGTGGATCTTAACTTGACTCGAAGCTCAAACTCGGCTCGACTCGAATATTTTACATATATATTAAAAAAATAAAACTTAAACACTACTCTATACATTCGTCCTTTTCTTACCATTTCCTCTCTCTCTCTCTCTCTCTCTCTCTCTCTCTCTCTCTCTCTCTCGAGTTGGGTGTGGGTTGGGAGCAGGTTCGACTTGACTCGAGGTAAGCTCGCCTCCTCTCGATCCACCAACTCAACTCGAAAGGTTTAGCAAACAAACCAAGCTCTAATGGTAAGCTCGAGCTCGAGGAGAGCATGGACGAGTCAAGCCAAGCTTGGCCCACCTCGACTAGACTTGGCTCAATGTACAGCCCTAGCGTAGATGGAGAAATTACATGGACCTGTTTGTACAAGTGCTGCCCTGGATAGGTGAGCAGAGCCATTGAGGTGATTGAACTCATCATGGATGGAGGCCACCTCTAAAGTATCTTAGGGCCCGTTTGGAAGCTTGTATTTCAAATACCTCACATTTCCAATCAAGGTGATTCCAAATCCTTCCAACATGCATTCAGAACGCACTAAAATCCAAAAATAGCAATGCATTGAATTTGATTACTAAATAACTTTTAATATCCCTAATTAGTGTAAGAGTTATGATGTTTGACACAATGATTGTAATAAGCCCATTGAAATATATGTTTTTGCCAAAGATGATAAAATTCCAAGCCTCGGATGGGCCACAAGCATAAGATCACAACCACCGGTCTAAGCATATTTTTTAACCATTGATTAACATGGCCAATGTTTGGAATGCTCATGCCATTCTATTGATCTAATTTTAGTGATGCAGTCAATAATTTGATTGTTTTGGGATATCATCAATGTTGCATGTACAATAGATTATACGTGTGACCCTCCGGCCTTTAAAAATGAGCAAAAAAAGGAAGCATATCATCAACATTAGAGGGATTTGCCTTTTAGGGCACATTTGGATACCACCAAATAAAATACATTTTCTACTTGCAGCAGTAGATGAGTACCTTGTTTGAGATAAGTTTGGTTTAAGATCAATTATAAGTAGTTTTTTTAAAAATTTAAAATTACTTAATCACTTCAATTTAATAAGTAGAAATCAAGATAAGCTACTTAAGGCATAAGTAGCTTATCCTTAAGTGACTTGAGATCCAAACACCCCCTTAAAATGAGCAAAAAGAAGAATATCTTTGTCCGTGCTGCCAAACGACCTCTGGATTCCGATACCCCCAATCCACGCTGCCAAACTATGCTAGAACAATGTAGCCATTGAATTTCTGGCCTTATTCATTTTTATTTTATTTTTTTCATTTTCTTGACTGTGAAGTTGTAGACCACTGATCAAAGGGTTTGGATCTTCCAACTAAAGATAATTTTCTCGAGCATTCCCTGTCCCAAAATGGAGCCATTATATACATGGTTTTGGATCACCTAAACCAGACATTGTTCATCCAAGCACTATTTTGAACTGGTTATGATCCATTAATCAAACTTAAAGAATGATCGGGACCATCAAATTGTCAAGCTGAATGTGAGCCACAAATACTCTTCAATATTTGCGAGGAATGCTCAGTGGTGGTACTGGGATATTGCTGGGCCCTGCATGATGTGGATGCAGTGGGACCCATCATTTAGCAATTCAAACCACTCATATTAAAAGGCCCCACCATGGATGGGCTTAGCACAACAAAAATCTCCTACATTAGAAAATCCTAAGAATCCGTGGCACCAAATAGACTTGTTAAGAAAGAAAATACACCAATCTTCCACATTCAACCAAAGAAAGGCAAGAGACTATGTCAATGATCTTCAATTTTTAATGCATGGGCCGTTCATCAGGATATCAACAGTTTCGCATTGAACCATGGCCTACCACTGGCACAAGATATGAAACCAGACTCAAGAAACCTGAACAAAATAAAAGAAGGGTGGAGAAATTTTAGTCTATTTTTTGTGTTTTTAGCATTATTACTAGTAACAGGCATGTTTGATGTGGAGAGGGTCCTCGCAGCACATGTACCATGCGCATGCATGTGAGTGCATGCGAGATCTGGGCAAGTAAAGGGAGCCATCTACTTTACACATGGCATTCACACAGCTCAGTTCAGGAGCCGAAATTGGCTGGGCTGGAGACAGTCGAAGCTTGTCCAAGACCAGCCCGTGAAATAAATACCTGCCCAAGTCCAACATGGCCCACTAGCTCAGCATCACAGTCCAAGCAAACCTTATCCTGCTAGCCAAGCAACTCCACCCGCAGCCCGGACTGCAGTCCTTAAGGTTCGCCCAGATCAAGCCGAAAGCAACCTAGGCTAGGACCAGGACAGGACAACCCAACTCACGTTCACCCACGCACGAAGATCCAAAGACTGGCGAAGAGGTGCACATTACAAATTCGTTTGGATAAACTAAATTGCCTTCTCTTCCAATTCAGTGTTTGATGTAACCCTTTGAAAGAAAAGGAAAATAAAAACCAATCCCAATGAAAGAAAAGAAAAGAAAAAATCACACTTCTCAATTGGGAATCTTATACGAACCTAACAGAGGAAATGCCTCTTCATGTAGTTGCATTAGAGCCGAAAGACTTGACGATGGTACTGACCCTTTCAGCAAAAGCTTTGGAGGTTATCTTCTTTCCCGGAACATGAAATGGATTCGAAACAGCATCTACATATGCAGAGTGGAACCTCCTGAAAAACTGCATGTTTTCCAACTATTAGAAATAAAATTTGGAAGAAAAAGAAAATGAGAAGTGATAATCTTTTACAAGTGACACCTTCATGATTTATCTCAACCACAATCTTAGCAAGTAGAAATAGCAAGGAAGCAGGAGCGCAAGTCCAATGCATGATTTGAAGCCGAAGCATAACCTAGTTATAAGGACTGTGCAACAAAGCGGTAGTATAGGGTTGAACATAACACCCAAGATTAGTGGTGCCTTTTAATCCTCTGGACAGCTCAAAGGTGTGAGGTAGTAGGTGCCAAGGTATTCCATGATAGTAACGGTGGCTGTAACAACCATCGCCATTACTGTAACGAAATGGGCTGATGGCCTCTCTTTTTAAAAAAATAAAAATCTATGTCAACCCCGTTACAGGGCTGTTATGTTACATTTGTTTCTGTAATAGCCGTTACAGCCGTTTTGGCCCCGTAACACGTAACAGTTACCACCATTACGATTACAGCCACTACGTAACCATTTTGACATACCATGTAGGTGGATGCATGAACTGACATACCTAGTTGACGGGATAAGGGTCAATCCAAATGAGAGTTACTGCAAAGCCCTAAGGTATTGCGATAATGAGAAGAATCATAGCATAGTTCAAACCTGAGAGGCTTAGATTTGTTCCAGTGACGATAGATGTGGAAACATGCTTAGCACTGATCATCTTGGTAATTAATAAAAGTTTCAAATTACACTGTCATTGAAAGAGATCCCTCGAAAATAGTAAGAAGCTTATATACTCAATAGAAGATGTGAGGGATGCAAGCCCTTTGTATCAAATCGAGTAAAGAGAAAGAAATGAAAATTTATACCTAAGAATCTGATGTAGAGTGGGTCGAGGACGCTTTCATGTCCAAGATGGACCAGAAAAGGCCCAATCGGAGGTGGAGGTGATCCGGACCATCAGAACCTTACAACAGGCATATCTCTCACAAACCGGAATGAGTTGCTCGACGTACCTTATATGATTTTGGGGTAGGAGAAGCTACTTTAGCCAGCCAACCCGGCATAGCCAGGTTGCCCACGCCGAATTTGCGAGATTCCATCAGATTGACGGTCAAAAATCCATTTTATTTCCATTTTGATTATTTATAGTAAGTTTGGTTTGATTATAACTCTTCATCCTTTGAGCTTTAGGAGCCGTGTCCAACATGAAAAGTGCTTAGAAAAATTACAAGAATAACATGGTTAAGCCAAATAGGACACTATAAATAGTAAATTTACTATTTATAGTAAATTACGAATTTTAGGGAGTTTGAGTTGGAGTTTGATTATGAAATTTCTTCCAAGGTTTGGTATCACTATTTAAACGATTGTAAATTCGTTTTTATTATCTACCAATGAAATTTCAAATTTTCTAGAATTTATTTCTATTTTCTTATTTTCCCTCATGGATTCGAGGTATCTCTGTGAGGAGTCTAGCGAAGCTCCATGGATTCGGAGTAGTTATCCCCTTGAGGAAGACGGTGATTGACCTCATCATGCCCATCTCTGCGTTAGAATCACTATCACTAATAATGCCGCTCATGTTTAGTAGAAGAATTAAGCAACCCTCGTGGGATGAGTAGCTAACAATGGAATCAACCTGACCAGACAGGAATCCATGCTGAAGAAGAAACATGTTGAACCAAGTAAACCAGGCACATGATGCTGAAGAAGAAATGTGCTAAACCAAATAAACCATGCATGTGAGGCTCATTTCAATCTGTAGATTTCTTTACACAAACCATGATGCAGGCCTATTCCCGAAGAATCCATGATGCATAGGGCTGCAGTAAAAATGATGGGAATCCTCAAATGGATTCAATGCTAGATAATCAGGTTACGTCCCTTACGAGTGAAGAAACAGGCAACCAAAAACCCTCGAAAACAGATTGAAAACAAAGGCTTGTGCTAAGAAGATGTCGATGAGAGGAAGGATCAAGGGCTACAAGGGTGAAGGAAGGGCGAAACAGTTCGACTCTAGAGATAAAGGCAAGTAAAAAATAATTGATACTAGGCATTCAGCGATCGATCATGAAGAAGGGGAGTGGAACCAAGTTCAATCGAGAAGATGGAATCGGATTCCGGTGGGTAATGTTCGTAGGAAAAATGCTTCTTACCCAACCCTTTTCGTTAAGGGTTACCCTCACAGATGGTTTCCCATTAATCTTGAGAAGGTTTTTGGTCGGGTAGGTGCAGTGATGGATGTGGTAATGCCCCGAGACAAAGAAAGTGGAGAATATCGCGGTTTCGCTTTAATCCGCATGAGTAGTGAAGAAGAGTTGGCAAGAGCGGTTGATATGCTTCATGGAGGCAGCTTCGATGACAGAAAACTGTTAGTGCAAAGGGCCAAATTCGGACTTGAATCTCTTACCAATCCACTTACCCTCAAGCGTCCTTCTCCTAAGCCTAACCTCCTCTCCAAACCCCAACAACAGAATCTCCTACCAAGGCCAGCTGGTATAAATACTACCTCCTTACAGGGTCATTCATTCAAAGACGCTCTTGTCCACGGAAGCAGTAGCCCTAAGGAGCCTCCTTCAACCCCTCCGGCGATGGAGGAATCCCTGACTGTTCCACTCCATCAGGGCCATAAGGAGGATGTTGACGATTCATCGAATTGTACAATCACAGTAGACCAGGGGAAATTTGAAAAAAATAGAGCAGAACTCGCCAAATCTGCAGTGATTATCACAAAAGAAGGAGCCTCTATAACAATGGTTAAGGAGTGGATTACAGAAAATATTGGATTTCAATATGGGAACTCCGATTTCAAACCCCTGGGACATAACGCTCTTTGGGTCAGTGATGAGGGTCGAATATTACATATCAGACCCCAATTATTACCTGATTTTACGGATATGATAATGTTTAACGGAGTATTTTAATTATATTTTTGTTGCAGGATGAAATCAGGAGCGTTGATGGAAAAAGAGTACTACAAGCATGGATTTGACACTCCGAAGTCACTAGAGCAAAGGACGCACTCCAAAGAACTAAGACTGAAGAATTTACATGCCAGGGATCCGAGGAAATCAAGCCATTCACGTTAAAAAGGCCCGAAAATGGTCCAAAATGCAAGATCACATGGTTTCCGCCATCCGATTGACTCGAAACTTCATACATGGCCTGGAGGCCATAAATAAACCGTACATATTAAATTTCAACCATTGGATATCTCGAGAAGTGAGCCAACGGACAGATCAGCCCATTAATCTCCAATTTTAGGCCCGCCTACAATCTGGATATACTTTAAAATTGACCTAGACGGTTTAAATAAGATGAGAAATAGGATGGACGGATTGGATTTCTCGACAGAATCATAGTGGACCCCACCTTGTGTGACATGTGCATAATGCACATGTGCACTATCCGAGCACCGAACGAACTAAGTCGGTCATCGTGTAGAAGGGTTCAAGAGCTACAAAACCATGTTTACATTTTGTGCCCATACGAGCACACGTGTGAGATACAGAGGCCACAAGTGGACTGTCCTGTGACGTTCAAAATTGATTTTATTGTAATTTCTTCTATGGGTCGCGTCAATGGATGTTCAAAACCATCCATATCTGACCGAAATTTCGTCGTGCATCCACTGGACGGCTTGGATTTCCCCGAAAACGCTTGTGGGGCCCACCGAGCATCACAGCGTCGGACGTGCGAAAGCTTACGCACATCCGCGAAAAGCGGATTTCCAGGCGGTTGTGGCCCACCATCTTTGATCAGATGGAAGATCTGATCCGTCCATCATTTAGACCAGCCAAAAACGTCCCAAGAGACGTTGATTTTATGGATAAAGTATAAAGAACAGGGGACTTATGAAGGTACAAAAGTTTGCTGCGAAAAGGCTTTCGCTGCGCATACGACAGCTTTCCAAACCCAATTTTCTCCATTCCAGCCACTCCAGCAGCTATAAAAAGAGATGCAAAACATAGAAAAGAGGGGAGGAGAGCCAGGGAACAGATCCAGAGAAGAAAAAGAGAAGAAAAGAGAAGAAAAAGAGAAGAAAAGAGAAGAAAAAGAGAATAGAAAGAGAGAAGGATGTTTTCCTTTCATCAATGTTATTTTTCTTACTTTCTAATTGATCACATGGATAGCTAAATTCCTTAGCTAGGGCTGAGATGAAGCCTCCAACTTGAATGATCCTTGTTTGTTGATTTAATTTTAACTTGATTGATTTGTTTCTTTCTTTAGTGTACTTGACTGGAATATCCGTACTCCTCCATTCTAAGAGCTCAACCAAAGTCTAGTTATGGATGTTGTTTAGAATATTATTTTAGGTGCTTGTGTCTGACCATGAACAGGTTCCTATAGAGGAAGAAACAGGAATCTACATCTCTCCATGCCTGACCATGGATGGAAAGATGTGATCCATATGCTTTAAGGAATTATACATTCTGTGTACCCGACCAAGGACATAGAGTGCGCTTTATTTATTTTGATATCAATCTGAATTAGGGTGAATCAACAGGTAGAACAAGGTTTATGATAATTAGAGGTGGATTCGAAAGTCCTAGTCTTCTCCTTGATTGAATTTTCCTTATTGCTCTCGGTTATTTTTCCATTGATTTTTGTTTAGTTTACTCAATTACTATCTCAAATATTTGTTGGATTAGTTAAGAAGAGTCTTTAATTTTGAATTGTGACAACCAGTCCTCGTGGGAACGATCTCGTAATACGTACCATATCTACATCTGATTCGTATACTTGCGAGTTTAAAATCATTTAAATCAGGTTGGTTTAAATAAAACATCAAGTTTTTGGCGCCGTTGCCGGGGACTGTTTCGGTCCAATTGGATTTAGGATTCTCTCTTATCATAATTCATAGTCTTAGGTTTTTACTAACTTTAGGTTAAATTTTTTAATTTTTTTTTTTTTTTTTTAGAAACTAACCTATTTCCTGTTTTGTAGGGTCCTGACATAAAATACTAATTTGGTAATCTCTTTCTAAATTCTCTACTTTTTTTAATTTCTATTTTTAGAATCAGGGTTTTATTTTTTAGAAATTTTCTATTTTTAGATTTTGATTCTTCTTTCAAGTAACTTTCTATTTTCTAGTTTTAGAAATTTTTTCCCTTTTTAGAAACTAACTTAGCTTTTTATTTCTAAGATTGGAAACTTTCTTTTTTAAAAATTAACCGTTGCTTAGGATTTTTCTAGCATTATTTTAGGAAATTCGATTTATTTCTGTTATATCTACAGGAATTGAGGCAGGAAGCTGCTAAATAAGATTGTCTTCAAGAGGAGGAGCTCTCAAATCTTCAGACATTCATCATCTCCTTTTCCGGGTTCTTCCTTCCAATTCTCGTTTACATAGCTTTCTCTTATTTTTAGGAATTCATAACTTTTATTTTTAAGTTTTATTCATCTTAGGTTGCATCTTAGTTTAGTTTTCTTTCTTATATTGATAACATAGTTTATGCTAGGACGTAGATCTCTGAACATAGAACTAGCACCTTTCGATCCTGAAATAGAAAGAACCTTTCGTAGAAGATTTAGAAACATCCTATTTGAAATGGCGGAAGAGAATGGAACTAAAGCTCTTAGAGATTATTCAGCTCCTGTCCAATTTAATGCACCTTCATGTATAGTGTTGCTTGCCACCACGGCAGCACACTTTGAACTTAAACCTGGGGTCATACAATTGTTGCCCTCCTTTTATGGTTCAGATAAGGAGGATCCATATCATTATGTGAAAGAATTCTTAGACATTTGCTCCACCTTTAAGTTCCAAAACTTTTCAGACGATTCGATCCGTTGGCGCCTCTTTCCTTTTTCTTTGAAGGATAAGGCGAAAGCATGGTTGAATTCTCTAGGAGTTGGGTCTATCACTACATGGGACCAACTGTCTAAGAAGTTCTTAAACAAGTTCTTCCCGGTTCACAAAACTAATGCTCTCCGTAGAGAAATTACGAATTTCACACAAAAAGAGGGTGAGCACTTTCATGAATGTTGGGAAAGATGGAAGGATTTACTTCTTAAATGTCCACACCATGGTTTTGAAAAGTGGCAACAGGTTCAATACTTCTATGACGGTCTGACACCCCAAAACCGTCGCATGGTTGACGCCACCAGTGGAGGGTCATTCATGACCAAAAGTGATGTCGAAGCTTGGAATTTCTTTGAAACCTTGTGTGAAAACTCCCAGCAATGGGACTATTCAAATAGAGGTGAAAGAAGCCCTCAACCACTGAAGAAAGGGAGTATATATGAGGTAGGAGTCACGCCAGATCTTTATGCCAAAATTGATACCCTGACAAAGAAGGTGGATGCTTTAATGTTAAACAATGGACCTCCACAAACAACTCAAGTCGAGTCATGTGCCATATGTTCTAGTCTCGCCCATCCTACGCAGTCTTGTCCATCTAGTTCAGCATTTCTAGAATTTCTCTCTGAACAAGTACATGCTATGAACACCTTTCAGAGAACTGAGAATAATTCTGACTCAAACACCTACAATCCAGGGTAGGCTAGGCATCCAAATTTTTCTTGGGCAAAAGGACCACAACAAGGAGGACCATCTGGAAATCCTCCTATGCAACCTTACTCCCAAGTTGGCAGTCAACAACCTCAGCAGTTCTCACAGTATCAACAAGTGCCTCCACAATCTAGGAAACCATCTCTCGAGGATACACTCAATCTTTTTATGCAGAGTTCACTTCAATTTCAAAAAGACACCCAACATACTTTAGTAGCTAACCAGCAGAGTTTACATGCAAATGCGCAATCCATTGCCAAGCTGGAAGTACAGTTGGGTCAACTTGCTGCCACATTGAGTGAGAGAGAGAAGGGCAAGTTCCCTAGTCAACCTGTGGTAAATCCAAAAGGACAGTATGAGATTGGCTCTAATTCAAACCAAGAACAATATCATGAGCAAGCCAAATCAATCATTACCCTTAGGTCTGGTAAACAGATCGAGAACAAAGTAGATATGCCTAAGGAAGAATCAAAGTCCAATGCGGAAGATCAAAATGAAATAGAGAGACATACTAGTGCATCCAAAGTCCAACAACACTCTGACTCTCCAGGAACCACTCATGTGCCATCTTATGTGCCTAAAGCACCTTTTCCTCAACGTCTGGCATCGGTTAAGAAAGGAAACAACTTTAATGAGATATTGGACATGTTTAAGCAAGTCCAAATCAACATTCCGTTGCTTGATGCTATCAAGCAAGTCCCTGCTTACGTTAAGTTTCTTAAAGATTTATGCACTCAAAAGCATAAGATGAATGTTCATAAGAAGGTCTTCCTTGCAGAGCAACTCAGCTCCATGATTCAAAACAACACTCCTAAATTTAGGGATCCAGGAGCTCCTACCATTTCTTGTGTCATAGGAGAGCATTAGGTTCAGAAAGCGTTGCTTGATTTAGGGGCCAGTGTTAATTTGTTACCATATTCGGTCTATGAGCAGCTAGGACTTGGTGAGCACCAACTAAAATAACATTACAACTAACTGATAGATCTATCAAGGTGCCCCGTGGTATTATTGAAGATGTGCTAATCCAGGTTGACAAGTTTTATTTTCCAGTGGATTTCATCGTTCTAGATACTCAACCTGTCCAGAATCCTACAAGTCAAATCCCGGTTATCTTAGGACGTCCATTCTTGGCCACATCCAATGCTATCATAAATTGCAGGAATGGAGTTATGAAGTTGTCCGTTGGTAACATGAAGATCAAGCTCAACGTTTTCAATGCTACACAGCAACCAGCAGACTCGGAGGATAAATGTGAAGTGGACATGATTGAGAGTCTAGTGCATGAATCTTTCCTTCAATCTTCCGAAGACGCACTTGAGACTTGCTTAGCACATTTTGGCATGGATTTTGACATAGAGAATTCCATTCAAGAAGTCAATGCATTGCTCGATTCTACTCCTATAATGGAGACTGTCAAATGGAAAGCGAAAGTGGAACCTCTTTCACCCTCGAGTCTAAACCGGTCCCATCTATTGAGAAACCACCTGAACTTGACCTTAAACAATTGCCTGAAAACCTCAAGTATGCATTTTTAGGTCTGTCTGAGACCCTACCTGTCATCAGAATGTCTAACCTTGAGAAGGAACAGAAGAACAAGTTACTAAAAGTGCTTAGAGAATATAAGGCAGCTATTGGGTGGACGATAGAGGACATGAAGGGAGTAAGCCGCACTTTGTGTATGCATCGTACTGATATTGAAGAATATGCAGAAACATCGCGTGAAATGCAAAGGGGGCTTAACCCTAACAAAAAAAAGGATGTTCGAGCGAAGGTGCTTAGATTGTTAGACGTTGGTACCATTCCAACGGAGGTGCTTAGGTTGTTAGACATAAAAGAAGTCATTCGAGCAGAGGTGCTTAAATTGTTGGATGTCTACCCCATTTCAAATAGCACGGTTCAAGTTGTTCCCAAAAAGTCTGGGATTGGTTAATCAAGATGTTGAGGAAATTTATTTGGCGGACCCAGGTTATCAAGATTGATTAGTTCATGGTCCATTCTTGTCTGGCTGAAGACGTTAAACTTAGCGCTCCTGGGAGGCAACCCATCTTTTCATTTCATTTCATTTTCCTAGTTAGTTCAATGTTTGTGGGTAACATTATTGCAAACCCTCACGAGACTACAACTCGTCCACTAGGGGCAACCTAGGGGTTTAAAGGCTTGTTGCATACGCTAAATGCAATCAAGAACACCTGCGAAAGTGGTATAGGTAGGATCTTCTTTTTGTGATGTTATTTTTGTTATTTTGTTTTTGTTGATTTCTCTCTTGTGCTGACCCGCTCTTACACTGATATCTTTCCATCACTCCTCTTTTATTTTCGTCGTCTCATGTGCATTGCATGTTTATTTCTTTTACATTGAAGACAATGTAGATTTTAGGTTGGGGGTGGGCGATTAGGTTACCTCATCAGTATTTTCTTGGTCTTGAGCACAAATTGTGAAAATTTTTAAATTTTTCTGGAATTTCTTGTGCATTTGAAGTGATTGTGAAGGATAAGGGTGATTTTAACATTGCAAGGTACAGAATGTCGGTAATTTATAACTCTTGGATTCAGCCATCCGTTAGATTTCACAGTTAAGTTTAAATTGTTAACCCATGATTAGAACTTTTAAACATTGATTGAGTCATGATCTCACATATCACATCTCGGTTGCATATTAAGGTTCCGTTTCAACATTGAATGATTAACTTGGTAATCACTAGGCATGAAAGGAACCAGCCTGAAATTTTTAGCTTTGGTCTATAACTAAGAATTGAGAGAAAGCGCAAGTCATATAATCTTCACCATAGGTTTGCTCCCTATAGGTGTAGATTCGATTCCCTATGGTTGTCATTTGAAAAAGTTAGGCGACAAGTTTTCGCCATAGGTTTGCTCCCTATAGGTGAGGACTTGATTCCCCTCCTTGGCATTACTATTCATAAAGAAAAGCAAAGGCTAGTAGAATGAAAAGTTAACCTATCAGGCAAGTGTTGGTTGCAGTTGTCATGCATTCTGTTGTTAATTACTAATGATATCATGAAATTGAAAATTGGATCTCCTAATGATAATAAGCCGAGATTACACTATACACTCATGGAACTCAATGTTTAGAATATTCTAATTAATAGATTAATATTTTGAAATTGATTATGAAGTTTACCATGTGCTTGATTCTAAAAAGAAAATTTCTGTGCACCATTCATGAATCTTAGAATTCTCGCGCCTCGACGATCTGTTCACAAGTCACTCGGGTTCACAGGAATTGTCAAGTATTTCTGAAATTATTTTTCGCATGTTTTGCTTGGGACTAGCAAAATGCTGGTTGGGGGTTGTGATGAGGGTCGAATATTACATATCAGACCCCAATTATTACCTGATTTTACGGATATGATAATGTTTAACGGAGTATTTTAATTATATTTTTGTTGCAGGATGAAATCAGGAGCGTTGATGGAAAAAGAGTACTACAAGCATGGATTTGACACTCCGAAGTCACCAGAGTAAAGGACGCACTCCAGAGAACTAAGACTGAAGAATTTACATGCCAGGGATCCAAGGAAATCAAGCCGTTCACGTTAAAAAGGCCCGAAAATGGTCCAAAATGCAAGATCACATGGTTTCCGCCATCCGATTGACTCGAAACTTCATACATGGCCTGGAGGCCATAAATAAACCATACATATTAAATTTCAACCATTGGATATCTCGAGAAGTGGGCCAACGGACAGATCAGCCCATTAATCTCCAATTTTAGGCCCGCCTACAATCTGGATATACTTCAAAATTGACCTAGACGGTTTAAATAAGATGAGAAATAGGATGGACGGATTGGATTTCTCGACAGAATCATAGTGGACCCCACCTTGTGTGACATGTGCATAATGCACATGTGCACTATCCGAGCACCAAACGAACTAAGTCGGTCAGCAGCGCTGACCCGACTTCCTTCTTCAAAAAACGGCAGTTGCCGTTTCTGGCACCGTGTAACGGACGGAAAGTCCGTTTTTACGGACCGCTGTGGGCCCCACCGGTAGCATGTACGTCTGATC
The DNA here is from genome assembly GCF_029962835.1 of Magnolia sinica. NCBI lineage: Eukaryota > Viridiplantae > Streptophyta > Magnoliopsida > Magnoliales > Magnoliaceae > Magnolia > Magnolia sinica. The sequence goes on along the minus strand of NC_080579.1, from coordinate 77,080,310 downwards.
CAAGCCGTTCATCGTGTAGAAGGGTTCAAGAGCTACAAAACCATGTTTACATTTTGTGCCCATACGTGCACACGTGTGAGATACAGAGGCCACAAGTGGACTGTCCTGTGACGTTCAAAATTGATTTTATTGTAATTTCTTCTATGTGTCGTGTCAATGGATGTTCAAAACCATCCATATCTGACCGAAATTTCGTCGTGCATCCACTGGACGGCTTGGATTTCCCCGAAAACGCTTGTGGGGCCCACCGAGCATCACAGCGTCGGACGTGCGAAAGCTTACGCACGTCCGCGAAAAGCAGATTTCCGGGCGGTTGTGGCCCACTATCTTTGATCAGATGGAAGATCTGATCCGTCCATCATTTAGACCAGCCAAAAACGTCCCAGGAGACGTTGATTTTATGGATAAAGTATAAAGAACAAGGGACTTATGAAGGTACAAAAGTTTGCTGCGAAAAGGCTTTCGCTGCGCATACGACAGCTTTCCAAACCCGATTTTCTCCATTCCAGCCACTCCAGCAGCTATAAAAAGAGATGCAAAACGTAGACAAGAGGGGAGGAGAGCCAGGGAACAGATCCAGAGAAGAGAAAGAGAAGAAAAGAGAAGAAAAAGAGAATAGAAAGAGAGAAGGATGTTTTCCTTTCATCAATGTTATTTTTCTTACTTTCTAATTGATCACATGGATAGCTAAATTCCTTAGCTAGGGCTGAGATGAAGCCTCCAACTTGAATGATCCTTGTTTGTTGATTTAATCTTAACTTGATTGATTTGTTTCTTTCTCTAGTGTACTTGACTGGAATATCCATACTCCTCCATTCTAAGAGCTCAACCAAAGTCTAGTTATGGATGTTGTTTGGAATATTATTTTAGGTGCTTGTGTCTGACCATGAACAGGTTCCTATAGAGGAAGAAACAGGAATCTACATCTCTCCATGCCTGACCATGGATGGAAAGATGTGATCCATATGCTTTAAGGAATTATACATTTTGTGTACCCGACCAAGGAAATAGAGTGCGCTTTATTTATTTTGATATCAATCTGAATTAGGGTGAATCAACAGGTAGAACAAGGTTTATGATAATTAGAGGTGGATTCAAAAGTCCTAGTCTTCTCCTTGATTGAATTTTCCTTATTGCTCTCGGTTATTTTTCCATTGATTTTTGTTTAGTTTACTCAATTACTATCTCAAATATTTGTTGGATTAGTTAAGAAGAGTCTTTAATTTTGAATTGTGACAACCAGTCCTCGTGGGAACGATCTCGTAATACGTACCATATCTACATCTAATTCGTATACTTGCGAGTTTAAAATCATTTAAATCAGGTTGGTTTAAATAAAACATTAGTCAGAGTATGTCCACGCCTCAATCCAAACTTGCTAACGACGGTGGGGAATATACAGACATCAAGTCTGGTTGCCAAGATCGTGCCGTGGGACAAATTCTCTATTTTCGGAAAAGAAAACGTCTGGATCCTCATATGGGATGTCCCATTGGAATTCTGGTATGATGAATTTCTCATATCGGCTGCTTCAAGCTTGGGCTTCCTTCTTGAAATGGATTCTAAAACTCAGTTAGGGGTGGAACTAGGTGTTATCAGAGCCAAGGTAAGGAGGAAGAAAGGCACCCCTCTTCCCGCTCACATACGAGTTAAGGTGGACAATCGGATCATCATGCTTTCGGTTCAAAAGGAAACCCCTGATTCCGATTATCTCAGGTGGGGAGATGTTTAGAGATCTAGGGACCTCATGAGCTTCTCGCCAGAGCAGATCCAGGTGAACCGTGGAGAAGAAGGTCCTCAGTCTCGGTGCTCCAGCGGAGCACGAATGCAGCCTGCTGTCAGATCGTTTGCAGTCGTATTCTGTCACGACAGACATCCGTCAACTTCAGAGACACGCGGCAGCTCCCCGCTTGCTCCCTCATTCCGTATCGCAGACGCCACCTTTTCCTTAGGCGAGAAGCTTCGGCGGCCTCCTGAGATTTCGACAAGTGTAAGGAACGCTACGGTTTCTTCTCGGATGGACAATCCAGCGGAGATGGTGCAGCCACATAATCAGCACCTTTTTCATCTCCTGATAAGCTTTAATGACGACATATCATCGATCGCCTCCTCTCGACACGTGCCTGCTGCTTTTCCTGATGAACTCATCAGAGCCGTCCACGTGGATGCCCAAGCGTCATCTCCAAGACTTCTCTCAATGAAATTGGGCTAGTGGAAGCGGGTCCATTTACGACCCGAATCCGCCTTTCCCATAACAAATGGACCTCTCTTAAAGTATCTGAACCTGTTCCCCTTAATCCCAGTCCATTACGCAATGCTTTCCCGCCCCTGAGACCTGATTTAACTCATTCCGGCGTTAAATTTCCACCCCATATTCTATCCCCATCCTTCCGCAACCATGACCCAAATCCCATGGGGGAAGATCCTTCCCGAGGGGAATTATCGGAGAGTCTCTTTTCAAAGTCACAGTGCATTTCATCCAGTCCTTCGTCTCCAGTCAGCTCAACATCCCAGAGACATGATTGGGCAGATCTGGGACCCTTAACGCTGTTCCAAGAGGAGTGTCCTAGCGATGTCATAATTGCAGAACCTCTCCAGATGTGTGCAGAAATCCCCCATCAACAACAGGAAGATAATACGATGGTGTCTACGGAAAGCAAAAGCCGAGAGGAAATCTTCGATGAAATACAAAACAAGAGATGGATCAGGGATGCAGTTGGCCATGTTGGTCGGTCAGTGGGCTTATCATTTGGCAACAGGTCAGAAGACTACACTGGCCTTTTCCAATACATTGAAAACAAGGGAAGACCCCTTCCCCCATAAAAAATGCTGCTATTTATCTATGGGGGGAAGACTCACCCTCATTAAAGCGGCGCTGTCCAACATCCCCATTTATTTCATGTCCCTGATCAAATGTCTGTCCTCAATCCTGGATCGTATTGATAAATTGAGAAGAGACTTTTTATGGTGCGGTAAGGAGAATCAGAAGAAACTCCACCTGTTGGATTGGAAAGAAGTCTACACCCATTTCCAAGATGGTGGTGCGAGCATTAAAAGCCTAAAGATAATGAATCGCGCCCTTTTAGGCAAGTGGTCTTGGAGGTTGGGATTAGAGACGGACGCTTTATGGAATACGGTGGTCAAAGGAAAATACGATTCTTCCCCTGGGGGTTGGTGGACAAAAGAATCCTCAGTCTACAGAGCCTCGTTTATCTGGAAGGGTATCCTACGCGCTAAGAAGGCAGTCGTTGAGAATATTGGTTTTCAGCTAGGGAACGGAGCTGCAATTAGATTTTGGGACGACCATTGGTTGGGAGATACGGCCCTGAAAAACAGATTCCCTAACATCTATAGCATCGCTGTCAACAAAGATGGTCCAATTCATTGCTTTTACATACAGTCCAATTCTGGTTTAGTCTGGGAAATAAACTGCAACAGAAATCTGCACGACTGGGAGGTTAGTGAATATGTTGATTTGCTCAAGTGTGATGCCGATCAGGGAAGAGCAAGATAAAATCTTTTGGAAGAGGGATAAAACCGGCCTTTTCTCGGTTACGTCTCTCTATTCGTTTCTCTCTCCCCCCGCCTCCCCTGCAACCCTTGCTTTCCCTTACATTTGGAAATACTCGGCTCCCCCCAAGTTTATCTGTTTTGGCTGGCTGGCGGCGAAGAATCGGATTTTAACGGTCGACAACTTAAAGAAGAGAGGCATGCAACTCGTCAACATTTGCCTTTGTTGTATGAACAGTGAGGAAATGGTTGATCACTTGTTGGTCTACTGTTCGCTCATTTCCTAGATTTGGCTGGACTTCTTTACTAGATTTAATATTAGCGGATGCATTCCTAACTCCGTCTCCTCCATGCTATCATATTGGCACGGGTTTAAATTGGGGAAGAATAAAAACCGTATCTAGAGAATAGCGATCCTCGCCATCTGGTGGGCTGTTTGGAAGGAGAGGAATGACTGATGCTTCAACAACATTCAATCATCGGCTCAAGCAGTGGGATCTTTTGCCAAAAAACTTCTTATCGAATGGGTGGTTAACGTGTCTGGTCTCAAGGATTGTAATCTTTTGTTTCTAGGCCTGAAACCTTGGTTCTGCTATCTCAGCAAACCTCTTTTGTTCTCTCTTTTTCTTTTAATATCAATCATTACTTCTTTTTTTCTTTTTTTCTTTTTTTCTTTTTTTTTTTTAAAAAAAAGAACCTTCGAAAACAAGGATCCACAAGCAACTCAGAAAGGATTGAACAAATTCCTTTGACCCATGACTGAAATGGAGATGAAACTTATGTTTTAAAAATACAATCAAAATCAAAATCTATAGAAAATCCTTGTTTATAAAAATTGAACCCTAATGTCGTGGCCCATGTGCTTCCCCAAGTGACCCAAATCCTGCATTCCGAGATTAACAGTAGGGATGCTTCCGCTGGGCTGATTCAGGGAACGAGTCTCCTTGGCTAGTTGGTGTTATAGAACTTGTTTCCATTCCCGCTTCCAGCTAACCGCTCGCAGACACTCCAAATCCTTAAAGGGAACCGGGTGTCTAAAGACCTTCAAAAAGTCTTCTACGATGGAGATAGACCTAGTTTGCATAGGATTTCTCCCTAACTCTCCTCACCGGATCACACCAACCAAGAAAAGGTCTTTTGTTTCAGTTTGACCTATGGTCACATATGAAATAGATGATGGGAGACCGTGCGGCACTCGACTCACAAGTCACAACCTCTGGTGAATGAGTAAGCCAACCACCCAATTGTTAACCAAGGTAACTTGAATAGATGAGAAAGGGCACGCTAAAGGGTTGAAGGCAAGAGAACGTTTATTGCACTTGAACTTAAAGAGGGCTTGCAACTATCGAAATTGATTACAAATGAGGATCCCCTCCTCATATAGACCTAAGAATCCTCTAAAACCTTTAAATGGATGGTGAAGGCACAAGTGATTATCCAACAACTATGAATGCTTTAGAACCTTTGTAGAAAATTATACACTACCACCTACAAAACTCCCCTAGAGAACTCGAGAAAATCCTAGTTGTCTGGACACTACTCTACATTACTATTCTCTAGAATTCTCTACATACTATACACAAAACTCCTGGTGGGCAAGATAAGCAGAAAATGCTCTCTTAAAAAGCTCCTTAGAGATGATCGGCCCATGACAATCTCCCCCACTTAAATGTGTTGACGCCCTCGTCGACAGCTTGCCAATGATGGTCCGTGTCAATTCCTTGAATTGTCATGCCACGTCATTCCATCCTTGTCTCCCTTGATCAATTGTAAGGCTAGGATAATCCCAACATTGGCCTTTCCCTTACACAGCATCATATCATGCAGAGATACCTCTCATCCATAATGCTCACCACCCCAAGGCAGGCATTGAAATCGGACTCAGGAAGTCCGCGCCAAAGATACCAAGTCATCCAACGATATATAGTGGAGAGACTTGTCTTGACAACCCACCTACCAACATGTAGCTCCACTATTAGTGTTGTATGCCTTGGAAAGTCAATACACTTTATTGAACCTTATTTATGATTATGTGGAATGCATTTTATCTTCTCCCATAATTGTGTGGAATTGTGACTACATGTGGATATATTTATGGATTATTTGAGAGGGTTTCCTCGGTCTGTCCATGGGGAATATGAGCATGGAAACAATGGATATCCTAGACGTGGGAGAGTTGTGGGCCATGGTTCTTAAGTACACCTTAGAAATTCATGACTACTTTAGCGGGTTTGGGCTACCCGTGGTTATGTTTTGTAGTCATCTTGTGTAATGGGAACTAATGACGTGTTGGGATGGACAGTCTCCATCGCTGGACTTGTACATTTGCCCTACCCCACATGGGAGTGTTGACTATGTGAGTGTTCATCATGTTTGTGGGTTTTGGTGCTTAAGCCCAACTAGACACTTGCCCTCCCTCCCTCCCTCCCTTCCTTCCTGGTGTATGTGGTCCACCTATGGACAGTTCTCATAGGCCACACCCCTAACTGTATAATGGGGGCGTGAGCAAGCTCTTGAAGCACATCTTTATTACAATAGATCAGGGAGAATAAGTTGGAGGATTGACATCGGACTACTTCAATGATCAAGGGATAAATCTAAGGTAAAATCTCGATCCTTGATATCTATAGTTTTGGAATTTGAATGCTAGGATTCATGTTGGAATTCTAAATTTGGTTTTTCAAAAACTTTTATGCTTCAAGGCTTTCAAAAGCAACCAACATTGACGTCCTTGGCCAGACCCTAAATAGGTGTGGCTTATGACTAGACTGCCTTTATCTTGCATGCATGCTTTACCAACGTTGGACCTAGTCATTTCAACTCTCTCCAGTGATGAAGTTGTGGGTCGCCCTCGTATCCTCCATGGCCTAAGTGGACATGCTGTTAATTTGCACAACAAATACATCAATTCTCATCCAAGTGGCTTCGCCTCTATTTCCATTTGACACTACAAAGCACTTGCAAACCTGATCCTTGGCCCCCCGTTCTCCTCCTTGGCTTGGACAAAGTCACTCAAAACTCCCTTCTTGCTCTTGATAGAATTAAGTAGATGCATCAACCCAATGTGCATCTTCTCATTGCTTTCATCCTTGATCTCATCTAGCTTCATTGGGTGTTTAAAGCTTGTCTCATAGGGCAGTTCCTAGCGAAGTGATGCCCATCATCGATGAAGCACTTCACCTTCCATGGCTTGGACATGTTGCCTCTATCATGGGCCTATCAAGGCCCATAAGGGTTATTTAGAGTTTGCATGGATAGTTGGGAGCAAAAAAGCTCTAACGATAGATCATTTAAGGAATAGATGAATGGTGATTACAAATGTGGGCTCTCTACAACTCAAGGATGGCAAATCTGTGAACCATCTATTCATATTGTGTGACTTCACCAGCTTCATCTGGGAGCTGTGTCCTGATGTCTCATGGACGACACCAGGCCCTCTTTCTAATTTCTTGGAGGCATGGGAAGTGCTATGGCATCTTGCTTTGCTAGCCGGGGATTGGTCAAATTTGGAACAAGCATAACAAGTGTCTCGTAACACAGTGGTGCAAAGGGAGGATGTGTTTAGTTGGTTTGGGAAACCAAAGTTGGGTGGTTGCAGTGCCTAGAAAGTCAAGGAGAGCTGTAGAGATTCATCCTAAATTGTCTCGTAAATAGATGACTTACGGTCACCTGTTTTTTGTGTGCTGAGTTTTGGGCTTATTAATAAAATATCATCATTAAAAAAAGTGAGTAAACAGATTAAGAAATCTATTCATACTGATTATGCTCAAATAGTTCTGGCCAATTTCAGATTGCACAGAACCTCAATGTGTCCCATCAAAGAACATGAACTCATGAGTGAAATGTAAATGTGAATATAAGATTAATGGAACTCAGAACATCAATTTAACACCCTTATCAACTTACATTTCTCACATCTGCATCTCTGACTTCCAGATCAGTTGCGACCAAAATGAATTTCACCTTTGTGTTAGTCAAATACCCATAACTGCAAGGAGTACCACATGATGAGAAACCATGTGAAAAAAAAAAAAAATTAAAAATAAAATTGATTGAATTATAATGAGTAGGCCCCTCATAAGGCTAGAAACTCAAGAAAAAAACACACCCAACAAACTTACACTTTGTAGTTCTCAGTTGGATAAAGAAGACCAAGGAATGTCTCATTCAATGTTGGCCCACTTTTCCTTGGATTGTTTACTGAAAATTCAGAAAATAATAGAGTTAAACTGCCCTCGTTCCAGTGTACCATAAAATCAAGTATAAAATCGTGCCACATATTCAAGCAATCAGTCTAATGGAACAATGATGTATGAAAACAGAAACAAGAATGCCTTATTTCCTGAAACAGTATAGACAAACAACAAAAAATTAATATAAATTGGCAAAAAAATCCCCTCCAAAGAAAGATGGATGCCAGCCTCAAACAAAAGATAACTCCAAGATAAATTAGCTTCCCTAAGCTTTCCTCCAAGATTATGGGTTATGAATTGTGATTCAACCAAAGGAGTCTTTTTGGATGAGAATGACATGAAACTCCCAATAGTGGTTTTGACTCGTGGTCAACCCTGAAAGGAACTCAGGGGGTCCCCTCAATCACCCAAGGCACAGGAGATAACCCTTCTAGACATTGAAAGCCAAAGCAGAGCACATCTGCTCAGCCTGGCTAAATCCACCACCAACTGGACCTAAATTAGTGTACGGACCTGATTATTGGGCAGGGCGTGCTCATAGTGGGACCCACTGATGAATCATTTCGACCTTGCACTGTGCCGCATCTGAGTGTTTGCCACAAATTGCTTCTTCAATCTCGTGACAATGGCCTTGGCATTTGTAGCAGTATGAGTACTGTTGAGGTACCAAAAAAATAAAATAAAATGATGAATGATGATTAAAGGAAGAAGAAAATTAAGATTGAAGAAGGAAGGGAAATAAAGAAAAAAAATTGAATGCATAAGGTGTTGCGCGTACCCGCGCAAAGCGCATTGGTTGCGCGGTCCGCACAAACACTCTCATTTGTTGCACGCATCCGCACAACGTCATTATGACTAGGATGAATTGAATGGTTGGGATTTGATAAAAGGTGGGCCCCATGGCACAAAGATCGAGAGTTTGCACGTGTGGAGGCCTATAAATACGCCGCAAATTGATGGGAATAACAGCTGTCTCATTCTCAGAGGAAGTGGAGATTTCCAAAACTTCTTCATGAATCTCTATACAGTCCCAAGTATTCTGAGAAGTTTGATTATATCCTGAAGAAGATGGATGATTCTTCCTTCTTGAAGACGAAGCCTTCGAGTGTTGCATATTTATAGGTCAAGAGTTATCAGGTCAAATATGAAGTTTTGAGGAGTGAGGGTTCAAGACTTGGGAGATATCGAAATTTCTGAAGACTTTTTGCGCAAGAAGGGAAATGATTGCGCGAGAGCGCGCAACAAATAGTTGTTGCACGGAGACGTGCAGAGGAAAGATTTGTGTAGCAAAGAATATCTGTTGCACGGAGTTTATGCGCAAAGACGAGCGGTTGCGCGAGAAATTGTTAGATGGACAAGGCTTCCACAAGAGAATAAAGGATGAAAATGAAGAGTCGGCTCTGGTATTTATAGGGAAGTAGACCCAATTATAGGACCCGATTAGCTGTTGTGCAAGTGCGCACAGCGATGTCTGACAGAAGAAGAAATGGTTGACTTATTTCTTTATCCTAGAAAGGACAAACAAAAGGATCAAGGGGGCATCTGTTGAGGTTCAAAAAAAAATTATGAATGATGATTAAAGGAAGAAGAAAATTAAGATTGAAGAAGGAAGGGAAATAAAGCAAAAAATTGAATGCGTAATATGTTGCGCGTATCCGCGCAAAGCGCATTGGTTGCGCGGGTCCGCACAAACACTCTCATTGGTTGCGCGCATCCGTACAACGTCAGTATGACCAGGATGAATTGAATGGTTCGGATTTGATAAACGGTGGGCCCCATGGCACAAAGATCGAGAGTTTGCACATGTGGAGGCCTATAAATACAGCACTCCCCCTCTCATTTGGACTACTACAAGGATTTCGAAGAAGATTAGAGCTCCAAAGAAGAAGAAGAACTTGAAGGTATTCAGAAGAGAAGAAAGAAGAAGGATGAGAGCATGTCAGGCTAGCCCGCGCAACCACTGTGGTGTTGCGCGGGAACCTGTATCAAAGACCCGAGATGCTGTCAAAATGAATCGAAATACTAGTTGGCCAGCTTTTCTTCACTTCCAGCTTATCTTCAATTCAGAATCATGATTATGAGTTCAAGAAGAAGATACAGGATGATCAGATTTATACAATATTCCTCTCAATGAGATGAGCTAATCACAAGCCGAAACGCTGCCGGATTTAATAATCTAATATTCGGATTTGATATTCAAGCTTGTTCAATACTTGTATTTATTTTGGATATTCTATCTTAGAATCAAGGGAAATCAAAGGATGTAAACGAATTCAGATTAAGTAAAATTGATGATTGTTCTCTCCATCTTTTCTTTGTTATGATTAAGTAAGATAATTCCCCAAACGAAACACATTCGTTTCTTGTCAAAACAAAATGGCAACTCTGCTGGGGACTATCTCATTATCTTACCTAATATCGAATTATGAAGCTATTTAGAGAATTTCATCATGGTTTGGCGTCGAATAGCCGCCAAAATGGCGACTCTTAGCAAGAACATCCTTCCCTTCATCCCTAAGATAGAATATTTTATCATCCGAATACCAATTGAGATTTCATATTGTTATTTGAAGGATACAAGACAAAACTCCAAACAACCAATGGCAACCGTTACCAACAAGATGAATTTCTACTTCACAACGACTGGGTTCGTAATAGAATATGCTACAAATCGATCTGCGATTTGTGAAGGACGATCAACTGCAAGCAAAAATGACAAGTCTCGAGTTATGACCAGAGTCAACCATTTCACCACTTGCTCAGGATAATAATAGCGACTGGATTGTTGTATCATCCCGAAGGATGAGCCCGAAACGCTACAATTGCCAGAATAGATTTATCTCCAAGGAAAGCCAGAGGAACGATTACGCGGAATGTGGCCAGAAAGAATCCCGAACTCGCTCCTCCAGCATTATATTCAAGAAGATCTCTCTCCTCTGACACCACAGGACTTTCTAGCCCTATCTGTGACAAACATCCGATGACAAGAAAGGAGAAGGGCAAATCACCTATTAGAAATTTATCAGTTTCCATATCACCTCAGAGTACACCTTCAGAAGCTACATCTCAATCAGTTGAATTATATGGAAGTATAGAAGAATCGAGCGAAACTCCTCTCTCGTTAAGCCCGATTATGCTAATGCGTTGCCCTTTTATTCCGATAATGACTTCATCAAAGAGCAGAGAAGCCACTGCACATATGGCAGGAGTTAGTCAAGGTCCTCCACCAAGTGTCAACGAGCGAAAGGCCGAAATGGCAGAAGCTCAAAGAACTTTGATGGAAGAGTGTCGAAGCCTCCGAGAAGCTTTGGCTACCCTTGCTCATAACGTGGCTCAAGTGACGGCTCCGCCGGTAATGGCTACTACCAGTGTTCGAGTTGTCGGTATCGCTACAAGTTTCGCTGGCCAAAGATAAAGATATAATATCGTTATTGCCGATAATATCGCCAATAATCGGAAATGCAAGGAAAAAGGGGAAAACATGGAGAAAATGGTGGAATTTTTTAGTGAAACTTCAGGACATGCCTAAATACACATATTTGCATATTCAGGAATGAAAAAAATGCAAAAAGAATGCATTAAATTAGAAGTTTCCATTTAATGGGGGCCAAAAGGCATGCGTTGTTGTAAGAAATCACTCAAATAGTAACCAAAATGAGTTTATATAATACAAATGCAGCTGACACACAGTAATTAAGACATGTAAAAGTAAATGAACTCAAAGATGCCAAATCAAGGATGGATTAAATTATCCAATCAATGTGGTATTTGATACTCTGGCTGCGTATGACACTTGATACCTAGCGTTTGAAAATGGTACATGTGGCAAATTATAACATAATCTGAACCGTGTTTTCACTTCATCAAGATCTGTGTGACCTAATCAAGAGGTTGGATGGCAAAAAAGAGAAAAAAAAACCATTACAATGGCCCTATGAAGTTTTTAATGATGGCCATTTAATCACCACTGTTTCCTGTAGTGTGGTCCACCTGAGATGCAGTCATGCAAATCCGTTTCATTTTGGACTCATGCCTTAAAATTATCTATCAAAATAAATGGACGACATTGATAAAATATTTATCATTATGATGGCCCAACATAACATCGACCCATCAATCCACGGATACAAACAGGTGACACGTGCGCATCGTATTAATCAGTACGCTTATTGTACTGAGTCAACTGTGTGGGGCCTGATTTATGTATTTTATCCACCCCATCCATCCATTTTACAAGATAATTTTAAGGCTTGATCCCAAAGATGAAGCATATCCAATGCTCAAATGGACCACACCACAGGGAACAATGTGAATTGAACATTCCTACCATTGAAAAATCATTAGGGGCCACAAAAGTTTTGGATCCATGTCATTTTTGTATTTTACCTTCATCCATCTCCGTGTGATCTTATGAACAACTTGGATGACAAGTAAACACCACTGTGGGCCATAGTGCCTAGGAAGGTTTCAACGGTAGGAATCATTGTCCCCACTGCCTTGGCGGTGTGGTCCACCCTAGCTTTGGATCTGCCTTAGTTTTGGGTTCACTACCTAAAATGATCTCGCCAATTGGATGGACCATGTGGATATAATACATACATCATGGTGGGGTCCACAGAACTTGGTGACGTCCACACGCCACTGACGTTCGCACCCGCACACCACGCTAAAAGGAAGCAGAGCGTGTACCGAGTCACTTAGTAGGCTAAGCGTACCGAGTAAACTCTATGGGGTCCATCGTGACTTATTTATCTACTCCGTTCATCCATTTTAATAGATAATTTTTCGGCTTGAGCTTAATATGAAGTATATCCAAACTTCAAGTGGAACACACAATGGGAAACAATGTGAATTGAACATCTACCGTTGAAAATTTCTTGAGGGCCACATAAGTTTTGGATCAAGCTTGTATTTGTGTTTTCCCTTCATCCATGTCTGTGTGATCTTATGAACAGGTTGGATGAGAAATAAACATCACTGTAGGCCCAAGAAATATTTCAATGGTGGAAGTTATTATTCCAACTGTTTCCAATGGTATGGTCCACTTGATCTTTGGGTATGCTTAAATTTTGGTCTCAACCCCTAAAATAAGATGGAAAAACGGATGGACGGCGTGGATAGACTAGATACATTCACGGTGGGCCTAATAGAGTTTACTCAGTACGATAAGAGCGTACTTACGCACCCGTGAAAACCGGACGCGGATTAGATACTGACAGGTTGAGTGGCGAGACTCAATACACGTCACCAAGTTCTGTGGACCCCACTATGATGTACGTGTCGTATCCACAACATCCATTCATTTGGAGATATTATTTTAAGGCATTACCCAGAGAACGAGGCAGATCCAAAGCTTTAGTGGACCCCACCACAGAAAACAGCGGGAAGATTGATGTACACCGTTGAAACCTTCCTAAGGTCCACCATAACGTTTATTTTCCATCCAATCTGTTCATAAGGTCACAAAGACCTGAATGAAGAGGAAAAACAAATTTCATATTGATCCAAAACTTCTATGACCCCAAAAAGTGTTTCAATGGTAGACGTTCAATTTCCCACTGCTTTTTGCAGTGTGGTCCACTTGATAGTTATATCTATCTTATTTTTCTTCTCAAGCCTTTAGACGAGCTCGCCAAATGGATTGACGGTTTGGATATAACACATACCTCATGATCAGACCTACAGAACTTGCTGACGTGGTGTAAGGTACACCAGCCAATCCGCTTCCGTCCGTAGCTTAATCTGCGTCCTTATATCGTCGAGCCTCGAAATAAAGAAAAAAAAGAAAAAAGAAAAAAAAAGAAGAAGAAAACCCTGAAATTTCGTTCGGGAGGGATTCTTGCCGAAGAAAGGGGGTTTTTGAGGGAGGGTTTCGAAACCCTATACCATTACCAAATCGCGAGGAAATTCCCAAAATCGCTGATTTTTAGCCGAAATTTCAAGCTTCCAATCAAAAAAGGAAAGGGAATTTTGAGGTTTTTCTTACCTCTTTGCAATGTTCGAAGATCGACAGGAGGCATTCTTCCGAGCTGTGAGTTCCAATTAACCAGGTACGCGATCACTCTCACGTATTTACAAAAACAGCGAAATCAAAATGATTTTTGGATTTCTTTTTTCCTTATTTTTACCTATTTATTGAAAAAATAGGTTGTTGGCTACAATTTTCCATTGATAAGTTACGTGGTTGGTGGCTACGGTCGATATTCTTGGCGATAATCCAAAATTATCAACAATATCTCCAATTTTTTGCCGATAATAGGGAGAGACGAAAATTTGGGGTTTCGGTATTGCTAGACTAGTGACACCGATATTATCGGCGATAATATCGACATTTCATCAACAATTTGAACACTGGCTACTACGAATGAACCTGAACAACAACACGAAGGTTCGTTACCACATAGAGCAAGGTCACATGGATCTGCTCCCACAACAAGAATCATAACGCAAGAAGAAATGTGACAGATGGTTGCAGAAGTCGTCGGTGAATGTGGACATACTGGGAGGTTCTGCTACAGAACGCCATATCCTAAGGAAGTGGAGGACATACCATTCCCAGCCAGCTTCAAGCATCCAGATTTCCAAAAGTTTAATGGAGATGGATCTCCAGAATAACATCTAGTACATTTCATCACAACAATGGGTAACTTCTCCACTGTTTCACAAAACCGTTTGCGACTATTTGGATCGTCCCTGACAGGTAAAGCATTCCGATGGTATTCTAATTTGGCACCGGAATCAAGAAGGACTTGGGAACAAATGCAAGATACATTTATATCTAACTTCTTCTCATCAGAACGTGATGTTAATATTGCGGAATTAGCTTCAGTGAGACAGAGAGAGAATGAACCTCTGGAAAAGTTTATTGACAGGTGGAAAACATTGGGAGCTTCATGTAGACAGTTACCAGAAGAAAAAGAACAAGTAAATGTGTCTGAATTCTATGGAACCAGGAATTGCCTTTGGGCTCACAAGTGCTAATATAAGGCCCTTTCGAGATCTCGCAACAAAAGCACATGCGCTAGAACTGATGGCCAGGAAAATGCCAACATTTCAAATCAGAACAGAGAGAAGGGGATCAAATAAATCAATGGTAAACAGTAAACATTGTTGATCAGGAAAAGAAAAGAGGTGCCTTTTATAATAAGCGAGAAACAAGGAAAAGAGAAGATTCAAGTCATTATAAGGAACGTGCGAATGACAAGCGACCTCGATCGTATGATTATCACAAAGAATACGATTTTGAAAAAGAAGATGTTATACTGATGATGGAACAGTTACTGGCTACCGAAACCATCCAACTACCTCAGCCCAGGCGTTCAAAAGAAGTAGAGATGACTAAAGAAAGGAAGTATTATCATTATCATCGTTATGTGGGACATCCAACAAAAAATTGCTTTACACTAAAAGACATATTACAAAAGATGATAAAACAGGGTGAGATAGTGATAAAAAAAGGATGAAAAACGGGAGAGAAAAATAACGGCAAACATGGTTTCTACAAGGGATCTGTCGAAAACGTGGAAAGATAAAGGAAAGGCTGTTATGACAGGGAAAATACCATTTGCTACATCTCCCAGGGCAAGTCCCATCACGAATATTCAGTACTATCATTCACAACTTCTTGGTCCGTCTACTGGAGGAATTAGTCTAGAAGACTTGGTCTCCATATGCCAAAGAGAAAACGAGTCGGTCAAAGAATTCATCAATCGATGGAGGATAATGGGGGTATCATGTCCACAATTGGCGAAAGAAGAAAAACAAGTCATGTATGGAATGCATACAACCAGACATTGCAGTGGGTCTCGATGACTCAAAAATACAGACCTTTCAAGATCTGATCGTAAAAGCTTGCAATTTAGAAAAGCTCAACAGAAAAATGTTCAATCTCTATATGAACCAGATGTTTCAGGATTCTAAAAAGACTTCGGCTGGTATTATCCGGGAAGAAAGGAAAATGAAGAGTTATCGATATGAACAAAGAAATTTTGATGAAGTATAAGCAATTCTACAGTCAGAAAAGTAAGGAAAAGATTTGGACAGTCCAATAGTTTTGGAAGGTATACATTCGAAGAAGATGATATACTTCCTATGATGAACCAGTTATTGGCTGCATAGAAAATCCAGCTGTCATGGCCAAAACGCCCAAAAGAAATGAAGATAATGAAAGAAAGTGATTATTGTTATTATCACCGTCTTCTTGGGCATTGAACTGGGAATTGCTTCATCTTGAAGAAAATTTTACAAGAGATGATGGATAATTGTGAAATTGTCATAAGGAAGATGTAAGACGTAAGAGAAGATACAACGCGCAATCCTGATTGAAGACAGTCATGATTATCACATTCTACTATGGACAAAACTCTCGGTATCTTTCTAATTAAGAATGTGAGAATACAAGTATTCATAACAATGCCCAATGCGCCAAAATATATTACCTTTGAGGGTTGTTGCAATTTTGATTATGAAGATTATCAGCATAATATTTCTTAATCAATAGGGGGCAAGGCAAGTAGAAGAATGGGAGAGTTTTCTGTCATGTATTAGTCTTCTACTCATGTGAATGAATTAAACAAAAAATATATATATTATCATCAACACTGACAATATATCATTTATCAACTCATCATCCATGGCAGCGGTGATGGCGATTCATCATCTACGACAATGGAATGCCATGCGGAAAGACCTACCACAATCGGTAATATATTAAATATTATGCGGGTAGCAGTGAAAAGCCAGTGGTCCTAAAAAGCCCGCGAAGGCTATTACATGGTTAAGACCCATGTGGGCAGCGGTGTGTGCCCGTACAGCCAACTACGCGTGAGACCAATGCCGTTTGTATAGTTTCCAACAGCGCCACGAGGGAAGGTGAGAGAAAATGTCCTCTCGTGAATGGGTCTGACCTGGCAGACGAAGAAAAAGCAGGCTGCAGTGTGAGCTCTTTGGCTTGTCCATTGATAGGCCAACCATGCATAAGACCCCCTAGATTCTTGGTTTGATTCCAGTAGAAACTCATGAGGATGGGTTTTTAGTCTCCTCATCGATGGACTGGTGGCCTCGGATTTGGTATCTCAAGGTAGCCTTGTGCGCCCCATGAACTCTAGAGAGTTACTGTGGCCAACCTTGTGTGTAAAACCTACTGAGTTCATTGCCCCGGTAGCTTCACTGGGCCCCTCTGATGGATTGCGATTTATGAATTACCCGGCCACGATAAGTCCAGCAAACTCATGAGAGTTACAGAGACCATTCGCGTAAGACCCGACTCCAACATGAGTCTACGAAACTGTACTTGCTCCACTAGTCCGGTTGTGTTAAGTCTAGTTAAATCAAGTTTAGTAAAGTTATGGTGAATCAAGTCAAGTCCAGTCAATGTGTCCCAAATCGGTAACATATCGGCCGTAACGGCCGATACATAACGATAACGGTGGTACCCGTTACGCGATACGGGGGCATAACGAGCATAACCCCGATTTTGGTACCATAACGGCCGTTACTGACCCATAATGGCTAGCCCGTAACGGTCAGATTTTTTTTTACTTTTTAAAGCTCTGTTTTTTCTTTTTTTTGAAACCATTTTCTTCCAAACTCTTACTCAATCCTTCTACTACTATTTTCGACCAATTTTGGCTTGGTATTTGAGATAAAAACACATTATATTACAGATTTTCTTGAATCGAAGCTCCGTGGGCCATTTTCAGAAATTCGTCAAAAATAGGTATTTATACTTTTTCTTGTATGCTTTGTTGTTTTAATCATAGAATATGATGTGTTAATCATAGTAGAACATGTTAATGTGCATTTTACGGATTTGTAGTGTCATTTTATATTTTTTTCTATTTATGCACTAATGAATGGTTTGTTGTTTTAATCATAGAATATGATGTGTTAAATATAGTAGAACATGTTAATGTGCATTTTACAGATTTGCAAACTCATTTTATATTTTTCGGCCCTCTTTTTTTATATTTTTTTCTATTTACGCACTAATTTCGGCCCTTTTTTTAAAATTCGAAAAATCATTTTTTAATGAATTGTTTGCTGTTTTAATCATAGAATATGATGTGTTAAATATAGTAAAACATGTTAATGTGCATTTTACAAATTTGCAACCTCATTTTATATTTTTTTCTATTTACGCACTAATTTCGGCCCTTTTTTAAAAAAAATCAAAAAATCATTTTTTAATGAATGGTTTGTTGTTTTAATCATAGAATATGATGTGTTAAATATAGTAGAACATATTAATGTGCATTTTATAGATTTGCAACCTCATTTTACATATTTTTATATTTTTTCTATTTACACACTAATTTCGGCCCTTTTTTTAAAAATTCGAAAAATCATTTTTTAAAGAATGGTTTGTTGTTTTAATCATAGAATATGATGTGTTAATTATAGTAGAACATGTTAATGTGCATTTTACAGATTTGCAACCTCATTTTATATTATTTTTATATTTTTTTCTATTTACGCACTAATTTCGGCCCTTTTTTAAAAAATTTGAAAAATTATTTTTTTAAGAATGGTTTGCTATTTTAATCATAAAATATGATGTGTTAATTATAGTAGAACATGTTAGTGTGCATTTTACAGATTTGTTGTGTCATTTTATATTTTTTTCCTATTTTCGAATTAGTGACTTTATGTTTTTATTTGCTTATATTGGACAGCTTTTGGAGCTTCTTAGGGTTTAGTTAGAATATAAAATCATCTTTATTAACATAGGTCATACACGCATACTCATATCTAATCTATATCTAATTATCTAGTATCTACCTAAACCTAAAGAAATGTCTGGGTCTGGCCAACAAGTGATGATATTGGATGGCAACATTGTGAGAGGGTTGGTGATACTAGGCACCAAATGAAGTGCAAGTATTGTGATAGACTAGTGACTGGTAGAATTACCCGTCTCAAACAACATTTGGCACATCAAAAGGGTCAAGTTGCGGCATGTACTAGAACCGAAAGAGATAATGCTTTTAATGCAAGCTAGTCTGGATGAGTCGAAGGGTAAACATGCTACAGTACAGAAGAAGAAAGATGATGTTTTGGATACGGCTCGACATGAGGTGTTTGGTCCTAAATATATGGGCGTTCGTGATGAAGATATTATTAATTTTGACAAAGATTCAGATCGGAAATTAACTATAGCTAGGAGAGAGAGCTTGCGTCTAGCTCGTGAAGAGGAAGAACGTCGCCGCATGTTTGACACGCATGGGTCAGTGCATGATACGGGGGAAGGGGGGTAGGTTTGGTGGGTTACGACGTGTGTTTGGGAGCCGACGACAGACATCTTCACGTGATGCCCCTATACGTTTGGATGAAGAAGTAAATGAGCCTAGGAGATCCTTTACTGATCCAATCCTGTTTAGGAAAGAATTGACTAAACAAAAGAAGATAAAACAAATGTGGAGTAGAACTTCCGTTGAGAAATTAGGTAGAGCAGCAGCAAAGTTATTTATACATGCCAACATACCTCCTAACGTGGCCAATTCTCCATATTGGCAAGTGGTAATTGATGCAGCAACAGAAGCAAGTGAAAGAATAAAAGCTCTCACGGCTAAGGAGATTAGGAGGAAATGGACATATGCAGAGTATGCGGATGTGAAAGTATACGTGACTACCTTTAAACCTGTATGGCAAGCCAGAGGATGCACGATCATGTGTGATGGTTGGACTGGCCCAACCAAACGCAGCATGATCAACTTCATGGTGTACTGCCACTTAGGAACTATATACCACAAGTCAATTGATGCCTCAGAAGCAACAAAAAATTCTATTTATTTTGATGGACTAATGGATAAAGTTGTGGACGAGATTGGAGGGGAGAATATAATGCAGATTGTGACAGATAACGAAGCATCATATAAGCTTGCAGGACATATGTTGATGAATAAAAGAAAACATCTTTTTTGGTCACCGCGTGCTACCCATTGTATTGATATGATATTGGAAGATATTGGGAAGAAGAAGAATGTTAAGGAAATGGTCGAAAGGGCAAGAGAAGTGACGACGTCTATTTACAACCATAATCAAGTAGTCGCAATAATGAGAAAGTTCACGAAAGGACGAGAGTTGTTGAGGCCTGCGGCGACTAGATTCGCAACAAACTTTATAGCATTAGAGAGTTTATTCCAGCATAGGGGAGAGTTGAGTGAAATGTTCGCTTCCCGAGAATGGCTCAACACAAAACATGGGCAGAAGACATCAGGGACACCAGTTGAAGTTGTGAACACCATATGGGACAACAAATACTGGAAGAGGGTCAAGTCGATCCTAAAGGTGATGGAGCCACTAATGAGGGTACTCCATCTTGTTGAAACCGACGAAGCACCTACCATGGGCTTCCTATACGATGTCATGGATAAGGCAAAGTTGGCAATTCAACGTGATTGTAGAAGCTGGGAGTCTTATTGGAGGATGATCGACAGGAGATGGACAAGACAACTCCATCACGATCTTCATGCAACAGGTTACTATCTAAATCCTAGGTATAGATATGCTCAATCATTTGTTGAGGATGATGAAGTTCGTGTCGGGCTAAAAAATGTGATAAAGAGATTAGAGCCTAACTTAGATCTGCAAATAAAGGCGTTGAATGAATTAGATACATTTGGAAATCACCTTGGTAGCTTTGGAGATGTTCTTACACAACATGCAGTATCTTGGTTGCAACCGGCCGAATGGTGGATTAATTTTGGAGAGAGTACGAAGGCTCTCCAAAAAATTGTAGTAAAAGTTTTAAGCCAGACAACATCTTCATCTAGCTGCGAAAGGAATTGAAGTTGTTTTGCGCTTATTCATTCAAAGAATAGGAATAGATTGCAAACTAGAACATTAGATAGACTTGTCTTCATGCACTATAATATAAAACTAAGAATGCGACAACATCATAGGAGCATTACAGCTGTCGATGACGAAGACTACTGTCTAATAAACTTGGACATTATTTATGATGAGGATGACCCGCTTCTACCTTGGTTGGAAACAAGGAAAAAGCAATTTGAAGAGGATAGTGAAGAATTGGAAATTAATGACCCAGAAATACGTAGAGCGCAACAAGAGAGTCGTGCAGATGTGTTGGACCCAGTAAGAGGGGCAGCGTTTATGCTAAGTACGGGTACGGCTCAAGATCAACAAAAGAGTACGAGCAGTGGTAACGTGACCGTGTCGGATGATAGTGACGATGAACCCCCTGCCCTTGGTGTTGGCACTTCTGGTGTTGCTCAGCGCCCTATATAGTCGTCTACAGATCGCAATGCCGATGAACATCGACGAGGTAGTACACGAGGTCGAACTTATGAATGTACCGAGTCACGATACAGCCAGCAGGAGGAGGGTACATCTAGTGGTGCACCGGGTCCGGGAGGTCCGGAACATCAGCAGGCTTATGGTCTTAGTCATTATGATGTATATTCTTATAGTCAATTGAATTATGATTATGGTAGTTATATTGAGCCTGTTCCATCACATTCATATTGGAGTAGTCCTCCCGATCAATATCCATATGATTATAGATATCCAGATCCAAATCCAAGTTACTCATCACAGCAGACGCACTCTCAATCTCAGGATTCTCAATAGCCTGAGTATGGGCACTAGTATGACTATTCGACGGGCACTGGTGGATATCCTTACTCGGGATCAGAGTCGTTGCATGGCCAAGATCAGTCATCCTCTGGTTTCGTTGATCTAGTATTTCCTTCTGGCACTGGATATTATGGATATGCAGCACCTACACCTATTGGACAGCCTCAGCCTGATGGTGACGATGACGATGATGTGGAGGTCGAGCAACCACAAAAAAGCAGATTTTCGTTTTGGTGGTGACTTGTGATTGTGGGTATATATTTGTATTAAGGTAAGTATTTGCAGCAGACAGCTCACAACAGTATTATTGCAAGAAGCCAAGCACACACTTGACACTGCCAAACTTGTATTTAAAATAGCTCCCTTGACAACCAATCAAGTAATCCTTAATCAAGTTGCAAGAGAGTATATCAGACACTACTAATTTTATTTTTTTTAATATTCTTGACTTGAGGATGACAGGTCAAAGACAGGAATCACAGTCACGTGCACAGGTATATTCGAGAAATTCCTCAAAAATAATTGCAAACACCTAATGTAAGATATTTTCATATTACATTCATTCTAATATATCTATCATTGATAGTAGATAGTTAGAAAATTAAATATATGAATTTTGTAGTCAAATTCAAGTTATCTGGTTCATAAATTCATCAGACAACTTCTCACCAAAGAGTGGACTGTTACACCACCATAAACATGTTCCAATTTATAAATGAATGCATATTTGGAATGCTTAGAATATTCCGGATTTAATCCATATTTTTTTGGCAAAAAAAATAATTTGCGCCGTTACGGGCCGTTACACCCCTGTATCCGTATCGATTTCGGAGGGCACCGTTACACTAACCGATACCGATACGGGACACCTTGAGTCCAGTTGAGTTGTGCGAGTCATGTCCAGTCAAAGTTCTGTTTGGTAAAAATATATCAACTCCACTAATCAAGAGCTTAAACTACGTGTAGCATCAAAATGTTGCAGATACATTGATATTGTAGATACCTATGCTCGCCTATTTCATTTAAGATATGCTTAAAAATGCAATTGTCTGATATGATGAGATAAATCATGAAAATCTCAAACTTTGATTAAACAACATATAGAAATGTAAAAGAAACTAGTGCAAATTACAATGAAAAACACTTTCAAGAAGTTTACAATACTCTACTCAAAAGTTGATCTTTAGGATCAGCTATTAGTCTTCAAGTACAATATATTTATCTTTCTGACGGGAGCTATGGGATTTTTCCGTCTCTTGTTTCTTTGGTGATGAAGGAAGATGCTCTCGTAGGATTCTCAAAGGCGGCGGAGAATGGAATCGCAAAGAATTATCATTTTCTTCTGGAAGGTTTGATGATTCAAACATATTCTCCGAATTCCTCAAAGGAACACCAAAAGCTATCCATCCTTCGAGGGTATTAGCAGGTTTTACTTCATGAACAATATCTTCTAAAGAAATCCTTACACAAAGCTGACCTGGACAGGGGGCATGATCTGTCTCTTCAAAATAACTTATGCCTTGGTCCTTCTGATAACTTCTTACCTGTGGCGGAAGGATCAATATGGCACAATCAACTAGGCAATAATCGCACACCAAATAGTATTGATGAGCCCACCAGCACATCCAGAAATAAGAAGTATGAACTGGATAATTATAGTCGGGAATCATGAAACGAGATCTAGTATTGACATTCAAGAGTTGCCTCCATATCAGAGCCCAATTATAGGGCCCGATGCCACAACTTCTCCTGGGTCTCGTGACAATGTCACAAGTCCCTGGTACTATTTGGTCAAAACCAAATTGACAAGCAAATCTGCTCGGGTAATATGTTTCACGCCAGAATGTGCTACCTTCTCTCAGTGGAAGAGTACTAGATCTGATAGAAACGAGAAATGAATGCTCACCAAAAGAGATGAAATCATCATCAACAACCTCTATATCTTCCGGATGACTGGTGAACGGAAATTGATAAAAGTCAATAGGATCACTATCCTCTATCTTTCGGGTGAGCCAACCCTTCGACTTTTCGATCATCCTCCTTAGTTGGTAATGTTGAAGGGGGGGCCAATGAGGGTTCGAATATGCTCTTCCAGAATCAGCAAAAGTCCAAGGGAAATACACTCCTAGCCAGCCTATCAAGAAATGTCAGGGAGCACAAACTGGAAAAGATTTGGTCGTTGAATCTCTAAAGCCAAAAATAACATCCCCAAAAGCGCGATATAGAGAGCACAAAACCGGAGGAGCTAGTGAATATCTCTGACCCTCTGCCATTACACCCGCAACTACGAAGAGAGATGGTCTGATGATATCTATTTGATTGGAATTGAGAAATATTACCAAGCTTAGCCAGTAAGCTAGAAAAGCGGCTAATTCGCAAGAGGAGCTATATTCGATGGTCCTCTTTACACTCTCGCGGATGATCTTAAGTTCTCGATGATTATGGCCTGCGAAGCTGTCAAGATAAAGATGTGGATGATATGAATATATGTAAGACAAAGGCTTTAGAAAAACAGTAAAAATTTAAAAAAAAAAAAAAAAGTGGAAATATATCGTAGTCTTCGGGAAAAATGAGCCAACCATTCAAGAGAATTAATATGATTGGGTTGAGGGAAATTAGCCAGTTCTTTGAAGAGCTCAAGAGTGGTCTTTGAAATTTCAGAGTTATTATCTCCGGTAGAAGCAAGAGCGAATTCTTCATTTGAAGGAATATATGCATCGAAGATATTGCCCATGATAGGAAGACCTGCTATGCAAAGAAGATCCCATATGGTAATACTCATTTCGCCCAAGGGAAGGTGGAATGAATTGGTGATTGGAGACCAATGGTTAGGGAAACCTTTGAAGATAGCTGCATTTTCACAGAAATGTTTTAATGTAGCTATGATCGCGTCAGATAGACTAATTTGCTCTAGAATAGCAGTATGTTTTTGGGCGATGGCTCGAGCCCAAGCACTATAGAAATCTCGAGGCGATAGAAGACCTTTGGCTAGAAAGTCGCCTGTCCTCCAAGATGAATGACCATTAAAGAAATGTTGCTGAGCGATTTCAAATAAATGAATAGGAAATGGTTGGTGAGGACTATAACAAGGACGCAAGAATCTCATTTTATATATCATGCCAACTTTCTGATGAGATTTGATCTCTTCTAAGTGTCCTTCTAGGATTCTTGGTTCCCTAATGATCCAATTATCTACAGAAACAAGGCTGCTTCGGTAGATGGATGGTTCACTATGTAGAATCGACCAATGACGCCGCAAATTGATGGGAATAACAGTTGTTTCATTCTCAGAGAAAGTGGAGATTTCCAAAACTTCTTCATGAATCTCTATACAGTCCCAAGTATTCTGAGAAGTTTGATTAGATCCTGAAGAAGATGGATGATTCTTCCTTCTTGAAGACGAAGCCTTCGAGTGTTGATATTTATAGGTCAAGAGTTA
This sequence comes from Magnolia sinica, assembly GCF_029962835.1. Lineage (NCBI taxonomy): Eukaryota > Viridiplantae > Streptophyta > Magnoliopsida > Magnoliales > Magnoliaceae > Magnolia > Magnolia sinica. The sequence goes on along the minus strand of NC_080579.1, from coordinate 77,055,572 downwards.
TCAGGTCAAATATGAAGTTTTGAGGAGTGAGGGTTCAAGACTTAGGAGATATTGAAATTTCTGAAGACTTTTTGCGCAAGAAGGGAAATGATTGCGCGAGAGCGCGCAACAAATAGTTGTTGCACGGAGACGTGCAGAGGAAAGATTTGTGTAGCAAAGAATATCTGTTGCGCGGAGTTTATGCGCAAAGACGAGCTGTTGCGCGAGAAATTGTTAGATGGACAAGGCTTCCACAAGAGAATAAAAGGATGAAAATGAAGAGTCGGCTCTGGTATTTATAGGGAAGTAGACCCAATTATAGGACCTGATTAGCTGTTGTGCGGGTGCGCACAACGATGTCTGACAGAAGAAGAAAGAGTTGACTTATTTCTTTATCCTAGAAAGGACAAACAAAAGGTTCAAGGGGGCATCTGTTAAGGTAAAAAACAAAAAAAAATAATAATAATAATTCTGAATGATGATTAAAGGAAGAAGAAAATTAAGATTGAAGAAGGAAGGGAAATAAAGAAAAAAATTGAATGCGTAATGTGTTGCGTGTACCCGCGCAAAGCGCATTGGTTGCGCGGGTCTGCACAAACACTCTCATTGGTTGCGGGCATCCGCACAACGCCAATATGACCAGATGAATTGAACGGTTGGGATCTAATAAAAGGTGGGCCCCATGGCACAAAGATCGAGGGTTCGCATGTGTGAAGGCCTATAAATACCCCACTCCCCCTCTCATTTGGACTACTACAAGGATTTCGAAGAAGATCAGAGCTCCGAAGAAGAAGAACTTGAAGGTATTAAGAAGAGAAGAAAGAAGAAGGAAGAAAGCATGTCACGCCGGCCCGCGCAACCACTGTGGTGTTGCGTGGACCCACGCAAACACAGTCTGTTGCACGAGAACCTGTATCAAAGAGCCGAGATGCTGTCAAAATGAATCGAAATACTGTCAGCTGGCCAGCTTTTCTTCACTTCCAGCTTATCTTCAATTCAAAATCATGATTATGAGTTCAGCGCAAACACAGTCTGTTGCACGAGAACCTGTATCAAAGAGCCGAGATGCTGTCAAAATGAATCGAAATACTGTCAGCTGGCCAGCTTTTCTTCACTTCCAGCTTATCTTCAATTCAAAATCATGATTATGAGTTCAAGAAGAAGATACAGGATGATCATATTTATACAATATTCCTCTCAATGAGATGATCTGATCACAAGCCGAAATGCTGCCAGATTTAATAATCTAATATTCGGATTTGATATTCAAGCTTGTTCAAAACTTGTATTTATTTTGGATATTCTATCTTAGAATCAAGGGAAATCAAGGGATGTAAACGAATTCAGATTAAGTAAAATTGATGATTGTTCTCTCTATCTTTTCTTTGTTATGATTAAGTAAGATAATTCCCCAAACGAAACACATTCGTTTCTTGTCGAAACAAGTACACATGCGACACATGTAGAGCTATACCCATGGAGAACCACAGGCCTCTCTTATATTAATAAGATAGTTTTAATCACATTAGCCCTAATCTCCTTCCCTCTCTCTGATCTTCTACTTTTAACTTGATATCAGAGTTGCCTCTTCCTCTGGGGCTGACCGAAAGAATGTCATGTGGGGTCTGATGCTGATGTCAGCAGTTTATGAAAAGATAGGGGTTTGAAGAAAAAACTCATATGATTTGATAGATGATAATTTTATTTAATTTGGTTGAATATTAACAACCCTCAAAAATAAGAATTGAGAAATTCTGTTTAAGATTCAGGGAGTCATGTCAGTCTTTGCTCCATAATATTGCACACTTGCAATGCAAGGCTGCTTTGTGCGTTTTTTGCATTGTTTTCGCTGGAATTGATTCCTGTGGCCGCTGATGTGGGTCTGTAAATGTTCAGTTGGGCAGCATTGATACTTGGACGGTACAACCATGGACCAAGAGGCAAATGATCCTTCTCATGCTGACTGGGAATCTAATAATAGGACAATTACGTCATGCATTGTTTGGAGTATTCCCGAAATATCAATAACATCCCCAATATTATCCGGATCTCCGACTCGGCGATACCGATAACACTGTTAATATCAGAAATTCCAGGTATCGGCAATATATCGGTGAGTATCACCGATGTGTCGATATCACCAATGTATCACCAATATTTTTTACAACGTGAATTCTAGGTGTCACTTTGTATCGCCAATATTTTCAACTGTGTAAATTCCAGGAGTCGCTTGTACAGCCCACGTATCGACGATATATCGATAATAGCGCGTGTGCATGTCTGTGTGTTTGTGTGCTTGTGTGCATGGAGGCATGCATGGATGGATGGATCATGCATGTGTGTTTTTATGTATTTATGTACATGCATGGATGGATGGTTGGATCCACATTTCCCCATGTTTCCCCAATGTTTCCCTGAGTCAACGATACATGCTTTTAGGCCCCATTAAAGGGAAACTTATTATTTGATTCCAAAATATTCAAATATGTGCTTTTTCGCTATTATTTGATTCTTAAATATGAAAATATGTGTATTTTAGCATCTCCTGAAGTGTCATTAAAAAATTCCACCATTTTCCCCATGTTTCTCTAATGTTTCCCTGAGTAAGTGTTACATGCTTTTAGACCCCCCATTAAAGAGAAACTTATTATGTATGTGTCATTTTGTAATTATATGGTACCTTCCTATATATGCAAATATGTGTATTTTAGCATCTCCTGAAGTTTCATTGAGAAATTCCACCATTTCCTCGTGTTTCTCCAAGTTTCCCTTAGTGATGATATTGGTGATATCGATACATGTTTCCATATCCCTAGCCAGCGACACATGTAATGATACCGATACTATGAACATTTATCTCTCAATGAAAGTATACCCTTGACTTTCTTCATAACTCCGAGCAACTTAATGCTCGGCGAGTGGGCACTCTTAGCAAGCAGAATGACCGGCTTCAGTTAGACACTGTGAACTTGCTTCCTGGTATAGGGATATATCAATTGTTAGTTGGAAAGGTTATCCATTGACCATCATGAGACCTGACACTGCTTATGTTGTTGGTGTTATCTATCAGTTCATGCATGCTCCGCACTTAGATAATTTCGAAACTGTGTATTGGATTTTTGGATACTTGAAAAAGTCTCCTAGTAAAGGTTTATTGTATTTGAAGCATGGTCACTTAAATGTCAAGGCATACACAGATGCGGATTAGGTAGGGTCACAGAAAGATCAGCAATCTATTATTGGCTATTGTACGCTTGTGGGTGGTAAGTTGGTGGTGTGGAAAACTAAGAGACAACACGCGGTGGTTCGCCTTAGTGCTGAGGCAGAATCGCATGCCATGGCTTATCGATTTCGTGAACTCCTCTGTTTAAAGACATCGTTGTCAGATATAGGGACTCCTGTTATTCTTCCAATGACAATTCATAGTGACAACTTGGCAGCAAATCGTATTTCCTCTAATTGGGTGTATCATGGATGTTCTAAGTACATTGAAGTCAACTGCCATTTTCTTCGAGAAAAGGTGACTTCAAAAGAAGTGAAGATGTCATATCAGAAGCCTGAAGATCAACTTGATTTTCTCACTAAAGGCATTGGGCTTCATCATCTTGATCGAGTTTGTAACAAGCTAGGCATGATTGATACTCATGCTCCAGCGTGAGGACTGTAGAGATATACGAGTATGTTCATGTATTTTGTGTAGTCCAGTAGAGTACCATTCTCCACTCTTATATTAATAAGATAGCATTAGTCATTTGGGATGAACATAACATTACCCAAATAATATTCTAGTTTCAACTGTGAAAGTGTGAAACACTTTGATGGATGTCCAACAAAAATCATAAAAATGGATCAATCCACGTTTTTAGTGGTCTTAGTCAAAATATTAACTCCATTCTCGTGTACGAGTTACTTTATGAGTTCTAAAGAAGCCAAGCTAATATTCAATATGCCACCGGCAGAAAGTAGCATAACTTTCCAAAAAGTGAAAATAATAAAACCAGCAAATCATGTGGCGGGGAACCATACGAACACCCTCCCAAATCCCGACCATTCACATCTAAAAGGGTGGTAACAATGAAGTACTACAGCTAAGTTATACAAACTTCTTCTTCTTCTTCTTCTTTTATAATAGCCTCAATTTTATAAAGAAAAAGAAAAAGCAGAACATGAATATAACAGTGCAGCAACAGTAGTTGCAGAAACACTAAAAAACAAGCATTACAATCCAAACTGATCAGTGAGCAGGAAATTACAAACTTCTGTAATCCCAGCTGATCATTGACCTCTTCCCTCCAGTGGTTTTCCTTTCTTCTTTTATTTTTTTTCTTTTATTTGTTGCTGTTGTTGTTGTTGTTGTTGTGTGTGTGTGTGTGGGGGGGGGGGGGGGGTGGAGGCAAGACGAGATGTGTGGGTATGGAGCGTACCACAGAAAAAGGTACCCATGTGTTTCTCGCTTAGTAAAATCCAAGTCTTACTAGGAGTTTTCAATACCTGACTTTTAGCCCTATAAATCAAGTTTCATAATAGTTTACTGGGAAATTAGATCTGTTGAAACTGATTTTCCTGAAATCCCACAGAATCTGATTTTGGGAATTAATCCAACACACCATCATCATCATCTAAGCCTATCCCAGTTAATTGGGGTTGGCTACATGAATCTTTTTCCACCATTCCACTCAACCTTCAGTTAGACCTACCTCCATCCACGTCCTTTTAGGCCTTCCCTTTGCCCTTTTAGAGCCTTCAACTTGTACCAGCGCATTCCTAACCAGTGTGGCTCAATGAGTGAGGGATCCTAACATCTGAATTCTGATAGGTAGATGCCAAATAAATGGTTAAATGAAAAGGTTTCAATGGTTCAAATGTGACAAATGAGCAGTAATAAGAGATTCAGAATGTTCAATCTATCTTAGTTTTCTTTTCCATCTACACTCAAGCACATGATTTGGATAGCTTGGATTGAGTTACATATATGCCACGTGTACAATGCCAATGTGTAGGCATATGGATAGTCACAATCTTCCAGCAATAAGAATGCCTATGCATGGTTATGCCATAATTTAAAAAATCGACAAGTTGATTCTAAACTTGACTAAGTCCACTCGATCAGATTTCTAATGGACTCAGCGAAAGACTCAACTCTCTTCATTTCTGATTAAGCCGAATTCAAGTTTTTTGAGATTTACCAAGTTTTCTCTATTTTTATAGGAGATAATGTTTTTCCCAGATTTTTTAGGATCCCTCAAATTCTCTCTCTCTCTCTCTCTCTCTCTCTCTCTCTCTCTCTCTCTCTCTCTCTCTCTCTCTCTTATTGTCCTTTACGTTTTTGTTAATCATAAATTTAATAATATTTTTATATTTGAAATACTTATTAAATATAGAGTGTTGAAGCTCGATTTTTCCCAAGTTCTTCATCGAGTCTTTTAACTTACAGTCGAGTTGAGTTATCGGATTTTCAAATGCATTGTGTGTGCCTCTAGTACATATTGCACATACTGCTATTGATAAATCCTTTTTTTTTTGGAGAAGTTTGATAAATCCTTTGAAGCAATAAATTGAACTGATCAGCAAGTAAATACTGATTAGAAACTAACTATGACTCTACTAAATCTAGAAACTTCTATCACAGAAACACTTCAATGCCCACATCATTGATCAGATAACTTGTGGGGCTCACCCTTGGCCCGTTGATGATAGACTTTACTCACAATGGGCCTGATTGAAGGGAGAGTCATCATCCAGTGTGACTATCCGGTCAGCTCATGGGCCACAATGGAAATCACACGGGTCTAGTGATCCTGACAAACCAAACATTGCCCTTCTTTTTTTATAGCCATTCATTTTCCAAGACAGAAGCAGTTTAGGATCATCGAGTTGGAGTAACTGCTGATCTGCATAAGCAGTACAAGATGATGACTACCTAAAGGGATGGTTCAACTATATAATCAGATCTCTTTTGTTGTAAATTATCCAGGGGCCAACCACTTAACAATTAATTGATCAGATGGATGGGACCTTATGATCAACAGTGTTGCAAAGTCTCCTGCAAAAAATGGGTTGGACTGAACGGATGATCAGGAACAATGACTAAACTGTCTAGAAACATTTCATTTTAAGGATCACGATCCAGTGAGAATTCTTCATACTTTATTCCCCATGAGTTCCTTTCTGCAACCCAGATGGGACACTTAAGCTCATAATGGAAGGAACATGGATAGTAGTCCTCCATGGATTGCAGACAACTCTATAATCACCCCAGGTAGATATCAAATCTATCGGGTTAAGGGGCTGAAAAATGGACTGTAAGATCAGTTTCACTCTTACCACACATTTTGCAGGCCCTTAACTGGATGGCTTTGATCATCCAATCATTGTGGGTTTTGGGCAACAAGTAATCCACAATGGGCTGCAACCGCCTGTTAGTGATCATAGGCGGGACTAGCTGGGCCCATACATGACCTTGCACCTAAATAAGGTGCAGAACTTCTAGTAGATCATTGCTCTCCAATTTAAAACCCAACAGGAGATATAGATTGTACAACCTATATACATATATATTAAGCAAAAAAGGGTTGTTTTTTTTTTTGAGAGTAAATAAAAAAGGGAATGAAATTCCATAATACCTTTCTTGGGAATGTTTATCAAAATTTCATGAAGGAATCATTCTAAAGGCACGCAAATTGTCAACCATCAGAGGGGTGGTGGGTGAAGGGGCAGAAAGAAGATAAAGGTGGAGAGAAGAAGAACCTCTCTCATCAATGACATCCAATGAGCAATGAACGATGTGGTGAAGTTTAAGAGCGTCATCTTCCTCTGTGAAGCTCTGAAGATAAAGCGGGTTATTCTGTCGAAAGGGGGGAGAGAGAGAGAGTCAGAATCAGATTCGTGTGGTGAAGTTAGAGATAAAGAGAAGGGTGATGCATGCACCTGGTGGCCAACGACAGCAATGCAGACAATCATCTTCCTCTTCACAGCAGGTAGGGATGGTTGTACGTGAGTAAGATTGGCTCTGGACTCTGGCTCCTTTTATTTGGGAAATTTTTTCACTTTTCTCCCTTTGCTAACAATATCACTGTACATGTGGAATGAGTGCATCTCAAATTCGTCAAAATCATGGGCCTTATTTTGGATGGTTCATGACCAAAAACATATGCCATAAGGTTGTTATAACTGGCTGACTGAGAGTAATGGATAATCATAGCAAAAGCCAGCCAATGGCCCATATTCGATAAACAAATGTTCATTAACCAAAGGTCATAATCAATCTGCCATTGGGGCCATGCCCCAATCTGCATTTTTTCACCACAATTTGGATGGTTTGGATTTAGGCAAAGATATGTCACATGGATGAGGGCTTAGTGCATCCACATCGCTCCCATACTCTGCTAGCCCATGAAATAACTTTAACGTCCGGAGAGGGAGCAATAATAGCCCTCTCTTCTAGTGAAGTTATTGGACACGGGGGCAGAGCATGAGATCCATGAGCATGCACTCCACCATAATACATGTGGCATAGGTGCACTTAAACAGCCACCCAAATAGTGGGACTCACTGCAGATCAGGCATTCTCAAACGTCTGGGGCTGTGAATGGGCCGGGCTGGGCCAGGGCTCTTTCCAAACCCAGCTAGTGACCTCAAACTTGAGCCAAGGTGGGCCTGGGCCTGTGTCAGGCCTCGACAGACTGGCCTGAGCCCAGCCCATGCAAAAAAAAAAAAGTAAGCCTGAGCCCATGATCCAATTCCAAACCATTGACCTAATGGGCCTACCATGATCGAGCCTTCCTCAAAAACCTAGCCCATTGGAAGATCGTAATTAGCACATTTCACATGAATGGGCTTTAAATACATTCCATGGAGAAGAAACACATGGAACATGGTTCAACAAACATATGCTTAGGATCTTCCAATTTGCAAAGTCTTTGCCACATCTCGACAATGTGATCCCAAAGTTGCTCTCCCGGTGATAGCCGGTTTCTCGAATAGATGCTTGAGAGGATCCATCCGGGCTAGCAGGATGTATTGACCCGGCCATCGCGTATCAATTTAGGCCCGTATCAGCCGATTTTTTTAAGCCAAAAAATTAAGAAAGATATCATAAAAAATGAAAACAATGAGATATCCAATAATCTATCATTGATTTGTATTTAAGACATGTATGTAACGGCGCATTAGACCTCTCTTTGATAAAAATGTTCTCTGTAGGATTGGCCTATTGAAAGTTAACTAAATGGGCCCTAATTGAACACAGATAAAAAATAATTTAGTAAATTAGGGTCAATTACATTGAAATACCACAAAAAGAAGATGGAAACACAAAAAGAAAAGTGTGGTTCACCCTTTTTTCCCATAATGGTCCCATTTCAGTTTGATTCGCAGAATCCCATTCAAATCTTTTATTTTGATTCCCAAATAGGCCTAGATCTAGTCTAAAATGACTTGTTACACTTCTTCTATAGTTTAAATGAAAAAAAAAAAAAAAGGAAGAAAATAAAAGTAAAATTGGAAGAAAAAAATCTCAAATTTTATTTGGGCCTCCATGGCCATATCAACCAATACAACCTAGTAAGGCCGATGCAGCCCTTCTTTAGGTGGTAAGTTTGGCCCTGTATAACATATTGTATCAAGCCAATACAAATACAGTAAGGCCATATTGGCCAATATGATATGGATGTTCCAAAAACATGAATGGGAAAATAGTCTAAGAGCATGATTATGATCTTCTAATCTACAAGATTGTTAGGTATCCTCCCTATGTGTGCCATTAGATCGAAAGTTTGGATCCTTGAGCAATGCCAAACACTGCACACAACCTCGCTACCAGCTTAATCATATTGCTAATATTCCAGCGAAGGGAAGAGACACATTACTGAAAGGGGGAGAATACTTTTTTGAAAAAAGAAAATCCATCCTCAATTTAAAAAATAATAATCTAGCCATTGGAGAGGATTTTGATTCCTTCTTCACATGAATCATAGGCTTTTTAAAAGGTTACAGTACTAGGGATTGAACCCTAGATCACTCACGCACACTGCACAGTCTCTACCAGCTCTCTAAAGAGCAGGAGACATGAATCATAGGTTTTGGATATTCAAAAAATAAATAAATAAATCATAGGTTTTGGAGAGGATTTCAAAAAGGCCTTTTTTTAGGATTCCAAACACACTTGGAAAAAAAAAATATATTAAAAACACTCGAATCCAATTACCCTCAAATTCCAAGCTCTTAAATGCCCCTAATTCTGCAATTCCTCTCAAATACCTCCAATTCCAAGCTCTTAAACAACCCCTTAACGGGATTTTAAATTCCATTTCATTTTCTTTGTGATTTTTATCATCAATGAAGGATTTGATATAGGGAATGAGCAAAAACACAATCTTGTGTTATTTTTCCCAATTTCAAGAAGACAAGAAAAAATAAACGAAGAGAAAAAGACGCACACAACCTTGCCACCAGCTTGCTCATATTGCTAATATTCCGGCGAAGGGGAGAGAGACATTATTGAAAGGGGGAGAATACCTTTTTTAAAAGAAAGCCCTTCCTACAGTATAAATAAAAATAAAAATCTAGCCATTGGAGAGGATTTTGATTCCTTCTTCACATGATTCATATGTTTTTTGAAAGGTTATGCTACCAGGGATTGAACTCTAGATCACTCAAGCACACTGCACTGTCTCTACTAGCTCTCTAACGAGCGGGAGACACATGAATCATAAGTTTTGGATATTCAAAAAAAAAATCATAGTTTTTGAAGAGGATTTCAAAAGGCCCTCTTTTTTAGAATTCCAAAGACACTTGAATTTAAAAAAATAAAATAAATAAATAATTAATTAATTAATAATTAATTAAACACTCAAATCCAATTACCCTCCAATTCCAAGCTCCTAAATGCCCCAAATTCTCCAATTCCTCTCAAATACCTCCAATTCCAAGCTCTTCAACAACCCCTCAAGGGGATTTTAAATTCCATTTCATTTTCTTTGTGACTTTTATCGTCAATGGAGGGTTTGATCTCGGGAATGAGCAAAAATGCAATCTTGGGTTATTTTTCCCAATTTTAAAAAGACAAGAAAAAAAGACGAAGAGAAAAAGATAGAATTTATGCCATATGCATGGTTAGTGGAGACAAATTCGGAGAGTGGAATCGAGGATTCTCATTGTTCAATTTAGCCCCTGTTTGTTTTTTCAAAGCCAGTGTAAATACACTGTAAATAGGTAATTATTACGTTTTCACCTTGTTTGAAAATTCATTGGAATTTGTGCCTTTGAAACCGGTTCAAAAGAGATCATTTTAATTTTTGAATTGTACGGTAATGTATATGATATATCCGTTCTGTCCATCTGTTTTACTACAATATTTTGAAGCATGAGACAAAAAATGAAGCAGATCCAACACTCAAGTGGCCCACACCAAAAGAAATAGTGGCCCCACAAAGTTTTTAACAGTAAGTATTCGATTCCCTTTTTCGTATGGCATGATCCACTTGAGTTTTGGATATGCCTCATTTTTTTGCTCATGTTATAAATTCAGCTAGCATAATGGATGAACGGTGTGGATAAGCAAAATGCATCACAGTGGGACCCACAGATATTTTGTAATGTTCTCGGTTTTCGTGTCAAAAAAGTAGGTAGTCAAATCAGATACGGATGAAAATGTTGTAAATGCATGAGGAAATAATTATTACTCTTTTACATGGTATTTACCAGTGCACTAGAAAATCAAACAAGCCCTTAGAGATTGTCAGTGTAGCATGGTGAAACTATTCCAAAAGTGATGCAAACAATTTCTGTAAGACTAGAAATATGTGCAACCATAAGAAAATTTCGAAGTGTATATTGCATGTCCTCATTATGCTAATTAAAGAGATATAGTAGTATTTGGATCTTTTATTGTTCGTTCTTTATATCATCATTGTCGTCGTCGTCATCTAAGCCTTATGCCAAGTTGCCAACTAATTCGGATCCGCTACACGAATCCTATTCCACTCTGATGGGGACATCACGCGCACACGTGCACTCACGCCGCCCCCCCCTACGCACGTACGCCAGAAGGAGGGCCCCACCGTCCATCTGGATCTATAACGACGTCCAGGGAGGGCCTTCTAGTAAGAAGACAAAGTTTTGATTCAAAAGAGTGGGCCCGTTAGTCAAGAAAAGCCCATCATGGGATCTCATGATCGTGGCCCACTAATCAGATTGATTTCATATTTTAAGTTTTGCTTATTAATGTTATTTAGAACATTATGAACGCTTTAGATTTCTTTGATTAGTTTTTATTTTGGTTTACTTCATCGCCAAATAATAGGTTGCACATATGGCGTGAGTTTTGGGGTATAGGGTTTTCTTATAAATAGGCACCCCTTGTAGCTTTTTTTTTAATTCATTGAATATTAATAAAAATTTTGTATTTTCCTACTCTCTAAGTTGTGAAGCCTAATTGGGTGCGAAGCCCTCCCTTCATCGAAGGGTTAACTACTGTAGTGTGAAGCCACATCTATCCCGATTCGCCTCCATCCATCGCCATCTCTACTACCTATCTTTTACCATCCCTTCTTCTCATCTCACCCCATCATCTGCACTTCGAATCAATCATCTATTACAGCAATTCTCCTCCCAACAGCAGAATTTCAGAATCTGGCACTATAGGAGGGCTGAAACTTCGGCAGAGCACCATGCACAAACCGTACAACGGATAGAGCTGAGATTTGGGGGTTTTGGAGTCCATCCCTGGCCGACCAGGGCCAAGGTGCCCTTTTTCTAAATAGTGGCCCCACACACGTGCGGCCCGGATCACACGCACGTGCGTCTGGGCCATTGTTGTTGTCCACGCGTGTGGTACTTCTCTGGTTCGTCTTTCTTCTCTCTTTCACTCCGTTTTCACCCAAAATCCCTAAACATAACCCTAAATTACTAAAATCTCCAATTTTATGCCCCTTTTCTTACCCTAGGGTTCCTCGAATTGGAATTTTTGAATCCCTTGGATTAGGAACTGATTACTATGCATGTGTGGATGATTATTTCTTATCTTTGAATATCATTTGGTTCATAATTTTTATTGATCCAACCCTATCATGTGTAGGCCTGGACCCGCATAGATTCCCCTTAATTGAATGTTTGGACTTTCATGTGGGATATGGAATTTGTGTAATTGTTCCTGAACTAACGTGATCTTAAGCTTGAAATCTTGCATATCATATTTAATTTTCATGTCCTGCATCACACTCATTCCACTCTATCAAGGACTATATCCTCATTTAAATCATAGGTCATCGAGTCTCTTCTTACTACCTCCGCCCGCGTTCTTTTGGATCTTCCTCCATTCCTTTTTGGAGCCTTCAACTAGAGAAACGCCTCGCACCTACCGGTGCAGTCGCGCAATTCTTGGTCATTGTTGCACACGACCAAACCATCTAAGTCTACTTTCCCTCATCTCATTATGTAATGGCACCACTCTTAATTCCCTTGAACACTTTAATTTCAGCATCCTCTCAACACTCTTACATCCTAACCAACGTGACATAGCTGCTCGAAATATAGGCTCGTCGATTAATCAGGAGGATCATTTGTGCTCGAAATAATGCCTTTGATTTTCTACATTTGTGCCATGTTGGTCCATGTGGCACAAAGCCTCTCGTCCATCTCATGTGAAGGAGCACACTTGGTGTTGTTCCCTTATACTAATGTAGTAATGCAATTACAAAGGTATTAGCTCTCTCATTCCTTCTCCAATTTCAAGCCAAAAAGAACTCACTCCTTTCAAATTCCAATCCTCCCCCCCAATTATCAAAGGTGAGAATTCCTCTCGGCAAGCCAAACAAAAGTAGCAACTTCAGGATGGACCTTATAGGACCACATAGAAGCAATGTGGCAACAATCCCTCTCGGAATTAGCTCGAGACAGCTGCGCAAAGAAGGAATGAACTAAGAACTCCCCTGACTTGCAAGGACACCACAAGAGGGAATCTTCGACTGTTATGAGCATCTGATTGTCAACAAATATATTTGGGTCGCAACTGGAGCTAAGATGTCTGAGGCGGAGGATGCCGCTAGCGATGTATTGATTTTAGATGAAAACGAAGATGAACAGATATGCTATGAGAACGAAAGAAAAAAATCGATCAGATTGAAGGAAGTGTCAGCAGGAGAGTGGAAACAGGTTAAAGGCAGAAAACAGGAGGGAAAGCAGAACGATAGAAAGAGCATAGATGTATTAAGCTACCCAACTATGTTCGTCAAGGGATACCCAGAAGGATGACTCCCTGTAAACCTCTCAAGGATGTTTGGTCAAGCCGGTGATGGATGTGGTGTTGCCAAGGAATAAGGTCAGCAGTACTTATAGGGGCTTCACACTAGTTAGGATGAGCTCAGAGGAAGAGTTAATAAAGGCAGTGCAGATGCTCCATGGTGAAAGCTTCGGGGGGGTAAAGCTCCTAGTTCAAAGGGCGAGGTTCGGCCCAAAGCTAAATTTAAAAAACAGAGGAGGGGCAACCCAAACGCAAAAAGATAAGGGGTCTCTAATAGACACCACAACATAGCGATACTCAAAGAAGGAGAATAGTACATTATATATTCGCGATACACCCTCCTTCAAGGAGGTGCTATCGAGTGGGTTATCGAAACAAATAGAACGGCTAGCAGATTTAAATGCAATTAAAAAATATATATAGAACCAAGAAGAGGAATGGAAAGAGAGATGGAAGGGAAGGACCCGACGGTGCATATAAATCAAGAAACGTTTCACAGATCAAAATGTTCGTTGCAGGGGTCGGTGGTGGCGATAATCAAAGAAAGAGCATCAATCGCGCAGGTCAGAGGATGGATAGATGAATGTTGCAGGATTACGCCATAGATGAACACCATAAAACCGATTGGATATAATGAGCTTTGGATTCGGATGAGTCCAGAAGTCAATCCGGATTTACTTATCATGGTGGGAGTGCTGCACAAAGACGGCCCAATTAGCGAAATCCAAAGCTGGGACGAGTTCTCATGTTTCGAAATGGAAGATGTCTGGATGTTGATCTAGTCGGTCCCTTTGGAGCTTTGGAACGAAGAGTTCTTCATATCAGCAACTTCATGTCTGGGGAAGATCATAGAATTGACCCAAAGACAAAGCTAGGAGAGGAGATGGAGGTGATAAGGGTCAGGGTTAGGCGAAAGAAGGGAGAGGTTTCACCACCCCGCATTCAGGTGTGTGTCGATGAAAGGAAGATATGCTTGCCAGTTCAAAAGGAGGCAAAGGATGACCCCATTCCTCGATGGGGTGATCTTTGGAGACTTAGGGAGACAGCAGCAGGGGCAAAGGGAGCCCTAGCAGTGGAAGGAGTACAACTTTCGTATACCACAGGAGTATCACACATTTCGAACAACAGGTGTCATGAAACGGCAGGAGGTTATGATGCCGCCGACTGTAGCAGAAAGGATTGCGTGACGCGTGGCAGTGCTATAAGCATGCGCCCATCCAGAGAAGGCCAGATTGAATCTCCTTTGTCCATGTGGACGGAGGAGATGAGATCAAGTCTCCATCGAATCCCTATCATACCAAGGAAGATCGATCTACGTCAGTACCTCGAGGACACCAATACACGTGGGTGCTTCGGAGAGGAGAGAGAATCCTTACGTGAGGGTCGGGAGCCGAACGTATATCAGGTAACCTCTCTTGGTTTTGGATTGGGTGAATCTTTACGTGAGGGTCAGGAGCCAAACTTCCATCAGGTAACCTCTTTTGGTTTTGGATCGGGTACCTTGAATTGGCCAAAGCTAGCGAGAGTGAATCTTGACCCTTTGATAAATGTGGACCCTGGTCCGAACCTCAGTTACGTGTCAATATCGGGGCGTTCAAAAGCCACCGACTTATATGCGCATTACAGAGAGTCAGAGGCACGTGGTGGTTTCAGAACACATGTGCGAGGACCTCTTTCTAATGCAAAGGCTAGGGAAAGACCAGCACGTGCGGAAAGTAGCAGCCCCTCAAGTAAAGAAATCGCGCTTATATTGGACGAGGACGCCATTTTGACACCCAATATAGACTTTCTTCCTTGGCACTCGGAATGTGCGGAAACTCCAGACTGTTTGTCACCCCGCTCCTCATCATCCAGGGACACTGCATCTGGCCAAGCCTTAGCATCCTTATTCCAAGAAGGAATCGATGAAGGGGTTCTCGAAGCGGAAACACTGTAGTTTAGGTTGGGAACAGTCCCAAGAGAAAAGCAGGAGGATCAACTGGCAAGGATGGAACTCGAAGAAGAGAGGGCAAAGTTAATCGAAGTAATTCAAAAAAAGAAATGGATAAGGGACGCAATGGGTCACGTAGGAAGATCTATAGGGCTATCATTCGGAAATCATCTAGAAGACTATGTAGCTCTATTCCACTGTGTTGAGACCCGTGGAAGACCGTTGATGGGAACTAAATCTCCCAGGAAATCTCACAGCAAGGTGTGCAGCAATAAGGAACTACAAAGTATTACAATCAATCCCTTGAAGTCCGGCGAGAATATGTTCAATAATGGGTCACAGAGATTACGGGGTAGCTCAATTTCTGTATGAAGATTCTATCATGGAACGTGAGAGGAGTGGGATCCAAACAGAAGAAAAGGCTAATCAAAGATGCTGGTGGGAGAAGTAAATCGGACATGATCTGCCTACAGGAAACAAAGGTACAAAATTTTAGTAACAAGTTGCTAGGGACTCTCTAGAAGGCGACAGACGCGAAATGGGTGGCTTTGGACGCTGAAGGTAGCGCGAGAGGAATTTTGGTGGCCTGGAAGTCTTCAGCCTGGTCCTTAAAGAGTAGCTGGAAGGGTGTGTATTCAGTGTCAGTAATTTTAAAGGAAGTATCTTCTGATCTCTGCTGCCTCATCTCCTCAGTTTACGGTCCAAACAAAGAAGAAGCGAGAAATGATTTCTAGGAGGAATTGAAGGCTACCAGGCACATGTTTAATGGTCCCTGGTGCATAGGTGGAGACTTCAATATAACACGTTATGGGGAAGAGAGGTCAAACAGTCGAAAGGTCACCTCTGGAATGCGTAGTTTCTCGCATTGGATCGATGATGAGGAATTAGTGGATCTCCCTCTACTTGGATCTAGATTCACGTGGTCTAACGGACGCACGAAGACGATCATGTCCAAATTGGATAGATTCCTGGTGTCGACTGAATGGCTCGAACTATTTCCCCTGCTTTCACAGACCACCCTCATGAGACCAACATCGGACCACAACCCGTTATTACTCACAGTAGAAGACAACAATTGGGGCCCAAAGCCATTCAAATTCGAAATGTCATGGTTAAAGATAGAAGGTTTCCATCAGCTCATAAGAGAGTGGTGGACAGAAATTCAGGTGCAAGGATACGCAGGTTTCAAGCTTTGTTGCAAATTGAGGCTTCTGAAAGATAAGTTAAAGCTGTGGAAAGAGATGGTTCTGTGGAAAAGGGAAATGGAAACCAATGACATTCTAACTGAGCTGCAAGCTAGTGATATGAAAGTGGAAACAGGTTTGATATCAACAGATAAGTCAACCAGAAGGATACAGTTAATCCAAAGCTACTCTACAAGGGTGTTGGAGGACCAAATTTCATGGAGGCAAAGATTGAGGATAAAGTGGATAAAAGAATGAGACAAAAACACCAAATTTTTCCACAATATAGCTAGTGCGCGAGCAAGAAGTAACAAAATCAGCAGTTTGGTGGTCAATGGGATCCGGACAGAGGACCAGCAGATAATAACGGAAGAGGCCATCCGATACTTTAGTAATCTCCTTCGTGGAGAAGATTGGAAAAGACCGATGTTAGACCATCTCGCCGTGAAGAGTCTTTCAAAAGAGGAAGCCAGCGCTCTAGAAGCCCCATTTTTTATGGAAGAGGTAAAAGGGGCAGTGGAAGCATTAGGAGGAAATAGGGCCCCGAGGCCAGACGGATTCCCGATAGTTTTCTTCCAAACTTTCTTGGAAATATTAAAGGGAGATGTCATGGATTTCATTAATGAATTCTATGCTAAAGGTCGACTATCAAAAGACATTGGAGCAACTTTTGTTATGCTAATTCCAAAGATTCCAGGTGCGGATTCGTTAAAGGACTTTAGACCAATTAGTTTAATCGATGGCCACTATAAGATTCTGGCAAAAGTCTTGGCATCACGGTTGAAAGGTGTGATAGGAAAGATCATTTCTGATAACCAGAGTGCATTCATCCAAGGAAGACAAATAATTGACAGCGCCCTCATAGCAAATGAATGTTTGGATTCGAGCCATAGGTCCAAAGCAAAAGGTTTAATACGCAAGTTAGACCTAGAAAAGGCATACGACCACGTAGATTGGGGTTTTCTTCAGTACATGTTACAGCGGATGGGTTTTGAGGATAAGTGGAGAAGGTGGATGGGGGAATGTGTGGGTTCTGCTTTTTTCTCAGTTCTTCTAAATGGAACCCCAAAAGGTTTTTTCAGAAGCTCAAGGGGGTTGCGTCAAGGAGACCCGTTGTCCCCTTTCCTTTTCTTAACGGTTGGGGAAGCCCTCTCCAGAATGTTGAATAAAGGTCAAGACGAAGACATCATCAGTGGTATTAGTGTGGAAGGAATGGACAGACCAATATCTCATGTGCAGTTTGCGGATGATACGCTTCTGTTTTGCGAAGCAGATCAGGAAAAAGTGAGTAATTTGCGAAACACTATTCGGTGCTTTGAGGAAGTTTCAAGCCTTAGAGTGAATATGACAAAGTCCAAGATTTTTGGGGTGAATATGAAAGAAGAAGAGATAAGGAACTTTGCCGAATATTTTGATTGCTCATTGGGCCATCTTCCAACCTCTTTCGTTGGCCTTCCGCTCTGTATAGGGAAGCCCTCGAAATTCTTATGGGATAAGGTTATCGCCAGATTGGAGACGTATTTAGCTAGATGGAAATGCAGATACTTATCTCTAGGCGGGCAAATCACTCTAATTAAGGCAGCTCTTTTGAATATCCCTCTATATTTCATGTCGTTGTTCAAATGTTTGGCCTCGATATTGGTAACACTGGAAAAACTAAGACGAGATTTTCTATGGCATGGGAAGGCAGAGAAGAAAAAATTTCATTTAATCGACTGGAAGGAGGTTTGTAAGCATATCCAAGAAGGCGGGGCTGGTGTAAAAGATCTTAAAATCATGAATCGGGACCTTTTAGGCAAATGGACTTGGAGGCTAGGTAAAGAGGATGGGACTCTTTGGAATACGTTAGTCAAGAGAAAGTATGGGCGCTCAGAGAGAGGTTGTCGGACCAAGGACTCATCCAAGTATAGAGCTTCGGCACTTTGGAGAGGGATACTATCCATAAAGGAGGAAGTCCTAAAAAGGATTGCAGTTGATATAGGGAAAGGTGATAGCACTCGTTTCTGGCATGACATTTGGGTGGGCGATGTTGCTTTGAAAGATGAATTTCATCAGATATTCCACATTGCCTCAAATCAGTCCATTGTGGTAGCTAGTTGTTTTTCTGTTCTTGGGGGTGAAGCGGTGTGGCATCCTGAGTGTAGAAGAAATCTTCACGACCACAAGGTCGAAGAATATGTTGCCCTTCTTAATCGTATTCACGACATCAAACCGGACCAGTCTAGAGCAAACAGAATAGTGTGGAAAATTGACAAATCTATAGATTTCTCGATTAGATCTTTCTATAGGAGCATTGACAGCGTTTCCTCATCAGGAGAAGAGATCCAGACAAATCATGTCTGGAGATACCAAGTTCCACCTAAGATAGTGGGTTTCGGTTGGCTGGTTGGCAAGAAGAAGGTCCTTACAGTTGACAATTTGAGAAAAAGGGGAATGATTATCACCAATGTGTGCCTATGTTGCATGGCGAACCAGGAATCGGTGGATCATCTTTTAATTTTCTATCCTTTCATCTATCGGATCTAGCCAGAAATTTTATCTCGATTCGATATCTATTGGTCCTTCCCAGTTTTGACAGGAAGGCTCCTAAAGGCCTGGCATGGCCCTAGACTGGGCAAAGGGAAGACGGCTTTATGGAAAATGTCCCTACTTGTTGTATGGTGGACCGTGGGGGAAGAAAGAAATGGAAAATGTTTCAATGGTGTCAGAAATTCGTCGGAATCCATAGTGTTTAAAGCGAGGCAGCTATTAGTCGAGTGGGCTTCTAATGTAGAACAATTAAAGGGCTGTAATCTGCACTTTATAGGAGTGTAGTTAGCCCGCTACCTCAGCAGTTTAGCTATCTCTATGTTTCTCTGTTCGATTCTCAATAATATTTGTGATCTTTCATTAAATATAAAAAAAAATTTACTCTTATTTTCCTCTTCTTTTTTCATTTAAACTATGAAGGAAGCTTAGAAAAAACAAAAAAACAAAACAAAACAAAACATTTTAGATTAGATCTAGGCCTATTTGGGAATTAAAATAAGGGGTTGTTTGGGAGCTTAAAATTGGAATTAAGAGGTGTTAGAGAATTAGGGGCGTTTAGGAACTTGGAAGTGGAGGTAATTGGAATCGAGTGTAAATGGAATCCTCAAAAAGAGGGATTTTTGGAATCATCTCCAAAACACATGAACATGAACTGGGTAGGGGAGGAATTGGAATCCTCTCCAACAGCTACAATTTTTTTTATCGTTAGAGGGGTTACCTTTAAAAAGGGTATTCTCAAACCCACAACAACATCTCTCTCCCAAAATCGCCGGAATCCAAAGTTTTCTTACCTACTCCCAAAATGGCCCATGGCCACATGCAAGATGCGATAGTCTTGAAAACTGTTTAGGAGTTTCTAAAACTACTAAACAATTACAAATTTTGTGGAGATAGTTTCAAGACTATTAAACAGATTCCAAAACGTCACACCTTGCATGTGGCTATGGGCCATTGTCTCTATTCCACACCAATATGATGAGTAAGCTGGTTGCAAGGTCATGTGCGGTGTGTGGCATTGCTCAAGGATCCAAATTGTCAATCTAACAGCACAAATTGTGAGAGTGCCTAAAAATCTTGTAGAATAGAAGATCCTAACCATGCACTTGGACTATTTTCCCATTCATGTTTTTTAAATATCCATATCGTATCAGCTAATACAGTGTTATTGTGTTTGTATTGGCTTAATACGATACCTAATATAGGGTTGAACTTGCCACCTTTAAAAAAGGGTTGCATCGGCTTTAACCAATTGTATCGGCCGATATGGCCATGAAGGCCCAAATAAAATTTGAGAAATTTCTTGTTTAATTTTACTCTTATTTTCCACCTCTTTTTCATTTAAACTATAAAGGAAGCTTAAAAAGTCATTTTAGACTAGATCAAGGCATATTTGGTAATCAAAATAGGGGGTCTTTGGGAGCTTGAAATTGGAAGTATTTGAGAGGAATTGGAGAATTGGGGGCGTTTGGGAGCTTGGAAGTGGTACTAATTGGAATCGAGTGTAATTCAACTCCTCAAAAAGAGGGCTTTTTGGAATCATCTCCAAAACCCATGAATTAGGTGTGTGAGGAATCGGAATCCTCTCCAACAGCTACATTTTTTTTTTCCATTGGAGGGGTTTCCTTTAAAAAAGATATTCTCACCCCCACAACAACATCTCTCTCTCCCAAAATCGCCGAAAACCAGAGCTTCCTTACCTACTCCCAAAATGGCCCATACCCATATGCAAGATACGGCGGTTTTGGAAACTGTTTAGGAGTTTCCAAAACTGCTAAACAGTTAAAGAAGAAGTGGAGGTAGTTTTCTAAACTATTAAACAGTTTCCAAAACCGCCGTATTTTGCATGTGGCCATGGGCCATCTTCTCTATTACCCACCAATATGAGCAAGCTGGTTGCAAGGTCATGTGTGGTGTCTGGCACTGCTCAAGGATCCAAACTGTCAATCTAATAGCACAAATTGCGAGGATGCCTAAAAATCTTGTAGATTGGAAGATCCTAATCATGCACTTGGACCATTTTCCCATCCATTTTTTTTGAATATCCATATTGAATCATCCAATACAGCCTTATTGTATCTGTATTGGCTTGATAAGATATGTGATACAGGGCTGAACCTGCCACCGAAAGGAAAGGGGCTGCACCAATACGGCCATGAATGCCCAAATAAAATTTGAGAAAAAAGTTTCAGTTTTACTCTTATTTTCCTCTTCTTTTTTTCATTTAAACTATGGAGGAAGCTTAAAAAGTCATTTTAGACTAGATCTAGGCCTATTTGTTGGGAATCAAAATAAGGGATCATTTGGGAGCTTGGAATTGGAAGTAATTGAGAGGAATTGGAGAATTAGGGGCGTTTGGACAGCTTGGAAGTGGGGGTAACTGGAATCGAGTGTAATTGGAATCGTAAAAAAGATGGCTTTTTGGAATCATCTCGAAAATCCATGAATCAGGTGGGGGAAGAATCAAATCCTCTCCAACGGCTACATTTTTTTTACCGTTGTAGGGGTTTCCTTTAAGAAGGGTATTCTCACCCCACAACAACATCTCTCTCCCAAAATCGCCGGAATCCAGAGCTTTCTTACCTGCTCGGAAGTGTTTCTCTCTCTCCCTGACTTGATCCCCGTCCCCGGAAATCTCGAAGCTCCCCGTATCTGCGCAGCTCGCCGGAAATCTCCTTGCGCAGCTCGCCGTACCTGCCCTGACGTGTTCTCTCTCTCTCTCTCTCTCTCTCTCTCTCTCTCTCTCTCTCTCTTGGCGCTTCTCTCTCTGCTCCGACGTTTCCCCGTAGCTCGCCGGAACCCTCCTCTCGACGGATGGTAAGGCCTCTCTCTCTCTCTCTCTGTCTTCGTCGGCACCCCCGAAAATCTATTGGAAAGAGAGAAACTTTGATATTCCGGTAGTGTGATGAATGATACGCCGTCACTTGGAAATGGACGAGGATTTCGTCCTACCCTCGCCTGTCTCCAGCTGGGAACGGGCAGAGCTTTGAGTGGCCACCGTGATGTATGGGTCTTATCTACACCGTCCATCCATTTTTTCGTATCATTTTAGCTACAAGCTTTAAAATGAGGCAGATCCAAAGCTCAAGTGAACTACAAATTGGGGACGCGGATTTCCTGCGAAAGGCTTTCGCAGGAAGTTCCTGCGCTGGAAACCTGGGTGGGCCCCAACGTAATGTTTTTGAAAAATCCACTCCGTACATTCGTTTTCTGAGCTCATTTTAGTACTTGAGACCAAAACTGATAAGGATCCAAGACTCAAGTGGGCCGCACTAGAGTAAAAGGTGGGTAGGAAAATTCCTACCGTTGAAAACTTTCTAGGGCAGAAAGTGATGTTTACATGACATTAATACCGTTAATAACGTCATCCCTACTTGGATGAACTGAAAACACAAATATTAGCCTGATTCAAAACTTCTATGGCCCACGAATATTTCAACTGTGTATGTTCAATACTCACATTTTAGGTCCACTTGAGTATTGGATACGGTTCATTTTTCGCCTATCATCCTAAAAATATCTCGGAAAACAGATGGCCGGGGTGGATTTTTCAAAAACATCACGTTGGGCCCCACCCAGGTTTCCAGCGCAGGAACTTCTTGCGAAAGGCTTTCGTAGGAAATCCGCGTCCACAAATTGGGGATTAAACTCTTACCGATGGAAGCTTATCGGAAGCCACGAAAGTTTTCGATGAAGCTTATATTTGTTTTTTCACTTCACGGTGACTATGTAATTTTATAAATAAGTTAAATGGCAAATAAATATCATGATTGGCCGTATGAGAGTTTTAGCAGGAAGAATCATTATAGTAGTGTGTTCCACTTGAGCCTGGGATATGCCTATTTTTAAGGCTATACCCTAAAACAATAGGGAAAAAATGGATGGATGGATAAAGCCCATACATTATGGTGGCCACTCAAAGCTCCCGCCTGTTCCCATTGGAGACGATGGGGGTGGGATGCAATCTACATCTCTTGGAAATTGCATACTTGGTATGCAAGTAGTCAAATTAGACCGCACCAAATATGTTGTCTGGTCTAGATGTATTTTATTGAAAAATAGGCTTACTTAGTTATCTAAAGTTTTTTTATATTTTAAAATGAAAATGAGTAAAAAAATTTAAAATGATAAACTATTTCTACATACGAAGTGTCCACCAATTAAAAGTTAAGATTGCTCAAAAAATCTAATATTGAGATCATGACTTAAGACAATAGCCAACCCAATATACTCAATTTAATTTGAGATAATACGTGCTATTTATATCGAATTGATCACGTTCAGATTAAACAGCTAATAAAAAAGCTACGTGGTAGCCATACAAGTATGGTATAAATGGACTTCAAAATGAGGAGCTAGAGAAAGGCTAGAGTTTCATAAAAAACAAATCTCTACTAAGTAAGTCATGTCAGAGCAAATTTCTAGTAAGCATTAAATGTCAAAACCTCATCAAAATAAACTCTATACAGATGTAAGAGCCCAATGACGTGAGGACTTTAATAATTTTCATATCCAATAGTCCAGTGATATGAAGACTTCAGCAAGCATTCATATGCACGATCGGAATAGCGAGAGACGTACGTGATCTCTTGTACACATTGTCTAATACAATGGGTTACGCTTATCTGGAGAATTATGGATATTTGTACAGCCAACTATCTAAATCTCTTACGATACCAAATCATATGCAGAACCACCACCTCTTATAAGTCTATATAAGCAGTACTCGAGTAAGAGCATCAAGCCCCGCCACAAATAATAAATCACTATATAACGCAACACTCATTATCCCTTACTTTAGCTTCTTAGCTTTTAGTTACTTCACTTCTGTTTAGCTATACTTTAGCGAGTCCGGAGCTATTAGCATAGTCTCGTTATTGTCTGGTGTACCGCTGCAGTATGCCTTAGGAGTAGATTAAATATCAACAACTATTATCCTCGAATCCCTTAATTATCAAGTTCATACCTGATATATTGCCAACCACATCTTACCTATTTTACACCACAACCGTCTCCTGATCATCTATCATTTTTTCATGGTTGTTTTGTCAGTATAAGCGTTGTAAATATTTGTAATTTTTTTCTCTGCTTAGTTTTATTTATTATTGATGATTGTATTGTTTTATATTTCAATTAATAAAATCAATGATCCAGCCATATTTTTTATTTTGATTAATCATATTACTTTACTAAGAAACTTGACCTGCTATCACCTTTAGAAGAAAAAGTCATCAGTTCCAACATAAAAAAAATCAACTTTTAAAGGACCAACTCTTCCCTTTTAAAATCATTTAATTGCTATAACAATGAGTGGTTAAACAGTCAAGCCAACCTCCACAGGTTTGGTCCTAAGTCATCTAGTTCGATGCTTGAAGTTACATGCGTTCAATCAATTTAAGTCGAGTATGACTCTGGCACACTCAGCACTGATATAATTGCACATGTTTGACTGAAACCAGTAGTTAGTAACACATGTGGCCATGTGGCTAGATTGAACAATAATACATGTAACACAAACAATTTCTAAGTGCCTTGGTATCAAGCCTCATACGTAGCCCGAGCATCACATAACTCCCGACTCCAAAAGCCCATCTTCATGCTGAGTTATTTAACAGTATAGCTTATTGCAATGCTTGATCCCTCTCCATCTTGTTGCCCCTGGTGCCCAAATATAAAGTCAATCTAAAGCTCAAGTGGGTCATGCCACAATAAAGAACTGGGATGATGATACCTATAAAAAACATGCACTTGGTGCCCCTCCTCATTTTCGTTGTGGATCCCAAAAATCACACGTCTAAAACTTATGAACATACAATGTGGGACAATGCACAATCACATTTCAAGACTTGTTCATCACTTACCATGGCCCACTTGAGCTTTTGAACGGGTTGGATTCCATTGAGCAGTATGTCTAATGGAAGGGTGGATGGAACTGACATGTGGATAGAATTAACTACAATATGATTGATGCATGTGTTCATTCCCTTGGGCCATCTAATTACAATACTATTCACTTTCAAACGTGTCGAACCACCTTAATGTTATAATATCTAATTATGTTCATCGTGTTATTCATAGCAGGCAAATATCAAGCCATTCAAAAACTTAGGTGGGGCACACCTTAGTGAACAATTGAAATGTGAGACCTGACCCGAGTTCACATGTTTGCATGTGTGTGTGTGAGTATGCATCTCGTGTATTTTGGTCCCGCGGTCCTACCGGTCAAATTTCGGCAACCCTCGACCTTCGGATAGTGATTGCGGTCACCCTCGAGTTTGGTCACGTAGACCCGACTCGGATTGACCCAAGACCTATGCCATTGCGACCGCATCGTCGCCGCGGTTTCAGCGCCGGGTCTCATGCGTAAATCCAGCATGTCCATCAAAAGTTATGGGCCGCGCATTATTTGGACTGTTGATTGCATTTTTGGTGGGACCCACCTGATTGCACATTTCCCCATGTGCACTATTCCCCATGTAAGCCACCTTTAGCCTAGCAATGATGGCTTCTTTTCTCAAGAAAACCATGATGAGATTGACTTCTCTAGGCAATGATGAGCCACCCTATCCCATGAGCAATGATTATTTTCTCTTTTCAAAACTCATCTTTTTCTAAGAAAGTAATCATTTCAAGCTTAGAAACTCTCTCATCTCCCTCTCTCTTTCTTCATTTCTCTCTTCTCCTCCTTGCAAATGCTCTCCAATGTCCTCTATTGCTGAATTTTTCCAGCCCTCTATCCTCTTCTTCTCCCCTAGATCTAACCATCAAAGATCCATCATCACCATTGAACCCCTTTCCTTGAAGCTTAAGGAGCATGGTGGTTGAAGAATCTTGAAGATCCAACAAGTGGGTGAGCATATAGGATAGATTGCATGGTTCTTATTTTTCATAGATCTTTTGTTGCTTCATATGGAGAGTGTAGGACTCACCACATCAATGGTGAAGGTCCACCACTCCTTAGATAAGGTTTTTTTTTTTAGCCATCACTTGCATGCATGTGATCTTGATGGGGTCATTCTCCATGGACCCCATCTTGATGAGATTTCCCTTATTCTTCTCTTCTCTCATTTCTATGGTTTGGATGTAATGATTACGTGGCCCACCTGATGTGCCATGCAACCAGAATTTTTAAATTTTGGGACATCCAGGCCCAAGTTGTTGGACACCCAGGCCCAACTGTGCTGCCTAGTTTTGCTGCTTGATTTGGAAAGCCTTTGGGCCTGATTTTATGGATTTTCTTGGGGAGGTGCTGGGCTTGGGAGTTGTGTGACACATCAGGGTGGACCCCACCTTGTGGAATCTATGATTTATTTCCCATTTATTAAATTTTGGGCTGATCTAGACAGCAACATGTTGCTGTCCAGATTGCTGGAATTTTTTTATGCTGTAATGTATGTATTGTAGGCCTTGTTTGTGGTCTCCTTTTTCCTGATTTCTTAGACTTCTCTTTGAGGTATGGACCCCACCTAAACGTATGCTAAACCTCAGCTTCAAATGTCCCTATTTGATCACCCAAAAGGGTGGGCCAAGGAGGGTGGACGGTCCAGATTTTTCTGGACTGTCCAGCTACACTGTTTGCTGGAAACTCATAAATATCAGCCTGATTTTGAAATGGTGGGCCACCTTTGTGGACCCCACCTTACTGTATACTTGTATAGGAAGGTTGGTCTTGCATTTTTCCAAATTTACATAGACCTAGGCCCACTCAAATGGGGTGCTAAAGTCAGGGATAGCAGCATTGCTGCAGCAGGAAAATAAAAATCTGGACCTTGCTGTCCATAAATTGTATGAGTTAAATAAAATATTTTTACTATCCCAAAAATCCTAAATTTTTGTAGGGAGGTGTCCCACCCATGCTAGGACCTATCCACAAAATTTCAGGGTCAAAGAATCCTATTTGGGCATCCAAAAGGGTGGGCCAACATACTGGACTGCCAGATATTTCTGCTGTGCAGTCCAGCAGCATAGTCCCATAAAAAATAATATTAAAAAAATAATTTTTAAGAAGGTGGGCCATATTTCTGGATGCCAACTGTTTTAGGCTTGATGAGGGACCTTGGGTCCAAATTTCAGGAATTTTGGAGGCCCAGAACCCACCCATTGGATGGCCCAAATTCATGACAGTTATATTCCAGCAATATTTCACCCTGCATAGATTGTATTATTTAGATTAATTTAAATACTTTTGAGTATCCTAAAATCATGAAAATTTACAGGGAGGTGGTACACCCATGGTGGGACTCACCTACAAATTTTTGGGGCCAATGGAGTCCTATGTACACCGTGACAAGTGCTGGAATGGCTCACCACGTTCAGGTGTCCCGATTCACCAGATTTTCTTGATGGTCTGTATTATTTAAATTAATTAAAATACTTCTGACCGTCCAAAAATCACAAAATTTTGAAGATTTGTGGTCCACCTATGGGAGGACCATCTTGTAAATTTTTATGGCCATCGAGCCCCTGTACTGATCGTGGTGTGGCCTGCAACTTGGGTCAGTTTTGGGCCAGATACTCAGGCCCGTAGGACTACCCATCACGGGATGCCCCTACCTTGGGCTGTTGCTGGGCCTGTATTCCAGCGGCACGGCCCACTTCTAATATGTGTTGTGCATTCCCCTCTCATCCGGTGGGACCCACTATGATATGTGTGGGTCACCATGGGCTAGTAACCCATCTGAATTACATAAATTTCTGGATTCCAGCAGGCCCAGGAAGTGGGTGGGCTGAAATTCCAACAAGGGGCCCAAATTTGCTCCATAGTTGATTGTTTTGGAGCTATTGTGGCCCACCAGATTTAAGGGAGTATTGCACACACTCCTTACCTTATTTCCTTAGACACTTTTGGGCATAATTAGTTCCTCTTAAAGCTCACCTTTGTGGTGATGTTGGGGGTTAGCCTTAACCAGATTTTTGGTAGTTTGTAGGCCCAATGGGCTGGAAACCTATTTCTTGAGCCCAAGATCGTGTAGGGCCTAACCTTATTGTTTCACGGGCCCAACGGGCCGTCTACAGGCTGACCGTGTATATTTATTAGCCGTGATGCCCTCATGAAATGCTTAATTATGGGCTGACTTGCGGGGCCCACATAAATGTATATTGTGGAGGGCCTTGTTAAGTCTTTGGGCTGATGTGGCAAGGCCCACACTGTCAGTATAGGCCTCGCCTATGTGTATTCTTGGGTTGATGGGCTGCCCTCAAGCCCACCATAACGTATGAATTGGATGACTTTTGTTTTGGGCCATTTCTTTAGGGCCCATTATGTGATATAGTATATGCATGTTTGTGTTAGCAAGTAGGCCTTGTGGACTCAGTTCTTTTGGATAAGCCCATTGATCTTGAGCCTATACTCTCCTATCTATTGTGAGGGGCTTAGGGGCAATGATACACAAGAAGTTGGGCCCTTGGCTGCCCATTAAACTGACCCTTTACTTAGGCCAAAAGTGAGGCCCAACTCACTTGTGTTAAATGTGAAACTTGCCCATGTAAATGAATTACTGGGCTGCCCATGAAGCCCACCACAATATGTGGAATTATGACCTTTGTGGTTGGGCCCAAACCTTACTTAAGGGCCCACTATATGGCTTATGAGTTGGGCTTGGTGTATGGCCTACTAGTCCACACATTGTTTAGGCCTTAGATCTTTCATTATATGGGTAGTGGTGAGCTACCTCTTGGAAACCAGTTGAGGTTGGATGTCCTCCTGGGTGATCCTAAGGTAAGCTCATAGGTTTCTCTATGGGTGGTTAAAGGCCCACCATAGACCTTAGGCCATTTATTTAAGGCTCAATGTGCATGTATGTGGAATCTACCTTAATGCATGTTTGGTCCAGGCCATCCAAGCCTTGGATCGCCCGATTGTGGAAGCACTCTCTGCCTTGGGTTGCTGTTGGACTCACAATCCAGTAGCAGGCCCACTTGATCTTTTCATGGTATATACACACTCTCCATCTGGTGGGGTTTCCCAGTGAGTATAGTTGGCCTTCATGAGGTTATTTCCACATACTCAACTAATTTCTGGACCTTAACAGGCCCAAGAAGTTAAACGGGCCAAAAGTTTATCAAAGGGCCTTCGATGTACAATTTTATGGTTACAACTTTATTTGGCTGTGGGGCTCACCATATTAAGAATTTGTGTACGTGTTAAATGCTTATGCTTTCTTATAATCCTTGGGCTTAATCAGTGCATTCTTTTGGGTCACTTTTAGTGATCTTATGAGGACCATCATCTTAAGATCAGAATTTTGGGACATCCAGTGAGCCCAGATTGGGCAGGGACATCCCAGCTTGGCCCAACCATACATTGGGCCGACTTCCACCATTTTGATGGACTTGTGGGCTGAGGTAAGGATAGTATTGGGCCCTCGGTTGCCTACTTAAATTGCTAGTTATTGGGCTGATGTAGTGGGGCCCATTTCATCCAAACTTAAACCTATTTTTTTGGGCCGTATATTGTGTACGCGGGCTGCCCACTAAGTCCAACTTAATGCATGGATTCTATGGCCATTGGGAATTGGGCCTTGGGCCTTAATTCCCCTCTTAGAGTCATGTTGTTAAAAGTTGTATTATATCTTTTTATGGCCTATTATGAGGAATATATGTATGTGGTTACTTTTATTTTTATCTTAAATGTAGGCCTTGGGCCTTTTATCTATATAGTTCATGGTAGATATGCCTTTTTGGGGAATGGTGGTTAAATGTCCTCATTATGGACCCCTCTAGGTCTGATTGTATTTAAAAGTGATTGGATACTTATCTTAGATAGTTGCTAGGCTCATTTCTATATTACTTAGACCTGTAGTTGTATGTTTAGTCTTATGGGCTACCCCAGGTAAATGGCCCCCCACTAGAGGTGGGATTCCTTATGGATATTGTCTAAGTACCTAGTCTTGATTCCTTCTTGGATAGGAGGAATGTAATTTACTTTGTATATCGCCGCATAATGCGCATAGACCCATCTTCATGGCCCATGTGCATCATTGTATGCTTGGATGACACTGTGTGTGTGGTTATGATTGTGCCATTGGGCATTGCATGCTGTCTTCCCGAGGGACATAATATTCCCTCTTGAGCATGTTGGATGCTTGGAATTGATGCATAGTTGATTGTGTGATTCATGCATCTGGCATTGCATAATATATGAGCATTATCACCCTTGCTTTATCAGGGTTGTAGCCTCCACAGATACATCGTGGATGGCCATGTTTGGACACAGGAAATGTTACTTGAGCATACTGGGTGCATAGGATGCCCATGGGTGAAATTTTCAAAACTTCCATGGTACCAAGGATCTGCTCCAACGCCGTGACCGGGTGGAATATATGAGCGCACGAGGGACTTATACCATTAGGCCGCGACTCCCACTGTCGTGTAGTCGGTTGGATAGGGGTGTGGCCTTACTACGATGTAAGAGGGCATTGCTAGCCGAGTCTGACCGGCTCGTGAATGAGTCCGCTACCGTGACCTTGCTGGTGATTGGTTGTCTACAAAGCGGGTAGTGAGGTCTTTTACGCTCGTTTGATGCGGGTCTCAGAGAGCTAGCCATCCAAAGAGTGTAATGGACCCCGGTGATTTCCTTATGATTAGAAATATACTTGACATACGGTTTGGTTATGAGCACTGGCATTACTTGCATCGCATTAGTATTGGTTATGTAAGCCCCTTCATGCATTGCCTTGGTATGGCGTCCAGTACTCATTGCATCATATTCATGATAAGCCTTGGTAAGGCTAGTGATATTCTCATTGAGCATGTCTCCTTCCTGTATCTCCTATTATTCTTCTGTGCACTATCATCACACACTTACACCACCCTCTAAGCTTCTATAAGCTTATGCACGATTGATGCGTGCAGGAGATCTTGTCGCAGTGGCAGAGTTTGGATTAGAGCTGAGCTTGAGGACCCAGTATTGCATCCTTCCTTTCTTTCTTCTATTATCTTATGTATGTCCTTTTGGACCTCATGTAAAGTTGTAAAAGTTCAAATTCTTAGTGGATTTTGTGATATGTGCCTTTTTTATTCTCAGATTTACTTGTTATGATCTTGGGTATGCTCGTATTGGAAATGGTTATATTGTTATGAAAATCCTCCTTGTAGGATCCCAGGATTGGAACCTGCTTCAGGAGCCGAGAATGGGGTACTACGGAGGCTGTTACGGCCAGAACCGGCCATCGGGTTCCTTGTGAATCCGGTTACCGAGTCTGGGGCGTGACATGAAATGAGGTGTTACGCCTTAAAATTTAGGTACCCGAATAGGGCTATAATTTTTTTGCTTTTCATTACAACACATCTTCATTTGAATTCATATAAACATTCAAACCTAATATATATATATATACCGGTGAATTAAATCTTGGTTTTGCGATCAAAATAAAGTTATGTGAGATATCTTTTGAATAATTTGGTCGATTGATACGTCTGCAAATTCTTTATCTAAGGATAATAGACATTGCTCACCACATGGGGTATATTGGGATTTTGGAAAGGAGAGAACTTATTGAAAGATGATGAGTATTGATTTTTTATTTGTCTTTACCTTAGCCCTTTTAAGACATGACCCTATAGAAATCTGCGGGATAAAAAATCAAGTAAGGAATTTGAAGATCCTTTGATAAATTCAATTTTCAAATAAAAATTTACTAAAAGAGCTTGTTATCTTGTAAAATTTTATTTGTAAGAAAATTTTTTAACATATTTTTATAAAATTTTTGTTGTTGATTTACAATATATTTCAAAAAAAAAAATTTTGATTTAAATATTACTTCGAATTTTAAGTATGTATGAAACTATAGGTAGAATCTCTTTTTTAATTGTCGAATAATTTTGTTGGGTATAATTTCAGCTTTCATATGTGAATTTAATTATTTGTTAATTGCCTTTATCATTGATTCATAATAATACTCCTCCAAATCTTAATTTAGAGGCGTCTGTTTGTACAATTTTATTTAAATTTGGATCAGCAAGATTAAGGCATGGTAAAACGTTTACCTTTTACTTGATCTTTTTTACTTATATTGATTCGTTCCATTTTTTAGTGTTTGATTCTTGAAGTAGTTTTTGTAATTTTTATTTTCTTTTTTATAATAAGGTCTTTATAAAAGTTTGAAATATAATTAAGACATCATAAAAACTGTTATAGCTATTTTTATTTATTATTTAATTTACGAATTTATCAGAAAATTGGATCACACGATTTATTAGTATAATAGTATATTGGTAGATTTTGAATCATAAAAATTGTATTAAAGTTTGAAATACTTTTATCTTTTTTTTTTTTTAAAGACAAAACTAAACCATTGATTTTAATTAAATGTTCAATAATAAATAGATGTTTCTAATATTGTTATATGTTATCAAAGAATATTAAGATGTCATTTATGTAATTTATAATAAAAAATTTATATGGATGAAATATTTTATTTATAATTATTTAAAATTCAGGAGTGTTTGTTAGGCCGAATGACATAACATTCCATTCATAATGAAAAAAAAAAAGATAGTGAATTATGTTTTGTATCGATCTTCTGATTTTATTTGTATTTACTATAATCTGAATTTGTAGTCGAATTTAGAGAATATGTCTACACATTATAATTAATTAATGATGTCTAGTTTATCAGAAATAAGATACCTGATGTCCTGTAAAACTTTGTTTAAGGGTTTGTAATTAATGACAAGTTTATAAGCTTCTCATCCTAGTTCAACATTATTTTCTACATAGAAGGCTACACGACTCCATGGTGAGTTCGTTTTTGTATTAATTTTTTATTATTAATGAAGTCTTTGATTTATTGATTACAAAGTTTTAAAAGTTCATAATCCATTTGAGATAGTCTAAGTTTTGTGTGAATTTTTTTTAAATCTAAGCCTTCAATATATGAAAAAGATACTTGATGAGTTTTTTTATGTCGAGATATAGATGGAGATTCAAACAATATTTAAAAATGAAAGTTGGATATTTTTTGATTTTTTTTAAATTTAATATAAAGTTTTTTAAATTTTTCTAGAATGTTTACATGTTTTATTTCATATTTAATGCTTTGTAAGTGGTTCTCTCTGTAAAATATTAAATCAATTAATTCTTTTAAAATTTTTTATGTTGATGTGGTTCGATAAAGTTGAAATAAATAGTCTTATAGTTAATAATAGTTTGAAGGTCATTATGAATTGTTGTCAAAAGTTGAATTTGAATAATAAAAGGTGTTCCTAAAATCATATCATATTGCAAATTTTTTACAATAATAAAGGATATAGGGATACATTTTTCATTTTTACAAATACGAATGTTTAATAGTTTGTTAGATTCCAAGGCTTTGTCCATTAGGCTTCATTAGAGAGTTATTGATTTTTTCATGTATTGATGTTAGAACTAATCATTCACGAATGCGATTGATATTTGCACTTGAATCTATTGGACCAACTACTTTTTTTGAGAAGTGTTTGGTTTTAAGAGTCAATGTAGTAAACTATTTTTTTAATTGATATTTAGTAATGATTTTTATAAATTGTTCAACTTCTCCATATGAAGTTTTATATTAATCTCGAAGAACAGTTACTTTATATTTGAGATTTTGAACTTTGTGTTTTGATTCATTAATTTCTCTTTGAATGTCTAAAATGGTAGTAGGATTAGACGAATGAATTTGTTCATATAATTTATTGTAAACATCTTTCGTATAATAGGCTATTGTGGTTAAAGTAGGGGGCTTTTGGGTTTGAGAAAATTTAGCTTGGTGTAGGATTAGTTTTAAGTACTTATTTTATTTTGTAGGGTATTGAATTTGGTTAATCATTTCTTCATTTTCAATCATTATTGTTATAGAGGGAGATGATGACAATAAATTGTTTTTATGCATAGAGTTATAGTAGGAGTGGTTGCAAATTTTAAGAATTTTTTCTTGAGCAAATATATCTAAACATTTACTAGCAAAATGTTCTGGTTTCATACAATTGAAACATCTTTAAGTATTTTTGAAATATTTCGATTTATGAGATAATTTTGAGAATAGTTTTTGTAAGGTTTATTATAAGTTTGGTTTTTTAAGATTCTGAACGTGATGTTTAGTAGGTCTAGTATGTCATTCTGATGAAGGGCTTGTTATGGGATTGTAGTTAAATTGATAACACAAACACCCAATTCTCTATTGTTATTAAAATGTTCTTTGCGTAGTTGAGATTTGAGTTTTAAATCGGTACATATATTAAGGCATGTTTTATTAATGACTTGAATTAATTCTCCATATGTACAACTATTATAGTTTGATGATCTATTATTTTGTTCTCGAAAATAGTTTTTAACTTTTTTCTAAAAATAAGGAAGGTGATCCTAATATAATTTTCTCTTTCCAAAAAGAGTCACCACATGAATTTACTTTATATAAATTTGAAAAAAATACATTTTTGTATAATTTGAAATCAACTGATGTATGACATCTTAGGTTCATTAGTTGTTTCTTGTTTTTTTCATAGATATCCGAGAGTTTTCTTATAAAAAATTTAATGATGTTTACTATTAAAACTATGACTTAATCTCTTAACGGATGTCCTCTTTCGTCTAAGATTGCTTCTCCATTTTCATTAAGCTTAATAGTTATTATAATATTTTCTCTTTTATAGGCATGAGCTAATCATTACATCGGCCATATAATTGGCCAGTGAAACTAGCAACAATTGCATGGGCTATATTTTCTAGATTATAGTTATATACGATACATATATTTTGACAAACAAATAGGTAATCACGGAGTTGAAGGATTTGATATTCTAAAAGGTCATCAAGGTTCCACATTTCGAGAAAAATAAATATTTTTTTAAAAAAAATTAAAGACCAATATGAGTTGATCTTCTATAATAATTTATTTAGTAAAAGTTTGAGGTCTTACTATATGTTATTTACAATATACAATACGCTTGTTCGGGTCTTTTTAATCTTCTTCAGTAATATTGATTTGGGGGACATTCGTCTTTTTGAGATTTACTGATTGAAAATTTTTAGATAATTTTAATAAGAATTTGACTGTAAACTTATTTGATTCATTTTGATGGAAAAATGGTTCGGAAACTGATTTCTTAAGTATGAACATTGGTTGTGTATTTTTCGGGTATATGGATCTGAGGAAGTGAATGGTTTATTATTCAAAATATTATTGAGTTTGCTTATTTACTTTCCCATCGTGTGTAAGAATATGTTTGTATAATTATTTTGTTTAATTATATGAAATAAATATTTATTAGTTACATGTCTTATATGAATAGAAATTCTTATTTGATCAGGGTTGCAATGGTTTCTTTTATTTTAATTAATCGAATAAGGGACAATGATTGTGTTATAATTTTCCCTTGAAGAGTTTCTCATTTTTTAGTTAATTAATATAGCATCATAATAATATTTTTTTTAGGGATTCATTTCTTGAAATTATGAGGATTTTAAATTTGCTTGTTCTTCTGAGTTTTCAAATAACTAATTTTTAAAGGGTGAGCTTCAATATTTTTTAAGAGATATTTTTTTATCAATTTCAAAATTACTAAGATGAATTTTTTAAAAAGATATAATATTAATTTAATTACTTTGTTCAAATTTTTTTCCCGTAGGATTATAGGATTCAGGAAATTTACCTTTAAATGGATATATTGGGTAGGCAATATTATCAGGAGGCATTTAAGTTTAATGTCTCTAGGATTAAAATTGAGGTATTTGGGAAGGCGTTGTTGGGATCGAAGAGGTTGAACGCTTTATGAAATGCTCTTTCAAATTTTAGGTTGAAATTGATTTCAACTTTTTCATATAGATATTTTATAATGGATTTTATTTTATTATTAGTTTGATAATGTAGTTTTTGTACATTATTTAATTCCCAATGTCTTTCTAAATTAATCTTATTTCAGGAGGTAACTTTGGGTATTATAGCATTATTTTGAGTATTGGTCAAGAATAATATTGTTACACCTTTTGTTTCTTGAGTATATGTTATGTTTGGGACTATGGACTTCATAGTTTTATAATATATTCGATGGACTACAGTTATATTTTCAATACGAAGGACTATATTAAATCATTTAGTATGGATGCTTAGATTTATGACTTGATGTGCACCTGTATCTAAAGAGATTTTGAAAATGTTGGACAACAATTAAAGAAGGTAGGGCCAACGTGAAAGCTAGCTTCTACCATACCAACTAGAGAGTAAAATTTTTTATTATGGCATTTGTCTCTAACATATGTTAAGAATGATATTTTGAGATGAGAGTGTATGAGGAGTTTCATTGTAACTTGGATTAGACCAATATGGATATGATTATATTTTTTTTTAAGGGCTTCAATAGTAACTTTTGAAATTAATTGTAAAATTTTTTTGTTTTCTATAATTGATTTTGTTTGTTCAACAATTTTGATCATGATCACATAATTTGAGGTTCCTTTGAATGATCCGTTATTATAAATTCTCTTAGCTGAAAATTTTGGAATAATTCAATCTTGAGTAGATTTTTTCATTATTGTTACATACAATTTTCTTATAATTTTTAATGAAGATGGTATTAATAGTGCCTAAAGGAGATGGAGATGATGCAAAAAAAGAAGAAAAAATTACATATTTTTTAAAAGAGATTAATAATTTAAAAATTTTTAAATATATTTTGGTTAATAAGTAAGATCAAATAATTGCCTGTCAATAATTTATATTAACAAACATGGTCTATCTCTAACCTTACAAACTGCGCAATAAGGAGGCCTCGAACCTACTTAATCTTAATTATGGACATTTCATTTAAAATTGTCTTAAAAAATTAAGTTCAAAAGAAAATGGAGTAAATATATAAAAATAACTAAGAAATTAACATAAACCACTGGGATGCGTCATGCACTATATATGGGATGTAATAGAGTGGCATATGAGTTGTTAAGCCTGAAATGAAGAAACTATTTATTAAACTTTGAATATTGTATTGAAAGCTTAAAAGATTTACAAACTTCAAACAATAAAACTATTGAAAATATATTTGATAAGTGCTTAGCTATGATATATCAGATTTGCGTGGTGTACAAAAGAGTAATCTTGTTTGATTGCTTTCTTTTATAACAATAACTATCTCCTCGATTACAATCCTTGTTGAGCCATTAATCTCTTTATTTGTGATTGCAGTTGAACAATAATTTTTTCTTGGTGTTTTATCTTATTTACAATTGAGTTGAACCTTAGCTGACTCCTCAATTGTGGTTGTAGTTGGGTAATAATATATCATTAGTTATTGCCACAATTCAATAATAATTTATATTTTCGAATATTGTTTGATGTTAAGTTGGACAGTAAGTATATAAAGCATTGAATTCCCAAGTCAAACGAGGTATAATTTGCGAGCTAGTATATCACCATCCTTACCATGAATAGGGATTGTGTAATGAAGTGGTTACCGCCATTTATCATGGTGTGAAGACTCAGTGGGCACCATGATGTATGTATTTTGTCCACGCTGTTGTCAAATATATTTTACCTACTTATTTAAAGATATGAGCCCAAAATTAAAGAATATCGAAAACTTAGGTAGACTTTATTATAAGAAAAATCATAGGGATAATATTGTAGTGTTAAAATCTTTATAAGGTTCACATTAATATTTATTAATCATTCAATATGTTTTTGAGGTCACAAAGATCTAGTTAAAGGGAAAACATAAATATCAGCTTGATCCAAAACTTTTGTGATCCCTAATAAGCTCTCAACCATGCTTATTTAATTTCCATTGTTTTCGATGGTATTGTCCACTTAAGCTTTGTATAAACTTCAAATTTAGTTTAATGTTGAAAAGGAGAGCTTAAGATGTCCTAGAGCGGGGGTGAACAAGACTATGCCAAATTATCAAAATAAGTGTTGAATATGTAAATAAATCAAAGATCTCAATTGCTTAAATATTGAAATGTTGATTTCAAATAATTCGTAGGACAACCTTCACCTAAAGTTTTAGGCAGGATAATCTCATTTCACGAATTTTTTTTAAAATCAA
Organism: Magnolia sinica; assembly: GCF_029962835.1. Taxonomy (NCBI): domain Eukaryota; kingdom Viridiplantae; phylum Streptophyta; class Magnoliopsida; order Magnoliales; family Magnoliaceae; genus Magnolia; species Magnolia sinica. The sequence continues at coordinate 77,017,714 of NC_080579.1, read as the reverse complement.
AACCTCAAACTTTACAAAAGTAAATGGAAATAAAATATTACAACATTCACCACTCAACTTGAATTTAAATACAACCATTCACCATAAAAAAAATAAAGGCGTTCACCACATAACACAAAGAATGTACCAATCTCAAGCTTAATCTTCTATTGATCTCGAGCTTGACATTTTTTTGATCTTGAGTTTGATCTTCTCTTACTTATGAATCAGTCTTAAAGATCTATTGTCAAGTTGTTTTGACTATACGAAATTTGATAACTAAAGTGTATTTCATCATTATAGCACTTACAATCTCCCCCTTTGTCCATTTCGTGACAAAACAATTATCATTACATATATAAAAATATTGAAGTCTTGTAATATGAAGAAATCTTGTAGTAGGAGCTTCTTATAAGCTATGAAGCTCAACTGGTACTACTCCCCCTCAAATAGCACTTCTCTTGCACTGTGAAACATAGCATTCCACACACACACATACACACACACACACACACATCATTATAACATTTTCCATAGCATTCATTCATTCCTCCTACATTCTCACTACTATAACATTATAAATCATTATCAATCATGCTAACTCTCTTCCTTTTTGTCACAAGTTGACAAAGGAAGAATAAGATGAATATCAATTAGGCATAGATAGATTTCGAATACCAAGAAGTATGTAGAAGTAAGCATATGAAATAGCTAAAGTTAGGAAAGCATATGAAATTTAAAATTTAAAAGGGTTAAGGAAGTGTAAAGGGAAATCATCTAAATACTAACACAAGAGTAAAGTTTAAGTTACAAAACCAGCAAAATAATTTTAAACAGAAAGATAATCAGTCTCAATTCGACCTAGAGAAAGAAGGAGTAGGCATCGATGGGTCAAGTTGATTTAAAGTCCGGCTGATGCGATGGAAGTACTTCTTCATGTACTTCATTGAAGACTTGTGTGTTTGAACCAAAGATTCCTGCGATACATGCAACCTTCAACCTTCTCCTCCAGTGATTTAAGACGCTCATCAACTTGGGAGGGCTGGTAGTCAGAATCATCTGGATCATCTTACTCTTCTAACTCATTGAAAATGTCTTCCATGGTTGTGTCTTCAGGTGGTTGTGCTTCCTCCTCTTCTTTATTTTGACCAGGAAGAGGTTTCAGGTTCATCTTATTTAGATTGTCGTTATTAAATGAGAGTTCGAATTCCGGTGCCTCAACCAATAGAATTTGAATGTTATAATACAATGTAGGGCAAGTCATAAGATATGAAAATGTAATCGAATCGTGCTTGGGATGCAAGTGATACTGAATGATGATGTAGCAAATTAAAGATGGTATAAATATACACATACCCGACACAACAGAATGAAAGACTCTAACCATGAAGGGGGTAAGATCAGTCTTATTCCCGAATCGAGGATAAACGTTGGATGTAAAAATTCAATGCAAAATTCTATATTTGGGGAGCATTTAGTTTGCGGAGAGGGCATTACCCGACCGCTATTCTACATTAAAGCGACATAACCTACGAGTTATCGCTTGTTTTTCAGTATTAGACATTTTTTCAGTTAATGTGGCTATAGGTATGACATCTTCCGTAACATCGATTTTCGTCAACGCCGAAATAACGTGCGGTATAACTTGGAATCTCCCTTCAATAAATTTAATCATGAATGTCAAGTCATCAAGGGATACATCACAGATTGATGCATACATTCCTTGCACAATGGAGCGGTAAGCCATTCCACCCCATCCCAAAATACGTTCCCAACCGACTTCAGAGAGAATGAGAACTGAACCAAAAGAAACAATATGATCTAAATTTACTGATCTTTCTATGATAATATCTTTAGTGTGGAAATCTCGAACATGCTCCAAATCCTCTTCCGAGGCCCGAAGGGTTCTCACACTAATAGGAGTAGATCTAGATGAAGAGCTAGCATGATTTTTGCGTGTCGTTTTCTTGGATCGAAACTCCATATCAGTTTGCACAAGATAAAAATCAAAGAAAATGCTAGGAAAAAGAGTAGATCAATTTTGGATAAAAACTCACCCCAAATAGGGTTTCAAATGATGAATACACTACTCAAAAGAGATTTGCTAGCAATAGATTACAAAATACTAGAAGAAAATTGAAAGGAAAACACTTACTAGTAAGAATGAATGATGGGTTAGTCGAATGAATGATATGTTAGTCGAATGGGGTACCGGCTAACCGAGGAAGAATATGTGAAATGAAAAGAAAATGGGATTTTCCCCCCTTTTTAGGTGAAATCATGCGTTCATCGACTAGCCCGAGTATATACTCAACTAGTCGAAGAAGTCGATTGGCTCGAGTATGTACTCGACTAGTCGAAAAATTACAAAATTTTGATTTTTTGACTAATTTATTTTATATATTATTATTATTTTTTAGCATTTAATAAAAATAAACATAAAAAATGCATTAAAAAAACAAGATGGTTATTTAACAATGCACAAACCAATATCATGCTTTAAGTTAGAAAATCTATTTTTGTCAAGAGGCTTGGTCAGTATGTTTGCAAGCTGCTTCTTAGTTTGAATGTATTTAAGCATGATAGACTTGTCTTCAACCAATTCTCGAATGTAATGGTACCGTATATCGATATGTTTCGTACGAGAATGTTGGATTAGATTTTGGATATATTAATTGCGGTTGAATTATCACAATACAAAGTCATTATATCTTACGTAATTCCATAATCAGCTAGCAGTCTTTTCATCCAAACTAGCTGAGTGCAAGCATTTCCCTGCTACAATATTTTCAGCTTCAACTGTAGAGAAAGATGCTGAATTTTCTTTCTTGCTCAGTCAACATACTAAGTAGTTTCCTACATAGAAACATCCACCATTGGTAGATTTTCTATCATCAATATTTCTTGCTTAGTCTGCATCAGTATATCCGACAATCTGTACAGACGTATCATGCGGACACCATAGTCCTAAGTTCGCAAAACTTGTGACTGTTGAGGTATAAAAATGAGAAGAAAGAATTGAAGAAAAGAAGATTGAAAAGTAAGAAGTGGAAGGAAATAGAAAATGAAGAAAGACAAGTGCTTTTCAGGTGGGTTTGCGTGGGTCCACGCAAGGCATATCGATTGTGCTGGTCTGCGCAACCAATAATTCAGTTACGCGACGTCGCACTACCAATTCGTGAACTTGTTGTCCATGAATAATCAGTATCAATGAAAGGTGGGTCCCTTGGCACTAAGATCGAGGTTTCACACGTGCAGAGGTTTATAAATACCCCCTTCCTCCCTCATTTTGGAGGATTGAAGATTTTGGAGAAGAAGCAAAACAAGAAGGAAGACTGAAGGTAGGAGTGAAGAAGCACCGATGGCTTGCGCGGGCCCGCGCAACCCATATCGGTTGCACGAGTCTGCGTAGCCAGACTACCCTACAGTCTGTGATGTTAAGGAGCTAACATGCTACTGAAATGACCAAGTCTCCAGATTTCTTCTGTACAAGCTTCAAGAAGAGAAATCAGTAGAAGAAATCTATGTCATATCCCTTTTATCGCGAGTCGAAGTGCTGCCAGATTTGATATCTGACTTGGACATTTGAATTTTGTCAATTTCTACATTCTAAATAATTTATCTTAGAATCAACGAATGTTTGAGGATGTAAATGAACTCAGTACCAATAAAATATGATGATTGTCCTTAATACTCTCTCTCTGTTATGCTTGAATAAGATAATTTCCCAAATAAAATGTATTTGTTTCTTGTTCGAAATAAAATGGCGACTTTGCTGGGACTTTTATCTTATTTAATATTAACATTGAGACAGTTATAGAACTTTCATCATAGTTTGGTGTCTTTCTGACGCTAAAATGGCGACTCTCAGTGGAAGCATCCTCCCCTTTATCTCTAAGATAGATTATTCGATTCTTCAAATACTAAATATAGTTACATTTTATGATTGAAGGTTTCTGAATCCAACTACAAATTACAACCAGTGACAATTTCTACAAGGAAAATGAGCTTCCATTTCACTCCGACCGGATTCACGATAGAATATGCACCGAACCAACCCCCGGAATATATGACTCGACTTTCTATGAATAATAACAACCTGACTCGAGCAACAGCTATGGTTGTATCTGCTTCGCCTCAATCGCTGGAAGGAGATAAGGGCTTAACTGTTGTGATGTCTCGTAGGATGAGAGCACAGAATACAAGAAGCCCTAGAATGAATCCGCCTTCACCAAGAGTTAGAGGGCCAATAACGCGTAATGCAGCTAGGAATCCTGAACTCGCCCCTCTTACAATATATCCCAGGGGGATAGTTCCACAGTTAATGTCGCGCGACTTCTTAGCATTGGTCATCGTAAGGGTTAGATGAACGAAAGAGCAGAAAGGTAAGACATTATTAGCAAGTTCACCAATGTCAGTATCGCCCCAATCGATCAATGGTAATGGAAGCATAGAGAAGTTGAATGAAGCTCCATCCTCCCCTCTCTTCGTAAGTCCTATCACATCAACATATTCCCGCCCCACTCCAACTACAGCTTCGTCGAAAAGTGGAGAAGCCATAGTACATTTGGCTGGAACAAGCCAAGAAAATATGCCGACTACGGAAGATCGTATGAATGAAATGACAGAAGCACAAAGGGCACTAATGGAAGAGTGTAGAAACTTTAGAGAAGCATTAACAACCCTCGCACATAATGTAGCCCAGATAGTGGCTCCCCCGATGATGAGCATAATGAATGGACAAGAAAACCAACCCAAAGGCTTTCAACCACAGGGGGTAGGATCACTGAGGTCTGTCCCAGCAGCAAGAACCATGACATAGGACGAGGTGAGACAAGTCGTCGAAGAAGCTGTCAGAGTAGAGAGAGAGCATGAAAATACTGGCCGTTTCAAATACCGAACGTCGTATCCAAGAGAGGTAGAAGACGTCCCATTTCTAGCCAACTTCAAACATCCAGATTTCCAGAAGTTTAATGGAGAAGGATCACTGGAGGAACACCTAATGCATTTTATTACTAGCATGGGGAATTTTTCCACAATACCGCAACATTTTTTACGATTATTCGGATCATCCCTGACAAACAAAGCATTCCGATGGTATTCCAGCCTAACCCCGGGGTCGACACGTACCTGGGAACAAATGCAGGACGCCTTTATGTCAAACTTCTTCTTTTCAGAGTGTGATGTTAGCATTACAGAATTGGCTTCCATGCAGCAGAGGGAGGGAGAATCGGTAGAAAAGTTTATAGACAGATGAAAGACATTGGGAGCTTCGTGTAGGCAGCTGCCGAAAGAAAAGGAACAGGTCAAGATGTGTCTGAACTCCATGGAAATGGGAATCGCGTTTGGACTCACCAGCACTGATATTAGAACTTTCCGTGACCTAGCCACTAAGGCTCACGCTTTAGAGCTGATGACTCGGAAGATGCCAGTGTTTTACTCTGAGACACCCAGGAGGGCACCCAGCAGGATGGCCGCAAATACCGTTGATCGTGAAAAGAGAGGCAAAGACACAAGAGACTCAAGAGATATAAGGCCGGAACGAAAATAAGAATGAAATCAATCAAGAAATAGATACAATGGAAAAAGGCCTAAAATGCTCAATTCTCATGAGGGGTTCGCATTCGATAGGGAAGATGTTGTTCCTATAATGAACCAATTGCTGAAAGCTGATACGATGGAATTACTAGAACCCAAACACCCCGAAGATGTGACAAAAACCAGAGAAAGAGATTTTTGCAACTATCATCGTCTGGTGGGATATCCGACGAAGAATTGATACACTTTGAAGTGTATAATACAACGGATAATAGATAGGGGTGAAATAGTAATTGGAAGAGGAAAAGAAAAGGGTGCAATGACGACAGTAAATATGTTCATGATCCAGGGAAAGACTCGAGAAATGAAAGAGAAAGAGGATTATGAGGTGACAAGGAAAGTAGTGTTACGATCGAGAAAGAAGATAACAAGCCCCATGAAGCAGAAAGTAGGAATTATAAGAAAGGAAGTTGTTGAAAGGCAAAGCAATGATGATGAGAAGGAAAAGAAGAATGAAACAGCAAAAGTGATTTATGATGTAGTGAGTCATTTGAAAGGTATACCGGCTCGATTAAGCATTTTTCTTAAATTGTCAGAAGAATTTTAGCAGAGCTTGGTTCAAGCGTTGTCCAATCATGATGTCAGAGAAACTTTACTGGCATAGATGGAACACGAAGAATACAATGAGCAAGAGAACTGCCTACCAATCGTTTCCTTCTCCGATGATGATTTGATCTGCGACGCAGGGCATAACAGGCCGCTAATGATGGAAGGCCATATCTGTGGAAAGAAGGTTAAATGAATTATGATAGATAATGGCTCTGTGGTGAACCTCTTACCACTCTCGATGTTGAGTAAGCTGGGTTATCGTTGTTCTAATCTACGCCCTAGTGGAATGATGATACAGGGTTTCAATCAAGATGGGCAGCGTGCACTTGGTAAAAATACAGTGACGTTAGAGATAGGAGAGTTGACTACTGATGTCGTGTGCCATGTTATAAATGCAGTGACGACATACAATCTTCTCTTAGGAAGGCCATGGATACATCAGTACAACATTGTACCTTCTACTCTACATCAATGCTTCAAATACTGTAAAGGTGGGATACAGTATAAAGTAATGGCCGATGCGAAGCCCTATACAGAGGCCGAGTCCTTCGCAGATGCCAGTTATTATAAAGGGTTCATTAAAGAAGAAAGAAAGAATGATGAAAGCAAAGTCCTAAGAGACATTCAAGTAAAAGTGATGAAAGAAGAAACAGAAAAGGCAGAATCATCTAGGACTGCAAAAGCAAAGAAGAAATTCTATTTTGTGCCGAAACATCTGAGACAACCGGGGCAACCGCCACTAACCCTGTTATCACCTGAACAGTTAAAAATTTTGCAGTCCAATTATACAACACTATTGCCATATGTTGAAAGAAATAAGTCATTTTCGGCCGCTCGAAGAAGATTTTAGGTCAGGGCTAGCGCGAAATACCTGGAACCAATAGAATTTTACGCTTTAGTGGAAGCAAAGGTAGGAGAAGAAACCAAGAATAATGTGTACCGCGGTAGGCTGACACCGCAAGATCTCAAAAAATATAACCCGACAAGCAAGAAAATCATGAGAAACATGGGTTTTGATTACGAAGAACCCACCGATTTGAATCATGGGAGAGGAATTCAAATTCCTATTGGAGTTGGTTAGGAAAATCGAGGAAAATTTCAAGGATTGGGGGCAGAATCATCGGTGAACATGGTTACAACCGAGTAGTTATCGGAAGAGGATCCTAAAACAATCAAACATCCTGAAATAGCTCCAAAGCAAATAGAAGACGGGGGGCAGCCAACAATAAACAGTTTGCGAGAGATAAACCTGGGTACGGAGGATGAGCCAAGGAACACATTCGTCAGTGCCGGTCTTTCTGAACAGGAGTCTGAGAAATACGTTCAACTTCTCAAAGAAAATAAAGACATCTTTGCTTGGACGTATGTAGAGATGCCAGGTTTGGAGCCTTCCGTAGCAATGCACCGATTAAATATCTCTAAAGAGAAAAGGCCGGTTAAGCAAGTGCAAAGGCAATTTCATCCGGACATGGTTCCCCTGATAAAAGAAGAAGTGAATAAGTTGATAAAGTTAGGTTTATCAGGGAGGTCAAATATCCAAAGTGGATATCGAACATTGTCTCCGTGAAGAAGGAAAACGGACAAGTCAGGGTGTGCGTTGACTTCAGAGATCTTAACGAAGCCTATCCGAAAGATGATTTTTCTCTCCTAATAACCAAATTGTTGATTCATAGTACGACTCAGTATGTTATCATGTCCTTCATGAACGGTTATGTAGGGTATAACTAGATTAGAATGACACCTGAAGATGAAGAAGCAACAACGTTCAGAACTTCGCTGGGGATTTATTGTTATAAAGTTATGCCATTTGGTCTCAAAAATGCCGATGTGACATATCAGAGAGCAATGCAGAATATCTTTCAAGACATGATGCACAAGCATGTTGAGTGTTATGTCGATGACTTGGTAGTCAGGTCAAGAAATCATCAGGAGCATCGCAAACATTTAACATTGGTTTTCCGTCGACTCAGAAAGAAACAGCTGAAGATGAATCCAATTAAATGTGCATTTGGGGTGTCCTCAAGTAAATTTCTCAGTTTTGTCATCCGACATAAGGGCATTGAGATAGATTCAGGGAAAGTCAGAGCCATTCAAAATATGCCACCATCGAAGACATTAAAAGAATTGAAAAGTTTGCAAGGAAAACTAGCATACATTCGCCGTTTCATTTCAAATCTGGCAGGGAGATGTCAGCTATTTTCCTATTTGATGAAGAAAGGTACAGAGTTTGTATGGGACTAAGCCTGTCAGAATGCGTTTGACTCAACAAAGGAATTGCTGAAACAACCATCGGTATTAACAGCCCCGATAAAAAGGAAGCCACTTATTTTATATGTATCTGCAGCCAAGAATTCTTTAGGAGCTTTGTTGGCATAGGTGAATGAATTTGGGAAAGAGACCGCTCTTTATTATTTAAGTAGAACTCTGCTGGGTGCGGAATGTAACTACTTTCCAATCGATAAAGAATGTTTGACACTGATATTCGCGGTACAAAAATTGAGACACTATTGTCTCTCCTATAACATAACTTTGATTTCAAGAGCAGATCCGATAAAGTTTTTAATAACAAGACCGATGTTCTCTGGGAGATTGGCCAAATGGATGCTATTACTTTCGGAATATTCTATTACATATGAGCTGGCAAAAGCGGTAAAAGGACAAGCAATGGCAGACTTCCTTGCGGCGCACCCTGTAGCAAAATGTGAAACCATCAGTGATAATTTTTCAATTGAACAATTTATGTTAGCTGAGTCACAAAGCCCATGGTAGAAGTATTTTAATGGTGCTTCTCGAGCATCAGGAGTGGGTGCAGAGTAATATTCATTACTCCTCAAGGTGACTTGTTACCCTACCCATTCACGTTGGGTACTACATGCACAAACAATGAGGCCAAATATAGAGCCCTCATCATCGGAATGGAAATAGCTCAAGAAATGAAGATAAAAACGCTGCATATCTTTGGGGATTCTAAATTGATCATAAATCAATTGACGACTGAATTCGAGATAAGAAAGCAAGAGCTTTTATCATACTGCCGAAAAGCACAGCAATTGCTAGAACAATAATGTCGAAATTAAGCACATACCACGGTGTGAAAATGCAAGAGCAGATGCTTTGGCCAGCTTGGCAGCGACTTTGTCCTGCCCAAATCGAAGCCCTCTCTAAGTAACTATAGAAGAAAGAAGATTTTTTCCATCTTTAGAGGTCATGGATGAAGTTGTTGAGACACTTCCAATTTCATGTTTAGAGGTAACGATAGAAGACTGGCGTCAGCCTTTTATAGATTATCTCAAATATGATATCCTACTAAAAGATCCAGCGTAGAGACAACAAATTATGCAAAGGTCAAGCAGATTCATTATATGTAGTGAAGTGCTGTATAGAAAATCTTACAATGGAATGTTGCTACGTTGCTTAGATGAAGAAGAAGCAGATCAGACGTTGCGAGAGGCACACTCTGAAGAATATGGAGCGCATCAAGCTAGCCGAAATTTGTTCCATCGAATACATCGAATTGGGTATTATTAGCCTACTATGTTCAAAGATATAATAAATTACGCAAAGCAGTGTCATGAATGTCAAATTCATAGAGATGTTATACACATTCCTCCTGAGGACCTACATCAGTCAGTCCCCCCTTGGCCCTTCTCTGCTCGGGGACTTGACGTCATTTGTCCTATAAATCCACCTTCGTCCAAAGGAAAGCAGTATATTTTGGTAGCGACAGATTATTTCTCCAAGTGGACAAAAGCAGTTGCATTACGCAGTGTTAAGGAGAGAGATGTAGTTAATTTCATCCGACATGCAATAATATACCGCCATGGTATTCCTAAGAAGATTAGTACAGATAATGACACTCCTTTAAAAAACAGAGGCATGGAAAAACTATGTCAGAAATTCAGCATTCGTCATTCATTTTCAACACCTTATTATTCACTGGCCAATGGATTAACAGAGGCGTTTAAGAAGACGATAGTCAATATACTGAAGAAAACAATGACAGGGAACAAACGTGATTGGGATGAAAGGTTACAAGAAGCATTGTGGGCATACAACACTACTCACCAGACAACAACAAAAGCAACACTGTACTCGCTAGTCTATGGCGTAGAAGCAGTGATTCCGATTGAAATACAAGTAACATCACTTAGAGTGGCAGTACATCAGTCCATTACAGATGATGAAAATGTAAAAATAAGGCTGAAGGAACTGGATTTACTCAATGAGAAACATCTAACAGCCCAACAACGATTGCAATCGTATCAGGCAAGGATATCAGCCGCGTTTGATAAACAAGTTAAATATCGCTCTTTCAAAAAAGGGGATATGGTACTGATACTGAAAAGACCTATAATGGTCACCCATCGAACATGGGGCAAATTTGAGCCTAAATGGGATGGGCCGTACATAATAAAAGAAGTGTACTCCAATGAAGCATATAGAGTCATGGATCAAGATGGACAAGGTATCAGTATACCGGTCAATGCTCGCTTCATCAAAAAATAGTGTACCTGAAGCTACTACTGATTCTGATCCAGAATATTATCAGAATAATGATTCTGTATCAAAAGGAGGTAAGAATAAACAAGACCACGACTATGTACTGTTAGATGAATGAATAAAGAAGAAATTTGCGAGCACATTAGGACTATGTACCAACAAGTGAAACGAAAAAAAAGTGACCATCATTACATCATCAAGCGAGCTCTACAAAATTTTGTTGAAATTAATATCGTCACCAGGCTAATGCATTGTGAACAACGCATATGAATATCGTTGAAGATATTAACGGAAGTGGTGACGTATCAATCTCGGGCAGAAATATCTATCATCCTCGCGACAACGATGATAACCTACTATTATCTTTTATGGCAGCCTAGCCAAGTCTTAAAAATGTCCAACTATGCTTAAGGCCTATCACTTTTGCCATTCGGGCAACAATGAGAAGCCAGTGGCCCTAAAAAGCCTGTGAAGGCCATCATATACATACCCATGCGAGCAGCGGACGTAGCCAGCAACTAAAAGCCTAAAAGGCCGAAAAGTCCTCTACGGCCAGTCACGCGTGAGACCAATGCCGTCTGTATAGCTTTCCGACAGCGTCATAGGGAATAGAGGAAAATGCCCTCCCATGAATGGGTCCGACCTTGCAGACGAAGAAAACGCGGGGTGCAGTGTGAGCTCTTTGGCCATATCCATAGATAGGTCAACCATACGTAAGACCCCCCAGATCTCTGGCTTGATTTCAGTATTAACTCATGAGAAGGGGCTTAAACCTACACATTGATAGACTGGCGGCCCTAAATTTGGTACCCCAAAGGTCGTCTTGTGAGCCCCATGAACTCTATAGAGTTACTGCAGCCAACCTTGTGCGTAAATCCAACCGAGTTCACGGCCCCAGTAGCTTCACTGGGCCCCTCTGGTGGATTGCGGTTTGTGAACTCACTAGGTTGTGAGAAGTCCAGTGAACTCCTAAGAGTTACAAAGACCATCACGTGAGACCCGACTCCACTACTCAAGAGTCTAAAAAACTGTATGGGCTCCACTACTCAAGAGCTTAAACTGTGTGATTATCTGACTAAACTAAAACTTAGCACCACCAATTAAGACAAAAAATCATATATGAAATCCCATACTGCAAGCATTAAATACTGGTGTTTATATCAGTTCCTCATTAAATATTATGTCAAGATTATTGCATAGATAAATATGTTTGAAATGATCTGTGATGTAGAAATTCATAAAAGAATAAAATATTTCAAAATATTATCATGTCTTCATATGTTGAGAGTTAAAAGAGATTACTTGTTCAAAAAATATATACATAAAGAAATTACATACTCAAAGTTCTTCTATACTTCCTACTATCCCCATATACTTTTGCAAATCCTCTTTTAATTGCATTTGAGCTGTGACATGTTTTGACTTTTCCTTAAAGATGATATTTGCTTGATCAGGAATGCCAGTCTGTTTATCTTCCAATGATGAGATCATCTCTTCGCTCTTAAGTAGTTCGGATTTCTTAGCATTAATAGACTGAATATTGACTTGTATCCTTTCTTCAATCTCCTTTATGGATGATTCCTTCTCGTGATCCTTTAACTCTAGCTGCGAAATCTCTTCTTTCAGGGTAGCGATACGGTCCCGAATAACCACTTTGTCATCACTATAAGCCTTTAACTATTCTTGAATAACTAATTGTCCCTAATCAAATTTAGAAATAGTGGAAGCAATACGAGAAGCCTTTTCCTTGGACAGAGTTAGCTGCTTCCCATATTCCAAGATCTCAAGAGCAATTGTGACATTTTTCGCTGATGCTAAAGAGATTATTGAATCGCGGAATTTGAAAAGAGAATCACGCAGAGTGGAAATGTTGATCTTCGCCATTCTTGCAGAACTTTTTAGAATTTCAATGGCAATATCTAGGTCTGACCATTGTTCAGGGTCTTTGAAAATGTGAATTATTGCTGACAGAGAATTCTTCATCAAAAACATCTTGTGTGTGGGAATCTTCACGAAGGACAATAGTTCAGACGCAGTGGCCACAGACTCAGAGCTTGCTGCCCCACTACAAGGAGGAGTTCCTGTAGTATAAAGATGGAAAGAACTCAAAATAGTGATAAAAAAGTTAGAAGATGTACAGCTCTTGATAAAGCAATCAATATATATATACCTGCCGCAGAAGTATGACTAATAGGAGGTGGGATTTCCTGAACTGTAGAAGGACCAGCTCCTAACATGTCAGCGAAAGAAGGCGCTCCGGCCTCTGTACTTGAATCTCTAGTACTTGGAGTGGGCAAATCAGTGGTCTCTACTAGAAAGATAATTTCACGGGCCACCACTTTTGGAGCTACCAAAGGAACCAGAGGAACCCTCGGTGAAATTATCGGTGCAGTTGTAGGAGGATTCATGGGAGGAGTATCACCCATCCTAGCATTAACAACGTGAGTACCTGAAATAAGGATATGACAATAATAATGAGATAACTATCACCAAATACATATACGAATATATATACAGAATTAAAAAATTCCATTACCTAGTGAATATCCATATTCCCATAATCTAAAGGTTCTTCTTCCTCCTCTATTATCGCAGGAGACTTTGCAGGAATATTGGCACTAGGAAGAGTTTTAGAATCTACAGGAGGGTGTTCTTTGTCAGCATTTTCCGTAACAACATCCTCCTCCCCATCTATATCAACTTCTCCTTCTTCGAAATCATCATCTTTATCTTCACCATTTTTGTCGTCTTTATCATCTTTGTATTCAGCAGAAGCAGTACTCTCCGACGAAGAAGCCAAATTTTCATCCCCTAAGTTTTCTTCGTTTACTTCTTCAATCATGACTTGTTTTCCTTTAGAAAGAGCAACTCGACTACTTTCTGGTTGAGGTTCTCTGTTAGCTGGGACTGAAGGGGATGTAAAGGCCTGTCTATCTCCTTCTTGAGGAATAGATGACGATGCTTGCAAGCATGCTTGAGACCTAGTCATGAGGGATGATGAACTAGGAGGAGTAAGCTGTGAAGGAGGAGCTGGCTCATCCTGAGCTACAACAGTTTCTGCCGGAATAGGAGAAGATGTTCTTTCGACATCATTTGTGACCCGGCCACCAAAGTCACAAGGGACTTGCTCAAATTCTGTCAAGAGTCCGTGAGCAATCAAGCTTTCTAAAGTATTAATGGGTTTCTTTTCACATATTAGATCTTCTAGCGATATTTTTCTGTAAATTTCACTGTGAAAAGATGCGCGGATCTTCTCTGGTACGTAGCCAATTTCGTCTTCACATTTTCTACCCCTTGGCCTGGACGGGTGAAGCTAGATGGGTGAATCTACTGGTAAACAATTGTTGACCAAGAATGACTGGTGATCCCACCACCGCATCCAGCTATAAGAAGTACGAACTGTGTGATCGCAACTAGGGATTATGAAGAAAGAATCAACACGACCGCCTAATAGCTGTTTCCATATCATGGCCCAATTGATATGACCAGTGCCATAGCAACACATTCTCTTAGTGACTAATCCGCAGTCTTTTGGAACGGCCTGGTCATAGCTAACTTGGCGAGCAAAGCTACTAGGATAGTAGGGTTCTCGACAAAACTCTGTTCCTTCTCGTAATGGTAAGCTACAAGAGCGTATAGAGGGGAAGAACGCCCTTTCTCCTGTAGTGAGTGTTCCCTTGTCCACCATATCAGTGTCGTCAGTATAACAATGGAGGCAGAATTGAAAGAAATCCACTTGATCAGTGTCCCGGATTTTGTTGGCTACCCAGTTATATGATCTTTTCGCCACAGCCCTTTGTTGAAAAAACCAGAGTGGGAGATGTGTTGGATGAACATATGCCTTCTCTGGTGCTTCAAAAGTCCAAGGAAAATAGACTCCTATCTAGCCGGTGATGTAATGCCATGGAGTGTGCGTTGAGGAAGCTCCAATGGTAGGATTCTTGACATGACTGGCTACTTCTCTAAGGGATCTATAAATAGAACACAACACTGGAGGTGCGAGTGAATACTTGTGGCCTTTTACCAAAGCACCGGCAACGACAAAGACTATAGGGCGAATAACATCTGCCCATTTTGAGCTTAGAAGTACTACGATGCTCAGCCAATAGGCTAAGAAGGCCACGAGCTCCCCATATAAGCTGTACTCCGCTCTTTCCTTGACATTGTCACGAAGCTCCATTAGCTCTTTAGACTGACAATCGTAGAATTTACAGGGAAAGGTAAAAGATTGATATGAGGAAATGTGTAATAAAAAAGGGAAGAAAGAAAAAGGGAAGTTGAATCCTAAACTTGAAAATATCTAAGGGACATAGAAAAATGTGTAAGCCACTACAGAGGAGAAAGCTTATGGATGTTTGGAAATTTTGTCATCTCTCTGAAGAGTTCGATGGTGGTTTCAGAGATGGAAGGCTTACGATCGGGAGAAGAAATAAAGGCCAACTCTTTATTAGACGGGACGAATTCATCATAAAACTTTCTAGTCAGTTGAAGGCATGCTATTTGATGGAGATTTCAGAGTGTGATACTCATTTCACCTACTGGCAGGTGGAAAGAGTTGGTGGTGGGAGACCAGTACTCAAGGAAACCCTTTATCACAGTTGGTTCCTTATAAAAGTATTGAGATGTAACTTCTATAGCGTCATACAAGCCGATCTTAGCAAGCATGCCTGCGTGCTTTTGCAAGATGGCTTCTACACAGTCTGAATAATAACGTCATGAAGTTAACAGACCCCTTGTTCGGAATTCTTCAGGTCCCTAAAGTTAATCGCGATCTCTGAAGCGTTGCTTGATGGTTTCATAGAAATATGTGGGGAATAGGTTGTGAGGACTGTGAAAAGGGGTAAGAAAAATCATAGGGTGGACTTCACCAATACTTTGTCGTAGCTTATGCGCTATCAATATCCCCTCAAGGATGTGCAGTTCTCTTGTTGACCACGAGGAAGTGTACATTAGCTTCTCTCTGTCTATGTAATCCATCGGCTCGCAATCAAGTATGGATTGGTGGCGATGAAGGTTGATGGGAATCACCGTCATACCCTCCGAGTGAGGATTATCGAAGTTCATAATGCCCTCGATTACTCTGAATGATTCCCATGAGTTCTGGAGCTTCTTCTTGTTGTGCTCCTTGATCTTCTCCTCGAACTCCTTGGCCTTGTTTTGGCGAGTCTTCTTTGAGCGAGAAGCAGGAGGAGTGTCTTCTCGAACAGGGGGTCTTTGACTGTCTATACGAATATGAGCATTTGTCTTCAACCATTCGTCCCAATCATATTCTCAACCCTACTTCGGAGGCCGTTCTACGTCTCCCATCGCGATTGCCCGGTGAATAGGAGAAGGTAAGGAAGAAATACGATCGGTGAAATTAAAGGTTAGTAATACGGGCTCCTTGAAAGACAAGGGATTGCGAGTAGTGGTTTTAACGCGTTTCGCTAGTTGTTGATATGAAGAAGGGGAAGGATGGAAAGAAGATGGGTCTGGCAAATCCGAGTGAGAAGGTTGTTCAGTAGGTGGATCTATAGCACGGAAAGTTCGCTTAATGCGGGCCATGACTGAAAAAGTTAAGGATTTGAAGGTTAGTTAAAGAAGGAAAAGATCAGGGGATTAAAAAATTCTCTAAGTCCTGGTTGTGCAAGTTCGCACAATCAAAGTTGGTTACACAGAACAACGCAACGTCCAAAGGATCAACGCGAACAGAAAAGTTGTTGCGCGAGTCCGCGCAAACGATATAAGTTGTGCAGGGATTCGGCGGAGAGACGGAGGTTCGACGTAGTTTGAAGCAAGTGCAGAATAAATGAAGTCTGGGGTATTTATAGTGTATAAGGCCGAGTACAGTACACGACCGTCAGTTGCGCGTGTCCATGCAAACCCTTTCTTCAGAATAAAAATCGATCCTGATTCTTTAATTTTTGGAGAAACAAAGAAAGGATCAAAGGGACATCTGTTAAGGCATAAAAATGAGAAGAAAGAATTGAAGAAAATAAGATTGAAAAGTAAAAAGTGGAAGGAAATAGAAAATGAAGAAAGACAAGTGTTTTTCAGGAGGGTTTGCGTGGGTCCACGCAAGGCATATCGGTTGCGCGGGTCCTCGCAACCAATAATTTAGTTGCGCGATGTCGCACAACTAGTTCGTGCACTTGGTGTCCATGAATGATCAGTATTAATGAAAGGTGGGTCCCTTGGCACCAAGATCGAGGTTTCGCACGTGTGGAGGTCTAAAAATACCCCCTTCCCCCCTCATTTTGGAGGATTGAAGATTTTGGAGAAGAAGCAGAGCAAGAAGGAAGACTGAAGGTAGGAATGAAGAAGCATCGATGGCTTGCGCGGGCCCGTGCAAACCATATCGGTTGTGCGGGTCCGCGCAACCACACTACCCTGCAGTCTGTGATGTTAAGGAGCTAACATGCTGCAGAAATGACTAAGTCTCCAGATTTCTTCTGTCCAAGTTTCAAGAAGAGAAATCAGTAGAAGATATCTATGTCATATCCCTCTTAAAGAGATGATCAAATCGCGAGTCGAAGTGCTGCCGGATTTGATATCTGACTTGGACATTTGAATTTGGTCAATTTCTACATTCTAAATAATATATCTTAGAATCAACGGATGTTTGAGGATGTAAATGAACTCAGTACTAATAAAATATGATGATAATCCTTAATACTCTCTCTCTCTCTCTTTATTATGCTTGAATAAGATAATTTCCCAAATAAAATGCATTTGTTTCTTGTTCGAAACAGTGAAATATCTGATTATCCGTTTAACAACAGTTAAATGTGAATCTTTAGGATTAGATTGATGTCTAGCACATATTACAGCACTAAAAGTAATATCAAGTCTACTAGTAGTTAAGTACAGAAGACTACTAATCATTCTTTAGGAACTCGTCATGCCCATAGTGAGTCTAGAAAGTCGTCTTTAGGATATCCTCATCCCTGATCCTCAACTGGTAGTACCCCGAGCGCAGATCTATCTTAGACAAATATTTGGCACCCTTAAGCTGGTTGAACAAATCATCGATACACGGTAGGGGGTATCTGTTCTTTATCATCACATCATTGAGCCTCATGTAGTCTATATAAAGACGCATCGACCCGTCCTTCTTCTTTACAAAGAGAATCGGCGCTCCTTAGGAGAAATGTTGGGGCGAATGAAACCTTGAGCCAACAACTCATCAATCTAACTCCTCCACTCCTCTATCTCGCAAGGAGGCATGCAAAACGGAGGAAGTGATATAGGGGCGGTTCCTAGTTTAAGATCGATACAAAAATCTACCGCTCGCCTAGGAGGCAACCCTGATATTTCTTGGAACACTTCTGGAAAATCTTGCACAACTGGTATCCGACTGATAATGGTTTCTACTATCTCAGTTTCATCTAGAGCCCACAAGCTCTCGAATTCTTTGTGTCTGCCCCTCCCCTTCAAAGTGAAGGAGGCCTCCCCGGGGACGGATATAGTAACCGTCTTGTCGCGACAGTCCATGAATGCACTTGCCAATGTAAGCTAGCCCATCTCGAGGATGACGTCAAACTGTCTGACGACGGGCATGACAATTAGGTCCACAGTCACTTCGCGATTCGCGAGAGTGATGGGACATGCCCTGCATATCTTGTCTGTTTCTACAAAGTTGCCCATAGGAGACACTACAACTAAAGGGGCATTGATGTTTTATTTAAACCAACCTGATTTAAATGATTTTAAACTCGCAAGTATACGAATCAGATGTAGATATGACATGTATTACGAGATCGTTCCCACGAGGACTGGTTGTCACAATTTAAAATTAAAGACTCTTCTTAACTAATCCAACAAATATTTGAGCTAGTAATTGGGTACACTAAACAAAAATCAATGGAAAAATAACCAAGAGCAATAATGAGAAAAATTCAATCAAGGAGAAGACTAGGACTTTCGAATCCACCCCTAATTATCATAAACCTTATTCTACCTGTTGATTCACCCCAATTCAGATTGATATCAAAATAAATAAAGCGCACTTTATGTCCTTGGTCGGGCACACAGAATGTATAATTCCTTAAAGCATATAGATCACATCTTTCCATCCATGGTCAGGCATGGAGAGATGTAGATTCCTGTTTCTTCCTCTATAGGAACCTGTTCATGGTCAGATATAAGCACCTAGAATAATATTCCAAACAATATCCATAACTAGACTTTGGTTGAGCTCTTAGAATGGAGAAGTACAAAACTTTCAATTAAGCACACTAGAGAAAGAAACAAATCAATTAAATCAAAATGAAATCAACACATAACCAGGGTTATTCAAATTAGGGGCTTCATCTCAGCCCTAACTAAGAACTTAGAAACTCATAGATTCAACTGGAAAGAAGGAAAAACATACTTGATAAAAATACATCCATTTTCAATCTCTCCCTTTTCTCTTTCTTGTTTGTTCTCAGCTCCACGTCCAGCCACAGATTCCCCTTGCTTTCTTCTCTTTTCTTCTCCCTGGCTCTCCTCTTTCTTCTCTTTTCTTCTCTTTTTCTCCTCCCTGGCTCTCCCCAAACTCTCGATCCCCTCCTTACCACGTCCAAAACTCTCTTATAGGTGCTGGAAGGGCGGTGGAAAGGCTGGAGTCGATGGAGAGGCTGTCGCAGCAACAGCCGCGTCCCCTTTTCGTAGCCAACTTTGGAGTGTTATAAGTCCTTTGTTCTTTGCACTTTATCCGTAAAATCAACGTATCCTGGGACGTTTTTGGCTGGTCTATACGATGGACGGATCAGATCTTCCATCTGATCAAAGATGGTGGGCCACAACCGCCCGGAAGTCCGCTTTTCGCGGACGTGCGTAAGCCTTCGCACGTCCAGCGCTGTGATGCTCGGTGGGCCCCACATAAGAGTTTTCAGGGAAATCCAAGCCGTCCATTGGATGCACGACGAAATTTCGGTCAGATATGGATGGTTTTGAACATCCATTGACGCGACCCATAGAAGAAATTAAAATAAAATCAATTTTGAATGTCACAGGACAGTCCACTTGTGGCCTCTGTATCTCACACGTGTGCACGTATGGGCACAAAATGTACACATGGTTTTGTAGTTCTCGAATCCTTTTACACGATGAACGGTTTGGATTAGATGTACGTGCTATGGGTGGGGCCCACAAAGGTCCGTAAAAATGGACTTTTCGTCCGTTACGCAGCGCCAGAAACGGAAACATCCATTTTTTAGGAAGGAAGTCGGGTCAGCACTGCTGACCGACTTAGTTCATTCGGTGCACGGGCAGTGTACATGTGCACATGTCACACAAGGTGGGGTCCACTACAATGTTTCTTTTAAAATCTAATCCGACCATCTGTTTTGTCTCCTCATATAATGGGTTGAGACCAAATTTGATGCATATCCAGAGACCAGGTGGGCCCCGCTTAAGGAATTAAAGGGCTGATTTGGCCGTTGAGCCACTTCCCGAGATATGAAATGGTTAAAATTTTATGTGTATGGTTTATTTATGCCTCCCATCCCATGTATGAAGTTTCGAGTCAATCGGATAGCGAAACCCATGTGATCTTGCATTCTGGACCATTTTTGGGCCTTTTTAATGTAAACGGCTTGATTTCCTTGGATCCCTGGTATGTAAGTTCTTCAGTCTTAGTTCTCTGGAGTGCGTCCCTTGCTCTGGTGACTTCGGAATGTCAAATCCATGCTTGTAGTACTCTTTTTCCATCAACGCTCCTGATTTCATCCTGCAACAAAAATATAATTAAAATACTCCGTTAAACATTATCATATACGTAAAATCAGGTAATAATTGGGGTCTGACATGTAATATTCGACCCTCATCAGGCATGCATCCGAGTTGGGTTCAGTTCTAGTCTAGATGTAATAGCAGAATCAATAAAAGAAAGAGTTGCACCAGAATCAACTGGGGTGAGTATAGGGGTACTGTTAATGTGAGCGGTCCCATGAATAGTCTGCAGGGGGCCCTGCTTAGCCTCTGTGGCAGCAACAATATATAGTCGTGCCGGGCGAGCCCTCTGCTGCATCGGGGGTCCCTTCTTAGGCTGATGGGGCCAAAGCGCTGCTTTGGCTGCCATCTGGTTCTACTGGGGTCGGTTCGCCGGGAGTGGAAGACCTTGATCCCACATCCTCTGGAAGCAGTTCCGGGCAATGTGATTTGCCCTACCACAGTAGTTATAACCTTCGCCAGAAGGCAAAGGCGGAGCTCGCGCGAGTAGCGGCCTGAATCTCCCTGCAGGAACAGGCAGGGTAGGGGGAGCCTGCCTCAGCCTGACCGGGGCGTCTCGGGCTGGAAGGTGGGAGTGGATGGTGCACTCGAAGTCTCTTTCTACTCACATTGCCTTGTCCACCAATTTCGGAAAGTCCCCGAAATCCCAGGTGCACAGCCGAGATTATATCCCGGGCTTTAACCCCTCCTTAAACTTCTCTAATTTATACTCGTTCTCGAGGGCCTTTGGTACATAACGGGATAGCTCGTTAAACCTCGCCTCTTACTGGGCGACTGTCAGGTTCCCCTACTCCAGATTTAGGAACTGAGAGATCTTTTCGCTCCGGCACGACCACGGAAAGTATTTCTCTAGGAACTTCGTCCTGAAGTTAGCCCATGTCCAGGCGTACCCAGCTGGCACGCCTCTCTGTACGTTGTTCCACCAGTTCTCAGCCTCTCCTCCAGCATGTACGTGGCTAAGCTGACCCTCTGAGCATCAGAGCACTCCAGTGGTCCCATCATCTTGGTGATCCTCGCCAGCCAGTGCTCGGCCTGAACTGGGTCAGGCGCTCCCC
This sequence comes from Magnolia sinica, assembly GCF_029962835.1. Lineage (NCBI taxonomy): Eukaryota > Viridiplantae > Streptophyta > Magnoliopsida > Magnoliales > Magnoliaceae > Magnolia > Magnolia sinica. Next base: position 76,996,337 of record NC_080579.1, on the reverse strand, counting down.
TGAAAGTCAGTGGGCGGAGCCTCAAGAAGTGATCGAATATGTCGGTGCCTCAGGTCTCTACATCACGCGGTGCTCCCCCGCGGTTTCGGTCTCGGAGGGTCTCCATCATGAGGGTATGTGAATGCTACTGCTGTTGCATGAAGGCAGCCTGCTGCTGCTGCATAGTCGCCACCATCTGTGCAAATGCCACGAAAACTGCGGCCCCTATCGGCGAGTCTGCATATGCCTCAGCTGAAGGTTCGGCTGAAGGTGTCCATCGCTCGAAGTATTATGAGGGTACTCAGGACGTAAAGATCTGAGGGGAAGGAGAGTCACCCACAGCTTCTGATCTCATGTCCCCATTCGCCACTCTAGGCGGAAGGCCTGGTGTGTAAACGGGGCTACGCTCCAGCTGGCGCTCTGTCGATAGGATGGGGTCTATGTCAACCGTACGGGTCTGATGTGATCACAACACAGGTGGCATGGCTTCATGTGAGATCAGAATTTCATGGTTCAGGTATCGGAAAAATGATTCTAGTTAATTTTGAAACGACACAAGAGTTAGAGATCTTGCCTACCACACGATGTATAAGTTTAGTTTCTAAATGATACACTTGGTTGAAATTTCAAGGGAACTAAGGTTTCTGCTTTTAAGTTCAGGTGACTAACTTGTCGCTTATTAAACAATTCTAGGTTCTTTCTTAGGTGATTCATACTCTAAGTTCTTTCTAACTACTGGGGATTCCTTCATAAGTTCAAAAGTTCATCCTGCTAATATCTAAGGGGCCTAAGTGTTTTGTTTCTAAGTTAACTCATCATTCCTACTCCCTAAGAGAAATGTTTAAGTTATGTCTAAGTTAATCCTTTAAGGTTTTGTATGTTGATCCCACGGTCAGACTATCTCATACCTCGCTTTGATACCAACTTGTAACGCCCTAGTTTTCGGGACCTGAGTATATGACTCGTTCCTAGAAAACTCAAGTGTTAGTTGGTAATTAAAAAGATAATCAAACCAAATTAAAGTGTGATTAACAGAACCAAGCGTAGTATAAATGTAGCTCAAACAATAACAATATCCTGGGCCACTCAGTTGGGGCCCATATACAAAACCTCAAGACCTCAATGTACTGAAATAAATCTAAGCAAATAATCTACTGATTTAATCCAAAATAAGCAGCCCCTCTTGGTACGGCTCCTCATCGTAAGGCTCCTCTTCAACTACAGCCACCTTCAGATCCGGCGCGAGTCCATCTGGCCCTGTATCCTCTGTACGGTTGAACATTAATGAATGAGTGGCCAGCTCAATGTGATCTCTCCTCAAGATTACACATTACCGCTCTAGATAAGAAATAACATAAAACATCCAGGAAATCCAAAACGAAGTAATACAGTCTTATCATATGCATGGATGCGTGAATGCAATCATCGCCCCAGGGATGCTCATCCGTGCGAACATTGGGCTCGTCACCCTTGCAATCATCGACTTGGGAATGCTCATCCAATCGGACAAAATACATACATCACGTATGATAGCGATAGATGCTGGTCTGTGTCATGTATGCATGATTAGCCAAACCATTATTAGTCCAGTTACAATCAGCCAATTTAAATAAGCTCAAGGTTACTACGGGGGCTTATCACCAACATGGGGCGACAGCTCGGGCATAGGTCTCATACCACTATCCCCGGCTCATAAGACTATTGCCTTAGGGTGTGTATAGAACCCATCAACACGTGGCCAATCAATTCTCAATATAAGGGAACTACCACCGTATGCTGACTAAGAATGAAGTATTGAAATCATTAAATGTAGCGATTAAAATGAGAAGGTATGTATGGATCAATACGAGTAAACAACGAAGAGAATAAATGTTGCGCGGTTCATTCTATAGTCAGGTAAGTGAAATCACTCCATAGATGGTAAACCTCATAACTCAATTGTCACTAATCATAACCTCCATGTTGAGGGTCTATTTTTATCACAATCCATTTCGTTACACCCTAAGTTCAGACTCTCTTAGAATAGGAGTTCCATAGAGAGGTTTTAGATGATGTATGACTTACAAATAATACAATCTTTTGAAGATTCCAGCATGCTTTGATATTTGAAGTAAAACTCATGTATGCAACTAGTTCAGGAATCATATATTCCTAACTTATAAAATTCTAAAGCATACGTCTCAAGTAAACAATCGAGTATTTTAGTAAATCCAAATCATGCTTTCAAGTTAAACTAATCAGTAATTTAATGAATTCCAAGAACATATGGTAGAGTAAACAATTCCAATGGTCGACCCTATGACATGTGGTGAAATAAATCAAGGATTTGATTACTTCTAAAATACATAAACAATAGCTAATAAATGATTAAACAAAGCCAAAGAGCATGTACTCAAACAAACAAGTTGAATGATCATCCACTCCTAGGATATCATTTATAAAAGACTATCCTTAATCTAGTTTAGAGATGGAAAGCTCAAGGAAAAAAAATCATCACCTGGAGTGTTGTGATCCCGACCTCAATATAAATTTTTGTGAGTATCTAGCGGCTCCAAGTCATACAAATAATCTCCTAGAGTCATAGTTTGTATTAGTCACGTGTTTCCAAGATTTCAAACAACTGATAGTGTGTGGGGTTTGTAAGGGCTCATTAACATGTGAATTGGGCCAGGCTTGGCCCAATAATTAAGTCTAAATTGGGCCTGACTGGGGCTCATAATATCTGACCACGGATGGTCCAACAACGAGGCTGAACTGGGCTTGTCTTGGCCCAGTTATTGGGTCTCATAACGAGCCCAAATGAGGCTGCCCCTTTGCACTGTGTGGCAAGGCACATCGTGCAGCAGCCGTGAGTTTTTAGATCAGGTGAGGCCCACCTGCTATAGTGTGCGGCCCACCAGAGTTCTAGATAGGGTGAGGCCCGCCTGCCGTAGTGTGCAGTCCACCTGCTGTAGGGTGCGGCCCACCTAGTATATGTGGTGCAGCCCACCCTACATATGTGGTGCGGCCCACCTGATATTAGCGTGCGGCCCACAATATGCATGGTGTGGCCCACCTAATATTAGCGTGCGGCCACAGAGGTTTTCCTCAAGTGCAGCCCACCTGACTAAAGTGAGTCCCACGGGTAACTTGAGGGTAAGGCCCACTGCGGTGTGGCTCACCTGTAATGAGCAGGGCCCGAACTGGGCTGATTCCAGCCTACTTCTGGGTCTGGTCCCGGCCTAGATTCAGGGCTGGTTTCAGTCAGCACCTGGCCTGTCATGCCTCAAACTTAGAAACCGGGCTCACAAATTTTTCAATCGCCGAATCCGGTGCCGACAGCCTCCGTAGTACCCCATTCTCGGCTCCCAACGTCCATACGCCAAATTCCGATCCTGGGATCCTACAAGGAGGATTTTTCAACATAAATTTAACTCGTAATAAGCATAACCACAAGTTTACCCAAATCACAAAGGTAACATTATCATCACATATCCACTAATATAAATAGTTGAATATAATGCTGAAAGGGAAATATACATATATTGAAAATTAAAGCTCCAGAAGACAACTGCACACTCCAAGCTTACTGTTGTTGCGACCTAACGCCACCTGCATGCATCTATAGTGCATAAGCTTGTAAAAAGCTTAGAGGGTAGTGTAAGTGTGTGCGATGCACGTGCCAAGCATATAAATATCAGAGTTAGTGAAAATACTGACAATCCATAAATCGTACAATATCAGAGTCATGCGGAAACATGCTGGTAAGTCCATAAACATCATCAGCCTTATCTAGGCTATGCGATGCAAAAACATAATAAGCTAATATCATATACTGAGGAAGCAATGTAAATCAGTTATGCAATGTGAAGACAAAGTAAGGCAATATCATATACTGAGGAAGCAATGTAGATCAGCTATCAATGCGAAGACATAGTAAGCCAAATATCATATACTGAGAATGCAATGCAATATACAAATCCTAATGAGTCCACAAATACCGTCAGGATCATCTAGGCCATATAAATGCAGAAACATAGTAACCCAAAATGCCATATGCCGTGGATGCAGGATGCGGTGCGAATGTAATGACTGAGTTGGAGTGTGAAGTCGGGATGATAGTACGTAGTATCGCAGGCTATGGGGTCCATCATAAGGAACTTCTATCTAAACCAGTCTCATACCTAAATTTAGATAGTTAGACTCAAGTGGTAGATTCCTGATCTTAGGTTAGTCGCGTGCCCCAACCGAAATCCTGGCCTTGCGAAGGTACACAATAATTAGTTCGCACCACCAAACCGAGTGGATAGTGAATAAATGGATGAATGAGTAAAATGTTGAGTATGCAACTCCTGCTCAATAAGTACACATATCAGTATTATAAATCTTTGGGATCATCACCGGGGTCTATTGCACTCTATGCTAGGTTGCCGCCCCTATTCAAGCACACAACTGGGTAAGTGGAAGAGACTTCACTATCCGCCTGCCAATATCGGGCCCGGCTCGTTGATAGCGAACCCATTCCTTAAGTTGGTCAAACTTAACCTAGATATTTCCCCCTCACTCAGGCGGGTAAGGTCACACCCCCTCTAAACTGACCACAACACAGTGGGAGACGCGGCCTACTAGTATACGGCCCTCATGCGCTCATATATATCTACTTGGTCTAAACGTTAGGACGTCTCTTGGCCACAGAGGTTTAGGGACTTTCACCCACGGACATCCAACGTACCCAGATGCTCGAACTAAACATTTTCAGTGTCCCATTTGGCCATCTATGATATGCCTGTGAAGGCTACGACCCTGATATCATTAGGGCGTACAATAGTCATATCCCAAAATGCGAGATGCATGAGTCACACAGTCCAATCATGCATCAATCTTAGACATACCGTGCGGTCATGTGGGACGACTCTACTTATCAGGGAGTCCCATAAGCAACCTGTCCTATGACATATGCAGTGGTCAACCACATCTCATAATAAATATGCAGATGATGTGTATGGGCATGTATCATTAAGTTATGTTGTCAACTCATAATCGGTATAGATAACCAGCACCGATAATCAACACTGATAATCGGCCTCGATAATTAGCATTGATGATTAGCATCGGCCTCGATAATCGGTATCGATGATCAGTATCGGCCTTGATAATTGGCATCGATGAGAATGAGCCTAATAAGGTATAAGGGAAGGTCACAATGTAGACATTTAACCATTATTGCCCATCAATGTCGACATTTAACCAACATTGCTCCCAAAGAGTGGCCCACATAGAGCCTAACATATAGTGGGGCCCATGGCCTCACACAAGGCCTTACATACAACATAATGGGCCTCTCATACAACATAATGGGCCTCATCACATGGGCCATATATACATCACATTGGGCCTCAACATAAGGGCCTCATATACATTACAATGGGCGACATCCATGGGCCTCAAATGCATCACAATGGGCCACATCCATGGGCCTCAAATACGTTACAATGGGCCACATCCATGGGCCTCAAATACATCACATTGGGCCTCGCCAAATGGGCCGTAATTATATCACATTGGGCCTTATCAAAGGCCACAAACATATCACAATGGGCCTCAACAAATAGACCACAAGAACATCACAATGGGGCTTACCAAATGGGTTGTAAATGTATCACATTGGGCCTCATCAAAGGCCACAAACATATCACAATGGGCCACAAGAACATCACAATGAGCCTCACCAAATGCGTCGTAAATGTATCACATTAGGCCTCATCAAAGGCCTCAATAAGTCACAATGTGGGTCCCATCTGCTGGACGACACTGATACAACACATGCATCACGGTGCAGCAACACCGTCCCAATGCCTGGACGGTGCGAACACATACATTATATGGGGTCCACGTCCCAGAAGATGGACGAATGGTGAGGACAAAGCCCATTCATCTAGTGGATTTCCACCATCCAACTAGTGGGCGGTGTGGATTTAAAACACATACATCATAGAGGATCCCACACGGATGGATGGCTTAGATGAAAAATAGGTGGACGACATGGAATGAGATACATACATCATGCGGGACCTACAGAACTTGCTGACGTCAGTAGCAACGGGACCCACCATCCCTGCAAAAACAGGTGGACAGCGTGAATATAATACTTATATCAAGGTGGGTCCACGGGCACGTGGCCCACCATCCAGTGGTTTGGACGATCAGGATCATCCACCGTCCCACCTGCTGGACGGTGGGGGATAACACAAGCATTAGGTGTGTCCCACTGTAGATGGATGGTTAGATATAACACATGCCTAATGATCACGCCCACAGAACATGGTGACGTCAGTCCAGCAGCTATGTAGCTACTGGCCGTTGCTGGCCATAGCTGGCCGTCTAGTAGATAGACGGCCCAGATATTATAATATATATCATTAAGGTGTGTCCCACATGGTGGGCCACCCCACTTCTCTCTCTCTCTCTTTATATATCTTTAAAAGATATATAAAGAGAGAGAGAGAGAGAGAAGTGGGGTGGCCCACCACGTGGGACCCACCTTAATGATATATATATATATATATATATAATATTAAATTATTATTATTTTATAACCACTCCAGTGTCCAGGCCTACTAGACGGCTTGGACACATGATGTCCTCAAGGTGGGGTCCACGTGCTGGATGCACAGGTCTTTAAGGTGGGCCCCACATCCAGCAGGCCACACATGTTGGAGGCAGCATGGACGACGTGGATAATATATAAACATTAAGGTGGGCTCCATCGTCCAAATGATGGACGGTGGATGAGATAGATGGAACGCATACATCTGGTGGGTCCACACGTGTGGCCCACCAGCTTTATCAAAGCTGGAATTTGTGTTATTCATCATCCAGTCCGGTCAGCAGTGAGTTGGGCCGCCGCTACTGGACAGAGGGTGGCCCACTACTGGACGGCGTGGATATATCATCACAGTGGGGTCCACAACACATGGGAGAGAGAGAGAGAGAGAGAGAGAGAGAGAGAGAGAGAGAGAGAGAGACGTGTGAAGGGGAGAGACCTTGCCACTATGGGCCCTCCCTAAACTGAATACAATGCATACATCAAGTGGGTCCCACCACAAGTGGGTCCATAAATAGAAATCAACGGTAAAAATTCTAAGATCACCCGCCTATCCTTCTTCTTCCTCCCTAGCCTTCCAATGCTCTAAAAGTGCTCCTTCTATGGTGGAGATGGGAGGTAGGGTGGTCGAGAGTGGGCCACACATGGCTCTTCTCATGGAGAGCTTGGACGTTTCCTCTCCTTGGGAGTTGCTTGGGAGAGTGAGAAATGAGAGAAAGGAGTGATGAATGGTGCGTGGAGTGATGGGTGATCGGTGTAAGGAAGGGATGGGTGGAGAGAGAGAGAGAGAGTTGACTTTAGGGATGGGTTATGTACTTGGGGATGGGATAGAGTACTTGACTTGATGGGTTGTGTACTTTTATTAATTGATTGATGGGATTGATTTGACATTTAGTAGAGATTCTCTTACGTGATATTTTTCTCGAAATAAACGTAGGCCCACATCTCCTAGCCTGAGTATTGCATCGATGCGCGAGATGCGGCTTTAGAACCGTGGCGATGGTGCGGTCACAATGATAGAAGTCTCAGGCCGTGCTAACTCAGATCGACAAGATGCAACTCAGGGTCACACGCAAATGCCGATTACAGATTGCAAGTCACCGGAATTCGACAGGGAGGACCGCGTGAGTCCACAGAATGGTACAGTCTAGGATACGAGTCTTGGTCTGAAACTGAGTTACTTCCCGGCCTTGTTTCAGTCCGAAACACAACTATTATTTAGCCTGGTTTCGGCCCATTCAAGCGCCATTTCCAGCTTAAGATGAAAGCTACAAGGAGATGGGGAGAGGACGGGTTACCTAACTCGGAGGTTAGCAACGCACCCACATCTCTCACACTCACCTTTCTTCCTCCCTTTATCCCTCTCTCTCCTTCTTTCCCCCTGACTGTGAAGCTACATGCCCTACACTGATCCAACACGGTCCGATTCTTGCACGAACTGGGTTGGTGCAGTGTGAATTGAGTTCACTCGGCCAACTTGTTCCTCTCTCTCTCTCTCTCTCTCTCTCTCTCTCTCTCTCCTTTTTCCTCTCTCTCCTTGGTGCAAATCCCGAGGGCTACATGGCTCTTTTTATAGTAGTGGGAGAGAGAGTCCCAACGGTTGGAAAACGACCTCCCTTTCGATGGTTTTGATTGAAAAATGGCCATGCATGGGGTTATCCACACGGTGGGATGGATTGCCGATGCTCTGGCCCACCAAAAAAGTAAACTTCTTAGTCTGGTGGGGCCCATCTCGAGATCAAGTTCAGATGGGTTATCGGGGAAGATGATATGGCCTTTAATGACAGATCAATGTCCCACGTATATTGGCATGATCTGATCCGCTTGAGCGGACCAGATGGGACCTCTGATCAACGTGGGGCCCACTTTTTGGACCCCAAACGTTAGTTTTGGAATATCTTGAAGATTTTTCATTTTTCGTTAATTTCTCGAGAGATGAGATGCTTCTCTTCTCCATCCATACCACCCTGAAATGAGGGGCTGGGATAGCTCCACATGGCCTAAGGGACGGCCAGGGATGCGCTAGCAAACATTTCCTTAAGGGGAAAACCCCTTTTTCCTTTTTCTTGGTGCAGCCTCGCTCGACCGTTTTTGGTAAAGGGAGAGTGCACCCTCCAACGTTCGGATGGATGAATGGGATTGCAAGGCCAATCCGATCCTGGACTACCCATGTGGCCCCCCCCTGTCGTCTCACCACCCGAGATCCAAGCTCTCCATATGCTTTTGAACAGTTCCATCTCAGAAACCTCATCTCTATGGAAAGCCTATACAATTATGGTTAGACGGGTCCCACGAATCTAATGAATGGTTTGGATCATTCGGAAAGTGCCCAGGGTGGGCCACTTTGGAGCTTAAAGACTGTCAGATTTAAATGGTTTGTTGGCGGGAGAGAAATCTGATTTTTTTTTTTTTTTGTGTTTTGGCATGGTCAAAGCTGGTTTGACTAGATATGGGCATCCAGTGCACGTCGTGCGCGAGTACACTAGGTGCATTCACACCCTGTGTGGGGGGTCCACTGTGATGTTTATGACAAATCCACTCCGTCCATTTGCATTAGGAGCCCTATGTAGGGGCCTTGACCCAGTTTGAGGCGGGGTTGAGATCAAGTGGGCCATATCACACTTTCTAGGGCTCATTTGGCCCATAAATCTCAATCTAAAGGTTGGATTGGCCTGAGATTTCGTTTTGACGGCTAAATAGGGATTTGAGAGGCTTCGAGTGCCTGGTTGGTCATTAATTTATCAGTGGGTGCGTTGCCCCCCCCCCCCCCCCCAATGACTTGATTTAGTGACATATAAGTTGTTATAAGTCGGGGTCTTTAGTTGATCGTACCTTCTTGACTAGCATGGAGTTCATCTCAGCTCCTAGGGCCTCAGATGGAAGGCTTCAATGGTAACTGGGAGCCCCATCCTACATAAATTGGTTCAAGGTATTTAGTTAATTAACCCTGACCTCCATTGTTGTATGTTTGAAAGGTAACACCCGTGTACCAGAGGTACCGGGTGTTACACATTGACATCATCGTCATCATCTTTATTGGGACTAGGTGTGATTTGTTGATCATCTATCACAATTTTATAGATTCTTGAATTACCCCAGTTCTCTTGTTAAGAACATGGTATGCCCATCTATTTAGAGCATAACCTAAAAATATTCTCTCATCGCTCTTAGCTTTGAATTTTTTCAAATTATCTCGGTCACGTAATATAAAAATTTGCTTCAAAAAATTTAAAAATATTTAACTATGGGTTTTTTAAACCATAATTCATAAGCTGATTTGTTTTTAGCTTTTCTAATGTAAACACAATTTATTACATAGCATGCAATATTAACAGCTTCAACCCATAAATTTTTTGGTTGATTCATGTTATTTAGCATTACACTAGACATTTCTTCTAGAATTCTATTTTTTCTTTTAATAATTCTATTTTGTTGAGGTGTTTTTGCAGCAGAGAATTCATGTGATATACCATGATTATTACAGTACTTCTCAAAATTGCTATTTTTAAATTCGGTACCATAATCACTTCTAATTTTGACTACAGATATCTCTTTTTTAGTTTGGATACGTTTTAAAAATTTTCTAACTTCATCAAGAGTATCTAATTTTTCTCTTTAAAAGGCTACCTACGTATATCTAGTGTAGTCATCAACTATGATGAGAAAATACTTCTTTCCACCTCTACTCTTCGTTCTAGTTAGTCTGACTAAATCCATGTGGAGAAGTTTTAGACGTTTAGCCATGGCTAAGGAGTTCACTTTCTTATGACTACTCCTGATTTGCTTACCAATTTGACATGCGCCACAAAATTTTTCTTTTTTTGTTTGACTAGGTCACGTAAGTGATCTTTTTTGCTTAATTTATATAGATCTCTACGTTTATGTCAGAGTTCAGTCTCGTCTGTTTGGACTACGTAACATGAATGGTTTGTTGAGCAATAGTTATCAATTATATAGTGAATTTCAGATATCTCGCGACCATTTAATATTACACTACCTTTCTCATTTATAATCTCACATTCATGATCTGAAAATTTCACACTGTGCTTATTATCATAGATCTGAGATATGCTCAAAAGATTATGTTTTAATCCTTCAACATAAAGTACATTTTCAAATAGAGGCAAGTTAGGAAGTTGTACATTACCTTGGCCAATTATTTTGCAGTTGCTTTTATTTTCAAAAGTGACTGAGCCGCCATTTACTTCATTGATATTTGTGAATATCGCCTTGTCGCTTTTCATGTGTCTTAAACATCCAATATCCAGGTACCATCTTGAGTGGCTAATGGCTTTGAAAGTTGTGTGGCAACAAGACACTTAACCTTTGTAACCCATTTCATTAGGTTTTAGGTTTAGGAGTATCTCTTATTTTCGTTGTATTTAAGAGTTAGGATTTCTTCTTTTTCTATGAACTTGTAACGCCCTGAAATTCAGGGGTCGAGCATAACTCAGCTCCCGAGTTCCAAAACATCACTTATGCAACATATTTAATGATGGATGTATGTTGTCTGTATTAGTGCATAAAACATGGAATAGATTAAGCCAAAACGCAGATATAATTCAGGGATAAGTGAAGAAAGCAAGCGGAAGACTTATAGAAATATGTGTACAAGTGTAAATCCCAGAAGTACATATACATACCAGGTCGTAATGAAAGTGTTACTATCAAAATTACAAGTATCAAGTTACATCATTTAATTCCCAAAAATAATCCCAAAATCCCGCGCATCAGAACAGGGCTCGCTAGAACCCGTCTGAAAACTACATATAAGAGAAAGCAGCCTCATCATCATCCATCTCCCGCTCTGCCTCAGAAGTCGCCTCCACATCTACAACATCAGCAGCTAAGACAGTCTGGTGGGTGTTTAACACCGCCTCAGAACGTGGGAGTGAGTGATTAACTCAGTGGAACAATAAAGCACAGGTTAACATGTTTTCAGTTCAATCAAGCAGTAATGATAAAGCAGAACAATTAAACATGTCCTAAGTACTCTTGTTAATGCAGGGATGTATGCAGAATGATGCGTGCCCTCACGCGTACACCCTCAGCGTCTTCATCTTATGTTACGCATGACACCACCTCAAAGTGCGCCACGTCTACAAAGCACATGCAAATACAGTGCATGAATATGATTACCAAGTTGTTATTAGTCCTTTTCATACAGCAGGATTGGGAAGCTAAGATACCTTCCTCATGTCACCATCCAAACAGTGATCCATTCTAGGGTCGTCAGTCCTAGTCATCTCATACGATCATATGGTTTGAGGTTGTTGCAAAGGGCTCGTCACCAATCAATGCACGCCTATCATACCTTCGTTACTACACCAAGGCTCGTCACCTCAATGCAGTATCCAGGCATGCTCGAGGTCACTACAAAGGGCTCGTCACCAATCAATGTAGGCCGACAGCACGAATATAGTGTCCCATACCACCATAATCGGCTCACGAGTTTAGTTGCTCACTAGTCACTACGGGGAGGCTCGTCACCCCAGCGTAGGCCGACAGCTCGACCACGGTATCCCATACCACCATGTCCGACTCATGAGTCTTAGCGGATCAAGGTACCATGGTTAATAGGATTTCATTGGTAAGTTCGGTACCCTGAATTCAAGCAGTAGCGTCCATACATGGTGAACATACATCGGACAATCGGGTTACTTGACGAACTCGACTAGCACGAGCGCATGTTGGGTTGAATGACATAGAGTGCGCAAACACTCCGCGTGGTCAAACCACTGCCGCCAACTCTAATACGGCTCGGGTTCGTCTAATTACGTCCGTTGTGGCGAAAGCAACCTCAGCCACAACCTTAAGGCAGATTACCGATTTCCTGGACTAATGCATAGTCCCACACACATTACACTACAACAGATAATCGTATTGAATGTAAAACAGTAAAGGAACAACAACTCAAATCATGGTACTTAAGCACTTGAAGAATATCAACTTAACATAAATGTAAGCCTAAGTAATGCTTGAATTTAAACAACAAGAAATGTAACTTGCAAGAAGGAAATCATACACACTAGTGGGAGAGTTGAGAATCGCTTCTCAACGCCCATACTAGGTTGAAACATCACACTTTAGATCATTCAGACATTTCTACAAACACTTAGAATACACAATACAACATATATGATGTATGTTAAAATACACACATTTGAACATCAAGGAGTTGTCGCACATACATCTAGCATAAGTACACGACAAATAATCATGGCAATCACACGTTCATATTTTATACGCATACGGTACTTTATACATACACATAAAATACACAAATCTCAATATAACACATGCATATCAGGAACGCAACATAAACATAACATTTGGCATGTGAAATCTCATCCATAACAAGAATAAATCATTAACTGGCATTGAAAGCCTTGAAAACCATAACCTATACACTTAAAGTCCGCACCTTAAGCCAGAAAAGAACACCGAATTGATTTCAGACGAGTTGTCTTTGTCAACGGCGATAGAAACCCTAAAGCAAGAATAGAAATGAGATACAACAACACCAAGATTATTCTAAGCTCTAACATAGATTAGGGTTAGGTTAACTTACCCAAGGATGAACTCAGAATCGCCGGAATAACGATTCCAAAGTGAAGGTCTAAGGATGAAGAAGAACAGGAAAGAATCTAAGATGATTCACCAACTTCTCTCTCACTTTCTCTCTCTTTTCCTCTCTCTTTCTTAGCTAGGGTTAGAGAAAATTCGTATGGAAAAGAGAGCTAGGGTTTCAAGGATTATAAATAGGCCTAACATTGATGAAAATAACCCTAGGGCCAAGGTATACTTAGGGTATAACCAAAACCAGCCTCTCACGATCCAACGAAGCACTTCTGATGGACCTATTACCACGAAAGGTCGGACTTAAGCTCACTGACCATGGATCTAGGTCGAGCTGAGATTTCGTACCAACCAGATCTTCAGATCAGCCGTGGCGGACCACACTCAATTCAATGGTCACTGAATCTCGATCAGGTCCACAAGCACAAGGACATGCCTGGGCCACCTTCCCTGATCAGAGGGTGAAATTGGGTCATCCAACAGTCAGATAGCTTAAAATCGTCGTGCAAGCGACACGACTCAGATTTCATAAAGGCTTAATAAATTTCCAACCGTTCTCACACTCTTCACTCCGAAGTCAATCAAATCGACCCAGAACATCGCATGGACTTGATTTTCGAGGTGATGGTTAAGCCCAACATGGTGACCGCAACAGCCTAAGATCATCGCTATCGGACTTTCGACGCGCGGTCCAGGTCCGATCCAGAACTTTCAAAAATTTCCAAGAACAACTGGATTTAGCGATGGATCCCAGATTTCAGAGTAACATAGCGCTAACTAATCGACAAGTTTTGAGTCATGCAGATACAATTTAAAGTGATTGATGCAGATTTCACAAGCAATCGAGTATAGCGCTAATTACCCCAAAAACAACTACTAAGGAAAGATCAACACAAAATTTCCAGGGTCATTACAAAACTCCTATCTTATATGAGTTGGATTTCAGAAGCTCTTTAAGAAAGTCCACAATTTTTTCAGCGAAGGGTGGTTTATTATTCCTTTCGTGTTTATAGCTGATGACATTATTATTTATTCTAGAGACTTGAGAAGTTTTTGAGTTTGTAAAATAATTATGATTTAAATCTCTTAAAGTCATTCCTTTGAAGTTCGATGATTCTGCTCTTACAAAGATAGAAGCAGAATCCTTGGTTTTCAAAGAGTTGTTTTTAATATAACCCAGACCATACTTGTCACCACCTCGCCTCGATGAGGTTAACAATTTTTCAAGCTTTTGGTCATCAATGGCATATTTCCAAGTGTTCTTTGAACTCTGGAGGGAAGAAACTTCAAGATATAGTTTCTCATTTTCTGTTTTGAGTTTTTACAATTTAGAAGATTTTAAACTTAAATCTAATTTTGTTTTTCAAAACAACCAAAAAAATGAGATTTTTCTAAAACTTCTTTTTCAAGTTCTACTTTTAGTTTAGCATAATTTTCTTTTTGGATTTTCAACTTGACAGCAATTTTACAACTCTCTTTGTATAGGGCATTATAGGCATCTTGAAGATCGTTTTCATTTTCAGGGCCACTTCTTAAAGTTTCATGATCAGACATATCACAACCGTCTGAAGAAGTAACTATGGCTATTGTCATAAAGGCTTTTGGCTCATTTGCATTTTCTTGATCTGATTCATCAGATTTAAAAGTAGTTTCAAAATCAGATGATTCATCGCAAGTAGCAATCATGCCTTTTCTTTTAGATTTATCCTTTTTATGACATTTATTAGCTAAGTGCCCATATTCATGACAGTTGAAACATTGACTGTATTTTGTTTTAGATTTCCAAGAATTTGATTTTCCTTTTATTTTATTAGATGGTTTTTGAAAATTTGTTCTTTTCTTATTTTTGAAAATTCTATAAAATTTCTTTGTTAACATTACTATATCATCTTCATTTTCTTTAAAATCAAAATTAACATTACTTTCTTTTGAATTAGATTTAGAAGATTTAAGAGCAATGGACTTAACTTTAGGAGCCTTAAAATTTAACTCATAAGTTTGAAGAGAACCAACTAACTCCTCAACTTTCATAGCATCCGTATCCTTTAACTCCTGTATAACAGTAACCTTTGAATTGAACCTATTAGGTAGTGATCGCAGTATTTTTGCACAAACCTTGCTTCCAGGGATTCTATCTCTAAGACCCCATATGAAATTCACTATGTCATTCAGTTTTGTATAGAAGTCCATAAAAGACTCATTTTCTTTCATACGGATCTCTTCAAATTTGGTTGTGAGGATTTGAATTTTTGATTTCTTGACAATAGTGGTTCCTTCATGTGTCATTTCGAGAATGTCCCATGCTTGCTTAGCTGTATCGCATGAAATAATTCTTTTGAATTCATCAAGCGATAGAGTGCAAGTTATTACATTTAGGGTGTGTTTAGCCAGGCATTTTATAGTGGAGTAGATGGGATGGGATACGATTTAAGGTAATTGATGGGCCGTCAATGTTTGTCCATTGATCTTATGGTTTGCAATAGCCCATGATGGACACAGCAGTGTGTTTGGACGAGTCGTGGGATTGGCTATTACCCCAGTAATAGACGGTTGGCGTGTTTGGAATTACATGGATTACTAGTACTCCTATGCAGTTGGCGTGTTTAGTGCAACAACCGTCCAACTGTGGTAAAACCATGCTACTGATGTTTATAGGAAATCCGATTACTTACTGGGTAATATTGTACCGACCTATACGTTGTTGGGCCCAGCATGAATGTATGTAGCTTATCTACGCCATCCATCCATTTTTTCAGCCATTTTGAGGAGTTTAGCTTAAATTTGAGTACATATCCAATCTTCAAGTGGACCCCACCACGGGAAACAATGGGGATAATATATCCATTGTCGAAACCATAGTGCAAGCCCACAATGATGTTTTGATGTAATCCTACCTATTCTAAAGGTGACAAAGACATGGATGAAATGAAAAAATACATATCAGCTTGATCGAAAACATTTGTGGGCCCCAGTTGAAATCCGATAGATCACCATATGAGCCACCAATTCAGCAAGAGCAATGTAAAAATTACACCAATAAGATATATATATATATATATATATATATATATATATATATATATATATATATATATATATATTCACACATTTATAACTCTGTCAGTGTATGATGCTTCATACACAAGTATTCAGATATTGCAAACTTGGCATGTGTTAGTCTCCTGCCATGTGGTCCACTGCAGCCTTGTATTAAACGATCATAAACCGTGGATCCAAGGGGCCGAAGATCACACTTGGGCCAACTATGAGGTGGGGTACTTAATGACCCACTCATCTAATGTCAGCAATACCAACTGGTCATTCTAGATGGTGAGTTCAGTTGGTATGTGACGTGATGATGTAGGATCCATCAATCTTACTCAGGTATCAGCGTGGACCGATCATTAGCATCGATTTGTGTTAACATATACGAAAATATTTACACTCACTTTTAACCTCATCACCTCATAAAACACAAGCAATCAAATAGCAAGGAACATGATGCATCAGGAATGCATACCATGAAAAGGGTTTCAGTGGAGTTGATTAAAACAATAACGGATATCCAACGAGATAAACTAGAGTTTAATAATGACATACAAAATGAAAAACATAACCACGATTCCCGTTACAAATGCAGCTACTCTCTCCCCAACGGTCATGGCAGCATCATTCGTCGAAATGGCCCGAAAAACCATGGCTCGGGTCGTCTGTTGGGTCAACGACCATGAAGTCCTCCTTGTGTCAAGCTCATCACAAGAAGCGGATACACATCCCTCATATTTGGCTTGTCATATAGCTAGTCGAGCAGTTGTATTACTATAGTGACTGTCGCAAAAAGAAGACGCTTCTTTCCAGTTTTTGAAGGCCCAATGTCTACTCCCGTTGTACCCTTTTACTTCCAATCTGGCCTCATCCCAAGAAAGATATATGTCCGGTCGGTGACCAACCAGTACGACACAATATTTCTCTTTCGCCATCTGATTAAGATGTCTATCAAGGAAGAAAAATAAGAGTATACAAATCATTTAAAAAAAAAAGAATCATTGAGTGACCCATTAAAAATATAAATGACTAGCATATCCAAATGTAAAGTGTCTTAAATGAATATAGTTTTAAGGAACCGTATCGAAATGTATAGAAATGTAATAAAAAAGAAATGGGTATAATTGAATAAAGCGGTACCCAATCGAACTGGAAGTGTAGTGTGTCTACCCCAATGTATTGAACAGAATATGAATGCGTACCCTTGGAAGAGCATAAATATTTTCATTTAAAGATATTCTCCTACAGCAATATCAGAATTATCTATCTGATTTGATTATATCAAACCAAGATATGAATCTATAAATAAGGAGATTAATGTCCAAAATATATCAAAGTATCCTAAGTTAAGCACGTACTGACTACCAAATTTAAACAATCCAACAACAAAAAAAAAATAAGGAAAGTTATTACATGTCTAAAAACATCAAATTGTATCAAATAGAGCACAATCCTCATCATACGGAAATACGACCGACATCACCAAACTTATCACGGAGTGTTTTCTTTAACCAATTGACACGACGCTCAGGTTGAAGACTGACAAAAAATGATACGAGCTTCTCGTCCCTACTTAAGAGCTGACCAACTTCGAGGACATCCAATACTTTGCTAGTTCGGTTGATCTCTTTCCAAGGCCAAAATCACGCATTGCCTCTGCAACAGTCTTAAAAAATATGTTAAGTACATCACAGGGATAAGGAGGCCACATTCGTTTCCTACTCCCACTACAATTATTATCAGAATCTGATGTGCAATTGGGAGTGCCGCGAAATAATCGATTTTCCATAGATGGTGTCTTTGAGGAAATTTGATTGTTCCTTGTCGAGTCCCCTAAATTATCCTCCGAGAGCTCAACAATATCATCAACATCATAATCAAGCTCCATCCAAGCCTCATTATGATCTCGTTGAATCCAAGAGGAGGATGCAGTTATACTCATACTTCCTTGCACGTAACGTCCTGTAGCCTGATCGGATCCGACGATAATCGCTAAGTCATCCATTCTCTCGATTCTTTTATCTCGTAATCTTTCGGCGCGCGAGTGTGACTACAACAAACGACCATTTATAAGTAATTCCTGAAAGTATACTTTATATAAGCGTCATTAACACATGAAAGTCTACTGGATTGTATTGTAGGAAAAAGTTTTAAAAATCTTACCCTAAGATACTTTTCCCACACCTTGTTAGGTGTCGTAACCACCATCTGCTCATTATCTCATCCAAATCCACTGGTGGCAAGCATGTCCCTCATGTCATTATACTCTCTTGTGATACCGTAACCAGTTCTACATGTTCTGCCAATTGACAGGAACTTGTGTATGTTTCGTCACCTCTTCTGCAACTGCTTGGTACTCTTCTCTCTTGAAACCATTGTTAGCTTTCCGTCCCAATGCAATATGTTCCAGCAATATGTCAAATAAAACTTGATCCATTGGTCTACTCCATTTGATCTTTGCTGCTCGGGACAGCGGCTCTGCAAGGAATTTTACCGTCTTTTGCCATGGTGAACATCGAGTAAGTAGCACCGGAGACCTAACTGGAGAATGTATCGGTGTTTTGGCTAGGAGTACGACATTCCACCTACGCATATGACACATAGTTATGGAGCCGTCTAATCTAAAGTCAAAACACCATATTTCAATGTAAACGACGTTAGCAAAATAATCAAATTAGAAGTACGTCTCTAATTCTACAGTTTATTAACTTTTAGAAATGGTTCCTCCATTAATGCATACTTCGCCTTACAAAAATCAAAACAATTCATATTTTTGACAAGTACTTGCAAAGAAGAAGTTAGTATATTGCGGCTATCTAGTCCTACTATTATGTTTCACATCTGCCCACATTCATTGGGCAACATCATCGCGCGCTCTAACCCATGCTTCTTTCTCTCGTTGACTAATTCGAAGTGATCATTGTCGCTCGTCATTTGTTGAGACCTCATGTGGTGTAGGGTTACTTTCCACGTCAGTTACTAGTATACTAGCATCCATAGATCTTCATGATACTCAATATCCGATCCTATGAAATTATGTAAGACACAACAAACTATCACAATTTTCACTTGTATTTAGAATGGATACTGCATCACTGTCTTTAATATCGGAAATCTGTCATTCATTATGTCATACCCCAAACTCAGAAACCGGGCTCATAAAATTTTCGATCACCGAATCCGGCGCCGATAGCCTCCATAGAACCCCATTCTCGGCTCCCGGCACCCATTTACTAGGTTCCGATCTTGGGATCCTACAAGGAGGATTTCTAATATCAATTTAATTCGTAATGAGCATAATCATAAGCATAACCCATGAACAATAACCACAAGAACACCATCACAAAATCCACTATGATCAAAAACTTTTGAGTACAATGCGTATAAAAGGAAAATATAAGATGATGATAATAACAGGAACTCCAAAAGCTCGACTGCACGCTCCAACTCTGACAAGGCTACGGCTCATCCTGGCGTCACCTGCACGTATCGATCATGCATAAGCTTATAAAAAGCTTAGAGGGTGGTGTAAGTGTATGCGCAATATAAGCGTGCTCAAAATACAAGTTCAGAGTAATGCGGAATCATGATGATGAGTACATGAATGCAATCAGCCATACTAAGGCTATGTGGTGTAAGATATAAATGCTACCGGCCATAACACGACCATGCGATGCGAGATGTAACTCAAGCATACCAATCCTCATCATATATCAGTATATTTCTTATTCTGGATAATCACCGGGGTTTAGTACACTCCAAGTGGCACTGCCGCTCTCCTAGCCACACAGTCCAAGTGAGCGTAAGAAACCTCACTATTCGCCTGGCCAATAGTCTGCCAATACCTATCCGGCATGTCAATAGCAAACCCATTCACGAGCTGGTCAAACTCAGCCTAGTATTGCCCCATACCCTCGGGCGAGTAAGGCCACACCCCTTTCTAACCGACCACGACACAATGGGAGACGCGACCTCCTGGTATTTGGCCCTCATGCGCTCATATATCCACTCGATCTCGACGTTGGAGTCATCCTCTGGTACCATCAGGTTTAGGAATTTTCACCCAGGGACATCTATGACGCACCGATGCTTAATAACAATATTTTCGATATCCAATCTAGCCACCCACGATGTGTCTGTGGAGGCTATGATCCTAATGTCGCTAGGGCATACAATAATCACACAATACAAGTGCATGAATCATACTTTCAGACATGCAACAATCTTGCGTGTATCGAGCGCTCATGTAGGGCAACTCCATCTATCAGGGAGTCCATAAACAATCTACCCGAAGGCATGTGCAATGATCAGTTAATCCTCACATCAGGCATACATATGATGCGTATGATCATAAATCATGGATCTATACTAAGCATGTTATGTGGTGATGGGCTTTGATCATAACGAAGATGGACCTAGACTGCCTACACACTACAAGTATGAGCCTATTAATGGGCCCTAGGGAAAGTGACGATGTGGACATTTAACCGACATCATCCTTACAATGTAGGCCTTTAACCATCATTGTTCCCAAGGCACTACCCGTTATAAACATCATTATATACACCACGGAGGAATCAAGTATTACAATGAACCTAATTGCGCCCCATTGGGCCTTAAATACATCAATTGGGCCGTATCATATGGGCCTTATATTCATCAAGTGGGCTATATCAATGGGCCTTACGTACATTGCAATGGGCCATAACCCATGGGCCTTGCATACATCACAATGGCCTCACCACATGGGTCTTATATAAATATATTAAGGTGGGCCTCAACAAGGACCACCAATACATCAAGATGGGCCTCAACAATGAGCCTTAAATTATCTCCAAAATGGTTGGACGGTTTGGATGAAACACATGCATCATGATGGATCCCATAGGGATGGGAAGGATGGTCAACATAAATGAAGTACATACCTTACGGTGGGGCCCACACTAATGGAAAGTGTGGATTACAATACATGCCTTATTGGGTCCCATGTGGGACCCACCATAATGTTTATTTTCCATCGAGCCTATTGATAAGATCACCCAGACCTGGGGGCCCACGGTAATGTTTATATGACATCCAAACTATTCACAAGGTCACTCAGACCTAGGGCCCATTGTACTGTTTATATGACATCCAAACTGTTCACAAGGTCACGTGGAGCAGGGCCCACCATAATGTTTGTTTTCCATCCAACCTATGCATAAGGTCATGTGGCCCGGGGGAGGGGCACTATAATATTTATTTTCCAACCAAACTATTCATGAGGTTGCGTGGACCAGGGGAGAAACTGGGGCCCACTGTAATGTTTATTTGCCATACAAACTGTTGATAGGGCCACGTGGCCATGGGGCCCACTGGAATGTTCATTTGCCATACAACCTGTTGATAGGGTCACGTGGACAGGGAGTCCACCCTGATGTGGTTACAAATCCAGCCCACCCATTATGTGTGTCTGACTTGGCTGAGGGTTCAGACCAGGTTTCAGCTGCATTCAAATGTCAAGTAGGCCCCACTAAGTGATTTTATATGTTTTAGGCATTTCTTCATATGATTTTAGATGGTATGGCTCACCTAAGTTCCGTATACGAATGATTTTTTGGATATCTCATAATTTAAAGGGGACGCAGCAAATGCACGGAGTTGATGTTTGAAAAGCATCATGGTGGGGCCCACAACTGGGGCCGTAAGGCCCAGCCCGTCCATCCGTCCGTTCGCCCGCCCACCTGCACAGGACGCTGCCGCGTCCTCAGCAGCAGCAACAGTGGCTGCCCTTTTTTTTAAAAAAATATATGTTTTTCTATAGATTTTCCTAGGTGGGGCCCACATCAACAAAATCCACTCCGTCCACTTGCTCCTACGATACAAGACAAGCCAAATGAGTCTAATATCTGAAGTATTTTCATGTATAGGGTTATCAAGTGAATTTTTAACGGTAAAGACCACTATTTTCCAAGATACGGCCCACCAGATACTCGGATTAATTTCATTTATCGGCTCAACGCCTAAAATGATCTAAATGATAGAATGGATGGCTTGGATTAAATATATACATCAAGGAGGGGCCCACATGAGCAGCCCGCCCTAAACTTTTATATACTTTTTTGTTAGCTATTAGTACACACCCATGTCAGTATACACGCTCCATGTTAGCCACGCCCATCCACGGCTGCATGTCCAGCGTCATAGTGTTAATACAACACATGCACCATGGTGGGTCCCACATGTACGTGGCCCACCACCATGCATATATATAGTATTAATATAAAATAAATATAATATATTATATATAGCATGTGGGACTTTCCACCATCCCAAAAAAATGGACGATGGATATCGCCTAAAATGTGGTGGGCCACACCATTGATGAATGGAGTGGATTTAACATGATTTGGTGGGGCCCACTTCATTCTAGGGAGAGGAGAGAGAGAGAGAGAGAGAGAGAGAGAGAGAGATACGATGATAGAGAGGAGGGACCCCGCCACTATGGGCCCTCCATTGTTACAACACATACATTAAGTGGGTCCCACAACAAGTGAGCCTTTAAGATTGAAATAAAAGATGGATCACCCACCTCTGGGCCTTCTTCTTGCTCCCGTAGGCTTGTAAGCCCTTATGCTCGACTTTTAATGGTGGATGATGGAGTTTCTATGGTGGGGATGAGAGATGAGAGGGTGGGCCACACTTGGAGTTGAGAGAGAGTGTTGGACGTATAGAATTTCTCATGGGATTTGGATATTTGCTAGAGAATGAGAGAGGGAGATAGAAATAATGGGTATAAGAATGAATGGAGTAATGTTGTAAGGATAGAAAATGGATGGGTATGGGTGAGTTTTGAAAATTTGTAAAAGGTGTATGGTTATGTTTGAAAATTGTAAAAAGGAGGAATGGTGAGGGGAGAGAGAGGTTTGACTTGTGGGAAAAGGGAGAGAGGCCACTTGTACTTATTGTTGAGTGAGGTGGCATGGAGGTAAGGTGGTGTACTTGTCTTGATTTGATGTGACATTCCATAGAGATTCCCTCAAAGCTCGCAACGCGCGGCGTTTCTTCGAAACAAACGCTAGCCTACATCTCCTGACATGGCCATCGGTTCGGTGCGCGAGTCACTGCGTTAGAACCGCAGCGACAGCGCGGTCGCTATGATACAAGTTTCGGATCGAACCGACGTCAGTGTGTGGGACCCGGCTTAGATTCATGCACAAACGTCGGATACAGGTCAAGGATTGCTGAAATTCGACCGAAAGGACGACGGAAGCCAACAGAATGGTATGGATTAGGACACGGGCCTTACAACTCTCCCCTCCAAATAAAAATTGTCCTTGAAATTTGTACAATTATTGTAAGTAAACATAACTCAAAAGAAAGAGGAAATATGGTATCATCATATAAAATCAGAGACGGCATACACCCTATAACATACAATCAAGCATCAAAGAGATAGGGATAGCGCTCTCGAATCTCAGCTTCGCGCTCCCAAGATGCCTCATCGACGGAATGGTGACCCCCCTGAACCTTCACCAAGGGAATGACCTTGGTCCAAAGGACCTGCTCCTTCCGATCAAGGATACAAACTAGCTGCTCAATGTAAGAAGCATCTTCACGAACCTCCAATGGTAGCCAATCAATAACAGGAACGATGTCTGACCCATACTTCCTCAACATAGAAACGTGGAAAATGTTGTGGACGCCAGACAACTGAGATGGTAAGGCAAGCCGATAGGCCGCGGCACCAATGCGCTCAGTGATCTCGAAAGGTCCAATGAATCTCGGGGCAAGCTTGCCCTTCGCTCCAAATCGTACAATGCCCTTCATGGGCGAGACCTTGAGATACACATAGTCCCCTACATTAAACTCTAAGGGACGATGCCGACGATCAATAAAACTCTTCTGCCGGCTCTGAATTGTGCGCAACCTCTGCCTGATGATATCGATAGCCTCTGATGTCTCTTGCACAAGCTCGGGACCTAGGAGACGCCGCTCTCCAACTTCGGTCCAACAACTCGGAGATCTGCACGGTCTGCTATACAATGCCTTAAAAGGAGCTATGCCAATGGTCGCCTGATAACTGTTATTGTATGCGAATTCAGTCAATCGCAGATGCTCATCCCAGCTACCCCCGAAGCCAGTCACGCATGCCTGAAGCATATCCTCAAGGATCTGATTGACCCTCTTGATCTGGCCATTGGTCTGCGGATAGTACGCGGTGCTGACCTGCAAATCAGTGCCCATAGCTCTCTGAAAGCTCCTCTAAAACTGAGACGTGAACCTCGGATCTCGGTCAGAAACGATCAAGACTGGAACGCCGTATAGTCTCACAATCTCCTCGATGAATAACCTCACAAGCCGGTCCAAAGGTCAGTTGCACGAATCGTAAGAAAATGTACCGACTTCGTCAGACGGTCAACGACAACCCAGATGGCATCATGACCCCGCTGAGTCCTTGACAAATCCATGATAAAATCGGTAGATACGTGCTCCCATTTCCACGTCGGGACACTCAACGGCTACAATAGACCAGGGGGTCTCTGATGATCGGCCTTAACACGCTGGCATGTGTCACACTCGGCCACAAAACTGGCGATCTGGCGCTTCATCCCCGCCCAGAAATACTGTCTCCTCATATCACGATACATCTTCGTAGAGCCAGGGTGGATAGAAAACCGCGATCGATGTGCCTCGGTCATAAGATCTCTGCGCAACTCAGGAATATCCGGGACACACAATCGGCCTCTGAAGCGAAGTCCACCATCAGAACCAATCTGCCAATCTGTCTGACTCTCAGACGCTGCCTCTACTTAGTAATCCTATAACGACTCATCTGTCTGCTGAGCCTCGATCATCCTTGCGACAAGAGAGGATTGAATCGACAGGCTCGATAGCTGAACGATAGAAGCCTGCAGACCAAAATATCAAAGTCTTACTCTTTTATATCCTCGAACATCCTTCACTCCTGAATCATCATATGTGTTACCAGGCCACGTGGCTGACGGCTGAGGGCATCCGCTACCACATTCGCCTTACCTGGGTGGTACTGGAGGTCAAAATCATAGTCCTTCAGAAGCTCCATCCAGCATCTCTATCTCATGTTCAGCTCAAACTGAGAGAATAGATACTTCAAGCTCTTGTGGTCGGAGAAGAGCTCGAACCTAACCCCATAGAGATAGTGTCTCCACACCTTCAGTGCGAAGACAACTGCTGCCAGATCAAAATCATGCGTGGGGTAGTTCAGCTCATGAACCTTGAGCTGACGAGACACGAAGGCTATAGGCCTGCCATGTTGCATCAGGACAATACCTAAACTAATACGTGAGGCATCAGTAAATACAACAAATCCATCACTCCCAGAGGGAAAAGTGAGAACAGGAGTGGATGTCAGACGGTCCTTCAGCTCCATAAATGCTCGCTCACAGGCGTCACTCCAAATAAACTTTGTGCCCTTCTGAGTCATCCTCGTTAACGGGGCTGTAATACGGGAGAAGCCCTCAATGAAGCGTCGATAGTATCCCGCTAAACCAAGAAAACTACGGATCTCAGATGCAATCATGGGCTGACCCCACTGACGCATTGCCTCAAACTTCGAGGGGTCTACTGTGACACCCTCCCTCGTCACCACGTGACCGAGGAATCTCATCTCCTCTTGTTAGAACTCGCACTTCTCCAGCTTCGCAATAGATGGTGGGCACGGAGGGTCTGCACAACGATCTCTAGATGCTGCATATTATCCTCACGGGTCCTCGAATATATCAGAATGTCATCAATGAAGACTACAACAAACTGATCGAGATATGGACGGAAGACCTCATTCATCAACTGCATGAAGACCGTGGGTGCATTGGTCAGTCCAAAGGACATGACCTGAAACTCAAAATGACCGTAACGCGTCCTGAAAGCCGTCTTCGGGATGTCCTCCTCTCGAAACCAAATCTGATGATAACTAAAACGCAGGTCAATCTTCGAAAAGAACTGTGCACCCTGCAGCTGATCAAACAAATCATCTATCCTCGGGAGCGGGTACTTGTTCTTGATCGTGACTCGGTTGAGCTCGCGGTAATCTATGCAGAGCCTCAACGAACCATCCTTCTTCCTGACGAAGAGTACCGGTGCTCCCCAAAGCGAACTGCTCGGACGAATAAATCCCAACTCACGTAACTCGTCCAACTATCGCTGCACCTCATGCAACTCCATCGGTACCATACGGTACGGGGCCTTCGAGATAGGCGCAGTACCAGGCACAAGATCTATCTGGAACTCAATATGACAGCGCGACGGCAATCCCGGAATCTCCTGAAATATGTCAAAAAAATCGCAAACAACCGGCCACTGATTAATACAAATGGCAACGGGCTCCTCAACTACGCAGGACATGAGGCAAGATAACGACTCTCTTCTGGGCTCGGCAATGAACTGGAACTATGGCAAGCCAGGTATAGAGAATGTGACAATCCTCGCGGAACAATCCAACACGGCGTGGTACTCGGCAAGCCAATCCATGCCTAGGATGACATCGAAATCTGACATCGGCAGCACAAATAAATTGGCGAGCAAAAAGATATCACCAACCAGAATAGGGCAAGATGAACAGAAATGACCCAATACTGTGGTCTTCCCCAAGGGCGTCGATACGGTCAACCCCTCGCGAGCAGACTCTGTCGGCAATCCAGTTAAATGACAAAAATCCTCGGACATGAATGAATGCGATGCACCGGAATCAAGCAGTATACATGCGATACATGCGGAGATGGAAAGAATACCCTCAATGACTCCTCCGGATGACTGCGGATCCTGCTGAGCAGTGTAGAACCTAGCCTGAGCTGACTGGGGAGGTGCCTGTCCCCTCTGAGGTCCCTGGTGCTGCTACCACCTCTGCGGCGGCTTGTAATGCTATCTCTGCTGCTTCTGGGGCCTCGGCGGCTGAGGTGGCTGTGTCGCTGCTGATGGGGTTGCTGTTGTGCTAGAGGCTACTGATGAGGTCGTTGTTGTGCTGGAGGCTGTTGTGGCCCTCTCAACTACTGCAGATGAGGGCGAGGGCACTCAGACAGGACGTGCCCTGTCCTACCGCATCTAAAATAAGTTCCTACAAATGACTGCTGGGGTGGCGCTGGAGGCGCTACTGGTGCTCTAGCAGGTGGGTGCCTCCTATACCTCTGAGGCCGTCGATGTTGCTGGGAGCTATTAGTGGGGGCCTACCTCTTCTGATTATGACCCCTCCTCTGATCTCGGTTGCTTTGTGAGCCGGCCCACTCAGTCTCATAAATCTGGGCCCTTCGCACTACTGCCTGAAAAGTCGGGAGCTCGTGCCCAATCACACGGCTTCGAAGACCATAACGTAAGCCATTCTCGAAACGGCAGGCCTTCTGCCCCTCATCATCAACCATATATGGCGCGAACCTCATTAGCGCCATAAAACGGGCCACGTACTACGTCACGGTTATGTCCCTCTACACCAGAGTCTCGAACTCCAGTGCTCTCTGATGTCGTATCTGGTCAGGGAAGTGCTGCTCCTCGAATCGGTAGACAAAGTCCTCCCATGTCCATACATAATTAGGTCCTGCAACACGGGTAACAGAGGTCCCTAAGTGCTCGGCCTCTCCCTGGAGAAGAAATACAGCCAACCGGACTCGCTGCTCGGTCGTACATGACATGGTATCGAAGATCTTCTCCACATGGAAATGCGGAGGATCAAGCTGTCTAAACTCTCGAAGAAGGGCACTCACGCGCTCCTGCTCGGCCTGGGCTGGAGAAACAACTGGGCACCTATCCTGCCCTTGAAGCGCAGCAATCACAGCCTGCAATATCTGTTGTAACTGCGAGGCACTCACAGGCTCGGTCGGATCCGCACCGGCATCAGGTGGAGGAACGTCATCCTCAGGCAGGGGAGTGGGGATCTCTGACGGTGGAACAGGAGGCTCGGGTGGTAAAGCTGGAGCCTCAGGTGGTGGATCGGGGTGCGCTCGGGTCGCTCTCCGCGGCGGCATGTCCTATAGGAAAGAACAATGACGCCAATCAACCTTGAGAATCGCACGTTAGGGAACTTAAACGGATGGTTTCGCACTCGGAACTTAATCGTCCTAAACTTATAGTAAATATGTGATGTTGTTTTCGGTTATTTCCAAGTTATGCTCTGATACCAACTTCTGTCACGCCTCGAACTCGAAAACCGGGCTCACAAAATTCCCGATTGCCGAATCCGGCGCTGACAGCCTCCGTAGAAACCCATTCTCGGCTCCCGGCACCCATTTACCAGGTTCCGATCCTGGAATCCTACAAGGAGGAATTCTAATATCAATTTAATTCGTAATGAGTATAACCATAAGCATAACCCACGAACAATAACCACAAGAACACATCACAAAATCCACTATGATAAAAAACTTTTGAGTACAATACGTATAAAAGAAAAATACAAGATGATGATAATAACAGGAACTCCAAAAGCTCGACTGCACGTTCCAACTCTGACAAGGATACGACTGCGTCCTGACGTCACCTGCACGCATCGACGGTGCATAAGCTTATAGAAATCTTAGAGGGTGGTGTAAGTGTGTGTGTAATATAAGCGTGCTTAGAATACAAGGTCAGAGTAATGCGGAATCATGGTGATGAGTACATGAATGCAATCAGCTGTACCAAGGCTATGCGGTGCAAGATATGAATGCTATCGGCCATAACACGGCCATGCGATGCGAGATGTAACTCAAGCATGCCAATCCTCATCATATATCAGTATAGTTCTCATTCTGGATAATCACCAGGGTTTAATACACTCCAAGTGGCACTGCCGCTCTCCTAACCGCACAGTCCAAGTGAGCGTAAGAAACCTCACTATCCGCCTAGCCAATAGTCTGTCAATACCTATCTGGCATGTCGATAGCGGACCCATTCACGAGCTGGTCAAACTCAGCCTAGTATTGCCCCCTACCCTCAGGCGAGTAAGGCTACACCCCTTTCCAACCGACCACGACACAGTGAGAGATGCGGCCTCTAGTATTCGGCCCTCGTGCGCTCATATATCCACTCGATCTCGACGTTGGAGTCATCCTCTGGTACCATCGGGTTTAGGAATTTTCACCTAGGGACTTCTATGACGCCCCGATGCTTAGTAATAATATTTTTGGTATCCAATCTAGCCACCCACGATGTGTCTGTGGAGGCTATGGCCCTAATGTCGCTAGGGCATATAATAATTACACAATGTAAGTGCATGAATCATACTTTCAGACATGCAACAATCCTGCGCGTACCGAGCGCTCATGTAGGGCAACTCCGCCTATCAGGGAGTCCATAAACAATCTACCCGAAGGCATGTGCAATGATCAGTCAATCCTCACATCAGACATACATATGATGCGTATGATCATGAATCATGGATCTACACTAAGCATGTTATGTGGTGATGGGCTATGATCATAACGAAGATGGACCTAGACTGCCTACACACTACAAGTATGGGCCTATTAATGGGCCCTAGGAAAAGTGACAATGCGGACACTTAACAACATCATCCTTACAATGTGGGCCTCTAACCATCATTGTTCCCAAGGCACTACCCATTATAAACATCATTATATACACCATGGAGGAATCACACATTGCAATGAACCTAATTGTGCCCCATTGGGCCTTAAATACATCAATTGGGCTGTATCATATGGGCCTTATATTCATCAAGTGTGTCTTATCAATGGGCCTTACGTACATTGCAATGAGCTATAACCCATGGGCCTTGCATACATCACAATGGCCTCACCACATGGGTCTTATATAAATATATTAAGGTGGGCCTCAACAAGGACCACCAATACATCAAGATGGGCCTCAACAATGAGCCTTAAATTATCTCTAAAATGGTTGGACGGTTTAGATAAAACACATGCATCATGATGGATCCCATAAGGATGGGAAGGATGGTCGGCATAGATGAAGCACATACCTTACGGTGGGGCCCACACTAATGGAAAGTGTGGATTACAATACATGCCTTATTAGGTCCCATGTGGGGCCCACCATAATGTTTATTTTCCATCCAGTCTATTGATAAGATCACCCAGACCTGGGGGCCCACGGTAATGTTTATATGACATCCAAACTGTTCACAAGGTCACTCAGACCTAAGGCCCACTGTACTGTTTATATGACATCCAAACTATTCACAAGGTCACGTGGAGCAGGGCCCACCATAATGTTTATTTTCCATCTAACTTGTGCATAAGGTCACGTGGGCCCGGGGGGGGGGGGGGGGGCACTATAATATTTATTTTCCAACCAAACTGTTCATGAGGTTGCGTGGACCGGGGGAGAAACTGAGGCCCACTGTAATGTTTATTTGCCATACAACCTGTTGATAGGGTCACGTGGCCATGGGGCCCACTGGAATGTTCATTTGCCATACAACCTGTTGATAGGGTCATGTGGACAAGGAGTCCACCCTGATGTTGTTCACAAATCCAGCCCACCCATTATGTGCATCCCACTTGGTTGGGAGTTCAGACCAGGTTTCAGCTGCATTCAAATTTCAGGTAGGCCCCACCAAGTGATTTTATATGTTTTAGGCATGTCTTCACATAATTTTAGATGGTATGGCCCACCAAAGTTCCGTATACGGCTGATTTTTTGGATATCTCATAATTTAAAGAGGACGCGGCAAATGCACGGAGTTGATGTTCGAAACGCGTCACAGTGGGGCCCACAGCTGGGACCATGAGGCCCAGCTTGTCCATCCGTCCGCCCGCCCGCTTGCGCAGGACGCTACTGCGTCCTCAGTAGCAGCAGCAGCGGCTGCCCTTTTTTAAAAAAATCAGTTTTTCTACAGATTTTCCTAGGTGGGGCCCACATCAACAAAATCCACTCCGTCCACTTGCTCCTACGGCTCAAGACAAGCCAAACGAGTCTAATATCCGAAGTATTTTCGTGTATAGGGTCATCAGGTGGATTTTTAATGGTAAAGACCACCATTTTCCAAGATACGGCCCACCAGATACTCGGATTAATTTCATTTCTCGGCTCAACGCCTAAAATGATCTAAAGGATAGAATGGATGGCTTGGATTAAATATATACATCAAGGTGGGGCCTGCATGAGCAGCCTACCCTAAACTTTTATATTATTATTTTTGTTAGCTATTAGTACACACCCATGTCAGTATACACGCTCCATGTTAGCCACGCCCGTCCACGGCTGCACATCCAGCATCCCTGGACGTTGGACAGTGTTGATACAACACATGCACCATGGTGGGTCCCACATGTACGTGGCCCACCACCATGCATATATATAGTATTAATATAAAATAAATATAATATATTATATATAGCATGTGGGACTTTCCACCATCCCAAAAAATGGACGATGGATATTGCCTAAAATGTGGTGGGCCACACCATTGATGAATGGAGTAGATTTAACATGATTTGGTGGGGCCCACTTCATTCTAGGGAGAGGAAAGAGAGAGAGAGAGAGAGAGAGAGAGAGAGGAGGAACCCCTCCACTATGGGCGCTCCATTGATACAACACATACAACAAGTGGGTCCCACAACAAGTGGGCCCTTAAGGTTGAAATAAACGATGGATCACCCACCTCTAGGCCTTCTTCTTGCTCCCATAGGCTTGTAAGCTCCTATGCTCGACTTTTAACGGTGGATGATGGAGTTTCTATGGTGGGGATAAGAGATGAGAGGGTGGGCCACACTTGGAGTTGAGAGAGAGTGTTGGACGTGTGGAATTTCTCATGGGATTTGGATATTTGCTAGAGAATGAGAGAGAGAGATAGAAATAATGGATGTAAGGATGGATGGAGTGGTGTTGTAAGGATGAGAAATGGATGGGTATGGGTGAGTTTTGAAAATTTGTAAAAGGCGTATGGTTATGTTTGAAAATTGTAAAAAGGAGGAATGGTGAGGGGAGAGAGAGGTTTGACTTGTGGGAAAAGGGAGAAAGGCCACTTGTACTTATTGTTGGGTGAGGTGGTATGGAGGTAAGGTGGTGTACTTGTCTTGATTTGATGTGACGTTCCGTAGAGATTCCTTCAAAGTCTGCAACGTGCGGCGTTTCTTCGAAATAAACGCTGGCCTACATCTCCTGACATGGGCATCGGTTCGGTGCGCGAGTCGCGGCGTTGGAACCGTAGCGACGGCGTAGTCGCTATGATACAAGTTTCGGATCGAGTCGACATTGGTGTGTGGGACTCGGCTTAGGTTCACGCGCAAACGTCGGATACAGGTCGAGGATTGCCAGAATTCGACTGAAAGGACCGCGGAAGCCAACGGAACGGTATGGACTAGGACACGAGCCTTACACATTAAGCCAAAATAACGTTCAATAACATCACGCGGTTGTGCATGTCGATAGTTAAATAACTCCTTCATGTTTACGGGTGCTCTCCCAGTTCGATACTCTTGCAGGTGGTATCGAACCCCATGGTATGGAGCCATAAATTCTTGTGAATGAGAATATCCAGCGTCGACAACATACTATTTTACCACACATTTGAATGAATGTTGTATTAAGCGTCCATTCGAAACATTCGTCAGTAAAAGATATTTCTAGGATAATAATTAAGATCAACAAGGACTACCATTTGGGACAATTAAAGGATCATCAGTTCGTTTCAAAGCGTTGTATAACACCCTCACGTCTTAAGTAGAACCTTCCCAATCGGCTAATACATACAAAATCTTCATATCGAATGAATAGGCCGCAAGTATGTTTTGAGACAGGACCCATTTTCCGTTGCGGAAGCGCGCATGGTCTGCTACTAGTACATGAGTAGGAATGTGCATCCCGTCAATTGCACCAACACAATCCTAGATGCATTTCATGAAATTTTAAAGGGCGGAAGAGTTGTGAATAGATGTACATGAATACCGATATATATATATATATATATATATATATGTAAAGAGACCTTCGGGTAAAATTATACCTGAAAGTATGTAGTCCAATTTAAATTTATTTGGATCTCAAAGGGTGTCGCTTGTCTGGCTTGTTTAACGTACTCAGGGTACAGTGATATGAAGGCATCTAGTACACAGTGAAAATGATAGCTAACGGTTTCACCTGATTGAATGAATTCATGTCCTATTACACGATTGCGAACGTTATGACCTACTGTGTGTAGGAAAATGACTAGCTGTTCTTCAAGACTGACATTAAGACTATCGTGAAGAAGTGTCTTCTCGCTTATTTTAGTACATAGTTGAAAAAAGTGCTTCTCGACTCATCCTGAGTTGAGTAACACAGTCCCGGTCATTGGCCCGAATGATTGAGTTGATGAACCTCACCCGCTCATCATCCCCGTGACGTGCCGGTTGTTTAAACACGTATACTCAACAGTATTTGCCAACTGCGGCCACACAAGCTACCATCACCTGAATAACAACGGACCTCGCAATCTCTTCATCCTCTTCATTTTCTATCACGAATGGATCACCTACACTTAGATGTGCGAATGTGTCTTTAATAGAAATCCATAATATTCTTTTAATGACCCACATCACTAAACGTAAAATCTAGTTCTCAACATAGCTTATTTCATTAATCTATTTTTCGTGTGTAAAGTTTGGTTTAAAAGAATAATACTGCTAACCAATTGCTAGTGAACACAACTGAAAATTAGCAACAAGCCTTTGTAATTCAATAATCAATGCTTTATGACAACTCATTAGTTAACTCATTGTTAGTGACAGAAAAGTAAACCTGTAAGTCATATTAATTAAAACAATCAACCCATTAACCAAAACATTTGGAGATTCCTAATTGGCGTTACATAATCCCCATAAATCAACATGTGTTTTGAACATCAAGCTAGCAAAATAAGTTGAGTAAAACATTACCTTGATGAGATTTGACTAAACTATTAGAATACTAGATGTGGAATATCTGATGATTTATAAGAGATCTGCATATCAACAGGCATAAGGAACTCAATCAAGTTGTAAAAACAGACGCACTTGCATAAAGTAAAAATAAATACATTTATCTGGTATAGTATTAGCACTTTCGTGATCACAAAAAAAATAAAAATAAAATAGACCAAGTCAATAAATATAAATGATTCCTACTTGATCAATCCAAACAAAGCATAA
This sequence comes from Magnolia sinica, assembly GCF_029962835.1. Classification (NCBI taxonomy): domain Eukaryota; kingdom Viridiplantae; phylum Streptophyta; class Magnoliopsida; order Magnoliales; family Magnoliaceae; genus Magnolia; species Magnolia sinica. The sequence continues at coordinate 76,962,074 of NC_080579.1, read as the reverse complement.
TTATCATGTTAGTGACTGAGTTGAGACAACTCAGCTACTAAAATCTAAGTCTTAAAAAATGTACTTTAGTTAACAGATATGCTTTTGTATGTAAAAGGGGGCCAATCCATGTACTAATTTGGCAACATCTGTGAGATCCAAGCTAACCATAGATGCGTCCACACTCTGTATAAGATGGTCTTTACCAAAATTGGCGCTTCGACGACAAATTTTAAAATAAATGAACAAATAAATAAAATTGTCCAAAAATGTTCCTAACTCATCCTTTACACACTGATGTCATCACTCATTTCATGTGTGTAGCAACCAATTATTTTTTAATTAAGGGCATCTACACATGGGGCCGTTTTATGAATGGGATGGATCTTTTTCAAAAATGTAGCATGTGGGGTGGTATGTAGAGTGTCTGGCGTGTGGGGTGGGATATAAAAACCTATATGCATGTCTGTCTTGGGCAACAACATGGCTGCATGTGTTGATGTTTGTGAGAACAATTCCATCATGTATGCGGCTCAGATTCCAACGGGCCTTATTGGTTTACTTTGAGCATTGGAACTGTATCGAAAATTTTGCATTGCCCTAAAATAATCTTAGAAAGAAGATGAATGACATTGGATTGCTTACAAGTCTATGAATTTTGAAGGACCTTTTCTAAACATTGCTTCTTGATCGGATTTAGTAATCTGTTTTGCTGGTTTGAATTATAATGTAACTTCTCCGGTTTTCGGATCTTCAATTATGAAATTTATCTCTTTTTATTGAGTGATTTTTGGGATTGCTGTTTTTAACTCCAAGAGACCAAATGATTTCTTTATCATTTTTGTAGTATTTTTTATCTGGTATGTATGATTGAACTCATATTTGTTAGTTCTCACTAATATTTGTTCATTGAGTTTTCCTACTTCAAACCTACTATGAAGTCCTTTCTGGATGGTTTGGCTGAATTGGACATATGCTTGAAATTCTATAGCTAATATAGTAAGAACCATCCAAAGCGCAAAAACCATAGAAGAATTAGAACAAACGTTAAATAGTCAACCAACTCTAAATAAAAAGCATAAGACTCTTTTTGAACCCGTAGCTAGGATAGCGATGGCAGATACAACAATAAAAGGAGTAGTAGCCGAAAGAGAAGGTCAGCAAAGAAATAGGGTAGAAACCCATACTCTAATATATGAATATAGAAGAGAAAAACTAAAATTTTCCAAAGAACTCCCTACCTCCAGTTGAGAGTTCCTAGGAATAAAGAAGATGGCACAAGTACCAATCAGCCCCTTAAGGTGTGCATTGTATAGAAGAACTACGCACACATGAGCTGAGATCAGGATAGATAAAAGACGCATCCAACATTGTTTAGGATTGAAAACATAGATTCTCTGATAGGCAAGCATAAGGAGATACAGTTGGTTATAGTGACTATGCTTCACGAAGCTAACAATTTGTTGGCTTTGAGCTTAACAAGATGACAGATATAGCAGATAAATAAGCAATTCACAGCAGGTCATGGCCTCAGTCTGCAGTGGTTGTACAGTTCACATCGTTCTTGTTGGAGTTCCCACAAAGGTAGTGCAGATCGTATTATGCTACTAACTGCATTTATCACATTTTGGCATTTCCATTGAAAAAAGAAACAAAAAAGTACACATTTGAATTTTCAAAATGTGCTCCTCACTATAGTTTAAACCTGTCCTAAGAAACGATGATGATAAATCCACAGAGTCCACACATCAACCACACTTGATAATGTTAGGCATATACAAGCACAGATTGGCACCAATTGTCTACAAATTAAAACCAAATATACATACATTCTTGAGATTATGATAGAGAAATTACAAAACAAAATTCATATAAATCATCTATACATCGTACAAATCCAATGCGAGTGTATAATCAACTATTAAGTTCAGAATAAAAAAAAACTACAAAAACATTCCTAATATTAGGATAGGAAAATTACACATCCACTGTTCATTTTTGGATTGAGAAAATAAAGATAGGTGATAGGCGAGCATTTGGAGATTACACTATTTTAAATACTTTTTTATGGGATGAGATTTTATTTTTTTTTGGCTTTGAGCTGAACAGGGTTACAGATCTATCAGATAGAGTGAAATTCACAACAGGTCAATAGTTGAAATAGGGGCATTGGGGGTGCACTGAGGATCCACCAGTCAAAGACCCATCCTCTGCCCTACAAGCCCCACACCCAATCGATGCATATGGTGGGTACCTTGTTAGGAACCGGATGACAAGAAGCCAATCCCACCACAATCCCCATTCCAATTTCATCTTCATTGAATCCTCCTTACTACTGAGGATCCACAAAGTCAAAGACTCATCATCTGCCCTACAAGTCCCACACCCAATCGATGCATGCAAACTGTACTACATATTCAAACTGGTATCCCAAAATCATTGGTTACTATCGGATACTTACCTTCAAACGGCGAGATTCCACCTTGCTCGTTGGTACTGAGGAAGACAAATGACCAACTTCTCGTTGTCGATCTCGAAAACAGGGCACACAAATCTCGCCCTACCCCACTGCAGCGTCGCCCTTATATGGAGACACACCGAGACGGCCTGGCCTAAGTTCTCTCTTCCATCAAAGTGTTGTCCTGAGACGCCCGTTTGAAACGAGATCGCCCATCCCATCCCATATCCCAGTCTTTTGAGGGATGGGCAACCTCTGCTGGTGGGATTTGCCGAATTCGTCAGGCGGCCTGCTGTGTTTACGAGGGTGCTAGGACTGAAGTACAATCACCGTCTCAAACAATAAATGGGATGGAATAGCACATCATAGCCCTCCTAATACAGTATAATCCCATCCACCGCGTCGGGCCAAACACGCCCTAAAGGCCTTTGCATTTGCACTACTTCACTTTTCTGAACCGTAGTCCAAAAAGCAAACGCGGTTTCTTTCATTAATACGGTTCCATAATCAGCTACTACTTCTTTCATAGGAGGGATCTACTTAGATACAGTGGCTTGCCACACACTTTCATTTAAGGATCTGAAAAAAATCCTCATCCTGACCTTCCAGTATGAATAATTAGAGCTGTCAAAAAGAGGTGGCTTGGTAATGGATAAACTGTCGAAATTTGATATAATAAAGCTCTAAATCTAGCCCAAGGAGGGAAATCCAATAAATAAATAAATAAAATAACCCTCTCTGATACCACTTGAAAAGGAGAACAACCTTATTTCGTAAATTTCTTTAAAATTAAAATCTTAAACTTTACAAGAGTAAGTAAAAATAAAATATTACAACATTCACCACTCGACTTGAATTTAAATGTAATCATCCACCACAATAAAAATAAAGGCATTCACCACATAACACAGAGAATGTACCAATCTTGGGTTTAATCTTCTCTTGATTTTGAGCTTAAGCTTTTCTTGATCATGAGTTTGATCTTCTCTTAATTATGGACCGGTGTTGAATATTTATTGTCAAGTTGTTTTGGCTATCCAAAATTTGATAACTAAAGTGTGATTAATCATTATAACACTTACAAATGTAAAAATAGTTGGAAAATGAATCCATCGTACATAAACCGCGTATATAATCCATCACGGTGGCCCATGGTGTCACAATAAGCACCTCCTGAACGTGCATCCACAGCTCTCACTAAAGTGTGGGGTAACCATTAACTAAAAATATTAAATTTCTGTTTTTCACTGTAATGTATAAAAAATAGCATGGCATCATATGATCACAAGTGTGGCCTACTTTTTACACGGACCAAATATCCTGCACGTGTAACACTTCATTGAATCCCCCCATCGACTCTTCTCTTTCTAGAAGGCCAAAGAACCTCCTCCTCAGTCTAATCATCTCCTCCCCTCCTGTAAGAAACCAAGCGACCTTTAAACCCCCTCCCTTTTACATAACCACCACACCATTTCTCCTCTCCAGACCATGAAACGCCCCATAGACGATATAACCCCATCCCTCCCCTCTTCTCCAAAACCCTCCCTTAAAAAGCCTGTCTTCCTCACCAAAGCCCAGCGCGAGCAGCTCGCCCTCCAACGCCGGCAGGAAGAAGTCGCCGTTCAAAAGCGCCAAACCCTAGAAATCCATTCCCAATCCCTCCCAGAACCCCGCTCCCGCGACGACGATTCCCGGCCCCGTGATCGTGACCGTGACCGCGACGACGATTCCCGGATCCGCGATCGTGACCGCGACCGCGACGACGATTCCCGGCCTCGCGACCGCGACCGCGACCGCGACCGCGACGACGATTCCCGGCTCCGCGATCGTGATCGTGACCGCGATGACGATTCCCGGTCCCGTGATCGAGATCGAGACCGCCACCACCGTTCAAATTCCGACCGCAGGCCTGCCCCCGGGGCCCGCGATGAGGACTCCAAGTCCCGTGACCGCGTACGAACAGAGAAGCAGGTCGAGCGCGAGCGGGAGAAGGAGCTCGAATCCATCAAGGAGCAGTACCTTGGCAGCAAGAAGCCCAAGAAGCGTGTGATCAAGCCAAGCGAGAAGTTTCGGTTCTCGTTTGACTGGGAAAACACTGAGGACACTTCCCGTGACATGAACGTGCTCTACCAGAACCCACATGAGGCTCGGCTCCTCTTTGGCCGGGGTTTCCGTGCTGGGATGGACCGTCGGGAGCAGAAGAAGCTTGCTGCTAAGAATGAGAAGGACCTCCGTGAGGAGATTCGTAAGAAGGAGGGCGTGGAGGAACGGCCTGAGGAGGCTGCGGCCCAGCGGCAGAAGGAGGAGGCTGCGGACCTCTATGACACTTTCGATATGCGTGTGGACCGCCACTGGTCTGAGAAGAAGCTTGATGAGATGACAGAGCGGGACTGGCGTATTTTCCGTGAGGACTTCAATATATCATATAAGGGGTCCCGCATCCCCCGGCCCATGCGGAACTGGCCTGAGAGCAGGCTCAGCAATGAGCTGTTGAAGGCAGTTGAGAAGGCAGGGTATAAGACCCCGTCCCCAATCCAGATGGCTGCAATTCCTCTCGGGCTGCAGCAGCGGGATGTGATTGGGATTGCTGAGACGGGGTCCGGTAAGACTGCTGCTTTTGTTCTTCCTATGCTTACGTACATCTCCAGGCTTCCTCCAATGAATGAAGATAATGAGGCTGAGGGCCCATATGCCGTTGTGATGGCTCCCACGAGAGAGCTTGCACAGCAGATTGAGGATGAGACCGTGAAGTTTGCGCATTATTTGGGGATTAAGGTGGTGTCAATTGTGGGTGGGCAGTCAATTGAAGAGCAGGGGTTTAAGCTTAGGCAGGGGTGTGAGGTTGTGATTGCAACGCCAGGCCGGCTTTTGGATTGCTTGGAGCGGAGGTACGCCGTATTGAATCAGTGTAATTATGTAGTTCTCGATGAAGCTGATCGGATGATTGATATGGGGTTTGAACCCCAGGTAGTTGGGGTGCTCGATGCAATGCCTTCAAGCAATTTGAAGCCAGAGAATGAGGATGAAGAGCTTGACGAGAAGAGGATTTACCGTACCACATACATGTTTAGTGCTACCATGCCTCCCGCTGTTGAGCGCCTGGCGAGAAAGTATTTGCGGAACCCAGTTGTTGTCACAATTGGAACAGCTGGTAAGACAACAGACCTCATCACGCAGCATGTGATCATGCTGAAGGAATCGGAGAAGATGTCGCGGCTGCAAAAGCTTCTTAATGAGCTTGGTGACAAGACTGCGATTGTGTTCATCAACACTAAGAAGTCCGCAGACTCTCTTGCCAAGTCATTGGATAAGGCGGGGTATCGAGTGACGACGTTGCATGGTGGGAAGACGCAGGAGCAGCGAGAGATTAGTCTTGAAGGGTTTAGGAGCAAGAGGTTTACGGTTCTCGTGGCAACGGATGTGGCAGGCCGTGGAATTGACATACCGGATGTGGCTCAAGTTATAAATTACGATATGCCTGGGAATATTGAAATGTACACCCATCGTATTGGCCGGACTGGGCGTGCTGGGAAGACAGGTGTGGCAACTACATTCTTGACTATGCATGATACGGACGTGTTCTATGATCTTAAGCAGATGCTTATTCAGAGCAATAGTCCAGTGCCTCCGGAGCTGGCGAGGCATGAGGCTTCAAAGTTCAAACCTGGGACAATTCCAGACCGGCCGCCGAGACGCAATGACACTGTTTTTGCTCATTGAGGATTTCCGATTTTCAGAGCTGTTGTGCTTGTGAGATGATCTGGTCCATTGAGCTGTTTAGGTTGTTGGGATTAGAAGATTCTTGTTCATGTGCTACGAGGAAAAGCATCTGGAATGCAAATTCCAAAGGTATCGTGTTTCTCTTCATTGTTAAAAGTGATAGAGGGCGACATTACTAGCTTTTATTTATTTATTTAAATTTTCTGTGTTTTGCTCCGCCTTATGGACGAGTATTGGCTTAGTAGAAGGTTTTTCATGCTGATATAATTGAAACATTTGTGTATGCAATCTTAAGATATTCATTTCATTGTCAAGTTTGTTATTTTTCCTCCTTTTGATATTTCCATGTCTTACTTTAGCTGTTGGTTTGGTGAATCATCGGAGAAAACTTTCTGGATTGAGTGCACTGAATGAGAACCCAATAGTTCTATTATTCGTAGAAATGAGACCATCGACGACCTTCAGAAGAGAGGCCTCTTCCTTCCCAATGCGTGTCCTCTGTGCGTGGCTGATGCGGAGTCAGTCGACCACATTCCGCTTCACTGTCCATTCTCTGTGCATATCTGGAATGGTATTTTATGGCAGACTGATGTTGCTTGGGTGGTCCCTTACCGCATAGAAGACCATCTTTGTTCTTGGGAAATTGGGGGAGGCAGGAAGCTTGGTAAAAAGAGATGGAAAATTGCCTTCCTAGCTGCTATTTGGGCAATCTGTTTAGAAAGAAATAGCCGGTGTTTTAAGAATAAGTCTTCTCCTTATGGTGGGGTCCTTTGTAAAGTTTTCCGGTGGCTTCAGGAGCGGGCTCCTTGAGTGTCTGTAGGGTTGGTTCCAGATCTCTGGGAGCTCTTTTGTATGGGTGTTCTTTGTTTTTTCTTTCTTTTCTCTTCTTTTTCCTGCTGTAGGTTTGCTCTTGTTTTTGGCTTTGCCTTCAGTTAATATAATTTTCATCTTTCAAAAAACAAAAAGAAAGAAAGAAAGATTGCAAGACACTATTCCTTGGCCATTCTGTTAGCCTCCAATGCATGATATGCCATGATCATGTGACGGTGGGTGTGTGGAAGTGCACGCAGTATTGTTTATCTTGTTTGATGAACTTTATGTCATGTAGACTCTTAAAAAAAAAAAAAGAAAAAAAAAGGAAAAAAGGTTGGGCATAATGCATGCAGTCTTTATGGAGCCATCATGATTTTTCTTGGCTACAATCCTTCCATTCATTTTGTTTCATTAATGGGTTGTTGTTTCATTAATGGATGACACTCTTCTTTTTTTTGTGAGGCCTCTGAGGTTGTTGTCATCAATCTTAGGAAAATCCTTCCTGGCTTTGAAGTTGTTTTGGGCCTCAAAATTAACCTCTTCAAAAGCAAAATGTTGGGTATTAATATTTCTTCAGATTGCCTTTCTAGATTGGCCGAGGCTTTCGGGTGCAAGGCCTTGGCTGATGTTAATGCTACTCTCTTGGGCAAATGAGTTTGACGGTTTGGTTCTGAGATGGGTCTATGGTGGAGAGATTATTGTCGGTAAATATAGTACTGATGAGGGAGGCTGGTTCACTTAGGGGGTGTTTGGCGCATGACATTGGGAAGGATTAGGTGGGATGGGATTCAAAAAGCGTAATTATTACACATGGCAGGGATTGTCCCCTGTTACCATGGGATAAGCTTAATTCCATGCTATGTTTGTAATACGGTGGCACATTGAATGGATATACCCACCATCATTTGAAACTATTGAGAATAACACGTGTTATATCCAAATCGGTCATTTGTTTTGTAACATCATTTTATGGCGTGGGCCTAAAAATGAAGCAGATCCAAAACTTATGTGGCCCTAAAGAAGTTTTCAATGGTAGGTATTCAATCCCCGCTGCTTTCTATGGTGGGGTCCACTTGAGCTTTAGATCTACCTGATTTTTTGGCCCATGCTCTAAAATGATCTCGAAAAATGGGTGGACGGTGTGGATATAGCCCACACATCATGGTGGGACCTACACAACTTGCTAACATTGAGTGGAATTGGCACGGGACCCAATGCAATTCCATCTAATCTAATTCCAAGTTTTTCCATTCTTCCCAAACATTGAGTGGAATTGGCATGGGACCAAATGCAATTCCATCCCACCTAATCCCATCTAATACCATGCGCCAAACGCCCCCTAAGGGCCTGTTTGGATTGACATATAAGGGTGTATTGTATTGTATCCAACTACCATTCATGTATACGTTTGATCAATTTCAGAATATATCCACATCAACATGCCATAAATCAATGTTTGGATAGGAGGTATTGTTCGGGCAAGTATACAAATTCACGGTCTGATGAATGTTTGGATACGACGTATCAGGGCTGCGTATTGTATATACGTATAATATTGACGATACTTGTACAACGATGGCTATTTTCAAACAGATGCTGGAGTAGAGTTGATTCTGGGGGTCTATGTGGGTCCCTCAATGAGGTCCGCGAGCCATCCACGCCGTCCATCTATTTTAGTTGTTAGATTTTGTTTCGATTAGGGCCAAACAGCTAATCGATGCCGTCCAATTAGAATTTTGGACTGGACATAGGATCCGATTCGAACCGTGCATCTACTAGTTGTGGGACCCACCATTGTTGTCCAATGCGATCGCATATGCGTATATACGATTGCATATGCGCATACCGTGGATCGAATCGCATATGCCATGATGGCATATGCGATCTTGGCAAGTATGCCATGGCATACTTTGATATGCGGCCAATATGCGATCACATATGCAAGTATGTGATCGCATACTGCATATGCGATCGCATATTTCATAATAATCAGAGCGGAAGCAATTTTTTTAGTTTTTATTTTTTCAATTTGGAAAACTTTTGCCTATAAATAGGGCACTCAATCCCCTCCATTTTCACTATTCTTCACTCCAAAGCTCTAAATCTCTTACTCTCTCTCTCTTACTCTAATCTCTACAATTATTTCAAGTATGTTTATTTTTGTATTTTATAAGTTGTGCTTACTTTTTGTAAATTAAGTTGTAAGTTATAACTTTTAAGTTGTTTCAAGTTATCCATTTATCAGTAAAATTTCTTTGCTCGAAGTTTATAATAATTAGTTCTCTTTTAATGTAGCTTGATTGTTTTGTTAAAATTTATATAATATAATATAAGTAATTAAATATATAACTTAATGAAACACTCAAACTATAATGAAATAAGTAAAATAACCCAATCCAATCATGTTTACTAATTAGGCAAGTTTTTCCTTTTTTTAAAGATTTTTTTCATTAGCTTTTTTTTTAATTTTTTAAATAAAAAATATGCCATGGCATATGTGATTGTGTGATCGCATATGCAAACAGCATATGCTGATCGCATACAATCGCATATGCGATTTGACAACATTGGGACTCACCATGATCTGGCCCATTTTTTGATCCGTACAATATCTTGGAAAAAAAGACGCAAAATATAGGGGGATAAATAAAGAAAAAATGTTAAAAAAAGGGAAAAAATAACAACTTATTAAAGCCAGAACATGTGATCGGATTGTCGATCCGATCTGAAAGTCACTCGAATACTCTGTTCAAAGGTATGTTCAAAAAAAAAAAAACACCGTTCACTTTGATCCATCATAGCTATTTTCAAACAGATTTTTACATCGTCAAAAGAGAATGATTCAAACAGGAATCATTATCTCCTGATCCTCACATAAACAACGATAAAATAAACTCCCTAACAGCTGCATATAATATTAACAGACCAAGCAACAAACCAACAAGCGGACGATTGATGAGTTGTTCGTCTCTAACACTAGCAGCTGCCATTCTTTCAGGTTTGCCATCTTCTGAACCCATATTACTGAATATGGTTCGCTCTGCCGAAGCAGGTACACTCGTCCCAGTTTCCATCGTCGCCGGACGATGTGATGCACAAACACTGTCATCGTGAGGTGTCCTCCCGGTCGCTCCGTCGAAGACCGTAGCCTAAATGATAGAGTAAAGAATCATAAAATCTGTTTATCCTAGTCTTAGTAAGATGTAATACTGATTGTTATGAGGATGAAATGTAATTACGTACGATAATAGTTACAACCAACCTTATGTTGATTCCATGCATTGATGGCATCTTCGTAAGTCCTGAAGGACTGGTGTCTGCAGCTATTGAATCGGTGAACCTGTGCGTTGCAATCCTCCCACCTGTTATATATTCCTGGGTTTGTTCCCACAAACACCACGTAAAACTTTCGGTTCATTTCCTTGCAATTGGTAAACAACAAGATTATCAGTGCAAAAAATGTAAATCACCGTCTTTAATTCAATATTATCCTTTCAAGATTATCGATCAAAATATCCAAGACAGAAGTGTATTAGTAAAAATCTGAATCAGAAGCAATAATTCAATGTTATCTTGTCAATATTATTTATCTGATATGCATAATAATCAGATATTGGAATAGTTCAATGGCCACACATCACTGCCACAAATCTATGAGCCCTGAAACACGCACGAAGTCCATGATCAATTTCTTGTATGCCCGTTAATCTTGTGGGACACTGTCCACTAGTTTAAGTCAAAAGAACCAAACGACCTGCCATAAACCTGTAGCATTCTCATTAATAGCATAATCAATATAAGCAGGTCAAGATTATAAAGCTAGAATTGCTGTTCCAACAGCAATTAAAGCACCTAGAGTATTAAGTTAAATTCCCCAACCGAGCCAATTCAGGCTCCCATAAAACAGTTTCCACACAAATCCAGGAAAAAAAAAAAAAAGTTGGTCCAAAACAAGACTGTCAACATGTATCACAAGTGTCCCACTTCCACTCCGGGCCACTGTGACTGAGGATAACTTTCTCTATCCATTCCTTTTTCCTTTCATGTCCCATCTTCATAAAAAATCCGGCACTGACTAAATCGGACTGCAAAACCCTTGTAACCTGAATCTGGTGCTCATGGCTAAGACCATCCACCTCCTCTAAAATCCCAAGCAGCCGCTACACACATGCCATACTCTTGCCCTGTGCCATAGTAATTGTTAGGGTCTTCGCAACTTCAGCCATTTCCTCCATCCTGTCACCTATCTGTTCACTCGACTTACCCTTCCTTTGACAGCTTATATCACTCGCATTTGAGCGACTGTGATGAGATCCTGATGTCGTCTCCATTGAGTTTTTATTATAATGCTTAGCCCGATGTGTGGATCCCTCACCACCGTGAGTGTGGGGAGTAGACCCATGATCATCCTCATCATCAGATGAGAGATGTACAGTCTCGAAAGTCTCCTCTTCAGAACCATCATCAGAATTCAGTTCATTACGACCGCGCTGCTTCCCTGAAATTGGTGAAGAGTAAGCCGTACTTGCAAAGGAACCGTGTGCACACTCATTGCTGAAGATAATAGCCAAGTTGTCATATCTTTCAATGTGTTTTTTGCGCACTCGTTCAGCATAAGGGTGTGACTGTACACAGGTAGACGATATATTTAGCATAAAATCTTAAAAATAAGAAATATGATTAGAAATGCAAATCTTTGTACAAATCCTGACCAAATTTACCGTTATATAGCCTTCCCAGACATCGTCAGTTGCGATAACCATCTTCTCGTTTGCGTCCCAACCGAAACCAGAGGCATTAAGCATGTCCTTGATTGCCCAGTAGAGTCTCTTCAACGTCTGTAGACGATTTGATATATGACGATTTTCTAGCAATATGTCACAAATGTCATGGATTTCCTTGATTGTTTCCTTGTATGCCTCGTGTGTAAATCCGATATCACTCTTCAGTCCAAGATTTACTTGCTCTACTAAGGCATCAACCAAGGAATTATCCATGCTATTAGACCACTGTATTCTTGTAATTTTGCTACCGCCGGCTAACCTTCTTTTCGGGTTAGATAGACTCTTTGGTGATGGCCCTTTGCGAGGGCGTAACATTTTTTTTTTTTTTGGGTGTTGCAAGCTATTCTGTAGGTGAACTTGGACTCCAGCATGAAGAACCACCCCTCTTTGAAGGAGACGATTCCACATTTTTTTTTTCTTAAATCCTTCAATGTGCTCCTCAAGAAATTCATATCACCTACGCCACATTAACTGTTAATAGAAACATGATAGGTATAGCCAGATGATGCACCAAAGTAATAATTCATAACAACAGATGACATTCAAACGCTAATAATAATAATCGTCTCAACATTGTGAAAATCTGTTAAATATTCCTGATTTAAACTAAGCATATCAATACATAAACCAACAAAACTAAATACGTTGTCTTGTGCATGGAAAACTGTCATTCCACATTCTCTCAACAATCTCGTTTCTCTTCCTTGCCCACTCATCCCTTGTGCGGTCCGTCACCCGAGATAACGCTCGACCTTCCTCCACGGTAGTGACTGCTACAGGGGATGGCGAAATGTCCTCTGTACTGTCTCCACTGTCCTCTACTGCCTCAGTCAGTCCATCTTCACCACTAACACGGATAAAATTATGAATGACATAGCAAGTTATGATAATTTTCACTTGAGTTATAAACTTGAACTGAGGAGTATGTAGAATAGGAAAGTGGCCTACCAAAAGAACGCTCTATGACATTTCGCAATTGGGCGTGGTGATAATTGAAAAGTTCTTTTTTATTAGCAGGCTTCCTTCCAGTACGAAACTCATTTAAGTGATATCGCACACCTCGATAGGGTGACATAAACCTGGGTGAATGTGCATATCTAGCATCAACAACATAATATTTTCCTACACATTGCAAGATATGTTTCAGACATAAACTTCTATAATGTAAACAATCACCCCCTATATATGATTACCATGAGGAATAAGAAAATAGTCATGGCGATGGATTTGTGCATTTTGTAAGACACGAGCATCGGATGTGGAGCCATCCCAATCAGCGAGCATGTATACAAATTTCATATTAGAAGTACATGCAGCCAAAACATTCTGTGACAGAAATCATTTCCTATTTCTGAAAGTTGAGCTTGATTCTTTTAGCAAAAAAGCCGGGATATGGGTACCATCTAGGGCCCCGATGTAGTCCTACAATCAAAAGTGTGCCACATGATCAGTTCATTCCTTAACTGTGCAAAATTTTACCAATGACATCCAATATTTGTACAATAATACCTGAAAGTATGGACTCCACAAAGGGTTGTCGGATATTTTTTTGGGTGTGCGTAATCTAGGAAACTTCACATATTTTGGATATAGACCGATTATAGCATCCAACACTCTAGTAAAGTGTCTGCTTACAGTCTCACCAGATCATATAAATCGATAACTAATCACACGATTACGTACATTGTGTCCGATAGTATGTAGAAACATTATAACCTGCTTTTCCATACTGCACCTCCTGGTATCGGATAGGAGTTTCCGATCTCTCAACAACGAACATAATTCGAAGAAATTGTCCCTGCCCATTCTCAGCTGCGCAAGACAATTAACATCGCTCTTTCTTATTATTTCATTGATAAATCTATCCCTCTCAATGTGACCATCCTTGAGCTTTGTCTTAATACAGTAACGACGATAATATTCAACGACTCCCATTACACATGCAAAAGCTGCCATGGCTGTTAATGTAGCAGCTATTTCATTCTCAGTCCATTCACTAGTAGAGGACCTTTCATTGGTATGTTCCGCACTATCGGAAGCCATGGGATTATTGGAGTAGAAAGTTATCTTAATGGGAATTACAATCAATGATATATTTTATATCTATAGCAACAAGAAATGATACCATAACATTCATTCCAAAAAATGAGTCAATTCAGTGATGCATCTGTTAACAGGTTTCTTTTAAACTTGCTGGTTGACGCATCCATCATCATCATCTAGATATTAAAAGCATGAATCTCTGTTAACAGGTATTTTTTAAAGCATGACAAACATGATACTTTGTTAACACACACCGATCATCATCGATTACTTAAAGCATGAAACTCTGTTTACAAGTATATTTTAAACTTGCTGATATACATATTCGTAAAATGTTTTTTAAAAAAGCTGTTAAGGAACATCATACACTGTGATATTCATGGGAATATCACAATAACAACTTCACGCACCTGTTGTCCGAAATGGAGAATGTGGAGAGATGACTATTTTCCACAGAGAGCACAGAGACGTTTATTGTCTACATCGGCGCATGACGAGTTTTAGGGGTTAGGAAATGATTTAGTTATTAAAACAGATGATTAAGGAAATGATAGTTAAAATTGGAGCTCTGATGCTATGTCCATCATAGTATGCATGCCTTCAGATAAAAATCTACACAATGGTGAATAGGGAAAACATATTCGAAAAGGAGGGTCATCTTAAGAAAGGCCATTCCGAATCGATTTCGACAAAAAGATGGTGTGCCAAATTAAGAAACAAGGAAGAGATGAGTAACACCTCTACCACTGATCAACCCGGATGATGCATAGCCTTACGAAAATATAGAACTTCCCAAAAGCAGATGGTTTAGAAGAAGAAGAATGAGTGAGGGTTTTATATATACAAAACCCTTCTACAAAACAAACTCTCCGACCCACACACGATCACCTACCTTTAAACAGCCGCATGCACCCATTATATCCAATCTTCCACACTGACAGAGCGGAGATTGTATAAACCCTATGATTCGACGGAATAGGCATACCTGGAAAGGGAATAGGGATTTCACAGATGGGGGTGTATACACAGACTGTATACACCCCATCGCGAAGGGGCTACTTGCACTCCAGACGTAGAATCCACTGATAACATGAATCGGCTCATGGTTTCAGGGTAGTTGCGTATTGAAGTATGATATGGAAGGAAGATATACATACCTGGACGATTGGCTTTCAGGCGTCTGATCTGGTAAACGAAATCCCTACTCCGTCCGATCCAACAGCTCGAGAAGAGTATTGACTATATAACAAAACTCAGACCTTCGGAGAAGAACCGGAGCAGCTGAATGCCCACATGCAATGGAAGTGAGATGATCTAAGGCGATGCCGGAGTAGGAATTTTCCATTCTCCATAGATAGAAAACCCTGCAAACAGATAGCTATGCTGTCGCACGTGAATACTCCGCAATGAATAGACTGCACTGCACGATGCAGTGCCGTCTGAAAACACATTACCGCCTTTTGAATTTTTTGACTCCCTGATGTATTCGCACGCATGGTAACCCACGGAATTGAACTCCAATTCAAACATTGTATAATGTATTAATCCACCTTTAATACAATCCAATCCAATCCGGACCGTCAATCCAAACAGGCCCTAAATCTTCTACCCTCTACAAAACCTCCTCAATCTAGAAAGCCATTGCCTCTTTTAGGCTTCAAGTATTGGAGGGTTTCTTCTTTACTCTTGACGATGGCAAGCGGATAAGGTTCTGGTTGGGGACTATTAGATCTCTGAAGATCCCCCTTTCAATCTTTCTTTCCCAGATTAGCCAGAATTGATTCTAATATGTCTGCTTTGGTGGCAGAGCCCGAGTTGGAAGATTTTTCGAATCCGCTAAAGCTTCTGGATGGTATCGAGCCATCTCTGGCGAAGAGGACACCTTATCTTGGTCGCTTTCCCCTTCAGACTGATTCTCCACCAAGTCTTTGCTTTATCTGATGCAGGGATTCTCCCAATCTCATCCCTCGCCTTTCCCCTCCTTTTTGTGGTTCTATGGTAGTCCGCTGAAAGTGGCTGCCTTTGCATGGCTTTTTGTGGTCAACCTTCAATGTTGCGGCTTGATTCTCCCCAATAGCTCTCTGACTTTGATGCCAATGTGATGCCGAATCCATCAACCACTTATTCTTCCACTGTCCCTTCACTAGAGGTGTGGTTTGCTATTCTCGTCAAGTTCAACACCTCTTAGGTCATGCAGGAAGATGTGGTTTGCATGTTCTCTGCCTGTCACGTTGGATACACCAATAAAGATATTAAATTGCTGTTGTGTTTGATTGGTTTGGCTACTCGATGGGCAATCCAGAGGGAAAGAAACAATCGCTGCTTCTGGGACCTTCCCCCCTCCTCTTCTAGGGCATCAGATTTGATTTTTTGTGAAGTGGGTGACTGGTCTCTTGCTCTTCAGTCTTAGGATTGTAGGCTTGTTATTCTTTTGGTGGTTTGTGTAGAGTTGCAGGCCCTGGCCTGGTTATTTTTGTCTCGAGTTACGTAGCTGTCTTAGGTTTTTCTGTTTTCTTTTCTTTCTTGCTGCATAGTTATTTTTTTTCTTGTTCTTTTTGTTTAATAATATTTACAATTTTTTTAAAAAATGACCATTTTGTAACAGTAATAATTTGGGCCATTATGCATTATGGGGTTGTCATGGCCTGTCCCCAGAAAAAGGGACCATAACGGTCCCGTAACACCTGTAAGGTCCGTAATGATCTGTTTAAGAACCTATTTTTTCTGGAGAAAAAATGTATTTGAGATAAAAACTCTTCTTCTTCTTCTTTCTCCTCCTCTGCAAGTGCAACAACTCTCATACTCTCTTCCTCTCTCTTGTCTTTTCGAAAGCATACGTGTCTTCATATTATTTAAGGGCGTGTTTGGCCAGACTGATCCCATGGGATTAGGAGGGATGGAATGGTTTTTAAGGTAATGATGGTGGTGTCAGTGTTTGTCCATTGATCCCATGGGTTTGCAATAGCCCATGGGATATACAGCAGCATGTTTCGACCATCACAAATGGATGGGTTTGCATCTCCACTGCTTCTTGTGGTGTGCAAACCAAAAAACAGGTTCATCGCTGAATGTAGGCTGGTGAAAATGATGGAGGGAGTGGATATCTCATTGATATCTCGGTGGGCCCCACATAGCGGTGAAAACTTGCATCCCGGGATTGGCAGAATCCGTCTCAGAAACGGGCGGTGTTTATGAGGGCACGGTGGATGAAATACATCCCGCCATCCCAAACAGCAAACGGGATGGGATGGCGCGCAATAACCCTCCTAATTCCATCTAATCCCATACCTCTTGACTGTCCAAACACGCCCTAAGCTTTAAAAAGGGACTTATATGATACTCTGTTGCGTATGATGCTTGATACACTTGCACGTAGGAATTGCACACGAGGCAGATATTAAATCAAATTAGCTGATTAAAATGTAGGGCCCATTGTTGTTAAGTCGAATGATCCTAATTGTTGATATGCGGACACTTGTTTGTTGAAATAGGACGACTGAATATTTTTAATTCTTCACCGTCCAATAAATGTCCACTGATCTGATAGTTAGATGATGAAATAAGCATAATTGGGGCCGATTGCATTAGTGAGATGAGTGCTATCGATTGCATGAATTTCAGGCCGATTTGGGGGGTATTCGTGTTGTCTCAATCAGCGACACCATTCATATGCATTAGTGGGATGAACATCATAGATTGCACGAATTCGGGGCCAATTTAGGGGCGTTCTAGTGGTTCCCCAAATTGGCAATTGGTTATCGAGTCAATGAGATCTCAACAACCGAATTGCAAAGAAATGGACCAGAGTACACCCACAGGAATATTTGAGAAGACGGAGAAATACTTTATTGATGTCAAACTTCTTACAATACTTTAGAAAAACTCACACTTGGAAAATTTTGGAATCCTTACCTCCTATGCCCTCCCTCCCCACCCCAAGAATATTTAATGAGGATCCCCCACCCCAACTAAGTGAATGATTTTAAGTCAATCTAATCTACCTAAGATGGTAAAAGTCTGATAATAGTAAAAGCAAATGTAGGAAACAATCCATGAACTACTAGTAAATGCCCGCATAGTATAACAGGAGCCAAAACTTGCTCCATTGTCAGGTTATTGTGGCATTCACATTGTAATTGTTTTGTAACAGTGACTGTATTTAGCCTATTTGTTCAAGCTCATGTTGATTTGGTTCTATTCGAGGGACTAGAGCTTTACTCAGTTCTGGTCATTTTACTTGTGCATGGAAAAGTAATAGTCGGAAGAAAATTGATCTTGTTTATAGATAGTGATCTGAAAATTGTTAGCTTATAGATGGCGGGATATGTGCAAGGCTTTATATGCACACTCACTACTGTGCTTATCGGAACCAATAAATTAAAGGGATTCATAATTGTTTGGATTGTTAAAAAAACATTAAATAATAGATCTTTAACATTTTTTTTTGTGTCCTTTTGCTCCAGGAGGCGCTCTCTTTCTTTGCAGATGTCAAATGTGCATATTGCTCTCACTGGTATTCGTGCTTTTATTGTTCATCTTTGAAAGGTGGAAACTAATTGATACACAACTACTGTAACTCTACTAAGACAACAATGCCTACGTTAATTGGTAGCAGGGAAACAGCTTTCGGAGCCCTCCAATGGGTGCTGTTGTTTTGTTATTTGAGTAGTTCCTGCATTTTTTTTTTTTTTTTTGAATTAGATAAACGATT
Source organism: Magnolia sinica (assembly GCF_029962835.1). Lineage (NCBI taxonomy): Eukaryota > Viridiplantae > Streptophyta > Magnoliopsida > Magnoliales > Magnoliaceae > Magnolia > Magnolia sinica. The sequence goes on along the minus strand of NC_080579.1, from coordinate 76,943,566 downwards.
CTATCATTTCAACTTGTTTTTTCTATTGTTCATAACTGCATGTGCTGCTTTTTTTGATTGGTTTGATGTCTTCTCTCTTGCCAGTTATTAAATAGGATATAACATTCTAGCTTCTATTATTGTTACAATGGACACATTATCTTAGAGTGGAGTGATTGATTGAGTCCTATATGTTAATTCCTTCCAAACACATTGGTTACAAGATGTATGATCTTCGTGCAGCATATCTTTGTCTTTTTTTTTGAAGATTGATCTTTGTGCATCATATCAATGTTAAATGTTTATAATTATTTTCTCAAGAGCTCCACTGCCATAAATAGATCTCTATTAGCACATGGAAATATCAGGATTTGTCCAATTTAAATCATGATAGCTCACCAAAAAAAATGATGAATCATCACTTCTACATGTAGGAAGCATATAGTGTGGAACATTACTTTCTGTAGGAATCTGAGGATGGATATTTGGAAGTTTTGCAGAGTTGTTGGGTGTTTTTGGTGATGTCATCATTCAGGAAGAGTGTGGGATGTAGATGTTTGGAAGTAGAATTCTAGTGGTTTGTTCTCGACTAGATTGTTCTACGAAGTTTCATTGAGGAAGGGGCTACACCCCTTCAGATTGAGGTTCCTCTGCTCCTTGGTAAGGCGAAACCTTTGCCTGGACAACAATGGTGGGTGAGATCCTTGCTTGGACCATCTTCAAGAGGGTGGTCATTGGCACCCAAGCATATTCTTCATGCAGGACAGTGGGGAGGAAGTGGGTTTTCAGCCACCTCACTTCGTGCAGGTGACTCTAGCCTTATATCCGTAGTGACGGACTTCAAATTTGCAGGACCTGCTAGAATTCCCTTAGGGAGTGTTTGTTTTTCCAATTTCATGTGTAATGTAAAGTAAATGAACCATCATTATCATTTCAAGTTAGCTTGTTTAAATAAGAATTGTGGCTCATAAATCGAGAGTCAAATGCATCTGTAATAGGAGACTGGTAATTGGAATTGTAAATCATTACAGTTGTATATGATAAAACAACTTTTTTTTGATGCCCGGGTAAAACAAACAATGGGAGTAATGTCACCATATTAGTAGTTGTCAAATGCAGCTGATTTGTCCGTACAATTAAAGGAAATTGTAAAATTGTAATCATTACCAATTTCCAGACATTTACTGGTGTAATAGGAAAAACAAACACGCCCGTAATGTAAACCTAGTCTGCACCTAAACATACCTTGAAACCGAGCAATGCACTTGTAGAGTTTATAGTTGTGGGGCACTTGTAGAGTTTATAGTTGTGGGAACCAGGCCCAACCCAGGCCAGGGGACCAACACCCCTTTTTTGGAGACCTCTTTGTGGCACGGATAAAATTTCTATGTGCCAGAAAGTTGTTCATTTTGAGACCCCTCTTGGAAGCGGACAAACTTCTTTAGAGTTGTTTAAGATTATCGGGAATGTTGAAACATGTATTCGGGTCCTAGAGAGTACCTTCTTTGCTGAACTGTCTCCTTCAGGTTGCAATTGCATTGTTAAGATCTTGTATTCTATTGGGTAATCCTTTTTGAGTTACGTTTCCAATGAGCCTAACATCAGATGATTATCTTCGAGCACCAAGATATGAGTCAAAAACCTGAAGGTGTGCAAAAACCAAACTAGATGTGATTTTAGAAAGTTGGCCCAACTTCCAAAGACCCTTATCTCCCTATACCCCCAGGATTTCAACCTGAAACTAGAGCCGATATACAAAGAAGCACGACATATGCCCTCTTTAGCAGGAGCTTCTGCCCAAGAGTTGGCCACCCTAGGGACATGATTAAAGGAAACAACAAAACTAGAAAGCAAAGCTTTGATTTATTTTATAATGAAACACTGTTGCCACGGACCTTAAAAAAAAAACCATTGCCATGGTGGCAGCCTGGGCCTTGAAACCCAGGAGATGACACATTTAGAATCTCCTTCGATAATAATATGATTGGCATCACTGGCCTGCTGCTTCCATATCTTTAGTTCAGTCTTTATACCCTCCAGCTCAGCCCGATGGAATCACCAACCCCAGCAGATCCTTGATAACATGAATTTTATCGTCCCATGTGCGTCTCTAGTGACTCCTTTTGTTCCAAATTGCCTAGGCTTGCCCATAGAGTTGCCATCAATGTTAAGCTTCCACCACTCCATTGGGGGGTGTCACTGTTCTACTTTTTTTTTGATCGGCTTTCTTGTAACACCATTGGTTACCTCATGCCAATTTCATAGAAGATCAGACATAGAAAGTCCTTTTAAGGCATCGATTGTCTTAAAACCCACTAGCAAAGGACCACTTTAATATTTTCCGTTTCGAAGATTCTTTCATTTCTTTCTTTAGAGGCTCCAACGGATAGCATGGGAGAGCATCTTCCCAAAGACATTCCCTATTGCCTGATTGACGGAAAGGACACTTTCTCCACCCTCTAAACAAGTCCTTGACCAACCTGCACACGACCTAAATGATATCGAATATTATTAAAGAACTGCCAAATATTGTATGCGTACTTGCAATGGATAAACAAATGAGCGACAAACTCTTTATCTTTTCTGCACAAGATGCACATGTTTGGGATCATCCAATTCCTTTGCTGCAAATTCTCCTGATTTAAAAGGTCTGCACACTAAAAGTGGAGAATTTGAGCCCCACATCTTTTTAGGATCATCCAATTCCTTTTCTGAAATTCTCTTGATTTAAAAGGCCTGGACACTAAAAGAGGAGAATTCAAGTCCCGCATCAGGGTCATCCAATTCCTTTGCAATTCTCTTGATTTAATAAGCCTGGCCACTAAAAGAGGAGAGAATTCGAGCCCCACATATTTTTAAAGTAAAGAGGTAGAGGATTATTGTGGCAAATCACATACTATGCCTTCAGATGAGAAACTCCCATCTGATGCTGGATCCTGGAACTTCTTATCTTTGTCATTAGCTGAAATGAACGCCTGCTCAAGCAAAGGCAAACAGTCTTGAAACATCTGGTTCTCATAGTCCTGCAAGTTTCTGCAAGAAAAGTTCCAGACCAACTTACCCTCAAGAAATTCAAAACAATCCTTCCCCTTCAAACCATGATGAGCAATTGCATATAACCTAGAAATCGGTGAGCAAGAAGAATTTCCCATCCATATTTTTCCCCAAAATGGATCCTTCCCATTACAAACAAGAAACCTCACCCCTTCATTGAAAATCTTTCCAATGCCACAAGAATCGACAAATTTAGAAACTGCCCAAATAGCTCTTTTCCCCTTTGACCCCTTTTGGTTTCCACCATCCATCTCACCATATTTATTGGCAATTACCTTGTGCCACAAAGCTCCTCCTTCATGACCAAGGCGCCACCGGCCCACCACCACTTTGAAGGGAGAGTCCAATGCTTCTCTCTAATCCTATTGATGCCAATTCCCTCAACCTCTTTGGATTTTTACACCTCATCCAACCTCATGAGATGAAACTTAAAGGTCTCTATGAATCTTCTCAATGTTGTTGGCCTTGGAATCTGGTATTTAAAAAAAATAATTAGCAGTATATTGGAAGATTCGCCAAGGTTGATTTAATTAGTGTAACCACCCAATGAAAAAGTAGAATCTTTTCCACAATGCTAAATGTTTCTTAGTCCATTACACCACTGGATCTCATATAGGAGATTGAGGATTAAACCCAAGCATAATGCCCAAGTACTTCATAGGAAAATGGTCCACGTTGCAATTTAAGACCTTTGCTATCCTATCAACCGACGAGCCAAAGGCTGCCACACCTACCACTGCACTTTCTGAGACTTACTCGATGGCCCAGTACTGCTTCAAAACATCAAAAGAATAATCCTGGCTACTCGAATTTGATTCACTTTTGCCTCACAGAATGTAAGGGCCTGTTTGTTTTTCTGAATTCTATGGTAAAGTAATGCAAGTGGGCCATCATTATTGTTTCCCAATGTTTGTTTAAACAAATATTTCGGCACATACATCGAGGGCTAAATGCATATGTAATATAAGAGAGTTAAATGCATTTGTAATCATTACAATTTTACATTGTAAAATCTCAATTTGTACAATTTTACATGGTTAAAACAACTAATGAAAGTATGTCATCATTGTGGTCAAATGCATTTTACATCACCAAATAGGTGAATTGAATTGTAATCATTTCCCACTTTCTTTAATTTATTGAGGTAATTCGAAAAACAAATATTCCCTAAGGGCCTGTTTGGATGCCTGTAATTTTTTTAAGTTGTAAGAAAGTTACATGTAACTTACTTATAGGTGTAAGAAAGTTACAGGTAATCCTGTTTGGATGTAAGTGGTAACTTACTTACAGGTAACTTTGTTTTTGTGTTTGGATAACCTGTAACTTTGTTATAGGTAATAAGTTGAATATTCATGCTAAATAGAACTTGAAATAAGGAATCATTGAAAAATCAGATTGACACATAAAAAAGATGGGATAAAATTATTCTATTTTATTAAGCCCATGTGAATGAATAGTTTAGCCGATTCTTAGGCTAAACCAATCAAAAGGTGGGCCATAAAAGTGGGCCCATGTTTTCGAAAGGCTTGTAATGTGGGTAAAAAACTTGAGGATTGAATTTATAAAGTGCAAAATATGTATGTACTAACTTGAAAATAAGGGAAAAACCTCGTACCATTCAATATCTCGGGATGCAACCCATTCCCGTGTGGTTTTACAAAATGAACAATGGAATGACATGGATATAAATTCTCTGCATTATGTCACCACTGTTTCATGTGGTGTAGTCCACATGAGAGTTGGATGTTCCCTAAAATAATAATAAAAAATGGATGGACAACATGTATATAACACATAAATCATGGTGGGGCCCACATAACACCATCATTAGTAGTCACTTTTAGCAGACTACTGTCCATGGGTTGCTGATGAGTTATGTGGGCCCACTATGATGTACATAAGAAATAAGGGCCTATTTGGATTAAGGTACATCACTGGAAACAATGTACATAAAAAATAAGGTACATCACTGGAAAAAATAAGGTTGATTGAAATAAGGTACATCAAAAATAAGGTTGATTGAAATAAGGTACATCCATTATTCCAGATCATTTTAAGTCATCAGCCCAAAAATAAGGTACATCAAAATTTCGAGTGGACCACATCACTGGAAACAATGTTGATTGAACACCCACCATTAAAAACTTTTGGTGGGCCACCAATGTTTTCGATCAAACTGATCTTTGTTTTGTTCCCTTCATCTAAGTCTTTATGACCTAGTCAATAGGTTGGATGTGAAATAAACATTACAGTGGGCCCTAGCAGTTTTTAAATGGACTTTCAATCATTATTGTTTTCGGTGGTGTGGTCCACTTGAGATTTAGATATCCTTCATTTTTGGAATCAACCTTAAAATGATCCAAAAGAATGGATGGATGGCATGGATAAAACAAATATGAGATGGTGGGCCCCACAGACCATCGGCCATTATCCACGCCTCTTAGCCAAACTGTGTTCGTCGACCTGGACGTAAAAATAAAAAAGAAGGAAAGGAAAATAAGCAATAGAAAGAAAGAAAGGGGTTTCTAACCTTGCTGAAGCTCGATGGGAGAGGGAGAAGGAGACTGAGAGAGGAAACGGAGGCTGCGAGAGGGAAATGGCGACATTAGAGAGGGATATCTGTTTATATGGCAAAATGGCCACTAACCTTCTTCAATACACAGCTGTGATTCTCCCCAATGGCAGCCTCGTAGGCTTCATTGCGTCTGCATGTAGCCTTATAGCCTTCAATGGCTGCTTGTAGCCTTGCCTTCAATGGCCGTTCATTCCGTCTGAAGGTAGGTAGGCCTCTTCAATGCAACTGCGATTCTTTTCAGAAATTTTGATTTCAAAATTTCCAATCGTTACTTGTATCAAAGATACATGTAACTTGAAAAATGACTCAAGTGCTTGTATCATTTTCGCCTCTTTCTCCTGTAAAAAAGTCACAGGTTGAGAGAAAATTACCTGTGACTTTCCTCCCCCCAAACACCACCTGTAACAATCTCACGTTACATTTAAAAAATTTTACAGGCATCCTAACAGGCCCTAAGAGTATCATACTCAAATTCATTTTCTAGAAGAAAACTATTATTTTCCATTGAGATTCCCTAATAAAAGTTTTTCTCATCAGAACCATCAGAAATTAGATTTCTAAATCACAAGCAAGCTCATAAGGTAAGCCTCCCCCTTCACATCTCCTTTCTCTCTGATATTACGATTCTTATCTCAAGGTTGCAATCAAGATGGGTCCTACATCATGGATGGCCCAAATAAAGACTAGATTATCTCCATTATAATCAATATGGTCCCTTCATCCTAGCTGCTGATCGAATGGTTGGGATCACCTAATAGAAGTGATTTTTAAGAGGATCGACAATCAAAGATGGACCCCACATGATAGATGGTCTAGATCACTGATTAAACATTTTCAATGTCTAATAAATATGGACCATCCATTTTCGTATTCATTGTGCCCCACATGATGGATGGTTCATATAAATGATCGGTCCTCTTTCATAATCAATATAGACTCCATTTTCCTTTCCACTGATTGGAAGATTAGGATGATTTATAATAAGAGAGAGCTCCATGTGATGGATGGGACAGATCATTGATTGAAATTCTCTATTGTAATAAATATGGACCATTCATTTTCCTTGATATAGATCCTTTAGTTAGGATCATCTGATCAAAGTGATTTTTAGGATAGATTAGTAAGCAAATGTGGCCCAAATAAAAAGTGTAGTGATGGTTTTTGTGGTTGTGGAAGAGGGCAAACAAATTCCATGAAAAACTTTGTTACAAAACAAACGTAGGAAAATAGTTTTCATTTCCTAGTATTTCAATAGAAAACACATTTCCATTTATATAAGTGAGGGAGAATTACACTCATTGGTTGACTGAGGAGAGTGAAATTCCTTTGGGGTAACTTGATTTTGATTTGGGACTTGAGCAGGTGGGTTACTAGGTTGAGTTTCCAACCTTTTCTTTTCCTAGTGACCAAAAAGGCCCTACGGCAACAGTAGAAGCTCAGAAAACTCAAGAGATTATACAAGTTCCTATTGTTGCTTCTGAGGCAGAGGTTTTCTTGGCAGTTGCATATTGGAAATATGACCTTACAATCTGAGCGAGCTACATCCCTTAGAGGTATTATACAATGCTAGGTTTCAGTTTGTACAGGTCCCTTGGTTTAGTGATCCAGACTATTGATAATTTTCTGGGCCTCGTTGTAGATGGATACGAAAAATTCTCCAAGATAGAGAAACCCTAGCCCTTAAGGGCCTGTTTGTTTCACTAATTACATCTGTAAAGGAAATGGGCAATGATTACAAATTGCTTTACTTGTTTGGTGACATCAGCTGTATTTGACTATAATGATGACAATTCTTACATTATTTGTTTTATCCATGTAAAATTGTACAGATGTCAATTTTACAATGTAAAATTGTAATGATTACAAATGTCTCTATCTATTTCTTATTACATTTGCATTTGACCCTCGAATTATGCGTCATAACACTTGTTTAAACAAACATCGTGAAATAGTGATCATGGCTTACTTACGTTAGTTACTATGGAAATCAACAAAACGGACAAGCCCTAAATAGGCGGCCAACGAACACTGACAATTAAGGAAGTACAACATATGTTCACATTCAAAATTAAGAAAGAAAATATAAAAGAGGTTCACATTCGACTAAAAGGCCAAATATTCTATAGCTACAAATTTCCATTCTGTGGGATTCGTGGGTGCATGAGCCATTGAGAGTGAGACTTGTCACATCAATGGTTTAGAACTTTGGATCACTGACATCATGGGTCTTGCTCGTAAACACTTGAAATCCAAAGGGTACTGTACAATGTCTTTGCATTGTATAATATCTCCATTGTTATCCAGCCTAGAAGCCTAATTCTGGAGTGTCCAGGCAGGTTCTGGGAAATTCATTTAACTTGCTTGCTTTCTTATTGATAATTACCTTCTTAGCTGTTGAAGTCTTTATCTGCTAGCTTAGAGTTGAATGCTGATCATATAAAAAGTTTAGAGGAACAGATTTGCAGCGTTGTTCCAAGGATGTAGATCTTGATTCATCTTTCAACAAAATATTTGGGTTTTTGATGGAAGCCAATGCTGGTTATGCTGAGCTATTGTGGGGCCATGTAGTGTGTGTATGACATCCCAGTCCTTCTAATAGGTTTGCCCCTAACGTGATGCGCAACCAATGGGAAAACTAGGCCAATCCAATCATCAGGTGAGACACCATATAAAAGAATGAACAACTACTTAAAAAGGCTCCAAATTCAAATGATTGGGCCGACGTGATGTGCGTATGACGTTCAACTGGTTCAGTTGGTGTTCGCACCAAGGAAAAGGGAAAAATTTTAGATCATACTTGCATGATTGTGCATGACATTATACCAACTTATAATGACTTGGATATTTTGACTAGAGAATGATGTTGCAATCAAAACTTAGAATACCTTTCATTGTAGGAGTTTTGGCCGAAGTTGCCAACAAGGATGGCTTGTTAGCTAAAATTTGAAATGAAATTGGTTTCAATAATCCAAAGCTTAGATGTAGGTTTTGTACCTTGAAAGTAAATGCCTATTGAACCTTGAGAAGATGGACTTGTTGCACTCACTAACATTTATAGGCCCATATATTGATTATTGCTGCAATAGGGCCCGTTGTTTGTGGGTCCATTGATTGACTACCATTGCACTGGGCACCTGGATCTTCATTGAACCGTGTAATTGTTGGTTCTTGTTTGTGAATAGAATAAAACGTTTGCGAATTCCTTCCATGTTAATGGCCTCATGAATATGAAGGCTTTTCTTGCTTACCCATCTATGACCTTAGTCTCTCTCTCTCTCTCTCTCTCTCTCTCTCTCTCTCTCTCTCTCTTGGTGAAACAGGATTTTATCCCACAATGATGACGGTGTAGTGTGCATAAGTTTGGTTTGGGAAGTTGGTTATTGGGCAAGATTTTTGGCTGAAACTTTAAAAACAATGGTCATACATGCAATTTTAATGGATAAAAAGTTAGGGAGGGAGGGAGATGGAAGCTATTGTCATGGCCCTGTGACGAGAGAGTAGGAAGCGATTGTCATGGCCCCGATACAAGTGGTAAGTTAAGAATGCCTGCTACACAACCGGTGTTAGTATAATAAGGGTAATGAATCATACAATTATGAGATTTTAGAGTTCATCCTTGACTTTAGATGCAATATTAGGTTGCATTCTATGATGTTTTTGAGTAATAAGGAGTGCTCTAGTGGCTATCTATATGTGATGAATTACTAGGGAAGGGTCTAGACCAGCATGTCAGCACAATACCAAGCATAAATATCATGAAATTCAAACAGCAACTCGGTGACTTGTTGACTTCCACATATGGTGGATCATTTGCCAATTTCTGTAACTTGATGGGATTTAAGTGCCTAGGTTGATCTTAGCCATGTCTATCGTATTGATGGATGTGAGGTCTTAGATGTAGTTCGGTTACCAGAACATTAAGCTAAAATTCATGTGATTCAGTGTCAGAAATAGTGGGAGGCACCTTTCAAAAAAAGGAAAAATAGAGTAGGAGGTAGGTCAGTAGGTGTAGTTGTTGATAATTTAGGTGAGGGTGTTTGGTGGTGGATCTAGTGTGAAAATGTTCATATTTAATATATATATATATATATATATATATATATATCAGATTGAAAGGGGGGACACTGTTAAGGGGAATGGGTTGGGGTGTACATGTGGACAGCCTGATGGTTCGTCTAGCTGTTGGCAGTGTGTTGGGGTAGGATGGTTAGAGGTGCGACTAGAGGAATTGTGAGTAAATGTTGTTGACTGAAAGTGTTGGTTCTCATTAGAAAATTTGGAAGGCATTGTGGGTGTTGTTAGTATTGTAAGGATGATGTATGGATGGAGGGTTGATCTAATGCTAACTGGGAAAAAAATGATAGATTCTCAGCAAATAAGGTGGAGCTGAACAATAGACATGAGATGTAGGTTGATTTGTTTAAGGAGAATCGCATTGGCGAAGAGTGTTAGAAATGATAATTAGGGGTTTAATGGATGGGTTTGAGGTGGATTCATGTGTATGGTGGAGAGATGAAGTGGTTATATTTGTATGAGTAATGTTTTTGTGTCAGATTTTGATATGCTCAATGTTAGTCATGGATGGCGTTTCTCTTGGGATGGTGACATGCTATCAAAGATGGGGAATTCGACACACTTAGTGAAGGCTAGAGGATAAGGCTTTATATTTGTGAATCCATTTACGAACTAGGAGCATGATATAAGAGGAAGGAATATCTTAAGATACGAAAGATGGTATGATAGACAAGGGGTCTTACTTGCAATGGAAGCTAGATGGTACTGACATGATATCAGTAAGTGTTACCATAAGCGGTGATCTCCATAGGGCATTCAAGGAGTTTTGAGCTTTCAATTTAAAGTTTATAAAAGCTGATAAGGGGACACATATTGATGTCGAAACCGTTATTGACTAGGACTAGGCTGAGTGCATGATCCTAAACTTTAGCCACTACGTGAAGGGGTTTATTATGCATTGTGTTGTATGTTGAACTAAGAGTGATTGATCCTGAGGTTAAGAGAGGGCAGACAATGTTTAATAGATCAAATGGTGGGATATTTGTGAGTAATGTTTGTTTGGAAGAAAATGCCACTAAAGGCATTTTGATGGAGGGTTGATGTGTAGAATAGATGAAATAGTGGGATTTGAATTGGTTGAGTTTCAACATAGTATGTTTGGTAGATGAAAGATGTTAGGGCCTGTTTGGGAGTGTGGATTTGGAACCCCCTGGATTCGGCACCCCTTGGATTTGAAACCCCTTGGATGTGAAATCCTCCCGTTGTGTTTGGCAACTTGGATTTAGAATCCCTTGTAATCCAAAAGTAACTATGCATAGTATATTTATAGGGGTATGAATTTAATTACTAAATCAACTTTAATATCTCTAATTAGTGTACGATGTAATGTTTGACATTGATTATAATAAGCTTGTTGAAATATATACTTTGCCTTAAAATGATGAAATTCCAAGTCTCGGATGGGCCACAAGCACAAGATCACATCTGAGTTACTAACCAATGATTTTTAACCGTTGATTTACATAAACAATGTTTGGACGGCGCGGATCATCATATTAAAGTAATTATAGTATTGCACTTGATAATCTGATTGTTTTGGGATATCATCAGTGGGTCATGTGACCAATATATTAATAGCCTAGTGATGCACATGTTACACATGCAACTCTTGGAAGGATTTTAAATGTAATCCAAGCTTTCAACTTGGATTTCAAATCTCCTCTTTGAGGGGATTTGAAACCTCTAGTTACTTTATGGTGCCAAACATACATGCGGATTTGAAATCCCCTCAAACCCCCCCAAATCCATGGTGCCAAATGACCCCTTAGGGTAGTGCGGTAATTGAAGGGTCGAGAGGTAGAGATGGAATGGACGTGCGTATTATGTGATGGTGTAGGTTTAGTTGATGGGTTTGAGGTCAAAGGGTTGTATGAGAGGAATGGAGTTGGTATAAATACTGAGATCCTATGTTAGTTGTCGGTCGAGAAGTGAAGTCATCTTTGGTAGAAATTGATCATCAATGGTTAAGGTATTTTTGGCAATAATTCTTGTACAAGTATTTAATGGCATTACAGTTGCCTACAAGGTGTTTGGGGTTTGATGGAAGTGACAATATCAGTTGACCCTCTAGTTTTTATGTTTGGAAGCGTCATGCTTGATGCCGGGGATTAGTCTCGCAATTTTGGAAGAGCCGGAAGTGTCGGATTGTCTCTCTTTTAGTGGCTCCTTGGTTCGTTGAATGCCCTCTTACAAGAGGCATCTCTCGGTTACTGAGATAGAGGAGCTTATGTTCCTTTTGGCCCACCTCTAGAATGTGTCCCCATCAGAAGGGGTTGACTCTATTGTGAGAATGACAGTATCGGTCAGCGTATTGGCTCGGCAGAACGATACGATGTCACATATCGGTATCAGGGCCATATCGGCCTGTATCAATTAGAATTTTTTTTTAAAGCAAAAAAATATGGAAAATATTAGAAAAATAAGGAAAAAAAATGATATATTCAAGAATCTATCATTTTGTGTGTTTTGACCATGTATTCAATGGTGTATTAAATTATTCTTTGGTAAGAATGCTGTCCTGATGGGTTGACCTATTGTAGGTTGTGGTGTTTAATTTTTAATTTTTAACTTTATATAAACTATTGATATATGTCATAAATTGATATCATATATTGTTAATAGCCTAATACGATTATATATCAACTATTAAACTATTAAGTATTGAGGTTTTAAGAAGTATCACTAGTCACTAGTCACTAGTCGCTAGTCACTATTGTGCTTGCTTGGAGAATGCGTAACAGTTTAAGTGTAGAAATACTTAGTACTTACCAATTAGCTTAAATGTTAATAATCTCTAAGAAAATACTTATCTTAATAAAACCTCACCAATCACCTTACCACCAAAATGAAAATCTTGCTAGTTGTGGTTGGTCCACGTCCACGTCCTCGTAATCATCCGACTATGCTTGTGGTTGTGCAATAGGTGTTGGTGCTACATATCCATTTTAACCAGAGCTAGATGAAAGAGTAGGTCAACGAGACCTGAGGAAGATTGATCTTGACTAGGAATCGACCCTAATCCCGAGTAAGGATGTCCACCATTACCAAACGAATAGTCATACTACTGCTCGTACTATTGAGACTGTGATACTGATGACGAATAACTTGGATTTGGATTTAGATATCCATATCCATATGAAACTTTTTGATCAGGAAGACTACTCCAATACGAAAGTGGCGCAATTGGATCTGTGTATCCATAATCATATCCATGTTGTCCGTATAATGCAGAGGCATTTTCACATTGTGCTTGAGTGGGGTGGCTTGTGGGATGTAGGGGCACACTCGGGGTGGGCGGCCCGTGCGAGACGGGCCCCACCCGTGTGAACTGGGTGGCTCGTGTGAAGCGAAACCCATGTGAAGTGGGGCCTACGAGGGGAGTTCGGCCGAGGTCTTAACCATGGGATGTGGGGCCTGGGCTATGAGATAAAAGGGATTGATTTTCCATGCTCTATTAGTTTGAGATTTTAGAGCAAGTGGCTAGTTGTCTCGCATCACTGTAAGCCTCCTGATGTCTCGGTGCTCCATTAGTGCCACTGGTGCCAACCTGTAAGACCCGAATTATAGTTCGTACCGTTCTGTGGACTTTCGTGGTCCTCCCTGTCAAATTTCGGCAACCCTAGACCTGTATCTGACGTTTGCGCGCGATCCTAAGCTGGGTCCTATATACCGAAGTCAGCTCGATCTGAAACTTGTATCATAGCGACCGCGCCATCGTCACGGTTCTAACGCCGCGACTCGCACACCGATCCGATACTCAGGCCAGGGATGTGGGCCTGCGTTCATTTCGAAGAAACACCGCGTGTTACAAACTTCAAGGGAATCTCTATGACATGTCACATCAAATCAAGTCAAGTACATCACCTTACCTCCATGCCACCTCACCCAACAACAAGTACAAGTGGCCTCTCTCTCTTTTCCCACAAGTCAACCCTCTCTCTCCCTTCACCGCTCCTCTTTTACACATTTTCAAACAAACCTATATCTTTCCTTACAACCACCACATCACCCCATCCCTTTAACCCATTACTTCCCCTCTCTCTTTCATTTCATCTCTTCACTCTCAAGCAACTAAGAATTCCATACGTCCAAGCTCTCTCCCTAAACAACAAGTGTGGCCCACTTTCCCACCCTTTCATCTCTCATCCCCACCATCAAAACTCCATCATCCACCATTAAAAGTCGAGCATAGGAGCATACAAGTACAAGGAGCCAAAGAAGGAGGCTAATAGGTGGGTGCTCTACCGTCAATTTGCATTTGAAAGTCCATTTGTTGGTGGGACCCATTAAGATGTATATGTTGTAATCATGAGGGACCCATAGTGGCGGGGTCCCTCCATCACCGTCTTTCTCTCTCTCCCTCTCTCTTTCTATCCATTTTGATGAAGTGGGCCCCACTAATTTGTGTTTCATCCGCACCGTCCATCATAAATGGTGGGACTCCACCTTGAAGTGCATCTACATTCGGGCTGTCCAAGGTCTGGACACACTCAGATCCATAGCTCAACTGGCAAACCGAGTGGAGATACCTCGTTTCAACACTTGAGGTCTTAGTGGGACTGGCTGACATGAAGTGTGTGTACTGGCGTGCATGTATACTAACAAGCTAACAAAAAAAAAAAAGAAAAAAAGTAAGAGGATGAGGGCATGGACGCTGACACATCCCACCCTCCTACACATGTGTACACACACACACATATATATTACTTTATAATATAATATTTTATATTACAAGATGCACTGGTGGGCCACTCATACGTGGGACCCACCTTCAATTTACACCATCTGCACCGTCCAGATGTATATGGACGGTGGATCTGTGTATGTACATATAATATATTATATTATATGTTATATATTTATATATATTAATATAATATATAGTATCATGATTTGAGGTCAGCCACACGTGTGGACACACCATGTAATGTGCATGAGATCTCCACCGTCCAGAACATTCAGGCCTCTGGACGTTGGCTATTGTAATTTATATATATATATATATATATATATATATATATATATATATATATATATATATATATATATATATATGTAAGCTGGGCCACGTGAGTGGTGGGTCCCATTGATGTATGTTTGTATCCACGCCGTCCAGCGATATGGACGGGTGGAGTCCAACTTGATGTATGTTTATATTAACGCCGTCCATTCATCAGTGGACAGGTGGAGTCCACTGTGATGTATATTTGCATCCTCACTGTCCGTTCATTTGGATGAGGCCCCACATGGTGTATGAGTTCTATCAACGCCGTCCAGCCATTTGTAATCCAGACCATTCAAATGGACGATGGGCACTGACGGGCTGGTCTGCCACACCAGTTATAGCTGCTATTTCTAGTAGCAAGTTCTGTGGGCTATGCACGATGTACGTGCTTCATCTATACCGTCCATCAATGGGCACCATGACATCAGTAAGTTCTGTGTGGCTTACACTTGATATATGTATTTTATCCATGCTATTTATCAAGTGGACCACACTGCAGTAAAACAGTGGGGGAATTGAACGTCCACCATTGAAACCCTCGTGGGAGCACAGAAGTTTTGAAGCAATTAAAACAATATTTGTTTTCCTTCTAAAATCCAGGTCTTTGTGACCTTATGAAAAGACTGGATGGGAAATAAATACTATGGTGCTGCCCATTGAAATTTAACTGTGAAAATCATTATCACCACTGTCATTTATGTTATGGTCCAGATGATCCTTGTATATGATTCATTTTTAAATAATGCTCTAAAATCATCTCTAACAATGGGGGAAGGGAGTAGTTGGTACGACCCATTGGTATGGCCCATTTAATGTATTAGGGGCCCACTTGATTCGGCCCATTTGTAACGGCTCAATCGATTCGGCCCATTTACACCGGCCTATTTGATTCGACCCATTTGACTCGGCCATTTTTAACGGCCCACTTTGATAAATATAAGGCCCATGTGATTAGGCCCATCTTGATATGTTTGTGGACTGTTGTTGAGGCCCACTTTGATATATATATATATATATATATATATATATATATATATATATATATATATATATATATATATATATATATATATATATATGTATAAGGCCCATATGATGGGGCCCACCTGTTTGAATCTGAGGCCCATTGTGACATGTATTATGCCCATGACGCGTGGCCCTTTTAATGTATTAGAGGCCCATGGGCAAGGCCTAATGTGATGTATTGGAGGCCCATGGGTAAGGCCCGATGTGATGTCTTCGAGGCCCTTGTGCGAGGCCTTGGGGCCACTATGTGTTTGGTTCTATGTGGACTACCCCCTTGAGAGAAATGTTGGTTAAATATCTACATTGATGGGCAATGATGGTTAGATGTCCACATTGTGACCTTCCTCTAGGCCTTGATAGGATTCTCACCGATTGTCGAATATCGATCGAGGCCGATTTCTGATTCTGATTTATCGTGGCCGATTGCCGATTATCGATCGAGGCCAATTTTTGATTTTGATTTGTCGTGGCTGATTGCCGAATATCGATTGAGGCCGATTTTCGATTCTGATTTGTCATGGCCGATTGCCAATTATCGATCGAGGCTGATTTCCAATTCTAATTTGTCATGGCCGATTGTCGAATATCGATCGAGGCAGATTTTCGATTCTGATTTGTCGTGGCTGATTGCTGAATATCGATCGAGGCCGATTTTTTATTCTGATTTGTCATGGCCAATTGCCGATTATTGGTCGAGGCCAATTTTCGATTCTGATTTGTCGTGGCCGATTACCAATTATCGATCAAGGCCGATTACCTATTCTGATCTGTCGTGGCCGATTACTGAATATCGATCGAGGCCGATTTCTGATTCTGATTTGTCATGGCCGATTACCGATTATCGATCGAGGTCGATTTCCGATTCTGATTTGTCATGGCCAATTATCGATTATCGATCGAGGCCAATTTTCGATTCTGATTTGTCGTGGCTAATTGCCGATTATCGATCAAGGCCGATTACCGATTCTGATTTGTCGTGGCCGATTGCCGATTTCAATTGTCGGGGCTCAATGTGATGTATATGTGACCCGTATTTGAGGCTCGATGTAATGTGTATTCAGCCCGTGTCCAAGGCCCAATGAGATGTGTATTGAGGCCTAGGTGATGGGGCCCATTATGATGTATTTGAGGCCCATGGGTAAGGCCCATTGTGATGTATTCTTGGCCTATGGGCAAGGCCCATTGTGATATTATTACGCCCATGATGCATGGCCCATTTGATGTATTCGAGACCCATGTGCAGGGCCCACATGTCATGTATTTGAGGCCTATGAGCAGGGCCCACCTGTTGTGTATATGTGGCCCTTGTGTAAGGCCCATTGTGTTGTATATTAGGCCTTTATGTGAGGCTGTGGGCCCATTATATGTTTGGCTCTATGTGGACCATACCTCGGGGGCAATGTTGGATAAATATCCACATTGTCGAGGCCAATTGTTGATGTTGGTAATTGATACCGATTATGAGTATGTGACAGCATAGCATCATGATACATGCCCATACGCATCATCTGTATGTTTGTTATGAGATGTGGTTGACTATTGCATATGTCATTGGACAGGTTGTTATTAGACTCCTTAATGGGAGGAGATTGTCTCACATGAGAGCATGGTATGCGCAGGATCGATGTATGACTGGATTGTATGAATCATGCATCTTGCATTGTGTGATTGTGATTACTGTACGCCCTAGCGATATCAGGGCTATGACCTCCACAAGCTTGTCGTGGATGACTAGATAGGACACCAAAAATATTTGGTTCGAGCATCTGGGCACTTTGGATATCCGTGGGTGAAAGTCCCTAAACCTCCGAGGCTAGGAGACGCCCCAACGTCAAGACTGAGTGGAACATGAGCGCCCGAGTGCCGAATACCAGGAGGCCGCGTCCCCACCATGTCGTGGTCGGTTGGGAGGGGGTGTGGCCTTACCCGCCCGAGAGAAGGGGGCAATACTAGGCTGAATTTGACCAGCTCGTGAATGGGTCCACTATCGACTTGCTGGATAGGTATTAGCAGATTATTGGCCAGGTGGATAGTGGGGTTTCTTACGATCACTTGGACTGTGCGGCTGGGAGAGCGGAGTACCATTTGGAGTGTACTAAACCCTAGTGATGATCCTAGAGATGGACTGTATTGATATGTACTTATTGAGCAGGAGTTGTATACTCATTCATTCATTCATTCACTATCCACTCGGGCTGGTGGTGCGCAACTATTTGTTACATGTACCTTCGCAATAGCCAGGATTTCAGTTGAGGCGCGCGACTAACCTGAGATCAGGAGTTTACCACATTGAGTTTGACTATCCAAATTAGGTATAGGACTAGTTTGGATAGAAGTCTATTATGATGGACCTTATAGCTTGCGATACTACGTACTACCATCTCGACTTCACACTCTAGCACGGTCATTCCATTCGCACCACATTTTGCATTACATCCGCGGCATATGGTACGGCTGACGCCAACTGTGTTACTCATTAGGAATGTATATTGCATTGTATCCTCTGCATCTAATATTTGGCTCTCTATGACTCCTCATTTGCATAGTTTGATTTGTATTGCGTATCTTAATATTGTATGACTCATGGACTTGTCAGTATCCCGCTTACTCTGTTATCGTGTGAATTATGATTTTGTCAGTATTTCTGATTACTCTGATAATTCATGATCTTGTCAGTATTTCTGCTTATTTTGACATTGTACGATTTATGGATTACCAGTATTTGCGGTATTGTATGACTATGACATTGTATTAAATACTTGGCACTTACCTTATGCACACACTTACACCACCCTCTAAGCTTTTTATAAGCTTATGCATGATAGATGCGTGTAGGTGATGCAACAGTGTTGAGCTTGGAGCGTATAGTGGTCTTCTGGAGCATGATTTTCGATTTATGTATTTCCTTTTCAGTATTGTACTCAAATGATTATATTAGTGGATATGTGATGGTGATATTGCTCTTGTGATTTGGGTATATTTGTGGTTATGCTTCTTTAAGATAAATGTACATTAGAAAATTCTCCTTGTAGGATCCCAGGATTAGAATCTGGTGCATGTGCACTGGGAGCCGAGAATGGGGTACTATAGAGGCTGTCGGCACCAGATTCGGCGAACGGAAATTTTGTGAGCTCGGTCTCTGAGTTTGGGGCATGACACAGTCTCTCCATGATGCTCTTCCCCCTTGGCTGGCCGTATTGTAACTCAGTAGACCCATTAAGTCTAGTCTCGTATGCCACGTCAATGCTCATTGACCTCACGATACATAAACGGCTGTGTGGTATGCTGACCAACACCAGCAACAGGTGCACCACCACCATTACCACCACCGCTGGCACTGCTATGACTATCAGTATGAGTTGCACTGCTACTATTGTGCCCTTTGTTATCTTCTTCAACAATCGGCTTTGGACAGCTTTGAGCTGTTTCCACAATGAGATCTGGGTATTCAAGCTCCCCACTTTTAGTTGTTTCTTTGTCATTCTCTCTTTGTTCAAGTCATGGGAGAAGATAGTCATCTTCAACAAGAATATAGTCCAAATTTATTGGACTATTGCACCTAGTTGTCAGTTTGCCTTATTAATTTCTTCATGTTTTTCAATCGCAGCCTCACGTTATAGTGGATAAAAACATTTTTCTCCACCTTTATCGCCTTCAATCGGTTTTGCTGTTCAATGTGGATGCGGGCAAAAACGATATAATTTCTCTCACAACTGGTGGATGATGTAAACTAACTCAAGATTCTTATTGTGACATTTTGTGAGTAGGTGTACTGTCTTCATAATTAACCCACCATTGAGCTGCATAGATAACAAACAAATATATCATATATTAGTTATTTAGTTTATTACATTGGTAAAAATATACTTTATACACCTAGCTTTCCTAAATAAAACAAACTTGTTATACTTATAAATTATACTTGGATTGGTTCTTTGTATTGCAGCTCGTGCAAGTGGATCTCCAAAGCTACCCATTGCCGGTTCATACATCTCTACCCTTGAAAGATTAACTAATAGTAAGTACTACAAGTCTACACTATACAATCTATATATGTGGCATACTTAATGCATTTCAAAATACATATTTGTAAATAGTGATTAACTTACTTCATTAATGGCATCGACTTGCTGGTTAATGTTTGGCTCCAACCTTTTAAAGACATTCTTCAAACTAATAATTATCTCATCAACCTCTTTATGTGCAGTTAAGAAGAAGCCTATACGTTCATTAAAAGAGAAAACAATAGAACATATCAATACTACATAAAGAACCGAACCAATGAAAAAGAATAACTAAATTTAATCACTGTAACTTGTGTTTACCTGTCGCGTGGAGATCATGGTGAAGTTGTTTATTCCAATGCTTATTTATTAGCTTTCAACAATCCTTGTAGTGTTTACAATCACGTTTAATAAACAACTTTGCTCGGTCCATAACCTTATAAAGAAAGCCCATCATCAGCATATCGTCATTTTCTAGTCGAAGAACCTTAATCAAAGGTTCCATTGCTTTCATAATCTCTAGGATATTCTTTCAATACTTGTTCTCTTATAATTGCACACATCTCCATAAGCATGCCACTCATCCTTTGTCCATATTCGGAGTTGATCCATTGTCGAGATGTAATCATCTCGCTAAGTGCCCCTCTATGATTATACAAACTCTTTATGGCTATCAAATTTGTGGCGAATCTAGTCGCTCCAGGCCTCAACAACTCTCGCTCGTTTGTGAATTTCTTCATAAGAGCAATTATCCAATTGTGATTGTAAATGTATCCTGTAATCAACGTTGCCTCTTCAACCAGTATCGACACATTGCTCCTCTTCCCAATATCATCGAGGATGAGATCAATGCAGTGCGCCACAAAAGGAGACCAAAATAGATAAGGCATCTTCTCCATAAACATCTTTCCTGCTGCCTTATATGATGCCTCATTATCAGTGACAATTTGCATCACATTACTCTTCAATTTTTCCACCATTCTATCCATCATGTTAAATATATAAACTGCATTCTTCACATGATCATATGAATTAACGGATCTAATGAATACTGTACCCAAGTGGTAGTAGACTATAAAGTTTATCATGCCCAATCTGATTGGGCCAACCCAACAATCACACATGATTGTACATCTTGTGCTCGCCCATGTCCTTCTAAATGATTGTACATAAGCCCACACTTCATTGTACACTTCGAGTTAATGTCATAAGAACTGGGCTCTTTAATCCCCGGTCCCGCATCTGCTGTTGCATCCACAAACACCTGAAAATATGGGCAATCCGTAACATGTAGAGGAATACTATTGTGTAAAAATAACTTTGACTTGCATTTTCAAAATTATCAACAATCTACTTTGACCATATGTGCTTCAATTTCTTTTGTATCATTAATTAATTACAAATTGCATTTGAAAGAAGAAGAAGAAAAAAAAAATCAAACATTTTTTTGATTTTCTCCAAATTGGGTCTCCAACAATACCCAAATCAATAATAAGATATGGTGTAAATATGATGGAAATACTCCCCTTAGGCCCCTATTTCAACATATTTGAAAAAAATTAACAACAATTTTTTTTTTCAAAATTCCAGAAAAATGAAATAATATTATAAAAAACTACAAAACCCCTGAGATCTAGTGTGGACCTGATAAAAACTAGCCCCCAAAGCATAAGATTTGAAAAAGCAAAGAAAAATTCTAGATTTTCTAGAAATTTCTATAGATTTCCCGATTTTTTTTTTTAGAGTTGGTATAGATACGATTGGAAATGCTTTCTCATGCAAGATGTGTGCTCAAATTCAAAAGAAAAAAGGGATTTCTGTAAAATACAAAAAAATCGGCTATAAATACAAAAAAAATCCCCCACAAAAATCAACAAATCGATCACCAAATCAAGTATTGTGTCATGGGCCTGTTACTTGTGGGCTTGGCCTGGGACGTGAGGCCTTATGCTTTGCTTATTTGACTTAGTCTATTCTGTTAGTAGTGGGGTTCTCCGAGTCTTTGGGTAGTTAATTATAGTCTGGTCATGCGGATAGTGGGTGGTTATCCGTGGGGTTGCTAGGTGGTTATGCAGTAGTTGTTATTGTGGGTTGTTACGTGTTGCTTAATTTCAGTAAGTAGTGGGCTGTTGGTTATTTGTCATGTTATTTAAGTTGCTGTTGTTAATGAAAATCTATCTGGAAGTTTATTCATTATTCGTAATAGGAGGACTCGGCCCCCTCGAAGTGGCTATCTACTTACTTCTGATATCTAGCTCCTTACATGTGGTATCAGAGATGTTTGGTCCATGGCTGACGGGCACAATACTCACTTATCCCACCTTGCTGAATCATTGGCTGCAGTTCGGCACACATAGGAAATTCAACACCAAAATCAAGAAGCCTTGCAACAGGCCGTGGAAAACTTGTCAGCACAATTACAACTGGTGGTGACTAATGTGGAGACCTTGGTCATTCAGCAAGGAAAGCATAAGGAAGACTCTCACATTGAGTCATCCTCTCAGCGGGGAAATCCTTTATTTGAAGAGCATGGTGGAATTCAAACAAGGGCTATTCGTCTCGACTTTCCTAAATTTGATGGCGACGACCCTAATGGTTGGATTTATCGCGCTAATCAATTTTTTAATTATCATCAAACTAACCCTCATCATCGGGTCCTTTTGGCTTCCTTTCATATGGAGGGTAAAGCCCTCACTTGGTTTCAAGATTTGGAGGCTTCAGGTGGGATCACTAGTTGGGATGGCTTCTCTCAATCCTTACTCACCAGATTTGGTCCTTCCCTTTTGGATGATCCAATGGAGGCCCTTACACGGCTCCGACAAACTACAACCGTGGAGGCTTACAAGTCACAATTTGAGGTCTTATCTAATCGGCTTAAAGGGTTGGCAGAACCATATAAGCTCAGTTGTTTTTTGAGCGGCTTACGGGAGGATATTCGGTTCATGGTTCGTATGCTAAATCCCTCTAACCTCACAATGGCTTTTGGTATGGCAAAAATGCAGGAGGAAAATGTTGCCGCCTTCCGGCGGGGTTCAAAGGTGAGCTCTCTTCCCACACGCCCATTTATTACCAACACCACTTCAGATACAAAGGCTATTGTTCCGGTCCAACGTTTGTCCCCATTACAAATGAAGGAGCGATGGGCAAAAGGACTTTGTTACAATTGTGATGACAAATGGGGGCCGGGCCATAAATGCAAATCAGCCCGTTTGTTTATCATGGAATGGGCTGACTCAGAGGAGGACGAGCCACGACCCGTGCAGCAACCACCACTTCTAGAAGGAGTAGAAGTTCCCTTGAGTGGGGTAGAAGTTGATACAGAACCCGCTCCTGAGATTTCTATCCATGCTCTGGCCGGTTCCCTAAGTCCAAAAACCATGCGCATTCTGGGCCATATCAACGGTTGTGTAGTAGTGATTCTCATTGATACCGGGAGTACACATAATTTTCTGGACCCCTCCATTCAACACCGGGCGCATCTGCAGTCACAATCCACAGCAGGACTCTTGGTTAGAGTGGCAAATGGTGACACTTTATTCAGTACGGGCAAATGTGAGGATCTTCAATTTCAAATGCAGGGAAACACTTTTCGTGCAGATTTTTATGTTTTAACTTTGGGTGTTTGTGATATTGTGTTAGGAGTTCAATGGCTCTGTACCTTGGGGCCTATTTTATGGGATTTTGTCCTGTTACGTATGGAATTCACTCTCTTGAATATTAAGCATGTTTTACAGGGCATTACACCAACCGAGGTATCCATGATGGATGGGGCACAGTTTGGTAAGGCTATGAAACAAGACAAGCGGGGTTTGGTAATTCAGCTTCTCAATCCTACTCCATTTAGCAATTCTACTCTTGAAAATGACCCTCTTCTTACAAGTTTACTTGAGCAATTTCAGGAAGTTTTTCATGAACCTACGGGACTTCCACCAAACCGTGATCACAACCACAATATTGTCCTTCATCCTCATTCCAAACCCGTTTGTGTTGGTCCATATCGGTATCCTTATTTTCAAAAAACTGAAATTGAAAAACTTGTTAATGACATGCTTGCCTCAGGTATTATTCGTCCTAGCCATAGTCCTTTTTCTTCTCCGGTTCTTTTAGTACGTAAACAAGATGGTAGTTGGCGTCTTTGTGTTGACTATCGTGCTTTAAATAAAGAAACCATTAAGGCCAAATTTCCTATTCCTATTGTTGATGAACTCCTAGATGAATTGCATGGGGCAACTATTTTTAGCAAGTTGGATTTACGTTCCGGGTATCATCAAATTCGAGTTAATCCTAATGATGTCCCAAAAACGGCATTTCGTACACATGAAGGACATTACGAATTTCTCGTAATGCCCTTTGGCTTGACAAATGCCCCGGCTACTTTTCAATCTCTCATGAATCATATTTTTAAACCTTTCTTGAGAAAATTCATCTTAGTTTTCTTTGATGACATTCTTATCTATAGCACCAACTTGGAAGAACATCGACACCATTTAGCCAAGGTGCTGGAGATTTTACACCAACATCATCTTTTTGCAAACAAATCCAAGTGTGCTTTAGGGTGTCTTGAGATTGAATATCTGGGTCACTTAATCTCAAAAGATGGAGTCCGAGCTGACCTTAAAAAAATTGAATCCATGTTAAACTGGCCTTTTCCTTCAACTCTTAAGTCCTTAAGGGGTTTCTTAGGTCTTACGGGTTATTATAGGAAATTCATAAAAGGATATGGATCTATTGCTGCCCCCTTGACTTCTCTACTTAGAAAAAATTCCTTTGATTGGAATCTTGCTGCCAAAGATGCTTTCACTGCCCTTAAAGAAGCTATGACTAAACCCCCTATTTTAATTCTTCCTGATTTCACTAAACCCTTTACTATTCAGTGTGATGCTTCTGGTTATGGTATAGGTACTGTATTAATGCAACAGGACAGGCCCATTGCCTTTATGAGTCGGGCCATTCATGGAAAAGCCTTGCACCTCTCTACATATGAAAAGGAGTTGTTGGCTTTAGTTCTAGCAGTGAAGAAATGGCGGTCTTATGTGTTGGGGCAGACTTTTCGAATACATACAGACCATCAAAGCCTCAAGTACTTACTTGAGCAGAAGGTGGGTATTCCAATGCAACAGAAATGGCTTACTAAGTTGTTGGGATTTAATTTTGTTGTTGAATACCGAAAGGGGAAAGACAATTTGGTGGCAGATGCTCTATCCAGGAAATTTGAAGATGCACCTAGCCAGTTGGCTGCCTTGTCCTTTCCTTCTCCTAGTTGACTTTCAGATTTGCGTGTATCCTATTCCTTGGATCCAAAATTAAAGAAACTCATCTCTAATTTTTCAAACCATCTCCTTGATGTCTCTAAATATCATTTAAAGGATGGCTTGTTGTTTTACAAGGGCAGGCTGTATATTAGTGACTTTACTGCTATCAGGGAGCAGTTGCTTCATTTGGTTCAAGGGAGCCCTTAAGCAGGTCACTCGGGGCTTCATAAAACTCTTCATCGAGTTAGGGCCAATTATTACTGGAAGGGTATGAAAGAGGATGTCAAAACGTTCATTCGAGAGTGTGATGTTTGCAGCACAACAAAACAGAAAATCTTCTTCCGGCAGGACTCCTCCAACCTTTACCTATTCCTACAAAAGTATGGTCGGATATTTCCTTAGACTTCATTGAAGGGCTGCCTCTTTCGAACAGTTTCAGTGTGATTTTGGTCGTGGTGGACAGGCTTAGTAAGTATGCGCATTTCCTTCCAATTGCGCACCCTTACACAGCTTCTAAAATTGCTCAGATTTTTATTGCCAATATTTTCAAACTCCATGGCATGCCGAGTTCTATTGTTAGTGACAGGGATCCCGTCTTCACTGGCCTATTTTGGAAGGAATTGTTCAAATTGTAGGGGACTGAGCTCAAATTTTCTTTTGCTTATCATCCACAGACGGATGGTCAAACGGAGATTGTTAATAAGTGTGTGGAACACTATTTACGGTGTTTTTCCGGGGATAAACCAAGAGATTGGTCTCGGTAGTTGCCTATTGCAGAGTGGTGGTATAATACGAATGTTCATGCTTCTACTAAAATAACACCTTTCGAGGCAGTTTACGGATACCCTTCGCCACCATTGTTGGCTCATTCGCCGGGGACAACGGCGGTTCAGTCTGTGGAAGACACACTGCAGCGTCGGGACGAGATTTTACGCCTCTTGCGGGGGAACCTACACCTGTCACAAGAAAGGATGAAGTGTTTTGCTGATTTAAAACGTATTGAGCGGCAGTTCGAAATAGGCGACTAGGTCTTCCTGCGTCTCCAACCGTACAAACAACATTCGGTTGTGCACCGCCGCAATCTGAAGCTTTCTCCTCGATTTTATGGTCCTTATCAGTTCCTAGAGAGGATTGAGAGTGTCACTTACCGATTGGATCTTCCATCAACCTCTCTCCTACATCCCGTATTTCATGTATCGTGTTTGAAACGGAAGCTGGGCGCTCGGAATGTGCTGGTCTCTACCATTCCTCCTGTGGCTGTTGATGGTGGGCCGCAAGCTGAGCCTGAAGAAATTTTGCAGCGGCGCATGAAGAAGAAGCAAGGGCGAGCTGTGAGTGAACTGCTTGTCAAATGGAAAGGACTAGGGCTCGATGATGCCTCCTGGGTGGACTTCCAACAGCTGCAAAAAGACTTCCCTGACCTTGAGGGCAAGGTCTTCTGATGGGGGAAGGATTGTCATGGGCCTGTTACTTGTGGGCTTGGCCTGGGACGTGAGGCCTTATGCTTTGCTTATTTGACTTAGTCTATTCTGTTAGTAGTGGGGTTCTCCGAGTCTTTGGGTAGTTAATTATAGTCTGGTCATGCGGATAGTGGGTGGTTATCTGTGGGGTTGCTAGGTGGTTATGCAGTAGTTGTTATTGTAGGTTGTTACGTGTTGCTTAATTTCAGTAAGTAGTGGGCTGTTGGTTATTTGTCATGTTATTTAAGTTGTTGTTGTTAATGAAAATCTATCTGGAAGTTTATTCATTATTCGTAATATGAGGACTCGGCCCTCTCGAAGTGGCTATCTACTTCCTTCTGATATCTAACTCCTTACATATTGTCGGGTAAATCTAGGCATAAAATGTTGATTTGTATGGATTTGAACAAGAAAAAACAAAAAAGAGGATTAATTTTTTTATTTCAATTTTTTCAAAACTGCCTCCATCCCCTTTCGATCGTTCAAATCCACTAAAATGCTCTGTTTTGATCCTCCAAATCGATGTAAATGGTGTCGAAAATCCCTTTAATATGGTCTATTGAAGTTGTTTTAAGCAAAGGAAAAGAGTTGAAGGAGAGAGATCGAAAAGGGGAAAACAATGTTTGTTTTGGGGCTTTTTTTTTTTTGATGTTCGGATTGGTTTGACAGATGCGGATACCAAATATCTGTACCGATATATGCGGGGTCGTTTTTTTGTATCGAGTTGATACGACCCCATTTCACATATCGCATCGAGCTGATATGGATATGATATCGATTTTCAATTCCATGCTAAGGGCGATTCTCTGTTAGCTCTTTTTATAAGATCCTTTGCCCAAAGATGACAAGCTCAGATGGGGTGCACTTCTATCACTTTTGGTTCAATGGAGTGCCTCCCAAGGTCGTCGCTTTCACGTGGCTAGTGGGTAGAAAGAAGGTGTTGATGATTCATAACCTTCAGGAGCGAGCCATGGTTATTCCGAACATGTGTTTGTTGTGTAAACAAGGCGCCGAATCCATCGATTTCCTCTTGATATCCTGTCTGTTCACTTCCAAGGTGTGGGTGTACTTTTGCTCATATACGACATGTCGTGGGTTATGCCGCTTCAAGTTTCAGACCTTCTTTGGGCAGAGGGAAAGAAGGCTAGGTTTATTTGGAATCTGATCCTGCTTGCCGTCTGGTGGGCCATTTGGGGTGAGTGAAATAGGCATCGGTTTCGGGATTCTTTAGGCTCAAGTGAGGCTTTAGTGTTGTCCATATGATAGTGTCCATTAATGAAAGTTGATCCTGATTGTGTAAAGTCAGTTCTTGGGTTGTAGTCCCTTTGGGTTTTCCTTGCATTCTTTTCTTGCCTTGCTTGCAAGTGGACCTCTAATAAAATTTCCATTAATCATCAAAAAAGGAAAAAAAAACATGCTTGATGCGGGGAATCGGGGATGTAATAGGTTGATGTAATTACGTTAAGTGGTTACTTTTCATTAATTGGGTGATTAGGTTTGTACGTTTTCTCTAGCTCATTAGATGAGTTGGTAGAGATTGTAGTGTGTGTTAGTTATCGGGGGTTCAATCCCTGGTAGTGTTACCTAAAAAAAAAGGTTTGTACGTAAATGTTGATTAGAATTTTCTACAGTGGTTTGTTGGGGACATGTTGGAGTGAATGAGGGTCATGGTGGGAACAGAAAGGAAATGCGTCATTAGCTTTGAAAGCACGTTGGATTGCAATCTCATGTTCTATGACCTTATTGAAGGAATGAATGTATAGGATTGGCAATTAAAAGCATATTTTAGGTGCAAGGGTATAGATGAATGTGGAAACGAGGGTTTGGTCAATGACTGTGTAGTTGGCTACCTAATATGCGCAACTATTATAAGAATTGAGGGAATATTTCATTTATTTTTGTTTAGGGTTTACTAGATCATTTAGGATGACTTGGTTTCTAGGTTACACTCTAATTGTTCAATGGAGAATCATGATCATTGCATGAGGTGGAGTGACTCGGGAAATGAGCAAACCGTGTGAATTCAAGGCTGACCAAAATTTGGGAAAGAGTTGCATTTGGAAGGCATCATTGTGTTGAATGATTGTACATTTTATTAGGAAAGTTTGTATGTGAATGCGTGGATTTCTGGTTTCATTGCATTGGGTAAATTGTGGGATGGTAAAGTTGGAAGGGAATTGGGCGGATGTGTATGTCCCTGGCGAGCGTTTGGCTCTGAGCTATGGATATTGAGGTCAATTGAGTTGTTGTGTTACTGCTTACTAGTAATTTGAACGTGTACTCAAGTTGTCTTAGGAAGGCTAGTGGCTTGCTCAAGTGGTGATCTAGGAGAGTTAGCTATAATTGGTGGCCCAACGGTGTTGACAGAAGTAGATTTGGATTGTCCGGTGTGGATGGTCGGGGAAAAGTAATCAGAGGTTGGTTTTAATACATTTATGGCCCGTTTTGAAGCTTGTATTTGGAATACATTGGAATCCAAATCATAATTACATTGGAATCAAGGTGATTCACAATCCTTAGTTGTATTTGGCATAATGCATTAGAATCAAAACCTTCTGTTTGGGAGCTTGTATTTGGAATGCATTAGAATTCTTTCATATATTCACAATACCTGAATTTGATTAACTAAATAATCTAACATCCTAAATTATTATACATGTGATATTTGACAAAATGATTGTAATAAGCCCATTGAAATATATACCTTGGCAAAAAATGAGAAAATTACTTGCCTTGGGTGGGCCACAAATGTAAGGATGGCAAATGAGCGACTCATCGACGGTTTTTAACCGGCCATTTAGATGTCCAACATTTGAATAGTTCGGATCATTCTACTAATGTGATTCTAGTGTTGTAGCCATTCATTGGATTGTTTTGGGGTATCATCAACGTGCCATGTGTACAATGGATTAGTGGCTTCGCAACACCTTTGCTACATGTGCGACTCTCTCGAGGAGCCAAAAAAGGCATTTCGCTTGGGTACACCCACATCACAACAAAAAGGCGAGACTCTAAAGCACACAAAAAATGTCTATTTCAAATACCTTTAATTCAATTTACCTCCAATTGCAAACACAAAAACCAGCATGTTGGATTCGAAATACACCCATTTCCTCTCAAATGTAGGCTGCCGACTGACCCCCTAAGAGGTCTAGAACGCAGTTTTCTATGACAAGGGTGTCTAATTGGTGGTAGAGCGCATCTAGTGTTTCTTCATAGGGTGAGGAAATGCTAGTCATTTGGGTTGGAAGATGGGGTTCACGCATGGGTTGTTGGGTTGTCGGTCGACATTTGAAGTGCTAGCGTGATGCAATGTTATTGCAGATTTGTTGTGGGCATGTCATGGGGGAGGGGTGGGAAAATCTGGGAAAGGCCTTTGGAGATCGCTTATTCTGGCGATTTGGTGGTCTATCTAGGGGGAGTGCAACATGCATTGCTTTCCTAATAGGAGTCTCTCATCCTAAGAGGTGATTAGGGAGATTAATTGTAATATGGTGGGGGTGGGCTTCTTATGTAAAAGTAATTAGTCCTGTTAGCCTCTCCTCTTTCTCAGAGTTCTAGAGCCGGGTTGTATTCTTTTGTGGGGGTTTCTCCTCTTTTTTGAGTTGTAGAGCTGGGTTGTATTCTTTTTGCGTGCTTCTCTCATAATTTTTTTGGTTCTCTCTCAAAATAATGTTATTGCAGATTTCAGAAATGGATCCATACATGATTTTGCCTTTTCTTGATTTATTGAGACCATTTAGGCATACAATGGAGAAAAAAAGGATGATGACCTAGAGTTTTTAGAACGTGAGGAACAATATGGGTGATACTTTGTGTGCCAATTGGAAACTAGAGGAGAACCATTCTTTTTTATTTTCAAGAAAGAAGAAATATATTTATGTGAGCCTAATGAAAGAGTCAACACTTTGAATGAAGGAATTGAATAAGTGAATCACGATCACCGTAAAACAAGCAAAAGTGATCCAATCAAATTTAGTGTATCAATCGATTTGGCAATAAAGAGAGTAATAGATAGTATAAATGTGTTAAGATAAATAGTTTGATTGAATATTGCCATTAGGCATATAGGAAATATTTGACTACTAGATCAAATGCAAGTTTTAAGTGCTCAATGCATGTGTGTGTGTCAGAGGAGAAGTATTATTATTATTATTATTTACAATAGCACATAATAGAGAACAATATTCAGATTCTTAAAAAGAAAATAAATAATAGAGAACAAAATTTAGATCCTAAGTAATATGTCTAAGTTATTCAAAAGAGAAATGAATCCAGATTTTTGAAAAGATTCAATAACTAAAATCTAGTATCACCTAGAACCAATGAAAGATAAATATTACAATAGAAAGGCATGATGATTTTGATTTTTGATTTTTTTTTTTTTTTTTTGTTTTTTTTTGACAGGATTGGCTGTAAATTCTTGTAAAGAGGTGATCATTGTGTCATCCAGGATATCCATTATAAAAGGGGTTTTTCTTTAGTTTTATAGGAGAGTGAGCCCTTTCTTAAGAGAGGTGGGACATTAATTCCCAATATGCCTCAATGGAGCGATCTCCGAGAAGTATTGGGGTCAAGGGTGTTGGAGGTATTTGGGGTAGGTGAGGGTTTTTAAGGGTTTCCCTTTTTTATTTAGTATTTTTGAAAAGCAGTATTTACAGATTACCCATCCATCTAAAAGAAAAGTCACTTTAATCAGCCATCCAATCATGGCCAAGGAAATGGATAATCTATATTAACTTTAATCGAAAAGGTCCAATCATTAATCTAGACTATCCATTACATCAATCCCACATTTGAGTTTTTTGGGTTGTGTTTGTTTGTTTGTTTATTATTATTTTATTATTTTTTTGTGTGTTTTGGTTACTAGTGAGGGATCAAACCCCATATAACTCCGGCACACTACACCATCTCTGCTAGCTCAACTAACAAGTCGGAGACCACCTTTTGGAAGGTCCAATAATTAATCTAGACTTCTCGTGGGAACTTTTGAGTTCCTCCTTTTGGAAGAACTTTTTCTATTACAACACCAAGTTCCTAGAATTGTGTTGCCGCCGAATACTGCCAAAGGTGAAATCCCAGGTTCTTTAAGTTGTTGGACACCAAACATTCAAAATAAAAAGTTTCCTTAAGACTTAAGGCTGCAACTATCATTGGTTTGGACTTGTCAAGTCTTCACACTACAAGAAAACTGGACTTTACCGGTGGTCAAAAACGCCGGCAAAGATATAGAAACCGCCGGCAAATCCTTTGCCTGCGGTTAGCTAACAGCTGGTAAAGCCTCAGTCGGTAAAGGCTTTACCGACGGCCAGGGCCTTTACTGACAGTTGTGCTGGACGCCGCTAAATCGTTAGCTTTTGTTACACGACCAGAAAAGTGGTCTAAAGCTACGGATAAAATCCGTAGCTAAATAAGAGTACCCACAGTGCGACCGTAGCCATAGAGCAAATCTTTCTCATTAAAAAAGAAAGAAAGTGAAATTAAAGACAAATTTCTGGCAGAAATGTACAAGACACACAGATTGCAAAACAAATTTAATGGATTCACTTACCGAAGGAGTAAAGCCATTAAATGGATTTTTCTCTGCTTTTGAATCTGCTAATAGATTCCTAGCATTTCGAATATATGATGCCAAACCACTTAGATAGGTTGAATTAAGCCGAGTTACCTATAGAAAAGAGCTAGTTGACATCAATAAGCAGATATGTGAAGAGTATTAACAATCTTGCTGACAGGTACAAAGCAATGTAGGTTTCCAGAAACCCATCAAAATCAGTTTGGTCTTTTACCAGAAATTTGTGGTCAGCAAGGCTTTCAAAGATAAATTTCAAAATAATCATAATAATAAGAAAAATAAATGTTTGAGTGAGGAAAATGGAAGGTTAAAAGTTGAAACCGATGTTAAACTTTTGCTGCTTGGACTTGGAAATCAAACAGAGACCATTTAATATTTCCAGGATACATCAGCTGAGTTGTAAACATATACTGAGAATGCATGGAATACAAGGTTCTTATACTCATAAGAACCAAAATAATAATAATAATAAAAAAAAAAGTGCCATGAAAATGAACCTGATCAAAGAAACTTTTCTTTTCTTCATCATCAACACCTTGTTCAGGCCAATGTACAAAAAGATGACTTTGTCCCTCCGCCAACAACATTTTTGCAAGCTCAATCTGGCTCAATCTGGCAATCAACAATCAAGATAATGAAGGTAATAAGAATGTTATCAAAGTAGAACTTTTGAGAATGGTGCCTGAATCTTGATGATGGTTTAATGGAAAGCCAACATTGAGGGTTAATCTAATTAGCAAGTCTCTGTCATTTGAGAGGATTTTTGCATATTGTTGATGTTCTCAATGAAGTGGTATTTGTTTCTGTTGTGACATGGTGTTTGGTTTAAAACTAACTTGATTCCATACCTGCCTCTATATTTTATAATCCTATTCATTGAAAATCCCATGGAAGAACTGCTCAAGGCTAAAATTGAATGTAACTTGATTTATAACAATAAAAAATAAATAAATAAATAAAAGGAAGCACATTTGATCCGCTAGGAAACAAAAGGCCATAGTATTACTGTATCAAATATGTAAGGCATTGTATCACCATTCTTCCAAGAAGATACAAGAGCCTGCATTCAAATTCCAGAAACAATCAACAACTGAAACTGACTATTTTATTAAGACATGATACTTGCTAAATAACTGTATTTTTATTTCCAGCTGCTTTAAATGGAAGCAAGAAAAAAAGTAACACCGCATAGTACTGATTTTTTTTTAAAAGATTGTGACTACATGAAGTGGGCCACCGCCATTGAAAACTTGGCTGGATCATCATCCTCCGCCACAAGTAACTAGTGAGAATTTCGATATAAAGATAACAGGAAGTGGGCCACCATTCATTCATCAATCTCACCGTTTGTTCCAATATACCTGAAAAGTGTTGAGAAAAGAGACGAGCCCTTGAGAGGAGATTGAACAAGATCTCAATGTTGAATTAGCTCTTTTATTTCTTTCTACATCTGCACAACAAAAGGTCAAGTCATCTATGTTTAGGCCATAGATACTTTGGCTCTCTAAATGCCAAACAATTTTGAATCCAAAAATCAAAAATTGGATTTGGGTTTTGAATTTCTGCAGTTGAGGCCCTAGGAATTTAAAAACCCAAAATGAAAGTTACCATTTTCTAGCATTGGAGAGCCAAATTCAAAGAAACAAAACAACCAAAT
Source organism: Magnolia sinica (assembly GCF_029962835.1). Lineage (NCBI taxonomy): Eukaryota > Viridiplantae > Streptophyta > Magnoliopsida > Magnoliales > Magnoliaceae > Magnolia > Magnolia sinica. The sequence goes on along the minus strand of NC_080579.1, from coordinate 76,909,905 downwards.
GCCATTTCAAAGTCATCTTCCAGAAAGAAAGGAAAAAAGGAAAAGAAAAGAAAAATCCACTTGAGTTCTTTGGAATCCATACCATAAAGCTTCAGTTGTGTTTCATGATCACGGATCCCACCCGAATAACCTCCACTACTGCCATCGGGCTGTTTATCAATCAACCCCCCCCTTTTCTTGGTCATCGTTTCTTCAAGAATTCAACTCAACAAACATAAAAATACTATCAAACAGATCCCAAACCAATTTCCAAAGAAACCCAACTTCAATTCAATGAAATCGTCAATGAAAACAGAGAATTCTGCATGAAAAAAAAAAAACACTAAAAATTAAACCTTTATGATCGATCAATTAGAGGGACAGAGAAATGGTCCACTGCTATTATAGAGGTACAAATCGTACTTTTATGATTTTGCTGGCCATGTTTCTTAAAACACACTCCAAGTATGAAGCTCCTCTGAAGTGAAGTCATCTTAGTGCATTTTAACATGATTAACATTAAAAAGAGTAGACTAACAGATGCACACAAAATAAAGCCAACAGGACCCAGGGCATTGGACCTGAAGATATTGATGATAAATGGCAAATGGTGCTAAATTCGTAAGAAGTGGTAGAAGCTCTTGAACCTGGAAGAAGGGCATCACCTGAAGATATTAACAACTTGCTAACACTCAACCATTTAGTATATCCTTTTGTATATTTACCTAGTAAAACTATTTTCTTTCCACATCTTTATGGCTTCTAGTGATGCCCTTCTTCCAGGTTTTGTTGATTTGCAAATCTTGAGTAAGTGTTGTCATCATGTATGCCATCTAAGTGGTTAGTAGAATAAGGAGACGAATCCATAGGATCTAAAGCTTTATTGCCAGAAGAAAGAGATGTGTCAGTGGTGCTAACTGATGGTTGAGATGAGTTAAAGAGCAGAATTGAGACACAAGTACCAGAACATTAGATGAGACACATTCAGTTGACAAAGAGATGGATACCGAACCTGAATCTGCTCTGGGAACCTCAGCTGGAGATCCAGGCCATTCACCATCACACTTTACTTTATGTTGTTTCATCCACCATACACATAGCATACATTCATGTGAAAATAGACCAATCAAATTATATAGCCCATTGTTGGTTAAGTATAGACCGAAAACCATCCCATTGATAATCCTAACCATCCAATTGCTGGCCGTTGAGTGAACCACTAAAAGAAAAACATTCAGCGGCTTAAATTCAACGAGAGAAAAGAAAATGGCTAAGATCATCTGATCACTGGCAATTCAGCGCTATTTTTCACAATGGGGACCACAATTTGGACTTGGTTGGTACAGTGGGTGAGACACCACAACCTAGAAAATAGCATAAACTATTAACAGAACCCTACCATATCTCAAGAATCGTGATGTCTCTATATTGGTGGCTGGCTAAGAAATTGGTATATGTCACTTTCATGCTAATATCGAGTTTGGGCCAAAGTGTCGTGAAAAAGTTATTCCATGTAATGCTATTCTTCTTCATCTTCTCTTTTTATATCCCATAAGCTAGTGAGTTGGGGTACAGCCAAACGCACCACAAATTCAATAGTTGTTCATCAGTTTCCTTGCTTAGCCTTTACGTTGCATGTGTTTGTACATAGAAAATTTTAGGCATGGAAAAATCGTAAAGAGGAACTTGGAAATTACTATGAAGTTTTACACATGCCATACAACTAATTCAAATTACACTATCCATATCATAAATCCCAGTTTTGATGTATCATAAACTACAGCTTATTTAATCATTTGACTATCAGATTGGTAGAGATATATTAGACAATTAAAAATGGAAAAAAAAATAAAATCCAATGGTCCTATTTCAGCTAACAAGTTTCTACAAATCAGAGGTTAGGATTGCTCAAGCAATCTGATTTTGAAACACTAGGTTCCACAATTGAGTCTGTTTGATTTATGTTAATGTATGGCACGTGTACATCTTCTGAATGCCTGTGTATCTAGTGTTGTACTCTGCTGGAGTTAGATCCAGGCCATTCATCATGTAGGGCAGTGGAGTCCTTGAGGTCCTCTGATTGGTCTATAGATTGGTGAGCTCTGCATAGCTGTATACTTGGATGTTCCAAAACATCCTTCTGGTAGGTCCTATTGTGGATGATCACAGTTCAAAAGTCAAACTGACATAATCGTCCTGGCCATTTGATCGAACAGATGGCTGAAAACAAAATTGGTCAACAGGGGAAAATTCCCCAGTCATTGTGAATTTGTGTTGGTCCACCAAAGAAGGGTCAACTAGATGGATGATACAATGGGTTCATCCAACCATACAGCAATTTGTGCCCCATTTACAGAGAGTTGAAACGCAGGACCTCTAGCATGATTAACACAAGAACGTTCTTGGTTGAGGCATTTCCTCAAACAATTAGCATGCAGATTTTCATATAAAAACAATGAAATGCTTTAGTGAAATAAAAATAGAAATTCATATTATTTTCTTAGTTTCTTGATCAGTTACAAAAGTTTCATATGATTACATTAACTTCATGTAGCTATCAACAGTGAAATGAAAATTGTAAGGGGAAAGAAGTCTCACCAAATTAGTTCACAAGAAGACGAAATGCAAGTTACGAATTCAATGCCACCACATCTTAATAATCGCCTCCATCACTGAAGAACATATGTCGAATCTCATCCAAAAGCCCTAAACCTAGGAGGGAGAAAGAGAGGGAAGGGAATAGAATGCAAAAGCCCTAAACCGCAGGGGGGTTTAGATCTGTACCTGTTTGCAGTGAGTAAAAGGACCAGATCTGGCCAGAGAATGGGAGAGAGAGAGAGAGAGAGAGAGAGAGAGAGAGAGAGAGAGAGAGAGAGAGAGAGAGAGAGAGATTGAGCAGAGACGACGGAGAGGTGCAGAGAGAGAGAGAGAGAGAGAGCGGAGAGGGAGAGGCGCAGAGAGAGAGAGAGAGTCGACGACGGGGAGAGGAAAAGTGCCGAAAATGATATCAGGGCATTCGCATTTTGGTTTAATAGGGACCCTTTTCCAGCAGCTGGATTTGGTTCCAGCCGGCAAAGGGTTGCGCCAACTGCCGGTTTTGCCCTCTTTTCTTGTAGTGTCAGGCTGATTTGCTTTGTATCGGGCGTCAGTTTGCATCAGGCTTGAGAGTTGGGCTTGGGCCTAATATTGAAGCCCATTTATTTATTAGCCAGCTCGAGTCATGTCTAGAAGACCATTGGTTCGGTTTAGGCCTGGTCTTGCCGAACCTTAATGCGGCCTTTTCAGTGTGGAGGGTGTGTAACATTGTTATACCTTGTGCACTTAGGAGCTTTAATTTAGTAAAAGTGCCCCATCTCTTCTCTTAATATTGTATCTTGTGCAATGTTTTCATGTGTGATCGCACATTCGCATATGCGCACACTGAAGTGGAAATCGCATTTGCCACATGTGCGAGAATATGCGATCGCATATGCGATGTATGCGATCACATATTCGCCAATGATCAGAAATCTGACCGTTGAGATTTTTTTTTTTTTTTTTAAATCTTCCTTTTTAGTCTATAAAAAGGCATCAAATACACTCCTACATGCACTCAAAGTTCAAATTCTTTCTCTATCTCTAGCTCTCTACTCTCTTACACTCTCTCATTCTCTCTTACATAATTCCAAGGCCCAAGCTCCATGTTACTTTCAAGTTTGAAGTTTCAATCAAGGGACAAAGATTCAATATTCAAGAATAAAAGAAGTAAAGCAAACAAGATTCAAAAATACATCAAAATTGAACTCTCTTTCTGTTTTTTCCAAGTTCTAAATAATATAATCATATTCACACACCCACCACTCTCTCTTTCTTTACATTCAAGAGTTAAGAGACTCAAATTGCATATTCATTTTTTTTTCTTCTTATTTTCCCCCTATTTTTCTGATTTTTTTTTTTTTTTAATTTTGAAAAAATAACAACATTGATCTTGTGTTTTCCTTTGTTTAGTTTGTTTTCAAAGTTATTGGAGCCTGTTATTTAATGGGTACTTTAGGTCTTTTCTTAATAAAATATCTTGTGGGTTCTCTTTGTTTTATTTGTTTCCCAAGGTATCAGAGCAGGTTATATCTTATCTAGCTAGTTCATTATTCACCTCTTCTTCTCTGTCATCCAACCTAGCTGAATTGTGGGGCTATAGGTGTGGGACTTGTATGCCCTGGAAAGCCAATGATAATGATGATGATAATCATGCATCTTGTGAAATATGTCATTAATGCCATATTTAATGAGTAGGATGCTTTAAATGTTTATATTATCTCTAGGGTTAAAGAGAGGATTTCTCTGTGTCCATGGGGAATATGAGAGTGGACGGGACAACCATTGGTGATGAGAGTTGTGATTCATGAGTCTCAAGCATCCTAAACTTTCAGGACCACCTTAGCGGGTTTGAGTTACTTGTGATCCTGTTTTGTGGTCATTCCGTCTGATGGGAACCACTGACAAGTTAGGATGGACACTCTACCATTGGTTACCTTGTGTCTTTGCCCTAGCCCATGTGGGAGTATGAGTATTGATTATGTTCATAGCTTGTGCTTAGGCTCGGTTGAAAGCTTGCATTAGATGATCGTATTAAGCGTTTGATCTGGGAGGCCTAACATGTCTGGATCATACTGACTTGATCATGTACTAGTGCTGTCCATTCCTTTGGCTTGAGAACGTATTGGGATTTTGAGGTCTTTGTATTGTGTTCTTTAGCTCACCCATGCGAGATTACAATTGTGACTGACGGACAGTGTGATTAGGTGCACACATTTAAGATCATTGTTTGCAGTATCGATAGGTATTGGCAGATATATTGTCTGGTACTATCGGTATCAAGGGCACCGTCGCCAAACAGTTCAGAAGTTAACCAAACTTCCAGTTAGCAGTCGATATTTCGGTAAATATTGTAACGCATTATTGAAGTATCGATTATTTTCAAAACATTGCTGATATATTGTTGGTATCGAGACAGTGCAAGTCCCTTTTGAAAAATTTAAAAAAAATCTAGGAAATGAAAAAAAAAACCCAATTTCTCTCAAATCTTTTGCTTCTGATCCCTTTCTAAAAAGAAAAAAAAACAATCCTTTCTGATTTTTTGGAGAGATGGCGGTTTGGTGTGGAAATCGAGATTGGAGTGTGGGTGGGCTGGAATTGCAAATGGTGAGGGATTAATTTTTTTATTAGTTTGTTTTGTTGCAAATCACTATAACATAGACTAAATCCATGGTTTTGTATGGTCAATCATGGATGATTTCAACCTCCGCTTTGCGAATTTGGGGATTTTTTTTTTCCCCATTTCACCTTTACTTGTAATTGGAGTGGAAAAATCACATGAGAGCGGTTGGAGTTGATCTGCAGATTGACAGAAGTTTTTGGAATTTTTGAAAAGGATATTTTCTTAATTCAAATATAAAAATAATTAGAATTTTTTTTTTCTTTCAAAAATTCCAGATTGATAACCGGTTATTTAAGCCCTAATAATCATGTGCTTACAAGTGTTGGCTGATCTTAATATCAATAATGCTTTGATTCTCGAATTTGGGAAAATTGGGGGAAATATGAAAAATTTCCCATTTCATACTTGTAACTTGCAATTAGAGTGTGGAAAAATGGTGTTAGCATGGCTGGAGGCTGATCTACAAATTGACAAAAGTTTTATGGAATTTGATTTTTTTTTTAATATATATTTTTATTTCTCTTTTGGCTTTTGAATGTGTTGCTTATATTTTCATACATGTCTACTTAAGATTTATAGTGGTATGAAGTGATTTTGAAGATGGTTGTGTCACTTCTGTCAAATAGTGCATAGTTTAGGACCCTATGGAAGGGGAACTTATTATGTGAACTTATTTTTTGTAATCTTTTGATTTCTAAGTGCGTAATGATTTATTTTTTAACATCCCCTGAAGTTTCATTGAAAATTTGTAACTTCCCAATGTTTCCCAAAAACAACTATACATTAGGCGATACATCTGATATTTCCCATGCGATATCCGATATATTTCTATACCCCATCGATATTGATACTGAAAACACGGTTTAAGATGCAGTTGAAACTACATGTTCCAACATAGGATCCACTATTTTGCCAGAAATGCTTTAATGGGTCAGATCTTGGTGATTGAACCGTCCACATAGTTGTTTTTAGGTGGACCCAATGCTTAAATGGTCTTTTGATACTTTTCCTGAATGTTTTTAATTGTTCGTTTTTTGTTTTCACCATTAAAAACTGTTTTATGAACGTGATGGATATGCGATGGTTGAGATCTTATTGTCCATCCCTTGGGGGCTTGTATGGGATTTATAGGCAATGATAGATGTAACATCCTGGATTTTCACTGTTTTGGATTTTCAAAAATCCTTAATTTTAAAAAAAATATAATTAACTTATATTATCACTTATTGACCATTGACACTTAATGTTAATTTATACACGAGTGATACCAGTAAAGAACCGCACAAGTCCGATTAATCAACCGTAAGAAGCCAACGAATCCGCCCGATCACTTGAACATCAAGTTTAGCCCCATGATTTCCTCATGTAGGACCCAAATCTAACCGACTCATTACTAACTAATCAAGACAATCATAACTAAATTAAAGATCTAACCGAAGCTGAGTTAGATAAGGCTCGGTTACTCTTTTAGCCTAAATTAAAGATCTAACCGGATCTTGACTAATAGGCCAAATCAACCCTGTTACTCTTTTAGCCTAAAACTGACGATTTAGAGTAATCATGATCAAATCTCCACTTTCACTAGTTATAAATAGGCCACACTATGAACATAGTTAATCCAAACCCTAATCATTGCCCATGAGAAATCTTAATACCTAATTCATTCCAAAAATGCCCCGATTTTCCAAATAAGCCCTATACTACTCGTTGGTGGGCCACTAGTTCCAAAACTATAGAATAATGTCCGTCTTACTTGGTTCGACATCCATCGCGGGAGTCGGATCTAGGTACTATCCAGAACCGCTCAACTTAAGCCAAAAGACGAGTGCATGAGAAGTGCAAATACCATAAAGGAAGAAGCTGAAACTTAAGTGAATTAGGTCGTCCACTCTTATGCAAAGTTGAGGATTTCAAACCATCGGTTAATAACTAAACTTCACACGTGGAGTAAGGATATTTTTCTACTCATATTCGTATAACCGCGGCCCCGATCGACCATCGGTGACCATTAAACAGACTTCTAATCATATCTGTCGATCAGCGCATCCAAATGGCGGGCCAATCATATCTATACGTAGATCATCATTAGGGCAAACTATCCTATGGTGTATATTAATATGTACACCCTATAGTGGGCCTTAGAGGTTAGAAAAACCCTCCCATAGGGCTAGTATAGTAAAAATCCAACCCTTAGGGCCATTTACACCAAATCTGGCACTATATAAAGACCTTATTTGGACACCCCCTCCTCCTATACGAATTTCATGCCCTAGAGCAAGAATAAAAAAAAGGGAGAAAGGGAGAAGAAAAAGAGGAGAAAGGAGAAGAGAGAGACCTTGAGGTGTGGGTGTTGGTGCACTTCTGCCCTCTCATCCCCTCTTTAACCGCCTCGCCGTAACTGGAGTTGTCGTTAGAGCTTTCCCGACAATGGTTGGAGGTAAGTGTTGAATCTCAAATATAATTTAGGGTTTCAATAGTTGTTTATCCCAAATATCATAAGCTTGTATGTTTGTTTAGGTCTTTCAACAATTTTCTCTAAATACCTAACCCTAGGAGCTCAAAATCAGAGATTCCTTCTTAAAGGTACGGACTATTATTCTTAGGTGGTCTAGCACCAATTTTAGTATGAATCTAATCATTATGATTGATTGGGTGATGTATTTGGATAATCTAGAGAAAATTTAGGCAAGACCTTACATTTTAGATCCTCTCAATCAATATGGAATGATTATGGAATGCTTGTTGTTCCTCAACATGATTGGGCAAGAATTCGGTGATAACATGTTCGTTTATTACTTGATTCTTGTGCGATGATTCCTTACAGCTTGTATGATACATTAATCCCTGTTGTATATGTGTGCTTGCATAAGTCCTTGATGCATGTTTTTGCTAGCATTAATCCTCGTTATATGTTCGTGCTATGAATAATTTCTAGCTCTTGATCTCTTCACTAAACCACATGACACACATACACATTTATTTCGTAATTATTAGAAATCGCATTTATAGAGAAATCTGAATTTTTGGGTGGTTGTATGAGTGCATGGTGTCACTTGCGTTAAATGATGGATTCTGATTTGTTGGAGTGTATTGAATACCTTCGAACCCCTTGGTTGGTCAAGAAATTGAGGTGAGAAAGGGTGGTACCGTTGGTAGGACCATCCTGCAGCTAAACCAGCGGATTTGGGTGAATACGAATGGGCGACAGTAGTTGGAGTACATGGGTCGCTTGTACCCGATGTCGTTCGTCACGTACTCGCCTGAACTCGCAAGGTCTAGCCCACATACTGACCAACCATGTTTGTTAACCCTGTCTTCTCAGGCCTGTATACAACATGAAATACCCTTCAACCATTAAAGCCCATTGATAACCATTTAAAACTGATCCACTGACTCGAGAGGTGGGCATGGTGGAATGGGACACTGTGTCTGAGCTGTCGGCCCACGCTGGGGTGACGAGCCTCCCCATAGTGACGGCGAGTGATCTCTCTGCTCAGTACTCCCTATGTGCTTGAAGTCAGGGATGAGGAACTCAATGGGATCAAGGATCGCGGGGTCTTGGCCTCACACATTGAGGGGCCTTAACCTCGTAACCAGTTGAGGGCATAGATATCGTGGGGTGTACTAGTTTCTCCAATATGCTGGATGAATGGACTTAATTAAATACTTGGCTAACACGATCACGATTGCATTGCATTAGCTAGTATTTGCCGACTCAGTAGTTGAGGTCGCAATGAGGGAGTGTTGGTCATATATGGTTGTTAGACGGAGTCGCTCAAGGGAGTGTTGTTGTGTGGTCATGCATCATATCATTTCTCATGCACATGCATTAACAAGATTAGTTAGGTATTTATGAATGTCTGCCTTTCATTAAATTCATATTATAATTGATGTTTATTGTAACTTAAGACTAATAGCACCCACTGAGTTGATCACTCACTCTCACTCTGGGACGGTGTTTTAAAATACAAACCAGACTCTTTTGCAGGTGATGCTAAGTATGAGGAGCCTTGCGGCGTGAGTCTGGATGAGCAGGATGAGTTGTCCTATTTTTAGTTGATGGGCGGTTCGCCGTAGATATCGCGGGCGGACTCGGGTCGCTCAGTAGGGGGCTCAGCGCATTATTCTTTTTGGACATATCATTTTTTTGTAATTTTATTGGGCAATGCCTTGTGCGACCCATTGTTATGTTTTTGGACTTATATATATTTAGTCATTTCCATTTCAGTAGACTTGTTGTGATTGTGAATCATGTTCCAAATAATTCCATATCGTTCATTAACCCGAATTAAACATAAAACAGTAAAATTGGTTATAAGTGATACCCGGGAACTTGGGAGTCGAGCATATACATGACCCTTAATTTTCAGGGTGTTACAAGTTGGTATAAGAATAATGGTTTGGATTAAATTGGGCTGTGGATTATGAACTCACCATATCGCATTCGCTGACTTAGGAGGGAGCGATAGAACTTAGAGACATTTATAGGATCCCAGGATCATGCCATTTGGCAAGTCCGAAGAGGGTTTATGAATAAAAAGACTTAGACGACGCCGTAGACCATGAACTCACTAACGCATCCGCTGACTTGAGAGAAAATGTAATAGAGATATAGAAATGCTAGGAACCACCCCAGGCCCTGAACCAACCATCTTAGACGGAAGGCAAGACTTCCAAGGAGTTAGGATTGGGGAGTGAGAGAGGGTAGTCACGCTAGGAAATGGGTCTGAGAGTCTTACAGTACCTCAACCCATTGAGAGGAATGAGCCAAAACTGAACGATTAGATGGTTGAAACCATCGTCCTAGACCAAATGAGCTAATATCGGGCCGAACTTGATAGTTCCGACCCATTCGGGGATGAAGACTTAGGGGTGAACAAAGATTTACCGGAAATAGTGAAAGTGTAGAAGAATTGGATGTTGGCTACTAATCAAGAGGAATCTCGCAAAACAACTAGGCTTATTGCGTAGATCAGCTTCTCCTACCCCAAAATCATATATGGTATGTCCTGGGGGGCCTTAATCGCACCCAGGAAACTATGAAATAAGTGGACCCTGCCTAAAAAGCAGTGGGTCGGCAGGACCCCGCCCACATGCCCCCGCCCGACCGGCACGACCCCGCCGGACTCTCCAATAGCTCGGCGGGACCCTGTCCAACCGGCGTGGCCCCCGCTCGGCCTCCAATGTGGGGTCCTCCCCTTTTTGAAATGTGTACACGTGTGGGGCCCACTCCTATAGCAATTTAAAACCCCTAGCACTTCTTTTCTATCCCTCCACCACCCTCCATTCTTCCAAATCTCTAAGAAAACTCATCTCACTCCATCTTTCTTTAAAACCATTCTTGTCAACCCATTTTCAACCCTTCCTCAAATCCCATTTCTGCAAACCCATTCACAAATTCTCCCCACTCCATCACTCTCAGACCCCATTCTCATGTCCATTTCCAAACCCATTCTTCAAATCCCTCCTCTCCAATAAAATCCCATCTCTTCTTCCTCATATCCAACCCAAACCCAACCACCAACACTCACTTTCAAACCATACCCCTAAGACCATTCTTAATAAACCCCTCTCAACCCATTTCCAAAATACATTCCCTAAATCATTCCTAAACTCATTCTCAAGTCCTCCCCAAAACCATCCCTAAAATCTTCCCTCCAACGATCCACCTACCTTTCTTACACCCAATCCATCCTAGCCGAGGGAAATGGCATTCCTAGATCCTAGGAATCATCCTGGGTGATTAAATTAAATTCTTATCTTTAGTATATTTTACTATTTCAAATAATTTATAACTTGACGAATTAGACTTCTTAAGTAGGGTTTCGTTTCATTGCTTAAGAATTTGTGAGTTTGTATTTGAAGTGGACTTTACTAAAATATTTTGGGTTCTTATTCTCTTATGGATTTAAAGTTCATACCACTTTGAGGAGATAATGTTCTTCCTTTTTCCTTTTCTGCGGCATTCCTTACGTCACCATCACTCCAAACCTCCAGAATACCTTAAAACTTTTGATTCTTCCTTCCTAATTAAAATTTATGAAACCAAAGCGTGATTTGCCCATAACTCACTAACTATAGGATCAAAATGGTAATGTCGAGAGGAACCTTAAGTTCCTGGAAACCTTTCTAGGATAGTCATTTGATCATAGGCACCGTGGGAGACTCACCACCCACTAAAATATTATAAATGTGAAACTTGAACTTTTTAATAAATTTTGATATCTTCCAAATATTAAGAATAATCGGACTACGGAATTACAGAACAATACATTTGTGAAGTATTCACGGCTTAACTTAATTCTCGATCCTGGGTGAATACCAACGGACTCACTGCTTTAACCGAGTAGAAGACCAGGATCTACCAGGACTAGTATTACGTCTCTTAAAAATTCATACTAAGACCCGAGTACCACCTTAGGTAGAAATCCCTAAAGACCGTATACTGTGGAAATTAGATGAAAATTAATTAAGTACTAAACTAAATTAATTGGTGGATTAGCTTGAACCACTATTTATGCCAACTGCAAGACCCAAAATCATTAAAATCGCTAACTCAACATTACTTGAAAACTTAGGAGAAATCTCAAAACCTAGTTGCTCTCAGGAGCACATGGAAACTCCGTATCGGACCTGGACCGTACATTGAAAGTCCGATGATCGCAAAACTATAGGGTTATGACCATCTTACTGGGCTTGACAACCATGGCGAAAATCGAGCCCAAATAGTATCCATGAACGCACAACTTGAGTCTTGAGCGAAGTGTGTGAGAAACACGGATATCTTTCGAAAACGAACCAAAACTAAAGTGAATTGGACCGTTCGCTTGCGGACAAAATTAAAGGCTTTAGACTGTCAGATTCTGACCCAAATACACTCATGGGTCAGAAAAATTTCGTTACTCATATCCGTATACTTGTGGCCCTTATCGAGTGACAACAACTGTCGATCTGATATAGGACTGTCACGGTCGATCTGCCTATCTAGTCATGCTGAAAACCCAATCCTGGCTTAGATCTATTGTAAGGGAACTTACTCCATGACATAGACAGGTGATATACCTCCAGATGGGCCCTATATATTAGAAACAGGCACCCTTTGGCTATAACCTAAGTATACCATGGCTATGGGGCCATTTACACCACTTTTGAGCCTATATAAGGCCCTTAAACCCACCTCTCTCTCTCCCATACGAATTTTCTCTAACCCTAGGAGAGAGAAGAGAGAAAAGGAGATAAAAGAGTAAGGAGAAGAGAGTGAGATAGGGAGATCGTTGCTGGGATTCATTCCCACGACTCTATACGCTGTTTCGCCTCCCCACCATCGCTACACAAGCCATTCCAACTTTGATTTGGATAAGAAATCCAAACCCTAATCTTGTTTTTGAAATTCGAATAGAGGAATCGATGAAATAGCTAACCTGTTTCGTGATTCAGGTAACCATTGTTCTATAGACAGGAGCGTAGGATACAAACCAAGTTCGTATGAGCAATCCGACGAAAGGTGCGGACTATAAACATTTAAGTTATAGTTTTCAAGGCTTTCAATGCCAGTAATGATTTATGTCTGACTTGATTGCTGCCATATGATGTTAGTTATGATGTATTCAATAAATTATATATGTGTGTGAACTATGTGAATATATAATGCATTCCAGGTGTTTGTTCAAATTTTGAATGAAATTGAAATTATTATTTGTGCCTGCTATGAATGTTAATCTAAAATATATGTTTGTTGTATGGATGACAACTCCTTTATCAAAGGATTTGTCATAATATATGCTATAACTAAATTAGTTCATGTATGTAGTAATGTGTAATCTAAGTGTTTGATAAAATGTCTGAATGAGAAAGTGTTTGTTGAATCACTTCTAATGAGGGTGTTGAGATAGGATTCTCAACTACCTTATCCATATCTATAATTTCCTTCATGTAATATAAATCGCTACTATGTGATTCATGAATGAAATGCATATGTAAAGTAACATGTTCTATGTGTTTGATAAAATGCTCAGATGAGAATTTTGTTTAAATTGTTTGTTAAATGTTGTTATAAATAACATATGTGACTACTTAGTGTATTTGAGTATGATTGGGACTATTACGTAGTCCAGGTAATCGGTAACGGTTCCCATTTGAGTGACCGAATTAGTTTCGCCACATTGGATATGTTCCATGAATTTGAGCCATACGGTGATTGTCGACAGTGGTTAGGCCACATGGAGTGCTTATGCGCTCCATGTTGATTACCTCAGCGTGCGCTCATACCAATTGAACTTGCCAAATAACTCGATTGGCCTATTGTGTGTTTACCATGTATGGACACTACTGCTTGAATCTAAGGTGCCGCCTACCAATGTAAAACCTGTCTCAACCATAGTACCATGATCTACTAAGACTCTTGAGCTGGGCATGGTGGTATGAGATACCGTGGTCGAGCTGTCAGCTTATGCTGGGGTGAGGAGCCTCCCCGTAGTGACCAATGAGTAACCCAAACTCGTGAGCCGAATATGGTAGTATGGGACATTGTATTTGAGATATTGGCCTACGCTAAGGTGACGAGCCTTCCCGTAGTGACCTTGAGTATAAACTAGGCGTACACTGAGGTGACGAGCCTCTCCGTAGTGAGCTCGAGTGTAAACTCGTGAACTTACCTATCCACTTCTTTCATCAGGGGTGATGCCCTACAACTTGCCTACCATATGTGATTAACTAGGATTTATGACCCTATATGGATCTTTCATTTGGGTTAATGATATAAAGGGAGGTACCATAGCTTCCCGAATCTGCTGTATGAATAAGCCTAATCAAATACTTGGCTAACACGATCATGCACTGCATTGCATGTGCTTTGGCGAGGAAGCACACATTTAAGGAGTTTTCCATGCACTGAGGGAGTGCAGGTGAGGGCATGCATCAATATTGCATATCATTTCTGCATTAACAAGAGTAATTAGGAAGTGATTGCTGTATTATTTTATCATTACTGCTTGATTGAATTGATAACATGTTAACTTTTGCCTTATAGCACCACTGAGTTGATCTCTCACTCCCACTCTGGGATGGTGTTTTAAAACACCAACCAGACTCTGATTTAGATGTAGGTTTCGATGAGACTTACGCAACGGAGCCAGATTTCTTAGACGAGGAGTTCTCCTACATGCAGCTCTCGGGAGGGTCTGTGTAGACCTTGAGCTACGTCGCTAAGATTACAGGGTTATGGATTAGTTGAATCTTTACACTTTAAGATTTTGTAAATTTTGGAACAATACATGTATATATTCAGCCTGGTATCATACTCATACTTTGGGGGTTGAGAAACACTTACATACTTTATATACCTATCTTAGTCTTCTGCTCACTTAATTTAATTATCTCTGGAGTATTATATGCCATTTTAGTGTAATCCCACTCATGTTTAATACACTAATATGGACAACATTTAAACATCATTATCTATGTTGCATAAGTGATGCGTTGGAACTCGAGAGTTGAACTTTGCTCGACCCTCGACTTTCGGGGTCTTACAAGTTGGTATCAAAGCATGATTTGGATTAAACTAGACCCGAGTTATGGTAACACAATACATACTGACGTACTTTAACTTAGGAGGGGGCGATGAAATATAGAAACGGTTGTAGAAACCCAATTTTCACCAACGGGCGAGAGTGACCGTTAAATATAGCCCGCACACGACTGAGACCATGTAAAATGATCTCAATTCCTTCCTAGGCTGTCAAACGACGGGTTTAAGCTATTAGTTGGCGAATCCCAAACTTGAAACATGCCAAAAGGCGTGAATATGTGCGAAATGGGACGAGAAAACATATCTCACGAGCATTGGAGCCTAAACCGTAAAATACGGTGAGACCCAGGGAGTCCCCTGCGTGGTTCCGGCACCTCAGGAGGGGGTGGCCACCGCCCCAGGGCGGCAGCACCACCCACAGTCCAGGGGACCGTGGTGGCACTGCCCTGACCGCGGCGCGCCGCCCGGGTCTTCAACGGGCCGCGGTGGGCTCGCAGTTCCGGCGGCCCGTTGTCCTCTCCCACATGTGTGGGGCCACCCTATTTCACTCCCCTTTGCTTCCTTTCCCCCATTTCAAGCTTCTAAACCCTCCAAACCCCTCCAAAAATCTGATTTCTCTCTCAAATCTTCCTCCCATACACACCAAGCCTCTTCTTCTTCTACATTTCACTCCCACCTCCATCATTTTCCTTAAACCCATCTTAGACAACTCTCCATCTTCCTATTTTCCACTTATTTGAGCACAAAAGCTCTCTTTTGTGTCTCATAATCTCCAAAACCTACAAACCCATCACACCCTTCAAGTGTCTTCACTCCCATGGTTCTTTTTGAGCTAGTTACCACTATTTTCTCCATCTCCGCACTCCTTCCCCTCATGGGAAAGAAGAGGGCGTCCATGGATGAAGCCGGGCCTAGCCGCCCTACCCGTTTAAGGAAGCAGACAAGCGTCGAGGCTAGCGCTAGCGTTGAGCGAGAGCGAAGGACAAAGCGGGATCTCGATCCCCAAATTTCACTCGAAAGATCTCTATCGCGGGGCATCAGACTTGGTAAGTTTTGTGGCCGTATAGTTGTGTTTGAAGCACATGTTGATGAAAGGCTATTTGGGCTATATCCGGTGATGGACCTCTTGTTGGAATCCGGGTGGGGTCCCATATTTGAAGGCAAGTCTCATGCGTGTGAAAGCACTGTCCGAGCCTTCTATTACCACATATGGATCCACTACTGGATCCTCTATAGTTCACTATTCTCGTGGGAAGGCGGGAAGCCATAGTCGATGTAGGTGCGATGGCCCAAATTATGGGAATTGAACGTCGTGAGGTACATGCTAGTGAATCTCGTCTCACTAGTGTGCGAGAAGGAATCACCGCAGGCGGTTTCTTTGTGGCCGACTGGTTCACTGGAAGTAAAGCAATTACCTTCCATCGACCAAGATGATGACAGACTTTCACCTACTCCACCACATATTCACGTACAATGTGTATCCTTGGTGGAGCAACCGTACCGAATGCACTCATTTGATGGACTTCTTGTACAGAGCTGGGCAGGGAGATAAGTTGTATCTGCTTACGTTCGCCCTACTACAGATAATCCAAACGACATGCTTTGTTAGGGAAGATACTTCACTCCCATTCGGCTGACTTATCTGCAAGGTTGCTCGTAATTTCGGCTACAGACTTAACATGGATGAGCTTGCATCGATCCACTTCATTAATGACACTATACTTAACAACATGGGAATTGACACGCTAGAAATATGAATACCAACGGTCTATTTGAATGCTTCCAATGCTTCTGACCTCCCACCTTTGCGTGCACCCACAGGCTTGAGGAAGCCAAATACTGGGTAGATTACATCTTTAAGATGTTGAAGCCATTGCACTGCACTAAGGCAGAGCAAGTTGAGCTAGTCACTTATATATTCGAGAAGGAGGCTAGTTTATGGTGGGATAACATCCTACGAACAGTTCCCCTAGGACACGTGTGGACCTGTGATGCATTTGAGACACGCTTCCATGGGAATTATTTTCCCCTCACTTATCATAATGAAAAGGAGGGTGAGTTTCTTCACCTCCGACAAAAAGGAATGACCATGTCAGAGTACAAAAACAGGTTTACAGAGCTAGCCAGATACACTCCTTTGATCTTGGTAGACGAGCCGATGAAGATGCGGTGATTTTCTAAGGGTCTGTGGCCTGATATCCACACGAAGATGTGTTGCGCTAGCATTCCCAACTATGCTGAGCTAGTGAACATATCCCTGCAAGCTGAGTAGGATGGAGATAGACTGTCCTGTACATGTATGCCCTTGGGCCCGAGGCCTTGACCTGATTTGCCGAATCAACCATTCCTCGGCAAGAGGCCACGTGTCGATTCGCCTCCCAGGCTTACGGCTCCACCGACCCAGTCGAGGTGATCAGATCTGTGGTGCACCAACTATAAGAGGATGGGCTATACAGACACCTATTGCTTTACCAAG
Source organism: Magnolia sinica (assembly GCF_029962835.1). Taxonomy (NCBI): domain Eukaryota; kingdom Viridiplantae; phylum Streptophyta; class Magnoliopsida; order Magnoliales; family Magnoliaceae; genus Magnolia; species Magnolia sinica. The sequence continues at coordinate 76,892,727 of NC_080579.1, read as the reverse complement.
ATGAGGGACAACGGCTTCACGCCACCATAGAAGATCAACTGCCAATTGCCGCAAGTTATATCAGCTCCACCTCTGTGATCTGCACCACCAGTACATCCATTTTTTCGACCACCTGCACCTCGAAGTAGGCCACCTCAATGGCCTATGGCAGCGTAACCTAATCGTTCCCAGCAGGTGTGTGTACATACACTTGCAGCTGAAACACCTGAGTTAGCAGCTGTAGTGCTTTTGGCCTTTGAGGTCACTGCCCACATTCAAGGTACACCTGTATTCCTATTGGTGGACACTAGGTCCACTATTTTGATAGTGCCATGCTCTACAGTCAAGCGTTTGGGGTTGGAAACTACTCTTATGATTGGGGTGAGACTCCTTACTGCCACAGGGACCTTTTCAGACGCTATCAAGATTTGTAAGGATTGCTCGATAAACTTAGGAAGCAGAACAGTGCTCGTTGACCTGATTATTGCCCCACTATGTCATTATGATGTCATCCTCGATATGGACTGACTCATCGAGATGAAGGTAGAGATCAACTGCGATTTTAGATTGGTGACAGCCTATGGACCTGAGGGCGCGACCTTTACTTTCCCAGTTTAGGTCAGTTGGCCCTATCGCATTAGTTGTTATGCTTCCTTATTGGAGAATGTTGATGGTCCAACACTTGGGGACACGCCTGCAGTCCAAGATTTCATAGATATATTTAGGACGATACCTGGACTACCTCCTCGGCGCGAGATCGATTTTACTATCGACCTTGTGCCGGGTGCAACACTTATCTCTTTGCCGACGTATCACATGCCTCCATGTGAAATGGAAGAATTGAGGAGACAGATTGATGATCTGTTGGATTTAGATTTTATACGGCCTAGCGTATCTCCTTGGAGAGTACCCGTATTGTTTGTAAAGAAGAAAGATGGATCGCTGCGATTGTGTATTGATTATCGCAGGTTGAACCAAGTGATAGTGAAGAACAAGTATCCTTTACCTAGGATAGATGATCTGTTCGACCAGTTGAAAGGGGCACAGTATTTCTCCAAGATTGATTTGTAGTCAGGGTATCATCAATTACGTGTCAGAGATGAAGATGCGCAGAAAACAACATTCAGAACCAGTTTTAGGCACTATGAATTTCTCATGATGTCGTTCAGACTTACGAATGCATCGGCCATGTTCATGCACCTCATGAACCATGTGTTTTAGCCGTATCTATACCAGTTCATCATCGTATTTATAGATGATATTTTGATATACTCCAAGAGCCAAAAGAATCACGAACAACACCTGTGAGCAGTCTTCGATACTCTCAGGGAGAATCAATTATTTGCTTAGTATTGAAAATGCGACTTTTGGAAGGAAGAAGTCAAGTTTCTGGGGCACGTAGTATCCAAGGAAGGTATTGCCGTGGACCTCGCTAAGGTGACCGTAGTACAAGACTGGAAATAGCCTAGTTCGGTTACAGAAGTGAGGAGTTTTCTTGGACTTGCTGGCTACTATCGTCGTTTCATCAAAGATTTTTCCAAGATAGCCAGACAATTATCGCAACTCACTCGAAAGGATCTTTAGTTTGCTTGGAGCGAGAAAGCAGAAGCAGCCTTTCAGGAGTTAAAGGACAATCTAACATCCGCACCCGTGCTAGTATTGCCAAAGGGGTCAAATATACTATATACATTGACGTGTCTCGTGTTGGTTTGGGATGTGTTCTTATGTAGAAGGATAAGGTGATCGCCTATGCCTCGCGACAGTTGAGGAAGCACGAAGAAAACTTCTCCACGCATGACCTGGAGTTGGTAGCAGTTATCTTCGCATTAAAGCTCTGGAGACATTACCTCTACGGAGAGGAGTTCGAGCTCTTTTGCGATCACAAGAGCCTCAAGTACATATTCACGCAGAGAGACCTGAATATGAGGCAACGACATTGGATGAAAACCTTGAAGGACTTCAAGTTTGAGGTCTCATACCATCCTGGCAAGGCAAACCTTATGGTAGATGCATTGAGCCCCAAGAAGACAATAGAATTTATAGCTCCGCTGATGATAGAAGAATGGAATATGGTAGAGTTTGTGCGAGACTTCAAACAGAAGCTTACAGTAGAGGAACCATTCGAGAACGTCACACACATCCACTTACGGCCACTTATTGATGACCGAATCATTGTGGCTCAGAAAGAAGACGAACTATTGGTGAAAATGAGAGAGCGAGCAAGTGACAGTGAAGAGTCTGAATAGAGAATTGGTTTAGATGGAGGTTTGAGATACTGTGGCCGCCTATGCGTCCCGAATCTCCATGACTTGAGAAAGGAAGTCCTGGACGCCACTCACAATTCAAGGATGGCAATGCATCTGGGCAGTAAGAAGACATATAGAGACATGAAGCGTTCGTACTGGTGGGACAACATGAAGGCCCACATAGAAGATTATATATCCTGTTGTCTCACGTGCCAGCAGGTCAAGGCCCAGCATCGCCGACCTCTTGGTTTACTTCAGCCCATGCCCATAGCTTGATGGAAGTGGGATTTCATATCTATGAATTTTATTTTTGGGTTACTGAAGACGAGGAAGGGACATGACTCCATTTGGGTGATTGTGGACCGATTGACGAAATCGGCTCATTTCCTCCCGATTAAAGTTTCAAACTCAGCAGATGATTTAGCCAGGCTGTACATTAAGGAGATTGTACGACTGCATGAAGTACCTATGGAGATTGTGTCAGATCGAGACACGCGATTCACGTCCATTTTCTGGACTCGATCCAGGAAGCAATGGGAGTGAAATAGAAGTTCAGTTCCGCGTTCCACCCATAGACCAATGGGCAGACGGGTAAATCAATATTTGAAGATATGTTACGAGCATGTGTGTTTGATTTCAAGGACAATTGGGATGACTGTCTTTCCTATGCTGAGTTCGCTTATAACAACAACATCCAAGTGAGCATTGGCATGGCTCCCTACGAAGCATTGTATGGGCGCCCACGTCGAGCACCACATTGTTGGGCAGAAGTTGGCGAGAAGAGCTTGATTGGCCTAGATTTGGTTCAGGTGACCTCAGAAAAGATTGATATTATTAGGCGTCGACTTCTTGCAGCCTAGAACAGACAGAAGAGTTACGCCGATACCTGACAGCGGCAGCTGAAATTTGAAGTGGGGGCCATGTTTTTCTTAAGGTTTTCCCCCATGAAGGGAGTACTTCATTTTGACAAGAAAGGGAAACTTACACCACGATTTATCGGTCCATTCAAGATTCTAGTCCCAGTTGGTGTGGTAGCATACCGTCTCGCTTTGCCCACACCACTTGCAGGCGTCCACAACATATTTCATGTATCGATGCTGAAGAAATATGTTCCCGACCTTTCCCATATTATCAAATGGGAGCAAGTACAGTTGAGTGAAGATGCTACCTATGTATTGCGACCAACACGTGTTCTTGATAGGAAGGAACAGGTGCACCCAGCAAGGTTATCTCGCTTGTGAAGGTATTGTGGACTCACCACACTGAGAAAGAGGCTACTTGGGAAACAAAAGCCGAAGTCCATAAGAACTACCCTCAGATCCTCGAGGAGTGTGAAAATGTACTAATTTTAGGGATAAAATTTTTCTTTAAGGGGGGTAGATTGGAACGACTTGGAAAAATTCGTACTAAGACCCGAGTACCACATCAGGCAGAAATCCCTAAAGCCGAAGTCCATAAGAAATGCCAACTACATAGCTAATATCCGGTCGGGTGCAAAGCATAATATACATTAAGCTCCCTACTGGACTTGCATAAGGTACTGAGGACATAGCCAATTTCTCGACTTCAGTCTGGGGACACGATTTCTTGTCTAGCTTGGTAGCTTTATCCATAAGCTTTATCCATAGGGGTTTCAACAACTTTTGAATTTTTTATCCTGAACCGCTCTAAGATTTTTTGTATATAGGTTGCTTGAGACAAGCCTAAAAATTTCTTAGGGCGATCTCTGATGATTTTTACCCCAAGAATAAAGTTGGCTTCACCGAGATCTTTCATCTCAAAGTTCGAGAATAGCCAATCTTTAGTCAATATTAACAATTGCATGTCATTACCAGCTAACAGGATATCGTCTACATATAGAGATAGTATCAGAAAAGATCTTCCAGACCGTTTTATATATACACAATGATCTTCATCACTCATCGTCAATCCAAAAGTGGTGATGGCCAAGTGGAACCTCATGTACCACTGTCTTGAAGATTGCTTCAGCCCATTGATAGATTTTAACAACTTGCAGACTTTCTTTAGATGCTTTTGTCCACATAACCCATGGGCTGTTGCATGTATAACTCTAAGTTTAAACTTGTGACAATGGACAAGATCATGCGGATTGAGGAGAACTTTGCAACAGGTGAAAAGGTCTCCTTGTAATCAATGCCTTCTTGCTGTGTAAAACCTTTAGCAACTAATCGTGCTTTATACTTGTCCACCGTACCATCTGCCTTTCTTTTGATCTTAAGTACCCATTTATTACCTATCGCTTTGCGATTGGAAGACAGATCAATAAGTTCCCAGACTTTCTTCTTCTCCATGGAGGCGATCTCTTCATCCATAGCATTTACCCAATCGGCCGAGTTAGAAGATAATAATGCATCCTGATATGAATCGGGTTCATTATCATCAACTGCAATGCAAGAGAATGTTTGCCCCTCAATATCGAAGCATCTTCGGGGAATCAATCCTCTTTCGCTTCGACGTAACTCAGGAGCCTGCTGAGATGTCCTCCCACTGTCCTGGTGAACTATAGGAGCATCTTCATCTTGAGGAGTAGAACTCCCACTCTCCTAAGATACATCGGGTATTTCAAAAAGTTCTATTGGAACCTTTTGCTTCATTCAGCTTGGGTATCTATCTTCAATGAAGGTCACATCTCGGGATTCTATCTCAATCCATCGTCAATGGTCCTCATAAACTAGAACGTATCCCTTTGAATGCATAGGGTACCTAATGAACATGTATTCAATGGTTTTACTATCAAGTTTACCTCTATGTTGAGTAGGTAGCAAAACGTATGCCAATGATCCCCAAGGGCGTAGGTGGGCTAAAGAAGGAGGCCTGCTAGACCACATCTCATATGGAGTCTTAGGAATGGATTTGGATGAGACTCTATTAAGGACGTAGACGACTGTTAACAGTGCGTCTCCCCAGAATATGGTAGAGAGATTGGCTTGTGCCATCATCGATCTAACCATGTCCAATAGTGTCCTATTCCTTCTCTCTGCAACACCGTTTTGTTGTGGAGTGTAAGCCATTGTGTACTGCCGAACAATTTCAACGTTTTCACAATATGATTTAAACGTTTCAGATGTATACTCGCCACCTCTATCAGATCGAAGGGTTTTAATCTTTTTCTCAAGCTGATTTTCCACCTCAGCTTTATATTTAAGAAAACAATTAAAAACCTCAGATTTGTGTGAGATGAGATACACATATCCATAGCGCGAGTAATCGTCAATGAAAGTGACAAAGTATTGATATCCGTTTCTGGTATGTACATTAAAGGGTTCACAAATATCTGAATGGATTATCTCTAGTATGCCTTAGACCTAGCCGCTTTGGGAAATGGTTTCTTCAATGTCTTCCCGGACACACAATGTTTACAAAATGACAAATCAACTTTGGATAAGGAGTCTAATAGACCAGAACGTACTAGTCTTGTCATACGATCCTTTCCGATGTGACCTAACCTCGCGTGCCATTTTTGAGATTCAGATACTACATTTTTATTCGACATAACAGATAAAGCAAGATAGGCATTATCACAATCTACATCTAGAATAAATAAATCTGAAATTAAATTTTCCCATGCAAAGATGAGGTTATTCTGTCTCAAAGAAACTCTAGTCCTAGAAAATCGAATATCAAAACCATCAAATAATAACCTAGAAACAGAAATTAAATTCCGACGCATCCCCGGTGCAAAAAGAGTATCACGAAGGATTATTGTTTGCCCTATGCGCGTACGGAGATGGAGAACGCCAATCCCTAGTACGTCTTCAATAACGTTATTGCCCATGTACAACTTGTAACTTCCTTTGGCTACAGGCTGAAATTCCTCGAGTCCTCGACGACTTTGTGTCACGTGCTATGTTGTGCCTGAATCCAAAATCCACTCGTTAGATATAGAATCAACGGAAAGGATTTTAGAACAAACGCCTACATACAAAGTATCTTGTGATTGAGAAATTACCGTCTTTTTGTGGGCACACTGCCGAGCATAATGGCCGAAATTTCCACAGACAAATCAGATTATTTTTATCTTTTTCTGCTTCTTCTTTCCATTCTCCTTCTTGAGATTTGGAGCAGGTGTTGTGGACTTCTGTTCTTAATTATTCTTCTTCGCCTTCTTGCGAGCTTTGAACCGTTTATTATTAGCTTTTCGCTTATGGGTCTCTGCTACAAAGGCCTTGGCCGAACTTGACTGAATTGCATTCATTTCAACCTCACGTACCAAGTGGTCACAAAAGTCTTTGAACGTAGTGATTGAATCAGTATGGTTCAGAATTCTTTTGATTTGGGCCCAAGATTCAGGCAAGGAACGGTGTATGGCTATAATCTTCTGATTTTCAGTCAATTTGCACCAACATTCCTAAGGGCACCTATCATTTGCTCCATCTTACGAATATGATCTTTAATGGGACAGCCGACAGGCATCCTGTACTCCTGAAATTCCAATTCCATTGCCCTAACTCTCGCATCTGACTTCTGCGCATAGGCATCTGTCAGTGCTTCCCAGATTCCCTTAGCGGTTTCATGCACTTCATACGTAGGTATGAGTTCTTTGTGCATAGTGCTTAGAAGGACATTACGGGCTGAACGATTTTATTTTCACCACTTATTATAGCGAGTCATCACAACCCTATGTTCTTGTAAATTTCCGTTTTCAGCCAGGATGGGTTCCTCTTGAACTACATCGAGTGTGTGAGATATATCGTCCTCATCCAGAAGGCATCGTACTGCGCGGGACCAGTCTTCGTAGTTGTTGCCGTCGAAATGTTGTCCTTTTAGCTGTTCAGCGATTAACGCTTTGGTGGCCATCTCTACATTGCATGAGTATCACTACTTAGCTATGATCTAAGGTATTGACACTAATCATCAACATTTCTACGTGTTATATAAATTTTCAAAGTATAAAAGCAGTTAACACATCTTAATGAGATCTGAAAGTCCACATACCCGAATGGGCGGTGTAGAACAATCAAGTTCTCTAATTAAGATGGGTTTAATACTTTTATAAGAATAAGTTTATAAAATGTGCAACCTACCATTACTTAGTTGCATACATCATTTGGTGGAGGAGAATAAACTCCCACTCAGGTTATGCACAACCTTTATATGTGTATAGGGAGTATCTAAGTACTAAGTTTTTCTATATTTTTTAATGAAAAATAAGGAGGCTTAGATCTAAACACATCAAGCCGAATATTTTCATGCATATTAACATCATCATCAGAAAGAAAAAATCAAGTGCTTAGATATAAAGAGAGTACAATCTTCACCTGTGATCATGACCATTAGTGATGGATCCGATCATTACCATTAATGATCATTGTTGATGATGGATCCGTTCATCAACATTGATCATCATGGTTGATGATCGTTTCGTTCACTAATGAGCTCTAGATCAATAGTGAAGAAGAATGGAAACAACATTCATATTCATGATTTTTAGATCAAATCTAAAAAACAGGTATAAAGTAGTAGCATGAAATAAAAATAAATAAATAAATAAAAAATTCAAGATTCAGGTGGGCCACATCATTCTAGCTTATATCTCTCAGGACCATCTTAAAAAATGGTGGTTCGACTCATTTAAAACTGTTGGGCACATTAGGCCTGAGTCAGCAGTCAGCACTGACCCGTACCCCAGGTTAACGTAGTACCCTCCACTCTAGGAACCAAGTAGCCTAGGCTTTCGCCCAAGTTACATGACTCAACCGCTCATCTTAGAACAGCCGAGCTAGCAACACTGACAGGACCCTTTTCTACGGACCCAGGCCAACCGCCCTCATCATCTCAATAAAAAAAATAATGGGATATTAAAACCATCTGATTCCTGTGATTTTTGAGTAGCGGATGGGTACTGGACCTAATGGAGGGTTCCTATACACTTAGCCCACCAGAGCATAACTCTTATCTTATTTGGCAGGTCATTATAAATGCACCATAGTTGGATTTCGGTGTAGCAAACACACTCCATTCATGTGGGTCCAGACTATGGGTGTGACTCATCCAAGTCGACTTGGTCATAATTGGATCCAATCTTGTTCAATTGAATTCAATCAGACTCCAATCAAACTATGCCCAACATAGATCCATGGATAGGATCTGATACGACCCTATGAATCCATATCCTCCAGTTAAGTGGACCATGTCTTAGATGATTTCATGTCCACAATTCCCTTTCATCAGAAGTTCCAAACTATCCCAACACATTACCCATGATGGCCAAGATGAGTTTTCAGAAACACTCCATGAAAAAAGAATGCCCATGCGCCTGATGGATGGACGGTTTGGATTCATCTTATACCATGTGATCAGACCCACATAAATAGCTGACGTCACCATGGCTGATGTTATGAACATCAGTTAATCCGTTTCTGCAACAGCAGTGGTGTAGTTCAATACAACATGGATATTGCTGGTATGATGTATATCAACCAATCCTCCTTTCACATTCACGGTAGCTATTTATTAGTAGTGTATTACGATACAACAAGTGTTGCTTGTAGCTGATATGAAGCACATCAGCCTATACGACAGTCATATATGACACATGGGCCCACTTGTACATCAGCCATATATAACACGTGTGTACATCAGTCATATATAACACATGGGCCCACTTGTACATCAGTCATATATGACACATGGGCCCACTTGTACATCAGCCATATATAACACGTGTATAGCCATATATGACACATGGGCCCACTTCTACATCAACCATATATAACACGTGTGTACATCAGCCAATTCGTGTGCATGTACAGCTGCCAACACATGTATACAGCTGCCAACTCATGTGCATGTATCCAGCAGCCAATTCGTGTGCATGTACAACAGCCAACACATGTATACATCATCCAACAATATCCAATTCGTGTGCATGTACAACTGCCAACAATGTATACATCATCCAACATGTGTAATCATGGGACTGATGTGTGAACACGTGTACACATGGGTCTGATGTGTACACGTGCACATCACTCAAGTACTTATGTTTACACGTATTTAAGTTGAGATATGTCACAAGCAATTCATGTACACGTGTTGTAGTTGAATACAACAACTTATGTATACCATTCGTAAAACATGGATTCCAATCCAAAAAAAAAGGATGGGTTACTTACCTTTTTAGATGAATATAATCGGAGATCCGCCGTTAAATATGCTCTGATACTACTGTTGGGAAGCGCGGAAGGTGAGCCCTCAAGATCTGATGGTCTACACGATGTTTGGAACCTTTACAAAGCAAAAGATTGACGCTCCAACGGCCCGCCTATCTACTACTGGAGCAGATGGAACTATTCACACCTCTGATCCTACGGTATATAGTGGCCCCGGATCGCGATCTATGAATTAGATCGTCCCAAGGACAAGCCAGAATGGACAGACTCTCGTGCACAATATTTTTCTCTCTGTATACTCTCAGTATTTTGTATATTTTCTAATGTGAGAGAGAGCGCATGCCTTTTTATAGGAAAGGAGGGGAGTTTGGATGAGACCATATCATCCGGTCTTATCCCTATCTCCTATCATAAATCAAATTCAATTTTGAATTTGAAATATAACAGAAAAGGAAAAAGGCCGGAAGATGCCTAAACTTATGGGACCCACCCACTAGTGATTGCTCACCAGTGGGCCCCACCGGCCTACGTCCAACACTTGCCGTCTGGTGGGCCAATTGGGGTGAGTGAAATAGGCATCAGTTTCGGGATTCTTTAGGCTCAAGTGAGGCTTTAGTGTTGTCCTTATGATAGTGTCCATTAATGAAAGTTGATCTCGATTGTGTAAAGTCAGTTCTTGGGTTGTAGTCCCTTAGGGTTTTCCTTGTATTCTTTTCCTGCCTTGCTTGCAAGTGGGCCTCTAATAAAATTTCCATTAATCATCAAAAAAGGGAAAAAAAAAACATGCTTGATGTGGGGATGTAATAGGTTGATGTAATTATGTTAAGTGGTTACTTTTCATTAATTGGATGATTAGGTCTGTACGTAGTCTCCAGCTCATTAGATGAGTTGGTAGAGATTGTAGTGTGTGTAAGTTATCTGGGGTTCAATCCCTAGGTAGTGTAACCTAAAAAAAAAAGGTTTGTACGTAAATGTTGATTAGAATTTTCTACAGTGGTTTGTTGGGGACATGTTGGTGTGAATGAGGGTCATGATGGGAACAGAAAGGAAATGCGTCATTAGCTTTGAAAGCACGTTGGATTGCAATCTCATGTTCTATGACCTCATTGAAGGAATGAATGTATAGGATTGGCAATTAAAAGCATATTTTAGGTGCAAGGGTATAGATGAATGTGGAAACAAGGGTTTGGTCAATGACTGTAGTTGGCTACCTAATATGCGCAACTATTATAAGAATTGAGGGAATATTTCATTTATTTTTGTTTAGGGTTTGCTAGATCATTTAGGATGACTTGGTTTCTAGGTTACACTAATTGTTCAATGAAGAATCATGATCATTGCATGAGGTGGAGTGACTCGGGAAATGAGCAAACCGTGTGAATTCAAGGCTGACCAAACTTTGGGAGAGAGTTGCATTTGGAAGGCATCATTGTGTTGAATGATTGCACATTTTATTAGGAAAGTTTGTATGTGAATGCGTGGATTTCTGGTTTCATTGCATTGGGTAAATTGTGGGATGGTAAAGTTGGAAGGGAATTGGGCGGATGTGTATGTCCCTGGAGAGCGTTTGGCTCTGAGCTATGGATATTGAGGTCAATTGAGTTGTTGTGTTACTACTTACTAGTAATTTGAACGTGTTCTCAAGTTGTCTTAGGAAGGCTAGTGGCTTGCTCAAGTGGTGATCTAGGAGAGTTAGCTATAATTGGTGGCCCAACGGTGTTGACAGAAGTAGATTTGGATTGTCCGGTGTGGATGGTCGGGGAAAAGTAATCAGAGGTTGGTTTTAATACATTTATGGCCCGTTTTGAAGCTTGTATTTGGAATACATTGGAATCCAAATCATAATTACATTGGAATCAAGGTGATTCACAATCCTTAGTTGTATTTGGCATAATGCATTAGAATCAAAACCTTCTGTTTGGGAGCTTGTATTTGGAATGCATTAGAATTCTTTCATATATTCACAATACCTGAATTTGATTAACTAAATAATCTTTAACATCCTAAATTATTATACATGTGATATTTGACAAAATGATTGTAATAAGCCCATTGAAATATATACCTTGGCAAAAAATGAGAAAATTACTTGCCTTGGGTGGGCCACAAATGTAAGGATGGCAAATGAGCGACTCATCGACGGTTTTTAACCGGCCATTTAGATGTCCAACATTTGAATAGTTCGGATCATTCTACTAATGTGATTCTAGTGTTGTAGCCGTTCATTGGATTGTTTTGGGGTATCATAAACGTGCCATGTGTACAATGGATTAGTGGCTTTGCAACACCTTTGCTACATGTGCGACTCTCTCGAGGAGCCCAAAAAGGCATTTCGCTTGGGTACACCCACATCACAACAAAAAGGCGAGACTCTAAAGCACACAAAAAATGTCTATTTCAAATACCTTGAATTTAATTTACCTCCAATTGCAAACACAAAAACCAGCATGTTGGATTCGAAATACACCCATTTCCTCTCAAATGCAGGCTGCCGACTGACCCCCTAAGAGGTCTAGAATGCAGTTTTCTATGACAAGGGTGTCTAATTGGTGGTAGAGCGCATCTAGTGTTTCTTCATAGGGTGAGGAAATGCTAGTCATTTGGGTTGGAAGATCGGGTTCACGCATGGGTTGTTGGGTTGTCGGTCGACATTTGAAGTGCTAGCGTGATGCAATGTTATTGCAGATTTGTTGTGGGCATGTCATGGGGGAGGGGTGGGAAAATCTGGGAAAGGCCTTTGGAGATTGCTTATTCTGGCGATTTGGTAGTCTATCCAGGGGGAGTGCAACATGCGTTGCTTTCTTAATAGGAGTCTCTCATCCTAAGAAGTGATTAGGGAGATTAATTGTAATATGGTGGGGGTGGGCTTCTTATGTAAAAGTAATTAGTCCTGTTAGCCTCTCCTCTTTCTCAGAGTTGTAGAGCTGGGTTGTATTCTTTTGTGGGGGTCTCTCCTCTTCTTTGAGTTGTAGAGCTGGGTTGTATTCTCCTTGCGCCTTTGCGCTTCTTTCATAATTTTTTTGGTTCTCTCTCAAAATAATGTTATCGCAGATTTCAGAAATGGATCCATACATGATTTTGCCTTTTCTTGATTTATTGAGACCATTTAGGCAAAAAATGGAGAAAAAAAGGATGATGACCTAGAGTTTTTAGAATGTGAGGAACAATATGGGTGATACTTTGTGTGCCAATTGGAAACTAGAGGAGAACCGTTCTTTTTTATTTTCAAGAAAGAAGAAATATATTTATGTGAGCCTAATGAAAAAGTCAACAATTTGAATGAAGGAATTGAATAAGTGAATCACGATCACCATAAAACAAGCAAAAGTGATCCAATCAAATTTAGTGTATCAATCGATTTGGCAATAAAGAGAGTAATAGATAGTATAAATGTGTTAAGATAAATAGTTTGATTGAATATTGCCATTAGGCATATAGGAAATATTTGACTACTAGATCAAATGCAAGTTTTAAGTGCTCAATGCATGTGTGTGTGTCAGAGGAGAAGTATTATTATTATTATTTTTTACAATAGCACATAATAGAGAACAATATTCAGATTCTTAAAAAGAAAATAAATAATAGAGAACAAAATTTAGATCCTAAGTAATATGTCTAAGTTATTCAAAAGAGAAATGAATCCAGATTTTTGAAAAGATTCAATAACTAAAATCTAGTATCACCTAGAACCAACGAAAGATAAATATTACAATAGAAAGGCATGATGATTTTGATTTTTGATTTTTTTTTTTTGTTTTTTTTTTTGACAGGATTTGCTGTAAATTCTTGTAAAGAGGTGATCATTGTGTCATACAGGATATCCATTATAAAAGGGGTTTTTCTTTAGTTTAATAGGAGAGTGAGCCCTTTCTTAAGAGAGGTGGGACATTAACTTCCCAATATGCCTCAATGGAGCGATCTCTGAGAAGTATTGGGGTCAAGGGTGTTGGAGGTATTTGGGGCAGGTGAGGGTTTTTAATGGTTTCCCTTTTTTATTTAGTATTTTTGAAAAGCAGTATTTACAGATTACCCATCCATCCAATCATGGCCAAGGAAATGGATAATCTATATTAACTTTAATCGAAAAGGTCCAATCATTAATCTAGACTATCCATTACATCAATCCCACATTTGAGTTTGTTGGGTTGTGTTTGTTTGTTTGTTTATTATTATTATTATTATTATTTTTTTTGTGTGTTTTGGTTACTAGTGAGGGATCAAACCCCATATAACTCCCGCACACTACACCGTCTCTGAGCTCAACTAACAAGTCGGAGACCACCTTTTGGAAGGTCCAATAATTAATCTAGACTTCTCGTGGGAACTTTTGAGTTCCTCCTTTTGGAAGAACTTTTTCTATTACAACACCGAGTTCATAGAATTGTGTTGCCGCCGAATACTGCCAAAGGTGAAATCCCAGGCTCTTTAAGTTGTTGGACACCAAACATTCAAAATAAAAAGTTTCCTTGAGACTCAAGGCTACAACTATCACTGGTTTGGACTTGTCAAGTCTTCAGGCTGATTTGCTTTATATCGGGCTTCGGTTTGCATCAGGCTTGAGAGTTGGGCTTGGGCCTAATATTGAAGCCCATTTATTTATTAGCCAGCTCGAGTCATGTCTAGAAGACCATTGGTTCGGTTTAGGCCTGGTCTTGCCGAACCTTAATGCGGCCTTTTCAGTGTGGAGGGTGTGTAACATTGTTATACCTTGTGCACTTAGGAGCTTTAATTTAGTAAAAGTGCCCCGTCTCTTCTCTTAATATTGTATCTTGTGCAGTGTTTTCATGTGTGATCGCACATTTGCATATGTGATTGCATATGCGCACACTGAAGTGGAAATTGCATATGCGACGGTGGCGTATGCGATTGCATATGCCACATGTGCGAGAATATGCGATCGCATGTGCGATGTATGCGATCACATCTTCGCCAATGATAAAAAATCTGACCGTTGAGATTTTTTTTTAAAATATTCCTTTTAGTCTATAAAAAGGCATTCAAAACACTCTTACGTGCACTCAAAGTTCAAACTCTCTCTATCTCTAGCTCTCTACTCTCTTACACTCTCTCATTCTTTCTTAAATAATTCCAAGGCCCAAGCTCCATGTTACTTTCAAGTTTAAAGTTTCAATCAAGGGACAATGATTCAAAATTCAAGAATCAAAAAAATAAAGCAAGCAAGATTCAAGAATACATCGAAATTGAACTCTTTTTCTATTTTTTCCAAGTTCTAAATAATATAATTATATTCACACACCCGCCACTCTCTCTTTCTATCTCTCTTTCTTTACATTCAAGAGTCAAGAGACTCAAATCGCATATTCATTTTTTTTTTCCTTCTTATTTTCCCCCTATTTTTCTGATTTTTTTTTTTAATTTTTGAAAAAAAAAATAAAATGCGATCGCATATGCGCACAGGCATATGCAGTCGCACATGATCGCATATGCAATTTGACAACATGATCTTGTGTTTTCCTTTGTTTAGTTTGTTTTCAAAGGTATTGGAGCCTGTTATCTAATGGGTACTTTAGGACCTTTCTTAATAAAATATCTTGTGGGTTCTCTTTGTTTTGTTTGTTTCCCAAGGCATCAGAGCAGGTTATATCTTATCTAGCTAGTTTGTTATTCACCTCTTCTTCTCTGTCATCCAACCTAGTTGAATTGTGGGGCTATAGGTGTGGGACTTGTGTGCCCTAGAAAGCCAATGATAATGATAATGATAATCATGCATCTTGTGGAATATGTCATTAATGCCATATTTAATGAGTAGGATGCTTTAAATGTTTATATTATCTCTAGGGTTAAAGAGAGGATTCCTTTGTGTCCATAGGTAATATGAGAGTGGACGGGACAACCATTGGTGATGAGAGAGTTGTGATTCATGAGTGTCAAGCATCCTAAACTTTCAGGACCACCTTAACAGGTTTGAGTTACATGTGATCCTGTTTTGTGGTCATTCCGTCTGATGGGAACCACTGACAAGTTGGGATGGACACTCTACCATTGGTTACATTGTGTCTTTGCCCTAGCCCATGCGAGAGTATGAGTATTTATTATATTCATAGCTTGTGCTTAGGCTCGGTTGAAAGCTTGCATTAGATGATCGTATTAAGCGTTCGATCTGGGAGGCCTACCATGTCTGGATCATACTGTCTTGATCATGTACTAGTTCTGTCCATTCCTTTGGCTTGAGAACGTATTGGGATTTTGAGGTCTTAGTATCCTGTTCATTAGCTCACCCATGCGAGATTACAATTGTGACTGACGGACAGTGTGATTAGGTGCACACATTTAAGATCATTGTTTGCAGTATCGATAGGTACTGGCTGATATATTGTCTGGTACTATCGGTATCAGGGCAGCGACACCAAACAGTTCAGAAGTTACCAAACTTCCAGGTATCAGTCGATATTTCGGTAAATATTGTAATGCATTATTGAAGTATCGATTATTTTCAAAACATTGCTGATATATTGTTGGTATCGAGACAGTGCAAGTCCCTTTTGAAAAATTTAAAAAAAATCTAGGAAATGAAAAAAAAAACCCAATTTCTCTCAAATCTTTTGCTTCTGATCCCTTTCTAAAAAGAAAAAAAAAAAAACAACCCTTTCTGATTTTTTGGAGAGATGGCGGTTTGGTGTGGAAATCGAGATTGGAGTGTGGGTGGGCTGGAATATCAAATGGTGAGGGATTAATTTTTTTATTAGTTTGTTTTGTTGCAAATCACTATAACATAGACTACATCCATGGTTTTGTATGGTCAATCATGGATGATTTCAACCTCCGATTTGCGAATTTGGGGATTTTTTTTCCCATTTCACCTTTACTTGTAATCGGAGTGGAAAAATCACATTAGAGCGGTTGGAGTTGATCTACAGATTGACAGAAGTTTTTGGAATTTTTGAAAAGGATATTTTCTTAATTCAAATATAAAAATAATTAGAAATATTTTTTTTTTTCAAAAATTCCAGATTGATAACCGGTTATTTAAGCCCTAATAATCACGTGCTTACAAGTGTTGGCTGATCTTAATATCAATAATGCTTTGATTCTCGAATTTGGAAAAATTGGGGAAATATGAAAAATTTCCCATTTCATCCTTGTAACTTGCAATTAGAGTGTGGAAAAATGGTGTTAGCATGGCTGGAGGCTGATCTACAAATTGACAAAAGTTTTATGGATTTTGATTTTTTTTTTTTAATATATATTTTTATTTCTGTTTTGGCTTTTGAATGTGTTGCTTATATTTTCATACACGTCTTCTTAAGATTTATAGTGGTATGAAGTGATTTTGAATATGGTTGTGTCACTTCTGTCAAATAGTGCATAGTTTAGGACCCTATGGAAAGGGAACTTATTATGTGAACTTATTTTTTGTAATCTTTTGATTTCTAAGTGTGTAATGATTTATTTTTTAATATCCCTTGAAGTTCCATTGAAAATTTGTAACTTCCCAATGTTTCCCAAAAACAACTATACATTAGGCGATACATCTGATATTTCCCATGCGATATCCGATATATTTCTGTACCCCATCGACATTGATACTGAAAACACGGTTTAAGATGCAGTTGAAACTACATGTTCCAACATAGGATCCACTATTTTGCTAGAAATGCTTTAGTGGGTCAAATCTTGGTGATTGAATCGTCCACATAGTTGTTTTTAGCTGGACCCAATGCTTAAATGGTCTTTTGATACTTTTCCCGAATGTTTTTAATTGTTCATTTTTTGTTTTCACCATTAAAAACTGTTTTATGAACGTGATGGATATGCGATGGTTGAGATCTTATTGTCCATCTCTCGGGGGCTTGCATGGGATTTATGGGCAATGATAGATGTAACATCCTGAATTTTCACAGTTTTGGATTTTAAAAAATCCTTAATTTTTTTAAATATGTAATTAACTTATATTATCACCTATTGACCATTAGCACTTAATGTCAATTTATACACGGGTGATACTAGTAAAGAACCGCACAAGTCCGATTAATCAACCGTAGGAAGTCAACGAATCCGCCCGATCACTTGAACATCAAGTTTAACCCCATGATTTACTTACGTAGGACCCAAATCTAACCGACCCATCGCTAACTAATCAAGACAATCATAACTAAATTAAAGATCTAACCGAAGCTGAGTTAGATAAGGCCCGGATCTTAACTAATAGACCAAATCAACCCTGTTACTCTTTTAGCCTAAAATCGACACTTTAGAGTAATCATGACCAAATCTCCACTTTCACTAGTTATAAATAGGCCACACTATGAACATAGTTAATCCAAACCCTAATCATTACCTACGAGAAATCTCAATACCTAATTCATTCCAGAAATGCCCCGATTTTCCAAACAAGCCCTAGACTGCTCGTTGGTGGGCCACTAATTCCAAAACTATAGAATAATGTCTGTCTTAGTGGGCTTGACATCTATCGTGGGAGTCGGATTTAGGTACTATCCAGAACCGCTCAACTTGAGCCAAAGCACGGGTGCATGAGAAGTGCAAATACCATAAAGGAAGAAGCTGAAACTTAAGCGAATTGCATCCACTCTTATGTAAAGTTGAGGATTTCAAAGCATCGGTTTATAACCAAACTTCACATGTGGAGTAAGGATATTTTCCCACTCATATTCGTATAACCGCAGCCCTGATCGACATCGGTAACCATCTGTCGATCGGCGCATCCAAATGGCGGGCCGATCATATCTATACGTAGATCATCATTAGGGCTAACTATCTTATGGTGTATATCAATATGTACACCCCATAGTGGGCCTTAAAGGCTAAAAAAACCCCCCATAGGGCTAGTATAGTAAAAACCCAACCCTTAGGGCCATTTACACTAAATCTGGCACTATATAAAGACCTTATTTGGGCACCCCCTCCTCTTATTCGAATTTCATGCCCTAGAGCAAGAGTAAAAAAAAAATGGAGAAAGGGAGAAGAAAAGGGGAGAAAGGAGAAGAGAGAGACCTTGATGTGTGGGTGTTGGTGCACTTCCGCCCTCTCATCCCCTCTTTAACCACCTCACCGTAACTGGAGTTGTCGTTGGAGCTTTCCTGACAATGGTTGAAGGTAAGTGTTGAATCTCAAATATAATTTAGGGTTTCAATAGTTGTTTATCGTAAATATCATAAGCTTGTATGTTTGTTTAGGTCTTTCAACAATTTTTTTTTTATAAAACCTAACCCTATAAGCTCAAAATCGAAGATTCCTTCTTAAAAGTGCGGACTATTATTCTTAGGTGGCCTAGCACCAATTTTAGTATGAATCTAATGATTATGTTTGATTGGGTGATGTATTTGGATAATCTAGAGAAAATTTAGGCAAGACTTTACATTTTAGATCCTCTTAATCAATATGGAATGATTATGGAATGTTTGTTGTTCCTCAACATGATTGGGCATGAATTCGGTGATAACATGTTCGTTTATTACTTGATTCTTGTGCGATGATTCCTTATAGCTTGTATGATACATTAATCCCTGTTGTATATGTGAACTTGCATAAGTCCTTGATGCATGTTGTTGCTAGCATTAATCCTTGTTGTATGTTCGTGCTATGAATAATGTCTAACTCTTGATCTCTTCACCAAACCACATGGCACACATACACATTTATTTCGTAATTATTAGAAATCACATTTATAGAGAAATCTGAATTTTTGGGTGGTTGTATGAGTGCATGATGTCACTTGTGTTAAATGATAACATACCGTGGAGTGTATTTAATACCTTCGAACCCCCTGGTTGGTCAAGAAATTGAGGTGAGAAAGGGTGGTCTCGTTGGTAGGACCATCCTGCAGTTGAACCAACGGATTTAGGCGTATGCGAACGGGTGACAGTAGTTGGAGTACATTGGTCGCTTGTATCCAATGTCGTTTGTCACGTACTCGCCTGAACTCGCAAGGTCTAGCCCACATACTGACCAACCATGTTTGTTAACCCTATCTTCTCATGCTTGTATACAACTTGAAATACCCTTCAACCATTCAAGTCCATTGATAACCATTTGAAACCGATCCATTTACTCAAGAGCTGGGCATGGTGGAATGGGACACTGTGTCCGAGCTGTCGCCCCACGTTGGGGTGACGAGCCTCCCATAGTGATCGCGAGCGATCCCTCTGCTTAGTACTCTTCATGTGCTTGAAGTCAGGGATAGGGAACTCGATGGGATTAATGATCGCGGGATCTTGGCCTCCCACATTGAGGGGCCTTAGCCTCACAACCAGTTGAGGGCATAGATATCGTGGGGTATACTAGTTTTTCCAATCTGTTGGATGAACGGACTTAATTAAATACTTGGCTAACATGATTACGATTGCATCGCATTAGCTAGTATTTGGCAACTCGACAGTTGAGGTCGCAATGAGAGAGTGTTGGTCATATGCGATCGTTAGTCGGAGTCGCTCGAGGGAGTGTTATTGTGTGGTCATGCATCATATCATTTCTCATGCACATGCATTAACAAGATTAGTTAAGTGTTTATGAATGTTTACCTTTCATTAAATTCATATTATAATTGATGTTTGTTGTAACTTAAGACTAATAGCACCCACTGAGTTGATCACTCACTCCCACTTTGGGACAGTGTTTTAAAAAACTAAGCAGACTCTTTAGTAGTTGCAGGTGATGCTGAGTACGAGGAGCCTTGCAATGCGAGTCTAGATGAGGAGGACTAGTTGTCCTTTTCTAGTTGATGGGCGGTTCGCCGTAGATATCGCGGGCGGACTTGGGTCGCTGAGTAGGGGACTCAGCGCATCATTCTTTTTGGACATATCATTTTTTTAATAATTTTGTTGGGCAACGCCTTGTGTGACCCATTGTTATGTTTTTGGACTTATATACATTTAGTCATTTCCATTTTAATAGACTTGTTGTGATTGCGAATCATGTTCCAAATAATTCCATACTGCTCATTAACCCGAATTAAACATAAAACAGTAAAATTGGTTATAAGTGATACCCGAGAACTTGAGAGTCGAGTTTATGCATGACCCTTAATTTTTAGGGTGTTACAAGTTGGTATCAGAACAATGGTTTGGATTAAATTGGGTTGTAGATTATGAACTCGCCATATCGCATTCGCTGACTTAGGAGGGAGCGATAGAACTTAGAGACATTTATAGGATCCTGGGATCATGCCATTTGGCAAGTCCGAGACTAAAATGTTAGGGTTTATGAATAAAAAAGGCTTAGACGACGCCGTGGACCATGAACTCACTAACGATTCCGCTGACTTGAGAGAAAACGCAATAAAGAAATAGAAATGCTAGGAACCATCCTAGGCACTGAACCGACCATCTTAGACGGAAGGCAAGACTTCCAAGGAGTTAGGATTGGGGAGTGAGAGAGGGTAGTCATGCTAGGAAATGGGTCCGAGAGTCTTACAGTACCTCAACCCATTGAGAGGAACGAGCCAAAATTGAATGATTAGATGGTCGAAACCATCGTCCTAGACCAAATGAGCTAATACCGGGCTGAACTTGATAGTTCCGACCCATTCGGGGATGAAGACTTAGGGGTGAACAAAGATTTACTGGAAATAGTAAAAATGTAGAGGAATTGGATGTTGGCTACTAACCAAGAGGAATCTTGTGAAACAACTAGGCTCCTTGCGTAGATCCGCTTCTCCTACCCCAAAATCATATATGGTATGTCCCGGGGGGCCTTAACCGCGCCCGGGAAACCATGAAATAAGTGGACCCTGCCCAAAAAGCAGTGGGTCGGTGGGACCCCGTCCGCGCGCTCCCTTCTGACCGGCGTGACCCCGCCCAGTGGGTGTTACCCCCGCTGGACTCTCCAGCAACTCAGCGGGACCTCGTCCAATTGGCGTGGTCCCTGCCCGGCCTCCAATGTGGGGTCCTCCCCCTTTTGAAATGTGTACATGTGTGGGGCCCACTCTTATAGCAATTTAAAACCCCTAGCACTTCTTTTATATCCCTCCACCACCCTTAATTCTTCCAAATCTCTAAGAAAACTCATCTCACTCCATCTTTCTCCAAAACCATTCTTGTCAACCCATTTTCAACCCTTCCTCAAATCCCATTTCTGCAAACCCATTCACAAATTCTCCCCACTCCATCACTCTCAGATCCCATTCACAAAATCCAACACCAAACCCCATTCTCATGTCCATTTCCAAACCCATTCTTCAAATCCCTCCTCTCCAACAAACTCCCATCTCTTCTTCCTCATATCCAACCCAAACCCAACCACCAACACTCACTTTCAAACCATACCCCTAAGACCATTCTTAACAAAGCCCTCTCAACCCATTTCCAAAATACATTCCCCAAATCATTCCTAAACTCATTCTCAAGTCCTCCCCAAAACCATCCCTAAAATCTTTCCTCTAACGATCCACCTACCTTTCTCACACCCAATCCTTCCTAGCTGAGGGAAATGACATTCCTAGATCCTAGGAATAATCCTCGGTGATTAAATTAAATTCTTATGTTTAGTATATTTTACTATTTCAAATAATTTATAACTTGACGAATTAGACTTCTTAAGTAGGGTTTCGTTTCATTGCTTAAGAATTTGTGAGTTCATATTTGAAGTGGACTTTACTAAAATATTTTGGATTCTTATTCTCTTATGGATTCAAAGTTCATACCACTTTAAGGAGATAATGTTCTTCCTTTTTCCTTTTCTGCGGCATTCCTTGTGTCACCATCACTCCAAACCTCCAGAATACCTTAAAACTTTCGATTCTTACTACTCAATTAAAATTTATGAAACCAAAGCGTGATTTGCCCATAACTCACTAACCATAGGATCAAAATGGTAATGTTGAGAGGAACCTTAAGTTCCTGAAAATATTTCTAGGATAGTCGTTTGATCATAGGCACCGTGGGAGACTCACCACCCACAAAAATATTATAAATGTGAAACTTGAACTTTTTAATAAAATTTGATATCTTCCAAATGTTAAGAATAATCGGACTACAGAATTACAGAACAATACATTTGCGAAGTATTCGCGGCTTAACCTAATTCTCGATCCTGGTTGAATACCAACGGATTCACTGCTTTAACCGAGCAGAAGACCAGGATCTACCAGGACTAGTGTAACATCTTGAAAAAATCTATACTAAGACCTGAGTATCACCTCAAGTAGAAATCCCTAAAGACCGTATACTGTGGAAATTAGATGAAAATTAATTAAGTATTAAACTAAATTAATCAGTGGATTAGTTTGAACGATTATTTATGCGAACTGCAAGACCTAAAACTATTAAAATTGCTAACTTAACATTACTTGAAAACTTAGGAGAAATCTCAAAACCCAGTTGCTCTCGGGAGCACATGGAAACTCCGTATCGGACCTGGACTGCACATTGAAAGTTTGATGACCGCGAAACTATAGGGTTATGATCGTCTTACTGGGCTTGACAACCATGGTGGGAATCGAGCCCCAATAGTATCCAGGAACGCACAACTTGAGTCTTGAGTGAAGTGTGTGAGAAACGTGAATATCTTTAGAAAATAAACCTAAACTTAAGTGAATTAGACCATTCGCATGTGGGCAAAATTAAAGGCTTTAGACCATCAGATTCTGACCTAAATACACTCATGGGTCAGGAAAATTTCGCTACTCATATCCGTATACTTGTGGCCCTGATCGAGTGACAACGACCGCCGATCTGATATAGGTCCGTCACTGTCAATCTGCCTATCCAATCGCACTGAAAACCCAGTCCTGGCTTAGATCCATTATCACAGAACTTACTCCATGACATAGACAGGTAACGTACCTCCAGATGGGCCCTGTATATCGAAAACAGGCACCCTTTTGCTATAACCTAAGTATACAATGGCCATGGGGCCGTTTACACCACTTTTGAGCCTATATAAGGCTCTTAAACCCACCTCTCTCTCTCCCATACGAATTTTCTCTAACCCTAAGAGAGAGAAAAAGAGAGAAAAGAGTGAGGAGAAGAGAGTGAGATAGGGAGATCATTGTTGGGATTCATTCCTACGACTCCATACGCTCTTTCGCCTCTTCATCATCGCTACACGAGCCATTCCAACTTTGATTTGGGTAAGAACTCCAAACCCTAATCTTGTTTTAGAAATCTGAATAGAGGAATCGATGAAATAGCTAACCTATTTCGTGATTCAGGTAACCATTATTCTATAGATGGGAGCGTAGGATACAAACCAAGTTCGTACAAGCAATCCGACGAAAGGTGCAGACTATAAATATTTAGGTTACAGTTTTCAAGGCTGTCAATGTCAGCAATGATTTATGTCTGACTTGATTGCTGCCATATGATCTTAGTTATGATGTATTCAATAAATTATACATGTGTGTGAACTATGTGAATATATAATGCATTCCAGGTGTTTGTTGAAATGTTTGAATGAAATTGAAATTATTATTTGTGCTTGCTATGAATGTTAATCTAGAATATATGTTTGTTGTATGGATGACAACTCCTTTATGAAAGGATTTGTCATAATATATGTTATAACTAAATTAGTTCATGTATGTAGTAATGTGTAATCTAAGTGTTTGATAAAATGTCTGAATGAGAAAGTGTTTATTGAATCGCTTCTAATGAGGGTGTTGAGATAGGATTCTCAACTACCTTATCCATATCTATAATTTCCTTCATGTAATATAAACCGCTACTATGTGATTCATGAATGAAATGCATATGTAAAGTAACATGTTCTATGTGTTTGATAAAATGCTCAGATGAGAATTTTGTTTAAATTGTTTGTTAAATGTTGTTATAAATAACATATGTGACTAGTTAGTGCATTTGAGTATGATTGGGACCACTACGTAGTCCAGGCAATCAGTAACGGTTCCCGTTTGAGTGGCCGAACTAGTTTCGCCACATTGGATATGTTCCATAAATCTGAGCCATATGGTGATTGTCGATAGTGGTTAGGCCACGTGGAGTGCTTATGCGCTCCATGTCGATTATCTCAGTGTGCGCTCGTACCAATCGAACCTGTCAAATAGCTTGATTGGCCTATTGTGTGTTTACCATGTATGGACACTACTGCTTGAATCTAAGGTACCGTTTACCAATGTAAAACCCGTCTCAACCATGGTACCATGATCCGCTAAGACTCATGAGCTGGGCATGGTGGTATGGGATACCGTGGTCGAGCTGTCGGCTTATGCTAGGGTGACGAGCTTCCCCATAGTGACCAGTGAGTAATCCAAACTTGTGAGCCGAATATGGTAGTATGAGACATTGTATTCGAGCTGTCAGCCTACACTAAGGTGACGAGCCTTCCTGTATCAACCTCGAGTATAAATCAGGCCTACGCTGAGGTGACGAGCCTCTCCGTAGTGACCTCGAGTGTAAACTCGTGAACTTACCTATCCACTTCTTTCATCAGGGGTGATGCCTTACAACTTGCCTATCGTATGTGATTAACTAGGATTGACGACCCTATATGGATCTTTCATTTGGGTTAATGATATAAAGGGAGGTACCTTAGCTTTCTGAATCTGCTGTATGAGTAAGTCTAATCAAATACTTGGCTAACACGACCATGCACCGTATTACATGTGCTTTGGTGAGGAAGCACAAGTTTAGGGAGTTTGCCATGCGCAATCGTGAGATGAAGTCACTGAGGGAGTGCAGGCGAGGGCATGCATCAATATTGCACATCATTTTTGCATTAACAAGAGTAATTAGGAAGTGATTGCTGTATTATTTTATCATTACTGCTTGATTGAATTGATAACATGTTAACCTTTGCCTTATAGTACCACTAAGTTAATCACTCACTCCCACTCTGAGACGGTGTTTTAAAATACCAACCAGACTCTGATTTAGATGTAGGTTCCGATAAGGCTTACGCGACAGAGCCAGATTTCTTAGACGAGGAGTTCTCCAACGTGCAGCTCTCAGGAGAGTCTGTGTAGACCTTGAGCTACATCATCAGGATTACAGGGTTATGGATTAGTTGAATCTTTACACTTTGAGATTTTGTAAATTTTGCAACAATACATGTATATATTCAGCCTGGTATCATACTCATACTTTGGGAGTTGAGAAATACTTACATACTTTATATACCTATCTCAGTCTTCCGCTCACTTAATTTAATTATCTCTGGAGTATGATATGCTGTTTTAGTGTAATCCCACTCATGTTTAATGCACTAATATGGACAACATTTAAACATCATTATCTATGTTGCATAAGTGATTCGTTGGAACTTGAGAGTTGAGCTTTGCTCGACCCTCAACTTTCGGGGCGTTATAAGTTGGTTTCAAAGGATGATTTGGATTAAACTAGACCTGATTATGGTAACACGATGCATACTGACGTACTTTGACTTAGGAGGGAGCGATAAAATGTAGAAACGGTTGTAGAAATTCAATTTTCACCAACGGGTGAGAGTGACCGTTAAATATAGCCCGTACGTGACCGAGACTATGTAAAATGATTTAATTCCTTCCTAGGCTGTCAAACGACGGGTTTAAGCTATTAGTTGGCGAATCCCAAACTCAAAACATGCCAAAAGGCGTGAATATGTGCGAAATGGGACGAGAAAACACATCTCATAGGCATGAGAGCCCAAATTGCAAAATACGGTGGGACCCAGGGAGTCCCCTGCGTGTTTTCGGCACCCTAGGAGGGGGTGGCCACCGCCCCAGGGCGGCAGCACTGCCCACAGTCCAGGGGACCATGGTGGCAAGAGCTGGGCATCGGTCCTTATCGGATCGGATTAGGTATAATCCGATCAGATCCGAATTTTCAATGGTCAGATCCGAACTCGACCCGTTCTAAGACCGGATTTGGGTCACCTGATTCAGACAGACCCGATGCCTGGTTGGCTTTACCCGAACCGAGTCCTCCTCGGTCAGGAAAATTGACCGGATCAGATTAGGTACGATTCGAATAATATAAATTAAATCAAATTGTTTTATATAATGTGGTCTAAAACAACCTTTAATATATCTCATTTTTGTGCTCAATGACTAAAATAATATTTCAAAATGGATAAACGGCTTAGATGAAATATATACATCAAGGTGGGACCCACATGACTCTGTAAGAACTTCTAATCTCCGTGCATCAAGTTTTATTTAACTTTTAAAGTTAAACTGTTTGCTTGCTTTTCACGCAAGCACGTTCGGGTGCATTCGACGGGTGAATTGTGTATTCACATTGACGAGATTTGTACATCTGATGATGGGGTAGGTGTTATATCCAAACCGTTCATCCATTTGGTAAGCTTGTCGTAAGGCTTGTGACGAAAAATAAGGCAGATCTAACTATCAAGTGGACCACACGAATGATTTAACAGTGAAAATTATTCTTTGCTGCTATTTGTGGTGTGGTCCAAATAATCTTTGGATATTATTTATTTTTTGACTAATGCTAATACATGATCTCTAAAAATATATGAACAGTGTAGATGTAATAAATACATCACTGTGGGCCCATATAACTTGATCTCCTTTGAACCATTCGTACAACTCGCAGCTCGAGGAGCGTCCGCTCGTCTTCGCATGCCACAGCCAGCTGGCCTAGGCTACAGCCTACGGCACAGCTGGTGGTGGTGGCTAATGCTTGTACTAGGAGCTGGACGTGGACTGCTTACCAACGCCAGCCTCTGTGGGGTCCACCATGATTTAATTATTTTATCCACTCCATCCATCCATTTTAAAAGATAATTTGAGTAATCGAGACCAAAAACAAAATATATCTAAATGTCAAGTGGGCCACACCACTAGAAACAGTGTGAATTGAAATTATACCGTTGAAAATTTCTTAGGGGCCACAGTAGTTTTGGGTCAATTTTTTATTTGTGTTATCCTTTCATCCATGCCTTTGTGATCTTATGAACAGGTTGGATGACAAATAAACATCACCGTGGGGCCTACCAAGGTTTCAACGGTGGAAGTCATTATTTCCACTGTTTCCTATGGTGTGGTTCACTTGAGCTTTGTCCATTCTTCAATTTTCAGCTCAACCACTAAAATTAGCTGGAAAAATGGATGTACAACGTGGATAACCCACACACATTTATGGTAGGCCCCACTGAGTTTACTCAATGACATTAAAGCATACTGAAGTCATCCGTGCCATAAAATAATGTTAGTGGTGCTGACGAAAATGGATGGGCTACTCGCTGTGTTTGTGATTTGTGAGCCCCACCATGATGTATGTCTTTCATCGATGCTGTTCATCCATTTTTACGGATCATTTTAAGGTTTGATAAAAAATATTAGAGGGGTAAAAATCTCAGGTGGACCACACCATAGGAAAACAATAATGATTGGATATCCTCTATTAAAATCCTCCCCAGGCTCCGGATCGGGTCGGGTTCATTCGGATCGGGTTTCGGATCGGATCTGTCCGGATTGACCACGATCCGAGCCAGATCCGAAAACCATTCGGATCTGAAATGACTAACCCGATCCTCACCGATCCAGGCCGTCGGTTCGGTTAGGATCGGGTCTGATCGGGTCGGATCAACCGGATCGGATCAATTTTGCCCAGCTCTAATGGTGGCACCACCCATATTGCGGCACGCCGCCCGGGTCTCCGGTCGGCCACGGTGGGCCCGCAGTTTCGGCGGCCCGTCGTCCTCTCCCACATGTGTGGGGCCACCCTATTTCACTCCCTTTTGCTTCCTTTCCCCCATTTCAAGCTTCTAAACCCTCTAAACCCCTCCAAAAATCTGATTTCTCCCTCAAATCTTCCTCCCTTACACACCAAGCCTCTTCTTCTTCTACATTTCACTCCCACCTCCATCATTTTCCTTAAACCCATATTATACAACTCTCCATCTTCCTATTTCTCACTTATTTGAGTACAAAAGCTCTCTTTTGTGTCTCATAATCTCCAAAACCTACAAACCTATCACACCCTCCAAGTGTCTTCACTCCCATGGTTCTTTTTGAGCTAGTTACCACTATTTTCTCCATCTTTGCACTCCTTCCCCTCATGGGAAAGAAGAGGGCGTCTGCAGATGAAGTGGGGCCTAGCTACCCTACCTGTTCAAGGAAGTAAACAAGCACCGAGGCTAGCGCTAGCGTCGAGCGAGAGTGAAGGACGAAGCGAGATCTCGATCCCCAAATTTCACTCAAAAGATCTCTATCGTCGGGCATCGAACTTGGTAAGTTTCGTGGCCGTAAAGTTGTGTTTGAAGCACATGTTGATGAAAGGCTATTTGGGCTATATCCGGTGATGGACCTCTTGTTGGAATCCGGGTGGGGTTCCATATTTACAGGCAAGTCTCATGCGTGTGAAAGCATAGTCCGAGCCTTCTATGCCCACATATGGATCCACTACTGGAGCCTCTATAGTTCACTATTTCCGTGGGAAGGTGGGAAGCCATAGTCGATGTAGGTGTGATGGCCCAAATTATGGAAATTGAATGTGGTGAGGTACATGCTAGTGAATCTTGTCTCACTAGTGTGCGAGAAAGAGATCACCGCATATGGTTTCTTTATGGCTGACTGGTTCACTGGAAGCAAAGAAATTGCCTCCCATCGACCAAGATGACGGCAGACTTCCGCCTACTCCACCACATATTCACGTACAATGTGTATCCTAAGTGGAGCAATAGTACCGAATGCACTCATTTGATGAACTTCTTGTGTAGAGCTGGGCAGGGAGATAAGCCGTGTCTGCTTACGTTCACCCTACTACAGATAATCCAGACGACACGCTCTAGTAGGGGAGATACTTCACTCCCATTTGATTGACTTATGTATGCAAGGTTGCTTGTAATTTCAGTTACAGACTTAAGATGGATGAGCTTGCACCGATCTACTTCATTAATGACACTACACTCAACAACATGGGAATTGGTACGCTGGAAATATGAATATTAGCGGTCTATTTGAACGCTTCTAGTGCTTCTAACCTCCCACCTTTGCAGGCACCCACAGGCCTGAGGAAGCCGAATACTGGGTAGATCGCATCTTTAAGATGTTGAAGCCACCGCACTGCACTGCACTAAGGCAGAGCAAGTGGAGCTAGTCACTTATATGTTCAAGAAGGAGGCTAGTTTATGGTGGGACAACATCCTACGAACAGTTCCGCCAGGACACGTGTGGACCTGGGATGCATTTGAGACACGCTTTCATGGAAATTATTTTCCCCTCACTTACCATAATGAAAAGGAGGGTGAGTTTCTTCACCTTCGACAGGGAGGAATGACCATGTCAGAGTACAAAAATAGGTTTATAGAGCTAGCCAGATACTCTCGTTTGATCCTGGTAGACGAGCCGATGAAGATGCGGTGATTTTCTTAGGGTCCATGGCCTAATATCCACATGAAGATGTGTTGCACTAGCATTCCCAACTATGCTGCGCTAGTGAACATGTCCTTGTAAGTTAAGCAGGATGGAGATAGACTGTCCCATACATGTATGCCCATGGGCCCGAGGCCTCGACCTGATTTTTCGAATCAACCATTCCTTGGCAAGAGGCCACATGCCGATTTGCCTCCTAGGCTTACGACTCCACCGACCTAGCTGAGGTGATCAGATCTGTGGTGCACCTACTATAAGAGGATGGGCCATATAGACACCTATTACTTTACCAAGATGAGGGACAACGGCTTCACGCCGCCATAGAAGATCAACCGCCAGTCGCCGCAAGTTATATCAGCTCCACCTTTATGATCTGCATCGCCAGTACAACCATTTTTTTGACCACCTGCACCTCGAAGTAGGCCACCTTAACGGCTTATGGCAGCATAACCTAATCGTTCCTAGCAGGTGCATGTACATGCACTTGTAGCTGAAGCACCTGAGTCAGCAGCTGTAGCGCCTTTAGCCTTTGAGGTCACTACCCACATTCAAGGTACACCTGTATTCCTATTGGTGGACACTAGGTCTATTATTTTGATAGTGTCATGCTCTATAGTCAAGCCTTTAGGGTTAGAAACTACTCCTATGATTGGGGTGAGACTCACCGCCACAGGGACCTTTTCAGATGCTATCAAGATTTGTAGGGATTTCTCGATAGACTTAAGAAGCAGAACAGTGCTCGTTGACCTAATTGTTGCCACACTATGTCATTATGATGTCATCCTCGATATGGACTGACTCATCGAGATAAAGGTAGAGATCGATTGCGATACCAGATTGGTGACAGCCTATGGACCTGAGGGCGTGACCTTTACTTTTCCAGTTCAGGTCAGTTGGCCCTATCGCATTAGTTTTTATGCTTCCTTGTTGGACAATGTTGATGGTCCAACACTTGGGGACATGCCTATAGTCCAAGATTTCACAGACATATTTAGGACGATACCTGGACTACCTCTTCGGCACGAGATCGATTTTACTATCGACCTTGTGTCGGGTACAATACCTATCTCTTTGCCGACATATCGCATGCCTCCATATGAAATGGAGGAATTGAGGAGACAAATTGATGATCTGTTGGATTTAGATTTTATATGGCCTAGCGTATCTCCTTGGAGAGTACCCGTATTATTTGTAAAGATGAAAGATGGATCGCTGCGATTGTGTATTGATTATCGCAGGTTGAACCAAGTGACAGTAAAGAACAAGTATCCTTTACCCAGGATAGATGATCTGTTCGACCAGTTGAAAGGGGCATAATATTTCTCCAAGATTGATTTGTAGTCAGGGTATCATCAATTACGCGTCAGGGATGAAGACGTGCAGAAAACAGGATTCAGAACCAGTTTTAGGCACTATGAATTTCTCGTGATGTCATTCAGACTTACGAATACACCGGCCGTGTTCATAGACCTCATGAACCGGGTGTTTTAGCCATATTTATACCGGTTCGTCATCGTATTTATAGATGACATTTTGATATACTCCAAGAGCCGAAAGGATCACGAAGAGCACCTGTGAGCAGTCTTCAATACTCTCAGGGAGAATCAGTTATTTGCTCAGTACTGAAAATGCAACTTCTGGAAGGAAGAAATCAAGTTTCTAGGGCATGTAGTATCCAAGGAAGGTATTGCCATGGACCTCGCTAAGGTGACCGCAGTACAAGACTGGGAATAGCCCGGTTTGGTTATAGAAGTGAGGAGTTTTCTTGGACTTGCTGGATACTATCATCGTTTCATCAAAGATTTTTCTAAGATAGCCAGACCATTATCGCAACTCACTCGAAAGGATCTTTAGTTTGCCTGGAATGAGAAAGCAGAAGCAGCCTTTCAAGAGTTGAAGGACAAGCTGACATTCGCACCCGTGCTAGTATTGCCAAAGCAAGGGGTCAAATATACTATATACACTGACGCATCTTGTGTTGGTTTGGGATGTGTTCTTATGAAGAAGGATAGGGTGATCGCCTATGCCTCGCGATAGTTGAGGAAGCACGAAGAAAACTACCCCACGCACGACCTGGAATTGGCAGCAGTTATCTTCGCATTAAAGCTCTAGAGACATTACCTCTACGGAGAGGAGTTCGAGCTCTTTTGCGACCACAAGAGCCTCAAGTACATATTCACGTAGAGAGACCTGAATATGAGGCAACGACGTTGGATGAAAACCTTGAAAGACTTCAAGTTTGAGGTCTCATACCATCCTGGCAAGGCAAACCTTACAGTAGATGTGTTGAGTCGCAAGAAGATAATAGAATTTGCAGCTCTGCTGATAATAGAAGAATGGAATATGGTAGAGTTTGTGCAAGACTTCAAATAGAAGCTTACAGTAGAGGAACCATTCGAGAGCGTCGCACACATTCGCTTACAGCCACTTATTAATGACCGAATCATTGTGGCTCAGAAAGAAGACAAACTATTGGTGAAAATGAGAGAGCGAGCAAGTGACAGCGAAGAGTCTGAATAGAGAATTGGTTTAGATGGAGGTTTGAGATACTATGGCCGCCTATGCATCCCGAATCTCCATGACTTGAGAACGGAAGTCCTGGACGCCGCTCACAATTCAAGGATGACAATGCATCCAGGCGGTATGAAGATATACAGAGACATGAAGCGTTCGTAGTGGTGGGATAACATGAAGGCTCACATACAAGACTATGCATCCTGTTATCTCACGTGCCAGCAGGTTAAGGCTGAGCATCACCGACCTCCTGGTTTACTTCAGCCCATGCCCATAGCTAGATGGAAGTGGGATTTCATATCTATGGATTTTATTTTCAGGTTACCGAAGATGAGGAAGGGACATGACTCCATTTGGGTGATTGTGGACCGATTGACGAAATCGGCTTATTTCCTCCCGACTAAAGTTTCAAACTCAGCAGATGATTTAACCAGGCTGTACATCAAGGAGATTATACGACTGCATGGAGTGCCTATGGAGATTATGTCTGATCGAGACACGCGATTCACGTCCATTTTTTAGACTCGAATCTAGGAAGCAATGGGGGTGAAATTGAAGTTCAATACCGCGTTCCACCCACAGACCGATGGGCAGACGGAATGGGTAAATCAGATACTTGAAGATATATTACGAGCGTGTGTGCTTGGTTTCAAGGATAGTTGGGATGACTGTCTTCCCTGTGCTGAGTTCACTTATAACAATAGCATCCAAGCGAGCATTGGCATGGCTCCCTACGAAGCACTGTTTGGGCGCCCATGTCGAGCACCACATTATTGTGCAGAAGTTGGCAAGGAGAGCCTGATTGGCCCAGATTTGGTTCAGGCGACCTCAGAAAAGATTGATATTATTAGGCGTTGACTTCTTGTAGCCCAGAGCAGACAGAAGAGTTACGCCGATACCCGATGGCGGCAGCTAGAATTTGAAGTTGGGGACCATGTATTTCTTAAGGTTTTCCCCATGAAGGGAATACTTCATTTTGGCAAGAAAGGGAAACTCACACCACGATTTATCAGTCTATTCCAGATTCTAGTCCGAGTGGGTGTGGTAGCATATCGTCTCGCTTTGTCCACACCACTCGTAGGCGTACACAACATATTTCATGTATCGATGCTGAAGAAATATATTCCCGACCCTTCCCATATTATCAAATGGGAGCAAGTACAGTTGAGTGAAGATGCTACCTATGTATTGCAACCAACACGTGTTCTTGATAGGAAGGAACAGGTGCTATGCAGCAAGGTTATCTTGCTTGTGAAGGTATTGTGGACTCACCACACTGAGGAAGAGGCTACTTGGGAAACAGAAGCCGAAGTTCATAAGAACTACCCTCAGATCCTCGGGGAGTACGAAAAGGTACTAATTTCGGGGACGAAATTTTTCTTTAAGGGGGGGTAGATTGTAACGTCTTGAAAAAATCCGTACTAAGACCTGAGTACCACATCAGGCAAAAATCCCTAAAAATTGTATACTGTGAAAATTAAATGAAAATTAATTAAGTACTAAACTAAATTAATCGATGGATTAGCTTGAACCACTATCTATGCGAACTGCAAGACCCAAAACCATTAAAATCGCTAACTCAACATTACTTGAAAACTAGGAGAAATCTCAAAATCTAGTTGCTCTGGGGAGCACATGAAAACTTCATATCGGACTTGGACTGCACATCAAAAGTCTGATGACCGCGAAACTATAGGGTTATGACCGTCTTACTGGGCTTGACAACAGTCATGGGAATCGAGCCCAAATTGTATCCAGGAACACATAACTTGAGCCTTGAATGAGTGTGTGAGAAACGGGAATATCTTTATACTATGAACCCAAACTTAAGTGAATTGGACTGTTTGCTTGCGGGCGAAATTGAAGGCTTCAGATCGTCAGATTCTGACCCAAATGCACCAATGGGTCAGGGAAATTTCGCTGCTCATATCTGTATACTTGTGGCCCTAATCGAGTGATGACGACCGTCAATCTGATATAGGTCCGTCACGGTCGATCTGCCTATCCAGTCGCGCTGAAAACCTAGTCCTGGCTTAGATCCATTGTCAGGGAACTTACTCCATGACATAGACAGGTAATGGCCCTCCAGATGGGCCTCGTTTATAAGAAACAGGCACCCTTTAGCTATAAATTAAGTATACCATGGCCCTTGGACCATTTACACCACTTTTGAGCCTATATAAGGCCCTTAAACCGACCTCTCTCTCTCTCCCAAACAAATTTTCTCTAACCTTAGGAGAGAGAGGAGAGAAAAGGAGAAAAGAGTGAGGAGAAGAGAGTGAGATAGGGAGATCATTGCTGGGATTCATTCCCACGACTCCATACGCTGTTTCGTCTCCCCACCATCATAATACGAGCCATTCCAACTTTGATTTAGGTAAGAAATCCAAATCCTAATCTTGTTTTAGAAATCTGAATAAAGAAATCGACTATTGAGGCATAAAAAATGAAGAAAGGATTGAAGTAAAAGAAGATTAAGAAATAGAAAGAAAATAGGAAAAGAAGAAGAACAAGATGATTTCAGGGTGGTTTGCGCGGATCTACTCAAACGATATCCGTTGCGCGGGACCGCGCAACTGAAATATCAGTTGCATGGGTTCGCTCAATGGACTTCAGGACTAATTCTTTAAAAAAAGATCTCAAACATTGAAAGGTAGGTCCCATGGCACAAAAATCGAGGTACCACATGTGCGAGGGCCTATAAATATCCCCTCCCCCCTTCATTTGAACGGATTGAAGAGTTTGAAGAGGAAGTAGAGCAAGGAGGGAGACTGAAGGTGAGAAAGAGAAGGCTCTAGTGGTTTGCATGGACCCATGCAAACCATATCGGCTGCGCGGGTTTGCGCAACCAGACTACCCTACTGTCTGTAAAGCTTAAAGGGGTGACATGCTGCTGAAATGGCCAAGTTACCAGATTTCTTCTGTTCAAGCTTCAAGAGGAGAAACCAGTAGAAAGGATATTCGAGTCATATTCCTCCTAAAGAGATGATTAAATCTTGACTTAAAGTGCTGCCGGATTTGATATCTGACTTGAATATTTGAACTTTGTTAATTCGTATATTCTAAATGATCTATCTTAGAATCAAGGGATGTTTGAGGATGTAAATGAACTCAGTACTAATAAAATATGATGATTGTCTTTAATACTCTCTCTGTTATGTTTGAATAAGATAATATCCCAAATCGAATGCATTTGTTTCTTGTTCGAAACAAAATGGTGACTCTGCTGGGGACTTTTATCTTATTTAACATAATGTTGAGATAGGTAAGAACTTTCATCATAGTTTGGCGTCAGAATGATGACTCTCAGTGGGAACATCCTTCCCTTCATCTTTAAGATAGATTATTTGATTCTTCAAATGTTAGCTATAGTTATGTTTTATGTTCGAAAGTTTCTGAATTTAACTACAAGTTACAACCAATGGCAACTTCTGCAAGAAAAGTGAGCTTTCGTTTCACTCCAACTGGATTCATGATAGAGTACGCACTAAACTAATCTTTGGAGTACATGACTTGATTTCCTACAAGCAAAAATAACCTGACTCGAGCGACAGCTGGGGTTGTATCTGCTTCGTCCCAATCGTTGGAAGGAGATAAGGGCTGGATTGTCGTAATGTCTCGCAAGACGAGAGCATGAAATGTGAGAAGCCTCCAGGATGAAGCTGCCTTCGCCAAGAGTTAGAGGGTCAATAACGCGCAATGCAGCTAGAAAGAATCTTGAACTCGCCCCTCCTGTGATATATCCTCAGCGAATAGTCCTGCAGTTATCATCGTGTGACTTTTCGGATTTGGTCGCCCTAAGGGTTAGATGGATGAGAGAGTAGAAAGGTAAAGTGATAATGGCAAGTTCACCAATGTCCGTATCACCCCAGAAAAGCTCATCAATGTCTGCATCTCCCCAATCGATCAATGGCAGCGGAAGTATAATAAAGTCGAATGAAATTTCATCCTCTCCTCTCTTCGTAAGTCCTATGATGTCAACATATTTTCACCCCACTCCAACCACAACTTTGTCGAAGAGTGGAGAAGCTGCAGTGCATATGGCCGGGACAAATCAGGATAATATGCCAACTATAGAAGATCATATGAATGCAATGGCAGAAGTACAAAGAATACTAATGGAAGAGTGCAGAAATCTTAGAGAGGCTTTAGCGACCCTTGCACATAATGTAGCCCAGATAGCGGCTCCACCAATGATGTGCACAATGAATGGATAAGAAAACCAGCCTGAAGGCTTTCAACCATAGGGGGCAGGATCACGAGACTTTGTTCCAGCCGTGAGAACCGTAACACAAGACGAAGTGAGACAAGTTGTTGAAGAAGCTGTTAGAGTAGAAAGAGAACGTGAAAATACTGGCCGTTTCAGGTACTGAACGCTGTATCTAAGAGAGGTAGAAGATATCCTGTTTCCAGCCAACTTTTACGCATCTAGATTTTTAGAAGTTTAATGGGGAGGGATCGTTAGAAGAACACTTAATGCACTTCATTACTAGCATGAGAAATTTTTCTACGATATCGCAATATTGCTTGCGATTGTTCAGGTCGTCACTGACACACAAAGCATTCCGATGGTATTCCAGCTTGGCCCCAGGGTTGATACATACTTGGGAAAAAATGCAAGATGCCTTTATGTCAAATTTCTTCTCTTCAGAGCGTGATGTTAGTATTAAGGAATTGGCTTCCGTGCAGCAGAGAGAAAGCGAACCAGTGGAAAAGTTTATAGACAGATGGAAGACATTGGGAGCTTCGTGTAGGTAGCTGCCGAAAGAAAAAGAACAGGTCAAAATGTGTCTGAATTCTATGGAGACGGGAATCACGTCTGGACTCACTAGCGTCGACATCAGAACTTTCCATGACCTGGCTACTAAGGCTCATGCTTTGGAATTGATGACTCGTAAGATGCCAACATTTCACCATGAGACAGCTAGGAGAGTACCTAGCAGGATATCCGTAAATACCATCAATCATGACAAGAGAAGCAAAGATATGAGGGACTCAAGGGAAAAGAGGCCAGAATGAAAAGAAGAATGGAGCCAATCAAGAAACAGATACAATGGAAAAAGGCCCAGGATGCTCAATTCTCATGAGGGGTTCGTGTTCGATAGGGAAGATGTTGTTCCTATGATGAATCAACTACTGAAAGCTGGTACGATAGAATTACCAGAACCCAAATGCCCTAAAGATGTGACAAGAACCAGAGAGAGATTTTTGCCACTATCATCGTCTGGTGGGACATCTAATGGAGAATTGCTATACACTGAAATGTATAATACAACGAATGATAGCCAGAGGTGAAATGGTAATTGGTAAAGAAAAAGAAAGGAGTATGATGGCGATAGTGAATATGGTTACAACTGAGCAATTATCAGAAGAGGATCCTTAAACAGTTGAGCATCCTGAAATGGCTCCGAAGTAGATGAAAGATGGGGGGCAGCCGACAATAGACAGTTTGTGAGAGATAAACCCGGGTACTAAAGAAGAGCCAAGGAATACATTCATTAGCACCGGTCTTCCTAAGCAAGAGTCTGAGAAATATATTTAGCTTCTCAAAGAAAATAAAGACATCTTCGCTTGGACGTATGCAGAGATGCCGGGCTTAAAACCTTCCGTAGCACTGCACCGATTAAATATCTCTAAAGAGAAAAGGCCGGTTAAGCAAGCGCAAAGGCGATTTCATCCAGACATGGTTCCCATAATAGAAGAAGAAGTCAGTAAGTTGATAAAGGTCGGGTTTATCAGGGAGGTCAAGTATCCGAAGTGGATATCGAACATTGTTCCCGTGAAGAAGAAAAACGGACAAGTTAGGGTGTGCGTTGACTTCAGAGATTTGAACGAGGCTTGTCCGAAAGATGATTTTCCTCTCCCGATAACAGAATTGCTGATTGACAGCATGACTCAATATGCTACTATGTCCTTCATAGATGGCTATGCAGGGTACAATCAGATTCAAATGACACCTGAAGATGAAGAAGCGACGACATTCAGGACATCGCTGGGAATTTACTGTTATAAAGTTATGCTGTTTGGTCTAAAAAATGTCGGAGCAACATATCAAAGGGCAATGCAGAATATATTTTAGGACATGATACACAAGTATGTTGAGTGTTATGTCAATGACTTGGTAGTTAGGTCAGGATATCATCAAGAGCATCGCGGACACCTGGCATCGGTTTTCCGTTGACTTAGAAAGAAGCAACTGAAGATGAATCCAGCTAAATGTGCATTTGGAGTATCTTCGGGTAAATTTCTCGGTTTTGTTGTCCGACACAGGGGCATTAAGATAGACCCAGGGAAAGTTAGAGCCATTCAAGATATGCCATCACCAAAGACATTAAAAGAGTTGAAAAGTTTGCAGGGAAAGCTGGCGTATATTCGCCGTTTCATTTCAAATTTAGCAGGAAAATGTCAGCCATTCTCCCACTTAATAAAGAAAGGTAGAGATTTTGTGTGGGACCAAGCCTGTCAGAATGCGTTTGACTTAATAAAGGAATTGCTAAAATAGCCGTCAGTATTAACAGCCCCAATAAAAGGGAAGCCATTGATTCTATATATATCTGCCGCCGAGAATTCTTTGGGTGCTTTGTTGGCTTAGGTGAACGAATCTAAGAAAGAAACTGCCCTTTACTATTTAAGCTGAACTCTGATGCGGGCAGAATGTAAATACTCTCCAATCGAGAAAGAATGTCTGGCGCTAATATTTACGGTTCAGAAATTGAGACATTATTGTCTCTCCCATGACATAACTTTGATCTCAAGAGCAGTTCTGATAAAGTTTTTGATGACAAGGCCAATGTTGTTTAGAAGATTGGCCAAATGGATGTTGTTACTTTCGGAATATACTATTATGTATGGGCCGGCGAAAGGGGTGAAAGGACAAGTGGTGGCGGACTTCCTGGCAGCGCACCCTGTAGCAGAATGTGAAACCATCAATGATGACTTTCTAGATGAACAAGTTATGTTGGCTGAGTCGTAAAGCCCATGGCAAATGTATTTTGATGGTGCTTCTCGAGCATCAGGAGCGGGGGCAGGTGTGCTATTCATTACTCCTTAAGGTAATTTGTTACCTTACTCCTTCACATTGGGAATAACATGCACAAACAATGAGGCTGATATAAAGCCCTCATCATTCGAATGGAAATAGCTCAAGAAATGGGGATCAAAATGCTGCATATCTTTAGAGATTCTAAATTGATTATAAGTCAATTAACGACTGAATTTCAGGTAAGAAAGCAAGAACTTTTCCCATATTACCGAAAAACACAGCAGTTGCTAGAACGATTCTATCATGTCGAAATCAAGCACGTACCGCGGTCTGAAAATGTAAGAGCAGATGCTTTAGCCAGCTTGGCAACGGCTCTATCCTGTCCAAATCGAAGTCCTCTCCAAATAACTATAGAAGAAAGAAGATTTTTGCCATCTTCAAAGGTCATCGATGAAACTGTGGAAACACTTCTTGTATCGTGTTTAGAGATAATGATAAATGATTGGCATCAACCTTTCATCGATTATCTCAAATATAATATCTCGCTAGAAGATCCAACACAGAGACAACAAATCAAGCAACGATCAAGCAGATTCATTATACATAGCAAAGTATTGTACAGAAAATCTTATAATGGAATGCTGCTATGTTGCTTAGATGAACAAGAAGCAAGCCAGATATTGCGGGAAGCACACTCTGGGGAATGTGGGGAACATCAGGCTGGCCAAAATCTATTCCATAGAATACATCGAATGGGGTATTATTGACTTACTATGTTCAAGGACGCAATAGATTATGTGAAGCAGTGTCACGAATGTCAGATTCACGGAGATGTTATACACGTTCCTCCAGAAGATATCCATTAGTCGGTTGCTTCTTGGCCCTTTTCAGCTTGGGGACTTGATATCATTGGTCCTATAAATCCGCCTTCATCCAAAGGAAAGTAGTATATCTTGGCAATGACTGATTATTTCTCCAAGTAGACAGAAGCGGTTACATTACGTAATGTTAAAGAGAGAGATGTGGTTAATTTCATCCGCCACACAATAATATACTGCCATGGTATTCCGAAGAAAATTATTACAGATAATGACACTCCCTTCAAAAACACAGGCATGGAAAAGCTATGTCAGAAATTCAGCATTCATCATTCATTTTCAATACCTTGTTATCCACCGGCCAATGGATTAGCAGAGGCGTTTAATAAAACGATAGTCAAGATACTGAAGAAAACAGTGACAGGAAACAAGCGTGATTGGGATGAAAGATTACAAGAAACTTTATGGGCATATAAAACTATCCATCGGACAACAATAAGAGCAACACCGTATTCGCTATTCTATGGTGTAGAAGCAGTAATCCCAATTGAAATACAAGTAGCATCACTCAGAGTGGCAGTACATCGGTCTATTATAGATGATAAAAATATAAAAATAAGGCTGAAAGAGCTGGATTTGCTTGACGAGAAATGCCTGGCAGCCCAACAGCGATTGCAATCATATCAGGTAAGGATATTGGCCACATTTGATAAACGAGTTAAATATCGCTCTTTCAAAAAAGGAGATATGGTGTTAATGTCAAAAAGACTTATAGTGGTCACCCGTCGAACAGGGGGCAAATTTGAGCCTAAATGGGACGGGCCGTACATAATCAAAGAAGTGTACTCCAATGGGGCATACAGAGTCGTGGATCAAGATGGACAAGGTATCAGTATACCGGTTAATGCTTGCTTCATCAAAAGATACCGTCCCTTAAGATGCTATTATTTTGATCCAGAATATTATCAAAATAATGATTCTATATCAAAAGGGGGCAAGAATAAATAAGACCATGGCTATGTATTGTCAGATGAATGAATAAAGAAGAAATTTGCAAGCATATCAAGGTTATGTACCAACAAGTATTGTGAAAAGAAAGTGAACATCCTCATCATCAAGCGAGCTCTGTAAAATTCTATTGAAATTGGTGTCGTCACCAAGATGATATATTATGAACAACACAGACAGATACCATTAAATATATTAGCAGAAGTGGTGACGTATCAATCTCAATCAGAGATATCTATCATTCTCACAGCAACGATGATCACACCTACTATTGTCTTCTAAGGCATTTTAAGGCAGCCTAGCCAAGCCTTAAAAGGGCCAGCTACGTATAAGGCCTATCATTTTCACCATTCAGGCAGCAATGAGAAGCTAGTGGCCCTAAATAGCCCATGAAGGCCATCATATGCATACCCATGCGAGCAGCTAACGGAGCCAGTGACTAAAAGCCTAAAAGGTCAAAAAGTCCTCAATAGCCAGTCACGCATGAGACCAATGTCGTCTGTATAGCTTTCTGACAGCGTCATAGGGAATGAAGGAAAATGCCCTCCCGTGAATGGGCTCAACCTTGTAGACAAAGGAAAAGTGGGCCGCAGTGTGAGCTCTTTGGCCATATCCATAGATAGGCCAACCATGCGTAAGACCCTCCAGATCTTTGGCTTGATTTCAGTAGTAACTCATGAGGAAGGGTTAAACCTACTCATTGATGGACTGGTGGCCCTAGATTTGGTACCCCAAAGGTCACCTTGTGAGCCCCGTGAACTCTAGAGAGTTACTGCGGCCAACCCTATGCGTAATTCCAACCGATTTCACGGCCCCGGTAGCTTCACTGGGCCCCTCTGATGGATTGCGGTTTGTGAACCCACCAGGCTATGAGAAGTCCAGTGAACTCCTAAAAGTTATAGAGACCATCACGTGAGACCCGACTCCACTACTCAAGAGTTTAAAAAACTCCGTGGGCTTCACTACTCAAGAGCTTAAACTGTGTGTAACTGACTAAATTGAAATTTAGCACCACTAATTAAAAAAAATCATATTGAAAATCCCGCACTAACAATCATAGTAGCTCAATGCTTTTATTTTAATTCTTCATCCAATATCATGTCAAGATAATTGCATAAATGAATATGCTTGAGAAGAATCATCTGAAATATGCCAAAATATATCGATTGTTTGATATAATGACATGAATCACAAAGTTCTATAAGCATAAATCACAATTATATCCAATGTTCGGAATCTCTTACTCTGAATTTAAATGTTTCAAAATATGTTTATTCTTCTAAAGAGGATAAGTCTTCAATGATAATATGTTTGTCCTTCTGAGGTGGATGATGATGTCCTGACATTTCCTACCTTTCTGACGATGAAGGAGGATTATCTTTTAATATCTGCAAAGGCGGAGGAGGATAGAACTGTAAAGAATTGTCATTCTTTGCAGGAAATTCATGAGTATTCGTCAGAGGAGTGTCGAAAGCTATCCATCCTTCACGGGCATCAGCGAGCTTTACTTCATAAATAGCATTTTTAAAGAGTTTTTCGTACCAAGTTGATCTGGAAGAGGGGGAGGGCTTGTTTCTTCAAAATAGCATATGTCCTGGTCTTTCTGATAATCCTTAAGGCAAGGAGGAGGAATCCACATGGCATGATCTACTGGAAGATAAGTGTCTACGAAGTAATGTTGGTGAACC
The DNA here is from genome assembly GCF_029962835.1 of Magnolia sinica. Classification (NCBI taxonomy): domain Eukaryota; kingdom Viridiplantae; phylum Streptophyta; class Magnoliopsida; order Magnoliales; family Magnoliaceae; genus Magnolia; species Magnolia sinica. The sequence continues at coordinate 76,850,108 of NC_080579.1, read as the reverse complement.
CACCATCGCATCAAGGAGTAAGAAGTGCTAACTGGGTAATTATGGCCAAGAATTATAAAATGCGATCCAGTCTGAATGATCAAAAGCTGCTTCCATATCAAGGCCCAATTATATGACCCAATGCCATAACTTCTCATCGCTCTTGTGACAATGTCGCAAGTCTCAAGTACGGCTTGATCAAAGCCAAGCTGGTGAGCAAAGCTATTGGGGTAATACGGTTCGCGCCAGAATATGCTACCTTCTCTCCATGGAAGAGTACTGGATTTGATAGAAATAAGGAAGGAACGCTCACCAAATGAGATAGAATCATCATCAATAGTGTCTAAATCTTCAGGAAAGCTAAACAATGGAATTGGTGAAAATCAATGGGTCATTGCTTTTTATTCTTCTAGAAATCCATCCACTTGATTCCTTAATCATATATCTCAATTGAAAATGCTGAAGAGGGAGTCGATTGGGGTTCGAGTATGCCCTTCTAGAGTCAGCAAATGTCCAAGGAAAGTACACTCCTAGCCAACGTATGAAAAAATGCCAAGGAGCACAGATAGGAAAGGCTTCAGAGACAAGATCTTTTGAACTAGAAATAACATCTCTGAAAGCGCGATAGAGAGAACACAGAACTGGAGGAGCTAGCAAATATTTTCAGCCTTCCACCATTGCTCCTACAACCATGAACAATGAGGGCCTAATAGTGTCCACTTGATCAGGATCAGGGAATATCACTAAGCTTAACCAGTAACCAAGAAAAACGGCTAATTCACAAGAAGGACTGTATTCCGCGGAATGTCCTGTTTTCTTACAGATGTCCTTGAGTTCTGAATGGTTGTGGCTTACAAAGCTGTCAAGATGTGGATGCAATACTTCAGTAAAATTATTTAAGAATGGGATTACGAAAATAGAAGATAAGAGGAAAGGAGTATACCGCAATTTTTGAGAAAAATGAGCCAACCATTTAAGAGAAGTGATACGATCAGGATGAGGGAAGACGGCCAGTGCACTGAAAAGTTCAAGAGAAGTTTTAGAAATTTTGGATATACCTCCTCCCTCAGACGTGAGGGCAAGCTCTTCATTGGAAGGTATGTACGCATCAAAGATATCACCCATGATGGGAAGGCCTGCTATACAAAATAGATCCCATAAAGTAATGCTCATTTTGCCTAGGGGAAAATGAAATGAGTTGGTGATTGGAGACCAATGATCAAGAAAGCATATGAGGATAGTAGCATCCACGCAAAAATGTTCCGATCTAGCTATAATTGCATCAGAAATCGTAATCTGCTCCAGTATGACAGTATGTCTCCGAACGACAGCGCGAGCCCAGGCACTGTAAAAATCACGGGTAGATAGTAGGCCTATGATTATGAATGTCCCTATATTGCAGGGTAATTTCTCATGAAAGAAGAGTTGCTGAGCTATTTCGAAGAAGTGGGAAGGAGAAGGTTTCTGAAGATCATAGTGCGGACGCAAAAATCTCATCCTGTGAATTCTACCCGCTCTTTGACAAAGCCCATTTTCTCCCAAATATCTTGTTAGAATTCTTGGCTCTCTCGTGACCCAGTCGTCTACCGAGACAAAGATATTTTGTCAATCAAAGGGTTCGCTGTGCAAAATTGACCAGTGTCATGGTAAATTGATGGGGATAACAGTTTAATTACTGGTGAAAGGGTTATGAAGATCTAAAGTTTCTTCATTTATCTCCACATGTTTCCAAAAGTAAGCAAGAGGTTGTTTTAACCTCGAAAAGGATGGATAGTTCTTTCTTCTAGAAGAGGAAGCTTGAGCACGGGACATGATGGAAAATTTCACTAAGCCCTGATTGTGTGGACTCGTGTAATAGAAGTTAGTTGCGCGGGTCAGCGCAAAGGCCAAAAGGCTTGCGCGAATAGAGGAATTGTTGTGCAGGTCCGTGCAAGTGAAGTTCATTGTGCAGGGGAGAATCGCCGAGATAGAGGTTTGTTACTGGCTGAAATGAAAGTGCAGAGGTGAGAAGTGTTCGGGGTATTTATACTCCAACGGGCCAAGTACGGTATGTGGGTTTCCGTTGCGTGGATCCGTGTGAACTCCATCAGAGTGATTATTTTAATCCTTTTTCTTTGATTTTGGGGAAACAAAGAACGGATCAAGGGGGCATCTGTTGAGGCATAAAAAATGTAGAAAGGATTGAAGCAAAAGAAGATTGAGAAATAGAAAGAAAATAGGAAAAGAAGAAGAACAAGATGATTTCAAGGTGGTTTGCGTAGGTCCGCGTAAACGATATCCGTTACGTGGGACCGCGCAACCGAAATATCAGTTGCACGGGTTTGCTCAACGAACTTCAGGGTTGATTCTTTGAAAAAAGATCTCAAACATTGAAAAGTGGGTCCCATGGCGCCAAAATTAAGGTACCACATGTGCGAGGGCTTATAAATACCCCCTCCCCCTTCATTTGAATGGATTAAAGATTCTGGAGAGGAAGCAAAGCAAGGAGGGGGACTGAAGGTGAGAAAGAGAAGGCTTCGGTGGTTTGTGAGAACCCGCGCAAACTATATCGGTTGCACGGGTCTGCGCAACTAGATTGCCCTGCAGTCTGTAAAGCTTAAAGGTGTGACATGCTGTTGAAATGGCCAAGTTACCAGATTTCTTCTGTTCAAGCTTCAAGAGGAGAAACTAGTAGAAAGGATATTCAAGTCATATTCCTCTTAAAGAGATGATCAAATCGCGAGTTAAAGTGCTGCCGAATTTGATATCTGACTTGAATATTTGAACTTTGTCAATTCGTATATTCTAAATGATCTATTTTAGAATTAAGGGATGTTTGAGGATGTAAATGAACTCAGTACTAATAAAATATGATGATTATCTTTAATACTCTCTCTCTCTATTATGTTTGAATAAGATAATATCCCAAATTGAATGCATTTGTTTCTTGTTCGAAACATCAACGAAATAGCTAACCTATTTCGTGATTCAGGTAACCATTGTTCTGTAGACGGGAGCGTAGGATACGAACCAAGTTCTTACGAGCAACTCGACGAAAGGTGTGGACTATAAATGTTTAGGTTATGGTTTTCAAGGCTTTCAATGTCAGCAATGATTTATGTCTGACTTGATTGCTGCCATATGATCTTAGTTACGATGTATTCAATAAATTATACATGTATGTGAACTATGTGAATATATAATGCATTCCAGGTGTTTGTTGAAATGCTTGATTGAAATTGAAATTATGATTTGTGCCTGTTATGAATATTAATCTAGAATATATGTTTGTTGTATGGATGACAACTCCTTTATGGAAGGATTTGTCATAATATATGCTATAAAATTAGTTCATGTATGTAGTAATGTGTAATCTAAGTGTTTGATAAAATGTCTAAATGAGAAAGTGTTTGTTGAATCACTTCTAATGAGGGTATTGAGATAGGATTCTTAACTACCTTATCCGTATCTATAATTTCCTTCATGTAATATAAACTGCTACTATGTGATTCATGAATGAAATACGTATGTAAAGTAACATGTTCTATGTGTTTGATAAAATGCTCAGATGAGAATTTTGTTTAAATTGTTTGTTAAATGTTGTTATGAATAACATATGTGACTACTTAGTGCATTTGAGTATGATTGGGACTACAACGTAGTCCAGGCAATCGGTAATGGTTCCCATTTGAGTGGGCGAACTAGTTTCGCCACATTAGATACATTCGACAAATCCGAGCCGTACAGTGATTGTCGATAGTGGTTAGGACATGTGGAGTGGTTATGCGCTCCATGTCGATTACCTCAATGTGCGCTCATACCAATCAAACTTGTCAAATAACCCGATTGGCCTATTATGTGTTTACCATGTATGGACGTTATGCTTGAATCTATGGTACCACTTACCAATGTAAAACCTGTCTCAACCATGGTACCACAATCCGCTAAGACTCATGAGCCGAACATGGTGGTATGGGACACCGTGGTCGAGCTGTTGGCCTATGCTGGGGTGACGAGCCTCCCCTTAGTGACCAGTGAGCAACCCAAACACGTGAGCAAAATACGGTGATATGAGACACTGTATTCGAGCTGTCGGCTTACGCTAAGGTGACGAGCCTTCCCGTAGTGATCTCGAGTATAAACTAGGCCTATGCTGAGGTGATGAGCCTCTCCGTAGTGACCTCGAGTGTAAACTCGTAAACTTACCTATCCACTGCTTTCATTAGGTGTGATGCCCTACAACTTGCCTATCGTATGTGATTAACTAGGATTGACGACCCTAGATGGATCTTTCGTTTGGGTTAATGATATAAAAGGAGGTACCTTAGCTTCCTGAATCTACTGAATGAATAAGCTTAATCAAATACTTGGCTAACATGACCATGCACCGCATTGCATGTGCTTTGGCGAGGAAGCACATGTTTAGGGAGTTTGCCATGCGCGATCGTGAGATGAAGTCACTGAGGGAGTGCAGGCGAGGGCATGCATCAATACTGCATATCATTTCTGCATTAACAAGAGTAATTAGGAAGTGATTGCTGTATTATTTTATCATTACTGCTTTATTGAATTGATAACATGTTAACCTTTGCCTTACAGTACCACTGAGTTAATCACTCACTCCCACTCTGGGACGGTGTTTTAAAACACCAACCAGACTATGATTTAGACGTAGGTTCTGATGAGGCTTATGCGACAGAGCCAGATTTCTTAGACGAGGAGTTCTCCTACGTACAGCTCTTGGGCGGGTCTGTGTAGACCTTGAGCTGCGTCGTCGGGATTACAGGGTTATGGATTAATTGAATATTTACACTTTGAGATTTTATAAATTTTAGAACAATACATGTATATATTCAGCTTGGTATCATACTCACACTCTAGGGGTTGAGAAACGCTTACATACTTTATATACCTATCTCAGTCTTCCGCTCGCTTAATTTAATTATCTTTGGAGTATGATATGCCATTTTAGTGTAATCCCACTTATGTTTAATGCACTAATATGAACAACATTTAAACATCATTATCTATGTTGCATAAGTGATGCGTTGGAACTCGGGAGTTGAGCTTTGCTCGACCCTCGACTTTCAGGGCATTACAAGTAGGAAGGTATACAACAATCTTTTTGCCCTGGTCAGGCAGAGCATTAACGTATGGGATCAAAGCCTATCACAACTGTCTTTTCGTATTAGCCCAATCATAAAGAGTAGAATATACCACCCTTAGGTAAACTTTATCATCAAACACTTAGCACGATAATGATGATTTTGACATTTGTTTTCAAACCTCAAGGTGAAAACTTTTAAGGGGAGTAGATCACAATGAGCTAGGCTAATGTATTCATTATTTACCCTAAAATGTATATAAACCTGAAAACAACAAAACTTAAGCAAATGAAATGACAATATGTTTACTTATTACCCTTATGCAATTTTGGGGACGAAATTGTTTTTAAGGGGGGTAGATTGTAACATCCGGAATTTTCACTGTTTTGGATTTTCAAAAATCCTAAATTTTTTTAAAATTTAATTAACTTATATTATCACTTACTGACCATTGACACTCAATGTTAGTTTAAACATAGGTAATACCAGTAAAGAACCGCACAAGTCCGATTAATCAACCGTAGGAAGCCAACGAATCCACCCGATCACTTGAACATCAAGTTTAGCTCCATGATTTACTCACATAGGGCCCAAATCTAACCGAACCATCGCTAACTAATCAAGACAATCATAACTAAATTAATGATCTAACCAAAGCCGAGTCAGATAAGGCCCGGATCTTGACTAATAGACCAAATCAACCCTGTTACTCTTTTAGCCAAAAACTGACGGTTTGGAGTAATTATGACCAAATCTCTACTTTCACTATTTATAAATATGCCATACTATGAACATAGTTAATCCAAACTCTAATCATTACCCATGAGAAATCTCAATACCTAATTCATTCTAGAAATGCTTCGATTTTTCAAACAAGCCCTAGACCGCTCATTGGTGGGCTACTAGTTCCAAAACTATAGAATAATGTCCATCTTACTGGGCTCGACATCCATCGTGGGAATTAGACCTAGGTACTATCCAGAATAGCTCAACTTGAGCCAAAGGATGAGTGCATGAGAAGTGCAAATACCATAAAGGAAGAAGCTGAAAGTTAAGTGAATTAGGTTGTCCACTCTTATACAAAGTTGAAGATTTCGGACCGTCGGTTTATAACCAAACATCACACATGGAGTAAGGATATTTTTCTGCTGATATCCGTATAGCCGGGGCCCCGATCGACCATCGGTGATCGTTGAACAGAGTTCTAATCATATCTGTCGATCGTCGCATCCAAATGGCGGGCCGATCATATCCATACGTAGATCATCATTAAGGCTAACTATCCTATTGTGTATATCAATATGTACACCCAATAGTGGGCCCTAGAGGCTAGAAAAACCCTCCCATAGGGCTAGTATAGTAAAAACCCAACCCTTAGGGCCATTTACACTAAATCTGACACTATATAAAGGCCTTATTTGGGCACCCCCTTCTCCTATACGAATTTCATGCCTTAGAGCAAGAGAAAAAAAGGGAGAAAGGGAGAAGAAAAAGAGGAGAAAGGAGAAGAGAGAGACCTTGGGGTGTGGGTGTTGGTGCACCTCTGCCCTCTCATCCCCTCTTTAACCACCTCGCCGTAGCCGGAGTCGTTGTTGGAGCTTTCTCGACAATGGTTAGAGGTAAGTGTTGAATCTCAAATATAATTTAGGGTTTCAATAGTTATTTATCCCAAATCTCATAAGCCTGTATGTTTGTTTAGGTCTTTCAACAATTTTCTCTAAAAACCTAACCCTAGGAGCTTAAAATCGAAGATTCCTTCTTAAAGGTGCGGACTATTATTCTTAGGTGGCTTAGCACCAATTTTAATATGAATCTGTAAGTGCTATAGTTTATGGCCCCATTTTGTTGTCAAATTTATGGTACCAAAGACACTATTATGAAGCGTGCATATGTGAAGAACAATGCCTTACTTAAGATCAGCTTTGATTGACAAGCACCGTTCACAAGTCAAGATCTTAAGAAGCTTTCAAGTTCAACCTCAAGATCTCAAGAAGCTTTCAAGTTTGAACTACATCAAGACTTCAAGCTTCACTACTTTCAAAGGTCTCTCATCTCCTATTTTTAATGTCCTTACTTCACTATTGAGGTATGACTGACCTTAGGTTGACCTTTAGAGTAGGCCATTCTGGATACATAATTCATATGTGTTATATAAGTAAGTTTAGGTTGTTCTAAGACTAGTCCTGGACTTTGTTCAACTAGTCCTAGCATTGCTTCGACCTGTCTAAGAATTTCCTAGATCACTCATAAGTTTGTTGCAAATTCGGATATTTTCTATTAGGCTTCGACTAGTCTTAGGATCTGTTCGACTAGTCGTATGAACAATGTCGACTACTTCTTTGACCAGTCGTAGACTTATGACTCAAAGTACAGAATTAAAATTCGGCTATCTTCAACTAGTCGTGAGCAACTTACGACTAGTTGAAGGAGACCTACAACCAGTCATAGGCTACCTGCGACCAGTCATGAAACCGCTAGAGCTTATCGCGCCCGAATTTTCAAATATTTATTGGTTTTACGACCAGTCGTAGAGTTCTCTTAACCAGTAAAAGACGTGATTTGCTCACCTATAAATAGAGCACGAATCTCAGAATAAAACATGAAATTCAAGCTAATTTAATTCGGCCTTCTGAGAGATAAGTCTGTGCTCCATTTAAGCTAAGTGTGCATATTTAATATTCTCTTTCTTTAGCTTTTCTTATTTGATTTTGGTCCTATATTCCGATCTTATTTAAAAAGAGGAATTGTTGTTTTCCGTATTCTTAGAATCAAAATCAAATAGAGCTACGCCCCATTTGGTTTAATTTAAAATCTATTAGAACCTAGAACCATTATAAAGTGAGTATTGAACATTAAACTTTGACATTCAAATCTCTACTCCGACTTGGTTCTTCTGGGCTGCTACAACGAAGGAGAAATTCAGGTATTTTATGTTTGTGTAATTTACTTTCATTTGATTTTCTTTTGGAATTTGCCAGAAAAATCTCATTGTATTGGTTATCTGAGGAGAGTCAGGAAAACTCAGAAGAGGGTTTTTTTTTAATTGTGTAAGCCTACAGAGAAAGACACAATTGTGAAGGTTTTGGGTGAACCTGGAAAACCTGTCTTTGATAGTGAACACTGATATCCCCTGCGTGAGGATATTAGGAGTGGAGTAGCACTGTGTGGCTGCTATTGAACAGTTGGTGTACACACAGGTGAACCATTATAATTCTTTGTCTTGTGGTTTGAATGCTTACTTAAGTTTTATTTTGGCATTGTCCTATTCACCCCCCCTCTAGGACGTATATCTAGGCCATTTCAAGTGGTATCAGAGCTTAATAGCTCGCTCTTATTGCTTTTTATTTGGATTTATTTCCTTAGCTAATGATCTAAGCTATTTAAAAAGATGTTAAATTTTGATAGCCTATCAGTCACTAGGCCTCCACCCTTTGATGGCTCCAATTATGCCTATTGGAAAGCCAGGATGAGGATCTTCTTCAAATCAATGGATGAGAGTGTGTGGCAAGCCATAGTGACTGAATGGAACCCACCTATCATTGAAGTGACTGGTATCAATGGTTCAAAATCAATGAGAGTAACTCCTTATTTCTCTTAGATCACCCTTCAGAAAAATGAGAGTGGTGCTAATGAAAAAGCACTAAATGCAATCACTTGCGCACTATCACCGGATGAGTTCAAAAGAACATATCCTATGATACTACAAAGCAAGCCTGGGATATATTAGAAATGACACACGAGGGTACTACAATTATTAAAAAATCTAAATTCCAACTCCTCACAACCAAATTTAAAGAAATTCATTTGGAAGAAAATGAAATGTTTATGGACTTTTACACTAAATTAAATGACATTGTAAACTTAATGTGGGGTCTTGTCGATAAAATCCCAGAAAATAAAGTGTGTGCAAAGATACTACGCTCACTTCCTGAACGGTTCAACTCTAAGGTAACTGCGATCCAAGAACTTCGTGATACAGATAATATGAGGGTAGAAGAATTAGTTGGTTCTTTACAAACCTATGAGTTAAATTTTAAAGCTCCTAAAAGTAAATCTATCACTCTTAAATCTTCTAAAGACAACTCTGATTCTGAAGATGATATGGCTCTTTTAGCGAAAAAGTTTTACAAGATTTTCAAGAGTAAAAAGAGGGTTGATTTTGAAAAATCAAATGATAAGAAAAGATCAAAACCTAAATCTAAAACTTGGAAGTCTTTAAAAGATAGTTAATGTTACAACTACTAAGAATACGGGCATTTAACAAACAAGTGTCCTAAAAAGCATAAACCCAAAAAGAAGGGCATGTTGGCTACTTAGGATGAATCGTTTGATTCTGAAGCTTCTTCTGAATCAGAAGATTTTGAAACCGAGTCGGGCAGTGAAGTTAAAGCCCTTATGACGCTAGCCAAATTTACTTTTTCAGATCATGATGATTCAACTAGCGAAGAAAATCTAAATAGTGATTATGAAAATGAAGATGATCTTCAAGATGCTTACAATGCCTTATATAAGGAAAGTTGTAAAATTGCTGTCAAACTTAAACTTTAAAAAGAAAAGTTTTTTAAACTCAAAGAATGTTTTGAATCTCTTGTTTTAGAAAAATCCCAAATTTCAGACTGTTTTGAAAAATCAAAATGCGATTTAGAATTTAAAACCTCCCTGATTCAAAATCTAAAATCTGAAAATGAGAAACTTAAAAATGAAGTATCTTCTCTTTTAAGTTTAAAGGATACATGGAGGTATGCCCAAGGAGATCCAAAGTTAGAAAAACTTTTATCCGGATCTAGAAAATGTGGCGACAGATCAGGGTTGGGCTACGATAAAAATGTTCCTCCTAAACAAAAGAATATTCCTTCTATGTTTGTGAAAGGAGAGTCCTCTAACTCAAATGGAAAAAATACTAGTCAAGGTTTTTCTAAAAATTCAAAAGCTTTTCAAAAAACTAAAAGCAGCTATGTCAACTAGAAAAATTAGAACAGAAACCCACTAGCTGAAAAGATAGTGGATCTACTCAAGGAGCTCTTAAAATCTAACTCAGTAGGTCATTCTTATAACAACAGACAGAAGAAGACCAACTATACTCCTAAACCCAAAACAGTTCTGAAATGGGTTCCTAAGGTTGCCTGCTTGGTTGCCCACACCGCTTTCAAAGCTACAAGCCATTCAAAGTGGTACCTAGATAGTGGATGCTCTAGGCATATGACAGGCAACAAGGCTTTATTCACCGATCTTAAAGATATGACTGATGGGTCAGTTACTTTTGGTGATGGAAGTAATTGCAAGATTATGGGCCAAGGTAAGATTCAACTCTATAACCTTCCTTTATTTAAAAATGCTTTGTATGTTGAAGGTTTGAAACATAATCTTCTAAGCATATCTCAAATTTGTGATAATGACCATAGTGTACGGTTTTCTAATCAAAGCTGTGAGATTCTAAACAATAAAGGTTCAGTAATACTAACTGGACGTATAACGTCTGAAAACTGCTATATTATTAGCGAATCCAGCTCATCTAATCAATCATGTTACATGGTCCATACAAACGAGACTGATTTGTGGCACAAACGTCTTGAACATGTACACTACCAAAATCTATATAGATTGAGCAAACGGGAACTTATAAGAGGTCTACCCAAACTACAAAAATTAGATAAAATATGTGGTGAATGCTAGATTAGCAAACAAACGAGGAACTCACACAAAAAGGTGAATTCCGATATCACATCAAGACCACTTGAGCTTCTCCATATGGATCTTGTAGGACCTACCAGGACGGAAAGTCGAGGTGGTAAAAGATATATCTTGGTAATAGTAGATGACTTTACCAGATATACATGAGTTGTCTTCTTAAGGGATAAATCAGAAACCCTTAAACAAGTGAAAAAGGTTCTCAAAAGGATTCAAACTAAAAAATGTTCTCAAGTCAGTAAGATTTATAGTGATCATGGATCTGAATTTGAGAATAGCAGTTTTGAGAAGTTCTGTAGCGACCAGGGAATATTATATAAATTCTCAGTGCCCAAAACTCCACAATAAAATGGTATAGTTGAAAGGAAAAATAGAGTACTTTAAGAAATGGCTAATGTCATGTTGAATAGTATGAAGCTCTCTAAGAATCTTTGGGCTGAAGCAATCAATACAGCTTGCTATATCATTAACTGGGTTTACACTAGTAAAGGTAATAATAAAATGGCTTACGAAATAGGGTTTGATAAAAAGCCTACTGTCAAATACTTTCGAGTTTTTGGCAGCAAGTGCTATATTTTACGAGATCGTGAATATCTGGAAAAGTTTGATACAAAGAGTGATGAAGGGATCTTTTTCGGATACTCTTTAAACAGTTGAGCTTATAGATTTCTGAACAAAAGGACTGGTGTGATTCAAGAGTCTATCAATGTAGTCATTGATGATCACTTAAACACACTAGTCTTAAGTTCAGATAATGATGAAGTTCTAGTAATTGATAAATCTGATACTTCATCTAATCAGACTGATTCTAAACTGAAGACTGTTAAAGATCGTCCAACCACACAAATTCTTGGAAACCCTCTCACTGGTGTTCGTACCTGCAGATAACTTGAGGATATATGTAATTACGTATATTTTACATCCCAGGTAGAACCATCTAATGTAAAAGAGGCTTTTGCTGATGAAAACTAGATTGTTGCGATGCAAGAAGAACTTAACCAATTTGTGAGAAATAATGTTTGGTATCTCATACCTAGACCTAAAGATAAACACATCATTGAAACCAAATGGATTTTCAAAAATAAGTCTGACGAGCTTGGCAATATAATTAGAAATAAGGCTAGGCTAGTGGTATAAGGTTACACTCAAATTGAAGGTATTGATTATGATGAAACCTTCGCACCAGTAGCATGTCTTAAATCAATTAGACTCTTTATATCCATTGCGTGTTTTAGAAAGTTTAAGATTTACCAAATGGATGTGAAAAGTGCATTTTTAAATGAGGATCTGCATGAGGAAGTCTATGTTGAACAACCGATGGGTTTTGAAGACCCCAAAAATGTTGATAATGTGTATCACCTTAAAAAGGCACTTTATGGTTTAAAACAAGCTCCTAGGGCATGGTACGAGAAACTAACAAAGTTTCTATTCAGCCATAATCTTCAAATGGGATGTGTTGATAAGACTTTGTTTATTAAAAAACATGATGATCACATTTTAATAGTACAGATTTATGTTGATGATATCATTTATGGATCTACCTGTACAGACGTGACTATTGAGTTTACAGATTTGATGAAATCTAAGTTTGAAATGAGCATGGTTGGGGAATTAAATTATTTCCTTAGGTTGCAAGTAAAACAAAAACCTGATGGAATGTTCATTTCTCAATCTAAATATACTATGAATTTGATTAAGAGATTTAGATTTGAGAATGGCAAGAATTTTAATACTCCTATGAGTACAACTTTGAAACTCTCAAAAGATTCTACAGGTAAAAATGTGGATCCGAAATTATATCGGAGTATGATTGGTAGTTTACTGTATTTAACTGCTAGTAGACCCGATATCGCTCTAAGTGTTGGTATTTACGCTAGATATCAATCTGATCCTAAAGAGTCGCACTTGACTGCTGTCAAGCAGATTATGTAATATGTCGTAAGTATTGTTAATCTCGGTCTCTGATATCCACATGAGACTAGTGTTCAATTAGCTGGGTACTCGGATGTTGACTGGGCTGGTAATCTTGATAATAGAAAATCAACCAGTGGTGGTTGCTTTTATATTGGAAACTCTTTAGTTTCTTGGTTTTGCAAGAAACAAAGTTCCATATCACTTTCAACAGCTGAAGCTGAATATATCGCAGCTGGTAATGCGTGTACACAGCTAGTATGGATGAAACGTATGCTAAGTGATTATGGAATTAAATAAGATTCTATGTTATTATATTGTGATAATTCCAGTGCCATAAATATTTTAAAAAATCCAATTCAGCATTCTTGCACTAAGCACATTGACATTAGATTTCATTATATTCGAGAATTAGTAGAAGAAAAGGTTATATCTTTGGAATATATTCCTACCAAGAATCAACGTGCTAACATTTTCACTAAACCGCTCGACAAAAGTAGGTTTAACAAAATAAAATTTGATCTTGGCATGTGCATTTTAAATGAGTATTTATGCCTATTTGTATCATATTGTATATATTTGCTTGATTAGATTTCAGATTTTGTATATATTGCTTGAAATCAGATTTTTTGGCCGGTACTTGACCAGTCGTGAGTATACACTACCAGTCGTGCTACGACCGGTCGTGTACATCCACGACCAGTCATGAATCGCGTGAATCACTTAAAATTTGGGAAAAATGCTTCATCTTCTTCATTTCTTCTTCACTCTCCAACAGGCCGACGCACGATTAGTCCAACCCTTCCTTCAAAATCTTCAAGTTTAGTGCTCTATTTGTATTTTTCTTGTAGATTTGAGTCTAGATTTCTTCTATTTTTCTCTTGAAGTTATCTATTTCAAATTTCGTTGAGATTTGGAGTTTTTCTTGGGTAAAATTTGATTTAAGAAAACTCACTTCTCAATCCTTTGCAACTCTCTATTTCCTTGAAATCCTTGTTGCAAATGACATCTAGGGGGAGAAAGACAACATCGCGTGGTCCATCTTCTTCCTTCAGATCTGCCCCTATCACTAAGCGTCATCTTCGAGCTTTCGAGGATGATCCATCTTATGTTTGGGACATCAGATTGCGTAATGTTATTGTTGAATATCCTGTTGATATTAATCATGTTACTCCTTTTGATATCCTTCCTATGCTCCAAGCTGTAGGTTGGGATAACTTATTACATTGGGGTGGGCCAGCATACCGGTCCATTGCCCAGTCCATGTTCGCATGCATATGTAATTTTTCATTGAAAAATTTATCTTTTAAGATAGCCACAGGAGATGGACTATTTGACGTTGATCGTCATTTGATTTCAGCTCTTATGGAAATTCCTATGAATGATGAGGGCATTCCTATCCATAACTTATCTGAAAAACCCTCAGTATCTGAAAAATATATGCTCACAAAAGATTTATGTAATTTGGATGTTCAATGGACACATAAAGGGAATGCGCTTCCCTCAAAGTATCTGTTACCCAAATATAGAGTTCTTCACAAAATCTTTGTGTTTAACTTGTATCATCGATCGGGTAATAAGTCTGAATTGACTTCATTCATGGTTTGTGTCCTTCTTGCTGTTGCTAGCAGTGCTCATGTTTGTCTACCATCCTTGATTTGTCACTCCATTATTTAGTTTCGCCTCCATCCAGGTCACAGTGACATTCCTTTTGGTTATTTGATGACTGTGTTGACTACGCATATGTTAGTCGATATGCCGGTTGGAGAAACCCCTATCCATCATCTGATATTTAACAATTCTAATATCAATAAGATGAAGCTTGATTTCCTTCCTGGTCAAGGTGTTGGTGGTGGCAATGCTGAAGCTGAATATGAGGAAGAAGCTAGTGATCTTCCTCCTAATGATATCGACATGGATGATATTTTTGAAGAACTTGAATCTGATTTTTCAACTGATCCAGATTATGAGCCTTCTGAGTTTGATGCACGTCTGCGTGCATTGGAAGTTAAAGTTGAGAATATGAATGTTAAGATGGAAAACATGTCTATTGCCCATGATTTACAATTCAAGTATATGTGTAAATATCTTAGGCGATTGAACAAGGGCATGCATCAACTTGATCCTTCCATCCCTGCTCCTTCATCTGGTTCAGATTAGTTTTTTTTTAAAAGTTCGTTGGTCTGTTATTACTTTATTATTCTTGTGTTAGCTTAACTAGTTTTGAGTCTGTAGCTATCTTTGACTTAGCTCTGTTTATGAATTACGTGGGCTATTTATGCTAGTTAATCATATCTTGTTTTGTTTCCACTCATCTATCTCTTTCCTTATTTCTCCTTAGCCATCTGTTCTATGCTTCCTTTGTCCTATTGTGACAAAAAGGGGGAGAATGGATATGGATGTGATGTGTCTAATGATTATGTTATGAGGAGGGAGTAGCATTGTATGTTACTCAGGGGGAGTAGCATGTGCAATAGTGGACTGTATGTTATGTTGAATATTGATTTACAGGTTTGCAGGATCATGTTAGTATGCCGGTTGGTAACATCTGGTGCATGATATAACAACTGGTGCATGATTCTTTAATCAGATATTCAGTGTTATGTAACATATCTTGGAAGTGTGTTTTGTCACTAATTTGACAAAGGGGGAGATTGTAAGTGCTATAGTTTATAGCCCCCTTTTGTTGTCAAATTTGTGGTGCCAAAGACACTGTTATGAAGCGTACATATGTGAAGAACAATGCTTTACTTAAGATCAGCTTTGATTGACAAGCACTGTTCACAAGTCAAGATCTCAAGAAGTTTTCAAGTTTAACCTCATAATCTCAAGAAGCTTTTAAGTTTGAACTACATCAAGACTTCAAGCTTCACTACTTTCAAAGGTCTCTCGTCTCCTATTTTCAATGTCCTTACTTCACTATTGAGGGATGACTGAACTTAGGTTGACCTTTAGAGTAGGCCATTCTGGATACATAATTCATATGTTTTATATAAGTGAGTTTAGGCTGTTCTAAGACTAGTTCTGGACTTTGTTCGACTAGTCCTAGCACTGCTTTGACCTGTCTAAGAATTTTCTAGATCAGTCATAAGTTTGTTGTAAAATTTGGATATTTTCTGTTAGGCTTCGACTAGTCTTAGGGTATGTTCGACTAGTCATATGAACAGTGTCGACTACTTCTTCGACCAGTCATAGACCTACGACTCAAAGTATAGAATTGAAATTCGGCTATCTTCGACTAATCGTGAGAAACCTACAACCAGTCGAAGGAGACCTATGACTAGTCGTAGACTACCTACGACTAGTTGTCAAACCGCCAGATCTTATCGCGCCTGAATTTTCAAATATCTGTTGGTTCTACGACTAGTCGTAGAGTTATTTAGACAAGTCAAAGACGTGATTTTCTCACCTATAAATAGAGCATGAATCTCAGAATAAAACATGAAATTCAAGCTAATTTAATTTGGCCTTCTGAGAGATAAGTCTGTGCTCCATTTAAGCTAAGTGTGCATATTTAATATTCTCTTTCTTTAGCTTTTGTTATTTGATTTTGTTCCCATATTTCAATCTTATTTAAAAAGAGGAACTATTGTATTCCGTCTTCTTGGAATCAAAATCAAATAGAGCTACGCCCCATTTGGTTTAATTTAAAATCTATTAGAACCTAGAACCATTATAAAGTGAGTATTGGACATTGAACTCTGACATTCAAATCTCTACTCCGACTTGGTTCTTCTGGGCTGCTACAACGAAGGAGAAATTTAGGTATTTTAGATTTGTGTAATTTACTTTCATTTGGTTTTCTTTTGGGATTTGCCAGAAAAATCTCATTGTATTGGTTATCTGAGGAGAGCCAGGAAAACTCAGAAGAGGGGTTTTTTTTAATTGTGTAAGCCCACAGAGAAAGACACAATTGTGAAGGTTTTGGGTTAACCTAGAAAATCTATCTTTGATAGTGAACACTGATATCCCCTGTGTGAGGATATTAGGAGTGGAGTAGCGCTGTGTGGCTGTTATTGAATAGTTGGTGTACACACAGGCGAACCACTATAATTCTTTGTCTTATGGTTTGAATGCTTACTTAAGTTTTATTTTGGCATCGTCCTATTCACCCCCCTCTAGGACGTATAGCTAGGCCATTTCAGAATCTAATGATTATGTTTGATTGGGTGATGTATTTGGATGATCTAGAGAAAATTTAGGCAAGACCTTACATTTTAGATCCTCTCGATCAATATGGAATATTTGTTGTTCCTTAACATGATTGGGCATGAATTTGGTGATAGCATGTTTGTTTATTACTTGATTTTTGTGCGATGATTCCTTATAGCTTGTATGATACATTAATCCTTATTGTATATGTGTGCTTGCATAAGTCCTTGATGCATGTTGTTGCTTGCATTAATCCTCGTTGTATGTTCGTGCTATGAATAATGTCTAACTCTTGATCTCTTCACTAAACCACATGACACACATATACATTTATTTCGTAATTATTAGAAATCTCATTTATAAAGAAATCTAAATTTTTGGGTGGTTGTATGAGCGCATGATGTCACTTGCGTTAAATGATAGATTCTGATTTGTTGGAGTGTATTGAATACCTTCGAACCCCCTGGTTGGTCAGGAAACTAAGGCGTCCTCCCATTGGTAGGACCATTTTGCGACTGAACCAGTGGATTTGGCAGATGCAAACAGACGAGAGTAGTTGGACTACATGGGTCGCTTGTACTCGATGTCATTTGTCACAT
The DNA here is from genome assembly GCF_029962835.1 of Magnolia sinica. Taxonomy (NCBI): domain Eukaryota; kingdom Viridiplantae; phylum Streptophyta; class Magnoliopsida; order Magnoliales; family Magnoliaceae; genus Magnolia; species Magnolia sinica. The sequence goes on along the minus strand of NC_080579.1, from coordinate 76,832,695 downwards.
ACTCGCCTGAACTCGTAAGGTCTAGCCCATGTACTGACCAACCATGTTTGTTAACCCTGTCTTCTCACGCATGTATGGAACCTGAAACACCCTTCAACCATTGAAGCCTATTGATAACCATTTGAAATCGATCCACTGACTCGAGAGCTGGGCATGGTGGAATGGGACACTGTGTTCGAGCTGTCGGCCTACGCTGGGGTGACGAGCCTCCCCGTAGTGACCGCGAGCGATCCCTCTGCTCAGCACTCCCCATGTGCTTGAAGTCAGGGATGGGAAACCCAACGGGATTAAGGATCGCGGGGTCTTCACCTTGCACATTGAGGGGCCTTGGCCTCGCAAGTAGTTAAGGGCATTAATATCGTGGGGTATACTAGTTTCCCCAATCTACTAGATGAACGGACTTAATTAAATACTCGGCTAATACAATCACGATTGCATCTCATTAGCTAGTATTTGGCGACTCGGCAGTTGATGTCGTAATGAGGGAGTATTGGTCATATGCAATCGTTAGACGGAGTCGTTTGAGGGAGTGTTTTTGTGAGGTCTTGCATCATATCATTTCTCATGCACATGCATTAACAAGATTAGTTAGGTGTTTATGAATGTTTGCCTTTCATTAAATTCATATTATAATTAATGTTTGTTGTAACTTAAGACTAATAACACCCACTGAGTTGATCACTCACTCCCACTCTGGGATGGTATTTTAAAATACCAACCAGACTCTTCAATAGTTATAGGTAATGCTGAGTACGAGGAGCCTTGCGGCGCGAGTCTGGATGAGGAGGACGAGTTGTCATATTTCCAGTTGATGGGCAGTTCACGGTAGATATCGCAGGCGGACTTGGGTCGCTGAGTAGGGGACTCAGCGCATCATTCTTTTTGGACATATCATTTTTTTTGTAATTTTGTTGAGCAACACCTTGTGCAATCCATTGTTATGTTTTTGGACTTATATACATTTAGTCATTTCCATTTCAATAGACTTGTTATGATTGCGAATCATGTTCCAAATAATTTCATACTGCTCATTAACCCGAATTAAACATAAAATAGTAAAATTGGTTATAAGTGATACCCGAGAACTTGGGAGTCGAGTGTATGCACGACCCTCAATTTTCAGGGTGTTACAATAGATGCTACTGTTAGTGGAGGGATTTGATCAATTTGGATACATGGATAAGAAGGATTTTAGGCTTTCGATGATAAAGGGAAGACCAAAACCTTTAGGGGTTCATCTTTTGATGATGTACAAACGTAAGGTATGATCTCAATTCTTGGTTTGCATTTTATGAATTTGATTGCATCTATGTGGAGGATCCTTGTTAAGATTCTAAAATTTGGATTTTTCCCCCTTTGTAAAACCTCACGCTTTAGTGTTTAAAAACTTCTAATAGTTGGAAATATCTCTGCAACTGATCGCTGCTTCTGCATCCCTGGTTTCTTCTATGCCCCATCTCCATTGTAATTTTCCTCCATTTTAATCTTGAATAACACTCAAGTTATTACTGTCAATGAGAAGCTTGTCGTTGTTGTAAACATGGTCATTATTGTTGTTGAGTGGGAGTTGCTGCCCGCCACTACTTTTTTTTTTACACCATTTTCATCATGGCTCACTTCTTCAATGTCACCATTGACCGTCCATGTAGTCTTTACAATGGAGCTTCACAAGGTTCTTTTGGGAATTCTGAGGGTTGATATAGATGTGGTCCGGGCATTGCATGTTGAAGTTGGAGGAGCGGCAGATTATGACACACATTACCGGTTTACAAACAACCTAGCATTTCCAAAATAAACAAGTTCCAACTTGTTTTTGCTTGCTAGACACAAATAGAAAGAGGTAATGCTTGACTTAACCTAACATGGAGGATTTCAATCGGTATTGGAACCTTCTCCAATGGTTGTTTCTTCCTTCAATGGGTCTTTATCATCCATTATGGGTATAGTTCACTGACCTGTTATGCAGTATTACACTCTCCACATCCCCTTGTGGGTGTAGTCCCCTCTTAATCATCGTTAATGTAGCTCAGTTACCTGTGTAGTATTGACTTGTGTCTTTGAGAGAATTTTGGATGTGAATGAAGCTTAGGTGGTTTGATGGTTATCGTGTCTATAGCCTCTATTATCTTAATAGAATCAATGAATTTCAAAATCTCAAATACAAAAAGGGGCTCGAGTAAAGCTCAAATATAAAGTCAGGCTCAAAATTGAAGATTTCAAGACTACATAGTTGGCCTTCGTTGTAGTGTTAGTATATTTATTATCTTATGAGTTTAGTCTATTATAAAAATACTAAATGTGAAAGTGGGTTTTTATTCTTATTTATGTATTAAGAGGCTCAAGTCTTCTCATTCAACGTGAAGAGTGTTATCACCTTGTGCTCTTGGGAGCCCTAATCTGACAAGGATACCAACCCTTTTGTTAATGTAAGTATTTTGTGGGTTTTATTTTTTATTTTTTAGTTTGTTTAACATGGTGGTGTAGATGTGTATCTGGTGGGTCATACCACAGATTAGCCACATTTCAATAGTCACACCAATTGAAGGATCCTAAGGGCTCCTTTGGAACTTAAGTTGCTTAGATAAGTTACTTATGCCACAAGTAACTTATCTTAGTTTCTACTTATTAAGAAGATAAGTATGTTTAGTAAACAACCTATTTTTTTTTTTTTTACACATACCCACGTACACTCACGCTGTAGTGGGATTTCACCACCTATTGATACTCGAACCCTTGACCGGGTGTTCACACTCCGGAGAGTCTACCACCTGAGCAAGAGTAAAGCAGCTTCTCTCTTTCGTCTCTCCTGTGCCTCTCTTTAGTAACTTGTGAAAGTAGAAAAGCTAAAAAAATTAACCGAAGTAAAAAAGTTACTTATAACTAATCATAAACCAAACTTATCTGAAATAAGTTACTTATCTACTACTGTAAGTAGAAAAAGTAACTTATTAGGTGGTATCCAAATGGGCCCTAAGGGGGTGTTTGGATCTCAAGTTACTTAAGATAAGCTACTTATGCAAGTGATTAACTTACCTTTAAGTAAAAAAAGTTATTTATAACTAATCATAAACCAAACTTACTTATCTCAAATAAGTTACTTATCTATTGCTGCAAGTAGAAAAAGTAACTTATTTGGTGGTATCCAAACAGGCCCTAAATGTTGAATTGGTTGACCTTTCGAAGGTTACGTCCTTTATTTGTGGGCAATTCCATTTGTTTGATTGCTCATATGGTTTATTTTGCACCATTAGCCATCTATGATAACCAATCAGATGGACAGTCTAGATTATCTCCAACATATCAAAATGAACATGGTTGATCAACAATGTTTGATAGGAAACTCTTGCTCTTTTAGAAGGTAAGCTTGCTTATATGGTTCATTTTATTATGATTTTGCACCATACACTGTGAAAAATGGAAAAAAATGACGGATTTAGAGACAATTTTAGACCGTCTCTAAAATTGCTTGGTTTAAAGACACTTTAGAGACGGCCTTGAACCGTCTCTAAAATTTTAGACGGCCCCTAACCGTCCCTAATATTGTCTTAAAAATTTGAACGTCCACAAATCATTTAAAATGGTCCAAGACCGTCTTAAATGCGGTCATCTGAGACGGTCAAAGACCGTCTGCATTACAGACGGTCGACGACCGTCTTATATGCAGTCATCTGAGACGGTCATTGGCCGTCTTTTACTTGTAATCTGAGACTGTCAAAGACCATCTCTATTAGAGATGGTCCTTAGCCGTCTTATAGCTCTATAAAAGACCATCTTTATTAGTGACTGTTAAGGATCGTCTCTATTAGAGACGGTCTTAAACCATCTCTAATGCTCAGGTCTAAATTTTAAAAGCTCAAAAAAATTATGAATTTTGAAAAAAAAAGTAGTTGAGAAGCTTAGAAAAACAATTAACAATGTTTAAGAAAAATTTAAATTTTGAAAAAAAAATGTTGATAATTTTAAAAAAAAAGATTTCAATAAAAAAATGATATTTTGAAAAAGAAAATTTAAAAAATTTAAAAAAATTGTGAAAAAATTGACAAATTATAAAAAAAAAATATTTTAAAAAAGAAAACTAAATTTTGTATTTTGACAAGAAAAATTGAAAAGTTATATAACAAAAGTGAGATTAAAAAATGATATTTTGAAAAAGAAATTAAAAAAACTAAACAAATTTGTGAAAAAAATTGACAAATTGTAAAAAAATATATATTTTAAAAAAGAAAACTAGATTTTGTATTTTGACAAGAAAAATTGAAAAGTTAGATAACAAAGTTAGATATCCTTGCCGCCCATATGTTTCTCCAACCCATTTTTGGGCCGGGTATAGAAAATTATGTAGATTTAAATCTTAAATGGACCACACCCCTGGAAAGAATGATAATATAGTACCTTGTCATTAAAAATTATAAAGAGCCCATCGTAAGGTTTTAGTAATGTTTATTTGCAATCCAACTTGTTAATAATGTAAAGAAGATCTAGATGAAGGTAAACTACAAAGATCAAATTGATCCAAAACTTTCGTGGCCTTCAAAAGGTTTTTAATAGTTATTCATCATTGTTTTGATTGGTATGGCCCACCTGAGATTATTGAGTTCTTATAATTTGAAATCACATCCTAAAATATGATGGAAAAATATATGGACGGTGTCGATATACATAAAATATATCAAGGTGGGCCCTACACAATTAGAGTAACACCCATGAGGGAGTTACCTAAATAGTGAAATGGTACTATAAGGTCACCTCATGGGAACTAATTTCCATGAGGTTAATCTGTGTGGGCCTCACCATGATGTGTGTAGAACATCAACACCATGCATTTGATGTATCCCCTTTAAGTCCAAAAATCAGTCATATACGAAACTCAAGTGGACCATAGCATCTAAAACTATGTGAAGACATCCCTAAAACATATAAAAGCATTTGGTAGGGCCCACATGAGTTTTGAATGTGTATGAAACTTGGTCTGACTCCTCATCCAAGTGGGACACACATAATGAATCGGCTGGATCTATGAACCACATCTAGGTGGGCCCAATAAATGATTATGAATGTTTTAATGAGAGGGTAACCCTCTCAACTATAGTATATGGTGTGGCCCACCCAAGTCATGGATTGACTTTATTTTTAAGGTCGTGGTCACCATGGAATGGTGCATCTGACTGACGGGGCAGATCCAAAGTTCAAGTGGACCCACCATAGAAAAGAGTGGGACAGTGACACCCACTATTGAAATCTTCTTAGGGCCCGCCGTGATGTGGTTCTCAAAGCATACTGAGTAACTCAGTATGCAATCCGATTTCCTCTGCAGCACCACCATGATCTATGGCCCCACCATGATGTATATATTTTATCCATGCCATTCATCCATGTTTACAGATCATTTTAGGGCTTTATCCCAAAAATTAGAGGGATGTAAATCAGAGAAATGGAGAAAAATCTGGGAAATGGAGAAAAATCTGGGAAATGGATGAATGGCATGGATAAAAATTAGAGAAATGGATGAAATGCATTCAACCTCCGTTGGTGTTAATGTAGATGGGAATATGTCTCGGCATTGTTTCCCTGAGAACAGTAACATGGCTGCAAAATATAACCAAGTAGGGAAATCCATCAACATAGCCTTGCAACACAACAGTTATAGAACCATGGATCAGGTTGATTGCTTCAACTTTCCTGGGAAAAGAGTCCTAACAGTAAACCAAACTCCAATTGGTATCAAAAAATCCTCTATTGGCGGGACCATCGTAGGAAAGTTAGTATTTTAATTGTTCAATGCATAAACATATACAAAAACCAAACATTTATGATTTATGAATATTAATTTTTGCTGTATTTCTTTGTATACCTGAAGCATTACTTACTTTCAAGAGTGCCGTCGGTAATCCCCAACAGTTAAGTAGTTGGGTTGGTATAGCTTTTATTTTTAAATTACTGAAATCGTCTGTTAAGTTGATATAGCTTTCATTTTTAAATTACTTCCCTGTGCATGTTTGGTATTTCAAGGAAGCCCAAATCTTATGAGATTTGAGATTCAATTGGTCTATAATTAGCACCTGAAAGAGTTTTAGCGTTTAAAAGAGCTGGATTTTTTTAAAAAGAGTTTTTTGACTCTTTCCTTGTAAGTTTGGATTTTTAAGAACACTCAGAAACCTTTTGGGATATGAGATTCCATGATGCAATTACCTTATACTTTGGAGCTTGCATTTGGAACCAGTTAATTGGCTTGTTGTGATTTGTATGCTTTATTCAGCTCTCACCGTACAAACTAAATCTTTTATCATTCCCATTCCTCAATTTCACCAAAAGTATGGATTTTTAAGGAAAGCCCACAAATTATTTTGGATTTTGAGACTAAAATCTTCAGGAACTTACTTATTTGTCATCTTGAAATTGTTTGTGCATATTGGCACCGTTGTGGGGCCAATAAGCCATTATGGACCAATACGGCCATAAAGGGCCCATTTGATTTATTATTACTATTATTTTTTTCATTTTTTCTCTTTTTCTGCCTCTTTATTCATGTTAAGCATGAAGGAAGTTTATAAGATAAGTTTAAACTAGATGTAGGCTTATTTTGAGGGTCAAAACACAAAATAAAGTGGGATTCAATGAGCTAATGTGATGTGGACCATATTGAGACATATCGAAAGGGATATACTATTCACTTTTTTTTTTTCATTTTTTCATCTGTGTTGTTGTACTTATATATCATAAGCCCTAATCCACCAAATCATGCTTGACTTTTGGTGCGTAAATAGTGCTTACATTACAGACCTATAATTGTGTCATCAATTCATCATTACTCATGTGTAGACTTATATTCGTTATTGTATTTTGATATTAGATATTTAGAAGCCTAAATATTAAATTTTTGCTGTTTTAGAGTCGGTTTCAGGTTAGTAATATCAGGCAACTTGAGACGACATTGTTTCCAAAGAATAGCCCATTACACCATCAAATACATGTTCAAAACCAGAAAAAGAATACATTTTTCAGAGATCAATCTGGCCATGAAAATCATTGGACCCATTGTAGATGGAGCATAGTTGGAAAATTGCATTGATCAAATAATTCCATCCATCCTATTGATTGCTGTCACATATTTAAATAATGATATGTTCAACGAGTGAAATCAGATGGTTAAGATCATTCAATCAGTGCAGAGTTTAGATGGTGCTCCATCAAGAATATACCTAAGCCTATACCTAAACCTAAAACCTAAACCTTAACCTGAACCTATAACTTAAACCTAAACCTATAACCTATAACCTAAACCCTAACCTAAACCCTATAACCCATAACCTATAACCTAAACCTATAACCTAAACTAAAATTCCTAAACCTTAACCTATAACCCAACCTAAACCTATACTTATAACTTGAAACTATTCTCAAATCCCAAAATCTAAACCTAAAACCTAAACCTATACCTAATCCTAATCTCAACTCCCTAGCCTAAACCTAAACCTAAACTTGAAAACCCAAACCTAAACCCGATCCCGAACCCGAACCCGATTTCCTAAACCTAAACCTTAACCTATTTTCAATTCCCTAAACCTATAGCATATAACCTAAACCTAAACCTAAACCTAAACCTAAACCTTAACTTAAACCTAAACCTAAACCTATAACTTATAACCTAAACCTAAACCTAAAACCTAAATGTATTCTCAAATCACTAAACCTAAACCTACACCTAATCCTAATCTCAACTCCCTAACCTAAACCTAAACCTAAACTTGAAAACCCAAACCTAAACCCGATCCCGAACCCAAACCAGATTGATGTAATAATGTAGCCCAATGATTGTGTATTTGAATTTTTTTAAATGCAGCAACCAGAAATGATTTGAGACGACGTTCAATGATAATTTGTTAAATATGAAATTTATGACCTTTAGTAACTTGGTTAATTAAAAAGAACTACATAGTGGCTTGATCCCAATCCAACTTTTTGGGTACGTAGGCAGCCGTTCGTAATGTATTAGAATATCGGTGCAGCCACAAATCTTTTTTCTCCTTTGAATTGTAACAGACTGTATCGGTTGTATTTTTCTCTGTTTACAAGTTGTGGCTATCAAAGATATAATATCACCTCCTTATAGGGAAACATTTAATGATGTGTATAAGTAAATTCATTTTTTCTTATTCCTTATATTGTTTCCCAGTTATATTTGTATTGGTTTCAAAGTACAGGTAGCAATAGAAAGTATTGGTCGATTGTGGCTTATAGACAAAGGGATGAGTAACTAACAATATGATTATGGGAGGCCTTCCCCAGGTATTTAAATGCTTTTAGATATAATTATGTTGTTTTTAAATGTATTAGCTTGAAATTGATGGAGCAGATTCGGATGTGCATTGGAGTTATCCGGATGTTGAGTAGGGGTCCCTGGAAGGTAAGAACCGCTGTTATGACCATGATGAAGCTGTCCATTTCCTATGAACAACATTGGAGTGGCCTGGCCATTTGGACATGCCATGTTTATGTATTTACTCGAAATTGATGGAGCAGACCCGGATGTGCGTCGGAGCTATTCGGATGTTGAGTGGGGGTCCTTGGAAGATGGGAACCGCTGTTATGACCATGATGAAGCTGTCCATTTCCTATGGACAGCATTGGAAGGGCCTGGCCAATTGGAGCAGGCTGTGTTTATATCTGTATTTGTAGGGACTACACCCTTAACCTATAACCTAAACCTATTCTCAAATCCCAAAACCTATAACTACAACCTAAACCTATAACCTAAACCTACAAACTATAACCTAAACTCAATTCTGAAAACTTGAACCTACAACTTAACCTAAACCTATACTTATAACTCAAACCTATTCTCAAATTCCAAAACCTATAACCTATAACCTATAACCTGAACCTATAACCTATTCTCAAATCCCAAAACCTATAACTATAACCTAAACCTTAACCAAAAACCTATAACCTAACCTAAACCTAAACCTATAACCTTAACCTTAACATATAAACTTAACCTAAACCTAAACCTAAACCTAAACCTAAACCTAAAACCTATTATATTCTCAAATCCCTAAACCTAAACCTACACCTAATCCTAATCTCAACTCCCTAACCAAAACCTAAACCTAAACTTGAAAACCCAAACCTAAACCCGATCCCGAACCCGAACTCGATTTCCTAAACCTAAACCTCAACCTATTCTCAATTCCCTAAACCTATAGCTTATAACCTAAACCTATAGCTTATAACCTAAACCTAAATCTATAACCGATAACCTAAACCTAAACCTAAAACCTAATGTATTCTCAAATCCCTAAACCTACATCTAATCCTAATCTCAACTACCTAACCTAAACCTAAACCTAAACTTGAAAACCCAAACCTAAACCCGATCCCGAACCCGAACCCGATTTCCTAAACTTAAACCTTAACATATTCTCAATTCCCTAAACCTATAGCTTATAAGCTAAACTGAAACCTAAACCTATACCTTAACCTACACCTAAACCTAAACCTATAACCTATAACCTAAACCTAAACCTAAAACTTAAATGTATTTTCAAATCCCTAAACCTAAACCTACACCTAATCATAATCTCAACTCCCTAAACAAAAACTAAACCTAAACTTGAAAACCCAAACCTAAACCCGATCCCGAACCCGAACTTAATTTCTTAAACATAAACCTTAACCTATTCTCAATTCCCTAAACCTATGGCTTATAACCTAAAACGAAACCTAAACCTATACCTTAACCGAAACCTAAACCTAAACCTATGACCTATAACCTAAACCTAAATCTAAAAGCTAAATGTATTCTAAAATCCATAAACCTAAGCCTACACCTAATCCTAATCTCAACTCCATAAACTAAACCTAAACCTAAACTTGAGAACCCAAACCTAAACCCGATCCCGAACACGAACCCGTTTTCCTAAACCTAAACCTTAACCTATTCTCAATTCCCTAAACCTATAGCTTATAACCTAAACCTAAACCTAAACCTATAACCTATAACCTAAACCTAAACCTAAAACCTAATGTATTCTCAAATCCCTAAACCTAAACATACACCTAATCCTAATCTCAACTCCCTAACCTAAACCTAAACCTAAACTTGAAAACCCAAACCTAAACCCGATCCCGAACCTTAACCCGATTTCCTAAACCTAAACCTTAACCTATTCTCAATTCCCTAAACCTATAGCTCATAACCTAAATCGAAACCTAAACCTATACCTTAACCTTAACCTAAACCTAAAACCTAAATGTATTCTCAAATCCCTAAACTAAACCTACACCTAATCCTAATCTCAACTCCATAAACTAAAACTAAAACTAAAATTGAAAACCAAACCTAAACCCGATCCCGAACACGAACCCGATTTCCTAAACCTAAACCTTAACCTATTCTCAATTCCCTAAACCTATAGCTCATAACCTAAATCGAAACCTAAACCTATACCTTAACCTTAACCTAAACCTAAAACCTAAATGTATTCTCAAATCCCTAAATCTAAACCTACACCTAATCCTAATCTCAACTCCATAAACAAAACCTAAACCTAAACTTAAAAATCCAAACCTAAACCCGATCCCGAACTCGAACCCGATTTCCTAAACCTAAACCTTAACCTATTCTCAATTCCCAAAACCCATAGCTTATAACTTAAACCGAAACCTAAACCTAAACCTAAACTGAAACCTATAACCTATAACCTAAACCTAAACCTAAAACCTAATGTATTCTCAAATCCTTAAACCTAAACCTACACCTAATCCTAATCTCAACTCCCTAACCTAAACCTAAACCTAAACTTGAAAACCCAAACCTAAACCCGATCCCGAACCCGAACCTGATTTCCTAAACCTAAACCTTAACCTATTCTCTATTCGCTAAACCTATAGCTTATAAGCTAAACTGAAACCTAAACCTATACCTTAACCGAAACCTAAACCTAAACCTAAACCTATAACCTAAATGTATTCTCAAATCCTTAAACCTAAACCTACACCTAATCCTAATCTCAACTCCCTAAACTAAACCTAAACCTAAACTTGAAAACCCAAACTTAAACCTGATCCCGAACCCAAACCTGATTTCCTAAACCTAAACCTTAACCTATTCTCAATTCCCTAAACCTATAGCTTATAACCTAAACCGAAACCTAAACTTATACCTTAACCGAAACCTAAACCTAAACCTACAACCTATAGCCTAAACCTAAACCTAAAACCAAAATGTATTCTCAAATCCATAAACCTAAACCTACACCTAATCCTAAACTCAACTCCATAAACTAAACCTAAACTTAAACTTGAAAACCCAAACCTAAACCTGATCCCGAACCCAAACCCGATTTCCTAAACCTAAATCTTAACCTATTCGTAATTCCCTAAACCTATAGCTTAAACCTAAACCAAAACCTAAACCTAAACCTAAACCTAAACCTATAACCTATAACCTAAACCTAAACCTAAAACCTAATGTATTCTCAAATCCCTAAACCTAAACCTACACCTAATCCTAATCTCAATTCCCTAACCTAAACCTAAACCTAAACTTGAAAACCCAAACCTAAACCCGATCTCGAACTTGAACCCGATTTCCTAAACCTAAACCTTAACCTATTCTCAATTCCCAAAACCTATAGCTCATAACCTAAACCGAAATCTAAACCTATACCTTAACCTATTCTCAATTCCCAAAACCTATAGCTCATAACCTAAACCGAAACCTAAACCTATACCTTAACCTAAACTTAAACCTATAACCTATAACCTATAACCTAAACCTAAACCTAAAACCTAAATGTATTCTCAAATCCCTAAACCTAAACCTACACCTAATCCTAATCTCAACTCCCTAAACTAAACCTAAACCTAAACTTGAAAACCCAAACCTAAACCCAATCCCGAACCCGAATCCAATTTCCTAAACCTAAACCTTAACCTATTCTCAATTCCCTAAACCCATAGCTTATAACCTAAACCGAAACCTAAACCTAAACCTAAACCTAAACTTATAACCTATAACCTAAACCTAAACCTAAAACCTAATGTATTCTCAAATCCCTAAACCTAAACCTACACCTAATCCTAATCTCAACTCCCTAAACTAAACCTAAACCTAAACTTGAAAACCCAAACCTAAACCCGATCCCGAACCCGAACCTGATTTCCTAAACCTAAACATTAACCTATTCTCAATTCCCTAAACCTATAGCTTATAACCTAAACCTTAACCTAAACTTAAACCTAAACCTATAACCTATAACCTAAACCTAAACCTAAACCTAAAACCTAATGTATTCTCAAATCCCTAAACCTAAACCTACACCTAATCCTAATCTCAACTCCCTAACCTAAACCTAAACATAAACTTGAAAACCCAACCCTAAACCCGATCCTGAACCCGAACCCGATTTCCTAAACCTAAACCTTAACTAATTCTCAATTCCCTAAACCTATAGCTTATAACCTAAACCTAAACCTAAACCTAAACCTTAACCTAAACCTAAACGACCTATAACCTAAACCTAAACCTTAACCTAAACCTAAACGACCTATAACCTAAACTTAAACCTAAAACTTAAATGTATTCTCAAATCCTTAAGCCTAAACATACACCTAATCCTAATCTCAACTCCCTAACCTAAACCTAAACTTAAATTTGAAAACCCAAACCTAAACCCGATCCCGAACCTGAACCCGATTTCCTAAACCTAAACATTAACCTATTCTTAATTCCCTAAACCTATAGCTTATAACCTAAACCTAAACCTAAACCTAAACCTTAACCTAAACCTAAACCTAAACCTATAACCTATAACCTAAACCTAAACCTAAAACCTAAATGTATTCTCAAATCCCTAAACCTAAACCTACACCCAATCCTAATCTCAACTCCCTAACCTAAACCTAAACCTAAACTTGAAAACCCAAACCTAAACACAATCCCAAACTCGAACTTGATTTCCTAAACCTAAAACTTAACCTATTCTCAATTCCCTAAACCTTAACCTATAACCTAACCTAAACCTAAACCTATAACCTGCACTTATAACCTAAACCTATAACCTAAACCTAAGCCTAAAACCTAAACCTAAACCTAAAACCGAAATGTATTCTCAAATCCTTAATCCTAAACCTACACCTAATCCTAATCTCAACTCCCTAACTTAAACTTCGAACCCGATTTCATAAACCTAAACCTTAACCTATTCTCAATTCCCTAAACCTATAGCTTATAACCTAAACCTAAACCTAAACCTAAACCCAAACCTATACCCTATAACCTAAACCTAAACCTAAAACCCAATGTATTCTCAAATCCCTAAACCTAAACCTACACCTAATCCTAATCTCAACTCCCTAACCTAAACCTAAACTTAAACTTGAAAACCCAAACCTAAACCTGATCCCGAACCCGAGTCTGATTTCCTAAACCTAAACCTTCACCTATTGTCAATTCCCTAAACCTATAGCTTATAACTTAAACCTAAACCTAAACCTATAACCTATAACCTAAACCTAAACCCAAAACCTAACTGTATTCTCAAATCCCTAAACCCAAACCTACACCTAATTCTAATCTCAACTCCCTAACCTAAACTTAAACCTAAACTTGAAAACCCAAACCTAAACCCGATCCCGAACCCGAATCCGATTTCCTAAACCTAAACATTAACCTATTCTCAATTACCTAAACCTATAGCTTATAACCTAAACCTAAACCTAAACCTAAACCTAAACCTAAACCTATAACCTATAACTTAAACCTAAACCTAAACCTAAAACCTAAATGTATTCTCAAATCCCTAAACCTAAACCTACACCTAATCCTAATCTCAACTCCCTAACCTAAACCTAAACCCGATCCCGAACCTGAACCTGATTTCCTAAACCTAAACCATAACCTATTCTTGATTCCCTAAACCTTAACCTATAACCAAACCTAAACCCAGACCTATAACCTGCACTTATAACCTAAACCTATAACCTAAACCTAAGCCTAAAACCTAAACCTAAACCTAAAATCGAAATGTATTCTCAAATCCTTAAACCTAAACCTACACTTAATCCTAATCTCAACTCCCTAACCTAAACTTAAACCTAAACTTGAAAACCCAAACCTAAACCCGATCCCGAACCCGGAACTGATTTCCTAAACCTAAACCTTAGCCTTAACCTATTCTCAATTCCCTAAAGCTATAACCTATATACTATAACCTATAACTAAAACCTAAACCTTAACCTAAACCTATAACTTAAACCTAAACCTTAACCTAAACCTGAACCAAAACCTATAACCTAAACCTTAACCTAGAACCTATAACCTAAACTTATAACCTAAAACCTAAAACCTAAACCTAAACCTAAAACGTAAATGTATTCTCAAATCCCTAAACCTAGACCTACACCTAATCCTAATCTCAACTCCCTAACCTAAACCTAAACTTGAAAACCCAAACCTAAACCTGATCCCGAACCTGAACCCGATTGCTGTAATAATGTAGCCCAATCACATGGAAACAAACAAGAATGTATCCCTTTTAACACATGCCCCTTTTTACAAAGCTTTAATTTTTGTTGTTGTTTCTATTAACTTGAATTGTAGCCTAATCACATGGCAACAAACAAGAATGTATCCCTTTTAACACATGCCCCTTTTTACAAAGCTTTAATTTTTATTGTTGTTTCTATTAACTTGAATTAAAACACTTTTTTTGCATTATTTGCTTGCATTAGTTTTATTTTAATGATCAGTTTTATTTTAAAAAAGTGCCCACTTTTTTGGAAGAAGTTTATGCAATTCTTCATGATTTTGAATTATAATGTTTTGTTGTTTAATATTTTTTTAGATGAAAGACACAAAAAGAAAATTGTTGCTGATTTTTTTACTTTTTTTATTTATGATGTTAAACTTATATATATATATATATATATATATATATATATATATATCTATATATATATGCGGGGATAAATGTAATGTGGATAAGATTGTTTGTGTTTGGATAGATGTAGTTTATGTTTGGATGAATGTAGTTTATGTTGGATTTACATAGTTTGGGTTTAGATGGATGTGAATGTGAATATGATGAAATATATTATATAACAGGTATATATTAAGAAGAATACAATGAAATATATTGTAACAGGTGTATATTGACCCTCTCAAATTTGAAAATGTGCTTTGAAGGCTCATAAGGGACGGTCCATGACAGTCCTTTTTAAGGACGGTCCATGGCTGTCCTTTAAAGGCTCATAAGAGACGGTCCATGACAGTCCTTTTTAAGGACGGTCCATGATCGTCCTTTTAAAGGATGGTCCATGGCTGTCCTTTGAAGGCTCATCAGAGACGGTCCATGACAGTCCTTTTTTAGGACGGTCCATGGCCGTCCTTTGAAGGCTCATTAGAGACGGTTTATGACAGTCCTTTTTAAGGACGGTCCATGACTGTCCTTTTAAAGGACGGTCGATGGCCGTCCTTTGAAGGCTTAAAAGAGACGGTCCATGACTGTCCTTTTTTCGTTAATAAGAATGACGGTTTTTTATCATCCTTTAAGTAATACGACATGTCAAAATTTGACGGCCCATGTGATGGTCCATGATCGTCCTTTTTGGTCATTTGAGACGGTTTTGGACCGTCCTTTTTTCACTGTTTTGGCGTAGTGATAATCCATCTATGAATGAGATGGGTGGCCTAGATTATCTCCAGCACATTCAAATGAACATGGTCAATAAAAAACGTTCGACCGGAAGCAATTTTTTTTTGGAAGATGGGCATATTTTATAACCAAGTGGGCCCAAAACCCAATTAGAATCCAGAAAATGAAATGGGCAGTAACCCAATTACATTCACTAAAGAAGTAAGGGGCACTAAGTTCAAAACAAGCATCTAACGCACCTAAAAATACAAGGTAGTTCCATGGACCTTATGACAGAATAAACGACACTAAGGGTGCATTTGGATTGTAAGTAGTTTTGCTTCTGCTCCTTAATGCCTCAACTAGTTGATTTCTGTTTCTTCTTATTCAGTGCATGAGTATGCTTGGTAAAGAACACACTTCATCCTAAAAAGAATCCATAAATTATAACATTCGTTAACAACATCAATTTTGATGTGGATCATCCATTATCTGGGGCTATCCATTATATGGGGCCAACCTTTGATGTGGACTATTCATTATGTTTTGCCATCGTGGCCCCATCTTCAATGTGAATCATCTATTGTATGTAGCCTACCTTCAATTGGACCATCTACCTTGTGAGGCCCACCTTCCATCATGTGGGGCCCACCTTGTATGTTGGCAGTCCATCATGTTAGAGATTGCACGTGCATCTTCCATTAGACGGGTCTCACCTTTAATATGGACCATCTATCATGCGGGGGTCGCCTTGGATGTCGGCCATTCATCATTAGGAGCTGACCTTTAATTGACTCTTCATTATGTGGGGGCCACTTTGATGTGGGTCATCCATCATGTGGTGCCCATAATCGATATTAATGTGGGGCTTACCTTCAATGTCCACCACCTTCAATGTCCATTGCCCATCATGTCGAGCCCACCCATGATGTGGACCATCCATTGTGTGTGCCCCACCTTTGATGTGGGCTGTCCCTCATGTAGGCCACCTTTGATATGGACTGTTCATCATGTAGGACCCATCTTGATATTGGTTGCCATCATGTGGAGCCCAGGTTGGATCCCCCCTTCCCTCTCCCTCTCTCTCCCTCTTTTAAGAGCAAGGTTTTTAGCACAAGGCTGTAAGTGGCATTTTACAAGTTTACTTTTGTCACATAAGTAGCTTATCAATGCGATTACAAACACCCTAAAGTGGTAACAGATAGGACCCATTTAAAAAGGTAAAAATCATTAAGAAGAGGTAAGAGATGCCTCATTCGTAAAAAATAAAATAAAATAATGTAGAGGGCTACTCGTCTATTTGGCTGGTATCACGTGACTTGGAATGCATTTTGAAAGTGATAAGTTGGCCAAACAAATCTTCAAAATTGATTGGCTTGTCATGGTTAGTGACTGAGGTGTGCACATGTTTATATTCCTAGCCTAATCCATTTAGTATTTGATTTCGTAAATCATACTTCGACATAGGTTGTTGTTGTTCGACAACTTCAAGGAGATCGGCTAGATTTTCTTTTTATTTAAATATTTAGATAGACAGTGTTCGAATTATCTCCGATATTATCGAATATCTTCGATATTATCTTTATATCCAGTTCAGTGATACTAATAACACCGATAGTGATACCGATAACGTTGGTAGTATAGAAATTCTAGGTATTAGCAGTGTATCGCTAAGTATCGCCAATGTACCAATATAGCTAATGTAATCACCAATATTTTCAACTATGTAAATTCTAGGTGTTACTTATATTGTCAATGCATCAATATTGCCAATGTCTCACCAATATTTTCGACTATGTAAATTCTAAGTAATGCTTGTATCATAAATGTATTGACGATATTTCAATAATATTGCCAACATATTGATATCATCAATTTTTTATTTATTAAAAAAAGTTTATTTCAATTTTTTTAATTAGGGCCACGTGGTTGTACATAGTGTTCAGTTTGTCATTGATAATATTGATAATATCTCGATATGATTAATATCGCAACATGCATGATATTGAGACCATAATCTTTCATTTTCTTTACAATTGTTGTTGATTTTTTGGTGAAATATCATATGTTGATGATCTTTTACAATATTGATGGATGTTTGGATGGAATGTCGGATTGCTACTTAGGCTAGATGGGATGGTTGGACTGATTTCTTACAACAACGCATGCTTTTAAGGCCCCATTAAATGAAAATTTGTTATGTATGCATTCTTTTTGTATATATTTTTTTAAATTTCTAAATATGCAAATATGTACATTTTAACATCTCTTAAAGTTTCACTAAAAATTCTACTGTTTTTCTCATATTTCCCCTCATTTCCGGTTATTAGCGATATTATTGACAAACTTGTATCAATACCGATACTTCGAACACTGGTGGTAGAGAGAGTACCATTTTTCAGAGTTTGAAACTGATTCTTTAGTTGTAAGAAGCAAGACCGAGATTGAATTAAATGGAGTCGTTCTAGGCAATCTTAATATTTCTTGAGACCTGTGTAAGCCGACCATATGTTGAAGGATTGAGGATGTTAAAGTGGCCTTGATCCATAACAAGACTAATAAGTCTTCTTCCATCTACCTCTCGTTTTCTGGATTGATAGTGGAGATAATAGCCTTCTTCTCATCTTGAATGAATTGTTTGGGACATTTATGAGTGCCTCAATGTACTTGAGTAACTTGGTGTAAAAGATGGGAATGAACTAATTTTTCTATAGTAAATAGTTGTCTCAATCTAGTTTGATCGAGACTAAGATGGTGACATTAGGGGCTACAAATAAATGAGGAAGAGAGGTTGAAGAAGCCATTAAAAAAAAGAAGATTACCTTGGTTTCCCTAATGCAATAGATTTGATATTATAAAAATGATTATTACTATGAGTGTAAGATGTTGCATAGGTATATGTGACGTAGGGAGAGACATGATGAGGTTGATCAGCGACTCACCATCTTCCTCGGGATATCTACTTCGAATCCACGAAGCTCTTTGGATTCCTCACAGAGCTTCCTCGAATTCACGAGGGATAAAAATATAAATAATTTATAATAAATTCAAAAAAATTGATTGATTATAAAAAATGAAATTACAATCCTTTAAATAATGAGTCCAAACGTTTTAGACTCAAACTCCAACTCAAACACCCTAAAAATGTGATTTACCGTAAATAGTAAACTTGCTATTTATAAACAGTCTTCATTTCTACTAGACGTCATGGTTTTCGGCCAAAAATAGTAAGTGTCCAATTTAGCCCAACCATGCTATTCTCCTAACTCTTCTAAGCCCTTTTCATGTTGGGTAGACCCCTACCACTCAAAGGATCAAAAGTTATACTCGAACTAAAACTTACTATCTATAGTAAAAATGAAATTAAGAGGGACTTTTAACTGTCAATTTGATGGAATCTCGCAAATCTGGCATGGACAACCCGACATAACAGGTTTGGTTGGCTAAAGTAGCTTCTCCTACCTCAAAATCATAGGATATGTTAAAAAAAAAACTCATCCTGGTTTGCCAAATACAACTGTTTTAAGATTTAGACAACCCGGATCATTTCTGCCTTTGATCGGGCCTTCTTAAGTCAATCTTTACGGGTCCGCGACCCACTCTACATCAATGTGCTGAGTTCATTTCTTTAAATAAGGAGGGTTTTCCATGCAACTGCCCACCTTTACAGCCATCAACTTAAAATTGCTCAATTTTAAAATATTTAAATTAATAAGCTTATGCTGTGCAAATATTGAAAAATAGCCACATCATTGGAAAAAGATAGTTAAGGCACGAGAAGACATATTTAAGTTATCAAAAGACATATCTTGTCACACCTCAAACTCGAAAACTGGGCTCACAAAATTTTTGATTATCGAATCTGGTGCCGATAGCCTCCGTAGTACCCCATTCTCGGCTTCTAGCATTCATACGCCAAATTCCGATCCTGGGATCCTACAAGGAGGATTTTTTTTTTCCAATGTACATTTAGCTCGTAATAAGCACAACCACCAGTATACCCAAATCACAAAGGCAACAACATCACCATCACATATCTACTAATATAAACTTTGAATACAATGCTGAAAGAGAAATACATATGTCAAAATAAAGTCAAAGCTCCAGAAGACAGCTGCACGCTCCATGCTCAACGCCGATGCAACCTAACATCACCTGCACGCATCTATCGTGCATAAGCTTATAGAAAGCTTAGAGGGTGGTGTAAGTGTGTGCACAAGGTAAGTGCCAAGTATTCAATACAATGCCATAATCATACAATACCGAAAATACTGGTAATCCATAAATCGAACAATATCGGAATAAGCATAAATATTGACAAGATTATGAATTATTAGAGTAAGTAGAAATACTGATAAGATCATAAATCATAAGATAACAGATTAAGCAGAAATACTGACAAGTCCATGAGTCATACAATATCAGAGTACACAATATAGATTAGCTATGCAAATGAGGAGTCATAGAGAGCCAATTATCAGATGTCGAGGATGTAATGCAATATATACTTCTTGATGAGTTCACAAATACGTCAGCTGTATCTAGACCATATAAATATAGAAACACTGTAACCCAAAGTACCATATGCCGCGGATGTCATGCTATGTGGTGCGAATGGAATGACCATGCTGGAGTGTGAAGTCGGGATGAAAGTATGTAGTATCGCAGGCTATGGGGTCCATCACAAGGGACTTCTATCCAAACTAGTCCCATACCTAAATTTAGATAGTCAGACTCAATGTGGTAAACTTCTGATCTCAGGTTAGTTGCGCGCCCCAACCGAAATCCTGGCCACTGCAAAGGTACACGTAATAAATAGTTGCGCACCACCAACCCGAGTGGATAGTGAGTGAATGAATGAGTATGTAACTCTTGCTTAATAAGTCCACATATCAGTACAGTTCCTCTTTGGGATAATCACCGAGGTCATTACACTCTCCGCCAGCTTGCCGCCCCCTATTCGAGCGCACAACTGGGTAAGTGGAAGAGACCTCACTATCCGCCTGCCAATATCGGGCTCGACTCGTCGATAGCGGACCCATTCCTCAAGCTGGTCAGACTCAACCTAGATATTACCTACTCACTCAGGCGGGTAAGGTCACACCCCCTCCCAACCGACCACGACATAGTGGGAGATGCGACCTACTGGTATACAGCCCTCATGCGCTCATATATATCCACTTGGTCTCGACGTTGGGGCGTCCTCTGGTACCAAGAGGGTTTAGGGATTTTCACCTAGGGCCATCTATGACAGCCCGATGCTAGAATAAATTTTCGGTGTCCTGTCTGGCCATCCATGACATGCCTGTGGAGGCTACAGCCCTGATATCGCTAGGGCGTATAGTAATCACAACACAATGCAAGATGCATGAGTCATACAATCCAGTTATGCATCAATCCTGCACGTACTGTGCGCTCATCTGAGATTACCTTCGCCTATCAGGGAGTCTCATATCATCCTGCCCAATGACATATGCAATGGTCAATCCCATCTCATAACAAACATGCAGATGATGCGTATGGGCATGTATCATGATGCTATGCTGTCACATACTCATAATCGATATCAACAATGTGGACATTTAACCAATATCGCCCCCAAGGAATGACCCGCATACAACCAAACATATAATGGACCCATGACCTCACACAAGGACCTAATATACAACACCATGGGCCTCACTCAAGAGTTGAATACACATCAAGATGGGCCTCTTACATGGGCCTAATATTCAGCACAATGGACTCCATCACCTGGCCCTCAAATGCATCACAATAGGCTTCATCACATAGATCTCATATTCATCACATTAGGCCTTGAACACGGGCTGAATACACATCACAATGGGCCTCAAATACGGGCCCTATATACGTTACATTGGGCCTCAAACACGGGCCGCATATACATCACACAGGCCGAATACACACCACGATGAGCCTTAACTACGGGTCGCATATACATTATATAGGCCTCAACAATCAGCCTCGACAATCAAAATCAGCCTCGACAATTGAAATCGGCCTCAATAATCGGAATTGACACTCGGAATCAGTCTGGATACTTGGCCTCGATAATCGGAATCGGTCTTGATACTCGGCCTCGACAATCGGAATCGGCCTATACAATCGGCCTTGACAAATCGGAATCAGCCTTGATACTCGCCCTCGACAATTAGAATCGGCCTATACAATTGGCCTCGATAATCGGTACTAATAACAACATCGACAATCAGCACCGACGATCAACATCGATAATCGGCACCGACAACTAGCATATATAAATAAGGTGCGGTCCATAGATGGACAATCAATCAACCATAATGTAAAGATCGACTCTCGGTCGTGGTTATATCAAATCCGATAGCACAGAGCCATCCATCTATGGTAAATGGGGCCCACTTATTTGAGTTAACCCATGAAGAGAATGGGCCTAACAAGGCCTAAGGGAAGGTCACAATGAGGACATCTAACCGTCATTGCCCATCAATGTGGACATCTAACCAACATTGCTCCCAAGGAGTGACCTACATAGGGCCAAACATATAGTGGGCCCATGGCCTCACATACAATCACGATGGGCCTCATTTACGTCACATCGGCCTCGTCATATGGGCCAACATACATCACATCAGGCCTCAAATACTCAACAAGTGGCCTTGCACCTGGGCCTCAGATATATCATATGAGCCTAATCACATGGGCCTCAATACTAGGCCTCATATATTGAGTGGACCTCATTACATGGGCTTAACAATACAAACGGGTGGACTCGCCCATTGGCCAAAACACATCATGAGGGATCACACCAATGGGCTTCATGTATATCAAATTGGGCAGCACTAATGGGCCTCATGTATATCAAGGTGGCCTTAATGGACGGCCACAAATAATTCGAGATGGGCCCAATCATACGTCCCCAAAACATCATATTGGAGGATCATTTGGACCATACCACAAATAGCAATGGAGATAATAATTTTCATGGTTAAATAATTCACGAGGCCCACTCTGAAGTTTATTTTCCAATCAATCTAATCATAAGGTCATAAAGACCTAGATTAAGAGGGAGAACAATTCCCCATTGATCCAGAACTTCCGTGACCCAAATGGGTTTCAATGATAGACGTTCAATCCTCCACTATTTCTGTGGTGTGGCCCACCTGATCAAAGGGCTGGTCACATCACGGTGTAGCCCGCCGTGATGTATTTGAAATCCAACCTATTCATAAGTTAACATAGTGATAGATGAAATGAAAACCAAAAATATAGGCTCGAGTGAAAACTGCTATAGAAGTTTGTACGGTGCAGGTCACTGTCCACTATTTTAAATGGTGAGGGCCACTTGAACTTTAGATCTGACTCATTCTTGCACTCATGCCATAAAATGATATCTCAAAATGTTTGAATGGTATGGATACAACGTATGCATCATGGTGGGCCCCATCATCCAAACAGTGGACGGTGAGAAATACATACATCAATGTGGGGCCTGCAGGCTTGCTGCCATCAAAGGAACAGCTATATAGCTGCTGTACTTGCGGCTGGTTGCACTAGAAAGGTAGAGGTGGGTCCCACGTAGGGCCTGCCACCATGTATATATTATATAATATATATATAATATAATATAATATAATATATGTATAACATACCAACGTCCAGGTTGCCTAGGGTCTGGATAGTTACCTGCAAAGGGGTATCCCCACACTTGGGGGTGGGTCCCACTGTCCTTGGACGGTGGAGACGTCACGAGCAAGAGGTGTGGCCCACCTAAATAGATGGATGACGTGGATTGGTCCTAAGGACCTACTAACATACGGCAGCCACATAGCTGCCCGCTGCGTGTTGCAGCTAAAGGAGTAGAGGTGGGTCCCACGTATAGGCCACCCCCTCATACCATAAGATATTATTATTTTATTTTTATTTTTTTGTTGTTGTTGGCGAGTACACCCCACTGTCAGTCCACCTACATGGCTGATGTCTAGTGTCCTTGGACGCTGGACAGTATGGATACAATACAGATATCATGGTGGGTCCCACATAGACGTGGCCCACCTATGGTATAATATATTTAAAAAAAAAGAAAAAGAAAAAGGAGTTAGCTGGATAGTACACTCCAGCATCAGTTCACTTCACTAATAGCTACACCCCACTGCTTCTTGGGACGTGGTCCACTTGAGTTCCAGGTGCGGCTGATTTTTGGGATATCTCCATGCCTAAAGGGGGCCAATCAAATGCACGGTGTGGATGTTCATCACACATCACGGTGGGGCCTATAGTGGGGCCCACGGCCCTACCCGTTTTACAAGCAGCAGGACCTACAACGTCCTGGACACTAGACATCAGCAGTCAGGCCCCTTGGCTATATAAATTTTGTTATATATATATATACATATATATATATTTGTTTTCTTATATTTTTTCATAGGTGGGGCCCATATCAAGACAATCCACTCCATCTACTGAATTCTATGGCTCATGACAAGCTAAATGAGCCTAATATTCAAGGTATTTTGGTGTATAGAAACATCAGGGTGGGTTTCAATGGTAGAAAACACTATTTTCTATGCTATGGCCCGCCAGATAATCAGATTAACCTCATTTTTTAACTCAATGCCTAAAATGAAATGGGGAATGGAATAGATGGCGTGGATTAAATCAATACATCAAGGTGGGGCCTGCATGAGCAGCCCACCTAAAAAGTTGAAATCAAACTGATATTTTTATTTTCATCCCAACCTCCAGCGTGCGCCCAGGGAGGTTGGGCGTCAATACACCACTGTCCGTTCACACTTCAATTAGCAGCCACGTCCAGTGTCTAGGGACGCTGGACGGTTTGCGTACAATTAATGTGGGTCCCTCGTGGACGTGGCCCACTTGATTGGATCAACCTGATGTGTGTTTTCTCATCATCCAGACCCTCCAAGAGGGGTAGCAAAATGGGTTGGTCCCCATGTTTGGATAGCCATAGAGTCCATTTGATGGACGGTTTAGACACCACATACTCTTACTAAATGGGCCACAAAATAAAGGAAGGAGAGAGAGAGAAGCACGCACCTCTAGATCAACTCCTTCTTCAATCCCTCGGTCCTCAAGCCTTTTAGGATCCTTTTCAACGGCGGTGATGGGCTTCTAATGGCTGGATTGAAGGGGATCTAAGGTGAAAGAGGGATAGCCATGGAGATGGGTTGGGACGTCCATGACTCTTGCAAAGGTTGGAGAATAAGGAAGAAGGAGGAAGGGAGAGAGAGATAAGAGAGAGAGAGAGAGAGAGAGAGAGAGAGAGAGAGAGAGAGAGAGAAGTTATTATGGTTTGTCATAATAATATAAGGCAATCATAAATGCTTAGGTAAGGGTAGATGTTGACTTTTGGGAATAGGGGAGGGATGATTACCTAGCACATCATCCCATGATGGCTTAGAAAATTGTGCCATTGCAATAGGTAGGTCCTGCAACGTGCAGTCAACAGTCATTACAATGCGCGGGCCACAACTAGTGATCTAAGTGTCACATTGACGCACGAGATGAGGCATTGGAACTGCGGTGACAATGCGGTCATGACGGTACAAGTTTTGACTCGAGCCGACTCAAATATACTGACCGCGACTCAAGATTATGCGCAAATGCTGATAAAAGATCGCGGGTCACCGGAATTCGACTGGAAGGACTGTGGAAGCCTATAGAACGATACAGTTTAGAACACGGGTCTTACATATTTACCCTCACTCCCTTTGGTATTTGCAGTTATACCCTATTATAAGGAAGTGGGTGAGCAAAAGATTTGATGGGGCCCACCTTTATCTACTTATGTGATCAACACCGTCCATCTATTTTGCGAACTCATTTTAGGCCATTAGCCCAAAAATTGAGTAAAATATGAATCACATGTGGACCCTACCACAAAAAAGTGGTGATTGAATGCCTATCATTATCAACTTCTTGGGGGCTAGTAAAAGTTTTGGATCAAACTGATATTTATGTTTTCCCTTCATCTAGGTCCGTGTGACCTTATGAGTAGGTTAAATGACGAGTAAACATCTTGTGAGCCTTAGGAAGTTTTTAATGGTGCATATTCAATGACCACTGTTTCCCCTCATGGGGTCCATTTGAGTTTTGGATCTGCCTCATTTTGGATTTCTCAAACATTATGGTAGCCCCATCTTCCATCCTTATTGCAGGAACTTCTTACAAAAGCGTTTGGGAAGAAATCCGTGTCCATTGTTTCTTATTAGTACACGCCCGATGACAGGAGCTCAAAAAACACTAATTTTCTCCGTTGAATAGATTGGGTACAACATATATAACACAACTTTTACTGTGTAGAGCTTGTCTAAGCCCACCCTGATTTATGTATTAGATCCACACCGTCCATCAAAATTTCCAGGAGCATGAGTCTAGAAATGAGACAAATCAAAATTAAGCTTAATTAGACCATGCCACTAAAAGCAGTGGGGATTGAACAAACTACTGCTGAAACTTTCATTGAACCAACCGTGAGGTTTATTCTCCATGCAATCTGTTTATACCTGGATTAAGGTGAAACACAAATATAAGCTTCATCAGATCCTTCTGTGGCCCCAAGAAGTTTTCAACAGTAGGAGTCTAATTCCTAATGTTTCCTGTGGTGTGGTCCACTTGATATATGGATCCACCTCTTTTTGGGCTCATCTGAAAAAAAATGGATGCACGGTTAGACCTAAGAAATAGATCATGGTGGAGACATGTAAATTTCGCGTTACTTGCCGTGCAACACATTACAAAAAGAGAGAAGAAAACCGAAGTGTTGGCATGTGGAACATCCATAGGCCCTATGATGATGTATTTGTTAGATCCACACCATCCACCCATTTTTCCATATCATTTTAGGGCATGAGACCAAAAATGAAGTGGATCCCAATCTCAAGTGGGCCACACTACAGAAACAGTGGAAATTGGATACCTAATATTGAAAACTTTCAAGGGCCACAGAATCCTATGATCAAGCTGATATTTGTGTTTTCCTTTCATCCAGGTCCATGTGACCTTACGAAGAAGTTAGATGGAAAATAAACCTTACAGTGGACTCTCGAAGGTTTTCAATGGTAGATGTTCAATCCCTAGTGCTTTTGTGGTGTGATCCATTTGAGCTTTGGATGTGCTGAGTCATCTGGACAAATTGATAAATGGTGTGTATCTAACACAAATCATGGCCGGCCTGAGAAGTTTCATGCGTTAAAAATTGTGGAGTGTAGTGCGATAAATCCATGCGTTATGGGAGCTGGTGTTATCGGCAGTGACATTGACCAATGAGAAGTGATGACACCAAGTTTCAGTGTGCCTTCAATGCTAGCAAATTTCTTCATATCTCTCCCTGGAGATGTGTAGGGGTCATGGAGATGTCCTCCACAAATCTTCTATCCAATTGTTTTGGAAGACTAAAATAGTGGATTTGTCTTATTTCAGGAAGTTTATAATCCAAAACTCATGTGGGCCATTTCACACGAAAGAGTGGCGATTAACGCTTGACTGTGACAAAAGTTTTGTATCAGTATGATATTTTTTCCCATAGTTTATCTGCATGGTAATAGTTCTATCAACGGTTTGGATGGCACATAAACATCATGTCAGCTCCAGGCTGTTCCCATTGTTTTGTTGGTGTGGCCCACGTGAATCTTGGATCTACCTGATTTTTAGAATCTTATCCAATTATGGTCTTTAAAAACAGATGGATGGAGTGGATTTGTCATAGACATCTCTATAGCCCCACACAGCACTGCAATCTGCTCCTACCTTCAACACAAACGATCTCTACTCTTAGGGCCCGTTTGGCCGGTCGGATTGGAAGGGATTGGATGGTATTGGAAGGGATTGGAAGTCAAATCCCGAGATTGGCCTGGCATGCCAAACAGAGTCGGTGATCTGATCCCAATCCCATGGATCTTAAGACAATCCACTGAAAACACCATCATTACCTTTAAATCCCAGCCAATCCACCCTAATCCTTTCAAATTTACGTGGGACCTGTTTGGTTTGAGGGATTGGAAGGGATGAGAAGGTTTAATCCCAGGATTGGTCGGGCGTGCCAAATAGACTGGATATAGCAATCCAGGGATATAGCAATCCCATGGATCTCCAGACAATCCGCCGACAACACCATCATTACCTAGAAATCCATGTCATCCACCCTAATACTATTCAATCCCTTCCAATTCACCTGACCAAACAGGCCCTTAGTAAAAGAGCTAGTTCACTTTACTTTACTTTGAGGGCAATTTTATAATTTTTGAAAATAAAAATTTTAAATGGTTGACTTTACTTCGAGGGCAGTTTTGTAATTTTCGAAAATATAAACCAAGGGCTATATGTTTAACGTGGGTGGGGGCATATACAAAAATACATAAACCAAGGGCAAAGATCTTACCTTGAATTTGTGTCCCTTTGATCCTGTGATGAATGTGGATGCCGATTCTTCAATGTAGGATATCTCCCTTAAATATTTTCTCTCTTTTCCTTTGGTGCTTTTCACCTTTAATGGACTTTGGTATACCTTATATTATTTAAAAGTTTATAATCCTACCTATTCCTCCCACCTAAATTAACCAAAATCCCTTGATCCAATGGGGTACACATAATCCCATGCAGGCCTAAGAGATGGACTTTAAGATCTTAACCATAAGATATTCATCTAATTTGATAAAATCATTTTAACTGATAAAATAATCAATTGTAAAAATCCTTTGACATAATATGCATGCGAAATCTTTTAAATGTCGGGCCCAACTACAAAACTACTTGATGGATGGTTGGATCACTAAGATCTAGGCGCCTAAAGAGTTTCTGGGTGACTGGATTCCATGGTGTATATGAGCTTCAGCTGCATCCTAATGCATGCGCTCAACTACACCTGTATGTTAACTACTAATATGACCTCGCAAGGTAGGTTAAAGCACGCGACATTACGACCGTGAAGTCCCAAAACGATTATAGGTTGAAGGATTGGTTAAAATTAGTACATGATCAATCCAATCCAATTTGATGAGTCTTTTGGATAGAGACTATGAGATGCAAATGTCTAATTAGGCTTAAACACAATAACCTGCTAGCATAGCACGCATAAGATGACCACTAAACATGAATATGGGATGCTCAATCTCATTACAATGGTCATGGACATTTATGGTGGAGATCCATGAATAATCTCTCCATTGGCCAACGGCAGTAGGTATTCTCTGTTACCTTTTTTTTTTTTTTTTTTTTTTTTGTTTTTTGTTTTCTCAGATTGGTTTATAGTGATGTTCCACACTCAAATGAAAATAGACCAGGGGGTCTTTCATTCCAGAGATTTTTGGGGCTTATTCCATCCGCTTGGGTTAACCATTTTAATGGTCTGGATTAATCAACCATTGGCCCCACATGCACCAACTGGGAAAAATCCCCAACTGATATGCATATCTTTGGGTCCTTGGTTTGTACTAGCCGGGTCTGTGGTTCGGCATTCAGTCATTTATGTAATAGGCCAATGTGAATGGGCCAGTTCTAAGCCCGTACATTGGCCTGGTAAATGACAACTAAGGAAATACAATAACGATCTATTCTCAATTTAAAAAAGGGCTGAAGTGGGGATGGTTAGGATATTCGAATTCCAGGGATTTTTGAGGTATGGTTTATGGGGAGTTACACTACAAGAAAGTGGGCCATTGCCGACTCTTTTTTTTTTTTTGCCAATGACCAGTACGAGCCGCGGGCAAAGGCAAGAGTCGTTGGGCTTCATGTGGCTGCTGATGATGGAAGGAAATTAGGGCCACTGAAAGTGTGGTGTTAGGGGGAACTCTTTGCGCTAATTAAAAGCAGCCGCTGGAAAAAGCTAAAAGAAACGAGCTTTTTTATTTCTTATATCATCTGTCCACCAGCGCCCTCCACCCCCATTCCCTCTCTCTCTCCTTCCCAGCGCCGTCCGGCCCCATTCTCTCTCTCTCTCTCTCTCTCTCTCTCGGCGCCCTCTTCCCCTATTCCCTTTCCCTCCCTCTCTCTCTACAATTTGGAGCAGATCTAGTTTGGATTTCCTTTAGCCTTTCCCCCCTTCACTCGTTTTTAGGGTTTTGAATATGGCTTGGAGCAAATCTAGTTGAGGTCGAAGCATTTGGTGGAGGGTTTCTTGTAGAAATTGCATTTTCTGAGAGAAGTCCCGTTTTTGGATTTTTTAGGCGTTTGGAGTTATAGATCTGATTGGCATTGAATTGCAAATTCCAGACGTGCTAAAGAAAGCGAAAGAGGAGTTCGATTTTCAGACGAGCAAGGGCCTAATTTTATCATGTGAGGTGGGTTTTTCCAAAGGGGTTTTGAAGATTCTCGAGAAGGACGAGTATAATTCTATGGGGTGGGACTGGAAGAGGTTCTTAAGATATTTTTTGAAGTGAGTTTTGATCCTTTCAAAAGCGACAGGATCTTGCCATCGTTTCATGATCCCATTGCAGAAGATTAGGGTTTTGGAGTGGGTTTTGCGCAGCAAGGCCATTTGGTTTTTTATCCACCTCTCTCTCTCTCTCTGAAATCTCACCGACTTCTCCTAAATTCCCATTTGACTTCATTTTTTAGTGCTTTCGCAATCCATTCTTGATGCTCAAAGATCGGTTGGATGGTTCCATGATGAGTCTAACTCGGGACTCACTAACGATTCCAACTACTCCAAACCCCAACCGCTACTTACTGTCTTAGAATTTCTTGGTGTTTGTTGTTGTTTGATACGTGAGAAGTGTGTTTGGTGTGAGTTCAATTGTGGCTAGAGGTACCTCAGTAATATGCTTTGGATTTATTATAGGCAATTTAGATGACCTGCCGGTGAGCACAAACTCACACATGACACGGCAGGGTACCACATGGGAGGCATAATCTCTGATTAATATTAAAATATTGTTGCTTTATGGCCATGAAGTCCGTTACGGCCATAAAAACTAAAAACCCCATTGTGGAATACCTCCTGTATTTCATGCATGCTAACTGTTTGATGAAATGGCTCAACAAGCAATGTTTTGGTGGTTAAAACTGTTTGTCATGTCATAGATTAGATGACCCAGTCCAAAATCTCCCTGATCAGATGATTTTAGCTATTTAGCAGTGGAATGTTTCTCGTGAACTTGAATGGGCACAGTTTGAACTGCAGGGGATGCAAATGGAAGTTACCTAGAGTGGGAAAGAAGACTGCTAATAAACTCATTTGGCTTCCTAGTTGTTGCTTGCATATATAATAAGAAGGGCTTCACAATCTAACTAATTTATCTGTTTTGTAACGAGGTTTCCTGAAGCTAATGGTGAAAACAACATGTAATGTTTGGAGTCATCAAACTAAATATACCAAGAGCCATGCCAAATACTATTTTAGGTATGGCTTTCAATACAATTTGAGCTACAAATTTTTGATATGTTCATCTAATGAATTGATAATCTGAGGGAGCAATCAAATATGTGCATCCTAAAATAAAATCATGGTTTGTTATTGGATCACAGGTTTTCCAGCCTATCTTTAAGCCTCTCATTGTGGTTAAGGCTCTATTTGGTAGTGGGACTAAAAGTAAATTGTCGTAGGAACGTTTCCTGCCCGGCTCTGTTATTGGCCTTTTCCCATAGGAATTGTAATTTTGAATAAGTTCAGAAATCTTGGAATTTAAGAGCATTATAGTTTGAACACAAAATGACCAAAGAAAAGATGGAAAAGGTTTAATCATTATAGTTTCAACACTAATAATTGCTCTGAGGGACCATTTTTTCCTTTTGGGCAATGCTCATGTGTCTTCTTGTTTGTAGTTTTTGATGCTATCTCAACGCCTCTTTAATGAAGCTTGTTGTTATGTTTCAAAAAAAAAAAAAAAACATGGAAAAGGTTTAATAATTGCTCTGGGAAGGCCATGTTCCTACTGTAATTTAGATTTAGCTCTACCAAGCATTGCCTAAAATAAAAGCCATTGTGGGCTTCTATCCTTCAATCCTTCAGCTCATGGGAGTGAATTTGGTGGTTCTATGCTTGTCATGAGCAGTGGGTTTTAACTGGGTTTAATGGTTCCTCTGTTTTTGTTTTTTTTTTAATGCTTCTTAACTGGTACTTCTGTATGTAATAAGTGATGAAATTTGGACAAAATTCTCATCATCTGATATGTAACCGAAGTTGAATTTTGGAAGTATTGCATTTATGTAGAGCAATAGATGACTATTCCCAGGGATCTTTTAGGGTTATATTCCTTTTTGCCTTCTCATTGCATCTATCAGTTGGCATTGATGTTTTGTTTGGAGCTGAACCTTTCTGATTGTCTTGCATTCGTGTGGATCTGATACTTGATGTGGTAGGAAAGTCCATAATAATGATTTAAATGATTGAGTGATTGAACTGATATTTGGAATAAAATGTCTCCATTCCATGCTAAGACTTCCTTATCAAAAGCCATCTATAAAAATATAGAATATTATTACTGTATCAGTATCTTATGCGCAAATTTTTTTATCATTCTTTGCAGTGTAGTTTGAATGGGATAGCTATCCAAATTAGAACTTTTTTGAATTTTTGCTCATTGTACTATTCCATTATCCATTTATTTCTAATCTCCTCCTCTATGAACTTGTGCACATTTGATGTAACAAGACCGTCCAGTGTATAGACTGCTCATTGTGAAAATTAATTTCTGCAGTTCATTTTCCATTGGATCAGCTCTTCTTTTTTTCTGAAAGATCCAATGGATCAGCTCTTATTATTATTATTTTTTTCCTGAAAGATCCAATGGATCGACTCATTCTCTTCCTTTTTATTAAAACTTCCCAGATCGGATGATTCTAACCCTTGAATCAGTGGCCTACAAATAAATTGCTAGGGATAACAATGGTATAAAATAAAATCCATGGATGAGCTGGATGGGATTGTCTAATATGTAAAATCTGAGGGTCATTATCTTTCCACGGTAGGTCCATCTTATCAACTGTTTGGATCACCAAAACTTTGTTCCCAATTGTATAAAATAGACGCATCAGGACACTATTCATCGTTTCCTTGTAATTCTTCACAAGTATAACCATCCTAACATTCAGTGATCACGCACCCCCCCTTTGCCTCACATGGTGTATGCTATCAAAATATTCTCATATAAGCAGTAGCTCATAAGGTTTTTATCTGGCCGTATTAGATGCTTACTCATTGTAATGATCCTCGGTCTGGCTTCGAAATATGCGAGGTTGATTAAAAATTTTCTCCCTTTTTTGGGCATGTTCAGGTATGAATAAGATGGTCATTAATCATTTGGAAAAACTCTTTGTTTCAAATGATGTTGCAACTATTGTGAATGAACTTGAGGTACAGCATCCTGCTGCCAAGATTCTGGTGTAAGCAGAACAACATAAACCCATTGTAATCTCCCTTTGTGCAGGTTCTGGACCATGGTGAGAAGATTGAGCTTCTGGTAGACAAAACAGAGAACCTCCACTCACAGGTGGTGAACCTCAATATCATTGAGGGCCTGAACTTGCTGAAGGACTCCGAAATACTGGTGCTGATGCCTTTTTCTGTTACATAGCTCACCAAAGATCGACAAAAGAAACGAGTCCCTTGGAAACAATGGCAATCAAGAAAATGGGCCTTAGCCGACCGATGGGCTAACCGTTTGCCGGCGGCCAGTTTTAACGGCTGCCGGCAAGTCCGTATATATGAAAGGAAAAAAAAAACCTAACCTATCGTGCGCGTCTCTCTCCCTATCTCCCTCTCGCTCTCCCTCTCTCTGCCGCTCCCTCTCTCTGCCTCTCCTTCTCCGTCTCCGGCCCTCTCCCTCTCCCTCTCCCTCCCTCTCTTTGCCTCTCCCTCTCCCTCTCCACTCGCTCTCTCTCTCTCTATCTCCTCGGCCCTCTGCTGCAACATCAGGTATCTCTCTCTCCGCTCGATCTACCACACATCAAGGAGCATTCGATCTACCGCACATCAAGGAGCATTCTGCTGCAACATCAGGTATCTCTCTCTCTCTCTCTCTCTCTCTCTCCTTATCTATTCATATTAATTTGGGCATTTTTTGGCATTTTTTGAATCCTTCAAGTAACATTGTGCAATGATTTGTGTATTGGGATTTTTTGAGTTTCGAATCCCTAATTAGGGATTTGTAGTGTCGATTCCCTAATTGCGAATTAGTGTAGAGGTGTTGTCTAAGAGAAGACAGTCATGTATCTGAGGTTCATTTGCATGAAGATGCTGATATGGGGCTAGAAAAGTTTTGGATCCCTTCGTCCAGGTCTGTTTGACCTAATCAATAGGTTGGATGGAAAATAAAGATTACAGTGGGCCCTAATCTCAAGATGCCTTTGTCTACTACTTGTCTAAACCATATTAAACCTGAACTTTCCATTCGCTGAATTTTGGTGTTTCTATTATTTTACCATTTTTTTAATTGTATTTCTAATGATTGAGGCTGAACTAGAAATGAATATTTCCCGTTCCTTTTTTTTTTTTTGCCATATGCCTAACTACAAGTCAAATAAGTCACATCAAAGTCATCTTATAGTATTAAATCCATGGATCCAGCAGACTATGAACAGAAACTTACCTGGAGAGCTAATATCCGATCCTCCACTGTATCTTTAACAGTTAGCCGTGAAACAGCCACAGGGCGAGTCTGCCCAATTCGATGTGCCCTGTCAATAGCTTGATCTTTGGTAGTTGGGTTCCACCAAGGATCTAGAAGAATAATGTGACAGGCAGCAACCATGTTTAGACCGAGATTTCCAGCCTTCAACATTACTTTCTCAGGAGGTGTTGCTGAAAAGTTTTCTGAATCTGTAGAAAACATCAAATATGGCCTGGTTTCAGCTGTTAGAAGGCAGAGCGTCTTCTTTTATCAGGTAACTCATGCATTTTGAGTCTTCCCTTTAATATACTGACAGCTCATGTTGTGTGTGTGTGTGTGTGTGTGTGTTTGTTATAGTTATGATTGTTACAGACAAACCCTCTTGTGTGCCTTCAAGTCTTGTATCCTCCATCTCATGTTTTAGAACTTTTTAAATTGATATCTTTTAGCTTATAGATGTTAGTAAAATATTCTTGGCATGCATTACTATGGTAAACAGTGAAATAATGAAAGAGATGAAACCCAAGCACTTGAAGATCCTCCTGCCCATGTGCACTAAAAAAAAAATGTTCTCCAGTAGTGTGCTGGAACAGGATAATGCATCACATGATAGAGTCAATCCAATTAAGGTAATTGATTTCAATGGTTCATTTGAATTAAGAAAAAGGCATCAAGGTGCGACGTGTTTTACATGTTCCCATTCTTTAGGGTGCGATTGTGTTCTCCAACATTGTAACAACAGTATCTCCATCTCTCTCCCTGCCCCGACTCTCTCTCTATCTCTCCACCCTGATTTCGCTCAAAAATATGATAACATGGGGGCTGAAATGGCTGACCTTGTTCAGGTGATACCTCTTAGCACTAACTCCATCTCCAATGCATTTTGAACTTGCTCCTCTTTCTAGACTGTTAACATGCCACACAGATTTTTGTTCTGGGTTGTATTATTAGAGTGGTTCTTTCACCTGCAACATTATAAATAAAGTGGTGTAGAGAGATCTTTCTACACTTTTTCTTCTGCTTTAACACACTAGGTTCTAGCAGTTCATATGATGAAAACTAAGGATTGCTTACCATTATTCTATACAAAAAAAAAAAAAAAGATTTTGAATTAAGTTCTTGTGTGCTTTATACATTTATATTTGTACACATTACTGATTTACTTGCAATCGTTTTTTTTCCCCAATGGTGAAAGTGGGCAGGAAAAACCATTAAAAACCATAAACTGAAATGGTTATTGGGAAGCATATATTCAGGTGGATCGAAATGATTATGTGGAATTCAGTATTCTGGGCGATTTTAGTGGAATATAGGTACAGGTATTGTGAACAGGGTGCCTAGATCCAATTTCTCAGGATATGGTTGCAATTCACAAGTATTATAGTGCTGAACTACGAAAAAAAATATGATCAGAGGCACGTCTATTTATCTTTATTTTTTTTTTCTTAATTATTCTCTATTCAATTTCAGATCATTGCTTTCAACTTAAGAGAATAGAGGCTTTATTACTAGAACTCTATTTATAACAATTCACATTTATTTTAGAAATATTTGTGCCCGTGATTTGTTTGCTTTTTGTGCAGATTTTGAATAAAAGGCTTTATCAGCATGCCTTGGCTGTCTTCTTGTGTTAATTACAGCGAGAAGGGTGTTGGCTTGGTAGCGTTCTTTCGTGTCATATTGTAAGATTCAAGCTTTTCCGGTAAGACCAACATCTCAAAATTTTTTAATTTTTTTTATTATTTATACAATCTCATCTTTTATTAAAATATGTTTGTAGAATCATTGATCTATTGTACAACTAAGTAACATGTTTTTTTGTATCAAATCCATTTGAATTTTATTGTCCCTCTAGTGAAGATGGTTTGGATTTTTGGGGCGGCTCATGCAGGTGAAATACCTTTGAATCATGAAAGCAACTCACAAGACTAATGTAGATTTTTACTTTGGCATGTGAAATCATTTCTTTTATGGAAGAGTCAAAGAAGATCTATAACGTTTCTTGCGAGAGATATTTTGGTCAGCAGCTCGGGCCATGAATTATAATTGTTGCCTATCTTATGGCTTATAATATATTATGGTTCCTTTCAGTTTTGCCAATAATACTGCAGAGATTGCTTTTGGAGTGTTTTAGTTTTACAGAAAGAAGAGCAAGGTTAAGAACAGGTAATCCACCTTTGATCAGCTCACTGTTTGCTATGATATCGCAGAAGATTAAGTATGATAGTTACTTATTCCTTTTACACATGGCTTAAACTTAATAATGACATGATTTTGCCAATTATTGATCCCCATCTCCCTCCAGATGGAAGTATGCTCGCTTACGTTAGAGATGATGAGCTGCATGTTTTGAATTTGTCATATGGTGAGCCTAAACAGTTAACATTTGGTGCTAGAGGAAATGCAAAGGTGAGGTTTGGTTCTTCCTTTCATATGTTCTCTAGTATTTTCTTGTGACACCAGATTATGTTTGTTTCAAATGTTGGGCTTGCTATCTAAAAGATACAAGGCTACCATTTTCCGTTTATGACCTGTAAAAGAATGCCTACAGTTAAAGTTGCGAGGAATGACATCTATGGTTATGAAATATGAATCCAAAATGCTCAACTTCACTGGAAGCTAGCTTGCATTTTCCCCTGGTAGTATAAGCATTCACCTCTATGTTTTATTGTGGAAAGGAAAAGGTCAATGGTAGATGAAGAGATTAAAGGGGAGTGGAATTATTTTGTATTAAAGGAAAAGCACCTTTTTTTCAGATTCAAATTCACATTACTGGAGTAATTGGAAAAACAAACAGGCCCTTAGTTTATTTTTGCAGTTGGAGAGCATATCCCAGTGATATATATCTGCTTTTCTTCTTTTGATTTGGTAATTCTTCACAAAGCACTGAGTTCAAGATCCATGTGTTTTAGGTTGAAGCCATGCTATATAAGACGATCTGTGCCATGTCGAATGTGCTTATTAGGTCATCGGGCTCGACATTCATTGAGGACATATTCCGGCTCCGGAAGGACTGGGGATCAGCTTTGGTTTGTTATGAGTATATGTGCCAAGGCGAGCAACCTAATTTCATAGCTGACTCGGAATGAAGAAGAGTGGTGGTTGTGATTTTGGGGTGCTTTCGTTCTTTTCACATCATCAATGGCTATGATACACAACTCACCAAATATCGATAAAAGAAACCAGTCCATTAGAAACAATGGCAATCATTGGCAACAAGGAGATCATTGACATTAACCAAGGTATGTTAGCCGCTTAGACTGCTGTAAAAATAATAATAATAATAAATAAACTAGTTTACATGTGGGTCACCTTTTCTTGTTATATATATTTTTTAAAGATTTTCTCTATGGCAATGGATTGTCGGTGGCCATGAGATCTATAGTCCGTAGCAAACTTTTTACGGGCTACTTTACCAATTGCTACGGTCATTCTGGGGGCTAGTAATATTTAGCTACGGATTTTACCCGCAGCTTTTTATAATTTTTCCGGTAGTGCGGAAAAAAATAACGATTTAGCGGCGTCCAGCACATCCGTCAGTAAAGATCCTGCCCGCCGGTAAAGCCTTTACCGACTGAGGCTTTACCGGCTGTTAGCAAACCGCGGGCAAAGTCTTTACCTGCAGTTTTCTGGGCCTTTAGCGGCGGTTCTGACCGCCGGTAAACCCCATTTTTCTTGTAGTGTTAGTTGATACTCTGGCAGCGTAGGAAACTCGATACACAGGCTTAGAAGTTATATGCGTGGCATACATTAACTTGAATCAAATTGACTAAATTGTGTCTCACGGTCGCTTATTCAGTCCCAAAATCAGATTGTTTGAGAAATCATAGCCTCTGATTCTTGGACACATCTGTTGAAATATGACAATTGGATGTTTTTCACTTCTAACTGTCCAATAAATGTCCACCAATCCGACAGTAAGATAATCCCAGAAGGGTAATTTTTGATTCATGATACATCTAAACTGAGATATATAGTTTGAGATAGTTTGCACAATTTAACTTTATATACGTGTATGTCACATGTAATTTAAGTGCCTATGTATCATCTTATAGACACCCCATCATGGGCCGATAAACTTGATTGATCAGAAATCTGATCCATACCCTTAACCTGAGTCCAAACCCTGATCTATGTCCAAAACTCCAATCCAAATTGTAAAGCTAATCCAAACCCTAGGAAACCCTAAAACCTAGATAACCCAATCCGTAACCCGAAGGAACCCTAAACCCGTTCTTAAACCTAAACTTTAGGAAAAGCCTAACTTATAGAGTCAATGTTCAAGTTAACTAGCTGAGTTAACTCACCTAGTCAGCCCATATAGCCTACCTAGTCAACTCACATGGTCAAACCAAACCCACAACCCATTTTTATCCAAGCTCATTCCAAAGTCCAATTCAGAAAAGATGTTGGAGAGCCATAGTTGTCTATTTGTATAGGAGGAACTAGCCACCGAAGCTAAAACAAAGCAAAAAGACAAGCGACACTTAGGGTGCTGTTCGCCACATAGCACTGGCCATACTTCAGCGAGCTACTCACTCGTGTGCTACTGTCCTCCCTACCTATTTCATGCATGTGTAAAATTCAAAAATTACTCCGATGCTCCTCCCTTGAGCTAAAATTACACTTTATGCCGTCTAAGCCAACACATCAGATCTTGCCACATGACAATCTCAATTCCCAACTATCTAAATCCTTTTTAAATTCAAGCTTTATAGGAATTACCATAAAATCGAGCCAGAGGGCTAAAAATACCCCACTTCCTTTCACATTTCAAGCATCCACAATCATTCCTTACCAATCCAGAAGCATCCTAACCCCATTAGCCATCCCCAGCTAAAGAGAGTGAGAGATTATCCCATCTTCAGCCCTAATACTAGTGTTGGGGCACCAAAAATGATCAAGGAAAGAGAAAGGCATGAGAGAGAGAGAGAGAGAGAGAGAGAGAGAGAGAGAGAGAGAGAGAGAGAGAGAGAGAGAGAGAGCAAGTTGCGCGGGACTGCGCAATTCGTCCGAGTTTCACTCGGACGCATAGGTTTTGTCAGGGAAAAAAGGAGCTGGTGATGTGAGGTGGGGCCCATGGCACATGAATTGAGGGCTCACACATGCGAGTGCCTATAAATACCCATTCACCCTCTCATTTGAGGGATTAGATGTTCAGGAGTCCCTTTGACAGGTATGGAGGGTAGAGAGAAGGGAAGGAGGAAGGCCACGCAACTTATAGCAAGTTACGCAGGTCCGTGCAACTCTTGTATGAGTTGCACGGGTTATCTTTGAGGGTAGCCGTTATGCTGAAATTTTTGATAGATGATTAAGTCATTTCGGATATTTCTAAGGGATCCTAGCAGAGGAAACCCACACAACTTGTCTCCCTTGGAGATTTAATAAAAATGCGCCGGAATGCTGTCAAAATTTATATTTTGATCATATGTGACTTATGTATTTTTCTCTTTATTAAGGGATTCTATCTTGGAATCAGAGGATTAAGAGGATGTTAATGAACCCAAAATAAATGAAATTGATGAATATTCCCTTCGTTCTATCTTTATTGACATTAAATAAGAAATTCTCCCGAATCAAATGCATTTCATTTCTGGTCGAAACAACTAGCCTCTTGAGTCAATCTAAGTTCAGTTTAAGCCACTCGATACGATCCTTGTGACACTACCGTTCATCCAAGTATATTCAATCAAGCTTCTTTTAGCCCATAGCATTTACATAGCATGACATCCACCGCATCATCCAACACACCTTGCACTGAATAGGCTCGAAAGTATGCTCTGAGGCTTGCCGATTTAATTAGATCCTGCCCAACAGAAAACTTGCCAATTTCTTCGCGTTTTGTCACAAGCATTGCACACATTTATATACGAGAACTGAATCTTCACTCTTAAGAATAATCAAGATCTTGTGAAGTAGAGACCGTACATCTTTATGGGCAGAGTGGGTGCCTAACACCTTTTCTCTCTGTAACTGTGGTTCCTTACTTAGAATCTTTGATCGTAGAACTAAAGAGTCATCTTAGGGTACGAAATCTTTGAATCCCTACCCCAACGTTTCTATAGGGTCTAGTCGACTATATAAATAAAAAAAAGGCTAGCGGAGAATCTGGTCAAACATAATAAATCAATCACTAGCGTAAAAGCCCTTGAAAGAGGCAATTCGTAGAACAAAGCGACCCTTGAGTCGAATCTGGCTCGGGATTCTAACGTCCATAGAATAATGACTCTGTTGGGAACTTGTTATCCGCACCAGTTGAGACTCAACTCGAAAAATATGATCTTTTCCATCCCTGAGGATCAGTAGTTCTCAAGCATTTGCATCTACATCAATTAAAAAAAACCAAAAAAATCCAAATCCTGAAACCATTGCGCCTTTGGGAGCCAGGCTCTCTTAGAAAAACCTCTCCTTCGGCAGTATCATTTGACCAAGGTCCCAGACCGCATGGCCAACCATGAGGAAGAAGTCCAACCCTTCCACACACTCGATCTCACAGAAGCTCAGCCTGCACAATCGCAACAGGCAAAAGTCATGCCAATCATTCAAGAATTGGCGCAGGGAGTCAAAACAATGCAGGAGATGTTCTTGCAATTCATGCAAGTATAAGCTACTGCACCCAACAACCAAGCTGATTAACTCTAAGGTTCTTTCCAACCTCTAGTTCCAACCATGCTCAGCCTTTGAAATCCACATAGGATTATCGGCACCAGTCAGCATAGCCCTCGACCATAGGGGACTTTTTTCAATTCCCTCCCGCAACCAGGAGTCAATTGCAGAACAATCCTGCAATTGGGATTCTTAGTCAATTTTTAGCCAACCTCGTAGCCAGGATTTCAGATCAATTCTTCGTAGATCCTGTAGCCAGAATCCCTAGTCAATTTCTAGCACATCCCATAGCCGGAATTCAATTTCAAGCAGCAATAACTTCCTCAACTGGAAGCCCAATACTAACACTGGTGAATGCCTACAATGGGGGTCAGTCTCAAGTCATCTATAACCACCACACAATGACGAATACCCAATAAGGGAGTCACTTTCTAGCTTCTTAGCCTCCCCCGACCGGGAGTGCTTTTCAATTTCAGTAATTTTCCACATCCAGGAACACAATTACGTTTTAACAAGCTCCCCCTAATGGGAGCCATAGGGTTGAAGAAATTAACTACTATGCTGAAGAAGCGGAATGAGCTCTGTCGTAAGAGACTAGTTTCTCGAACAAGCCGAATAGAGATGGAGGAGTTGTGGGAGCAACTCCAAGCCATACAGAACTAGCTTCAGTGACAACTAGGGCTGTACACGAACCGAGTTAGCTCGGTTAGCTCGCTCGACTCGACTTAAAAAAGCTCAATTCGACTCGGTTCGAAATTGATTTTGAGCCGGGTCAAGCTGATTTTTGAGCTCGAAAAAATTTAGAACTGAGTTCGAGCTCGACTCGACTCGGATTGAACCCCAACTCGAATCGAACTCGGATTGAGCCAGTTCAGTGACTCGATTACTTTGATATTGATTTTGCTCATTAAGTCTTTGATGAAATGGCTTAACGAAGTGTCGGCTGGTGGTAAGGAAGGTATGTATATGAAACAAATACCCTTTTTTCTTGATTTTGATGTTGCCTACAAGGTGTTTGATGAAATACCTGTAAACATCTGCTGCTGTTTTAGATACAGTAAGAAATTGAAAGTGCACTCCATGTGTTTGTGAAAATGCCACATAGGCTCAATCTTGGCTCGAACTTGGCTCGAGTTGCTGACCAAACTGAGTCGAGGTGGCCAGTCAGGCTTGAGGAATGAGCTGAGCCAAGTTTGAGCTGGGGTCAGTTAGTGGCTGAGCCGAGTTGAGCTGTGCCAAGCTCGACTCGGTTCAACTTGTGTACACCTCTAACAACAATAGGGGGTTGACCTCCCTTCAACAGAGTTTAGGGACTTATGTCCCTTCCCAGATGCATGGGTACCTCAAAACTTTGACGTTCCAAGGTTTAAGAGATACGATGGCAACAGTTGTCCTACAACCCATCTCAAGGCTTTCTTGGAGAGCTGAACTCTGTGGTAGGGAATGACAAAGCCGTCATCCGCTTATTCTAAAAATCTTCGAAGGGTGATGGTATAAATTGGTACACATCATTAGATTGTTATCATATCAAGACTTGGGAGCAACATTCCCAGGCCTTTGTCGATCGATTCACATACAATCTCAACATGATACTAATGAGGGCATATTTGGCAGCCTTAAGGCAAAAAAGTGGCGAGACATTGTCAGCCCATGTCAGACGTTGGTGAGCTATGGCTACCTGAATGTGAACCACCATTGACGACGAGGAGTAAATCTCCATGATCTTCCACTTGGCAAACTTGAGTATTTTAGGGTACCTGATCTTA
Organism: Magnolia sinica; assembly: GCF_029962835.1. NCBI lineage: Eukaryota > Viridiplantae > Streptophyta > Magnoliopsida > Magnoliales > Magnoliaceae > Magnolia > Magnolia sinica. Next base: position 76,790,125 of record NC_080579.1, on the reverse strand, counting down.
TACCCGTACACAAAGTTCACCCAGCTCATCCATGTAGGGGAGCAAGTTGAGGCTGGAATAAGGGACAAAACAATTTCCCCCTGGCCACATTAAACCGCTCAAGAAAAATGGAGCAAGCTCGAGGGCAAACCCTTGAGATATGGGAATGAAAATAGCTTGATTCAATGTTCGACAGAAGTTAACAATATCGTTGCCACTGCTCAAGGCAATTAGTATGCTCCCCAACAGGGATGCCATCAACATCATCAGTACCAACCTCAGCAACACCAGTAAGGATATCAACCCCGTCTACCTCAGCAAATTTTATAACCACCACTGCAACCACAACCACAACAGTAGCAGTAGTTCAGGGGTAATGCAAAATACCCCTATCAAAATCAACAGATCACGAGGGAACATAGGAAGTTCACCCTGTTCACCCAAACCTACAACCAAATCATGGCTAGGTTGGTGCAAAATCAACTTTTGTCTCCCTTACAACCATGCCACCTCCAAATCGTCTGCCATCCAACCACAACAAGCATAAATATTGCGCATACCATCAGGGTCGGGGTCACACTACAGACCGATGCTTCTCACTACGGCATGCGGTCCAAGATTTGATTGAGAAAAGGAAGATTGTGATCTCAACTCTTGGAACAACTCCTGCACATGTACCCACCAACATCCTCTAAAATTCTCTGCCTCAGCATCAAGCGGTCCCCAACATGTCAAGTAGCCCTGCCACTAACTTTCTTGAGAAGGATAGTGTCGATCTATTCTTCTCCCCTATCCAGTCCATCTATATTATTACAAACTCCCCATTGGTCTTGCCAGGGGCACCACAGGCCCCACGTCTAGAGCCTGAGCCGATAATTCTCTAAGGGAGAAATGACTGTTATCTCCCCGCACCAACTCCCAGCATCAGTGAACCATGGGAGCCTGTCGTGCTGGAGGGTGCACACTCCTATTTTGAGTCGGTCATCCTACAAGGAGCATTCCCAGCCCCTGAGCTAGTAATCCTAGAGGACACCTTCTTCCCACACCCATTAACGTTCTTACAGGTCAGACAAAGAGTCGTACTAGAAGGACTAATGATCTTAGAAGAAGCTCCCTTGGCGTATGAGCCAGTTGCGCCATAAGGGACAGGCGATGCACGAATCGATGGCTTCTCCAAAACCTTTCTTCTCATGTCACATAAACTAGCTCACAGAAGGAGAGTCACAAAAGAGTAGTGAGAGGCCATACAAGAATGCTTCATCGGGCCGATAGTCATCCTGTGGGGATGCCCATCATCAAGGGCAACCATCTTAGAAGCACAAGGTCATCATGAAAAGGTGACACTCCCAGAAGTCAAAGCCTCAACAATATTTTCAGAAGCACCAGTAGTCTTAGAGGGACGAGTGAAAAGGCCTAGCTATATGTCCTAGAGGGGGGGGGGGGGGGGTGAATAGGACAATGCCAAATAAAACTTATAACAGCGGAATTAAAAAGAATATGATAACCAAATAAATCACAATGCAAGTAAGTAAAATAACCTCAAAATTCAGATCTTGAGAGGTTGATACAAATGTTGTTCTAAGGACAACCTTACACCAAAAACCAGAGTTTATGGTAGGACAACCTTATTTCTAGAAAGATCTTTGTATCAAATCTCAAACCGAAGAGGAATACAGAAATAAATACAAACTGAATTGAAATAAATTGTAATCACAAATGTATTGTTCTAGGGACAGCCATACACCATAAAAATGGCAGGGCAACCTTGCTGGAACAACTTTTAAAGGAAATTGAATATCAAGCTGATAAAGGAATAGCAGAAAATAAATTCTAAACTATTACAAAATTCTCACAATGCTTGAATTAAATGATTACAACATTCACCACCATATATACATCCCACAAAAGAATAATTAAAGATCAGAAGTATAAATCATTCAACCACAACACAAGAGATTATAGTGGTTCGCCTGTGTGTTCACCAACTGTTAAACAACAGCCACACAGAATGCTACTCCACTCCTAATATCCTCACACAGGGGATATTAGCGTTCACTAACAAAATAGGTTTTCCCAAGTTCACCCAAAACCTTTACAATTGTGTCTTTGTCTGTGGGCTTACACAATTAAAAAAAAACCTCACTTTTGAGTTTTCCTGGCTCTCCTCAGATAACCAATACAACAAGATTTTTCTAGCAAATCTTGAAAGAAACCAAAACAGAAAGAAATTTACAATTAAATGTAAAATACCTGATTATCTCCTTCGTTGTAGCAGCCCGGTAGAACCAAATCAAAGTAGATGATTGAATGTCCAAGTTCAATGTCCAGTACTCGATTACAATGGTTCTAATTCTAATAGATTTTAAATTAAACCAAATAGGGCTTGCCTTAATTAATTTTGATTCCAAAGAAAGGGAATAACAATTCTTCTTATCAAATTAGATTAGAATAGCAGAAACAAAATCAATTAAATAAAGCTAAGGAAAGAGAATATTAAATAAGCACACTTAGCTTAGATAGAGCACAAAATTATCTCTCAGAAGTTCGACGAAGATTGGCTTGAATGGATTAATTAATTCGATGATTTCTTCTGAGATTCATGCACTATTTATAGGTGAGCAGATTGCGTCTTCGACTGGTCTAGGGAGCTCTTTAACTAGTCGAAGCAATAACAGATATTTGAAAAATCAGGCGCGATAAGCTTTGACCGCTCTATGACTGGTCGAAGGTCTCCTTCGACTGGTCATAGGTCACCTTCGACTGGTCGAAGAACCTGAAAAACATTGCTGGATTTTGAGTCGAAGTTTTTCGACTGGTCGAAGATGCAGTTGACACTGTTCCTTCGACTGGTCGAACAGATTCCTAGACTAGTCGAAGCCTAACAGATTTTATCCAAAATTTGAAACAAACTCACGACTGATCGAGGAATTTCTTAGACTGGTCGAAGCAACTCTAGGACTAGTCGAAGAGGGCCTAGGACTAGTCGAAGAACAGACCAAACTTATGTAAAATAAAAATTCGATTTATGCATCCAAAATGACCTACTTCTAAGGTCAACCTATGGTCAGTCAAACCTCAACCATGAAGTAAGGACATTGAAACATTAGGAACTAGTGACCTTGAAGTATGAGCCTTGAAGTCTTGATTTCTTTACAAACTGCCTTGTACTCTTCTTAAAGTCTTGCAGCTTGAGTCTTGTCTTGTAAGCAGTTCTTGCATTCAAGATTGATCCTTGTACTTGTGAGCTTTGCTTGTTGTGAGCTTAGCTTGTTCATGAATGTTGATCCTTGAGAGAGCTTCAATTATGCAAGTTATATATAACAGTGAGTTTGGCACCACAAATTTGTAACAGACAGGGATATAAACTATAGCACTTACAATCTCCCCCTTTGTCAAATTAGTGACAAAACACATAACCAAGATAAACATAAAGTAAAACAACTGGTTAAAGAGTTATGAACCAGGTCATATAAACTAGCTTACCTGCAAATCAATATTCAATATTCAACATTCAACATTCAACCAGTTTCATTCAACTAGTTCAAACATACTCCCCCTGAGTAACATAACCAATGCTACTCCTCTCACAATCACATTGTCAATAACAAACCATTCTCCCCCTTTTTGTCACAATATGACAAAGGAAACAACAATAAAGGAGAACTAAATAAAGGGATATATGAGAGTAAACATGAGGAGTTATGAGAGTATAGCAAAATAGTGATAGAGATACTTAGCATAGCTTCACATAGAATAAATATCCAGCATAAAACATAGATAGTATCCAACTCAAAATCAGTCAACTAAGTGCTAAGTTATAAAGTTATTATAGACCAGAAGTCTCATATAAACTAGTCAAAACCAGAACCAGATGACGGAGCAGGAATAGAGGGATCAAGTTGGTGCATGCCTTTGTTCAATCGCCTAAGATATTTGCGCATGTACTTGAATTGTAAATCATGAGCAACAGATATGTTTTCCAACTTTACATTTATATTCTCAACTTTATCCTCTAATGCATTAAGACGAGCATCAACATCAGATGGTTCAAAATCTGGATCATTTGTTGAGTCAGAATCCAGTTCCTCAAAAATGTCATCCATATTAATGTCATCACCAGCTTCTTCATGACCACCACCACCACCACCACCTTGTTCAGGAAGTATATCCAGCTTCATCTTATTGATATTAGTATTGTTGAAAATCAGATGATGGATAGGTGCCTCATCAACCGGCATATCGACTAACATATGTGTAGCCAATACAGTCATTAAATAAGCAAAAGGAATGTCACTATGACCAGGATGGAGTCTAAACTGAAGAATAAAATGACAGATTAAGGATGGTAAATAAATCTGAGTACCATTAGAAATAACATAGATAACATGAACCATAAACGAAGTCAAGTCAGATTTATTACCCGAACGAGGATACAGATTAGACACAGATTTTGTGGAGAATTCGGTACTTGGGTAACAAATACTTTGCGGGAAGCGCATTCCCTTTTTGTGTCCATTGAACATCCATGTTGCACAAGTCTCTAGTGAGCATGCGTTTTTCAGACATTGAGGGTTTATCAGTTAAGTTATGGATAGGAATACCCTCATCATTCACAGGAATGTCCATAAGGGCTGAAATTAAATGACGATCAATGTCAAAAGGCCCTTCTCTAGTAGATATTTTAAAAGTTAAATTATCCTGTGAGAAAGCACTAATACATGTAAACATGGATTGGGCAATGGACCGGTATGCAGGCCTACCCCAATGTAATAAGTTAACCCAACCTACAGCTTCAAGCATAGGAAGGATGTCAAAAGGTGCAATATGATTAACATCAACAAAATGTTCAACAATAACATTACGTAATCTAATGTCCTTAACATATGATGGATCATCATTGGGAACAAGAAGATGGCGCTTAGAGATAATGGACGATCTGGAGGAAGAAGAAGGACCACGGGAAGTAGTTTTTCTACCTCTAGAAGCTATTTGCAACAAGGATATCAAGGAAATAAGAAGTTGCAAAGGATTAAGAAGTGGGTTTACACAAAACAGATTTTTCAAAATCCAAACTCCAAATCTCAATGAAATCCAAAATACAAAGCTTAAAGCTTGAAAAGTAAACAATCTAGATACAAATCTGCAAGAAAAACGTGATTTGGAACACTAACCTTGAAGAACATGAAAGATGGGTTTGACAAGTCGAAGCACAGCTCCTTAGAGAGAAAAAAATGGAATGAGGAAGAAAGCAAAAATCTCCAAATTTTAAGTGATTCCCGAGTTCTACGACTAGTCGTGGATATCTACGACCGGTCGAAGGTCGACTGGTCGAGTATACTCACGACTGGTCGAAGAATGTCCAAAAATTCATATTTCTTGCAAATTATACAAAAATTAGAATTCAATCTAACAAATATATACACTATAATACAAGTAGGCATAAATAATCATTTTAAAATGCACATGCCAGGATCAAATTTCATCTTTTTGAACATGCTTTTATTAAGAGGTTTTGTGAAAATGTCAGCTCGTTGATCTTTAGTAGGAATATATTCTAGAGATATAACTTTTTCTTCTACTAATTCCCTTATATAATGAAATCTAATGTCAATGTGCTTAGTACGAGAATGCTGAATAAGATTTTTTGAAATATTTATCGCACTGAAATTATCACAATGTAATAACATAGAATCCTGTTTAATTCCATAATCACTTAGCATTCGTTGCATCCAAACAAGCTGTGTACATGCATTACCAGCTGCGATATACTCAGCTTCAGCTGTTGAAAGTGATATAGAATTTTGTTTCTTACTAAACCAGAAAACTAGACAATTTCCAATGTAAAAACAACCACCACTGGTTGATTTTCTATCATCTATATTACCAGCCCAGTCAGCATCCGAGTACCCAGCTAATTAGACACTGGTCTCATGAGGATACCAGAGACCGAGATTCACAGTACTTGCGACATATCTAATAATTCGCTTGATAGCAATCAAGTGAGATTCTTTTGGATCAGATTGATATTTTGCGCAAATACCAACACTTAGAGAAATATCAGGTCCACTAGCAGTTAAATATAACAAACTACCAATCATACTCCAATAAAGTTTTGAGTCAACATTTTTACCATTAGAGTCTTTTGAGAGTTTCAGGGTAGTACTCATAGGAGTATCGAAATTCTTGCCATTCTCAAATCCAAATCTCTTGATTAGATTCAAAGCATACTTAGATTGAGAAATGAATATTCCTTCAGGTTGTTGCTTTACTTGCAATCCAAGGAAATAAGTCAATTCCCCAACCATGCTCATTTCGAACTGTGATTTCATCAAATCTGCAAACTCAGTAGTCAAGTCAGTACAAGTTGATCCATAAATGATATCATCAACATAAATCTGCACCATTAAGATATGATCATTATGTTTTTTAACAAACAGAGTTTTATCAACAGATCCCATTTGAAAATTATGACTTAAAAGAAATTTCGTTAGTTTCTCATACCATGCCATAGGTGCTTGTTTTAATCCATAAAGTGCCTTTTTAAGCTGATATACATAATCAGTATTTTTGGAATCTTCAAAACCCATTGGCTGTTCAACATAGACTTCTTCATGTAAATCGCCATTTAGAAAAGCACTTTTCACATCCATCTGATAGATATTTATCTTTCTAAAACATGCAATGGATATAAATAGTCTGATAGATTCAAGACGTGCTACTGGTGCAAAAGTTTCAACGAAATCAATCCCTTCAATTTGAGTATAACCTTGTACCACTAGTCTAGCCTTATTTCTAATTATATTTCCACACTTGTCAGACTTATTTTTAAAAATCCATTTTGTTCCAATGATGTGTTTATCTTTAGGTCTTGGTACGAGATACCAAACATCATTTCTTACGAATTGGTTGAGTTCTTCTTGCATCACAACAATCTAGTTCTCATCAGCAAGAGCTTCTTTTACGTTAGATGGTTCTATTTGGGATGTAAAACATACATAATTACATATATCCTCAAGTTGTCTACGGGTGCGAACACCGGTGAGAGGATTTTCAAGAATTTATGTGGTTGGATGATCTTTAACAGTCCTCAACTCAGAATCAGTCTGATTCGATGAAGTATCGGGTTTATCAATGATTAGTACTTCATCATTATCTAAATTAGAAATTGGCGTGTTTAAGTGATCATCAATGACAACATTAATGGATTCTTGAATCACACCAGTTCTTTTGTTCAGAACCCTATAAGCTCGACTGTTTAAGGAATATCCTAGAAAAATACCTTCATCACTCTTCGTATCGAATTTTCTCAAATTTTCACGATCACGTAAAATATAGCACTTGTTGCCAAAAACTCAAAAGTATTTAACAGTAGGCTTTTAATTAAACCACAATTCATAAGCCATTTTATTATTATCTTTGCTAGTGTAGACTTGGTTAATAATATAGCAAGCTGTGTTGACTGCTTTAGCCCAAAGATTTTTAGAGAGCTTCATGCTATTCAACATGACATTAGCCATTTCTTGAAGCACCCTATTCTTTCTTTCTACAATTCCATTTTGTTGTGGAGTTTTGGGAGCAGAGAATTCATGTAATATTCCTTGGTCGGTACAGAACTTCTCAAAATTGCTATTCTCAAATTCAGATCCATGATCACTACGAATTTTATTGATTTGAGAAGATTTTTCAATTTGAATCCTTTTGAAAACTTTTCTTACTTCTTCAAGGGTTTCAGATTTATCCCTTAAGAAGACTACCCAAGTGAATCTGGTAAAGTCATCAACTATTACCAGGATATACTTTTTCCCACCACGACTTTCTGTTCTGGTAGGTCCTATCAGATCCATGTGGAGAAGTTCGAGTGGTCTTGATGTGGTATTTGAATTCACCTTTTTATGTGAGTTCTTTGTTTGTTTGCCTATCTGGCACTCACCACATATTTTATCTAATTTCTGAAGTTTGGGTAAACCTCTTATAAGTTCTCGTTGCTCAATCTATATAAATTTTGATAATGTACATGTCCAAGACGTTTGTGCCATAAATCAGTCTCGTCTGTATGGACCATGTAACATGTTTGATTAGATGAGCTAGATTCGCTAATAATATAGCAATTTTCAGACGTTCTACGTCCAGTTAATATTACAGAACCCTTATTGTTTAGTATCTCACAGCTTTGATTAGAAAACCGAACACTATGGTTATTATCACATATTTGAGATATACTAAGCAAGTTATGTTTTAAGCCTTCAACATATAAAACATTTTTAAACACAGGAAGATTAAAAAGTTGAACCGTACCTTGGCCTATAATCTTACAGTTGCTACCATCACCAAATATGACTTTACCATCAGTCATATCTTTTAGATCCGTGAATAAAGCTTTATCACCTGTCATATGCCTGGAGCATCCACTGTCTAGGTACCACTTTGAATGACTTGATGCTTTGAAAGTAGTGTGAGCAACCAAGCAGGTAACTTTAGGAACCCATTTCATAACTGTTTTGGGTTTAGGAACATAGTTGGTCTTCTTTTGTGTATATTTGTAGGAATGACCTATAGAGTTAGACTTTAAGAGCTCCTTGAGTAAATCAACTATCTTTTCAACTAGTGGATTTCGTTTCTGATTAAAGTTGACATGACTGCTTCTAGGTTTTTGAAAAGTTTTTGAATTTCTAGAAAAATCTTGATAAGTACTTTTCCCTTTTGAGTTTGAGGACTCTCCTTTAACAAACATAGGAGGAGTATACTTTTGTTTAGGAGGTAGATTTTTATCATAGCCCAACCCGGATAGACCGCCACATTTTCTTGATCTGGATAAAAGTTTCTCTAACTTTGGATCACCTTGGGCATATTTCCATGTGTCCTTTAGACTCAGAAGAGAAGATACTTCAGTTTTAAGTTTCTCAATTTCAGATTTTAAATCAATAATTAGGGAGTTTTTGAATTCCAAATCGCATTTTGATTTTTCAAAGCAATCTAAAATTTATGATTTTTCTAAGACAAGTGATTCAAAACATTTTTTGAGTTTAGAAAACTTTTCTTTTTGAAGTTTAAGTTTGACAGCAATTTTACAACTTTCCTTATATAGGGCATTGTAAGCGTCTTGAAGATTATCTTCATTTTCACATTCACTACTCAGATTTTCTTCACTTGTCGAGTCATTATCTGAAAATGTGAATTTGGCTGGAGTCATAAGAGCTTTAACCTCATTGCCTGACTCAGTTTCAGAATCTTCTGATTCAGAAGAACCTTCAGAATCAGATGATTCATCCCATGTAACCAACATACCCTTCTTCTTGGGTTTGTCCCTTTTAGGACATCTATTTGCTAAGTGCCCATATTCTTGACAGTTGTAACATTGATTATCTTTCAAAGAATTTCGAGATTTGGGTCTAAACTTCTTTTTATCATTTGATTTTTGAAAATCAACCCTTTTCTTGCTTTTGAAAATCTTGTAAAATTTCTTAGCTAAAAGAGCCATACTGAATCAGAATTTTCTTCTGAATTACATTTAGAAGATTTTAGTGCGATAGATTTACCTTTAAGAGCTTTAAAGTTTAACTCGTAGGTTTGTAGAGAACCAACTAGTTCTTCTACCCTCATATTATCCGTATCACAAAGTTCCTAGATCGCGGTTACTTTAGAATTGAACCGTTCAGGAAGTGAGCGTAATATTTTTGCACACACTTTACTTTCTGGGATTTTATCGCCAAGACCCTACATTGAGTTTACAATGTCATTTAATCTAGTGTAAAAGTCCATAAACATTTCATTTTCCTCCATATGAATTTCTTCAAATTTGGTTGTGAGGAGTTGGACTTTAGTTTTTTTGACAATTGTAGTACCCTCGTGTGTCATTTCTAATATATCCCAAGCTTGCTTTGCAGTATCATAGGAAATGATTCTTTTGAACTCATCCGGTGATAATGCGTAAGTAATTGCATTTAGTGCTTTAGCATTTGCACTACTCTCACTTTTCTGAAGAGTGGTCCATTGGTAATATGGTGTGTCTTTCATAGATTTTGAACCATCAACCCTAGTAACTTCCATGATAGGAGGTTTCCATTTAGTTGTTGTGGCTTGCCACACACTCTCATCCATTGATTTGAGGAAGATCCTCATTCTGGCTTTCCAATAGGCATAGTTGGAGCCATCAAAGGGTGGAGGCCTAGTGACTGAAAGGCTATCAAAATTTGACATCTTAAATAGCTTAAATCGTTAGCTCAGGAATTAAATCCAAGAATAAAAAAGAGCTATTAGGCTCTGATACCACTTGAAAAGGCCTAGCTATATGTCCTAGAGGGGGGGTGAATAGCACAATGCCAAATAAAACTTATAACAGTGGAATTAAAAAGAATATGATAACCAAATAAATCACAATGCAAGTAAGTAAAATAACCTCAAAATTCAGATCTTGAGAGGTTGATACAAATGTTGTTCTAAGGACAACCTTACACAAAAAACCCGAGTTTATGGTAGGACAACCTTATTTCTAGAAAGATCTTTGTATCAAATCTCAAACCGAAGAGGAATACAGAAATAAATACAAACTGAATTGAAATAAATTGTAATCACAAATATTGTTCTAGAGACAGCCATACACCATAAAAATGGCAAGGCAACCTTGCTGGAACAACTTTTAAAGGAAATTGAATATCAAGCTGATAAAGGAATAGCAGAAAATAAATTCTAAACTATTACAAAATTCTCACAATGCTTGAATTAAATGATTACAACATTCACCACCATACATACATCCCACAAAAGAATAATTAAAGATCAGAAGTATAAATCATTCAACCACAACACAAGAGATTATAGTGGTTCGCTTGTGTGTTCACCAACTGTTAAACAACAGCCACACAGAATGCTACTCCACTCCTAATATCCTCACACAGGAGATATTAGCGTTCACTAAAAAAATAGGTTTTCCCAAGTTCACCCAAAACCTTTACAATTGTGTCTTTGTCTGTGGGCTTACACAATTAAAAAAAAAACCCCACTTCTGAGTTTTCCTGGCTCTCCTCAGATAACCAATACAACAAGATTTTTCTAGCAAATCTTGAAAGAAACCAAAACAGAAAGGAATTTACAATTAAATGTAAAATACCTGATTATCTCCTTCGTTGTAGCAGCCCGGTAGAACCAAATCAAAGTAGATGATTGAATGTTCAAGTTCAATGTCCAGTACTCGATTACAATAGTTCTAATTCTAATAGATTTTAAATTAAACCAAATAGGGCTTGCCTTAATTGATTTTGATTCCAAAGAAAGGGAATAACAATTCCTCTTATCAAATTAGATTGGAATAGCAGAAATAAAATCAATTAAATAAAGCTAAGGAAAGAGAATATTAAATAAGCATACTTAGCTTAGATGGAGCACAGAATTATCTCTCAGAAGTTCGACGAAGATTGGCTTGAATGGATTAATTAATTCGATGATTTCTTCTGAGATTCGTGCACTATTTATAGGTGAGCAGATCGCGTCTTCGACTGGTCTAGGGAGCTCTTCGACTAGTCGAAGCAATAACAGATATTTGAAAAATCAGGCGCGATAAGCTTTGACTGTTCTATGACTGGTCGAAGGTCTCCTTCGACTAGTCGTAGGTCACCTTCGACTAGTCGTTGGTCACCTTCGACTGGTCGAAGAACCTGAAAAATATCACTGGATTTTGAGTCGAAGTTTTTCGACTGGTCGAAGATGCAGTCAACACAGTTCCTTCGACTGGTCGAACATATTCCTGGACTAGTCGAAGCCTAACAGATTTTATCCGAAATTTGTAACAAACTCACGACTGATTGAGAAATTTCTTAGACTGGTCAAAGCAACTCTAGGACTAGTCGAAGAGGGCCTAGGACTAGTCGAAGAATGGACCAAACTTATGTAAAATAAACATTCGATTTATGTATCCAAAATGACCTACTTCTAAGGTCAACCTATGGTCAGTCAAACCTCAACCATGAAGTAAGGACATTGAAACATTAGGAACTAGTGACCTTGAAGTATGAGCCTTGAAGTCTTGATTTCTTTACAAACTGCCTTGTACTCTTCTTGAAGTCTTGCAGCTTGAGTCTTGTCTTGTGAGCAGTTCTTGCATTCAAGATTGATCCTTGTACTTGTGAGCTTTGCTTGTTGTGAGCTTAGCTTGTTCATGAATGTTGATCCTTGAGAGAGCTTCACTTATGCAAGTTATATATAACAGTGATTTTGGCACCATAAATTTGACAACAGACAGGGATATAAACTATAGCACTTACAGCGAGAACCTCCTTCCTACAAGGCAATGTCATGGTATTTCCCAGAATGCGACAAAGTGGGGAACATGAACCCCAATGGGTGGTGCATTTGAAGGGATGGGATAAACCAAAGTAACGCAAAACGCACTCTATCTGGTCTAGGTAACAAAGAAGAGGCAGCATATGATGTTGCCGCACAACTGAAGACAATCCCAGCCTAAATCTCTATCTAGGAATTACTCTGAACATCGCACATGCAAAGAGAATTGTTTGCCAAAACTGAGTGATGTGCATATTGCCTTGGATACTCCACTCGAGATGATCACGCTCATGATCTTACAACTTCTGGCACCTCGGGCTATTACATTTACTAACGATGAGCTGTTTCCTAAAGGCCGAAATCACCGAAAATCATTGAATATAGCCTTGCTCTATTAGGACCTATGGGTCCCATTGATCCTCGACAATGGCTTAAGCTTGAATGTGTGCCTGCTCCAAGCCGTTGTGTGCCTGGGATTCGAGCCATCTTCCTTCCGGCCAAGCAAAATGAGTGTCCGAGTGTTCGACAACTCCCGCAAGATTGTAGAAGGGGAGATAGACATCAAACTACAAAATGGCCTGGATGTTTCCATCATCAGCCTGGATGTTTCCGTCATCACTTTCTAACTCACAGATATCGCCGCCTCATTCAACATGCTTCTGTGAAGGCGATGACTTCACAAGGTCAGAGCAGTCCCATCCACCCTCCATCAGTGGGTAAAATACATCCTGGATAATAGGGTGATTTTCGTTATGGCTGAACTAGATATCATCATTCCTAGAAGATATAGAGCTTCAGAGCTAGACATCCTAGTTATTGACATTCAACACTCTAAATAAGACGTCACTTACCATAATTTTGAGTTCAAGACTGTGAATGCGATCGCTAATCCTTCATTGATGAATGCTGAGTATGTCTTCCCACCTGCAGAATGCCAAAGTTTCAAATATCATGCACTTAACCATTATAAAACAAGGGCGGTAGAGAAGACATATAACCAGAGAAAGTGAGGGTTGGGATATTGGCCTACTTTCAAAGAGAAATGGAGGAAAAGAAGATTTCGGTGCACGCCCATCTAATTTGTTAGACTGGGAATGCCTTGTAAGGAGGACCAACCACACTAAGAAAATGCCTCCCATTATTCCTAAGTGGAGCATCATGGCCTCTTATCCGATGGGAGACCATTTTGGGACCAGTGGGAAGAGAAACACTGAGAAAAGAAGGGAAAGCGCCCAACTAGGGCAAGATCGAGGAGGATAATGGGGATGCCATAATACCCCTCCTCACTATATCACTGATCAATCAGGGGGGGGGGGGGGGGTGGGGGGACATGACTTGCCCGATCCAGTCATCCAGGGGCACAACTTGCCCATTCCAGCCAATCAAGGGGACAACCGCCCCTTCTTTCCAGTCAACCAGGGGCACAACTTGCCCACTCTAGCCACTTAAGGGGACAACCTCTCAATTTCAGTCATAATCAACTAGGGGAACAACCTACCCACCTTAATTAATCAAGGGGACAACCTCCCTATCTCAGCTGAAGTCAACTAGGGGCACGACTTGCCCACTCCCACAAGCAAGGGGCATGATTTGCTCACTCCTGCTAGCTAAGAACGCAACATGCCTAGATCAATAGCCCACTGTTGAGGGAAACGACACCATTCATAAACCATATACAGAAGGAGCCCATCCATTGGACCATGAAAGGGAAATGACCAACCCTAGATTGATTCGATATCCAAGCCACAACTAGCTAATGAGTTTGAAGAACTCCAATGTGTGGTAAGTGACCCCAGAGGAACATAGTACCACTCTGACCTCGATCTTGATCACGACCAGGTAGAGGTAATGGTCATCGGTCTAGGCCATTATCCTCTACCCATCTCATCAGCTTTAGTTGGAAAGGCTGGAGTCTTAGTTGGACTTCGATCCCCTCGATAATTGAATTGGTTGGTTAGCCATCCAAGGGCACCAGTAAAAAAAAAAAAAGCCAATTTAAGTAGCATTTAACATTTAGAGCCCGGTTAACCTTAATCGTGGTTTGCAATGCTGACTTGTTTTGGACCCCTTGGAGATAATTTTTTTAAAAAATAAAAACTATTCAAAATCTAAAAACATCAAATATTCCAGCTTTACAAAACATTAAAACATTAAAAAATCTTTTAAAACCTACATGCAATAATCTGCCTAGTTCATCTATTGAGCTACATGAGTTCGAGGTCAACACATATAATTTCGACATCAAGTTAGAATTCAAACTCATGGGTCTAGACGAAGCTTAGAATGGGGAAGATAATGAAATGGCTTCTGAGCTAGAGGATCTCCTAAAAAAGCTTAAAACCAAGGCTAATATTATGGTAGAAGACTTCGAGATTCTAAACTTGGGTACTCCTGAAGTTCCTTGGGAAGTGCACATTGGGAAATCGTTATCTCCAGAATATAGGCAGAGAATGATAGACTTCTTAACCCCAGGGTTGTCCAACTTCACATTCTCATATGAAGATATGCCTAGACTCGATGAGGAACTCGTGATACATCACCTGCCGAATAAGCCCGAAATGAAGTCAGTCAAACCGAAATTGAGAAGAATGAAGCCATAATGGCCTCTAAAGGTCCAAGAAGAAGTCATTAAATAGTACAATGCAATATTCTTGGTAGTCTCCAACTACCCTAAATGGCTTGCCAACATTGTGCCAGTACTAAAGAAGGATGACAAGGTTCGAATGTGCATCAACTTCCGAACCTCAATAAGCTAGTCCTAAAGATGACTTCCCCCTGCCACATATTGACACACTGATCGACAACACTACAGGGCACAAGTCTTCTCATTCAAGGCCGGATCCTCAGGCTGCAACTAGATTAAGATAGCTATAGAAGACTATGAGAATACTTAATTCATCACGCCATGGGGAATGTTTTATTAAAGGGTTATGTGAAAAGGGCGAGCTCTAAGTCCTAGAGGGGGGGGTGAATAGGACTATGCCAAATAAAAATAAAATGCAGAAAGATAACATAGATAGTAGAAATATAAAGCAACCTCAAATACACAAGTATTGAGAGGTTGATAAAAACGTTGTTCTAAGGACAACCTTACACCAAAAACCAATGGCTTATGGTAGGACAACCTGATTTCTAGAACGTCGGTAAGTATAAAAAACACAAACCGATACAGAGGCAAAGGAAATAAAGCTAGCTATTACAACATTCACCACAAAAGCATAAAATAGATTACAACATTCATACACATAATTAAATACAATCATCCACCACAACTCCAAGAATTATAGTGGTTCATGTGTGTACACCAACTATTCGCAAACAACCACACAACTACTCCACTCCCAATATCCACACTCATGAGATATTGCCTTTTACTAAGAAAGAAGGTTTTTCAAGGTTCATTTTAAAACCTTTACAGACGTGTTTTTCAATGGGCTTACACAATAAAAAACCCCACGCTGAGATTTTCCTGGCTGATCTCAGTCAAAACCACAAAGAGAGATTTTCCTAGCTGAATCTCACAAAATAAAAATACAGAAAATTGAAATATAATACTTATCTGAAGAATGTTCTTTGATGTAGCTGGTAGAACTGCTTCTTTGTAGATGAGGATGTTCAAAGTTCAATCTCACAAATGAAGAGGTTCTAGGTCTAAATGAATTTTAAATTAAATCCAACCTTAGGCTACTTGGATTCAATTTCTTAGATATCACAAATGGGTTAAATCAAAATCTCCTTTTTAAATTAAATAGAATGGAATAAGAGATCAAGAAATTAAATAACCAAAAATCTATTAAAATAAATTTTAAATACCTCACAATAGCTTCACAATAGTGGAGATTTATCTCTTAGAGTGGTGGCTTGAATTGGCTTGAAATGAATGAAAAATTCTAAGAAATGTCCACTATTTATAGGCTATAAATCGGTTCACTCGACTAGTCCTAGTCGAACGAAATTTCAAAATTTTCGGCGCGATCAGATAAAACAGACCCTCAATTGGTCGATGAATAAAAATTGCGTTGCTGGACTTTGAGTTGAGTCCTGCTCGACTGGTCAAGCCAGACTCTACGACCGGTCGAGCAGGGTACTCGACTGGTCGAAGAACAAACAACCTTATCCGAATTTTTGAGTAATATCGTAGACTGGTCAAGAAAGACCCTGGACTGGTTGAGCTAGTGCCTGGACTAGTCGAACCAAGACTAGGACTAGTGAAGTAAAGCCTAAATTAAGTACAATGATCCAAATTAAATATGCAATGTTAATGACATAATCCTAAGGTCTTTCTAGGGTCATGTATACCTTAAATGTGAGTATTGAAATTGAACCATCGGTCGCTTCGATGGATAGGACACTGTGAAGTACATGAAGCTTGACCTTGAATTCTTGAACTTATCTTGAACTTGTGTCTTGAGCCTTGAGTAAATGTTCTTAAGCATGTTCTTATGACTTGAGCTCGATGTAGTTTACTTGAGCTTGAATTTGAGACTTGATCTTGAGCTTTAACATAAGCTTGAAGATTGAAGTAATGATGCACTTGAGATTGAGTACTTCAACTTGATGATCTTCAGCTTGTTGTTGTAGTTGAGCATGTGTACTTGTAGCACATATAACGTCGATGTAGATAACACCACGCTCATCTTTGAATGAAGGTCAACTTTCCATCTATCAAAACAAGTCAACCATACTGAAGTATTTTGGCACAACAAAATTTGACAACTCAGGGTGCTAGATTTATAACTTAGCACTTACTTTATGCCGTTCGGTTTGAAGAATGCAGGAGCCACATATCAACGAGCAATGAGAACTTTGTTTCATGAAATGATAAATAAGGTGAAAGTATACATAGATGACATGATCCTTAAATCTTGTACGAGTGAAGGACACTTTGAATACCCAAATAGGCTTTTTGACAGGTTAGAAAAGTACAAGCTCCATCTCAACACTAAAAAATGTATCTTTGGTGCAACCGGAGGCAAACTTCCTGGCTTTATAGGCAGTAAGGAAGGCAACAGGGTTGATGAAACAAAGACGAGGGTTATCATCGAAATGCCTTCTCTAAGGACTGAAAAAGAAATTCGAGGCTTCCTCAGTAGGATCTAGTATATCAATCATTTCATCACACAACTCACTCCCATCTGTGAGCTGATATTCAAGCTTCTATGGAAGAATTTGCCAAAAGAATGGAATGAAGATCCCCCAGTCCTATTGCCTCAAACTCCCAGACAACCTTTGCTGTTATACATCTTAGTAGTAGTAGATGCCATTGACTGTGTCCTCAGTTAACTTGACGAAATAGGAAGGAAGGAACAAGCAATATATTATTTAAGCCACAGATTAACTGACTACGAGACTCGATATTCAGTGCTCGAGAAGACATGTCTCACTCTAGTCTGGGAAACTCAACGACTTAGGCAATATATGATTACATATCTTATCCTCCTCCTTGCTCGTATGGACTCGCTCAAGTACTTATTCGAAAAGCCGGTGCTCACGGGAAGGATAGAAAAGTGGTAACTACTTTTTTCTAATTTTGATATCACCTATGTCACTCAAAAGGCAATCAAGGGGCAAGCACTTGCCGATCATCTATATTACCAGCCCAGTCAGCATCCGAGTACCCAGCTAATTCGAGGATCTCCTCTTCATTGAAGGAGAAGAGGATAAGAAGGTGGATGGGTGGATGCTGTTCTTCGATGGTGTAATAAACTCTAAAGGGAGAGGAATCAGAGAAATCCTCTATTCTCTCGATGATGTCCCTATCTCTATCTTAAGGCGAGCCACTTTCAAATGCACCAACAAGATGGTAGAGTACAAGGCCTGCATCACCTTTCTAAGGGAAGCCATAATCTTGGGCATAAACAAACTATGGATATTCAGAGATTCGCAGCTTATCATTAACTAGATTAATGACGATTAGAAAGCTAAAGATGAGAATTTGATACCCTATCACGCATATCTTGAAAATCTGGTCAAGGAATTTGAAGAAATCACCTTCTCACACATGCCAAGAATAAATGCTAGAAATTCCAAAAGGAGCTTCAGAATGAGAGCTCATAGTAGAAATCCAAGAAGAGCCAGACTTTTACCTATAAATAAAAGAGGCCAAAACTGCCCCATACAGCAAACCTTGATACATCAACATTAAGTGATACATCGAAAGCTAAGAATACTGGGAATAAGCTACATCAACTGACCGCCAAACCATCCAACGTTTGGCGAGACAATCACGATCAACGACAAAGTTCTCTATAAGTGATCCTTTAACCAAGTCATTTGACGTGTGGATGAAACCGAAGCTGCAAGAATTGTGGAATAAATCCATGATGGAGTGTGTGGCCCACATATGAATGGGCATATGATGGCAAAGAAGATCTTACAACTTGGCTACTAGTGGATGACAATGAAGACATACTACTGTCAACATGTCAGGAAATTCTTCAAGTGTTAGGAACATGCGAACCAAATTCATGTCTCGGCATCAGAATTATACAACATGACTATGCCCTGGCCCTTCTCTATGTGGGGTCTCAACATCATCGGAAAGGTGAACCCGAAAATTTCAAATGACCATGAGTACATACTTGTGGCAGTCATTACTTCACTAAGTGGGTAGAAGCAACATCCTATACTACTATAGAAACATCTCACATGACCAGGTTCATGAAAAATAATATCATCACTGACAACGGGACACCCTTCATCAATAAGAAGATGGACGATTTCCTCGATAAATTTAAGATTCAATGACATCGGTCTAGTCCTTATCGTCCTCAGATGAACAGAGGGGTCGAAGCCACCAACAAGACACTCGTCAGGATGCTCGAGAAGATGGTTAAAACATATCGAGACTGGTATGTTTCCATATGCTTCTATATGCACTTTGGGCCTATCAAATGTCTGTATGGTATACTACATGCGCACCTCCTTTCAAGCTTATATATGGAATAGAGGCAGTTCTACCAGTCGAAATAGAAATTCCATCACTACGAGTGTTGCTAGAAAGTGAAGTAGAGGAAGGGGCATGATAACAAGCCAAATATGATCGATTGCATCCTGCAGACGAAAGGCGCATGCATATGCACTAAGCCACTCCTAATGCTATCAGAAAAGGATCACTCGGGCTTACAACAAGAGAGTTCGAAAGAGAAGCTTCAAGGTGGGTGGCATAGTCATAAAGCGCATTCTACCATCACACCTACTTGATCCCCGATGAAAGTTCAAACCCTTGTGGGAAGGACTGCTGGTCATCAAAGAAGTACTATTGGGAAGTGCCCTCTGACTCACCAATATGAAGAGAAAGGATCTTCTAGAGCTAATTAATACCAACGATGTGAAAATATTTCACAGGCAAGCCTTTTAAATCTCATATGCAATTACATTAGTTAAGTTGAAGTCAAAAGACTAGGGCCAACTATCCTGAGAATTGTCCCTCTCGTCCACCAATATGTGCTATAAATGAAGGGTCAACAAAAAAAGAGTAAAAATTAAAAAAGTGAAAGGCAAGAAGGGCAAAATAAAGAGTACGCAATCCAAAAGAAAAAAAAGATCGACCCCATATCACAGACAACCGCCCCTTCACATCAAGATAAGCTTGGCTAAGGTCAACAACTTTATCATTGTAACTGAAGAGGAGGTCGGAACGACCCCTAGTTGGCTGGCAATGATGGAATTCCGACCCCTTAACCGTCGAAGAAAAAAAAGAAAAAAAAAGAAATGCCTAAATAAAGAGGTTGGAGTGAAAAGCCAAAAGGCCGCTTAGAGTAAAAACAGTAGGCACATAGTGGACTTGGTGAAAACCCAAAAGGGCACCAAGGGTAAAAACAACATAGTTGCTAAGGGGTAGGCAAGATCAAACACTCGGGATATGGTGAAAACTTGAAAGAGCACCAGAAAAAAATGACGAGAAAAGCTGGCAATAGTGAATACCTGAAAAGGAGATACAAGCAAAAATAACTAAAATAAAAAAGCAGGTACTCGAAGATATCTTAGATAAATCCAAGACAGCTAAGGAAGTCTAAGGCAGTACAAACAAAGGCAACAAAGAGTAAGAAAGTACAACCAAGGGAACAAAATCTAGAAGATCTATCAGAATCATGAAAAATCAGTGAATACCATTGGTTACTTCCTTGGGAGATCGAAAACCCCCGAGGGATCAATTCAAGATCACATGTCACAACAAAAGCTAAAGCCATGGTTTTGATTCCCACATCTTGGTACAAAATCTAGACACATGCATACACAAACAACATAAGGCACAATAATTTTCAAAAAGTTTTCTTTCAATTTCATCTATATTCTTTACATGTATATGTATTTCCTTTTTTCATAAATAAAAAATATAATCATTTGACTGCTGTTCATGTACCATATAAAAAACGCATATGGACAACACAGTAACCCCTTAAAAATAATAGCAAAACCCTCTCACCCATCATCAGAGCTCTTGTCAGGTAAGTATCTGTTAG
Source organism: Magnolia sinica (assembly GCF_029962835.1). NCBI lineage: Eukaryota > Viridiplantae > Streptophyta > Magnoliopsida > Magnoliales > Magnoliaceae > Magnolia > Magnolia sinica. The sequence goes on along the minus strand of NC_080579.1, from coordinate 76,769,405 downwards.
TGCTTATGCTTAAGCACAACTAGGATTGTCATATTTTGTAGTCCTATAAGGAGAACAAGCACTCATGAAGATATTCTTCGAAAACTCATGAAGACCTATGTAACAACTCCTTTAAGCATCTCAAAGGAAGACTTAACATATTCAAGCATGAAAGTACAAGGTTTGAAGATCGGAACATTCCGTATGAGTCAATCATCAGGTGGTATAACCTTAGATTGACCTTAGGTTAGGTGTATTTCACATAGTGCCATAATGATCATCTTTTATGTAAAAATACACTCAAGTTAGGGTAGCTCGACATCCGGTTCGACCAGCCTAACTACCTTTAGCTAACCTTATATAATTCAGGAAGTTTACAGATTGACACAGTTTTTCCGTGATGGGTTTGGCTAGCCCAAACTTGGGTTTAGCCAACTCGAATATGTTTGGTCAAGTTTTCAGCAATGAATTTCTTTGGAATTTAGGCAAATTGGGCCAACCGAACCCTATGGTCAGCAAGTAGAATTAGGCCTAGGCCAACCAAAATTTGAAAGATCTTATCCTGCGAAATCTGAAGATCCGTTGGAATGCAATTATTAGAAGTCGGCCAGCCGAACCTAAAATTGGGCTAGCTGAATTTCCAATTCCTTTGGCTATAAATAGAGGCCTTCTCTCATTCATTTCTACAACAAAATTCAGTGAGAATCCTCCTATAAGAAAGAGAGAAAGCCATGCCCCTTTTTAGCTATTAAGCGGTAATTCTAATCTTCTATTTAAGCTTATTTTATTCTCTTTCTCAAGTTGCTTTAACTGTTTTTAACAAAGTGATCTAAACTCTACTTGAGATCTAGAGAATAGAATTTGCAACACCTAGGGTTTTTGTTTATATTAAACACACTACAGATCCCTATATTCTTTTTAGGTTGAACTCATACACGACTTCATCAATATCCCAAGAAGAAGATCGCTGCATCCAAGTTACAGTCACGTCTTTGACTCGCTAATCGAAGATAAGTATTGTATTTACTTTATTTCATTTTGGATTTTTCTGAGATAGCTCGAAAATATCAGCGGGTTTATTTATGGTGATCTCATGAAAATCACAAAGTGAGTTTTGTTGTGATAGCCCGTAAAAATCACAAGAACTGTATAAGGTTGTTAAGGTGACCCTGGGAAAACCTTAAAATAGTGAAATCGAAAATTGTGAGAGTAGTAATTTTGGGAGTGGAGTAGGTGTTAGTTTAAGCACTGAACTACTATAATTCCTTTGTTCATTGTGGTGATTGTTTTTATTATTTATATGCCTGTCTAGTGATTGATTAGCTCTTGCTAAGTTTGATATTTTGATTTCAAAGATGTCGTGAAATAAGGTTGTCCTGCCTAAATCTTTTAGGTGAAGGTTGTCCTACGAACTATTTGATATCAAGAATTCAATACTCTAAGCAATTGATTATAACTTTTTTATTATTCTGCATTTTATCGAAATATTTAGCATTGTCCTATTCACCCCCTTTAGGACATCTATAGCTCGCCCTTTTAAGTGGTATCAGAGTGAGGTTGATCCTTTTGGGATTAACATCCTAGAACTAGATCTAGAGCTATTGGAATGTCAAATTTCAATAGTCTATCCATTTCCAAGCCACCTCCCTTTGATGGCTCAAACTATTCTTATTGGAAAGCAAGGATGAGGATTTTCCTCAAGTCCATTGATGAAAGTGTGTGGCAAGCCACCATGACCCAATGGATCCCTCGAATGATGGAAGTAGTAGCTAAAAATGGAACCACGTCCATGAAGGAAATCACTTATACTTTTTGGACGACAGTTCAAAAAAGTAAAAGTAGTGCTAATGTAAAAGCCTTTAATGCTATTACTTGTGCTCTATCATCGAATGAATTCAAACGAATCATTTCTTGTGATACAGCAAAACAACCATGGGATATTCTCGAAATGACACATGAAGGGAGTAATATTGTCAAAAAGTCTAAGATTCAAATCATCACAACAAAGTTTGAGGAAATCCGTATGAAAGAAAATGAATTATTCATGAACTTCTATACTAAACTAAATGACATTGTTAACTCTATGTGGGGTCTTGGAGAAAAAGTCCCTTAAAGCAAAGTGTGCGTAAAAATACTACGATCACTTCCTGACAGGTTCAATTCTAAAGTCACTGTGATTCAAGAGTTGAGGGATACCGATGCTATGAAGGTAGAGGAATTAGTTGGATCTGTACAAACCTATGAGCTGAATTTCAAAGATCCTAAGAACAAGTCCATATCCCTTAAATCTTCTAAATCTAAATCTAAATCTAAAGACTCAGATTTCAAAAATGATAAGAATGAAGATGATATGGCTATGTTGGCTAAAATATTTTATAAAATTTTCAAAAATAAAAATAGATTAGATTTTCTAAAACCTTTTGAAAAAAGAAAAGGAAACTGAAATGTTTGGAAATCAAAATCTAAAGACACCCAATGCTTCAACTGTTTTGAATATGGGCATGTAGCTTCAAAATGTCCTAAGAAGGATAAATCCAGAAGAAGAGTTATGATTGCCATTAGGGATGAATCATCGGAATCTGACGAATCAGACCAAGAAACTGAGAAAGAGCAAAAGGTATTCATGACCATAGCCAGAATCACTTACTCAAATGATTGTGAAATTTCTAACTATTAAACTCCTGAAAGTGATTCTAAAAATGAAGAAGATCTTCAAATTGCTTATGATGCCCTATACAAAGAAAGTTATAAGATTGCAGCAAACTAAAAATTCAGAAAGAAAACTTTGCTAATATGAAATTAGAAGTTGAAAAATCAATTTTGAGAAAATCTCAATTTTCTGATTGTTTTGAGAAAACCAAACTAGATTTAAGTTTGAAAATTTCTAAAAATCAAAATCTCAAAACTGAAAATGAGAATTTAAAATTAGAAGTTACTTCTCTTAAAAATTCAAAAGAGACTTGGATATACACCCAAGGTGACTAGAGACTTGAAAAATTATTAACTGTATCTCGTTGAAGTAACGATAAATCTGGCTTTGGATATATCAAGAATTGTACAAAAAAAATTTAAAAATTCTACTCCCATATTTGAAAAAGGTGAATCTTCAAAATCTAAAGTATAAACTACAAAGGAAGTAAAGAAGAATGAAAAACCTTTTCAAAGAACTTTTAATCCAAAAACTAAGGCCAACTATCATAAATATCAAAGGAAAACCAATAATCCTCCTCTAGCAATTAAGATAGTGGACTTACTTAAAGAGCTCTTGAAATCCAACCCTAGAAATAACAAAATAAGTAGAAACAACAACTCTTACTCTCAAACACAGCGAATAGTAAGAGATCATTCTAAACCCAAAACCATATTGAAATGGGCTCTAAAAGATACGTTTCTTGTTATCCACACAACTTTCAAAGCAAGTAGCCATTCAAGATGGTTCCTGGATAGTGGATGTTCTAGACATATGACAGGTGATAAGGCGATACTATCAAACATCAATCAAATCGATGGTGGCTCAGTAACATTTAGAGATGGTAACAACTGCAAAATCATTGGAAGAGGTAATGTAAAACTTCCTAACTTACTTGTTTTTAAAGATGTCTTGTATGTTGAAGGTTTAAAACATAATTTTCTAAATGTCAAGCCCCAAACTTGGAAACTAGGCTCACAAAATTCTTGATCGCCAAATCCGATGTCGACAGCTTCCATAGTTCCCCAATCTTGGCTCTTGGCACCCATATGCCAGATTCCGATCCTGGGATCCTACAAGGAGGATTTTCAATATGATTTTTTTTTTTGTAATGGAGCATATCCACAAGCATAACTAAGTCACAAAATAACATCACCACATATCCATTATATAAGAAATTTTGAGTACAATGCGGAAAGGGAAATACAAATTTAGCTATTGGAACTCCAAAAGCTCAGCTACACGCTCCTGCCTCAGTGCTGCTGCGATCCAACATCACTTGCACGCAACGGTCGTGTATAAGCTTACGAAAAGCTTAGAGGGTGGTGTAAGTGTGTGTGCAAGGCAAGTGCCAAGTATGCAATATCAGAGTAATGTAGAAATATACTGGTAAGTCCATGAATACTATCAGCCGTACCAAGGCTATGCGATGTAAGGCATGAATGCTATTAGCCATACCAAGCCCGTGCGATGTGAGGCCTATGTAGCCAAATGTCATATGCAAGATGCAATGCAAGCATGCCAGTCCTCATTAAGTACATATATCAGTACAGTTCCCCTCTGGGATATCACCGACGTCTTGTACATTCCACACTGACTGCTGCCTCCCTAGCTGTACGGTCCAGTAAGTGGAAGAGACCACACTATCCGCCTGACCAGTAGTCTGCCAATACCTACCCTGCTCATCGATAACGGACCCATTTACGAGCTAATCAAACTCAGGCTAGCTTACAGCCCCCTCACTCGGGCGGCACCCCCTTCTAACCGACCATGACATAGTGAGAGATGCGGCCTACCGGTATTCGGCACTCGTGTGCTCATGTATCTACTCGGTTTAAACATTGGAGCATCTCTTGGTACCAAAAAGGTTGTGAGACTTTCACCCAAGGACATCCTATGTGCTCACAATGCTAGAGTAAATATTTCCTATATCCAAACCGGCCATCCACGATGTGCCTGTGGAGGCCACGGCCCTGATGTCGCTAGGGCATACAGTGATCATGTCACACAAGTGCGAGATGCATGAATTACACTGTCCAGTCATGCAGCAATCCTGCACGTACCGCGCGCTCATATGGGCAACTCCTATTAGTGAGTCCCATAAACAATCTGCCTAATGGCATATGCTATGATCAGTCACTCATTTTATCAAGTATACATATGATACGTATGGGCATGAATCATGGAGTTATACGAAGCATGTTATATAGTGATGAACTATCTTCATAATGAAGATGAGCCTAGACGGCCTACACACAATAAGTATGGGCTTAACAATGGGCCCTAGGGAGAGTTACAATGCAAATATTTAACTATCATTCTTACATTGTGGACGTCAAACCATCATTGCTCCCAAGGCAAGACCTGCCATAAACATCATTACACACATCATAGTGGAATCACAGATCATAATGGACCTCATATATATCACATTCGGCCCCACACGAAGGCCTCACATACGTCTCATGGGCCTCACTCATGGTCCTTATATACATCACATTGGGCCTCAACCCATGTGCTCAAATACATCGCAATGGGCCTCATATACATCAATTGGGCCACACCAATGGGCCTCATATACATCAAGTGGGCCACACCAATGGGCCTCATATACATCAAGTGGGCCACATCACATGGGCTGCACCAATGGGCCTCATATACATCAAGTGGGACGCATTAATGGGTCGCATTAATGGGACTCATATACATCAAGTGGGCTGCATTAATGGGCCGCACCATTTACACTATTCATTTATTTAGAGATCTTTTTAGAGCATTACCCAAAAAATGAATCACATAGGAAGATCATCTGGACCATACCACAAATAACAGTGGGGATAATGATTTCCACTGTTAAAACTCCACAGGGCCCACCATAGAGTTTATTTTCCATCCAATCTGTTCATATGGTCATAAAGACCTGAATCAAGTGGAAAAATAAATATCATATTGATCTAGAACTTCGATGCTCCTAAAAGGATTTCAATGGTGGATGTTCAATCTCACACTGGTATTACGGTGTGGTCCACCTGATAGATGGTGTGGATCAATGTATACATTATGGGGAGGCCCATGCAGCACCATCCAGATGAATGGTGTGCATATACAGCACACCAATGTGGGCCCCGCCCATCCAGAATGGACGGACGGCTAAGATATAACACATACATCATGGCTAGGTGGGTCCCACGGTCCTACTGATGTCATCAGCAACTGATGCTGCTAGTGTGGCCTGTTGGCTCACCGTCCAGGATGGATGGTGGAGATATAATACACACAACATGGTGGCGGACACCACGTCCAGACCACTGGACGATCTGGATGAAACGGGTGGATAGCAGGGATTGAAAACATATGCATGCAGGTGGGTCCCACCCGTACAGAATGCTAGACGGTGTGGATAAGACCCTTACATCATGGCTGGCCCACAGCAGGTGGGTACCAACGTGGGGCCCACCACATAGTTATTTAATATTATATAGATATATTATTTTATTATTTATTATGTTATTTTTTTGATCAATACCAACGTTTAAGCCTTGGACGACCTAGATGTAATTACATAAAAGTGGTTTTCCACCACCGGATGATGGATGGCATGGATAATATCATGCATAAAGGTGGGCCACTAGATGGGAAAGAGAGATAGATAGATAGATAGATAGATAGAGAGAGAGAGAGAGAGAGAGAGAGAGAGAGAGAGAGAGAGAGAGAGAGAGAGAGAGAGAGAGAGAGACGTGTGATGGGAGGGACCCCGCACTATGGGCCCTCCCTTCCATGCATTACAACATACATCAAGCGAGTCCTATTACATGTGGGCCCACTAATCAAAATCAACGGTGGAGATCCCATCTCCACCAAAATGCAAGGTCTAGATGACCTTTTCAAACTAGGAAAGTAAACATCATGATGGGGTCCATGGAGAATGGCCCCATCATGGGATGAACATATGAATCATGGTGGGCCATTGGCCACACCTATGGTCCAAAGTGAGATCCGTACCATCAATCGGTAGGCCCCACTTGGCCCATCATTAAAAATAAAATCTAAACCTATAAGAAGACCCACCATTCGATCTTTTTGGTCTGATAGAATGCCAAACTCCTTGACTTGCTCTTTGATGGAAGATGATTAGGATTGAAGGGCTAGGATGAGGGATCTTGGGGTAGGAAGTGGGCCTTGATCTTGGGTTCTTTCTCTCCTTAGGATTCTTCTCTCATGGTTGCTTGGGAAATGGTAGAGAATGGAGTGAAATGAGAGAGGAGTGGGGTTGTGTAAGAAGGATGGGATCAGAGGAATGGGTAGTGTAAGAGAGGGATGTGTGTGTGTAAGAGAGAGTTGACCTATGGGGGGTGAGGTGGCATGGGTATGGGTTGCTTATCTTTGTTGGTGAGAAAGGGATGAGTTGTGTACTTGACTAGTACTTGATTGATTGATATGATGGGTTGTAGAGATTCTCTCAGAATTCACAATGGGGGGCGTTTCTTCGAAATATACGCGGGCCCACAACTCTTAGCTAGGGTATCACATCGGTGCGCATGATGCGGCGTTGGAAACAAGGCGATGGTGCGGTCGTGATGGTATAAGTTTCTAGTCGAGCTGACTCAGATCTACGGAATGCAACTCAGGATCGCACGTAAAGGCCGATTACAGGTCGCGGGTTGTAAAAATTCAATAGGGAGGATCGCGCGAGTCTAAGGAATGGTGCGGACTAGGATAGGGGCCTTACAATTCTCCCATCTTAATAAAAATTTCATCCTCAAAATTTACACTATCATCGCAATTAAGAAAAACTCATGAGGAAATAGGAAATTAACATCATATATAATCAGAGACAATACAAAATACAATCAATCATCAAAGAGATGGGGATAACACTCATAAATCTCAGCCTCGTGCTCCCAAGATGCCTCATGCACATTATGATGACCCCACTGAACCTTCACTAAGGGGATGACCTTGGTCCAGAGGATCTGCTGCTTTCGATCAAGGATACGAACTGATTGCTTAATATAAGAAACGTCCTCATGAACCTTCAACGGCTGCCAATCAAAAACAGGAAAAATGTCTGACCCACACTTCCTTAACATAGATAGATGAAAAATGTTGTGGATGACAGACAACTGAGATGGTAAGGTGAGTCGATAGGCCATGATGCTAACGCGTTCAGTGATCTCGAAAGGTCTTATGAATCTTGGGGCAAGCTTGCCCTTCGCTCCAAAATGAAACACACCCTTCATGGGTGAGACCTTGAGATACATATGGTCCCTAATGGTAAACTTCAAGGGACGACACCAACGATCAGCAAAACTCTTCTGCCGGCTCTGAGCTATGCGCATCCTCTGCCTGATGATGTCGATGACCTTTGATGTCTCCTGCATAAGCTCGGGACCTATGACATGCCGCTCTCCAACCTCGGTCCAACAACTTGGAGATCTGCATGGTCTGCCATATAATGCCTCTAAAGGAGCCATGCTAATGGTTGCCTGATAGCTGTTGTTGTACGTGAACTCAGCCAATCTCAGGTGCTCATCCTAGCTACCCGAGAAGTCAATCATGCAAGCCCGAAGCATATTTTTAAGGATTTGGTTGACCCTCTCAGTTAGCCCATCGGTTGTGGATGATACACGGTGCTGAGTTGTAAAACAGACCCCATCATCATCTGGAAGCTCCTCCAAAATTGAGACATGAACCTCGGTTCTCGGTCAGAAATGATCAAAATTGGAACGCCATGCAGTCTCACAATCTCCTCAATGAATAACCTCGTAAGCTAGTCTAAAGTCTAGGTTGTACGAATCGTAAGAAAATACGCCGACTTCATCAGACGATCGACGACAACCCAGATGGCATCGTGACCGCGCTGAGTCCTTAGCAAACCTATGATAGAATCGGTGGATACGTGCTCCCACTTCCACAATGGGACGCTCAATGGCTGCAAGGGATCAAGGGGTCTCTGATGATCGGTCCTGACACGCTAGCATGTGTCAAACTCAGCCACAAAACTGGTTATCTGGCGCTTCATCCCCACTAAAAAATATTGACGCCTCATATTGCGATACAGCTTCGTCGAGCCAGGGTGGATAAAGAACCATGATCGATGTGCCTCAGTCATAAGCTCGATAATTGCACAATAGAAGACAGCAAGCCGATCTCGAAATCGAATGTTGACACCTCCTCAAGCATCTTCCACTCTTGAATCATCATGTGCACCACCAGGCCTCGTGGCTGACGGCTAAGGGCATCCGCCACAACATTTACCTTACCTGAGTGGTACTAAAGATCAAAATCATAGTCCTTCAGGACCTTCATCCAATGCCTCTACCTCATGTTCAGCTCGGATTGAGAGAATAAATACTTCAAGCTCTTGTGGTCAGAGAAGAGCTCGAACCTAACCCCATAGAGATAGTGCCTCCACACCTTTAGTGCGAAGACAACTGCTGCCAACTCCAAATCATGCGTGGGGTAGTTCAGCTCATGGACCTTGAGCTGGCGAGACGCATAGGCTACCGACTTCCCGTGCCGCATTAGGACAGCACCCAAGCCAACTTGCGAGGCATCGGTAAATATAATAAATCTATCACTCCCAGAGGGAAGAGTGAGGACAGGAGCAGACGTGAGGTGGTCTTTCAGCTCCATAAATGTCTGCTCACAAGCGTCACTCTAGATGAACTCGGCGCCCTTCTGGGTCAACTTGGTCAACGGGGCTGCAATATGGGCTAATCCCTTAATGAAATGTCGGTAGTAGCCTACCAAACCAAAGAAACTGTGGATCTCGGATGCATTCGTGGGCTGGCTCCACTAACGCATGACATTAATCTTCCAGGGGTCCACTATGATGCCCTGCCTCATCACCACATGACCGAGGAACTTCACCTCATCCTGCAGAACTCACTTCTTCAGCTTCACGTAAAGCTGGTATGCATGGAGGGTCTGTAAGGTAATCTCCAGATGAGCTCATGCTCCTCACGGGTCCTCAAATATATCAGAATGTCATCGATGAACACTATAACAAACTGATCGAGATACAGATAGAAGACCATGTTCATCAACTGCATGAATACTGCTGGCGCATTGGTCAGTTTAAAGGATATGACTTGGAACTCAAAATGACCATAGCGCATCCTGAATGCTGTCTTTGGGATATCCTCATCACGGACCCAAATCTGATGATAACCGGAAAGCAGATCAATCTTCGAAAAGAACTATGCACCCTGCGGCTGATCAAATATATCATCGATCCTCGAGAGCGGATACTTGTTCTTGATCGTGACCTTGCTGAGCTCGCGGTAGTCCATGCAAAGCCTCAATGAGCCATCCTTCTTCTTCACGAAGAGTACAGGTGCTCCCCATGGAAAACTGCTCAGACGAATAAAGCCTAACTCGCGCAACTCGTCCAACTACATTTGCAGTTCCTGCAACTCCAACGGTGCCATAAGATACGGGGCCTTCGAAAGGCGTGGTACCGGGCATGAGATCACTCTAAAACTCCGTGTGCATGCGAGCTGGTAAATCTAAAATCTCCTAGAACACATCTGGAAAACCACAAATGATCGCAACTGGTCGATACTCAAAGCAAATGACTCTTCAACGGCACACAATAATAGGTAGGAAAGCTAGTCTCCTCTGGGCTCGGCAACAAATTGGAACCGCGGCATGCCGGGTATACAGAATGTGACTGTCATCGTGGAGCAGTCCAATATGGAGTGGTACTCGGTGAGCCAATCCATGCCCAAGATGACATCAAACTTGGATATCGACAACACTAACAGATCAGCAGGTAAAAAGATATCCCCAACCAGAACAGGGTAAAACGAGCAAAATCAGCCCAACACTGCAGTCTTCACCAAGGGTGTTGATACTAAAAAACTTTCACGAGCAGACTCCAATGGAAAACCGGTCAATCGGCAGAAATCCTCAGCCAAAAAGGAATGCGATGCACTAGAATCAAACAATACGCGTGCTATGCATGCAGAAACAGGGAGGGCACCCTCGTCGACCCCTCTTGATGACTGCGGGTCTTACTGGGTGGCATATAATTTGCCCTGAGCCTACCAGGGAGGTGCATGTCCCCTCTAAGGTCACAACTGCTTCTGCTGCCACTGCAGCGGCCTGATCTGCTGCCTCTGCTGCTGCGGGGGAGGTCTCGGAGGCTAGTGTTGCAATCGCTGTTGCTGCTATAGGGGCTATTGTAGAGGTTGATGCAATGCGCTCGGCTGGTGCTACTGTGGATTGGGACACTTGTGCCTACAATGTCCTATCCTACCGCAACCGAAGAAAGCACCCAGGTGAAATTGTGGTAAAGACCGCTTTAATAGAAGTGGGAATAGGTCAAAGTGTCCTAGAGGGGGGTGAATAGGACTTTATAAAATTATGATGTTTTAAAATCCTATTATCATAACCCTGATTTACACACTCCAATCATGACATCCCCAATTAAACTCTAATGGCTTTCAAGCCAATCAGAGGATCCAATCATAAGACTTTCAAGTATTTGAACAATATGTAGTCTTACCTTATGATTAATAAACGATACGATTATGTGTGTGGGATGTGATTCTTATCAGTTCTAAATAATTATGTTAGCATGCTTTATGAAAACATTTAAAGAAAACATATAAGAGTAATGCGCAAAAAATAATCCCAAACACAGTCGTTTTATAGTGGTTCGGCTACATGCCTACTCCACTTTCGGCGGACGCACTCAACCCTTGAGTGTACCGGATCTCACTAACGGAGGTTTTAAATCAGGTTTACCTCTAACCTTCATAACCTACACAAGGTCGACTCTAGGACCTACATAAGGAACCTAGACGTGTCTCCACAAGACACAAGTTTGTGCCCCACACAGGAGCAAAGGTCAACACACAACACCTGGGTTTTGTGCTCTACACATGAGCAGAGGATCCACATAAGTAACCTAAGGTTTTAGGCCACACAGGCCAAGGATCCACACAAGGAACCTAAAGTTTATGCCCTACACAAGAGAAAAGGTCAACACAGCACCTAGGTTTTAGGCCACACAGTCCAAGGACCTACACTAAGGACTTAATTTTATGCTCACCAAGAGCAAGGGTCAACACACAGCACCCACACGTGTTCTCCCTTTAGAGGCCTCCTATGAGGACTTGAAAGGGGTGAGAATCACCTGTGACCCAATCCTACACAAAGGAATGATCAACAGGGTCTCTGGACTCTAATGACTTACAGATAAGTAGATGAGCCCTATTAAGTACGTTGATGAAGATCTCCTCCTGGATGACGAAGGATCTTCAGCTCCCTTGATCCACAACACTTATGATACTCCAATGTAAGGCGACAGGTTGGGTCAAGGTTATGTTAGAATCCTACTCTATTAAATGTTTTCCTATTTTAGAGACTGAGTGATTCCAAGCATCTAAGCATTCAAGGTATCCCAGCTCAATGATTTGACATTAAGGTGGTATTTGGATGATCCTTGAATGTGGAAGTTCATTATGCAATCCACTCTATTGAATATCAATGATGAGGGTGGGTTGGAGGATGAACTCCCATGAGAAAAAGAGCTTAGGGTAAGTAGTATGCAGGACTCTCTCAAGGCTTTCTCTATTTTTTCTCACTCCAGCAACCAATAGCAAGCTCTCCTTAAATAGGCAAAGAGATCCAATGGTAATAAAATAGTCAAATTTTTGACAGAGTTCCATATCATCGATCCATCTTCGATATCATCGAATGCATACTTTCGAAGACATCGAGGGACAGATCGAAGATATGAACTCTTCTGACAACCACAGTTGAATCTCTTATACACTGATCGATCATATCGAACATGCTTCAATTTCATCGGATTTTGAAATCCAATGTCATCGACCCATGGTTTGATTCCTTGACAATGAAAAATAAGAGAGCAGGCTAAGAATTGAGACAGCAGGCTTCGATATTATCGATCCTTTCACAATGTCATCGATATTCAAATGTCGATGACATCGATACTTAGTTCGATTCATCGATCTTTTATAGTAGATTTTCCTATAAGCTCGCTGGACACTCCATTGTTCGAATTCGATGAAAATGACCTAAGTTCGATATGATCGATATTTTCGAAGGAGTCTCGATTCCTTAAATCATTTAAAGAGGATTTTCCTAAAAAGCTTGCTGGATAGTTTGGTCATCGAAGGTTCATCGATATCATCGGAGTTTGAATTCCAAGGATATCGAGGCTTCCTTCGAGTCATTGATAAATGTATGATTTACCTTAGAAGCTTGTTGGACACAAATAGACTAGAGTTCGATTATATCGAGCTGTCTCGATGATCTTAAAATTTAAATGTCGATGATATCTAATGTTTCATTGATTCATCGATAATTTAGTTTAGAGATCAGTTTGGTTGCTGGACACAAGTAGTCCTCAATTTAATGATATCGATTGTATTTCGAGGACATCGATAACTGGTATTTAATCTCATTGAGGTGGTCTCGATATATCGATAAAAGCTGAAAACTTTAGAGATTTTCCTGATTTTGCAAAATAGTTTTCATACTTTAAAACCTATGTTGTTCTATCCTCTTTTAGGGAATTTATATACTTGGGTGTTTTGGGACATGGGATGTGAGGCTAAGTTTACTTTTAATGAGTTCGGGGTACATATCCAGTTGAGGCAGACGCTTGAATGATCTTCCTATCTGGCTCACTTGTCTTGCTGACTCAACACTCACGCTAATTGACAAAATAAGACACTTTCACTAGGAATGGTCTCAGAGGTGGTGCTGGAGGTGCCACTGGTGCTCGAAATGCTGAGCGGGTTATGCGTCGCTGCTGTGGATGTTGCTCTACTGCTGGGAGCTACCAGAGGTTCCTCTTCCAGTCTCCTCTGCGGTCATGAACCCTCTGCAAATTGGCCCAATCTGCCTCGTAAACCTGTGCCCTCTGTACAATCTCCTCAAACGTCGGAAGCATGTGTTCGATCACACGACCCCTAAGGGCAGGACGCAAGCCGTTCTCAAAACGGCGGGCCTTCCACCCCTCATCATCAATAAGATAAGTCACAAATCTCGATAACACGATGAAACGTGCCTCATACTGGGACATTGTCATGTTCCCATGGACCAGAGTCTTAAACTCTAATGCACGCCGCTGTCAAACGTGCTCGGGAAAGAACTTCTGATCGAATCGGTTAACAAAATCCTCCCACGTCCACTTGAAATCGGCCGCTGCCGCTTGAGCGGCTGATGGCCACCAGTGCTGAGCCTTGCCATGGAGAATAAATACAGCTAACGGGACCCACTGCTGGGTCGTACATCTCATAGTGTGGAATATCTTCTCCACCTCGAAGTGCCATACCTCTGCTATAGTAGGGTCTGTCTCACCCTGGAAGCACGGGGGATCATGCTGTCAGAAGTCTCTGAGAAGGGCGCTCATGTGCTCTTGCTCTGCCTAGGCTAGCGTAATAGTGGGACGCCTGCCCTGCCCCTGAAGGATAGTAGTCATCGCTTGCAACATCTACTGAAGCTGATCTGCAGTTATGGGTGCTATCAGGGCTGTGCTAGACTCAGACGGGGGGGGGGGGGGTGGGGGGTCAAGAGTTACTCAGGTTGCTCTCCTAGGTGGCATGTCTTAAAGGAAGGAACAAGGGCCTATCAACCTTGAGAATCCTCGAAGACTCACACGTAAGGGTTTATATCCGAAAATCGCTATGTTATTCAAACTCGAAACCTATCATTCTAAGTTCATATCAGATATGTGATGTGATCCTCAGGTATTCTCAAATTATGCTCTGATACCAACTTCTATCACGCCCCAAACTCAGAAACCGGGCTCATAGAATTTTCGATTGCTTAATCCGGCGCCGACAGCCTCCACAGTGCCCCAATCTCGGCTCCTGGCACCCATATGCCAGATACTGATCCTAGGATCCTAGAAGGAAGATTTTCAATATGATTTTTTTTGTAATGGAGCATAACCACAAGCATAACCAAGTCACAAAACAACATCACCACATATCCACTATATCAGAAATTTTGAGTACAATGCGGAAAGGGAAATATAAATATAGATATCGAAACTCCAAAAGCTCAGCTACACACTCCTGCCTCAGTGCTGCTGCGATCCAACGTCACCTGCATGCAACGGTTGTGCATAAGCTTTTGAAAAGCTTAGAGGGTCATGTAAGTGTGTGCACAAGGCAAGTGCCAAGTATGCAATATCAGAGTAATGCAGAAATATGCTGATAAGTTTATGAATACTATCAGCCGTACCAAGGTTATGTGATGCAAGGCATGAATGCTATCGGCTATACCAAGGCCATGTAATGCGAGGCCTATGTAGCCAAATGTCATATGTAAAATGTAATGCAAGTATGCCAGTCCTCATCAAGTACATATATCAGTACAGTTTCCCTTTGGAATATCACCGGGGTCTAGTACACTCCACACTAACTGCCGCCTCCCTAGTTGCACAGTCCAGTGAGTGGAAGAGACTACACTATCTGCCTGATCAGTAGTCTGCCAATACCTACCCGGCTCATCAATAGTAGACCCATTTGTGAGCTAGTCAAACTCAGCATAGCTTATAGTCCTCACACTCAGGCGGATAAGGCCACACCCCCTTCCAACCGACCACGACATAGTGAGAGACGTGGCCTACTGGTATTCGGCACTCGTGCGCTCATGTATCCACTCGGTCTAGATGTTGGAGCATCTCTTGGTACCAAAAATGTTCTGAGACTTTCACCCAAGGACATCTTATGTGCCCACAGTGCTAGAGCAAATATTTTCTGTATCTAATCTGGCCATCCACGATGTGCCTGTGGAGGCTACGGCCTTGAGGTCGCTAGGGTGTACAGTGATCATGTCACACAAATACGAGATGCATGAATCACACTATCCAGTCATGCAGTAATCCTACACGTACCATGCACTCATGTGGGCAACTCTTATCAGTGAGTCCCATAAACAATTTGCCTAATGGCATATGCTTTGATCAGTCACTCCTTTTATCAATCATACATATGATGCGTATGGGCATGAATCATGGAGTTATACTAAGCATGTTATATGCTGATGAACTATCTTCATAATGAAGATGAGATTAGACAGCCTACACACAACAAGTATGGGCCTAACAATGACCCCTAGGGAGAGTTACAATGTAGACATTTAACCATCATTGCTCTTACAATGTGGACGTCAAACCATCATTGCTCCCAGGGCATGACCCGCCATAAACATCATTACATACATCATGGTGAAATCACACATCGCAATGGACCTCATATATATCACATTCGGCCCCACACAAAGGCCTCACATGGGGATTTCGAAAGGTTCACCATTGAACACATGAATGCTTTCAATATGTGATACATAGCCCTATCACATATATTTCAATGGCTGATATCCACCCACCTTATACAAGTCCATTAAAAATGTGGAAAGTGGAAATATAACTTTAAAAAAATGTAAAATATTGTTCACAGGCAACTCAGTCTTACATCAAGAGAATAAACTTTAAAACCAAGTAGCAGTATCAGATACATAAAGCAGGGACAGACATCTCCTTCATTCAGTTAAAATGCTTCCATCTGCAGGCCTATCACGTTGCAGACCTTCCCTAAGAGGTGATTTTTGTAACAATCCATCCAAGCACCACATATATGACCAACCCCCCATTAGAACTTTCAATATTACGGAACCATCAGCCGAATTTTCCTCTTCTCCTTCCACATTCGGAACGGCAGCGTCGGATAACTGTGGCTCTAAAATTTGATCTTCATCTAAAGCGGGATAATAAGTACGTGAATATTCAACAACAGGCCTCCTTGTAGGTCTCACACTACTGTAATTTTGTCTTATGGCCTACAATGAATGTTAAGAAAATATTATGGGGCTTGAAAAATTATTAAAAAAAAAGTAATCTCAGATTATCTCAGATGAGTGATTTCATTAACAAAAAATTAGTAGACAGAAACACACTAAAGGCGCGTCTATACAGGACTATGAAGCATATAACATACCTAGTAGTTAAACCAAGTTGTTGTGGCCTCCTCGAATGATTTGTATGACTGATGTTGACTTCCTGAATATCGATTCACCTGCGCTTTTGCATCCTCCCAATTGTAGTAAAGGCCTGGAACTCTTCCCTTAAATACCACATAATATTTCTTCATGATTTCCTGCATGAAATAGGGGTTATTAGAATCATCATGAATTCATATTGCTTGCTGATTGTAGCTTATATAAAGCAGATTAAAATCCTAAAAATGATTGAAAAATTTACTATGTGGGTAATATTTCATATAAGCAGTCATGCAAATTTCACCGATAGTAATACATTCATAGTCTCACCTCAACATTTCACAATCATACAATAACTCGACATCCGAATTCCATGTCACTGTGGAAACAGAATTTGTTTCTTGCTGTAGTTGATTTATATGTATCCTGCTTACTGATATAAAATGTGTACAAATTCAATAATGAAGAGAGTGCATTGTTAGCATTTAGATATTATAAAGAGACAAACATCCGTTAACATTACAAACCTTGATTTGTAAACAAACATATCACCCTGGATTGAAGAGAGCTGAACATCTCATAGCAATCAAATAACCACAATAGTGCAAACATCATAAATGGAAACAAGCTAAACATCTCAAAGCAATCAAACAGTAACACAGTATAGACATCACATATGTAATTTATGCATTGCTTCAGATGGAAATTCCCCTGCTGTACCTGCAATAATGAGCAAAATATTTTCCAAGTTCGAAGTTAGATAATAGAAGAAACTGATTATCCACATAGGTATATCAATGATGGTCCGACCATCATTAACAACAGTTTGCAGTAAGTCCAACCAGTAGCGTGTTGGATGCTCCTCTAGCACCCAAATATCCATGCACAATCCACTTGATAATTATAAAAAAAATCATAGTTTCAAAAAAAATAGTACAATTGTTAAAGTTTCCAATTCCAGCCAAGCAACACATTCTCAGACAATCAGATTGCGGTCCATGTGCTTTTCCACCCACTCCTTATGCCTCTCATGCCCCATTCTTATGAAGAAACCTACGCTGACAATATCTTGTTGCATCAACCTAGCTGCGCGAACTTGATCTTTGTGGCTCAGACCATCTACCTCTTCCAGTATGTCCAACAACTTTTGAAGTCGAGTCATAGTCTTGCCCTGTGCCATTGTTATGGTTAGGGTCTTGACGACCTCTGCCATTTCTCCCATTCTATCACCTATATGATCACTTAGCTTTCCCTTTCTTCCTCGGGATATGCCACTAGTGGTACTTTGGCTATTTCTAGACCCATAAAAGGTCTCCATAAACCCTTTCTGCATCCTCTTTGACTATTGTTGTGATCCTTCATTAGGATGAAATTCCACACAACTTACACGATCATCATCAGAATTCGAAGATAGGCAAACAGTTGTAGTACCATTGTCATCAGACATGTCATTAAAAATCGAGTTCATCTCTGCCGCGACTTTTGCTGGAAAGAGGAGATGAGTACACTGTGCTGGTAAATGCACCGTGTGCACAATCATTACCAAATAAATATGCCAAATCATTGTAGCGCTCGATGTGTTTGCCACGCACTTTCTCAGCGTATGGATGAGACTGTAAAAACAATCATTTGTATATAAGAAACTGTGAAGATTATTCAACAACTATACATAGTAACAACTGCATGATAAGGGTGTATTTATAGGGTCAGATGAAAGCCTTGATTGAAATGCTAATCTCACTTACTAAAATATAGCCATCCCAAACATCATCTGTTACCACCACCATACTGCGGTCTGCATCCCACCCGAAACCACTGGCATTTAGCATATCCCGGACTGCCCAGTAAAGTTTTTTAAACGTCTAGAGACGGTTGAAAATATGCTTATTCTCTAACTCCATTCCACATTTGTTGAAAATTTCAGAGATGGTTGCCTTATAGGCTTTGGGCTTAAAACCAATATCACTTTTACGACCTAGATTGACTTACTTGAGTAATGTATCAACCAATGCATTATCCATTGGATCGCTCCACTGAATGCGCGTTGTTTTCTTATATTCTTTGGTTCTTCAAGTTTTGGCACTTGGAGACATGGAAGGTGGAGCTTGCTATAGTGTCGTCAAGCTTGTCTTTGTCAGGGTACTGAATATATTGCTCCTTGATGAAGTAATCTTCTTGGGTGAAGCTATACTTTTGGAGGGGGTGGCAGTCTCATTCTTATCTTTCCCTCCCTTGTACGAGCTTTGAAGGAAATTCATCTTACCTACGTTGCAATAATAGTCAATGGGAAATACAATGTCATAATCGAAATTAAAAGCCATAAATTATAGGTTTAGACAGATCCAAGCAGATTATAATAACGCGTACTGCAGTAACATTTAAACAAAGTGCTCACATATCTTATAATCTATATAAAATATTAGAAAATGTAATGACACAAACACCCCAACATCACACATCCAAGATGAAATTATCCAAACAAACAATACGGCTGTTACAATAACAACATAAAACACTGACTGTGAAAAAAGGAAATTAAATTTGCTGTCGCGTTTGAGGAAGGCTATCATTCCACATCCTCTCCGCAATCTCATCCCTCTTTTTCATCCACTTCTCTCTTGCACGGTCTGTCACAAAAGACATTGTGCACTCCTCCTCTGCAACAGATACGTCTATAGGGGATGGTGAGATTTCCTCCATACTATCTCCAATATCCTCCACTGTTTCTAAAAATCCATCTTCACCACTAACACGGATGAATTTATGCATAACACAGCAAGCTATAACAATTTTTACTTGCATTTTAAACTTGTATTGTGGTGCTATGCGCAGTATAGGAAATCGTCATTTTAAAAGTCCGAAACAGTGTTCAATTACATTACGTAATTGAGCATGACGATAATTGAAGAATTCTTTCTTATTAGCAGGCTTCCTCCCAGTACAAAATTCATTCAAATAATATCGTACACCTCGATAAGGTGCCATAAATCCTAGAGTATAGGCATATCCCGCATCGACAACATAGTATTTTTCTACAAAAGTAATATATAAATAATAAGCACTAGCCACATTACATGCAACATATTTATATCAAACTTGCAACAGTTATTCCTTACCATGAGGCACAAGAAAATAATCAGGGTGACGAGTTAAAGCATTTTATAAAACACGAGCATCGTTGACAGAACCATCCTAATCCGTTAGCACATATACGAATTTCATATCGAAAGTACATGCTGCCATTACATTCTGGGACAAGAATCCTTTTCGATTTCGAAGGTCCTTGGTGCTTCTTTCAACAAATAGGCCAGTATATGGGTGCCATCAAGTGCCCCAATGCAGTCCTATGAGAAACATATAGCTGACTTTTAGGTTTATATTACATGGACAACAAGTTAAATATAATATAATTGCATATCTCTTTCATTATATTACCTGAAAGTAAGGGCTCCACATTGGATTATCAAATATCTCTTTCGGTGTATGTAAACCAGGAAACTTTACGTATTCCGGATAAAGGCCTATTACAGCATCAAGAACTCTATTGAAATGTTGACTCACGGTTTCACCAGACCATGAAAACCGATTACCAATGACACGGTAACGCACGTTGTGGCCAATAGTATGAAGGAACTTGACGACTTGTTCTTCTAAACTGCATCTCCTTGTATCGGATAGCAAATTCCTATCTCTTAACAAAGAACATAACTTAAAGAACTTATCACGACTCATTCGTAGCTGTGTAAGACACTCTACGTCGCTCTTCTTGATGATTCCATTAATAAATCAATTTCTACTTATATGACAATCTCGATGCAACGACTTCATACAATATCGACAATAGTATTCAGTAGCTCCCATAACACATGCAGAGGCTTCAATTGCGAATAATGCTGCTACAATTTTATTTTCATTCCAATCACTATTGAAAGAGTCTTCCCGCGTAGAGTCATCGCTGTGAGACCCCATGAGTGATATGTGTTTTGCCTTATTACTTTTCTAAGTTACCCTGCTTATAATATTTTTGAGAACAGGAAATTCCCACATGTACAGCAATGCCAAATCACTGTTCATAATAATACTCATACAAGAATTCAACAAATAATGTATCTGTCACACGATATAAATTTCCTTGAACATAGTAATAATCCTTCATGGATCAAACGTAACAGAAGTTAATTTGTATGCTAGTTTATGCAAAAATATGAAATATTAATCGGGCAACACAGAAAAGAATGAAATAATTATAGATGTATATCAATCTTCTCATAGCTACATCAAGTATTGCATAAAGTGACCAGTATACCATGCACCTGTTAACAGTTTCAAATGAAAAGTACTGGTAACTTTGGGGGTCAGGACTCTTGCAAGGCTGGACTGCAGGATAGGGTTGCAGTTAGTCCTCATAACAATGTATATTTCACGGTGCTATATGAAAACCTTCACAGTATTCCAGAACTAACTATCACGCATTATGTGGATATTCATTTCAAAATAAATGAAAATATTAAGAAGTTCATCTTCACAGGCATAATTTCTTAGCATTAATCCCACAGAATGTCTTCTTATATGCTACGTACGAAACATTGATAATAGAAGAATTATGATGATCATTTACAAATGTCATTGACATTGAAAATGTTCATCTTACCTCTTCTATTGTTCAACACCTGCGATTTAGAGGATACCCCAAAAATATTTCAGATGACATGGAAGGTGGTTCTTCCTCCGGCATTGAAAATTTTGTTATATAGCCATTCCCGATATGGTTCTGACTGCGGAAGAAGATCATTACTCCCAGTCACATTAACAAGTCAAGTCATGATTTATAACTAGGGGTGAATCCATCTATGGGATTTTCTTCAGAATCGCAGAAGTGTCACGGTGGTACAACAGACTATAAAACACTATTTCGGATGTACTGCTTGGGTTGCTGGCATAGTAGGGGGAGAGGAAATCTTGGTCCAACACATATAGAGATACGACATGCACTCATAGGGTGTATCGTCGTATACACAGAGATAAAGACTCCCAACATGCAAGGAAAAATATCGAGTAGTCAATGTTTTTGGATCCTCTCTTCCCCAATAATGCAATGGAATTCCATTTACTTGCATCACCACTAAAAATACCTGTCTGCAATACCTGGATAGCACAACAATCTATGAAAAGATTGCTGTAGCAATTTCATGGTGATGTAATTAGGGTATTAAAGTTGGTATGCACTAATCTACTGATCCTTAAAGGAGGAAATAACGTTCGCATAGAATAAAGAAGAACAGATAAAAGCTTCCCATGTGCTAGATCTTCTGGATTTGCAATGATATTCTCAAGCAGGATGGTTTGTGAGGAAGAAGGGAATGGATGAGGGAAGCATGAAATGCGTGAAGGAGTATGTGCGTTGATGGTCCGCAGGACTGGAAGCTTCCGTCTTTCATTTTTTCGCCACAGGGCGATGCAGTACAATGAAGGGGATGCACTGCATGATGCATTGCTTACTGACAGGAGATAATGCGTGGTTATTCAAAAGTGGTTCGGCAATGTACCCGGGTCTATTGTTCACGACCGCTTTTAATTCCTATTCAAACATTGCTTAACGTATGGCCCAACTCATCACATAGTGCAACACCGCCGGGGCCGTGAATCCAAACATGCCCTAATTCTCTTTTTGGATCACTTGCACTATTGTGATATCTTTTACCTTACATACATTTGGATGATTTGATATCTAATGTTTAAATAAGTCTCTATCCTTATGTTGTATGCTATTATCCTTGATTATCTGGTTAAATCATTCATTTATTTGTTTCTTCCTTTGTCAACTTTGACAAAAAGGGGAAGAAAAGCTATGGATAATATGTGGATATAAACATGAGCACAACTCTCTCACATGGAATATATATATATATATATAAGCATGTACACTTGCACTTGCATGCATGAATTCTATGGAATTGTATATATTTTTTAGTTGCTTATGACATATGTGACTAAGTGCTCAAGGGAGTTTTGTATGCATGCTCTAAGGGGAGTATCAAGATCCAAGATATCTCTAGTGGTGTACAGATGTTCCTTTGAACCATAGATCATATGAGTATGATGAGACAATTGAGATGTTGTAATATGTTGTGGTGAGTTGTATGTTTGTATGAGTGTGTTTTGTCATGAAATTGGCAAAAGGAGAGATTATTAGTGCTTATGCTTAAGCACAACTATGATTATCATATTTCGTAGTCCTATAAGGAGAACAAGCACTCATGAAGATATTCTTTGACAACTCATGAAGGCCTGTGTAACGGCTCCTTCAAGCATCTCAAAGGAAGACTCAACATATTCAAGCATGAAAGTATAAGGCTTGAAGATCAGAACACTCCATATGAGTCAACCATCAAGTGGTATAACCTTAGATTGACCTTAGGTTAGGTCTATTTCATATAGCATCATAATGATCATCTTTTATGTAAAAATACACTCAAGTTAGGCTAGCCCGACATTCGTTTCGACCAGCCTAACTGCCTTCAACTAACCCTACATAATTCGGGTAAGTTTACAGATTGACACAGTTTTTCTGTGGTGGGTTCGGGTAGCCCAACCTTGGGTTTGGCCAGTTGAACATGCCTGATCGGCCAGCCCGAATATGTTTGGTCAAGTTTCCTATAATGCATCTCTTCGAAATTCAAGAAAATTAGGCCAGCCGAGCCCTATGGTCGGCTAGCCTAACTGGAAGTTCGGCCAACCAAATTTTGAAAGCTCTTATCCTGTGAAATCCGAAGATCCGTTGGAACACAATCATTAGAAATCGGCCAGCCAAACCTAAAAATCAGGCCAGTCAAATTTTCAATTCCTTTAGCTATAAATAGAGGCCTTTTCTCATTCATTTCTACAATGAAATTCAGTGAGAATCCTCCTATAAGAAAGAGAGAAAGCCAAGCCCATTTTAAACTATTGAGCATTAATTCTAATCTTCTATTTAAGCTTATTTTCTTCTCTTTCTCATGTTGCTTTTGAAAGTGCCTTGGTTTGTCAAATTACGTGAGTGTTAAGTTAATCTTCAAGTGAGCCCCAAGATGAAGATTAAAAGATCAAGACCTCAACTAGGAAAAAGCTCGAGTGCTCCCAATAGAAAAAATAAGCCTCACTTCCCTAACCAAAATCTTGAGGTATATGACCTCATTTAACTTAGTCTTACCCCCAATACATCTTAAATCATCTTTGGTAAGCTTAAGTTTTGAACACTTCAAATATTAGAGGAGTAAACATGAACTATATAGGTAAAATCGATTACATCGATTTGTAATCAAAGACATTTTCGATTCGATCAAACATGGTTCGATTGCATCGAGAAATAGGACCATTCCGTCTAGTAACGAAATAACTATATGCTGAGAAATGTTGATTATATCGAACAGAGTTCGATGATATCGAAATTCAAATTTTGATATCATCGAACCCGCTTCGATGGCATCGACTTAGGGCACTACCTCTATACAAAATATTCTCTAAGTATTCTTAGATATAATCGAGTCACCTTCGATCACATCGAGAGTAAGTTCTCGATGGAATCGAAGACTGTTCGATTACATCGAAAATCAGGAACATTTTGCCTAGTAAGCCATCCAAGTATATCCATCTTTTTAATTGCATCAAAGATCATTCGATGTGATCGAACTTCAAAATTCGATAGCAGCGAATGATGATTGATAGTATCAAAAATTGAGACAAAATGTTCTAGCAACCAAAGGTAATTTTTCTAAAGAGAATTTGATGGGATCGAACCACCTCTTGATTATATCGAAATCCACGTTGATAGAATCGAATGGTGCTTGATAAAATCGAGCAGAATCTATTCTACACAAAAATGAATATATATGTGTTGGAAATTAGTGCAATCGAATAAGGCTCGATAACATCGAAGTTCAAATTTTGATGTAATTGAAGACTACTCGATAGCATCGACAATTATAGATTTCTCCCTATTTTTTTACCATTGGGATTCCTCTTTATATATACCAAGGGTTTCTTCTTAGCAAATAGAGAAAGAATTGAAGGAATCTTGCGAGAGTTATTGTAACCGATCATACCCTCATCCTCAAGCCTTTTTTTCCCATAAGATTTCATCATTCAATCCCTAGCATGAGCATTTACTGTCATCTTCTTTACTTGGATTGAATTATGAACTCTGGCATTCATTAAGTTACAGTAGCACCCTTTATAGGAAAATCATTGTGCTGAAACTCTTGAATGCTTGTTCATGGAAATCTTCTCTAGGTATTTATCTCATATCATTTAATAGAGAAGATAACTCCAAAACCCTAAGCATTGATTGAAGCATCAGAAGCAGTTGTGGTTCAAGGGAGCTGAAGGCTCTTTATCAACATATTAGATCTTCAGATTACGCGAGAAAGGGGCTCAATCACTTATTTATAAGTATAATGAGTCCGTTGAGTCTGAAGCCCTTTCTGTAAGTGTTAAAATGATTAAAGCATACTTTAGTTGTCAAATTCGTATAGTCAAAACAACTTGACAAGAAATCTTCAAGACTGGTCTAAGATCAAGCTCAAGGTTAAGAGAGGATCAAGCTTAAGTCTGGTACATTCTCAAGAGAAGATCCAAATAATGATCAACTGATATTCAAGTGTATGATCAAGCTCAAAAGTCAAGATGAAGTCTGTGATTAAGTTCAAGAAAAAGAAGTTCAAATATTTCACATATCTCAGGTAGTATAAAACCCTAAAAAGACCTTAGGATTAGGTGCTTTAAAAAATTATTTAAATTGGGTTTTTATACTTACGTTTGCTTGGGATTCGACTAATCTAAGGTCTGGTTCGACTAGTCTGAGTTTTCTCGGCCAATCCAAGTTCAAGTCGAAGCAAAACCATTTTTTGGTTGCAAATTTGACTGGTCAAATTTTTTGTTCGACTAGTCGAAGCTTGACCTTCGACCAACCTAAGACAATTCGGCTCAAAGTCTAGCAGAAACATTTGTTAAGATTTTGGGATCTTCAGCCAGTCGAAGACCAAATTCGATTACTCGAACAGAGTTCTTCGACTAGTCGAACTGGTCCTGGGGCTAGTCAAAGTTTGGATAAATCTTATCCCGTGCAATTCAAAACCCATTGAACAGAATCCGGTCTGCTCGGGTTAGTCGAAGACTGCCTCAGGCCAGTCGAAAATTCAACTTCTTTGCCTATAAATCGAAGTTCTCTCTCAATTCAAAATATCAATTGTTATTATCAAAATTCTTTTACAAGAGAGAGAGAAGCTCCAGTTATTAGCAAGCTATTGAATGGTATTTATAAATTTTATTTTATAGCTTTTGCTTAATTTCCTTAATCTCAGATCCTTTTGATTCTAAAGAGAGGAAACTATACTCTGCTTTTGAGATTTAAGAGAATTAACTCAAGTAGCCATTAGTTTGAACTTAATTAAAATTAATAGAACCTTGGTCATTTTCTATTTGACGAAGATTAAATAATCGACATTCAAGAAAAGCGGTTCTTTGGCTACAACTTCTGATATGTCTTTTATGGTGAAGATAAGTATACATTCAATTCTTTATTTGGTTTTTCTGAGATAGGCAGAAAATCTCAGTGTAGGTTTTATCTGAGATAGCCTGAAAGTGATGGGTTTGATAGTGATAGCCTGGTAAAATCACGAGTGTATCATGTTTTAAGGTGACCCTGCGAAAACCTTTTTCATAGCGAAAGCCAAGATTATGTGGAGAATAATTTTGGGAGTGGAGTAGGTGTGACTGTTTTAGAACAGTTGTTGACACACCGAACCACTATAATTCTCTGAGTTATGTGGTGAATATTTTTATCTTTTATGTGATGAATGGTTGTATTTACATTTTAGTTCAAGTGGTGAATGATTGTAATATTTATTTTTATTTACTCTTGCAAAGTTTGAGATTTTGATTTTAATGGAATTCGTGAAATAAGGTTGTCCTGCCTAAACTTTTAGGTGAAAGTTGTTTTACGAATCATTTAAAATCAACCTCTCAATACTTAGGCAATTAAGATCTCTGATTTATTTGTTATTCTGCACTTTATTCGATTATATGGTATAGTCCTATTCACCCCCCCTCTAGGACTTCTTAAGCTCTCTTTTTCACTTTCCTTGTGTAGGATTGAAATTCAGAGTTTGAGTGACAAATTTGCCAAGACCTTTTCATAAGGCCTCCAATGGGAGAATAAAATATCCTTGTGTAGGATGTGTTTGCCTTGTGTAGGCATTGCTTTGTGTAAGCATGGGTTGCCTTGTGTAGGCTCCCAGAAGAGTTCTTGGGTAGAACTCCTTGCCGTTGTGTAGGCATAGGTTGCCTTGTGTAGGTTCTTAAAAGTGTCCTTTTGTAGGACTCGTCACCTTGTGTAGGCACCTAAGGTTGCCTTGTGTAGGCTCCTTAGTTAACCTTGTGTAGATTATGAAGGTTCATGGTAAACCTGATTTAAAACCATTGGATAGTGAATCCGGTACACTTTAGGAGAGAGTGCGTCTGCCGGGAGTGGAGTAGGCAAGTAACCGAACCGCTATATATGATTGTGTTTGGGATTGCTTTTTATGCATTGCTCTAATTATGCTTATGTCTATAAAATGATTATTATGATGCATGATTTAGTAAATGTTAAGTATTGATATGAATCACATCCCGCACACTATCACATACACTATCTTTATAGGCTAATTTCATTACATGTAAATCTTGTGTAAGCCTATGTGTTTCGGACCCTCTATTGGCCTGGATGCCATACAGTTACTTTTCCTTACTAATCTTAATTAAAGTTAGGCATTGTTTGTTATTATAGGAAAATAATATTTGAAAAGTCCTATCCACCCCCCTCTAGGACACTTGGACATACTTCCATACTTCAGTAATAGCGGTTTTATAGCAATTTCAATTGGCATCAGAGCGGGTTCCTCTTAAAGGGTTGAACGACCTAGAGGGAGATCTTAACTGAAGTAGGAATTATGACTAAAGGAGAGGGAACATCGGTCTCTCGACCTCTTATTTTCAATAGTTCAAATTATGCATACTAGAAAGCAAGAATGAACTATTTTCTATAATCCTTTTACCATGATGTTTGGAAAATTGTTGAGAAAGGATATGTGACACTAACTGAATAAGTGGTATTGGAAAACGACACAACCATCACTAAACCTGAACCAGAAGAAAAATGGATGGCTTTTGATAAAGAAAATAAAACAAGTGAAGCAAAGCCATGAATGCTATTTACTGTGTAGTTTGAGAAGAGGTATTCAATCAGATCAGTATGAGTAGAACCTCAAAAGAAGCATAAGATTTATTGAAAACAACCAATGAAGGAATCAGCACACTAAAAAGGTCAAGGTAGCAGTTCTTAACTACTCAATTTGAGCACTTAAAAATGGAAGAGGATGAGACTTTTATGAAGTTTTTTTTTGCAAAATCAAATATCATATGTAACTCCATGGGAGGACTTGGAGAGAAAATTTGGTTACCTAAAATATGTAGGAAAATCTTGAGATCGCTACCGGAACATTTTAACTCCAAAGTCACTACCATTGAAGAATGTAGGAATATCGATGAAATGAAAGTGGAAGAACTGGTAGGTTTTCTATAAACTTTTGAGCTACATCTTAAAACACCCACAAAATTCAAAAACAATGTTCTCAAAGCCTCTAAAACCATAACTAAAATAGAGGAAGAGGAAAGTGAGAACGAAGATGGGGATGAAGAGGTTGCCCTCCTAGATAAAAGATTCAAAAGATTCTTTAACAAGAACCATGGAAAACCATACAATAACAAAGGGATACATTTAGACAGCAAGCACCCAATAGGTAAATCCTTCAACAAGTCCAAAGAACTTCAATGTTACAACTGTAGAAAGTATGGTCACATCTCTACAGAATGCCCCACAAAGAAATCTAAGGGAAAAGCTATGATAGCCATTTAGGATGACACTGATGACTCCAACTCAGAAACCAGTGAGTCAGAAAGTGATGGAGACTAAAAGTCATTGAAAATACTCATGGCCTCCACCTCTATAGTCATTCCCAAGGATCTTGAAGAGGAAGATGAGCTTAATCTTGAGAGAATCAAATATGGAAGAGGAACTGCTGTCAAAAGTATCACTTTTGAAAAACAAATTAAGATTATTGAGCTTCTAGAATCAGAAATTGAGAAACTGAAAAAGGAGAACAAAAGTCTAAAACTAGAAGTAGAAAACTCTAATCATACAACAGAACTAACCCATAAATTCACTCAAAGCAATGAAAAGTTAGAAAGACTTCTAGGCATGGGTAGGAAATCCAAAAACATGAAAGGCCTAGGATATGAAACAAATGAATTTGACTCTTCCTCTGCTTCATTTGTGATGATAAATTCAACTATCTCAAACAAGAAAATTTTGGTTGATTCATCTTGCCATCATTGTGGAAGAATGGGACATTACAAAGGTGAATGTCCTATGCTCAGACAACCTCATCTCACTTCTAGGTCGAACTATAAATCCAAATCAACTGGAAGTCACTCTAAGAAAGAATTAGAATCTTCCTGCTCAAAGAAAGTGGTTACCAAGTGGGTAACACAAATCAAATACAATTACCCTGCGAATAATGTAAAAATGAACTTGGGTTCTTGTAATGATTGCTCTAAGTAAACTAACCAGTTTGGAGCTAAGGGATGAAGCTCACCTCAACTAGCGGAGATTATTACCAAGATTAGAGTTAAGGGATGAAGCTCACCTCAACTAACGGAAAGAAACCCATAAAAGACTTGAACTCGTGTGAAGATTTGTCCAAACTATGGTACAAATGAGCCAAGAGTGCGACATTCTAGTTATAGGGGAGGGAGAGATCCTCAAGAAGATGAATCAACTAAGGATTCATATGCTCATTCCCATCAGTAAAGATTATGACCCCTAAAGAAAATAGAATCAGGGCCCTGGCTTTGTAAAGAACCATCTGAGGGGTGGTGGGGATCATGGGGGAAAAAGTGTTGGTCAACCAACGAATGTTCAATTAGGAGGAACTGAAATAAGGAAATGCTCTCAAACCTCCTTTGTGATAGGAGGCAAGCTTTGAATCTACAGTAGAGGAGGGCCATAAAAGGAAAGCCCAATATGCATGAATACATCCTGAGGAGTGATCCCCCACTCCCCACAGGGCAACTAGAAGGTATGAGTCTCATCCCTGCACTGTTCGTAAATGGTTGCCATCAGAAATTAGTTGGCAACATTCTCATGGAATCTCAGGGAGAGAAAACTTGAGAAGGGCGAGTCAACGAGGATGACGTCGAGAAGAAGCTGAGGGCCTGGAAAACATTTATCCCACCAATTGCGAACACTATGGCCCTTCATATCAAGTAGGGGAGCACCCTCACGAGCATGAGAAGACAAATGGTAGTCGAACCTAGGAATGTAGGCCAGGTCTGTCTCTGGCCCATCAGAAAGAATGGAGTGACTCCGTCTCCCTCCAGGCATGGCTACAGAAAGATGGGAATAAGGTAAGTATTGGATCACATGCCCTTAAACATTCAAGCCATTTCCAGCATTTCAGTGGCCCATGGAAGACCATATGAAAAATCATCTCATCCCATGGCCCCACTCAAATAGGAGAGTGGCCCATAACCCACATTATAAACCATAAATTTGAAAGTCTCGAGGTCCCTAAAGCACCTAACTTAAGGGGAGATCGTCTCATGTCTTAGCCTATGGAAATGGGCCAAGGCCCATCAAGATGTACAAAATAGGCAAGCCCTTCATCAATTTTGAAAAAACCAATCCCTTTATCCACATGGGCCCAAAAGCAATTAAAGGCACACTTGAATCTTAAACCAAAAGAAAGGTATATGGGTGTTCCAAGCCACGAGAGCCCAACAAAATCACTCAAATGATTTCCTATATGTCCATACCTGCATGGGCCCAATAAATTCCAAGGCCCATTTGAGACAAAATAAGATCCAATAGTTCACAGGCCACTCTCGGACCCTTTCATAAGGTCTTAGCTAACAAAAATTTATGTGGGCCTCCCAAACTTCATGTGGGCCCAACCATCTTAAAAAATATAAAAAGAAAAGGATAGGAAAGGGAAAGAAAAAGCACATGAAATGAAAGAGAAAGAGGGAACCAAAATGAACCTTAGGCCCATGCAAATACACATGGGGCCCAGAGGTCACTTTGGAACCATTTTTATATGGTGAAGTCTCCTCCCTAGAAATGAAATCATCCTCATGCACACTTGATATAGATGGGAAAAATGACATTTATAAAAAGTGGTAGAGAAAAATAGAAATGAAAATAAAAGAAGAAAAGAAGGATGGAAGGAAAGACTTCAACTTCATGTCCATGCACCACCTTTGTGTCTCGAAAAGCACTTGAACTTGTTGCCCTTGGTCTCCTTTGATCAATCCGAACACCACCTATAGGAAAGGAAAGAAGGAAGGAAAACATGAGAATGAGGAAAATAAAAAAGAAAAGGAAAGAAAATAATCAAAGAGATGATGAGATAGAAGGCTTACCTACACCACCTCATTATCTAAAGCTCCCCAAAATGGCCACCACCCAAAAGACAAACCCAAAAACTAAGGAAGAGGAGAGAAAAATTGAGAAAGAAGAGAGAAAATGAGAAAGGGAGAGAATAGCTTGAGACATACTGTAACACCCTGAACTTTTAAATACCCGATTATTGAAAGTTCTCGAGTGTTACCGTAGAATTTAAACCTGTTATGTACATGTGTACAATACCGATCTAACTAACCGAACCTTACATCGAATTCCAAACGTGGATTAGACCATTGAGAATGATCTCCATTCCTAGAACAAGCCATCTGATCATTGAATCTAAGACCAGACCATCAGGTGATTTGACATATGTACATTTCTCTAAATGATTTAGCGAATAACCTTTGTCCATAATGATTTATATGTAAGTCTGTTTGTAAGAATTTCTTAGAAAGCCACATGCAACCACGTAGAACCATTAGATTTCACAAAACTCTTAGACTAGCAATAATTACAAAAATGCCATTTACCTAGACCTTGAATTCTAGATCACAAGGTTCTCGCGATCCGTTTAATGAGAAACCTTATACCATGCCTAATCATCATAAATAAACTATATATGGTAGATTTCGACATTTGATCAGCAAGATTAGTCACTAAAATAGACATCCATTCGAGTATGGTCCACCTTAGCTTTGGATCTACTTGATTTTGTCTAAGGTCCTAAGGGGAAACCACTCAAATAAAATGGATGGTGTGGATTATACCATATAACCTAGTGGACCCCACTTTAGGGGTGAAGGTGCACAGTTCATGCACGTCCACCGTGCACCGCACCAAGAGTTGGGTCAAACTTTTTTTTTTGTAACACACGCACACACACCCCCACATACTCACACCGTAGTGGGCTTTCACCACCTGTGGATACTCGAACCCTTGACCGGGTGTTATAACTCCCAAGAGTCTACCACATGAGCAAGAGCAAGGATCGAGAGTCGGGTCAAACCTGGTTTGATCAGATGAAAATTTTCAAAACAAGGGATTTCCCTTGTTTCCACCGAACGAACGAACAACGCCCATTCAAGGGACGTTGGGACCCATCAGGACCACACATCCGATCAATCTAAACCATCCATTGTGATCAGGAGCTGTCTCCATCCCAAACCTAGATGTCCCCACGTGGGAATGTGCATGTGTGTGCACACGATTCCCCGCAAAGAAAGAATCTCCACGCTGCAGCGCTAATAAACAACGTCTGCTTAGTGACGCTGGTGGCCCACCATTAGGGACCCCCGTAAGGATCTGAACCATCTAATTGGTTAATACTGATGGTCTGACCAGAGCCATGAAGGCCCCACACATTGGTACCCACGTGTGCACGCACGATCGGCAGTAAGATCATGCATGCACAGTGAACCTTCTGAAAAGACGAAAAACTTTTGTCTTTCTCTCCTTTCATGCTGGAGGTCACTCCTATATCCCAGCCATCCAAAATGGGGCAAAGAAATACACATCCAACCACACCCATGTTGAGAATAATCGAGGCAGGATTGCGGAAGATATCACACCTGTGTTCCCACGTGGAAGAGTATGTTTGGACTCTCTGCAGAGCTACCATCCTATTCATAAGATGAAATCAAATCCTTCCATTCATGGGCCATTCAGAGCAACCTAATACAGTCCAAGATATGATCAGATTTGCTGAAGGAACATGAACTCCCCCATACGTAGACAGCCACAAAGTTTTGTTGCCTTTGATTTCGCAGGAATTGCGTTCGGTTTTCCGCTTCGCACGATACTGCGCAAACAACCTCTGTAGAAGAGTCTAGAGACTCTTAAAAATTATAAAAAGAAATCACCGGCGATGAGAGGAAAGAAAAAGAAAGAGAGAAAGAGAGAAAAAGAAAGAAAATAAGAAAGAGAAGGAAACAACAGAGGAAGTGGAGGAGAACAATGACCACCCCTGTTGGACGTACTGACAAAAGAAGAAAAGAGAGAAAAGGAGAAGGAAGAAAGAAGGAAAGAAAGAGAGAGAAGAAAATAAAAGAAAAGAAAAGAAAAAGAAAGAAAGAGAGGAAGAGAGTCAAGTGCTGAGTTGACTCGTTGAGTCAGGGCCAGGTTCGAGCCAACTTTGAGTTCTAGTGGGCGGGAATTAGAAGAGAGTGTATCTATCACGCCCCAAACTCAGAAACCGGGATCACAAAATTCCTGATCGTCGAATCCAGTGCCGACAGCCTCCGTAGTACCCCATTCTCGGCTCCCAGCACCCATACGCTAGATTCCGATCCTGAGATCCTACAAGGAGGATTTTTCAACGTACATTTATCTTATAAGAAGCATAACCACAAGTTTACCCAAATCACAAAGGCATCATCATCATCATATATCCTACTAATATAAATAGTTGAATACAGTACTAAAAGGAAAATATACATATATCGTAAATTAAAGCTCCAGAAGACAGCTCCACGCACCAAGCTCAACGCTGCTGCGACCTAACGCCACCTGCACGCATCTATTGTGCATAAGCTTATAGAAAGCTTAGAGGGTGGTGTAAGTGTATGCGCAAGATAAGTGCCAAGTATGCAATATCAGAGCAATGCGAAATTATGCTAGTAAGTCCATAAATATTATCAGCTTATCCATGCTATGCGATACAAAAGGATAATAAGCCAATATCATATACGTAGGAAGCAATGTAGATCAACTATACAATGTGGAGACATAGTGAGCCAAATATCATATACTGAGGATACAATGCAATATGCAAATCCTGACGAGTCCACGAATATCGTCAACCTCATCTAGGCTATATAAATACCAAAACATAGCACCCAAAATGCCATATGCCACGGATGTAATGTAATATGCAGTGCGAATGAAATGACCAAGCTGGATTGTGAAGTCGGGATGATAGTACGTAATATCGCAGGCTATGGGGTTCATCACAAGAGACTTCTATCCAAACTAGTCTCATACCTAACTTTGAATAGCTAGACTCAATATGGTAAACTCCTGATCTCAAGTTGGTCGTGCGCCCCAACTAAAATCCTGGCCATTACGAAGGTACACATTATAATTAGTTGCGCACCACCAGCCCGAGTCGATAGTGAATGAGTAAAATGATGAGTATACAACTCTTGCTCAATAAGTCCACATATCAGTACCGTGCATATCTAGGATTATCACCGGGGTCTAGTACACTCCACACTGGTTGCCGCCTCCCTAGTCGCACAACCATGCAAGTGGAAAAGACCTCACTACTCGCCTACCAACAGTATACCAATGCCTACTTAGCTCATCAATAGCGGACCTATTTGGGAGCTGGTCAAACTCAGCCTCGCTTATAGCCCCCTCACTTGGGTGGATAAGGCTACACCCCCTTCCAACTGACCATAACACAGTAGGAGACGCAGCTTACTAGTATTCGGCACTCGGGCACTCATGTATATCCACTTAGTTTAGATGTTGGAGTGTCTCCTGGCCAGCGAGGTTTAGGGACTTTCACCCACGGACATCCAATGTGCCCAAATGCTCGAACCAAACATTTTCGGTATCCCATCTGGCCATTCACGACATGCCTGTGGAAGCCACAGCCCTGATGTCGCTAGGGCATATGGTGGTCATATCATAAAATGCGAGATGCATGAGTCAAACCATCCAATCATGCATCAAACCTGCGCATACCATGCACTTATGTGGGGCAACTCTGTCTCTCAAGGAGCCCCATAACAACATACCCAATGACATATGCAATGGTCAAACACATCTCATATCAACCATGCAACTAATGCGTATGGGCATGTGTCATGATGTTATACTATCACGTACTCATAATCGGTATCGATAATTAGCCTAACAAAGGGCCTAAGGGAGGGTCACAATGTGGACATTTAACCATCATTGCTCTTACAATGTGGACATCAAACCATCATTGCTCCCAAGGCATGGCCTATCATAAACATCATTACATACATTATGTTGGAATCACACATCACATCGGTCCTTATATACATTTCTTTGGGCCTCACACAAGGGCCTCACATACATCGCATTAGCCTCACTCATGGGCCTTAAATACATCACAATGGGCCACATTACATGGGCCTTGAATACATCACAATGGGTCACACCCATGGGCTCTCATTCATCACATCGGACCTCACTCATCGGCCTCATATACATCACATTAGGCGGCATCACATGGGCCTCATATACATCAAGTGGGCCGCATCGCATGGGCCTCATATACATCACAGTGGGCCACATCACATGGGCCTCATATACAACACATCGGGCCTCACTCATAGGCCACTTATACATCATAATGGGCCTTATCACATGGGCTATATATACATCACATTGGGCCTCATCATATGGGCCTAAAATACAACACAATCGGCCATGCCCATGGACCTCACATGCTTCACATTGGGCCTCACCAAATGGGCCACATATACAATGCATCGGGCCTCATAAAATGGGCCATAATTTCATCACATTAAGGTGGGCCCTGCACATTCCAAATGGGCCGCAATTACATCACATTGGGCCTCATCAAATGAATGACATAGATATATAATACATACATCACGACGGGCTGCATAAATGGATGGATGGATAAAACATATGTAACACAGCGGGCCTTACCGTCCAGGGGCGCTGGATGGTGCTGATACAGAATATATACATCAAGGTAGGCCCCAACCATCCAGCAAATGGATGGATGGTGTGGATATAAAACACATACTTCGTGGCGGTCTCCACCGTCCATGTGGCTGGACAGTGCGGACGACCCATACATCTAGCAGGCCCCACCGTTAATGGCCAACATGGATAAAACACATACATCACATGGGCTCCACAACTATGGATAGTGTGGGCATGACACACATATCATGGTCTCCATTACACAACATTGTCTAGATGGACGGTATAGGTATAGAATATATACATCAAGGTGGGTCCCACCCCCACACATGCCACACTTGTGGGGTGGGCCCACGTCTAAAATAGATGGACGGTCTGGAGAACACGTGCATCATGGTGGCCCATAGAACTTCTGATGTCAGTACTATAGCTAACTGCTGCTAGTGGACGGATGGTCTGGATTTAACACATCCTCACAGTCAAACTCATAGAACCTTACTGGTGGGGCCCATGCAGATGGATGGCATGGAATAACACATACATCATGGTGGAGTCCATGATTTAGACGGTCTATTAAGGTAGGCCCCACACGTGGGTAGTTCCCACCGTCTAGGATGCTAGATGGTGTGGGTTGCATGGATGAAATGCATACATCTGGTGGGTCCACATGTGTGGCCCACCAATCTAGTAAAACGGACGGTGTGGATATGAAGCATGTACATCATGAGGGGCCACGTCCAGCTGCTGGATGTTGCAGTTGAAATAGGTACACCAGCCAATCGCCTACCACAGTAGGTGGGACCCACCATAATATTATATTATAATATTTATTTATATTATTATATTATTTTATTATTATTTTTTTAAAAAAGATCAAGCTGATACTTGCATTTACCCAGACTGGCAGCTGCTGGACAATCAGTCCAGCAGCATACCACAACAGATGGGCGGTATGGGTATGATGTTCATCAGGTGGGCCCACACGTGCGTGCCCACCATCTGATCAGGCTGATATTTGTGGTTTACCCTCGCCCAGGCCTACCAAAAGGTCAGCAACAAGGTGGGCCTCATGATCGGTTGGTGTGGATACAATACATCATAGTGGGCAATGCAATCAGGAGAGAGAGAGAGAGAGAGAGAGAGAGAGAGAGAGAGAGAGAGACGAGCGGTGATGGAGGGAGCTCCGCCACTATGAGCTCCCTTCTATGACACAATGCATACATCAAGATGGGTCCCAAATCATGTGAGCCTTAAATCAAAAATCAAGATCTAGTGCTATGAACACCCACCATTACTCTTCTTCTTGGATCCATGGCAAGCTAAACTCTTTGGCTTCTTCTTTGATGATAGATGATAAAGGTTGAAGGCTTAAGATGAAGGTTTTAGGGGTAGGAAGTGGGCCACACTTAGCTTCTTTCTCTCCTTGGAAAACCTTGGACGGTTGCTCTCTTGTTTGCTTGGGAGTGAAGAGAGAAATGAGAGAGAGGGAGAGTGATGTAAGGAGAGAGGGATGGGTGTGATGGGTGAGTGATGGGTGTACTTGACTTGAGAGTTGACTTTGGTTGAGAGAGGGATGGGTGAGTGATGGATGTGTACTGACTTATACATTGATTGATTGATTTGATGGGAAGTAGAGATTCTCTTCTCGGGATTGCACATGCATGGCGTTCTCCTCGAAATAAATGCAGGCCCACATCTCTTGGCCTGTGTATCACATCGATGCACAAGATGTGGTGTTGGAACCGCGGCGACGGTGCGGTAACAATGGTACAAGTCTCGGGTCGAGCCGACTCAGATCTACGGGATACGACTTACGGTCACGTGCAAACGTTGATTATAGGTCGCGGGTTGTCGAAATTCGACAGGGAGGATTACGAGAGTCTACGAAATGGTATGGACTAGGATACGAGCCTGATAGTATCAACACCTAACCTCGGCTTGGAAACGATCTGACTTCAAGAGGTGAGGGCTTTATTCCTTTAAGCTCATGGTAATTTAAGTTGATATACTTTATCTTACCTTGTCACGCCCCAAACTTAGAAACTGGGCTCGCAAAATTCCCGATCACCGAATTCGGACAGCCTCCGTGGTACTCCATTCTCGGCTCTTAGCACCCATATACCAGGTTCCAATCATGGGATCCTATAAGGAGGATTTTTTTAATATGAATTTGATTCGTAATAAGCATAACCATAAGCATAACCCACGAACAATAATTAAGAACCGTCAAAAAATTGACTATGATACAAAACTTTAAGGTACAATGTGAATAAAGGGAAATATAATGATAATAATAACAGAAACTCCTAAAGCTTGACTGCATGCTCCTGCTCCTACTAAGCTACAGCTACATCTTGACGTCACCTGCATGCATCAATCGTGCATAAGCTTATAGAAAGCTTAGAGGGTGGTGTAAGTGTATGCGTAATATGAGCGTACTCAGGATGTAATATCAGAGTAATGCGGAATCATGCTGATGAGTCCATGAATGCAATCAGTCGTACCAAGGCTATGTGATGCAAGGCATGAATGCTATCACCCATACGATACAAGGCCTACATAGCCAATGTCATGTGTAAGATGCAGCTCAAGCATACCAATCCACATATCAATCCAACTCATCTCTGGAGCATCATATATCAATACAGTTCTCAGTGGATAATCATCAGGGTTTACTACACTCCAAATGGCACTACCCATTCCTTAGGCATGTAGTCCAAGTAGAAGTAAGAAACCTCACTATCCGCCTGGCCAAGCGCCTGCCAATACTAATCTGGCACATCAATAGCAGACCCATTTACAAGCTGGTCATATTCAGCCTAGCAATTGCCCCCTACCCTCGGACGAGTAAGGCCACACCCCCTTTCGACCGACCACGACACAATGGGAGTTGCGACCTCCTGATATTCGGCCCTCGTGCGCTCATGTATCCACTTGGTCTCGACATTGGAGCGTCTTTGAGTACCGTCAGGTTTAGAGATTTTCACCGAGGGATATCTATGGCGCCCTGATTCTAATAATAGTATTTTCAGTTTTCAATCCTGCCATCCACGATATGCCTATGAAGGCTATGACCCTGATGTCACTAGAGCGTATAGTAATCATAATACACAATATAAGATGCATGAGTCATGCATTAATCTAGTCATGCATCAATGCTGCGCATACCGTGCACTCATGTGAAACAATCTCCGCCTACCAATGAGTTCCATAACAACCTGCCTAATGGCATATGTTATGATTAGTCACTCCTCATATTAAGCATACATATAATGTGTATGGGCATGAATTATGGAGTTATACTAAGCATGTTATATGGTGATGAACTATCTTCATAACGAAGATGGGCCTAGACGGCCTACACACACAAGTTTGGGCCTAACAATGGGCCCTAGGGAGAGTTACAATGCGGACATTTAACCATCATTGCTCTTACAATGTGGACGTCAAACCATCATTACTCCCAAGGCATGGCCTGCCATAAACATCATTACATACATCATGGTGGAATCACACATCGCAATGGACCTCATATACATCACATTAGGCCCCACAGAAGGGCCTCACATACGTCTCATTGGGCCTTACTCATGGTCCTTATGTACATCACATTGGGCCTCAACCCATGGGCCCCAAATACATCACAATAGGCCTTACACAAGGGTTTAATATACTTTCAATGGGCCTCATCATACGGGCCTCATATACATCACATCGGGCCTCATCATGTGGGCCAATATACATCATAATGGGCCTTATCACATGGGCCAAACATACATCATAATGGGCCTCATTACTTGGGCCAAATATACATCATAATGTGTCTCATTACTTGGGCCAAATATACATCATAATGGGCCTCATATACAACACATTGGGCCTTGCTCATGGGCCACATAATCTAGCAAAATAGATGGGTCACATGCACATCATATACCTCAAGGTGGGCCTACAAGGTGGGCCCTGCACATTCCAAATGGGTCCTACCAGATGGACAGCTAGGATTAACATGTACATCGCATGAGGGCCATGTGAATGGATGATATAAATATACAACACATCACAAGGTGGGCTTACACGTGTCCGAAAATTAGATGGGCAGCGTGGATAATAAATACATCATAGTGCGCCCCACATATCATCATCCACATCTGGACGGTGTGCATAGCACAACACATCCACATGGGATGGGACCCACAGAACTTGCTGATGTCAAATACAAAAGCTATCCAGCTGCTGGACTGCTGACCCAGCGTCCAGCAGATGGACGACACAGATATAACACATATATCATGGTAGGGCCCCACCCGACAGGAGTTTCCACCGTCCAGCCTGTCTGGACGGTGTGGATATAACATTACATGGATGGTGTAGATACCATAATACATCATGGTGGGCCACTGCACGGACGGCGCAGATGCAACACTTCATCATGGTGGGCCACTACACGGAGGCGCAAATACAACACTGCATCATGGTGGGCCACTGCACTTGCTGACATACTGCAATAGCAGCTGCAACTGCTGGTCCCAACAGATGAACGACTTGGATTTAAGGGACCAACAGAACTGCTAATGGCGATACAACAGCTACATAGCTGCTGTAGGTACACCGACCAATCAGCCAACTACAAAGGTGGGTCCCACCATAATATTATATATATTATAATATATATTATAGTTATTATTATTATTATTTTATTTATATATATATATATTTTTTTTGAATCATGCCAGCGTCCAGGCCCTGGACGGCCTGGACAGCGTGCACGGATGGACGGCTTGGATATAAATCTATCCATCTGGTGGGTCCACACATGTGGCCCACCTCAGCTCCAAAATGAGGCTGATAATTATATTTTCCCTTCATCAGTGGGGGTGTCCAAAACGGACGGCCAAGGTGGACCGGTCCACTGGACGTTGGCAAGGTGGGCTGCACGGGTGGCCAGCATGGATATATAATACACATATCACGTGGTGTCCACAACACAAGGGAAAGAGAGAGAGAGATAAAGAGAGAGAGAGAAAAACGGTGTAGTGGAGGGACCCCGCCACTATGGGCCCCTCTTGTTTACAACACATACATTAAAATGGGTCCCATCACAAGTGGCCCTCAAATGAAAATCAACGGTGGATCACCCACCGATATCACTCCTTCTTTAGCTCCTTGGACTCCTTGTATCATAAGCTAGCTCTTTAAGGGTTGATGATGAAGTTTTGATAGTTGAATGGGATGGGATAGAGTGATGTATGGGAGAGAGGGATGGTGTTGTAAGAAAGAGATGGGTGGAGAGAGAGAGAGTTGACTTTGGGAATGGGAGACAAATGGGTAGGGCATAAGTGTTGTAAGGGGAGCGATGGGATGTGTACTTGACTTGAGGTGATTGATTGATGTGATGAGTTGTAAAGATTCTCTCAGAATTTGCAACACGCGACGTTTCTTCGAAATAAACGCAAGCCCACAACTCCTGGCTTGGGTATCGCATCGGTACATGAGACGCGGCGTTGGAACTGCGACGACGGTGCAGTTGCTAGGATACAAGTTTCGAGTCAAGCCGACTCAGATCTTCAGGATCCGACTTAGGGTCACGCGCAAACATTGATTACAGGTCGTGGGTTGGCGGAATTCGACCGAGAGGACCGCGAAAGCCTACGGAATGATACTGTCTAGGGTACGGGTCTTACATAACTATTACATACTATGTTTTCATGTTGCTATGATTTCCTTCATGTAATTATTTAATTTATTATCTACAATTATCTACCCTTTTCGGAATTATGATATGATGTTAATTACTAGTGATCTTTATGAATTTATGTGGAGCGATGGATACAGGCCTTGCCATTGCCTTTATCAATTTATTGAGTTAGCCTTTATTACTCTTCTCTTTATTGAGTTGACCATCGCCACTCTCCTTGTTATTGAGTTGGATATTGCCACTCTTCTATTTGTTGAGTTAGTCATTGCTACTCTCATTTTATTGAGTTGATTATTGCCATTCTCCCCTTTTGTTGAGTTAGACATTACTACTCTCCTCTTTATTAAGTTGGCCATTACCACTTTTATATTGCTGAGTTGGCCATTGTCACTCTTCTCTTTATTGTGTTAGCCTTGTGTTATTTACCTTTAAGGCTTGGGCATGTGTCTTGATATTCCAG
The DNA here is from genome assembly GCF_029962835.1 of Magnolia sinica. Lineage (NCBI taxonomy): Eukaryota > Viridiplantae > Streptophyta > Magnoliopsida > Magnoliales > Magnoliaceae > Magnolia > Magnolia sinica. The sequence continues at coordinate 76,727,461 of NC_080579.1, read as the reverse complement.
AACCCCCATAATTTGGCTTTCGTTCTCTATAAGTGCAAGTGATGTATTAAGAGGTATCACAACTAGTGATTCAAATATCTTATCATGGACATAATGTGCTCTAGGTAGAGACCCTCTTAGTCAATGCGTAATTCCATCGTATTGGGTAGTGGTGCACAAATCGATGTAAGTAATTCGCAATGCATGTTACATCACTTTCGGGATTGGATGTTGTAAATAGTCACTCCATGAACAAATCATGTCACATAATTCATTCGACTCATGTGTTGTGCTGCCTTGAGGTGTTCACATAAATCCACGGTAGCGTCGGATATGCCAGTGAATCTCCGTAGTGTGAGAATGAGGGGCGATCCGAGTTTTATATGAATCATATTGCACATTGTAATAATCACTATGTATGATGAGATGCACATACTTTACTAGGCATGCATCTCATGTAGGTTATTTGTGCATGCTGATATCCCTTATAGTAGTGGAGTATGAGGTTGAAAAGGAAATCTTAAGCAGTACTAGAGGGGGGAGGGGTGAATAAGAGTATGCCAAATAATCGAATAAAGTGTTGAATAATAAATAAATTAGATATCTCAATTGCACAAGTATTGAAACATTGATTCAAACTGATTTGTAGGACAACCTTCACCCAAACTTTAACACCCCATACCTTCCAGTACTCGAGTGTTACCATGTAATCTAACTTAGTATAAATATAAGCCTAGCCTAAGTGAACCTTCACGTTCATTCTAGCCTAGATCCAACCGTTGAAAACAATTCCCATCCATAGATCATGTTATCCATCCATTGTTATCAAAGATGGACTATCATATCATTAAAGAAATCTATTTTTAAAGTTTCAATTTCATTGATAGACAAAACTAACTGACCATCTTAGACTTGGAACTCTAAATCACGAGATTCACTGTTCATCGTGTACATAGCACCCTACTAATCAATTCATCATCTAATCACGCAGTCTAGCCACCTGGTTATGAAGACAGCCTTTAAGAACCCCTCTAAATTAGATTGAGAACCTTGGTAACCGTTGATGGTCAAATTTAAATGCAATCTGGCCATTAGATCGATGAGGACCATAATTAAATACCTCGATCTAAAAATATGGGCCACAACCTTCAATTTACTAATCCATCACTTAATCATTACTATTGAATCATATGATCATTGAGATTACTATTGATTTCCACATGAGAAACCCCTATGACCTTTTTAGATAGAGAATGATCAAGATTAGAGTGGGACCCATATCACAATTAAAAACAGATGCACATATAAGTTAAAGGTGAGGTAATTCATAGTAATGAAATTAAAATCAATAGTAATGTTTGATGATGTGCTTAGACATATAAATGATCCCCTAGGACATTTTGACCATTGATGGTTGGATCGGGACTAATCCGATGGTTGGATTGACACAATTAACAATAAAAACCCTAATTCAATCAGTATGGCCCATCTAGGCCTCACATCTGCCCCATACTAGACCAGGAACCCCAAGTGGGGCTCCCATGTCGAATGGTCAGAGCAGATTTTCCACGAGTATCATGGTGGACCCCACCAAATGGGGTGCATGTGTACAACGTGTGTGCACCAGCTGTGCACTGAAACCGCCAGTCAGGTCAAATGACTTTGACCCGAACCTTCCAAAAATGGGAGAACTCCCGCCCGTGGACATTCGAAAGGAGAAACACATTTGTGTTTTCTCTTCTTACATTTGATCAATATGTAGGCCACCATATGTTCCAACTGGTAGATCCAGACCCTCCATCTGGTAGAGGGTCCCCACCCGAACAAATCCACGCCGTTCGTACAAATCCAGGTATCCATGCACGTGCACAATCTCAAGCGCAATCCTACGTGTGTGCAGTTGTCTCGCTAAAAATGGAAAAAAATTTCTCTTTCCACATGCCAGCTCAACGATCGAGGAGAATTCCTCTCATCTCGGACGTCCATCTAAAGAGATCTCAGCCATCCCACTTAGAAGAACAAAACCACAACCAGTTTTGCAATACTGGCTAGTTTTAAGGGCAATTTTAAATAGGCCGAATCCTGACCATTTGATCCTGATCCAACGGTCTGGGTCATTAAGGAAATGTTATTAGAGGGAGGATCGAGCAACAACTCTCTCTCTCTCTCTCTCCATCCTATGTGGCCGCTCAAGAGAAGCCCAACCGCAACCTTCCAGCTGTGAGCCCACTAGCGAGACCGCTCCCAAGCTTTAAAACCACATGTTCATAAGCTTCTTAAGGTCCGCATGGACCGTCTGGAAGAAACGGATTGGAGGAAGAAACTTCATTTCTAAGGACACCATTAATGGCTATCATCTTCCCCGCTACTCCAAATCGAGTCGGACTCGATTCAATCATGCCGTTTTTGAGTTGGATCATCTAGTGATGCTATAGGACCTTTGGCAGAGAGAAATGAAGTGGAAGGAGAAGAGAAAGAAAGGAGAAAGAAGATGATGGTGAGGTGCAGTTGTTGCACCACACTGAACCAGACCGAGTCTGTCCAAGCTCAATGTCCATTGCTGGACGTTCCAGCATATGAAGAGAAGAAGGAGAGTGAGAGAGTAGAAAGAAAAAGGAAGAGAGAAGGGAAGATAGGAGACTGAGAGAGAGAACACTGAGAGAGAGACAGGGGGACGCTGCCACAATCTTGCCCGAGATTGGGCCAAGTCAGACCGAGTCTGTGAGTTTGGACCACATCTGAGTTGAGTCCAGACTCACTTAGTCATGCATGGAGTGGAGAAAAGAGAGATGATGAGAAGGAAGAAAGTGTGTGCATGTGCAAGGCCAACCCGGCCCAACCGAGTCACCAACTCATGGGCTACCGTGGGTCGACTCGCCGCCAGGATGCTGGCTGGTGAGTCTGATTTGAGTCCAAGTTCAGCTAAGTGTAGGCTTGGCCTATTCAACAGCAAAAGAAGAAAAAAATAGGACGAAGGAAGAAGAAGATAGAGGAAAGAGATGGAGATTGAGGCCTTGGTTACTGTCGAATCAACCAGGCCTTGACTCATTAACTCTGTGAGTTGGTTGGGTCTAGCTAGTTGCTGGTTGTGGTTGTATTAAGGGTATCGAGAAGAAAGTGAATGAGGAAGATGATGGTTGCTAGTTGTGTTGAGCCGAGTCAACTCGGCTCGAACCGAGTCAACGAGGTGAGAATTTTCATCCATTTTTCATCAATCAGATTCATCATTAGTTGCTTTTGTTATCAATAATGTTTTTATTTTAAGGCTATTGATTAGAAATTTTAATTAACATTATAATGTAATAATAAGCGTTGTTGCTATTTAACCATTATTAGATTATTATTTTTAAATATCGTTATTTTTACTATTATTAGGAATTATTATTAGATACTATTAATTGTACTACTTGATTGTTAGTATTAGATATTGACACCTATCAGTATGCTACTCTTATTTTGTCATTAGTAGATTATTGGTTATAAGATTACCATTTTTAGTATTAACTGACGATTATTACTTATTATCACTTCATTTCTAATATTATTATGAATTAATTAGATTTCAAACTCTATAACAAGCCTAAAAATTAAATTAGTGGATAAAAATCCTGATCTAAGTAACCCAAACCATAGGTTATGATCCTAACCATAGATAGTTTGTATGGATCTAACCATACAACTTATAATTCATGGTAGAATTCAATTCTAAGGATGCACGTGCTTCTTAGAAGCGTTAGTTGGTGATTCGACACATGAGGTGATGACTTTTCCTCTTAAGCTTTCCATTTCCAAATTAGTTTAAGTAATAGTCTTTAATTGATTCACAGATGTTATCTCATAGCATGCGATCTTGTATCGATTCTTAATGCATGGCTTATACTTGAATTATATTGATAGTCGTGAACCATGATTTCATACAATAACTTCTTACACGATGGTTTTCATTTGAATTCCAATTGATAGTTCTTATCATGACTTATTGCGATTGTTATAAATCAACTTATGCCTAACGTGCCATAATTATATGCTCTCTCATGGATTGTTGTGAGTCACTTATGGATCTTTATTTACTATACTTTCTTGTGGGTAATCCCTTTTCTGTATGTGAACCCATACTTAGGATGTAACAAGATGGGATGTGGTAAGAAATGGGCTCTCGATTTAGAGGTTATTTGGGATATGGAACATTAATGTGGGATTTACCATCCATAAGGCATATGGCTTGAGTGGCGTAGAAATGATCTCTTTTAACTGTTCCGATTTAGCCTTGCTTGACCATTTTTTTGATTGATTTGATGTTCCGTGTACCCTTTTTGCCACTACGATTTGACATTTGTCCCATGTTTTGAGGTTTGCCCGACGTGGCTTCGATGGCCTATACTATGCGATGGTAATCCCTACTTATTGAATTTGATTGGTGTAACGCCCCGTCTAAAAAGGGAACAGTGTCCTGAGGCACTCACGTATGAATTGACTCAGGACTGAATGATTTGATCGCACGAGTGGGCCTAAGTCTGATTAATTAATTCCAATTTACCCTTCTATGCAATTAAATTAAAGAATGACCGGGCCGAGCACAAGTCGTAGAGCCAGATGACCGAGCCATACTTGGCAAATGTCTCAACAGGCTGTGTATCGCCCGAGGACGGTCCAAAAATTTTGAAACTTTGTTAGGCCTCAGGTCTCACTGAGCTTGTGGTCTCACGCGAATGTCGAGCCTAGAAGATGCCTAAAATGATTGATCGATGCTGCCTTGCCGGCACTTGAAAGCCAAGAGTTGCCTGGCTTAAAGGAATAAAATTCTGAAATTAAATCAAATAACCCTGCTGCTTGAGTCTATAAATCTGGGCATTCCAGCTGTTGGATCTCTTCTAAATTCACATCGAAGGTTGGAAATAATTCCTGGACCTTACCCACAAAATTTGACTGGTGATCGTGGAACGGTGACCGTTGATCGTGAATCGGGCCACTATGGCAAAACTCCACATCCGTTTGCAATCAAACTTCACTTAACCCTTCATTGGGCCATGGAGCACCTATCTCATGTGTCAGATGGGCCAGGGGTCCATCAGAGCAGCTCCAATAACATAAGATGGGTCCCACTTGGCTATTTGGAGAATTACCCAAAAGCCAGGGTCAACTGAAATAATCTTGAGCATATAAAAGCTCAATCCTCTCTCAAACCCCATTCTTAGCAGTTGAGAGAGAGGGAGAAAGAGAGAGAGATATAAAGAGAGAGAGAGAGAGAGAGAGAGAGAGAGAGAGAGAGAGAGAGAAGTGGGCCATTGTGCTTGCATGTGGTCCCGGTGCTCTAATTTAGGAAATCTCAACATCCTCTCCTCCTCCGGCAACTCCTCGTCGTTCTCCGCCATTGGAGAAAAGGAATTCCAACCCATCTTAGGTAAGCTAGGATCATACACCCTATTTTTCACAACATACATGTAATTGTTGACCGTTCTATGCAATGTAGGGACTCGACACCTCGAGCTTGCGGACCCGACGTCGCTAGAACTATCTCAGCAATCTCTGATTAAGAATAGGTGCGGACCATTACCTTTAGGTGACCAATTATCACACCTAGAGTAGGTTTAATGAATGTGATTGGTGAATTGTTAGTGCATGTGATTGAATTTATGTTTGGATTGCATAAGTAAGATAAGGGAGTAGAAATTACTAAAATTATGAAAAGGGATGAGACCCTAATATCCCAATCATATGACTTAATGATTTGCATGTCATGTAGGATGTAAATATTTGATTTTCTCCAAATTGTTGCTGATTAACTGTTGATTCCCTGATTTGGAGTTAATTTGCTTGAAAAGAAGACATGAATTACTATTTAATGTTTGATTCCCTGATTCCTTGAATTTATGATTGAATATGCTTGAGTGTAGGCATGTAATGATGAGGATTGGCTGATTGGGTCGAGTCACTTGTCTAGATTTTCAATGCATGGCTGAATTATATGACGTATGTTGACCTATGGAAGATTCATTTTAGTACATTGCTATATGGCTGTCCACATAATTGTATAGGCTGGAATATGTTATGTAGAACCTGAAAATTTGAGTAGAACTTTATGTGTGGCTGTCCATGTACTGATTATACTGAAATTGTGTCTGTCATATATGAATTATATCCAAGGAATCCATGTTTGTTGTGAATTGTTGCATATTCCTCTATGGATCGGCCGATTACCTGAAATTTCTTGGGCGGTCCTCGTTGGACCTGTCCATGAGTGAATCTAGCCCGAATAGTTGAACTATAGGTTGTTGGCTGTAGTTGGACTACCCGAGATAGTGTTCTCAGGCCGATTAGCTACGGTTTAGCCCGTCGAGGCATATTGATTATAAGTCGACCATCCTTGTCTGTTAACCATGTTTGATCATGCCCGTATGAACCCGAAGTACCCTGAGACCATTGCACCCACTTCTAATTCTTATGTATGGCCCATAAAGTCTTATGAGTCAGGGATGGTGGTATGGGACACTATGCCCATGCTGTCGGCCTACGCTGAGGTGACGAGCCTCCCCGTAGTGTCCATTGAGCACTTAGACTCATGAGCCGGGAACGGTGGTATGAGACACTGTACCTGTGCTGTCGGCCTGTGTTGGGGTGACGACCTCCCTACAGTGACAGCGAGTAGGACATTTAAGTCCCAATCTATTTTGTCTATGTTTATACTACTTTTCAGGATTGACGACCCCAATATAAGGCTAAGGGTTACGAGAGTCATATGACCACGGCTCTTGAGCCGCGCGATCGGGTTAGGGCAATAACTCCATTAGGGTATTCCGGTTTCTCCAACCTGCTAAATGAATGAACTTAACTAATCAACCTGGATAACATGTTCCACGGTATTGCATTTATTATTGTTGGAGATTATGCAGTCAAGGTCGCTTTTGAGGGAGTATTGTTTCATTGCGAATGTAAGATGTCGTCGCTTGAGGTAGTGTTGGTTTGTGAGGAGCATGCATCATATCATAACCACACATTCACATTAACAACAGTGTTTAGGATTCTATGCTTCTTGTTGTTCATTAAATGTATCCTGTGCATGATAATTCGTATGCCTATTGCTAATGGTACCACTAAGTTGATCACTCACTCCCACTCTGGAACGGTGTTCTAAAACACCAACCAGAACTCGATATAGATGTAGGTACCCTGGAGCAGCACGCATTGGATGATGTCGGTGCTGATGATGACGAGGAGTGGCATACTACTAGGAGTTTGACTGGTCATATTAGCGAGGTGGATGTCGATGGGACTGGGCCAGAGCCCAGATCATTTTGAGGTGTGATGAGCGTATGAGATTGGATCCCTGGATGACTGTTATTCGAATTTATTAAGTTGTTATGTTGGATATGAATTTACGATGAAACTTTATTTAGTTAGTAGCACTTGAAACTTAATTATCTGATTAGCGATTAAACATACTTAGTATAATTCATCATTGCTTGCTTATACCTAATTAACTGTATGCATATGTGACTTATCATTGCACACGTGGCACTTAGGAATTCGAGAGCCGCATAGCTACTCAGTCCTTGAATTTTGGGGCACTACAATTGACCACTAATCGACGGGCGTCTATTAAGCATCCTAAGATGGGAAAATCTCATGAGTCGGGGATGGTGGTCACGGACACTATGCCCGAGCTGTCATCCTACGCTGGGTGACGAGCCCCGTAGTGATCATTGAGTTATTTACATTGGCTAATTGTAATTGGAATAATAATGGTTTGGCTAATCATGCATTCATAGCATATTGACGACGACGTGTGGCTATTTCTGGATGCTGTAGCACGTGCCCTTAGGTTTAGTGGGGTATCATTTCGCTAACTCCCAGACCACTAACTATCAACATTTGGTCACTATACTGTACGAGTTATGCTACGCTAGTGACCTATGTACGAGATATGTACAATGACTTGGTACCATGATGTACGAGATATGCTACGCTGGTGACAAGTCTGTTGCAAGGGTGACGAGCCCAAGTCCGATTGGATGAGCATCCCCAGGTCGATGTGCATTCACGCATCCATGCATTGAAATAAGACTACATTCTATTTTATTTGAATGTCTTGTTGTTTTTAACTATGCGTAATGACCTAGAAAATTTCGTGTAAAGACCCGAGTATAACCTCAAATTCTTTAGAAGTTAAATGTGGGTTAACTAGCGCTAAATTCGATTACTTGTGAAATTAGCACCAATCACTTTAAATTTGATCTACAAGACCCAAAACCTGTAAAATCGTTAGCGCTATGTTACCCTGAAATCTAAGATTCAACGCTAAATCCAGTTGCTCTCGGGAGTACTTGGAAACTTTGTATCAGGCCTCGACCGCGCGCCAAAAGTCCGATAGCGATGAACTTAGATAAATATGATCACCTTGTTGGGCTTGACAATCACCTAAAAAATCAAGTCCAGATGATGTCTTGTGATGATTTGCTTCAGTACGGAGTAAAGAGTGTGAGAAAGGTGAGAAATTAAATATGAATTTAAGAAATCTGAGTCGTGTCGCTTGCGTGCCGATTTTAAGCATTCTGACCATTGGATTCTGACCCAAATTCACCCTCGGATCAGGAAAGACACATGTCAAAGTGCTTGTGGCCCTGATCGAGTTTCGGTGACCGTTGAATTGAAATTGGTCCGCCACGAGCGATCTGGAAACCCGATCGGACTGACAATTTAACTTGCTTAAGATCTAATATTAGTAAGCTTAAGTCCGACCACATTCAGAAAAAGGACCTCCAGAAGCGCTCCATTGGATCGAAATAGACCCGAATTGGTTATAACCTAAGTATACCTTGGCCCTGGGGCTATTTTCATCAATTTTAGGCCTATATAAAGACCTTAAACCCTCACTCTCAAATTCCATATGTATTTTCTAAACCCTAGCTAAGAAAGAGAGATAAAGTGAGAGAGAAGTTGGTGAATCATCTGGATATTCTTTCCAGTTAATCGGCTTACTTAATCCATTGTATCTGAATCGTTATTCAGGTGATTTTAAGTTCATTCTTGGGTAAGTCAATCAAACCCTAGCATGTTTTGGAGCTTAGAATAGTCTAAGTGTTGATGTAGCTCATTTCATTCATGCCTTAGGTTATCTAGTCGCCGTTGACGAAGACTTATCGTTTGAATCAGATCTGTTGCGTACTTTCTGGTTTAAGGTGCGGACTATATTCGTATAGGTTATGGTTTTCAAGGCTTTTAATGTCGGTTAATGGTTTATTATTGTTGTGGGTGCAATTTTACATGCCAAATGCGATGTTTGTATTGTGTTTCTGATATATATGAACTATAATGAGATTTGTATATTCCTTGTATATGTAGAAAGTATCGTATACGTATGAAATATGAGCATGTGGTTGCCATGATTAATTGTCTTATGTTTGTGCTAGTTGTATGTGTAACAACTCCTTGGCGAAAGGATTTGTCTTAATGTGAGCTATCACCAACATACGTCATGTATGTTGGAATATGTGGCCTAAGTGTTTGTAGAAATGTCTGAATGAATAAGTGTGTCATATATTGTACTTTTATGGGCGTTGAGAAGAGATTCTCAACTATCTTAATGATGTGTATGATTTCCTTCATGCAATCTATATTCTTTGTCTGTTTAGCTTAAACGTTACGTACATGTGAATTCATGTTAAGTTGATATTCAACAAATGCTCACATGCTTGTATGATTGGAATTGTTGATCCATTACTGTTCTGAATTGCTGGTATGAATATTTGTTATACTTGAAAGTGTGGGACTATGAAATAGTCCAGGCAATCGGTAATAAACTTTGAGTTCGTGGTTGAGGTTGTTCGTCACGTAGGACGTATTTGACGAACCCGAGTCGTATTAGGGTTGTCGACAGTGGTTTGGCCACACGGAGTGTTTGCGCATTTCATGTCGTTCAACTCAACGTGCACTCATGCTAGTTGAGCTCGTCAAGTAACCCGATTGTCCCGGTGAATGTGCACCATGTATGGACGCTATTGTTTGAATCTAGGGTACCAAACTTACCAGTGCAATCCCGTTAGCCATTGTACCTTGATTCGCTAAGACTCATGAGCCGGGCATGGTGGTATGGGACACCGTGGTCGAGCTGTCGGCCTACGCTGGGGCGACGAGCCTTCCCGTAGTGACCAGTGAGCACACCAGACTCGTGAGCTGATTATGGTGGTATGGGACAATATATTCGCGCTGTCGGCTTACATTGATTGGTGACGAGCCCTTTGTAGTACCCTCGAGCATACCTTGATACTGCATTGAGGTGACGAGCCTTAGTGTAGCAACTAAGGTATGACTAGACATGCATTGATTGGTGACGAGCCCTTTGCAGTGACCTAGAACCACAATATCGTATGAGATTGTCTAGGACTGACGACCCTAGAATGGATCACCGTTTGGGAATTGATATGAGGAAGGTACCTTAGCTTCCCAATCCTGTTGTATGAAAAGGACTAATAACAACTTGGTAATCATGTTCATGCACCGCATTGCATGTGCTTTGGCGTCGTGGGGCACTGCGGGAGGTTGTCATGCATACCATAAGATGAAAACGCTGAGGGAGTGCAGGCGAGAGCATGCATCATTTCTACATATATCCTTGCATTAACAAGAGTATTTAGGACGTGTTTTATTGTATTGCCTTATCATTACTGCTTGATTAATTTGATAATATGTTAACTTTTACTGTATAGTTCCACTGAGTTGATCACTCATTCCCACATTCTGGGACGGTATTTTAACACCAACCAGACTCTATCTTAGATGCAAATGATAATGCGACCCCCGAGGCAAAGCAGGAGTATGAGGATGATGAGGATGCATTTTCTTTTATGAAGTTCTCAGGCGGGTTCATGTGAGCCGTGCCCTGAGTTACGGGGATTGTGGGTTTCTTTTGTAATGGATGATTTCATTTTGATACTTATATTTTGAAACAAACACTTGTAATTATGACCTGGCAGAGCATACATATCTCAGGGACTTATATAGATATACGTATATGTTTCTTCAGTCTTCCGCTTGCAGATTTCACCTATCCCTGGATTATATTTACAGTTTGGCTTAATCTACTCCATGTTTTATGCACTCATACAGATAACATACATCCATCATTGCATATGTTGCATAAGTGATGTTTTGAAACTCGGGAGCTGAGTTATGCTCGACCCTCGAATTTCAGGGCGTTACATTAGCTAAGGTGGCAGTGTGAGGAGAATTCACACTGAGTTGGTCACTCATCCATCAAAAATATAAACAAACGTACAGGTAGCACTGGTGACTTAAGTGATTTTTAGGTTCAGACTGATGAGGAGTCGGGTATAATTGCTAGGGATGTACTGTTGTATTGTTATGAGAAGCTGTGTGGTCTTGCGGCTCAAATTTACATGCATTCTATTTTCTCTCATGTATTAAATCATGTAAATCTTATATTTGTTAATTTCAGAGACATTGGTTTGTATAAGTCATTACGGGCAGCCTCTTGTATATCCTGAATAGAATTGTAAATTTTCTTTTATGTTGATTGTCCATTCTACTTTAAACTGCTAACTCTGATAGATAAAAAATGTATGGAAGTTGGTTCTCTATAGGTTAACACTCGAGTTTTTGGAAAACGAGTCATATACTCGAGTCCTGAAAACACGGGTCGTTACACTAACAAGTTTCGGTAGGACAACCTTATTTCACGAATGTGATAAGAATCAAAATTTTAAACCAAGCAAGAATAAATAAAACTAACTATTACAAGCATTCACCACTTTAGCATAAAAGGAATTACAAACATTCAGCACAAAAAGATAAAAACATTCACCACAAACACCAAGAATTATAGTGGTTCGGTATGTCAACAACTGTTCTCAAATAGCCACATCTACTCCACTCCTAGAATTACTATCCACATAATCTTGGCTTTCACTATGAATAAGGTTTTCACAGGGTCACCTTAAAACCTGATACGGTTGTAATTTTACTAAGCTATTATAAACAAATAAACCCCTCACTGAGATTTTCTGGCTCATCTCAGAAAAACCAACACTGAGATTTTCTGGCTATCTTAGAAAAACCAAATACGAAATGTAAATATATACTTATCTTCACCGTAGAAGAATCTATAGCCGAAGAACCGCTTCTCTTGAATGTCGAATGTTCAACGTTCTGTCCAATAAAAAAGGGTTCTATTGATTTTAATTAAATTTACATGCATTCTATTGAAAGAGGGTTCTATTGAATGTCGAATGCCGAAGAACCGCTTCTCTTGAAAGAGGGTTCTATTGATTTTAATTAAATTTAAACCAATGGCTACTTGTATTAATTCTTTTAAATCTCAATAAGAAGAGTATTCACTCTCTTTTTAGAATTAGAATGATAGAGTTTGAGATTAAGGAATTAAATAAAAAGGCTATAAAATGATTTATAAATACCGTTCAATAGCTTGACAATAACTGAGGCTTCTTTCTCTCTTGCAAAAAGATTTTGATAGACTTGAATTTCATTTTTGGATTGAGAGAGAACCTCAATTTATAGGCAAAAAAGTTGTTTCTTCGACTGGCCTAAGACAGTCTTCGACTAGCCCAAGCACCAGATTTAGTTCTAACGGATTTTCAGATTTGAGCGTGATAAGATTTAACAGATCTTTGACTGGTTGAAGGCTCTGCTCGACTGGTCGAAGGAGCCAAAATTTGAACTAATTTAGTTGCTGGACTTTGAGCCGAGAAATGTTTGACTAGTCAAAGAGTGTCCTTCGACTGGTTGAGCAAGCCACTCAACTGGTCGAAGGAGTAACAAAATTTCTGTTTTCACTCGGTTTGTACTAGGACTGGTCAAGAAATTCTTAGGCTAGTTGAGCTAAAACTTTAGGTTAGTCGAAACTTGACCAAATATAAGCATAAAAACTCAATTTTAAATATATTTTGAAAGCACCTAAACCTAAGGTCTTTTTAGGGTTTATAATACCTATATGGACTAAACTTCATTATCTTGAAGTAGATTATAGACTTGAACTTCTCTAAGGAGCTTGATCTTCTACTAGAACATTAGTAGATCTTGACTTCATGTTGTCTACTTCATGTTGTCTTTTGAGCTTAATCTTCAACTTTATCTTGAGCTTAAACTTCTACTAGATCTTGAACTTGATTTGAACCTTGATCTTGAATTATACTTGAAGATCGCTTGATAAGATGTTTTGACTTAAACAAAATTTGACAAACAAAGTACGAAGTGTGCTTTAAACATTATAACACTTACAGAGGTGTATTAGAACCTTTACACTACTTTTATGAATATCTTGAATTATTGTTAATCTTAAAAGATGACCATCACATGAGTAGGGTGTTGACCCTCTACAATTGTACAGATGATGCAGGTGATGTGCAGATTGAAGACCTAGAGGACCATCCACCTATGAAAGATTATGCTGAATGAATAAGAAGATAATTTTATGATTTAGCTTTTTACTTCCGCTGTGAACTTGATAAATGTAATAAGCTCCCATTAAGAAGGCATTTGATTATTTACTGAATTCTTTTACTCTGATGAAATAATTAATATAGTCGATTTTATTCTCGTAAATGTTACCTTCATGAATGTATTTGGATGTGATCTAAATGAAAAAAATAAGGTGTGATTTTTAAAGCATCCAATTTATACATTATTAACACCATATTTTCTTAAGCACGAGTACAAACTTTGGCTATGAAAATTCGGTATGTTACACATACGTTGGAAATCACCACCCCTTAGGTCACCTTATATAGAAAAAAACCCTTGCACTCCATTAACCAGTTGCTTGGAAAAGACCATTGGACAAAGATAGGACGAGTAGTGCCCAGGGGGCCAATCATCACTTTTTAGCTCATGAGATTGGGCACAACCCTCTCCACTTGAAAAGAGAGGAGCTTTGGGAAGAGTTTGCCAGAGAATCGTGCATGGGCAGAAGAGGAGCGATATAAGAGAAAGGGGAGAATAAAATTGAAAAATGGAGGAAAAATTAAATACAAATTTGAATATGAATTTCTCATGAGAAATTGAGGAGAAATTGCAAGGGAGAGAAAAGGCTTTTTCATGTTTTCAAAAAAGATTTCAATAAAAACTAGCATCGATCGCGATCATCGATTTTGCGATCCGATCGACTGGATCATTTTCAAAATCATAAAAAGGATTACACTAAAACCAGCATCAATCGCGACTATTGATTTCACGATTCGATGGCCTTGATCATTTTCAAAATGATTAAAAATATTCCAATAAAAACCAACATCGATTGGAACCGTCGATTTCACAATCTGATGGACTGGACATTTTTAAAAACCATAAAAAATGATTCCAATAAAAACTAGTATCGATCATGACCATTGATTTCGCAATCCTATGGATTGGATCACTTTTACAAATCACAAAAACATTTCAATAAAAATCATCATCGATTGCAACCATCGATTTTGCGATCCAATGGACTAGATTATTATTAAAAACTACAAAACATATTTCCAATAAAAACCAACATCGATCACAAAAGTCAATTTCACGATCCAATGGACTCGATTACTTTCAAAATCATCAAAAATATTTTAATAAAAATCGGCATCGATCACGACGAACAACTCGCAATCTAATGGACTAGATTATCCCATAAAAATTCCAAAAAAAACCCTAAATCCCTAGAGAATCACAGCAAACCATAGGACAATAGTATCGATCATGAATCATAATCACGATGGACCTGATAAGTCGCAGATTGAATTCTTGACCACCAATGATGGACAAATTTGTACTATCCATAATAAAATCTAGAATTGATCACAACCAATGATCTGAATTAGCCCCAAAACAATCAAGACAGATTACCTAATGAGATTATGGAACCGATTAACTATCCTCGATAAATCGGATTTTTGATCACAACCACTAATTGAACTTGTGCTTAATGAACCATCTGCAACAAATTTCAGCCCTTATTGCGAGAACCAAAATCCAAGCAATAAAAGCATAAAATCCTAAATATCCATAATTCCTAGCCCATTCAATTCAAATCACAACGATCATACGCACCAAATCCTTTCATATTTCTAATAAAACCAGCTTATTTGAAGTCCCATGTACATCTCTAGTGGAGACGATCAATAAGTTGGACACAATTCAAAATCATTTTGCAATAAAAACTCACATGGAGTATCACTCCCCGGTGTGGAGCGACTTTTATCAGAAACTTCAAAAAAGACCGCCAGGCTTTTGAGGCATTAAGAGATCTTCCATATCTTTGGGTGGGGGCCAAAGCAAAAGAAAATAAGATCAGAAAATTTTTAGTTTCCCTGAAACCATTAGATCCTCATGCGTAAAGTACGGTCGGTCTGAACTCAGAGTGATGTAGAACGGGTTACGGACTCATTCAGGGCTAAGATGGACCGAAGAAAAGAAGCCAAGAAGGATCGAACGAACTTAGCATATTCGACCGATTGACAAAATTTGGTCGACAGGTCAAAGTTTTGCCAGAAATTCCAGATTGCTTGTTGGCTGATTTCAGTCAGTTTAGACGAGTTAAAGTCCTATTCGACAGGTCAAAATACTTTCCAGATTACTTGATGGCTAGTTTCTTCTAGTTTAAACAGGTCGACAGATCTTGTCGACTGGTGGAAATCTAGTTCGACAGGTTGATAGATCAGGTCAATAGTTCAAAAATCATAGAATCTCTGGTTAAAATCTCTGGACTCTTTTAGGTTGTTTCGACTAGTCGACTCGATAGGTCGACGAGCGGCAGAAATTTGTGTATTTTCTGAATTTTTTTTCTAGTTTTATTAATTTTTTTTATTACATTTTTAGGGTTTGTTTAGGGTTATTTAAAAGGTGTTAACTCGTTTTGATTATTCATTCTATCAATAAAAATTCCTTAAAAGTTCTTCTATTTCTCTCGTGGATTCTTGAAACCACTTATGGATTTAAGAGTGCCTTGTGGATTTAAGGTATTTATCAATCGAGGAAGATGGTGCTCGACATCATCACATCCTCCCTTACGTTAGTTGGTATCGGAGCGAGGCTTTCTCCTCATAAATATGGCTTCTAATGAAGGGTTGAGCAACATTCCAATGGATGGTGCTCTATGGAATTTTCTTTAATAGTGGCGGCTTTCAAAACAACACAGTGAGAGAATTAACAAGTCTTGTAAGGATTGCAAGCAGCTATCGATCGCATGATGGAGGCTCTAAGGCAGCTCCGTGGTCATGGTGGTGATCCACCCCCGGTAGTCGTTGAAATTCGTAATCGCATCGATCATAGCGCGATGCCAACAGTGAATCACAGGATCACATCTGGGGAGATGGGATCCTGCGATGAGGAGATCAACCACACGATCCTCCAACATCTCGGACGAGGCGGCGATCGGTTAGATCAAATGAATCAAGACTTCTAGATGAAAGTCGACCTCCTTAGCTTCAATGACCAACTCCATATAGAGGACTTCCTCAATTGGTTGCTTAAAGTCGAACATTTCTTTGACTAGATGGATGTTGTTAAAGAGAAGAAGGTTAAGCTTGTGGCTTATAAGTTAGAGGGCAAAACTTTATCTTGGTGGGAGCAACTTCAACTCACATGGACGAGTGTTCACAACCCCAAGTGTAGGGTCGTCATGCAGTAATAATCTCGGTGAGACCAAGGTCAAACCACAGGGACTAATCTCGTGAGTAATTCTGAAAGCAACTAGAAGTAGAACTAGAAGAAGATGTGAATCTAAATCTGAATTAATTGAGAGAGTAATTGTGATGTATTGAATTAGAAACTTAAGAAATTAAAGGTGGGAACTAGGGTTTCCAAGGATTCACTTGTAGAGATCAGGGAGATCTATGCTTGATTCAAGGACACAACTGGAATCAGAGTCCCATCTTATCCAATTGGAAGATATGTCAGTAAAACCAAATCTGAACTTCCTTTGACACAATTCTCAATAGATGAGAGATGTGAGAACTGGAAGTGATTCCATCACAAAACCATGCCCAGGAGACAATGGCTCACAATAGGATATACCAATTCACAACCAACATGAGAGAATTATGAAGATTAGAAGGGACTCCGTCACCCAACCATGCCCATGGGATGATGGTGAACAATAGGATTTCCTAATTTCACAATCTCAATACATGAAAAGAAGATACTCAAAGCTATTGCAGATTTACTATAATTTGAGTCACAATAAACCATTAAGAACTGAAGGTATTCCTTTAAAATCAAACTAGAATCAAAGAAGGTTCAACATAAACATGAATCAAAGTAAAAGAAACATGCCATCATGCTACAAGCTTCACCTCTTAGCCCTAGCTAAGAGGTTTAGCCAACCATAGACATGATTGAAATCTCTTAAGAAAAGCATAAAAATGACTAAGGAAGAAGAAGAAAAACTCTTGGCGTCGGCTTCTCCATGCTTTTGCTCCACTCCTCAAACCCTAGAAGATGCCTAGGAACATCCTAGGGACTCCTATTTATAGTTTTTCAACTCCAACTTTCGCATCGAGTTGGAAAAATTCAGAAACTGCCTCAAATTTATGTAGTCCGCATAACCGTAGATGAGTCGAGGAAAACCTTCAACTGGCCGAGGATTGCATGAAATTAAAAGTTCATGTTACTGGAGTTCGAGTCGAGGAATCTTTGACTAGCCGATTAGGAGCCTTAGACTAGTCGAAGGAGGGCTTAGACTAATCAAGGTAGGTAGATTTTTAGGGTTCTTTTTCTTCACTTCAAGTCTTCAATTCTCTTCATTTCTCACTTGGTTTTCTTAGATCTTTGGCATATGAATTCTTCATTTTTGGTCTCATAAGATCCATCCTTGATTTGGTGATTCTTGAGCATTAAATCCATGCTTTTAGCATCCTTTTCAATCCAAGCTATTAAATTCACCTTGCAACACAAACCTGATTAAAATAGAACATTAAGCATTATCATGTTCATAAAACCAAGTAATAAATGAGGGATAATATGCCATGTTTGACCCTCAACAATGAGACAAATGAAAGAACAATTTGCACATGGCAGTGGATGAAGCAGTTGTTACGTGCATGATTCCTCCCAAACGACTATGATTAGGTATTATTCCAAGAATAAAAAAATTATTGGCAGGGTAGTCAGTTGGTGAGAGATTACGTAGAAGATTTCTATTGCTTGCCAGAATAGAACGATTTGGTCAAAACTGAATCGCAACAAGTCACCTAATTCAACGGTCGATTGCGTATTGCAATCCAGGATCAAGTTTAAATGAAAATCATTTGGACACTGAATGAAGCAATCAAGCTAGCGACCTAAGCGAAAGCACAAATCGATCGCACCAACACACGGACCTATCCTACTACTAGGGTGTCCATGGTGGGTCCTTCACAAGGAGGTCCATAGACCAAGGGGAAAAAATACGTAAGAGGACAACCTCAACCTCCTACACCCATGAACCGAGAGCTGATAAGTGATAAGTACGATCTCAAAGAATAACAGCTACTGCTACCAGTTCGAGTAGGACCCAAACCCCTATGGCGGACCATGGCCTAACCACTTTTATCGATGTGGCCAACCAGGTCACTTATCAAACACTTGCCCTCAACAATAAGTGGTAAACCTCACCATTAATGATGGTGGTGCTGAGAACACATAAGAAGACCCAGAATATGATGAGTTAGGGCATGCCATAGATGACGAAGCTGATGAAGCAGGTTAGGTTCCACAGGATCATGGTGAGTCACTAGTCGAGAGGCGGCTATTATATGCACCAAGGAAGGAAGTACATCTACAGTGATATAACATCTTTCAAACAAGATATAAGATGAATCAAAAAGTTTGTGATGCGATCATCGACAATGGGAGCAACACGAACATCGTGTCCAAGGTTATGATGGAGAAATTGTAATGAAAAACATAGCATCATACCTCCCCATATATGATTGGCTGGATTAAGATAGTCAATGAGCTGAAGGTAACTAAACAATGCTCTATATCTTTTTCAATTGGTAAATATTATAAAGACCAACTAGTATGCGACATTGCTGACATGGAGACCCTTGGTCGACCATGGTAATCCGATTGTGATGCCACTCATAGAGGATGAGATAATGTGTACATTTTCATTAAGGATGACAAAAACCATACTAGCCCTTATGGATATAGATGAGACACTTGAAACTTCTAAAGTGGATGGGTGTTCTCTCTTAACCATATGTGACTTTGTAGAGGAATCCTAAGAGGTGGGGAAAGCTTATGCATTAATTGTAGAGGGGAAATAATTCGAGGCCACCATCATTCTTGAGAAACTAAAACCCTTGTTACATGAATTTAAAGAAATTTGGCCTGACGACATTCCCATTGGATTTTCTCCCATGTGGGATATTCAACACTATATCGACCTTGTCCTCGGGTTCAGCTTACCCAATTGTCCACACTATTGGATGAGTCTAAAGGAGTACAATATTTTGTAAGGACAAGTGGAGGAATTGATGTGTAAGGGTCTAATTCGAGAGAGCATGAGCCCATGCGTTGTAGCGACTTTATTAACTCCTAAGAAAGATTAGAGTTGCTACATATGTGCCAATAATTAGGCAGTTAACAAGATTACAATAAAATATAGGTTTCCCATGCCACGACTGGATGATATGTTAGACATGCTTGAGGGTGAGAAATTATTTTCTAAATTGGATTTAAGGAGTGGATACTATCAGATTCGAATATGGCCGAGTGATGAGTGAAAGTCAACTTTTAAGACCAATGAAGGGTTGTATGAATGGTCGGTAATGCCCTTTAGTCTTTTGAACATGATTAGTACATTCATGAGGTTGATGAACCAAGTTCTGAAGTCATTCATTGGGTGGTTCGTAGTGGTCTACTCCGATAACATTTTGATTTACAGTCAGGACAAAGAAAGCCATATGTAACACCTCAAATAAGTCCTTCAAGTGCTTACCAAAAATAAGTTGTATCTCAATATGACAAAATATAGTTTTTAACCAACATCCTACTATTTTTGGGCTTTGTCGTGATGTCCACGGGCATCCGAGTGAATTGTGAAAATGTGAGAGCCATCAGGAAATGGCCGGTTCCAACAAACATCCATTAAGTATGGATTTTTCATGGGTTGGCAATATTTTATCATCAATTCATGAAGAATTTCAGCATCATTGTGTCACCGATTACAGATTGTATAAAGAAGGGACCCTTTTAATAGACTGATGAAGTTGAAAGTAGCTTTACTGAAATCAAGCACAGATTATCCACAACCCCAATTCTTGTACTTCGCAACTTCAACAAACTATTTGAGGTCCAATGTGATACTTCATATGTTGGAATTGGGGGAGTTTTGTCACAAGAAGATAGGCTGGTAGCCTTCTACAGTGAAAAGCTTAGTGATGCACAAAAGAAGTGGTCAACGTATGAGCTCGAATTGTATGCAGTGGTCCAGGCACTACGACATTGATGACATTACTTAATTTAGAGGGAATTCATTCTTTACATACCATTAAGCTCTCAAATTCATTAATAGCCAAACTAACATGAATCGTGTGCATGCTAGGTGGATTTCATTCTTGTAGGAATTCACATTTGTGCTAATGCATAAGTCTGGGCAACAGAACAAAGTAGTTGTTGTACTTAGCTGACGTGTAACTTTGTTAATCACATGAGCAATGAGGTTGTTGGGTTCGAATGCCTCAAAGACCTCTATATTAACAATGACAACTTCAAGGATTTGTGGATTAAATGTGAGGAAGGTCAGCCCCGTGATTTCCACATTTAAGATAGATTTCTCTTCAAAGAAAATCAGTTATGCATTCCCTAGAGTTCATTGCGATACTGTATTATCCAAAAGTTGTATGGATGTGGCCTCAATGGTCATCTAGGGTGAGACAAGATAATAACTCTCTTGAAAGAATGTTATTATTGGCCATAACTAAAACAGGATGTGGGAAGAGCAGTGCAATGGTGTCACACGTGTCAAGCATCCAAGGGGTAGTCACAAAACATGGGACTATACACTTCATTGCCTGTCCCCGATGGCCCTTGGGAGGATTTTTTATGAACTTTGTGCTAGGTCTCCCATAGACCCAATGTGGTGTGGATCCTATCTTTATTGTGGTTGACAAAATTTTTAAGATGACCCATTTCATACCATGCAAGAAAACTCTCGAAACTATGCATGTTGAAAATATGTTTTTTTTTTTGAGAAGTTGTTTGGCAACATGGGGTCCCAAAATCCATCACCTAAGATCGTGACACTAAGTTCCTCAGTCATTTTTGGAGGACTACTTTGTGGCAACAATTTGACACCAGTTACAGTTCAACAGTGCATATCATTCATAGACTGATGGATAGACTAGGGTAGTGAATCATACTATTAGAAACCTTATATGATGCATTTCGGGTGACAAGCCCAAACAATGGGATTTGGCCTTAACTTAGGCAGAATTCGCGTTCAATAAAATGCTGAATCATTCCATGGCAAGTCCCCATTTGAAATTGTGTACGGACGAGGTACACCCTTGATTTGGTTCCCTTGTCTAAACTCTCGGGCATGAGCATTGCCATAGAATATATGGTAGACTGAGTTATAAGAGTACACTCTGATGTTTAGGCCCAGATGAAGGCATCCAATGACAAGTACAAGGAGAAGGCTGACATGCATCAGCATTTGAAGGTATTCAATGTGGGCGCCAACGTGATGGTTCATCTATGCAAAGAGAGATTTTCGACTAAGAAGTATAATAAGCTGAAGAAGAAGAAGATTTGACTAGTACCCATCCTCTGTAAGATCAATGACAATGCTTATATTGTTAATCTTCCTAAATTTAATATAGCAGACCTGTACAAGTATCATGAACTGAATCTGATGAATAACTCGAGAACGGGTTCTTTTTAAGTGGAGGGGACTGATGTAGAATGGGTTGTAAACTCGTTCATGGCTAAAATGGACCAAGAAAAAAGAAGCCAAGAAGGAACAAACACACTCAACATTGTTTGACCGGTCGACATATCAAAATTTCACCAGAAATTTCAGATTGCTTGCTGGTTGATTTCTGTCAATTTAGACAGGTCAAAATCCTGTTCAACAAGTCGAAATACTGTTCCAGATTGCTTGTTGGCTGGTTTCTACCATTTTAGATAGTCGATAGATCTTGTCGATAAGTCAAAATCCAGTTCAATAGGTCAACAGGTCAAAAATCACAGAATTTCTGATTTAAATCTCTAGACACTTTTTAGTTGTTTGGAAAAATCACAGAATTTATTTTCTAGTTTGATTAGGACCCTTTGATTACATTTTTAGGGTTTATTTAGGTTTATTTAAAGGGTGTTAACTCATTTTGATTATTCATTCTATCAATAAAAATTCCTTAGAAGTTCTTTTATTTCTCTCGTGGACTCGTGAAACCTTTTGTGGATTCAAGGAGTTTATTAATTGAGGAAGATGGTGCTCGACCTCATCATGTCCTCCCCTACATCATGGAGTGGCAGAATGATCGTATTAAATGTTAATGCTATGAATAGATGATAGGCCAAATCATAGTCAGAAGGAACCATTTGAAAAGGTAGAAAAGACAAATTATAACCCAAGTATCAAAACCAACAAACTGCATGAAAAAGGATCACCTGCACATTCCAAGTCCTGAATATTTGCGTACCTTTCTCAAGTCCAATTTGGCATAGTGAGATCCCTGTAAGGATGCAAAAAGTGCAGGGTAAGCTAACCATTTTAATGTTCAAATGAAACAAATACTCATGGGGTGATTTGGGAAGCAACAAACATTCAAGTTCTAAATAGTAACTTCGTAAGCCTACAGAAAGCATAGGGGCTCTACTGTACTAGGTTTTTCCGATGTTTGTACCGATCATGAGGGAAAAGGTTACGATTTGTTACCCATAAACTGTAGAAAGTGCAAGGACTGTCATAACGTTTTCCCCAAACCCCTGTGATATGTGCAAGTCATCTATTTTCGAACAATTAATTGACTCAGATACAAAGGCAGGCAGCAAGTCCAGACCGCATTCTAATCAGAATAGGGAGGGTGGGGTGTCCATTTGCTTTTACATTCAGTTGCACATAATCTCTGCCAGCAAGGGGCATCTATAAACACCCCACCTTGGGCTGATAAGCGTGATTGAACAAAAACCCTGATCCATACCCGAAACCCCAATACAAATCCTAAACCTAGTCCAAACCCTAGGAAACCCTAAAACCCAGTTAACACAGTCCCTATAACCCGCCAGAACCCTAAACCTAGTCCCAAACCTGAACCCTAGGAAAAACCTAACTTATAGAGTCAACCCTCGAGTTAACCCATTGAGTCAACTCATTGAGTTAACTCTCCTAATCAGCTAACATAGCCTACCTAGTCAACTTATCTTGTCAAACCAAGCCCATAACCCATTTTGGCCTAAGCCCACTCTAAAGCCCAATTTGAAAAAGATGGGAGGTAGTAAGGCGGCTTCGAAGAGCCAGAGTTGTCTACGTGTATAGGAGGAACCAACCTCCGAAGTTGAAGCAAAAAAAGAATACCAGTGGCACCCAGGGTGCTGCTCACCATGTGGCATTGGTCGTAGTCATCCCTGCCTATTTTATGCTTGTGTAAAATATGAAAATTACTCCGATGCCCCTCCTTTGAGCCAAAATTATACCTTATACCATCTAAGCCAACACATGAGATCTTGTCATATGGTAATCTCATATCCCAGCCATCTAAACCATTTTTAACCTCAAGCTTTGCAGAAATTACCAGAAAACTGGGCTAGAGGGCTACGAATACCCCATTTCCTTCACATATCAAACATCCACAATAATTCCTTACCAATATAGAAGCATCCTAACCCCTTAGCCATCCCCTACCAAGGATAGTGAGGGGGAGAGAGAGAGAGAGAGAGAGAGAGAGAGAGAGAGAGAGAGAGAGAGAGAGAGATTAGCCCAGGTCCAACCCTAATACTAGCCTCCTGAACTAATCTAAGTTCAATCCAAGCCATATGATTTTATCCTTGCGACACTACCGTCCATCCAACTGTCTCAATTAAGCTTCATCTAGCCCATAACATTTGCATAGTATAACATCCACCACATCATCCAACACACTTTGCACCAAATTGGATTAGAAGTATGCTTTGAGGCTTGCCGATCTAATTGGATCCTGGCCAACAAAAAACCTGCCAATTACTTCATGTTTTGTTATAAGCATTTCACACATTCATATATGAGAACTGAATCCTCACCCTCAAGAATAGTCAAGATCCTGTGAAGTAGAGACCGTACATCTGTACGAGCAAAGCGGGTGCCTAACACATTCCCTCTCTACAACTGCAGTCCCTCAGAATCTCTGATTGTAGAACCAAAGAGTCATCTTAGGGTAGGAAATCTTCAGATCCCTACCTTAACTTTTCTATAACGTCTAGCTGACTATAGAGATGAAGAAATTGGCTAATGGCGACTTTGGTTAAACATAGTAAATCAATCACCAATACAAAAGCCCTCGAAAGAGGCAACTCGTGGAGTTAAGCGACCCTTGAGTCGAGTCCGGCCTAGGATCCCAACGTCCACACATAAGTTATGCTCTACCATAGTCTACCCATTTAAGGCCCACCTCGTCAACTGTATCCTTGAAATCTGAACAAAGTATACCATTTTTCCCTAATTGAAATCCTTATTTAGAGACCCTAATTGAGAATTTTTTTTTCTTTTAGAATGAATGTAGGGTTTTGAATCAAGAACCCTAATTATAAATTTTCATTTTTTAAGGATTGTTTAATATTTCGGAATCCTTTGTGATTGAAATCCCTAAAAAAATCATATTTCGGGTCCCTAATTAGAGAAATTTTTTCAGATTGAATGTATAGTTCTGAATTATAAACTCTAAGTAGTAATTTTCACTATTTAGGGATTTTTACATATTAAAAAAACTTCCCTGATTGAAGTCCCTACTTAGAAATACAATTTCTAAACTAACTTGATGTTTCACATGAGAATGCAAATATTAAGTATTTCGGTCTATACGAGTGGGAGTCTAGACTGTTATGAGGTCCTCCACAATTTAGATGAAATTATGCCTTGAAAGTCTTCCCCATTCACTTAGAAGAAATTCTTTTCAATGAGACTTATAATTTTTCTTGTTCCAGGGTCATTATCTCGTTGATGCACACATCTCATATATATGGATGCACATTTCATATTGACTCTTATTTTGCTTTGTAATTTTCAAGTCATTTTCTTAACCATACAGAGTAAAGCATTTTCTCAACCATGTTGAAGGTTCAAGTTTAATATTGAAATAAATGATCAAGAAGCATGCCATTCGTTAGATGAAGAACAAAAACTTGAAATGGATTTTATTTATGATAATATAACATATTAGTTTTATAGTAGATATGTTACGAAGATAGGGTTCAGTGTTCGAAAGTTAGGTACTAAAAAATCAGATGATAATGACTTAGTTACAAGGAAGTTTTGTTGTTAAAAAGAAGGTGTGAAAAAAAGATATTGATGATTAAAAGTTTACTTGTCCAATTACAAGAACTAGCTGTCTAGCATGCATGACTATTAACCTTTAAGTGAATGGAAATTTTAAAGTTACTAAGTTTGTGTTAGAGCATAACCATGAGGTTGTTACACCATTGGAGGTGTACATGTTAAGGTCACAGAGAGGTTTGACCGATGATAAAAAAGTTAATGTGGGTATCATGGATGATTCATGACTAAAATCTAAACAAACTTTTGAATATTTGAGTAGTCAATATGCAGGTTATGAGAATTTGAGTTTCTCTCTTATTGATTATAGAAATTACTTATGGAGAAAGTGGACGAAAGCAATGGTAAAACGTGATGCAAGAGCTATTCTAGAATACTTTTAGAAAAGGAAAGTAGAGGATCCATCTTTCTTTTATACAATACAAGTAGATAAAGATGATTTGATCACGAACATGTTTTGGGCAAATGAGAAGTCAATATTGGACTATAACATTTGTTGGAATGTGGTTTTCTTTGATACCACACATGGAACAAACAATTATGGGTGGCCATTTGTCCCATTTATTGGGGTAAATCATCATAAAAAAATTGTAATATTTGGTATGACTTTGTTATATGGAGAAAGTATCGAATATTTTAAGTGGTTATTTGAAATATTTTTAAGTGCGATGTCTAGAAAAACAACCAAAGACAATACTAATAGACCTAAATGTTGTTATGGCTAATGCAATAGCTTTAGTGATGTAAAAAATGAAAGTGTCATTGTTCGTCAATATACGTGAATGATAAGTCTGTCTGTCAAGTGAGCCCCAGATTGAAGACCACAAGTTCATGACTCATCAAGATGAAGATATATGAATGTGCTTAAAAGGTAAACTAAGCCTCTACCCAAACAAACCCTAATCAGGTATATGCTCCAAAATAAAAGAACCTAACTTACCCACAATTGCTTCTGGATATCCTTTGGTAAGCTTGGTTTTGTACTTTGAGTATTGGAGGAAAAATGAGCTAATACAGGTAAACTCAATGTCCTGATGGTTGCATCAATATGCAATTGATGAAAATTTTGATGGCATCGAACATGGTTTGATTACATTGAAATCAAGACTAAATAGTCTAGAAACATACTGAACATATGTTGGGTAATATCTATTACATCGAATGAAGTTCAATGACATTAAAACTTATGTTTTGATGGCATCAAACCCACTTCGATTGAATTGACATTGGGCTTATTCTCTCTATTTTTAAAATACTCCAAGTGCTCCTCAATGTAATCGAACCTCCTTTGATAGCATCGAGAGTAAGTTATCGATGGCATCAAAGCTCATTTAATTGCATCGATATAAGGACCAGTTTGTCTAACAAGCTTTCTAAGAAAATCTAATATTTTTAATTGCATCAAAGACAGTTCGATGACATCAAAATTCAAATTTCGATGGAATCGAAGGTCTGTTCGATTGCATCGAAAAGGGGACAAAACTGTCCAACAATCAAAGAGATCCTTACAAAGAAAATCTCCATGGAATCGAAGTATGTCTCAATGGCATCGAAGACATCTTCGATAGCATCGGACAGAATCTGCCCCACACCTATTTGAAAAACTTTGGTGCATGAAGTCGATGGCATCGACAAGAGCAGATTTCTGCCCATTTTTTGATCGTTGGGATTCCTCTTTATATAAACTCTTGGATTGCTTATTGTCAAGATGAGCAAGATTTGAAGAGATCTTGAGAAAGTTATTGTAATAGTTAATACCCTCATCCTCAAGCCCTCTTTCCCATAAGAGTTCATCATTCAATCCAAGCTTAAGCATTTATTCTCATCTTCATTGCTTCGATTGAATTATGAACTCTGACATTCATTAAGTTTCCAGCAACACCCTTTAATGGTAAATCATTGTGCTGAAATACTTGAATGCTTAGTTCATGGAAATCTTCTCTAAACTCTAAAGACAAATCATTTATTGGAGAAGATCAGACCAAACCCTAAACTAACAACCTTAGACCATTGATTGTAGCATTAACAAACGGTTGTGGTTCATGAGAGTTGAAGACTCTTCAACAATAAGAAGATCTTCACCAACATGTACTGACAATGGGTTCACTCACTTACAAGTAAGTAATAGAGTCAATAGAATCTGAAGCCTCCTTCTTGTGTAGTATTTGGTTTCAGAGTTTGTTTTCAAACTCACTAAGACCTTTCGTAGGCCTCTGATGGGAGAATACGTATAGTGTCCTTGTGTAAGACTTACTACCTTGTGTAGGCATAGAGTGTTTGCCTTATATAGATATAGTGAGTTTGCCTTGTGTAGGCATAGTGTGTTTGCCTTGTATAGGCATAGTGAGTTTGCCTCATGTAGTCACCTAAGGATGTCTTGTGTAAGCTTCTTAGTTAACCTTATGTAGGTTATAAAGGTTTATGGTTAACCTGATTTAAAGCCATCAATAGTGAAATCCGGCACACTCTAGAGTGGAGTGTGTCAGTCGGGAGTGGAGTAGGCACATAGCCGAACCACTATATATTGCTGCATTTGTGATGACTGCTCTTATTTATATGTATTAACTGTTGGAATGTTTACATTATGCATAATACATGTTTGATATAATGCAGCACTTAGATTTCTCACTATCTTAGAAGTTGAATATGAATGACTTTTTGATAATCCTACTTAACTTGTTTTAAATTCGTAAAATTTATAGTTTAGTAGGATTAAAGTTTTAAAAGTCCTATTCACCCCCCTTTAAGACACTTGGACATATATCCATACTTCAATAGTAGCAGTCCTATCGCAATTTTAGAAAATATATCATCATTTATGTATTTGGCATATTTCCAAAATGCCACCAAGCACCTTAATCATTTATTCAATGCTTTAAAAAGTTTCAAACATGATTTAGAATATGTATATATGATTATAAGGAGGATGAAGAGTATTTAATTCCATAAAATGGAATGCTGAAGAAGTACGATTTAATGCATAACAAGTGGTTAGAAGATCTGTTTAAACAAATGAAAAAATGAGCCTTGGTTTATAGAAGAAATACATTCCATGGTGATATAAAGAGCACACAACGGAGTGAGAGTATAAATAGTCTTTTGAAAAAAATATCTTAACTCTAAGCACAATATCTTGCGTTTCTTGACTCAGTACAAATGTGTACTAGTTAATCATTGATACAAGAAATCTGTAGCTGATTTTAAAATGAGGCAAAGTACTTTGGTAATGTTTGTTAATGTGGCAATGTTGAAGGAAACAACAAATGTATATACTTAGAAAGTGCTTGGGTTGTTCCAATATTGATACAATAAATTTCCTAATCATTTGATTTTTAAATATGGTGAATTTGGTATGGTGATAGAGTTTTGAGCTACTCATAATGACAAAGATGAAGGACGTACTGCCAGATTTGATTCTTTAGAAGTACAGTGACATGTAACTAGAAGAAGTTTGAGTTTGTGAAAATCTTATGTAGTTATGCATTGAAAGTTTTAATTATTATAATATAAAGGTACTTCCTTATTGTTATATTTTAGAGAGATGGCAACGAGATGCAATTTGCTAGGAATTATAGCAGATTAGCAATACATGATGACTGTAATGTTGCTTGAGGTAAATAATACAATTATTTATGTCACAAGCATCTTAAAATTGCAACAATGGCTGGAGAATTTGATGAGATCTTTAAATTTGTTGATTGACATGCAAATAAATTTCATGAAGTGATGGAAAATATGAAAAATATCAAGAAACCGTAAGTAAAGCTGCCTTAAGTGGACAATATAAGTGTAAATAATGAATGTGACGAGCTTATAGAAAGTTTAGTTACTGATCGTGTATGCTCTGAGCCATTTGAAAGTGTATGTATTGAACATGCATGCACCGAGTTGATTGAAAGTGTAGATATTAAAAGCATATTGATCTAAAACAAAACCCAATAATATAACACTATGAATTTTGAAAGATCAATGACAGATAAATAAAATGAGAGAACTTGGGAATTTGAGAAACGTTCGACTACTTCTCATTAGTAATTGAATACAAACAGAAATCCTTAAATATTACAATCACTCTTCGTCTTTCTCTATCTGCCCTCAAAACCTTAGTTTACTTAGCAGTGATCCCTTAATCTAAGGAACCATAATAGACTTCTCCACAAATCT
The DNA here is from genome assembly GCF_029962835.1 of Magnolia sinica. Lineage (NCBI taxonomy): Eukaryota > Viridiplantae > Streptophyta > Magnoliopsida > Magnoliales > Magnoliaceae > Magnolia > Magnolia sinica. The sequence goes on along the minus strand of NC_080579.1, from coordinate 76,697,859 downwards.
GTCCATTCGTGGGCTTCTCCTACAACTTAGGAGTAAGTTGTCATGCTCTCCACCACGTCCCATGTAGTGCGCTTCTTCATTCCAGAACAAATCAGCAACGTGCAAAAAAATGCAGTTAGGATCGTCCCGGATCACGACTTCCCTTGTTTTAAGGAGAGCTCAGCACCTGCTGAGACTCAAAATTGAAGGTGAGGGATGTAATTCGGCTCACCTGGAATACCATTTGGCCTTGCTTGGACATTAAACCTGCCACCCAATCCGAAAGGATTCTATGTCACCACGCCTTGTAGTGGTTAACTTCTTCTTTAGGATAGTATCTTCCATCAACGGGGTTTCCTTTTCCACCACCAAGTCATCTACAGTAGGCAATGTCTCTTGAGGCTCATCATCGAGCATGGAAGGCTCGAATAGCTTCAACTTCTCAACATTAACAACGGAATACATGTCCGTGTAAATTGGCAATTCTAGCTGACAAGCATTATCTCCAATTTGTTGGAGCACCTTAAATAGCCCATAACGAATTGGTTTTAACTTCTTACCTTCTCCTCACAATCGTTCTTTGCCTGGATGTAACCAAACAAAATCTCCTTCTTAAAAATTCCCCTGTACCCGATGCCTATCATGACGCAACTTGTATTTCTATTGTGCCCAAATGAGCTGCTCTTCCACTTCTTGATGCACTTTGTGAATGCGTTCCACGAACTTTCTCACAGCTTGTCATTCTCCCCTTTCCCTAAGGAGTCTATAGAGTCTACTGTAAACTCCATGTCAAACGGACTCTGAGGTAAGAAACCCAAGAAAACTTCTGAAGGGGACTTATTCGCAGAACTATGCACCATGTGGTTAATAGCAAATTGCAAGAATGAAATGCTTTCATCCCATGTTTTCAGATGCTTAGCATTGTAACCTCGTAACATGTGAACCACCATCCGATTGACCACTTCGGTTTGGCCATCGGTTTGGGGGTGAAAAGTTATGCTCCGCTTCAGCTTTGTATCCATCTTTTCCTACAATGTACACCAAAATTTGCTCAAAAACCGTTTGTCCCGATAGGAGATGATTGAACTTGGAAGCCCAAATAGCTTCCACATGTTCTCAAAGAAAAGATTTGCTGCTCCTTCTCCAGTAATGTTTTTTTTTTTTTTTTGCATGGCATAAGAATCACCATCTTGGAGAACCTATCGACAATGATAAATAAATAACCATGTCCTCTTTGAGTACTAGGCAAACCTCATAAGAAATCCATGGAAATGCTCTCCCATGGTCTGCTCGGCACTGGAAGTGGCTGTAAAGCCTGAGTTTCTTATTAGCTGGTTTGGATGTGCTGTAAAGTACACAACCCCACACAAACCGAGCCACATCCTACTGTATTTTAGACTAGAAAACATGTCACGACAGATTCTGCAGGGTCTTTGTTACCCCAAAATGACCTGCAACCTTGGAGGTATGTGCCTCACGCATATATCTCAGTCTCTCTGCTGCTTGAGGAATGCATAGAAGTTTCCCCTTGTACAACAAGCCATTGTGTAGAATAAAATCTGTGGCCCTACCGCTCTATATATCAGCTAAATGTGGTTAAAACTTGGGATCCTCTGCGTACCAGCCCCTGTATTCCTCATGAAGGATGGGTTGCACCTGCATAAGTACAGTTAAACATAATGCAGCCACTGGTGGCTGTGATAACATGTCAGCTAGTTTATTTTGGCTCCCCTGTTTGTACTTAATCACCAAGTTAAATTGCTGCCAATAAGTCATTCACTTCATATGTCAGGCTTGTTGTAGTCGTGATTGAGTTTGTAGATACTGAAGGGGACGATGATCAGTATGTACTATGGTCTCCTTTCCCAGAAGATAAGCCCTCCAATGTTGTACTGCTTGATGAAGAGCAAATATCTCTTTATCATAAGTGGAATAATTCTTGGCTGCTCCTTGGAACAACTTAGAATGATAGGCTACTGGTCTTCCTTCTTGCATCAAAACTGCCCCCATTGCATACCCTGATGCATCGTCCTCAAGCTCAAATGGTTTCTGTAAATTGGGTAGAGTGAGTACAAGCGCCTCGCTAATCTTCCTCTTCAATAAGTGAAACATGACCTCGTGTGATTTGTCCCATGAGAAATAATGATTGGTCTTTGTAAGGCCCATATTATAGTCCGTACCATTCCATAGGCTTCTGCGGTCCTTACGGTTGAATTTCGGCAACCCTCGACTCGTATCCGATGTTTGCGCGCGATCTCAAGCCAAGTCCAGCATATCATAGTTGACTCAACTCAAAACTTGTACCCCTGTGACTGCACCGTTGCCGCACTTCCAATGCCACAACTCGCGCACCGATCTGATACCCAGGGCAGGAGATATGGGCCCGTGTTCATTTCGAAGAAACGCTACGCGTTGCAAATTCTAAGAGAATCTCTACAACATGTCCCATCAATCAATCAAGTCAAGTACACTCCATACCACAAGTACAAGCAACCCATCCCCTTCCCTTTCCCAAAGTTAACTCTCTCTCTCCACCCATCATTCTTTCACACAAATTTCAACCCAACCCATGCCTTCCCATTCCCATCCCTACAACACCCATCCCTTATCATCCCATCACCTCTCTCTCTCTCTCTCTCATTTCTCAAACCTCTCAAGCAACACCCACCGTTGATTTTTGATTTAATGACCCACTTGTGATGGGACCCACTTGATGTATGTATTGTAAAGAGAGGGGCCCGTAATGGTGAGGTCCATCCATCTAATTGATTTCTCTATCTTTCTCTACCTCTTGCTGTCACGCCCCGAACCTGGAAATCGGATTCACAGGAATCCCGATCACCGAACCTAGTGCCGACAGCCTCCGTAGTAACCCATTCTCAGCTCCCAGTGTCCATACTCCAAGTTCCGATCCTGGGATTCTACAAGGAGGATTTTCCAACGTACATTTGTCTCATAAGAAGCATAACCACAAGTATACCCAAAACATAAAGGCAACATCATCATCACATATCCACTAATATAATCATTTGAATACAATGCTGAAAGGGAAATACATATGTCAAATCCAAGCTCCATAAGTCAGCTACATGCTCCAAGCTCAACGCTGCTGCAACCTAACGCCACCTGCACGCATCTATCGTGCATAAGCTTACAAAAGCTTAAAGGGTGGTGAAAGTGTGTGCACAAGACAAGTGCCAAGTATACCATAAAGTCTATAAATCATATATCATCGAAATAAATGAAAATACTGACAAGATCATGAATCATATGATATCAAAGTAAGCGGAATATACTGGTAAGTCCATGAGTGCTATTAGCCGTACCAAGGTTATGCGATGCAAAACATAATAAGACAATAACAGATGCGGAGGATGCAATGCAATATGCAAATCCTGACGAGCTACGAATACCACCGACCTCATCTAGGCCATATAAGTGCAAAAACATAGTAACCCAAAATGCTAAGTACTGCAGATACAATGCAATATGCGGTGTGAATGAAATGGCCATGCTAGAATGTGAAGTCGAGATGATAATACGTAGTATCGTAGGCTACGGGGTTCACCACAAGGGACTTCTATCCAAACTAGTCTCATACCTAAATTTGGATAGTCCGACTCAATGTGGTAAACTCCTGATCTCAGGTTAGTCGTGCGCCCAACCAAAATTCTGGCCATGCGAAGGTACACGTAACAAATAGTTACGCACCACTAGCCCGAGTGGATAGTGAATGAATGAATGAATGAATATGTAATTCCTGCTCAATAAGTCCACATATCAGTACGGTTGCTCTCTGGGGAAATCACTGGGGTTTATTACACTCTACACTGACTACCTCCTCCCTAGCTGTATAGCTAAGCAAGTGGAAGAGACCTCACTATCCACTTACTAATATCGGGCCTGGCTCATCGATAGCAGACCCATTTACGAGCTGGTTATACTCAGCCTAACTTATAGCCCACTCACTCGGGCGGATAAGGCCACACCCCCTTCCAACCGACCACGATACAGTGGGAGACACGACCTCATGGTATAGGCATCGACGCTCATATTCCACTCGGTCTAGAAGTTGGAGCATCTCCTGGTACCAGGGAGGTTCTGAGATTTTCACCCAAGGACATCCTACGTGCCCATAGTGCTAGAACCAAGCATTTTTGGTGTCCCATCTGGCCATCCATGATATGTCTATGGAGACCACGACCCTGATGTCACTGGGGCATACAATGATCAAGTCACATATATGCGAGATGCATGAGTCACACTATCCAGTCATACAGCAATTCTGCGCGTATGGCACGATAATGGGGGCACTCCGTCTCATAAGGAGTCCTGTAAATAGTCTGCCCAATGGCGTATGCTATGATCAAACATTCCTCATATCAGGCATACATATGATGCATATGGGCATGAATCATGGAGTTATACGAAGCATTTTATATGGTGATAGACTATCCTCACAACGAAGATGGGCCTTGATGGTCTACACACAACAAGTATGGGCCTATCAATGGGCCCTAGGGAGAGTTATAATGCGAACATTTAACCAACATTATTCTTATAATGTGGACGTCAAACAAACATTGCTCCCAAGGCATGGCCTGCCATAAAACATCATTACACAAACCATAGGGAATCACACATTGCAATGGACCTATATACATCTCATTGTGCCTCGACCTATAGGCCTCAGATACATCAAATGGGCTGCCTCATATGGGCCTTATATAAATCAAGTGGGCCACATCAATGGGCCTTATTACATTGCAATGGGCCATATCCCATGGGCCTTTGAAAATATCACAATGGGCCTCGTAACATGGGCCTCATATATATATATATATATATATATATCAAAGTGGGCTTCAACAACAGGCCACAAATACATCGAATGGGCCTCATAACATGGGCCTTACATTCACATCAAAGTGGGCCTCAACAACGGCCTCATACACATCAAGGTGAGCTTCAATGGACGTCCAGAAATAAATCAAAATGGGCCTCATACATATACCAAGGTGGGCCTCAATGGATGGCCACAAATAAATTAAAATAGGCCTCATACATATACCAAGGTGGGGTCCACTTGAACCATAGGTCTGTCTTATTTTTAGTCTCAAGCCTATAAGACAGCTTACCAAATGGTGGACGATTGGGATGCAACACATGCATCATGGTGGGTCACATACCTCATGGAAGGGTCCACATGTGTGGCCCGCCAGATAGAAGGACGGTTGCATATAACACATACATGGTGGGGCCTACTGGTCGTCCAACGACTGCCTGGACGGTATTGATAAAACACATACATGTGGTGTCCACCGTCCACTACCATGGACAGTGTGAATAAAACACATACATGATTGTGGGTCCCATGTGGGGCTCACCATAATGTTTATATGCCATCCAATCTGTTGGTAAGGTCGCACGGACCCTGATGAATAGGAAAAACAAATTTCATATGATCCAAGACTTCTGTAACCACAAAAAGAAGGTTTCAATGGCAGCCATTCAATCCCACTGTTTCCTACGATGTGGGCCACTTGGGTTCCTAAAACGGCTGATTTTTGGGTTGGGGCCCACTGTCTTAAGGGGTTATCAAATGCATGGTGTTGATGTTCAACACACATCACGTGGGGCCCACGGCTGGGACCACGTCCCTAGCCAGTCCGTCCACAGTGCAACAACGCCTACTATTGCTCTAGACGTCAGCGGCGGCAGGTGCTGCTGCCGATTTTATTATTTTATTTTTTTATAAAAATGTGTTTTTTGATGGTTTTTCACAGGTGGGGCCTGCATTAATGGAATCCACTCCAGCCATTGGTCTCTATGGCTTAAGACAAGCCAAACAAGCCCAATATTCAAGGTGTTTTGAGGTACAAAAACATTAGGGTGCATTTCAACGGTGAAAACCACTATTTCCTATGCTATGGCCCGCCAGAAAACCGGATTGACTTCATTTTTTTGGTTCAATGCCTAAAATGATTCGAAAAATGGAATGGACGGTGTGGATTTAATCAATACATCATGGTGGGGCTTGCATGAGCAAAACACCCAAAATCCTCACACCAAGCTAATATTTGTGTTCTTAGTTGACGTCCAGTGTCCTTGGACGCTGGACAGTTTGGGCTTGCTCAGGTGGGACATCAAATGGTGGATAGTGTAGGTACAACACATATATAAAGTGGGCCCCACCTACAAATGGCTTGGATCAAATACATGCTTCATGGTGGGGTCCATCCAAGTGGGCCACACGACCACCTCATCACAAAAAAAATAAAAATAAAAAGAGAGGGAGAGAGAGAGAGAAAGATAGATGGACACGCGTGATGGAGGGACCCCGGCACTATAGGCCCTCCGTTTTAAGCATCCAATCATACATCAAGTGGGTCCCATTGCATGTGGGCCCACCAAATCAAAGATCAATGGTGGAGATCCCTTCTTCACTAAGATGTAAGGTCTAGATGACCCCTTTTTAGACTAGAAAGTAAACATCATGATGGGGGAATGATAATAAAATCAAAGTGGGCCATCGGTCACATCTAGGGTCCCAAGTGAGATCCATACCATCAATCGGTAGGCCTCACTTGGCCCATCATCAAAACATGGAAAGATCTAGCCTAATAAGCACCCACCATTTGATTTTCTTGGTTCGTTGGAACGCCAATCTCCTTGTGTCTCACTTTGATGGTGGGAGATGATAAATGAATGGCTAGGATGGAAGATTTTGAGAGAGGAGTGGGCCACACAAACTCACTTTCCTCTCACTTGAAAAACCATGGATGTCCACACTCTCTCTCTCTTGTTGCTTGGAAAATGGTGTAGAGAAAGAGAGAGAATGGGATGTAAGGAGAGAGAGTCATGGGTGGAGTGATGGATGTGAGGTGAGTGATGGGTGAGGTGAGAGATTGGTTGACTTTGGGGTTTGCTTGACTTGTGGAGAAAGAAAGCATGGGTTGCTCTTGTACTTGACATGAGGTGATTGATTGATTGATTGGTTTGAGTGATTGATTGATGGGACATGTTGTAGAGATTCTCTTGGGATTGCAAATGTGCGACATTTTCTTCGAACTGAACGTCGGCCCACATCTCCCTGTTAGGGTATCGGATCGGTATGCAAGTTATGGCGTTAGAACCGCGGTGACGGTGCGGTCACAATGGTACAAGTCTCGGATTAAGCTGACTCAAATCTATAAGATACGACTTAGGATCGCGCAAAAATATTGATTATAGGTCACAGATTGTCAGATTTCGTTGGGAAGGATCGCGAGAGTCGATGGAACAGTACGGACTAGGATACGGGTCTTACACTTGCTTTCCCATCTAGTGGCCCACTTTGATGCATGATGTTATTCACGCCATCCATCATATGGACGATGGAGTGGAAACCCCACCTTGATGTTTGTGTTGCACATTAACCATCCATCCATTTATAGCTAGAACAAGCAGGAGCCTTGAGTAGCTACTGTGATGTATATGTTACATCCAAATCGTTCATTCATGTGGGACCTAAATATTATGGTGGGCCCCTTTCATTTAGGCAGTCCATCGTCCCTGGACGCTAGACACTGCCACTTACAAGGCTTCACACACATAGACACGTATACATGATACATATAATATATATATATATACATTATATAATATAATATATTACATATTATATGAATGTTGTGGTGGGCCACTGCTACGTGGGACCCACCTTTATCATGATGCCTACACCGTCCAGATCCATCTGGACAGTGAGTATGGGTAGTCTGCTGCCACCGTACAAACACAGGTAATATATAATATATATTATAATATAAGATTTTATTGGTGGGCCACTACGTGGACCGCACCATGATGTATGGTTATATCTGCACCGTCCAGTTGCTGGACATTGCAGCAAGCATGATATCCAAACCGTCCATCCATTTTTATGGTGGGCCCCACCCTCCGATGTATGCGTGATGTATGGGTCTTAGCCGCACCGTCCAGATGCCTGGACGGTGGACCCCACCCTCTGATGCATGTGTTGCATCCTACTGTCTACCCATTTGGTGAGCGTGGACCCCACCTACTGTATACAGTTCATCCAGCCGTCCATCCATCTGCCCCACCTTGATGTATTGTTCAACCCATGCCGTCCATCCAATTTCATAGGACCCATGATGCTTACTCCAACCGTCTATTTCCAGATGGTGCTAGATGGGCTGCACCACGTGTGTGGGTCTCATCCACACTGTCCAGTAATCTGGACGGGTGGAGCCCACCGTGATGTAATCCAAACCGTCCCTCCATCTGGCATTCTAGCGGCCCCACTTTGATGGATGTGATCCATCCAAATCGTCCATCTAATTAGCCACCTTGTCTCACGGCCTGAGACCGAGACAGCCTGAGACTAAAAATAAGACAGATCTAGCATCAAGTGGACCACGCTGAAGAAGACAGTGGGATGAACGTCCACCATTAAAAACCCCCTTGGGATTACAGGGTCTTGGACCATATGATATTTGCTTTTCCTCTATAACCAGGTCTTTGTGACCTTATGCACAGACTGGATAGAAAATAAATATCTTGGTGGGCCACATCCACGTGGGACCCACCAGGTGTATATGTTTATATATATAATATATATATATATATTCTAAGTGGGCCACACCACGTGGGAGTCCACCCTGATGTTTTTGTTCCCAGCCGTCCGTCTGGAAGGGTTATGGGGACCCCACCATGATGTAAGGATATCATCCACACCCATCCAGTGGGACCCACTTGCGTGGAAACGGATTGGATAGTGTACGGCACACATCTATATATAGTTGACTGTATTGACGTCAACTGTGTCCTTGGGCCTCCATCATGAGGTATTGTTATATCCAAACCGTCCATCTCAAGGGTCCACCATGATGCATGCATTTCTCCTAGCCGTCCATCTGTTTCACCAGCATGGGACCCCATGATGTATTTATTTCATCCACACCGTCCAGATTGTGTTGGACGGTGCTGCACAATGTTTGGATGGTGTTGAATTATATAGACAATGTTTGAATGGTGTTGATTTACATAGATAATGTTTGGATGGTGCTGATTTACCTGGACAATGTTTGGATAGTGCTGATCATCATTAGTGGGCCATGTGCCCCATGGAATGATAGTGTACAGTGATACACATGTTACACCTACAACTATTGAAATGATTTTTGGTGTGGCCCAAGCCCACTTGAGGCCAATTGGTGCGGCCCATCCATGAGGCCCATTGTGATGTATTGAAGGCCTATGGGCAAGGCCCATTGTGATGTATTGAAGGCCTATGGGCAAGGCCCATTGTGATGTATTCGAGGCCTATGGACAAGGCCCATTGTGATGTGTTCGTGGCTTATGGGTAAGGCCCATTGTGATTGTATTAGGCCCACATTGGTGCGACCCATTTGATGTATTTAAGGCCCACATGATGCGGCCCATTTGATGTATTTGAGGCTCATGGGTTGAGGCCCAATGTAATGTATATAAGGACCATGAGTGGGCCTAATGAAACGTATGTGAGGCCTTTGTGTGAGCCGAATGTGATGTATATGAGGCCTATTGCGATGTATATTAGACCTTTGTGTAAGGCCATGGGCCCACTTTATGTTTGGCTCTATGTGGGCCACTGCTTGGGAGCGATGTTAGTTGAATGTCCACATTGATGGGCAATGATGGTTAGATGTCTACATTGTGACCTTCCCTTAGGCCTTGTTAGGCCCATTCTCATCTGTTCCGATTGTCGAGGCCGATTCCTGTTCTGATTGTCGAGGCCGATTTTGATTCTGATTGTCGAGGCTGATTCCAATTCTGATTGTCAAGGCCAATTATCAAGGCTGATTTTGATTGTCGATACCGATTCCGATTATCAAGGCTAATTTCAATTATCGAGGCCAGATATCGAGGCCGATTGACGAGGCCCAATGTGATGTATATGCGACCCGTGTTTGAGGCCCATTGTGGTGTGCATTCAGTCATGTTTGAGGCCCAATGTGATGTATATGTGGCCCATATTTAAGGTCTATTGTGATATGCATTCAGCCTATATTTAAGGATCAATGTGATGTATATGAGGCCTATGTGATGAGGCTCATTGTGATGCATTTGAGGCTAGGCGATGGAGCCCATTGTGATGTATGTTAAGCCCATCGTGATGTATATTAAGCTTTTGAGTGAGGCCCATGGTGTTATATATTTGGCCCTTGTGTGAGGTCAGGGGTCCACCATATGTTAAGATTTATATGGGTCGTTCTTTGGGGGCAATGTTGGTTAAATGTCCACATTGTCGAGGTCGATTGTCGATGCCGGTTATTGATACCGATTATGAGTATGTGACAGCATAGCATCATGATACATGCCCATACACATCATCTGTATATTTGTTATAAGATGTGGTTGACCATTGCACATGTCATTGGGCAGGTTGTTATGAGACTCCCTGATAGGCGGAAGTTATCTCACATGAACACATGTTATGTGCAGGATTGATGCATGACTGGATTGTATGACTCATGCATCTTACATTGTGTGTTATGATTACTGCATGCCCTAATGACATCAGGGCCGTAGCCTCCACAGGCATATCGTGGATGGCCAGATGGGACACTAAAAATATGTTACTAGCATCGGGCCGGCATAAATGGCCCTGGGTGAAAATTCCTAAACCTGCTTGGTACCAGAGGACGCCCCAACGTCGAGACCAAGTGGATACATGAACGCCCGAGTGCCGAATATCAGGAGGACATGTCTCCTACTATGTCGTGGTTGGTTGGGAGGGGGTGTGGTCTTACCCGCCTGAGGGAGTAGGCATAGCTAGGCTGAGTCTGACCAGCTCCTAAATGGGTCCATTATTGATGAGCCGGGTAGGCATTGGTATATTGTTGGTAGGCGGGTGGTGAGGTCTTTTCCACTCACTGGGCTACGCGGCCTGCATAGGCTGCAGCCAGCTTGGAGTGTACTAGACCTCGGTGATGATCCCAGAGATGTACAGTATTGATTTGTGGAGCAGGAGTGCATACTCAGCATTATATTTATGCATTCATTCATTCACTATTTACTCGGGTTGGTGGTGCACAACTAATTGTTATGTGTACTTTCAAAATGGCCAGGATTTCGGTTGGGGCGCGTGACTAACATAAGATTAGGAGTTTACCACATTGAGTCTGACTATCCAAATTTATGTATGAGACTGGTTTGGATAGAAGTCCCTTGTGGTAGACCCCGTAGCCTACGATACTACATACTATCATCTAACTTCACACTATAGCTTGGTCATTTCATTCGCACCACATATTGCATATTGCATTACATCCGCAGGCAATAGCATTTTGAGTTGCTATGTTTCTGCACTTATATGGCCTAGACGGACTTAACAGGATTTACATATTGCATTATACCCTCCGCATCTGATATTTGACTCTTTATGACTCCTCATTTGTATAGCTGATTTGTGTTGTGTACTCTACTATTGTATGATTTATAGACTTGAAGTATTTCCACTTACTCTGATATCGTATGATTCATGATCTTGCCAGTAATTTCGATATTGTATGATTAAGGCATTGTATTGAATACTTGGTACTTATCTTGTGTATGCACTTTCACTACCCTCTAAGCTTTCTATAAGCTTATGCACAATAGATGCATGCAAGTCGCGTTAGGTCGCAGCAGTAGTGTTAAGCTTGGAGCATAAAGCGGTCTTCTGGAGCTTTGAGTTTGATATATGTATTTCCCTTTCAGCATTATACTCAAGTGATTATTTTAGTGGATATGTGATGATGATATTGCCTTTGTGATTTGGGTATACTTGTGGTTATGCTTCTTATGAGATAAATATACATTGAAAAATCCTCCTTGTAGGATCCCAGGATCGGAATCTAGCGTATAGACGCTAGGAGCCGAGAATGGGGTACTACAGAAGCTGTCGGTGCTAGATTCGGCGGTCGAAAATTTTGTGAGCCCAGTTTCTGAGTTTGGGGCATGACAGTCTTGGTGAGAGCATGGAGCGGTGCAATAAAAATAAAGAAATTGCAGATGAACTTGCGCAAGTATTGACATGCACCCATGAAACTACACACTTCATGGACTGATTTAGGCCATGGACAGTCCTTGATTATGTGTACCTTAGCTGGATCGACTTACAGTGAACCGTTTCCTACGATGAAGCCCAAATAAATCAAAGAGGTCTGCCAAAAAATACACTTCTTTTGATTGAGTAACAGTTGATTCTCGGCTAGAGCAGTAAACACCATACGCACATGCTGCACATAAGTCTCCCAGGAAGGACTGAAGATGGGAATGTCGTCCAAATAGACGATGACAAAGTCATCGAGATAAGGGCAGAGAATATCGTTCATGAGGCACATGAAGGTCGATGGTGCATTCACTACGTGAAAATGGGAAAAAATGACGGATTTAGAGACGGTTCTGGACCCTCTCTAAAATTGCTTGGTTTAAAGACAATTTAGAGACGGTCGTAAACCGTCTTTAAACTTTTAAACAGCCCTTGACCATTCTTAATATTGTCTTAAAAATTTGAACGTCCACAAATCATTTAAGATGGTCAAAAACCGTCGTTAAGTGCTGATAAAAGATGGCCATTGGCCGTCTGGAATAAGAGACGGTCTCTGACCGTCTTATATGGAGCCATTTGAGACGGTCAAAGACCGTCCGTATTAGAGATGGTCATTGGCCGTCTCTTACTGGTAATTTGAGACTGTCAAGGACCGTCTCAATTAGAGACGGTCATTAGCCATCTTTTCCTGTAATCTGAGACTGTAAAAAATAGTATGTATTAGGGACAGTCCTTAGCAGTCTCCATTTGAGACTGTCAAAGACCGTCTCTATTAGAGACGGTCCATAGCTGTCTTACAGTGGTCATTTGAGACTGTCAAAGACCGTCTGCATTAGAGACGGTCTTAAACCGTCTCTAATGCTCAAGTCAAAAATTAAGAACAAAAAAAAATTATGAATTTCGTAAATAAATAAATAAATAAATAAAGTTAAAAAGCTTAGAAAAATAACTAACAATGTTTAAGAAAAAATTTTAGATTTTGAAAAAAAATGTAATTTTTTAAAAATCTAGATTTTGAAAAAAAAATTAAGAACTTTGAATAATGTTGATAATTTTGAAAAAAAAAAATCGATAAGAAAATGATATTTTGAAAAAGAAATTTTAAAAAATTAAACAAAATTGTGAAAAAATTGACAAATTGTAAAAAAATTATATATTTTAAAAAGGAAAACTAGATTTTGTATTTTGAAAAGAAAAATTAAAAAGTTGTGTAACAAAAGTGATATTTTAAAAATGATATTTTGAAAAAGAAAATTTAAAAAATTAAACAAAATTGTGAAAAAATTGACAAATTGTAAAAAAATATATATTTTTTAAAAAAGAAAACTAGATTTTGTATTTTGAAAAGACAAATTAAAAAATTATATAACAAAAGTGATATTTTGAAAAAGAAAATTTAAAAAAATAAACAAAATTGTGAAAAAATTGACAAATTGTAAAAAAATATATATTTTAAAGAAGAAAACTAAATTTTGTAAAAAAAAAAATGTTAAATTTATTTATAATAAAAATGATATTTAGTTAAAAGAGTAAAAAAAAAAAATATATACGTTTTGAAAAAAAATTGTTAAATTTATTTGTGAAAAATAAAATTACTAAATTATTAGGCACATCCACTAATTGAACCTTTAATCATTATTGGACAATTTAATCAGTTCAAATTAAATAGTAAATAACTTCAGATGCTTAAATCAAATTTCATTGAAATTATTGATCAATATTGTATGCCCAATATCTTTCTCATATGTAGACATGTAAAATGGGCCAAATATTCTGGTTAAAATTGAAGCGAGTAACTAGTCAAATTGAGAGTATTGATAGTAAAATAGAGTGAATGGACTAGACATGTAAAATGAGCCAAATATTCTGGTTAAAATTGTGACCCAACATACTGACCTCGTAAGAACCTAAGAATTGATGTTAGTAAGTTTTGTGGGCCCCATCATGATGTTTGTCGAACATCAACACCGTGGATTTGATGTGTCCCCTTTAGGTTATGAGATATCTCAAAAATCATCGGTAAACGAAACTCAAGTGGGCCATACCATTTAAAACTATGTGAAGACATTCTAAAAAATATAAAAGCACTTGGTGGGGCCCACATGGGTTTTGGATGCGGTTGAAACTTGGTCTGACCCCTCATCCAAGTGGGACACACATAATGAGTGGGTTGGATATGTGAATCACATTCAGGTAGGCTCAATATATGATTATGAATGTTTTAAGGAAACCTTTCTCCACTACATTTAAGTGAGTTACTCGTTACCTTTACCAGAGTAAACTCTGTGGGGTTCACCATTATTTATTTATTTTATCCACTCCATTCATCCATGTTAACAAATAATTTGAGGTCTAAAAAACAAAAAAGAAGCATATCCAAAGCTCAAGTGGACCACACCACGGGAAATAGTGTGATTGAACCTCTACCATTTAAAATTTCTTAGAGGCCATAGAAGTTTTGGATCAAGCTGATGTTTGTGTTTTCTATTAATTTATATATTTTTGATATTATGAACAACCTTTAACTATTTTTGGACAATCTGATCAGTCCGGACATGAAGAGTAAATAACTTCAGATGTTTAAATCAAAATTCACTTAAATTGTTGATCAATCTTGTTTGCCCAATATCTTTCTCATATGTAGTATGATCGAGGTGAGTAACTAGTCAAATTGAGGGTAATGATCAGTAAAATATAGTGAATGGACGGTGTCGATATACATAAAATATATCAAGGTGGGCCTTACACGGTTAGAGTAACACCCATGAAGGAGTGACCTAAATAGTGAAATGGTACTACAAGGTCACCTCATAGGAACTTCCCATGAGGTTATTTAAGAAATTTGAATAATGTCGATAATTTTGAGAAAAAAAAATTCGATAAAAAAATGATATTTTGAAAAAGAAAATTTTAAAAATTAAACAAAATTGTGAAAAAATTGACAAATTGTAAAAATATATATTTTTTAAAAAAGACAACTAGATTTTGTATTTTGACAAGAAAAATTAGAAAGTTATATTACAAGATTTTGATTTTTAAAAAAATGATATTTTGAAAAAGAAATTTTAAAAAATTAAACAAAATTGTGAAAAAATTGACAAATTGTAAAAAAATATATTTTTTTTAAAAAGAAAACTAGATTTTGTATTTTGACAAGGAAAATTAAATAGTTATATAACAAAAGTGAGATTAAAAAAATGATATTTTGAATTGAAAAAGAAAATTTAAAAAATTAAACAAAATTGTGAAAAAATTGACAAATTGTAAAAAAAATATATATTTTTTTTAAAAAACAAAACTAGATTTTGTATTTTGACAAGAAAATTAGAAAAGTTAGATAACAAAAGTGATATTTTGATGATGTGTTGTATATCCTTGCCGCCCCAATGTTTCTCCAACCCATTTTTGGGCTGGGTATAAAAAATTGTGTAGATTTAAATCTTAAGTGGGCTACACCACTGGAAAGAATGATAATATAGTACATCACCATTAAAAATTATAAAGAGCCCATCGTAAGGTTTTAGTAATGTTTATTTGCAATCCAACTTGTTGATAATGTAAAGAATAGATGAAGGTAAACTACAAAGATCAAATTAATCCAAAACTTTTGTGGCCTTCAAAAGGTTTTTAATAGTTATTCATCATTTTTTTGATTGGTATGGCCCACCTGAGATTATTTAGTTCTTATGATTTGAAATCACGTCCTAAAATATGATGGAAAAATATATGGACGGTGTTGATATACGTAAAATATATCAAGGTGGGCCCTACACGGTTAGAGTAACACCCATGGAGGAGTTACCTAAATAGTGAAATGGTACTATAAGGTCACCTCATGGGAACTTCCCATGAGGTTAATCTGTGTGCGCCCCACATATAAAAGCATTTGGTGAGGCCCACATGAGTTTTGGATGTGTATGAAACTTGGTTTGACTCCTCATCCAAGTGGGACACACATAATGAATAGGCTGGATCTATGAACCACATCTAGGTGGGCCTAATAAATAATTATGAAATGTTTTAATGGGAGGGTAACCCTCTCAACTATAGTATGTGGTATGGCCCACCCAAGTCATGTATTGACTTTATTTTTAAGCTCGTGGCCCACCATGGAATGATGCATTTGACTGACGGGGCAGATCCAAAGTTCAAGTGGACCCACCATAGAAAGGAGCGAGATAGTGACACCCACCATTGAAACCTTCTTAAGGCCCGCCGCGATGTTTATTTAAGATCCAACCTATTTATATGTTAATACAGACATGGATGCAGTTGAAAATTAGTCCAACCCCTCATCCAAGTGGGACACACATAATGAACGGGTTAGATATGTGAATCACATTTAGGCAGGCCTAATATATGATTATGAATGTTCTAAGGAAAACCCTCCATTATATTATGTGGTGTGGCCCACATTTAGGCTGATGTTTGTATTTTCCCTTCATTCATATTTTTTTGATATTATGAACATGTTGGATGACAAATAAACATTACTGTGGGCCCAAGGAAGGTATCAACAGTGGAAATCATTATTCAACACCATTTTGTGTGGCATGGTCCTCTTGGGTTTTGGATTTACCAAAAATTTAGGATCAACCCACACCGTTCATCCATTTTTCGAGATCATTTTATAGAATTATCCAAAAAATGAATCATATCCCCCCCCCCATTCAATGGCTTGTGGGCCCAACCATGATGTATGTGTTTAATCCATGTCGTCCATCTATTTTTAAAGATCATCTCATGGCATGAGACCAAAAATGAGGCATATCCCAATTTGAAATGGACCACATTACAAGAAATAGTGTTGAATGACCGTCAACCATTTAAAACACATAAAAGTTTTGAATTGAGATGATTTTTGTTTTTCCCCTTCATCTAAGCCTGTATGACCTAATAAACAGATTGGATGCCAAATAAAGAGTACAGTGGGCCTTACATAGGATTTTAATGATGGATATCCAATCACTATTGTTTTCATGTGGTGTGGTCCACCTGATATTTATATACCTCTCAATTTTGGGTCCCACCATGATGTATGTTTTATATCCACATGTTCCATCCATTTGGAGAGATCATTTTAGGGCAATATCCAAAGATAAATCCAAAACTCTAGTGGACCCTAGCACAGAAATAGTGGGGATAGTGACACCCACCATTAAAAACTGTTTAAGGGCCACAAAAGTTTTAGATCAAGCTGATATTTGTGTTTTAACTTATTTCATGCTTTTTTAAACTTTTGAACAGGTTGGATTTCAAATAAAAATTATGGATGCATTCCCGTGGTATTTTTAGTGTTACCCTTACGTTGGAGCCCACCTTGACGATTTGATAAATATCTGTTGAGGGTCAAATATTGCATATCAGACCCAGTTGTTGCCTAGATTTATGAACATGGTACCGTTTAATAGCTCATTTTAATCATGTTTCTGTTGCAAGGTGGAATTGCAAGCTGGGACTGGATCGGGATGCTAAAAATATGGAATTAACGTTCAGAATGCACCAAGGCAAGGGACAGACCCCAAGAGACTAAGATCGACGGATGTACACACCAGAGATCAGAGAAATTCCAGTCACTCACTTCAAACAGGCCTGAAAGACATCCATAATGCAAGATCACGGGGTTCCCACCATCTGATTGGCTCCAAACTTTATATGAGGCCTGATGATTATGAATTAACCATACACGTTGATTTTCATCCATGGGATCCTTGTGAAAGTGGCTCAACAGTTAGATCATCCCATAAACCATTGACTTTGGTTGCACCTGAGATCTGGATATTCTTCAAACTGGACCTAGATAGCTTAAATGAGATGAGAAAAGGAATGGACAGATCGGATCTTCCACAAGCATCACGTAGAGTCCCGCCTTGAACAACATGTGCAAGTGCACATGTGCACTAGCAGCACACCGAACCAATTCAACAGGTCATGGGACCTTTGACCGACCGATTCCAAGTAAAAGACGGAAATCTCCATTTCCTATTTTCACGCCATGCGAAACGCTCGAACAGAGCCTCGCGGTTAGAGTCTGTGGACCACGATCATGATGTTCATGATCGATCTGGACCGTCCACTGGAATCGGACGAGCGTACTGCCTTAGACCATGAAGCATGTGCCAGGGAGGAAACCGGAGATCGCGCTCGCCATGACTGAACGTCTGTTGATCGCCGCAGGATCAATCAAGGTGGACCGTAGCAAAGACGATCCAAACCCGACCATATCTGAATGAATTTTCGTGAAGCGTCCAATGGACGGATTGGATTTCTCAGAAAAGCCCGATCGTGAGCTCCACCGTTAACACAGCGGTAAGGAGGAGAGCTCTGTTGCGCGCGTCGAAGACCCGACGATTCGGGGCCGTTCTGCACTCATGGCCGGGATCGGTCTGACGATCCTGGCCGACCAAACCTTCCGTATAGGGCCACTGATCACCTTCAAGAAGGCCGACTAGAGGAGATCAAGCAATCAGCTCCATGTTACACCCCTACTCGTTGCACGCAAGAAAATTCTGAATTCGTGCTGCGTAAGAAGTCCCACCAACTCTCAGGCTCTGGGGCTATAAGAAAGAAGGAGGAAAGCATAGAGGGCATCGGTGGCAGGAGTGGATGAGCAGGCTGGTTTTTGGCTTTGACGAAGGAAGAGAAACGGAGGGTGGTTTCTGCTATCCACGGCTGGAGAGAGAGCAGCGGCTGGTTCTTTTGCTAAGGCTGCTAGAGAGAACCAGGGAAGCTGAACGTGGTTGCTGCTGAACGTGGGAAGCAGCAGAGGTTTTTTATCAACTGGAGGAGGAACGTGAGAGAGGAAGTCAAGCAGGGTGGGGGCTTAGCATTGAAGGAAGAAAGGAACCAGAAGCATAAAGCGGTTCTTTTTCTCTCTTTCCTTCTTGTTCTTTTCTTTCCCTGTTTTATTTTATTTTGCTATTTTAATCAGCCCATTTATGTGTAGCTAATCCTCTTAGCTAGGGCTAAGAGGTGAAGCCTGTAGCGAGATGGGAGACACTATTTCCTGCTTTTCATTTAAATTTATGAACTGAGCTTGGTTTTGAGTTGATTATTAAAAGAATATTTTCTCAGTCTTTAATGGTCTGTTGTGACTGAAATTACAATGGGTTTGCAATGGCTTTGAATATCTCTTTTTCTCTTTTGATGTTTATGACGTCAGGAGGCCCTGTTGTTCACCATCGTCTCCTGGGCATGGTAGGATGACAGTACCTTCCTGATCTTCATAAATTGTTGATTGTTTGGTAATTAGTTTAATCCTGTTGTTTGCTTTGTCTCCTGGGCATGGTTAGATGATGGAATCCATTCTAATTCATATACCTCTCATCTCTTGAAAACCAGATCAAGTCAGTTTGATTTCCATAAATCTTAATGCAGGCATAAGATCTCCCTGATCCCTACAAGTGGATCCTCTGAATCCCTAGTTTCCTTCCTCTGAATTCCTTAAAGTTTTAGATAATTATTCCACAATTATTCCCTAAACTCTATTTGGTTTAGATCACATCTTAGTCTAGTTCTAGTTCTACTTGGTTTCAGATAACGTACAGGTATCAGTCCCTGTGGATTCGACCTCGGTCTTACCGAGTTTATTACTACATCACAACCCTATACTTGGGGAGTGAACAAGTTTTTGGCGCCGTTGCCGGGGATTGACGGTTACGATTCTCTGAAATTAATTAGTTTTAGAATTAGGTTAGGATTAGGATTTTACTAACTTTAGGCTAAAAGTTTTTATTTTATTCTTAGAAACTAACTTGTTTCCATGTTTTGTAGGATCCTGACATAAACTTCTAAATTGGTAATCCTTTTCTAATTCTTATACTTTTTCTATTTGTAGAATTAGGGTTTGAATTTTATAAATTTTCTAATTCTAGTATCCTCCCATCTGTAGGAAATAGTTTATTCTTAGAACTAGGTTATTTCTTAATTAATTTTCTACTTTTATTTTTAGTAACTTTCTAATTTTAGAATCTAATTTGTTTCCTAATTTATTTTTAGAGTTTTTTTAGAAACTAACCTTCCTATTTTGTAGGCCTTTAAAATAGAAATCTCTAATTCGGTACACTCCTTCTCTACTTCCTATTTTTCAGTTCTCTTTTAGTAATTTACTTTCTAGTTTAGACTTTCCTAATTTATTTTAGAAGTTTCTACTTTCTTTTAGAAATTAGTTTACTACTATTTTTCTTTTAAAGGATCATTCTTCTCTTTTTAGAATCTAACTTATTTTTGTTTTATTTTGCAGGTTTTTAACTTAGGACTCCAATTTGGTAATTTCTTTCCAACTCTCTCTTTCTTTCTAGATTTTCTTTTCCTTTCTTAGGATTAGGTTTTTAATTGAGGGCTGCGAGTGTTTTCATGCCCAAGTGGGCCCGTGACAACACTCGACATCTCTTGACTGAAGGAGGATTGGTTGAGGGGTTGACTATCCATCGCAGGACTAGACACCGCTCGAAATCCCCTGAGTTAACTGAAGTTATGGCTGAAGACCAACCTCCTCCACTTCCACCCAGGGTGGAGGAGATCCAAGAGGAGAATGAGGTGCAACAGGCACCCCCGCCTCGTACTTTACAAGATTTTCTACAACCGGCGGGAGTGAGTACGCCCTCATGCATGATTTTTCCTGAAAACACAGGATAAATGGACATCAAACCAGGAGTTATCCAACTCCTTCCCAAATTCCATGGACTTGAATCAGAAAGCCCATATTTACATTTGAAAGAGTTCGATGAGATTATGGCTACATTATGTTTTCCTAATGTATCTGAGGATACAGTTAGGCTGAAACTCTTTCCTTTTTCCTTAAAAGAGAAAGCTAAGACGTGGTTACATTCACTGCGTCCTAGATCCATTGGCACATGGAACGACATGCAGAGGGAATTCATAAAAAAATTCTTCCCACATCATAAAACGATTACCCTCAGAAAAGCAATCATGAACTTTGCCCAAAAGGAAGATGAAACATTCTTCCAATGTTGGGAAAGGTTCAAAGATTTGGTCAGTTCATGCCCACAACACGGATTTGAAACGTGGCGCATTACAAATTTTTTCTACGATGGACTGACATCTTCCATGCGCCAAATGGTCGAGACAATGTGTAATGGAGAGTTCATCAACAAAGATGTTGACGAGGTATGGGATTACCTCGATAGTCTCGCTGAAAAAACACAATCATGGGACTATTACCCAATGGCGAACACCACATCTAGGCCGACTCAATTAAAGGAGAAAGGTGGATTATATCTCTTGAAAGAAGAGGATGATCTCAAGTGTAAAGTGACTACGCTCATAAGAAAAGTTGAGGCCATGGAAGGAAAGAAGGATAAGGTCAATGAAATTGTTTGCGGCATCTGTGATTGCAACATTCACACAACTGAAAACTGTCCTACAATACCTGTCTTTCGAGGAGTGTTGAATGAACAAGCCAGTGCCGTAAATAACTATCAAAGACCTTTTACTGGACCTAACTCCAATACATACAACCCTGGCTGAAAAAATCATCCAAACTTTAGTTGGAGGAATGGATAGACGGCTACTCCTCCAGGTTTCTTCAATCAAAATCCAAATCAAGTGAAACCTCAAGAGGAAACGGTTCAAAATCCCATACAAGAGCTGGCTCAGGCAATGCGGGGAATTACAGATTTTATGCAAAAGATAGACTCTCGTATGACGGTTATAGAAAACGGGATGCTTCCTGCACAACCTCTCCCCAATCCTAAACCGCAATACGAGAGTAATGATCCCAGCTCTTCAAATCAAATGGGGCATGCTAAATCCATCACCACTCTTAGGAGTGGGAAGATCATTGATAAAACTCTTCTGGTTAGGCCCGAAAAGCCTCAAGAACCAAAAGAGGACAACAATGATGGATCCAGTGATACCCCACAAAAAGTAGAACCGGAACTTCTAGAGAAGCCAGTTGCTCCATTCCCCTAGCGGTTGGTTTCACCAAAACCTCTCTCTAACTCTCAGGATATCCTAGAGGTGTTGAAACAGGTGAAAGTCAACATTCCTCTACTTGATGTCGTTAAACAGATACCTTCATATGCCAAATTCCTGAAAGACTTATGCACGACCAAAAGATGGAAAATTATTCAAAAGAAAATCTTCTTGACTGAGAAAGTGAGTGCCATCCTGAAGCAAGACGTGCCACAGAAATTCAAGGATCCCGGTAGCCTAACCATATCATGTGTAATCGGGAACCATCGAATTGATCACGCACTTCTTGACTTAGGAGCGAGCGTCAATTTGATTCCCTACTCGGTATACAAACAGTTAGGTTTGGGTGAATTAAAACCCACCCTAACCACACTACAACTTGCTGATCGCTCTGTTCGTGTACCAAGAGGGATAATTGAGGATGTGTTAGTCTAGGTCGATAGATTTTACTACCCTGTAGATTTTATCATCCTGGACACCGAACCCATCAATAACATGAGCACTCAGATTCCTGTCATTCTTGGTCGCCCATTCCTTGCCACGTCAAATGCAATTATCAATTGCAGGAATGGTATCATGACTATGTCTTTTGGAAATTTGACATTGGAGTCAAACATTTTTTTCAATAACGGCAGCAACTCAGAGGATGATGATGATTTCCACAACATTAACATGATTGACTCTTTCGTGGAAGATACGACACCTCTGACCTTATCCTCCGACCATCTAGAGGCGTGCCTGGTCCACTCCAATGATTTTGATGATGACATGATTAGGGAGACGTGCGCCTTGCTTGATACTGCACCGATACTTGAAGTTAACCGATGGAGGCCACAATTTGAAGAATTACCACAAACTGATGTAGTGCCTCTACCGTCTAACCTCAAGCCGCCGAAGCTTGACCTAAAACCTTTGCCCTCTGATTTGAAATATGCATATTTGGGTCAAGATGAGACATACCCGGTGGTGATCTCTGCCCACCTGGAGAAAGAACAGGAGAGTATGCTTATATCTACTCTCATTGAGCATAAAGGAGCCCTGGGATGGACGATAGCGGACCTTAAAGGAATCGATCCCTCGATTTGTACTCACCACATATATCTTGAGGATAATGCAAAAACCGCTCGGCAACCACAACGTAGACTAAATCCAAACATGAAGGAAGTGGTTAAAGCCAAGGTTCTTAAACTACTGGACGTGGGTATTATATACCCTATATCTGATAGTCAATGGGTGAGTCCAACTCAAGTAGTCCCTAAGAAGTCAGGAATCACCATCGTAGCCAATGCTAATAATGAACTCGTGCCAACTAGAGTCACTACTGGTTGGAGAATGTGCATTGACTACAGGAAGTTGAATACCGTCACGAGAAAAGACCACTTTCCTTTACCATTCATTGATCAGATCCTGGAAAGGTTAGCTGGTCATTCCTATTACAGTTTTCTTGACGGGTATTCGGGCTACAACCAGATAGAGATAGCCCCTGAAGACCAGGAAAAGACCACATTTACATGTCCCTACGGCACCTTTGCCTATCGAAGGATGTCATTCGGGTTATGTAATGCCCCTGCCACCTTTCAGCGATGCATGCTTAGTATCTTTTCTGATATAGTGGGGAAATATCTAGAGGTCTTCATGGATGATTTCTCTGTTTACGGTCCATCTTTCAGCAAGTGCTTGGAAAGTCTTAAATGTGTGCTGAAAAGATGTGAAGAAAAGAACTTAGTACTTAATTGGGAGAAGTGCCATTTCATGGTTCAGAAGGGAATTGTCCTTGGGCATATCATCTCGTCCAAAGGAATCGAGGTAGATAAGGCAAAAATCGATCTTATCTCTAACCTACCTCCACCCAAGAACATCAGAGACGTGCGATCCTTCTTAGGACACGCAGGATTTTACAGGTGATTCATAAAGGACTTTAGTCTCCTCTCTCGTCCTTTATGTAATCTTCTTCAAAAGGATGCTCCGTACGAGTGGAGTGAGCAGTGCCAGGAAGCTTTCACCAAGCTTAAGGGCACGTTAACCACTGCACCTATCATACAGCCACCCGACTGGAGCCTTCCTTTTGAGCTTATGTGCGACGCTTCTGATTATGCTCTTGGGGCGGTCCTAGGCCAGAGAAAAGATAAGAGGCCCTACGTCATTCATTACGCAAGTAGAACTTTAAAATTTACCCAGGTGAACTACTCGACTACAGAAAAGGAACTTTTAGCTGTAGTGTTCGCCTTGGACAAATTTAGGTCCTACTTGATCGGATCCAAAATCATTATCTACACAGATCATGCGGCACTTAAGTATCTTCTTTCTAAGAATGATCCTAAGCCCCGTTTGATACGATGGATCCTTCTACTCCAAGAATTTGATTTGGAAATTAAAGATAAAAAGGGAGTAGAGAACGTAGTGGCTGATCACCTTTCTCGCCTTAATACCTCTGATTCCCTTGAGGCGACTCATATCAACGACATGTTCCCTGATGAACAACTGTTTCGAGTTTCCCATTCACCTTGGTTCGCTGATATTGCTAATTATCTTGCTACAGGTGCCATACCGACACAGTGGACTGCGCAAGATAAGAAGAAATTTTTCACCGAGGTGCGCAACTTTTTCTGGGATGATCCTTATTTATTTAAATATTGCCGGACCAAATTCTAAGGAGATGTGTACGACGAAATATTACCCACCTCCTTCTGTCACTCTCAGGCTGTGGTGGTCACTTTTCTGCTAAAAAGACCACGGCCAAGATTCTGATGTGGCTTTTTGGCCCACTATGTTTAGGGACACTCATGAGTTTTGCAAAGCTTGTGAGCGTTGTCAGAAATTGGGAGCATTGTCCCGTCGAAATATGATGCCTTTGAATCCCATCATTATCATTGAAGCATTTGATTGCCGGGGCATCGATTTCATGGGACCATTCCCCCAATCATTTGGAAATCTGTATATTTTGCTCACCGTGGATTATGTCACTAAATGGGTCAAAGCGATTCCGTGTCGAAAGAATGACCATCGCACGGTCATTAAATTCCTAAAAGAAAACATCCTTTCTCGATTCGGAACGCCTCGAACCATCATTAGTGATGGGGGCTCACACTTTTGTAATAAACCATTTGAGAGCTTAATGAAGAAATACGGTATCTCTCATAAGGTGAGCACCCCATACCATCCACAGACAAGTGGACAAGCTGAGATTTTCAATAGGGAGATCAAACACATTTTGGAGAAAACGGTTAACTCGGATCGTAAGGATTGGTCAATTCGATTGACCGATGCCTTATGGGCATACCGTACTGCATTTAAAACCCCTATTGGAATGTCTCCCTTTAGACTTGTCTATGGGAAGGCTTGTCACTTGCCTGTGGAGCTGGAACATAAAGCGTACTGGGCGATCAAAAATCTAAATTTCAATCTGGACAACGCTGGCTCACTACGCAAACTTCAACTGAATGAACTCGAGGAAATCCGGAATGATACATACAATAATTCAAGAATTTACAAGGACAAGATGAAAGCATTTCATGACCAACACATTTTGCAAAAATCATTCACGCCTGATCAGAAGGTCCTTTTGTACAATTCTCGATTACATCTCTTTCCGGGTAAGCTTCGATCTCGTTGGACCGGCCCTTACATTGTTGTCACTGTTTTTCCATATGGGGCCGTTAAGATAAGAGATCCCGACAATGGCAAGGAGTTTAAAGTCAATGGACATCGATTGAAACCAAATTTGATTCAGAGGACATGTCCATGCCTCTGGCTGATCCTGTTTACCAGGATTGATCTCCTAGTCTGATGGAGGTATAGGTAGGTTTCCTGTTTTCTTAGGACTAGGGTAGTTGCTTTATTTGTCTGGCTGAAGACAGTAAACTTAGCGCTCCTGGGAGGCAACCCAGTTCTTCATTTCATGTCATTTTTATCATTAGTCAGTTTAATGTTTGTGGGTAACATTACTGCAAACCCTCACGAGACTACAACTCGTCCACTAGGGGTAGCCTAGGGGTTTAAAGGCTTGTTGTATACGCTAAATGCAATCGAGAGCACCTACGAAAGTGGTATAGGTAGGATTGCATTTTTGTTATTTTATTTTACTTCTGCTGGTTTCTCTCTTGTGCTGACCCGCTCTTACGTAGATATCTTTGGAAAGCCTCTTGATTATTTCATCCAGGTATTGTCTTTCCATCACTTCTCATTTACTTATTTTGTCCCATGTGCATCGCATGCTTATTTCTTTTACATTGAGGACAATGTAGATTTTAGGTTGGGGGTGGGAGATTAGGTTTCCTAATCAGTGTTTTCTTGGTCTTGAGCAAAAGTTGTGAAAAATTTTAATTTTTTTTTAGGATTTCTAATGAAGTCAAAGTGATTTTGATGCGTGATGTTGGTACTTCATGACTCTTGGATTCAGTTATCTATTAAATTTCCAGCCAAGTTTGAATTGTTAATCCATTATTAGAATTGTGAACATTGGTTGAGTCATGAATTCGCAGGACACATCTCGCTTGCATATGAAGGTTTCACTTCGATATTAAAGGATTAACTTGGTAATCACTAAACATGAAAGGAACCAACCTAAGAAATTGAATGGATTGGGCAAACAGTCTTTACCATAGGTTTGCTCCCTATAGGTGAGGATTCGATTCCCCATGAATGATATGTGAAAAAGTTGGGTGTACAGTCTTTACCTTAGGTTTGCTCCCTATAGGTGAGGATCTGATCCCTCTTCTTGGCGTTCCTTCGAATGAAAAAATCAAAAAAAAAAATTAAAAGAATAAAAAAATAATGTGTAAGCCAAGTTGAGTTATCGTGAATTCTCTTAGTTGTTACCAATGATATTTTTTTTTTCTAAATATCAAGGTGAATCTTAATGTTGACAAGTCGAGATTAGACTATACATTCATAGATCTCAATGGTTAAAATTTTTCTAATTAATGGAATAATACTTTGAACTTGATATGAAGTTTACCGTGCGCTGGAGTCTAGGAGAAAGTAATATCCAACAGTCATGAATCTAAAAATTCTCATATCTGGATTACTCTACAAAAATCACTCGAGTTTATAAATTGTTTTGTAATTCTCAACTTACTTTTCGCATATTTTGCTCGGGACTAGCAAAATGCTGGTTGGGGGTTGTGTTAAGGGTTAAATATTGCATATCAGACCCAGTTGTTGCCTAGATTTATGAACATGGTACCGTTTAATAGCTCATTTTAATCATGTTTCTGTTGCAAGGTGGAATTACAAGCTGGGACTGGATCGGGATGCTAAAAATATGGAATTAACGTTCAGAATGCACCAAGGCAAGGGACAGACCCCAGGAGACTAAGATCGACGGATGTACACACCAAAGGTCAGAGAAATTCCAGTCACTCACTTCAAACAGGCCTGAAAGACATCCATAATGCAAGATCACGGGGTTCCCACCATCTGATTGGCTCCAAACTTTATATGAGGCCTGATGATCATGAATTAACCATACACGTCGATTTTCATCCATGGGATCCTTGTGAAAGTGGCTCAACAGTTAGATCATCCCATAAACCATTGACTTTGGTTGCACCTGAGATCTGGATATTCTTCAAACTGGACCTAGATAGCTTAAATGAGATGAGAAAAGGAATGGACAGATCGGATCTTCCACAAGCATCACGTAGAGTCCCGCCTTGAACAACATGTGCAAGTGCACATGTGCACTAGTAGCACACCAAACCAATTCAACAGGTCATGGGACCTTTGACCGACCGATTCCAAGTAAAAGACGGAAATCTCCGTTTCCTATTTTCACGCCATGCGAAACGCTCGAACAGAGCCTCGCGGTTAGAGTCTGTGGACCACGATTGTGATGTTCATGATCGATCTGGCCCGTCCACTGGAATCGGACGAGCGTACTGCCTTAGACCATGAAGCCTGTGCCAGAGAGGAAACCGGAGATCGCGCTTGTCATGACTGAACGTCTGTTGATCGCCGCAGGATCAATCAAGGTGGACCGTAGCAAAGACGATCCAAACCCGACCATATCTGAATGAATTTTCGTGAAGTGTCCAATGGACGGATTGGATTTCTCAGAAAAGCCCGATCGTGAGCTCCACCGTCAACACAGCGGTAAGGAGGAGAGCTCTGTTGCGCGCGTCCAAGACCCGACGATTTGGGGCCATTCTGCACTCATGGCCGGGATCGGTCTGACGATCCTGGCCGACCAAACCTTCCGTATAGGGCCACTGATCACCTTCAAGAAGGCCGACTGGAGGAGATCAAGCAATCAGCTCCATGTTACACCCCTACTCGTTGCACGTAAGAAAATTCCGAATCCGTGCTGCGTAAGAAGTCCCACCAACTCTCAGGCTCTGGGGCTATAAGAAAGAAGGAGGAAAGCATAGAGGGCATCGGTGGCAGGAGTGGACGAGCAGGCTGGTTTTTGGCTTTGACGAAGGAAGAGAAACGGAGGGTGGTTTCTGCTATCCACGGCTGGAGAGAGAGCAGCGGCTGGTTCTTTTGCTAAGGCTGCTGGAGAGAACCAGGGAAGCTGAACGTGGTTGCTGCTGAACGTGGGAAGCAGCAGAGGTTTTTTATCAACTGGAGGAGGAACGTGAGAGAAGAAGTCAAGCAGGGTGGGGGCTTAGCATTAAAGGAAGAAAGGAACCAGAAGCGTAAAGCGGTTCTTTTTCTCTCTTTCCTTCTTGTTCTTTTCTTTCCCTGTTTTATTTTATTTTGCTGTTTTAATCAGCCCATTCATGTGTAGCTAATCCTCTTAGCTAGGGCTAAGAGGTGAAGCCTGTAGCGAGATGGGAGACACTATTTCCTGCTTTTCATTTAAATTTATGAACTGAGCTTGGTTTTGAGTTGATTATTAAAAGAATATTTTCTCAGTCTTTAATGGTCTGTTGTGACTGAAATTACAATGGGTTTGCAATGGCTTTGAATATCTCTTTTTCTCTTTTGATGTTTATGACGTCAGGAGGCCCTGTTGTTCACCATCGTCTCCTGGGCATGGTAGGATGACAGTACCTTCCTGATCTTCATAAATTGTTGATTGTTTAGTAATTAGTTTAATCCTGTTGTTTGCTTTGTCTCCTGGGCATGGTTAGATGATGGAATCCATTCTAATTCATATACCTCTCATCTCTTGAAAACCAGATTAAGTCAGTTTGATTTCCATAAATCTTAATACAGGCATAAGATCTCCCTGATCCCTACAAGTGGATCCTCTGAATCCCCAGTTTCCTTACTCTGAATTCCTTAAAGTTTTAGATAATTATTCTGCAATTATTCCCTAAACTCTATTTGGTTTAGATCACATCTTAGTCTAGTTCTAGTTCTACTTGGTTTCAGATAACGTATAGGTATCAGTCCCTGTGGATTCGACCTCGGTCTTACCGAGTTTATTACTACATCACAACCCTATACTTGGGGAGTGAACAATATCCATCCTATCCATCTTTTTTCTCCAGCTCATTTTAGGACATGGTCCCAAAAATTAGGCAGTCCACTGTTAAAATTTTCATAGGGCCCACCATAAGAAATTTCTTATTGATCCAAAACTTCTGTCACCCCCAAAAGGGTTTCAATGGTAGACATTCAATCCCTCACTGCTTTTGATCGTGTGGTCCACTTGATAGTTAGATTTATCTTATTTTTCATCTCAAGCGTTACGACGAGCTCCTCATACGGACAGACGATTTGGATATAACACATACCTCATGATGGGACCCACAGGACTTGTTGACGTCACCCACCCCATTTCCATTGGGACGTGGATTAGCTATTGACAGGTTGAGTACAGAGACTTGCTAGTCAGGTGACGTCACTAAATTCTGTGGGCCCAACCATGTTGTATGTTTTGTATCCATGCCATCCATCTACTTAGAGAGATCATATTAGGGGATGATCCAAAGAATGAGTCAGATCAAAATCTCAAGTGGATCCCACCACAGAAAACAGTAGGGAGAGTGATGCCCACCATTAAAAAGTTCTAAGGTCCACAAAAGTTTCAGATCAAGCTGATATTTGTGTTTTCCCTTCTTCCATGTCTTCGCTAACACATGAACAGGTTGGATCTCAAAAAAAAAAAAATCATGATGGACCTTTGGAAGGTTTCAATGGTAGGCATCACTCTCCCCATTGTTTTCTGTGGTGGGGTCCACTCCAGCCTTGGATCTGCATCATTCTTTGGTTAATACCCTAAAATGATCTCTAAAAATGTATGAACGGTGTGGATACAAAACATACATCATGGTGGGGCCCACATAACTTGGTGATGTCACTTCAATAGCGAGTCTCGCTACTCATCCGCGTCCGATACAAAGAGGGGTTAGGGAGCTGGCCCTAACCACTCCCTATCCCTCCATCTCTCCTTCTCTCTCTGTCTACGCCTCTCCCTCTCTCTCTGCCTCTCTCTCTCCGCTCGATCTCTCTCTCTCTCTCTCTCTCTCTCTCTCCATCTCCACTCTCGAACCCTCCCCTCTCCCTCCAGCTCGGATGTCGTTGACTTCCGTATTGAATTCGGCGTCCTCCTCTTGCCAATTGCGGCCTGCAATAATCGAACGACGAAGATTGATCCAGAAGAGGCGGTTGCTGGAGAGACGAAGGGCCTTCCTGGGGAATGCCGCAGCGGTTCTTCATCACGGAAGATAAGGCGGGGGGCGGTGCCTGGGCAGGGGAGTTTGAGTATGGTAGATCAGGTGCATGCATTGGTGGGCCACAATTGCTTGGAGATTGTGGGCCCCATCATGATGTGTGGTTAGGGTTTCGTCGAGGGCGTGGTCAGGTTGGCAGTTTCCGAAATCAAGGATAGCAGCTGCTTCTTTGTTTACGCATTTGAGGTACCATGTTATTTCATCTCTCTTTTCTAAAATGTTTTTAATTTTAAAGTTTTTTTTTAATTATTAATTTATGGATGAGGAATTTAGAGAAGTCTTGATAATATAGTAAACTACATTTGCATGCATGCATCTGCGTTTTGGTTTGGCAAGTATTGCTACATTTAGAGGGCATATTTGGTGATCTAGACTGTCTGTTTGGCAGGCCTCACCATCGATGGGCTGTGGTGTGAAGAATGTGTGCATCTGTTTGGATAAGAAGTCCAATCGTTTGGATGGCTGGCATTGTTTAGAATCCATTGATTGTGCAATGATTTGTGTATTGAAAATTTGACTATGTTGTGCATTTTTTGTTGAATGTCATATTATCTCTTTCATTAGATTGGTTTTGCTTTGATCTTTGCAATTATTCTCTACTTGTAAATGATTTATTAACAAAGCCCCCTTCTCATTTACCACTAAAAAGGTGAGTTTTCATTTACTAGTAAATGAGGAGAGGGCAGTGGCTTTATTTTTTTGAATGAAAGCCTATGAGGTAGATTTCAATTATTTATTTATTTATTGTTATTATTTTTAATACCAATTTCAGGCTATTCAAACATTGTAAATGATTTATTAGTAAATCATTAACCACCATCCAAATGACCCCTAAAATAGGAGAGGCATTCGATTTATGCTGACAATATGTTTACACTTGCTTGGGAAGTGGATGATGTTGTGGCAAACTGTTTGCCTTTGCATTTCCCTCGATAAAGGAGTACCCCCTATATATTTTATTTCTTTTTCCAAAAGCTCAAATGAAGGAAACGAGTTTGTTTTTGATGTGATGTTTTCAATGACAATTTTGGAGGAAAAATGTTTTATTTTGTGAGATTGCAATCCAAACAGTTTCAAATACAAAGGGAAAGCATTTTCTAAGACTTAAATTTTGCAAAACAAACAAGTGCAAAGGGTTTGGCTGATGTAGTTTACCTCTTGCCTATGTTGCATGTTTGTTTTGCTTTTCTTCCTTGATTTGCACTAACTGAATAAGACCTAAATGGAAATGCATTTTTTTGCTGTTTGTTTGCACCTATTTAATAAGCAAAGATTAGGAGCCTTTGGAAAAGTATTGCTGGTAGTAGCTTGTGCCCCAACTCTTTCCAATTTAATGCAAGAAAGGAACTTGGGTTTTCAACAGGGCAGCATGCATGGCAGCCTCTCCTTTTCCTTTTAATGTAAGAAAGGAACTTGGTTACTATTTTTTTGTATTTTTGGTGTTTTTGTTTTTCACAGTTTAGTTTGCATGTAAGTGATATCGACTTTCTAGTTTTTATAGTGATTAAAATTTTCACTTTTTACCAATTTATGTGCATTTTCTGCTTAAATATTTGGTTTTCATGTTTTAACAGGATCAAGTTGACCCAAGTCTATTTTTTTTGGGTTTATGCATAATGGAAATCAATGAATTTAATTCCCACATTGGTTTCTACTGAAATCAGTGGGAATTCCCACACTGATTATGAATGTTTTAAGGAAACCTTTCTCCACCACATTTAAGTGAGTTACTCGTTACCTTTACCTGTCACGCCCCGAACTCGGAAACCGGGCTCACAAAATTCCCGATCGCCGAATCCGGCGCCGACAGCCTCCGTAGAACCCCATTTTCGGGTCCCGGCACCCATTCACCAGGTTCCGATCCTGGGATACTACAAGGAGGATTTCAAGTCATCAGTTTGATTCATAATGAGCATAAAAAAGCATAACCCACAAACAATAACCACAAGAACACCACCACAAAATCCACTATGATCAAAAACTTTTTAGTACAGTACGACAGAAAGGGGAAATACAATGTAATAAAAGAAACAAAACTCCAGAAGCTCGGCTGCACGCCCCAAGGTCATGCTGTCTGGCGTCACCTGCACGCATCAATCGTGCATAAGCTTATGGAAAGCTTAGAGGGTGGTGTAAGTGTGTGCGCAATATAAACGTGCTCAAAATGCAAGGTCAGAGTGATGCGGAATCATGGTAATGAGCACATGAATGCAATCAGCCGTACCAAGGCTATGCGGTGCGAGATATGAATGCTATCGGCCATAACACAGCCATACGATGCGAGATGCAACTCAAGCATGCCAATCCTCATCATGTATCAGTACAGTTCTCATTCTGGATAATCACCGGGGTTCAATACACTCCAAATGGCACTGTCGCTCTCCTAGCCGCATCCCAAGTGAGCGTAAGAAACCTCACTATCCGCCTGACCAATAGTCTGCCAATACCTATCCGGCACGTCGATAGCGGACCCATTCGCGAGCTGGTCAAACTTAGCCTAGTATTGCCCCCTACCCTCGGGCGAGTAAGGCCACACCCCTTTCCAACCGACCACGACACAGTGGGAGACGCGGCCTCCTGGTATTCGGCCCTCATGCGCTCGTATATCCACTCGGTCTCGACATTGGAGTCATCCTCTGGTACCATCGGGTTGAGGAATTTTCACCCAGGGCCATCTATGGCGCCCGTCTGCTAGACCCAAATATTTTCGGGATTCAATCCTGCCATCCACGATGTGTCTGGGGCGGCTATGGCCCTGATGTGGCTAGGGCATATAGTAACTACAATCACACAAATGCAAGTGCATGAATCACACTATCAATAGCCCCGTATATACCATGCACTTATATGAGGCAACTCCGCCTATCAGGGAGCCCATAAACAGTCTATCCAAAAGTATATGCTATGATCGGTCACTCCTCACATCAGGCATACATATGGTACGAATGATCATGAATCATGGATCTATACTAAACATGTATAAAGAGATGGGCTTTAGGTATAATGGAGATGGCCCTAGACGGCCTACTTCCATAATGATGGGCCTATCAGTGGGCCTTAGGGAGAGTTATAATGCGGACATTTAACCAACATTATCCATTCAATGTGGACATCCAACCGACATTGCTCCCAAGGAATGGCCTCCCATGAATCACATATTGTAATGGGCCTTTTGTACGTCTAATTGGGCCTTGACCCAAAGACCCATATACATCAAATGGGCTACATAACATGAGCCCCATATCTATATTAAGGTGGGCCTCAATGGGCCTCTTAATATGGGTCTAGTACAAATCAAGGTGGGCCTCAACAAGGACCACTAATGCATGAAGATGGGCCTCCATAATGGGCCTTAAATTGTTTCCAAAATAGTTGGACAGTTGGATGAAACACATACATTATGATGGAGCCCACACTAATAAAGGGTGTGGTTTACCATTCTTACATAAGTGGGGCCCACCAAAATGCTCATTTTCCACCCAGCCTAAGGCCCAATATAATTTTTATTTTCTACCCATCTAAGGCCCAACATAATGTTTATTTTCCACCCAACTGTTCATAGGGTCATATGGACCAGGGTAGAGCCCATTATAATATTTATTTATCATCTAATCTATTCATAAGATCACGTGGGCCTGGATAGGGCCCACTGTAATGTTTGTTTTCCGTACAATCCATTGATAGGTCGTGTGGACGAGGGGCCACTGAAATGTTTATTTTTCATATAACCTGCTGATCAGGTCGCCCGGGCAGGGAGCCCACCAAAATGTTTATTTGACGTCTAACCCGTTATAGGGCCACCCGAATGGGGTGGACGTGGGGCCCATCAAAATGTGGTTCCCATATCCAGCCCATCCATTATGTGGGTCCCATCTAATTAACGGTACAGACCAAGTTTCAACCACATTCAAAACTCAGATAGGCCCCACCAAGTGATTTTATATGTTTTGACATGTCTTTACATGATTTTAAATAGTATGGCCCACATGAGTTCCGTATAAGGCTGATTTTTTTGAATGGCCCACGGCCAGGGAGATGGTCAACGAGTGGACGGTGTGGATGTGCAAAATACACATCATGGTGGGGCCCACCAGACGTGGGGTTGTTAAGAGCTCATTTGGTATAGTAGAAACGGCAGGCGCCGCCGCCTTAGTTGTTTTTTTTTTTTTTAAATCAATATTTTTGCAAAAACTCTTGCATGGGGCCCACATTGGATAAATCCACTCCAGCCATCAGATTCCACGGTCCAAGACCGATCAAATGAGTCTAATATACGGCCTGTTTTTGGCGAATACAGGGATCTAGGTGGTTTTCAAGGGTGATACCGCTATTTCTTTTGGTATGGCCCACCTGAGAATCAGATTACCCTCCAAATTCGGCTCAACGCCTAAAATGAGCTGGAGAGGAGGATGGACGGATTGGATTGAGCACATACATCAAGGTGGGACCTACATAGGTGGCCCACCCCAAAAAGGCTACTAACCCCTTTTTTTTTTGTGTTTGCTGGTACACATCCACGTCAGTGCACACACTCCACTTCCAACGTCCAGCGACCAAGCTCCTGATCAGATTGCTATGGTGGGTCCCACGTAGATGTGGCCCACCATCATATATGTATATAATATATATTATATTATATATATGATACATATTATATTATATATATATTTTATATAACATATATGTATATACATATATATAAAAAAAAAACATTGGGCCATCTAAACAATGGATGGTGTGGATCATCACCTGCAATAGAGTGGGCCACACCGTCTGATGTAGATGGACGGGGTAGATGTAACACATATTGGTGGGATCCACACCATTATAAAGAAAGAGAGAGAGATACGGTGAGACAGAGGGACCCCGCCACTATGGGCCCCTCTTGATTAAATCAAATACAACAAAATGGGTCCCACCAGTAAGTGGGCCCTAAAGATAAGATTTCAACGGTGGGTCACCCACCTCGTTGGCCTCCTCCTTGATCCCTTGGCTTCAAATGCACCTTGCCTATGCCTTGGATGGTGGATGATGGGGGATTAATGGTGTGGATGAGAGATGGGAGGGTGTAGATGGAAGATGGAAGGTGGACCACACTTGTGGTTTGGGAGAGAAGTGTTGGACGTGAGAGGCTTGGTTGCTTGGAGAGATTTGAGAAATTGAGAGAGAAAATGAGAAGATGGGAGTGATATGAGGTGATGGAGTGATGGGTGTAATTAATGAAGCATGGGTTTGTTTGAAAAGTGAGTAAAAGAGGGATGGGTGAAGAGAGAGAGACTTGACTTTGTGGAGAAAGAGGGATGAGTTGTTGTACTTGAGATAAGGTTGCATTTAATGGTTGATTGATGGGACTAATTGTAGAGATTCCCTCGAAATCCGCAATGCGCGATGTTTCTTCGGAATAAACGCTGATCGGCATCTTCTTGCCTGGGTATCGGTTCGGTGCGCAAGTCACGGCGTTGGAACCGCGACGATGACGCGATCGCCAAGACATAAGTTTCGGATCGAGCCGACGTCGGTGTGCGGGACCGGGCTTAGGATCGTGCGCAAACACCGGATATGGTGCGAAGGTTGCCGGAATTTGACCGGAAGGACCGCGGAAGCCAACGGAACAGTACGGACTAGGACACGGGTCTTACAGCTCTCCCCTCCAAATAAAAATTTCGTCCTCGAAATTTAAACAATCATCACAAAACATAAATTATAATAGGAGAGGAAGCAGGGCATCGCTATATAAATATCAGAGACAACATATAACATACAACATATAATCAATCATCAAAGAGATGAGGATAGCGCTCTCGAATCTCAGCCTCGCGCTCCCAAGATGCCTCATCCACAGAATGGTGACCCCACTGAACCTTCACCAAGGGGATGACCTTGGTCCGGAGGACCTGCTCCTTCCGATCAAGGATACGAACTGGCTGCTCGATGTAAGAAGCGTCCTCACGAACCTCCAACGGCTGCCAATCGATAACAGGAACTATGTCTGACCCACACTTCCTCAACATAGAGACGTGAAAAACGTTGTGGACACCAGAAAACTAAGATGGTAAGGCAAGCCGATAGGCCACAGCGCCAAGGCGCTCAGTGATCTCGAAAGGTCCTATGAATCTCGGGGCAAGCTTGCCCTTCGCTCCAAATCTAACTATGCCCTTCATGGGCGAGACCTTGAGATACACATAGTCCCCTACATCAAACTCCAAGGGACGATGCCGGCGATCAGCAACACTCTTCTGCCAGCTCTGAGCTGTGCGCATCCTCTGCCTGATGATATCAATAACCTCTGATGTCTCCTGCACAAGCTCGGGACCTAGGAGACGCTGCTCTTTAACCTCGGTCCAACAACTCGGAGATCTGTACGGTCTGCCATATAATGCCTCAAAAGGAGCCATGCCAATGGTCGCCTGATAGCTGTTGTTGTATGCGAACTCAGCCAATCGCAGATGCTCATCCCAGCTACCACCGAAGTCAATCACGCAGGCCCGAAGCATATCCTCAAGGATCTGGTTGACCCTTTCTTGCCGCCATCGGCTCGCTGGATGATACGCGATCGAGCCGCAAATCGTGCCCATAGCTCTCAAAGCTCCTCCAATCGAGACGTGAACCTCGGGTCTCGGTCGAAACGATCGAGACCGGTACGCCGTGCGCCTCACAATCTCCTCAAGGAATAACCTCGCAAGCCGGTCCCAAGGGCCAAGTCGCACGAATCGTAAAAAATGTGTCGACTTCGTCGAGTGATCCACGACAACCCGGATGGCGTCATGACCGCTCCCGAGTCCTCGGCAAACCCATAATAAAATCCGTGGATACGTGCTCCCACTTCCACATCGGACGCTCAACGGCCGCAATAGACCAGGGGGTCTCGATGATCGGCCTTGACACGCCGGCATGTGTCAACTCGGCCACAAAACTGGATCTAGCGCTTCACCCCGCCCAAAAATACTGCCGCCTCATATCACGGTACATTTTCGTCGAGCCAGGGGGGATTAAAAACCGCGATCGATGTGCCTCGGTCATAAGATCTCTCGCAACTCAGGAATATCCGGACACACAATCGGCCTCTAAAGCGAAGTCCACCATCGCACAATCGCTAACTGCTCGACTCTCGATGCCGATCGCCTGGTAATCTCGTAACGACTCATCTGTCCGAGCCTCGATCACCCTTGCGACAAGAGAGGGTTAAATCGACAGGCTCGATAGCTGAACGATAGAAGACTGCAGACCAAAATCAAAGTCGTACTCTGCTATATCCTCGAGCATCCTCCACTCTTGAGTCATCATATGTGCCACCAGGCCTCGTAGCTAACGGCTAAGGGCATCTGCCACTACATTCGCCTTACCTGAGTGGTACTGGAGGTCAAAATCATAATCCTTCAGAAGCTCCATCCAGCGTCTGTCTCATGTTCAGCTCAGACTGAGAAAATAGATACTTCAAGCTCTTGTGGTCGGAGAAGAGCTCGAACCTAACCCCATAGAGATAGTTTCTCCACACCATCAGTGCGAAGACGACTGCTGTCAGCTCTAAATCGTGGGTGGGGTAGTTCAACTCATGAACCTTGAGCTGACGAGACGCAAATGCTATAAGTCTGTCGTGCTGCATTAGGACAACACCCAATCCAATACGCGAAGCATCAGTAAATACCACGAATCCATCACTCCCAGAGGGAAGAGTGAGGACAGGAGCGGACGTCAGACGGTCCTTTAACTCCATAAATGCTCGCTCACAGGCGTCACTCCAAATAAACTCTGCGCCCTTCCGAGTCAACCTGGTCAACGGGGCTGCAATACGGGAGAAGCCCTCAATGAAACGCCGATAATATCCCGCTAAACCAAGGAAACTACGGATCTCGGACGCAGTCGTGGGCTGGCCCCACTGACGCACTGCCTCAACCTTCGAGGGGTCCACTGCGACACCCTCCCTCGTCACCACGTGACCGAGGAATCTCACCTCCTCCTGCCAGAACTCACACTTCTCCAGCTTCGCATATAGCTGGTGGGCACGGAGGGTCTGCAAGGCGATCTCCAGATGCTGCATATGGTCCTCACGGGTCCTCGAATATATCAGAATGTCGTCGATGAAGACCACAACAAACTGATCGAGATATGGACGAAAGACCTCGTTCATCAACTGCATGAAGACCGCAGGTGCATTGGTCAGTCCAAAGGACATGACCTGAAACTCAAAATGACCATAACGCGTCCTAAAAGCTGTCTTCGGGATGTCCTCCTCTCGAACACGAATCTGATGATAACCAGAACGCAGGTCAATCTTCGAAAAGAACTGTGCACCCTGCAGCTGATCAAATAAATCGTCTATCCTCGGGAGCGGGTATTTGTTCTTAATCGTGACCCGGTTGAGCTCGCGGTAATCTACGCAGAGCCTCAACGAGCCATCCTTCTTCCTGACGAAGAGTACCGGCGCTCCCCAAGGCGAACTGCTTGGACGAATAAATCCCAACTCACGCAACTCGTCCAACTGACACTGCAGCTCACGCAACTCCATCGGTGCCATACGGTATGGGGCCTTTGAGATAGGCGCGGTACCGGGCACAAGGTCGATCTGGAACTCAATATGACGGCGCGGAGGCAATCCGGGAATCTCCTGGAACACATCGGGGAAGTCGCAAACAACCGGCCACTGATCAATACATAAGGCAATAGGCTCCTCGACCGCGTAGGACATCAAGCAAGACAATGGCTCTCCTCTAGGCTCAGCGATGAACTGGAACTGCGGCAAGCCTGGTATGCAGAATGTGACTGTCCTCGCAGAACAGTCCAAGATAGCGTGGTACTCGGCAAGCCAATCCATGCCCAAGATAACGTCGAAATCTGTCATCGGCAGCACAAACAAGTCAGCGGGCAAAAAGATATCACCGACAAGAACCGGACAAGATGGACAGAAACGGCCTAATACTGTGGTCCTCCCCAAGGGCGTCGATACGATCAATCCCTCACTAGTAGACTCTGTTGGCAATCCAGTCGATCAACAGAAACCCTCGGACATGAATGAGTGAGAAGCGCCAGAATCAAATAATACTCGAGCGATGCATGAAGAGACAGGAAGTATACCCTCGACGACTCTTCCGGATGATCATGGGTCCCGCCGAGCTGCGTAAAATCTAGCTGAGCCGGGCTGCGGAGGTGCTCGTCCCTCTCGAGGTCCTCGTGCTGCTGCGCCTCGCGGCGGCCTATACCGCCGCTCTCTCGCGCTGGGGTCTCTGGCCGAGGTGGCTGTGGTCGCCGCCGTGGGGCCGCCGCCTGGCCGAGGCCGCCGCCGAGGTCGCCGCCTGGCCGAGGCTTCGTGGTGCTCTCGGTGGATGTAGGTGAGGCTGCTGTAATCTCTCGACTGCCGCAGATGAGGGCGAGGGCACTCGACAGGTAATGCCTCGTCCCACCACATCCAAAACAAGTCCTTGCAAATGGCTGCTGGGCGCTGGAGGTGCTGCTGGGGCCGCTGGTGCTCTAGCAGTGGGTGGCTCTGTACTCGTGGTCCGCCGCCGCTGGGAGCTACCGGAGGGGGTCTCGCTCTTCCGACCCTCCTCTCGATCTCTATCGGCCGCGCGCCACCCACTCGTCTCGTAGATCCGAGCCCTCCGCACTACACAAAGGTCGGAAGCTCGCCCAATCACACGGCCTCGAAGACCGTAACGTAAGCCGCTCAAACGGCGGGCCTTCCGCCTCATCATCAACCATATATGGCGCAAACCTCGATAGCGCCACGAAACGAGCCGCTACTGTGCCACGGTCATGTCTCCCTGCACCACAGTCTCGAACTCTAGTGCTCTCGATGTCAAATGTGGTCGAGGAAGTACTGCTCCTCGAATCGGTTTACAAAATCATCCCATGTCCAAACGTAGTCAGGTGCGATGCGGGTAACCGAGGTCCACCAATGCTCCCTCGCCCTGAAAAGAAACACTGCCAACCGAACTCGCTGCTCGGCCGTGCATGACATGGTATCAAAATCTTCTCCACATCGAAGCGCCATCTCTCACCTCCGGATCTCGCTCGCCGGAAACGCGGAGGATCAAACTGTCGGAACTCTCCAAGTAGGGCACTCGCGCGCTCTTGCTCGCCTGGGCCGGTGAAACAACCGGTGTCGCTCGCTCGCGCAAGTGCGGGCTACAACTGCAAGATTCGCCGTAATCGAGAAGCACTCACGGATACGGCGGATCTCGCACTGTATCTCGGTGGAGGTGCAGATCCTCGTGGATGGGCGGTATGAACCTCTGGTAAAGGAGCGACATCCTCAGGCTAGGCAGTAGGAATCTCTGGTGGCGGAGCAGGTGTCGTAGGTGGTAATGCGGGAGCCGCAGGTGGTGGAGCTGAAGTATCGGATGGTGGTGTAGGAGTCGATCGGGTCACCCTCCTGCGCGCCATGTCCTACAGGAAAGAGCGAAGGTGCCTATCAACTTTGAAAACTCTCGAAGGCACGCTCGTTAAAGGTCGGTAATAAAAGATCGCTAGGCTATCCGGACTTAAGACTTAATCATTCATACCAGACATGTAATGTTGTTCTTGGTTATTCAAGGTTGTCCTTAGAACAACATTTGTCACGCCCCGAACTCAGAAACCGGGCTCACAAAATTCCCGATCGCCGAATCCGGCGCCGACAGCCTCCGTAGAACCCCATTTTCGGGTCCCGGCACCCATTCACCAGGTTCCGATCCTGGGATACTACAAGGAGGATTTCAAGTCATCAGTTTGATTCATAATGAGCATAAAAAAAGCATAACCCACAAACAATAACCACAAGAACACCACCACAAAATCCACTATGATCAAAAACTTTTTAGTACAATACGACAGAAAGGGGAAATACAATGTAATAAAAGAAACAAAACTCCAGAAGCTCGGCTGCACGCTCCTGCTGCTACTATGCTACGGCTGCGTCCTGGCGTCACCTGCACGCATCAATCGTGCATAAGCTTATAGAAAGCTTAGAGGGTGGTGTAAGTGTGTGCGCAATATAAACGTGCTCAAAATGCAAGGTCAGAGTGATGCGAAATCATGGTGATGAGCACATGAATGCAATCAGCCGTACCAAGGCTATGCGATGCGAGATATGAATGCTATCGGCCATAACACAGCCATGCGATGCGAGATGCAACTCAAGCATATCAATCCTCATCATGTATCAGTACAGTTCTCATTCTGGATAATCACCGGGGTTCAATACACTCCAAATGGCACTGTCGCTCTCCTAGCCGCACAGTCCAAGTGAGCGTAAGAAACCTCACTATCCGCCTGACCAATAGTCTGCCAATACCTATCCGGCACGTCGATAGCGGACCCATTCGCGAGCTGGTCAAACTCAGCCTAGTATTGCCCCCTACCCTCGGGCGAGTAAGGCCACACCCCTTTCCAACCGACCACGACACAGTGGGAGACGCGGCCTCCTGGTATTCGGCCCTCATGCGCTCGTATATCCACTCGGTCTCGACGTTGGAGTCATCCTCTGGTACCATCGGGTTTAGGGATTTTCACCCAGGGACGTCTATGGCGCCCGTATGCTAGAACCAAATATTTCCGGTTTCCAATCCTGCCATCCACGATGTGTCTGTGGAGGCTATGGCCCTGATGTGGCTAGGGCATATAGTAACTACAATCACACAAATGCAAGTGCATGAATCACACTATCAGTCATGCAACAGCCCCGTATATACCATGCACTTATATGAGGCAACTCCGCCTATCAGGGAGCCCATAAACAGTCTATCCAAAAGTATATGCTATGATCGGTCACTCCTCACATCAGGCATACATATGGTGCGAATGATCATGAATCATGGATCTATACTAAACATGTATAAAGAGATGGGCTTTAGGTATAATGGAGATGGCCCTAGACGGCCTACTTCCATAATGATGGGCCTATCAGTGGGCCTTAGGGAGAGTTATAATGCGGACATTTAACCAACATTATCCATTCAATGTGGACATCCAACCGACATTGCTCCCAAGGAATGGCCTCCCATGAATCACATATTGTAATGGGCCTTTTGTACGTCTAATTGGGCCTTGACCCAAAGACCCAAATACATCAAATGGGCTACATAACATGAGCCCCATATCTATATCAAGGTGGGCCTCAATGGGCCTCTTAATATGGGTCTAGTACAAATCAAGGTGGGCCTCAACAAGGACCACTAATGCATGAAGATGGGCCTCCATAATGGGCCTTAAATTGTTTCCAAAATAGTTGGACAGTTGGATGAAACACATACATTATGATGGAGCCCACACTAATAAAGGGTGTGGTTTACCATTCTTACATAAGTGGGGCCCACCAAAATGCTCATTTTCCACCCAGCCTAAGGCCCAATATAATTTTTATTTTCTACCCATCTAAGGCCCAACATAATGTTTATTTTCCACCCAACTGTTCATAGGGTCATATGGACCAGGGTAGAGCCCATTATAATATTTATTTATCATCTAATCTATTCATAAGATCACGTGGGCCTGGATAGGGCCCACTGTAATATTTGTTTTCCGTACAATCCATTGACAGGTCGTGTGGACGAGGGGCCACTGAAATGTTTATTTTTCATCTAACCTGTTGATCAGGTCGCCCGGGGCAGGGAGCCCACCAAAATGTTTATTTGACGTGTAACCCGTTATAGGGCCACCCGAATGGGGTGGACGTGGGGCCCATCAAAATGTGGTTCCCATATCCAGCCCATCCATTATGTGGGTCCCATCTAATTAACGGTACAGACCAAGTTTCAACCACATTCAAAACTCAGATAGGCCCCACCAAGTGATTTTATATGTTTTGACATGTCTTTACATGATTTTAAATAGTATGGCCCACATGAGTTCCGTATAAGGCTGATTTTTTGAATGGCCCACGGCCAGGGAGATGGTCAACGAATGGACGGTGTGGATGTGCAAAATACACATCATGGTGGGGCCCACGGCTGGACGTGGATCCAGCCCGTCCGCCCGCCCTCTGGCGTCCCTGACAATGGCAGCAGCAGGCGCTGCTGCCTAGCTTAGTTGTTTTTTTTTTTTTTAAATCAATATTTTTGCAAAAACTCCTGCATGGGGCCCACATTGGATAAATCCACTCCAGCCATCAGATTCCACGGTCCAAGACCGATCAAATGAGTCTAATATACGGCCTGTTTTTGGCGAATACAGGGATCTAGGTGGTTTTCAAGGGTGATACCGCTATTTCTTTTGGTATGGCCCACCTGAGAATCAGATTACCCTCCAAATTCGGCTCAACGCCTAAAATGAGCTGGAGAGGAGGATGGACGGATTGGATTGAGCACATACATCAAGGTGGGACCTACATAGGTGGCCCACCCCAAAAAGGCAACTAACCCCTTTTCTTTTTTTTTATGTTTGCTGGTACACATCCACGTCAGTGCACACACTCCACTTCCAACGTCCAGCGACCAAGCTCCTGATCATATTGCTATGGTGGGTCCCACGTAGATGTGGCCCACCATCATATATGTATATAATATATATTATATTATATATATGATACATATTATATTATATATATATTTTATATAACATATATGTATATACATATATATAAAAAAAAA
This sequence comes from Magnolia sinica, assembly GCF_029962835.1. Classification (NCBI taxonomy): domain Eukaryota; kingdom Viridiplantae; phylum Streptophyta; class Magnoliopsida; order Magnoliales; family Magnoliaceae; genus Magnolia; species Magnolia sinica. The sequence goes on along the minus strand of NC_080579.1, from coordinate 76,653,682 downwards.
CATTGGGCCATCTAAACAATGGATGGTGTGGATCATCACCTGCAATAGAGTGGGCCACACCGTCTGATGTAGATGGACGGGGTAGATGTAACACATATTGGTGGGATCCACACCATTATAAAGAAAGAGAGAGAGATACGATGAGACAGAGGGACCCCGCCACTATGGGCCCCTCTTGATTAAATCAAATACAACAAAATGGGTCCCACCAGTAAGTGGGCCCTAAAGATAAGATTTCAACGGTGGGTCACCCACCTCGTTGGCCTCCTCCTTGATCCCTTGGCTTCAAATGCACCTTGCCTATGCCTTGGATGGTGGATGATGGGGGATTTTATGGTGTGGATGAGAGATGGGAGGGTGTAGATGGAAGATGGAAGGTGGACCACACTTGTGGTTTGGGAGAGAAGTGTTGGACGTGAGAGGCTTGGTTGCTTGGAGAGATTTGAGAAATTGAGAGAGAAAATGAGAAGATGGGAGTGATATGAGGTGATGGAGTGATGGGTGTAATTAATGAAGCATGGGTTTGTTTGAAAAGTGAGTAAAAGAGGGATGGGTGAAGAGAGAGAGACTTGACTTTGTGGAGAAAGAGGGATGGGTTGTTGTACTTGAGATAAGGTTGCATTTAATGGTTGATTGATGGGACTAATTGTAGAGATTCCCTCGAAATCCACAACGCGCGGTATTTTTTCAGAATAAACGCTGATCGGCATCTTCTTGCCTGGGTATCGGTTCGGTGCGCAAGTCACGGCGTTGGAACCGCGACGATGACGCGATCGCCAAGACATAAGTTTCGGATCGAGCCGACGTCGGTGTGCGGGACCGGGCTTAGGATCGTGCGCAAACATCGGATATGGTGCGAAGGTTGCCGGAATTTGATCGGAAGGACCGCGGAAGCCAACGGAACAGTACGGACTAGGACACGGGTCTTACATTACCAGAGTAAACTCTGTGGGGTTCACCGTTATTTATTTATTTTATTCACTCCATTCATCCATGCTAACATATAATTTGAGGTCTAAAGACAAAAAGGAAGCATATCGAAAGCTCAAGTGGACCACACCACAAGTACGAAGCCGCGCAGTCTCCAACATGGTTAATATTTATCTTCGCACTATAGGAAAATACCCTTTTATGGGCTTTTCTGTGCATCTGCCCCTATCTGCATTATAAAACTTTTTGAATAGGAAGATTTTGTTTCATTTAAACAACAAGAATAAAAGATTCAAACACTGGGTTAGCTGCACCCAACTAGTGGAATCTTGTTTCTGATAAACAAATGATGCAAGAGGAGCAACCTCTTCAGGTAATCTTTATGAGGGCTGCCTGTTGTTGTGATTATGACTACATGGTATGTTGTTTGACCTTACATATGTGTTTATTTATGTTTTGAGTAGGTTGCAAGGTGCACAAAAATAATAAATCAGAATTATGAGGAAGCAAAGTATGTAATAAATGTCAAGCAAATTGCCAAGGTATATTTTCTATGCGATGTTTTGTTATTTCAGGTTGGTATAACTTAAGAATCTTGACACATTTTGATGGACCTAATTCTTTCTGTACCCGCAGTTTGTTGTTGGTTTGGGCGATAAAGTTTCACCAACAGATATTGAAGAAGGCATGCATGTCAGGTAAGTTCAATTTTCCATTATTTATTTCTTTGACTTTCTTATTTATTTATTTCTTTCACTTTCTTTCCTCTTTTTTCTTTGGGAAATGGATTTCCAATGTTTTGTTCATCTTGGATTTAATTAGGATGTTTCATTCATGATAAGACATGCAATTGTAATTGACATGACTATTACTCTTTTACCCTGGCTTTGGGACCAGCCATGGTAGAGGCACACATTGACATCACTCACAGCGCAAGCCACCACTTCTTTTGAAAGATAGCAAGAAACTTTCATTGAAAGACGCTGAGGTGGTGCCAAAAAACATACACAAGCCAAACAAGGCAAGAAGCACAAACCACCACTTGTAATTGCAAAAGCAGAATCCTGGTGTGGAAACATAGAACTGCACCAAAAAAATGAAAAATGGAAATGAAAAATCAAGGTAAATGCTTCTCATAAGGTCTGCTTTATTTAGAGTAGAATTAGATAGATAAAAAATTGATTACCAAAATTAACTCATCATTACAAAAAAAAAAATTCCTTTACATATTAGTTTTGAAGGAAGATCTAGAATGCATTCAACTAATGCTTTTGAAGTAGAAATTACATTATTCAAGAAGTGAGTAATGAGTATTTTAATTCACATATAAGAATGCTTTTGCATAAGCGTTTTTCCAATTCCAGGATAAGCACCTAATGACCCAGTGCCGTAAGGGTGATTTAACATTCAAATTCACAAGTTACCAAGGATATTTGTGCATGTGTTGTTGTTTTTAGATACATGCATACCAAGACATGTATTCTATGTTATTATGTAAAACATCAATGATCAATAATATTTGTTGTGTCCCCACATGATATTCAGTGATTGAACTAGTATTGATCCAAAGTAAAACTAATAACTCTAACTAATGTATTAACATTCATCACTAGGGACATGCTGTAGTCACAAAAATCACAAAGGTAAACTTATAACCTAAACCTATAACCTACAACATTAACCTAAACCTAAACCTATAACCTAAACCTAAACCATTGTTAGATATATTTTGTATCTAATGCATCTTAAATATTTAGAATTAAGAAGTCTCAAGTCCAACTAGTTGGACTGCAATTTATTGCATCTTAAACATTTTTACAGATCATTTTATAAATCATTTACATCTTTGCTATCAATTGTATTATCAAATGAAATTCAAACTCGTTGTTGGGGTTAACTGTAAATCATTTATAGTTGTTTATAATAATATGAAAAAAATCTGTTTTTGTTTATAATAATATTAAAAGGTGGGAACCGTTGTTATGACCATGATGTGTATTTGAATTTTTTTAAATGCACCAACTAGAAATGATTTGAGTCGACGTTCAACGATACTTTGTTAAATATGAAATTTATGACCTTTAGTTACTTGGTTAATTAAAAAGAACTACATAGTGGCTTGATCCCAATCTGACTTTTTGGGTACGTAGGCAGCCGTTCGTAATGTACTAGAATATCGGCGCAGCCACAAATCTTTTTTCTCCTTTGAATTGTAACAGACTGTATCGGTTGCATTTTTCTCTGTCATACAGGTTGTGGCTATCAAAGATATAATATCACCTCCTTATATGGAAACATTTAATGATGTGCACAAGTAAATTCATTTTTTCTTATTCCTTATATTGTTTTCCAGTTATATTTGTGTTGGTTTTAGAGTACAGGTAGCAATAGAAAGTGTTGGTCGATTATGGCTTATAGACAAAGGGATGAGTAACCAACAATACGAATATGGGAGGCCTTCCCCGGGTATCCAAATACTTTTAGATATAATTATGTTGTTTTTAAATGTATTAGATCAAAATTGATCGAGCAGACTCGGATGTACATCGGAGCTATCCGGATGTTGAGAGGGGGTCCCTGGAAGGTGGGAACCGTTGTTATAACCATGATGAAGCTGTCCATTTTCTATGGACAACATTGGAGTGGCTTGACCATTTGAACAAACCATGTTTATGTATTTACTCAAAATTTATGAAGCAGACCCGAATGTGCGTCGGAGCTATCCAGATGTTGAGCTGGGGTCCCTGGAAGGTGGGAACCACTATTATGACCATGATAAAGCTGTTCATTTCCTATGGACAGCATTGGAAGGGCCTGACCATTTGGACAGGCCATGTTTATGTATTTATTCGAAATTGATGGAGTAGACCCGGATGTGCGTCGGAGCTATCCGGATGTTGAGAGGGGTCCTTGAAAGATGGGAACCGCTGTTATGATTATGATGAAGCTGACCATTTCCTATGGACAACATTGGAAGGGCTTGGCCAATTGGAGCAGGCTGTCTTTATATCTGTTTTTGCAAGGACCACACCCTTAACCTATAACCTAAACCTATTCTCAAATCCCCAAAACGTATAACTACAACCTAAACTTATAACTTAAACCTATAAACTATAACCTAAACCTATAACCTAAACTCAATTCTCTAAACTTTAACCTACAACCTAACCTAAACCTATACTTATTCCCTAAATCTATTCTCATATCCCAAAACCTATAACCTAAACCATACCCTAAACCTATAACCTATAACCTGAACCTATAACCTAAACTCAATTCTCTAAACCTTAACCTATAACCTAACCTTTACCTATACTTATAACCTAAACCTATTCTCAAATCCCAAAACCTATAACCTAAACCGATAGCCTATAACCTACAACCTGAACTTATAACCTAAACTCAATTCCCTAAACCTTAACCTATAACCTAACCTAAACCTATACTTATAACCTAAACCTATTCTCAAATCCTAAAACCTATAACTATAACCTAAACCTTAACCAAAAACCTATAACCTAACCTAAACCTAAACCTATAACCTATAACTATAACCTTAACCTTAACATATAACCTTAACCTAAATGTAAACCTAAACCTAAACCTATAACCTAAACCTATTCTCAAATCCCTAAACCTAAACCTAAACCTTAATGTATTCTCAAATCCCTAAACCTAAACCTACACCTAATCCTAATCTAAACTCCCTAACCTAAACCTAAACCTAAACTTGATAACCCAAACCTAAACCCAATCCCGAACCCAAACCTAATTTCCTAAACCTAAACCTTAACCTATTCTCAATTCCCTAAACCCATTGCTTATAACCTAAACCGAAACCTAAACCTATACCTTAACCTAAACCTATAACCTATAACCTAAACATAAACCTAAAACCTAAATGTATTCTCAAATCCTTAAACCTAAACCTATACCTAATCCTAATCTAAACTCCCTAACCTAAACCTAAACCTAAACCTAAACTTGATAACCCAAACCCAAACCCAATCCCGAACCCGAACCCAATTTCCTAAACCTAAACCTTAACCTATTCTCAATTCCCTAAACCTATAGCTTATAACCTAAACCTAAACCTAAACCTTAACCTTAACCTAAACCTAAACCTAAACCTTAACCTAAACCTATAACCTATAGCTTAACCTAAACCTAAACCTAAACCTGTAACATATAACCTAAACCTAAACCTAAAACCTAAATGTATTCTCAAATCCTTAAACCTAAACCTACACCTAATCCTAATCTCAACTCCCTAACCTAAACCTAAACTTAAACTTGAAAACCCAAACCTAAACCCGATCCTAAACCCGAACTCGATTTTCTAAACCTAAACCTTAACCTATTCTCAATTCCCTAAACCTATTGCTTATAACCAAAACTAAAATCTAAACCTATACCTTAACCTAAACCTAAACCTAAACCTATAACCTATAACCTAAACATAAACCTATAACCTAAATTTATTCTCAAATCCCTAAACATAAACATACACATAATCCTAATCTCAACTCCATAACCTAAACCTAAACCTAAACACCTAAACATGAACACTAAAACCAAAACCCGATCCCGAACCTGAACCCGATTTCCTAAACCTAAACCTTAACCTATTCTTAATTCCCTAAACCTAAGCCTAAACCTAAACCTAAACCTAAACCTAAACCTGTAACCTGTAACATAAACCTAAACCTAAAACCTAAATGTATTCTCAAATCCCTAAACCTAAACCTACACTTAATCCTAATCTCAACTCCCTAACCTAAACCTAAACCTAAACTTGAAAACTCAAACTTAAACCCGATCCCGAACCCGAACCCGATTTCCTAAACCTAAACCTTAATGTATTCACAAATCCCTAGACCTAAACCTACACCTAATCCTAATCTCAACTCCCTAACCTAAACCTAAACCTAAACTTGAAAATCAAAACCTAAACCAGATCCCGAACCCGAACCCGATTTCCTAAACCTAAACCTTAACCTATTCTCAATTCCCTAAAACTATATCTTATAACCTAAACCTAAACCTAAACCTAAACCTAAACCTGTAACCTAAACCTAAAACCTAAATGTAGTCTCAAATCTCTAAACCTAAATCTACACCTAATCCTAATCTCAACTCCCTAACTTAAACCTAAACCTAAACTTGAAAACTAAAACCTAAACCTAAACCTGAACCCGAACCCGATTTCCTAAACCTAAACCTTAACCTATTCTCAATTCCCTAAACCTATAGCTTATAACCTAAACCGAAACCTAAACCTATACCTAAACCTAAACCTAAACCTAAACCTATAACCTATAACCTAAACATAAACCTAAAACCTAAATGTATACTCAAATTCCTAAACCTAAACCAACACCTAATCCTAATCTCAACTCCCTAACCTAAACCTAAACCTAAACTTGATAACCCAAACCTAAACCCGATCCTGAACCCGAACTCGATTTCTTAAACCTAAACCTTAACTTATTCTCAATTCCCTAAACCTTAATCTATTCTCAATTCCCTAAACCTATAGCTTATAACCTAAACCTAAACCTTAACCTAACCCTAAACCTAAACCTAAACCTAAACCTATAACCTAAACCTAAAACCTAAATGTATTCTCAAATCCCAAAACCTAAACCAACACCTAATCCTAATCTCAACTCCTTAACCTAAACCTAAACCTAAACTTGAAAACCAAAACCTAAACCCGATCCTGAACCCGAACCCGATTTCCTAAACCTAAACCTTAACATATTCCCAATTCCCTAAACCTTAACCTATAACCTAACCTAAACCTAAATCCATAACCTAAACCTAAACCTAAAACCTAAGTGTATTCTCAAATCCTTAAACCTAAACCTATAACTAATCCTAATCTCAACTCCCTAACCTAAACCTAAACCTAAACTTGAAAACCAAAACCTAAACCCGATCCCGAACCCAAACCCGATTTCGTAAACCTAAACCTTAACCTATTCTCAATTCCCTAAACCTATAGCTTATAACCTAAACCGAAACCTAAACCTATACCTAAACTTAAACCTAAACCTAAACCTATAACCTATAACTTAAACATAAACCAAAAACCTAAACGTATTCTCAAATTCCTAAACCTAAACCTACACCTAATCCTAATCTCAACTCCCTAACCTAAACCTAAACCTAAACTTGATAACCCAAACCTAAACCCGATCCTGAACCCGAACCCGATTTCCTAAACCTAAACCTTAACCTATTCTCAATTCCCAAAACTTAACCTATAACCTAACCTTAACCTAAATCTATAACTTAAACCTAAACCTAAAACCTAAGTGTATTCTCAAATCTTTAAACCTAAACCTACACCTAATCCTATCTCAACTCCTTAACCTAAACTTAAACCTAAATTTGAAAACCCAAATCTAAACCTGATCCCGAACCCGAACCCGATTTCCTAAACCTAAACATTAACCTATTCTCAATTCCCCAAACCTATATCTTATAACCTAAACCTAAACCTAAACCATCACCTAAACCTAAACCTAAACCTAAACCTGTAACCTATAACCTAAACCTAAACCTAAAACCTAAATGTATTCTCAAATCCCTAAACCTAAACCTACACCTAATCCTAATCTCAACTCCCTAACCTAAACCTAAACCCAATCTCGAACCCGAACCGATTTCCTAAACCTAAACCTTAACCTGTTCTCAATTACCTAAACCTATAGCTTATAACCGAAACCGAAACCTAAACCTAAACCTAAGCCTAAACCTATAACCTATAAGCTAAACAAAGACCTAAACCATAAATGTATTCTCAAATCCCTAAACCTAAACCTACACCTAATCTTAATCTCAACTTCCTAACCTAAACCTAAACCTTAATTTGAAAACCCAAACCTAAACCCAATCCTGAACCCAAACCCGATTTCCTAAACCTAAAGCTTAACCTATTCTCAATTCCCTAAACCTTAACCTATAACCTAACTTATACCTAAATCTATAACCTAAACCTAAACCTAAAACCTAAGTGTATTCTTAAATCATTAAACCTAAACCTACACCTAATCCTAATCTCAATTCCCTAACCTAAACCTAAACCTAAACTTGAAAACCCAAACCTAAACCCAATCCTGAACCCGAACCCGATTTTCTAAACCTAAACATTAACCTATTCTCAATTCCCTAAACCTATATCTTATAACTTAAACCTAAACCTAAACCTAAACCTATAACCTTAACCTAAACCTAAACCTAAACCTGTAACCTATAACCTAAACCTAAACCTAAAACCTAAATCTAAACTTTAAACCTAAACCTAACCTAATTAATCTCAATCCCAACCTAAACCTAAACTTAAACTTAAAACCTAAACCTAAACCCTTAACCAATTCCTAAACTTAAACCTAACCTTTTCCTAAATCCTATAACCATTCTTATAACCTAAACCTAAGCCTAAACCTAAACCTTAACCTTAACCTAAACCTAAACCTAAACCTGTAACCTATAACCTAAACCTAAACCTAAAACCTAAATGTATTATGAAATCCCTAAACCTAAACCTACACCTAATCCTAATCTTAACTCCTTAACCTAAACCTAAACCTAAGCCCAATCCCAAACCCCAACCCGATTTCCTAAACCTAAACCTTAACCTATTCTCAATTCCCTAAACCTATAGCTTATAACCTAAACCGAAACCTAAACCTATACCTAAACTTAAACCTAAACCTAAACCTATAACCTATAACTTAAACATAAACCAAAAACCTAAACGTATTCTCAAATTCCTAAACCTAAACCTACACCTAATCCTAATCTCAACTCCCTAACCTAAACCTAAACCTAAACTTAATAACCCAAACCTAAACCCGATCCTGAACCCGAACCCGATTTCCTAAACCTAAACCTTAACCTATTCTCAATTCCCTAAACCTTAACCTATAACCTAACCTTAACCTAAATCTATAACTTAAACCTAAACCTAAAACCTAAGTGTATTCTCAAATCCTTAAACCTAAACCTACACCTAATCCTATCTCAACTCCTTAACCTAAACTTAAACCTAAATTTGAAAACCCAAACCTAAACCTGATCCCGAACCTGAACCCGATTTCCTAAACCTAAACATTAACCTATTCTCAATTCCCCAAACCTATATCTTATAACCTAAACCTAAACCTAAACCATCACCTAAACCTAAACCTGTAACCTATAACCTAAACCTAAACCTAAAACCTAAATGTATTCTCAAATCCCTAAACCTAAACCTACACCTAATCTTAATCTCAACTCCCTAACCTAAACCTAAACCCGATCTCGAACCCGAACCCGATTTCCTAAACCTAAACCTTAACCTGTTCTTAATTCCCTAAACCTATGGCTTATAACCGAAACCGAAACCTAAACCTAAACCTAAACCTAAACCTAAGCCTAAACCTATAACCTATAAGCTAAACAATGACCTAAACCGTAAATGTATTCTCAAATCCCTAAACCTAAACCTACACCTAATCTTAATCTCAACTTCCTAACCTAAACCTAAACCTTAATTTGAAAACCCAAACCTAAACCCGATCCTGAACCCAAACCCGATTTCCTAAACCTAAACCTTAACCTATTCTCAATTCCCTAAACCTTAACCTATAACCTAACCTATACCTAAATCTATAACCTAAACCTAAACCTAAAACCTAAGTGTATTCTTAAATCATTAAACCTAAACCTACACCTAATCCTAATCTCAATTCCCTAACCTAAACCTAAACCTAAACTTGAAAACCCAAACATAAACCCAATCCCGAACCCGAACCCGATTTTCTAAACCTAAACATTAACCTATTCTCAATTCCCTAAACCTATAGCTTATAACTAAACCTAAACCTAAACCTAACAAAAACATCAACAACAACAACTACCAACCAACAAAGATAAAGAGAGTGAGAAATTCTAATCCCTAAACCTAACTTATAACTAACCCTAAACCTAAACCTAAACCTTAACCTTAACTAACCTAAACCTAAACCCACGACCCATTTCCTAAACTTAAACCTAAAACCTATTGTATTTCAAATTTTAAACCTAAACCTACACCTAACAAACTTAACTCCCTAACCTAAACCTAAACTTAAACCTAAAACCTAAACCTAAACCCTTAACCCGATTTTTTAAACTTAAACCTTAACCTTTTCCCAATTCCCTAAACCTTAACTTTAACCTAAACCTAACCTAAACCAAACCTAACCTAACCTACCTAAACCTAAACCTTAACCTATACCAAACCTAAACCTAAACCTAATTTATAAACCCTAAACCTAACCTAACCTTAACCTAACCTAACCTTAACCTAACCTAAACCTAACCCAACCCAAACCCCAACCCATTTCCTAAACCTAAACCTTAACCTATTCTAATTTCCCTACCCTTAACCTAAACCAAACCTAAACCTATACTAAACTAAACCTAAACCACCTAAACCTAAACCTAACATAAACCAAAAACCTAAACGTATTCTCAAATTCCTAAACCTAAACCTACACCTAATCCTAATCTTAACTCCCTAACCTAAACCTAAACCTAAACTTGATAACCCAAACCTAAACCCGATCCTGAACCCGAACCCGATTTCCTAAACCTAAACCTTAACCTATTCTCAATTCCCTAAACCTTAACCTATAACCTAACCTTAACCTAAATCTATAACTTAAACCTAAACCTAAAACCTAAGTGTATTCTCAAATCCTTAAACCTAAACCTACACCTAATCTTATCTCAACTCCTTAACCTAAACTTAAACCTAAATTTGAAAACCCAAACCTAAACCTGATCCCGAACCTGAACTCGATTTCCTAAACCTAAACATTAACCTATTCTCAATTCCCCAAACCTATATCTTATAACCTAAACCTAAACCTAAACCATCACCTAAACCTAAACCTAAACCTAAACCTGTAACCTATAACCTAAACCTAAACCTAAAACCTAAATGTATTCTCAAATTCCTAAACCTAAACCTACACCTAATCCTAATCTCAACTCCCTAACCTAAACCTAAACCCGATCTCGAACCCAAACCCGATTTCCTAAACCTAAACCTTAACCTGTTCTTAATTCCCTAAACCTATGGCTTATAACCGAAACCGAAACCTAAACCTAAACCTAAACCTAAACCTAAGCCTAAACCTATAACCTATAAGCTAAACAAAGACCTAAACCATAAATGTATTCTCAAATCCCTAAACCTAAACCTACACCTAATCTTAATCTCAACTTCCTAACCTAAACCTAAACCTTAATTTGAAAACCCAAACCTAAACCCGATCCCGAACCCAAACCCGATTTCCTAAACCTAAACCTTAATCTATTCTCAATTCCCTAAACCTTAACCTATAACCTAACCTATACCTAAATCTATAACCTAAACCTAAACCTAAAACCTAAGTGTATTCTTAAATCATTAAACCTAAACCTACACCTAATCCTAATCTCAATTCCCTAACCTAAACCTAAACCTAAACTTGAAAACCCAAACCTAAACCCAATCCCGAACCCGAACCCGATTTTCTAAACCTAAACATTAACCTATTCTCAATTCCCTAAACCTATATCTTATAACCTAAACCTAAACCTAAACCTAAACCTATAACCTATAACCTTAACCTAAACCTAAACCTAAACCTGTAACCTATAACCTAAACCTAAACCTAAAACCTAAATGTATTCTCAAATCTTTAAACCTAAACCTACACCTAATCATAATCTCAACTCCCTAACCTAAACCTAAACTTAAACTTGAAAACCTAAACCTAAACCCGATTCTGAACCCGATTTCCTAAACTTAAACCTTAACCTTTTCTCAATTCCCTAAACCTATATCTTATAACCTAAACCTAAGCCTAAACCTAAACCTTAACCTTAACCTAAACCTAAACCTAAACCTGTAACCTATATCCTAAACCTAAACCTAAAACCTAAATGTATTCTGAAATCCCTAAACCTAAACCTACACCTAATCCTAATCTTAACTCCTTAACCTAAACCTAAACCTAAGCCCGATCCCAAACCCCAACCCGATTTCCTAAACCTAAACCTTAACCTATTCTCAATTCCCTAAACCTATAGCTTATAACCTAAACCTAAACCTAAACCTAAACCTAAACTTGTAACCTAAACCTAAAACCTAAATGTATTCTAAAATCCCTAAACCTACACCTAATCCTAATCTCAACTCCCTAACCTAAACCTAAACCCGATCTCGAACTCGAACCCAATTTCCTAAACCTAAACCTCAACCTATTCTCAATTCCCTAAACCTATACCTTAACCTAAACCTAAACCTAAACCTATATCATATAACCTAAACATAAACCTAAAACTTAAATGTATCCTCAAATCCCTAAACCTAACCCTACACCTAATCCTAATCTCAACTCCCTAACCTAAACCTAAACCTAAACTTGAAAACCCAAACCTAAACCCGATCCCGAACCCGAACACGATTTCTTAAACCTAAACCTAAATGTATTCTTAAATCCCTAAACCTAAACCAACACCTAATCCTAATCTCAACTCCCTAACCTAAACCTAAACTTAAACTTGAAAACCCAAACCAAAATCCGATCCTGAACCCAAACCCGATTTCCTAATCCCAAGCCTATAGCTTATAACCTAAACCTAAACCTAAACCTATAAGGTATAACCTTAACCTAAACCTAAACCTAAACCTGTAACCTATAACCTAAACTTAAACCTAAAACCTAAATATATTCTCAAATCCCTAAACCTAAAGCTACACCTAATCCTAATCTCAACTCCCTAACCTAAACCTAAACTTGAAAATCCAAACCTAAACCCGATCTCGAACCCGAACCCGATTTCATAAACCTAAACCTTAACCTATTCTCAATTCCCTAAACCTATAGCTTATAACCTATACCTAAACCTAAACCTAAACCTCTAACATATAACCTAAACCTAAACCTAAAACCTAATATATTCTCAAATCCCTAAACCTAAACCTACACCTAATCCTAATCTCAACTCCCTAACCTAAACCTAAACCTAAACTTGAAAATCTAAACCTAAACCCGATCCCGAACCCAAACCCGATTTCCTAAACCTAAACCTTAACCTATTCTCAATTCCCTAAACTTATAGCTTATAACCTAAACCTAAACATAAACCTAAACTTAAACTTTAACCTAAACTAATAACCTATAACCTAAACCTAAACCTAAATCCTAAATGTATTCTCAAATCCCTAAACCTAAACCTACACTTAATCCTAATCTCAACTCCTTAACCTAAACCTAAACCTAAACCTATAACCTATAACCCAAACCTAAACCTAAAACCTAAATGTATTCTCAAATCCCTAAACCTAAACCTACACCTAATCCTAATCTCAACTCCTTAACCTAAACCTAAACCTAAACGTGAAAACCCAAACCTAAACCCGATCTCGAACCCGAACCCGATTTCCTAAACTTAAACCTTAACCTATTCTCAATTCCCTAAACCTTAACCTATAACCTAACATAAACCTAAACCTATTACCTGCACTTATAACCTAAACCTATAACCTAAACATAAGCCTAAAACCTAAACCTTAACCTAAAATTGAAATGTATTCTCAAATCCCTAAACCTAAACCTACACCCAATCCTAATCTCAACTCCCTAACCTAAACCTAAACCTAAACTTGAAAACCCAAACCTAAACCCGATCCCTAACCCGAACCCGATTTCCTAAACCTAAACCTTAACCTATACCCTAACATAAACCTAAACCTATTACCTGCACTTATAACCTAAACTTATAACCTAAATATAAGCCTAAAACCTAAACCTAAACCTAAAATCGAAATGTATTTTCAAATCCTTGAACCTAAAGCTACACCTAATCCTAATCTTAACTCTCTAACCTAAACTTAAACCTAAACTTGATAACCCAAACCTAAACATGATCCCGAACTCGAACCCAATTTCCTAAACCTAAACCTTAACCTTAACTTATTCTCAATTTCCTAAAGTTAAACCTATATACTATAACCTATAACTAAAACCTAAACCTATAACCTAAACCTATAACCTAAGCCTAAACCTTAACCTAAACCTAAACCTAAACCAAAACCTATAACCTAAACCTTAACCTATAACCTATAACATATAACCTAAACTTATAACCTATAACCTAAAACCTAATCCTAAACTTAAACTTAAAACCTAAAACCTAACACCTAAAACCTAAAACCTAAACCTAAACCTATTTTAATGATCAGTTTTATTTTTAAAAAGTGCCCACTTTTTTGGAAGAAGTTTATGCAATTCTTCATGATTCTGAATTATAATGTTTGGTTGGTTTAATATTTTTTTTCAAGTGAAAGACACAAAAAGAAAATTGTTGCTGATTTTTTTTCTTTTTTTATTTATGATGTTAAACTTATATGTATTTATGTGTGGATGAATGTAATGTGGATAAGATTGCTTGTGTTTGGATGGATGTAGTTTATGTTTGGATGAATGTAGTTTATGTTAGATTTACGTAGTTTGGGTTTAGATGGATGTAGTTTATGTTTGGATGAATGTAGTTTATGTTGGATTTACGTAGTTTGGGTTTAGATGGATGTGAATGTGAATATGATGAAATATATTATATAACAGGTGTATATCAAGAAGAATACGATGATGTAACAGGTGTATATTGACCCTCTTATAAGGGACGGTCCATGACAGTCCTTTTTGGGGACGGTCCATGACCGTCTTTTAAAGGATGGTCTGTGGCCGTCCTTTGAAGGCCCATAAGAGAGTTCACGATAGTCCTTTTTAAGGATGTTCCATGACCGTCCTTTTAAAGGACGATCTATGTCCGTCTCATCAGATACGGTCTACGACAGTCTTTTTTAAGGACGGTCAATGGCCGTCCTTTAAAGGCTCATAAGAGACGGTCCAAGACCATCCTTTTTAAGGACGGTCCATGACCGTCCTTTTTTCATCAATAAAAATGACGATTTTCGATCATCCTTTAAGTAATATGACACGTCAAAATTTGACGTACCTTGCGACGGTCCATGACCGTCCTTTTTGGTCATTTGAGACGGTTTTGGACTGTCCTTTTTTCACAATTTTGGCGTAGTGATTACACAATTCGAAAGGCATGACAAGCCATTCGAACAACCCTTGACACGTCTTAAACGCCGTCTTCCAAGTGTCTTCTTCTTGAATCCACACTTGGTGATACCCAGATTTGAGATCTAGCTTCGTGAACACTGTTGCATGTTTTAACTGATCCAATAGCTCATCAATTCGAGTTAAAGGGTACCTGTTTTTTATTGTAATTTTGTTGAGCGCCCGGTAGTCTATACACATATGCCAACCGCCATCTTTCATTGGCACTAAGACAATGGGGGATCCGTAACGTGAGCTGCTAGGTTTGATGACTCCGGAATCCAACAATTCTGTCACTTGCTTCTTGATCTCGTCATTTTCCATCACTTAATTTTGATACATGACTACATTCGGCAGTGTGGAATCTGAAATCAGATGGATTTCGTGGTCAACGCCCGTTTTGGGGGTAAGCCTTTAGACTCAGCGAATAGACTAGAAAAACTCTCGATCAGTTCTGTTAATTGGGCAACTTGTGGTGCAGGTGGGGTTAAGACTGTAGCACCGGCTTCAGAAGATCTAACCATTAACAGTACAAATTTTTCACAGGCGTTCACCATCCTTTTGGCTTGACAGGCAGTCACTATATCCACTCTTGAGTCAGTTTTGTCCTTGTGGATGATGAACTTCTTCCCATCTTTGGCAAACTCATACTTCTGTGCACTTCTATAGTAAATTGCGTTCCTCTCCCATTGATACGGACTCCCAAAAATCACCTGGCAGATGTCAAGAGGAACCACCTCACTGGTTACCTCATCAATATATTGATTAGTAATTGCAAACCAAAATGTACATTGCCTATCAATCTTCAGCTCCATATCTTTCTGAATCCACCCCAATGGTTAAGGCTTGTGGTGTGGTGTCGTGGCCAATCTCAATTTCTGTACCAAACTGGCGGAAATCAAGTTCTTCTGACTGTCAGTATCCACGATAGCCCCAATGACCTCCTGCTTAATCTAGATTCACAGATTAAAGAGCTCCTCCTTCTCGTCGGTTGGGGTAGGTGAACTAGAGCCTGTCTCCTTCGACATTGCCATCAAAGACAGACTCTTGTCCGCCTCCTTAACCAGTCCAAGTTTGATCTGGTCACTTGTTGTGGTGACTGTCATCGTGCGTTTCCCCTTCTCATCTTTCTTCCATTTTGCGGGAAACAATTCTGGGTGTAGTTTCCAGCACTTCCCCTTTTCATGCCTTGAAATCTTACAATGATCACAATATTTGTTAGATTTAGAGGAAGAGGAAGAATTATCGGGAGATTGCTTCTTGCTAGGCTTGCTAGTCTCTTTTTTCTTTCCATTGCCAGTGGTTCGCGCCATGTCAGTTTGATTCTTTCTTTTGATCGCCAAAGCAATACGGCTTGCCTGCAAGATGTTCATGGTCTAGTATAAGCGCATCTCACCCTGGATTGAATGGTGCAAACCAGCCATGAATTTAGTGAAGACCTCCTCATTGTCAAGAGCAATTCCCAGGGCCACCGCCAGCCTTCGGAATTTTGTAGTATACTCCTGTACTGTTGTTCATGCCTTTGCTGAAGGTTGTGCCAATGAGCCCATCGATCTTGCGGATAGCCCATCAGGTAGAATTCTTGACGAAGGAGTTGTGTAAATGCCTTCCAAGTGATTTCTTGCTCAGACCCATTTTACAAATACGCATTCCACCATGTTAGTGCGTGATTAGTCAATTTCAGAAGAGCAAATGAAACCTTCTCTGCACTACTAAACCCATAGAGGGTGAAGTAAGTCTCGAGCTTATCAATCCAGGAATCCAATTTTTCTGCATCAACTATGCCATTGAAAGTTTTCACCCTAGCTTCAACTTTGAAAGGACGAAGTTTTCCTTCTGCAAGTGAGATAACGCTGGCATCATCTCGTTCAACATTATCATCTTCACCATTCAGGTCAAAATTCTTCTTGAATTTGTCTGACTCATTGGTCAGCGGAGCCCGAGGAGTGGATTTTTGTTCATCGGTCATTCCCTTCTTAGTTGATGTAGATGGCTGAGCTTGAATCCAGGAGAGAACTGCTCCCAGTTGTTTTGTTAATCTATCGACCTTTGTAGCAAGTTTTGTGTTTTCTGCAGTGACTTCTTCGTCTGCTGACATTACTATCTTGCCTGGTTGTTTTCTATGAACTCTCAAAACGGACAAAGACTCTCATGTTCTTTGATACCCAGACTTAGTCAGTACCATACATACAGACTCAACGCACTATTTTTGATTGTGCCAAACTTGGCTCTGATACCAAAACTTGATCTAAAACAAAACCCAATAATATAACACTATGAATTTGAAAGATCAATGACAGATAAGTAAAATGAGAGAACTTGGGAATTTGGGAAATGTTCGACTACTTCTCATTAGTAATTGAATACAAACAGAAATCCTCAAATATTACAATCACTCTCCGTCTTTCTTTATATGCCCCCAAAACCCTGGTTTACTTGGTAGTGATCCCTTAATCTAAGGAACCATAACAGACTTCTCCACAAATCTCTCCATTCGTGGGCTTCTCCTACAACTTAGGAGTTAGTTGTCATGCTCTCCACCACGTCCCATGTAGTAGGCTTCTTCAATCCAGAACAAATTAGCAACGTGAAAAAAAAATGTAATTAGGATCGTCCTGGATCACATATGCCCTTAGTCAATGAAAAAAAGAAGTTACTTTTGTTGATAGTATCAGTTCACAAAATGTAACTGGGATTAAAGTAAAGCCTAAAGTTGGAGACAATCATCGTGCGTTTGAAAATCCGTTAGATAAAGCAGGAAAGAAAAGATCTCGAATTGAATTTATTCAACCATAAGTAAATCAAGAGAGATAGGAAAATGCCTAAGCACCAAACATCATGCACTCTCAATATTTTAAATTTTGTAATTCTTTTTTTTTTTTTTTTCTATATTAGGGGTTGTATATTCGGATGGGCCGTCCTCTTGGATTACCAACTGGAACTTGTATGATGATGGGCTACACTCTTGGCCCTAGTGAATCCATCTATACCGTATGCTTAAAATCGATATCAATTTCCTGATTTCATCGTGTTTCAACAAAACCTTTCTATCATTGGATCTCAGATTAAAGTGAAATTTACTTTAATAGATTTAAAATAATAATTATGACATTCTTATAACTTGTTCTTATTTAAGTTGTCATTATTGTGTTTTTGTGTATTAGATTTCTTATGTATATGGAGCTACCTATCATTTCCATCTAATAACCACCGATCACCATCTATGTTCCAATAATTTTAGATGAAGTATTGAATTTGAGAAATACTCGCATTTATCTTTTCTAGTACTTTTTGATCATTGACCATTCTCTTTTTATACCAAAGAATGTTCTTGTTTACATTTTTGTAATTTTTTCTTTCTTATATATGAGTGAATTTCCTCTTCTTTTTTTTTTTTTTTTCTTTTTTAATCATGAAGCTAGTTTACGCCAAACAAAAGGCTTAGTTGAAATTTATGGATGTGAAGAAGTTTTTGTTGTAATTTTTTGGGGGTAAGCTAGAGCTTTTTTTCAAGTTCAAATCATTTTTCAATAAAATAAAATAAAATAATCACAACAATATTCAATGTCAAGAGATTTAAGGGTGTTTGGAGCATGGTATTAGATGGAATTAGCTGGGATGGAATTGCATTTGGTCTCGTCCAAATTCGCCGTTTGGGAAGGTTGGGATCACATGGGATGGAATTGCATTTGGTCCCGTGAAACTGCATTTGGTCCATGTGGGATTTTCATGGATTTTAAAATCTACTACACATGTGGACCTTGCATTGATGCATGTGTTTATCCATGCCGTCCATCCATGCACACCATTTACATGTGACATTCTAGTTATATATATATATATATAAGAGACAAACATCCTTTGTGAATTTGGTTACCATGTAAAATTACGCTGGCTAAAATACCGTGAAATTTCCAAACATGCAATCATTACCCAATAATATTGTTAATCCCATCTAATACAATTCAATACCATTTAATCCCACCTACCAAACACGCCCTTAGCACCCGAATTGTAGCTTTTACATAAACATACATTCGGCCACTGCCAAATATTCAATAGTAGGACCACATGATATTAAACCGACAGCATGGCATCGAACGTTTAAGGCATTTTATAATAATGTGGGCTTTAAATAGGAGAATACTGATCCTAGCTGCAAATAAAGATAGCTTGTTTCCATGTATTGTGTATTGTGATTGGTCCACGTCATTATTTACATTATCTAATTACTACATTAAATGCAATTTACGATGATGTGTACAATCACATTACACTAAATTTCAACATTTAAAATGAATTATATTAACGCCATCTGTACAAAAAAAAACATAAGGCTTTTTTATATTTTGTTATTTCCTTCGCTGGGATGTACGGAAGGAGAGAAAAGAAGGGTACGGAGACGGGTGAGTAAAGAAGAGAGAGAGAAAGAGTGGTATAGCCAGGGACAGAATTCCGTTCGCTCGCTGCTACAGAGTTCGATGCTCACCCAAACGCCTTTCTGCCCTTTTCTTTCCGTGCGTTTGTCAGGACCACCGAGCGTTCCCTCCGCCGGTCAGCTCTCGTCTCCATGCGCACCATTCCCTCTCTGTCCTTCGCAAACGACAAAAGCTATTTTCGCATTTCCTTCCCCCTGAATAGACATTGCCTGGTGTTGCTATTTACGACGACAGCCTTGTTTAAGTGCATTGGCCGCGTGTGCTACACATGTTCGTTATGTGGGGTCCACCGCGTTGTCTGTGAGAAATCCACTCCGTGCATCAGTTTAGAAAGCTAAGAATAGGACAGAGTCCGTAAGTTTAAGTAGATCCAAAACTCAGGTGGGCACACAGAAAGAAACACGAAAAATGAAAACGCCTACAATTTAAATTTATATGATGACAGCGCAACTTGGGTGAGACGCCGGAACAGCGACGTGGGTGAGATTCTGACCGTGGGGGCACACCTCTATGTATGCATTGAATATCCCCACCATGGGAAACAGTGGTTAATGACCATTGAAATCCTTTTATTATAGACGCCGATCTATTTTTCCCCATCTATTTTTCCAGCTTATTATAGACGCCGATCTAAAAAATGAAGCATATACAAATTTCATGTGGACCACACCATGGGAAACAGTGGTTAATGACCATTGAAATCCTTTTATGGGCCACAAAGGTATCACAGCAAGCTGACATTTGTTTTGTTTTGTTTTGCTTTTTAATTTAATTTAATTTTTTTTTTCTTACGTCCAAATCTGCACAACCTTACAATAAGCTGGATGGTCAATAAACTTTACAACGGATAATGAGAAGCTTTTAATGATCGATGTTGTGGGTAAAAATGGTCTGACCACCTATGGCGTTAGCTTGGACTCACAAGCACATCCATCTGAACCAAAGGACTCTTGAGCAATCGTCTCTAATCATTCTCGAGAGAGGATAAGCATAACACTCCCGAGCATAGTCCTAAGTATCGTGTATTTTCAAGCTTTGACCAAGTTTATCTGTACATCTCTAACAACCATTCGGATATATATGATCAGAAGATGACCAGAAGACTAATCGGCTCGGCAAGATCAAAGGAATGGTCTATCAAGAACGACAAGTATTGCTGATGAGATGGGTCTGCTTCCTATGTTCGGAGCCTAGACAGATCGAGATACGCGAAAAGTTGATCAGTGACGATCAATGTAGAAACTCATTCCAAGCTGAGCACAAAGACCTGCTCGATTAATCGATGGCTTATCTTGGCTTCATCCTTCGAGGGTTCAACTAAGGTCGGCCTCGACCACTCATTGCTTGATTTTAGGGTCAACTATGTCAACACTTATCACTTACATAAATCCTACGTAACGGTCGATAAACTCGCGCAAAGATTGCCCCTAATATCACGAACCGTTTCTAACCCACCTACATTATAAATAAGGGTCTCATCTACATGTAAGGTACACAAAATCTCTCACCCAAAACCTCTCAATACTATCAGACCTAGATTCCTAGCCTGACTTTGGCATTGGAGGGTCTCTTGTTCTAATCGGGGTCTCCTTTGTCTTCTTCCTGTGCAAGTACTCAAAGGTCTAACAAGGGTAGAGTAGATTTTTACATCAACAGTTGATATTCAATGACCACTTTTTCCGTGATGTGGTCCACTTGAAACTTGTATTAACATCTAATCCAGCCTGTTTGGCCGGCTGGATTAGATGGTCTTAGGTGGTATGGAACTGAGTTGCTCACTACGTAGTCCGCTTCCCATTTTTTAGGTTTACAACCTAAAATGATATTCAAAATGAATGGACAGTGTGGATAAAATCCACACATCACGGTGGCCCCAGCCGGTCCTGGACAGGCCGGGGTAGTACCCAAACCGCATTCCTATGATGCTTATATGCCATTCAAACCGTTCAAAATTAAAAACACCCATTCGCGCCCCGGAAAAGTTTTAAAGGTGAGCGTTCAACCCTTAAGTGTTCCTGTTGCTAATGGACGGAGTGGATTTCTTACCGACATCGTGGTGGACCCCACATGCAATTCGCGTCCAACATATCAGGCCATGGCAGGAGACGTGCTTGCTTACCACGCGTGGATGAGGCAAACGGATGGTTGGAAGATGACCAAGGTCCTATGTTCACCGTACATTTGTGGCCCAATTGATAGTGGACCGCCCCAGCATGTCATGTCAGTGTGGTCCACCTGATGAATGGCTCTAATCTCTTCTTCAATCTATACTCGCGAGGATGGCTTGATAATTTCTCATGGGGATCCTGGCATATCGTGGAGGCGCCCGGCCGAGTAACGCTGGAAGAACAAAATGGAATTTTGAAAAGAAGTGACATCATCAACAGTAAAAGAGAATCCATCCAGTCGGAGTGCAGCAATTGCATTTGAATTACGTTGGGATTCCCGCCTACCTTTTAGACCGGATAGACCTACTTTTGCATGTACGTACTCTGAGCACGCAGAGAAACGTAAAAATAAAATAAAATAAAATATAGAAATAAAATAAATCTGTATGCAAGAGCCACAAGAAGTGTTGGGAATCCAAATGCAAGTTCAAATAAGACTTTTAGATCGATTATTACAGTTGGGTCAGTGAAAAAGGGCCACCCTATTGTGTGACCCGTACCACTGTGATGTGCGTGTGACATTCCCTCGGTCTATAATTTGTGACAGCTGTTTGTAACTTGTGATAGCTCGTATTAGGACGTAAGACTAAAAATAAGTTTAATCAAAATCTCAGGTGTACCACACGACATCTAAAGAGCAAATTGAAGACACCTACTATTGAACCCTTCTTTACGCCCACTGAAGTTTTTTAATCAAGCTGACAGTTGATTTTTCTGTTCATCCTGTGGGGACTCACCTGATGACCGAGTTGGATGTGATGGCATATAAATATTAGGGCGGATGCTAGGAAATTATTAGTGGTAGGTGTCATCATCTCTACTATTCCTTCTCATGTGGCCTACTTGAGTTTCGTACGTGACTTATGTTCTTAAGTCATTTTTTAACAAGCTAGCAAGGATTGCCTTGGGCATACCAAAGTAGCTTGGGACTCCCTACAATATGTAGGTAGGAAATTTGCATCCCACACCAGCCTCCATGGTTTCTCTATCATGCTTGTCCTTGCACCCTGTTATATTCGATCATGGTGACAAATACAGCTATAAAATATTAAATAATATCTTACAAGTTTGATCAAAATATAATGTCGCCAGATTCTTAGAATATTGTCAGGGTTTTTTTTTTTTTTTTTTTTTTTTTTTTTTTTGATTTTCTTATCAGGATTTTAGTAGAAAAGTTATTTAATAGTTAAATCAAGAGATTTTTGGGCTTCTATACAAAATTATATTTTCTTAGATTTTGACTTTGAAAATTACTTTTTAGGCTTTTATACAATGACACACACACACACACACACACATATTGTGATTTTGATTATGAAAATTATTTTTTTAATGTATATTTGATTAGCCACTTAATTAATTTAATAATAATAATTATTATTATTATTATTATTATTTGCGGTGTGAAGCCCCTTTTTCTTATAGTAATTCCTATGTCTACAAACTCACAAAAAGCCCTAAAAAATCAAGATCTCCCAATTGTTAGAAGGTTTGTTAATTGCAGACAAGACTAGAGCTGTACACCTCCACAATGCTATTATGGCATATAGACCAGAGATCAAATTTAGAAATAAATAGGTTCATTAAACTTCAACTAAGTGTTTTAGGGCCATACATTCATTTTGCAAATTGTCAAACAATGGCATTTTTATAGAGGTGCGTTTCTAATGTATGGATTGGATCTCAGATCTAGATGCCATGAAAGCAAATATGTGGTATCTGCATTAGTTGGATTGTCTATAGAGGTCGACTTTCCTATCACCCTCATTTGAGTGTTGCGGAGATGAGAGACGAGGCATGAAGATTTACGTGGTTTGATAATTTGCCTACATCACAAGGCAACAACACATAATTTTCTTTTTTAGTAAAACTATAGAATTTGGAAATATAAGGCTTCTCTCTCTCTCTCTCTCTCTCTCTCTCTCTCTCTCTCTCTCTCTTCCACTATATAATGAATTTCTTATCTAGAAATTTATGAAAGATGCACATCTTTCTCTATATGTATTCCCCCACACACAATAAAGAACACATGTTTAAAGATGAAGAGTACTAGACTTCATGTGAAGACATGAGAGAGAGAGAGAGAGAGAGAGAGAGAGTAAGGAGTCATGAAAAAGCATCACTATTTTAACATTCTTTCACTTTAAGACTAGTTTCTTTGTAATGCGAAAACAATACCAATAAAACCTACCTAAATGTCACCAATCACAAAATAACAATAAGTCCAAGAGAAGTCCCGCACTAAATAAATTTCTTCCTTATAATTGGCTTTGTCAGCATATCTTCTGCATTTGTCACAAACAAAGTGATATTGAACATCTATGTGCTTGTTCAAAGCATGAAATAGTGACTTTTTGGCCAGGTGTAATGTGTTGATTGTCATAGTGAATCATAATTACTTTATTCTTGAATTTTAATTCTTCTAGCATTCCTCTCAACCAAATATGTAAGCCCTAAAAATCGACTCTAATGTACATAGTATGAAATATGAGTTCCATGATGTTAAAAAATGTACTTAAGGTATAACTCATCCTACCTTTCATATATCATATGTATTTACATTTACGAAGGTACCCAATTACAAGGATAACACCACCCACACTAAAATTCTTATTCAATTCAAGCACAAAAGTGTTCAACTAACTATTTAAGTTTATTGCTCACTAAAAAGGGAGCTTATTACAATAATTATCAAATTATTTCAAATCTATGATATAAGAAATAAAATAAAGATAAACTAGATGCATCTGGTGATATCAGCCCAAATTACTCATAATAATCATCCATAAAGAGCTCATTGCTTATCTCTTTCACTTATATGTCACTTGCACTATTTATATGATTTGAAATGGTCAATGCCATACTCATAGTGATAGTTTTTCCTCGAGATTAACAACAATTCAAGTAATTCATCATAGTAAAATAATATATGATTCTCGATACATCCGATATTCCATACTGCGAACTGTATCAATTATACACAAGCAACCTACACGAATGCATGCTTTTACACGTAAAACTTATAAACTAACATAATGAGTGTAGCACAACACACAAAGTGATCACTGCATAATGAAATAATTCATAAAGCTAGTATGCTCTACATCCCATAACTACGGAGAAAATGACGGCGTGTGCGACGCTATCATGGATTTATATAAAAGCCCTTAGATGACACTGCATATGTATTAATAGATTTATGTTACATGATTTATTCGTGGAGCGACTAATTGTGACATCCAAATTCCCAGAGTGATGTATCATAATAACGGAAATTATGTACATCAAAGTTTGACAGTTCATTGCCTATCTCTTTCACTTATATGTTACTTGCACTATTTATGTGATTTGAAATGGTCAATGCCATACTCATAGTGATAGTTTTTCCTCGAGATTAACAACAATTCAAGTAATTCATTATAGTAAAACAATATATGAGTCCCGATACATCCAGTATTCCATACTGCGAACTGTATCAATTATACACAAGCAACTTACACGAATGCATGCTTACACGTAAAACTTATAAACTAACATAATGAATGCAGCACAACACACAAAGTGATCACTGCATGATGAAATAATTCATAAAGCCGGCATGCTCTGCATCCCATAACTACGGAGAAAATGACGGCGTGTGTGACGCTACCATGGATTTATATAAAAGCCCTTAGATGACACTACATATGTATTAATAGATTTATGTTACATGATTTATTCGTGAAGCGACTAATTGTGACATCCAAATTCCCAGAGTGATGTATCATAATAACAAAAATGACGTACATCAAAGTTTGACACCACTGTCACTTAAAGGAATTATGTGCTGAACAAGTGGGTCACTACTGAGAGCGCATTACATATACGATGTATAAATAAGTCACTAAGCTGTGAGGCTTTAAACACATCACAAGCATTAATAATGAATTAAACCAAACCACAAGGGTTATAAAATCTAAAGACACGCCAAAGCCATAGAGAAATAAGAAGAGTAGTATAAGGCCAACTCAATAAAATGGAATAAAAGAAGAGTAGCATAAGTTGAATCAATACATAGAGTGGAAACACGCATCACTTTTAAAGTTAGCAAATGATAAGGTTTAGACCCATTATTCCTCATAAGTTCATCGAAAGTCCAATGATGTTTTTATGAAAAACCAATTTGAAATTTCAATAAAATAAACCCAAATAGTGTATGAAGTAATCTAAATACATTAGAGGCATTAAAAAACACATTAGTGCGATTTCAGATTAGACAATTCAACCCAATAGGTGCAAAATGTCCAAAAGTAGGTCCTACTATCTTAAGGTTTAAAATATAGAAGTTAAATCAGAGTATTATAAAAAACCTTTAAGGTTTGCCGCAAACCTAAACATCTGGATGCGCAAACTGCGCGTCATTTGTAGTTCGAACAAGCATAGTTTTGCAGAATAAGTGTAGTTTTCTGACCCATACCAAAAAATCTATCTTACATGATTAATATCACATATTAAACATAATTCCCGCGTAAAAAACTATTCATAACAAATCGATGAATTAATAACATGGTATGGACACTGGATCCCAGGTGGAATCAACTCACTTCCGTGGGTGCCTCTCTTGAGGGCTTCTGGGTGTTGTGGTTAAGAGGGTATTACGTTTGATTAGAGTTGCCACTATCTAATTACTTCGAATCTATAATCGGTTAGACCATATAGAAATCCTTCGAATTGAGAATTTAAAAATCCTTAGCCTCAAGATGACTCCTAAGTTTGCATTTCAGAGATTTTGAGTAAGGGACCATGGTTACAGAGAAGGAAGGTGTTAGGCACCCACTTTGCCCATATAAACGTTAGTCTTTACTTCACCAGATTTGATTAATTTAAGAAGAATAAGTTTAGTTCTCACGCACAAAGATGTAATG
This sequence comes from Magnolia sinica, assembly GCF_029962835.1. Lineage (NCBI taxonomy): Eukaryota > Viridiplantae > Streptophyta > Magnoliopsida > Magnoliales > Magnoliaceae > Magnolia > Magnolia sinica. Next base: position 76,627,085 of record NC_080579.1, on the reverse strand, counting down.
AATGTAATGATGATAATGGCTAATCAGTCCAAATTTTTGATGGCCAGGATCCAACTATGTCGGCAAGCGGTAGAGCATATGTTCGAATGGACCAAACGTTGAGTGTAATGTACATGGGATACTCAATACTGTGTTGATGCTTATGACAAAATAATGGCTAATCACATGAGTTTTTGGTGGGTAAGCTCTGATTATATAGGCAAGCTAAGGAGCATATGCCTGCCAATTAGATATAGAAAAAAAAGATGAAATGTGATGTAGTAACTGTGTATTTGAGGAGCATGGGGTTGAGTTGAGAATGAGTGTTGCACAATGCTAATGTCCAGAATTAGGTGAAACTAATAGAGATTTGAATGGTTGGATGGATGGTAGTATCGTAAAGGGTAAATCGAGTGGCTTGGATTAAGATTTAGGTGGCTCAGGAGATTTGAACTCTGGCTAGGCTAGGCTAGACCAGGGCTAGATTCTTTCTCTCACTCTCCTTGGTGGAGGGATGGAATGAGTAGATGGCTAAGGGATTTCCTAAGTCTCTAACTTTTATGGGATACTTGGATGATTGATGCTTAGAGAGCTTTTGAAAGGATGATGATTATGAGAATGGTAGAGTACAACCCTTTTTACTGGACAGGGGGGAGAGAGAGAGAGAGAGGAAGCTCTTACACATGTGAAGGAGGGAGAGACTTTTTACTAACCCCACACATGTGAGAAATGAAAAAGAATTTTCTAGGCACACATGTGCGAGAGAGGAAAATCTTTGAGCTAGCTGCCCACATGTGAGGGAGGGGTGTTTCTTTGGCATGGTTGAACATATGTGAGAGTGAGAGGTCATCTTTGTTTGCTGAATGCATGTGAGAGAGGGAGAGACTCATCCATTTGTTGACTACACGTGTTAGAAGATGAGATGGCCATGAGTTGCTGGTCACGTGAGATGGGTGAGGAAAGTCCTTTCCTGTAGAGGCTGAGTGAGTGGAAGAGCTACACGTGTGAGAGGCTCCTTTTGATTGTTGCAGTTGGTATGAGAGAGATATCCTCTCTTGATGCCTATACATGTGTCAAGGAGGGACGTCTTGAGTTGATCACGTGTGGGTGAGGGATGAGAGACTCCCTTGGATGCATGTTTGGGAGAGAGGCAACTCCTCTTGCCACAACCAGACACATGTGAGTGTTGTTGGAATATTTGGTTGAATTAAATAGACTACTAAAAAATAGAGAACCAAAAAATAAAATAAAACTTGAGAAGGAGGACTTATTAAATTAAGTTGAGGCATGAGGTGCGTCACTCGGCTTGAAATCGAATTTGCTTCCCTTAGACAGCGTCCCAAGTGCAACAGGTTTCCAGAGCAATCAACATCCAGGATACAACGACTATGACCCGGTCCCAGTGGTGCACTCACTGTATGTGAGCTTGAACTACTTGCAGTTTAACCCAAAAATGCTGAGTTGACTCAGCAACAAACTCAACAAAATTCTTAAGCCAGAACTAGAAGAACAGAGAGTTTTTAGAAGATGAGAATAAAATTAATTTTTCATACTTTGAAACTGGAACGGAAGTCCTTTTATAGACTTCGAAGTGCTGCATTAAGCACCCTTTAGAAAGAGTTAGGTTCGCTAGGTTTAAATCCAATAGGTGCGACCAACCGAACATTCCCGTCTTTCTGTTTTAAAATGAAAAGGCGCAAGTATGAGTACACTCTCACAAATAAAGTCCCGCGAGTACCCATACACACATACATGCAAGTACACTTGCACTCACACTCACACCCGTACCCACGCTCACACCCAACCCAGCCCAGCCTATCCCATCGCGTCGTGCATGCGCACGTGGATGCGGACACATACTTAGACTCGGCTCGGCTCGGCTTAGCGCGTGCGTGCGTGTGGTCAATGACATAAATCAGAGCTATTAGCATAACCCTCCCATAGGACCAAATTCACATGCCCCCTGAATGAGGCTCAAGCCCCAAGGTAAAAAGCCCATCTTATATATAAGAAGATTTTCTTTGAAAAATTTGATGCGGGACAAAACCCACAACCCAAAACATCAGAAATTTCAAATGTGGAGGGAAACCAAAATATTTGAAATCCAAATTTAAATATAAATTTTAAAATAAATACAACAATTCTCCATATGTTTCAAAATAAAAAGTCTTTTAGATTAAATCATAATAGTTGTGCAATGGTGCCGGTGTCACTATAGACTTGAACCAACATTAGAGTAAGCAAGATAGGTCTATAGGAATCAGGTGATACCATAATCTTGAACTTGAATCCTTTTAGTGTAAATCGCAAGTACATGCCACTCATACAACTCTTTCTCTGCAAGTGATTCTGCGGTTCGATGCTTTTTGGTCATATACCATTGCCCAGATTTCATGAGTGCTCTAGAAAATTTACTTAGATTCTTATAGGAAGCAGCCTCTACCTCCACACCCATATAGGTGAATTTCATTAAGTGTATGCAGTAATTGTATACACCACCAAATATATGACTATGAATCCATTAAGATTTTTAAAAAACTCATCCTTCTGCGTTGCTGCTCGTACTGTACACCATAGAAGGGGCTCATATATCTTAGTGCAATTGTCTACCTCATGTCTTGTTGTTTACTCATTGAACCTATCTCATGGGATCTCTACTTGTATATGTTAGGTTGCTGACACTAACAGCTCATATATTAGGCTTAGCCCTATTTCCTTCGATGTATTATTGACTAATCTTTTAGATAGTCTTTTAGTCAGAGGATTTGTCAAATTCTTTTCTGACCTCACAAAGTCAATAAATATGACTTCATCACGCAACATGTGTTTCACTATGTTGTGTCTGAGTCTAATATGTCTGCTCTTTCCATTATATATTTTACTCTTTACTTTTGCTATAGCTACTTGACAATCACAATGAATAGACACAACCGATATAGGCTTTGGTCACAATGATATATTAGCTAAGAGATTTCTACGCTACTCAGCTTCTGATCCAGCATTTTTTAAGACAATAAACTCAGATTCCATAGTTGACCGAGCGATACATGTCTGCTTGGTAGACTTCCAAGAGACTACTCCTCCACCTAAAGTGAAAACATATCCACTAGTGAATTTTGTCTCATTTGAATCAGTGATCCAATTAGTATCACTGTATCCTTCTAATGCAGCAGGATAATTATTATAATGTAAACCATAGGTCATACTACCTTTTAAGTATCTCAAAATCCTAGACAAGGCATTCCAATGCTCTTTTTTAGGGTTATATGTATATCTACTTAGCCTTCCTATTATAAAAGTTATGTCTGGTCTAGTGCAGTTTGTTAGATACATGAGGCTACCAATTATTTTGAAATACTTCAATTGAGCATATTACTTCTTGTATTCTTCATGAGAGTCACACTATAATCATAAGGTGTACTGACAGGTAAACAATTAAAATGGTTAAACTTTCTCAGTAACTTCTCAGTGTAATAAGATTGTGATAATATAATAACACCATCTTTCTTTGTTACTTCAATACCCAAGTTTACATTAGACTCTCCTAAGTCTTTCATGTCAAATTTAGATGACAAGAATTTCTTAGTTGCAATAACTAATTTAATATTAGTTCAAAAAATAAACATGTCATCAACATAAAGGCATATAATAACATAATCATTTTCAGAAATTTTACTATATACACATATATTTACATCATTTATACGATAACCATTTGATTTCAAAACACCATCAAATTTTTCATGACATTATTTAGGAGCCTATTTTAGATTATATAATGATTTAATTATTTTGCAAGCTTTATTTTCTTTACTAGATATCTTATAACCCTCAGATTACTCCATATATATATATATATATATATTCTAAATTTTCATTTAGAAAAGGCATTTTAACGTCCATCTGGTGTACCACAGTTTATATATGGAAGCTATTGCTATTAAGACCCTAATAGTTGTAATCCTAGTTATAGGGGAGTACGTATCAAAATAATCTATTACTTCCTTTTCTTTAAAGCCTTTTGTTACTAGCTTAGTCTTAAACTTATCAATAGTTCTATCTGGTTTTAGTTTATTTCTAAACACCCATTTACAGCCTATTGGTTTGTTTCTAAGTGATAGGTCTATAATTCCCAAGTGTTATTAGATATAATAGATTCCAACTTATCATTTATTGCTTCCTTCTAAAAGGTTGCATCTGGAGAGTTAATCACTTCTATATAAGTTGTAGGATCATCTTTGAATGGGCTAAGCTATTAAGTCCGTCCTTGGGGGGGGGTTGAATAGGACTATGCCAAATTAAAAAATTAACAGCAGAATTTAAACAAATATAAATATTGATAGCAATAAACAATCCCACAATGCAGAAATGTCAAAATAACCTCAAGAGTACAAGTATTGAGAGGTTGATACAGATGTTGTTCCAAGGACAACCTTACACCAAAAACCAATGGTTTATGGTAGGACAACTTGATTCCTAGAACGGTCTATGTATAAAAAACTCAAACTGATACAGAGGAATAAAGAAATAAATAGGAAAGAAAATAACTAAGCTATTAAAATATTCCCACACTTGCATAAAAGAAATTACAACATTCTCCACAAATACAAAAAGAAAAATTATAAACATCCACAAAAAGAAATAATCAATCAACCACAAGACCATAAATTATAGTGGTTCGCTTGTGTGTACACCAACTGTTTAGAAAAACAGCCACACAACTACTCCACTCATAATATCCTCACACAGTGGATATTGACATTCACTATGAAAATAGGTTTGTCAAGGTTCACTTAAAACCCTCATAATTGTGTCTTTTAAGTGGGCTTACGCAATTCAAAAACCGCACACTCTGAGTTTTATGGATCACCTCAAACAAACCAAAATAAAGAGATTTTTCTGGCACAATCTCAATGAAACTAAAATAATTAATTTACAAAACGGTAAAATACTTATTTGAATATTCTCCTTTTGATGTAACCCGGAAGAACCAATTCGGAGTAGAAGTTCATTGTTCATACTTTCTTATGAAATGATTCTAGGTTCTAAATAGATTTTAAATTAAAACACCTTGGGCTAACTTGCTTTGATTTTGATTCCAAGAAATGGGAATCCTTCAATCCCTCTTTCAAATAAAATTGGAATGCAGAATACAAAATTAAATGCAAAAAGCTAATTAAAGAGAATATAAAATGAGCACTAAATAGCTTAAGAATATCACTAACTTATCTCTCAGAGCGGCATACTAATTTAGCTTGAATGGGATATTAAATTCTGAAATTCGTGCTCTATTTATAGTTATAGAAATTGTACTCTCGACTGGTCCTGAGGTCGGCACGATTGGTCGTAGGACCAACAAACTTTTGAAAGTTTGGACGTGATAAGATAAGGCCATTCCACGACTGGTCGTAGGGTCTGCTCGACTGGTCAAGTGGCCTCCATGACCGGTCGAGTCTTATCCACGACTGGTCATGTCGGACCCAATTTAGTTGCTGGACAAGTACAGGTCGAGCACTGTTCACACGACCGGTTGAGCAGTCTCCAGGACTGGTTGAGGCTTTAACAAAAATTTCTGAAAATCAGTAACAACCTTAGGACTTATCGAGGAATTCTTGGACTGGTCGAGCTAGTGCTAGGACTAGTCGAACTTAGTCCAAGACTAGTCGAGAAATAGTCAATGCACTTATAAAGTGACTCAATTTAAATTATATATTCAAAATGACCTACCCTATGGTTAATCTAGGGTCATTCATACCTTGTAAGTAATGTATGAACATTGAATCTTCATTTGCTTCAGCTGATAGTTGTTCTTTGAAGTTCACGAAGCTTGGTATCTTGTCATATGATGAATCTTGAGCTTGAGACTTTTGAAGCTTGAATATGACTAACATTGAATCTTGAGCTTGGAGTTCAAAGTAAAGAAACATTGTTTTAACTTGGATGAAGCTTTGAAAACTTGAACTTTGAAGCTTGAAAGATTGAAATCACACTTGGTGTTCTACTTGAACTTGAACATGTAATCTTACATTTGAAGATCTTGAAGTAAAGACCTTTGTCCTTGTACATGAGATGCATTATCTTGAATATGTAGATGCGATACACAAGACATAGATTCCAAGAGCTTTTGGCACTACAAAATTTGACAATAATAGGATCTAGAAAACATAGCACTTACAATCTGCTACTAAGAAGGTAAAAAAAATGATCTCCTAGGTTAGTTTTTCTTCTAACTCTAGTATAAGGCCCGTGTCCTACACCGTACCGTTCCTTAGGCTTCTGCGGTCCTCCCGGTCGAATTCCTGCTACCCGTGATCTGTTGCCGGCATTTGCGCGCGATCCTGAGTCGTTTTCCATATATCAGAGTTGGTACAACCCAAGACTTGCACCAGTGCCACCGCGCCGTCGCCGAGGTTCCGATGCCGTGTCTTGCATGCCGATGCGGTACCCTGGCCAGGAGATGTGGGCCCACGTTCAGTTCGAGGAAAACGTCACGCATTTACAATCCCAAGAGAACCTCTACAACATGTCAAATTAATCCCATCAATCACCTCTCATGTCAAGTACAAAACCCCATCCCCAAGTAACCTCAAAGTCAAAGCAACCCATCCCTCACATGTCAAAGTACACATCACCCATCACTCACTTTTTCACCCATCACACCCATCCCTCTCTCTTATAACCTCTCTCTCTCATCTCTCTCTCTCTCCCATTCTCCTAAGCAAGAGAAGTACACGTCCAAGCTCTCCCAAGTGAGAAAAGTGAGTGTTGTGTGTGGCATACTTCCCATCTCTAGATATATAATCCTAGCTTTCATCTCTCATCACCTTCCATCAAAGAGGGACACAAGGAGGTCGGTGTTCCGTCGGACCAAGGAGATCGAATGGTGGGTGCTTCAATAGGATAGTTTTCATATTTTTATGATGGGCCAAGTGAGGCCTACCAATCGATGGTATGGATCTCACTTTAGACCCTAAGATGTGGCCGATGGCCCACCTTGATTATCATGATCATTCCATGATGGGGCCATTCTCCATGGACCCCATCATGATGTTTACTTTCTAAGTTTAAAAGAGGTCATCTAGACCTTCCATTTTGGTGGAGAAGGAATCTCCACCGTTGATCTTTGATTTAATGGGCCCACATGTATTGGGACCCACTTGATGTATGATTGAATGCAAGGGAGGGCTCATAGTGGAGGATCCCTCTCTCTTTCCCTCTCTTTTTCATATATTTTTTTTATGTGTTATGATGTGGTCGTGTGGCCCACTTGGCTGGACCCCACCATGAGGTTTGTATCTTATCTAAGTTATCTATTGGTGGGGCCCACTTTATATGTGTTGTATCCACACCATCCATCATTTGGTGGTCCACATGACCAGGGCCCACCTTATATACGTGTGAGCCCAAACCGTCCAGCATCCAGGGATGGTAGATGTTAACTGGAAAAAATAAATAAATATTGGCTTTGGTTCAAAGCTATTGGGAAAGGCTGTCCATGTAGGCCCCACCTTGATGTATGCACCCAATCCACGCCGTCCATTTCATTCCACAGCCCATTTTAGGCGTTGACCCGAAATGTGGAGCCAATCCGATTCCCAGGTGGGCCATACCACAAATGCTAAGGGGTTGGGCTACCCACGTCATTTCTTACTTTTTGCATAGGAGGTTTGGAGTGAGTTTTCACTCATGGGACCCATATTGATGTATTTCTTAGATCCACACCATATGTCCATTTTCTGGCACATTTTAGCCGTGGTGCCCAGAAATCTACTCGATCCAATCATCAGGTGGACCACACCACAACCGATGGTGGTAGTGGGAGCACCCCTCACGTCAACCATGCAGACATGGGGTGGGGGCATCCCAACCATGGACCCCACCTTGATGTATTTGTTTAATCCATGCCATCCACTGCCTTCCCCATGTAGTTTTAGGCTATGAGTTGAAAAATTAGACAAATCTTAGTTCTTAGTGGACCGCACCAAGGAAAACAAAGTCCTACTATTGGAATTTTCTAATATCTACTATTGTATGTATAAGTGGTGGACCTATCCATTATTAGACTCCTTTGGTCCATAAAGAGCTGGTCGATATAATAGATGGAATGGATTATCCACTTGTGGGCCCGACATAGTAAAATAAAATAAAAATAAAGGAAGAAAGAGAAGAAGAAGAAAAAAAAAGAGTAAGTCCCTGGACGTTTTTGTCTAGTGACGATGAGGGTGGAAGCATTACTGGGCTACCACCACACGTGGACCCCACCATGATGAAATTGTTTAATCCACACCATCCACCATCTTCTCCTTATAATTTTAGGCCATGTGCCAAATTTTGAGGAAAATATGAGTCTCGAATGGGCCGTACTAAGGGTATTAATGCCCATCTGTTGAAACACTCTAGGGCCCTCTTTGAAGTCCCTTGCCACCCAAACCAGTCCTAGTCAGAGTCTATTTGACCTCATTCGAGGTGGACAAGACGGTAAACGGATTATATTATTCACTTGGGGCGTCCCACCATGGATTGTATTGTGAGGCCCAAGATGGTGTATGTGTTGTATATTCACGCTACCCAGCCTCATGGGATACCATGATATATGTATTTTATCCCTACTGCCCACCCTTTTGGCAGACGTGTGGGAGCCCACCCCACACGTGCTGCACATGTGGGATGGACCCACCTTGATGTATGAATCTATATGCACACTGTCCATTTACCCCTGGATGGTGGGGCCCCTTATTGTGTATGTGTTTTATACATGCCGTCCATCAGCATGTGGGGCGCACCATGATGAATGTGTTTCATCCACGCTATCCATTCATTTTCTGGGATGAGGCCCACCTTTGATGTGTTTATGGCCCATCCATGAGGCCCACCTTGATGTATTTTATGGCCATCTGTGAGCCCACCTTGATGTATTTTGTGGCCATCTGTGAGGCCCACCTTGATGTACTTTGTGGCCCATCCGTCAAGCTTACTTTGATGTATTTTGTAGCCCATTCGAGAGGCCCACTTTGATACACATGTGGCTCATCATGATGTATCTTTGACCCATGAGCAGGGCCCACTTGTTGTGGTTTTGAGGCCCAGGTGCAGGGCCCACCTGTTGCGTATTTGAAGCCCATGGGTTGAGGCCCATTGTGATGTATTTGGAGCTCATGGGTAGAGGCCCATTATGATATATTTGAGGCTAATGGGATGTGGCCCATTGTGATATATTCCCGGCCCATACGATGAGGCCCATTGTGATGTATTTCTGACCCATTTGGCAAGGCTCATTATGATGTATTCAAGGCCCATAGTTGAGGCCTAGTGCGATGTATGTATGACCTATTAAGTTATGTATGAATCCCTTGTATGGGCCACTCCTTGGGAGCAATGTTGGTTAAATGGCCACATTGTTGGACAATGATGGTTTAATGTTCACATTGTGACCTTCCCTTAGGCCTTGTTCAACAAATTCTGATTGTCGAGGCTGATTTCGATTGTCGAGGCCGGATATCGAGGCCGATTGACGAGGCCCAATGTGATGTATATGCGGCCCGTATTTGAGGTCCGTTGTGATGTGTATTCAGCCCGTGTTTAAGGCCCAATGTGATGTATATGAGGCCTATGTGATGAGGCTCATTGTGATGTACTTGAGGGCCAGTGATGTAGCCTATTTTGATGTATGTTAGGCCCATGTGAAAGGCCCATCATGATGTGTATTAAGCTCTTGAGTGAGGCCCTTGGTGTTGTATATTTAGCCCTTGTGTGAGGCCACGGGTCCACTATATGTTAGGCTCTAAGTGGGCCATTCCTTGGGGGCAGTGTTGGTTAAATGTCCGCATTGTCTAGGTCGATTGTCGATGACAGTTATTAATACCGATTATGAGTATGTGACAGCATAGCATCATGATACATTCTCATACGCATCATCTGCATGGTTGTTATGAGATGTGGTTGACCATTGCATATGTCATTGGGCAGGTTGTTATGAGACTCCCTGATAGGCGGAGGTTATCTCACATGAGCACACGGCATGCGTAGGATTGATGTATGACTGGATTGTATGACTCATGCATCACGCATCTTGTGACATGACTACTGTACGCCCTAGCGATATCAGGGCCATAACCTCCACAGGCATATCGTGGATGGCCAGATGGGACACTGGAAATGTTTAGTTCTAACATACGGGCGCCATCTAATATTTGGCTCTTTATGACTCCTCATTTGCATAGCTGATCTGTATTGCGTACTCTGATATTGTATGATTTATAGAGTTGTAGTATTTTCGCTTACTCTGATATCGTATGATTCATGATCTTGCTAGTAATTTTGATGTTCTATGATTAAGGCATTGTATTGAATACTTGACACTTACCTTATGCTCACACTTTCACCACCCACTAAGCTTTCTATAAGCTTATATACGATAGATGCGTGTAGGTGGCGTTAGGTTGCAGCAGCATTGAGGTTGGACCGTGCAATGGACTTATGGAGCTTTGGTCTTTAACATATGTATTTCCCTTTCAGCACTATATCCAACTATTTTTATTAGTGGATATATGATGATGATGTTGCCTTTATGATTTGGGTATACTTGTGGTTATGCTTATTATGAGAAAAATGTACATTGAAAGAAAATCCTCCTTGTAAGATCCCAGGATCAGAATCTGGCTTATAGGCGTTGGGAGCCGAGAACGGGGTACTACGGAGGCTGTCAGCACCGGATTCCATGATCGGGGTTCTTGTGAGACCGATCTCTGGGTTTGGGGCGTGACATCTAATACTTTTTCTTAGTTGTATCTCTTTTACTACTTCCTTATAAGTACTTTTACTAGTAGATATGATATCTGATTCATTAATTTCCTCTATTCCCATATATTTATATTTCATACGGAATACGTTCTCAAAGAACTCTGCATCCCTAGCTTTTATAATTGTATTAGGATCTATAATATCATCTTTAGTCTTTAAAACTAGAAACCTGTAGGCTACACTATTTTGTACGTAGCTTATAAATACATAGTTGGTTGTTTTAGGGCCTAACTTTCTTTTCTTAGTTTCAGGTAATCCTACTTTAGAAAGACATCCCTACACTTTAATATAATTATTACTAGGAACATGATTCTTCCAAAGTTCGTAAGGTGTTTGTTCAGAAGACTTAGAAGGAATCCTATTTAGAATGTAACAAGTATACAAAATTGCTTCTTCCTATATATTTAAGGGTAGGCCTGAATTATTTAATATAGCATTCATCATCTCCTTTAGAGTTCTATTATTATATTCTGCTATTTCATTCTGTTTTGGTGTATAAGGACCTATAGTTTTATTAACTATTCTATTCTTTTCATATAATTCTCTAAATTGAGAAGATTCATATTCACCTCCTCTATCCGTTCTAAGTTTTTTAACTTTTATATTTAATTAATTTTTAACTTCAATTTTATATTTATAAAAAGCACCTAAAGCTTCATCTTTGTTCATCTTTGTTCCTTAACAGATAGACTCTAGTGAACCTAGAGTAATCATCTACAAAAGTTATGTAATATCTTTTACCACCTCTAGACATGTGATTTCTAAAATCATCTAGGTCACTGCATATCAAATATAAACGATCGTTCTATTCGTTTAAAGGGTTTTCTAATGAATTTTGATTCTACACATGTTTCATATTTATCAAATTCTTCATTAGATATATTAGGTAATAAACCTAATCTTTTCATTTTCTTCAAAGAAACTACATTCACATAACCTAATTTACTATGCCATGAATAAAAGGGTTCAACGATATAAACAGAACTAGATGTCTTCTTATTGTTATCATTGGATACATTTACAATGAATAAATCATAACTACAGTATCCCTTACCAACAAAAGTTTCATTCTTAGTTATTACAAGTTTATCTGAATCAAATACTAACTTGACACTAGCCTTATTGAGGAGAAAACAAGAGACCAAGTTTCTTCTAATGTCAGGCACATGTAGGACATCATTCAATAGCAGAGTCTTTTCAGAATTATTTTCCATTTTACTACAACTGGAGATGTTCTAACATTACCCATGAACACCTGTTCATAATTTCTTGATACTTGGTAGGAGGTAAACATGCTATGATTCATGCACACATGCCTAATTGTATTAGTGTCTGGCACCCACTCTTAGTTGTTTATAAGAAAGACTTCTGATAACACGGCTACTACCATGTCAGACTCATTGCCTATTTCTGTAAGATTAGTCTGCGACTTATCTTTATTTTTCTTAAGCTTATAAGTTTTAATGTGATATCCAAGCTTTTCACAGTTGTAGCAATTTCTCTTTTTCTTGAATTGATTGTTTACATTCTTCTTTTTGAGTTTGCATTCATTAACACAATGTCCAAGTTTACCACAGTTAAAACATTTGCCCCTTTTCTTCTTATTATTTTTCCCACTTGATTCCACAAGATTCGCCTTTAAATTTATCTCATTTTCATTTTCTTTTTGGTCTCTGTTTCTACTGGCCTTCTTTATTCGTATATGTACGATTGTAGTTTCCCATAAAACACCATTCTTTTTATGTTTTATTTTATTCTAATACTCTTTCCAGGAGGGTGGTAATCTTTTTATTAGTGCTCCTGACAGAAACGCTTCATCCAACTTAATTCCTTCTAACGATAGTTCATGAACTAGATTTTGAAAATCATGAATTTGATTTGTGACAGGTTTATCGTCTATTATTTCATAATGAAAAAAATTAGCGATTGCATATTTCTTAGCACTTGCATATTCTAAAATGTACTTCTTTTTTAAAGCAGTCCATATGTCTTTAGCAGACTCGTAAGAAGCATATATGTCATATAGTTCGTTGGACAAAGAGTTTATAATATAATTTTTACAATTATTTTCATCTACTACTTCGGTTTGATTTGTTGGATCTATAGTAAATGATTCAGACAATGTATGAAATTTTAAGGGTGGTCAGGGCGAACATCAGTTTCTGTTTCCACCGTTTAAGGCATTGTCCAGCGAACGGTTCGATTTTGGCCAACTCGGTAGAGGCATTAACTATTATGGTAGCCATAGTCTATGTAATTCAACAATTCGATTTCAAGAATGTTGAAATATTTGGTTGAATTAAATAGATTATTAAAAAATTGAGAATCAAAAAAGAAAATAAAACTTGACAAAGAGGACTTATTGAATTGAGTCGAGGCGCGACGTGAGTCACTTGGCTTGAAATCGAATTTACTCCCCTTATACAACATCCCAATTGCAACAGGTTTTCAGAGCAATCGACCTCTAGGATATAATGACTATAACTCGGTCCCAGCGGTGCACTCACTGAACGTGGGATCAAACCACTTGCGGTTTAACTTGAAAGTGCTGAGTTGACTCAACAACAAACTCAACAAAATTCTTAAACCAAAACCAAAAGAACATAGAGAGTTTTTAGAAGATGAGATTAGAATTAATATTTTGTACTTTAAAACTAGAATGGAAGTCCTTTTATAGACTCCAAAGTGGTATATTAAGCATCCTTTAGAAAGGGTTAGGTCTGTTGGGTTTAAACCCAACATGTGCAACCAACCGAACATTCGCGTCTCTCTGGTTTAAAACGAAAAGGCGCAAGTGCGAGTACACTCTCATAAATAAAGTCCTATGAGTACCTATACATGCACACACACACACCAACGTGAGCACACTCGCACTCGCAGTCACACCCACACTCGCACCCGCACTCGCACCCGCACACACGCCTATGCCCACACCCACGCCCAGCCCAGCCTGTCACATCACGTTGCACACATAGACACAGACACAGACTTGGACTTGGCTCGGCATGGCACCGCTCAGCTCGGCGCGCGCGCGTGTGTGGTCAATGGCATATATTAGAGCTATTAGCATAGCCCCTCCACAGGACCAAATTCTCATGCCCCCTTAATGGGGCTCAAGCCCTAAGGCAAAAGGCCTATCTTATATACAAGAAGATTTTTTTGGAAAATCCGATGTGTGTTTACAACCCAAGTATAGGGTCGCGATGTAGTAATAATCTTGGTGAGACCAAGGTCAAATCCATAGGGACTAATCTTGTGTGTATTCTGAAAGTAACTAGAATTAGAATTAGAAGAAAATCTAAAACTAAATCTGAATAATTGTGAGAGGAATTGTGAATTTTTAATTAAAACTTTAGAATTTAAAAGCTGGAAGTAGGGTGCCAAGGATCCACTTGTAGCAATTAGGAAGCTACCTTGCATGATTCAATAGATCCAACTGGAATCAGAGTCCTATCTTATCTAGTCAGAGGAAGAAGAGATGGTCAGATCTCTGAACTTCTCATGAACCTAGTCTTAACGGATGAGAGTTGTGAGGATTGGAAGTGATTGCATCACCTAACCATGCCCAGGAGACAATGGCAAACAACAGGATATACCAATCTCACAAATGATCATAGGAGAATTGTGAAGATTAGAAGTGATGCCATCACCCTACCATGCACAAGGGACGATGGTGAAAAATAGGACTTACTAATTTCACAATCTCAATTCAGGGAAAGAAGATATTTAAAGCAATCGTAGATCCATTGTAATTTGAGTCATAATAAACCATTAAAGACTAAAAATATTCCTTAATAAAGAGCTAGAATCCATAAGGTTCAATAAAAACATGAATCAAAACAAAGCAAACATCCCAATCATGCTACAAGCTTCACCTGTTAGCCCTAGCTAAGAGGTTTAGCTAACCATAGACATGATTGGATCTAAAATCTCTTAAACAAAACAAAAAGATCAACTAAGGAAGAAGAAGAAAGACCCTTGGCGGTGGCTCTCCACGGTTTTATTCCACTCCTTAAACCCTAGAAGATACTTAGGAACATCCTAGGGACTTATATTTATAGTTGTGTCGCACCCTCTTGCGAACTGACCTTGAAAATTCACAAACGGACCTTGGAACCGCCTCAAATTTACGTAGTCCGTGTGCTGTCTGCGTAACCTTAGATGAGTCGAGGAAAACTTTTGACTGGTTGAGGAAAGTCTTCGACTGGTCGAGGAACACGTGAAATTAAAAGTTCATGTTACTGGAGTTCGAGTCAAGGAATCTTCGACTAGTTGAGCAGGAGCCTTAGACTGATCGAAGGAGGGCTTAGACTAGTCGAAGCAGGCAAATTTTTAGGATTTTTTTCTTCACTTCAAGTCTTCAATTCTTTTCATTCCTCACTTAGTTTTCTTGGATCTTTGGCATGTGAATTCTTCATTTTTAGTCTCATAAGATCCATCTTTTCTTTGGTGATTCCTGAGCGTTAAATCCGTGCTTTTAGCATCCTTTCCAATCCAAGCTCTTAAATTCACCTTGTAACACAAACATGAATAAAATAGAACATTAAACATTATCATGTTCATAAAACCAAGTAATAAATGGGGGGTAATATAAAATATTTGACCCTCAACAATGTGGGACAAAACCCACAACCCAAAAAATTAGAAATTTCAAATGTGGAGGGAAACCAAAATATTTGAAATCCAAATTTAAATATAAATTTTGAAACAAATACAACCAGAGTAGAGTGATGGAAGTTCAACCTTAGTTGTATGGTATATTTGAAGTAGAGAATGACGTTCACTTGCTAGATGTTTGTAATGGATGGATGACTACTACAATGGGACGTTAGATGGAGGAAGTGGAGACGTCCACTTGTAGTGCACATGTGGAAGGGGCTGGACAACTGGGATGCAATTGGACATGATGGTGTTGCTTTGCATGTGTGATGGCTAAGACCAGATCACTCCAATTTGATGGTGGAAATGTCTCCATTATCTTGACATGTGTGGACATTGGATTTGAGACGTCCAGCCTTGTACGCGCGAATTATGTGGACTTGTGATTAGTCCCACACGTGGATGCCTGATCACATGTGAATGCCCAATCCTGACCATCCAAGTTGCATGACAAGGTGAGTTGACTTGGTTGTTGGACTAGGCAGGCTGACTGGGTGAATTGATTCAGTGAGTTGACTTGGTGAATCGACTCATCAAGTTGATTCAAGGTTTTAGGGTTTAGGATTAGATCGATTGTGTTGACTGAGTTGAGTTTAGGGTTTAAGATATCCATTCATTGGTTCAAACTAAATCAGCTTATCGGCCATGAGTGGGGTATCTACAAATGCCCCTTTTTGGCAGAGGTTGCATGTAAATGAATGCCAAAGTGAGCTGATCCCCCACCTTTACTGGTTAGTCATGGATTGTGATATGGATTCATTATATACCTTTGAGTCTATGTCAGATGGTTGTCTAGAAATAGATAACTTGCACATATCATGGGAATTTGTATAAATTTTGTAATATTTGTCCCTACATTTTTTGTGGCATTATGGGTAACCAATCACAACCCTTTCACTCCTGATCGATACTAACATCGGAAGATTATAGTAGATCCCTTGCACTTTCTGCGGCCTTACGAGGATACTGACTCGAATTGGAATGTCCATTTCTTCTTAGATCACGCTAGGAGTACTTGTTTTGTTAGATCGTTAAAGTGGTTAGCTTACCCTGTGCTTTCCGTGGCCTTATGGGGATCTCAATGTGCTGACTTAGGCTTAATCAAGTTTCACAAGCATCCACACCTACATATGTGCGGGTGAACCATGTGATCTTTTGGTTTTGACACGTAGGTTATAATTTGTCCTTTTCACCATTTAGATGGTTTCTTCTAACTAGTCTTGGCATATCATCTTTTCTAGAATTAGCATTTGATATGATGGAGCTAACATTGGAGTTTAGTATGTTCGTATTTTGATGTACATTTAGATATGATAATATCCAAAGAAACTGCGAGACATCGAATCTTATTCAATTTTGCATTGACTCGCACACTGAGATATGGAAGATCTCTTAGTGCCTTCGAAGCCTGACACTTTATTTCTTTTGTTTTTTTTTAATTTCTTTTTTTTGTGTGATTTTGAAAGTAACCCCACTCTGGTGAGTGATACTCCATGGGGGTTTTTTTTTTAATTATTTATTCAAGATGATTTTTGTAAATGGGTCCAGCTTACTTAGTTGTTTTCGCTAGGGATGCCTATGGGACTTCAATTAAGCTGGTTTTTCTTGAAAACATGCAAGGGGCTATGGGTATGATGGTTGCAATCTAAATTGACCTGGTTGGGGATTATGAATTTTTAGGATTTTGTGTTTTATTACTTGGGTTTTGATGGCCACAATCAGAACTGAGATTTGCTGGGGATAGTTTTATTTGGCATAAGTCTGATTAGTGGTTGTGATCAAGAGTTCGATTTATTAGGGATGGTTGATCGGTTCTATCATCTCACATGATAGTCAGACTTGATTGTTTTGGGTTATTCCAGATCGTTGGTTATGATTCAATCCAGATTGATTAGGAATAGTGCAGATCTATCCATTGTTGGCAGCTAGAATTTTGATTTGAGACCAATCAGGTTCGTCATCCTGCAATATGTTTATATTTGGTGACTCTTTGTAGATCATATGACTTGTAAGTATTTTTTGGTATCTTCAAAAGATGATCCGGTCACGATCTAATGGGTGTGATCAATGTTGGTTTTTATTAAAATATTTTTTAGATTATTTTGGAAATGATCTAGTCCATTAAATTGTGATCCGACGATTATGATAGATGTCGGTTTTTATTGAAAGTGCTTTTGCGATTTTAGAAAATGATCTGGTCCATCGAATCGTAATCCAATAGTTGCAATTGATGCCAGTTATTATTATTATTTTTTTGAGATTTTAGAAGATGGTCCAGCCCATCAAAACATGGTTCAATGGTGGTGATCAATGTTCATTTTTATTAATTTTTTTTTGAATTTTTAAAATTTTCAAAAGATGAAATGGTCCATTAAATCGTGAGTTGATGGTCAGGTTCAAATCCAGTATCTTATTAAAATATTTTTGAATTTTTCAAAAGATGGTCCGGCCCATAGGATGTGAATTGGCTACCAATTTTTGCACATTGACTTGTGCCAACATGTGAGATTACTTTATGGTTGATGAGGCTTTAATACCTACAAGGAGATGAAGAGAATTTTAGTTAGAGGATTAAAATATTAGATTGGGGGGAGGGGGGGGCTTGGCTTTTTGGGATTCTGACAAGGACTAAGAGTTTATTGCTTGTTTTATTTTTATTTTTAAAGATTTATTGGCAATTCATATACACTTTTTGTATGGTATATGAACATTGGAATATTATTATTATTATTATTATTTTTTATTTTTTTTTGTTTTGTTTTTGTAAGCAAAGAAAAGATATACATGTAAAGAAAACATAAAATAAGATGAAAAGAAAGTTTTTATAAATTTTGTACCTTGTGTTGTCTATGTATGCATGGTTTGAAAATGCTTGTAAGTGTAGGAATCATAATATTTGACCTAGTTGGATGTCATAATCGGTTTTCTAATCATTCACCAAGGATCCCAATCCTTTTAAGGTAGTGCGCAATTGTATCTTGCCATTAGGATTTGGAAGGAGCTTAAAAGAATTCTTAACTCATGCCTGCCATCTTTGCATCTGTAGAATATTCCTATTTCTTGGACCTTTTATGTACCATTTTTTAAAAACCTTTTTTAAGCCATTGTCACTCACAACGCCCTTTAGGGTTTTTGCTATGTCCAACTTTTCCGTCAATTTTGCCCATGGCATCCTTCTAGATTTTCACCATGTCATGTGTATTTGATCTTGCCTATATCATGGTAGCTTTATTGGTTTTACCCTTGGTGTCCTTTCGGGTCTTCACAAAGTCTGCTATGTGCCCTCTGTTTTTACTTGAAACGCCCTTTCAAGTTTTCACTCCGCCCATTTTGCTTTGGCACACTTTTTTCTTATTGATTTTTCTTTGATTTTTATGGTGGCATGAAGAGAGCTTGGATTTCCATCCTTGTTAACCGATTGGTTTTCTTTTCCAGCCTTGTTATAAGCCACGATAGTAGAGCTATCGGCTCAAATTGAAGTCATCTTGAGGGGAATGAGTTGGGGTTGGAACTGTGCTTCTTTTCGAGTCGGTCTTTTTTTTTCCCTACTATTTGCATCTTTTTTCATTTTCTTTTCCTTTTATTTTTATTTTTATGTTGGACTGCATGGTCATATTTTGTCCTCATTTCTTATTTTTTATTCTTTAACCCTTCTTATTGAAGTAATTATTTAAACACAAGAGAGAGTGATTCTCAGACTAACTTTGGTTAATTGACTTCAGCTTTGCTATTATAGATTTGACATGGTTAGATAAGCTTACCTATAAAATATCTTCATGTTATTGGTATTGATTGGCTCCAGAAGATCCTCTCCCCTCAGGTTTGGTGAGTTGGAGGGCACCTTCTAGAAGAACTTTTCTGATCATTGGGCCATCTCATGTGAGCTCTGAACTTGTCCCTTGAGTCTGCTAAATGCGGTGATACTTGTTACAAACCCAATCTGACTTTTCTTTCCTCAGCTTCACTCTTCATGAGATTTCAACTTAAACTTATAGGATTGCTTCTGTTTCATAAGTTAGCTTGTAAAGAGTTTCACCTGTAGTTATGTGTATGGATGTCCAATTGGCCTAAGGTGCATACGGAAGAGACCCAATGTCTTTTGATTTTCTCGATGAACTCATCCATCTTTGGATTCATGAAGGGCATTATATTATCGATGATGATGACATATGGGGTCCTGTAGTGGTTGATGATGTTATTCTTCATGAGTATCATCGTACTTGACCTCCATCCGTTTTGTGAAGTAGTCGATTGTCATGAGTATGTACTCATGACCGTTAAATGTCATCGGGCAAATTTTCCTATTGATGTTGATCATCCTCATAGAGAATGGCTAGGTTATTATTAGATTATAGAGTTTTGAAACACACACATGGATCTGGTGTGCACACTCTTGATACTTAAAGTATTGTATGACTGTTGGTAGCAATGTTTCTTTATCGAGGCAGAAGATCTCTTCTTCCATTATTCATCTATATGACAGGCTTGACTTCAGGCTTCATTGATAAGTTTTTAATCAAGTCAAGATATGTCTTCTTAGGATGCCAGATTGGGCAGTCATGTCTTCAAGAATTCGATTACTTTTTGCTTATTTTCAGGGGATTAGGATTCTCAATGCACACTTCCCTAAGATTTTTGGGAGATCTTAGGTTTACAATTTTGAAAGTTTCTGAGATGACATTGGCATTTGGTTTTGAACTTTCTTAGGTGACCCTCTAGTTCGAGAGTTAGTACATTGTCTTTCATGTTCGTGGCTTTCTCCAAATCCTTGAGTTCAAAGTCTAACTGTAAGTTGAAATCATATGAGTTAACTTCATACTCAAGTTCTTTGAAAGATAGACTTGACACTTTATTACTAGAGATTTTTGAAAAATATTTCAATTTTTTTGGACTTTGATTTTTATTTTATTTTTTAAATTTTACAAATATGTTGTTTTTTTTTTTTTTTGAAATTTTAGAATGTATGGATTTTTTTTTTTGAAAATTTAAATTTTTTAGATTGCTTTTTTATATTTTAAAATATCTGGTATTTTGAGTTTTTTTTTTTTTTTGTAAGGGATCCTGAGTAAGATTGTATTGCGAACCAGGGGTTGCCTGATTCGGCTTGGGAACCCAATCAT
Source organism: Magnolia sinica (assembly GCF_029962835.1). Classification (NCBI taxonomy): domain Eukaryota; kingdom Viridiplantae; phylum Streptophyta; class Magnoliopsida; order Magnoliales; family Magnoliaceae; genus Magnolia; species Magnolia sinica. Next base: position 76,606,527 of record NC_080579.1, on the reverse strand, counting down.
TATTTGCATTGAATTTTATTTATCATCATGGGGCTATGAACCTATTACTACCCTGTACTCCTTCCCCTTAGGAGGTAGGGCTGAAGGGATCAGAAGGTGGGACCCTGCCATTGTGCCTAAGCGTCAGGATAGATCTGGGGCTAGACTTCGAGTCGGTGTCAGATGTAATTTCTTTCAATTGATCTCCGATGCATTGTTGTTGAGGGTTAAATATTGCATATTAGACCCCATTTATTACTTGGTTTTATGAACATGATAATGCTTAATGTTCTATTTTAATCATGTTTTGGTTGTAAGGTGAATTTAAGAGCTTAGATGGAAAAGGATGCTAAAAGTATGGATTTAACGCTCAAACATCACCAAAGGCAAGGATGGATCTTAGAAGACCAAGAATGAAGCACTCACATGCTAAAGATCTAAGAAAACCAAGTTAAGAATGAAGAGAATTAAAATTTTGAAGTGAAATTGTGTAATCCTCAACTAGTCCTGGCTCTTGCTCGACTAGTCCTGGCCTAGCTCGACCAGTAGAGGATTCCTTGACTTAGCGATAAAATCATGAAAAATCAGGTCATCCTCGACCCATTGAAGGAAACCCTCGACCCGTCGAAGGTGACCCTCGACCAGTCCTGGGATGTCCTCAACTAGTCCTGGATTATGCAGCCAACACACGAATTGTGGAAATTTGAAGCGGTTTCTAGATTTTTCCAACTCAGTGCGAAAGTTTAAGTTGCAAAACTATAAATAGGAGTGCCCAGAGCATCCCTAGGCATCTTCTATGGTTTAAGGAGTGGAGCAAAAGGGTGGAGCCGCCATTTGCGAGTTTTTTTTTCTTCTTCCTTAGTTGATTTTTTTGTTTTATTTAAGAGTTCTTAGTTTAATCATGTCTATGGTTGGTTAAACCTCTTAGGTAGGGCTAAGAAGTGAAGCTTGTAGTGTGATTGGGATGTTTGTTTTGTTTTGATTCATGTCTTGTTGAACCTTATGGATTCTAGTTTGATTATGAAGGAATATTTTTAGTTTTTAATGGTTTGTTGTGACAAATTACAATAGATTTGCGATAACTTGAAATATCTTCTTTTCATAAATTGAGATTGTGAAATTACTAAGTCCCGTTGTTCACCATCGTCCCTTGGGCATGGTAAGGTGACAGAATCCTTCCTAACTTTCACAACTCTCTTATGATTAGTTGTGGGATTGATAAATCCTATTGTTTGCCTTGTCTCCTAGGCATGGTTAGGTGACGAAATCACTTCCAAATCTTCACCACCCTCATCCATTGATGATTAGATCCATGAGAAGTTCAGAGATCTGACAAATCTCTTCTTACCAATTGGATAAGATAGGACTTTGATTCCAGTTGTGTCCTTGAATCATGCAAGGTAGCTTCCCAATTGCTACAAGTGGATCCTTGGCACCCTAGTTTCCACCTTTAAATTCACTAGTTTTAATTACTTTAATCACAATCACTTTCTCAAATATTTCAGATTTAGATTTTTATCTTCTTCTAGTTCTAGTTCTAGTTACTTTCAGAAGACACACGAGTTCAGTCCCTGTGGATTCGACCTCAGTCTTACTGAGAATATTACTACATCGTGACCCTACACTTGGGGTTGTGAACAATTGCAACTCTTTGGACTCATCTATCTTAGTTGGGAGCAAGACTGTGGTCCAATTAATCGAGAAAAATTCTAGCCCCTTGCTTGAACAATCCTCGGGTAGCTTAATTAGGCTCGGTCTACTCGTTAATGTTCACTTGTACCCCAAGTGTAGGGTTGCGATGTAGTAATAATCTCGATGAGACCGAGGTCGTACCCACATGGACTGGACATGTGTAAATTTCTGAGCTAATTAAGAATTAGAACTAGAAGCTAAACTTAAAACTGTAATTAAGAGATATTGTTGTGAATTGAAACTATCAAAATTATGAAAACTAGAGCGCCAAGGATCCGCTTTCAATCATATTAATGTATCCTTACTTGATTTAATCAATACTTCAACTCGAATCGAAGTCCTAATCTATCCATTTAGATGATAGAGCGGTTAAAACATCATAAACAAGTCAAAATAGATTCTGAATATTCATATTATTAATTCCACATATAACCGTCTTATTGAATTGATTATAGAAAGTTCAAAGCATCTACCATGCCCGTAGTCAATGGTAGTTCAAAGAATTCTACAAATCAAACAATCACAAAATAGAGAAGAAAGCATTCAAGAAATTCCTAAGCATCCACCGTGCCCAGAGACGATAATAGATTAAAGTAAATTAAAAAATACTTCTTTAATTCAAACCATAAACTATGAAATATCCAATATGAAGTTCAAATAACTTGAATCAAAGTAAGAAAAATATTAAAATAAATAACTAGCTTTACCTCTTAGCTCTGGCTAAGAGATTGGCCAACCAAAGACATGATTAAGCTAAAAACTCTTAAGAAAAATTTGAAAACTAACTAGAGAAGAAGAAAGAACTCCTTGAAAGTTGTTACACCCCTTGCTCTACTTCTTTAACCCTAATTCATGCTTAGAATGCTTCAAAGAACTCATTTATATAGGATTTGTTTGGCCGACTTTGCAAATTGGCTTAAATTTATGCACTCTACGCACCTTCAATGTCATCAAAGGTGTGAAATCTAGTTGAATTTGAATTCAGAAATTGCGCACCGTAGGTCTTTGATGTCATCGTTCAACCTTTGATGTCATCAATGTCATCAAAGAAGTCTTCGATGTCATCGTAAATCACCCAGAAGTGTCCACTGAGTCGAGCCCAGAATTCCTAAAAATCTCAATGCCATCAAACTGGCTTCAATGACATTAAATGATTCTTTGATGCAATCGAGGGGTCTTTAATGAAATCAAGAATTGTTCCCAATTGTCCAGCAACCAAAGTTGATTTTCTTCTGAAATTTCAATGTGATTGGCTTCCTTCGATGGCATCGAAGTATGTTCGATGGCATCAAAGTGTGTTCGATATCATCGAACTATCAAGTTTAGCAGCTATGCTATTGAATTTTGCACTTTGCTAATTTTCTTCATTCTTCAATCTTAACCTCCAAAGATCCATCCTTGCTTTGGTAATTCTTGAGCATCAAATTCCATGCTTTTAGCATCCTTTTCACCTTAAGGTTTTGAAATCACCTCACAAGACAAAACATGCATAATAGATTGATTAAGTGTTATCATGTTCATAAAACTAAGGTATAAACATGGAGAAATATGTAATATTTCACACTCAATAGTTAGATCTATGAAGGTGGAATCCAACTTGTCCTTGGGGTAGATAATCTCTACATTGATAAATTGAACGGGTCTACAAATGAAGAGATTTCCCTCTTCTTAGTGACCTTGTCCTCTTATGGTACCTCTACGTCTTGGTTTCTCTCCTGAGGGAGACTGATATCCATGTCACCTCTTGTCCACATTTTCTCGATCCACAATAATCTAGGTTAGGTCTTGTTTTTGAGTCGATAAGAGATGATTTAGGGCTTAGTAGGTAAGAAGACGCAGTTTGATTCGATGGGGGCATGCAAGAGGAATGAAATTCATAGCATTAACGTTCATTAGAGCATGGTACAACTGTGGTTGAGAGGACATGATCCTTCTGTTTCTCATTATTATGGCTAGATGGTGGGGACTTCTGCCCCTGATTGTCGACTCATGATGTTGGTGCAGATGACAATGTAAGTGTTGCAAGTAAGGTGTGCCCTTGGCTAACTGATGCTAAGATGGGGAAGTTGTGCTCTTGGCTGATTGCTGAGGTAGGGATGTTGTCCCCTCAGTTGACTGGAATGACGCAGAGGTCATTCCCTTGGCTATTTGCTAAGATGGGGAGGCTATCCCCTCAGTTTCCTAGAGCTGAGGTGGGCAGGTTATGCCCTTGGTTAACTAGAATTAAGATGGGAAGGTTGTGCCCCTGGTTAATTGAAGATGCTGAGATGGGTAGGTTGTGCCCATGGTTGATTGATGTTGAGATGGGTAGGTTGTGCCTCTAGTTGATTGATGCTGAGATGGATAGGTTGTGCCCTTGGCTAGTTGGAGTGGGCAGGTTGTGCCCCTAGTTGATTGATGCTGAGACAGGTGAGTTGTGCCCCTCTCTAGTTGGAGTGGGCAAGTTATGCCCCTAGTTGGCTAGAGTGGGTAGGTTTTGCCCTTGGTCGATTGATGCTATGATGGGGAGGTTGTTCCCTTAAAAACTTAAGGTTTTAGAAATTGGACTAACTGGAGATGCCCCTTGTATATTTAAAGGAGTAAGAATTGGACTGATTGGAGTTGCCCCTTACAGGATGGGGTCTTTAAGATCTGACTAGCTAGGGGTGCCACTTGCAGGATAAGGGACTCAAACTCTAAACGAGAGCCAGTGGTATGGATAAACTGGACTAGATGGAGAGGAGATTCTTCTCTGATGATATTGATGGTATGGGTTGTAAGACCCGTGTCCTAATCCGTACCATTTCATTAACTTCCGCGGTCCTTCCGGTCAAATTCCGGCAACCTTCGCACCGTATTCGGTGTTTGCGCACGATCCTAAGCCAGGTCCCGCGCACCGACGTCGGCTTGATCCGAAAGTTGTATCATAGCGACCGCGTCGTCGCCGCGGTTCCAACGCCGTGACTTGCGCACCGAACCGATACCCAGGTAAGAAGATGCCGATCAGCGTTTATTCCGAAGAAATACCGCGCGTTGCGGATTTCGAGGGAATCTCTACACAATTAGTCCCATCAATCATCATTAAATGCAACCTTATCTCAAGTACAACAACCCATACCTCTTTCTTCACAAAGTCAATTCTCTCTCTCTTCACCCATCCCTCCTTTACTCACTTTTCAAACAAACCCATGCCCCATTAATTACACCCATCACTCCATCACCTCATATCACTCCCATCCTCTCATTTTCTCTCTCATTTTCTCATATCTCTCCAAGCAACCCCAAGCCCCAAACGTCCAAGCCTCCTCTCCCTCTCAAGTGTGGTCCACCTTCCATCATCCATCTACACCCTCCCATCTCTCATCCTCACCATCAAGAGTCCATCATCCTCCATCAAAGTTGAAGCTGAGGGGCATTGGAGTCTAGGAGACCAAGAAGAAGGAAGATAAGGTGGGTGTTTTGCCATTATTTTAAATTATAGGGCCCACTTGTTGGTGGGACCCATTTGGATGTATGTGATTTAATCAAGAGGGCCCATAGTGGCGGGGTTCCTCTATCTCACCGTATACCTCCCTCTATCTCTCTCCTTCTCTCTTTCTTTGTAATGGTGTGGATCCCACCAATATGTACTACATCTACCCGTCCATCTACAACAGACAGAGTGGCCCACTCCATTGCAGGTGATGATCCACACCATCCATTGTTTGGATGGACCCAATGTACTTATATATATATATCATATATAAATATATGTATATATGTTATATTTTATTATATATATAATATAATATGTATTATATATAATATAATATGTATATACATTTTATGCATATATGTTGGTGGGCCACATCTACGTGGGACCCACCATATTATGTATTTAAGCATGCCGTCCAGCGTCCCTGGACGCTGGACGTTGGCAAACAAGGATGGGTAAGCTGGCATGGGCTAAAAAAAAAAGGGAGAAGAAAGGAGTGGTGCGCCACTCATGCAGGCCCCACCGTGATGTATATGCAAAATCCAAGCCGTCCATGTTGTTCCCCATTTAATTTTAGGCGTTGAGCCGAAAAATGAAGTTGATCCCCTTCCTTAGCGGGCCATACCATAGGAAACAAGCTTCCTACCTTTGATTTACTCCCTGATGCTCTGATACATTTGAAACAGCCCAATATTAGACTCTATGGGTTTGTATCGAGCCACAGGGGATGGATTTCTCTGATGTGGGCCCCGTCTGTGGAAAACCACGGAAAATCCGTTTTTTTTTCAAAAAAAGAAAAGAAAAGAAGAAGCAGCGCATGCTGCTGCTGTCAGAGCGCCAGAGGCGCTGCCTGCGCTCGCGGTTGACGGACGGACGGGCTGGGGCTCACGGCCCCAGCTGTGGGCCCCATATTGATGTGTTTTGAAGATCAACACCGTGAATTTGATGGGTCCCCGCGGACCGTCCGTCCATACCAAAAATCAGGCTCATACGAAACTCATGTGGACCACACCATTTAAAAACATGTAAAGACATGCCTAAACATATAAAATCGCTTGGTGGGGCCTACCTGAGTTTTGGATGTCGTTGAAACTTGGTCTGTACGGTCATTTAGATGGGACCCACCTAATGAACGGGCTGGATTGTGAATCACATCTCGGTGGGCCCCAAAACAAAAAAAAAAAAAAAAAAATTAAAACAGCAGCAGCAGCGCTGCTGCTGCTGCCGTGACGGGTGGCCAAGAGGCAGGGACCCACGGCTCCATCCGTGGGCCCCACCATGATGTATATTTTGTATCCACATCGTCCATTTGGTGGGCCATTATTTGATATGGACCCCCCTCGAAAATCAGGCCAATCCAGCGCTCGGGCGGCCCACATCACAAGAAACAGTGTGAATTGAACTCTACCATTGAAACCCTTCCCTATCCACGAGTTGCATGACAAATAAACATCCTGGTGGGCCCCCTGGTCCCGTGACCTTATGAATAAGTTGGATTTCAAATGAATATTTCAGTGGGCCTTACCCAAGGTCCAAGTGACCTTATGAATAGGTTGGATTTCAAATAAATATTATGGTGGGCCCTGGCCCGTGTGGTGGAGCCATATTGATGTATTTCTGGCCGTTAGGGAGGCCCACCTTGATATATATATAAGGCCCATGAGGTTAGGCCCATTCGACGTATTGGTGGCCCGATGTCGAGGCCCACTCTGATATATATAAGGGCCATGTTACGAGACCCATTGTGATGTTTTCAAAGGCTCATGGGTTATGGCCCATTGCAATGTACATAAGGCCCACTAATGCGGCCCACTTGACTTATATAAGGCCCATATGAGATGGCCCATTTGATGTATCTGAGCACTATGGGTCGAGGCCCAATGAGATGTATATTAGTCCATTGCAATGTGTGATTTCCTATGGTTTGTATAACGGTACTTTATGGCGGGCTATGCCTTGGGAACAATGTTGGTTTGACGTCCACATTGTAAGGACAATGTTGGTTAAATGTCCGCATTGTCACACTCCTTAAGGCCACTGATAGGTTCATACTTATACTCTGCAGGCCGTCTAGGCCCATTTCTGTGATACGCAGAGCCCATCCCTATATGCATGTTTAGTATAGATCCATGGTTCATGATCATTCGCATCATATGTATGCCTGACGTGAGGAGTGACCGATCATAGCATATGCCTTTGGGCAGACTGTTTATGGGCTCCCTGATAGGCGGAGTTGCCCCATATAAGTGCATGGTACATACAGACTGTTGCATGACTGATAATGTGACTCATGCACTTGCATTTGTGTGATTATAGTTACTATATGCCCTAGCGACATCAGGGCCATAGCCTCCACAGATACATCGTGGATGGCAGGATTGGAGACCGGAAATATTTGATTCTAGCATACGGGCGCCATAGACGTCCCTGGGTGAAAATCCCTAAACCCGATGGTACCAGAGGATGACTCCAACGTCGAGACCGAGTGGATATACGAGCGCATGAGGGCCGAATACCAGGAGGCCGCGTCTCCCACTGTGTCGTGGTCGGTTGGAAAGGAGTGTGGCCTTGCTCGCCCGAGGGTAGGGGGCAATACTAGGCTGAGTTTGACCAGCTCGCGAATGGGTCCGCTATCGACGTGCCGGATAGGTATTGGCAGACTATTGGTCAGGCGGATAGTGAGGTTTCTTACGCTCATTTGGACTGTGCGGCTAGGAGAGCGACAGTGCCATTTGGAGTGTATTGAACCCCGGTGATTATCCAGAATGAAAACTGTACTGATACATGTTGAGAATTGGCATGCTTGAGTTGCATCTTGCATCGCATGGCTGTGTATGGCCGATAGCATTCATATCGTGCACCGCATAGCCTTGGTACGGCTGACTGCATTCATGTGCTCATCACCATGATTCCGCATCACTCTGACCTTGCATTTTGAGCACGTTTATATTGCGCACACACTTACACCATCCTCTAAGCTTTCCATAAGCTTATGCACGATTGATGCGTGCAGGTGACGCAGTCGCAGCCTTAGTCTCGCCATAGTTGGACCGTGCAGGCGAGCTTTGGAGTTTTGTTTCTTTGGTTACATTGTATTTTTCCCTTTCTATCGCATTGTACTTAAAAGTTTTTTTATCATAGTGGATTTTGTGGTGGTGTTCTTGTGGTTATTAGTTGTGGGTTATGCTTTTGTTATGCTCATTATGAATCAGACTGATGATTTGAAATCCTCCTTGTAGTATCCCAGGATCGGAACCTGGTGAATGGGTGCCGGGATCCGAAAATGGGGTTCTACGGAGGCTGTCGGCGCCGGATTCGGTGATCGGGAATTTTGTGAGCCCGGTTTCCGAGTTCGGGGCGTGACATGGGTGCCTGATGTACCGGGACCCTCTTGATGTTGTAGCAATGCATTTTGGAGTGTGTTGTTTGCAATTGTGTCAAGAGTTACAATGACAATTTTTCCTTGGTCAATCAAGTTTTGGACCACGTGTTTTAAGGTGAAAGAGAGATCCGTTGAATGAATCTTAGCCTAATGCTACATATAGTTCTCATTTTCATGGTATGTTGGTAGCAAAGGGCTTGGTGTGGGCTTAAGTGGTAATGGGGTAAGGAGTTGCCCCTAGACTATCATGATTAGCATTTTGTTGTAAGTTCGATATGTTAGTGTGAACTTCTTGGGCTCCCAGACCATGACAAATTTCCAACCTTAATTGGGGTATTGCCGGTTCTATCTTGGCTATTGCTGTTACTATTGTAGTTGTCCCTAATAAGGGGTGAATGGTGCATCTTCGGTAGAGGTGACAAGATCGTCTTCTTCCATTGGATGGGGGAAGGGAATACTTCCATTACTATTCACACATTCAGTAGGCTTTTCTTTCACTATCGATTGTATTAGGGAGGCCTACTGAGGCCACCAATGGGAGATCGTCCCAACTCGTATTCTTGCTTTGACTTGTTCCTCGACGCAGATGATTTAGGTAAAGTTAGCGTACAAATGTGAGATAAGGTATCCAAAGATACTTGGGTTTGCTGAATGAGTGATCATGAAGATTTACTACTCGTTGTCGATGGGTGTCTTTTTGGCGGCCATTGCCTGTCACCGTCCAATGTAAACTGATAATGACTCATCATCCTTTGGCCTTAAGGCAACAAGATTCACTCTTTTGGGTGTTCCATTAAGAATGTATAGGAAACAATCAATAAATGCTTGGAAATATTATTTCCAAGTTTTAATTCGATGGTAGTCCAGTGATGTGTACTAGTATAATATGTCGCCTTTCAAGGACTTCTTAAACAAACAAATCAATGCATTGTCATTGCTTGCGACAACATTGAGCTTGCCATAGAATGCTCTTAGGTGGTCTATAGGGCATCCAATACCATTATTATTATTTTTTAAATTTTGGTACATCAAGTCCGGAGGTACCATTTCATCAGGTGTGGGACAGAGATTCACGAACTTGGTAGATGGGAGATCCACCCTATGTGTCACGCCCCAAACCCGGAAATCGGATTCATAGAAATCCCGATTGCCGAATCTGGTGCCGACAGCCTCCGTAGTACCCCATTCTCGGATCCTAGCATTCACACGCCAGATTCTGATCCTGGGATCCTACAAGGAGGATTTTTTTTTTGCCAATGTACATTTATCTCGTAATAAGCATAACCACAAGTATACCCAAATCATAAAGGCAACATCATCATCACATATCCACTAATATAATCATTTGAATACAATGCTGAAAGGGAAATACATATATCGAAATCAAAGCTCCAGAATACAACTGCACGCTCCAAGCTCAACGCTGCTGCAACCTAAAAACACCTGCACGCATCTATCGTGCATAAGCTTATAGAAAGCTTAGAGGGTGGTGTAAGTGTGTGCACAAGGTAAGTGCCAAGTATTCGATACAATGCCATTATCATACAAACTGGAAGTACTGATAATCCATAAACCATACAATATCGGAATAAGCAAAGATACTAGCAAGATCATGAATTATCTGAGTAAACAGAAATACTCACAAGATCATAGATCATACGATAACAGAGTAAGCGAAAATATGAACAAGTCCATGAGCCAATCGATATATACGCAATATATAACAGCTACGCAAACAAGGAGTCATAAAGAGCCAAATATCAAATGTAGAGGATGCAATACAATATACATTTCTGATGAGTAACACAAATAGCATCAGTCGTACCTAGACCATATAACCATATAAATGCAATTGGGTATATAATTCCTTATGTGTTCACAAATACGTCAGGCATATCTAAACCATATAAATGTAGAAACACAGTAACCCAAGATGTCGTATGCCGCGGATGTAATGCAATATGCGGTGCAGATGAAATGACCATACTGGAGTGTGAAGTCGGGATGGTAGTACGTAGTATCGCAGGCTATGGGGTCCATCACAAGAGACTTCTATCCAAACCAGTCTCATACCTAAATTTGGATAGTCAGACTCAATGTGGTAGACTCCTGATCTCAGGTTAGTCGCGCGCCCCAACCGAAATCCTGGCCATTGCGAAGGCACACGTATCAACTAGTTGCTTACCACCAACCCGAGTAGATAGTGAATGAATGAATGCATGAATGAGTATGCAACTCCTGCTCACTAAATCCACATATCAGTACGGTTCATCTCTGGGATCATCACCGGGGTTTAGTACACTCCAAATGGCACTGCCGCTCTCCCAGCCGCACAGTCCAAGTGAGCATAAGAAACCTCACTATCCGCCTTGCCAATAGTCTGCCAATACCTATCCGGCACGTCGATAGCGGACCCATTCACGAGCTGGTCAAACTCAGCCTAGTATTGCCCCCTACCCTCGGGCGAGTAAGGCCACACCCCCTCCCAACCGACCACGACACAGTGGGAGACGCGGCCTCTTGGTATTTGGCACTCGGGCGCTCATGTATCCACTCGGTCTCGACGTTGGGGCGTCTCCTGGCCACGGAGGTTTAGGGATTTTCATCCAGGGACATCTATGGCGCCCGTATGCTAGAACCAAACATTTCAGGTGTCCTATTTGGCTATCCACGATATGCCTGTGGAGGCTATGACCCTGATGTCGCTAGGGCGTATAGTAATCATAATGCGAGATGCATGAGTCATACAATCCAGTCTTGCATCAGTCCTGCACATACCGTGTGCTCATGTGAGATAACATCCACCTATCAGGGAGTCTCATAACAACATGCTCAATGACATATGCAATGATCAACCACCTCTCATAACAAACATGCAGATGATGCGTATGGGCATGTATCATGATGCTATGCTGTCACATACTCATAACTGGTATCCACAACCAGCATCGATAATCGACCTCGACCATGTGGACACTTAACCAACATTGCCCCCAAGGAATGGCTTACATAGAGTCAAACATATAATGGGCCCACGGCCTCACACAAGGGCCTAATATACAACACAATGGGTCTTACTCAAAGGCCACATATACACAACAGGTGGACCCTGCTCATGGGTCTAATACATATCACAATGGGCCTTGCCCATGGGCCATGAATACATCACAATGGGCCTTGCCCATAGGCCTCAAACACAGGACATGTGGGCCCTACACATGGGTCTTGAATTCATTAAATGGACCATGCATCATAGGCTTAATACATATTACAATGGCCCTCAACTACGGGTCACATATACATCATGCAGGTCTCGACAATCGGCCATGGCAATCGAATTCGATACTCAGAATCGGCCTCGACAATCGGAACCCGCCAATACAATCGACCTCGACAAATCGACACCGATAATCTACATCGATAATTAGCACCGACAATCAGCTTCGATAATCAACACCGACGACCGGTCACATAGACAAGACTAGGTCCATAGATGAACATCTGATCAATCATAATATAAAGATCAGCCCTCGACCATGGTTATATCAAATCTGGTAGCATGGAGCCATCCGTCCATGGTAAATGGGGCCCACTTATTTGGGTTAACCCACTAAGAGAATGATGAGAATGGGCTTGATAAGGCCTAAGGAAGGGTCACAATGTGGACATCCAACCATCACTGCCCAGCAATGTGGACATTTAACCAACATTGCTCCCAAAGAGTGGTCCACATAGAGTCAAACATAAGATGGGCCCAAATATCCAACAAGTGGGCCTCAAATAGTCATCACAGGTGGGCCTTACACATACAGCACGTGGACCTACACATCACGGTGGGTCGATACATTGGGCCGCACGCCACACCAATGGGCCTCAATTCAACAAGTAGGCCGCATCAATGAGCCAGAAATACATCTCAAGAGTAGGAATATTTCACAATGGCCTCACTAAATGGGTCGGAAACACATCTCAATGGGCCACGACGTATGGGCCGAGTATATATCACAATGGGTCACGACCCATGGGCCGCAACCCGTGGGCCTCAAATACAAGTGGGCCACATTAATGGGGCCCATATATAAACCTCAGGTGGGCTCTGCTCATGGGCTTCAAATACATAATATGTGGGCCCTACCCATGGGTCTTATACACATCAAATGGGTCACGTGTCATGGGCCTAATACATGTCACAATAGGCCTTGCATCAATGGGCCGCCCTAATGGGCCTCGTACACATCAAGTGGGTTGTATCAAATAGGCAGCACTAATGGGCCTCGACCCATGGGCCCTGATATATATATCATAATGGGGTGCCTGCCCTGGATGGCGTGGATAAAGATACATCAAAGTGGGCCTGACAAATGGGCCACAACATACATCAAAGTAGGCCTCATAACATGGTCATACATACATCAAATTGGCCACATCAATGGGCCCCATGTATGTTAAATGGGCCACACTCAATATAAGTGGTGATAATGATTTCCACTACTAAAATTTTCAAGGTCCGCCATAACATTTATTTCCCATCTAATCTACTCATAGGGTCTCAAGATTTCAAAGATAGCCGTTCAATCCTCACCGTGCACTATGGTCCACTTGATAAGTAAATCTGACTTATTTTCGTCCCAAACCTTAAAAAAAAGGATCATTTTCCAAAAATGGTTGGACGGTTGGATGAAACACATGCATCATAGTGGGTCCCATAGGGATGGAAGGAATAGATAAGTCACATGTTCCATGATGGAGGTCCACAGTTGTGGACACAACACATACATAAATAAGTCTTAAGTAAGACCCACCAAAATGTTTATTTTCCACCCAACCTAGGGCCCAACATACTGTCCATCCAAAATGAGGCCAACATGATGTTTATCTTCCATCCAAACTAGTCATAGGGTCACATGGGCCTAGGGCCCACTGTAATATTTATTTATCATCCAACTTGGGCCACTATAACATCTATTTGCATCCAACCTGTTGATAAGGTCTTATAGACCTGGGGCCCACCAAAATGTTTATTTCCATTCAAACCTGTTGATAAGGTCATACAGACCTGGGGCCCACTACAGTATTTATTTATTTATTTATTTATTTTTATTTTTATTATTATTATTATTTTTTTTCAACCTTGTGATAGGGTCACATGATCATGGGACCCACTGAAATGTTTACTTGCATCCAATCTGTTGATAAAGTCGCATGGGCCAGGGGCCCACTGCAATGTTTACTTACCATACAACCAGTTTATAAGGTCACGTGGGCCTTTGGCCCACTGTAATATTTATTTGTCCACCAAATTTTTGGTATGGTTATATGGTCCTGGGGGTCCACCGTGATGTAGTTCACAAATCCAACCCACTCATTGTGTGTGTCCCACCAATTTAAGGGCCCAAACCGAGTTTCAGGTGGATCCAAGCTGCATGTGGACCCCAGCAGTTGATTCCATGTGACTTGGTACACCACTGCATGAAAGGTGATGGTGTGGGCCATCCGAGAACTTTTTATGACTAATTTTTGGAACCAACGCATCATAAAAGGGGACCTATTAAATGAACGGCATGGATGTAGAACATACATCATGGTAGATCCACAATTGAGGCCAAGGGGGCCCTCCCTATTTCACGATGGACGTCCAGACCCTTCTGGACGTCAAAGCATATTTATTGCTATTATTAATTTTTTTCTTTTTTTATACTAGGTGGGGCCCACATTAATCAGATCCACTCCGTCCATTATAGGTGTCCCATATAATTAGGGATCCAAACCAAGTTTCAATCACATCCAAAACTCAAGGAGGCCCCACCAGATGATTTTATATTTTTAGGCATGTTATCACATAATTTTAGATGGTATGGCCCACCTGAGTTCCGTATACAGCTAATTTTTGGGATGGACGGCTGGTCCATGGGGACCCATCAAATGCACGGTTTCGATGTTCAAAACGCATCACGTGGGGCCCACGGCTAGAGCCGTGAGGTCCAGCTAGGCCGTCCGCCCGCCCATGCAGTCTTCTGACAGCAGCAGCGTTGCTGCCTTATGATTTTGTGTTTTTTTTTTTTCTCTAAATCCAATTTTTCTAGGGAATTTCTTAGGTGGAGCCCTCATCAGGAAAATCTATCCTGACCATTGCATCTCACGGCTCAATATTGACCAAACAAGACCAATATTGAGTATTTTTCAGCATGTAGAATCGTTGGGTGAGTTTTCAACGGTAAAAATTACCATTTCCTACAGTATGGCCCGCTTGATTGTCAGATTAGCCTCATCTTTTGGCTCAACGCCTAAAATGAGATGAGAAGTGAAATGGGTGGCGTGGATTTTATACATACATCAAGGTGGGGCCTGCATGAGCAGCCCACCTCCAAATACTATTCTTCTTCCTCTCCTTTGCTTATTAGTACACCACCATTTCAGTGCACGCACACCACTTTAGCCACTCCCTGTCCAGCGTCCCTTGGACGTTGGACAGCATAGGTATAACACAATCATCATAGTGGGTCCTACGTGTAGGTGGTCCACGTGTCACCAAGGTGGGTCCCACATGAACGTGGCCCACCATATTTAAATCAACTTGATATTTGTGTGTTTCCATCACTATAAAGTAGGGTCCACATGACTTGTACGGTTGGGATAAAACATACCTCAAGATGGGATTCATCCAAGTGGGCCACACATCAAAAAAATGAGAGGAAAAGAAAGGAGCACCCACCTCGAGATCTCTTCTTCCTTCTTCCGCCAATGCATGATAGAGCCCCAAAGAAACAATTTCAATGGTGGAGATGATCATTGGATGGTGGAGATGGGAGATAGGGAGGTGGGCCACACTAGTTCTCTCATGGGAGCCATGGACGTGGGTTGCTCCATGGAGGGATTGCTTGGAATGGAGAGAAGTGAAAGAGAGAAATGATGTAAGGGAGTGATGGGAGAGAGGGATGGTGAGGTAATGGGAATTAATGAGTTTGACTTATGGGGAAAAGGGAAGGTAAGGTGGTATGGTAGGGTGATGTCACCCCTAGGGTGACATCATAGTAATTAATGTTTCTAGGGAAGTACAACAATAGGGATAGGTGGGTCCCACAATCAAGCGATCAACGGCCTAGATAATGCACGGGCCGGATCTTATAATCTGAGCATCGTATTGACGCACAAGACGCATCGTCGGAACCGCGGCGACGGCACGGTCAAAATGACATAGGTCTCATTTTGAGTCAGCTCAGGTTTACAGGATGTGACTCAAGAGCATGCGCCAATGCTATCTACTCGTCCCGGGTCGCCGAAACTCGACTAGAGGGAACCGTAGAAGTTTATGGAATGGTACAGGCTAGGTTACGGGTCTTACACTATGCCACTTCTATATCTTCCTCTTCACTCTCGTATTTACTCTCAGATTTGTTTAATTTTGGATAGACTAGATGGGAGGGATTTTTCCCCTTGTCAAGCTTGAACTGCTCCCCTCTCATAATAATTAGCCTCATTGGTGCTCTTATGACTCAAATTTAGAGGAGATTGGACATAATGATTACTCCTGTTATAGAAAGTTTGTTGAAGAAGGGGTGGGAGAGGAGACTGCAAAGACACCCTAGTTGTAAGAGGATGCTAGATTTGACTAGGATTTTCATTAGGAGGAGGATGTTAGAATTGATTGGGAATCCTAATTGCACAATGCGATTAGAAATGGTTCCCATTTGTGGGAGGATACTGAAAGAAACACCCCGGTATGGAGGGTGCTTCTGGTTGAATGTCTCCATTGGGAGGGTATCGAAAGTCCTATGCGAACCTTGATTACTGCAGTTGTATTGAACTAGAGGCTCAGAAAAGGGCAAGAGTCGATTGCTGTGCTGGGCCAGCATGGGTACTAGCTGTTGGAACTTATGATAGCAGGTGAAGCATTTCTTGCATGATCTTTTTATTTCAAGCTAGCTCTAAGATGCAAGAGACTAACATTGATTTTGCTGGATTTGACCGCCAAGGTGAGGCTGCGGGCATTTCAAGGGTTGGGTGAATTTAGTTTGCCATGTCTAGTTAGGCTATGAAGGAGGGGTATTGCTTGGGAATGTTCGGCTTGAATGGGCACAATGGTTTTGTTATTTGGTTTTTAGAATAAAAATGGATGCAGCTGCAACTACAAGTGTGCGAGACTAGTATTCCTCAGGGATTTGTAAGACCTTGTTTTTTAAGTCGGGTCGCGACTAGAAATTCCCCACCAGAGTCGCCATTCTTTAGATGCTGGACCCTGAATGGAATTAACTCACTTTTGTTGGTTGCCTCTCTTGAGGGCTTTTGGGGAGTTGTGGTTAAGAGGGATTTACATTTGACCAGAGTCGCCACTAACTAATTACTTCGAATCTGCAATCGGTTAGACCCTGTAGAAACACTTAGGATTAAGAATCAGATGTCCTTAACCCTAAGATGACTATTGAATTTGTGTTCCAGAGATTCTAAGTAACAAAACATAGTTACAGAGAGGGAAAGTGTTAGGCACCCACTCATCCTATACGAATATATGGTCTTTACTTCACAAGATCTGACTAATTTACGAGGAATAAGAATAGTTCTCACGCAAAGATGTAATGAATGTAATGATTAAAACGACTAATCAGTCTAAATTTCTGATGGGTAGGATCTAGCTATGTTGGCAAGCCCCAGAGCATACACTTGAACTGACCGAGTGCTGAGTACAATATACATGGAAATGTGATGGGCGAGATGCTTATGAAAAAACAATGACTAATCGGCTAGGTTTCTAGTGGGCAGGCTTCGATTATATCAGCAAGCCACAATATACACAAACCAATTAAATATGAAAAAAAAAGATTAAATGCAATGCAGTGACGGTGTATTTGAGGAGTGAGGGGGGGGGGGTGAGTAGGGAATGAGTGTTGCATAATGTTAATGTCCAAAATTAGGTGAAACTAATAGACATTTGAATGGTTGGATAGATGGTAGTATCGCAAAGGCTAGATCGAGTGGCTTGGATGAGGACTTGGTGGTTCATGAGATTTGGACTCTGGTTAGACTATGCTAAACCAGGGCTAGACTCTCTCTCGCTCTCTCTCTCTCTCTCTCTCTCTCTCTCTCATTCTCACTTTCCTTGGTGGAGGGATGGAATGGCTAAGGGATTTCCTAAGCCTCTAAATTTTCTTGGATGCTTGGATGATTACTTGATGCTTAGAGAGCTTTTGAATAGATGTGGATTATGAGAATATGAGAAAGTGTAATGCCCCGAATTTTCATGACCCGAGTATGTGACTTGTTTCTCAAAAACCTATATATATATATATATATCATCAGAGTTAGCAGTTTAGCGTAAAATGGACAAATCAACATAAGAAAAAAAATTTGTAATTACATTTAGAATATACAAGAGACTACCTATAATGACTTATACAAACCAATGTCTCAATATTAACAATACAAGATTTACAAAATTTAATACATGAGAAATATTAAAATGCATTTAAACATAAGCCGCAAAGTTGTGCAGCTCCTCTTAGCAGGTACAACCATGCATCATTGATAGTTACATCCGACTTCTCATCAGTCTAAACATGAATATCATTTAAGCGACCTGTGATTATTGTACGGTTATATATTTGATGGATGAGTGGCCAACTTAGTGTGAATTTCCCTCAAGATTACACACCGCCGCCTTAGCTAAGCATAGTTAAAACAACAAGGCAATCAAAACAATACATGATGCAGTCTTTTTAAATGAATGGATGCGTGAATGCACATCAAGTTGGGGATGCTCATCCAGTCGGACTTGGGCTTGTCACCCATGCAATCATCGACCTGGGAATGTTCATCCAGTCAGACTTGGGCTCGTCACCCATGCAAACGACTGGTCACCAGTGTAGCATATCTCGTACAACATAGTGCTAAGTCACCAAAATAGGCCGATAGTCGATGGTCTGGGGGCTAGTGAAACGATACCCCACTAAGCTTAAGGGCACGTGCTATAACATCCAGAATTAGCCACCTGTCATCGCCAATATGCTATGAATGCATGATTAGCTGAACCATTATTATTCCAATTATAATCAGCCAATTTAAGTAACTCAATGGTCACTACGGGAGACTTGTCACCCAGCGTAAGCCGATAGCTCGGACATAGTATCCCATGACCAACATCCCTGGCTCATGAGATTTTCCCATCCTAGGGTGCTTAATGGATGACCATCGACCAGTGGCCAATCAAATTCGATAATTAGGGACTACCATCGCATGGTTATAGGCCATCGAAGCCACACAAGACAACCATTAAAATATGGGAATGGTATTAAATCGCAGCAGTAAAAGGATGCTCAAAACATTAAATCAAGATGGCAAAAGGGTCAGATAAGGTTAAATTAGAGTGGTTAAAATGGTCATTTTCAAGTTACTCAAGTTGTATGACCTATGGATGGTAAATACCACATAAATGTTCCGTATCCCATAAGCCTTCAATTGAGGGTCCATTCTCTACCACACTCTATCCTGTTACATCCTAAGCATGGGTTTACATACATAAGGGGGATCACTTACCATTAAGTGCAGTGAATAAAGATCCATAAGCGATTCACAATGATTCATGATAAAGTCTATAGTTATGCCATGCCAGTCATAATTTGATTCATAATAATCGCAATAAGTCATGAAAAGAACTATCAATTAAAAAGTGAGTTATCATGTAAGTAACTATCACATGTAACCATGGTTCACAACTATTAACCATAAATCAGATATAAATCATGTCTTAAGAATTCATACTAGTGTGAGAAGTCGTATGCCACGAGATAACAATTTTGATTCTTAATAAAGACTATAAATTAAACTAATTTGGAAATGGAAAGCTTACGGGGGAGAAATCATCACCTCATATTTTGAACCGCCTTCGCCATCGCTAGGAGGTATGCACGCCCTTAGGGTCGAACCCTACCACAAATCATGAACCTCGTACAATTAGATCTAAGTTCTACACCCTACCTAGGGTTTGAATTACTTATCTTAGGGTGTTTAATGAAAAATTAGGATCCCATCTTAGGGTTTAGTCCTAAACTTAGATTCTAGAATTTGAACTCTAGTTGCTTTATAGGCTGCTTAAATGCAATATAATAATATGGTTGGTTATAATTTAACGTTAATGATACAACTAATATTTGTGACCATGGTAATAATTAGTGCTACAATTGTAATAAAATAGTATAACCTATTATTAGAGATAATATTTTCAAGTGATGGATACCATGCCAATATCATTAATGGTAGTATCATTTATGATAACTAATATTAGCGTAACACGTTAATAGTAATTATTATGGTGATAATTAATATTATGATCTACTATGATAATATTTAAGAGTGGCAAAACAATACGTTAATATTTAATAACAATATTATTTTATTTTCTTGTCTGTAATAACTATGCTTAGAATAGATAATTGCTAATGGCTATGCATTTCTAACATTAACAAACCTAATCGTGATAGAAGTGGTAACAATGTTAATTGAAATCAAGTGGATTTCGGTATGGAGAGAAAGGGTGGACTCACCTTGTCGTGCCTCCCAACTCAGCTAACGCCTTAGCTCAACTCATGTGGATCGAGTCGACTCGGCAGCTACACCAAAAGGAGACATCCCACACCATCTCTTCTTCTTTTCTATTCTTCTCCTCCTTTCCTTCTCTTTTCTTCCTTCCTTTCCTTCTTTCCTCTCCTTCCACATGTTGGAAATCCAGCAAGAGTCTGGACCATGCCAAACCCAACTCGACTCGGCTGGACTCGGTTCCAGCCAAGTCAACTCAGCAACAATCTCCTATCCAATCTCTTTCCTTCATTTCATCTTCTCTCACCTTTCCTTTTCTCTCAAACTTCAAGAACCCACTAGCTGTGATGTTCAAACACCCTGGACTCGACCAGACTCACCTAAACTTGAACCAAACTCGGTTCGAGTTAAAACCGAGTCAGCAAATTGGTGAGTGGACAATAGCATGGTGCCATCCCAACTTCCTCTCTCTCGTTTCCATCTCTCTCTTTTTTTCCTTACTTTCTCTCACCCTCCTGCTGGAACTTCAGCAACAGCAGGACCCAACCCAACTCGAACTTCAGCGAGTCGCTAGATGCAGTGGTGCAGCTCGGCACCAACTTGAACCGACGGTCTTTCTCTCCCTCTCACTGCCTTCTCTCTCTCTCTCTCTCTCTCTCTCTCTCTCTCCCGTTCGTCCTCCGATGTTCCTCAGGGCTAAGACCACAAATCACCCTCACCTAGCCTGACTCGAGCTCAGTCGCGCTGAGTCGGGATGGTGTGGTGCAACAACCGCACCTGCTCTCCTCCTCCTCATCTTTTCTTCCTTCTCAATTTTCTTTTCATTTCCCTTACTGAAAGTCCACCACCCTTGGATGATTGCTTGTGATCTGATGAGGTCCGAAAGGCCTACCTAATGGACATTCAATGACCACCCAACCTGATTGGTGGTTGTTTCTTGTTAAGGAAGAAAACGGAGATTCAATGGCATCTTCCAGACGGTGGTGTTTCCCTTCAATCCGGTCCTTGTGTATGGTTTGGTTAAGCTCCAGTCAGCTTGCAAACGTGGATTTGCAGAGGTTGAATGGAGCTAGGTTGGTGGGTTTAGATGGAGAAGAAATGACCGGTTCTCTCTCATTCTCTTCCTTTTAACAAAAAACCTAGTTTGTAAGGCTAGGATTGCTTTAAGATGGATGGTCAGGATGGAGAATACCTAGATCAAGGATCAGTCCAATACTCAATGTCAGTGGGCCTTACAACTTGATTTAGGGTCCTACTTGGGGATTCCCTTCGATCTACTGGTCGGATCTTCCCGAAATCAAACGTCAACGGTTAAAAGGTCCTAGTGGATTGTTTGAAAGACTCTTATGATATATTTCTAACCATATACTAATATTAATATTAATTTTATTACTGTTACTACTTATTATTATCATCATTTATTTCTTTATCATTATTATTATTTCCACATACGTGTGCATTTTTTTCTTCTTATCATGTTGTGGGTCCCACTCTATAGGTTATTAGGATTACTTATCTTATGATTTTATAATATTTAAACATTAGTTTTTATTATTATCGTAGTTGTTATTCATTACATATATATAAGGTGTGGGATCTTCTTTCTATGCATCATTTGGTTTCATTACTTAAGGTTAAGATTGCCCAGCATAAAAGTGGGGTCACTCCATGTGATAATCTAATCTTAAATTCTTGACATCCTGCTAATTCCATTAATTCAACGGTTAGATCGCTTGATCTAAGGATGGAGGTTACTTTCACCAGTCTTAATGGTCGTAAAGTTTGTCTAGATGAAGATCCATGGTTGAATTGGTGGTCCGATGGTTTGATTGTGATGACCAAGTGGCAGATCTGTAAGTTGGATGTTGTGGATCCAACGAATGGTGGATCTGATGATCTAAGGCCTACATTGACAACATACGGTTCAATCTTTCTAATAAAGTAGGGTTAGATTTCCATCTCCATTTGGATCCTAGCAACATAGTGGGTTCTTAAAGATCCATGTCACTTTTGGGATGAGATGATTGTTTGTTCAGGTGTCTAGGAGTTAGATATGAAGCCAGATAATACATCCTATGTCCTTCAAATGATGGATCATCCTATAGGACGTTGCAACTTGGCGGACGATGGGTTCCATGATTCAGGGTTCTAAATCCAGAAAGGTTAGCTAGATTTGCCCACCAATGAAATTGGGATTCTAAAATAGGTGCCTCTAGTGATGTGATGGTCCATCTTGTATGGCAATGGATGGATAGCTTGTTATGCGGCGAAGGATTGTTTTCAATGATTGGATTTAGGCCAAAATGAACGCGAACGTTCACTTAAGCTATGCTTGTATTTATATTAAATTGGATTACATGGTAACACTTAAGTACTGGAAAGTACGGGGTGTTACAGAAAGTAACCCCTTTTATAGGACAAGGGAGAGAGGGAGAGGAAGCTCTTATACATGTGAAGGAGGGAGAGACGTTCTACTAACCCCACACATGTAAGAGATGAAAAAGAATTTTCTAGGCCCACATGTGTGAGAGAGGAAAATCCTTGAGCTAGCTGCCCATGTGTGAGGGAGGGATGTTTCTCTTGCATGGTTGAACATGTGTGAGAATGAGAAGTCATCTTTCCTTGCTGAATGCAAGTGAGAGACTCGTCCATTTGTTGACTACAAGTGTTAGAAGATGGGACGACCATGAGTTGCTGGTCACGTGAGATGGGTGAGGAAAGTCCTTTGTTATAGATGCATGAGTGAGTGGAAGAGCTACACGAGTGAGAGGCTCCTTTTGATTGTTGCAGTTGGTGTGAGAGAGATATCCTCACTTGTGAAGGAGGGATGTCTTGATTTGATCACGTTTGGGAGAGAGGTAACTCCTTGGATGTACGTTTGGGAGAGAGGCAACTCCTCTTGCCACAACTGTTCACAACCCCAAGTGCAGGGTCGCGATGTAGTAATAACTCAGTGAGATCGAGGTCAAATCTACATAGACTAAACTTATACATATTATGAAAATAACTAGAACTAGAACTAGAATAAGATCTAAACCTAAATATGGAATAAAAGAGAGTAATTGTGAATGAAATTTCAATAATTAAAAGGAAACTAGAGCGCCAAGGATCCACTTATAGCTATCAAAATGCTACCTTACTTGATTTAAGAAACACAATTGGAATTGGAGTTTTATCCTATCCAATTGGAAAATCAAATCTTTGAACTTTTCATTAACCTAGTCCACACATGGAGTATTCTGATGATTATAAGGGAATTCATGCATCCATCATGCTCAAGAGACGATGGTGAATCATGAGTTTTACCAATCTCACAATCTTAAAAAGAGGAAAAGAAAATATTCAAAGCTATCACAGCATCTATTATAATTTGAGTCATAATAAATCATAGAAAATTGAAAATATTCCTTAAATTCAAACTAGAATTCAATGAGGTTCAACAGAAACAAGAATCAAAGTAAAATAATCATCCCAACATGCTACAAGCTCAACCTCTTAGCCCTAGCTAAGATGTTTAGTTAACCATAGACATGATTAAAACTAAAACCCTTAAATAAAATATTAAAAATAAATAAGGAAAGAAGAAAAACATTTGGGAGGCTGATCCACCCTTTGGCTCTACTCCTTGAAACCTAATTCATGTTTTGAACTCCTTAAACAACCCATATTTATAGCCTTAGTCTGACCGTCTTTGAAAACCGTCTCAAATTTACGCATTATGCGTAACACCTTCGATGTCATCGAAAGTAAGTTGACTCCAAAAGTTATGCCTTTTTGCACTGCGTAACTTTTCATGACATTAAACATACCTTCGATGTTATCGAACAACCTTTCGATGTCATTGAAGGGTGTTCGGCCAATCAAGAATGTGTCCAAATTGTTCTAGCGAGTTGCTCTAGAAATCTACAAAAATCTCAATGTCATCGAACTGCCTTCGATGTCATCGAACAACCTTCGATGTTATCGAATAGGTCTTTGAGCAATCAAATAAGGCTTCGACGTCATTGAGAAATGCATCCAATTTGTACAACAACCAAACTCAATTTTCATATATTTCTTCAAGGTCATTGATCCGTGTTCGATGTCAACGAACACTTGCTTCGATGACATCGACTGGTGGTCGATGACATAGACAGTGAAGTTCAAATTCTATAAATTTATATACTTTGCACTTTTGACTTCCTTCCTTTTATACTTGGTTTCCTTGAATCTTGCAGTCTTGAAATCTTCAATCTTGGTCTCCTAAGATCCATCCATTGCCTTAGTAATTCTTAAGCATCAAATCCATGCTTTTAACATTCTTTTCAATCCAAGCTCTTAGATTCACCTTGCAATATAAACATGTATAAAATATACCCATTAAGAATTATCATGTTCATAAAACCAAGATATAAACTAGGGGAAATATGCAATATTTGACACTCAACAACAGCCGGACGCATGTGAGAGTGGAGTGATGGAAGTCCAGCCTTGGTTGTATGGCACATGTGAGGTAGAGAAAGACGTCCACCTGTTGGATGTTGGTGATGGATGGATGGCTGCAGGAGTGGGACATTTGATGGAGGAAAGTGGAGACGTCCACTTACTGTGAACATGTGGAAGGGGCTGGACGACTGGGATGTAGCTAGACATGATGGAGTTGCTTTGCATGTGTGATGGTTAAGACCAGATCACTGCACGTGTGATGGTGGAAATGTCTCCACTAGCTTGGCGCAAACAACCATTGGATTTAAGACATCCACTCTTGTATGTGCACATTATGTGGACTTGTGATCATTCCCACAGGTGAACATCCAATCACATGTTAATGCCCAATCTTGACCATTCAAGTTATATGACAAGGTGAGTTGATTGGGTGATTTGATTCGGTGAATTGACTTGCTGACTCGTCGAGTTGACTTAAGGCTCTAGGGTTTAAGGTCCTAGGGTTTAGGATCATATCGATTGGGTTGGTTAGGTTGAGTTTAGGGTTTAGGATGTTCATCCATTGGTTTAAACTCAATCAACTTATCGACCTGGGGTAGGGTGTTTATACATGGAAATCACAATAACAATTAAGTTATACAACAAAAATATGAGAAGCTATAAATAAATTAATCTTAAATTGAAGTAAGCTTAAACAAGTCCCTTACCTTATATCATAGGTCTCATTAGGACTGATCCAAAGGAAAATTTAGAGATATAAAATAAAAATTCAATTTTACATGGTTTATATTACACATGTACGGTGTAGATTGAAACCAAGGTTTCGATCGCGATTTATAGATACTAGAAAATTAATTTTTTTCTACATCATTTAAATATAGTGTTGACATACCTTTAATGGAGGATGATGAGGAAGTAGAAGAAGAAAAATCCTTTTGAAGAGGTGGGGATGCCCACACCCTTCTCTCTCTCTCTAATACATAATAAGGGGCTGGGCATTCGACCCTTCCGTCTTATTGAGGAAGGCTAGGGCAACCCCTTTGTGTTGTTGAATGTGGGAGTAAGGGTGACCTACTTTTTGTATTCGGGATTCAAAGCATTCATGAAATTAGATTTTTAGATCCCTTTCTAAGCTGTATTTTTATGTAACCATTAGACCATCCTAGGTCCAATTTTTAAGCAAGGGTTATCCACCCTTTCGATGTAGATGGCCTGACTAAGTTGTAGTTCACATATATTTTTGATATACTAGTTAGTTTGGCCGGCTAGCCCCTTGGATGGCTTAACACACTCAAGGGCTAGTTCGCACATCAACCCCCTTTTGAAGTAGAGGTAGAACTCGATTTCGGTCTCGTTCATGTAGTGTTTCCACCATTCGATGTGTTCATGTGGTGTTTTCACCCTTCGATGCGTTGTCTTTCTTATTATTTTTTTCTTAGTATGGTTATTCTAAGAATCTAATTAACGACATGTAAATCTTTCATGTTGAAATCTCTAGCTAAATAAGTATTTAATGTTGCAATAATATCTCTATTAGTACCTGTAACCAACATGTTATTCACATACAATAATAAGATAATGAAGTTACTATTACCATAGCTATAAATATATGCACAATGATCTGCCTCACATCTTTGAAATTCTAAGCTCATAATGAAGGAATCTAATATCTTATACTAACACCTTAGGGGGTGTTTATTTTTCAATTCCCCTATATAAATGCATGTAAATGGGAAATGATGACTTACATGGGTAAACTGTGTGAAATTCAGGCATTTCTCCACTTCCATTTCTTGTGTTTGTTATCAGAGATAGATGATGAAATCATTCATCATGATAATTTCACACGATTTGTTTTCTCCATGAAATAGGCAAATACATTTCAACCATTTTATGGTGTTCTGCACCATGAGTGATGACCATCTATCATCCACTACAAATAAATTGAGTGCCCATGTTTGAGCATGATTTGGTTGTGATCCCAAAACAACGACGAGGGTGATATGCTAACCATAGGGCCCACCTCAATGTATGCATTCATAGATCACAAGCTACACTATGAGAATAGCAGGATTACCAACTTTTTGGCCCCATGATTCCGATTCGAATATTCAGGAAGTGTGTTCTATGCATGCGACCTTATGCATGTCTTTCCTTCAACCTTCAAGTCATGTTTAAAGGAGAGGGGTTATGAAATTAAAGACATGCATACATAGCCAAGCAACGGTTGGCTTATGTCGAAGTCCCATAAACATACATTGTAAATCGTCATAAAAAGAAGTGATTTGAAGAGGAAAGCATGGAAAAGCGATGGTTGAGCTAAAAAAATAAATATGCCCAATGTTGTACAGGTACCTTGTAGGAATGATGATGCAACACAACAGCTATGGACATGAGATCGGAACTCCACTTATGGCGACGACCTACAAGGAAGAAGAAAACACCATAACCACCAGGGACGTAGTGGAAGGAAGATGAAAATTTGTCATAAATGATGAAAATGGAAGTTTTGCTTTCTTCTCTTGATGCAAGCAGATCGTACAAGAGAGCGACAAGGAAAGAGAAAGAAAGAAGCCCTATTATAAAACACTTTTTTTGTGGTTGCATCGAATTTTTATGGTAGAGTAGACCACCATACCTGTCAAACGTCTTCTTGACGAAACCCGAAGTTTGACATAATCATTTGATATTTCTCTCATGAAACAGAGGAAACTGATGGTGGGTAGACGGTGTAAATACACTTTTTAATATGGTGGTAATTACCACCGCACCAAACATGGGTAAATCATAATTATTATCCATTTACATGCATGTAACACCTCAGTTTTCGAAACCCAAGTACACTACTCGTGTTCCAAAAACCCGAGTGTTAACCTTTGGAAATACCCAAATTCCACATACGTTTTTTTTCTTTATCAGAGTACTAATCTAGCGGAATAAAAACAAATCAAGTATAAGAGGGAGTCCAAATATACATAACCAAGATTTCAAGTGGTTACCCAAAAACTTATACAAATCAGTGTCTTAACTTTTACAAAACATGTTAGTATAAATTAAATACAAATGAAGTCAAGAATAGAGAGTCACAAGATCATCTGGCTCCTTTTATTCCACATAAACACCAGCATGCGCATCATCTACATCTCCTACACACTGAATACGGTTCGATAGCATCAATGACTATCCCAGTGAGGTATAACCCCAAGATTTATCATATCAACAAGATAATTAAGCATAGTTATCAGGAACAGTCTACAATGATCATCCTAATAATAAGATAGAGTTTATCAAAAACGCATATGTTGAATAAATTTTATAAAGAATTTATTGTTTAAATGCATGAATGCATGCACATGCTCACAGACCTGGGGATGAACATCCAGCTAGAAAAAAGTCACCCAAGGAGAACTAGCCACCCAAAAAAGTACTCAAAGGTACGCTGTAAGGAGGACTAGCCACCTGGAAAAGACTATGCAACGAGGACATCCAAGGTAGCCTAGCTTCCTGGGAGAGTACTCTATGTACGTCCAAGGAAAACTAGATACCTGGAAAAGCCCATGCGAAAAGGACAACCCATGGTAGTCAAATGCACGTAACGAAAACTTAGGATCGCCAGGTAAAATACTCTATGGTAAAGTCTGTAGTGACCCAAGAAAACCCCGCGTCTTGTATTAACTTCCCCGTAAAGTCTGTATGCCATGAAGATGCATGATTAGCCCAACCATTATTATTTCAATTTCAAACAACCATTTTAAGGAAGCTCAAAGAGATCACTCTGGGGGGTTTGTCACCCATCATAGGCCGATAATTCAGGCATAGTGTCCCATTCCACCATCCCTGGCTCATGAGACTAACAAATAAGATTTTTAAAGATAACTTACTTAACTAGTGGCCAATTCTAGTTCCACAAGTGGAACTTACCATCGCAAGGTTATATGAAGACGGTTCATTAAAGCCATATAGGGCTAATATTACATTAAGCCGCATAGGGCAAACAATCCATCCCAAGCATGTGATAAAAAGGGAATATCCCAAAAGTCATTTACGCAACAAACGATCCATATGATGACAAGTCCACATCTAATGTTCAATTTAATTTATTAGACAAAGTGGCCACTAGTCCTAAGACCTCCAATCATTCCATTAAATGATCATGAATGACAAATTAGATCACGTATAATATCGATATAGCTCATGCATATCTAAAGCATTCATTTCAAATCAGAATAGAGGTATGTAGATCTTATTGCATATTCAAATATTGAATTTAAATCTAATTTATTAATCATCATAAAAAGTCAAAATTAATAAGAACAATGAACCACATTAAGAAATCAATAAAGTAAATGAACAAAGATGAATGAGCAAGCAATTATTAAGATGTAGAAAAGCCTGAAGGGTGATCCTCACCTTTCAAGAGTTGGTTCGTCTCTCGATGATGCTAGAGTTAATTTTCCTAGGACCCAAATCTAACAAAATTAGAATATTTTGAGGGGTTAGATTTCAATGTTATTAAACTTGCACAGTTAGGATCAAGGCTTAGGGTTTAGGTCATGCAAGTTTAGGGTTTCATTATGTAAATTAAATTTAAGCTTAGGTTTTAGAACTCGAATCGTAATTTTTGTGCAATGAATAAAATAATATTCATATTAAAATCATTGACTGATAATATTAATAAGGATAATTCATGAGTTGATATTAATTTATCAACAATATCTAATATTATTGTAGCATAACTAACGGTCTAATAAATGATGCAAGTAATATAAATTTAACAATAATAATAGAATAATTACCAACAACAGTCTAATAAGAACTAATGTTAATAATTATATTAACAATGATAATGATAACCCATAATGAAAATAATAATGATAATAATATTATTTTAAAATTATTATTATACTAATCCTTAACTAATATTTTTTTTTACACACGTGCACACACCCCACACACTCATGCTGGTGGAATTTCACCACTTATGGGTACTCGAACCCTTGACGGGAGTTGAAACTCCCTAGAGTCTACCAACTGAGTAAGAGTAAGGACCCAATCCTTAACTAATATAATACTTATTAATAACATAATACTCATAGGAATAATAGATGAAATTTGAGACTCGACTCACCTAGTTGTGAAACTCGACCCATGCTTGGCCTAACTCATTCTTGACACGGTGGGTCGGCTCACTGAGTTAACTCAGTTTGAATCACTCTCTTTCTTTTCATCTACTTGTTCGACCAGTCGAAAAGATGGGCTGAATGACCCAAAATCGCCCTAAACTCGGACAACACAACCCGATTACGCCCCAACTCGACTTGACTCGAGGTTGTGACCTGCCCGCAGACTCAACATCAATGATCTCCTCTCTCCTTTCTCTCTGATCTTCTTCTTCTTTGTTTATTTTTCTTCTGCATCCTTTTTAATCCCACATCCAGCATGGTGGCTAGATTAGACCAACCATACCTAGCCCAACTTTGCTTGACTCGACTTAGATTCGATGGGTAGAGTCCACTTGTCTCGACATGACAATAGAGGGACAACAGTCTCTCTCTCTCTCTCTCTCTCTCTCTCTCTCTCTCTCTCTCCCTTTACTTTCTTTCCCTTGCTTCTATTTCCTCTTCCTTGGACTAGGGAGAAGTTCTGAGTCGAACCAGACCGGGACTCAACGCAGAATGACCAACTGACTCGGCATTAAGCTAAGCACCTGGGCTCGGCGAGCTCTCCCTAACTCCCTCATTTTTCTCTCCCCCCCTAATTTTCTTCCTCCATTCTTCCTTTCCTTTATCTTTTCTTTTGTTGTGGAGTTCTAGCCAGGTCTGGACTCAACTAGACGGGGAGTCAGGGACCTAGATCAGTTTTGAACTGAGTTGACTTAGTGCATCAATCACAGTGGCGCCCTTTTCTTTCTTTCTCTCTCTCTCTCTCTATCTCTCTCTTTGTGTTCTGTTCTTCTTTTTCTTCTTTCATTCTTCTTACTTCTCTTCTTCTGCTTCTTTCCTTCTTTCTCTCAGCTAGACATGGCAAGGACTCGATAGAAAACTTGGGCTAACCCATGACTCGGTCCGAGTTGGCTAATGTGGAAAGAAGGAATGGTGCACCTTTCCTCTCTTTTTTAGGCTTTCCATTTTTGGAAAGAGTAGCACTAAAAATAGCCTTTTTAAAGGCTCTGTTAATCTATTCTAGATAGTTCAAAAGTGTAACTAATCATGGGATTAGTTATGGTCTTTAGCTGTTTAATTCGTGCCGTTTTGTATTGTTATACCCGAATTAGGCTTGCATGGTCATAATCCAACATCACTGATGGCCATATGATGTTTTGGGTCACCAGATGAATGGTTCAGATCAGAAGGTGGGACCCACTTGAAGGAGATGGGTTCCTTGGTTAATTGAGGAAGATGACGGTCTTGATCCTGACAGAATCTGATTGAGTGGTTTATCCTTTGATCCCTACATCATGGATGGGACAGATTTGTTTAGTGATGCTTGTGGGACCCACCATTTGGCCAGTGATCAAAGAAATTTTGGTGGTTTTTTGTCAGGCCCACGTTCTATACCGTACCATTTCGTAGACTCTCACGGTCCTCCTGATCGAATTTCGGTGACTCACAATGCATAGATAGCATTTACATGTGACCCTGAGTCACGTCCTGTCAATATGAGTCAACTCGACTTGAGACTTATACCCTTGCGACCACGCCGTCGCCGCAGTTCTAATACCATGTCTCATGCTCCGATCTGATACCCAGGCTAGGAGTTGTGGGCCCATGTTTATCTTGAGGAAAATGCCACACGTTGTGAATACCAGTGGAATCTCTACAACACATCACATCAATCCATCAATCAATGTCAAGTCACAACCTTACCTAGCCCATCCCTCTACCATTCCCAAAGTCAACTCTCTCTCTCTCTCTCCTCTCTCTCCACCCATCCCTTTCTTACAATTCCATCACTCCACCCATACCTCTCATCCCATCACTCCATCCATCACCACTCCTCTCTCTCTCTCTCTCATTTCTCACTCCATTCTAAGCACCAAGGGAGGAAACGTCCAAGGGAGAGAAGCTAGGTGTTTCCCACTTCTTAGCCCTCTCATCTCTTATCTCCACCCTCCAATCTTCATCATCCACCATCAAAGAGTAAGCTAAGGAGCCTAGGAGTCCAAGGAGCCAAGAAGGAGCGAAATCGGTGGGTGATCGTAGCGTAAGATCTTGATTTTTTTATGTAAGGCCCACTTGTGATGGGACCCATCTTCATGTTTGTGTTGTATCAAAGAGGGACCCATAGTGGCGGGGTCCCTCCACTACGCTGATATCACTCTCTTTCTCTTTTTGTGATGTGAGTGGCCCACCTATGACGTATGTATTATATCTATACTGTCCGTTTCGGGATGTATGGACCCCACTGTGATGTTTCCTTAGGTAGCCGAGCACTTTCGATTCCGTCCAGAGATTCCTCCACCTGCAAGACGAGCCGAAGTAGCCGAGTCATATGATGTAGCTTAACATTTGAAGAGGATTCCAGCCCAGATCTCGAGTTCATTCGCTATCGGTGAAGTATATAATGCGTAAGTGTGATCAAGCCTGTCGCTAATTGCGCGGCTGCTACTGGCTAGCTCTTAGATTTACTTGGCCTGGCAAGTAAATGAGCGATTTCACACTTTAATTAAAAGATTGGGTCAATATACTAAAGGATTGTTATAGAGTTGATTGAAAAAAGGATTAGATCCACACCATCCATCAATGGGCCACATGAACGTGGGGCCATCTCGATGTATGTGGCTAGTGAGTCATGAGTACATGGCCATGGAACCCACCTTGATGAATGTATTACATCTATAGCGTCTAGCCATGGGATGTCCAGCAGCCTCTGCTGCTGTACTATATAAAGGGAAAACACAATAGTCAAATATATATATATAATAAAAATTATTATAATAATATATTATATTATATATGATGGTGGGCCCCATGTGGGACCCACCTAGATTGAAATCGGATTAGATGGTGCATCCCACACTAGCTATATAGCTACTGAGGACATCACCTAATCCTGTGGGACCCACTTGATGCGTGGATTCCATCCACGCCATCTGTCCATTTGGATGGAGCCCACCTGATGTATCCACCTTACATCCACACCGTCTAGCTGTCTGGACGATGGATGCTACACGGTGATGTATGGGTCTTATCCACACCATCCAGATGGCTGGACGGTGGGACCCACTCCTTGATGTATGTTTTATACCCCACATTGTCCATCTGTTTCATATCCTGACCGTCCGTCTGATGGACGGTGGGCTAGCACCCATAGCTGGTAGCTGCTATAGTTAATGTTAACATAGATCTGTCAGTCCCCCAGTGACGTCAGCATAGTTTTGTGGGCCTCATGTATGGGGCATGTGTTGTATCCACAACGTCCATCTAATTTGGAAATATCATTTTAAGGTATGAGCTTAATATGAGGCAGGTCCAAATCTAGTGGGCCACGTTGACGGTGGTAACCCACCGTTAATGTATGTATTGTATGCCCACGCCATCCATCTGCTAGGCCCCACCTTGATGTATGTGTTATATCTAAACCATCCATCCAATTAGCAAGCTCGTCTCAAGGCCTGAGACTAAAAATGAGGCAGATCTATCAGGTGGACCACACTGTAAAAATTAGTGGAGAGTTGAACGCCTACTATTGGAACCCTATAGGGATTCCAAAAGTTCTGGATCAATATGATATTTGTTATTCCCCTTGATCTAGGTCTTTGTTACTGTATGATCAGATTGGATGGAAAATAAATGTTATGGTGGGTCTGTGAACTGTTTAAATGACGAAATCATCATCTCCACTACTATTTGTGGTGTGGTCCAGATGATATTTTGATGGGCCCATCTTGATGTATTTGAGGCCCATTGTTTCAACCAATCTTGATGTATTTGAGGCCCGTTGTTCTGACCCATCTTGATGTATATTAGCCCATTGGTGCGGCCCATATGATGTGGCCCATGTAATGTATATTGGCCCATTGGTGCGGCCCATATGATGCGGCCCACTTAATGTATATTAGCCCATTAGTGCGGACCATGTGATGCGGCTCATTTGATGTATATGAGGCCCATATAGTGCGGCCCATTTGATGTATATGAGATCCATGTATTATGGCCCATTTGATGTAGTGAGGCCTATATGACGAGGCCCGATGTGATGTATTTATGACCCAAGTGTTGAGGCCCATTGTGATGTATATAAGGCCCATATGATGAGGCCCGATGCAATATATTTATGGCCCATGTGTCGAGGCCCATTGTGATGTATATGCCGCCCATGAGTGAGGCCCATAGTGATGTGTATTAGGCCCTTGTGTGAGGCCATGGGCCCACTATACGTTTGGCTCTATGTGGGCCACTCCTTGGGAGCAATGTTAGTTAAATGTCCACATTGATAGGCAATGATGATTAAATGTCCACATTGTGACCTTCCCTTAGGCCCTTTATTAGGCCGATTATTAAGGCTGATTGTTGATGCTGATTATCGATGCCGGTTATCGATACCGATTATGAGTTTATGACAGCATAACATCATGATACATGCCCATAAGCATCATCTGCATATTTTTTATGAGATATGGTTGACCATTGCATATGCCATAGGGTAGGTTGTTCATGGGAGTCCCTGATAGGTGGAGTCGTCCCACATGAGCACACAGTATGCATGATTGGACTGTGTGACTCATGCATCTTGCATTTTGTGATATGACTACTGTACACCCTAGTGACATCAGGGCCGTGACCTCCACAGGCATATCGTGGATGGCCAGATGGGATACCAAAAATCTTTTGTACATGGGGTGCTATAGATGTCCGTGGGTGAAAGTCCCTAAACCCTCTTGGTACGAAAGGACACCCTCTTGGTACTATAGGACACCCTAATGTCTAGACTGAGTGGATATATATATATATATGAGTGCATGAGAGCTGTATACCAGTAGGCCACGTCTCTCACTGTGTCGTGGTTGGTTAGGAAGGGGTGTGACCTTACCCGCTTGAATGAGGGGGCAATATCTAGGTTGAGTTTGACCAACTTAAGGAATGGGTCTACTATCGACGAGCCGGGCTCGATATTAGCAGGTGGATAGT
Organism: Magnolia sinica; assembly: GCF_029962835.1. Taxonomy (NCBI): domain Eukaryota; kingdom Viridiplantae; phylum Streptophyta; class Magnoliopsida; order Magnoliales; family Magnoliaceae; genus Magnolia; species Magnolia sinica. The sequence continues at coordinate 76,571,939 of NC_080579.1, read as the reverse complement.
GAGATCTATTCCACTTACCCAGTTGTGCGCTCAGATAGGGACGACATACTAGCATAAAGTGTAATAGACCCTGGTGATGATCCCAGAGATGTACGGTACTGATACATGGACTTATTGAGTAAGAGTTGCATACTCAGCATTATACTCATTCACTATCCACTCAGGCTGGTGGTGTGCAACTAATTGTTGTATACTTTCGTAATGGCCAGGATTTTGGTTAAGGCGCGCGACTAATGTGAGATCAGGAGTTTACCACGTTGAGCCTATCTATCCAAATTTAGGTATGGGACTAGCTTGGATAGAAGTCCCTTGTGATGGACCCAGTAGCCTACGATACTACGTACTATTATCCCAACTTTACACTCCAGCTTGGTCATTTCATTCGCACCACATACTGCATTCGGGGCATATGGCATTTTGGGTTGCTATGTTTTTGCATTTATATGGCCTGGATGATCCTGACGGTATTTGTGGACTCAACAGGATTTATATATTGCATTGCATTCTCAGTATATGATATTTAGCTTACTATGTTTCCATATTGCATAGTCGATCTACATTACTTCCTCAGTATATAATATGGACTTACCAGCATGTTTTCACATTACTCTGATATTGTACGATTTATGGATTGTCAGTATTTTCGCTTACTTTGATATCTATATGTTTGGCATGTGCATCGCACACACTTACACCACCCTCTGAGCTTTCTATAAGCTTATGCATGCTAGATGCGTGCAGGCGATGTTAAGTTGCAGCAATGTTGAGCTTCGAGCGTGCAGTGGTCTTTTAAAGCTTTAATTTTTTATATATGTATTTTCCTTTCAACATTGTATTCAACTATTTATATTAGTGGATATGTGATGATGATGTTGCCTTAGTGATTTGGGTAAACTTGTGGTTATGCTTCTTGAGATAAATGTACATTGAAAAATCCTCATAGGTTCTCAGAATTGGAATTTAGCATATGGGCGTTGGAAGCCGAGAATGAGATATTATGGAGGCTGTCGGCACCGGATTCAGTGATCAAAAATTTTGTGAGCCCAGTTTTCGAGTTTGGGGCGTGAAATTTTTTGAGATATTCATTTTTGGACGTTTTCTCGCAATATCAAGTTCTCCTGTGAGAACTTGGGGTAGCTATTGAGGGGGCTTTAAGAATGCCCTAGATCCAATGCTCAGGATGCATTAGGGATGCTTCTAGAAGATGTTTAATGGCTGAGATGTCATAGCTAGAGAAATAGAAAAGATTCCCTCCGCTTTTGCGTCCATGGCGGAGTTTGCCCTGAGAATTCATAAATGCGGTTAAGGTTCAACAAAATGAATGGCTGAGATGGGGTAAGCATGCTAGGAAAGGCTGTCAGCGTAATGGCTTTGTGATATCTAGATCTAGCTCGTGTTTGTGTCTATGTTCGAGTTCTCTGCCGTGCGGATCGAGTGGGGTTTTGATTAAAGGTCCCAACCAATCTCGATGGACGGTTTGGATCTTTTAGTTAGTCAATGAGGGTGGGCCCTGATCATCTCCAGTGAGGCAACAGTTCCCATTTTTAGAAACTCTCACTGCCATCAGCTCTTGCGTTAAGAATGGTGCTCATGTGTTTGAGTATCCACGTGTGAAACGGTCCTAATACTGGTCGAAATCATCATCCAAATAAGATGGACAGTTTGGATCATTCAAATGGGTGATGATGATGGCCCACCGATTTAAACATTGGACGACTGTTTGTCACTAGCGGCAAAAGAAAGAAAAGAAGAGGAAAATCCTCTTTTTCAAATACCCATCTGGTCAGCACCCATTTAATTGGTTCTGAGAACCAGTGTATCATGTGTGTGCATTCGTTGGTGTACACTCACACCGTGAGTGTGAGCTCCTCATTGGTGTGTTGAGAGGTCCATACTGTTCAATGCCTCTTACTAGTCCAATTAGGGTCCAGGTTCATATATGAGGTAGATGTATAAATTAGGTGGACCATACTTCTTAAAGCTTAGCTCCAATTGTAGATTTTTGTTGATCTTGTCACGCTCCAAACTTGGAAACCGGGCTCACAAATTTTCGATCGCCGAATCCGACGTTGATAGCCTCCGTAGTACCCCATTCTCGGCTCCCGGCATCTATACACCAGGTTCTGATCCTGGGATCCTACAAGGAGGATTTTAAGCATGATTTTGATTCAGTATAAGCATAACCATAAGTATAACCCACGAACAATAACCACAAGAACACCATCACAAAATCCACTATGATAAAAAACTTTGAATACAGTGCATATGAAGGGAAATACAAGATAATGATAATAACATAAAGTCCAAAAGCTCGGCTGCACACTCCAACTGTGACAAGGCTACGGCTGCGTCCTGGCGTCACCTGCACGCATCAATTATGCATAAGCTTATAGAAAGCTTAGACGGTGGTGTAAGTATGTGTGCAATATAAGTGTGCTCAGAATGCAAGGTCAGAGAAATGCGGAATCATGCTGATGAGTACATGAATGCAATCAGCCGTACCAAAGTTATGCGGTGTAAGATATGAATGCTATCAGCCATATCAAGACCATGCGATGCGAGATGCAGTTCAAGCATGCCAATCCTCATCATATATTAGTACAGTTCTCATTCTGGATAATCATCGAGGTTTAGTACACTCCAAATGGCACTGCTGCTCTCCTAGTCGCACAGTCCAAGTGAGCGTAAGAAACCTCACTATCCGCTTAGCCAATAGTCTGCTAATACCTATCCAGCACGTCGATAGTGGACTCATTCACGAGCTAGTCAAACTTAGCCTAGTATTGTCCCCTAATCTCGGGCGAGTAAGGTCACACCCCTTTCCAACCGACCACAACACTATCCGAGACGCGGCCTCTTGGTATTCGGTCCTCGTGTGCTCATATATCCACTCGGTCTCGACGTTGGAGTCATCCTCTGGTATCATCAATTTTAAGGATTTTCACCCAAGGACATCTATGGCGCCCCGATGCTTAGTAACAATATTTTTCGTATCCGATCCTGCTATCCATGATGTGTCTGTGGAGGTCATAACCTTGATGTCGTTAAGGCATATAGTAATCATGTCATGCAAATGTGAAGTGCATGAATCACACTACCAGTCATGCAACAATCCTGCGCATACCACACGCTCATGAAGGGCAACTCTGCCTATCAGGGAGCCCATAAAAAATCTGCTCGAAGGCATATGGTATGACCGGTCACTCCTCATATCAAGCATACATATGATGTGTATGAGCATGAATCATGGATCTATACTAAACAAGTTATGTGGTGTTGGGTTCTGTTCATAACGAAAATGGGCCTAGACGGCCTACACATTACAAGTATGGGCTTATCAATGGGCCCTAGGGAGGTGGTAATACGGACATTTAACCAACATTATCCATACAATGTGGACGTCAAACCATCATTGCTCCTAAGGCGTAGCCCGCCATCGAGATCATCACATAAACCACGGTGGAAACACATTACAATGGGCCTTATGTACATCCCATTGGGCCTCGACCCATGGGCCTCCAATACGTCAAATGTGCCCCGTACCATGGGTCTCATATATATCAAAGTGGGCCTCAGTGGGCGGGCCACAAATACATCAAGTTGGGCCTAATCACATGGGCCTTGCATACGTCACAATGGGCCTTATAACATGGGCCTCATATCTATTAAGGCGGTCTCAACAAGGGGCCTCATATAAATCAAGGTGGACCTCAACAATGGGCCATAAATATGGTAAGTGGGACACACCACATGGGCCACATGTATATCAAATGGGCCAAATACAAGTGGTGATAAGAATTTCCACCATTAGAATTCTCAAGGTTTTAATGGTGGACGTTCAAACCCACTATTTTTCTATAATGTGGTCCACCTGATCCTAGATCTGTCTTATATATATATATATATATATATATATATATATATAATTTTTATTCCATCACAGGCCTTAAAATAATCTCCAAAATGGTTGGATGGTTTGGATGAAACACATGCATCATGGTGGGTCCCATAGGGATGGACGACATAGATGAATTACAAAACTCATGGCGGGGTCCACACTAATGGAAGGTGTAAATTACCATACATACATACGTCAGTGTGTCCCATGTGGGGCCCACCATAATGTTTATTTTCCACCCAACTTTTTCGGCTCAACACCTAAATGAGCTGAGAAATGGAATGGACAGTGTGGATTTGATCTGTACATCAAGGTGGGGCCTACACCAGTGGCCCTCTCCAAAGCTTAAATATAATATATTTTATTTTATTTTTTGTCAGCTGTTGTACACACCCATGTCAGTACATGCACTCCATGTTAGCCTTTATCACGTCCAGCGTCCAGGGACGCTGGACGACATGGATATAACACAAGCATTATGGTGGGTCCCGCAGGTACGTGGCCCACGTTTCATCAAGGTGGGTCCCACATGAACATGGCCCACCTGATGAGTTTGATATTTGTGTTTTCTCACTATCCAGGCCCACCGAACGGCCTGGATGAAAAGATGGACAACATCGATAAAATACATCCATCATGGTGGGTCCACGATCGGTGTGGATCTAGTGGGCCACGCCCATTACAAAAGAGAGAGAGAGAAAGAGAGAAAGAGATCGGTGAGAAGGGGAGGGACCTCGCAACTATGGGCCCTCCCTAAATACAAAGCTTACATCAAGATGGGTCCCACCTTATGTGGGCCCTCAAATAACAGAATTGACGGTTAGATCACCCACCTATTGGCCTCCTTCTTGCTCCCTTAGGCTTGTATACCTCTTGCCTTCAACTTTGATGGAGGTTGATGGAGTTTTGATGGTGAGGATGAGAGATGAGAGGGTAGGGAAAGTGGGCCACACTTGGCTTTGGGGAAGAGAGGGCTTAGATGTGTGGGGCTTGGGAGGTTTAAGAAATGAGAGAGAGAGAGAGAGAGAGAGAGAGAGAGAGAGAGAGAGAGAGAGAATGAGATGATATGGATGGGTGGAGTGGTTGTTGTAAGGTGAGGTATGGGTTGGGTTGAAAATGTGTAAAAGAGGAATGGTGAGGGGAGGGAGAGAGTTGACTTATGGAAAAGGAGGGATGAGTTGTTGTACTTAGGGTATGGTGTGTACTTGACTTAGGTGATTGATTGATTGATTGGGACATGTCATAGAGATTCTCTCAAAATTCGTAACGCGCTGTGTTTCTTCGGAATGAACACAAGCCCACATCTTCTGACCTGGGTATTGGTTCGGTGCGCACGTCGCGACGTTAGAACTGCAGCGATGGTGCGGTCGCTAAAGTACAAGTTTCGAATCGAGCCGACGTTGGTATGTAGGACTCAGTTTAGGATCGTGCGCAAACATTGGATACAGGTCGAGGGTTGCCGGAATTCGACTGGGAGGGTCGCGGAAGCCTACGGAATGGTACGGACTATGATACGGGTCTTATAGATCTGATGGCTTGATCGTACCGAATTCAAACATTAACGGTAACAAGGGTCTACGGGAGCATTTAGCTAGAAATTAATTGCTAGATTAAGGATTAGATGACCTAATACGCATTTGTAATATTGAATATCATTATTACAATGATTTTGATAGCTTTATTATTATTATTATTATTATTATTATTATTATTATTATTATTATTATTATTGTTATTATCATTATTATTGTCATCATGTACAATTTATTTTACTTTTCTCTAAATTGCTTACGTGGGTCACAATACATGAGTCTCGACGTATGGTTATCGTTTTATCTGAACGATTGGATCTAAGTGGTGAATATCATAAGTTATGTGTATATTTACACATTCCTGTTAATCTAGATTATAATGGTAACACCCGAGTCTTAAAAGTATGTGGTGTTACAATGCATTTATAGGGGGAAATGAAAAACAAACACCCCCTTAACGTCTCTTTTAAAATGTAAAGTGATTTATTTAGCCGACAAACGAAATTCTTTTTATTTTTACAAAAAAGCCTTTAGGTTTAGTCATATAATTTTTTTAACATGATTCCCATGCAAAAGACAACTTTTTATATATAATTAGTCAAGCTCCAAGTTTAGCACCGATGTTATACTCAACATAGTATGAATAATATTTAATTAGACAACTAAAAGAAGACCACATTAGATTCAATAATAATTAATCGGATTTTGTATCTTTCAATATTTACCCTAGTGACTTTTTTCAGTTTGTAAATCCATTTATAACTAATAGTCTTCTGCCATTTGAATAATTTAATTGATTTTTAAGATTTACTTTTATGTAAAGCTTCTATCTCATACTCTATGAACGTTCTCCACTAATTAGCATTCAAAGATTCATATGCTTCTTCCTGTGAACAAAGATCATGCTTTTCTTTCACACAAATATAAGTATTAAAATATTAAAAAAGGAAAAAAATAAAGCACATTTTCTTAAAAAAGTTGTCTTATAATATTTTCTTTTGCAAAAAGTTTAGTTATACATTAAAAATTTAGGAAGAAAAAATTGAGGCTATATTAGATCTTTCCTCGTATCCTTTATATGACTGTGCTCCCTTATGCCAAAGCTCGTGTGCAGACTCTTAAGCATGCACTTTTTCACGCAAGGTATTCTTAAAAAACAATTCTCAATTTTAAGTAAAGCAATCCAAAATATCCCCAAGTCATTTTATACCTATATTTTAGAAAATTTAAAAACAATTTGTTAATTTCTAATAACTATTTTAATATTTTACTTTCAACGACATTTCCCCTATAAAATCGTTAGAAAATTTCCTGAGAAATTTTCAGTCCAAGAAATTGCCGAAAAGAAGATTTGCCACTGTGCATTCCATGAACAGGGCATTTCTGTAATTTCAAGACCCAAAGCGGGATATTTCAGTAATATCAGCGGCCTCTCTTTCTCACAGTTTCTCATTCATCCGACGATCTCCTTTTCATATAAGTAGAAAGCGACCACACTCGAATACCCGTTTTACTCTCCGCAGTAAAAACCGTTTCACATGCGGACTCTAATTTCTTTTTATCCCACTCTCCTGTCTTTGTCTATTTATGTCCAACCATCCCAGCCGTTGATTTTATGTGTCGTGGCCCAAAAAAGGGCGTAAAAAAAGCCCATTGCCCGAGTCATACTCTTAAAAGAGTTTCCTGCAATCTGTCTTGCCTACAAAAACCACTGCACCCTTCCTTTATGTTGTAATTGATGAGACCTGCCCACGTTGACAAACGCCTCTCTATATGTCTCCCCATGCACCTATACGACATTTAAGGCTCTGACACATTGAATGTTAGGCTGATCAGACAGTTCGGATTATTTAATCTCGACCGTTGGATTCAATTTGGATCTTAACTTTCATGTTGTGTGGTCCACCTGAGATCTGGACCTGCTTCATTTTTGGGCCCATGCCTTAAAATGAGCTGGAAAAATGCATGGACGGCGTGGGTATATACACATACATTGAGGTGGGCCCAAGGGAAAAGAGCCGACGAAACCAAGGCCTTCCCTGACTGAATCCGCCCGCCATGTCTCCCCATTCACATGCCCATCATTTGGGCTCTGACAGATTGAATGTTGGGCTTATCTGATGGTTCTGATTAGTTGATCTGATCGTTGGATTCGGTTTGGATCTTAACTACCGTTTATCTTTTTTTAACCGTTCGCTTCGTGACCGATCGGACGGTTAGGATTGGGCCATCAACATTCGTGATTCCAATAGTTCTAATCCACGTGCATGCATGCATGGCATGCGTAGGGTTTTGCGACCTCGTTAGTAGATTTGAAACTGCCTCACAAAGTACTGATGTGGGACATGCGTGCGTGGTCCAGGACGCTCATCAGCTGGGCCCCTACGGCGAGTTCTTCCTAGCCCAACAATCATGCTATTCCATTCATTATACAATTCCTAGCCGTTCATTTCCTTGTACAAGTGGAACCCACTTGATTAATTGGATCGGGTGGAGGTTTCGGCTAAGTAACTATCACCTTGGTTCCCGCCCAATGAAAAGACTTGATCTCGTACACGAGAACCTTATTTGCACGTGTAGGGCCCTCATATGTTAGTCGCCCCCTGTGTGACTGCGATTCCCTCCCCCCCCTCTGTCTCTCTCATTAATAAGGTGTTTTGTATGGTCACACGTGAAGAGGGTGATGGAGACACGTGAACGCTGAAAAAAAGAGAGAGTTATAACATAAGTGGGCTTGACAGAATTCCATGAAGATGACCGTTTTGAACAAGAAAGTAATTTACCATGGTGTAAATTAATGGGCCCATTTCTCTCAGCCGTCCATTCAAAGTGTCCATGTTATATCTACATACTACTTGGGGATGCGTTTTTTCATGTGCTGTAACGGTTTATGAGACATCCCAAGAAGTGGGTAATTTTGTGAAATGATCGCTGTCCAACTGAACCTGAACAAACGGGGAAAAACATAATAATGCATGGATATCTAAAAACCGGAATTGTTGTCTAATACTCTGGCTGGGTATGTGACGCAGGGAAGGACGTGTTCCTCGGGGAGATAACTAATCCGAATCCTCTCAAATCTATGAGAAAAATAAAGAATTTTAAAAAAAAAATTCTAAAAATTTATAATTGTTTGATAATGAAAAATGAGCTTACAATCTCTTAAATAATAACATAAACCCTAGGAAGAAATTTCGGAATCATACTGTAACCAAAACTCCTAGAAATTGTGACTTACTATAATTAGTAAACTAACTATTTATAGACTGTCGTGATTTCCACTAGACATTATGGTTTTCGGCCAAAAATAGTGTCCTATTTGGCTCAACCATGATGTCCCCCCAATTTTTCTAAGCACTTTTCGTGTTGGACACAACTCCTAAAGCCTAACATAAGAAGAGTTACAATCAAACTAGAACTTATTAAAAATAATAAAAACAAAATAAATAGGGATTTCGACCGTCGATCTGATGAAATCTTGCAAATTCGGCATGGGCAACCTAGCATAGCATGGTTAGGTGGCTAAAGTAGCTCGTCCTATCGCAAAATCATATATGGTACATCTGATAATTCATTCTGGTTTGCGAGATATGTCCGTTTTAAGTTCTGATGGTTCAGATCATCTCCGTCTTCGATTGGGCTTTTTCTGATCCATCTTGGCCATGAAATTATCCGCAACCCACTCTACATTAGTCTCCTCTACTTCAAAAGAACTCATCCTCAAGTTCTTGTCCTACTTTGGTACATGCTACTCGGTCAGGTCCGCGACATTAAAAGTATACGAGATCTAAAAGATCAACAATGTATGCGTTGTCATTGATCTTTTAGAGAATCAGTATTGGCTCAATCTTCTTGTTATTCAATTTGTTGTACGTCCTAGTTGGAAATCTTTCCTTACGTAGATGAACTATAATTTAGTTGCCCACCTCGAACATCTTTTGTTGTCGATGTTTATAGGCTTGCTCCTTATATATGTCGTTCAAGATATATCACTTGTATTGCACCTCCTCATAAATGCCCATGATCCTATCGGCCATATGTTCTGCTCATTGCTCATGCCAGGGAGCTTGGGCAAAGGGACCAAGTCAAGTGTGTGACAATGCACTCGACCATAAATATCTGGAATGGAGACTTTTTTGCCAAGCGGTTCACCATGTTATTGAATGCAAACTCCGCTTGAGATAAGCCTAAATCCCACTGCTTTAGTTTTTCTCTTAAAATACACCAAAGGAGGTTCTCCAAAGTGCTATTCACAATTTTAGTTTGCCCATCGGTTTGTGGGTGGTAGGCACTGCTAAACTAAAGTTGTGTACCGAACTGATTCCACAAAGTCCGTCATAAGTGGCTAATGAACTTCCTATCGTAGTCAGAAGTAATAGTCTTGGGAACCCCATCTAGCTACATGACATCTCTGAAGAATAGATTTGCCACGTGTGTAGCATCGATGGTCTTCTTACATTAGATGAAGTGTGTCATCTTTAAAAAACGATCTACTACCACGAACACTGAATCCATACCACATTGTGTTCGTGGGAGACCTAGCATGAATTCCATAAATAGGTCCTCCTAAGGGCCGTCAGGTACAACTAATGTGGTGTAGAGGCCCTTATTCTGAGAATGCCCTTTGGAGACCTGACAAACATGATAGCGTTGCACCGCTCTACCCATATCACGTACTAAATGTGGCTAGTAGTACCGTTCTTCAATAAGAGCTCGCATCTTCTCCCGTCCAAGGTGTCCACTAAGGCCACCTCCATGTAGCTCTTGAATGATCTACTCCCTTAGTGAGCTTTCAGGGATGCACAGTCAATTCCCTTTAAAAAAGGAACCATCTTACATATATAGATCATTGGGGTGACCTTCTTGGCATCTAACCCATGTGTCCTTGAAGTCACCATCATTGGCATATATGTCCTTGATGCGTTCGAACTCGACGACCTCACTGCTTATAGTAATTAATAAAGTTGCATGACGACTCAGTGCATCAGCCACTTTGTTCTGATCCCCAGACTTATATTTCAACACAAACGTGAACTCCTACAAAAATGAAATCCACCTAACATGCACATGATTCACGTTAGCTTGGCTATTAATGAATTTGAGATCTTGATGGTCTGTGTAATGAATGAACTCCATTTGAATCAAATAATGTCGTCAATGTCGTAGTGCCCGGACCACTGCGTATAATTCGAGCTCATATGTCGACCACTTTTTATGTGCATCACTAAGCTTTTCACTATAGAAGGCTACTGATTAACCTTCTTGAGACAAGACCCTCCTCCCCCCAATCCTGATATATGAAGCATCGCATTCAACTTTGAATAGTTTGTCGAAGTTGAGAAGTACAAGAACCGTGGTTGTGGACAACCTATGTTTAATTTCAGCAAACCTCTCGTCGGCTTCGTCAGTCCACTGAAATTGTCCCTTCTTCTTGTATTCTATAATTGGAGATACAATGGTAATAAAATTATCCATGAACCGACAATCGAATGTCGCCAATCCGTGAAAACTTCGTACCTCATGGATGTTTGTTGGGACCGGCCATTTCCTGATGGCTTTCACCTCTTCCTCATCCACTCGAATGCCCATGAATGTCATGAGAAAGCCAATAAACAACAGGTTGTTGGTCAAGAAACTGCACTTTTTAAAATTGAGGTACAATTTATTTTCAGTGAGCACTTGAAGGATCTTGAGGTATTCCATAAGGCTTGCTTCGTTTTGACTATATATCAAAATATCATCGAAATAAACCACAACGAACCACCTAATGAATGGTTTCAAAACTTGATTCATCAACCTCATAAATGTGCTAGGCGCGTTCAAAAGAATGAAGGGCATGACCATCCATTCATATAACCCTTCCTTGATCTTAAAAGCCGTCTTCCACTCATCACCCAGCTGTATTCGAATTTGATGGTAGTCACTCCTTATTTTCAATTTAGAGAATAATTTTATACCCTAAAGCATGTTCAACATATCGTCTAGCCGTAGTATGTGAAACATGTATTTTATAGTGATTTTATTAATGGCTCGGTTGTTGATACACATACACTAACTCCCATCTTTCTTAGGAGTTAATTGAGCCAGTACAACCCATGGGCTCATGCTTTCTTGGATAAGACCCGTACGGATCAGTTCCTCCACTTGTCCCTGCAGAATATCGTACTCCTTTGGAATCATTTGATAGTGAGTACGATTAGGTAAGCTAGACCCAAGGATAAGGTTGATATGGTGTTGAATATCTCGCATTGGAGGTAATCTATCGGGAAGTTCATCGGGCCAAATTTCTTTGAACTTATGCAGCAAGGGTTTTAGTTTCTCAGGGATGTTGGTGGGCTCGAGTTCCTCCTACTTTACAATTAATGCATAGGCCTATCTTATTTCTTTGAATTCCTCCACAAAGTCCCGTATGGTTAAGAGAAAACGGTCCTCCACTTTAGAAGTTTCGGGTGGCTCCTCTTGATTTATAGGGGCTAATATAGTTTTTCTACCGTCCTTGACGAAAATATACACATTATCTCGCCCTTTATGAGTAGTGTCACGATCGGATTGCCAAGGTCAACAGAGTAGCATGTGACAAGCCTCCATGTTAACTAAATCACATATTACTTCATCCTTATAATGCTTACTAATTGAAAAAGATATAGTGCACTGTTCAGTTACATTTGTCTCACTGACCTTCTTAATCCAAATGATCATATATGGGGAGGGATAATGCTATGTTTTTAATTACAATTTTTTCATCATGACTTTAGAGACGATGTTCTCGCTACTCTCACAGTCGATGAACACATCATAAACTTTTCAATTCACCATACACTTAGTTCGGAAGATGTTATATCATTGTGGGTCTACTTCTTTCCTTGGTGCATAAATAGTCGTCTTACGATGAGCGGCTTGCCATGATCCTATTAAACCCAACTTGTCTCATCCACCTAGTCCTTTGTGGCGTTCTCCAGTTCATCAACATTTGGGTCTTCATCAGCGTTTTCAACACTATAATCATTGATGGTGAGGTTCGCCACTTATTGCTGGGGACAAGTATTTAATAGGTGACCCGGTTGGCCACAATGATTGCAATTGTCCAGTTTTGGCCGAGAATGGGGTTTCGAGATCCTTCTCGGACTACCAACAGTCGATACTCCCCTTTGAGGCCTAACTTGCCCACTTCCCTGATCTCGATTCATAAGTGTAGGGGGTTGAGTGCGCGCTTCTACAAGTTCTTTCCCTTTGGGTTGTGGAGATCCCTGGGACGGACCTGCCGTGGCGACCCTAGCGATACGATAGGTCTATATGTTGAAATGTTTAAGTTGTACTTTTGCTCGAGTAGCCAACTTGATTGCATCATTCATCGTCCAAACAGGCTGTATCTAGACTCGATCCTAGATTGTCATACGCAATCCACTATTGAATCAAGCGATTTGTTGTAATTTAGTCTTAACCAAATCGTTACGTGCTGCCAAGCAACATAATTCTTCTACGGAATCTTTTAGCGACCAACTACATTGCCAACAATTTTGGTATTGTCAGAATAATATATGATCATAGTCACTAGGGAGGAATCGCGCAAGTAGCAACTGCTTTATCCGCTGCCATGTGCGGATTTGCACGTTCGTCTATTTCATCCGTGCGAGTTCTAGTTGCTCCCACTAAGCTGAAGCTTTACACCTTAACTTGAAGGCAACAAGTTTGACCTTCTTCGTTTCAGGGATTTACATATTGTTGAAGAATCTCTCAACTTCAGAAAGCCAATCGAGGAAATCCTTAATGTGAAGTTGGCCATTAAAAATACGGATATCGACCTTCATCCTAAACTCTCGATTAGCCTAATCTACTCGATCACTTCCTTGTCTGGGATATTGGAGGATCATGTCATTGACTTCATTGTCGTTGTATCCCCCTTCTTCAAGAATGATCCTTTGGTTCACCGCTGACACTATCCTACGTTCAGGGCAATTACAATTTCCAGTGAATACTAGGGGTGGATCACCGCCATGGACACAAAGTTGCCCTAGGGCCTCTGTCATGCAATCGATGACAACCTACAACCCTTGCATGATTTTATGATTATCTTGTTGCGCTGCTTCAAAGGCCATTGTAATTAAAAGATGATTCCATGGTGCACCATCTATGAGATTACTTCCCGACTCGTCATTAGAAGCCATAGATTTGAGGAGAAAAATTATTCCGAATCCACGAGGAAAATAAGAAAATTAGAATAATTTCTAAAAAATTGTAATAAATTGTTTGGTGATGGAAAATGAGCTTACAATCAAACTAAAACTCCTAAAGCCCAACATACAAAGAGCTACAATTAAACTAAAACTTACTAAAAATATTAAAAACAAAAATAAACAGGGATTTCTACCGTTGATCTAATGGAATCTCACAAATTCGACATGAGTAACCCGACATAACGGGGTTGGGTGGCTAAAGTAGATCGTCTTACCCCAAAATTAAATATTGTACGTTCGATAACTCATTTTGGTTTGTGAGTTTGCGAGATACACCCGTTTTAAGTTCCGACAATCTGGATCATATCTGTCTCCAATCGAGCCTTTTCTGGTCCATCTTGACCATGAAGTTATCTGCAACCCACTCTACATTGGTATGACGCATGATACGCAAGTACTTTGAAATGGTACACGTGGTAACTATTAATTCATTTTAAACAGACTAAATTATGGAACCTAGTACCCCTGGTCATCGTCTAGATATCATATTAGTTAAGAATCCTAATCTTTGGTTCATGGGCACTTAGAGCATTGGATGTTATTCATTTAAAACCATCCAATAGATGTCCATCAATCTAATAGTTACGTAACCAAATAAGAAGAATTTTTGGTTCATGTACCCATAATTTTGACCATTTATTATGAATATTCGAATGCCATGTATGCAATTTCTTGGTAATTTCTAACTGCCCTGCATCATCCATCACACTATGTCATAAAGATTGTAAAAAATTAAAGATCATGCACGTGTTCATGTGGACAAGAGCATGAGATTAAGGCCATCATCATTAAGGGCATTGCTACATGGGGAAGGATCCATGAGAGTCTGTTGAACTGTGATGATAAAATTGAAAAAAATAACAAAACTAAAATTAAAATATTAGATAATTGGTTGCGTATTTTCATTGAGTATATATAACTCTGAATTTATACGGAGAAATGGTCTCAAAAGAAAGATTACAATGAAATTAAATCTATCTTAAATTAATTATAACCTAATCAAATGTTGACATAGAAGAAAAATAAATAAGAATAAATATATCGAAATTATATTCTTCCTAATACTCATTCTTAAGTGGGTGCATGGAGATTTCTAATGCCCAACTTAGAAAAAGATAAAATTGGTTGCGACCAAGAGCTTTGGTGAAGATGTCCACAAGTTGGTGAGTGGTGGGTACGTGTAGACACCCCACCTCAGGCCGATAATCTTTATTGAACAAAAACCCCGATCCATACCCTTAACCATGATTCAAACCCTAATCCATACCCTTAACCCTGATCCAATCCTGAATCCGAACCCCTAATCCTAAAAAACCAACTCTAAAACCGGTCTCGAACCCAAACTTTAGGAAAAACCTAACTCATAGAGACAACCCTAGAGTCAACCCACCGAGTTAGCCCACATAGCCTAATTAGTCAACTCACCTTGTCAAGCCAAGTCCATAACCCATTTTTGGCCCAAACCCATTCCACAGCCTAATTCGGAGAAAATGGGAGACATTAAGGCAAATTTGGAGGACCAAACCTTTGAGCCGATATTACACCTTATGCCATTCAAACCAATATATGAGATATTTCCACATGGCAATCTCAAATATTAGCCATCAAAACCCTTTTTAACCTCACGCTTTGTAGGAATTACTAGAAGTATGGGTTTGAGGGCTATAAATACCTCCATTCCCTTCACATTTCAAGCATATCTCATTCCTCATTTCTTACCATTCCTTAAGCATCCCAAAATCATCCAATCTCATTTCAAGCATCCTCTCTCACTTACAAACCCTAAGAAGTCCTATTAAGCCTTAGCCTAGCCACTCTACCCCTTCCACTAAGGAGACTAAGAGTAAGGACGAGAGAGATACTAGCCCAGGTCCAGCCCTCATACTAGCCACTTGAGCTAACTCAAGTTTAATCCAAGCAATTTGAAACGATCATTACAACACAACCGTCCACCCAACTATATTTTAATCAAGCTGCATCTAGTCATAATATTTACATAGCATAACATTCATCTCATCACTCAACACACTTTACATTAAATTGGCTCGAAAGTATGCTCTGAGGCTTGTCAATTTAATCAAACCAGACCCAACAGAAAACCTGCCCATTGCTTCACATTTTGTCACAAGCATTGCATACATTCATATACAAAAACTAAATCCTAACCCTCAAGAATAATCAGATCATGTGAAGTAGAGATCGTACATCTGTATGGGCAGAGTGGGTGCCTAACACATTCCCTCTCTGTAACCACGGTCCCTTACTCAGAATCTCTGATTGCAGAACTTAAAGAGTCATCTTAAGGAAGTATATGTTCGGACCCCCACCTTAACATTTTTATAGGGTCTAGCCAACAGTTTAGGTGAGGAAATTGGCTAGTGGCGACTCTGATCAAACATAATCATCAATAACACTGCAAAGACCTCAAAAGAGACATCCAATGGAGAAAGCGACCACAAGTTCACCATAGAATGGAGAATCTATTGAAGATGTGCTAGCCACACCAGTTGAGACCCGACTCAAAAAACAATATCTTTATAGTCCTTAAGGGTTAGTAGTTCTCAAGTATTTGCATCTGAATCAATTTAGAGAAAAACCATAAAAAAAAATACAAAAATCCTAAACCATTGTGCCTTTGTGAGCCAAGCGCTCATGAAAAACCTCACCTTCCACAGCATCATTCAAACTAGATCATAGACAACCCTATCCAATCATGAGGAAGAAATCCAACCCTTTCATGCACTCGATCTCACAGAAGCTCAGCCTGCACAGCAGTAGCAACTAGAAGTCATGCCAATCATTTAAGAATTAGCATAAATAGTCAAAGCAATGTAGGAGATGCTCCTGCAATTCATGCAAGCACAAGCCACCACAGCTAGCAACCAAGCTGGCCCATCTCAACAACCACAACAACCAGCTTCAAGGTTCTTTCCAACCTCTAGTTCAAACTAGGCACAACCATTGGAATTTGCATAGGATTACAGACATCAGTTAGCACGGCCCTCGACCGTAAGGTGCTTTTTTCAATACCCTTCCGTAATTGGGAGTCAAAACAATCCCACAACTGGGATTCTCAGTAACTTTCTAGCCAACCTTATGGCCCAGGTTTCAATTCAATTCTCAATAGATCTTGCAGCCATTATTCTTAGTGAATTTCCAACACATACCGCAACCAAAATTCAATTTAAAGCAGCAACAACTGCCCCGACTAGAACCCCATGACCAGTACTGGCGAATGCCCATAACGAGGCAATGTCAAGTCTTCTACAATCACCATGCAATGGTGAAAACCCAACAAGGGGTCACTTTTCATCTTCTCAGCCTCCTTAGGTGGGAGTGCCTTTCAATTCCAATAATTTTCTACAGTTGGGAACACAGTCACATTACAACAAACTCCCCTAACGGGATCCAGGTGTTCCCCATGTTACCATTCTGCTTTCTCATCATTTTTCCCTGAAGGGATGAGATAACGGTATCGGCACTAAGGGTCATGTTACTGGTGCAGAAGGCGTCTTTAAAAGACTCATACGAAGCAGGGAGAGAATTCTGTAAGATACATGCCTGATCTTCTTCATCAACCACTACCTCCATATCAAGCAATTTGCAGATCATTTTGTTAAAATTTCTGATTCAAGTCACTACATCTCTACCCTCTGCCATCCTGAAGTTGAACAACTACTGCTTCAAGTGTAGGCGTTTCTCAAGGGACTTCTTAGCATAAACGTCTTTTAATTTTAACCACAACTGTAAGCCCCGTATCCTAGACCGTACCGTTCCATAGGCTTCCGCGGTCTTCCCGGTCGAATTCCGGCAACCTTCGACCCTTAATCGGTATTTGCGCGTGACCTGGATTCTCGTGCCGTCAATCTGAGTCGACTCAACCTAGGACTTATACCTTAGCGACCGCATCATCGCCGCAGTTCCGATGCCGCGACTCGCGCGCTGATGCGATGCTCTGGTCGGGAGTTGTGGGCCAACGTTCGGTGCGAGGAAACGCCGCGCGTGCAAATTTTGAGGGAATCTCTACAAGGTGTCACATCAATCAATCCCATTAATCCCATCATTTCAAGTACACATCACCTTTCACCCTTTCCCAAGCAAGCCCCAAAAGTCAAAAAGTTTCTTACAACCCATAACTCCTCTTACAACTTTTGCCAAAAAAGTCAAAAATCTCTTACACTCCCATCCCTCTCTCCCATCCATCACTCCATCACCCATCACTCCCTCTCTCTCTCTCCCTTACAAGTCTCTCTCTCATTTTCAACTTTTCAAAGCAACAAAAATGCCATACGTATGAGCCTCTCCCATTCCTCCCAAGCTACATGTGTGGTCCACCTTTCCTACCCCTTCATCTCTCATCTCAACCATCCATTTCTCATCTTCCTCCATCAAAGAGAAGCACAAGGAGCTAAGGAAGCCAAGGGAGCAAGAAGATCAAGTGGTGGGTGTTTTGATAGGGTAGATTTTGATGTTTTTAAGATGGGCCAAGTGAGGCCAACCGATCAATGGTTTGGATCTCACTTTGGACCCTAAGATGTGGCCAATGGCCCACTTGGATCATCATGATCATTCCATGATGGGGCCATTCTCCATGGACCCCATCATGATGTTTATTTTCTTGCATGCTTAGGGTCATTTAGACCGTCTATTTTAGTGGAGAAGGGATCTCCACCGTTGGATTTCAATTTCATGGGCCCACTTGATATATATGTAAGGCCTACCTCAGTTACTTATGGCCCATGATTGAGGCCCACTTGATATATATGTAAGGCCCACCTCAGTTACTTATGGCCCATGATTGAGGCCCACTTGATATATATGTAAGGCCCACCTTAGTTACTTGTGGCCCATGATTGAGGCCCGCTTTAATATGCATGTAAGGCCCATGGGTCGAGGCCCATTGATGTATTAGGGGCCCATGGGTTATGGCCCATTAAAAATGTTTTGGGGCCTATGGGTTGAGGCCTTTTTGATGTGCATTTGGGGCCCCATTGGTGTGGCCCATTTGATACACATAGGGCCCATAAGATTAGGCCCATTTGATGCATTCTAAGGCCCACGGGTTATGGCCCATTGTAATGCACATAAGGCCCATTGGTGCGGCCCATTAATGTGGCCCACTTGATGAATATGAGGCCCATATGATACGGCTCATTTGATATATTGAAGGCCCAATGGGATATACCTAAGGTCCATTGCAATGTGTAATCCAAATATGATTTATGTAATGATATTTGTGGCAGTCGTGCCTTGGGAGCGATGTTGGTTTGACGTCCACATTGCAAGTTTAGTGTGGTTAAATGTCCGCATTATGACTTTTCCTAGGGCCCATTGTTAGGCTCGTACGTCTAATGTGTAGGCCGTCTAGGCCCATCTTTGTTATGATTATCATCCATCCCATATAACATGTTTAATTCCATAATTCATAATCATATACATCATACGTATGCTTGATATGAGAAATGACTGATCATAGCATATGCCTTCGGGCAGATGGTTTAGGGGCTCCCGTACAGGGGGTGTTGCCCTACATGAGCACACGATATGCACAGGATTGCTGCATGACTGGATAGTGTGATTCATGCATTCGCATTGTGTGATATGGTTACTGTATGCCCTAGCGACATCAGGGCGGTAGCCTCCACAGACGTATCGTGGTTGGCAGGATTGGATACTGGAAATACTGTTCTACATGGGGTGCGATAGATATCCCTGGGTGAAAGTCCCTAATCCCTCATGGTACCAGGAGGTTGCTCCAACGTCTAGACCAAGTGGATGCATGAGCGCTGAGTGCTAATTACCAGACGGTTGCGCTTTCCACTGTGTCGTGGTCGGTTGGAAGGGGGTGCGGCCTTACCCGCCCGAGAGTAGGGGGCAATGCTAGGCTGAGTCTGACCAGCTCGAGGAATGGGTCCGCTATTGACGAGCCGAGCGCGATATTGGCAGGTGGATAGTGAGGTTTTTTTCACTCACCTTATTGCGCGCGATGGGGCGGCAATCTGGCTTGGAGTGTACTAGACCCCGGTGATTTTCCAGATTTTGAGCTGTATTGATATGTGGACTTAGATGAGGATTTGCATGCTTGAGTTGCATTTCGCATTACATGGCCTTGGTATGGCCGACATCATTCTTTGCACCGCATGGCCTTGGTACGGCTAATGGTAGTCTTGGCATTCATCAGTATATTCTGCATTACTCTGATACTGCTTGGCTGCATTACCACCTTGAGCATACACTTTCACCACCCTCTAAGCTTTTTATAAGCTTATGCACGACCGTTGCGTGCAGGTGACGTTGGATCGCAGCAGCGCTGAGGCTTGGGCGCGTAGCTGATCTTTTCGAAGCTTTTGGTCTATCATCATTGTATTTCCCTTATGCTCATTGTACTTGCAAAGTTTTTTATTATAGTGGAAATGTGATGGAGTTTTTGGTTGTTGTTTGTGGGTTATGCCTTTGGTTATACTTATTACGAATCAAACTGATGTTGAAAATCCTCCTTGTAGCATCCCAGGATCGGAACCTGGCGAATGGGCACTGGGAGCCGAGAATGGGGTTCTACGGAGGCTGTTGGTGCCAAATTCGACGATTGGGAATTTTATGAGCCCGGTTTCCGAGTTTGGGGCGTGACAGAAGTGGATATCAAAGCATAACTCGGGAATAACCAAAAACAACATTACATGTCTGCTATGAATGATTTAAGTCCTAAGTTCGGATAGCCTAGCGATCTTTTATTACCGACCCTTAACGAGTGTGCCTCCGAGAGTTTTCAAAGTTGATTAGGCACCTTCGCTCTTTCCTGTAGGACATGGCGCGCAGGAGAGTGACCCGATCGACTCCCGCACCACCACCTGAGACTCCGGCTCCACCACCTGCGGCTCCCATACTACCACCTACGATTCCTGCTCCACCACCCGAGATCCCTACTGCCCAGCCTGAGGATGTCGCTCCTCTACCAGGGATTCATGCTGCCCAGCCTATGGGTGCAGCTCCTCCACCAGAGACCGGTGGGAGCCGACCGTATCCGTGAGTGCTTCCCAGTTACAGCAAATGCTACAGGCTGTGACGGCCACACTTCAGGGGCAGGGCAGATCCCCAGTCATTTCTCCAGCATAGGCAGAGCAGGAGCGCTCGAGTGCCCTCCTTCGAGAGTTCCGACGCCTCGATCCCCCGCATTTTCAAGGTGAGCCAGACCCGACCGTGGCTAAGAGATGGCGTGCCGACGTAGAGAAGATATTTGAGACGATGAGATGCGCGACAGAGCGGCAAGTCCGATTAGCCGTATTTCTTCTCCATGGTGAGGCTGAGCACTGGTGGGCGTCAGTCTCCTGAGCAGCGGGTGCTGATTTCGTATAGATTTGGAAGGATTTTGTGGATCGGTTTGACTGACAGTATTTTCCTGATCACATCCAACGGCAGCGAGCGTTGGAGTTTGAGGCCTTGGTGCAGGGCGATATGACAGTGGCTCAGTATGCCACTCGTTTTGTAGCACTGTCTCGATTTACACCTTACTTAGTGGATGATGAGGAGCGAAGAGCCCACCGATTTGAGGGCGGCTTGCGTTACGGTCTTCGAGGCCGTGTTATTGGGCATGAGCTCCCGACTTTCGAGGAAGTGGTGCGGAAGGCCCAGATTTTTGAGGCTGAGTGGGACGGTTCTCAGTCTGATCGCGGTCAGAGGAGAGACCGGAAGAGGCAGGCTTCTTCCAGTGATACGCAGCAGGGTCGACCTCAGCAGAGGTGCACAGGTTGCCCAGCCTTCCGACCACCTCCAGCACCTCCAGCACCAACTCCGAGGCAGTTCACCAGCACTTGTTTTAGGTGCGATGCGGCAGGACACCGTATGTGGGAGTGTTCTTGTCCCCAGTAGCAGCAGCAGAGAGGTCCATAGTAGTAGCAGAGACCCCCACAGCAGCAGCAGAGGCCTCCACAGTAGCAGCGACAGCAGCCCCCACCACCGAGACCACCTCAGCAGCAGCATCAGCACCAGCCTCCGAGGCCGCAGCAGCAGAGGCAGCAGTTTCGACCGCCTCAGCGACCCCAGCAGCAGCAGCACGCTCAGAGGGGACAGGCACCTCCCCAGCCGGCTCAGGCTCGATTCTATGCGGCCCAGCAGGATCCTCAGTCATCTGGAGGAGTCGTTGAGGGTATACTTCCAGTATCTGCATGCATTGCACGTGTGTTGTTTGATTCTGGTGCATCGCATTCTTTTGTAGCCGAGAGTTTTTGCCGATCGACTGGTTTGCCATTGGAGTCTGCTCGTGAGGGGTTGACAGTATCGACTCCCTTGGGGAAGACTGCAGTGTTGGGCCGATTTTGCTTGTCTTGCCCCGTTTTGGTTGGGGATATGTTTTTGCCTGCCGACCTGTTTGCTTTGCCTATGTCCGAGTTCGACGTCATCCTGGGCATGGATTGGCTTGCCGAGTACCACGCCATATTGGATTGTTCCGCGAGGACAGTCACATTTTGTATACCTGGCTTGCCGCAGTTCCAGTTCATTGCTGAGCCCAGAGGAGAGCCGCTGTCTTGTTTGATGTCGTGTGCCATAGAGGAGCCCTTAGCGGTGAGCGTCGACCAGTTGCCTGTGGTTTGCGATTTTCCTAATGTGTTTCAGGAGATTCCGGGATTACCGCCTCGTCGACTCACTAAGTTTCAGATTGATCTCGTGCCCGGTACCGCGCCTATTTCGAAAGCCCCGTATCGTATGGCACCGTTGGAGTTGCGGGAACTGCAGAAGCAGTTGGACGAGTTGCGCGAGTTAGGCTTTATCCGTCCGAGCAGTTCGCCGTGGGGAGCGCCGGTACTCTTCGTGAAGAAGAAGGATGGCTCGTTGAGGCTCTGCGTAGATTACCGCGAGCTCAACAAGGTCACGATCAAGAACAAGTACCCGCTCCCGAGGATTGATGATTTGTTTGATCAGCTGCAGGGTGCATAGTTCTTTTCGAAGATTGACTTGTGTTCCGGTTATCATCAGATTCGGGTCCGAGAGGAGGACATTCCGAAGACGGCTTTCAGGACGCGTTATGGTCATTTTGAGTTTCAGGTCATGTCCTTCGAACAGACCAATGCACCCGCGATCTTCATGCAGTTAATGAACGAGGTCTTTTGTCCGTATCTTAATCAGTTTGTTGTAGTCTTCATCGACGACATTTTGATCTATTCAAGGACCTATGAGGAGCACAAGCAGCATTTGGAGATTGCATTGCAGACCCTCCGCGCACACCAGCTTTATGCGATGCTGGAGAAGTGCGAGTTTTGGCAGGAGGAGGTGAAGTTCTTCATTCACGTGGTGACGAGGGAGGGCATCGCAGTGGACCCCTTGAAGGTTGAGGCAGTGCTTCAGTGGGGCCAACCCACGAATTCGTTCGAGATCCTTAGTTTTCTTGGTTTAGCGGGCTACTACCGGCGTTTCATTGAGGGCTTCTCTCGTATTGCAGCCCCGTTGACCAGGTTGACTCGGAAGGGCGCAGAGTTTATTTGGAGTGACGCCTGCGAGCGAGCATTTACGGAGTTAAAGGACCGTCTGACGTCCCCTCCTGTCCTCACTCTTCCCTCTGGGAGTGACAGATTTATTGTATTTACTGATGCCTCGCATATTGGTTTGGGTGCTGTCCTGATGCAGCACGAGAGACCAGTGGCCTTTGCGTCTCGCCAGCTCAAGGTCCACGAGCTGAACTACCCCACGCATGATTTAGAGTTGGCTGCAGTTGTCTTCGCACTGAAAGTGTGGAGACACTATCTCTATGGGGTTAGGTTCGAGCTCTTTTCTGACCATAAGAGCTTAAAGTACCTCTTCTCACAGTCTGAGTTGAATATGAGGCAGAGGCGCTGGATGGAACTCCTGAAGGACTATGATTTCGATCTCCAGTACCACCCGGGTAAGGCGAACGTGGTGGCGGATGCCCTCAGCCGTCAGCCACGAGGCCTGGTGGCACATATGATGATTCAGGAGTGGAGGATGCTCGAGGATATAGCAGAGTACGACTTTGAGTTTGGCTTGCAATCTTCTATTGTGCAGTTATCGAGCTTGTCGATTCAACCCTCTCTTGTCGCAAGGGTGATCGAGGCTCAGCAGGCAGACGAGTCGTTACAGGATTACCGAGCAGAGGCAGCATCCGAGGGTCAGGCAGATTGGCAGATTGGTACAGATGGTGGACTTCGCTTTAGAGGCTGATTATGTGTCCCGGATATTCCTGAGCTATGTAGAGATCTTATGACTGAGGCACATCGATCGCAGTTTTCTATCCATCCTGGCTCGACGAAGATATACCATGACATGAGGCGACAATATTTTTGGGCGGGGATGAAGCGCCAGATCGCCAGCTTTGTGGCCGAGTGTGACACGTGCCAGCGTGTCAAGGCCGATCATCAGAGACCCCTTGGTCTATTGCAGCCGTTGAGTGTCCCGATGTGGAAGTGGGAGCACGTGTCGACAGATTTCATTATGGGCTTGCCGAGGACTCAGCGCGGTCATGACGCTATCTGGGTTGTCGTTGATCGACTGACGAAGTCGGCACATTTTATTGCGATACGTGCGACTTGGCCTTTGGACCGGCTTGCGAGATTATTCATTGAGGATATTGTGAGACTGCATGGCGTTCCAGTCTGGATCGTTTCTGACCGAGACCCGAGGTTCACGTCTCAGTTCTGGGGGAGCTTCCAGAGAGCGATGGGTTCTGATTTGCAGCTCAGCACCTCGTACCATCCGCAGACCGATGGCCAGACCGAGAGGGTCAACCAGATCCTTGAGGATATGCTTCGGGCCTGCGCGATTGATTTCGGGGGTAACTGGGATGAGCATCTGCGATTGGCTGAGTTCGCATACAATAATAGTTATCAGGTGACCATCGGCATGGCTCCTTTTGAGGCACTATATGGCAGACCATGCAGATCACCGAGTTGTTGGGCCGAGGTTGGAGAGCGTAGTCTCTTAGGTCCCGAGCTTGTGCAAGAGACGTCAGAGGCTATTGATATCATCAGGCAGAGGATGCGCACAGCTCAGAGCCGATAGAAGAGTTTTGCTGATTGTCGGCGTCGTCCCTTGGAGTTTGATGTAGGGGACTATGTGTATCTCAAGGTCTCGCCCATGAAGGGCGTAGTTTGATTTGGAGCGAAGGGCAAGCTTGCCCCGAGATTCATAGGACCTTTTGAGATCACTGGGCGCGTTGGCGCAGTGGCCTATCGGCTTGCCTTGCCATCTCAGTTGTCTGGCGTCCACAACGTTTTTCATGTCTCCATGTTGAGGAAGTGTGGGTTAGACATCGTTCTTGTTATCGATTGGCAGCCGTTAGAGGTTCGTGAAGACGCTTCCTACATCGAGCAGCCAGTCCGTATCCTTAATCGGAAGGAGCATGTCCTCCGGACCAAGGTCATCCCGTTGGTGAAGGTTCAGTGGGGTCACCATTCTGTTGAGGAGGCTTCTTGGGAGCATGAGGCTGAGATTCGAGAGCGTTATCCCCATCTTTTTGTTGATTGATTGTGTTGTATGTTGTATGTTATCTCTGATTTTATATAGTGATGTTATGTTTCTTCCCCCTCTTGAGTTCTGCCTAATTGCGATGATTGTGTAAATTTCGAGGATGAAATTTCTATTAGGAGGGGAGAGCTGTAAGCCCCGTATCCTAGACCGTACCATTCCATAGGCTTCCGCGGTCTTCCCGGTCGAATTCCGGCAACCTTCGACCCTTAATCGGTATTTACGCGCTACCTGGATTCTCGTGCCATCAATCTGAGTCGACTCAACCCAGGACTTATACCTTAGCGACCGCATCATCGCCGCGGTTCCGATGCCGCGACTCGCGCGCTGATGCGATGCTCTGGTCGGGAGTTGTGGGCCAGCGTTCGGTGCGAGGAAACGCCGCGCGTGCGAATTCCGAGGGAATCTCTACAAGGTGTCACATCAATCAATCCCATCAATCCCATCATGTCAAGTACATATCACCTTTCACCCTTTCCCAAGCAAGCCCCAAAAGTCAAAAAGTTTCTTACAACCTATAACTCCTCTTACAACTTTTGCCAAAAAAGTCAAAAATCTCTTACACTCCCATCCTTCTCTCCCATCCATCACTCCATCACCCATCACTCCCTCTCTCTCTCTCTCCCTTACAAGTCTCTCTCTCATTTTCAACTTTTCAAAGCAACAAAAATGCCATACGTATAAGCCTCTCCCATTCCTCCCAAGCTACATGTGTGGTCCACCTTTCCTACCCCTTCATCTCTCATCTCAACCATCCATTTCTCATCTTCCTCCATCAAAGAGAAGCACAAGGAGCTAAGGAAGCCAAGGGAGCAAGAAGATCAAGTGGTGGGTGTTTTGATAGGGTAGATTTTGATGTTTTTAAGATGGGCCAAGTGAAGCCAACCAATCAATGGTTTGGATCTCACTTTGGACCCTAAGATGTGGCCAATGGCCCACTTGGATCATCATGATCATTCCATGATGGGGCCATTCTCCATGGACCCCATCATGATGTTTATTTTCTTGCATGCTTAGGGTCATTTAGACTGTCTATTTTAGTGGAGAAGGGATCTCCACCGTTGGATTTCAATTTCATGGGCCCACTTGATATATATGTAAGGCCCACCTCAGTTACTTATGGCCCATGATTGAGGCCCACTTGATATATATGTAAGGCCCACCTCAGTTACTTATGGCCCATGATTGAGGCCCACTTGATATATATGTAAGGCCCACCTCAGTTACTTGTGGCCCATGATTGAGGCCCGCTTTGATATGCATGTAAGGCCCATGGGTCGAGGCCCATTGATGTATTAGGGGCCCATGGGTTATGGCCCATTAAAAATGTTTTGGGGCCTATGGGTTGAGGCCCTTTTGATGTGCATTTGGGGCCCCATTGGTGTGGCCCATTTGATACACATAAGGCCCATAAGATTAGGCCCATTTGATGCATTCTAAGGCCCACGGGTTATGGCCCATTGCAATGCACATAAGGCCCATTGGTGCGGCCCATTAATGTGGCCCACTTGATGAATATGAGGCCCATATGATACGGCCCATTTGATATATTGAAGGCCCAATGGGATATACCTAAGGTCCATTGCAATGTGTAATCCAAATATGATTTATGTAATGATATTTGTGGCAGTCGTGCCTTGGGAGCGATATTGGTTCGACGTCCACATTGCAAGTTTAGTGTGGTTAAATGTCCGCATTATGACTTTTCCTAGGGCCCATTGTTAGGCTCGTACGTCTAATGTGTAGGCCGTCTAGGCCCATCTTTGTTATGATTATCATCCATCCCATATAACATGTTTAATTCCATGATTCATAATCATATGCATCATACGTATGCTTGATATGAGAAATGACTGATCATAGCATATGCCTTCGGGCAAATGGTTTAGGGGCTCCCGTATAGGGGGTGTTGCCCTACATGAGCGCAGGATATGCGCAGGATTGCTGCATGACTGGATAGTGTGATTCATGCATTTGCATTGTGTGATATGGTTACTGTACGCCCTAGCGACATCAGGGCCGTAGCCTCCACAGACGTATCGTGGTTGGTAGGATTGGATACCGAAAATACTGTTCTACATGGGGTGCGATAGATATCCCTGGGTGAAAGTCCCTAAACTCTCATGGTACCAGGAGGTTGCTCCAACGTCTAGACCGAGTGGATGCATGAGCGCTGAGTGCCGATTACCAGACGGTTGCGCTTTCCACTGTGTCGTGGTCGGTTGAAAGGGGGTGCGGCCTTACCCGCCCGAAAGTAGGGGGCAATGCTAGGCTGAGTCTGACCAGCTCGAGGAATGGGTCCGCTATTGACGAGCCGAGCCCGATATTGGCAGGCGGATAGTGAGGTCTTTTCCACTCACCTTATTGCGCACGATGGGGCGGCAATCTGGCTTGGAGTGTACTAGACCCCGGTGATATTTCAGATTTTGAGCTATATTGATATGTGGACTTAGATGAGGATTTGCATGCTTGAGTTGCATTTCGCATTACATGGCCTTGGTATGGCCGACATCATTCTTTGCACCGCATGGCCTTGGTACGGCTAATGGTATTCTTGGCATTCATCAGTATATTCTGCATTACTCTGATACTGCTTGGCTGCATTACCACCTTGAGCATACACTTTCACCACCCTCTAAGCTTTCTATAAGCTTATGCACGACCGTTGCGTGCAGGTGACGTTGGATCGCAGCAGCGCTGAGGCTTGGGCGCGTAGCTGATCTTTTTGGAGCTTTTGGTCTATCATCATTTTATTTTCCTTATGCTCATTATACTTGCAAAGTTTTTTATTATAGTGGAAATGTGATGGAGTTTTTGGTTGTTGTTTGTGGGTTATGCCTTTGGTTATGCTTATTACGAATCAAACTGATGTTGAAAATCCTCCTTGTAGCATTCTAGGATCGGAACCTTGCGAATGGGCATTGGGAGCCGAGAATGGGGTTCTACGGAGGCTGTCGGCGCCAGATTCGGCGATCGAAAATTTTATGAGCCCGGTTTCTGAGTTTGGGGCGTGACAACAACGCTACTATGGTTTTCTCCCTCATTACATTATAGAGAACCTCATCCGTTAGACACAATCGGATTGAGGATTTAGACTTCTTATCTAGAGTCTTCCAATCATCATCATCCATAAAAGCACGTCACTCTTCAAGAGCCTCCTCAAGTCCTCGCTGAGTTAATAGACTAATCATCTTAATCTTCCATAACTCAAAGTAGTTTTTACCTGAGTACTTCACTATGTCATACTTTGGATTTTCAGCCATTGATACTTCTCCTTACATATTCAAGCCTGCCCCCCAATGTTAGCTCTGATACCACTTGTTGGAGGACCGCGGAAGCACACATAGATGGATCTAAGAGAGTAATCCAATTGCACCAAGCAAACACAAAAAGGATAAAGTGATTTTAACATGGAAAAACCCTTATGGGAAAAACCCACAGCACAAAGCGACAAATATTACTATGAAAGCAAAATTTATAAAGGAAAGAGCTTACCCAATTCGAACAAACTCGAATCAACCCTTGCTACATCCTTGAAACCCCTTACACGAATTAGAAACCTTAGGATACCCTCCCAATCTCATTTATAACCATATATATAGCCTTGGGAAGAATCCTAAACGAAATTAGAAACAAATTCCGCAGATTCAATGGATCCGCAAAATTCTGTGTGAAACAGTTCGATGTCATCGACACTTGACCTTCAATGACATCGAAACCACCTTGATGACTTGGATTTTTTGGAAATCTTCGATTGCTCGACCTAGCTTCGATGGCATCGAACACATCTTTAATGTCATCGAACACTCCTCAATGTCATCAAAAAATGGCACCAATATGTCCAATGACCAATAGAGGAAATTTGAAAAATACTCAATGGCATCAAGCTGACTTCGATGGCATCGAACCTAACATCGACAAACTGTTGATATTACAAATTTAAGACATCTATCAACAACAATCTTCACCATGTCTTCAATCTTTAAACGTATAGCTTCTTGTCATCTTCTCTTATCTCTGCATTGCATCATAGATCCATTATCGCTTCTTATGCACACTCTATCCTCCTTTTATGTCATTTCCTAGCCCAGAGAATTCGCACAGAACTTGAACTTCTCTGTAAAAATGTAACGCCCCATGTTTTCAAGACCTGAGTATATGACTTGTTTCCCAAAAACCCGAGTGTTAACCTTTATAGAGTCAAATTCCATATATACATACATACATATATATACATACATACATACATACATATATATATATATATATATATATATATATATATATATATATATTTCTTTCAGAGTTAGCAATTTAATATAAGATGAACAAATCAACATGAAGGAAAATTTGCATTTATGTTTAGAATATACAAGAGACTGCCCATAATGACCTATACAAACTAATGTCTCTATATTAACAACTGTAAGAATTACGTAATTTAATACATGAGAAATATTAAAATGCATGTAAGCCACGAGATCGCGTAGCTTCTCTTGACAGGTACAACCATGCATCCTTGACAATTATACCCAGCTCCTCATCAATCTGAACCTGAATATTATTTAAGCCACCTGCGCTACCTATATGGTTATATATTTGAAGGATGAGTGGGCAACTCAGTGTGAATTCCCCTCAAGATTACACACCGCCGCCTCAGACAAGTATATCATGAAAGCAACCGGGTAAACAAAACATAACAAAATGCAGTCTTATTATATGCATGGATGCGTGAATGCATCATCAACCTAGGGATGCTCATCTAGTCAGTAGTTGGGCTCGTCACCCATGTAAAGGCTGGTCATTAACGAAGCACAACACGTGCGCACATCATGTGCTGTATAATGACTGCCCATCGTACATCACGTATGTAAATTGATTGTCGATGATCTGGAAGCTAGCGAAACGATACCCCCAATAACTCGGAGGGCATGTATTACAACATCTAGAAATATCCACCTGTCATTGCCAATATGCCATGTATGCATGATTAGCCAAGCTATTATTAATTCAATTACAATCAGCCGGTTTAATAAAGTTGAAGGTCACTATGGGGGGCTCATCACCCAGCGTAGGTTGACGGCTCGGGCATAGTGTCCCATTCCACCATCCCCAGCCCTTGAGTCTACCGCCTTAGGGTGTTGATAGAACCCATCAGCATGTGGCCAATTAACTCTCAATGTATGAGAAGCTACCATTGTATGTTGAGTGGGAATGAATGTCAAATATACTAAATACAACGATTAAAAGAAGTCGGTATGCATGCCTTAAATACGAATAAGCAACGGTAATAAAAACGTCAAATGGTTCATCCCATAGTCAAATAGGTGGAATCGCCCCATAAATGGTAAGTCCCATGAATAATTTTGCCACTACCATAACCTCCATGTTGAGGGTCTATTCTTAGCACAATCAAACTCATTACACCTTATGTACGGGCTCTCTTTCATAGATAGAGGTTCACCTCACAGACTAGAGAGATTTCGATTCATATGTATCTTGCAAACATTACAATAGCATATCCAAATGGCATAAAGATCAAGTATCGAACTAAGATACCATTCTAATAAAGTACAACTTAAGTACAAGTGTAAATACAATTCAAGAACTATTAAATGAATCAAGGTCTAGCATATGCATTTGATATTCATGATCAATTCTTCAACATATATCTAGTAAGCTAATCATATAATTAATCGAGCTCTAAGGCATCATTCACAATCAATTTAAAAGTTATCCTTGATCTAATTTAGAGATGGAAAGCTTAAGGGGAAGAAATCATCACTTGATGAACTGAATCACCTTCTAGTGCCGCTAAGTGCTTGCATCCTTAGAATTGAATCCTACCACAAATCATGAACTTATACAATTAGATCTAAGTTTTACGCACTACCTAGGTTTAAGATCATAGCATAGCGTTTGATTTATTTATCTTAGGATTTTTATTGTAAAATTAGGATTTTCATCCTGGAGTTTAGTCCTAAACTTAGATTCTAGGATTTGAACTCTAGTTGGTATATTAGTTACAATTTAGTCATAATAATTACAAGATAACTATTAGCATTAGTGTTATAATTTATATTAGCTAACATATTAATAATGATGGTTCACAAGTTCATATTTAAATATGCCGATATTATCTATTATCCTTATAATGACTAATAATCTCTTAAATAATGCAAGTAATAATAATAAATTTTTTACTAACAATAATATAATAAGGACTAATACTAATAATCATATTAACAAGAATTATACTAATCCCATAAGGAAAATGATAATGTTTTCTAATGATAATAGTCATAACTATCCATAATGAATCTAGTCATGATGATAGATACTATGATCTACCATGAATTATGAAATTCTACAATTAGATCCAAACCTAACACAATATTTATGTTTAGGGTATTGACTTAGAGTTTAGACCACTTTGGTCTAAGATAGATTTTGTGCAATTTATTTTAGAGTTAATTTAATAATTATAAAATATTTATTAA
The DNA here is from genome assembly GCF_029962835.1 of Magnolia sinica. Taxonomy (NCBI): domain Eukaryota; kingdom Viridiplantae; phylum Streptophyta; class Magnoliopsida; order Magnoliales; family Magnoliaceae; genus Magnolia; species Magnolia sinica. Next base: position 76,540,303 of record NC_080579.1, on the reverse strand, counting down.
CATTAGTGTTATAGTTAATATTAGTTAATAATTATTATGATGACACCAATTAGTATAATTCACTATCAAAACAAATATTTAAGAATGATAGATAAAGTACTACGATTTATTAGTTAGAATTTGTTTATAATAACTAGTTTTAGCATAAATAACCTACTATCAGTTAATCATTGGTAATATTAATAATCCTAATAATAATATTGGTAGCAATGATAACAACGCATCGAAATAAGTCTAAAATGGGGAGAACATGTTGACTCACCTTTATCAACTTGGCTCTATGAATCAATTTAGCACAACTGAGTGTGATGGTTTTAACCTGACAAAAAGATCAGGTCAGAATTCTTAGAGCTAACAACATAAGCTAGCTATAGGTGGTGTTAGGAATGTCTATAAATACATCAGCAAGGAGGGAATCGACTCAGTTAATTTGGATGTGGTTAGAAGGGTTACCTTAGCAGCGATGTCAGGAACTATGATTGGGATTGGAAGCCCCAGCGTAGTTGGTCTGATGACTGAGCACAGTCCCAAAAATGGTTCGGGATTTGGGTTAGCCCCTGACTCAGTGAGTTGACTCGGTTTTAGATCGAGTTGACTTAACAACTCGACTCTCTACTTGCTCTTCTTTTCCTCTACCTCCTCCTTCATTCCTCTCTTTCTCCTTAGATAAACCAACAAAAGGACCCGAATCTGATTGGATTCCAACACCACATAACTCAACGAGTCAACTCAGCAACGCCCTCGCTCCCCTTCTTCTTCCTTCCTTCTCTCTTCCTTCTTCTTCTTTCTTGCTCTCATTCTCTGCTGGAATCCTAGCAGCACTTGAACCAGGACCAGCCTAATTGGAACAAGCCTAACTTGAACCTGGCTTGGTTCGGGTAGCTTGATGCAATGGTACAGTGTGGCCCAGCTCGAACTGAGCCTCCCTCTCTTTCTCTCTCTCTTGTTTCCATCTGTTTCTTCTCTTCTTTTCCTCCTTCTTATTTAAATAGGTCTAGCAACACTTGGACTCCGCCTTAACGCACCAGGCTCAACTCGCAACCCTGTGAGTCGAGTCGAGGCGGTGCAACGGCCACACCTTCCTCTCTTCTCTCACAATCTCTCTTCTTCTCCATTCTCTTTCTCACCCTTTTGCTCCTTTTTCTTGACATGTTCGATAAGGCCTGGACGAGGCCAGACAAAGGACGTAACCATTAGCATTCCGATGCTTCTCGGTGGAGAAGACACTTCAGTCTTCCTGCTTCTTCTTTTAATCCAGCCCTTGAGGGTAGTTTGTATGGACTCTATGAAGCTCACAGATGTGTGGTTTTGAAGCTTAGGAGAGGTTTGGCCGGTGGGTTCGAAGGAAGGAGGAAACGGCTAGTAGGAATGAAATCAGCCGCGGTTTCTCTATTTAGTATTTGAGGGAGCCCTAAACAGGGGGTTTGGGTGGCTAAGATCTCGGTGAATGGACAACTGAGATTCAAAGATGGGTGTTCACATGGATTACCAAGCTGGTGTGCAACAGTTTCCATTTTTGGAAACTTTGTGCTTCTAGGTCTTGTTTGTGCATGTTCTCGTATGCATGTAGGTGCACTCCAGCAGGTGAGACCACCTAGGGTTTGTTCAGGATCATCATCTGGCCATGATGAACGATTCTGATTTGCGAATCGGTTGATTTTGGTGGGGTCGTAGCACATCCCAAATAGATGTTGTCCATCCATTCGTCAGGGTGTGGGCGGGAGAGAGAGAATCCTCTCCTTTTTAAGGAATTGCGGGTCAGCCTTCTTTGATTGGGCTCCTCAGACTGGTGCACAGCGAGTGCACCTCCTATGGTGCACACACGAAATGAATGTGGGGCCCACGGAGATGTTTGGATGAAATCCACTCCGTTCATTCGATCCATCTACCTATATAAGGCCATGAGCTCAAGATTGGGGCTGACCTAAACTTTAAGTGGGCCATACTCTTAAATTTCTAGTTCAAATGGTGGATTCCAGTCGATCTAATGGTTGGATCTTCTCGAAATTGAATGTCAACGGCTAAAAGGGTCCAAGGGACCATTTAAGTTAGAAATAAATGGGTAGAGTATGGATTATATGGCCTATTATACTTTTATAACATTAAATATCATGTTACAATAATTTTAATAATATTATTTATTATTATTATTATTATTATTATTATTATTATTATTATGGTCCTTGTAGATTTTATTCTACTCTTCCCTAAGTTGTTTATGTGAACCTTAATACATGGGTTTTAATGTACGGTTATCATTTTATTTTCACGGTTGGATCTTAAAAGATATTCAACATTCTAGCTGTTGAAACTATGTGGCGGGTTGCCCTATGGATAAATTCGGGACCAGAAGGAGGATTCGATTTATCTACTAATGTGATTGGAGACATAAAAGAAAAATAAGTTCATTTGATGATGGGAGGGAAGGTCCTCTGAACTAACAGTTGAAATGGGTGGTTCGCCTAATAGGACCTTATAAACTCAGTGAACGGTGGGTTCAAGTCAGGTTTCGAAACTCTTGATGTGTGGTTTAATTAGTAGACCTGACCAAAAATTGTACACTATTAGATTTGTCTATCGAGGTGATTGAAACCCTAAAGGTAGATCTCTCTGATGATGTACTAACCCATCTTGGAAATCGATGGATGGATAGCTTGATATATGGATCTGGATTACTTTCATCAATCGAATCTTGACAAGGATGCACGTGAATGTTCGCTTATGCTAGATTTGTATTGTAGTAAGTTAGGTTACATGGTAACACTCGAGTACTGAAAAGTATGAGGTGTTACAAGAAACTACCTTAGTGAGCATGTTCGCCAGATTCACGCTGGTGTGAATCTTCTCTAGAATCACGCCTCCTTCCTCAAGCACCTATCGGATAAAATTGTGATAAGCATCAATGTGTTTAGTACATGATTGATAAATAGATTTTTTAGCCAAATTGATAGTGCTCTCGCTATCATAATTAACCGGCATAACCTCCTACTAAAGTCCCATTTGATTTATCATGCCTCTCAGCTAAACTCCTTCTTTGAATGATTCTGTCACTGCCATATACTCGGCTTCTGTCTTGGAAAGAGACACCATGGACTGAAGCTTAGACATCTAACCAATTGCTCCACCCATTAGCATAAACTAGTAACCTGAAGTAGACTTTTTGGAATCCACAATGCCTGCGTAGTCTGAATCCACATACCCAACCAACTTTACTCTTGTCTTCTCAAAAGTTAAGACGTAGTCTTTTATACCTCAAATATATCGAAGTAGTTATTTCACTGCTTCCCAATGTTACTTGCTGGGGTTTTATATGTATCTGCTCACAACACCAACTGCCTGTGAAATATTTAGTCTCGTACAGACCATGACATACATTAAACTGTCTACAACATTCGAATAAGGCACATGAGATATATCCTGCTTTTCCTTATTAGATTTATTACACTATTCTAAGGAAAGCTTAAAGCGAGCCGTGCGGGGAATACTCATAGGTGTTGCCTTGTCCATCCCATACTTGATCAACACTTTTTCAAGGTATTCTTCATGTGATAACTAAAGCCTGTTCTTCTTCCTATCTTTATGAATATCTATGCCGAGAACCCTCTTTGCAGCCCCCTAGATATTTCATCTCGAATGTTCCTGATAACTAAGTCTTCAGTACGTCGATTTCAGACATATCATAACCGATAATCAATATATCATCAACATATAATACTAAGATGATGAACTTGCCATCACTCAGTACCTTGTAATAGACACAGTGATCATATTCACTTATTGTAAATTTCTGACTTAATATGAAAGAATCAAATTTGTTATACCACTTCCTATGCGACTATTTCAGGCCGTATAATGACCTCAATAACCTGTAAACCTTATTCTCAACCCCTTTAAAATTATAGCCCTTTGGTTTCTTTATGTAGATCTACTCTTCCAATTTTCTAATGCAGGAATACAGTCTTCATATTCATCTGTTCCAACTCGAGATCGTAATGGGCAATCAGTGTCGACACAAATCTGATAGACACTTGCTTTACAACCGGCACGAATATCTCTATGAAGTCAACGCCTTCTCTCTGAGTATAATCTTTTACTACCAACCTTGTTTTATATCTATCATATTTCTTTTTGAATAACCACTTACATCTGATTGCTTTTCAGCCCACTGAAAGCTTCACCGGCTCCTAAGTGTTGTTCTTGTACAAAGAGTCTATCTCATCGTCTATAACCGCTTTCTACTTTTCTGCATTTGAATCATCAAGAGCCTCCTGAATAGTAGACGAGTCCCCCTCACCTATAATGAAGGCATATCTAATATTGGAATCTTTCCTGTATTTTGTCGGTAACCTGTGATCTCGTGGCGGATTTCTTCTCACGGGATGTTGCTCCACCTTCTCTTATACCTCTATCTGCGCATCTGTCTCTAGCTGAGTATCACCTTTGTCAATTTGAACATCCATGACCAACCTTTCTGGTTCCTTTTGCTCCTCATGGTCATTCTTACGGAATAAGTAGATTTTGTCAAATCTAACTTTACGATTAGTGATGATTTTCCATGTGACCTTGTTGTATAACCTGTAACCCTTCACATCAACACCGTAGTCAACAAAGATGTACTTTTTGGCTCTATGGTCTATCTTATCTCTCTCAAGTGAGGGTACATGAGAGTAAGTCTCACAACCAAATATGTGCAAATATGAGTAGTTAACCTTATGACCACTCCATACTTTCTCATAAATCTTACAATCAATTTTCATAGAAGAGGACTGCCTCACCAAATAGCAAGTCATGTTAACGGGCTCAATCCATAGGTCCTTGCCCAACCCAGAATTATTTAACATGCATCGGGTCCTCTCTTAAAGAGATTGATTCATTCGCTCAGCCATACCATTTTGTTTGGGCATGTGGTGCATTGTGTTATACTTATGATCCATTCGTCTTTGTAATATTTATTAAACTCAATAGAAGTAAATTCACCTCCAATGTCAGTCTTTAAAACTTTTATTTTTTGCCCCAATTGTTTTTCCACCATTACCTTCCATTGTCTCAATATGGTGAAAAATTCGGATTTATGTTTCATGATGTAAACCCAAACTTTCAGAAAGTAGTTGTCAATGAATGTGACAAACCATGACAACCCTCCAATGGAAACTAGGAGCGATGACCCCCATATGTAGAGTACACATAATCAAGCACTCCATTACATACATGTTTTTCATATTTAAAAGATAATCTAGATTGTTTACCATATATACAACTCTGGCATTTATCTAAATCAATATTCTTAAAAGTTGGAATCAAACAATGATCAGAAAGTACCTTTATGCCCTGCTCGCTCATGTGGCCCAGCTGAGCATGCCACATATGTGCATATTTGGAGTCTGCAATAGCTGTTATCGCTCTACCTACTAAAGTGCTCTCAATCAACCTATAAAGGTTTTTGTGCTTTTGCACTCTTATAATCACGAGTCCTCCTTTTGAAACTTTAAGGACACCATTAAGACCGGTGAACTTGCACCCTATTGCCTTGAGTGCATCAAGAGAAATTAAACTCTTGTTCATATTAGGAATGTGCCTGACATCAGTCAGGGTACCCTCCATCCCATCATGCATCTTGATGTGCATCATACCAATAGCCACAACGTTACAGGCATTATCATTGCCCATAAATACATGTCCACCATCATACTCCCTGTAATTAGCGAACCAACTCCGATGAGGAGTCATGTGATATGAAGCCCCTGTGTCAAGGATTCACTCATTTTTATGATCATTGTACAAGCGTCCGATCATGGACACTGACAACACATCACCTCTATTTGTCTCTCCATCAGACATGGAAATGTTGGCCTACCTGAAAGAAGCCTCTAAGTTTTCTTTCTTCGACTTAGGATTTATACAATCCTTCTTCATGTGCCCTGACATCCCACAATTCCAGCACTTTAACTTTCTCTTGCCCTTGCCCTTGCCCTTGGATTTGTATCTTGATCTAGAGGATCTTGTGTGTCATTCAGAATTTCTACCTCTCGTAAGTAGAGCATCGGTGGTGTTCCTCATGCTACTGTTCTTCTTTTCATTGCTTTTCCAAGAAGGGATGAGATAATGGTATCGACACTATGGGTCATGTTACTGGCACACAAAGTATCTTTAAAAGACTAATACGAAGTAATGAGAGAATTCAGTAAGATACATGCTTGATCTTCTTCATCGATCACTACCTCTATATCTAGCAATTTGCAAATTATCTTGTTAAAATTCCTCATGTGGGTCTCCACATCTCTACCCTCTACTATCCTAAAGTTAAACAATTGCAGCTTCAAGTGTAGGTGATTCTCAAGGGACTTCTTGGCATAAACGTCCTCTAATTTCACCCACAGCGTCGATGCGGTTTTCTCCCTCATGACATTGTAGAGAACCTCATCCATTAGACATAATTAGTTTGTGGATTTAGCCTTCTTATCTAGAGTCTTCCATTAATCATCATTGATAGAAGCATGTCGCTCTTCAAAAGCCTCATTAAGCCCTTGTCGAGTTAATAGACTAATCATCTTAATCTTTTATAACTCAAAGTTATTTTTACCTAAGTACTTCTCTATGTCATACTTTGGATTTCTAGCCATTGGTACTTCTACTTACAGATTTAAGCTTGTGCCCAAACGTTAGCTCTGATACCACTTGTTGGGGGACCGCAAAAGCACACAGAGATGAATCTAAGAGAGTAATCCAATTGTACCAAGCAAACACGAAAAGGACATAACGATTTTAATGTGAAAAAATCCTTTCGGGAAAAAACCACAGCACAAAGTGACAGATATCACTATGAAAGCAGAAATTACAAAGGAAAGAGCTTACTCGATTCGAACAAACTTGAATCAACCATTGCTACACCCTTGAAATCCTATAGACGAATTAGAAACCTTAACATACCCTTCCTATCCCATTTACATCCATATATATAGCCTTGGGAAGAATCCCAAATGAAATTGGAAACAAAATTCACAGATCTAGCGGATCCACAAAATTCTACGCGAAACAGTTCGATGTCATTGACACTTAACCTTCGATGACATCGAAACCACCTCATGGCATGGATTTTCCAGAAATCTTCGGTTGCTCGACCCAGTTTCGATGGCATGGAACACATCTTCGATATCATCAAACACTCCTCAATGTCATTGAAAAATGACAACAACATGTCCAACAACCAACAGAGAAAATTTGGAAAATACTCTATGGCATTGAACCTGACATCGATAGACTGTTAATATTACAAATTTAAGACATCTATCAACAACAGTATGAAGTTTTCATATCTAATTTTCTATAAGGAGAACCTAACATTGATACATTTAAGGGGGTTTTGATGTGTAACTTATGTGAAGCACATGCAAAGATGAAAACTATAAAAAAAGCTTAATGTGAAGGCCATAAATTATATTTATCTTGGATATTTATGTAAGGAAAATGTATACTAGTGTTATTATTTGATAAATCGATGTATATACAAGATTCGTGATACGAGTTTTGATGAGAATGAGCGTTTATCATATGGAGACTCGAATACACTAGACCGTCCACTCCATGATAATCTAATCTTAGTTGGTAAAATTAAAGAAATAGGAGGCTATGGATGTTCACAACCCCAAGTGTAGGGTCACGGTATAGTTATAATCTCAGTAAGACTGTAGTCAAATCCACAGGGACTAATCTTATGTGTATTCTGAAAGTAACTAAAAGTAGAACTAGAACAAGATCTAAACCTAAATTGGAAACAAAAGGAAGTAAGTATGAGGTATTTAATTAGAAACTTAAAAATTCAAAAGTGGGAACTAGGGTTTTTAGGGATCCACTTGCAGCTATTAGAATGTTTCCTTATTTGATTCGAGGAACTCAATTGGAATTGGAGTCCTATCTGATCCAATTGGAACGTATATCAATAAGATTAGATTTGAACTTCCATTGACCTAATTCTCAATGGATGAGAGTTGTGAGGATTGAAAGTGATTCCATCATCTGACCATGCCCAGGATACAATGGTAAACAATAAGATATACTGATCCCACAACCAAACATAGGAGAATTGTGAAGGTTATAAGAGATTTAATCACCCAATCATGCCCAAGGGATGATGGTGAACAACAGGATTTCCTAATTTCACAATCTCAAAGCATGAAAAGAAGATACTCGACAATGTGTCCAAAACAATCTAGTGAGTCGCTTCAATTTCTTCAATAAATTCAATGCCATCTCAAGCATCTTCTTTGAGTCATCAAACATGACTTTGATTCATCGAGAATTGCATCCAATATGTCCAGCAACCAACTTGATTTTCTTGTGAAAATTTGATGTCATCAAGCTGTGTTCAATGTCATCAAATAATGGCTTTAATGTCATCAAACAGTGGTCGATGCCACAGATTTTGAAGTGAATTTTAGCACTTTATTTTTCTGACTTCCTTCCTTCTCCACTTGGTTTTCTTGGATCTTGAGGTCTTGAAATCTTCAATCTTGGTCTCCAAAGATCCATTCTTTGCTTTGGCAATTCTTGAGCCTTAAATCCATGCTTTTATCATTCTTTTTAATCAAGCTCTTAAACTCACCTTGCAACACAAGCATGTATAAAATATACCAGTAAGCATTATAATATTCATAAAACCAAGATATAAATGGGGAAAAATATGCAATATTTGAGTCTCAACACACTCCCCAACCAACATTTTACTAGTCCCGAGCAAAAATATGCGTAAAATAATATTTCATCTTCAAAGTTCAAAACCTTTTTCAGAAGACAATCTTTTGTGCAATCAAGTATGAATGAGTAGAGTCAAGACAAGAAAGTGAGATTTTGAAAACCTAGAGCTGAATCACATAAGAAATCAATCAAATAAGTTCTTAATTGGTTTTAAAATCATAAATTCATGTATTAAGTTTTTCAATGTGCATAGTGAATATCAACTTACTTCCCATGAACACACTATCAATTCATAATGTTAGCCATGTTCATCATATAAAGAGTAGTTTAAGAATTCAAGTACTGATTCCGAACTAATCCCCTTCTCCTTCTTTTTCTAGTTTTTGATTTTATATCTACGGTTACTCCTATTCATTCTTTTTCAGACATTATATCCTTTTCAGGGACTTTTTTCATTCTCCTCAGAGATGTTGTCATTCTTCATTCTTTTTCATCATTCATAGCCTTTTTATCGATCTCCTATTTTTTAACTAGTTTTTCATCTTTTAGGGTGAATAAAATTCTCCAGACTCAATTCTCAACATCTATCAATTATTTACATGCTACCAATCAGAAATCCTAGCATGTCCTAAGGAAGCAACTTGAACGTGTTTTGTGATTTAGATTAACATGATATACAAATTTTCTCTTAATTATTTGAGAACCCTAGGTGAAAGTTTACTCAGGTGATCAAACTCCAACAATTCAAGATTCAATCTTCATCTTATTTTCCTACTCAAGACATTCTTAATTACACAAACTATCATTTTCAAACAAGTTTTAGTTTGAAAAAAACAATGTCACAATTTATACTAAAAACTAAACAAAATACTAATTAGTTTACCTAATCCACACACCCCAACCTAAAATTAACATTGTCCTCAATGTAAAAGAAATAACATGTAATGCGCATGAGACAACGAAAAGAAATGGAGTAGTGATAGAAAGATAGTACCTGGAGAAGGAATTCTGAGGCTTTTTCCATGGATCTTAGCATAAAATGGGTTAGCACAAAATAAAACTAACAAACTGGAAGTAAACTATCCTAGTCCTAAACCATATGAAAGCAATAATTCTAACTATAACTCTATCAGATTAGGAGATTAATCCTGACATACAGGATTAGTCAAAGGCATGGACATGTCCTCTGAATCAAATTTCTCAACAAATGGCTTTAAACGATACCTATTTACTTTGAAAACATTGCCATTGTTTGGATTCTTTATCTTAACGGCCCCATGAGGATAGATGTTAGTAATAGTGAAAAGGCCGATCCAATGAGATCGGAGTTTATCTGAAGAAGATGTAATCGAGAATTGTACAAAAGAACTTTTTGTCCAGTCAAGAATGATTTTCGAAGAATGTTCCTGTCATGGAACACCTTTATCCTATCCTTGTAAATTTTTAAGTTATCGTACACATCGTTCCAGATTTCCTCGAGTTAATTCAATTGTAGTTTGTGCAGCAAGCTAGCATTGTCCAAATCAAAATTCATATTCTTAACAACCCAGTAGGCTCTATGTTCCAATTCCACAGGTAAGTGGCAAGATTTCCCATAGACAAGTATAAATGGAGACATTTCAATGGGAGTTTTAAAGGTTGTATGGTAAGCCCATAAAGCATCGGTCAGGTAAATTGACCAATCTTTATGATCCGGGTTAACCGCCTTTTCCAAGATGTTTTTAATTTCTCTGTTGAAAATCTCAGCTTGCCCACTTATTTGTAGGTGATATGGAGTGCTCATCTTATGAGAGATGCCATATTTTTGTATTAAGTTTACGAATGGCCTATTAGAGGGATGTGAACCTCCATCACTAATGATGGCCCGAGGCGTTTTGAACTGGGAAATGATTTTCTCTTTTAAAATTTTAATGACCATTTGATGGTCATTATTCCAACATGGGATTTCCTTGACCCATTTATTGACATAGTCTACTACTAGCAAAATGTATAAATTTCTGAAGGATTGGGGAATGGTCCCTAGAAATCGATGCCCCAGTAATCAAATGCTTCAATGATTAGAATGGGGTTTAGAGGCATCATATTTTGATGGTATAATGCTTTCAACTTTTGACAACGCTCATAAGCTTTGTAAAACTCATGTGTCTTTGAACATAATGGGCCAATAAAAGCCACACTGCAGAATTTTTACCGTGGTTTTTTAGTAGAAAAGTGACCACCACAGACCTAAGAGTGACTAAAGGAGATGACACTTTGGTGTTCATTATCTGTTACACATCTCCTTAGAATCTGGTCTAGGCAATATTTAAATAAATACGGATAATCCCAGAAGAATTTGCCTACCTCCACGAAGAATTTCTTCTTATCTTATGTAGTCAAATGTGTTGGTGTGAAACCTATGGCAAGATAATTTGCAATATCAGCAAACCAAGGTGAGTGAGAGACTTTAATCAATTGTTCATTAGGGAACATATTATTTATAAGTGTCATCTTAAGGGAATCGGGGAGGTCAAGTCTTAAAAGATGGTTAGCCACTACATTTTCTACTCCATTTTTATCTTTTATTTCTAAATCAAATTCCTGAAGTAAGAGGATCCATCTTATCAGGTGGGGCTTAGCATAAGTGTAGATAATGATCTTAGATCCAATCAAGTAGGATCTAAATTTGTCCAAAGTGAATACCACGACCAAGAGTACCTTTTCCATAGTAGAATAATTCACTTGGGTAGGATTTAGAGTTCTACTTGCATAGTGAATAACGTAGGGCTTCCTTTCTTTTCTCTGGCCTAACACCGCCCCAATAGCATAATCCAATGCATCACACATAATTTCAAAAGGAATGTTCCAGTCGAGTGACTGCATGATAGGTGCGGTAGTCAACATACCTTTGAGCTTAGAGAAAGCTTCTTGGCATTGCTTAGTCCACTCATATTGTACATCCTTTTGAAGTAGATTGCATAAAGGACGAGAGAGGTGACTAAAGTCCTTTATGAATCTCCTGTAAAACCCAGCGTGTCCTAAAAAGGATTGCAAGTCTCATATGCTCTTGGGTGGAGGTGGGGTAAAGATAAGATCAATTTTAGTTTTATCTACCTTAATTTCCTTGGATGAGATGATATGTCCAAGCACGATTCCCTTATGAACCATGAAATGACACTTCTCCCAATTTAGTACCAAATTCTTTTCCTCACATCGCTTCAACACACATTTAAGGTTCTCCAAACAATCGTTGAAGAATGAACCAAAGACAGAAGTCGTCCATGAAGACCTTTAGATATTGCCTCACCATGTCAGAAAAAATACTCATCATGCATTGTTGAAAAGTGGCGGGGGGCATTACATAGTCTAAATGGAATCCTTCAGTAGGCAATGGTGTCAAAGGGACATGTGAATGTGGTCTTTTCTCGATATTTAAGGGCTATTTATATCTAGTTATAGCCCGAATACCCATTAAAGAAGCAATAGTACAAGTGGCTAGCTAGTTTTTTCAAGATTTGATTAATGAAGGGCAAAGGAAAGTGGTCCTTCCTTGTGACGGTATTCAATTTCCTATAGTCATTGTACATTCTCCAACCAATAGTATCTCTAGTTGGCACGAGTTCATTATTGGCATTGGCTACAATGGTGATTCTGGATTTCTTAGGAACCACTTGAGTTGGACTCAACCATTGACTATCGGATATAAGGTATATAATACCCATATCCAATAGTTTAAGTACCTCAGCCTTAACCACTTCCTTTATATTTGTATTTAATCTATATTGTGGTTACCGGGAGGTTTTCACATTATCGTCTAAATAAACATGGTGAGTACAAATCAAAGGGTCAATTCGCTTAAGGTCCACAATTGACCATCCAAAGGCTCATTTGTGTTCAATGAGAGTAGAAATAAGCATACTCTCCTGTTCTTTCTCAGGGTGGGAAGAAATCACCACCAGGTACATCTTATCTTGACCTAAATAGACATATTTCAAATCAGAGGGTAAAGGTTTTAGGTCAAGCTTCGGTGCCTTGAGGTTAGACGGTGGATGCACTACATCAGTTTAGGGTAATTCTTAAAATTGTGGCCTTTATCGGTTAACTTCAAGTGCTGGCATAGTTCCCATCTCCCTAATCATATCATCATCTAAATCATGGGAGTGAGTAAGGCACGTCCCTAGAAGGTCAGAGGATACGGTCAGAAGTGTTCTATCTTTCACGAAAGAATCAATCAAGTTAATATCATGGGCATCGTCATCATCCTCTGCCTATTTGCTCATATTGAAAAAGATATTGAGCTCTAATGTCATATTCCCAAAAGACAAATTCATGACTTCATTCTTCCAATTAAGGATTGCATTTAATGTATTAAGGAATGGGCGACCAAGAATGATGGAAATTTGAGTGCTCATATCCATGATGGGTTAAATATCCAGGATGATAAAATCTACTAGGTAGTAGAATTTGTCAACCTAAACCAATACATCCTCAATTATCCTTCTCAGTACATGAACTGAGCGATCGGCAAGTTGTAACGTGGTCCAGGTAAGTTTTAATTCACGTAGACCCAGTTGTTCCTAAACCGAGTATGAGATCAGATTTACGCTCACTCCTAAGTTAAGAAGTGCGTGCTCAATCCGATAATTCCCAATTACACAAGAGATGGTTGGGCCACCAGGATCTTTGTACTTTTATGGTACATCTTTCTTTAGGATGACACTCACTTTTTCTATTAAGAAATTGTTTTTGAATATTTTGCCATCTTTTGGTCGTACATAAGTCTTTCAGAAATTTGGCATTTGAAGGTATTTGTTTCACATCATCTAGTAAAGGGATGTTGACCTTCACTTGTTTCAGCACCTCTAGAATATCCTGAGAGTTAAAGAGAGGTTTTGGAGCAATCAACCGTTGGGGATATGGAGCAATCGGCTTGCCTTGAGGTTTTGGTTCTAACTTATGTGGAGTATTGTTAAGTCTATCAGTTTCATCTATTTCTGGGTCCTTAGACTTTTCAGCCCTTACCAGAATAGATTTGTCAATTTTTTTTCCCACTCTTAAGAGTGGTGATAAACTTAGCTTGCTCCATTTGATTTGAAGAGCTTGGGTTACTGACATCGTATTGTTATTTTGGATTAGGAAGAGGTTGAGCGGGAAGGCTTCCTTTTTCCCCAATTGCATTTTTTGTCTCAAGCCCTTATATGGCCTTTGTAAGGTCTTGAAAGGCTTGTAGAATACCCTGATTGAAATGCTCTTGATTTTGAAGATGCTTTAGAACCGGATCCTCTTGAGGTTTCCCTTGATTTAGAAGTTGATTAGGGAATCCTTGAAGAGAAGTAGTTTGTCGATTCCTCCAACTGATATTTGGATGATTTCTCTAACTACGATTGTATGTATTGGAAGTAGATCCACTGAAAGGTCATTATTAATTATTCACAGCATTAGATTACTCATTCAATACCTCTTGGAAAGCAGGTATTGTTGGACAATTTTCAGTTGTGTGAATGTTGCAAGCACAAATACCACAAACAGTTTCCTTAGCCTTATCCTTCTTTATTTTCATGGCCTCGAGTTTTCTTGTGAGATTAGCCACTTTAGCATTTATATCATCATCTTCTTTCAGAAGATATTTTTCTGCCCCTCTCTGTTGATTGAGTAGGCCTAGAAGTGGTGCTGGATTTTGGGGAGATGTCCCATGATTGTGTGTTTTCAGTAAGCTTGTTAAAATAATCCCACACATCATCGACCTCTTTATTCATGAATTCCCCATTGCACATTGTCTCTACCATTTGGTGAATGGAAGAAGTCAGCTCATCGTAAAAAAAAAACTTGTTATTCACTATGTTCCAAAACCATGTTGTGGGCATGAATTTACAAGATCCTTGAATAGATCCCAACATTGGAAGAATGTTTCATCTTCCTTTTGGGCAAAGTTCATGATTGATTTTCTAAGGGTGTTCGTTTTAAGATATGGAAAATATTTCTTAATGAACTCCCTTGTCATGTCATTCCATCTACCAATAGATCATGGACGTAGTGAATACAACTACATCTTAGCTTTCTCATTCAAAGAGAAGGGAAAGAGTTTCAGCCTGACCGTGTCCTCAGACAAGTTCGGAAATATAAAGTGGCTATAATCTCATCAAACTCTTTCATGTATAAATATGGATTTTCATATTCAAGTCCATGAAATTTTGGAAGGAGTTGGATCACCCCTGGCTTAATATTTATATGTCCTGTATTTTATTGAAAAACCATATAGGAAGGTGTCCTCACTCCCACCGGTTGTAAATAATCTCACAAATTACAAGGTGGGGGTGCTTGATGCACCTCATTTTCATCATGGATTTCCTCAACCCTAGGTTGAGGTGGACTTGAAGGTTAATTGGTAGCCATAACTTCAGTTAACTCTGAGGATCTCTAGTGGTGTGTAATCCTATGATGAATAGATAACCCCTCAACCAATCCTCCTTCACTCAAGAGACGTTGAGTGTTATCACGGACGCGCTTGGGCATGAAACATTCTCAGTCCTCAAATAACTAAACTAACCTAAACCTAAGAGAGGGAGAAAACTAAAGCAATTAAGGAATCTAAAAAACAAAGAGAGAGAATTAGAAAGAAGTTACCAAATTAGAAGTTTCTATATTAAGATCCTGTAAAACGAAAAAGAAAATTGGTTTTTAAAAATAAATTAGGAAAGTAGATTAGTTTCTAAAAACAATGTAGGAAAGTTTCTATCCTAGAAATAGAAAGTAAGTTTCTTAAAAAACATAGGAAAGTTCTTAAAATAGAAAGTTAGTTTCTAAAAATAATTCAGAAAAATCCTAACCTAAAAATAGAAAGTAAATAAACCTTAATCTTAACCTAATTCCAAAACTAGTTAATCTCATAAAAACACAACTGTTAGTCCCCAGCAATAGTGCCAAAAGCTTGTTCATAACCCCAAGTGTAGGGTAGCGGTGTAGTAATAATCTCAGTAAGACCGAGGTCGAATCCACAGAGGCTAATTTTATGTGTATTCTGAAAGTAATTAGAAGTAGAACTAGAAGAAGATCTAAACCTAAATTGGAAACAAAAGGAATTAATTGTGAGGAATTTAATTAGAAACTTAAGAATTCAAAAGTGGGAACTAGGGTTTCCAGGGATCCACTTGCAACTATTAGGATGTTTCCTTTTTTTATTCGAGGAACTCAATTGGAATTGGAGTCCTATCTTATCCAATTGGAAGGTATATCAATAAGATTAGATCTGAACTTCCATTGACCTAATTCTCAATAGATGAGAGTTATGAGAATTGGAAGTGATTCCATCATCTGACCATGCCCAGGAGACAATGACAAACAACAGGATATACCAATCCCACAACCAAATATAGGAGAATTGTGAAGGTTAGAAGAGATTTTATCACCCAAATATACCCAAGGGACGATGGTGAACAACAAGATTTCCTAATTTCACAATCTCATAGCATGAAAAGAAGATACTCAAAGTTATTGCAGATCTATTGTAATTTGAGTCATAACAAACCATTAAAAACTAAAAGTATTCCTTAAATATCAAATTAGAATCAAAGAGGTTCAACAAGAACAAGAACCAAACAAGAAAAACATCACAATCTTGCTACAAGCTTCACCCCTTAACCCTAGCTAAGAGATTTAGCCAACCATAGACATGATTAGATTCAAAACCCCATAAGAAAGCATTAAAAACTAAGAAGTAGAGAAGAAGAAACTCTTGGATGATGGCTCCACCCCTTTGCTCTGCTCCTCCAAACCCTAGATATCCTTAAACGTTCCTAGGGAACCCATATTTATAAGCTAAGTTCTGCAAGTTCACAAAATTGCAACAATTTATGCAGTCTGCGTAACTCTGCATAATGCCTTCGATGTCATCGAACAACTTTCAGATTCATCAAAAAGGTTTGAATCCGGAAGTCGCGCCTTTTCTCCTTTCATAGTGCGTAAGTCTCTGTGTATCGAACCTTGCTTCGATGGCATCGAGAAGTCCTTCAATGTCATCGAATAGTCTTCGATCCATTAATAAAGTGTCCAAAACAGTCTAGCGAGTTGCTTCAATTTCTTCAATAAATTCGATGCCATCGAATAGTCTTCGATAACATCGAGCATCTTCTTCGAGTCATCGAACATGACTTCGATTCATCGAGAATTGCATCCAATATTTCTAACAATTTAATTTTTCAATGAAAATTCGATGTCATCGAACTGTGTTCGATGTCATCGAACAATGGCTTCGATGTCATTGAATAGTGGTCGATGCCACAAATTTTGAAGTGAATTTCAACACTTTGTTTTTCCGACTTCTTTCCTTCTCCACTTAGTTTTCTTAGATCTTGGGGTCTTGAAATCTTCAATCTTGGTCTCTAAAGATTCATTCTTTGCTTTGACAATTCTTGAGCCTTAAATCCATACTTTTTGCATTCTTTTTAATGCAAGCTCTTAAACTCACCTTATATAACTTCTTGGAAAAATCCGTACAAAGACCCAAGTATCACCTCAGGCAGAAATCACTAAGGACTGAATCCTTTAGAAATTAGATGAAAATTAATTAAGTACTAAACTGAATTAATTAGTAGATTAGCTTGAACTGCTTTCTATACGAACTACAAGACCTAAAACTAGTAGAATCGCTAACTCTACATTACATAAAAACGTAGGATAAATCTTAAAACGCAGTTGCTCTAAGGAGCACACTGAAACCCCGTATCGGACCTGGATCATGCGTCGAAAGTCCAATTACTGCAAAACGATACGGTTATGACTACCTTACTGGGCTTGACAAGCATCGTGAGAATCAAGTCCAAATAGTATCCAGAAACACACAACTTGAGCTTGGAGCGAAGTGTGTGACAAACGTGAATATCTTTGGAAAATGAACTCAAACTTAAGTGATTTGGGCCATTCATTTGCAGGTCAAATTTAAAGTTTCAGACTGTCAGATTCTAATCTAACTACACCCTTGGATCAGGAAAATTTTCTTGCACATGCCAGTGTACTTGTGGCCCTGATCGAGTGACGATAATCGTTGAATTGAAACTAGTCCTCTGTGATCGATCCACAAATCCGATCAGACCAAAATCTTAATCTGACATAGATCTATTGTCAGGAAACTTTCTCTAGACCGTATGCAGGTAATGGACCTCCAGATGAGCTCTGTTAGCCCGAAAAAGCCACCTCTTAGCTATAACCTAAGTATACCATGGCCCTTGGGCCATTGACATCACTTCTGGGCCTATTTAAAGCCCTAAACCCACCCCTCTCTCATTCCATACGAATTTCCTAAAACCTTATGAGAGAGAAAAGAGAAAAGAGGAGAAAAGAGTGAGGAGAAGAGAGTGAGATCAGTGGTTTATTGCCGGGATTCACTCCCACCACTCTACGTGCCGAATCATCCCTCCTGTATCACTAGACCATCGAATCCAAGTCCATTTTTTGGGTAAGAAATCCTAACCCTAATCTATTTTAGGGATCCAAATAGAGAAACCGATGAAATAGTTAACCTATTTCAATGTTTAGGTAGCAGTTGTGTCGTAGATAAAGATGTGGTGTACGAATCGAGTTCGTAACGAGCGTACCGATGAAAGGTGCAGACTATAAACATTTAGGTTATGGGTTTCAAGGCTTTCAATGTCAGTTAATGATTTATGACTGACTTGATTGCTGTCACATGTATTTAGATGCGATGTTTCTTGTATATTACACATATATATGATCTATGTTGAATATAATGCATTTCATGTGTTTGTCGAATTGTTTGAATTAATATAGAATCATGATTTATGCTTGCCATGATTATTGATTGAGAATACATGATTTTTGTAAGTGTGGCAACTCCTTATGAAAGGATTTGCTATAATATATGTTATAACAAATTAATTACATGTATGTTGATATGTGTAGTCTAACTGTTTGATAAAATGCCTGAATGAGAAAATATTTGTTGAAATGTATTTAATGAGGGTGTTGAGATAGGATTCTCAATTACCTTATCTGTAGTTACAGTTTCCTTCATGTAACCTATCTTGCTACCACGTGAGTTATGGATGAAATGCCTATGTATGACAGCATGTGTACTATGTGTTTGTTAAAATGTTAAAATGAGATTTATATTTGAATTGGTTGTCACATGCTATTTGACTATCACATATGAATGCCTATTGTGTTTGAGTATGATTGGGACTAATACGTAGTCCAGGCAATCGGTAATGGTTTACGATCAGTGGCCGAACTAGTTCGCTATAACGGATACGTTCGATGAATCTGAGTCATACGGTGATTATCGACAATGGTTAGGCCACGAGGAGTGCGTATGCACTCCATGTCAATTAATTTTAATGTGCGCTCGTACCAATTGAGCTTGTCAAGTAACCCGATTGGCCCAATGTATGTTCACCATGTGTGGATGCTACTGCTTGAATCTAAGGTACCACTTACCAGTGAAAAGCCCGTTTAAGCTTGTTACCATGATCCGCTAAGACTCATGAGCCGGGCATGGTGGTATGGGATACCATGGTCGAGCTGTCGGCTTATGCTGGGGTGACGAGCCTCCCCGTAGTGTCCAGTGACCAAACCAAACTCATAAGCCAAATATGGGATACTGTATTCGATCTGTCGGCCTACGCTAAAGTGATGAGCCTTTCTGTAATGACCTCGAGTATAAATTAGGCCTACGCTGAGGTGATGAGCCTCTCTGTAGCAACTTGAACTTGCCTATCCACTCCTTTTTAATAAGGGGTGATGTTGTCCTATAACTTGCCTATCATATGTGATTAACTACTACTGACAACCCTTGATGGATCATTATTTGGGTAAATGATATAAAGGGAGGTACCTTAGCTTCTCGAATCTATTGTATGAATAAGCCTAATTAAATATTGGCTAACACGACCATGCACCACATTGCATGTGCTTTGGCGAGGAAGTGCACGTGTCTGAAGTGGTGCATGTGTGATCGTGAGATGATGTCATTGAGGGAGTATAGCGAGGGCATGCATCATTATCAATACCATTCTTGCATTAACAAGAGTACTTAGGATATGATTGTTGTATTGCTTTAGCATTACTGCTTGACTGAATTGATAACATGTTAACCTTTGCCTTATAACTCCACTGAGTTGATCACTCACTCCCACTCTTGGATGGTGTTTTAAAACCAGACTATGTTTTAGCTGTAGATGATGGCGATTCTTACGAAGTGGAGCCTGACTTTTATGATGATGAGGAGGAGTTCTTCTACATTCAACTCTCTGGCAGGTCTATGTAGACCTGGAGTCACGTCACCGGGATTACAGGGATACGGATTAGATGACCATTACTTTTTACCATTTTGTAATTTTGAAACTATACATGTATATATTCAGCCTGGTGACATGATCATACTCTGGGGATTTGCAACCATTTATATACTTTATACATCTATCACAGTCTTCTACTTACTAAATTTAATCATTTGTAGAGTATGATATGTTATTTTAGTATAATCCCACTCATGTTAATGCGCTAATATGGACAACATTTAATCATCACTATCTATGTTGCATAAGTGATGTGTCGAAACTCGGGAGTTTAGCTTCTGCTCGACCCTCAATTTTCGGAGGGTTACAAGTTGGTATCAGAGCATGATTTAGATTAAACTGGACCTGGGTTATGGACACATGACGGATTCTGACGTACTTTTCTTAGGAGGGGGCAATAAAACATAGAAACGAACATAGGATTCCAAGTTTTGCCGATGGACAAAACTGACTGTAGAAACGGGACCCGTATGTATATGATCATGTGAGATAATCTCAGTTCTTTTCTAGACTGTCAATCAACAGGTTTAGATGATAATTCAACATATTCCACACTCGAATGACCGAAACGCGTGAATATACGTGACTCCAAAAATGTCTCAAATAGACTTGGGGGCCCAAATGGCACAGAGGGGACCAAAGTGGCCCCCGTACATTTTCGGCACCCCGGGGGGGGGGGGGGGGGGGGGATGGCATTGCCCTAGGTCTAGTGGACCGCGATAGCATCGCACCTACCACGAGGCCTCACGGTCCAACTACAACGGGCCAGTAGGGCTGCAGCAGGCCGCGGTGGGCCGATGATGTACATGAATGTGGGGCCCACAAAACATGTGTGGGACCACCCTATATGCCCCTTTTTTCTTTATTCTTCCAAGCCCCTCCAAGCTCTCAGAAATCTGATTTTTCTCTCTCAAGTCTCCCTCCATTCTCATATCTTCTTCATCTTCTTCATTACATACTCACCTCCCACCATTCCTTTTAAACCCATCTCCTAACTCCCTCAATTCCTCCTATTTGAGCACACAAACCCTCCTTTGTGTCTCAAAAATCTCAAAGTCCACCAATCCATCCTATCCTTTCATCTTGTTTCACTCTCATGGCTTTTTTCAAGCTCGTGGTTGCTATCTTCTCTCTCTCCACACTTCTTTCCCTCATGGGAAAGAAGAGGGCTTCCACAGATGAAGTTGGGCCTAGCCGCCCAACCCGTCCAAGGAAAAAATTGAGAGCCAAAGAAAGTACAAGCACCGCACGAGAACAGAGTATGAAGCGGGATCTTGATCCCCAAATTCCTCTCGAAAGAGCTCTACCGGCGAACATGAGACATGGTAGGCTTCAAGGTTGTAGAGTCATCTTTAAAGCACACGTGGATGAAAAACTATTTGGGCTTTATCCGGTGATAGACCTCCTTTTGGACGCCAGGTGGGGTCCCATATTTGAGGGCAAGTCACGTGCAAATAAGAGCACCATCTGAGCCTTTTACGTCCACATACGAGATCCACTGTTGGAGCCTCTGCAGTTCTTTATCCTTGTGGGAAGGCGGGAAGCCATTGTCAATGTAGACTTGATAGCCC
This sequence comes from Magnolia sinica, assembly GCF_029962835.1. Lineage (NCBI taxonomy): Eukaryota > Viridiplantae > Streptophyta > Magnoliopsida > Magnoliales > Magnoliaceae > Magnolia > Magnolia sinica. The sequence continues at coordinate 76,518,753 of NC_080579.1, read as the reverse complement.
GAATCATGGGGATTCCGCATAGAGAGGTACATGCTAGTGAGAGAAATCTTAGGAGTATGCATGAAATAGATCATCGTACGCGATTTCTTTGCGGCCGACTGATCCACCAGAATCGAGGCAACTGCCTCCCAGCGACCAAGATGACTCATGATTTCTGCCTACTTCACCACATATTCACACACAATGTGTATCCTAGGTGGAGAAATCACACCAAATGCACATGTTTGATGGTAGACTTCTTATATAGAGTTGCGCAAGGAGACAAGTTGTACCTGCCTACGTACGTACTACTATAGATAGTTCAGACCGCACGCTCTCTTAGGACAGACATTTCACTTCCATTCGACCGACTTATATGCAAGCTTGCTCATGAATTTGGCTACAGACTTGGCTCAGAAAGTCTTGCACCAATCCATTTTATCAACGACACTACGCTTAATAGCATGGGTATTGGGCCACAACAACGTCAAGCCCAACTCGAAGAGAGTGAGGATGAGACGGGAAGTGAAGAGGAAGAAAGTGATGAAGAAGAGGACAAAAATGAAATAGAGGAAGGAAGCAAGGAAGAGGGAGAGTAGGAAGAGGAAGAAGAGGAGGCCCAAGACTCTGATGAGGGTTCTTCACCTGCTACACATGAGCGCCACCATGATTGGGCTGCTTTAGAAGCCTTCTTGGCTCAGATAGAGGAGGGCCAAGTCGCCCTAAGATAGGGGTCAGAGAGACCCAGGCCAAGCTTGAAGAGAGTCAGGCCTACGTGAAGCAAAAATTTAAGAAGGTGTCTCGCACCTCGAAGGCTCTCCTGTGATGTATACAGGACAAGGGTGCTCCTCCACCATTAGCAGATTTAGATGATTAGTCCTATGTTGAAGTCGTCATTGGGTCTTTTCTTTCCATATTTTTCTTACTTTCTATTTTACAACCTTGATAGGCTTAGTAGTAGGGTAGAGTTGTTGGTGTGTTTTGGTGTTTAAAGCTTTGTTAGATTAGCTCACATGCATCTTCTGTCATGGTTCATGCAAAACTACATCTCATATATTGTGACAATTTTGGTTAAATGAAATGCATGCAACTCCTTTTGCTATGAAATATGTAGAATGCTTGAGAAATTGAGTGTTGTTATGTAAAACCTTACACATGTTGCACCCTATGTTATATATAGGGAATGCCACCTAAGTTCACTCAGAGTATGACATATCTTACAATTGACGACTCGAGTGATGGGGCACCTCTCCTAAGCGATAGCCACACGGACCCCAGTTTGGGCCCGAATCACGAGACTATACAAAATTCTCTACCGGCCACTGGCCCCACAAATGGGCCAACACCTAGGGCACCACCGGTTCCGGAACAGAACCATGCGTCCTTGTCAACGCCCCACATGCATCTGGCTCCTCCTCCTGATAGGTTGGAGCAGATGATGCTCCTTATGTAGTAGCAGCAGTATATTTGGACCACCATCGCTGGGGCCCCTGTCCTGACATAAATGTGGTTCCACCTGCATCACCTGTGCACCCTGTTGGAAACCTGAATACTAGCGGCTTATTCGAGCGATTCCAGTGCTTTTGACCTCACACTTTTACAGGTACTCACAGACCCGAGGAGACCGAATATTGGCTTGACCTCATCTCTAAGATGCTGAAGCCAATGCACTGCACTGAGGCAGAGCAGGTTGAGTTGGTCACATATATGTTTAAGAAGGAAGCCAGTCTTTGGTGGGACAGCATCCTTCAGACCGTTCCCAAGGGGTATATGTGGACATGGGATGCTTTTGAGACCCACTTCTACGGAAAGTATTTCCCTCTCACCTACCGTAAAGAGAAGGAATGTGAATTCCTTTACCTCCGTCAGGGAGGAATGACTGTGGCCAAGTATGAAAATAGATTCACGGAGCTGGCCAGATACGCTCCCTTGATACTAGCAGACAAGCTGATGAAGATGTGGCGTTTCTCAGATGGTCTGCGGCCTGATATCCACACAAAGATATATTGCGCTAGCATTTCCAACTATGCTGAGCTAGTGAACATGTCTTTACGAGCTAGTAGGATGGGGACAGACTATCCCGTTCACGTGTTCCCATGGGTCCGAGGCCTCGACCAGATTTGTCGAGCATGTCGTTCCACGGTAAGATGCCACGTGCAGAGTCGCCTCTACTTACAGCTTCACCGACCCAGCTGAGGCGATCAGATCTGTGGTGCACCTACTGCAAGAGGTCGGGCCACGAAGATACTTACTGTTTCACCAAGATGAGGGATAAAGGCTTCTTGCCGCCTCAGAAGATTAATCGCCAGCTTCCTCAAGCTATCTCAGCTCCACCTCTACGTTCAGTACCACCAACACAGCCTTCTATAGACGAATGTACCTCATAGTAGGCCACCTCAACGACCTATGGTACTGCAGCCAAATCGTCCTCAACAAGCTCCTGTGCACTCACTTGCAGATGAGTCATCTGAGACAGTAATTGCAACACCACTAGCTTTCGAAGTCATGGCAGATATCCAAGGTACACCAGTCTTCCTATTGGTGGACACCGGATCCACTATCTCAATCATATCATGCGTAGCGGTCAAGCGACTAGTGTTGGAAACTACTCCTATGGTTGGGGTGAGACTCCTTACCACCACGGGGACCTTCTCAGACTCCACCAAGACTTATAGAGGTTGCCCGATAGACTTAGGGAGCATAACAGTGCTTGTTAACCTAATAGTCGGCCCATTATGTCATTATGATGTCATTCTCGGTATGGATTGGCTCACTGAGATGAAGGTAGAGATCGATTGCAATATTAGAGTGATGACAACCCATGACCCTGAGGGCACAACCTTTACTTTCCCAGTTCAGGTCAGTTGGTACTACCGTGTTAGTTGTTATGCTACCTTGCTAGAGCATGTTGATGGTTCGACACTTGGGAGCATGCTTGTAGTCTGAGATTTCATGGATGTGTTCAGGATATACCTGAACTACCTCCTCAGCGTGAGAGATCAATTTTACCATCGACCTAGTGCCAGGTGCGACACCTATATTTCTACCGACGTATCGCATGCCTCTGTGTGAGATGGAGAAACTGAGGAGACAAATCGATGATCTATTGAATGCAGGCTTCATACGACTGAGTGTATCTCCTTGGGGAGCACTCGTGCTATTTGTGAAGAAGAAAGATGAATCGCTACGATTGTGTATTGATTATCACGGATTTAACCAAGTGATGGTGAAGAACAAGTATCCTTTGCCCAGTATAGATGACTTGTTCGATCAGTTTAAAGGGGCCCGACATTTTTCAAAGATTGACTTACAGTCAGGGTATCATTAGTTATGCCTCAGAGATGAAGACGTGCAAAAGACAGCATTTAGAACCAGCTTTGGGCACTATGAGTTCCTTGTGATGTCATTTGGATTCACGAATGCACCGGTCGTGTTCATGGACCTTATGAACCAGGTGTTTCAGCCATATCTGTACTGATTCGTCATTGTATTCATAGATGACATCCTGATATACTCCAAGAGTCGGAAGGATCACAAGGAGCACCTACGAGCAGTCTTTGATATGCTCAGGAAGAACCAGTTGTTTGCCCAATACAAGAAGTGTGACTTATAGAAAGAAGAGGTCAAATTCCTGGGACATGTGGTGTCCAAGGAAGGAATAGCTATGGACCTTGCTATGGTGACCGCAGTTTGGGACTGGGAGCAACCCGGTTTGGTTACTAAAGTGAGGAGTTTTCTTGGCCTAGCAGGTTACTATCATCGATTCATTAGGGACTTTTCTAAGATAGTCAAACCGTTGTCTCAGCTCACTCGGAAGGATCTCAAGTTTGCCTGGAATGAGAAGGCAGAAGCAGCCTTTCCAGAACTGAAGGACAAGTTGACATCCACACCTATGCTAGTATTGCCAAAGCAGGGGGTCAAATATATGATACACACTTGCGCATCTCGTGTTGGTTTGGGTTATATTCTAATGCAGAAGGAAAGAGTAATTGCTTATGCCTTGTGATAGTTGAGGAAGCACGAGGAAAACTACCCTATGCACGACCTAGAGTTAGCAGCCGTCATCTTTGCATTATAGCTCTGGAGACATTACCTCTACGGAGAGGAGCTAGAGCTCTTTTGGGAGCACAAGAGCCTCAGGTACATATTCATACAGACAGACTTGAATATGAGGCAGTGATGATAGATGGAAACCTTGAAGGACTTCAAGTTCGAGGTCTCTTACCATCCTGGTAAGGCCAACCTTGTGATAGATGCATTAAGCCACAAGAAGACGATAGCATTTATAGCTCCACTAATGATCGATGAATGGAACATAGTAGAGTTTGTGCGAGACTTTGAGCAGAAACTTATGATAGAAGAACCATTTGAGAGTGTCGCACATATTCGTGTACAGCCACTTATTGATAACTGAATAATTATGGCTCAGAAGGAAGATGAAGGTTGGTAGAGTTGAGAAAGCGAGCTAGTGATGATGAAGACTCAGAATGGAGAGTTGGTTCAGATGGGGGTTTACGTTATCGAAGCCGCCTATGCATCCCAAATCTTCATGACTTGAGAAGGGAAGTTCTCGAAGCTGCTCACAATTCGAAGATGGCGATGCATCCTGGCAGTACAAAGATGTATCAAGATATGAAGCGTTCATACTGGTAGGACAACATGAAGGCCCACATAGCAGATTATGTATCCCATTGTCTCACATGCCAACAGGTCAAGGTTGAACATCGTCGACCTCCTGGTTTACTTCAACCCATGCCCATAGCTGAATGAAAATGGGATTTCATCTCTATGGATTTTATTTCAGGGTTACCGAAGATGAGGAAGGAACATGACTCCATTTGGGTGATTATGGACTGGTTTATGAAATCGGATCATTTTCTCTCGATTAGAGTCTCAAACTTAAGAGACGATCTGGCCAGGCTGTACATCAAGGAGATAGTATGTCTGCATGGAGTTCATATGGAGATCATGTCAGACTGAGACACGCAATTTACATCTATCTTCTGGACCCATATCTAGGAAGCAATGAGTGTGAAACTGAAGTTCAGTACCGCATTCCACTCGCAGACTGATGGGTAGACGGAACGAGTAAATCAGGTTTTGGAAGACTTGTTGTGGGCATGTGTACTTGATTTCAAAGATAGTAAGGATGACTGTCTTCCCTATGCTGAGTTCGCTTATAACAGCAGTTTTTAAGCAAATATTGGCATGACTCCCTATAAGGCCTTGTGTGGGTACCCATGTCGAGCATCACATTGATGGGCAGAGGTTGGCGAGAAAAGTTTGATTGGCCCCAAGTTAGTGTAGGCGACCTCAGAGAAGATCTATATTATTAGGCGTCGACTTCTTGCAGCACAGATCAGATAGAAGAGTTACGCTGATACGAGACGATGACCATTAGAGTTTGAGGTTGGGGACCATGTGCTTTTTAAGGTTCCCCCATGAAGGGAGTCCTTCAATTTAGCAAGAAGGGGAAACTCAGGCCATGATTTGTTGGTCCATTTTAGATTTTAGACCGAGTGGGTGTGGTAGTGTATCGCCTTACTTTGCCCACACCACACGCAGACACGCATAATGTATTTCATGTATCGATGCTGAAGAAATACGTTCCTGACCCTTACTACATTATCAAATGGGAGCAAGTACAATTGAGTGAGGATGCTACTTATGTACTACGACCAATGCATATCCTAAACAAGAAGGAACATGTGTTGCGTAGTAAGGTTATCTAGCTTGTGAAGGTACTGTGGACGTATCACACTGAGGAAAAGGCTACTTGGGAAACAGAAGCCGAGGTCCGTAAGAACTACTCTCAGATTCTCGAGGAGTAAGAAAATGTACTAATTTTGAGGATGAAATTTTTCTTTAAGGGAGGGTAGATTGTAACATCTTGAAAAAATCCGTACAAAGACCCGAGTATCACCTTAGGCAGAAATCACTAAGGACCGAATCCTTTAGAAATTAGATGAAAATTAATTAAGTACTAAACTGAATTGATTAGTACATTAGCTTGAACTACTTTCTATACAGACTACAAGACCCAAAACTAGTAGAATCGCCAACTCTACATTACCTAAAAACCTAGGATGAATCTCGAAACCCAGTTGCTCTCGGGAGCACACTAAAACCCCATATTAGACCTGGACCGTGTGTCGAAAATCTTATTACTGCAAAACTATACGGTTACGACTGCCTTACTGGGCTCGACAAGCATCGTGGGAATCAAGTCCAAATAGTATTTAGAAACACACAACTTGAGCCTAGAGCGAAGTGTGTGAGAAATGCGAATATCTTTAGAGAATGAACTCAAACTTAAGTGATTTGGGTCATTCATTCACAGGCCAAATTTAAGGTTTTAGACCATCAGATTCTGACCCAACTACACCCTTGGATTAGGAAAATTTTTCTACACATGCTAGTGTACTTGTAGCCCCAATCGAGTGACGATAACGGTTGAATTGAACCTTGTCCTCCACGGTTGATCTACAAATCTGATCAGACTAAAATCTTAACCTGACATAGATCTATTGTCAGGGAACTTTCTTTGGACCGTATGTAGGTAATGGACCTCTATATGAGATCTATTGGCCTGAAAAAGCCACCTCTTGGCTATAACCTAAGTATACCATGGCCCTAGGGACATTGACATCACTTTTTGGCCTATTTAAAGCCCTAAACCTACCCCTCTCTCATTCCATACGAATTTTCTAAAACCCTAGGAGAGAGAAGAGAGAAAAGAGGAGAAAAGATTGAGGAGAAGAGAGTGAGATCAGTGGTTTGTTAGTGGGATTCACTCCCACCACTCCACGTGCCGAATCACCACTTCTATATCACTACACCGTCGAATCCAAGTCCATTTTTGGGTAAGAAATCCTAATCCTAATCTATTTTAGGGATCCAAATAGAGAAACCGGTGAAATAGCTAACTTATTTCAATGTTTAGTAGCAGTTGTGTCGTAGATAAAGACGTGGTGTATGAACCGAGTTTGTAACAAGCGAACCGACGAAATGTGCGGACTATAAACATTTAGGTTATGGTTTTCAAGGCTTTCAATGTCAGTTAATAATTTATGACTGACTTGATTGCTATCACGTGTATTTAGATACGATGTTTCCCATATATTACACATATATGAACTATGTTGAATATAATGCATTCCATGTGTTTGTTGAAATGTTTGAATGAATATGGAATCATGATTTGTGCTTGGTATGATTATTGATTGAGAATACATGATTGTTATATGTGTGGCAACTCCTTGTGAAAGGATTTACTATAATATATGTTATAACAAATTTATTATATGTATGTTGATATGTGTAGTCTAAGTGTGTGATAAAATGCTTGAATGAGAAAATGCTTGTTGAAATGTATTTAATGAGGGTGTTGAGATAGGATTCTCAATTACCTTATCTATAATTACAGTTTCCTTTATGTAACCTATCTTGCTGCTACGTGAGTTATGGATGAAATGCCTATGTATGACAACATGTGTACTATGTGTTTGTTAAAATGCTAAAATGAGATTTATATTTGAATTGGTTGTCACATGCTATTTGACTATCACATATGAATGCCTATTGTGTTTGAGTATGATTAGGACTAATACGTAGTCCAGGCAATCGATAACGGTTTACGATTTGTGGCTGAACTAATTTGCCACAACAAATGCATTCGATAAATCCAAGTCGTACGGTAATTTCGACAGTGGTTAGGCCACGAGGAGCGCGTATGCGCTCCATGCTGATTAATTTAACGTACGCTCGTACCAATCGAGCTTATCAAGTAATCCGATTGGCCTAATATATGTTCACCATGTATGGACGCTACTGCTTAAATCTAAGGTACAACTTACCAGTGAAAAGCCTGTTTAACCTTGGTATCATGATCCGCTAAGACTTATGAGCCGGGTATGGTGGTATGCAACATCGTAGTCGAGCTATCGGCCTACACTGGGGTGACAAGCCTCCCTGTAGTGTCCAGTGATCAAACCAAACTCATGAACCGAATACGGTGGTATGGGACACTGGGGTGGGCCCCATACGTCCAAAAACGGACGGGCAACTATGGATGAAATGCATAAATGTAACGACCTTGGAATTTCTGTGCTAATCTTTCCTTAAGTAGTTGTTTTGGGGTAATTAGCGCTTTACTCGATTGCTTGTGAAATCCGCATCAATCACTTTAAATTGTATCTGCATGGCTCTAAACGTGTAGATTAGTGAGCGCTACGTTACTCTGAAATCTGGGATCCATCGCTAAATCCAGTTGTTCTGGGGAATTTTTGGAAGATCTGGATCGGACCTGGACCGCGCGTCGAAAGTCCGATGGCGATGATCTTAGGCTGTTGCGGTCACCGAGTTGGGCTTGATCTTCACCTCGAAAAATCAAGTCGATCTGATGTTCTGGGTCGATTTGGTTGAGCTCGGAGTGAAGAGTGTGAGAACGGTTGGAATTTATTAAGCTTTTATGAAATCTGAGTCGTGTCGCTTGCGCGACGATTTTAAGCATTCTGACCGTTGGATTCTGACCCAATTTCACCCTCTGATCAGGATGGTTGGCCCAGGCATATCCTAGTGCTTGTGGACCTGATTGAGATTCCGTGACCGTTGAATTGAGTGTGGTCCGCCACGGCTGATCTAAAGAGCCGGTCGGTATGAAAACTCTGCTTGACCTAGATCCATGGTCAAGGAGCTTAAGTCCGACCTTTCGTGGTTATAGGCCCACCAGAAGTGCTTCGTTGGATCGAGAAAGGCTTACTTTGGTTATAACCTAAGTATACCTTGACCCTGGGGTTATTTCCATCATTTTAAGGCCTATATATAGTCCTTAAACCCTAGCTCTCATTTCCATACGAATTTTCTCTAACCCTAGCTTGGAAAGAGAGTGGAAAAGAGAGAGAAAGTGAGAGAGATAAGTTGGTGAATCATCTTGATATCTTCCTTGTTCTTCTTCATCTTCGAACCTTCACTTTGAATCGTTCTTCTGACGATTCTGAGTTCCTTTGGGGTAAGTTAACCTAACCCTAACCTGTGTTAGAGCTTAGACTAGTCTTGGTGTTGTTGTATCTCATTTCTATCCTTATTTTAGGGTATTCTAGCGCCGTTGACGAAGACAACTCGTCTAAATCAGCTCGGCGGTTCTTTCTTCGCTTAAGGTGCGGACTTTGAGTGTATAGGTTATGGTTTTCAAGGCTTTCAATCCCAGTTAGTGATTTATTCTTGCTATGGATGAGATTTCACATGTCAAATGTTGTGTTTACATTGCTTTCCTGATATGCATGTGCTATATTGAGATTTGTGTATTCTATGTGTATTTATAAAGTACCGTATACGTATAAAATACGCACTTGTGTTTGCCATGATTATTTGTCATGTATGTATGCTAGATGCATGTATGACGACTCCTTGGTAAAAGGAATTGTCTAAGTGCATGTATTTCAACATGCGTCATGTATGTTGTTCCATGTATGCTAAGTGTTTGTAGAAATGCATGAATGATCTAAGTGTAACTTATTACACTTGTTGCGGGCGTTGAGAAGTGATTCTCAATACTCCTATGGATGCGCATGTTTTCCTTTATGCAGTTACATTCCAAGTTATTTAAATTCAAGCATCTCCTATGCTTACATGTATGTTAAGTTGTTATTTCTTCAAGTGATGATGTACCATGATTTGAGTTGTTGATCCATTACTGTTTTACATTCCATATGAATATCTGTAGTAGTGTAAGGTGTTTGGGACTATGCCTTAGTCCAGGAAATCGGTAATTGACCCTATGAATCGTGGTTGAGATTGCTTTCGCCACGTAAGACGTATTAGACGAACCCGAGTCGTATTAGAATTGTCGGCAGTGGTTTGGCCACGCGGAGTGTTTGCGCACTCTATGTCGCTCAATTCAACGTGCGCTCGTGCTAGTCGAGTTCGTCAAGTAACCCGATTGTCCGATGTATGTTAACCATGTATGGACGCTACTGCTTGAATCTAGGGTACCGAACTTACCAGTGAAATCCTAATAACCATGGTACCTGATCCGCTAAGACTCATGAGCCGGACATGGTGGTATGGGACACCGTGGTCGAGCTGTCGGCCTACGCTGGGGTGACGAGCCTCCCCGTAGTGACCAGTGAGCAACTAAACTCGTGAGCTGATTATGGTGGTATGGGACACTATATTCGTGCTGTCGGCCTACATTGATTGGTGACGAGCCCTTTGTAGTGACCTCGAGCATACCTGGATATCGCAAGGAGGTGACGAGCCGATCTGTGGTAGTAAGGGCATGAAAGGCGTGCATTGATTGGTGACAAGCCCTTTGCTACGACCTCAACTATATGATCGTATGAGATATCTAGGATTGACGACCCTAGTATGGATCACTGTTTGGATGGTGACATGAGGAAGGTATCTTAGCTTCCCAATCCTGTTGTGTGAAATGGACTAATAACAACTTGGTAATCATATCCATGCACCGCATTTGCATGTGCTTTGTAGATGTGGCGCACTTTGAGGCGATGTCATGCATAACGTAAGATGAAGACGCTGAGGGTGTACGCGTGAGGGCACGCATCATATTGCATTCATACTTGCATTAACAAGAGTACTTAGGATTTAATTACTTATCCTGCTTTATCATTACTGTTTGATTGAACTGATAACATGTTAACCAGTGCCTTATTGTTCCACTGAGTTGATCACTCACTCCCACGTTTCTGGGGCGGTGTTACACACCCACTAGACTCTGTCTTAGGCCCTGATGTTGCAGATGTGGATGCGACGTCTGAGGCAGAGCGGGAGCTGGATGACGACGAGGCTGCCTTCTCCTATATGCAGTTTTCAGACGGGTTCTAGCGAGCCTCGGTCTGTTGTGCGGGATTTCTGGGATATATTTTGGGAACTGAAATGATGTAATTTATACTCGAATTTTGTTACATAACACTTTCATACGATCTGGCTTGTATATGTAATTCAGGGGTTTACACTTGTACACATATTTTCTATAAGTCTTCCGCTTGCTTTATTCACTTGTCCCTGAATCATATCTGAGTTTTTGGCTTAATCTATTCCATGTTTTATGCACTAATACAGTCAACATACATCTCTCATTAATTATGTTGCATAAGTGATGTTTTGGAACTCGGGAGCTGAGTTATACTCAACCCCCGAATTTCAGGGCGTTACAATAAACTAAGCCTACACTGAGGTGACGAGCCTCTTCGTAGCGACCTGAAATTGTCTATCCACTGCTTTTCAATTAGGGGTGATGTTGCCCTATAACTTACATATCGTATATGATTAACTATGACTGACAACCCTAGAATGATCATTGTTTGTGTAAATGATATAAAGGGAGGTACCTTAGCTTCCTGAATTTGCTATATAAATAAGCCTAATTAAATATTGGCTAACATGACCATGCACCGCATTACATGTGCTTTGGCAAGGAAGTGCACGTGTCCGGAGTGGTGCATGCGCGATCGTGAGATGATGTTGCTGAGGGATTGTAGGCGAGGGCATGCATTATTATCGTGTACCATTCTTACATTAACAAGAGTACATAGGATATGATTGCTGTATTGCTTTATCATTACTACTTGACTGAATTGATAACATGTTAACCTTTGCCTTATAGCTCCACTGAGTTTATCACTCACTCCCACTCTAGGACGGTGTTTTAAAACACCAACCAGACTCTGTTTTAGCTGCAGATGATGGCAATGCTTATGAAGCGAAGCCTGACATGCAACTCTCTGGCGGATCTATGTAGACTTGGAGTTGCGTCATTGGGATTACAGGGATACGGATTAGACGACCATTACTTTTTACCATTTTGTAAATTTTGAAACTATATATGTATATATTCAGCCTGGTAACATGATCATACTCTATGGATTTGCAACCACTTATATACTTTATACATCTATCACAGTCTTACACTTGCTAAATTTAATCATTTCTAGAGTATGATATGCTGTTTTAGTATAATCCCACTCATGTTAATGCATTAATATGGACAACATTTAATCATCACTATCTATGTTGCATAAGTGATGCGTCAGAACTCGGGAGTTGAGCTTCTGCTCGACCCTCGATTTTCGGGGCGTTACACTTTACAACACAAACATGTATAAAATATATCATTAAACATTATCATGTTCATAAAGCCAAGATATAAATGGGGGAAATATGCAATATTTGAGTCTCAACAATGGCCATGTCAAGTTGTGCTCTAGAAACATGATATCTTATTCGTGAAAAGTTCTGTGATAAAATATTTGTAGATTATTATGTCACAAATATATACTATGCTTACTTGATGTAAGTCATGAATTCCTACATGTCCAAAACCTTTAAAGAAACGGTTGATAATCCTCAATGGTAGCAGAATGTGAAAGAAGAGATCCCTGACCTGAAAAAGAATGATATGTGCGACCTAATTGAGCTATAGAGGGAAAGGAAGCTATTGATTGCGAGTGAATATATAAAATTAAAAAAAAATGCTATAAGAAAAGTCGAGAGATGAAAGATGCATTTGGCGAGTAAACATTTCTTTTAGAACCATAAAGAAGATTATTATGAAACATATAGTTTCATGCTTAATCTTAAGCATGTGTTATTGTAGTTTTAACAGCTATGAAGTATTGGGTGCTTCAACTAATGGATGCGTAGAATGAATTCTTAAATGACGACATTGATAAACAGGTGTAGATGGAGCAACCTGAGGGATTTGAAGATCCTAAAAGTTCAAGGCATATGAGCAAGCTTAAGAAGATGCTCTGTGATCTGAAAAAAGAACATAAACCTTGGTTTACAAAGCTTAGATAACTCTTTCTTTCAAGTAGTTTTATTTCCTCTGCAAATGATACATGCAAAGGGAAGGATTATATGTGCTGCCTACGTAGATTCATTGATCATCATAGGAACTATTCTAAAAGAGGTGGAAAAGTTAAAAATTTTCTTCTCTTAAAGGTTTAAGATGAAAGGATTTAACAAATCTTTAATAATTTTTGGGTATTAAAGTGATGAGAGAAACAAATAAGAATTTTGATTCTTTAAAAGAAAATTTAATTTAGACTTCTTTTAAAGTTATTTTTGTGAGGTTAAAAATTGGTTGTGACATCATTTAAAGTAAATCACAATCACTACCAAAAAACAGGGCAAAGCCGATAGATTGTAGAAGGTTTTCCCGACGAAATTTAGCCGTTGGCTATAGCTACGGATTTTAGCCGTAGCCAAAATGTCACACCCCAAACTCGGATACCGGGTTCACAAAATTTTCGATCGCCGAATCCGGTGCCGACAGCCTCCGTAGTACCCCATTCTCGGCTCCCAGCGCGCATGCGCCAGATTCCAATCCTGAGATCCTACAAGGAGAATTTTCCAACATACATTTATCTCATAAGAAGCATAACCACAAGTTTACCTAAATCACAAAAGCAACATCATCATCATATATCCACTAATATCAAAACTTTTAAATACAATGCATAAAAGGAAATGCAATAGCAATATTGGAAGCTCTGGAAGTCCGTTGCACGCTCCAAGCTTAATGCTATCGCGACCTAATGCCACCTGCATGCATCGATCATGCATAAGCTTAGAGGGTGGTGTAAGTGTGTGCACAATATAAGTGGCAAGTATTTAATACTCATACAATGTTGAAAATACTGTCAAGATCATGAATCATATGATATCAGAGTAAGCGAAAACATACTGGCAAGTCGACGAGTCATACAATATCAGAGTACGTAATGCGGATCATAATGAGCCAAATATCATATACTGAGGATGCAATGTGATATGAAAATCCTGATGAGTCCACAAATACCATCAGCTGTATCTAAGCCATATAAATATAGAAACATGGCAACCCAAAATGCTAAATGCCACAAATGCAATGCAATATACGGTGCAAATGAAATAACCAAGCTGGAGTGAAGTTAGGATGATAGTATGTAGTATCGTAGGCTATGGGGTCCATCACAAGAGACTTCTTTACAAACTAGTCCCATACCTAAATTTGGATAGCCAGGCTCAATGTGGTAGACTCCTGATCTCGGGTTAGTCACATGCCTAACTGAAATCCTTGCCATACGAAGGTACACAATAATTAGTTGCACACCACCAGCCCAAGTGGATAGTGAATGAACGAATGAATGGTTAAAATGCTGAGTATGCAACTCCTACTCAATAAGTCCACTATCAATAATGTACATCTCTGGGATCATCACCAGGGTCTAGTACACTCCAAGATGGCTATCGCCTCGGCCGGCCGCACAGCCCAGCAAGTGAAAAAGACCTCACTATCCGCCCGCCAGTAGTATACCAATGCCTACCCGGCTCGTCGATAGCGGACCCATTTTGGAGTTGGTCAAACTCAGCCTAGCTTAAGGCCCCTCACTCGAGCGAATAAGGCCATTCCCCCTCCCAACCGACCACGACACAGTGGGAGATGTGGCCTAATGGTACTCAGCACTCGGGCGCTCATGTCATTATAAGAAAACCCACTTTTACCGACGAAAATTTTTGTCTCTAAATGAGCTTTTTTCGTAGGTAAAATGTTTTACCGATGAATTTTTTTCGTCAGCAAATTCGTCGGTAAAAGACCGAGGGAAAAGGCTTTTACCGACGAAAATTTGAATCATCGGCAATGGTAAGATTTTTATCGACGAATTTTTTCATCGATAAAAAATATGTAAAAAAACTTTTACCGACGATTTGTTTCGTAGGTAAAAATATTTCATGATACTTTTACTTAAGAAACTTTTTATAGGTAAAAATATTTACAAAACTTTTCGTCGGTGAAAAATAAGTAAAAAAATTTTATCAACAATTTTTTTCATAGGTAAAAATATTTCACGGTACTTTTACCTATGAAAATTTTCATAGGTAAACATTTTACAAAACTTTTACCTACGAAAATTTTTGTAGGTAAAAACGTGGATGAGAGACTTTTACCTACGAAAAAAAAACGTGGTTGAGATTCTTGAGTAAAAATGTGGATGAAACTTTTGCCTACGAAATGTTTCGTAGGTAAAAAACGTGGATGAGACTTTTACCTACGAAATATTTTGTAGGTAAAAAAACGTGGATGAAACTTTTACCTACGAAATATTTCGTAGGTAAAAGTCCTTTTTTTTTTCAATTCCTAATATACACCTGTTACAATATATTTCATCATATTCTTCCTGACATACACATATTATATAATATATTTCATCATATTAACATTCACATCCATCTAATCCCAAACTACGTAAATCCATCCAAACATAAACTACAATCATCTAAACATAAACTACATCCATCCAAACACAAATAATCTTATCCACATCACATTCATCCATGCATAAATACATATAAGTTTAACATCATAAATAAAGTACAAAAAATTATTCACAGCCTATTTCTTGGTGGGGCTCACAAAATTCAGTGTGGTGAACACATCATCGACTATGCACATACACCTAGGTCCTTACTCACATGTCTTCATGGTAGATTTAAAATAGTTTCAATACAAGGTCACAAGTTCAAGTACCCATTGTGGCCATAAGCGACTCTAGTGTGTTAGTGTGTGTTAAAAGAAAAAGAAAAAAAGAAAATGTTGATTTATCTTTTGTGTTGAGCCTAATGGTACTTGGTGATTTCTCATCAGGTAGAAATTATTATTAGTTGTTTTTAGAAAGGTGAGATTAAGCCACATATAATTATATTATCATGATAAAATGTTGTACGTATATTTGAGCAGACACCACAAAATAAACAATCCTATGGAAAAAAACAAATGAAGAGAGAGAGAGAGAGAACATATGAGAGGTAATCCTTATCTCCTTTGATGGATTCAAGCTGCATGTGTCCTACCCAACTTCCTATAAGGAGAAGTTATATGGGTCTTGGAATAATGTTGGTGACAAATCCACCTTGTCTATTAATATTATCATATTGTGTTAGGACATGACTCTAAAAATGAGATAAATCCAAATCTCAAATAATCTATGTTATAAGAGATAGTGGAGATGGAAATAGATGCATTGTGATGCTTGAGTTCGAGTATGCTTGCCAACAAAGCAAGATTTTCTCGTTTGTTTCCATGTGATTGGGCTACATTATTGTATACTACGTTTGATGCAGCAATGCTAGCAACGTTAATGATGACTAGGACTTATAGTCACAATGTAAGAAAATGAAAATTTTCTATTTATATCAATGGTAAGCAGAGGATCTAAATTCGTGATGCTCATATGTCATCCAAATTGTTTATAAAGTCATTACCACTAAAATAAACTGAAAAAACACAAAAGTTTGTTAATCCTAAACTCTTATATCCCAAAGAAGGTTTGAATGTAGGCGTTCAATCTCTATTCTTATCTATATTCTTATTTGCCATGATTCACTTGAGTATATGGATTTACTTCATTTTTAGGCGCATGTCCTAACATAAGCTTATAAAATTGAAAGACAATGAATTTCTCAAGAATATCAGAATAAGCCCCACCTAGATTCCACCTTGGTGGGTAACACACGCAATTCGAATCCCCCTCTAACCACCTTCCATGCCTACAAAAGATGATAAAAATAATCATAATAAGAGACAACAATTAATGTCCTAACAAGGTATTCAATTGAAATCATACAGGAAATAGGCTATGAATAATCTACTTGTATAAGGATAATTCTTTAAGATTGTGTGTGGGCCCATTCAATCGGGTTCGGGTTCGGGATCGGGTTTAGGTTTGGGTTTTCAAGTTTAGGTTTAGGTTTAGGTTAGGGAGTTGAGATTAGGATTAGGTGTAGGTTTAGGTTTAGGGATTTGAGAATACATTTAGGTTTTAAGTTTAGGTTTAGGTTAAGGTTAGGTTATAGGTTATAAGTTTAGGTTATAGGTTATAGGTTATAGGTTAAGGTTTAGGTTATAGGTTTTGATTTAGGTTAAGGTTTTAGGTTTAGGTTAAGGTTTAGGTTTAGGTTTAGGTTATAGGTTATAGATTATAGCTTTAGGGAATTGAGAATAGGTTAAGGTTTAGGTTTAGGAAATCGGGTTCAGGTTCGGGATCGAGTTTAGGTTTGGGTTTTCAAGTTTAGGTTTAGGTTTAGGTTAGGGAGTTGAGATTAGGATTAGGTATAGGTTTAGGTTTAGGTTAGGGAGTTAAGATTAGGATTAGGTGTAGGTTTAGGTTTAGGTTAGGGAGTTGAGACTAGGATTAGGTGTAGGTTTAGGTTTAAGGATTTGAGAATACATTTAGGTTTTAGGTTTAGGTTTAGGTTTTAGGTTCTAGGTTTAGGTTTATGTTATAGGCATAGGTTATAGGTTTAGTTTTAGGTTATAAGTGTAGGTTATAGGTTTAGGTTTAGGTTAGGTTATAGGTTAAGGTTTAGGGAATTGAGTTTAGGTTATAGGTTAAGGTTTAGGTTTTAGGTTAAGGTTTAGGTTTAGGTTTAGGTTATAGGTTTTGGGATTTGAGTATAGGTTTAGGTTAATGTTGTAGGTTATAGGTTTAGATTATAAGTTTATGTTAATGTTGTAGGTTATAGGTTTAGGTTTAAGGATTTGAAAATACATTTAAGTTTTAGGTTTAAGTTTAAGTTTTACGTTTAGGCTAAGGTTACAAGTTTAGGTTATAAGTGTAGGTTATAGGTTTAGGTTTATGTTAGGTTATAGGTTAAGGTTTAGGGAATTGAAAATTGGTTAAGGTTTAGGTTTAGAAAATCGGGTTCAGGTTCAGGTTCGGGTTTAGGTCCTGACCGCCGGTAAAGCCTTTACCGACCGAGGCTTTACCGGCTGTTAGCTGACCACGGGTAAAGGATTTGCAAGCGGTTTTTTGAGCCTTTGCCGGCGATTTTAACCGTCAGTAAAGGCCAGTTTTCTTGTAGTGATAGTTTTAATTATAGTGTAATTTATACATGAAATAATGAATGTTATTATCATAAACCCTACATTCGTGGTATTATATTATGTGCATTCTATTGCATATATCAAGTGCAAATCTTCACATTTTAAATATGGTTTAATAAAATAAAATAAAAAAGATTAAGTTACTATAATTTCCCAGTGGGAAAAGCTGGTAACAATGCTCTAGAATGATATACATGTATAGAGTAGCTGAGTTGCAAAATTTTATTAAACGGTGGCCAAAGCACACCATTGCCAAAATCCATTTCATCACCACCTATGGCCCACCTCATTGCAAATAATAACAACAGCAAATATATGAGAAATGCTTTTAGTGAGTTCAGTGGACCTACATGAATGCCCCACCAATGATCTTTTCCTTCTTTTTTTTTTTTTTTTTTTTTAAATGAGAAACGCTCCAGAGCACTCTAAGGTACAGTACTTCTAGTTGCATGCATGCTTTGCCCAATCCATTAATCTAGACTGTCCATTTGAGTTCAACACACAATTTATTAGCCACCATGAAAGCATCCCACCAATCTGACAAATACGGTACCATGTGATCAATAGTCTTCAATATGGACATTCAATATTGTTTGCATGTACCAAACATGTTCAATCAACAATTTAAAACGTATAGTTATTAGGCCCATTATGGATTTCTTATTATTCCAAAGAATCATGTTGGCTAGGAAATCATAGCCATCCAAGACTATTCATGTGACTGATGCAACTAGGAGCACTTGATTGGCAAATAAATATCAGCTTGATCTAAGGCTTTTGTTGCCCACAAGAAGCTTGATTGGCAAATAAATATCAGCTTGATCCAAGGCTTTTGTTGCCCACAAGAAGTTTATAATCGTCAATCACCATAGTTTCTTATAATTTGGTCCGCTTGATATCTAGATCTACTTCAATTTTGGGCTCATTCCTTAAAATAGCCCAGCAAAGCTGATGAATTGTGTGGATATACAATACATGGGAGTTTATTAGGTGATATCCTGGACACCGACCCTTACTGTGGGGCCCATCTTAATGTATTTATTCTATGTCTACTCGTTTCCTCTGTCTTTTGAAATCATTATAGGGTTTTATTGAAAAAATGAAGCAGATCCAATTATCATGTGAATCATACCATAGGAAACAATGGTGATTGGCCATTAATGAGCCACAAAAGTTCGATCAAGCTTATATTTGTTTTTTCTCCTATGTGACCTTATCAACATATTGGATGGAAAATAAACACCATGGAAACATTAGGGTGCACCCTAAGAAGTTTTTAATGCTAGGGCATTCAATCACCATTGTCTTCTATCCCTATGGTTTACCTGATAATTGGATCTACTTCATTTTTTTCGGATAATGCCATAAATGATCCGAAAAATTGAATGAACGGATATATAATACATACATCAAGGTGGGCTGCAAAGTAAGGGTTGCGTTATGTTGGTTGAGTCTGGGGTCTTACCTAAACCGCTCCCACACTACGACTACATCAAGGTGCGCTCTACGGTCAGGGCCACACCATATTGTCTGAGGCCGGGGCTGCACCTAATCCACTCCCATATCCCTCATGCATGATATTAGATCTGAAGGGCGAATGCAGTTTTTCCTTTTCCATTTTGGTTGAATCACGGACCACTTGATTGCTTTTGGCCCAGCATGGAATGGCCATTACTGTGTTTCTCTTTTTCTATTTGGATTATACATCCTGCCTTCATCAATTCCAACTAGACAACAACTAAGAATAGTGTGTGGGCCATGCAAGCTAAAAGCATGTGAGGTTGTAATTAGCTTTCCAACCCTTACAGTGGAGGAACATGAAAGATATGGAATGATATAAAGGTGCAAAGAAAGAGAAAGCAAGTACATGGACATGGTATCCATTTTATCCCTTAAATACATGACATAAAATAGATTGATGGATGATGATATCATCATGGTGAGCCTTTTGGGCATGTCTAGTAGTTATTGTATGAGGTTGCAGATTTCACCTTTTCCCATTTTAGGCTACCAAACCCACATTCCATTTCTTGTTGCATATTTCTATCAATTTATTACAACCATTAAGAAAGTGATTGGGTGGGCCCAATGTATGGAAACCTTCCCATGGATCCAGTTGGATTGGGCTTGTGGGGTCCGCATCATTTATCGGGACCGTCCGTTAGGTTTATTCCATTCTTGTTCTGCTGCTGGGAGAAAATCACAGCTGTTGGATGGTCATAAACAGCCCTGACTGGACCTATCTGATATGAAGGACCTTGTCCATCCATTTTTGCATGCAACTGAATGCATGATTTGGATCATCCGATCCGTAGAAAAATTGTAAGGTTGCCTAGGAAGAGTAGGCTCTACCTAATGAACTGCCCAGTTAGGTGGTGCTGAGACCAAAGAATCCAAATGCATCTAGGTGCATGGAAAGGTTTCCATACAGTTAGCTCACTAGATGGTTTCTCTTTATGATTTTTCAGGTGTCGTCCAACCGGTTGAGCTTTAAGTTATGGTCCACCTTGTGCATAACTTCCAACCATGATCATATATAGAATTTTTAGCAATGGCTAGATATTTTTCTATGGTGTGACCCAAATGATGAGTATATGGGGCTAATGTTTTGTAATAGGAATCCTAATGTTGTGGTAACCTATTAGAAGGGTTGGATTTTGCATGAACTTAATAAATTGAAAATTATCAGATGGATTGACCGTAACTTATGGTCCAACCGTTTGGACCTGAGGCCTTCTCTTTTTCTTGGTCTTGATAGATCCACTTTTCAATTGTTTTCGATACACTCGCGCTTCAATGTGTAGCGTATGAAGATAGTTCAACCACCTCTTTAGGAAAGATGTAAGACTATCTGTACCGTCCAAATAGTTCTCCACTGTGGATGGACAATAGCCCAAAAGCTATACAGTAATTGGATGATCCTAACCATGTGATTGGTTGTTATGAAACGGATGGTCCAAAACAGAACAGTCGGTGTTCCTAATTCTATGGGTGGAAGTAGATGATTAACAGCAATGGCTTGTTGTAATTTTTGGGGATAATGAAGGTTCATCAACATTTGAAAAAGGTATTGATCCATGTAGTTTAGATTGGAACCATCCAAATTATTGGGTCCCTTGTGAATGGAGGATAGCTGATCAGATGTTTCTAACCGTGAAATGGCGACCCATCAAACAGACGGTTTTAAAAGAATTGGTCAGCAGTCCAATCTATTGGAAAAATCACACGATTAACACTGTAGGATCAGACAATCTGAGCAGCTTAATTGGTATATATGTATGCCGCGTGTACGGTTTTATGAGACACCACAGTTTCGGAAATGGTGGTGAACTATCACGGACGTCTACGTGGGCTCCAAACTCCGGACTGCCGAAGCGAATTGCATAGTGCTCTGTGGGGCCCACCAAGATGTATGTGTTTTATCCACGCTGTCCATCCATTTTGGATCATTAGTTTAGGTCAGGAACCAAAAACCGAGACTAATCTAAATCTCAGGTGGACCACACCACAGGAAGAAATTGATGATTGAACGCCCACCATTAAAAACTTCCTAGGGCCTACTGTAATGTTTATTTTTCATCCAACCTTTTGATTAAGTCACAAAGACCTGAATGAAGGTAAATCACAAATATTTATGGTGTTGGACCTCACCATCACAAATATTCGATCAATGGTGGACGCCCAATCACCACTTTTTCCTGTTGTGCGGACACCTAAGATTTAGATCTAACTCATTTTTAGATCATTTCTAAAATGTTCTGGAAAAATGGACGGACGGCATGGATAAAACACATACATCATGGTGGGGTCCACCATAGCACGGTCAGTAGGGATTTGGTACTATGGTAATAACTCCACTTGCAGCTCTTTCTTGCGGAGGAATTACACCATACTTAGTGGTAGCTCGTACTCATGTGCTGGGCCAGTGCAAGTGTGACAGGCATCTACCATGGTCTAGAGTCCCCAAAATATGGGCCACACCACTGTTGATTGTCCTAGCCCAAGTACACATTAAATGGACGATTTAACTGTCAGTTTTGTTTGGTGGCCATTTATAAAACGGACATTTATATATATTAAAAAAATAATAATAATAAAATAAAATAAAAATAGGAGAATAAGAAGAGGTATCCTGTCCAATGACAGGTTATAGTCCATCTAGCTGATAACTTCCCACATATCAAGTGCATGTGGCATTCAACCATTCAATTAGGTTAGCTCCACGAGGAGAAATGCAAAAATCAGCTCCATATACTCATTAGTGGGTCATTCCACGGGAAACAACATCTAGCTATTGATAAATGATAAAATACAAATGTGGTCCACTGGATGTGGTGGATTTTTGTACAAGGTGATCCTTATGATGGGGCCAACCTATTGGATGGGTTGGATGTCGCACGCAGATGTAAGGTTGGAAGTTATCCTCTCCATAGACATCTACTTATAAGGGCCTGTTTGGATTTGCGTATTGCATTGTATTGTATTGTATTCGGGTACTGTTCATGTATATATTGAATGGTTTTCAGAATACATCCAAATCAATCAGATACTAATCAATGTTTGGATAAGAGGTATTGTTTGGCATAGTATACAATACGTAATACAGATCACTGTTTTGGATAAGACATATTATGTACGCATATTGTACAATCATACAAATTTCTATCTAAAATACGGCTATACGTGAGATCAGTGGCTCACAGCCCATCCCTTTGAAAATCAATCAGGAGTCCCGCCTCATACACAAACCACCATCATCTTCTTCTTCATCCACATCCTCGTCATGTCTCTCCATCGCTGCAGTTGTGGCCAAGCAATCCCAAAACCAGCAACGCCAACCGGTAATAATCTACACCCCACTCGCCTAAGATCATACACACGCAGGCCAACGACTTTATGGCTCTAGTGCAAAAGCTCATTGGCCTGTCTCAGTCCGAAGACCCAGCTCCACAGTCCCAGCCATCTGAGGGTGGTAATACTTCCTCTGATGGTTACAGTGGCCCAAGGATCATCGGTCACAATGACAGGACATCATCTTCAGCCATTACAAATGTGAAATGTGGTGGAGGCGACGTGGGGGCCAGATAAACATCAGTATCATCTCTTTTTGCCATGCCCACTCTATCTGAAATACCGTTATTCACGCCAAATCCAACAGATTTCTTCTGTTCATCAAGGCCATTTTTCAGATACCCTAATTCTATTTTCTCTCCTCCGAACATGGGGAAGTCGATCTCACCACTGGTTTTGGAGGCAATGAAATCATTCTCGAAGTATTGAAATTCAAATATTGTTAAAGGAAGAGAAATCTATAGGATTCACCAGGCTGCATAGATTTTCATGTTTATAGATGGTTTTTATTCTTCTTTTTTTCTTTTAATATATTTTGTGTGATAATTTATGCTCGGGTGCTAAATTTTGAGAATGATAATACGGTGTAGTGCAGTCATTCGGGAGTAATGACGGCAAGCCTAAATTCTGACAACACTGTACCACGCTTTCAATTTTTTGGAAACGGTATGAAATCGCACGCATAGGATATGACGCTTGTACGCTCCTATCCAAACGTTGAATAATGGGAATATTCAGTTATAATACGAGACAACGCACTCTTATGCACGAATCCAAACAGACCCTAAACGATTGGAAAATAAATAAATAAATTCCTCAAGAGATAACAAGGCTTCTAAAATGTCTAAATATATTGGGGTTGGACCCATTCATGAATAGACCCACTGTTTCTACGGTTTGAATTGAGATATATGCCCCACCTGTGCGTTTTTATAACATGCCAAAGTACTTACTGATATGGGAAGATCCGAGCCTACTATAGTTCCGAGGACAAGCGTCCGAGCTGAGGGAATAACCTCCGAGCTGAGGGACCATGTTCATGTGCATCCGAGCCAGGGGGATCATCTGTCTTCACATTCACCTTCATCCAAGGAAGGATGTCCCTAGCCGAGGGACCATGCTCATGTGCATCCGAGCCGGGGGGATCATCTTTGTCCTCACCTTCATCTTCATCTGAGGAAGGATGTCCCGAGCCGAGGCCAGGGTGGAATATTTCGTACGATGAACTAAGAAACTGCCTTAAAAGAACGTGCCCGCCAACTTCGCCCATTGATGCGTTACACAATTCCTAGATTACGCATGATATCTCCACGATCCGAAAATCCTCCTAATTGAGTGAATCGTACCGAGATTAACGAACCCAGACTATCCAATAATCAAGTATAACTACACCAAGATCCTATTGCTACAGGTACGCAATATATTGCACCCTCTCTCTACCTCACAACTTAGACCCAGTTTCCCTTGACTTAACTTAGGCATTGGAGGGTCTCTCGGCTTAGCCAAGATCTCCTTTGCTCACCCATTGTGCAGGGTCAGGGTTTGTCGAAGGTTCACCACAGAGAGCAAAGGGTGATCCAGATTTTGACCTCCACACTTTCGATTCCCTTGTTTCCAACCTCTTTGTCTCAAATTTCATGGGGATGCTCAAGATGATCTTGTGAATGGAAAAGTAACCGTCCATCGAGTTGCACCAGGCGAACTTGTCATGTGTGGATGACATCCGAGCCATCAGAAGGCTACCGCACCTTTAAGATCATTGGCCCCCACCGTAGAAAACTGTAGAAAACATTGGATCACCAAATATTTGCCTGATGTATATCTGTGCCCCACCTGAAAAATGGACCGACCTGGTTTTTTTACTCAATGATCTTCAAGGTTGATCCAACATCTTCGACGGCTAGGATGTAATATACCCTTGCCAAGTTGGCAGCACGCAACTCAATGAACCGTATTGTTGTCAACTGAGATGGATGTGAACGTTCCTCGATTTACCGTGAGGTCAACCTCTTCAGCCTCAATTCGGCAGATCGCCGTATACCTTGCAGAATTAGTTGAGTACAATCATCATCATGACTCGTGGACTTGAGCTACAATTGATGGCTAGAATTGTAGCCTGTAGGACTTGGATTCGACAGTGGTGCTATGCCATGCGGGAAAATCTCTATGGTCCATCATGATGTATGTGTTTCGTCGAAGCTGTTGATTTATTTTGCCAGCTCATTGTATGGCATGAGCCACAAAATGAGGCAGATCCAAATCTCAAATGAATTAGATTATGGGAAATAATGATAATTGAATGCTCCTAATTAAGAATTTATTAAAGGATAAGTTTTAGATTAAGTTTATATTTCTTTTTCTTTTTAATTTTTCCTTTATTAAGGTCTTTAAGACCTAATAAACAGTCAGTTGGCAAATAAAATTTACAGCGGGTCATATAATTTTTGCTTTTTAATAGAATGGTCGTTCAATCACCATTATTTCCTGTGGTGTGTCCATTTGAATTCTGGACTAACCTTTTTTTAGGCACAATGAAATTACATCAAATGATAGAACGTGGATAAAATACATATATCATATATCATTTTGAGGCTACAGAGCTTTCCAACACTCGAATATAAGCTAAAGCTATAAAGCCTTAAAAGTAAACCCCACCTTGATGTATGTATTATTCATCTATATTATTTATTTATTTATCAACTTAAATTAAGGGCAGGAACCCAAAAATAAAGTAAACCTAAATTTCAGTGGAGCATATGACAAGAAATGGTAATGATTGACGTATAAAAACTCATGGTTGGGTGACAAAAGTTTCATATCAAATTGCAATTTGTGTTTTCCCATTTATTGAGATCCGGCTCACCTTATAAAAGGTCAGTTGGCAAATAAACATTAACGGTGGGCACTAAGTGGGCCGTCATAAAAAGTTTTCAATGGTGGGTGTTCAATTACCATTGTTTCTTATGGTGCAGTTCAGCTGGGATTTGAATACGTTTCATTTGTTATATCATGCCCAAAAATAACTTAGAAAAATAGATGGACGGCTTGGATGCACTCAAGGTGAGGCCGTACCGTGTTGGATGAGGCCGGGCAGCACCTAATCCGCTCGGCGAATCCGACTCCAAAAGTGCATGCTGCTGAGGAACCAACCGTGATCTGACTAGATCCGGCGTTTTTCAAGCCGAGAGAATTTATGGCTCCTATAAAGTTTTAGAAAAGAAAAGGCGGATTGGCTGGTGTACCACACACCACCGACCTGGTGGTGTAGGTACCTGTCGTGCCAAGACGTGCTCAAGCTAGGAGTTGTACGAACGGTTCAAAGGAGATCAAAGTTATGTGGGCCCTGAAATGATGTTTTTATTATATCCACACCATTCATTCAATTGGAGAGATCATTTTAGAGCATGAGCATAAAAATGTATCGTATCTAAAGATCAAGTAGACCACATCACAAATAGAAGTGGGACAATGGTTCTACCGTTAAAACATTCTTAAGGCCTACCATAATGTTTATTTTCCGTCCAATCCTATCATAAGGTCACACAGACCTGGATGACGGAAAGGGGATTGGCTCGTGTACCATGCATCACCGATCTGGCCGATGTGGGTACGTGTTATTCAAGAAGACCTTTGCCGCTTCTCAAGCTGCGACACCGTTTATCCATTCTTTGACATCATTTTAGAACATGACCTAAAAATATTCGTATCCAAATCTTCGTTGGACTATGATGGAAATTATACAGATTAATGTATTTCTGTATAATGTGGAAATCGAAAATTGCAAAATAATCTGAAATTAGGACAGGCTGAAGCACGTCTAAAACACTGTCCTTAAAATGTTATTTGCCCCTACTCAAGTGAATTGAGCATGCTGATAAGTTACATGCAAATAACTTTTAGGATACGACGAGCCTGGTGTGGGTCTGCGTTCAGCAAACACGAAAGCCCACCAAATGGAACTCAATTACACACTTTCTGATAGTATTACAATATAAAAGAAAAATCCCAAAAGAAGAAGAAAAGAAGAGAAAAAGTAGTTTCGACTTCTGCATAGGTCAGTTCAAATCTTCAGCCACTGGTTCAGTTGAACCGTCCTAGACCACACCGCTGGTCTGTTTTTCAAGCTAAGGTTTAAGCCTTGCTATGTTGCTGGAAACATTAGAATATATGAGTGGAGAAGGGCTGGCTGTCTCAGTTCGTATGGGTTTACTGGAGTGAATTGAGATGGTTTGGAAACCCATCCATGCCTTCCTTTTATAGGCTCTGGTGGCTAGGGGGTTATGGTCTAGAGACTTAAATTTCATTAAGTCATTTCTGGCTTGTGGAAAACTAACTGTTTTATGGCCGTTTTCTGACTGTTGTGCATGGGCCATTAATCTGCTGCATGCTGACTGTTGTGAGACAACGGCTAGCCGTTTTCTAACTGTTGGGCTAGCCATGCAGCAGTTATAGCTGGACCCTGCACTAATGGCTCAGCTGTTACAGTTTTTGCTGCAACAGTTCTTTTCAGTCCCTCTATTTATACCGAGAGATTTCTCTCCCAGTCCTTTAATCTCTTTGCTGACCAGCCACCCGCCATAGCCACTTAGTCGCACCGCGACTCACATACGTCTCGCTCCGGTTCGCTCAAGGTCGCAAAGGGGCGACCCTCTGTGACACGATGCAGACGTGCGAAGTGCAAAGTGCACCACTAGCGCCTCTACAGGCACACTGCCTCACATGCCCACACCATCGCACCGAGCCCGTGATCGTGAGCGAGACCAAGACCGAGACCGAACCCGTGCCCATCCTCGAGCCCGAGCCCGAGTGCGGGTGTTTTAGTGCTACATACTAGAATACGTAAGGTCCATAGTCCACCGACTAGGTAGGTAAATATTATAATACTCCACATCTTTCATATAAACCATAGATTTTTCTCTTCCCTTTTCTATGTGGGACTATTCCCAAAAACCCACAGAAAGGTATTTTTCAAAACAACTTTTCATACATTATATATTATTTTATTATTGAAATATATTTTATTAAAATCAATATTTTTTGCAACAATCCCCCACTTGATTTTATAAAATTATTTTCTCAGTTAAACAATACTGTCAGAATAATCAGCTTAAATGCATAAAGAAAGATATCTTTCGATTTTAATCTTTCCTTAGTGTAAGTATCTCAAAACTCTGTCGAAATGACTGGTAGCCGCAGCTTTGAACCAATTATTCATAGATAACAGAATTGAAAATACCACACACATATTCGTTATGTATTTGTTAGAGTTCTCATAATCTTGCTCAGCACAATTAATGGTCATGTGCTTGTCCTAATTCGTGAACGATCTAGAGAGAAAACTCTTAACTCTCATGAGAGACGGCACTATCTCTACGTTCATATAGGTGAAATTCTTCCAGTGTCTCCGTTACTATAAGACACTTGTCCTTATAGACTGAATTTCATTAAGAGTTCTAAGACTCAACCCTCTTTCGTAACGCTCAGCACTTATCTAGTATGGATGAGGTTATATAATTTAGTGCATGTGCTTGTCCTAATTCGTGAACGATCTAGAGAGAAAACTCTTAACTCTCATGAGAGACGGCACTATCTCTACGTTCATATAGGTGAAATTCTTCCAGTGTCTCTGTTACTATAAGACACTTGTCCTTATAAACTGAATTTCATTAAGAGTTCTAAGACTCAACCCTCTATAAGACACTTGTCCTTATAGACTGAATTTCATTAAGAGTTCTAAGACTCAACCCTCTTTCGTAACGCTCAACACTTATCTATTATGGATGAGGTTATATAATTTAGTGCACGTGCTTGTCCTAATTCGTGAACGATCTAGAGAGAAAACTCTTAACTCTCATGAGAGACGGCACTATCTCTACGTTCATATAGGTGAAATTCTTCCAGTGTCTCCGTTACTATAAGACATTTGTCCTTATAGACTGAATTTCATTAAGAGTTCTAAGACTCAATCCTCTTTCGTAACGCTCAGCACTTATCTATTATGGATGAGGTTATATAATTAGTGCTGAAAACTTTCCACATATCAGTCACTTGTTCTTATCCATTAAACCCAAAATTAGAGATTTTCTGACTTTAGGTTGGGTTACCATCGCTGGTGGAACTTTGGTTAAAGAGTTTCAACCCCATCCTTCTAGATGTAGCTTTTACTGCCTCTCTCGGTAGAGGTTTAGTGAAAGGATTTGCTACGTTATTGCTTGATTTTACATAAGAAATAGTAATGATTCCATCTCGAATCAATTGTCTGACATAATCATGTCGAAGACTGATATGTGTAGACTTACCATTATAAGTGCCGTTATAGGCTCTAGCTAATATGGCTTCACTATCACAATATAGTGACACAGCCGATATACGCTTTACATAAAAAGGAATTTCTAATAGAAAATTCCTTAGCCACTCAGCCTCTTTGCCTGTTGCAGCCAGGGCTATAAATTCAGACTCCATAGTTGAATGCGTTATGTAAGTCTATTTCTTGGATCCCCAAGATACAGCTGTACCTCCTAGGGTGAATACCCACCCTGTATAGACTTGTTGTCCCCTGCACTCAATATCCAACTTGCATCGGTATATCTTTCCAATATGGCAGGAAACTTTGAATAAAATAGTCCTAAGTTTTTGGTTGCTTTTAAGTAACCAAGAACTTTACTAATTGCATTCCAGTGTTCAGTATTGGGGTTACTAGTAAACCTACTAAGTTTACTCACAGCATATGCGATATCAGGTCTAGTGCATTGCATAACATACATAAGACTCCCCATCGCACTCGCATATTCTAATTGTGCAACTGTTCTTCCAGTATTTTCTTTTAACCTGATACTTGGATCAAATGGGGTCCTTGCTTCTTTTATATTTAAATGGTTAAACTTGTTTAGTATCTTCTCAATATAATGAAATTGACACAAAGTATAACCCCCACAATGTTTTTTTAAACTTTGATACCTAGAATGGTATCAACTTGTCCAAGATCCTTCATTTTAAATACGGAAGATAGAAACCTCTTTATTTCAATCACACCTTCCATTTTATTACTTATTATTAACATGTCATCAACATATAAACAAATAATAACGATATAATTACCATTTATTTTAGAATATATGCATTTGTCAGCTACATTATGCATGAAACTATGAGATAGTATTTTTAAATCAAACTTCTCATGCCACTGTTTTGGTGCTTGTTTTAATCCATACAAAGATTTGACTAATCTACATACTTTTTTTTTATTTCCTGGTACAACGAATCCTTCAGGTTGTTTTATATATACCTCCTTATTGAGGTCACCATTTAGGAATGCGATCTTTACATCTATTTGGTGGATGTGAAGATGATGTATAGGAGCTAGCGCAAATAATATCCTAATGGATGTTATCCTAGCTACAGGAGAGTATGTGTTAAAGTAATCTATCATTTCTTTTTATCTAAAACCCTTAGCTACTAGTTGAGCTTTAAAGGTTTGGATAGTCCCATCAGTGTGATATTTCTTCCTAAATACCCACTTACAACCTATGGCTCTAGAACCTGGAGGTAAGTTTACTAGTTCCCATGTTTGGTTTGATAGTATGGATTCCATTTCATCGTTTATAGGTTCTTTCTAGAAAACTGAGTCTCTAGAAGATACGACCTCTTTATAAGTTTTAGGATCATCTTCTATAGTCATCACTATAGGTATTTTTCTTATAACATTTTTTCTATCTCCTTCTGCAAGATGGAAAATGACACATTGTGAGTCCATATAGTCATCTCCTAGACTCTTCTCTATTCTTGTCCTTTAACTCCTACGAGGTTCAATAAGAGCTTCCATTATCTGTGGAGCTGTGCTATATGGTTTTCTATTAGGAGTTTGGATTTCATTATCTTTTGACTCCAAGGATAGTGAGTTTTCAAAGAACTCAACGTCTCTTGATTCTATTATTGAATTAGACTCCATGTCTAGCAGTCCATAAGCTTTACTATTTTGTGCGTACCCTACGAAGGCGCACTTAATAGATCTTGGTCCTAACTTAGTTCTTTTTGGATCAGGAGTTCTATAATATGCAAGACACCCCCATACTTTTAGATATCCTAGGTAAGGTTTTCTAACTCTCTATGTTTCATATGGAGATATTTTATATTTTTTAAACAAAATTCTATTTATTATATGGCATACTGCAAGCAGTGCTTCACCCTATAGATTTAGTGGCAACTTTGCTCTTATCAGCATTGAGTTGACCATTTCTACTAATGTTCTATTCTTCCTTTCAGTTATTCCGTTTTGTTGAGGTGTGTATGGCACTGTACATTGATGTATCAGTCCATGTTCTTCACAGAAGTTATCGAATTCAGTGGAGAAGTATTCTCCTCCTCTATCGCTACGAAGAATTTTTATCTTTTTATTCAGTTGATTCTCTACTTCTACTTTATATATTTTAAACATGTTTAATGCTTCATCTTTGCTCTTTAATAGGTACACATACACATACCTAGAGCAATCATGTATAAAGGTTATGAAGTACCGTTTACCTCCACGAGTAAGAATGCAGTTTAACTCACAGATATTACTGTGCATAAGATCCAATACTTGAGACGATCTTTTAACACTTAGAAAAGGTTTCTTTGTCATTTTGGATCTTATGCACACTTCACATTTTCCAATTTCATTATCTGTGTATGAGATTAAACCATTCTTAGCCATAAACTTCAAGGTACTATACCCTATATGGGCTAATCTATCATGCCACAGTTCAACGGATTCAACCATATACGCAGAAGTGCTACTTTCATTCAGAGAAAACTTAACCATTCCATTACAAGCATATCCCTTTTCGACAAAATTTTCATTTTTGGACAGAATCAGTTTACCTGACTCATACACCACCCGTATGCCTGGTTTTCCCAGAAGATCTCCAGAAACTAAGTTTCGCCTCATGTCTGGGACGTGCAGTACATTAGTTGGAATCACTTTCTTTCCAGAGGTGAATATCAGTTCGACAGTTCCTTTACCGACGACCTTCGATCGGACTTCATTACCCATTTGGACTTCTTGACCATCGGTCAATTCTTCATAGGTTTTGAAGGCTGATTTGTCGTAACACACATGTACGGTAGTGACAGTATCATACCACCACCTTGGAACTTTGCCTTGGATGGTATTCACCTCAGTGATCATAGCCACGATATCGCCTTCTTCTACTGTACTTGCCTCTTTTTTAGATTTGCGATAGCGGCATACTTGAGCATAGTGCCCGAATTTTTCACAGACATGGCATGAGCCCTTGAACTTTCCATTCTTCTCTTTGGGTGTTCTTCTTGAATATCCCTTTATTAGGTTTCAGGGAATCGTCTTTCTCGGGATGTTTGTTATTAGTGTTTTTTACAGCATGTACCTTGGACGAGGTATTCTCATTATCATTCTTTTTATTGCGGTTATGAGATTCTTCCTCAATCCTGAGGTGTTTCTGTATTTGTTTCAGTGTATAGTCCTCGGTTTTATGCAGCAACTTCTTGCTATATTCTTTCCAAATCGGTGACAATTTGATAATTATAGCCCCGACTTGGAATGATTCAGGAGGATCAATTTTTATCGCTTGAATTTTGTTTACTATTAGCTGCAGTTCTTGGATTGGGGGCAGCAACAGTTTATTATCTACCATGCTGAAGTTAAAATACCTGGCAATGAGAAACTTGTTGACACCTTCTTCTTCAGCCTTATATTTGAATTCCAGAGCGGCCCAGATCTCCTTTGCTGATGATGTCTGTTGGTACAGATCGTACAGGCGGTTGGAGAGAGCGTTCAGAATGTGTCCTCGACACAAGAGTTCGTCTTCAGCTCTTTTGGTGCTGGCATCTACTTGTTCAGGTGAGTTTTTGTCAGATGCTTCAAGCAGTGTTTGCAAATTTGGATCTAATATATAATAGATCTTCAGCGCCGTCAGGAGATATTTCAGCTTGTCTTGCCATCTTGGAAAATTGGTTCCATCGAACCGGTCAAGACGTATCAAGTCCTGATTTATCAACTTGATGGATGAAACACTGTCGGCTTCCATCAAAGAAAATAACGCTTTAAGATTGTTGAAAATTATACAGATAAATGTATTTCTGTATAATGTGGAAACCGAAAATTGCAAAATAATCTGAAATCAGGACAGGCTGAAGCATGTCTAAAACGCTGTCCTTAAAGCGTTATTTGCCCCTACTCAAGTGAATTGAGTATGCTGATAGGTTATAGGCAAACAGCTTCTAGGATACGACGAGTCTGGTGTGGGTTTGCGTTCAGCAAACATGAAGGCCCACCAAATGGAACTCAATTGCACACTTTCTGGCAGTATTACAGTATAAAAGAAAAATTCCAAAAGAAGAAGAAAAGAAGAGAAAAAGTAGTTTCGACTTCTGCACAGGTCAGGTCAAATCTTCAGCCACTGGTTCAGTTGAACCGTTCTAGACCACACCGCTGGTCTGTTCTTCAAGCTAAGGTTTAAGCCTTGCTATGTTGCTGGAAACACTAGAATATATGAGTGGAGAAGGGCTGGCCATTTCAGTTCGCATGGGTTTGCTGGAGTGAGTTAAGATGGTTTGGAAACCCATCCAGGCCCTCCTTTTATAGGTTATGGTGGCTAGGGGGTTATGGTTTAGAGACTTAAATTTCATTAAGCCATTTCTGACCGTTGGAAAACTAGCCGTTTTATGGCCGTTTTCTAACTGTTGTGCATGGGCCATTAATCTGCTGCATGCTGATTGTTGTGAGACAACAGCTAGCCGTTTTCTAACTGTTGGGCTAGCCATGTAGCAGTTACAGCTGGACCCTGCACTAATGGCTCAGCTGTTACAGTTTCTGCTGCAACAGCTCTTTTCAGTCCCTCTATTTATACTGAGAGATTTCTCTCATAGTCCTTTAGTCTCTCTATTAACTAGCCACTCGCCATAGCTACTTAGTCGCACTACGACTCGCACACATCTCGCTCCGGTTCACTCAAGGTCGCGAAGGAGCGACCCTCTGCGACATGATGTGGATGTGCGAAGTGCAAAGTGCGCCACTAGCGCCTCTACAGCCGCACTGCCTCACATGCCCATGCCCTCGCATCGAGCCCGTGATCGTGACAGAGACCAAGCCTATACCCGTGCCCGAGTGCGGGTGTTCCAGTACTACGCCCTGGAACACGCATGGTCCATAGTCTACGGACTAGGTAGGTAAATATTATAATACTTCACATCCTTCATATAAACTACAAATTTTTCTCTTCCCTTTTTCATGTGAGACTATTCCCAAAAACCCACAGAAAGGTGTTTTTCAAAACAACTTTTTACATATTATATATTATTTTATTATTGAAATATATTTTATTAAAATTAATATTTTTTGCAACATACTACACTACAAATAACAGTGGGGAAATGATGCTCACCGCAGGGGCCACTAAAATGTTTACAATCCCTCCAGTATGTTCGTAATGTCACACACATCGAGATTAAGAGGAAAAATAAATATCATATTGATTTAAAACGTATGCAACCTCTGAAAGGTTTTAATGTCTTACTACTTGGCTCAAGCGTTACGACGAGCTATTTTTTTCTTTTTCTTTTTTTTTTTTACACACGTACACACACCCCACACACTCATGCTAGCAAAATTTTACCACCTATGGGTACTCAAACCCCTGACCGGGAGTTGAAACTCTTGAGAGTCTACCACCCGGGCGTTATGACGAGCTTGTCAAATAGAAGTACAGCTGGGATATAACACATATCCATGATGGAACCCACAGTACTTGGTGATGTAAACACACCAGTGAGATCTGTCGTGTGTGGTAGACTAGCCAATCCCCTTTGAGGAAAGATCAAATATCATAGTGATCCAAAACTTTTGTTACCTTCTGATGTAGAGCGGGTCGTGGATGGTTACATGGCCAAGATGAATCAGAAAAGGCCCGGTCGATGATAGAAGTGATCTAGACCATCGGACCATAAATCGGGCGTATTTCGCAATCCAGAATGAGTTATCTAACGTAAAATATATGATTTTGGGGTATAATGAGCTACTTTAGCCAACCAACCCCGCTACGCTGGGTTGCACAACCCAGATTTTTGAAATACCACTGGACCGACAGTCGTTTTCCTGTTTTAGTTTCATTTTTACTATAAATAGTAAGTTTTAGTTTGATTATAACTCTTCATTCGTCGGGCTTTAGGAGTTGCGCCTAATGTGAAAAGAGCTTAGAATAATTAGGAGAACGGTTTGGTGAAGCCAAATAGGACACTTACTATTTTTGGCTGAAAACCTTGCGCACTAGTAGACATCACGATCGTATATAAATAGTACATTTACTATTTATAGTAAGTCGCGAATTCTAGGAGTTTTAGTTGTAGTTTGATTCTGATTTCTTTCTCATTGCTTGGTACCCCTATTTAAAGGGTTATGAACTCATTTTTAGAGATTCATTAATCAATTTTGAATTTATTAGAATTTATTTCTATTTCCTACTTTCTTTCCTCGTGGATTCGAGAAGTCTCTATGAGGAGTCAAGAGAAGTTCCATGGATTCGGAATAGTTATCCTCTTGAGGAAGATGGTGCTTGACCTCACGTCCTCCCCTGCGCCAATTTAGTATCAAAGTGAGGTTTCTTCTCGGATCGATGGATTCTAACGACGGGTCGGGCAACAATCCCATGGGCGGTGCTCCAGGGAATTTACCTTTAACGGTGACAACTTTCGAAGCAGCGTAATGAGAGAATCGGCAAGCCATGCAAGGGCTGCAGGCTTTCATCGACCACATAGCGGATCTCTTGGCAGAAAACCTAGGGCAACTCCGTGTTCCTGGTGGTAATCCTCCACCGCCAATTGCTGAAACTCGTAATCACCCTGATCGCAGGATAGTACCGGTAGTGCATCCAAGGGTCATTCCTGAAGAAGAGGGATCCAGTGAAGAGGAGATCAATGACATAATCTTCCAACACCCTAGACAAGGTGATCGAGTAGATTGGACAAATCGAGAATTCAAGATGCGGGTTGATATTCCTAACTTCAATGGCCAACTACACATTGAGGATTTTCTCGATTGGCTTTCTGAAGTTGAGCGATTTTTCGACTATGTGGACATCCTTGAAGTAAAGAAGATCAAGTTCGTGGCTTACAAGTTGAAAAGCGGAGCTTCAGCTTGGTAGGAACAACTGTAACTCGCACGAACCAGGAAGATGAAAGTACCAATTCACACATGATAGCGGATGAAGCAGCTAGTACGTGCCCGATTCCTTCCTAGCGATTACGATCATGTATTATTCCAATAATACCAAAATTGTTGACAGGGTTATCGGTCGGTGAGAGAATATGCAGAAGAATTTACCGCCTGGCGGCGCGTAACGATTTGGTCGAGACTGAATCGCAGCAAGCGGCCTGATTCAATGGTGGATTGGGTATGGCTATCTAGGATTGGGTACAGATGCAGTCCGTCTGGACGATGAATGATGCGATCAAGTTGGCTACTCGGGCGGAAACGCAACTTGAACGTCTTAACACATGGACTTATCCTACTGCAAGGATCCCTGTGGCAGGTCCGTCCTAGGGAGCTCCACAGTCCAAGGGGAAGGAGCCCGTAGGAGCTCGTACTCAACCTCCTACGTCTGAGAACCGAGATCATGGAAGTTGGCAAACTAAACCCCAAAGAGGCATATCGATGCTGCTAGTCCACGTAGAATCCCGAACTACTATGCTCGGCCAAGGCCCGACAACTGCTATCGTTGTGGCCAACTGGGCCATCTATCAAATACTTGTCCCTAACAAAAAGTGGCAAACCTAGCTATATGGTAGTGGTGATAACGCTTATGAAGATCCAAATATTGAAGAACTGGAGCATACTACCGAGGACGAGGCAGATGATTCAGGTTGGATTCAGTAAGATCACGGCGAGTCGCTCGTCATGAGGCGACTATTATATGTGCCAAGAAAAGAAGTGCATCCACAACGGTATAACATCTTCCACACTAGGTGTATAATGAATCGAAAGGTTTATGACGTGATCATTGACAGTGGAAGCAGCGGGAACATCGTCTCCAAGGTCATGGTGAAAATTTTGTAATTGAAAACGGAATGTCATCCCTCTCCATATACAATCGGTTGGATCAAGAAGGTCAGCGAAATAAAGGTAAATGAATGGTGCACCATATCCTTTTCAATTGGCAAACATTATAAGGATGAAGTAGTATAAGATGTGGTTGACATGGACATACTACTCGGTCGACCCTGGCAATCTGACCGTGATGCCACTCATAAAGGGCGAGATAACATATATATCTTCGTCAAGGACGGCCGAAAGACTATATTAGCCCCTATGGACCCAGAGGAACCACTTGAAACTTCTAAAGTGGAGGACTGTTTTCTCTTAACCATACGGGACTTTATGGAAGAATCCAAAGAAACAGGATAAACTTATGCATTAATTGTAAAGGGGGAAGAACTTGAGCCTACCACCATCTCTGAAAGACTAAGGCCGTTGCTACATGAATTCAAAGAAATCTGGCCCGATGACCTTCTCGATGGGTTACCCACCATGCGGGATATCCAACATCATATCGACTTTGTCCCTGAGTCCTGTTTACCTAATCCTCCTCGTTATCGAATGAGTTCGAATGTGTGTGAGATTCTGCAGGGACATGTAGAGGAGATGATCCATAAGGGTCTTATTCGAGAAACCCATGTGTTGTACCAGCTCTATTGACTCCAAAGAAAGATGAGAATTGGCGCATGTGTCGACAGTCGGGCCATTAACAAAATCACCATAAAATAGAGGTTTCCTATACCACGGTTGGACGATATGTTGGACATGCTAGAGGGCGCAAAAATATTCTCTAAATTGGACCTAAGGAGCAGCTACCATCAGATTCGAATACGGTCGGGTGATGAGGGAAAAATGACCTTTAAGACTAAAGAAGGATTGTACAAATGGATGGTCATGCCCTTCGATCTTTCGAATGTGCCTAGCACATTTATGAGATTGATGAACCAAGTTCTGAAACCTTTCATTGGGCGGTTCGTTGTGGTTTATTTCGATGATATTTTGATATACAGTCAAGACGAAACCACCCATATGGAACACCTCAAGAAGGTCCTTCAAGTGCTCACTAAAAATAAACTGTATCTCAATTTAAAAAAGTGCAGCTTCATGGCTGATAACTTATTATTTTTAGGTTTTGTCATAACATCCACAGACATTCGGGTGGATGAGAAAAATGTGAAGGTAATTAGAGAATGGCCGATTCCCACAAATATTCACGAAGTGCGAAGTTCTCATAGACTTGCGACATCCTATCATCGGTTCGTGAAAAATTTCAGTACCATTATGTCACCAATCACATATTGCATAAAGAAGGGGCAGTTTCGGTGGACTGACAAAGCCGATAGGAGCTTTGCCGAAATCAAGTGCAGATTATCCACGACCCCGGTTCTTGTACTTCCCAACTTCGACAAACTATTTGAAGTCAAATGTGATGCCTCATATGTCGGAATTAGATGAGTTTTGTTTCAAGAAGGTAGGCCAGTAGCCTTTTACAGTGAGAAACTTAGTGATACACGCAAGAAGTGGTCTACGTATGAGATCAAGTTATATGCGGTGGTCCAAGCACTGCGACACTGGCGACATTATTTGATTCAACGGGAATTCATACTTTACACTGACTATCAAGCTCTCAAATTCATTAATAGTCAAGCTAACATTAGCCGTGTACATGCTAGATGGATCTCTTTTTTGCAGGAATTCACGTTCATACTAAAACATAAATTAGGGCAACAGAACAAAGTAGCTGATGCGCTAAGTCACTGTGCAAATTGTTAGTCACTATGAGCAATGAGGTTGTCGGGTTCGAGCGCCTCAAAGACATATATGCCGATGATGATGACTTTAAGGATGCATGGGTTAGATGCCAAGAAGGTTACCCCAGTATTTTACATATGCAAGACGAGTTTCTTTTCAAGAGAAATAGACTATGCATCCCAAACAATTCGCTAAGGGAACAGATAATGTAAGAGCTACATAGAGGTGGTCTTAGAGGTGGTCTTAGTGGACACATTGGGCGAGACAAGATGCGAGTTCTTGTGGAAGAACGGTATTACTGGCCGCAATTGGTACGTGATGTGAGAAAGGCAGTCCAACGTTGTTATATTTGTCAGACCTCCAAGAGGCAATCTCATAATACGAGCCTCTACACCCCGTTACCCGAGCCTGACAGCCCTTATAAGGATTTATCTATGGACCTCGTGCTTGGTCTCCTACGAACACAATGTGGCATGGATTCAGTGTTCGTGGTAGTAGATCGTTTCTCCAAGATGACACACTTTATTCCATATAAGAAGCCTCTCGATGCAACACACATGGCGAATCTATTCTTCTGAGAAATTGTGCGGCTACACGGGGTTCCCAAGACTATTACTTCTAACCGTGACACGAAGTTCATAAGCCACTTTTGGCAGGCTTTGTGGACTCGATTCAATACACGACTTCAGTTTAGCAGCGCCTACCACCCACAGACTGAAATTGAAGTTGTGAATTGCACGTTGGGAAACCTCCTTCGATATATTTCAGGAGAAAAATCGAAACAGTGAGATTTGACTTTGTCTCAAGCAGAGTTTACATTCAACAACATGGTGAACCGCTCGATAGGAAAATCCCCGTTCCAAGTTATTTACGGGTGAGTACCTCACCACACACTAGACTTGGTCCCTCTACCCAAGCTCCCAGGCATGAGCATTGCAGTAAAACATATGGCAGACAAGATCATGTGTATTCATGTGGAGGTACAAACTAAGCTACATGCCTCGAATGAAAAGTACAAGGAGCAAGTGGACAAGCATCGGCGACAAAAAGTGTTTGAGGTGTGCGACCAAGTAATGGTCCATTTGTGCAAAGAAAGATTTCCGACCGAAACGTACAACAAGTTAAAGAATAAAAAGATTGGACCGGTACCAATTATTCGAAAGATCAATGACAACGCTTATGTTGTTGATCTTACAGATGACATGGCGATCTCACAGACTTTCAATGTCACGGACCTGACCGAGTATCATGAACTAGAGCATGATGAGAACTCGAAGACGAGTTCTTTTGAAGTAGAGGAGACTGATATAGAGTGGGTCGCGG
Organism: Magnolia sinica; assembly: GCF_029962835.1. Taxonomy (NCBI): domain Eukaryota; kingdom Viridiplantae; phylum Streptophyta; class Magnoliopsida; order Magnoliales; family Magnoliaceae; genus Magnolia; species Magnolia sinica. The sequence continues at coordinate 76,478,914 of NC_080579.1, read as the reverse complement.
ATAGTTACATGGCTAAGATGAATAAAAAAAGGCCCGGTCGACGACAGAAGTGATCCAGACCATCGGACCTTAAATCGGGCGTATCTCACAATTCGGAATGAGTTATCTGACGTAAAATATATGATTCTGGGGTAGAACGAGCTACTTTAGCCAACCAACCTAGCTAAGCCAGGTTGCACAACCCAGATTTGCGAAATACCCCTGGATCGACGGTCATTTCCCTGTTTTAATTTCGTTTTTACATAAATAGTAAGTTTTAGTTTGATTATAACTCTTCATCCGTCGGGCTTTAGGAGTTGCGCCCAATGTGAAAAGAGCTTAGAATAATTAGGAGAACGGTTTGGTGAATCCAAATGGGACACTTACTATTTTTGGCTGAAAACCTTGCGCACTAGTAGACATCACGACCGTCTATAAACAGTAAGTTTACTATTTATAGTAAGTCACGAATTCTAAGAGTTTTAGTTTTAGTTTGATTTTGATTTCTTTCCCATTGCTTGGTACCCCTATTTAAAGGGCTGTGAACTCGTTTTTAGGGATTCATTTATCAATTTCAAATTTATTAGAATTTATTTCTATTTCCTGCTTTCTTTTCTCGTGGATTCGAGAAGTCTTTGTGAGGAGTCCAGAGAAGTTCCGTGGATTCGGAATAGTTATCTTCTTAAGGAAGACGGTACTCGACCTCACGTCCTCCCCTGCGTCACCTTCAAAAGGGTTTAAATGGAAGATGTTCAATCTCCCACTTCTTTTTGCAGTGTGGTCCACTTGATCTTTGAAAATGTGTTATGGTCTACTTGAGTTTTGGATATGCTTTATTTTTAGGCTCAGGCTTAAAATTACATGAGGAAATGGATGGACAAAGTGGATAAAATACATAAATCATGGTAGCCCCCGTGGAGTTTACTCACTCACTAGGTGGGTTTCATCTACTAGCAAGGTAGTTACTGGAAAAGCTTTCTAACCACCCATATGTCTATATATTGTATGGCATGATCAAAGAAATGAAGCATATCCAAAACTCAAATAGACCACACCATAGGAAATAGTGGGGATTGAACGCTTACAATTGAAAACTTCCTGTGCCATGGAAAATTTAGTTCAAGCTGATATTTGTATTTTACTTCTATTCATGGTTATCTGGTTTTGGTGATGGGCTGGAGGTGTGGGCTGATGAAGTTTTTAATAATCACATTCAATCACTACTATTTTATTTGGTGTGATCACATGAGATATGGATCAGTATTGTTTTTGGATCATGTTCTAAAATCAGTTGGCAAAATGGATGGACGGCGTGGATAAAATACATGCACCATGGTCGGGTCCATGGAGCTTTTCCACCAGCTACCTGGTTGGTGTAATGGTCACCGGCCAATCCGCGTCCCATTTTCTCTCGATACAGATGAGTCAACATATTATCCACGTGGCATACAGCCAACGCACATATGATATTCATGTACCTCAATCCAAACCACTCAAATAGTGGAGCCCACTTTTGGATAGGGCACAATCATATATCTTAAATGAAAGTAATGTCTCCGAGTGTTCGATTGCTGCCAATACAATCAATGGCTTAAATGAAAAACATGTGAGCCACTGAAATTGAACAAATTGATGTCCCATCAAAGGTGTGACCCAGATTTTCTACGGTTTAACTGATCCATTCCTTCTTCTCTCTTATCCATGCATTTAAGCGTCAACCAATCAATGATTTTGGACCATCCAATTAGGATATTTCCATAGATGTCCATGTGAGGCCCACTCGATCATTTCGACTTTGGATGTATGGAGTTAGCCCACACTGGGATCCTTTAATTCCATTTTATTGCAATGCAGTCCTTTCTGCTGTCCGAATGATAAATAACCATAACGTCTTTAACTTCACCCAAACTTGATATTTATGATGTGGCCCACCTTTCGCACGGCTGGGATCCACACAAATGATATAATGACCAGAAATAAAGCTTAAAAACCTAGAACGTGAACGATTCTCTTTTATCGAAGGCCAGAAACAGTAAGTATACAATGTTAAGGACAAGCGCTGTACAGTAGTGCAACTGGGCCCCATGGTTTAGCGATCCAAACGGCTATTATCACGTGCAACCCTGTGAATGCTTGATGCCCGAAAAAATATTCCAATGGAAAATTTCTAACCACTCAATAAGAGGCCCAACCAAAATACGGTAAAGGAAGAATATGCCATATCTAAATCAAGGATCTCCTAATCTGGGAGAGTTTTTAGACAATGGGATATCCAGGATGATAGCCATTCGATGAACGGTTTTGATCACTAATCCATGCAAGGTGAGTCCGAACCCTACTTCACATTGCATAATACCTCTTACAACAGGGTTTATGTCTAAAATTAGTTAACTGAGGCTATTATTTTTAGAGGCTGTTGTATGCGGGCGGCTGCCGTATCCAATAAAAAAAAAAAAAGGAAAAAAAGAACAAGAAAAACGTCATTGCAGGAAAAGCATGTAACATGCATAAGATCTGTGAAGATATTTAGAGCGTGAAAGTAACAGCTAACATTAGTTGAGTAATACATATCATCCAACGACGAAACATGGCTAAGCAGTGAAAGACAAAAAGTGGTTGAATGAAGAGTGGTTACTAGCAAAGGTGTTGAAGAAGAGTTTAAAATGCTATAGTGATACTAAAGTGTTTAAAATGCTAGAGTGATACTAAAGTGGTTGTTGTAAATGTCTAACGTGGGAAGATACATCCAAATGGTAAAGTTTATAAATAGCAAAGGAGCTCAACAAAGCAAAGTGTCTCGTATCAACAAAATCAAACAAATCTATCCTATCCAATCATCCTTTATGTTTCTTATCATAATTTGTCTTCTACGCTCCATTGATGCAGTTTTTTTGTGCTCCCTTTGTTGGACCTTCAAGAGTTTGTAATAACGGAAGACGAAAGAGACAAAGGAGACCATGGCTGTAGCAGGGGGACCCTCCGATGCTTAAGTCCGGAAGTAAGCTAGGTTTAGTCGAATTAGGGTAGCGTAGGAGTTGCATGAGAGTGTAAATTGCGTACATTTTCCTATATATAAAAGCCCTATTTATTGGCCTGGAGTCAGTTACGTAGAGAGGAATGTACTTCCTGAATTAGAGGTGTGTGCTCAACAGAGGTTTCTCCATGAGATCAACGAAGGCGCATGTTCAGCAGACGTTTCTTAACCGTTTTACGAGATCTTTGGTGGATATAAGATCAAGCGGTCGAGGTCGAGGTCCGGAGATGTGGTAGGAGACCGAAGCTGAACATTCGAGCTACCCTCTACCCTCTATGAGACCGAAGCCGAACATCCGAGTTGCCCTATATGAGACCGAAGCCGAACATCTGAACTGCCCTTTGTGGCCTTCCTGAGAGAGAGCACCCCGAGCTGTGCTTTCTAATGACTTACGGTTTGGTCTCTCTTCAACCTACTCGTGCGTGAGGGTTGTAGTCGAGCATCGAGACTGAGCTAGATCACGGCTCAGGGGTTCTTCCCAATAGATGGTCTGAGCTGAAGTTCAGAAATGGATGGGACCATGGAAGGAGCTCGATGCTTGATAAAAGTAAAGATATTTCATTTTCTAACGATCGAGGTTAATGTACACTAAGGTTTTCCAATAATGGATTTCCACTTTCTGGCCATTGAGGAGCCCCTTGGTTGTGATTGGCATTAGTTGACCATGCAGCATGCACAGATGTCTGAGCTGACCTCACAACCTTGATCAATCCATTTTCACCCATAACAGTAGCCCCCCACTTCTGAGCTGATCGGATAAGCTCGCGAAGTAATTCAATGTCATGAGGTTAGATCAATTGACATGTGGGGAGTCGAGCTTGCTCGTAATTAATGCGGAATAGGGTGGCAGGCATGGATATCGAAGCAGATTCAAAATGATGGTACGACGCGCTCAAGGCAGCGGCGCTAGTAGGCGCATGTTCGGTTATTGGCTAATGGGGTAGGGACGCGTGGCGTCCCCTTGAAAGTTGGACTTATCTATTGAGTGGGAGGACTACATGTGGCCATACATGGGCGCCGAGGAGCTTTTTTGGTTGCCGCATTAAATGTGGATAATTACTGCTGTGTGTGTGAGTTTCTTATAAAAAGGGGAAACCCTAGCAATGCAGGGGTAGTTGCTCTACTGCTCCTTTAGTTCTCTCTGCCCAACCAGACTTGGCGATTTCTGGCAAGTTCAGAATCCTCTCTCTCTGGTGAGCTTCATCTTCTCCATTTCTTCTTTTATTTTCTTTTGTGTCCCCGTTTTCTGACCATAATCCCGGCCAAACATGTCGAATCCGTCAAACCAGTGGGAGGAATCAGCGATGTTCTAGCATGATAGGGAGCCAGAGAACTAGGACTTGCTGGAGGATCCTCCATCTCCGCTCATGATAATGAGCGATACAGATTTCTTGACGTCTCACAGATAGAGGATGGTTGCTTAGTCCTTAACTGAGCAGCCCATGAATGATGTGGGTCCGCCTCAGCAAGGGAAGAGGTTGTCCAATCTCCAAAGGAGTCAGAAGAAACCATCCTGATTGGGTTAACACTGACGGAATCCAACTGGGTGCAAATCAAGTCAGAGTACCACATTCCAGACTCAGTGGTGCTCCGATCTCCCGCACTTGACGAAATTCCAAGTGATCCCAAGGATGGCGAGGTGGCCATGTTCCTGGTTGCCCTGCAGTGCAGTTTGAGACTTTCTTTCCATCACATAATTAGGAAGGTCCTCTTGTGCCTGGAGTTGGCTCTTGGATAGATAATTCTGAACACCTAGAGTGCCTTGCTGGGATCCTTCATTCTGTGGTTCCAATTCGAACAACTCGAGTTGACTATGAATGAATTCCTCCACCTATACCAGGTGAAGTCAACCCTCATCATGAGGGTTGGTATTTTTTTCGGCTTGGGCGAATACGGGCAAGGTTATCATTATAGACGTCATTATAGACGCCACCTTAATGGGCGTTAGGAGACTGGGAGGCTCCGATGATTTCTAGGCTATGACCTTGGTTTTCGATCCACTTTATTCATCTAAGTCAGGTATATCTGAATTGACATTTCTTTCAGTTTATATTTTTGTCATCTTATTTCTGACTATAATGGTCTTTGGCAGTTTTGCCCTAGTATCCTTCTGGGGTGAACAAGTTGGAGTGTGATAGGACTGTTGAGGCGAGATCGGTGGATGCTAGGTCGAGATCTTAGAAGTTGTTGATCATGCTCAAGTTACTCTACCAATTTGGTCTTGCCCCATCTGTATCAGGTATATCCAGGTTGACTTAGTCAGAAATCATTTTATCTATTTTTGTTTCTAATTATTTACTTTTGTTGTGCAGGGATGGCTTACTAGCCTCGCTTCAAACGTCGTCCTCCTTCTAAGGCCAAACTGGCTCAGAAGAAACAAAAACTATCTCCAAAGAGGAGGGGGATTCTTCCTTCATCCACGATAGGTTTGTTGAGCTCAGTTGTGGATCCTATCGTCACTCCTGCCACCATCACTTCAAACCTGCCAGTTGTCTCAGAAGTGGTTGAGGTTGCCCCAGCAAGGGAGGCGGCCCTTGTCATTGAAGCCTAACCCTCTGAGGTTCGGCCAGATCCTATCTCTAAGGCTCAGCCCCTCACAGCCCAAGCTCAGACGAGAAGTTCTGCTGGTGAGGCCTAGGGGGGGTTTTTCAGTCTGCATCCATCATGACATAGGGCCTTCTTCTGTGGATAGCTTGTGTAACACCACGTACTTTTCCATGCTCGGGTGTTACCATTTAAATCAAATTTAGCGTAAGCGTGTGTGGGAACACACGTAACTTACCCACCAAGCGACTCTCAATCTATCCGTCTCAACCATTTAGTACAACCTTCATTCGTATAACAAGCCATCCATTTGATTGATCTTTAAAATAGTCAATCGCAACTTCCAAGACATCTATTTTAGGATCTTAATCGCTTTGGTAGACCAATTAAACCATTCATCATCGATTTCAGGACCTAAACCTAAAGATCCACTGTCCATCAAGTATGTGGCATCTCGTTCAACGATCCAACACTAAATCATGTAAATCCCATTATTAGATGGTAATGCTGACTATTCAGAGGCATCTAAACTACTTTAGGACCCTTAGGACCATTGTAAGTGATCCCCATCTATAGATCAAGTGATCCATCCATTATTATTCAAGATGGACCATCGCATTGTTAAAGAAACCATGGATCCATTGCTGCCCATAAGATCCACAATGCTTTTGCTGATCGATCTAAAGATCAATTTCCAAAACTTGACTATCGGGTTATAAAATTAACCATAAACTACCTGAGTAGTAGCTATGCCCGAGATTTGGACACGTGGCTTAATAAGACGTGATTCAAACAGTTAATGACTCTAATCAAAGGTGGGTTCTATGTAAAATACTACTACTAATAAAAATAAATGAATAAATAAAAATAAGTAAGTAAATATTTATGTATACACATATAATAATAATGTACAAAGATAAAATGAGTAATAATAGTATAATAATGTAAATAATATTATTATAGACTTTAATAGCAGTAAGGGAATTATCAACACATAAAATAGATGGTCCCGAATGCACAAATTATCCCTAGGGGTCTTTTGATTGTTGATGTTCAAATTGGGATAAAACTAACCATCGGATCAATGAAGATTAACAAATTAGACAAGATTTAATCAATGAGGGCCTACTTGAGTGTTAGACCAACCTCATTCTTGGACTCATGGCCTTACATGGGCCAATGGATTGAATGGTCGGTGAGGATTTCATCAAAACATCCCGTGGACCCCACATTACACTACGTGTACCATAGCGGGCATGCACCTACAGTGCACCACAACGCGGACTTGGTCAAACCGGGCTTGACCCGTGCTCGAAGAGGAAAGCTCCTCTTTATCTTTTCCCCCAAACATCATTTGAAATGAATGATGTTCGTTTGATTGAGATTTGGCCACCATCTTATCCCAATTGGGAGATCCAAACCCTTCATCTAATCCAGGAGGTGGGCTCGACAAAATCCACGCCATCCGTACACATTCATGCATCCATGCACGCACACAATCAAGGGTCCAAACTCACTGCGTACAATAGGTCTTTCTAAAAACAAAAATTCAGATCTACTGCTCCCATGTAGGTGATCCGCGTGAGATCCTTTCTCTCAATCTCGGCCATCCATTAGGCGTTATCTTAGCCCTCCGTTCCACCTAGGTTTAGGGTTTCTGAGCAAATCGCAGTCGTTTGTCAGGTTTCCGCTTCTCTGCCCAGTCAAGTCAGCAAGTTCACTAGGTTCCATGGGGTTTTTACTTGACTTGGAGCCACTTTGATTTGGTAGATCAAGAGTGGGGCCAAGCTTAATTCCAACTGTGTCAGGAAGGGCGTTCCATGCTCTCACCGGTTGAGATTGGATTGATGTTGGGTTTTGGCGGGTGGCTCCATGCATGGTTGTGTTGGCTCATCATAGCCACTGAGGTTCATAGCAATGATTTTGATCCAGATCTAGGGTTGTTCAGTTCAAGCACACAGCTGTTGATATTGAGAGTTAAATCTTTGTCAATTGAGCTAAGTTGAGTCGCAGAGCAGGTCGTCAGTTCAAATTGAGGCTGAGTCGAGCTATTGAGTCAACTAAGGTGAGTCCACATTTTCCTTCCAAATTGAAATTATTTCAATTATCATTGTTACCATTATTATCATTATTAGGATTATTAAATTTAGATATGATTAACCCTTAGTAAATTATCTATACTAATATTAGTTATTACAAATAAAATTACAATTATTAAAGATAAGTGTTTTATTTTTCATTCTTAAATATTATTACTGATAGTAGAGCATACTATTTATTTTCATCACAATGATCATTAGTGTCACGTTAGCTAATATTAATTATATCGTTAATGTTAATGGTTACTTTAAAATTATTAATATTATTAGCATTATGATAAATTATAGATCGATTAATATTTAAATCCTAAAATTGATTTCTTCCCCTTGAGCTTTCCACTTTCCTATTAGTTTAAGTGATAGTTCCTGTTTTAATTTTAGCTGATAATTGTTATCTTTATTTGATTATTACTTGCGCTAGTTGTTGGATTTGACTTCTAACTTATATGATCAACATTTATCTCGTATAAACATGTATGTTGCACTTGTATACCTTCTTATGCTTGTGGATTGCTTATAGAACTTAAACTAGTACATCTATCAGTGGGAAACCCCACTTATAAATGTGCATCCAGACTTGGGATGTAACTTGATTGATTGTGACTATAATGGGCCCCCGACCTAGTGGCCATTTTACTTAAGTTATTGCGGACTTACCATCTTTTCGACCCTTGTGCTCTCTGTGGCTTTGATGTGATATCTGCCCTTTACACATTTGATGTGATATTTGCTGTTTGTGGCTTTGATATAATATTTGCCATTTGCGGCTTCGATATGATATTTTTCCTATGTGGCTTTCATTTGATATTTGCCCTAAGTGGCTTAATGGATTATTTTTGTATATCTATGCAATGGTAAGATCCACTTATAGCATTATGATTGACCGCTAGTCGAGAAGGCTGCCATTAAACATCCTAATGTTGGAATCTCATGAGCCGGCGATGGTGGTATGAGACCTATGCCTGAGCTATCGACCTATGTTGGGTGATGAGCCCCCCATAGTGACCTTTAAGCTTTCTTAAATTGACTAGTTGTAATTGGAATAATAACAGCTTGGCTAATCATGCATTCATAGCATACGGGTGATGACGGGTGGATAATTCTGGATGTTGTAGCACGTGCCCTTAGGCCTTAGTGTGGTATCATTTCACTAGCTCTTAAACCATCGACTATTGACCCACGTACGTGATGTACAATGACTTGGTCACTATACTTGTACGTGATGTATGCACATGATGTGCTTTGCTGGTGACCGACCATATGCATGGGTGACGAGCTTAAGTCCAACTGGATGAGCATCCCTAGGTCGATATGCATTCACGCATCAATGCATTTAAATAAGACTGTATCATGTATTATTTTGGATGTCTTATTTTTTTAAACTATACTTGACTAATGCGGCGGTGTGTAATCTTAAGAGGAATTCACATTGAGCTGGCCACTCATTCATCGAATATATAACAGTATATGTAGTGCGGGTGGTTTAAATGATATTCATATCCAGATTGGTAAGGAGTAGGGTACAATTGTTAGGGATGCATGGCTGTTTCTGCCAAAAGAAGCTGCATGATCTTGCGGCTCAAGTTAATATGCATCTCATTATTTCTCATGTGTTAAATTATAATTGTTAATATAGAGACATTGGTTTGTATAAGACATTTGGGCAACCGCTCATATATTTTGAATGTATATGCAAATTTCCTTTATGCTTGATTTGTTCCTATTCCGCCTAAATGCTCACTCTAAAAAGAAAAGAAAAGAAAAGAAAAATATATGTGGAATTTGGCTATCTTTAAAGGTTAATACTCGCGTTTTTGGCATACGAGTCATATACTTGAGTTTCAAAAACCCAGGGCGTTACAGCTCAACATATTCCTGATGCCGAGTTTATTAAGGCGATGGAGACGCACTTGGTCGCCACTATAGGCCAGGTGGTTGTGATTTTTTACAAGGTAAGATAGTTCCCTTTTTTCGTAGTAGTTGCCTTTTGTACTTTGATTTTTTTACGTGAGTCTCTTTTCAGTTTGCCCTTGTTGTCTTGTCCACTCGTTGCGAAATGTTACGCATTGTAAGGGAGTGTGAGGAGGCAGATGTGAGTCTTGTAGAGAAGACCGTCGAGACCGAGCAACTCTGATCTGCTTTAAAGGAGTCTAGGGAGGAGCTTGCAGCTCTGAAGATGCAGATGGAGGCTCAGGTGGAAGAGACCCAAAAGGAGGCATAGGAGAATGAAGAAGCTTAGAAGAAAGATGCTCAGAAGAAGGCCAAGCTGGAAGCGATATGTTCACTTTTGAAGGAGACCCAATAGAAGGCCGTCATGTGGAAGGCTGAGCTGAAGATTAGTTTTATAACAAAAATGATGGAAGCCGAGGCATCTATCTTGGCATCTCGAGTAGCGGTGGTGGAGTTCACAGCCTCCAAGGAATGGGCAAAGGAGAAGGACCCGCTTTACAACCTCAGGTATGAGAAATGCTTCGAGAATGAGCTCGACCTGACCCTCCTCAAGGGTGGCCACACTGAAGACCCGATCCTACTAGAAGCCGAGGGCCTAGTTCCTGCTAAAGCTGAGCAATCGACCTTAATGGGCACTGAGAAAATTAACCTCTTTTTATCTCTCTCTCTCTCTCTCTCTCTCTCTCTCTCTCTCTCTCTTTAAAAAAAAAAAACTTAAGTAACATTTTTCTTATCAGTGAAGAGAGACTTTTTGGTCAATGCTTGTTTGTTGTGCTCTGTCTTTAATTCAGTAGATCATGCGACTCATCTCGGCTATATTTGCAGATCGGTTATGCTGATTTGATGGTAAAGATGTGTGCAAATTGGTTATGTCGGTCTGTTGGTTAAGATATTCAGGGAGGAGCCCTTCCCTTGTATAACGTTTATGGATAAGACTTATTTTGACCCATTCAGAATAGGTCCAGAAGTCCCATAAGAAGATTATTTCCCATACAGTAAAGGAAATCTTCATAGTAGAATACGCAGTAAGAGTAGTCAGAGTAATAAGTAGAAATAAGTAGAAATTTATTGCAACCTTTGTCATTTAAATAGACAAGTCCTTCTCACCTCGTAGGTGGGTTTTAATCCGAGATCCAAGTGGTCTTTATGGATAGTAGATCTTTAGGTACTCAGCATTCCATGAATGCGGTAGAGGTCACCTGTCCATGTCTTCAAGCTGATACGCCCTTGATCAAACTGTTCCAGTCACTCTATAGGGCCTTTCCTAGCTCGGCCCAAGAGTCCTTGAACCGAGCTCCTTGGTGTTGTGGAAAGTTTCACAGAGGACCAGGTCTCCTACTCGGAACCTTTGTAATTTGACCCTGGAGTTATAGAATTGGGCGACTTGTCGCTGGCAAGTTGCAACCATTGACAGAGCTCGCTCTCTTCTTTCTTAGAGGAGGTCGAGGCTCAGAGCCATCTGCTCGGCATTCTGAGATTCATCGTATGACTCGACCCGCGTAGTAGGGAGCCCAATATCAACGAGGACAACGACCTCTACTCTGAAAGCTAGAGAGAAAGGTCATAATCATCCGTTCAGTAGTCCTATATGCCCAAAGGACATAGGGAAGCTCTTCAACCCAAGCCCTTTTGGCTTTCTCTAGTTTATTTTTGAGGTGGTTCTTGATGATCTTATTAACTGCCTCCACTTAGCCGTTAGATTGAGGATGCCAAGATGATGAATAAGCATTTCGGATCCGAAAGTTTCTACTCATACTCCAAAATTAACCATTGCCAAATTGCTTCTCGTTGTCTCAGACAATCTTATGAGGAATCCCGTACTGGAAAATGATGTTTTTCCAAAAAAAGTTAGAGATTTTTTGCTCAGTAATTTTGGCCAATGGCTTAGCCTCGACCCATTTCATGAAGTAGTCGACCGCGATAACTACGAACTTGGTCTAGCCTTTACCTATTAGTAATGGGCCGATGTTGATTTCCCATTGGGCGAACGACCATGGCCCGATCATGGGAGTTAGTTGTTTTGGAGGCTGACGTGGTATCGCCCCGAACCTCTAACATTTGTCGCACCTTTGGGATTATTGCTTGGCGTCCTCCCAAATGGTCGGCCCAAAATATCCTTGTCGAATGACTTTATGAGTGAGGGCATGGCTACCAGAATGGTTGCTGCAAATCCCTCCATGGGTCTCTTTGAGGACATACTCGACTTCGTTAAGTCGGAGGAACCTCATATAGGATAGAGAGAATCTCTTCTTATATAGGGTGTCCCCGACCATGGTGTACCGAGCTGACTTGAACTAGAGCCTACGTGCCTCAAGTTGGTCTTCAGGTAATCTACTTTCCTAGAGATATTTGATTATCGAGTCCATCCAGCTCGGTATTGGGGTCGCTGGGAGAACCGCCTTCGAATCGGATTTATTGATGCTCCGTTCAGATAAGAACTTGATCAGGATCGACTTCGGAATGTCATCATTAGTAGCGGTGGCCAATTTTTCCAATGCATTACCCTCGTAATTTTTTAACCTGGGGGCCAAGGTAACTTCACATTTGGGGAACTTGTTGATAAGTTCCCAAGGCTTCTATAGGTAGGTGATCATCCTTTCCTCTTTGGCTTGGTATTCATTGACGATTTGGTTGATAATGAGTTGGGAGTCAATGTGCACCTTCAAGGTCCATGCTCCCACTTCCAATGCCAACCTGAGCCCATCCATGCCTTATACTCAGCGACATTGTTCAAGGTCTGGAACCCGAATTGTAGAGCGTATTGGGTGCAAGTTTGATCGGGAGCTTCAAGAAGGATTCTAGCCCCGCTACATTTGGAATTTGACGACCCATTGATGTAAAACATCTAGGTCTATTGATCAACTACTTTGTTCAAGGCTTGGTTCACTGGTGAATTCGACAATGAAGTCGACCACCGCCTACCCTTTGATTGCAGTTCAGGGCTGATATTCGATGTCAAATTCATTGAGCTCAATGGCCCATTTTTACTAGTCTTCATGATATCTCGAGCTTTTGGAGCACCTGACGAATAGGTTTGGTTGGGACAACGATTGTGTGCAGCTGAAAGTAATGTCAGAGGCATCAAGATGATACAACTAAGGCTAAGGCAAGCTTCTCGATGTCCGGGTACCTAGTCTCGGCCGGGACCAATGCTTTGCTGACATAGTATATGGGGAGTTGCTTACCGCTCTGCTCTTGAATTAGTGCTGAGCTAATCACGGCCTCAGAGACTACCAAGTAGAGTATCAGCGGTTCTCCTTACTCGGGCTTAGAGAGTAATGGAGGTGGTACCATGTACTGCTTGAGTTGCTGGAATGCCAGCTCTCACTCTTCGGTTCATTCAGTTCTTGTCTTGCCTTTCAACTGTCAGAAGAATGGGAGGCACTTGTCGGTAGATTTGGAAACAAATCGATTGAGGGCTTTGACTCTGCCTACCAGGCAGTATATCTCCTTTGTGGTCTTGGGCGAGTTCATATTTAACAGAGCTTGTATCTTTTTAGGATTTGCCTCAATGCTCCTCTGGTTGACCAGAAAGCCGAGGAACTTTCTCGAGATGACACCGAAAGCGCACTTGTTTGGGTTCGACTTCATTTAGTAACTTCTCAGGACTGCAAACATCTCCTACAAGTCGGCTAAATGGTCAATGTAGACTACCATGGAACATCCAATCTGTAGGGCGAACATTTTATTAATGAGCCATTGGTATGTGGCCCCAACAATTTTCAACCCAAAAGGCATAACCTTGTAGCAGTAAAGCCCTTTGTTGGTGATGAAGGTCGTCTTCTACTTATCCTAAGGGTACATGGAGATTTGGTTATAGCCATAGTACGTGTCCATGAAGCTCAAGAGCTCATGCCCGACTGTACTGTCGGCCAGTTGGTCGATCCGTGGAAGGGGAAAACTATCCTTGGGGCAGGCTTTGTTCAGGTTGGTGTAATCAACACAGACTCGCCACTTCCCATTAGACTTCTTCACCAAGATGACATTGGTGACCCAATAGGGATAATAGACTTCTTCAATAAATCCAGATTCTAAGAGCTTACCGACCTCCTCACCAATGATCATGTATCGTTCTAGATCGAATGCCTGTCATTTTTGCCTTACTGGTCGGTGGTCAGGATCAACATTCAATCTATGGACGATTACATCCGAGCTGATGCCAGGCATGTCTTAATGGGACTATGCAAAGAAGGTCCACAATCTAGTCCTGCATATCGGGAGGTAACAGTAATTCAACCTGTATAATACGAGTCGGGTCAAATTCAGAAAGAGGAACTGCTATTAGATCTTCCATAGGAGAACCCCTCTCATAGGATTCTTCTCAGGGATCGAGGGAAGTGATGGCCATGGTACGATGCTGTGCACCTGATCTTAGAGCTGTGGAATAGCATTGACGAGCTTTATGCTGGTCTCCTCTGACTTGTCCAATGTTGTGCTTGGTCAAAAATTTCATTGTAAGATTGGAAGTGGACATCACTGCCTGCTTGACATTCAAGGAAGGGCGTCCGATGTGACATTATAGACAGAAGGGCAGTCAACCACAAGAAAGTCAATCATCTTCGTGATCTGATTCGGTCCTTCTCTTGCAGTTATAAGGTGCTAAATAGACCCCTCGAAAATGACCTTTTCCCCTATAAATCCGAGCAAAGGAGTTTAGACAGGTCGGAGTCGGGATCTACCAATTCCCATTTTATCGAAGGCGGCAATGAAGAGAATGTCAGCCAAGTTACCAATGTCCATCAGAATCTAAAACACATTATGATTAATTATGGTTATGGTCACCGTTAGAGCATCATCATGGGGGTGGTGAATCCCATGGGCATCCTCTTCAGTGAACATTAGCTCACAGGGGGTCATCTTCTTCTCTTTTGAAAGGCGGCAGGTGAAGTTGATATGGTGCTCTGAGCTATTGTGGGCGATGCTCTGAGCATGGGCTTTATGAGCTCGGTTTGAGCTCCTCCTCCAGCAGGTCCGCCAAAGATGGTGTAGATTTCTCTGGTGGGATCGTTGTCGTTCCTATCAACTCATTGCTTGTTCCTCCGTTCTGGCCGATCTAGACGTTCTTCTCTCCTACTTGCATATTATGCAAGTGTCCAGAGCGAATAAGGGTTTCAATCTCCTCTTTGAGGCTGAAGCAGTCATTAATAGCATGACCATGGTCACAGTGGAAGTGATGGTTCATGCGCTTGTCTTACTTGTCGGCATCCATCTTCATTCAATTTGGCCACTTTAAGAGCCTTTTGTCCTAAACTTCCATGAGGACCTGCTCGGGAGTAGCATTGAGGGGAGTGTAAGAGGGGAACCTACTCGCAGGTTGAAGACTTGGTCCTTGCTTGGATGAGTTATCGTCTCTCCTCCTTTTATTATTCATGCTGGATGAGGGCTCATCCTTTTGCTTCTTATCCTTGGCCAAGCTTCTGACAATCCAATTAGCCTTGCTGGAGCTGAACAACTCCTTGGAATTGGAGTACTTTTGGGCTCGGTTGAGGAGGTCGACCAAAGTGGTTGGAGGATTTTTACTTATTGAGAAGAGGAATCGGGAATCCTTCAGACCTGCCATCATGGCAGATAGGGCTATCTAATTTGATTATCCCTCCACTTGCATTGCTTCTTAGTTGAAGTGCTTATTATAATCTTTGAGCAACTCTTCCTCCTTTTAAATAATAGTAAGGAGGTGGGTTGCAAGCTTTCGCCTATCCTTCCATCCAATGAACTTAATGATGAAGGCCTTGCTGAGTTGTGCAAATGAACTGATGGAATTCAGCTTTAGCTACCGAAACCATGTCCGGGCTACTCCTGAGAGAGTCAAGGGGAACACTCTACACGTTACCGAGGTCGAGATGCCATATAGCTCCATCCACGCCCTAAAGGACTCTAGATGCTCTTTCGAGTCAGTAAATCTGGTGTATGGGGTGAGTTGTGGCATCTTGAATCTAGGCAGGAGCTGAGCTCGCATGATGTCGTCGGTGAATGGTGGTTCAGTTTCCTCCAGCATAGCTACCACGGAGATCGAAACTTGTGCACAGTAGGCCTCACGTATATCGTCGATCTGACCTCGTAGCTTCTTGATCTCTGCTTCCTAGGGGACATTGTTTTCTCTAACAACCTTGGGGGTATTCCCACACCTTCGATTCTCTAACACGTTGCAGGTCACAAGTGGGGAGATCGACTGTTCAAGCACTGTAGGCAGGCATTTGGTTAGGCTTCCCTGACTGATGTCTGACCGTTTGAGGGATTGGTGGGACTTTTAGAGGTTGAGAGTGCTCAGTGGCAGCATCTTTCTCTACCATAAGACTGGGAAGGGGATTCTATCTCTCTAACATATGCATGAGTCGATTCATATTGTCATTCAGAGTATCGATAAGATTCTCTAGAGAGATAAGCCGAACTGCCCGGTTGTGAGATCTTAGCACAGGTGTCGCAGGGGCGGAATCAGCTTGTTGTTGAGAATATTGTTCACCTTCATCTGCGGATGACTGCGCTAGAGTAGGCATGGTTCCTGGAATGGCGGTCAGTGCCTTCCTCCTTCCTATTGTCATCGTAGATCTTTGTAGAACTTAGATGGGATGTAGACGGCTTTAACCTCGCTTCCCATAGATGGCGCTGTTGAGTGTGAAATATTACATATTTATCCTTATTTATACCTTATTTTTATAAACATGATAGTGCTTAATCGATTTAATTATGCATGTTTTCATGTGCAAGGTGATTTCGAGAGCTTTAGGTGAAATTGATGCCAAAAGAAAGATTTATACTTAAAAGATTACTAAATGAAGATTTGGAGATTTAAAAGTCATTAATGAGGAATTTACATGCCAATGATCTAAGAAAACTAAGTGAGGAATGAAGAGAATCAAATATTTGAAGTGAAGAAAAGGAATCCTGTAATTGTCTTGAAAACAAACATATTCCTGAAATTGTCCTGAAAAGCATATTCTGAAACTTGGAGTCTATTTTAGTTGTGTAGAGTAAAGTATATTTTGGAAAACTACGCAGAGTGAAGTTTAATTTAGCAAACTGCAGAGAGTGCGTAAGTTTGATGCGGTTTCTAGATTTTTCTAACTAGGTGCGAAAGTTGGAGTTCTACAACTATAAATAGGACTCCCTTGGATGCTCTAAAGCATCTTCTAGGGTTTAGAAAGGTCTTAAGGAGCATAAAAAAAGCGTGGAGCAGCTGCCAAAGAGTTTTTCTTCTTCCCTAGTTTATTTTTCATGCTTTGTTTAAGACATTTGGTTTCAATCATGTCTATGGTTGGTTAAACCTCTTAACTAGGGCTAAGAGGTGAAGCTTGTAGTGTGTTGAGATATTTATTTTACTTTGATTCTTGTTCTTATTGAACTTTATATTAATTTCTAGTTTGATATTAATGCAATATTTTCAGTTTTCTATGATTTATTGTAACTCAAATTACAATAGATGCTATGATAGTTTTAAATATCTTCTTTTCCTGTTTTGAGATAGTGAGATTGGTAAATTCCATTGTTCACCATCATCTCCTGGGCATGGTAGGGTGATGGAATCCCTTCTAATATTTACAATTTTCCTCCATTGAGAATTAGGTCAATGAAAAGTTCAGATTTGATTTAAATTGCTTTATCTTCCAATTAGATAGTATATGACTCTAATTCCAATTGTGTTTATTGAATCAAGCAAGGTAGCATCTTAATAGCTACTTGTGGATCCTTGACACCCTAGTTCCCACCTTTAATTGATAGTTTAAACATTATTCACAATTACTTTCTTTTATTCTAGAATTTAGATTTAGATCTTCTAGTTCTAGGTTTAGTTCTTTTCAGAATATGTACAAGTTTAGTCCCCATGGATTCGATCTTATTCTCACGAGTTATTACTACATCACAACCCTACACTTGTGGTTGTGAACAGGCGCCAAACTATTATGCAGTTTTTCTGGTGCTCCCTTCGCTGGACCTTCGAGAGCCTGCAATAACAGAAGAAAAAGGGACAAAGGAGATCCTGGTTGTAGCAGGGGGACCCTCTGATGCATAAGTTAGGAAGCAAGCTAGTTTTAGTAGAATTAGGGTAGTGTAAGGGTTGCGTAAGAGTGTGAATTGCATACCTTTTCCTATAGATGAAGGCCCTATTTATAGGCCTGGAGTCAGTTACGTAAAGAGAAACATTTCCTGAATTAGAGGCATGTGCTCAGCAAACGTTTTTCCACGAGATCAGCAGAGGCGCACGTTTAGTGGACATTTCTTAACCATTTTACGAGACCTTCTGTGGAGATAAGATCAAGTGGTTGAGGTCAAGGTTGAGAGATGTGGTAGGAGACTGAAGCCGAACATCCGAGTTGCCCTCTATAAGATTGAAGTCGAACATTTGATCTGCCCTCTATGGCCTTCCTAAGGGAGACCACACCAAGCTATGCTTTCTGACGGCTTACGGTTTGGTCTCACTTTAACCTTCTTGCACGTGAGGGTCATAGTCGAGTGTCAAGACCGAGCTAGTTCACGGCTTAGGGGTTCTTCCCAATAGATGGTTTGAGCTGAAGTTTGAAAATGGATGGGACTGTGGAAGGAGCTCGGTGTTTGATAGAATCAGAGATATTTCATCTTCTGATGATTGAGGTTAATGTACACCAAGGTTTTCCAACATTGGATTTCCATTTTCTGGCCGTTGAGGAGCTCCTTGCTTGTGATTGGCATTGGTTGACCATGCAGCGTGCACAGATATTCGAGCTAACCTCACAACTTTGACCAGTTCATTTTCACCCATAACATGTTCCATAGCATAACCAGTAGCTTAATCCTATAGCAGTAATCCATTAATTGTAATCCTTAGTGGTAATCCAAGTCTACTCTCATACGCTGAACGAATCTCCATTTTAATACAAACAGTTCTTCTTTCAGAAAGGGGGTTTACAGTTACTCCCTGCAGTTGACCGTAAGTGTTTCCTTTTTCCTTTCTTTTGAATATGAAAGTCCTTTCGTACGGAAGGCAAGGTGCAACCCATTTTTGGAAGACAGACACTACCCTCCGATAATTACCCGATCATCTTAAATAACTTACGAGTGGATGAGTAGGTGACCACTCTTCTCAGATCTCGGTCATATATGGGCAAGTCTAATGTATCTTCCTACCTTGGATTTGGGGTTAAAGTTGTTTGGTTGGAATTGAGCCACATAGTCAGTTCTGGCATGCCCACACATATAACACGTAACCAAATTTTGAAACTGAGAGGCAATAATTTTTGGCACACCCAGTGGGACACCTGATTTGGTAAACATACTGGTGTGACCTAATTTTAAGTGATTAATCCAACATCATAAATATGCATCAAAGGGTTACCTGAAACTCTTTTAAGGCTAATGAGTAGGCAACATTTTATGTATTGCCTCCACCTAAGGAAATGCAGGTGCATCCAGCACCTAAACTCCTAGGTTCGCCATTAAATCCATTGCCCAATCCTCCAAACCAAGATGGGGCATCCTCTTCTCGGAGTGATCCTCTTAAGTTAATATCAGTTGGGTTGCACGATATGCTAATGGGAATCCAATATATTGCAGAGTGTGGGAGGGATCAAGCAGAGTAATTGCAAGCTTAGGCAGAGCAATCACGAATTTAGGAAGACACCTTCAACAGGAGGATGGCTAGTCAGACCAAAAACTTGAACCAAATGGTGGATTTTTATTTATTTATTTTTTGGGGTTAGCTTGTTAGTACACACACTCCATATTGATCAAACCTGAATATTGCATATATATCCTCTCAATTACATTATTTTTCATGCATTTAAGTGCTAAGTTGACTTACTAATATATATTTTATACATGCAAGGTAATTTAGAAGTTAAAGATGAAATTATATTTAAGAAGGAAGAATTAAATCTCAAAGAATGATCAAATGAGAATTAGATGTTTGGAGGACAATATTGAAGAATTCAAGTGCCAAAGATCTAAGAAAAACAACTACCAAGGATGGAGAAAAACTTAGAAAATCATGCAGCCTAGTAACAGAAATAATAGACAGTTAGATCCCACTTGAGGTTAGTTCGGTCTGACCAAAAGTGCCAAAAACAGTCTAGTAAGAAACAATAATTTTCAGACTTAATTCAATTCGATAATTAGGTGTGACCAAAGGAACATCCAATTCGACTTATAGGAGACATAGACTTCAAACAGACTTTGATGAATTTTGGCTATAGCTGAAGGCACCTTTGGCTAGACTTGGTTCAACTTTGGTGCAACCAAATGTGTGCTCGGTATGACGAAAGTGTAATAAAAGTGCAGGATTTTGAAGTTGGTTCAAAGTCGGCGCGGACTTTTATTATTTAAGGGGGTGTTTAGGCCAGTTTAGGTAGAGTTGTACACAAGTCGAGTTAGATCGGTCAACTCACTTGACACGACTCAGAAAAGACTGATTTACCTCCGCTCAAAATTAAATTCGAACTCAGATAAGGTAGTCTTTGGAGTTTGAAAAAAAATTTAAGCTCAGTTCGAGCTTGCCCGAGCTCGACTCAAATCAAATCGACTAGGATTAAATCGGTTTGGCGGCTCGATTATTTTTATCTCGATGTTGCACGCCAAGTGTTTGATGAAATGACTCAACGAAGTGTTGTTTATGAGGCATACATTCTCCACAGAATCGACCAGTGGCAAGGAAGGAATATATATGAAACAAATCACTATACAAAATTTATAGTATAGAACTGCCCTCATGTCTTCTTTTTTATGCTGTTTGTTGAGCTTTTGATGAAATACCTATGAGGTATTGTTATTATTTTACATTTTGTGAGAGATTGAAGATGCATTATATGTGTTTGAGAAAATGCCTCATAGGCTCGAACTCTGCTGAACTGGCCTAAGTTGCTGACCGAACCGAGCTGAGCTAACTAGACAAGCTTGAGAATCGAGCCGAGCCAAGTTCGAGCTGGGCTTAGCTAATGGCCAAGTCGAACCGAGCTGTGTCAAGCTCGACTCGATTCGACTTGTGTACAACTCTAATTTTAGGTATGTATTAATGCTTAGGAGAGAGACCAAGTAGTGGCAGTGAAATTGTGGTTTAGAATGTTGTAGTAGAAGTATGGAATAGTCCAAGAGTCCCAGAGGGGGGTGAATAGGGCATTTTACTGATTATGCCTATCTAAAACTTCTAATTGCCTAACTTAAAAAATCCTTCAGTTTAAAGCAAGTAAGACAATATAACTCTAAAGGCTTCTAAGCCAATAGAGGTTCCAATCACTTAAGCTACTTAAGATATGCAAATTAAGCAACTAGCCTATAACGTATTGAATATGTGTGTGTGGAATATGTTACCTATCAATCTTAGGCCTTCATCTTAATCATGCATATATAATTAACTATTCAAATCATACACATAATTTAAATAGATGCGCAAATGACAATTCCAAATACAAACATGTATAGTGGTTCGGCTACTTGCCTGCTCCACTCGTTCACCATTAACCTTTACAGCCCTATATAAAAGACTCTCTAATTTATGCTCTAAACATGAGCAAAGGTCCTATACTAAGAACCTATGTTTAGGGCCCACAGCCAAGGTCCCACACAAGGTACCTACGTTTAGGCCCACCGGCCAAGGTCCAACATAAGGCGCCTACGTTTAAGCCCATCACCCAAAGTCCCACACAAGGCACCTATGTTTAGACCCACTAGCCAAGGTCCCACACTTGGAACTTACATTTAGGCCCACTAGCCAAGGTCACACATTAGGAACCTAATCGAGTTTGAGGATAGCAAACTCTTAACCTCAATCCTTTGTAAGGAAGGAGGCTAACTTGCGGACTCTTAACAATGACACTTGTCAGATTGAGTCCCTTTGCAGCTTGTCTTGGGTTGCTTGATCTTCTCCCTTCCTTGCTTGAATCAGCTCCCCGATGCTCCCCCGATCGTGATGCTGTGATTTTTCTATTGTATCAGCTTCATGTTCAAGAACCTTGCATATAATGTTCCTATGAAGGTAATCAAGGTAATGGGAGTGAGTTGAATCTCCTATTAAAGGTTATGAATGGATTTCCTAAGGGATTCAACCAATGGATGCTCTAGAGTATCACGGAGACTATGAATTTACCAATAGGTTTGGTCTATGTACTCTAGGGAAGGCTCAAGATCATGTTCTTCATTAATAGGAGCTTTGAATACTCATTGAAGTGAGGAATCACAATGAAGAAAGCATGAATCTCGTGTGGATAGAGTCTAGGATGAGTGGGATAAGCTTGGGATACACTAAAGACTCTAAAATACCTAAATCCACCCCTTTCATAAAGTTCTGGGTCCTATATTTATAAAGAAAAAGTCTCAATAGATATAAAACGGCTATTTTTCGGTTCCACCGAGTGAACCTTCGATAGTATCAAATTAGATCCTAAAGCTACTAGATGAATTTTGTTACTTTCGGTGGCACCGAACTTTGTTCTTTAATAGCAGTCGGTGGGACTGAATATCCAGTTAGTGGTACCGAATTAGCTTTGAAATGTTGCTGGACTATTTTGGGCACTTTTGATAGTACTGAGTGTGTCTTCAGTGGTACCAAATGGCACTTCGGTGGTACCGAAGGTGCTTTTCGGTGGCACCTTCACCAACTAAATTGGAACAGATTTTCCTGTTTAAACTTTTGTCTAGCACTCCATTCAACAACTTTGAACCTACTAAAGCTACCGTTAGAGTGATGGAAATATAGACTTAAAATGGCTTAAATAGATGATCTAAGTGGGTTTTCCTATTTTGGTTAGGATCATCTATATGTAAGATCAAGATCATAGAAGCTTCTCTTTTCTTTGAACTTTGTATCTTGTGCCTCTGCTCTAGTTACATCATCGGTCTTCATTTTGCTAAGGACCCATCCAACTACTTGACACAACTAGTCACGTGATTGACAAACATGTGTGCATGGTGAGTGCACTAATAATCTCACCCTTTGTCAATTACATGACAAAAGCAACCTAACCTAAGACATTGTCATGGTCCATACCAATGACATACCAAAACAATGAAAGATTACACATCAAAATTACATATGAATATACCAATTTACAACTTAAGATAATTTGAACATATAACACAATAATGTTGCTCCCACGTAGTTTCTGCCATGATTAACATGTAACAAGAAGGAACAAACTTTGCAGAACAAAGAATCATTGTTTTGGTAGGTAGGTTTCTTCTCCCCCTTTTTGTCAGTCATTGGCAAATGATGTACCAAGAAGCATGCCAAGAACAAATAGATGATAAAATTCAGTGTAGGGAAGAGAAGACATTCAATGCACCATAATGTTTAGAATAGAATAGCAAGAAATATAAAAACATTATGTGACAAGCTCATTTCAATATATATATATATATATATATATATATATATATATATATATATATATATATATATATAACCAGGAAGCAGATTAAATGATATGAGTAGAAAAGATATCATCATGATTTCATCAAAAATACTACCCCAAGCTTGGGTAGAATAATCCATCATCGAAAAACAAAAACAAACCCCTAAGGGCATTCAAAAATCTCAAATATAAGTAAGACAGAGCCTAAGTAAGAAACAAAATCTCAGGCTGTAGGGGTCAGTTTGAACTAACAACTATCAACACTCTATCAACACAATAGGTTATCATAACACATTCACAAAATCAGTAGATTAAGAAGGGCTTGGCTCCCTAGCCTCCACATAATTATCATGATGACAGGACAGATGAGCTGCAATGCGTTGCATAGTCCTCTGAATAGAATGAACTATCCTTTTCAATCTGGACTAACGTTCGATGATCTCCTTTTGTTCCCCTCTAAGAGTAGTGGGAGTTTCTTCTAAGGAGGCAGAAGGAGAAGGATGGGTAGCTGCAACATCTTTGGTAGGCGCAGGAACCTCTTCTGGAGGTGCATCATCCTCAGATTGAGGTCTTGTTCCATGTCTAGCTAAAAGTTGCATTCTTGTAATGTTGAGAGCTGTGACTCTGGGGGCGGTGAGAACTTTGCCCTTGTTTCTCTTTATCTCGAACTGGTTAGCCAACCGGCATAGCAATCGTCCAAATGGTATTCCACCGATATTTGATTCAAAGGTCGACACAATTTGATGGAATATCATTGTGGGAAGACATATTGGTTCCCCCGTTCCTAGTTTATATAGAGTTTTGACCATGAACGGGGTAAGTTCTATATAATTACTCGACCGAGGATATACATTGGACATGAATATAAGATGCAAAATGCGGTAATCATTGGACATTGTAGTAGTGCGGAGAGCAGTGCCTTTGTTCCACTCAATATTTTAACTATCACAAAGAAATTCAGTCCAAACAATGCGTTTTTCACTAGTGGTCATTTCAAGCTTAGATGGTTGTTCCATTCGACAGGAATTTTAATCAAGGAAGCTATTCTGGCAGGGGTAATATGAAAAGTTCTCTCACGATAGTTGACCGTAATGGCAAGGGAGTCATGGTCTTCTGGCTGGGTTCAATGAGACAAAAGGGTTTTGACCGAGTTTACATCCACTTCCCCTCCAAGAGGCAAAATGGGATCCCAACCATAGTTGTGAAGGATATCATAGACTTTATAGTCTGTGAGACATGTAGTATCGACATTCTGTTCACAGATGATTTTCCTGAAGGCAAATCGGGTTGTGATGGGACTCAGAGGAGGAGAGGGATCTTCTTGGGAACTGGAAGGTCGAGTATTTTGACAAATATTGCGACCTCGTTTTAGGGCACATTGTTTAGACTTGGTGCCGGAAGATTCCCCCTTATCATGTTTCTTTTTAGTGCATCCCTCCCTTAGAGGAGTATATTCTTGATCTTCCATAAAAATGTGGTAGAGATGACAAGGGAGGAGCAAAAGGACTTATTACGGAATGCATAGATGGAGAAAAATACTTGAGGAATGCCTTGGAAATGGTTGAGTTCGGTAGGGAAACCTCCAACCGAAGGTTGAGGGAAACCGATAAAAAGTTAGGTAAAAAAGGGGCTGTTTAGAGAATCGACTTATATAGGCACACCTGCGTGATTTCGGTACCACCGATAGTTACTTTAGTTCTGCCGAAGGTACTTAAAAAATATATTTGCTAGTATTTTTAGAATGATGTATAAGTATATATCTTTCATACGTATTTTGTACATCCAAAACACACTAACATGGTTAACATATATGTCCAAAAATATGAATAAAACTCAAGGATCAAAATTGAATATACATATATGTTCAAAAAGATTAATAATATTGAGGCTAAGATTCCTCAATTATGACATTTAAAAGCAGTGGACCCCAAGGTAATGTTAAATCACACAAACTCCAACATATTTTTAGAGATTCCTAAGTCTATTGGCATCCAATAGTTTTGTTAATATATCGGCCAATTGTTGCTTGGTAGGCACACATTCTAACATGATAGTTTTTTCCTCGCCAAGTTCACATATAAAGTGATGTCGGATATCAATGTACTTTGTTCGAGAATGTTGAACTGGATTTTTTGAGATATTGATGACACTTGTATTGTCACAAAACAGTGTCATTATAGATTGCTTAATGCCATAATCCATCAATATTTGCCTCATCCACAGAAGCTATGCACAATAACTATTGGCTGCAATGTATTCGGCTTTAAAAGTAGACAATGAGATTGATTTTTTGCTTTTTGTTGATGCTCCCAGCCTAATCGGCATCTTAGTACCTAGCAATGATGGTAGATGTGTCAAATGGGGACCATAAGCCAAAGTTAGTAGTCTCAGCCTCAAATCATATAATTCTTTTTACCACAGATATATGTGATTCTTTAGGATCGGCCTAAAATCTAGCGCATGCACCAACGCTAAAAGAAATGTCAGGCCGACTTGCAGTTAGGTAGAGTAAGCTGCCTATATATTGTGATACAAGTGGTGATCCACACTCTTCCCATTGACATCTTTAGAAAGTTTGAGAGTGGTGCTCATGGGAGTATTTTAAGGGCAGCTAGAATCAAGTCCAATTCTCTTTATCAAATCTCTTACATATTTAGACTGACACACAAATATACCATTTGCTAATTATTTCATTTGCAATCCCAAAAAGAAATTCAGCTCACCTACCATGCTCATCTCGAATTCAGACTTCATTAATTCATTGAATTCATGAGCAGCATCTTCATAGGTGGATCCAAAGATTATGTCATCCACATAAATTTGGGCAATGAGCAAGATATTCCCAATCTTTTGCGTAAATAGTGTTTTATCAATACATCCCCTACAAAAATGGTGATCTAGTAAAAATTGCGTCAAACGCTCATACCATGCTCAGGGTGCTTGATTTAGTCCATAAAGTGCTTTGATCAATTTGTATACGTGTTGAGGATACTTAGGATCCAGAAATCCTTTTGGTTGTTCAACGTATACTTCTTCCTCAAGTATACCATTGAGGAAGGCACTTTTGATATCCATTTGGAATAATTTAAATTTTAACGCACATGCCACAGACATGAGAATTCTTATAGAATCAAGGCGAGCTACGGGGGCTAATGTCTCATCAAAATCAATGCCCTCAATTTGTGAGTAGCCTTGTGTCATGAGTCTTGCTTTATTTCTTTTTTACATTCCTAAATTCATCGGACTTGTTTTTTATGATCTACTTTGTTCCGATGATGTTAGTATCAAGTGGCCTAGGAACTAGCTGCCACACTTCATTCCTTTCAAATTGTTGGAGCTCATATTGCATAGCTGCAATCCAAAATTCATCTTGGTGAGCTTCTATAACATTTTTGGGCTTAATTTTAGAAGTGAAGCACAAATGACTAAAAATACCTTCAAGCTGTCGTCGAGTTTTCACACCATCATTGGGATCTCTAATGATTTGATTGATGAGATGATCCTTAATGAGTGGCAAGTTGTTCGACGATTGAGGTTCATGAGGTGAAGTGACTTTGTTATGTGGTTTACCTATTGTGAGAGTGTCTATTTCATCCTCTATATCAATTTCAGGACTATTCTAATCATGTGGTTGGTCATCAACAACCACAATGATAGATTCTTGAATAGTTAATGTCCTTAAATTGTACATTCTATAAGCACAATAGTTTTTAAAATATACTAGAAAAATCCTTTCATTGCTTTTATATTTAAATTTGCTTAGATGTTCCATCTTTAAGAATATAACATTTACTACCAAAGATGGAAAAATATTTTACACTAGGATATTTTCCACTCCATAGTTCATATGGAGTCTTATTCAATCCTGCTCTAAGACATACCCTATTAATTATATAGCAGGCGGTATTGACAGCTTCAACCCAGAAACTTTTAGCCATGTTTTTACTATTGAGTATAACTGAGCCCATTTCCTACAATACCCGGTTCTTTCTTTCAACCACTCTATTCTGATGAGGTGTCTTTGGAGCTGATAATTCATGTCGAATTCCATTTTAATCACAATAACATTCGAATCGATCATTCTTAAACTCCCCACCATGATCACTCTTAATATGACTTATACAATACCCTTTTTCATTTTGAATTCATTTTGCTATCTTCTAAAATTCTTCAAATGCATTGGATTTTTTCTGAAGAAGGTGACCTAAGTAAATCTGGAGTAATCATCCACTATCACCAGAAAATATCTTTTCTTCCCATGACTCTCAACTTTGGTAGGTCCCACTAAATCCATGTGCAATAGGTCAAGTGGTTTGGAAGTTGCTACGGTGGTTGTCTTTTTATGTCCAACCTTTATCTGTTTGCCTTTAAGATAGTCACCACACACAACTTTCTCCTTCTTCCTGATCTTAGGGAGACCTCTTACCAATTTTTTTGAGCTTAGTTTAGCCAAATTCCGGTAGTGGACATGTCCAAGTCTTTGGTGCCACAACTTAAACTCATTGTTTAGGGCCATGTGGCATTTCATGGATGGGACACTTTCTCCACTGCTTTGAATTACATAGCAGTTATCACTTGTGAGAAGACCTTTCATAATAAGTTTACCTATCTGAGATCTTGCACATATCTTTTGAGAATGTGACTGAGTGTTCTTTGTCACAGATTTAGGAAATGCTTAGGAGATGATGTTTTAATCCCTCTACACAAAGAACATCCTCAATTTTGGGCAAGCCAGGCCCAACTATTATCCCTTTTTCAACATCTTGGTAGAGCTCCCATCACCAAATCTGACTAACCCACCATCAAATTCTGAATAGTCACAGAAGTGGGTCCGATCCCCTGTCATATGTCTGGAGCACTTGCTATCAAGATACCATTTAGAACTATTGTCTGCCTTTATTACCGTATGAATTACAAGGCAATTGTTCTTGTTTTTTATAACCCATTTGGTGACATTCCTTTTTGGAGATGTGGCTTTGTTCTCATCTTGGGGTTTTTTAGATTTTTTGGGTAACTCAACCAGATTTCCTTATTTCATCAATTCTTTGGTTTTCCAATTTAGTTAAGCTACTTGATTTATCAGATCCTTCATCCTCTCAATCATCTTGCATGGAGTAGGGTGTTTTCTTCCTTCATTTGGTGTATGCTTTAATGGACTCTTTGTTCTCTATATTATTTTTTCGGTTGGTTTGAATTTTCCTACATAGTTTAACCCAAAATTGTTGTGAGACCTATTGGATGCAAGACATTCAAATTTATAGTGTCCCAAGTCTCTACAAGAATGAAAGATTGGAGTGTTTTTTGTATTGCTTCTAGATGTAGCAGTTTTCTTAATTACAGGTGATGTAGGAACGAGTCTTGATTTCCCAATTTCATAGCCCAAACCACTTTTGTCCTTATGGCTTCTTCACATTCAAAAAAGTTTTTCTAGTTTTTCACTGCTTTGTGAAATTTTGTAACTAACTTCACCAGACTGTTTTGACTTTTCTAAATCAAATCTCAGTTTGTGGTTTTCATTTTTGAGTTCTTCATTTTTTGATTTTAAAAGTTCAATCTGTTTATTTAGTTTCTGATTTTCAGACTTAAGGGAAGTTGAGGTTCTTTCAAGCTTGTCATTTTCAATATGATATTGTTGAAGATCATTTATCATTTGCGTATTTATTCATGATGCTTCATCTAGATCTTTTTGCAATTGTTTATTTTTATTTTCTAAAATGTCAAGTTTTCTAAGAATATTGATGCTATGTATGTAGAGTTGATCATAGGCATCGTGTATACTCTCTTTTTCTTCTTTTTTTCCTCATTGATTTGATGTTCATTTAACTCTTCATTATCCATACTTACTACTATTTACAAGATCTCCCTCTAGGTTGTTAAACCCTTCAAGAGGAACCTCGCTTCAATACCGATTGAAATTGTGGTTTAGACCGCTGTAGTAGAAGTATGGAATAGTCCAAGAGTCCTAGAGGGGGGTGAATAGGACTTTTCACCAATTATGCCTATTTAAAACTTCTAATTGCCTAACTTAAACAATCCTTCAGTTTAAAGTAAGGCAATATAACTCTAAAGGCTTCCAAGCTAATAGAGGTTCCAATGACATAGGCTACTTAAGATATGCAAATTAAGTAATTAGCCTATAGCATAGTGAACATGTGTGTGTGGAATGTGTTACCTATCAATCTTAGGCCTTCATCTTAATCATGGATATATAATTAAGCATTCAAATCATACACATAATTTAAACAAATACACAAATGAAAATTCTAAACACAAGCATGTATAGTGGTTCGGCTACATACCTACTCTACTCCTGGCAGACGCACTCTCTCCTAGAGTGTACCGGATTTCACTATGAATGGTTTTAAATCAGGCTTGCAATTAACTTTTATAGCCCTACACAAAGGGCTCTCCAATTTATGCTCTACACACGATCAAAGGTCCTACACTAAGAACCTACATTTAGGCCCACCGGCCAAGGTCCCACACAAGGCGCCTATGTTTAAGCCCACAGACCAAGGTCCCATACTTAGAACTTATGTTTAGGCCTATTGGCTAAGGTCCTACATTAGGAACTTAATCGAGTTTGAGGATAGTAAACTCTTAGCCTCAACCTTCACAAGGAAGGAGGCTAACTCGTGGACTCTTAACAATGACACTTACTTATTGGATTGAGTCCCTTTGTAGCTTGTCTTGGGTTACTTGATCTTCATTTTTTCGTACTTGAATCATCTCCTCGATGCTCCCCTAATCGCGATGTTGTGATTTTCCTACTATATCATCTTCATGATCAAGAAAATTGCATATAAAGTTCCTATAAAGGTAGCCAAGGTAATGAGAGTGGGTTGAATCTCCTATCAAAGGTTATGAATGGATTTCCTAAGGGATTCAACCAATGGATGCTCTAGAGTATCATGGAGACTATGAATTTACCAATAGGTTTGGTCTTTGTACTATAGAGAAGGCTCGAGATCATGTTCTTCATCAATAAGAGCTTTGAATGCTCATTGAAGTGAGGAATTACAATGAAGAAGGCATGAATCTCATGTGGATAGAGTCTAGGATGAGTGGGATAAGCTTGGGATACATTATAGACTCTAAAATGCCTAAATCTACCCCTTTTATAAATTTCTGGGTCATGTATTTATAAAGAAAAAGTCCCCACGGATATAAAACAACTAGTTTTCGGCTCCACCGAGTGAACCTTCAGTGGTATTGAAATATCACTCGGTGGTACCAAATTAGATCCTGAAGCTGCTGGATGAATTTGTTACTTTTGGTGGCACCAAACTTTGTTCTTCGGTAGCAGTCGGTGGGATCGAATATCTAGTTGGTGGTACCAAATTAGTTTTGAAATGTTGTTGGACTGTTTTGGGCACTTTCGATATTACCGAGTGTGTCTTCGGTGGTACCGAAGGTGCTATTCGGTGGCACCTTCACCAACCGAATTGGAACTGATTTTACTGTTTGAATTTTGTTTAGCACTCCATTCAGCAACTTTGAACCTACTAAAGCCAACATTAGAGTGATAGAAAATATAGACTTAAAATGGCTTGAATAGATGATCCAAGTGGATTTTCCTATTTGAGTTAGGATCATTTATATGTAAGATCAAGATCGTAATAGCTTCTCTTTTCTTTGAACTTTGTAGCTTGTGCTTCTGCTCTAGTTACATCGTCAGCCTTCATTTGCCAAGGACCCATCCGACTACTTGACACAACTAGTCACATGATTGACAAACATGTGTGCATGGTGAGTGCACTAATAGGCAGAGCTTTTATAGAATCATCCTTCTTCCTCAATCCTTCAGTTTTAGTTTATTTTTCAACTTTTTCTATTATTTTTGTATAAGAGGTTAGTCATGTTTCGTTAATCTCTTGTCCAAGGCTAAGGGATGGACCCTTTGATGGATATTTAGTATTTAATTTATTTTAAATGAAACTTTTATATTATTTATGTTGAATTGTGATTATTTATGATTGAATTCCTAGATTGGAGAAGGAATCAATTTGTAAACTTGATTGATATGTTGTCACATCCAAGTACATTAGATGTTGTCGACTACCTGCGATTTGATTACCTAAATCTTCACGAGAGATCAAGCTTATCATAATTCTAATCTATGTAGGATGTTTATGTAACTGCTATGGTTTCTAGCTCCTATAATTGTCAAATTTTGTAGTGCCAAAACATCTTGGAATCTGTGTCTTTTGTAGCGCATCAATATATTCAAGACAGTGCAAGGACAATGGTCTTTTCTTCAAGATCTTCAAATGCAAGATTACTTGTTCATGTTCAAGTACAACATCAAGTGTGAATTCAAGCTTTCAAGCTTCAAAAGTTCAAGTTTTTCAAGGCTTCGTACAAGTTAAGAAAAAGTTTCTATACTTTGATTATCAAGCTCAAGCTTCAATATGTCACAAATTCAAGCTTCAAAAGTCTCAAATTCAAGCTTCAGAAGTCTCGAGTTCAGGCTTCTACGAATGACAAGATCTCAAGCATCATGAACTTCAAATAACATCTATCAACTGAAGGAAAAGAAGTTTCAATGTTCAGACATCATGTATAAGGTATGAATGACCCTAGATTGACCATAGGGTAGGTCATTTTGTATACATAATTTAAATTGAGTCACTTTATAAGTGCATTGGCTGTTTCTTGACTTGTCTTGGACTATGTTCGACTAGTCTTAGCGCTGGCTCGACCAATTCAAGAATTCCTCGACCAGTCCTAAGTTTGTTACTGATTTTTGAAAATTTTTGTTAAAGCCTCGACTTGTCCTGGAGACTGCTCAACCGGTCGTGTGAACAGTGCTTGACCTGTGCTTGACCAGTCCTGAAGCCTCGACTCAAAGTCTAGCAACTAAATATGGTTCCACATGACCAATCGAGGACAGGACTCAACTGGTCATGGAGGCCACTCGACCAGTCGAGCAGAGCCTACAACTAGTCGTGGAACGACTTTATCCTATCGCGCTCAAAATTTTAAAAATTTGTTGGTCCTATGACCAGTCATGCTAACCTTTGGACCAATCGAGAGTGCGATTTTTGCAACTATAAATAGAGCACGAATTTCAGAGTTTTACATCCAATTCAAGTTAAATCAATATGCCACTCTGAAAGATAAGTTAGTGAAATTCTTAAGCTATTTAGTGCTCATTTCATATTCTCTTTAATTACTTTTCTTTGTATTTGATTTTGTATTATGCATTCCAATTATATTTGAAAGCGGGATTGAAGTATTCCCATTTCTTGGAATCAAAATTAAATCAAGCTAGCCCAAGGTGCTTTAAATCTAAAATCTATCTAGACCTTAGAACCATTTCATAAGAGAGTGTGGACATTGAACTTCTACGTTGAACTTCTACTCCGATTTGGTTCTTCCGAGCGACATCTAAAGGAGAATATCCAGGTATTTTACATTATTGTAAATTTCTATCTTTTGGTTTCATTGAAATTGTGCCTGAAAAATCTTTCTATTTTGGTTTGTCTGAGATGATCTGGAAAATTCAGAGTGTGGGATTTTTTAAATTGTGTAAGCCCACTTGAAAGACACAATTGTGAGGGTTTTAGGTGAACCTTGAAAAACCTATTTTCATAGTGAATGCTAATATCCATTGTGTGAGGATATTAAGAGTGGAGTAGTTGTGTGGCTGTTTTTCTAAACAGTTGGTGTACACACAAGCGAACCACTATCATTTCTAGTCGTATGGATTGATTGTTTATTTCTTTTTGTGGATGTTTGTAATTTTCCTTTTGCATTTGTGGAGAATGTTGTAATTTCTTTTATGTAAGTGTGAGAATTTTATAATAGCTAGGATTTCTTTCCTTACTATTTATTTCTTTATTCCTCTGTATCAGTTTAAGTTTTTGATACACAGACCTTTCTAGGAATCAGGTTGTTCTACCATAAACCTTTGGTTTTTGATGTAAGGTTGTCCTTAGAACAACATCTGTATCAATCTCTCAATACTCGTACATTTGAGGTTGTATTTAATTTCAACATTGTGAGATTGTTTATTGCTATCAGTATTTATATTTGTTTAAATTCCGCTGTTAATTTTTAATTTGGCATAGTCCTATTCATCCCCCCTCTAGGACTTAATAGCTCGGCCTTTTCAATTTACAACTGATATTATCGTGTTATTATCCAATTAAAATGGATTAGAAACCTCCTCTAGTTGAGTTATCCACTCGAGAAGATGAATTAAGTTCAAGTTCCATTGATTGGGGATTCCTTTTTATTTAGTCATTTTGATAAATTGTTTTAAACCCTTTCTTCACTGGATTAAAAACCGAGATAGCTTGATTAGTTCTAAGTGTGTTCTCACCAATTTCCCTGTGGATCGACCTCGGTCTCACCGAGTTATTAGTACATTGTAGCCTTGCACTTGGGGTTGTTAAACCTTAGGTTCATTCAAGTTTTTACCACCATTGTCGGGGACAATTATGCTGAGAATACTTAGGTTTAGATTAGTTTTTGTTTCTAATTTTAACATAGGGTCTAATTTTTAGAGTTTTGGTTTGAGAAATTCTATTTAGGCTTTCCACTGATGTTTTATTATCTAACCCTAGTTCTTCTAAATCAGTAACCTCATTCCCCACTTTTCTATTAGTTTTTTAGATCTCTCAATTTCTTTATAGTTGATTTAATTACCTTAGAATTATTATAGGATATAAATTTTAAGTTTAAAACCTAGTTTTCTATGCATAGTTCATGCCCAAGTGGGTAAGGTACCATACACAATGACTTCTAAGTGAATGAGTTTTAGCCGATAGGCTTTCCATCCACCATCAAGTTAGAAAATACATGAGTACACCTTAAACATCTCAAACCATTGTTGTGAATGCTCTAAACATGCCTAAACATGAGCCACATTTTAATGAGAATGTTAATGCTGAACCTGACATGCCACCGACTAGAATGGTGGGTGATAAAAATGAGGCACACTACATTCTCTCGGTTAAAACGTTAAGAGACTACTTACAACTGGTAAGAACAACTACACCATCTTGCATAAATTTTTAAATTAATGTATTATATATTTATGATAAATATGCTTATCATAAGATATATTTATAACAAGTACAAATACTAAATTGAGCCACCTATCCTATGACAATTTTAATTTACCCTCTATTTTTATGCCTTTAGTGGGCTCAGTATTTTTGGCAATTGCAATGGCTTCTTTATCTCTAAGTAATTTGGATTTCAAACCGGGAATGATCCAACTCCTTCCTAAATTCCATCAACTTGATTCAGAAAATCTATATCTACATCTCAAGGAATTTAATGAGATTGTAGCAACTTGGCATTATAATAGCATCTCTCAAGATGTCATTAAACTCGAGTTGTTACCCTTATCTCTAAAGGAGAGAGCCAAGTTATAACTCCATTCTTTAAGACCACGCTTAATAGGCATATTAGCTGAGATGACCCCGAGAGTTCCTTAAAAAAATTTTCCTAGTTCATAAAACCAACACCTTAAGGCATATCATCATAAATTTCTTCCAAAATAAAGACGAGACATTCTTCCAATGTTAGGAGAGATTTAAGGAACTTCTACTTGCATGTCCACACTATGGTTATGAAATTTGGCAGGTAATTAGTTTATTTTATTATGGAATGAACTTGAATACGCCCCAAATTGTTGAGATGATATGTAATTGAGATTTCATGACTAAAGATCTAGAAGATGCATGTGATTACTTTGATAAGTTGGATGAAAACACACAATCATGGGGGCATCACCAAAAAATTGAGTAATTTCAAGCCTATTCCTAATGAGAAATGGAGATTATACGTCCTCAAGGAGGAGGATAATGTGAATGTTAAGATTGAAGGTCTTACTCGAAAGGTTGAGGCCATAGAACTAAGGAAGGTGGAAGTGATTTAGAGTGATTGTGGCCTTTGTGAGAGTGATGCACAACATATAAATGATTGTTCTACAATCCCATCTTTTCAAGACCTATTGCAAGCTCAAGTAAATGTAATGAATGCTTATCAATGCTCATTTAGTGCGCCAAATTCTAACATATACAATCGTAACTGACGGAATCATCCCAACTTCAGTTGGAAAAATGGGTCACCCACAAGTGCAACCACAAAAGAGGACCTTTGAAGACACATTGCAAGTATTCATGTAAGGGAAAATGCAATTCAATCAAACCACCATGCAGGCCATAAACAATCTTAAAACATCGATTTTAAGGATCGAATCACACTCGACTGTTAGGGAGAAATGGACCTTTTCGGCCGAACCTTAGCCTAACCCAAAAGGATAATACGAAGTGACTGATCCAAATCCTCCTAACCCACAAGTGGAATAGTCTAAGTCCATCAGCACTCTTAAAAGTTGTAAGGAAATTGACAAGAATATCCCGATGAAGGCGGACATGCCTAAGTTTCGAATAAATCCAAGGATGATGATGGACCTAGTACTACTCCACATGATAAAGAACCAATGCATGAGTACTAGCTCGCGGCTCTATTTTTCCAATGATTTCTCTCATCAAAACACCCATCTAAGAATCAAAACATCATAGAAATTTTTCGACAAGTCAAAAACAATATTCACCTGTTGGATGTAATTAAGCAAATTTTGTCCAATGCAAAGTTTTATAAGGACCTTTGTACGGTTAAACACAAATTAAATGTGCAAAAGAAATCCTTTTTGACAAAATAAGTGAGCATGATTATCAAACGAAATACTCCCCCAAAATATAAAGACCCGGGTAGCACTATGATCTCATGTATCATACAAAAATTTCAGATTGAGCAGGCCTTTCTAGACTTAGGGGCAAGCGTTAACCTCATTCCTTACTTACTGTATGAACAATTGAGGCTTGGTGAATTAAAACCCACCACGATGACCCTACAATTTGCTAACAGATCTATTCGTTTACCGAGAGGAGTAGTTGAGGATGTGTTAGTCCTAGTTGATAAGTTCTACTATCTAGTAGGCCTTATCATTTTGGACACACAACCGGTTATAAATGCTAGCACTCAAATTCTAGTCATCTTAGGACGCCCATTCCTGGTCACTTTAAATGCAATAATCAATTGCATGAATGGAGTGATGAAGCTGTCGTTTGGGAACATGATATTGGATGTTAATGTGTTCAATCTTTGCAAACAACTAGGGGATGTAGATGAGATCCACGATGTAAACATGATCAACACACTTATGGAGGAGGAGTTTATATTGACTAGAATCTCTGACCCATTAAAATCTTGTCTGGCCCACTTTATCAATTCTGACGATCACGTGATATTGGATATGCTGCAAGCTTTGTTAGATTCTAGGCCGATACTTGAAACTAATCGGTGGAGGCCATGCTTTGAAAAGTTACCCCTCACAGACTTAAAGCCTCTACCATCTAGCATTAAGGCACCAAAACTTAACCTAAAACTATTGTCATCTGAGCTAAAATATGTTTATTTACATCAAGAAGATACATATTCAGTGGTGATTTCATCCCACTTAGATGATGAGCAATAGAGCAAGGTGATTGATACTTTGAAGAATCACAAGAGTGTCACAGGATGATTATTGCGGATCTCAAGAGAATTGAGTCCCTAATTTTCACTCACCAAATACACCTAGAGAAGAATACCAAAACATCAAGGAAACCACAATGCTAATTAAATCCAAATATGAGGGACATGGTTAAGATGGAGGTGTTGAAACTATTGGATGTGGTTATCATGTAACCTATATCTGATAGTTAGTGGGTGAGTCCAACTCAAGTGGTGACCGAAAAGTTTGGAATTACCATCATATCCAATGCCAACAATGAACTCATGCCAAGTAGATTTACCATTGCTTGGAGAATGTGCATTGGCTATAGGAAGTTGAATACTGTCACAAGGAAAGACCACTTTTTCTTACATTTTGGTGATTAGATTTTGGAAAGGTTGGCTGGTCATTCCTACTATTACTTTCTAGATGGGTACTCGGGCTGCAATTAGATTGAGATAGCCCTTGATAATGAGGAGAAGACCACATTTACATGCCCCTTTGGCACCTTTCCTTATTGAAGGATGTCATTTAGGCTATATAATGCACCTGCGACATTCCAGAGATACGTTCTTTATATTTTTCAGATATGGTTGGGTATTCTCTGGAAGTGTTCATGGATGACTTCTCCATTTTTGGTAGTACATTTGATAAGTGCATTGAGCACTTGAAATTGATTTCAACAAGGTGTGAAGAGAAAAACCTTGTTTCGAATTGGGAAAAGTGTCACTTTATGGTTCAAAAGGAAAATGTCCTTGCATGTGATCACATCCAATGGAATTGAAGTGGACAAGGCTAAAATAAACTTGATTGCTAATTTGTCGGCTCCCAAAAGCATATGCGGCATTTGATCTTTTCTTGATCACACATGATTTTATAAGAGGTTCATTAAGGATTTCAGTTAAATATCTAGACCATTGGGTAACCTCCTTCAAAAGGATGTTCCATTTGAGTGGACTGACTCATGCCAGGAGGCTTTTACAAATCTAGAGGGTATATTGACAAACGCACCAATCATGCAACCACTCGATTGGAGCGTTCCTTTTGAAATTATGTGTAAAGCCCGTATCTTAGTCCGTACCATTCCGTAGGTTCCTGCAGTCCTCCCAATCAAATTTCGGCAACCTTCGACCTTTATTCGACGTTTGCGCGCTATCTTAAGCCAAGTCCTACAAACCTGAGTTCACTCAACCCGAGACTTGTACCCTAGCGACCTCGCTGTCGCCGTGGTTCCGACGCCGCGTATTACGCGCCGAGGCAATACCTAGGCCAGAAGATGCGGGCCCGCATTTAGTTCGAGAAAAACGCCGTGCATTTGCAAACCCAAGACAATCTTTCAAATCAATTGCATCACATCCCATCAATCACATCTCATGTCAAGTACACATCACCTTTCACCCCTCCCCCAAGCAACCCCAAAGTCAAAGCAACCCATCCCTGACATGTCAAAGTACACATCACCCATCACTCCATCACCCATCCCTCTCATTCCTTACAACCTCTATCTCTTTCATTTCTCTTTCATTTTCCTCCCAAGCCCCCAATGTCCTTGGCTTCCAAGAGGAGAAACTAGTGTGGCCCACCTTCCTACCATCCAATCCCACCCTCCAAAGACCATCTCAACCATTGAAATGTATCCCTTGGAGCTCTAGGACGCATCGGTAGAAGGAGAAGTCCGTAATCAAAGGTGGGTGATCTTGTATTTACTTTTCTGTGATTTAAGGGCCCACATTAGTGGAATCCATCATGATGTATGCATTGTATAGAGGGGCCCATAGTGGCGGGGTCCCTCCGTTACTCCGATCTCTCTCTCTCTCTCTCTCTCTCTCTCTCCCTTTTGATGTGTGGCCCACCATGATTCATGTATTTTATCCACGCGGTGTGGGGTGGCCCACATGAGGACCTCACCTTGATGTGTGGTGTCTGCACCGTCCATAGGACTGGACGAGGGACCCACCAAACTTATATATTTTATTCACCATCCAGTTGGGACGGTGGGACCCACCTGGCTGTGTGTGATGTGAACAGGCCCACCATAATGTGTATGATCTACACCGTCCAAACGGGTGGGATGCTGCTGGACCGTCTGTCTAGCGCGGCTACAGGGATCCACCGTGATATGTATATTTTCAAGCAGTTGTGGGGTCCCACGTATATCTCTCTCTCCCTCTCTCACCTGCTATATGTGCTGCACATGGCCCCACCATTGACGTTTGTATGACATCCACATCGTCCAGCAGTGGACGGTGGGGCCTACTTCTATGCATGTGCCTTACATCCAGTCGTCCGTCCAGGAGGCTGGATGCTAGGCTGGTTGTTTTTTTTTAAAGTAAAAATAAAATTAAAAATAAATATATATGATAATAATAATAGTAATTTAATATATTATATATCATATGTGTATATATGGTGGGCCCCACGTGGGACCCACCTTCTTGAAGTAGATTGGCTGGTGCGCCTCACACCAGCCATATATATAGCGGGTGAATTGATGTCACAAAGTTCTGTAGTCCCCATGAGGTATGTATTATGCCACACCGTCCATTCATCTGGGGGACGTGGCCCACCCCTGCACGTGTGGGTGGGACCCACCATGATGCATTTATTCTATATCCACTTCGTCCTTACGTCCAGGACGGTGGACCCCATGGTGATGTATGTGATTCACACATAACGTCCATCTGTCTTCAGCTCATGTGGGGTCATCCCACACGTGCTGCAGTGTGGAATGGGACCCACCTTGGTGTATGGATTGTATATCCACTCTGCCATCTGTCCAAATGGTGTGGCCCACACCATAATGTATATGTTATGTCTAGATCGTCCATCTGATGGACGAGCAGCAATGTGCTGCTATACATGGGCATCGTCAGGTCCGTGGGACCACTATGATATATGTTTTGATCCACACCATCTAGTCCAGAGTGGACAGTCGACCCTATCATAATGCATACGTCGTATATCCATGCCGTCTGTCCAGCTGGGCCCTGATGTATGTATTCTAACCATGCCGTCCATCTGTATGTGGGACTGGCCATGATATAAGTGTTTCATCCACACTGTCCCGTCCATGTATTGGACGTGGACCCTGTACACGTGGTCCACCTTGATGTATGTTTAATCCACACCGTCCATCAAGTTGGGACGGTGGGGATTCCATCATGATATGTGTTATATCCTAACCATCTAGATTATGTAGGGCCTGCCTCGATATATGTTTTATCCACACTGTTCGTGGGATGTGTGACCCACCTGATGTATGCATTCTATATCCACGCCGACCATCTGGTGAGGGGCCCGTTCACTGCATATGCAGGGCCCACCTGCTACATATATTAGGCCCATGTGATGGGGCCCACCTTGATGTACGTATTCAATATTCGCACCATCCAAGGGCCTACCATTGATGCATGTATTGTATATCTACAACGTCCATTTGTGCGGCCCGCCGTGATGAATGTATTGTAGTTCTATGCTGCCATTGGAGCAACCCACATGATATAAGTGTTTCATCCATGCTGTCCCGTCCATGTATTGGATGTGGACCTTGTACACGTGGTCCACCTTGATGTATGTTTAATCCACACCGTCCATCAGGTTGGGACAGTGGGGATTCCACCATGATATGTGTTATGTCCTAACCATCTAGATCATGTAGGGGCTTGCCTCGATATATGTTTTATCCACACTGTCCGTGGGACGTGTGACCCACCTGATGTATGCATTCTATATCCACGCCGACCATCTGGTGAGGGGCCCGTTCGCTGCGTAGGCGGGGCCCACCTGCTACATATATTAGGCCCATGTGATGGGGCCCACCTTGATGTACGTATTCTATATTCGCACCATCCAAGGGCCTACCATTGATGCATGTATTGTATATCTACAACGTCCATTTGTGCGGCCCGCCGTGATGAATATATTGTAGTTCTATGCTGCCATTGGAGTAACCCACATGATGCGGCCCACTTGATGTATATGAGGCCCATTGAGATGTATTTGAGGCCCATGGGTTAAAGCCCAATGTAATGTATATAAGGACCATGAGTGGGCCCAATGAGACATATGTGAGGCCTTTCTGTGGGCCGAATGTGATGTATATGAGGCCCATTGCGATGTGAGATTCCACCATGATGTTTATGGTGGTCACTGCTTGGGAGCGATGTTGGTTAAATGTCCACATTGATGGACAATGATGGTTAGATGTCCACATTGTGACCTTCCCTTAGGCCTTGTTAGGCCCATTTTCACCGATTTCTGATTTTCAAGGCCAATTGTTGAGGCCGATTCCGATTCCGATCATTGAGGCCGATTCCAATTGCCGATTTCGATTCCAATTATCAAGGTCCAATTGTATAGGCCGATTACGATTATCGTGGCCGATTATCGATTAGCAATCAAGGTCAATTATCATGACCGATTGTCGATTCCGATTGACGTAACCGATTTGCCGATTTTGATTATCGATCGATTCTGATTGTCGTGACCGATTGTCGATTCTGATTGTCGTGGCCGATTGCTGATTAGCGATCGAGGCTGATTATCATGACCGATTGCCGATTCTGATTGACGTGACCGATTTACCGATTCTGATTATTAATCGATTCCTATTGTCGTGACCGATTTACCGATTTTGATTATCGATTGATTCTGATTGTTGTGACCGATTGTTGATTTCAATTAACGTGACCGATTTCTCGCTTCTGATTATCAATCGATTCTGATTGTCGGTTTCGATTGTCGTGGCCGATTGGTAATTAGCGATCAAGGCAGATTATTATGATCGATTACTGATTCCGATTGACGTGACTGATTTATCGATTCTAATTATCGATCGATTCCAATTGTCGTGACCGAATGCCGATTCCGATTGACGTAACCGATTTGTCGATTTTGATTATCGATCGATTCCGATTGTCATGACTGATTGCCAATTCCGATTGACATGACCGATTTGCCGATTATGATTATTGATCGATCCCGATTATCGTGGTCGATTGTCAATTTTGATTGACGTGACCGATTTGCCGATTCCGATTATCGATCGATTTCGATTGTCATGGCCAATTACCGATTCCGATTGACATGACCGATTTACCAATTCTGATTATCGATCGATTCCGATTGTCGAGGCCGATTGTATAGGACGATTCCGATTGTCGAGGCCGAGTATCGAAGCTGATTCTGATTGTCGAGACTTATATGATGTATATGCGACCCATAGTTGAGGCCCATTGTGATGTGTATTCGGCTTGTGTGATGTATATTCAGCCCATGTTTAAAGCCCAATGTGATGTATATGAGGCCTATGTGATGAGGCTCATTGTGATGCATTTAAGGGCCAGGGGATGGAGCCCATTGTGATGTATGATAGGCCCATGTGAAAGGCCATTGTAATGTATATTAAGCTCTTGAGTGAGGCCCATGGTGTTGTATATTAGGCCCCTTATGAGGCCATGAGTCCACTATATGTCAGGCTCTATGTGGGTCACCCCTTGAGGGCAATGTTGGTTAAATGTGTATATTGTCGAGGCCGATTGTTGATGCCGGTTATTAGTACTGATTGTGAGTATGTGACAACATAACATCATGATACATACCTATACACATCATCTGCATATTTGTTATGAGATGTGATTGACCATTGCATATGCCATAGGGCAGGTTGTTCATGGGGCTCCCTGATAGGTAGAGCTGCCTCACATGAGCGCATGGTATGCGTAGGATTGATGCATGATTGGACTGTGAGACTCATGCATCTCGCATTTGTGTGACATGGCCACCATACGCCCTAGCGACATCAGGGCCGTAGCCTCCATAGGTATTTCGTGGATGGCCAAATGGGACACCGAAAATCTGTTCTACATGGGGTGCTATAGATATCCCTCGGTGAAAGTTCCTAAATTCTCTTGGTTTTAGAGGTTGCTCTAACGTCTAGACCGAATGGATGCATGAGCGCATGAGGGCCGTATACCGTTAGGCCGCACCTCCCACTGTGTAGTGGTCGGTTGGAAGGGGGTATGGCCTTACCTGCCTGAGAGGAGGGGGCAACGCTAGGTTGAGTCTGACCAGCTCGAGGAATGGGTTTGCTATTGACGAGCCAGGCCCGTTATTGGTAGGCAGATAGTGAGGTCTCTTCCACTTACCTTATTGCGCGCGATGGGGCGGCAACTTGATTTAGAGTGTAATAGACCCCGGTGATTTCCCAAAGGGGAACCGTACTGATATGTGGACTTATTGAGTAGGAGTTGTATACT
Organism: Magnolia sinica; assembly: GCF_029962835.1. Classification (NCBI taxonomy): domain Eukaryota; kingdom Viridiplantae; phylum Streptophyta; class Magnoliopsida; order Magnoliales; family Magnoliaceae; genus Magnolia; species Magnolia sinica. The sequence goes on along the minus strand of NC_080579.1, from coordinate 76,436,222 downwards.
CATGCATACATTCATTCACTATCCACTCGGGCTGATGGTACACAACTAATTATTGTGTACCTTCGCATGACAAGGATTTCGGTTGGGCGCGCGACTAACCTGAGATCAGGAGTCTACTACATTGAGTCTGGCTATCCAAATTTAGGTATGTGACTGGTTTGGATAGAAGTCCCTTATGATGGACCCCATAGCCTGCGATACTACGTACTATCATCCCGACTTCACTCCAGCTTGGTCATTTCATTCGGACCGCATATTGCATTGCATCTGCAACATTAACATTTTGGGTTACTATGTTTCTGCATTTATACGGCCTAGATACGACTGATGGTATTCGTACACTCATCAGGATTTGCATATTGCATTGCATCATTGACATCTAATATTTGGCTTACTGTCTTCGCATTGCATAGTTGATCTACATTGCTTCCTCAGTATATGATATTAGTTTATTATATTTTTTGCATCGCATAGCCTGGATAAGGCTAATGGTATTTATGGGCATATCAGTATGTTTTCGCGTTACTCTGATATTGTATGATTTATGAACTTGCTAGTATTTTTGATATTGCATGAATTATGAGCTTGTCAGTGTTTCTGCTTACTTTGATTTCTCTGATATTACTTACTTAACACTTACCTTGTGCACACACTTTCACCACCCACTAACCTTTCTATAAGCTTATGCATGATAGATGTGTGCAGGTGGTGTTAGGTTGCAGCAACGTTGAGCTTGGAGCATGCAGCGGTCTTCTAGAGCTTGATTTTTTATTTACGTATTTCCCTTTCAGCATTGTACTCGAATGATTATATTAGTGGATATGTAATGATGATGTTGCCTTTGTGATTCGGGTAATCTTGTGGTTATGCTTATTACAAGATAAATGTACGTTGGAAAACCCTCCTTGTAGGATCCCAGGATCGAAATTTGGCGCATGTACGCTGGGAGCTGAGAATGGGATACTTCGGAGGCTGTCAGCGCCGGATTCGGCGATCGAAAATTTTATGAGCCCAGTTTCCCAGTTTGGGGAGTGACATCATATGTGATGCTAGTGAATATGTTGTTGGAGAAGTGTTAGGCCATGTAAGGAGAAGAAAACATGTGTTATCTACTATGAAAGTAGAATGTTGAATGATGCCCAGATAAATTACTCCATTGCGAAAAAGGAACTCCTTACCATAGTTTTTGTTGTGGACAAATTCAGGTCCTACTTGATTAGATTTAAAATTATAATTTTCACCAACCATGCGATGTTCAAGTATCTTCTCTCAAAGAAAGATCCTCATCATGGCAAGAAAGGAGCAGATAACGTAGTAGCAGACCATTTGGCTCTACTTGTCCTCTCAGATTCCATTAAGAGTTCATCGATAAAAGATACCTTTTCGGATGAATAGTTAATGTCATTTCCCAATTACCATGGTATGCAGACATAGATAATTATCTTGTAACATGTAAATTATTAATCCATTAAACGTCATAAGATAAGAAGAGATTTTTGGACGAGGTATGTAGCTTTTTTTAGGATGACCCTTATTTAGTTAAGTATTGCCTAGACCAAATCATTAGGAGATGTATTCCAAATAATGAGCAATCTAGTGTTCTCCTTTTGTCACTCACAAGCTTATGTAGTTCATTTTTTGGCAAAGAAAACCATCGCTAAGATTCTTCAATGCGGTTTTTATTGGCCAACTATGTTCAAAGATACCCATGAGTTTTGCAAAGCGTGTGAACGATGTTAGAAAATGGGAAGAATGTCCTGAAGAAGCATGAAGCCTGGAAATCTGATTTTAATTACGATTTTTTTAAAATTGTTGAGATATTGATTTTATAGGACCTTTTCCTCATCTTTTGGACATCTTTACATTCTTCTAGTTGTGGATTATGTTTCCAAATGGGTGAAGGTGATTCCTTGTAAAAGTAATGATTACAAAACAGTTCTACAGTTCTTAAAAGAAAATATTTTGTTGAGATTTAGAATGCCGAGATACATAATCAACGATGGTAGTTCACACTTTTGTAATAGGCCATTTAGAAACTTAATAAAGAAATATGGTATTACACACAAAGTGGCTACACCTTATCATCCACAGACAAGTGGTCAAGTTGAAGTCTTGACTAGGGAAATCAAACAGATTCTAGAGAAAACTGTGAATTCAGAACATAAGGATTGATCCTTAAGTTTAACCGATGCATTGTACGCTTATAGTATTGCATTTAAAATCGCTAATGTAATGTCTCCCTATAGACATGTCTTTGGTAAAGTTTGTCACCTACCAATGGAATTAGAACATAATGCATAATGGGCCATAAAGAAGTTCAATTTTGACATTGACAAAGCTAGCACGTTACATAAACTCCAGCTTGTAGAGTTAGAAGAAATTAAGAAATGTGCATATGATAATGCGAGAATGTACAAGGAGAAAATGAAGGTATTACGTGACAAGAACATTTTAAGAAAGATATTTGAGCCAAATTAGAAAGTTCTCCTGTGTAATTCTCGTATTCTTCCCTTTCCTAGAAAATTACAATCTAGATGGACCGACACTTTCATAAAGAAGAATGTTTATCCTTATGGGGCCTTGGAAGTTGTGAATTCCAACAACGATAATAAGTTCAAGGTAAATAACAGATATCGAAACCGTTTGTGGAAATTTTTTCTTTAGAGAACATGTCCATACCCTTGGAAGATCCTATGTACCAGGTTGATCTCCTAGTCTGATGGAAATTCTTTCCTTTGCTTTCTTAGGATATAGGTTTCTTTAGTAAAATAGAATGCTTTGTTTTTAGTTTTTACTTGTTGAAGCACCAATATATGAAGTTTGTTATTGTACATGTCATCTTTCAGGTACTCATTTTCATTCACTCTTTATTTTTTTTTCTCTCATATTGTTTATATTGCATATATTTCCATTGGAAAAATCTTTCAATTTGTGCCGAATTGTGAATTTTGAGCTGAATTTTTTATTTTAATTAAAGAAGATTTCCATAATCTTGGGTGTTTTCAGAAGATAATTCAAGAGTAAGAATAATAAGATACTTAGTATTGACAATTTTTAAAGCCTGGATGCTAGTTACTTAAAAAAATTGAAGATTAAGTTCAGTTTGGTAATTTTAAATTGAAAAGTTTGAAAATTGATTGAGTTATGAATATAACATGTCACATCTAACTTGATTGCTAACTTGATGATTATTAAGAATGTTAGGAACCAAGCCTGTGGAATTTGTCAATCATGACAAGTAAGAGAGAGAGAGGGAAAAATACCCATCTAAAAAAATAGTTGTCGAAAACGGATACCTATTGAATTGTCCATGAAAAGACTTTTTTGTATATAAAAGAAGAAAAATGAATGGATAGAAAAATAAAAAATGATAAATAAAGTGAAAGCCATCAACGAAAAAATTAAGAGTTGGAATAGTGAAGTGTTGAACTATAAGGCAAGTTCTTGTCTAGGATTTGGTTAATATGATCATTCCTTTGATTATTATTTGTTGAGTGTGAAATATTGTATATTTTTCCCTTATTATGCATTGGTTTTATAAGCACAGATGAACTTAATAGATTTAATTATGCATGTTTTCTTGTGTGGGGCGATTTGGAGAGTTAATATGAAAAGAATGATTAAAGTGAAGATTTAATGCTTAAAGAATGACCAAGTAAAGATTTGGAGATTTAGATGTGATTAATGAAGATTTCAAGTGTCAAAGATCCAAGAAAACTAAGTGTAAAAGAGAGAAAAAAGACTAAAAAATTACAAAGGTTGATCTCACCCAAACCCCTATCAAACACTCAGGATATCTTAGAGGTTCTAAAATAGGTGAAAATCAACATCCCTCTATTAGATGCCATTAAAAAATCATGCCATATGCCAAATTTCTAAAAGATCTTTGTACAGCTAAGAGACAAAATAATATCCAAAAAACATATATTTGATTGAAAAAGTGAATGCCAACATCAAACAAAATGTGCACCAAAAATACAATGATCCCAGTAGCCCAACCATCTCATGTGTGATTGGGGACCATCGGATTGAGCATACATTGCTTGATTTGGGGGCAAGTGTGAATTTGATTCCATATTCGATTTACAAATGACTGGGCCTATGTGAATTAAAACCCTCCATGACCACACTCCAACTCGTTGATCATTCAATTCGTATATTTAGAGGGATGATAGGGGATGTGCTTATCCAAGTTAATAAATTCTACTACATAATAGATTTTATTGTTTCGGATATGCAACCCGTCATTGATGCTGACACTTAGATTTCTATCATCCTTGGCTGACCATTCCTAGCAACATCAAATGCTATAATCAATTGTAGAAATGAGATTATGAAACTATCATTTGGGAATATAACACTTGAGCTGAACCTATTCAACGTGTGCAAACAACAAGATGATAGTGATGATGTCCACGATATTAACTTGATAGATTCATTCGTGGAAGATAAGTCACTTTTGATTTTATACTTTGACACCTTAAAGATGTGCTTGGCCCACTCCACTGATTTAGATGATGGCATGATTAGGTAGATGGATGCCTTATTTGATGCTCCGCTAGTACTTGAAACTAACTAGTGAAGGCCTAAATTTGAACGATTGCCTTTGACTGACTCAAAACCTCTATGGTTTAGTATCAAGGCACCAAAGCTTGACCTAAAACTGTTGCCCACTAATCTTAAATATGTCTATTTGAGTCAAGATGAAAGATATCCAGTGATGATTTCTTCCCACTTGGATGAAGAATAAGAGAGTATGTTGATTTCTACTTTCAAAGAACATAAAAGAGCCCTTGGATGGATGATCGCGGACCTCAGGGAATTGACACTTTGATTTATACTCACCACATTTACCTCAAAGATAATGTGAAAACATCTAGACAACCACAATGCCGTCTAAACCCAAAAATGAAGTAGTTAAGGCTGAGGTATTAAAGTTATTGAATGTGGGTATCATATACCCAATATCCAACAACAAATGGGTGAACCCAACTTAGGTGGTACCTAAGATGTCCTGGATTACCATCGTAGCTAATACAAATAATGAACTTTTACCAACTAAAGTTACTACTAGTTGGAGAATGTGCATTAACTACCGAAAATTAAATACTGTCACAAGGAAATACTACTTTCCTTTGCCTTTTGTTGATCAGATTTTAGAAAGGTTATCGGGTCATTCCTATTACTACTTCCTTAATGGGTATTCGGGTTACAAACCGATAGAGATAACCCTAGAGGATAGTGAAAAGACCACATTCATATATGCTTTTGACACTTTCACTTATAAAAGGATTCCATTTGGATTATGTAATGTCCTTGCCACATTTCAGCAATGCATTTTGAGTATTTTTTCTGACATGGTGGGGCAATTTTTAGAGGTATTCATGGATGACTTCTCTATCTTTGGTTCATCATTTAACAATGCCTTGAGCACTTTAAATTGGTACTGAAGAGATGTGAACAAAAGAATCTCGTGCTAAAATGGCATAAATGCCATTTTATGCTTCAGAAGGGAGTAGTCCTTGAACACGTTATATCTTCCAATGGAATTGAGGTGGATAAAGTTAAAATCGACTTAATCTCTAACTTTCCACCACCCAAATGTGACCTACAATCCTTCTTAGGACACGCTGAATTTTGCTAAAGGTTCATAAAGGACTTTAGTATTATCTCTCGTTATTTATGCAACCTTCTTCAAAAGGAAACTCCCTTCAAGTGGAGCAATGAATGTTAACTACTGCTCCCATCATGTAACCACCTGATTAGAGTATACCTTTTGAAATTATATGTGAAACAAGTGACTATGCAATTTTGGTGGTGCTAGGCCAAAGAAAAGAGAAGAAGCCTTATGTTATATACTATGCGAGTAGAACTTTAAACTTTGTCCAAGTGAATTACTTTACTATGAAAAAGGAACTCCTAAACGTAGTGTTCACTTTGGACAAGTTTAGTTCTTACTTGATAGGATCCAAGATCATCATCTTTACCAATCATGCAGCGCTGAAGTACCTTTTTCTAAGAAGGATACTAAGCCTTGTTTGCTAAAAAGAATCCTTCTACTCTAAGAGTTTGACCTTGAAATTTAAGATAAGAAAGGAGTAAAAAACGTAGTGATTGACCATTGTTGAGTGTCAAATATTACATATTTTCTCCCATTTATATCTTAGTTTTATGAACATGATATTGCTTAATGTTATATTTTATGCATGTTTGTGTTGCAAGGTGAATATGAGAGCTTGGATTGAAAATAATGCTAAAATCATGAATTTAGTACTCAAGAATCACCAAGGCAAAGGAGGGATCTTAGGAGAACAAGAACAGAGAATTCTCATGCCAAAGATCCAAGGAAACCAAGTACAAAGGATGGAGAAAAGATTGACAAAAGCACAAGTTAAACAGCAGAAAAGCAGAACAAGTCGGTGTCACCTAAGCCAACTTCGGTGCCACCGAAAGTGCACAAAACATTCCAGCAAGAAAACAGCTTAATTTGGTGCCACTGAAGCCAGCTTCAATGTCACCTAATCCCATTTCGGTGCTACCTAAGTACTTTGCACATAAAATTTTAGATTCGATAAATTTTAGATACGATTTTGGTGCCACCGAACCAACTTCGGTGACACTAAAATTATGCAGAATTGTCAACGCGGATTGCGTAACTTAAGGTCGTTTGTGAAAATTCTAAGTCAGAGTGAAAGGTGGAGCTTCACAACTATAAATAGGAGTCCCTAGGACGTTCCTAAGTATCTTACATGTCATGCCCCAAACTCGGGGACCGGGTTCACAGAATTCTCGATCGCCAAATCCGGCGCCGATAGCCTCCGTAATACCTCATTCTCAACTTCTAGCGCCCATATGCCAGATTTCAAAGTTGAGATCCTACAAGGTGGATTTTCGGTGTGAATTTTTTTGTAAAGGAGTATAACTACAAGCATAACCAAGTCACAAACAACATCACCACATATCCACTATAATAAGTCATTAAGTACAATGTGGAAAGGGAAATACAAGAATAAAGAAAACTCTAAAAGAATCTGCCGCACGCTCCTGTCATAGCACAACTACGTCCTTGTGTCACCTGCATGCAAAGCTTATAAAAATTTAGGGGGTGGTGTATGTGTGCGCACAATATATGTGCCAAGTATGCAATATCAGAGTAATGCGAAAAATGCTGGCATGTCCATGAATACTATCAGCTGTACCAAGGCTATATGATGCAAGGCCTACTGGCCAAATGTCATATGTAAGATGCATCTCAAGCATGCCAGTCCTCATTTGAATCCACATAACAGTACAGTTCTTCTCTAAAATATCACTGGGTTCTAGTGCACTCCACATTGGCTGCCCCTCCCCTAGGCGTATAACCAAGTGAGTGAAAGATAGCTCACTACCCGTCTGGCCAGTAGTCAGCCAATATCTACCTGGCTCATCAGTAACAGACCCATTTCCGAGCTAGTCAAACTCAGCCTAGCTTTGCCCCCTACACCTCAGGCGAATAAGGCCACACTCCCTTCCAACTGACCATAACACAGTGGGAGACACGTCCCACTAGTATTTGGCACTTGGGCGCTCATGTATCCACTCGGTCTAAACGTTGAAGCAGCCTCTAGTACCATAAGGGTTTAGGGACTTTCACCCAAGGACATCCATAATGCTCCAGTGCTAGAACCAATATTTACGGTAACCAATCTGACCATCTACGATATGCCTATGGAGGCCATAGCCTTGATATCGCTAGGGTATACAATGATCATGTCATATAAATGCAAGATGCATGAGTCATGCTATCTAGTCATGCACTAATCCTATGCGTACCGTGCACTCATGTGGGGCAACTCCGTCTCTCAGGGAGTCTCATAAACAATCAGCCCAATGACATATGATATGATCAATCACTCTTCATAACAAGCATACAAATGATGTGTATGTGTATGTATCATGATGTAATACTAAGCATGTTCTCAGATGTAGTAGACAATAACCGGCCTTAACCAGTATATCACATACAAATAGTAAGAGCGGAACGATACGCCCTACTAGGCATGAAGCAGTCCATATGGTATGACCCATGTTAGATTATCATAACCTACTCAAGGTACTAATGTATCTTATATCTTAAGGCGGCGTCTACTGGAAGGACAGTGGATCTAACCCACAAATTAAGATAAACTACAATAGTAGATATACCAAATCTGATACCACATATTCTTTCATCTACGGCATGGGGTGATGATGCGCTCTCCTACAACAAAGGATGGCTTAGATGGCATACTTACATCACTAATGGGCCTCATGTGATGAGTCTAATAGGCATACCATAAGGTGAAACAAGAGGGTGAAACTATGTATAACAAGTGGGCTTCCTCACCCTCTCTATCATACAATAAACTGGGCTTCCCTATGGAGCCCGATATGAATACAAAATGGGTTCTAAGGTTTGGATGATTACTACAAGGTAAGGTGGAAAACACCATCATCAATGGGGGCCCAATGGTTTAGGATAGCCGAATAAGGGAAGGTGGGGAGTGGGCTTACAATGGGCCCTAGGGAGATTTGCAATGGTGGGCCTTTAACCACTATTGCTCTAAGGTACGGCCCAATTGGGACTTGGGTTTGACTAACAATGGGGCCCACAACCCTTATACTATTGAGAGGATGGATGGATAGTGTGTGTACAACACACCCGTCATGGTGGGCCTCACAAGGAAGCCCATAGCCTAGGAAGAATGGGTGGATAGTGGGCCTCATAGGGTAGCCCATGGCCCGAAAAAGTGGATGGACAACATGCATACAACACATAAATCATGGTGGGCCTCATACATCACAATGGGCCTCACATACGGCCACAATGGGCCTCACATATGATAGGTGGGCCTGAGAAGGTTCAATGGTAGGCGCCAGCCTGCTGCTGTCCAACAGTGTGGGCTTGGCCTAACTGGAAAACGTGGGCCTGCTGGATATGAGCCACCCACAAACATAGAGTGGGCTAGAAAATTCAATGGTGGGCGTTAGCCAGCAGTGCCCAGACCTGGCTGCTGGACGGTGTGGATTAAAACACATTCATCAAGGTGGATTCCCAACGTCCCTATTAGACGATGTGGATGAAACACATACATCACGTGGGCCCCACAGCCGATGGACGACGTGGGTAGCACACATCATGGTGGGTCCAGTCCACGTCCAGGGACTGGATGGCAGGGATAAAACACTTACATCATGGTGGATCCCACCATCCCTTGCTGGATGGTGTAGATGCCACACATGCAAAGGGTGGGTCCCACGCCCCAAGACGGTGAATGGTGTGGACAAGGCAGATACATCAGGTGGGTCCACACATGCGGCCCACCAGCTTTGGATACAAGCTGATATTTGTGTTTTGCCTTCATCTTCAACGCCTGTTTCTTAACAATAGGTGGTCCAGCAGCTTATGGCCCGCTAGGCTCCTCATGGACGGATGGAGCATATACAATACATCATCAAGGTGGGGTCCACATCAATGTGGTCCACCAGGTTTTGGATCAAAGCTGATATTTGTATTTTTTTTCCTGTCATCAGTGCCTGCTACTAGACAGCAACAGGTCCCACTGATCACAACCCATCTGACCCGCTGTTTGGGCTGCCAGATGATGGTTAGGGTGGATATAGATCACATACATCAAGTGGAGTCCATATGGTGGGCCACATGGCCCTAGATCAGGCTGATATTTAAGCTTCCCATCCAAACAGGCCTGTATGGCTGCTGGGCGTCTAACAACATGGACAGCAAGGGCGTCCGTACTGCTGGACGGCCTGGATTCCTCACACATCATCAAGTGGGCCACGAAAATGGGAATGAGAGAGAGAGAGAAAGAGACGTGTGGAGGGGAGGGACTCCGCCACTATGAGCCCTCCCTTTACTGAATATAATGCATACATCAAATGGGTCCCACCGAATGTGGGCCCTCAAATTATAAAAATCAACGGTGGAAATCCCCTTCCCACCCATAAGATCAAGGTCTAGATGACCTTATTACAAAAGAAAAATAAACATCATGATGGGGTCCATGGAGAATGGACCCATCTTGGCATGAACATATGTATTAATCGATAGGCCCCCAACATCGAAATCACAAATCTAGTCCTATAAACATCCATAGATTACACTTCTTCTTGGTTCCTGGGAATGCTACACTCCTTGGCTTCTTCTTTGATGGAGGATGATGAAGGGTTCGGATGAGAGATTTAGGGTAGGAAGTGGGCCACACACTTGGGTTCTTTCTCTTTTCTCTCCTTAGTCTTTTTCTCTCTTAGTTGCTAGGGAAAATGGTAGAGAATGGAATGAGTGAAAGATGGGAGATGTAAGGAGAGAGGGATAGGTGTGTAAGAAGAATGACATGAGAGGTATGGGTTGTGTTGACTTTTAGGTGAGAGAGGGATGGGTGTCATGCCTTGTTGGTAAGAGAGGGATGGGCTAGGTATGAGTTGTGATGGCTTATACTTGATTGATTGATGTGATAGGTTGGGTAGAGATTCTTCTCTCGAGATTCGCAAAACGTGGCGTTTCCTTAAAATATATGCAGGCCACTACTCCTAGCATGGGTATCGCATCGGTGTGCAAGACATAGCGTTGGAACAGCAGAGACGGCGCGGTTGCTAGGGTATAGGTTTTGAGTCAAGTTGACTCAAATCTTCGGGATACAACTTAGGATTGCATGCAATCACTGCCTACAAGTTGCAGGTTGCCGAAATTTGACAGGGAGGATCGTGGTAGTTGGGAGAATGGTATGGTCTAGGATACGGGCCTTACATTATAGTGTTTAAGGAGTGGAGCAAAAGGGTGGAACCACCGTCTAAGAGCTTTCTTCTTCGTTCTTTAGTTTGTTTTATGCTTTATTTGAGAGACATTAGTTCAATCATGTCTATGGTTGGCTAAACCTTTGAATTAGGGCTAAGAGGTGAAACTTATAGCGTGATTAAGATGTTTACTTTTCTTTGATTCATGTTTATGTTTCAACTTCATTGAATTCTAGTTGATTCTGAGGAATATTTTCAATTTTTAATGGTTTGTTGTGACTCAAATTACAATAGATCTATAATAACTTTAAATATCTGTTTTTTCTATTTTAGATTGTGGATTTGGTAAATCCTGTTGTTTGCCATCATCTCCTGGGCATGGTTGGGTGATGGAATCCCTTCCAATTCACCACAATTCTCCTTTATTGAGGCTAGATCAATGAGAAGTTCAAAGATTTGACCATCTCTTCTTCCAACTAGATAAGATATGACTTTGATTCTATTTGTGTCCTTGAATCAAGCATAGTAGCATCCTGAGAAGTGACAAGTGGATCCTTGGCACCCCAGTTCCCACTTTCAATTGACTGTTTAAACCTTATTCACAATTACTCCTTTAAATTCAGATTTTTGTTTTAGTTCTTCATCTAATTCTAGTTCTAGTTAAATTCAGAAGACACACAAGTTCAGTCCTTGTGGATTCGACTCGATCTCAGTGAGATTATTACTACATCGCAACCCTACAGTTGGGGTTATGAACAAGTTTTTACGTCGTTGCTAGGGACTAACGGTTGCATTTTTCTGAATTTAATTAGTTTTAGAATTAGGCTAAGATTAGGACTACCCTTCTGTTTTATTTCTAGGTTAGAAGTTTTTTCTTCTTTGTTTCTAGAACTAACTTTGTTCTCTATTTTGTAGGATCCTAACCTAGCAACTTCTATCGGGTAACTTCGTTTTAAACTCTCTCTTTCTTTTACATCTCTTATTTAGCTTAGTTTTCAATTCTTAGGTTAAAATTCTGAACTTGAAGGTTACGAGTGTTTCATGCCCAAGTGGGTACATGAAAACAATCGGAATCTCTTAAGTGAAGGAGGATTAGTTGAGGGGTTATTTATCCATCACAGGATTAGACACCGCTTGAGATCCTTAAAGACAATTGAAGTGATGGCTGCCGATCAACCGGCCAATGATCATGTAATTCAACCTCAACCTCCGGTTGAGGAAATTCAGGATGAGAACGAGGTGCATCAAGCACCCCCACCTCGTATCTTGCGAGATTATTTACAACCGATGAGGGTGAGCACACCTTCCTATATGGTTTTTTCAAAAAATATGAGAAACATGGATATTAAGCCAGGAGTGATCTAACTCCTTTCAAAGTTCCATAAACTTGAATTTGAAAGTCTATATTTACACATGAAAGAGTTTGATGAGACAATAGTCACTTTATACTTTCTTAATGTGTCTGAGGACACAGTCAGGGTGAAACTCTTTCCCTTCCCCTTAAAATAAAAAGCTAAGACGTGGTTGCACTCACTATGTCCACAATCCACTGGTAGATGGAACGACATGACAAGGGAGTTCATAAAGAAATTCTTCCCATATCATAAAATGAACACCCTTAGAAAGTCGATCATGAACTTCGCCCAAAAGGAAGATGAAACATTCTTCCAACGTTAGGAGCGGTTCGAGGATCTTGTCAATTCATGTCTACAACACAGTTTCGAAACATGATGTATAACAATTTTCTTCTATGATGGACTGACATCTTCCATGCACTAAATGGTTGAGACAATGTGCAATGGGGAATTCATGAGCAAAGATGTCAATGATGTGTGGGATTATTTTGACAACTTGCTGAAAACACACAATTATGGGACATCTCTCCTAGACCCAATACCACTCCTAAGCCTACTCAATCAAAGGAGAGGGGTTGAATATACTTGTTGAAAGAGGAAGATGATATCAATGATAAAGTGGCCAGTCTCACAAGGAAACTCGAGGCCATGAAACTTAAGAAGGAGAAGGCTAAGGAAACTGTTTGCGGTATTTATGCTTGCAATGTTCATACAACTGAAAATTGTCCAACAATACCTGCTTTTCAAGAAATATTGAATGAGCAATTGAATGCCATGAACAATTACCAAAGGCCTTTTAAAGGACTCACTTCAAACACATACAATTCAAGTTGAGAAATCATCCAAACTTCAGCTGGAGAAATGGAAAAACTGCTACTCCTCAAGGAGTCCTTAATTAATTTTTAAATCAAGGGAAAACTCAAAAGGAATTGGTTCAAAATCTCACACAAATTCAGGAGCTTATCCAGCAAAGTACTCTCCATGCCTTACAAGAACTTACAAAGGTTATACAAAAGATAGACTCACACGTTGCGGTTATGGAGAAATGGATTCTTCTAGCTCAACCTATCCCCAATCCTAAACCGCAATATGAAGTTAGTGAACCAAGCTCTTCAAACCAAATGGAGCAATCTAAGTCTATCACCACTCTTACGAGTGGGAAAATAATTAACAAATCTATTTCGGTAAGAGCTAAAAAGTCTAAGGACCTGAAAGAAGATATAAATGATAGACCTAGCATTGCCCTAGATGGATTAGAACCGAAACCTCAAAACAGCCTGATTGTTGCATTCCCCCAATAGTTGATTGCACTAAAATCTCTCTTTAACTCTTAAGACCTTGTAGAGGTGCTTAAATAAGTGAAGGTCAACATTCCTCTACTAGATGTTGTTAAACAAATACCTTCATATGCCAAATTTTTGAAAGATTTATGCACAACCAAAAGACAACAAAACATTCAAAAGAAGATTTTCTTGATAAAAAAAGTGAGTTCCATCCTAAAGCAAGATGTGCCACAAAAATACAAAGATCTCGGTAGCCCAACCATCACTTGTGTAATTGGGAATACCGAATTGAGCATGCACTTCTTGACTTAGGAGTGAGTGTAAATCTGATTCCTTACTCGATCTATGAATAACTAGGTCCAAGTGAATTAAAACCTATTCGGACCACATTACAACTTGCCGATCATTCAGTTCATATGCCGAGAGGGATAATCGAGGATGCGTTGGTCCAGGTTGATAAATTCTACTATCTAGTAGATTTTATCATCTTAGATACTCAACCCATCGTGGATATGAGCACTCAAATTCCTGTTATACTTGGCCGACCATTCCTTGCTACATCCAACGCTATCATCAGTTGTAAGAATGGAGTCATGAGCTTATCTTTTGAAAATATGACATTAAAGCTCAATATTGCTTTTAATAATATGAGCAAATAGGCAAAGGATGATGACGATGTCCATGACATTAATATGATTAATTCTTTCATGTAAGATAGATCAATCCCGACTCTATACTCTGATCATTTGGAGACGTGCTTGGCCCGATCCCATGATTTAGATGATAATACGATTAAGAGATAGGTGTCATGCTTGATACTTTATTGGTACTTGAAGTTAACAGGTGGAGGCCACAATTTGAAGAATTACCCCAAACTGATGTAGCGCCTCTACCATCTAACCTCAAAGCACGGAAACTTGACCTAAAACCTTTACCTTCTAATTTAAAATATGTTTATGTAAGTCAAGATGAGACATACTCACTAGTGATTTCTTCCCATCATGAGCAAGAATAAGAGAGTATGCTTATCTCTACTCTCATTGAGCACAATGGAGTCCTTAGATGGCTGATTACGGACCTCAAGGGAATTGACCCTTTAATTTGTACTCACCACATTCATCTTGAGGATAATGCGAAGACCTCCCAACAACCACAATGTAGACTAAATCCAAACATGAAGGAAGTGGTTAAGGCCGAGGTTCTTAAACTATTAAATGTGGGTATCATATACCCTATATCGGATAGTCAATGGGTGAGTCCAACTTAGGTGGTTCCCAAGAAGTCCAGAATCAACATCGTAGCTAATGCTGACAACGAACTCATGCCAAATAGAGTCACTACTGGTTAATGTACATTGACTACAGGAAGTTGAATATTGTCACGAGGAAGGACAACTTTCTATTGCCCTTCATTGATTAAATCTTAGAAAGACAAGCTGATCACTCTTACTATTACTTCCTTGATGAATATTCAGGCTATAACCAGATAGAGATAGCCCTTGAATATCAGAAAAAACCACATTCACATGTTCCTTTGGCACCTTTGCTTACTGAAGGATGCCATTCGGACTATGTAATGCACCCGCCACTTTTCAGCGATGCATGTTGAGTATTTTTTCTGATATGGTGGAGCAATATTTAGAGGTCTTCATAGACAACTTCTTTATCTTTGATCCATCCTTCAGCGAATGTTTAGAAAATCTGAAAAATGTGCTGAAGTGATGTGAGTAAAAGAATTTAGTACTAAATTGGGAGAAGTGTCATTTCATGGTTCGTAAGGGAATTGTTCTTAGACATCATCTCGTTTAAAGCAATTGAGGTAGATAAAGCAAAAATTGATCTTATCTCTAACCTACCCCCACCTAAAAGCATACGAGATGTGCGATCCTTCTATGGACACACTGGATTTTATAGAAGATTCATAAAAGACTTTAGTCACTTCTCTCTTCCTTTATGCAATCTACTTTAAAAGGATGTGCCATACAAGTAGACTGAGCAATGTTAGGAAGCTTTTTCTAAGCTCAAGGGCATGTTGACCATCTCACCTATCATGCAGCCACCCGACTGGAACTTTCCTTTTGAAATTATATGTGATGCGTTTGGCTATGCTATTGAAGCAGTATTAGGCCAGAGAAAAGAAAAGAAGCCATAGGTAATTCACAATGCAAGTAGAACTCTAAATCTTGCCCATGTAAATTTCACCACTATGGAGAAGGAAATCTTAGTCGTAGTGTTCGCCTTGAACAATTTTAGGTCCTACTTGGTCGGATCCGAGATCATCATCTACACTAATCATACGTCGCTCAAGTATCTTCTTTCTAAGAATGATGCTAAGCCCCACTTGATAAGATGGATCCTTTTTACTCCATGAACTTGATTTAGAAATAAAAGATGAGTAGAGAATGTAGTGGCTGACTATCTTTCACGACTTGATCTTTTGGATTCCCTTGAGAGGACACCCATAAACAACATGTTCCCTGACAAACAACTATTTAAACTACACCACGCCAAAAATCGTCGATTTGCGACGGACCAAATCCGTCGTAAAATAAAATAAACGACGGATTTCCTCTGTTGCTGTTTACTGAGTCGTATTTTTTTTCAACGGATAAAATTTGTCATTTAATCTACGACGGATAAGATCCGTCGTAAAGAAAAATAAAAATCCTTAGGTCAAATTCGAAAAATTAGTTGTCACTAAAAACATTAGCGACGGATAAGGTCCGTCGCTAATATGAGTAAGCGACAGGCCTTAAATTCATCATTGATTTTCAACAGTTAGAAATTAGCAATGGATAAGGTCCGTCGCTAATATGAGTACGCGATGGACCTCAAATCCATCGTTGATTTTCAATATTCAAAAATTAGCGACGGATTTGGTCCGTCGCTAAAATATGTCTAAATAAAAATAAATTTTGATAAATTATTATTATTATTTTTTAATCTTGCACTTAATAGTCATTCAAAAAATAATTCACACTATTGTTTAATAAGAATCTTATTCACAAAATTGGTAATAGCTCAATTCAATAAAAGAGGAAATGACAAGTAGCCTGCTCCAACAAAAATTCACTTTAACCCTCCTAACTAAACATTCCCCCTCCTAAACTAGGACCCATACAAAAGAAATTACTCAGAACTTCAATTGTTGGCTATGCCTTGCATTGTATTGGTTACTTGGTATCTGCTCTTGTTCAACCTTCTTTTGAGCCCTTCCTACATTTATTACAAACAACCAGATTCAATCTAAGAAAAGACTAGTTTAGTTAACCCTTCATATATTTCAAATAACCAGCTCAAATCCATGAAAAGTGAATAGTTTAATCAACTGAAACCAATTAACAAAATAAAAGATTAGAATTCATCCTACCCATTAGAGGTTTAGGTAAGAGCATTTCATAACTTCATAGCATTCACTGGGAGAGCACAATACAGTTTGAAAAGATCTTTAGATGTTAAAATCAATACACAACAGCGCAATGCAATTTGCATTTAATGCACTAGTGTCTAATGACATGACCAAATGAAAGTGTAGGAACTGGGAAATTCCTATTTCCCAACAATCTGAACCCTTTTACGAGTAAGGATAATGCATCAAGTTCAACTAAGTTGGACCGTAGGTTATTGTCCAGCCAGTGGATAACTTTTAACCTGTCATGCATGCAACATCCAACTTGTCCAAAAGGTGGGCCTACCATGAGGAGCACCTTGTGCAAAAATCAGCACAATCCATGCATTGGATGAACCGTATATGTATAGATGCCCTGGCCTATAATTCAAGCTGGTATGCTCATCAGGCTGATCCCACTGCATGTTGACTGTTTGGGACCACATGAAGAAACTTGATTTATATACGAAAACATCATGTGTTTGGTCGAGCACAGATTGTCTATTTGAAAGAAAAAAGTAGAAAATGTACCCATTTAAATAGATATCCATGGTTTAGATTCCATGTATATGAGAGATTCATGCCAAAGATCTCAGCAACCAATGAATAAATAGAGGCAAACAGTTTCAGAGCTAAGCAAGAGTTCTAGGTGTAATGGAATAGAAGAAAAGATAAATAGATCCCAAAACATGCATTGCAACTAAAACAAATACTGTCAGTAGTAAAATGCAAGAATTTGGAGATCAAAATGAAGAAAAGAATCCAATGCATGTGCAGTTCATTACCAATGTCCTTGTAAAATCTCACCTGAATCAGTTGATTTCAATGACTGTCAAGTTGTGGCAGAGGGCAAAAAACCATGATTGTCGATTGCGTTAACATCTTCAGTTTTGCTATAACCATCACCATTGGAGTTAGTCATGTATGCTGTAAAAGATACAAAACTTGAAAATGGCCACAGAAGTGCTTAATGCAAGTGCAAGGGATGATATTAGACTAAAAAAAACCCCCAGATAACTTTGGAACTAAAAAATAAGGAAAAAATAATTCACATTCACAAAATTGGTAACCTTTGTTTTACACGTGACAGTCATTCAAAAAATAATTCACATTCACAAAATGGTATTACACCTGATAGTCATTCAAAAAATAATTCGCATGATTGTTTAATAAGAATCCCATTCACAAAATTGGTAACAATTCAATTCAATAAAGAGGAAATGGCTAAGTAGGGCCATTTGAATGGACTACTATAGGTACACCTTTCTTTTCAGATAATTCAAATCAAACCATAATTAAGAAAAATTATAATAGACAGTATGTAACCTGTAGGACAAATAAACCATTTCAGCCAAAACGGATTCGCAACAACTGAAGAACTCTTCCATGTATTCATGGCCAACTCCTATCATCTCATTACAATTAAAAAAAATCACCAGTTGGGGAATGGAATTTAATTCTTTGTTAAAAGCTGATGGAGTTTCAGCAGTTGCCAGGAAATCACAATGTACAAATTACAACTTAAAGCACAAAGTAGAAGACGGAAAGCAGAACTACCTGAGCTGCATCCATACTGTCACGATGGAATTGGCAAATTTTCCCCAGAGTTGAGACAACATTGTCACATGCCATCACATTATGAGAATGGAGTGCATTAGGCTACCTTATAACAAAATTTAGCCTGGAAAGAGCCTCTGCAGGCCAATAAAAGGTAGTTGTTGGTTGACGGTGTTAAAAAGGCATGATTCCTCAAGGTAGGTGCACAGGAAAAAGAAAGATACCTCCCACAAGAGGTTTAAACACAGATCCACCAAACTCTGTATAAACTCCAATTCCATAAACAACAGCCTGAAAATAAAAAAATTAGCTTGTATATGATCCAAGAAAACTCAATGGTCCAAGTGCAGACCTGTCGAACATCAAGGCTCTCATCATTGCAAGCATCCAGTAAAAAAATGGAAGATAGGGATCATAATCTGTTCAAAAATAGTACAAAAAAAAAACAAAAAAGTAAGACACCACCCAGTCAAAATACAATTTCATAGTTTTAACATTTCAAAGGCACATGTATACCCTTAACTAGAATGCATATAATCAGTTAAAACATTTTAAGGGGGCATGCATACTTAAGAGCTGCTTCTCGACATTGTTCTGGAACACCATCAAAAATACAGATGACAATCCTTCTTTCTTTAGCTATTTTATCCTTACCTTGAAAATCAAAAGCCTTAGAAATCCCAAAAATACAAAAAGAAATGCCCACAGTTGTCTACAGAGGAAAAGTCACCAAAGAATTGTAGTTGAAATTATTCAAAATATCTAATGTTGACAAAGCAGTGGCCAGAGACTAGAGAAAACTATCAGTCCATAGGTAGGGAATGGTTTTCGCTTATTCTTTAAATGGTAAGAGTGAATTTTACATATTATTCAAATGAAAAATTACTCTCTTATGTTTGCACCATGGGGGAAAGAAAATATGTCAGGAACAGGATAACAGTTCCCTGTGCCTTCTTTAGAAAGCAAACATAGATGTAAGCGCATAACTATCTCATCCATCTCCTCAGAAAATTAAAAGATCATCCATTGCAAATGAAAATGGAGATTACCAACCAAAGATAATAGCCAGTCTTAGCTATAACAACAAAGTGAGCAGGATAATTTCAGCTTTAATTATGACCTGAAGCATTATAAGAAGTCCTTTCAATTCTGGATCTCAACTGAACTCAATTAGGCGAAATGGTGATAGATTACGTACACTGAAACTGATTTTCAATCTCAGTTAAAGCACTGATACTTTGAAGACAGTGTATGGGATACAGGTGAGGCTTACTTACAAATTACATTGAAACTATATACCTAAGTGGTGGAGGAATGAGAATCTAATCCACTGTAAAAATGAAAAGTATGCAGACTATCTCATCTTCGAAAAAATTCTCCATTAATCAGAGGCATATTTGTTTAATTGGTCTGGTTTATCGATATGACCAATCTAATGTGGGGCCCACTAATTGGGCAGATGGGATGTGAGGAGGATGCCACATGTACAGTAAGAAGGATTAGTGGACACAACTGACTTATACCAAAGCCCGTGACCTGAATAAAGGGTGCAAGAGCGAATAAGCTACTAATGATTTAGGCTTTTCATGGATGCCCTACAAAATTGGGGCTGCATGCCAAGTTAGCATGCAGCTAGCTATAGGTGATTATACACACACACACACACACACACACACACACACACACACACACACACACACACACACACACATATATACGGTGCTCGACCTCATCACGCACATCACTGCATCATATTCAAAACATTGAACCTACCACACTAGAATGTTAACAGGTGGAGATACTTGGCTTCATGGCCTTCCACTAAAATGGGACCATTACCTTAGGTGGGCCACTCCATCAATGCTAACATAGGAAAAGGTCAAAGTCACCACAAGCTACAACTCGTTGATTTGGCTTTTCTATTACTATTTGGTAGTGACATAGGACAACCTAACTTTTCAAGTAGTGGCTCAAAAATACATGGTTAGGAAAAGGAGTGCAGTAAAAGTCCGAGACAATTCCAAGGCATGGTCTGTGTCCGTGTTGGCACCTCACGTACCAATGGTCCAGACCATTGGACAATGGATCAACTTGTTCGAAACAAAATTAGAGTACGCATATGAGGATCATATAAATGCTCTATATGAAAAATATTGAACCTAGTCCGTGTTGGCACCTCACGTAGTTCTTAATATTTAAATCGAAACATTTTATGCATAAGCAGAGAAAATCAAAACAAATCATAATGGAAATTTGTGTACCTTCTATTACGCATAAGAAGATGAAAAGTTAAAACAAATCACAACATAAATCTCTGTAGATTAGTCAAGCAAAACTAATAGATAATTCAAGATAAAGATTTAGTCAAATAATATCTAAATTACAGGTCCCAGTTTAGATGTATTATGAACCAAAAATTAGGCTTATTTGATTATCAAGCTATCGGATTAGTGGACATCTATTGGACAGTTTATTCATGATGAGTATCCAACAGTCCTAACAAATAAGTGTCCACAAGTTGCAAGTTAGGACTGATCAACCAATCTGATTTTGGACTGCAACTAAGAGACAACGAGTTCCAAAACTTGGTTTAATTGGAGTTAACATATGCCCCATGTACAATTTCTTAGTGCTTGCACATATGCACCAATTTCTGAGTTAAGGTACCTGATGTTCAAAGTGCATAAGAACCTCTAGCACAACATCTCCATATCTATCTACTCATAAATACAACAATAAAAAATGCGGTAAAGAGAAACCATAGCCAATGCCAAGATTACTATAAGAAAGATGCACTTTCCTGGATGTTTTCAACAAACTTGGCAAATAATCTATATGTAAAAAGTTTCCTGATAGGAGGCAGCCAAGTTCCATGCCAGATACAAAGTGCTTCCACATAAAAAGCAAGAAAGTGAAGCATGTTAGAAGTGAATCAGAAGTAAAAAAGGAAAAAGAAATACTTACAACAATTTCCTCATCTGGATCATTTCGGAAGATAGACAACAGTGGAGCTAAAACTCAGCTAAATTGAAGTTAACTCAGCTAAATCAATATAATGCCTTGAACCCCATTGCCATGCTATAATGCTGGATGGTTGGAGTGAAGGTAATCCTAACAATTCAAGTAGGGAATTACTTCTGCCGTTTTGAAAAATACAATAATCATTGCTGAAAACTATCAATAAATCCATACTAAGTAAATATATGGAGTAAAAACAATTTAATGACAAATAGAACCGCAAGGCAGCCCATATCCAATTTTTTGGTGACACATATTAGAAAATAATGTTATTATCAGCAATGTAACAAATATCATTCAGATTTTGAAATATTGCAAGAAATACATTTGTGAGCTAAATTTATTTGCAGGCTTGGGAGTTAGATTAGAGCCAATATACCTTTCAAAAAGAGGATCCAAAGGTTTATGCTGACTCAAATTGATGTTGGCCATGAGATGGTTGAGGAATTAGTTGCATATTGCCAAGGAGAATTGAAAATAAAAGCAAGCCACGGATGGCAATGAGAATTACTGCCAACTTGCATATTACCAATGAGAAGTGAAAATAAAACCAAGCCACATATGGAAATGAGAACCACAAAGCAAATCTCCCAAACATAAGTACTTGTTCATGATAGGTTAGTATACTAATCACTCTACTACATGCACTTTTGTTGCATGATAAGTTGTATTTTATATGTTTATTTAACTAGACATCAGAAGTTTTTTTTTGTAATTTTTTATTTTTACGCACAGTTGAACCATTTGGTACCAATTTAACAATGGAAATAGGTCAAAATCCAATCCAGGTTTTAAAATGTAAGCGTAATATTGATTTCCTAAAAGAAAGTGCAAAACAATCTTATACAATGCAGAAGTGGAACTAACAACCATTGTGAACTGCTTGGAGTAACTTCACTATGATCGACAGTTTATAATGGTTTTTGATGCACCAATTTTGGCAGGCTACACCTTCCTTGGCCAACACATCCTCCAATTGAGTTAGAGTCTCCACACCAGCCCAAAATCCATTAGCAATGGCAATTCTTTTGAAAGTTTTTTCTTTCGTTCTTTTTTGTTTTCAATTTTTTTTTTTTTTAGTTTAAAAAATTATTTTTTGCCATAAAAACAACATGCCAATCTAACAGATAATAACCAAAACAAGAGATCACCCGAATCACTTTACTGATTTTTTGCAAAAAGAGTTACAAAATATAGAGAGAAAAAATCATTAACTAATTTGAAGGAAAAAATTTAACATAGCAAGGTTTAGAAAATGGAATTGTGACTGTAGAAAAGCCAATTGGTGTTACAGTTGCATAATAGAAGAAACATGGAATTTTATAGTATAATCGTCAGAGGAAGAGCTATCCGAATGAAACTTACAACGAGTCCAGCATATACAAAAAGTTCTTTGAATAAGAAAGGTTGCTCGAAGGAAGAACTGGCGGCCTTCTAGCCATCCTCAAATATGCCATTGTTGCAATTGTTGGTGCCTGCATATATAAATACATTTTGCAGCATTATATTGGTAATTATCAAATAAAATCGGACCATAAAATTCTGGCAGTTGGGCTTTATTCATGATCGAATTATTCAGCTATTTGCCAAAGAGAAAGTGCACCAGCATTGCATGAGAATCAAGATCACGATGCACCAAATGTTCATAAAGATTTAATATTTTTCAATGAGAAGAACATGTCAAACATACCTTTCCAACCAAAATAAAGGAAACACGTTAGATTTCCCAAAACAAAATGAAATCCTCTCCTCAAATCATCACAAACAGATATCGAAGAAATTAGGGTTGAAAAGGATAAAATAACGAAAGAGAAAGTGAAAATTACTTTTATCCAAGTATCCTATCAGTAGTCCCATAAGTACATTTTTCTTTCCAATCCACGCAACTGGCCTAGTGTTCCCTAGAATATAAATAAAAAATCCTAATCCTCCAAGATTATATGGGGTAAAATCCAACATCTTCTAAACTCTTTGTAATCTTACAATTTTAGTGCAACCAAAAACAAGAGGTAAAATCCAACATCATTTTCATGTTTTCAGCAAATGATGGGATCTCAATATGCATGTTTTCTAATTTGGATAGTGTTCTCATATTTGAATGTCCAGGATCGATAAGTAATACTTTAGACTTGAGAAGGATTGGCATGTGATTAGAAGTTGGTCTAAGAATCACCACTTGAATCACATTCATAGAATGATGTTCCCAAAATGCCATAATGAGCAAACAATCTAGATGGCTCATAACAGGATCATCTTGGTTATTCATCTAAGTGCGTTAGAACTATTCAAAAGTAGGTCAACCCACTCATTTCTATTAATTTATCTTGAGAAAATTTCCATACAAGTACTCAAGGAGCGATCAAACTCCTTGTTTCTCATATGAAAACCTAACAAAGATTTTGCTCACAATGAAAGAATACCATATTATGATGATCCCTCCCACTGAACCCCTAATACTTAGGGGGACCCAATCCTTACTCCTGCCCTATTGGTCGGAACTAGTATAATCTATAACTAATCCATTTTCCATTCATGCATACAAACAATATCAAATGTGTATTCTGCTACCATCTCTCAACCAAGATTTAGAATAATGGTATCGGGAGCCATAATGGTTTAGCGAAAAAATGATACAATATGGGGAATACCAGACTGTATCTGACGATATGGGCCTGTACTAGTCTTCTTCTTCTTTTTTCCTTTTTCTTTTTAATTTTGGCCCAAAACATCCTGAAAAATATTTGGGAAATGTGAAAAACTGTAACATCAGAATCTATCCTTTTCTTAGCATGCATTCAATGGTGTAGTAGATCATTCTTTTTTCTTTTCTTTTTTTCTTCTTCAGTGGTGTATTAGATCATTCTTATTCTTTGATAAGAATCTTGTTTGTTAGCTTTACCTACTGCAAGCCAATTGAGTAGGCCCTAATGGAACACAAATCAGGTGTGATTTGGTATATTTGAGTCAGATACTTTGAATACAACAAAAGGAGATGAAAAAGAAGAAAAAAGTGTTGGTTTGGCACTTCTTCCAATATTTCTCAAAATAGTACATTTTTTTAAATGAATGGTGATGAAAAACTTTTATAAGAAAACAGAGAGAATACACAACCAAACCAATTCAACACATACACAACTATAGTAGAAATAGCAGAAACAGATCTAGCTTGCATAAAACAAAATATCATCTGAAACATTGTGAACCATGGTTTTGAATATCATATGAAAGTAAGTCGACTCAGTATCGGGGGAGAACAAAACGAGTCAATGGGCAAGTTACACCCTAAAATGATACTGAGTCGGGGGTGAGCTGTACAAGTTCCAGTTTCTGTGAGAGTCACTCTCCAAAACTGCAATCCAAAACAATGTTGCCTACACATCCATGGTACACAAGACATCAATCCATGAAGAATCATATACTATGTTGACCGCATGCTTGCATAGCATACACAGGGTTTCAATGCCCGATTCGGGGTCCACATTCAAATCTGTAAACCCTAAAATCCCCAAATCCCTAAATGAGGGTTTACATCGAATCAGGAATCCACAAATTGCTAAATCCCAGAATCCCTAAATCGATATTGGGATTGATAGAGATTGAGAGAGAGAGAGAGAGAGAGATTGAGAGATACCTCACTGTCATGAATGAGCTAGCCTTCAACCGAGCTTCAGAGAGAGAGAGAGAGAGAGGGTGTGTGTGGTTAGGGCGTTCGGCAACAGTAAATCTGTGGTGGAGAGCGAAAGAGAAAGACAGAGAGAGAGAGAGAGGAGGCTGCGAGAGACAACCAGCGGATTAGGGTGTCTCTGGACGGGGATTAGATGGAGAGATAGAGAGAGAGGAGGCCGCGAGAGACAGCCCACGGACTAGGGCGTCTCTGGACGTGGATTAGATACTGACATCACCAAGTTCTGTGGGCCCCACTATGATGTATGTGTTATATCTACACCGTCCATACATTTTTAGATATCATTTTAGGGTATGAACCAAAGAATGAGGAAAAATCTAAAACTTTTGTGGCCTTTAGAAGGTTTTAATGGTGGGTGTCACTGTCCCACTGTTTTCTGTGATGGGGTCCACTGGAGCTTTGGATTTAACTCGTTCTTTGGATATTACCCTAAAATGATCTCTCCAAATGGATGGAAGGTGTGGATATAAAACATACATCATGGTGGGGCCCATTGAACTTGTTGACGTCACTTCAGTAGCTAGTCTAGCTACTCCCCCTGACACTAACCCCATGGCTGGTGGTTGGTGCTCTATGGGCCCCACCATGATGTATGTATTTCATCCATTACATTCATCCACTTTTAAAGTACATTTTAGGAATTTATTCCAAAAATGAGAGATGCATAAATCTCAGGTGGACCACACCACATGAAAACAATAGTGATTGGATATCCATCATTAAAATCCTCCTAAGGCCCACTGTATTGTTTATTTGACATTCAATCTGTTTATTAGGTCATACAGGCCTAGATGAAGGGGAAAAACAAAAATCATCTCAATCCAAAACTTTTATGATCCCCAAAATGTTTTTAAAGGCTGATGCTCATTCAACACTGTTTCCTGTAATTTGGTGCATTTCAGATTGGGATATACCTCATTTTTGGTCTCATACTGTAAGATGATCTTTAAATATAGATGGACGACATAGATGAAACACACACATCATGGTGACGCCCACAGAGCATCGACCACTAGCCATTGGCTAGTGCCAGGGGGAGTAGCCAATCCATTCACCTTATTTGTGGTATGGTCCATTTAATCTTTGGATATGATTTATTTTTTGGATAATTCTCCAAAATGATCTCGAAAAATGGATGAACGGTGTGGGTTGATCCTAAATTTTGGGTAAATCCAAAACTCAAGTGGACCATGCCACGTAAAACAGTGTGGAATAATGATTTCCATTGTTAATACCTTTCTTGGGCCCACAATAATGTTTATTTGTTATCCAATCTGTTCATAATATCAAAAAGATATGAATGAAGAGAAAACACAAACATCAGCTTGATCCAAAACTTCTATGGCCTCCAAGAATTTTTACAATGGTAGAGGCTTAATCACACTATTTCTCGTGGTGTGGTCCACTTGAGCTTTGGATATGCTTCCTTTTTGTTCTTTAGACCTCAAATTATCTATTAACATGGATGAATGGAGTGGATAAAATAAATAAATAACGGTGGACCACACAAAGTATACTCTGGTAAGGGTAATGACTAACTCACCTAAATGCAGAGGGGTTTGCTTAAAACATTTATAATCATATATTGGGCTTGCCTTAATGTGATTCATATATCCAACCCACTCATTATGTGTGTCCCACTTGGATGAGGGGTCAGACCAAGTTTCAGCCGCATCCAAAACTCATGTGGGCCCCACCAAGTGCTTTTATATTTTTTAAGATGTCTTGACATGGTTTTAGATGGTATGGCCCACCTGAGTTTCGTTTATGGATGATTTTTGAGAAATCTCAAAATCTAAAGGGGACATATTAAATGCACGGCGTTGATGTTTGACACACATCATGATGGGGCCCACAAAACTTATTAACATCAATTCATAGGTTCTCGCGAGGTCAATAAGTTGGGTCACAATTTTGACCAGAATATTTAGCCCATTTAATATGTATAGTCCATTCACTCTATTTTACTAATCAATACCCTCAATTTGACTAGTTACTCGCCCCAATCAGGCTAGCTACATGTGAGAAAGGTATTGGGAATACAAGATTGATCAACAATTTGAATGAAATTTGATTTAAACATATGAAGTTATTTACTCTTCAATCTGGACTAATTCAATTGTCAAAAAACGGTTAAATGTTCGATTAGTGGATGTGCCTAATAATTTATTAAAAAATAAATTTTTTTCATAGATAAATTTTAATTTCCATTTAAAAATAACATTTTTTTAATCAAATTGTATATGCTTTTACTCTTAATTTTTCTTTGAAAACTTAAAAAAAATATCATTTTTATTATAAAATATTTCAAAAAATAAATTAAAATACAAATTCTGAATTTTTATTTTCAAAATATCTTAAATTTTCACTATTTTTAATTTTTTTCCCAAAAATTTCAAAATGCCAATTTTTTTTCTTCAAAAGCATCATGTCGTTTTCAACTTTTCAATTTTTTTAAAAAAAATTATATATATATATATATATATATATTTCAAAATCTTAGTGTTTTTATAAATAACTTTTACTTTTAATTTCAAATTTTGAACATTTTCAATTATTTTTCAACTTATTTATTTTTCGTTTCAGAATGTTTGATTTTTGATAAAGTATCGCTTTTTTAATATCTTTTTATTTTAAAATTTTCAATTCTTTTTCACTTCTCCATTTTTTAAAGCATTTTATTGAATTTGTCAATTTTTATTGAACTTCACAATTTTATTTTATTTTTCAAATTTCACACTCACAATTTCTTTTTTAAAATATTTTCATTTTTCAACATTGTGAAAATTTTCACATTTTTTAAAATATTTTTAATTTTCTTTTTAGGATAGTATTTTTTTCTTAAAATCAAATGCTTTTTTTTTCAAATTTATCAACTTTATTAAATATTCTTTTTTCTTGCCACAAAATAGATTTTTATTAAATCACGATATAAAAACAAAATAAATTTTCTTTTTGCATTCAATCAATTTTTTAAAAATAATCTTAGACACAAATACGTACAATTAAACCACTGAAATTCTATTAAAAAACAATTATTTGACTATAAAAAAACTTAATTTTCCACCATATTCTAAAAAAAATGTAAAAAATAATAATGTTAAGGCAAAAGTCCTTTTACGATGGACCATGGTCTGTTGCAAAGGTAACTGAAAAGTGCGCCATTTGGTATTTTGGGCGGGAATTTGCAACTGTTCATTTGCCGTCACTAGATCAAAATTTGCGACGAATTTCGTCTGTCGCCTAGTTACGACGGACAAAAATCCGTCGTAAATCAGATTTTAGCGACGGATTTTGGTCTGTCACGAAATTTCACGACGTTCGGACTACGGATATTCAAGAATGACGAGCTTAGCGACGGACTTTTACTGTTAGCGACGGATTAAATCTGTCGTTAAACCAAGATCTGTCATAAAAATACGTCGCAAATTCGCCATTTTAGCGTAGTGCTATCCTACTTACATTGGTTTGCTGACATGCGAATTATCTTGCTATAAGCTTCACGCCGACACATTGGACTGCGTAAGATAAAAAGAAATTTTTTGCCAAGGTATGCAAGTTTTTCTAGGATGATCCGTATTTATTCAAGTATTAACCATACCAAATTCTGAGGAGAAATGTGCTAGACAATGAACACCAAAGTGTCATCTCCTTCTATCATTTTCAGGCTTGTGGAGGTCACTTTTCTGCTAAAAAGACCACGACCAAAATTTTAGAGTGCAGCTTTTATTGGGCCACTATGTTCAAGAACACTCATGAGTTCTATAAAGTTTGTGAGCATTGTCATAAATTGGGAGCGTTGTGTCGTCGAAATATGATGCCTCTAAATCCCGTTCTGATCATTGAAGCATTTGAGTGCTGGGGCATCGATTTTATGGGACCATTCCCCCAATCATTTGGGAATTTATGCATTTTGCTAGCAGTAGACTGTCACTAAATGGGTTGAAGCGATCTTGTGCCGGAACAATGACCATCGGACAGTCATTAGATTCTTAAAATAAAACATCCTTTCCCGGTTCGGTACACCTCGAGCCATCATTGGTGATGGAGATTCACATTTTTGTAATAGGCCATTTGAGAACTTAATGAAGAAATATGACATCTCCCATAAAGTGAGCACTCCATACCACCCATAGATAAGTAGGCAAGCTGAGATTTCCAATATGAAAATTAAACACATTCTAGAGAAAACGGTTAACCCTGATCGTATGGATTGGTCAATCCGATTGACCAATGCTTTATGGGCTTACCTACTGCTTTTAAGAGCCTCATTGAAATGTTTCCCTTTAGACTCGTCTATAGGAAAGCTTTTCACTTACCCGTGGAATTGGAACAGAGCCTACTGGGCTATCAAAAACATGAATTTTAACCTGGACAACGCTGGCTGGCTACGCAAACTTCAGTTAAATGAACTTGAGGAAATCTGGAATGACGCGTATGAGAACTCGAGAATTTATAAGGACAGGATAAAGGTGTTTCATGACAGGAACATTTTTCGAAAATCATTCTTGACTGGTTAAAAGGTCCTTTTGTATAATTCTCGGTTACATCTTTTTTTTTGGGGTAAACTCCAATCTCATTGGACCAACACTTTTACATTTACTAATATCTATCCTCACAGGGCTGTTGAGATAAAGAATCTGAACAGTGACATTACTTTTAAAGTGAATGGACATGGTTTAAAGCTATTGGTTGAGAAATTTGATTCAAAGGACATGTCCATACCTCCGATTGATCATGTTTACCAGGATTGATCTCCTAGTCTGATGGAGGTGTAGTTAGGTTTTATTGCTTTTATAGAATTTAGGACTATGATAGTTTGCTTTCTATTGTTTAGTCTGTGTGTTAGCCCATCTTCGCGTTTAGATCCTTGAAAAAGCTATAATTCACCTTCTTCAGGTACTACCTTTCCTTCACTTCTCCTTTATTTTCATTACCTCATATACGTTGCATGCTTACATCCTTTACATTGAGGACAATGTTGATTTTAGGTTGTGGGGTGCGAATTAGGTAAACTAATCATGTGTTTTCTTAGTTTTGAAAAAAAAATTATTAGTTTCAAGCAAAAATTGTGGAAATTTTCAAAATTTTAAGATAAAAACCTATTAGAAAATGATAATTTGTGTATTTAAGAATGCTTTGAGTATGATGATGAGCTAGAGATTGAATTTTGAATTGTTGGAGTTTGATCAACTAAGTAACCTATCACTTAAGTTCTTATACTCAATTGATTAAGAGGGAGTTTGAATATCATGATAATCTAAATCACAAGACACGTTCAATTTACTTTCTGTGAATAGTATTAAAATTTTTTATTGTTAGTATGATGATCATTGAAAGATATTGAGAATCGAGTCTGGAGAATTTTATCTACCTTAAAGGATGAAAAGAACCAGTTAAAAAACATTGAGATTGACAAAAAGGTCATGAATGGTGAAAAGATTGAAAAGGCTTGAAAAAGAATGAAAATTTTGAAAAGATGAAAAGATGAAAAAATTGAATAAATACAAATGACTGTTGATATAAAATCAAAAACTGGAAATAGAAGGAAAATGAGATAAGTTCGGAATCTATACTTGATTTTTCAACCAATCTTGAAGTGATAAGCATCGCTAGCATTATGAAAAGATAGTATTTTTATGGGAAGTAAGTTGATTTGCACTAAGCACATTGGAAAACTTGGTATATGAACTTATGCTTTGAGTTAAATGATAAAGAACCTACTTAATTGATTGCTTATGTGATTTGGCTCTAGTTTTTAAAATCTCACTTTTCTTGCCTTCATTCTACTCATTCATACTTGATTGCACAAAAGATTATTTTTTGAAAGAGGTTTTGAACATTGAGGATTGAAAATTATTTCACGCATGTTTTGGTCGAGACTAGCAAAATGCTGGTTGGGGAGTGTGTTCAGTGTCAAATATTGCATATTTTCCCCCATTTATATCTTGATTTTATGAACATGATATTGCTTAATGTTATATTTTATCCATGTTTGTGTTGCAAGGTGAATCTGAGAGCTTGGATTAAAAAGAATGTTAAAAGCATGGATTTAGTACTCAAGAATCACCCAGGCAAAGGAGGGATCTTAAGAGACCAAGAACAGAGAATTCTTATGTCAAAGATCTAAGGAAACTAAGTACAAAGGATGGAGAAAATATTGGCAAAAACATAAGTTAAACAGCAGAAAAATAGGATAGTTTGGTGCCACCTAGGCCAATTTTGGTGCCACCGAAAGTGCACAAAATAGTTAAGCAATTTGGTGCCACTGAAGCTAGCTTTGGTGCTACCTAATGCCATTTTGGTGCCACTTAAGTACTCTGCACATACAATTTCAGATACGATTTCGGTGCCACTGAAATCGCACAGAATTGTTGACATGGATTGCTTAACTTGAGGCAGTTTTTGGAAATTCCAAGTTGGTGTGAAAGGTGGAGCTTCATAACTATAAATAGGAGTCACTAGGACATTCCTAGGTATCTTTTAGGGTTCAAGGAGTGGAGCAAAAGGGTGGAGGCGCAGTCCAAGAGCTTTCTTCTTCGTTCTTTAGTTTGTTTTATGCTTTGTTTGAGAGACTTTAGTTCAATCATGTCTATGGTTGGCTAAACCTTTTAGCTAGGGCTATGAGGTGAAGCTTGTAGCGTGATTGGGATGTTTACTTTGCTTTGATTCATGTTTACGTTTGAACTTCATTGAATTCTAGTTGATTCTAAGGAATATTTTCAGTTTTTAATGGTTAATTATGACTCAAATTGTAAGTGCACTTAATGTTGCACACTTGTTTGTCAATTACGTGACTAGTTATGTCTTGTAGTCGGATGAGTTTTTGGCAAATAAAGACTGGCAATGCAACTGGATCAGAAGCAACGAAGCCATATTGAAGATAAAAGACCACTTCTACGATCTTAAACCTTGCAAATATATGATCCCAACCCAAATAGGAAAACATATTAAGGTCATCTATTCAAAGCTAATTCCCAAGTTCATAGTTTTTATCCTTTAGTCATGGCTCTAGCAAGTCCCAAGTTGGTGAAAGATTTATTGGACAAAAAAGGAAAAATTGAAAAATCTGTTCACTGTCGGTAGGATGAAGGTGCCACCAAATAGCATCTTCGGTACCACTGAAGATACCTTCGATGTTACCGAAGGGGCTCAGAATAGTCCAACAAGCTTACAACATTAATTCGGTGTCACCGACTAGATATTTCAGTGACACTGACTGCTACTGATGAACAATGTTCGGTACCATCGAAAGGGGTTGTCTTCAGATAGCAACTTGGGAAATTAATTAGGCACTGCCGAAAGATATTTCTGTACCACCGAAGCAAGTTCGATAATACCAAAGTTGGCTTTGGTAGCACCGTAAACTAGTTATTTTCTATCTGTTGGAACTTTTTATGTATAAAAGCGGCTTGTAGAAACTTGTAAAATTAGTGGAAATAGGCATCATAGAGTCTCTATTGTATCCCAAGCATATCTTAACCAATTTAGACTCTATCCATGTAAGTTTCATGTTCTCTTCATTGTGATCCTTTACTCCTATGAGCATTCAAAGCTTCTATTAATGAAGAACATGAACTTGTGCCCTCTCTAGAGTATAAAAGCCAAACTCATAGAAAAACCCTTTGCCTTTTGATACTCTAGAGCATCCATAGGTTAAATCCCTTAGGAAATCCACTCATTATCCTAGATAGAAGATTTAACCAACTCCTATTTTCATACCACAAACTCGTAAACCAGGCTCATAAAATTCTCGATTCCCAAATCCGGTGCCGATAACCTCTGCAGTACCCTATTCTCGGCTCCCAGCACCCATATGCCAAATTCTGATCCTAGGGTCCTACAAGGAGGATTTTTAATATGAATTTGTCTCTTAAGAAGCATAACCACAAGTATACCCAAATCACAATAACATCATTATCACATATCCACTAATATAATCATTTGAGTACAATGCTGAAAGAGAAATACAATATAGAGATATATAAAAAACTCCAGAAGTTCAACCGCACGCTCTTGCCTCAGCTCGGTTACATCCTGACGTCACTTGCGCACATCTATCGTGCATAAGCTTATAGAAAGCTTAGAGGGTGGTGTAAGTGTGTGAGAAGAATATGCGTGCTCAGTAGTATCAGAGTAAATGGAAATACTGGTTAGTTCACAAACCATACAATGTCAAAGTAAGTAGAAATACTGACAAGTCCATAAAAATATCATCAACCTCATCCAGGATATGTGATGAAAAGACACAGCAAGCTAATGTCATATACTCAGAAAGTAATGTAAGTTGGATATGTAATACGGAAACATAATAATCCAAATATCAAATACTGAGGATGCAATACAATATGTAATTTGAAAAAACTACGAATACCATCAGCCTCATATGGGTCATATAAATGCAGAAACATAGCACCTCAAAATGCCATATGGTTTGGATGTAATGCAATATTTGGTATGTGGTGCATATGAAATGACTAAGCTGTAGTGTGAAGTCGGGATGATAGTACATGGTATCATAGGCTATGGGGTCTATCACAAACGACTTCTATCCAAACCAGTCCCATACCTAAATTTGGATAGATAGACGTAATGTGGTAAACTCCTGATCTCAGGTTAGTCACGCGCCCCAACTGAAATCCTGGCCATTGCGAAGGTACACATGATGACTTGATTGCGTACCACTAGCCTGAGTGGATAGTGAATGAATGAATGAGTATAATGCTGAGTATGCAACTCCTGCTCCATAAATCAGTACTGTACATCTTTAGGATCATCACTCGGGTCTAGTACACTCTACACCAGCTTGCCGCCCCATCAAGCGTACAACTGGGTAAGTGAAAGAGACCTCGCTATCTGCCTATCAGTATCGGCCTGGCTCGTCGATAACGGACCCATTTATGAGCTAGTCAGACTCAGCCTGGCATTGCCTACTCCCTCAGGCAGGTAAGGCCATACCCCCTCCCAACCGACCAAGACACAATGGGAGACACGGCCTACTGGTATACGACCCTCATGCGCTCATATATATTCACTCAGTCTCCACATTGGGGTATCCTCTAGTACCAAGAGGGTTTAGAGATTTTCACCTAGGGCCATCTATGGCGGCCCGATGCTACTAATAGATTTTTGATGTCCCATCTGGCCATCCACGTCATGAGTGTGAACGTTACGGCCCTGATGTCGCTAGGGCATGCAGTAATCACCATCACACAATACGAGATGCATAAGTCATGTAGTCCAATCATGCATCAATCATGCGCATACCGTGCACTCATGTGAGATAACTCTGCCTATCAGGGAGTCCTCACCCACACTATGACATATGCAAAGGTCAATCACATCTCATAACAAACATGCAGATAATGTGTATGGGCATGTATCATGATGCTATGCTGTCACATACTCATAATCGGTATCAATAACCGACCTCGATAATCGGCATCGACAATCAACCTCAATGTGGAAATTTAACCAACATAGCCCCCAAGGAGTGGCTCACATAGAACCTAATGTATAGTGGACCCATGGCCTAATAAAGGGCCTAATATACAATACCATGGGCCCCACTCAAGGGCTTAATACACATCAGATGAGCCTCTCCCATGGGCCTAATATACATCACAATGGACTCCATCGCCTGACCCTCAAATGCATCGCAATGGGCCTCATCACATAGGCCTAATATACATCACAATGAGCCTTCAACACGGGCTGAATACACATCACAATGGGCATTAAACACGAGCCACATATACATCACATTGGGTCTCGTCAATTGGCCTTGACACTAAGAATCGACCTCAGTGGTCAGCCTCGACAGTCGGAATCAGGATTGACAATCGGAATCAGCCACGACAATCAGAATCGGAATTGGCCTCAATAATCGGCCTCGACTATGAGAAACAGCCTCGACAATCGGAATCGATATCGACAATTAGAATCAGCATCGATAATCGGCCTCGACAATCGGAATTAGAATCGGCCTCAACAATCAGCTCGACAATCAGAATCAGCCTCAGTAATCAGAATCGGCCTCAATAATTGGAATCAACCTCGACAATCAAAATCAGCCTCGGCAATTGGAATCAGCCTCAATAATCATAATCGGCCTCAACAATCAGAATTGGCCTCGACAATTGGAATCGGCCTCAATAATCGGAATCGGCCTCGACAATCAGAATCAACCTCAATAACCAGAATCAGCTTCAACAATCAGAATCGGCCTTGATAATTGGCCTCGACAATCGGAATCGACTTCGATAATCGGAATCAAAATCAGCCTTAACAATTGGCTTCGACTATCAGAATCAAAATCGGCCTCAACAATTGGCCTCGACAATTGGAATCAGCCTCAATAATCGGAATCGGCCTCGACAATCAGAATCAGCCTCAATAATCGGAATCAGCTTCAATAATCAGAATTGGCCTCAACAACCATAATCGGCCTCGATAATTAGGATGTGCCTAGCAAAGGGCTTAAGGGAAGGTCACAATGTGGACATTTAACCATCATTGTCCATCAATGTGGACATTTAACCAACATTGCTCCCAATCAGTGGCCTATATAGAGCCAAGCACATAGTGGGCCCATAGCCTTGTGTAAGGGCCTAATGCACATCACTATAGGCCTTACTCATGGGCTACATAAGCATCGCATTGGGCCTCGCTCATGGACTTCATGCACATCATAATGGGCCGCAATACATGGGCCGAAAAATACACCTCATTGGTCCTTACCAAATGGGCCGAAAATATATCACAATGAGCCACGACATATGAGCCGAGTATACATCTCAATGGGCTACGACCCATGGGCCTCAGATATAACAAGTGAGTCGCATCAATGGGCCACACAGATGGGCCTCATATACATCAAGCATACCTCATCAATGGGCCTCTTATACACAACAGGTGGGCCCTACTCATGGGACTTAAATACATAACTGAATCTGAAAAATGACTCTTGACTCGTAGACTATGCAACATGGACTCGGAATGGAACTCTAGGAATGCACTCCGGGCCAACCAAATGTTGCCCAAATACAGAGTGTTGCATCGTATCTTCATTTCCATTGTATATCCCAGATCCGAAAATAAAATTCAGTTAACATCTTTTATGGTTCGTATTCTTCATTCAGTCATATCTGGTAATGTTGTATGTCTTCCCTCTCTAATTTGTTATATCATTATCCAATTTCGACTTCATCCAGGTCATAGCCATGTTCCTTTTGCTTATTTGATGACTGCACTTGCATTGCACTGCAATGTTGTCATGCCACCTGGTGAATTCTCCCATTCAACAATTCAAACATCAATAAGATGAATTTGAAGGTAGCTCCTGGTCAAAAGGATGGGGAAGCTGAGGAAGTTGGAGAGGAAGATGCATTGCCCACAGACACTATGATGGATGACATTTTTGATGAATTGGAAGAAGATGATCCTGAGGCTGATCCTAACTTTCAGCCTTCTAACTTTGATGAGTGTCTTCGCTCACTAGAAGAGAACGTGGATGGACTCAAAATTTGTCAAGATAATTAAATAAAATATATGCGTAAGTATTTTAGATGCATAACTAAGGGATTACACCAGATAGATCCATCCATTCCACCTCCTTCATCATCTGGTTCTGATTAGATTTCTTTATGTCAATGTTGGACTTATATTAAATGCTTAACTTTATTCTTACTTGGTGATTTTTTTTTATTTTGGACATGTATAGGTGTGTGATATTAATACTCTTTCTTATCTATTTTAACTGCTAACTTTCACACTCTTTCTTATACTCTTCACATATTTAATAACCACGTTTTCATCTTTTCATTTCTTCCTTAGTCATTTTGTGACAAAAAGGAGGAGAATTTGTGTACATGATGCTTAATCTGTTTATTATTATTATGTGGTTATGAATATGAATGATTTGAATGTAGAGAAATGGTAATCCATATCATTTAGCATGTATGGAAAAAAAATTGATATGTA
The DNA here is from genome assembly GCF_029962835.1 of Magnolia sinica. NCBI lineage: Eukaryota > Viridiplantae > Streptophyta > Magnoliopsida > Magnoliales > Magnoliaceae > Magnolia > Magnolia sinica. The sequence continues at coordinate 76,399,185 of NC_080579.1, read as the reverse complement.
TATCTTAATACAAGTCTCTACGGGAGAGTAGATTGAGGGGGAGTTGTGATTGTTGGATTCATCATGAAAGAGTTGTTGAACTTTGTGAATCTGTGTATTATAATAGGTTAATCTTCTATAAGTAGGTTTTGTCACAAATTTGACAAAGGGGGAGATTGTAAGTGCTAAGTTGTAAATTTGGCACCCTGTATTGTCAAATTTTGTTGTGCCAAACCACTTTGGAGTGATTGACTTGTTTTTGATAGATGGAAAGTTCACCTTCAAGTTCAATAGATGGAAAGTTCACCTTCATTCGAAGATGAATTTCAAGTCATCTACATCAACATCAAATGCTACAACTACTTCAGTAAGTGTGCATCAAGTTCAAGTTCACCAAGTCCAAGTACTCAAGTTCAAGTGCATCTCAAGCTCAAACTTAAGTTAAAGTCCAAGCTCAAGCTCAAGCTCAAGTTCAAATACACTAGCTCATGCTTAAGTCTCAAGAACACAAGTTCAAGGCACAAGTTTAAGATGCAAGTTCAAGTATATGAGGACAAGCTTCATGATCTTCAAAGTAACCTATCTACCGAAACGACCAATGTTACAAGTTCAATACTCACATTTAAGGTATGCATGACCCTAGAAAGACCTTCGGATTAGGTCATTAATGTTGTATATTTATATTAGGTCATAGTACTTAATTTAGGATTTGCTTCGACTAGTTCTAGTCATTGTTCGACTAGTCCAGGCACTGGCTCGACCAGTCCAGGGTTTTTCTCGACCAGTTCAGGATTTTACTTAAAAAATCGGATAAGGTTGTTTGGTCTATGACTAGTCGAGTACCTTGCTCAATCGGTTGTAGAGACTGACTCGACCAGTTGAGCAAGTCTCGACTTGAACTCTAGCAATGCGCATTTTGCCCACTCGACTAGTCGAGTGCTGTGCTCGACCAGTCAAGCTAGCCACTCGATCAGTAGAGAGAGCGACTCGACTAGTCGAGGATTTGTTTTATTTGATTGTGGTAGAAAATTTGAAAAGTGATTTTGTAACGCCCCAAACTTTTCAATACCCGAGTATTGAAAGTTCTCGAACGTTACTAAGAAATTACTTAGTATATACACGTGTATGATACCAATCTAACTATCCTAGCCTGACATCCTCACCCTAATACAAACCTAACCATTGGAAATTACCTCTATTCAATAGATTCAACCATCTGACAGTTGATTTCAAGATAACACCATCCATCACGTGATTTAACATAAGTACTTTCCCATGAATGACACGATGAATAACTCCCTATCCATAATGATTTAGATATACCTTCTTTTATAAGGATTTCTTAGAAAAGTGCCTACAACCACGTAGAACCTTTAGATTTCACAAAACTCTTAGATTAATAATAATTACAAAAATGCCATTAACTTAGACTCCTGAATTCTAGATCATATGGTTCCCATGATCCGTTTTATGTGAAATTTTATAGCATGCTTAATTATCATAAATTAACTATACATGTCAAATTTCATCTCTTAGATCATAGTGGACTAGCTACTTGACCTCTACATCCGTCCATACACTTATCAAATTAAGATTTTGATCTGTTCATCTTATTGGCCCCATATGAATATGCTTAACCCATAGTTAGAATTGCAATCTAAGGAGCTTACACATATGAACAAGTCACTCAAATCTAACGGTATACATGTTCTACCCCTAATCACTCTGGAAACCCACCTTGTGTTCGTCCATTTACGAAACTGACCATATATGTACCTGTATACATTGTTAGAGTACCAACCATCTAGTTTTCACATTTTTAGCATGTCATCTGATTAGTCATCACGTTTGGATCCCCCAAATGGGCCATCAGAATATTAGGATAATCTATTCATTTTGAAGATCTCGGGTTATATGTCTAAATCACCGGGTAATGTTTCAACTAGATGCGTGAAGCCTCGGCCCTGAAGTACAAAGTATGTTAGCCACTTAAAAGAGCATCTTGGACATCCTTGGGAGATCGGGACTTAAACTGGACTGATGAAAAGAGAACGAAAAATGATGAATACCCACCAAATTTCAAGACATTCGGACTGTGCATTTCAATGTAATGGACGTTAGAAGCTGATTGAGAAATGGGTAACAAGACTATAAATACTTGATGCCAATATATGCCACCATCGATGCACGATCGGATCGTATGGGCCATCCGATCAATAGATCGGTTCCATTTTCGAACCCTTATCATAATAGGACACGTCAAATGCAATGAATGGAACAGATCATGCCGCTACAAACACCACAGTGGAATCCACAAAGACAATCAGATTTACGTAACTAATGCATCCAGACGTAAGGGGTTTTAACGGTATAAGGAACTAACACGCCTCTTGAAAGTGTGGCCCACCTTGGACTTGGATTTATTTCATATTTTGACTCTTAGGACAACAAGCCATGCTAGAGCTGATGAAGGGACTAGATCTTCTGAAAAACCATCCTAAGTGGACCTCACGGGATCCAGTAGGCGAGCCAAGAACGACACCCCCACTCGCTGTAACACGTCCAATGTCTGGATGACACGCGGAAGCTAAAGAAGAGCCCTTTCACAATAAAACTCCGATTTTCCTACCAATCTAGACCGTCCAAACTATTGGGGTGGGAATCTCGTCCCCTCCCACATCAACCAAATTGATCGAAAAGGGCTGCAGGTCGGTCCCAAATCTTGTTACACAGGATCTGGATTGCATACGAGACTTTCACATGCCTCTTTTGTGGGCCTGCGTAAACTTATGTAAAGAGGTTCTGGAGAATTCCAAACCGCTATAAAAGGGATTGTGTCCGAGGTTGGATAGCCATTACAAGAGAGAGAGAAACAAAAAGAAAGGAAAAAGGAAAAATGTGAGAGAGAAAGAGAGATCCAGTCAACAGCCAGCCTCCCCTCCTACTGGACGTACCAAGAAAAGGAAGAAAGAGAAGGAAAGGAAGAAAAGAAAGAAAGAAAAGAAAAGAAAATAGAAAGATTGAGTGTCGTTCCAATAGCTACCCGTCTAGATCGCCCCGGCAGGACGTCAGAAAACTAGAGAGGAAGAAAAGCAATTGGCCTCACGAGTCCCCTGGATTACAGCTTGAATTTAGGTCCAATCCAGCTCGTCCTTTTCTTTTTTAATTAGACTTTCCTACTCCGTCATTACAACTAAGGTAGGATATGGTTCCTTTCAAGTAGAATTCACACCTTTCAGGGCCATTAAACGTAGGTAAGATATAACAAATAAACACTAACCCTATCATTCATGTAAGTTAGGACAAGAGAGTGGGTCTTGATCCTAAGATTACTCAAGGCCGTTAACCTTATTATCAAACAGCAAACAATCTAAGGTGAGGGTTTTATCCTTTAAGCTTACACTAATTTAAGTTATTACATTTATCCTGCCTTTCCATGCTTTTAGAGATGTGAATTATCCTGCCTTTTCATACCTTTAATGATGTGAATTATCTTGTCTTTCTATACCTTTGATGATGTGAATCATCCTGCCTCTCTTGTTTATATTTTTCTGGGAATTATCCTATCAATTGATTTAGTTATTATCATTACAATTATTGGCCCTACGGGGATTATGACATCATATCAAATATAAGTGATTTCTCTTAATTTATGTGAGGCCATGGATACAAGCCTTACCCCTGTCTCGTCTCTTTATTTGAGTTGGCCCTGCCACTCGTCTCTATATTGAGATGGCCATTGCCACTCTCCTTATTATTGAGTTGACCATTGTCACTCTTCTCTTATTATGTTGGCCATTTCCATTTTTGTTGAGTTGACCATTGTCACTCTTCTTTTTATTATGTTGGCCTTGTGTCGTCTATCTTTATAGCTTGGGCATGTGTCTTGTTATTCCAGGACCTCCATAATTCAGTTTATATCCTTCATGATTCAAATTTAGTTATATGTTTTAAGATTCAATCTATCTCTATAAGTGCAAGTGATGTGTAAGATGTATCACAACTAGTGATTCAAATATTTTATCATGGACGTAATGCGCTCTAGGTAGAGACCCTCTTGTGGCACGTAAGTCCTTGAGCCTTCAGGTAGTGGTGCACAAATCGATGTGGGTAATTCTCTAATATAGTTCCACATCACCCCGGGATTGGATGGTTGCAAATAGTTGCTCCATGAACAAATCATGTCACGTAAATCACCCAGCCTATGTGTTGTGCACTCTGAGGAGTTCTTGCAAATCCATGGTAGCGTTGGCCATGCCAGCGAATATTCGTATAGTGAGAGTGCGGGTCGAGCTGGTTATCTATAAATCGTATTCCACGATGTGATGATCACTACGTATGATGAACCCCACATACTTTACTAGGCATCATCTCATGTAGGTTGTATGCGCATGCTGATACCCTCGTGTTAGTTGAGCACGAGACGTATCGGACCCTTACTTTACCTGTTTTGTATCTCTTGAACTATTGTTAATCTTAAAGGACAACCTTCACTATGAGTAGGGCATTGACCCTCTCCTAACCGTACAGATTATACAGGTGGCGTACAACTTTAAAGACTTAGAGGGCCCGCTTCTTGTAGAAGACTACACTGAAAGAATTCAAAGCTAGATTATTTAATTAGATTTATACTTCCGCTATGAACTCGATGAATGTAATAAACTTCCATTGGGAAGGCCTTGATTATTCCTTTTACTCTGATGATATATAATCAATACATTTGATTTTATTCTTGTGAATGTTACCTTCATGAATGTATTTGTATGTAAACAAATGAAAAAAAATAAGGTGCGATTTCAGAGCATCCAGTTGTACATTATTAACACCCGGTTTCCTCGGGCATGAGTACATACTCTGGCTGTGAAAATTCAGGATGTTACAGGTTCTGCTAGGACCAGTCGAGCCGAACCTCAGACCAGTCGAGGGAACCGAATTGCAGCCTATAAATAGAGGACATTTCTCAAATGTTATCATTCATTCCAAGCCAATTCAAGCCACCACTCTGAGAGATTAGTCCCCAATATTGTGAAGCTATTGTGAAGTATTTATAATCATTTTAAATAACTTTTTGGTTTCTTAATTTCTTGATCTCTTGTGAATCCATTCTACTTTATATAAAAGGAATTTTGTTTTAACCCTTTTTGAGATCCAAGAAATTGAATCCAAGTAGCCTAAGGTTGGATTTAATTTAAAATTCATCTAGACCTTGAACCCCTTCATTTGTGAGATTGAATATTGAACATCTTCATCCATAAAGAAACAGTTCTACTGGTTACATCGAAGAACATTCTTCAAATAAGTATTGTTTTCAGTTTTCTGTATTTTTGGTTTGTGAGATTCAGCTAGGAAAATTTCTATTTTTGGTTTTGACTGAGATCAGCCAGGAAAATCTCAGCGTGGGGTTTTTTTTAATTGTGTAAGCCCATTAAAAAATACATCTGTAAAGGTTTTAAGGTGAACCTTAGAAAACCTTCTTTCTTAATGAAAGTCAATATTCCGTGGGTGTGGATATTGGGAGTGGAGTAGTTGTGTGGCTGTTTGTGAATAGTTGGTGTACACACACGAACTAATATAATTCTTAGAGTTATGGTGGATGATTGTATCTGGTTATGTGTGTGAATACTTGTATCTATTTTATGATTTTGTGGTGATTATTGTAATAGCCGGATTTATTTCTTTTGCCTCTGTATTGGTTTGAGTTTTTGATACTTGCCGACTTCTAGAAATCAGGTTGTCCTACCATAGGGCATTGGTTTTTGGTGTAAGGTTGTCCTTAGAACAACGTTTGTATCAACCTTTCAATACTTGTGCATTTAAGGTTGCTTTAGATTTCTTCTATTTGAATTTATTTTTTATTTGGCATAGTCCTATTCACACCCCTCCCCCCATCTAGGACTTAGAGCTCGTCTCTTTCAGACATAAATCCAAAATTTCACCTTTTGCACCAAAAGGAAGGAATTGTAGTTAAGGCAGTTATCATTCAACAGTGTAGGATCATAGATCGAGGTCTAAATTTTGTATGATATCGTAGTCATATGAGGCCAAAATATGGTCCAAATTTGAGTTGCAATTAATGGTGTAAAGTGGGTCAATCGAAAGCTCCAGATTTAGAAAGAGTTGGTAAGCCTAAAACTGATAACTTCGCGTTAAGGAAAAATGCCTAGTAAGGTGGGTTCTCATATTTCATACTTAGTTTATATGATGGAAAATCTAAGTCATTCATATGAAGGGAAATATCCTACTATGGCTACCCACAAGCTTTCTTCACTTGATGGACACCAAAATCAACGGTTAAGGGGCTGATTTGTCAATTAGGCCACTTTTACAATGATCTAAGGGTTAAAATTCGACATGTATGGTTAATTTATTATAAATAGGTATGGTATAAAATTTTACATGAGGTAGATTATGAGAACCATGTGATCTAGATTTCAACGATATAGGTTACTGCATTAAGTATTTATGATTTTGTCATCTTTTATTTCTCCAACTTTCACCATCCATAACATTGGACTATACCATCCAAATGTATTGAAATTTCACAGAAATTCTTTATTTTTTATTCTCTTTCCATCGCCCCATTTTGAGCCTTGATCGCTTATAGATGACCAAGATGCCTTTTTAGTGGGTTATACCACCCCTAGGTCTGAATAAACGCTTTTATATATCTAATAGAGAAGTCAGCCAGTAGTTGTGACATATACCTTACTATCTTTGAACTGAGTTGTTCATTCTAATATTTAGGCGACCCATGTAGCAGATCCAAATATGATGGACGGTCAGATGACATGTTAAAAATAACAAAACTTGATGGTTAGTACTCTGATCATGTATGTAGGTGGTTATATGGTCGGTTTTGTAAACGGATAAATACAAGTAGGTTTTTGGAGTGATCAACAGGTAGAACATGTATACCTTAGATTCAAGTGACTTATTCACATGTGTGAGTTTCTTAAATTGTAGTTCTGATATTGAGTTAAGCATATTCATAGGTGGTGAAGAAGATGAATGGATCAAAATCTCAATTTAATATGTGTACGAGCGAATGCAGATATTAAGTAGTTATTTTAGTATGATTAGGTGTTCCAAACTCAAAGTGGAGGGTCAAATATCTTTACCTATTAGTGGATAGTTGACTGAACGGTTGATGGACAAGTGGGGAATACTTTGACATATAATGATCTTGTCTTAAAATTAATGGTCAGATGACTTAATCTATGGATGAAAATCATTCTCAACGATCCAATAGATGTTGGAGAATAGATGTAAGGTTATGATAGCTAAATTGGTATTATACACATATATATACTAAGTTAAACTTCATGGTGACACTCGAGAACATTCAATACTCGGGTATCGAAAAGTTCGAGGTGTTACATGACGTGCTTGTTTTCATGCAAAAAAACTGATAGCACCAAGGATAAAGAAGATGAGGGCACAAGCTTCGTAGATGGTTGCCCGCTCATGGTGGGGATCATGCTAGGAAAAGTACCTGTGAGCCAACACAATTTTAACTTCTCACCCTAAAATTCTTTCCTAGGAGGCACGACCCCTAACAACTCATCCCAGTCTTACCGGTGGGTGGGAGAAGTGTAACGCTTCGATTTTCAGGAACTGAGTACGCAACTCATTTCCTGAAAATGCGGATCTTTGTAGATTATCAAATGGTAATCAATACAAGATCAAAGTACTATCAACAGAAATCAAGCATAGTATAAGTATAATCAAAATGAGAACAATATCCTAGCCCACTTAGCTGGGGGCCCAATACAAAACCTCAAGTTTCAAAGTGTACTGAAATAAACGTAACAACTAATCTACTGATTCAGCCCAAAATATGCAACCACTTCCAAGAGCGGCTTATCCTCATACAACTCTTCCTCTATTGTGACGGTAGTAGTCCCAAGATCTACTGCATATTCATCCATCCCTGCATTTGTATCCTCTATATGGTTGAACATTGATGAATGAGTGGCCAGCTCAGTGTGATTTTCCCTCAAGATTACACATCGCTGCCCTAGACAAGAAATAACATAAAAACATCCAGGCAAACAGAACATAATAAATGCAGTCTTATTATATGCATGGATGTGTGAATGCATCATCGACCCGGGGATGCTCATCCATTTGGAAGTTGGGCTCATCACCCATGCAAAGGCTAACAATTAGCGAAGCACATCACGTGCATACATCACGTACCGTGTAATGACTGCCTATCGTACTTCACCTACGTAAATAAATATGCCATGTATGCATGCTTAGTCGAGCTGTTATTAGTCCAATTACAATCAATCGGTTTAATAAAACTCAAGGTCACTATGGGGGGCTCGTCACCCAGCATAGGCCGACGGCTCGGGCATAGTGTCTCATGACCACCATCCCCGGCCCATAAGTCAACCACCTTAGGGTGTGTATAGAGCCCATCAACACGTGGCCAATCAACTCTCAATTTAAGGGAACTACCACCGTATGCTAACTAGGAATGAAGTATTGAAAACATTAAATACATCGACTAAAGTAAGATGGTATGTGTAATTCCAATGCGAGTAAACAATGGTAATAACAAACATTGAAAAGGTCAATTCCATAGTCAAGTAGGTGGAATCACTTCATAGGTGGTAAATCCCACGAATTAAACTGCCACTATCCTTAACCTCCATGTTGAGGGTCTAATCTCACCACAATCTGTTCCGTTACACCCTAAGTATGGACTCTCTTAAAATAGAGGTTTCCATAGAGAAATTTCAAATAACATGTAACTTACAACCAATACAATCATATGAGGGTGCAACATGGAGATTCAGGCATGCTTCAATATTCAAAGTAAAACTCACATATACATATAATTCAAGAGTCATGTGTTCATAACTTAGCTGTTTCTAAAGCATGTATCAACATGAAGCCAATTGAGTCATTCATATGCTTGAGTAATTAGTCAATCATTTCTTAGAACATGGGCTCAAGCAACTAATCGAGTGTTTTAATAAATCCAAGGCATGCTTTTAAGTTAAGCTAATCAAGTATTCAAATTAATTCTAGGACATTTGATTAAGTAAACTAATCAAGTGGTTTAATTACTGCTAAGACATATGATAAGTTAACTAATCAAATATTCTAATCAATTCTAAGGCATGAGTTAGACTATCCAAGTATTCTAATTAATTCTAGAACATAAGTTTAAGTAAACTAACCAAGTACTAAACCACTTATAAGACATAAGTTCAAGCAGATACCCAAATGATTTACCATTTCTTGTTTATCATTCGTAGTTACAATAAAGCTATCCTTAAGAGATGGAAAACCCAAGGGGAAGGAAATCATCACTTGAAGTGTCATACTCCTGTCCTTGATTCAAGTTCCCGAGCATATCTTGCGGCCCGATATTTCGCAAATGATTCCTACGGTCATTCCCAATTCATCAGATAGGTATTACTCAAGCCCTTTTAACTATCCAAATCATTACAATGTGTGGGGGTTTGTAAGGACCCATGGACAAGGGCATTTAGGCTTGTATTTAGGGTGTTTAGGCCCACCAATCTTAATCCTGACGAAGTGGCCTGGGATGGGCCCGAGATTTCCCATCACTGAGGCCTGAACTGGGTCTGACTTGGCTAGCTGCCATGTATAATATATGCCCAACAATCTAGACCGGACTGGGCCATTTTTGTCCTAGCTTTTTGGTCCAATCATGGTCCAGATTGTGGCCCAAATCTAGGCTTAGTTTGGCCCAACACTTACCGCCCTTATGTGGTGAAGAACCATGTCAGGTTCAGCCCATAGTAATCTAAGGTGAGGCCCACCATTATGTGGTGTGGCCTACTGAGTTCTAAACTCAGGTGCAGCCCACTGCCTTTATATGGTGCGGCCCATTAATTTCTAAACTCATGTGCGGCCCATTGCCTTAATGTGGTGCAGCCCATTGAGTTCTAAACTCAGGTGCGGCCCACTACCTTAATGTGGTGTGACCCATTGAGTTCTAAACTTAGGTGCAGCCTACTGCCTTAATGTGGTGCGGCTCGTTGAGTTCTAAACTCTGATGTGGCCCACTGCCTTAATGTGGTATGGCCCACCGAGTTCTAAACTCAGGTGCGGCACACCCTCTGGATATGGTGAGGCCCACTTGAGGGGTGTTTCCACTCCAACTCATGGCCCATCTAAAGTGCATTTTGAGCCCAAATTGTTATCCGCTCTCAGCTGGGTTCAAGGCCGGATTGTGGGCCAGCTGAAGGAGGTTTTAAGGCCCATTCAAAGGCCTGTTACAGCCTCATTTGCGGCCCACTCAAGGCCCTATTTCCAACTCCATATTCGATCCACTAAAGGCCTACTTATATCATTTGTGGCTCATCTAAGAGCTATTTTGAGTCCACCTTATGACACGTTGAAAGATCAGCTCCAGCCCATTCTCTAGACCGGCTTCAGCCTAGAATATAGGCTGGTGTTGGCCCACTATATGCAGTAACTGAAGCCCATTTTCACAGCCCATCCAAAGGCCATTTTTAGCTCTGGTAATGGCCCAACTGAAGGTCATCCCCGGCTCTGATTTCAAACTGGTTCCTAGCTTCAAATCGAGGCCCAGTTGCTATAACAGAGTCTGATCGAAACTGGGCTTTGACCCACACCAACAACAACTCCAATAGCTATGTGCTGCTAGAAGGAGGAAAACAAGATGAGGGAGGTCATTACCTAGCCTATTTTGACGCCGGCTAAGTTATTTCGACTCAGTTACAGTCACGGTGATGGATACATGCAAACGTGCATCCCAAATTAGCGAGATACTGTTGAAATGGAAAAACGGACTAAGGCTACTTCAGATCCATACCTGATGCATTCCCGGTCTCAGGACCCAGTGAGGCAACAACCCACTCTTGATTGAATCGAGCTAGAGATGGGCCGAGTTGAGCTGGTAGCTGCTGACTCGCTCACCCAATTCTCTCTCTTCTCTCTCCTTTCTTTCTTACTCTCTCTTTTCTTCTCTCTCTAGTGCAAATCCCGAGGGCAACAGTAGCTTATTTAGAGGCACGAGAGAGAGCTCCAATAGCTGGGAAGAAAATAGCTCTTGTGTAATGCCTAGAATTTCGAGGGTCGAGCAAAGCTCTACTCTCGAGATCCAACACATCACTTATGCAACATGGATAATGATGTTCAGATTTCGTCCATATTAATGAGTTAAACATGAGTGAGATTATACTAAAACAACATATCATGCTCCAGAGATAATGTAATTAAGCAAGCGGGAGACTGAAACATATATATTTGAACAGGTAAGTGTTTCACAACCTCCAGAGTATGATTATGTAGCTGGGCTGAATATATACATGTGTTGTTTCAAAATAAGCAAAATATCAAAATATAAGTGTCCAACTAATCAGTGTGCCCCTGTATCCCATCGAATCAGCACGAGGTTTACATAAACCTGCCTGATAGCTGAACATAAGAGAATTCCTCCTCATCTATGAAGTCCAACTCAGCCGCATAGACTTCGCCATCACCTGCATCTATAACAGATTCTGGTTGGTGTTTTAAAACATCGTCTTAGGGTGGGAGTGAGTGATCAACTCAGTGGTACTATAAGGTAAAGGTTAACATATTATCAAGTCAATCAAGCAGTAATGATAAAGCAGTACAATAATCATTACTAACTACTCTTGTTAATGCAGGGATGGTATGCAGTAATGATGTATGCCCTCGCACAAAGCTCCCTCACAAGCGACTCCGACAACCAAGTTCGTGCATGACAACCTCCTTAAAGTGCACCTTCCTCGCTAAAGCACATGCAATGTAGTGCATGATCGTGTTAGCTGAGTACTTAATTAGGCTTATTCATATAGTAGATTTGGAAAGCTAACGTACCTCCCTTTATATCATGAACCCAAACGAAGGATCCATCTAGGATCGTCAATCCTAGTTAACCACATACGATAGGCAAGTTGTAGGGCATCACCCCTAATGGAAAACAGTCGATGAGAAAATTCATTGTTTATACTCGCGGTCACTACAGGAGGCTCGTCACCTCGGCGTAGGTCGACAGCTCGAACACGGTATCCCATACCACTATGCCTGGCTCACGAGTTTGGGTTGCTCACTGGTCACTACGGGGAGACTCTTCACCCCAGCGTAGGTCGACAGATCGATCACGGTGTCCCATACTACCATGCTCAGCTCATGAGTCTTAGTGGATCGTGGTACTATGGTTAAAATGGGCTTTTACATTGGCAAGTGGTACCTCAGATTCAAGCAGTGATGTCCATACATAATAAACACACAATAGGCCAATCGGTTTGTTTGGTAAGTTCAATTGGTATGAGCACACATTGACTCAATCGACATGGAGCGCATAAGCACCCCTTGTGGCCTAACCACTGTTGACAATCGCTGTGCGACACAATTTTATCGAGTTACTTAATGTGGCAAGACTAATCCAGCCACCTGTACAAGGATTGTTACCGATTGCCTAGGCTACGTTGTAGCCCCAATCTTACTCAAATGCAATAGGTAGACACATGTGATAATCATATCAGCATTTAACAAATAATTCAAATAAATCCCTCATTTGAGCATTTCATCAAACACATTGAACATGTCACCAAACACTTGCATTATATCCATAAATTGCATAGCAGCAAATATGAATAAATGAAAGAAACTATAAATATGATTAAGGTAATTGAGAATCCAATCTTAATACTCTTAATAAATACAAATCATCAACATTTTTCTCAGTCAGACAATTTATCAAACACTTAAGCTACGCTTCACCAAATATATAGACTAGATTAGTTACAACATATATTTTAGCAAATCCTTATACAGAGAGGTCAACATGCATATAATAACGATGAATCCTAGATTAGTAGACATGGAAAACACAAAATCATATTTTCATGTTCATTCAAACATTTCAATAAACACATGAGATGCATATTTTGTTCAACATAGTTCACACATGTATATTGTATCGAAAGTGGCATATCTAAGACAATATAACAACAATTAAGTTAGAAATAAATCACTAGCTGACAATGAAAGCATTAAAAACTATAAACTAAATGTTTATAGTCCACACCTTTTGTCGGAATACTCGATTCAGACTCGGTTCGAATTCTACGTTCTCAAAAATGAAACGATATGTACCTAAATCATGAAATAGGTTAGCTAGTTTGTTGATTACTCAATCTGGATCTTTACAATGATACTAGGGTTAGGTTTTCTTACCCAAATCGTAGCAAAAAATTATCGTGTAGAAAAGTGGGGAGGTGGATCAATACGTGGAGTAGTGGAAGAGAATTGCTACAACAATCTCTAAAGATCTCTCTTCTCTCCTTCTTCTTTTCTCTTCTTTTCTCTCTTCTCTCTCCTAGGGTTTGGAGAAATTAGTACGGGAGAGATGGGGTGGTTTAAGGGCTATATATAGGCCCAAAAGTGGTGTAAATGGCCCCAGGGCCATGTTATACTTAATTTATATCCAAAGGGCGACTGTTTTCGACAAACAAGGTTCATAGGAAGGCCCACTACTCACATACATCATAGTGTAAGTTCCCTGACAATGGATCTATGTCAGGATGTGGTTTCGGTGCGATTAGATAGGACGATTGACCGTGGAGGACCTGCGTTAGATCAACAGATGTACTTACACGATCGGGGCCACAAGTATACAGATTTGTGTAAGGAAATTTTCTTTTCCCATGGGTGAAGTTTGGTTAGAAACCAATGGTCCAAAATCCTCAATTTTGCGTGTGAGTGAATGGCCCAATTCACTTAAGTTTTAATACATTTTATAAAGATATTTGCATTTCTCACACACTTCACTTAGGGCTCAAGTTGTGTATTTCTAGATACTAATTGGGCTCGATTCCCGTGATGGTTGTCAAGCCCAGTAAGACGGATGTAACCCTATAGTTTCGCGGTCATCAGATTCTCAAATGCGGTCTAGGTCCGATATAGAGTTTCAATGTACTCTTGAGAGCGATAGGCTCTTTGGATTTTTCCCAGGTCTTTATGTTGTGTTGAGTTAGTGTTATCGATGGTTTTTAGGTCTTGCCATTTGTGAAAATGGTGGTTCGAGCTAAATCGACCGATTATTTAGTTTTGCACTTAACCTCTTTTCGCCTAAATTTCTACGGGATACGATCCTTAGGTATTTCTGCTTGAGGTGGTACTCGGGTATTTGTACGAATTTTTCCAAGATGTTATAATCTACCCCCTTAAAGAAAATTTTTATCCCCAAAATTAGTACCTTTTCATACTCATCGAGGATCTGAGGGTAGTTCTTACGGACTTCGGCTTCCATTTCCCAAGTAGCCTCTTCCTCAGTGTGGTGTGTCCATAACACTTTCATGAGCGGGATCACTTTGCTCGTAACACTTGTTCCTTCCTATCTAGAACACGCGTTGGTTACAATATATAGGTAGCATCTTCACTTAGCTGCACTTGCTCCGATTTGATAATATGAGTAGGGTCAGGAACATATTTCTTTAATATTGATACTTGAAATACGTTGTGCACGCCTGCGAGTGGTGTGGGCAAGGCGAGACGGTATGCCACCACACTCACTCGGTCTAGAATTTCGAATGGGCTAATGAATCGCGACATACATTTCCCTTTCTCGCCAAAACAAAGTACTCCTTTCATTGGAAAAACCTTAAGGAATACGTGGTCCCCAACTTCAAATTCCAACGGTCGCCATCTTGTATCAGCGTAACTCTTCTATTTACTCTGAGCTATAAGGAGTCGACGCCTGATAATATCGATCTTCTCTGAGGTCGCCTATACCAAATCTGGGCCAACCAGACTCTTCTCACCAACTTCTGCCCAATAATGTGGAGCTCGACATGGGTACCCATATAAGGCTTCGTAGGGAGCCATGCCAATGCTTGCTTAGAAGCTGTTGTTATAAGCAAACTCGGCATAAGGGAGACAATCATCCCAACTATCCTTGAAGTCAAGCACGCATGCTCATAAAATGTCCTCAAGTATTTGATTTACTCGTTCCATCTGCCCATCGGTCTGTGGTGGAACGTGGTACTGAACTTCAGTTTCACTCCCATTGCTTTTTAGATTCGAGTCCAGAAAATAGACGTGAATTGTGTGTCTCAATCTGACACAATCTCCATAGGAACTCCATGTAATCGTACTATCTCTTTAATGTACACCTTGACTAGGTCATTTGCCATATTAGAAACTCTAATCAGGAGGAAATGGGCCGATTTCATCAACCGGTCCACAATCACCCAAATGGAGTCATGCCCCTTTCTCATCTTCGGTAACCCGGAAATGAAATCCATAGATATGAAATCCCACTTCCACTCAGTTATGGGCATGCGCTAAAGTAAATCAGGGGGTCGGTGATGCTTGGCCTTGACTTGCTGGCACATGAGACAACGGGATACTTAATCTGCTATTTGGGCTTTCATGTTGTCCCACCAGTACGAACGCTTCATGTCTTGATACATCTTCGTACTACCTGGATGCATTGTCATCTTTGAATTGCGAGCAGCTTCTAGGACCCTACGTGAACACATCCCGAGGCTAAGTTCGATGTTTAAGTGATCGAAAAATTCGTTGGTCTTTTACAGTCAGTCAATCCTATTTGTAGGGTTCTTTATTGGTACCAGCGGCATATAAGCCCATCTCGAGTGTCGAGGGTCAGTAAATGATGACATGGCTAGTTATAAAAAAGAAAATTTAAGGATTTTTAAAAATTTTAAAATAGTAAAAATTCGGGGTGTTACAATCTACCCCCCTCAAAAACAATTTCGTCCGTGAAATTGCTTAAGGGTAATAAGTAAAGATATTATCATTTTATTTGCTTAATTTTGTTGGTTTTAGGTTCATATACGTGTTAGGGTATATAATAACTACACTAGCTAGCTCATTGTGGTTTACCCCCCTTAAAAATTTTCACCTTTGAGGTTTGAAAACAAATGTCAAAATCATCATTATCGTGCTAAGTGTTTGATGATAGAGTTTACCTAAGGGTGGTATATTATACTCTTTATGATTGGGCTTATACGGAAAGATAGTTGTGCTAGGCTTTGACCTGATACGTCAATTGTCTGCCTGATCAGGGCAGATAACTCGTTGTATCCCTTTCTAATCCTGATGGATCCTGGTCTTCTGCTCGGCCAAAGCAGTGAGTCCATTGGTAGTTGTCCAGGATTGAGAATTGAGTTAAGCCGCGAATGCCTCGTACGGATATGATCCTATAATTCTGAAATCTGAACATCCTAAGTATTTAAGGAGTATTATAATTCATTAGGAGGTTCAAGCCTCATGTTTATAAGGTTGTCCTTTGGGTCTTGTTCAACGAGAGTTCTGGTTTAACCTATGTTAACTTAGTGGATAATAAGTTCTTCCATGGTGCTCTAGTCAAAAGACTATCCTAGAAGGGTTTTCAATATCCTAAAATTATATTTGTATGTCACCCTTTCGATCATATGGCTAGTGGGTTATGGGCAGACTGCAGTTCAGTTTCATTAACTTCGAGAGGGAAGGAAGAGTCGAGAGTGCTAAAATATTTTAGAAGTTTTGAATGTTAGCAACATAAGGCCGTGGAAAATGAAAAAGGAGGGACATCTCCTTGACGCGGTATGAACCTTGACTTCACAAGAGAATAAAAAAAAACTTATAATATTTTAGTGTAGTCTACCTCTAACACAAGCTTACGGAGTATTAAACTATGAAACTCAATCTTACTCAAGGGTCCTAATTTAATTACACAAAAATAACTTAAACAAAAATATATATGTGTATATATATATGTATGTATAATCAAATTTAATCAAAGGTTGATTCCTAGTATGATTATAAATAATTCTTAAATAGACGTCAAATACTAAACTTTAATATGAAAAGATATGACTAGTCTATTAGCAAATCGAAGTTGTAGAAATTTTTGGTTTCAACCCTTTTATTATTTATAACATATTTGTCACCTCTAATTACCATATTATTTTTATAAATTTTATAGTAATCCATTATTAAGCTTACTTTTATTTCACAAAATTTCCTTTCATTTGAAGTTCCATAAAAATTACACAAATTCAGGAAGTACTAGATGTCTAAGACCAACGATTTTCTATATGATTCCACAATGTCTTTATTCTTTATAATATTTTCAGTTAGTGAAATATTTTTAAAATTTTTATGGTTGTTTATCATTAAGTTTAAAGTCATCCCGCAAAATTTTGTTGCCACAAACAGTTGCCCGACCATTTTTGGCAGCGAGAGAGCGTGCTCTCTAACGGCGCGTGGACGGCTGGGATTGCTTAGGAAAACCGGCCCTAGATCCCTCGTGTGGCCACACTTTGGGCCACCATTAGATGATCTTAGCCACTCATGTGTTTTTGAGAGGTGCGGATCTCAAATCTGCATCTCTTTGCATGGGTCCGGACAGACCATAAGGTTTTGGTCGTCTGGGCCCCACAAATCTGATGAATGGTTTGGATTAACCCGTTAGTGGCCGAGGTGGGCCAACTTGGAGGCTGACATTTGTCAGTTTTAAAAACTAATGGGCGGGAGAAATCCCTTTTTTTTTCGAGGTGGGTTAGGTCAGCATTGGTTTGACCCGCTTAACCCGACTGGTGCACTGGGTGCACTTGCACCCTATGTGTGGTCCACTGTGATGTTTGTAATGAATCCTGTCCATCCATCTATCTTAGGGGCCCTTGGCCCAGTTTTGAGGCGGAACTGAGGCCCAGGTGGGCTGTATCACACATCTCAGGCTCTATTTGGCCTAATATACATTGATGCAATGGTTAGATCGATTTGAGAATTTGTTTCAATGATTAATTAGGGGTTCAAGAGGCAATGATTGCTTAGTTGGCTATACACTAGCCCTCGAGGGTCGATCACCAATGCATTGTCTTGATATTTTTTGACCAGGTGATTTGTAAGTTGTTTTAAATTGAGGTGGTTCAGTTAATCTTACCCTCATAACTGTTTTAGGCTCCAACTCGGCCCTAGGGTCTCTGATGGATGGCTTCAGTGGTGACTGGAAGCCTCGTCCTGCATTTGTTGGATTTAAGTCGCCTATTAGTCAAGTTTGAAATCACCTGTTATAGTTTAAGTGGTAACACCCGCGTACCAGATGTGCGGGGTGTTACAGTCTACCCCCATAAAAATAAAAATTTTACCCTCGAAATTACCTGTGGTGTGTCTCTGAATAGGTTAGGGTACTTCTCCATAACTTCTGCTTCCCTTTCCCAAGTTGCTTCTTCTTCACCATGGTGCAACCAGAGAACCTTAACCAGCGGTATCATCTTCGTCCACAAGACCTACTCCTTACGATCCAGGATGCGGATAAGTTGCTCACTATAGGAAGCATCCTCAGAGAGCTCGACCTACTCCCAGCTGACGATATGTGACTCATCTAGTGTATACTTCTTCAGCATGGATATGTGGAAGACGTTGTGAATTTTGGCTAATGCAGTAGGCAGTGTCAAGCGGTACGCCACAGCTTCCACACGATCCAAGATCTTGAACGGCCCAATAAATCACGGTGCCAACTTTCCCTTTTGTCCAAACCTCATCAAGCCCTTCATAAGAGAAATCTTCAAGAACACATGATCACCCACTATGAATTCCAAGTCACGACATCGATTGTCCGCATAGCTCTTCTGTCTACTTTAAGCGATGCGCAGTCATTTCTGAACAATGTCAATGACTTGAGTAGTAGCTTGGACAAGCTCGGGCCCTAACAAACTTCTCTCCCTGACTTCTGCCCAGCACTGAGGGGCTCAGCAAGGGCAACCATGGAGAGCCTCATACGCCGCTATGACTATGCTGGACTGGAAGTTGTTGTTGTACGCAAACTCTGTCATATCCAAGTGATCGTCCCAGTTACCCTGAAAGTCCAAAACACATGCCCTTAACATATCCTCCAAGATTTAGTTCACCCTCTCGATCTATCCGTCTATCTGGGGATGAAATGCTATACTGAACTTGAGTTCTGTTCCCATCTCTTCCTGCAGCCTCTTTCAAAAAGCAAAAGTAAACCTGAAGTCTCGGTCTGATATGATTTCCCACGGAACTCTGTAGGATCGTATGAATTACCGAATGTATAACCTTGCCAAGCTATCGGTCGAATCGGTCGTGCAAATCGGAAGGAATCAGGCAGTTTGTCAGCCTATCAACAATGACCCAGATTGAGTCATGTTTCCTCTGTGTCCCAGGAAGTCCATCAATGAAGTCCATAGAGATACTGTCCCACTTCCATTCTGCCAGCGGCAACTGTCAAAGGAGGCGAGCAAGCTTGCGATGTTTAGCCTTGATCTTTGACACACCATACATTTCGCCACAAAGCCTGCTATGTCCCGCTTCATGTTGTTCTGCCAATACTGCCTCTTGACATCATTGTACATCTTGGTACTACCCGAGTGGATAGCTAACCTGGAATGATGGGCTTCTACCATAACCTCTTTGCTTAAATCGGCATTGTTGGGAACTCATACTCGCTCCTGATACCAAAGGCCGCCGTCCCCACCAATCCTCCAATCGGGCATTTCTTCGCCCTTACACTTCTCCTTCATCTTAACAAGCCACTCATCCTGGTCCTGGGCAGAGATTACTTATCGAATCAGGGTCGGATCTATAGTTAAGAGAGCTTTGTAAGTGTCTAGCTCGTCGAGGGTAAGCTAGATGTTGAAGTCCTGTACAAACTCCATCATCTCCCACTCCTTGACCATCAAGATGGCTATTAACTCGTGTTTCTTCTTCCAGCTCAGTGCGTCAACCACGAAGTTCGCCTTACCCGGATGGTAAGATATGTCAAAGTGGAAGTCCTTGAGCGTCTCCATCCATCGACGCTGGTGCATGTTCAAGTCCTTTTGTGTGAATATGTGCTTCAAACTCTTGTGATCGCAGAACAACTGGAATTCTTCCCCATAAAGGTAGTGCCTCCATATCTTTAGGGCGAAGACTACTCTTACCAGTTCTAGATCGTTCGTCAGATAATTCTCTTCGTGCCTCTACAACTACCTCAAAGCATAAGCTATCACTTTATCATTTTACATTAGCACACATCCCAGTCCCAACTTCGATGCATCGCTGTATACCATGAGCATCTCTCCTTCTTGGGGAAGAGTGAGTACTGGCGTGAAAGTCAGTCTCACCTTCAATTCTTGAAAGACCACTTTTGTGTTTTCATCTCACGAAAATCGATTATTCTTCTTTGTCAGTTAGGTGAGCAGCCGCGCAATCTGGGAGAATTCCTTGATAAAGCGCCTGTAGTACCCTGCCATGCCCTGAAAACTTTGAACCTTGGTGACTATATTAGGCTTCTCCCATCTAAATATTGCTTCCACCTTAGCCGGATCAACTGTTATCCCTTCAGCTTTCACCACATGTCCCAGGCACTTCACTTCTTCTTCCCATAACTCGCATTTACTCAGCTTGGCGTACAGTTGATTCTCTTTCAGAGTGTGCAAGACTATGCACATGTGTTGTTCTTGTTCTTCTCGACTCTTCGAGTAAACCAAGATGTTGTTGATGAACACAATCACGAACCGGTCCAGGTATGGCATGAATACCTAGTTCATCAGGTTCATAAACACGGTTGGGGCATTGGTGAGGCCGAAACACATAACTAAGAACTCGTAGTGCCCATAGTGAGTTCTGAATGCTATCTTAGGGATATCCTCATCCCTGATCCTCAACTGATGGTATCCCGATCGCAGATCTATCTTGGAGAAGTATCTGGCACCCTTAAGCTGATCGAATAGATCGTCGATGCGCAGCAGGGGATATCTGTTCTTTATCGTCACATCATTCAGCCTTCTGTAATCTATACAAAGGCACATCGACCCGTCCTTCTTCTTCATGAAAAGAACTGGCGCTCCCCAGGGGGAAACGCTGGGGCGGTGAAGCCTTGGGCTAGTAATTCGTCAATCTGACTCCTCAGCTCCTCCATCTCACAAGGAGGAATGCAAGATGGAGGCAGTGATATGGAGGTGGTCCCTGGCTTGTGGTCAATACAAAAATCTACTGCTCGCCTAGGGGTCAACCCTAGTATTTTCTAGAATACCTCTGAAAAATATTGCACTACTGGTATCCGGCTAATGGTGGCTTCTACTATTTCAGATTGGCTTAGAGCCTGTAAGCTCTCGAACATCTCCCGTTTGCCCCTCCCCTTCAGGGTGAAGGAGGCTTGCATGGGGACGGATATAATAACTGTCTTGTTATGATAGTCCATGACTATGCATACCAACGTAAGCCAGTCCATCCCAAGTATGAGATCAAATTGTCTAACGGGCATGACGATCAGGTCCACAATGACTTCGCGACTTGCGAGAGTGATGGGACATGCTCTACATACCTTGTCTGTTTCGACGAATTTACCCATAAGGGACGCTACAACTAAGGGGGCATTTGTTCGAGTGGTGTTCAGTTCTAGTTTAGATGCAATAACAAAATCAATGAACGATAAAGTTGCACCAGAATCAAACAAGGTGAGTACAGGGGTGCCATTAATGTGAGCGGTACCATAAATAATCTGGAGGGGGTCCTCTTCAACCTTAGTAGCGGCAACTGCATACACTCGAGGCCTGGGAGCCCTCTGCTGAGCCAGGGGTCCTTGTCTAGGCTGTTAGGGCCTGGGCACTGCCTTGGTTACCACCTAGTTCTGCTGGGGATGGTTTGTCGGGAGTGGGATGCCCTCATCCATCATCCTCTTATAGCAGTTTCAGGTGATGTGGTTTGGTCTGCCATAATAATCGTAGTTCCTGTTGGGGGGCAAGGGAGAAGCTCGCGCAGGTGACAACCTGAACCTCCCTGCTTAAATAGGTGGAGCAGGAAGAGCCTGTCTTGGTCTAACCAGGGCATCTCGGACTGGGGGGCGTGAGTGGGTGGTGCGCTCGAAGTCTTTCTCTACCCTTATCGCCTTATCTACCAATTTCGAGAAATCCCCAAAATTCCATGCACATAGCCGAGACCGTATATCAGGCTTGAATCCCTCCTTAAATTTCTGTAGCTTATACTCCTCATCCTTGAGGGCCTTGGGCATATATCGGGACATCTCATGAAATCACGCCTCGTACTGGGCGACTGTCATGTTCCCCTGCTCTAGCATGAGGAACTGTCCGATCTTCTCATTTTGGTATGATTGCTGAAAGTGTTTCTCCAGGAACTACATCCTGAAGCCAGCCCACGTCCAAGCGTACCCAACTGGCACGCTTCTCTGCACACTCTCCCACCAGTTCTCAGCCTCTCCTTCAAGTAGGTACGTGGCCAGACTGACTATCTGAGCATCGGAGCACTCTAACGGCCTCATCAACTTGGCGACCCTCACCAACTAGTGTTTTACCTAAACTGGGTCGGGTGCTCCCTCGAAGGTTGGCGGCCGAAGCCTCTGAAAGTGATCGAACACGTGAGCACCCCTGACGTCTCTATCTCGAGATGCCACCCTACGATCCCTATCCTGAAGAGTCTCCATCATTAGCTCATGCGTGTCCTGCTGCTATCATGCGATTGTATCCTGCTACTGCTACATAGTGGCGACCATCTACACAAAGGCTGCAACCCCTGTCGGTGAATCTACAGGTGCATCAGTTGAAGGTGTCTTCTGTTTGAAATACTGAGAGGGTAGCCCTGAGGGAATGACTTGAGTGGAAGGAGAGTCTCCACAGCTTCGGATCTAGTATCCATATTCGCCACTCTAGGCGAAAGGCCTGGCGTATACATGGGACTGCGCTCCCACTGGCGCTCCGTCAATGGAAGAGGGTGTATATCAATGGTATGAGTTCTCTGTGACCATAATACAGGTGGCATGATTTCCTATGAGGTCAAAATTTCATGGTTTAGGTATTAGGAAGAAGGCGATTATAGTCAAATAGTGAAATAATACAAGGGTCAGAGGCCCGCTATATTGTTTGTTGCATTCGCATTATGGTGAGCGTCTGCCTTTTCAAGGCATATGACTTTAGTCCCTAAGTCTAACCAATACTCCTGGTTGTAATTTAAGGGAACTAAGGTTTCTGTTCCTAAATTCAGACGACTAACAATATTTCCTAAGGGATCCTAAGTTCTTTTCTAGGGGACCTAAGACTTCAATTCATACTCTAAATTCCTCCTAGGTATTAGGAATTTCTTCAAACGTTCAATTGTGTTATTCTACTAATATCTAAGGGGTCTTAGGTATTTTGTTTCTGTGTTGCTCATCCTAGCTACTTCCTAAGGGAAAATTCTTGATTTTTTCCTCTAAGTTAATCACTTAAGGATTTTGTATTTTGACCCCACAGCCAAGCTATCTTAGACTCCGCTTTGATACCAACTTGTAGCGCCACGATTTTCAGGACCCGATTACGCAACTTGTTTCCTGAAAACCCAGATGTTAGCAGATTATCAAATGGTAATCAATACAAGATCAAAGTGCTATCAACGAAAATCAAGAGTAGTATAAGTATAATCAAAATGAGAACAATATCCTGGCCCACTCAACTGGGGGCCCAATACAAAACCTCAAGTTTCAAAGTGTACTAAAATAAAAATAACAACTAATTTACTAATTCAGTTCGAAATATGTGGTCACTTCCTGTTGCAGCTCATCCTCATATAGCTCTTCCTCCGTTGCGACAGTAGCGGTCCCAAGATCTGTTGCATATTCATCCATCTCTGCACCTGTATCCTTGGTACAGTTAAATAATGATGAATGAGTGGCTAGCTCAGTGTGATTTCCCCTCAAGATTACACACCGCCACCCTAGATAAGAAATAACATAAAAACATCAAGGCAAACAAAACATACTAAATGCAGTCTTATTATATGTATGGATGCGTGAATGCATTATCGACCTGGGGATGCTCATCCATTCAGAAGTTGGGCTGGTCACCCATGTAAAGGCTGGCCATTAGCGAAGCACATCACGTGCATACATCATATACCACATAATGACTGCCTATCGTACATCACGTACGTAAGTAAATATGCCATGTATGCATGATTAGCCGAGCCATTATTAGTCCAATTACAATCAACCGGTTTAATAAAACTCAAGGTCACTGCGGGGGGCCCATCACCTAGTGTAGGCTAATGGCTCAGGCATAGTGTCCTATAACCACCATCCCCAGCCCATGAGTCTACCGCCTTAAGGTGTGTATAGAGCCCATTAACACGTGGCCAATCAACTCTCAATGTAAGGGAATTACCACTGTATGCTAACTAGGAATGAAGTATTACAAACATTAAATACAGCGACTAAAGCGAGATGGTATGTGTGATTCCAATGCGAGTAAACAATAGTAATAACAAACATTGAAAAGGTCAATTCCATAGTCACATAGGTGGAATCACTCCATAGGTGGTAAATCTCATGAATTAAACTGCCACTATCCTTAACCTTCATGTTAAGGGTATAATCTCACCACAATCTATTCCATTACACCCTAAGAACGGACTCTCTTAAAATAGAGGTTTCCATAGAAAGATTTCAAATAACATGTCACTTACAACCAATACAATCATATGGGGGTGCAACATGGAGATTTACGCATGCTTCAATATTCAAAGTAAAACTCACGTATGCATATAGTTCAAGAGTCATGTGTTCATAACTTATCAGTTTCTAAAGCATGTATCTCCAGAAAGCCAATCAAGTCATTCATATGCTTGAGCAATTAGTCAATCAATATTAGAACATTTGCTCAAGCAACTGATCAAGTGTTTTAATAAATCTAAGGCATGCTTTTAAGTTAAGATAATCAAGTATTAAGATTAATTCTAGGATATTTGATTAAATAATCTAATCAATTGGTTTAATCATTGCTAAGACATGTGATAAGTTAACTAATCAAATATTCTAATCAATTCAAATCAATTGTAAGGCATGAGTTAGACTATCTAAGTATTTTAATTAATTCTAGAACATAAGTTAAAGTAAACTAACCAAGTATCAAACCACTTATAAGGCATAAGTTCAAGCAGCTACCCAAATGATTTACCATTTCTTGGTTATCATTCATAGTTACAATAAAGCTATCCTTAGCCTAGCTTGGAGATGGAAAGCCTAAGGGGAAGGAAATCATCACCTAAAGTGTCGTAGTCCTGTCAATGATTCAAGTTCCCGAGATTATGTTGCAGCCCGATATTTCGTAAACAATTCCCTACGGTCATTCCCAATTCATCAGATAGGTATTACTCAAGCCCTTTTAACTATCCAAATCATTACAATGTGTGGGGGTTTGTAAGGACCCATGGACAAGGGAATTTGGGCATGTTTTTAGGGTGTCTAGGCCCACCAATCTTTAGCCCGACCAAGTGGCCTAGGCTGCGCCTGAGATTTCCCATCACTGAGGCCTTGGGCCTAAATTAGCACAGCTACCATGTACAATATATGCCCAAAAATCTAGACCGGACTGGGCCGTTTCTGGCCCAGCGCCCAGCTTGTGGCCCAAATATGGGCCTGGTTCAGCCTAACACTTACCACCCTTTGTGGTCTAGAACTGGGCCAGGTTCGGCCCATAGTAGGTGAGGCCCACCCTTATGTGGTGTGGCCTACTAGTTTTAAACTCAGGTGTGGCCCACTGCCTTAATGTGGTGCGGCCCATTGAGTTCTAAACTCAGGTGCGGCCCACTAATTTCTAAACTCAGGTGCAGCCCACCCACTGGATATGGTGCAGCCCACTTAAGGGGTGTTTCCACTCTAACTCATGGCCCATCTGAAGTGCATTTTGGGCCCAGATTGCAGTCCTCTCTCAGTTGGGTTCAAGGCCTGATTGTGGGCCAGGTAAAGGAGGTTTTAAGGCCCATTCAAAGGCCTGTTACAACCTCATTTGCAGCCCACTCAAGGCCTTGTTTTCAACTCCATATTCGCTCCACTAGAGGCCTACTTGTATCATTTTTTTCGGCCCATCTAAGAGTTGTTTTGAGTCCACCTTATGGCCCATTGAAAGACTAACTCCAGCTCATTCTCTTGACTAGCTTCAGCCCAGAATATAGACTAGTGCTAGCCCACTATATGCAGTAGTTGAAAACCATTTCCACGACCCATTCAAAGGCCATTTTCAGCTCTGATAATGGCCTAACTGAAGGCCATTCTCGGCTCCGATTGTAGTCTAGTTCCCGGCTTCAAATCGAGGCTCAGTTGCTGCAACAGAGTCTGGCCAGAACTAGGCTCTGACCCACACTAATAGCAAACCCAACAGCTATGTGCTGCTAGAAGAAGGCAAACGAGATGAGGGAGGCCATTACTTGGTATATTTCGACGCCGGCTAAGTTAGTTCGACTCAGTTGCGGTCATAGCGGCGAATGCCTGCAAACGTGCATCCTGAATTAGCAAGATACTGTTGAAACGGAAAAACGGACTAAGGTAGCTTCACATCCTTACTTGATGGGTTCCCGGTCTTGAGACCCAGTGAGGCAGCAACCCACTTTCGATCGAGTCGAGGTAGAGATGGGCCAAGTCGAGTTGGGTAGTTGTTGACTCGCTCATCCGATTCTCTCTCTTCTCTCTCTTTCTCTCTCTCCTTCCTTTCTCTGTCTCTTTTCTTCTCTCTCTAGTGCGAATCCCGAGGGCAACAGTAGCCTATTTATAGGCATGAGAGAGAGAGCTCTAACGGCTGGGAAGAAAACAGTGCTTGCAAAGGCTATGTTCGATAATCTATAATGCATGGGTTCCATCTGACCCTGAGGATGGATTCCCATTGCAATGGCCCACCAGGAAAGTAAGTTTTTAGCCCTATTGGGGCCCATCTCGTGATCATGGGTCGGGTGGTTTAACGGAGAAGATGAAGTGGTCGTTAATGGCAAATCACTCCCTAAGGTATTTCAATACGATCTGGTCCATTTGAGCAGACTAGATTGGGCTTCTAATCATTGCAGGGCCCACTTTCTGGACCCCTAACGTGTGTTTCAGAAATTCTCGCGAGATATTCTCATTCTTGTCGATTTCTCGCGAGAGGAGACGTTTCTCTTCTCCATCTCGTACTGCCCTAAGGTGAGGAGCTAGGCTGGCTCCACGTGGGCCAGGGGATGGCCAGCAGCGTGCCAACATCCATTTCCCGAAAGGGAAAGACCGCTTTTTGCTTTTTGTTGCCATGGACGGTTGCCCGACCATTTTTGACAGCGAGAGAGCGTGCTCTCTAATGGCACTTGGACGGCTGGGATTACTTGGGAAAACTGACCCTAAATCCCTTGTGTGGCCACACTTTGGCCCACCATTAGATGATCTTAGCCACTCATGTGTTTTTGAGAGGTACGGATCTCAAATCGGCATCTCTATGCACGGGTCCGGACGGACCATAAGGTTTTGGTCGTCCTGGCCCCACAAATCTAATGAATGGTTTGGATCAACCCATTAGTGGCCGAGGTGGGCTAACTTTGAGGTTGACATTCGTCAGTTTTAAAAACCAATGGGCGGGAGAAATCCCCTTTTTTTCGAGCTGGGTTGAGTCAGCATTGGATTGACCCTCTTGGCCCGACTGGTGCACTTCGTGCACAGGTGCACTCGCACCCTATGTGCTATCCACCATGATGTTTGTGATAAATCTAGTCCATCCATTTGTCTTAGGGGTCCTAGCCCAGTTTGGGGTGGAACTGAGCCCAGGTGGGCCGTATCACACATCCCAGGCTCTATTTGGCCTAATATACACCGATCCAATGGCTGGATCGATTTGAGAATTTGTTTTAACGGTTAATTGGGGGTTTCAGAGGCAATGATTGCTTGGTTGGCTATACACTAGCCCTTGAGGGTCGATCACCAGTGCATTGTCTTGACATATTTCGACCAGGTGATTTGTAAGTTGTTTTAAATTGAGGTGGTTCAGTTAATCTTAGCCTCATGATTGTTATAGGCTCCAACCCGGCCCTAGGGTCTCTGATGGACGGCTTCAGTGGTGATTAGAAGCCCCGTCCTACATTTATTGGATTTAAGTCACCCATTAGTCAAGTTCAAATCCCCTGTTATAGTTTAAGTGGTAACACCTGCGCACCAGATGTGCAAGGTGTTACAAGAAGTCCTTAGGCATGAGGAAGAGGAAGACCCCCATAAGGGAGCCTAGTATGATTGTAAATGCCAAGTAGGGTGATTCCACACTTACCACATGCTAACTAGAAAGTATGGGTCTAATCTCTCAAGTGCTCAACCAAACTCATCAAAAGTTATAGATTGACATAGTCAAAGTAAACTGACGTCATCGCCACCAATGGGGTCTTCTCCATGATACGATTAAGGTTTGGGACCCGAAGAACCAATCCTAGTTCCTCCTGGTTCCTTGACCCTTAATATCTGGTACCCCAAGCTCGACACAAGTTGAAAGGTGTTTACCCGCTCGAGGAATATACATCGGATTAGTAGAGCAGTCAACTGAGGGATGAGCGCAACCATGGCTACACCTAGACATGGTTGCAGAAAATAAAAGCTAAGTTCTCTCTCTTTCTCTTTTAAAATTTGAATATTCCCGATCGTGTTTAAGTGGATTGTGGGAGGGGACTCACTTGATCTCAAGAATCTAATTCATACATATTTTCCCCATGGGCCCTCCTCCATGATCCAATTTGACAAGGACCTACCAAGATGAACATAGGCTAAGGAAAAGAAGTTGTGGCCAAAGAGTTAGGCCCGAGGAGAAAATATAAGGCCCACTTGGAGCACACCTTGTGCGATCCATCTCATATGGAGTCTTGTGCACATGGAATTAAGAATGAGCCAACAAAATGAGGTTATCAGGAAAGGTTGAAATTTTTTAATTCTTTAGGCCCAACGTAGGCCCATCTTATGTTTAAGAAGGCTTACTTTATAAGACAAGGTAAAGAGTGCCACATTGATAAGCATAGTTTAAGGCCTATTCTAAGAGAATAAGAGGGACATGTCTTTAGAAATGAAGAACCGAGATGAGCCAAAAGTCTAAACTTACCAATGGAAGGAAAAATATGATTAAGGTGAGATTTCAAGAGTAAGCCAAGTTGAAGATGGCTTACTCACAACCCCAAGTGTAGGGTCACGATGTAGTGATAATCTCAGTGAGACCGAGGTCGAATCCACATGGACTGATCTTGTACGTATTCTGAAAGTAATTAGAACTAGAACTAGAAAAAGATCTAAATTTAAATTTAGAATATAAGGAAGTAATTGTGAAAGGGATTTCAATAATCAAAAGAGAACTAGGGTGCCAAGGATCCACTTGTAGCTATCAGGATGCTATCTTACTTTGATTTAAGAAACACAATTGGATTGAAGTCATATCCTATCCAATTGGAAGATAAAGCAATTATACCAAATCTGAACTTGTTATTGACCTAGCCACATATAAAGGAGTATTGTGAGGACTGGAAGGGATTCCATAACCCAACCATGCCTAAGAGATGATGGTGAAAAATAGGATTACCATTCTCACAATCTTAAAACAAGAAAAGAAGATATTCAAAATTATCACAACATCTATTGTAATTCGAATCAAAGTCAATCATAAAAAAATGAAAATATTCCTTTAATATCAAACTAGAAATCAATAAGGTTTAAAAAGAATAAGAATCAAATCAAGAAAATCATCCCAACACGCTATAAGCTTCACCTCTTAACCCTAGCTAAGAGGTTTAGTCAACCATAGACATGACTGGATCTAAAACCATAAAAAGAAAGCATTAAAAATTGGAAGTAAAAGAAGAAAAACTCCTGGGAGGCTCCTCCACCCTTTTGCTCTGCTTCTCAAAACCTAATTCATGTTTAGAACTCCTATGAAAACCCATATTTATAGCCTTGTCCATCTAAAATCAGAAAATCGCCTCAAATTTATACAGTTCGTGTAACTCTACGTAACGCCTTCAATGTCATCGAACAGCCTTCGATCTCATCGAAGGTAACTTTAATGTGAAAGTTGTGCCTTTTCGCATTGTGTAACACCTTTCAGACTATGTAACTTCTCATGTCATTGAAGCTGCCTTCGATGAATCAAGAATGTGTCCAGAGTGTTCCAATGAGTTGCTCTAGAAATTTGTAAAAAATTCGATGTCATCGAACTACCTTCGATGTCATCAAACAGGTCTTCGAGCAATCGAACGATGCTTCGATGTCTTCAAGAACCGCATCCAATTAGTCTGGCAACCAGACTTGATTTTCTGTAATTCTTCGATGTCATCGAATTACCTTCGATGACATAGATAGTGTGAATTTTTGCACTTTACACTTTCGACTTTCTTCCTTCTCCATTTGGTTTTCTTGGATTTTGGGGTCTTAAAATCTTCAATCTTGGTCTCCTAAGATCTAGTCCTTGCCTTGGTGATTCTTGAGCATCAAATCCAAGTTCTTAAACTCACCTCGCAATACAAACATGTATAAAATATACCCATTAAGCGTTATCATGTTCGTAAAACCAAGATACAAATAGGGGGAAATATGCAATATTTGACACTCAACATGACCCCATTCGTTCACGAGGGCCTAAAAATTAAGTTTAGGCCCACTTGAACACCTGAAGAACCATAATGATCGGTTTTGCTCCATTCACATCATTGACATCTATATGGCTTTATAGGAAAATTGAAGACCCACTTGAGTACTTAAAGGACCAAAAGGGCCAAACTTGCCTCATGCACATTAAAAATGCCATTGTGGGCCAACGAGAGAAATTAAGGTCCACTTGAATCTCAAAAGGGCTAAAGTGACCAAGCCACTTTGATTTATGCTCATATGAACCCATAAGAGGCAACTTGTAAACCCCGCCAAAAAAAAAAATAAAAAAATACACAACTAAAGTGGGCCCCATATAGCCCCATTGGCCCCAATCATGCCTTGGAAGAAAATGAAAGAGAAGAAAAGAAAGAAAATCAAGAGAAAGTAAATGAGGTTAAGGAAGAAAGAAAGAAATAGTGAAAACTAAAATAAGTCAAGGGTCCGCCCAAATGCACATGGGCCCAAGAGCTTGCTTTGGTTTCATTTAAGTACACAAACCGACGAATCCTTCAAAGATGAGGACCTTCCCATGAAGCCTCATTCCCTTTGGAAATTCATGGGGAAGGCCGCATCTTTTACAACATAAAAAGGAAGGGAAAGAGAAAGAAAAAGGGAAGGCTCGAAAATCGAAATGGTTGTCATACACACACTTCTCTCTTGAAACAAATGTTGAACTCCTCGAAGTCAAGTGGTACCATTAACCTTGCACGTTAAAATCAAAGTATAGAGGAATGAAAAGGAGAAATGAAGGAGGTGAAAGGAAAGGAAAGAGGAGAAAAGAAGGAAACACGGAGGAGAACACATTGGAGGAGCTCGAAGTGGGAAGGGAATATATATGTAACGCCCCAAAACTTAGCTCCTGAGTATGGTGACTCAGATCCCGAATTCTGGTGTCTTAACCAATTAATGGCAGGTCGATTGACCTTGATATAGACAATGCCCTGATTTTTGCCGCTCTAGTACACTGCTCTTACTGCGTAAACTCGGGTATTGCCTAAGGATGCCACATGTGGGGAATATCTCCCACGTGTCTACATGGTCAATTTAACATTCATCTTATAATCAAAATAAATGAGAGTAGCCCATACATACAATGGATAACTAGAGATGAGCAAGGGTAACTAAACCCATTAATTAGCAAGGAAAATATCCAAATAAGAGTATACAATTCCAAAGGTGAACATAAGGATCACCATAAACCATAAACACACTATTGAACAAGATAACGCAATATTAAGGGAAAGCCATAAATAAATCTAATGGCTCGAGCTCCTGCTGCCTAGCCAGGCCGACCCCACTCCAAAATTCCCAACCACCCGCATCCACTATTTTTTTTTTTTTGAATTTAAGATGTGAGTGGCCAACTCAATGCGAAATTCCTCCAATATTACACAATGCATATTAATTAGGCATAGCTTTGTGAAAAGACACACAAAATAGTCATAATCTACATTGCCTATTATTTAAATGCTTGGGTGTATGCACATGTTCTTCACTTTGGGGATGCAGATCCAATCGGACCAAGAATGGACCTTTCAAATAGTTAGCCCATTCAATGCAAGAGAATGAATCTTTCAAATAGTCGACTCATTCAATGAAATAAGAGTCATTTGAATAGTGAGATGATTTTTTAAATAGTTAACCAATTACTCGATAATGCCATCATGCAATGAATGAATGATTAATTCAATCTTTATTAATTCGATTCGCAAACACTCCATTTATATAAAACCTTTACAACTAGTGACCAATCCCAATCCAACTAGTAGACCTTACCTGCTAGTGCACTGATTTATGCACCTTATTTGTCAATCACGTGAGTCCATGTGTCATGTAGTTGGTTGAGCCATTGAAAGATGAAGATCAAAGATATGAGTGGAGGTGGAGCATCAAGAACATGCATATGCGGTGTGTTGGTGACCTTAACCTTTGACCCAAAACAACCTAAACCTATGAATGATCTTAACCTTAATAGGTAAAGCTTTTATTGGTCATCCCTTAAGTCATAGAAGGCTAAATTAATCATCCTTAGATTGACTTTAGCGGTCCCGCATTTTTGAAAAAACTACACGATTTCAGCAACCTTTAGTCCCACCAAACCCACCTTTGGTCCGACTGAAATCAGCTAAAATAGGACAACATGCTGTGACAGAATTATAAGTAATTCGGCTACAACTAAGTGCCACATCCGGTCCCACCAACAACCATGTTCGCTGTGACTGAAGACCACCTTCGGTGGAACTAAAGGGGCCCAAGTCTGTCCAACAACTTTTTTGTCTAATTTGGTGTGACCAAACACTTATTTGATGTGATCGAAGTCTAGCCATTTCTACCTATTTTATGACCATTGAAAAATGATTCATTTATATAGAAGATCCAATCCTTAGGCATTTTGATGGGTTTTTGGTGCAGTTAAAGCTTAGGTGATTACACGATCATATCCCTCATCCCAAGCCTCTTAACGAATGAGTTCTAAGACATATTCCTTGAGATTAATACACTAATAAGGATTCTAACTTCCACCTTGAAGATGTGCTTTAAATCCACCATTTTCTAGAGTTTAGCCCTAACTTATATCCTCGTCTAAATCCTTTAGAAGACCCATCTAGGTGAATCCCTTAAGATTACAACCTTGCTTAGTTATAGGAGATTCACCCAACCTCCCATCACATTGGTCAGCACAAAGGATCATTGCATGCAAGGTGTTTGATACTAGAGTTGAAGCATTGGCAACACATTGACATTGTGATCATAAGAACAAAGGGGAGTTGATTGAAGTACGAGATATCATTGATCAACTAACCTAAGAAGGCACAGTAAAAGGGACTCGATCTGACGAGTTTTCATTTCTAAGAGTCTATGTACGTTCCTTGTGTAGGATTGAGAGTAGAGTTTGAATTGCCATACTTGATCAGGTTCTTGTGTATGACCTGAGTTGTATAAGACCTAAATCAAAGTCCTTGTGTATGCCACTGGACATGTGTGTGTACATGTTAGTCTCTGAGAGAGGCTCCGATGAGGTTCGTGGCGAGCCTATAGAAATTCACGTAAGTCTTCAAGGGAGTCAATCATTGTGTAAGATTATCAAGGTTAGAGGTGAACCAAATTTAAAACCTCCAATAGTGAAATCTAGTACACACATGTTGAGCGCGTCCACTAGGAGTAGAGTAGGAAAATTAAACCACTATATGTGCTTGTGTTTGGGATTGTCTTTGAACACTTAGATAATTATGCTTATGTGATTGAATATTAATTATATGTATGCATGATTAAACGAATGCTAAGAGATGATAGGTAGCACATCCCACACACACACGTACACTATCATTTATAAACTAGTTTCTTAAAGGTCATATTATTTTTAGTCTATGTGATTGGGCCTTCTATTGGCTTGGAAGCATTAGAGTTATTTTCCTTATCTTATTTTGTACATTAGTTTAAGTAGGCAATTGTGTTTAAAATGTGAAAAGTTTATTTGGTCCTAATCACTCACCCCCTCTAGGACATAACCACCATTCCACGCTCTGTCAAGCTTCTGTGCATAGCCAGTTGGACATCCATATGTAATTTTAATTTGTATTAGAGCAGGTAGCTCTTGAAGGGCTTAACTACCTTAAGTTGATCTAACAGGCTTAAGAATGATATCTACCCAAGAGAGGTGTAAAATGACCACCGTATTTTGACGGGTCTAATTATGCCTATTGGAAGGCTATGATGAAGGTCTTTCTAAGATCTCTTAACACTATGGTTTGGCCTATTTTCGAACAAGTATATGTCCATGAAACAAGTCGCAGTTGATAGTAAAACCATTAGCGCTCCCATAGATAAATCTAAATAGAGTGCTGATGAGAGAGCTCAGTATACCTATGATGTCAAAGCTCTAAACGCAATTTAATGTTTGGTTTCCCCCAATGAATTAAACCATATATGCATATGTGAAATGGGGATGGAAGAGTGGGACATACTAAAAGTCTTCCGCGAGGGAACTAACACAATAAAGAGATCGAAGCTTCAACTCTTAATAATCCATTTAGAAAACATTAAAATGAAAGAGTCTGAAACTTTCATAGAATTCTAATATAAATTGAATAATATTTGCAAATCCTTGTGGGGTTTAAGAAAGAGGATTCTAAAAGGATATATTTGTAGAAAAATACTTAGATCCCTACTGGATAGGTTCAGTCCAAAGCTAACCTCGATAGAAGAGTATAGAAACATAGATTATATGAAAGTAAAACTCTTAGGTTCCCTACAAACATATGAACTACACTTTAAGGCCCCCTCTAGAGCAAAAAAAAAAAAGTTGTCCTTAAAATATCACATAGGCATTCACACAAGCTTAAAACTATTAAGTCTGAAAGTGATAGTGAGTTGAGGATGAGGAAGATTTGTGATAAGAGGGATAGTACGGTTGAGAAATGGAAAAAAAGTTGTTAAACAATATTAGCTAATCTAATGCTACAAGTGTGACGATTATGGACATCTTGCCACTGATTGCACTAGCAAAACAAGGTCCAAAGGCAAGGCTATGGCAGCAACATGAGATGATACGAATGATTGCAATCCTCCTAAAGACACATTTAGGTGAATCCCCTAAGATTAAAATCTTTCATTAGTTATTGGAGATTCACCCAACCTCCCATCACCTTGGTCATTGTAAAGGAGCATCGTATGCAAGGTGTTTGATCCTGGAGTTAAAGCATTAGCAATACATCAACATTATGATTGGGGAAACAAATGGGAGCTAATTGAAGCACGAGATGACATCGATCAAGCAACCCAAGAAGGCCCTACAAAAGGGGCTCAATCCAATAAGTTACCATTTACAAGAGTTTGTGTACACTCCTTCCTTATGTAGGATTGAGTGTAGAGTTTGAGTTACTAAAATTGATTAGGCTCCTATGTAAGACCCAAATTAAAGTTCTTATGTAGGCCACTTGACACAGGTGTGTACCTGTTAATCTTCGAGAGAACCTTCGGAGGGAGTAAACGTAGGTCCTTGTATTAGGACCGAGGTTCATAACGAGCCAATAGAAAACCACATAAGTCTTCGAGGGAGTTGGTCTTTGTGTAGGATTGTAAAGGTTAGAGGTGAACCCGATTTAACACCTCTAATAGTGAAATCCAGCACACTCACGGGTTAAGTGTTTTTACTGGTAGTGGAGTAGGGAAACTGAGCCACTATACATACTTGTGTTTAGTATTATCTTTAAGCACTTGTTTAATTATGCTTATGTGATTAAATGTTTAATTATATATATGCATAATTAGATGAATGATAGGAGTTGATAAGTAGCACATCCCACACACATATGTAAACTATCATTTATAAACTCGTTGCTTGAATGTTATATCATTTGTAGTCTATGTGATTAGACACTTTATTGGCTTCAAAGCCTTAGACTTAATTCTCTTAGCTTAATTTTCACATTATTTAAGTTGGTAGTTGTGTTTAAAAGGTGAAAATTTTTATTTAGTCTTAATCACACCCCTCTATGGCATAGCCATAGTTCTTAACTCCTTCAGGCTTTCTCGCATAGCCCGTGGGACCTCCATGAACAATTTCAATATATATCAGATCAGGTAGCTCTTGAAGGGC
Source organism: Magnolia sinica (assembly GCF_029962835.1). Taxonomy (NCBI): domain Eukaryota; kingdom Viridiplantae; phylum Streptophyta; class Magnoliopsida; order Magnoliales; family Magnoliaceae; genus Magnolia; species Magnolia sinica. The sequence goes on along the minus strand of NC_080579.1, from coordinate 76,363,231 downwards.
TTAACCACAGTGAATTGATCCAAGGGCTTAAGAATGATTTCTACCCAACTGGAGTGTGCCATCACACAACCACCATATTATGACGGGTCTAACTACACCTATTAGAAGGCCAAAATGAGGGTCTTTCCAAGATCTCATGACCCTATGGTTTAAGCTATTATTGAACAAGGATGGACCATGCCCATAAAACAAGTCGTGGTTGATGATAGAAATATTATCCTCTCATAGATATGTCCAAATAGAGTGTTGATGGGAGAGTGCGGCATACCTATGATGCTAAAGCTCTCAATGATATTTACTATGTAATTTTCCCTAATGAATATAAACGTATATGCATATGTGAAATAGGAAAGGAAGCATGGGATGTATTAGATGTCTCCCACGAGGGAACTAGCATGATAAAGTGATCAACTCTTTAGCTCTTAATGACCAAGTTCAAAAACATTAAAATGAAATATTCTAAAACTTTTATAGAATTCTACTCTAAAATAAATGGTATTTGCAATTCCATGTGGAGTTTAGAAGAGATAATTCCATAAGGACGTATATGTAGGAAAATACTTAGATCCTTATCGAATAGGTTCACTCTAAAGATAACCTTGATAGAAGAGTTTAAAAACATAGATGATATGAAATTAGAAGAACTCTTAGGTTCTCTACAAATATGAAATAAACTTTAAGGCCCCCTCTAAAGCAAAGAAATTAGTCATCCTTAAAACATCACATATGCATTCACGTAAGCTTAAAGCTATTAAATTTAAAAGTGATAGTGATGTTGAGGATGAGAATGAGGATTTGAAAAGAAAATTCAAGAAATTCCTCAAATTGAGTAGATGGATGAGTTATGGAAAGATGAATAAGACAGTTGAGAAATGAAAAGAAAAACCTGTGAAACAACATAAGCCAGTTCAATGTTACAACTATAAGGGTTATGGACATCTTACTATCGATTGCCCTACCAATACAAGATCCAAAGGCATGGCTATGGCGGCAACATAGGCTGGTTTGGAAGAGTCTGAATCCAAATTAGGAGACTCATCTAGTGATGAAGACCTTAGCCAATTATGTCTCTTAACGAGCTTTACCACGGTGTCCCTCCCTAACAATTTGGGAGACTATAACACCTTAGATAGGTGGCCTCAGAAGGTCCCTATGGGATGAATTGAAAATAAGAGGATGTTATTCACGTTAATGTACGCTATAGTTAAGTCAGAGGATTAAGCTTCTTTATGGAGCACCATAGGGAAATTAAAGGATTTAGCCTCCTCTTGTGCTTAATAGTTAAATATGAGGATTAAGTATCATTCATTTTTATACTTTAAGATTTAAAGTTTTTGAATTTTAGTATCATATATTTTTACCTTAGACTATCATTGGACATTCTTTTGTTAATTGATATATCTTTTGAATGACCATAATAAGCATGCACCATATTTTAATGTTTATATACATCCTTTAATCCCCTGCTAATATGTGCCTTGTAAATGGAAAATCTATAACTTATAGAATTTTTTCATGCTATGCTTTTATTTGTATATTTATTAGAACTAACTCTTTGTCAAATATTAAAAAATTGAGAAGAAAGATCAAGTCCCACCAAAGCAATGAATTCTATTTTGCAGGATTTATTTATTGTCGTAGGAATTGATGAGATATGGGGAGTAACTATGGAGGAGCATTGCTAGTGTTATATGTCTTGTTGTATCAAGTTGTAAATAATTTATATTTGACATGTAATATTTTGAGTTATTTTGGTATGTCATTGGCATCGACCATGAAATTGTTTAGGTTAGGTTTTTGTGACATAATTGACAAAGGGGGAGATTATTAGTGCACCTTACTTGTCAATCATGTGAGTCCATGTGTCATTATTTTAATTGAGCCCATAAAAGATGAAGACCGAAGACACAAGTAGAGGTAGAGCATCAATGAGCAAAGAACAGGTATATGTGGTTCCTTGGAGACCCTAACCCTTGACCCAAAACAACCTAAACCTATAAATGATCTTAACCTTAATATGAAAATCTTTTATTGATCATCTCTCAAGAATTAGGAGCTTAAATTTACCATCCTGAGATTGACTTTAGAGTTCCCATGCTTCTGAAACAACTACACAAATTTAACAACCTTTGGTCCCACTAAACCCAACTTTAGCTTGATCAAAATCAACTAAAATAGGACAGCGTGCTACGATAGAATTTCAGGTAATATGATTGCAACTGAGTGTCAGATTTGGTCCCACTGACAAACATGTCCGATGTGACTGAAGAACACCTTTGGTGCAACCGAAGGTTCCCAAGTATGACTAGTGGCTTTCTTGTCTAATTCGATGTGACTGAACACTTATTCAGTGTGACCGGAGAGTAGCCATTTCTGATTGGTTTATGATCATTGGAACTCGATTCCTTTATATTAAAGATTCAGTCTTTAGGCATTTTGATGGGTTTTGTGTCTAATAAAAGCTTAGGTGATTCAATAATCATATCCCTCATCCTAAGCCTCTAAACTGAACAGTTCTAAGACATCTTCTTTGAGATTATCACACTAATGAAGATTTTAACCTCCACCTTGAATATGTGCCTGAACTCTATAATTTTCTAGAGTTTAGACCCAACCACTATTGGTATATCCTCATTTAATTCTCCTGAATACCCATCTAGGTGAATTACCTAAGATTATAACATTCCATTAGTTATAGAAGATTCACCCAACCTCCCATCACCTTGATCACTGAAAAAGAGCATCACATGCAAGGTGAATGATAATGGAGCTAAAGCATTGGTAATGCATCGATATCATGATATGGGGAACAAATGAAAGCTGATTGAAGCATGGGAGTGCATCGATCAAACAACCCAATAAAGCACTATAAAAGGAACTCAATCCGACAAGTTGTCATTTATAAGAGTCCATGTATATTCATTCGTTGTGTAAGATTGAATATAGAATTTGAATTGTCAAACTCAATTAAGTTCTTGTATAGGACCTAAATCAAAGTCCTTGTGTAGATCACTGGACACAGGTGTGAAAGTGTTGCTTTGCGAGGGAGCCTTTAGCGGGAGTGAACGTAGGTCATTGGACTAGGACTGAGGTTCATGGCGAGCCTATAGAAAATCAAGTACATCTCGAAGGGACCTGGTCCTTATGTAGGATTGTAAAGGTTAGAGGTGAACCAAATTTAAAACCTCCAATAGTGAAATCTGGTACACTCATAGGTTGAGTGCGTCCAGCAGGAGTGGAGTAGGGAAACTAAACCATTATACATTCTTGTGTTTGGGATTATCTTTGAGCACTTGTTTAATTATACTTATGTGATTGAAAATTTAATTATAAGCATGCATGATTAGATGAATGTTAGGAGTTGATATGTAGCATATCCCACACACACATGTACAGTATCATTTATAGACTAGTTGCTTAAATGTCACATTGATGGTATTCTATATGATTAGACCATCTGTTGGCTTGAAAACCTTAGAGTTAATTGCTTTACTTAGCTTAATTTATACATTAGTTTAAGTAGACAAATATGTTTATAAGGTGAAATTTTTATTTGGTCCTAATTACCCACCCTCTCGGACATATCCACCATTCTAAGTTCCGTCAAGCTTCTATGCATAACCCATGGGACCTCCACATGTAATTTTAATTGGTATTAGAATAGGTAACTCTTGAAGGGCTTAACCACCTTGAGTTGATGCAAGGGGCTTAAGAATGATATCTACCCAAGAGGCGTATGTCGCCACACGGCCACCGTATTTTAGTGAGTCGAACTATGCCTATTGGAACATTAGGATGAGGGTATTTCTTAGATCTCTTGACCCTATGGTTTGGGCTATTATTAAACAAGGATAGATGATGCCCATGAAATAAGTAGTGGTTAATGGTAGAACTATTAGTGCTCCAAAAGATAAATCTAAATGGAGTGCCGATGAGAGATCGCGGTATACCGATGATGTCAAAGCTCTAGATGAAATTTATTGTGTGGATTATGCCCATGAATTTAAACAGATATGCACATGTGAAACAGAGAAGTAAGCGTGAGACATATTGGAAGTCTTCCATAAGGGATCTAGCATAATAAAGATATTGAATCTTCAACTCTTAATGACCCATTTAAAAAATATTAAAATGAAAGAATCTAAATTTTTTATGGAATTCTACTCTAAATTGAATGACATTTGCAATCCCATATGGGGAAAGAGGATTCCAGAAATGCATATATGTAGGAATATACTTTGATCCCTATTAAGTGTCAAATATTACATATTTTTCCCTATTTATATCTTGGTTTTATGAACATAATAACACTTAATGGGCATATTTTATACATGTTTGTGTTGCAAAGTGAATCTGAGAGCATAGATTAAAAAGAATGTTAAAAGTATAGATTTGATGCTCAAGAATCACCAAGACAAGGGATAGATCTTAGGAGACCCAGATTGAAGATTTCAAGACCCCAAGATTCAAGGAAACGAAGTGAAGAAGGAAGGAAGTCAAAAGTGCAAAGAGCAGAAGTTCACACTATAACACCCCGATTCCCGAAACTCGAGTACACTACTCATGTTCCAAAAACCCGAGTATTAACCTTTAAAGATACTCAAATTCCACATACATTGTTTTCTCTTTTTATCAAAGTTAATAAACTAGCGGGACAGAAGCAGCTCAAGTATAAGAAAAAGTCCAAATATACATAACCAAGGTTTCAAGTGGTTACCCAAAAGCTTATAAAAACCAATGTCTTAACATTATACAAAACATGACAATGCAAATCTACTACAAATGAAGTCAGGAATAGAGAGTCGCAAGACCATCTGGCTACTCATATTCCATATGAACACCAACATGCACATCATCTGCGTCTCTTGCACACTGAGTATGGTTCGATAGGGTCAATGGTTATCGTAGTGAGGTATAACCCCTAAGATTTATCGTATCATCAAGATAATTAAGCATGGTTATCATAGACAATGTATAACAATTATTATACAATGATTATCATGGAAATCGGATAAGGTTCATCAGATACACATTCGTTAAATAAATTTCACAAAGATAATCTTGTATAAATGCATCAATGCATGCACATGCTCGTAGACCTAGGGATGCACAACCAGCTAGTGAAAAGTCGCCCAAGGAGAACTAGCCATCCGAAAAAGTACTCAAAGGTAAACCCAAGGAAAACCAGCCACCCATAAAAGACTGTGATATATAGATCGCCCAAGGAGGAATAATCACTTGAAAAAGTACACAAAGGTATGCCCAAGGAGAACTAACCACCTAAAAAAGACCATAATGATATATAGATCATCCAAGGAGGACTAGTCACTTGGAAAAGTACACAAATGTACGCACAATGAGAACTAACTACCCAGAAAAGACCATAATAATATATAGTCGCTCAAGGAGATCTAGCCACCCGAGAGAGTACTCAAGGTACGCCTAAGGAGAACTAGTCACCCGAAAAAGACCATAATAATATATAGATCACCCAAGGAGATCTAGCCACCTAAAAAAGTACTCAAAGTACGCTCAAGGAGAACTAGCCACCTGGAAAAGACCATAATAATATATAGATCGCCCAAGGAGATCTAGCCACCCGGAAAAGTACTCAAGGTACACCCAAGAGGAACTAGTCATCCGGAAAAGACCATATGCCATGAAAATGCATGATTAGCCCAACCATTATTATTCCAATTTCAAAGAATCATTTTAAGAAAGTTCAAAGGTCACTATCATTCTCTAAGTGGGTTGACTCTAATCATTGGGCCCCATTGATGTTTGCACGACCCACCTATCATATTGGGTTAACCCATAATGTTGGGCCCCCATTGGTTGCTCGTAGGATTATTTCCTTTTAATCTTAGAGTCCATCTAGGACTTATTTGGCCCCCCTAGGGCATCTAGCGGGTCATATGATAGTATGGTGAAGGAAGCCCACTCCGTATCCTTAGGAATATAGGTAGGCCACCTAAGCCTAACCTTGATATGAGGAGAGTACAACATCAACGTAGACGGAGGGATCCGTGCTATCTAATTTGGAATATTCATTCTCGAGGACCAATCCTCATATTATGGATTAGATCTGATGTCCTTCTATGGACCCCGCCATATATATAGGCCGATCATCGATTATGACTATGTTGGTATACGCACTGAGTATGTGTTAGCATAACATTATGATTATATAAGGCTCATCATGACCATGTGAGGCCCAATGTGATTACCTGAGGCCCATTGTAACCATGTGAGGCCCATTGTGATTGTATAAAGCCCATCATGACCATGTAAGGCTCATTGTGATGGTATGAGGCCTATTGTGAATGTATGAGGCCCATTGCAATGTGTGAGGACCATTGTGTTGTGATGATATGAGGCCTATTGAGAATGTATAAGGCCCATTACGAAGTGTGAGGACCATTGTGTTGTGATGGTTGAAGCCCATAGTGATCGTATGAGACCCATTGTAACTGGATGAGGCCCATTGCAATGTGAGAGGCACATTGTGATTATGTGAGACTAATCATTATCATGTTTGATAATCATGCATAGAATCATGTTACAAGCCCATACGCATCATCCGCATGTTTGATATGAGATGTAGTTGCCATTGCATATGCTATTGGGCAGAATGTTTATGGGACTCCTTGATAGGCAGAGTTGCCCCACATGAGCGAGTGGTATACGCAGGTTTGATACATGAGTGTATGGTATGACTCATACATCTCGCATTTTGTGATATGATTGTCGTACACCCTAAAAACATCAGGGTCATAGCCTCCATAGGCATATCATTGATGGTCTGATGGGACACTGAAAATCTTTTCTACATGGGGTGCCATAAATGTCCCTCGGTGAAAGTCCCTAAAATCTCTTAGTACCAGAAGACGCCCCAACGCCTAGACCGAGTGGATATATATGAGCGCATGAGGGCTATATATCAGTAGGTCGCATATCCCAATGTGTCATGGTCGGTTGGGAGGGGGTGTGGCCTTACCCACCTGAAGAAGTAGGCAATGTTAGACTGAATCTAACCAGCTCATAAATGGGTCTGCTATCAAAGAGCCGGGCCCAATAATGGTAAGAAGATAATGAGGTCTCTTTCACTTACCCAGTTGTGCGCTTGATGGGGCGATAGGTGACGTAGAGTGTACTAGACCCCGGTGATGATCCCAGAGATGTATGATACTGATATGTAGACTTATTGAGCGGGAGTTGCACACTCAACATTTTACTCATTCATTCATTCATTCACTATCTACTCAGGCAGGTGGTGCGTAATTAATTTGATATGTGTATCTTCACAATGGCTAGGATTTCGGTTAGGTACACGACTAACCTGAGATTAGGAGTTTACCACATTAAGTCTAGCTATCCAAATTTAGGTAAGGGACTGTTTTGGATAGAATTCCCTTGTGATGGACCCCATGACTTGCAATACTACATACTATCATCCCAACTTCACTCTCTAGCTTAGTCATTTCATTCACATCGCATATTACATTGCATTCTCAGCACATAGCAATTGGTTTACTATGCTTATGTATTGCATATTCTGAATGAAGTTGATGGTATTATGGACTCGCCAGGATCTGCATAGTGCATTACATCCGCGGCATATGGCATTTGAGTCACAATGTTTCTGCGTTTATATGACCTAGATGAGACTGGTAGTGTTCGTGGACTCGTTAAGATTTGCATATTGCATTACCTCCTCAGTATATGATATTTGGCTTACTATGTCTCCGCATTGCATAACTGATCTACATTGCTTCCTCAGTATATGATATTGGCTTATTATGTTTTGCATCGCATAGCCTGGATAAGGCTAATAGTATTTATGGACTTACCGGCATATTTCCACATTACTCTGATATTGAATGACTTATAGCCTTGCCAGTATTCTGCTTACGCTGATATTTGTGTGCTTGGCACTTATCTTGCGCACACACGTACACCACCCTCTAAAATTTCTATTAGTTTATGCACAATGGATGCGTGTAGGTGACGATAGGACGTGATCAAGCTGAGGCAGGAGCCTGCGGTAGAGCTTTTAGTGCTTTTGACATTTACCTTATATTTCCCTTTTAGCAATGTATTCAACTATTTATATTAGTAGATATGTGATGATGATGTTGCCTTTGTGATTTGGGTAAACTTGTTGTTATGCTCCGTATGAGATAAATGTACATTGAAAAAAAATCCTCCTTGTAGGATCCCAAGATCAGAATCTGGCATATGGGCGCTGAAAGCTGGGAATGGGATACTACGGAGGCTATCGACATCGGATTCAGCGATCGGGAATTTTGTGAGCCCGGTTTCCAAGTTTGGGGTGTGACACCAAATGACCAACACATTTTCACTACTCACTCTAATCGCCTATTACACCAACTGGAAATTTCAGGATTAGAATTTATGAAATTTGAATTTGAAATCTGCTAAACTCATCCAGGTTCTTAAATCTAATCTTAATGTGCTCGGTCTAGGGCCAAAAATTTACTAAAAATTTATAATTTCACCTTTAGTTAACCTAAGTATTGAAACTTAAGAGAATCATTGCCTTTAACTAATGAGATATATTAGGAAATTCTAATTACAATTTCTTAAGGAAGCGCTTATGTTCAATCTGATGCACAACATGGTGGGTAAATAATTTCCTAAGATGTTCAAGTTTGATTCACTCACTGAGTGATGTGACAATGTTATTTCAACTAAAGAAAATTGTAGAAAAGTTCAATTCCTAGACTTCTAAAAATGCTCTCGATGATCTTAATCGTATCATAGTGGGCATTTGTTCAACCATGATACCTAAGTTGAATTTCTAAGTCCAATAATCATCAAGGTAGTTTATAGTGGGGGCCTAAGTTTTTTTTTTTAAGTTCTATGATTATTCAAATAATTTTCTACGGAATTTAAAATTTTGAGTCTCAAGTTCACAATTTTCCCTTAACTATAAAGGAATTCTAGGTAAATTCAAATGGCTATCCTATCAATTCCAAAGGGAACTTATGTTTGGTTAAATCACCATCACAAGGTCATATGAAGATAGTTCATTTAAGCACTACGCCAAAATTGTAAAAAAAGGATGGTCCAAAACCATCTCAAATGACCAAAAAGGACGGTCATGGACCGTCGCAAGGGCCGTCAAATTTTGACGTGTCGTATTACTTAAAGGACAGTAAAAAACCGTCATTAAAAAAGACGGTCGTGGACCATCCTTCAAAAGGACGGTCATGGACCGTCTCTTATGAGCCTTTAAAGGACAGCCATTAACAATCCTTTTAAAGGACAGTCATGGACCGTCCTTAAAAAGGACTATCATAGACCGTCTCTGATGAGCCTTCAAAGGACGGCTATAGACCGTCGTTTAAAAGGACGGTCATGGACCGTCTCTTATCATCATTCAAAGGACGGCTATGGACTGTCCTTTAAAAGGATGGTCATGGACCGTCCTTAAAAAGGACTACCATGGACCGTCTCTTATGAGCCTTCAAAGGACGGCCACAAACCATCCTTAAAAAGGACTGTCATGGACCGTCCCTTTTGAGAATTTGAGAGGATCACCTGTTACAATATATTTCATCGTATTCTTCCTGATATACACCTGTTATATAATATATTTCATCATATTCACATTCATATCCATCTAAAACCAAACTACGTAAATCCAAACTACATTCATCCAAACATAAACTACATCCATCCAAACACAAATAATCTTATCCACATTACATTCATCCACACATAAATACATATAAGTTTAATTTCATAAATAAAAAAAGGAAAAAAATCAGCAACAATTTTCTTTTTGTCTTTCATCTGAAAAAAAAAAAATATTAAACCAACAAAACATTATAATTCAAAATCATGAAGAATTGCATAAATTCTTCCAAAAAAGTGGGCACTTTTTTAAAATAAAATTGATCATTAAAATAAAACTAATGCAAGCAAATAATGCAAAAAAATGTTTCAATTCAAGTTAATAGAAACAACAACAAAAATTAAAACTTGGTAAAAATGAGCATGTGTTAAAAGGGATACATTCTTGTTTCTTGCCATGATGTGATTGGGCTATATTATTATAGCAATTGGGTTTGGGTTCGGGATCGGGTTTAGGTTTGGGTTTTCAAGTTTAGGTTTAGGTTAAAGAGTTGAGATTAGGATTAGGTGTAGGTCTAGGTTTAAGGATTTGATAATACATTTAGGTTAAAGGTTTAGGTTTTGGTTTTGGGTTTTAGGTTTTAGGTTTAGGTTTAAGATTAGGTTTTAGGTTATAAGTTTAGGTTATAGGTTATCAGTTATAGGTTAAGGTTTAGGGAATTGAGAATAGGTTAAGGTTTAGGTTTAGGTTAGGGAGTTAAGGCTAGGATTAGGTGTAAGTTTAGGTTTAGGGATTCGAGAATACATTTAGGTTTTAGGTTTAGGTTTAGGTTATAGGTTATTGGTTTAGGTTAAGGTTTAGGTTTAGGTTATAAGCTATAGGTTTAGGGAATTGAGAATAGGTTAAGGTTTAGGTTTAGGAAATCAGGCTCGGGTTTAGGTTTGGGTTTTCAAGTTTAGGTTTAGGTTTAGGTTTAGGTTAGGGAGTTGAGATTAGGATTAGGTGTAGGTTTAGGTTTAGGGATTTGAGAATACATTAAGTTTTAGGTTTAGGTTTAGGTTGTATGTTATATAGGTTTAGGTTTAGGTTATAAGCTATAGGTTTAGGGAATTGAGAATAGGTTAAGGTTTAGGTTTAGGAAATCGGGTTCGGGTTCGAGATCAGGTTTAGGTTTGGGTTTTCAAGTTTAAGTTTAGGTTTAGGTTAGGGAGTTGAGATTAGGATTATGTGTAGGTTTAGGTTTAGGGAATTGAGAATACATTAAAGTTTAGGTTTAGGAAATCGGGTTCGGGTTCGAGATCGGATTTAGGTTTGAGTTTTCAAGTTTAGGTTTAGGTTAGGGAGTTGAGATTAGGATTAGGTGTAGGTTTAGGTTTAGGGATTTGAGAATACATTTAGGTTTTAGGTTTATGTTTAGGTTATAGGTTATAGGTTTAGGTTAAGGTATAGGTTTATGTTTCGGTTTAAGTTATAAGCTATAGGTTTAGGGAATTGAGAATAGGTTAAGGTTTAGGTTTAGAAAATCGGGTTCGGGATCGGGTTTAGGTTTTGGTTTTCGAGTTTAGGTTTGGGTTGAGATTAGGGAATTGAGATTAGGATTAGGTGTAGGTTTAGGTTTAGGGATTTGAGAATACATTTAGGTTTTAGGTTTAGGTTTATGTTACAGGTTACAGGTTTAGGTTTAGGTTTAAGTTTAGGCTTAGCTTTAGTTATAAGCTATAGGTTTAGGGAATTGAGAATAGGTTAAAGGTTTAGGTTTAAGAAATCGGGGTCGGGTTCAGGATCGGGTTTAAGTTTTGGTTTTCAAGTTTAGGTTTAGGTTTAGGTTAGGAAGTTGAGATTAGGAATAGGTGTAGGTTTAGGTTTAGGGATTTGAGAATACAATTAGGTTTTAGGTTTAGGTTTAGGTTATAGGTTATAGGTTTAGGTTTCGGTTTAGGTTATATGTTTTATAGTTTTAGGTTTAGGTTTAGGTTTAGGTTATATGTTATATAGGTTTAGGTTTAGGTTTAGGTTATAAGCTATAGGTTTAAGGAATTGAGAATAGGTTAAGGTTTAGGTTTAGGAAATCGGGTTCGGGTTCGAGATTGGGTTTAGTTTTGGGTTTTCAAATTTAAGTTTAGGTTTAGGTTAGGGAGTTGAGATTAGGATTAGGTGTAGGTTTAGGTTTAGGGAATTGAGAATACATTAAGGTTTAAGTTTAGGAAATCGGGTTCGGGTTCGGGATCGGGTTTATGTTTGAGTTTTTAAGTTTAGGTTTAGGTTAGGGAGTTGAGATTAGGATTAGGTGTAGGTTTAGGTTTAGGGATTTGAGAATACATTTAGGTTTTAGGTTTATGTTTAGGTTATAGGTTATAAGTTTAGGTTAAGGTATATGTTTATGTTTCGGTTTAGGTTATAAGCAATAGGTTTAGGTTTAGGAAATCAGGTTCGGGTTCAGGATCGGGTTTACGTTTTAGTTTTCAAGTTTAAGTTTAGGTTTAGGTTAGGGAGTTGAGATTAGGAATAGGTGTAGGTTTAGGTTTAGGGATTTGAAAATACATTTAGGTTTTAGTTTTAGGTTTATGTTACAGGTTACAGGTTTAGGTTTAGGTTTAGGTTTATGTTAAGGTTTAGGTTTAGGCTTAGGCTTAGCTTTAGGTTATAAGCTATAGGTTTAGGGAATTGAGAATAGGTTAAGGTTTAGGTTTAGGAAATTGGGTTCGGGTTCGGGATCGGGTTTAGGTTTTGGTTTTTAAGTTTAGGTTTAGGTTTAGGTTAGGGAGTTGATATGAGGATTAGGTGTAGGTTTAGGTTTATGGAATTGAGAATACATCAAGGTTTAGGTTTAGGAAATTGGGTTCAGGTTCGGGATCGGGTTTATGTTTGAGTTTTCAAGTTTAGGTTTAGGTTTAGGTTAGGGAGTTGAGATTAGGATTAGGTGTAGGTTTAGGTTTAGGGATTTGAGAATACAATTAGGTTTTAGGTTTATGTTTATGTTACAGGTTACAGGTTTAGGTTTAGGTTTAGGTTTAGGTTAAGGTTTAGGCTTAGTTTTAGGTTATAAGCTATAGGTTTAGGGAATTGAGAATAGGTTAAGGTTTAGGTTTAGGAAATCGGGTTCGGGTTCGGGATCGGGTTTAGGTTATAGGTTTTTGGTTAAGGTTTAGGTTATATTTATAGGTTTTGGAATTTGAGAATAGGTTATAGGTTCAGGTTATAGGTTATAGGTTATAGGTTTAGGTTAAGGTTTAGGTTATAGGTTTTGGGATTTGAGAATAGGTTTAGGTTATAAGTATAGGTTTAGGTTAGGTTGTAGGTTAAAGTTTAGGGAATTGAGTTTAGGTTATAATTTATAGGTTTAGGTTGTAGTTATAGGTTTTGAGATTTGAGAATAGGTTTAGGTTATATGTTAAGGGTGTGGTCCTTGCAAATACAGATATAAACTCGGCCTGTCCAAATGGTCAGGCCACTCCAATGTTGTCCATAGGAAATAAGCAGCTTCATTATGGTCATAACAGTGGTTATCACCTTTTAGGGACCCCCGCTCAACATCCGGATAGCTCCGACGCACATCCGAGTCTGCTCCATCAATTTCGAGCAAATACATAAACACGGCCTGTCCAAATGGCCAGGCCACTCCAATGCTATCCATAGGAAATAGACAACTTCATCATGGTCATAACAGCGGTTCCCACCTTCCAGGGACCCCTGCTCAACATCCAGATAGCTCTGACGCACATCCGGGTCTGCTCATTTAAATAAAATGGATTATCAAGATCATTTAAATAAAATCAAGTCCAATTAACAATCTGACCTGGAGGATTCTGTTAGTATTGTTGACGACACCTCAAACCTTGTTTAAATCCAAGTTACAATCTGTGGCCACTGATGTTATTTGTCTTTTTGTGAAGTTGGCAACGATTTCTGCATCAAACCTGGCGAAAGCAGCCCTAATGATAAAAAACATTTCTTTCCAGGAATTCATTATCTCTCTCTCTCTCTTTTAATTTTTTAACTTTCCATTATAATAATAACTACCTGAAATCATGGCGTTTTCTCAAGATAGAAGTCCAATCCATCCCAACTTGTGCACCTGTTAGGACAAGTAATTCAAACAACATCCTGCAACACATTTAAATGCCTAATCAATCTCACTCCAGTCTTATATATTGAATGCCTAATGTACAGTCTCTTGAATTGGTGCAAACCATACCTGAATTGTTGTACACATCACTTGATTTCCAACCTCTCTAGGGAGTAGATTGATCAGATTGAACGGGCTGCTTCATTGCTTACTTCTTTTTCATCAGCATCTGCACCTAGACATTCATTGCTTCTTTTTCACTAGAAATGGTGCTTACCAAATGGAGGAAATCATACACATCTGTTACAACATCTAGATTTGATGCCACCTAGCAAAAAGAAGAAAGAAGGTGATTCATATTTATGCTTATGAAACAAAGTCTAATTGTTTACATAGCTAGGTTATTAAACTAATAAATTCTAAGAAAAATAGCAAGTGCCAAGACCTATGGCATAAAAAAATAATTGTTGCATGGATTAACAATCAAACAACAATGGTAAAGGGAAGAAAACTAACTTCTTTCTTGCTCCACATAATCTAGTTGGGGCGTTGTATTAGTTCATGTAAGATCCGCGAACACCACATGCATATAAATTAGTTCATGTAAGACCTGAGGACACCACATGCATATAAATTAGTTCATGTAAGACCTGAGGACACCACATGCATATAAATACAATCATTAAAATCTGAAAAACATTAAAATCAATCAATGTGCATCAGATAACTAGAAAAAGCCCCTAATTACCTTAGTTCTAATCAAAACACCTGAAAACAAGTACCCGGCATCCTCAACTCCCATTGATTTTCATCAAATAAACACAAACTTTAAAAACTAATAAACAGAAAAGTATCTACATGACCACTCCATTTTTCAGATAATCCAAGTATGAAGAACATCTGGGTCAATACATATGCATCAAATTGCTTGAGAACATCCCAAGTTCCCTTTATTTTGGTCCCAAAAAAAAATAATCCCGGAAACAAGTACCCATCATCCTAAATTCCCATCAATTAATATAACATGATCACATAAACTTCAAAAACTGCCAAATGCAGAAGTACCCACATGAGCTTCGCTTACATGTAACATAAATGATGTGTACAACACTCCATTAATTATGTTAAGTCCAAATAACTTGAAAGTGCCCCAAATTCCATTGGTTTCAGTCCAAGAACACCCAAAAGCAACTACTAATCATCAAAAACTCCCATTGATTCACATCAAGTAATCCCACAAATTTTAAGAATTGATAAATGCAAAAGCACCCACACAAGATTCCATCATCTAAACCACAAAAAATTATAATAAATCTGCATAATACTTCATTTTTCAACCAATATGCATCAAACTGCTTAAGAACATCCCAAATTTCATTGCAAAAGCACCCACACAAGTTCTCTGCTGCAGCTTAATGAGTAATCACATCCAGCATGGCTGTTGGTTTGATCAAAACAGGAGAAGATACTGTCACTGTAGGCCCCATCTTGATGATGCATTGAATATTATATTGTTCATCCGTTTTTCCAGCTCATTTCTCAAATGAATTCAGCAAATCCACACATTCATTATCCAAAATAAGCAAAATTCAAGACCATATTAATGATCCAAAATAATAAAATCCACAACCATGACCACCATAAAAACTCCTGCTACCTGCAACATTTTACAAGTCTCATACCATACTGCTTAAGGTAAATACTAGGGTGCTCTTACCACACTCAATAACTTCAATTGCTACCTGCAACTTCCTTTCCATACTTTGTATTATGTTTGAACATATCAAATCAGCCTCCATAAAAGAATTCCTTTTGTAGTCCTACACCAGAGACCAATCCAAATCAATAGTACCACAATGAATGCAAAACATTACTGGTCTCATGCATAATGCAAATGAAATCATAAGAAAGCATCACAATGTTAAAAAAGAAAAAGCAAAGAAAATCCTATTAGAAAGAGAGTTGTTTTTGTTGGTGACTTTCTGTGACTCAATCTGTTCATGTTGGTGAACCAGTCACAGATGACAGAAGTTGCATAATTTGTAAATAAGAAAAGAAAGAGCTGGAAACTCCAAAGACGGATTATGTGAACAAAATAAGAATTTCAAGGTACTCGTGTTGTACTTCTATTATTATATACCTCATTTTAGACAATTGAAGCTCTTCAAGCATGGAACAACTCCACTCCAAGATCAATATGTGGTCAACAATAAGCATTATAAGATTATATTCGGCGAGGTTTAATAAACATTTAAGATGAACAGAAGCGGCTGCAACAAAACGGACGACCATCACCAACAACTCATTGTGCAATTTAACAATAAGAACATTAGAAGCTTATGAATTGTTCGGCATTGAAGAGGTCCCAAACAAGTTGCTGATGAAATACACAGAAATTTTCGGCAGCATAATATAAGAAACCATGTGAAATGAACAGTGTAAAGAAGCCATAATTACACAAGTAATCTTACAGTGTTCCTTGTGAACAATAAGTTGGTGTAGACCTATCCACTGTAAAACTATTGTAAGAAAGATCACTGCAGCACAAAATTTGATTGCAATATGAGAAACTGTATGCTGTGATAAGATGAAAACAACAATCTGGTACTACACCAAAATCATGCATTTTCTTTTTCCAAGAAACATTCATTATACGAAACAGCTCATTGGAAACAAATTATAATTGCAAATTGCACAGAGGGCAACATATCCACCTTTCTTGTATTGATCAAGATTGGGTTTCACGTCTCCTTTGGCATGATTCAATTTGGCATGATTCAAAGATTTTATCTTTTGTACATGTCCATGTAGTCCAAACCATAATTATTTTTTTTGGGTGGGATTTGCCGCTACTATTTATCTCCATAATAAAACTCTGTTGGTTGAGGAATTGTGAATATTCAGTTTAATCAAGAGGAAATGCAGAAATTTACAGATGTTTCCTAGTATTCATAATAAGGAAGTAGCCCTCAAATTGCAGTTATGTTCTTTCCATTGTTAAGAAATTTACAGATGTTTCCTAGTATGCAAATAGATGCATGTGTTTGAACGTGAAGAGAAGAAACTCGTTTATTCCTGCCATGGCTTATTTCTTGAATGTGAAAATCTAAGAATCTTTTAGTTTTTAGGTTGTGTTTGGTTGCACCACATTTCATGATATATTGCCTAAAATTTTGCAACAAATTATACAGAAATAGCATGATATTTGGTGCAACCAAACATGTGTCCTTGTGCATTATCTGAATGTGAAATAATGCTATTGTAAGCATCTTATGGAACCTCCACTTAGAACCACATGACTGTCAGTGCCATCTAGACGGCCGATCCATTAGGCCTAAAAGAAGCATCCATCTCCACCATTCATTGGCATTGATTAACTGTAGTGTGATACTGAAAATCCTGTAGATTGAAAATGGGTTATGGTGTATCATATGGTTCACTACCTACATGCATGGGGTTTTCATTGGGTGGTGTCGTCTTTGTATTTGGACTGTTTCAGGCCAATATGGAACTATACCATTCATGGACAAAATTGGTACGTTTTGAGTGAGACATACTGGTTTTTGGATGATACTTTTTTACCCCAGTTGTCGCCTAACCATGGTGGAGATGAGATACTCCCAAGGAAGATAGAAAATATTTTTTAAAAAAAAAATTTAAAAGAAAGATAAAATCCTATTTTCCCTCAACACATGGATTGTGACATAATGCAGGTGCTGATGGATTTGTGATTTGTTTCTATGTGGTATGTATTGAGACACTATGCATGGTTTGGTTAGCTAGATTATTGATCTGATGGGCCCACTTCTAATTCTGGATGCCCCAAAATTGTTCCAGATTAAAAGTTGGTAGCCATCTAATATTTGTTTCTATCTGCATACTAGGAAGCATCTGTACAATCCTTCTTAACAATTATTTAGCATGTCTGAAACATCTATGAAAGATGATTCATAGAAGTTAGTTTTCAAGCATATTAAAGACAAAAAAAAAAAAAACATTGGAATTAGGCAGGAGGATACAGGCTATGTAAAGAAAGATATCTGTTGTCAAGTAACATCTGTCGCATCCAATCCGGCACTTCTCCCATTAGCAAGTTGCCAGTCAAATACCTAATCAGAAGCCACATTGAAAACCCTTTGGTAACAACCCAATACAAGTTGATTCTCTCCCCCACAAAAAAAGATTCAAAGAATCGAAAATACACTAAAATAAAATGCTAACAAAGCAAGAGAAAATTAAAAAATCCTATTCAAAAATAAAAATCCAACAAATCATAGAATCCAAGAAGAAAAAGAAATCGAATAAATTACCCCTTAGATTGGAAAACCAAATCCAAATCCTGCATCTTGATTCTCTTGCAGGAGGTCTCTAATCTGCCTTTAGAATCCGAAATGCTCCTTTTTTCTCTGCTCAAGTGCACTCCAGAAACATAAATGACAAAAAGGAAAAGGTAATAAAAATCAAAATACCCCTGCGTTGAAGAATACAAGAAACAAACCTTGGATGGAGGACATCTAGGGCTTTATCTTATCCAGGCTGTCCATCCATTTTGAGAGATAATTTCAGGGTTTGATGTTGTGGGGAAGATGGGGTCTGCTGGTCGGGGCTGCTACTAATGAGGAAGATTGCAGGGGCTGATGATGATCAGGAGCTGAAGATTTAGGGGGAGAGCGGGAGAGAGGGTGCGCGAGAACAAAAAAAATAAAATTGCCCCTCTGTTTTTTCACAGATTGGGGAAAATGGATTGGCTACTCACGCCGCCACTAGCGAAGGGCTAGTGATCGGTGCTCTGTGGGCCCACCATGATGTGTGTGTTTCATCCATGCCGTCCACCCATTCTTCCAGGTAATTTTATGGTATGAGCCCAAAAATGAGGTTGATCCAAATCTCAAGTGGACCGCACAATGTTGATTAAACTTCTACCATTAAAAACTCTTTGGGGCCACAAAAGTTTTGAATCAAGCTGATATATATTTTTTCCCTTCATCCAAGTCTGTATGACCTAATAAATGGGTTAGATGTCAAATAACCATTATACTGGGCCCTAGGAGGTTTTTAATGGTGGAAATTCAATCACAACTGTTTTCACATGGTGTGGTCCACCTGAGATTTAGATCTATGTCATTTATGGGATCAAACCCTAAAATTATCTTTCAAAATGGATGAACAGCCTAGATAAGATAAATGCATCATGGTGGGGTCTACATAGCACCAACCACACTAGCCACCTTTTAAGTGGCAGCGTCACTGGCCAAAATGAATTCAGATTGGGTATTGAGTTACCCAGTAAGCTCCTATTTTGAAAAGTATAAAGAATACAAGATGATTTAATCTCCATGATCCTAAACATAAAGTAGATTAAAGTTTCACCATAGGAAGCATATATGATTTAATCTACATAATTCCTACCGTATGGTCCACTTGGAACTTCAATCTTGATGATTTTTTGTTTCATGTCTTATAATAATATTTCAAAATATATAGATGGCTTAGATAGAAAACATAATTTTTTTACACCCTATAAGGCCCCTTATACCGGTGTTAATTATTAATGGTGTGGCACCTTTTCAACTATGGATTAAAACCATAGTAAATGTATCCTTTGCCCCTTTTTTGGTAATGCTATCTATTCTCATTTTAATACTTCACATTATATTATTTTATCTCCTAAGATCATCTTACCACACAAAGTAGAGACCGTACTCCTATACTAGTAGATTAGGTGTCGAACACCTTCATTTTCTGTAACAGAGGTCCCTTAATCAGAATCACAGGTCGCAAATCAGGAGAAAGAAAGAAAGTCTCTGAATTCTCTGGCTTTTATAGATTTTACAAGTTCTATTTAACTACGGGTTTTTGGAGTTAATTGGCTAGTGGTAAGTCCAAGTATACTACATCATCAATTCAAATCAGCCCATACACCACAAAACAAAGATAAAAAGCGTGGCGCTCTAAGATCCGACTCGATAGAGTGTGGTAATACAATCTTAAGAGATATTCTACATACAAAATTTGCATTCATACTTCCAAAACATGATTCGAGTTCTATTTTTTAGACCAGATCAAGTTTAGCTCATGTAATTGGTTTTATTTTGTAGTAAAGGAGAGAATGAGAGAGAACAAAGGAAATAGGAGTCGTGCGTGGTGGGCAATCTAGGCAGCAGACGAGTTAGTTGGTCGGGTGTAGATAGGGAGAGCAAGATGAGATTTATCGTTGAATTGCAGAAGAGATTTCTAAATCCCTGATCCTCTTCAGTTATAGCTTCTTTACATCCAAACGCCTCATTTCCTTTCGATTTCATTCTGCTGTTGCTGCTCTGTTTGAAAATTACTAGGAATTTCATGAAATTGGAGTATTATGTTTTCTACATTTATGATTTGGAGTGGCTAGAGGTAATTTACAGTTAAATTTTCGGATCAGGTTGTGGTTTTCACTCGATTCCATCTGTAGCATATTTGTTTGTGAAATTCTACTGTTATTTTGAAAACTACAGCGTAAAAATATAGATCTGGAATTCTATAAGGCATTTGAAATTCGAGAATTCAATCTTTACTTGTAATTTCTTTTATATAGTGTTGTTGTCCTTATGTCAGTGTGATTTTGCGATCATTCATTAGAAATCTCTAAATAATACTAACAAATTGTAACCTTCAAATACTGCATTTGGAACAGCCTGGAGCTGGGAAGACATACAACATGGAGGTGAAGTGATTAAATTGTATTCATGAATGGGTTGTTTAATGAGTCATTTTTAAAAAAAATAGTGGTGTATTTTGAACTGGTTTGCTTTCAATTCAGATGATATCTACTAACATCCTCATGTTGAAGCAGGGCCCAAGTATGTCGGAGTGTGATGGACAGAAAAAAGGAATATTTTTGCCAACTGTAAATGGGCTTTTTGACTGCATAACGTTTGCCAATGACAGATCCAAGTACATAGTCAAATTGTCAATGGTATTATAAGTACTGATGTTTCATGATTTTCATGCCCTTTGAAAGTTTCGTCGCTAAAAGTTTTTTCGTCGCTAAAAACCCTCTTTCTTGTAGTGTTGGATGGATGTCGGTCATCTTTTTTTTTTCTTTTTTTTCTTTTTTTGAGATTCCATTTGGCTTAATTAACTATATTCCAGTTCCTTTTTAATTAACAAGTAGCTTAAACTATATCTAAGCTGTGCAAGTTTACATCTCATTGCTTTGGAGACGAGTTAATAGCCAAAAAATGATAACATGAGAATGGCCTATACTAATGTATGCATTTGGTACCAATTCTTAATGTTGGCAACACTTGGCATACCTATACCCTCTCTAAAGGCCACACTGATTGGATGATCTTAACTGTCTGAAATTGTCGTTGGATTAATTTGGACCATTTTCTTTTTGACTATCCTGAGGAACATTGACTTGTACTATTCTTTTTAAACATCTATATGCTTCAATCTTCTTTGGTCTGCACTTAGGTTGAAGGGCACATCTATTCTGTTGGGTAGAACACTTATTTTAATATCACAATGATTGGATAATCTCAACCATCTGATATTACCGTTGAATTTGGACCATTTTCTTTTTTACCAAGGTATTGAGGAACTCTGATTTGCACTCCTCTTTCTTAAACATGTATATTTTTTTTAACCTCGAGTTAACCCTCTTCTTTTTCTTTTTCTTTTTCTTTTTTCTTTTCACGTTTACATGTTTTTAATCCCACCTTGTGTATTGTATGCCACATCCATTCAATTTGGTATAGATCCCCCTTTTTTTTTTTCAATTTTTCTTGTCAAAATACAAAATCTAGTTTTCTTTTTTAAAAAATATATTTTTTTTACATTTTTTCAATTTTTTCACAATTTTGTTTAATTTCTTATTTTTTTTTCAAAATATCATTTTTTAATCTCACTTTTGTTATATACTTTTTAATTTTTGTTGTCAAAATACAAAATCTAGTTTTCTTTTTTTAAAAATATATATATATATTTACAATTTGTCAATTTTTTCACAATTTCATTTAATTTTTAAAATTTTCTTTTTTAAAATATCATTTTTTATCGAAATCTTGTTATATAACTTTTTAATTTTTCTTTTCAAAATACAAAATCTAGTTTTCTTTTTTAATATATATATATATATATATATATATATATATATATATATATATATATATATATATATATATATATATATATATATATAAAATTTACAATTTGTCAATTTTTTCACAATTTTGTTTAATTTTTTAAATTTTCTTTTTCAAAATATCATTTTTTAAATATCATTTTTGTTATATAACTTTTTAATTTTTCTTTTTAAAATACAAAATCTAGTTTTCTTTTTAATAATATATATTTTTTTCAATTTGTTAAATTTTTCACAATTTTGTTTAATTTTTTAAATTTTCTTTTTCAAAATATCATTTTTAAAATATCACTTTTGTTATATAACTTTTTAATTTTTCTTTTCAAAATACAAAATCTAGTTTTCTTTTTTAAAATATATTTTTTTTTACAATTTGTCAATTTTTCACAATTTTGTTTAATTTTTAAAATTTTCTTTTTTCAAAATATCATTTTTTAAATATCACTTTTGTTATACAACTTTTTAATTTTTCTTTTCGAAATACAAAATCTTGTTTTATTTTTTAAAAAATATATTTTTTTGCAATTTGACAATTTTTTTACAATTTTGTTTAATTTTTAAAATTTTCTTTTTCAAAATATCATTTTTTAAATATCACTTTTGTTATACAACTTTTTAATTTTTCTTTTCAAAATACAAAATCTAGTTTTCTTTTTTAAAATATATATTTTTTTGCAATTTGACAATTTTTTTACAATTTTGTTTAATTTTTAAAATTTTCTTTTTCAAAATATCATTTTTTTATTGATTTTTTTTTTTCATAATTATCAACATTATTAAAAGTTCTTAATTTTTATTTCAAAATCTAGATTTTTATAAAATTACATTTTTTTTTCAAAATCTAAATTTTTTTCTTAAACATTATTAGTTATTTTTCTAAGTTTTTTTTTTTCGAAATTCATAATTTCTTTTATTCTTAATGTTTGACTTGAGCATTAGAGACGGTTTAGGACTGTCTCTAATGCAGACGGTCCTTGACAGTTTCAAATAACCATAATAAGATGGCTAAAGACCGTATCTAATAGAGACGGTTATTGACAGTCTCAAATAGGGACTGCTAAGGACTGTCCCTAATATAGGCTATTTTTGAGTGGCTTATAAAACTAGTAAAAGATGGCCAATGACCGTTTATAATTGAGACGGTCAATGACAGTCTCATATTACCAATACGAGACAGTCAATGACTAATAGAGACGGTCCTTGATAGTCTCAAACAGAGACAGCTAAGAACCGTCCCTAATACAGACTCTAAATTACCAGTAAGAGACGGTCAATGACCGTCTCTAATAGGGACGGTCTTTGACCGTCTCAAATTATGTCATATAAGACGGTCAGGGACCGTCTCTTATTCCCGACGGTCAATGACCGTCTTTTATCTGCTATTTACGACTGTTTTTGACCGTTTTAAATGATTTGTCACCGTTCAAATTTTTAAGACAATAATAAGGACGGTCAAGGGCCGTCTAAAAATTTAGAGATGGCTTACGGCCATCTCTAAAGTGTCTTTAAACAAAGCAATTTTAGAGACGGTCCAGAACCGTCTCTAAATCCGTCATTTTTTCCCATTTTTCACGTAGTGAAGCCATCGCAAGGTCATATGAAGACAATTCATTTAAGCCACCTAAGGCAAATGTTACATCAAGCTGCAAGGGCAAACGGTCCATCCCAAGGATGTGATAAAAATGGGATTTTTCCTAAAAAGCCTCCTGGGCACAAATGATTTCCAAGATGGTAATTCCATGTCAACATTCTATTTAATCTTATCAGGATAAATGACCACTAGTTCGAGGACCACCAACAACACCAGAAAGTAATCTTAAGTGGTTAAGTAAGCCATGTACAATCTGAATTATACTTATACATTTAAAATGTTCATCCTAATCTAAACAGGGGTATTTGAGATCCATAGTATGTTCATATAATCGAATTGAAGTCCAATCATCAATCATTTATAAATAACTACACATGTAGAGACTAACATTTATCATCATTCTTACTAAATACTAAATTAAGCAATTAATGGAATAAATGAACTAGGATAATTATCATGATGTGGAAAAGCTTGAAGGTAATCCTCACCTTAATTGAATGTTCCTCTTGATTTGATCCTTCCTATGAGTTCCTGACTCAAGGCAAATGAGAATCAACTACCATACATGTAATGGGCTATGGGTTATTTGAGATTGTTATTACTTAATTGATTTGAAATCAGTTGAAGGCAAGTATCCTTCAAGGATTACACTTGTAAATAGCCCTGGATAGGAGGTTAGCAAGTTCCAGCGAGTCATGACTGGGTTGACTCGGTTGGACTCCTCAACTCTAAACTAGTTGTGTGAAGGCCTTAGGTAGTTGGCTTGACAGAAGATTATCAATCCCTTGGGTCTGATGAACCGCAATCCGTCTCCGGATGACTCTGGCATCAGTGAGTCATAATCAAGTCAAACCAGTTGGGAAAAGTGGATGAGTCAACTCACCAGTGAGTTAGGTGAGATCTGAAAATCAGATAGTCGGGTTGATTTCATATCTGACAGTGGCCCTCTCTAACTGATGGTGTGGAGGAGGTTGAGGCACGACTCGCAACGAGTCTGATTGCTGGCCTTGAGGACACGACTCGATTGGGATGTTTATTCAAAACCAGCTGAGTTGAGATCTCTTTTGGGAGAGGTTACCCATTGAAGTAACCAGCCATTGATCTCTAGATCTGTAGCAGGGGATGTTTTCGAATGCTGAAAGAGGTGGGATGAGTTGCCACTTGATCCGAGTTCGACCAAGTCACTGAACTCAGTCACAGACTCAGTTCGAGTCGTTGAGTCTGCATAGAGATCCAGTCGGCTCATCGAACCGAGTGGATGGATAGAACTTTGATTTGAGATTTAATTGATGGTGTTAATGAAGCGGGAGAGCGGACATGGAAGGCTTACCAACTGACGTGAGCGGGATGAGGGAGAAGCAGCGGGCTGGCTCAGCTAGTGCGGGCTGAGTTGGGTATACACCAGCAGCACCTACCACAAGGTTCTTCTTCTTCTTTCTCCTTCCTTTCTTTCTCTGCTAGAAAGGCCAGGTGAAACCCTGGACTCATCCCGAGCATGCAGCGACTCAGACCGAGTCAACTCGACTCAAAGTGGCAGCGTGAATCTCGCTCCCTCACACGAAATCTCTTTCTATTTCTTTCCTTATCTCTCCTTGGGAGTCGCCCTAAAATCTGGTGATTTATAGCCTTACCCTTTCCAGAACTTTCTACGGCTAATCCTAAGGATTAGCGCACCGTTAGTAAAAAAAATGTCGAGAAAAGCTCACCATCAGGGTCTCTTCTTACCGTTGATCTCGTGCATGGGCCTCTGAAGTAACCTATAATGGATATTAAATGGGGTGGGCCACATGATGGACGTTTCGGATGTGTTAGGATTGCTATTACAGAAAGTGGCTTTCACAGCTGCTATAAGGAAGATGGTCAGCTGATCATGGCGTTTTCGAATGGGTCGGCTGATCCGATGATCTGATGCATTTAGACGGTCCAGATGCTACTTATAAGGCTCGTGGGTCCCACTTTACGGAGAAACAGGGACCCTTACAAGTACACTCTTCCAAACGGCAATGACTCGCGCTGTAGTGAAGTTCTTGCTAAAATATCATTTTGCTTATGATATTTTCGAGTCGCCATAAATCCTACGCCTCAGATCATTCGTAGTTTACTTCTTGAAGAGGGAGAAATGGCTGGGATTATCGTTTCTTAAAAAGGAAAGATTCCCTCCGCCTTTCGCCAGATAGGTGGCTGTTTCTAGAAATAGTAGGCGTGACGAGGCCTCCATTGCGTGCATGGGTGGCGTCCAACTTTTCCGAACGAATGGATTTGCCAGCATGATGGTGTGACGTGGATTTTCTCTCTTCATTTGATGTCTTTGTGAAATACGATGCTTGTCTCTGTTTTGTGGTCACTAGCGTGCTCAGCGCCAGGGTTTTTCACCATGATTGTGGTCAATGGCCCTTGTTGATCATGATGGACGGCCCCGATCGTTGTGATGATCACTGATGACAGGCCACAATTCAAAACAGCGGGCCCCTTCTTTTCACCGGGAAAGAAAGAAAACGAGAGGAAAATCCTCTTTACCAGATTTTCATCGGGTCAATAGCTTGTTGACCTGAGCTATAGTTTGGTGCACCGCGAGTGCACCACTTGCAGGTGCATGTGCAGGCTTAGAGTGGGGTCCACAAAGATGTATGGTGCGATTTGCACCGTCCATTTGATTTTACTTGTCCTGCTAGGACATCTATCCATTTACTAGGCAATTCTTAGGTGGACCATATTTACTAAAATATCAGCTGTTAAGTGACCATTTCGTCGATTCGATGGTTGGATCAGTTCTAATTTGTACATTAAGTGTGCTAGTAGTCCACTTACATTATATTTTAATTTTTCTGAAATCGTCTTCGAGTTTATTCTTACATTAGGGCATTTTGGTAATGTTTGGATGGATTCCAAATCGTCGATTTACCATAAATTGATGATCAATGGTTTCCTTAGGATTGCAAGGTATAGGTGTATAGCTAGACTCCTAAATCAATGGTCAAATTGACTTTGAATCAGAGATGAAGTGACCACGGGGTTTCTTCCCAAGGATCCATGGTTAGATGATTTGATTAAAACAGAAAAAATGATCATTTAGTCCTTTTAGGATCCTATGATGTAAAAGTTATCAATTTACGGTTTTAGGATCTCTTAGGATTATTCAGGTGAATTTGAATGATTAATTTGGTAATCATTTGTCGACAACCCTAGTAGCTCTACTATCCATCCAAGTGGACTTTAATGTTTGGATAAACATTTAGATTGTTTGATTAGTGTGATTAGGTGGTGAATCGCTTTATGGGATGTTGTTAGCTTGATGGACTGTATATTTGATGATGAGTCTTGATATTAAAATAATTGGTTTAATTTATGTACGATTGAGTCACATGTAGATCTCGACATCGATTGCTCAATTAGACCCATTCTATGATTACGATGTGAATCAATCAAGTCGATTTAGGACAAAGTTAAGAGATTGGTTTATGTTTGTAACCGTATCAATTATGGGTTTGATCACCATTGTTGGTGTAGTCTTATGTTGAAAGGTCAAAGGTTAATTCAAAATACCTTATAGATACATTGTGGGTTGTTTAGTCTGGATCTAATGGTCAAGATGGATAGATTGAGAATTGTTGGATGGAGGTGTGTGGTCTAAATTACATGTATTCCCACACATGTGTAAAGTTATCTAGATCTCCATAGTAACACCCGAGTATAGAAAATACGAAGTGTTACACTATCTATATCATTGACCGCCATTCGATGACATCGAAGCTAGTGTTCTATGACACCGAGCACAGGTTATTGAGGCATAAAAAATATTCTAATCTCATTACATGCTTATTGCGTCAGCAAGGGAATTCCATTTTGTAGATCCTTCCCAGGGCTGCGTACCCATAATAAGTATAGAAGCTTTGTGAAGCATTGCTCCATGATAGAAGAGGTTGTGCACTCCTCATTCTGATATAGAGGAATGGATGGGTGTCATCTAATATAGAGGAATGGATGGGCGTCATCTGATATAGAGGAATGGACAGGCGTCATCTGATATAGAGGAATGGACAGGCGTCATCTGATTATTGATCATGAAAATGCCAAGATCAGAAAGGCCAAGCATCGCTCCTTCAAAAGAAGCAATATTGTATTGATGCTTGAAAGACTGATAGTGGTCACTCATAAGACTAGGGGCAAGTTTAACCTTAAGTAGGATGGCCCATACATAATATCAAAAGTTTACATAATATCGGTAATATAATATTAGAAGTATACGTAATATCGGGTGATAGATCAAGATGGGCAAGGCATAAGTATACCGGTCAATGCCTGTTTCATGAAAATATATCATCTTTGACTGTACATGAAGTTTTAATTCAGAAGATTTATAACATAATTCTTCTCAATCAAAAGGGGGCAGACAAAAGCATACAAAGGTAAGAACTCTGTATTTCTTTCTAATATTGTATTTATCTTTGAATACTAATGAAATGCAGGCCTTCAAAGAATTTCAAATCCAAGTGAGTCAATATAAAGCGCCAATGATCATTGCGATATCGCTAATGCAAATCGCCAATGATTATTACCAAATCACCAAAGCTTGCCAATGTAGTAATGATTATCATCGAATTGCCAAAGCTATTATTATTATCATCATCTTGCTAGCACAAGGCCATTTAAATTTATCAAAATCAATAACACCACTAGGCTGATATACTATCTTAATTGTAAAATTTTGTTTCATATCACCATCAAATGCGGTATATTAATTTCAATTCATAGGTCGATTCATCATTTACAGATGGCAGAATTAGCTTATAAAGTTAAGTACGAGAATCGCGACAACAATGATGATTTATCACGTATGATAGCGAGAAAGACGCCGCTATGAAGCCGAACACGTATATGGCTTATCATTATGGGCGATGGTGATCTGGCAAAACTATACAGGTAGCGGTGTCGCTTATGGCTTTAAAAAGCCCAGAAAGAGCATCATGCACACCCATGCGGGCAGTGACTTATGCCATCTATAGAGCTTCAAGCAACATCACATGGTCGGCCAGAGAGCGCCCCCTCGTGAATGGGTCTGACCTTGGAGGCGAAGGAAAAGTGAGTCTCCGAAGCAGGATGACTCCTCAGATCCCTAGTTTGATTTCAGTAATAACGCATGGGGGCAGGTCTCTGAAGCAAGATGACAAGTCTCTGAAGCAAGAGACCCCTTATTGATGGACTGTCGACCTTGAATTTGGTACCTCACGGTATCCTTGTACGCCCCACGAACTCTAGAGAGTTACTGTGGCCAACCTTATGTGTAAATCCTATTGAGTTCATTACCCCAGTAGCTTCACAGGCCCCTCTGATGGATCATGGTTTGTGAACTCCCCGGCTGCAATAAGCCGCATGAACTCTAGAGAGTTACAGCGGTCATTCATGTAAGACCAACTCCAACTACTTACGAGCTTAAAATGTTATTGCTCCAACTACTTACGAGCCTAAACTATGTGTGAGAGTGTCTAGTTCAATCTGGTCAAGTTTAGTCTAGTTAAGTCCAGACAAGTTTAGTCCAGTTAAGTCTAGTCATGTCCAGTCAAATGTGTGCAGGTAGCAGTATATTTATCCTTTCGACAAGAGCCGCGAGATCTTTCTATCTCTTACCTTCTTGATGACGAAGAAATATTATCTTGCAAAATCTTCAAAGACGGCAGAGAATAAAATAACAATGAATTATCATTTTCTTCTGGGCGGCTTGATGACTCATATATATATTCTTTAAAGTCCTTAAAGGAACGCTAAGTGCTATCCATCTTTCAAGAGTAGCAGCATGCTTTGCTTCATCAGTATTATCTTCCAAAGAAATCCTTATGCAAAGCTGACCTAGATAGGGCATGATCTATCTCTTCAAAGTAACTTATGCCTTGGTCTTTCTGATAATTTCTTACGAGTGGTGGAAGAATATGTATGACATAGTCTACTAGGCACACCAACACATCCAGCAATAAGAAGTATGGACTAGATAGTTATTGCCGGGAATTATGAAGCGAGATCCAGTATTGATATTCAAAGGTCGCCCTCATATCAAAGCTCAGTTATATGAGTAATAGATCTAATGGAGGCAAGGAATGAATGTTCGCAGAAAAAGATGGAATCATTGTTGATAACTTCTTCTATATCCTCTAGAAAGCTAGTAAACAAAAAGGAGTGTTCTCTATTTTCTAAATCAGCAAAGGTTTAAGAGAAATATACTCTTAACCAGCCTATGAAGAGATGCTAAGGAGTACAAATTAGGGTTGAACTTTTAGAGCCTGAAATGACATTTCTGAAGGCACGATATAATGAGCAGAGCAAAGAATATGCAAAGCACGCTGACAAGCAGAAAGATGGAATGGACAAATCATTATTATATTGCGAATATTACAATCATTCTAAAAGCTTTCAATATATTTCAATATTATCAATACTTCATTAAAATAAATTGGAAAATTATGATATCTTGAGATACTAATTCTGATTAATTTGGCAGGAAAGATTACCATTTGAAATCTTGGATTATGAAGACTATGAATAGAGGAGAAATCGAAGGAATTGTTGCAATAGGAGCAGCATTAAAGAACAATTCCCTAGCCACAGAGTTCAAAGAAAGAGTCACTGAAGTTTATTGAAGAGATTGTTGTGGCAGGAGCAGCATTGAAAGAACAATTCTCTAATCAAAGATGGATCGCAATAGCTCTTAGAGTAGCAAGTTTCGATGAAAAGAGAATTGTGCGAATAAAGAAGTTGAAGTTGTGGAAGATGCAATTATAGGTCTATTTGTGGAAAGGCGTTCTATCCAATTGACCGCTATGAAGACAGAGTGCTTTCATTGCCGCATTATCCTCCCAATTGAATCATTCACTCGATGCTTCTGACTGGGGGTATTTAATCTTCTAGTCGAGCATGATCATTCAGTCTTTCGTACAAGCATGATTATCCAGAAATCCTTCAGTCGCAATTCATTCGGTTCTTTAGTAAGGCGATTCTTCTCCATTAATGCGACTATGTTTTATGAAGAATCATTCTCTAAAGTGAAATGGTTTTTATGCAGAAGAAGATTGATCCTCTATTTGATCTCATAAATCAATCAAAGAAGGATTAAGAGGGCATCTATTGAGGCACAAAAAATATTATAATCTCATTACATGCTTATTACGTCAGCAAGGGAATTACATTTTGCAGATCCTTCGTAGGGTTACGTGCCCATAAAAAGTATAAAAGATTTGTGAAGGGTTGCTCCAAGATAGAAGAGGTTGTGCGCTCCACATTCTGATTATAGTAATGGATGGGCATCATCTGATATAGAGGAATGGATAGACGTCATCTGATATAGAGGAATGGATGAGTGTCATCTGATATAGTGGAATGAATGGGAGTCATTTGATATAGAGGAATTGACAAGCATAATTTGATATAAAAGAATTTACAGGCGTCATTTGATATAGAGGAATGGACAAGCATCATCTGATATAAAGGAATTGACAGGCATCATTTGATATAGAGGAATAGATAGGCGTCATCTGATGTAGAAGGATGGATGAGCATCATCTGATATGGAGGGGTGCATAGCCATCATTTGACAAGAAGAAGGGATGGATGTTATCTTTTATGAAGGAATGAGTAGTTATACACCACTATTTAAGGGAGAGGTTGGTGAACACCTGTAAGGCCCGTATCCTAGTCCTTACCGTTCCGTTGGCTTCCGCGGTCCTTCTGGTCGAATTTCAAAAACCCTCGACCTATATCCGACGTTTGTGCGTGAACCTAAGCCAAGTCCTGTATACCGAAGTCAGCTCGACCCAAAATTAATACCTTAGCGACTGCGCCGTCGTAGCGGTTCCAAAGACATGATTCGCGCACCGAACCGATACACAGGCCAAGAGATGTGGGCCTGCGTTCATTCTGAAGAAACGACGCGCGTTGCGAATATCGAGGGAATCTCTACGATATGTCCCATCAATCAATGTTAAGTATAAGCCTTACCCCAAGTACAACAACCCATCCCTACCTTTTCAAAAGTCAACTCTCTCTCTCCCCTCACCATTCCTCTTTTTCCCCATTTTCAACCACAACTATACCTCCCATCACCCTTTACTTACAACCACCACATCATCCCTTAAGCCACTACTTCTCTTTCTCTCTCTCATTTTAACTCTTCACTACCCAAGCAACACACCATCCCACGTCCAAGCTCTCCCCCTCCCAAACAACAAGTGTGGTCCACTTTCCCTACCCTCTCATCTCACATCTCAACCGTTCATTCATCATCTACCACCATCAAACTTGAAGGTAAGGAGCTAAGGAATCTAGGGGAGCAAGGAGAAGGCCTAGAGGTGGGTGATCTTCCGTTAATTTCAATTTTTAAGGGCCCACTTGTTGTGGGACCCATTTGATGTATGTGTTGTATCCATGAGGGGCCCATAGTGGCGGGGTCCCTCTATCACCGTCTCTCTCTCTCTCTCTCCCTCTCTCTTTCTTTGAATGGTGATGATGATGAAGGGGTGACTGTGGCCCACCATGAATCACATATTGCATGCGGGACCCATCGGATGAATGTGTTGGATCTAGGCCATCCAGCCCATTAGTGGGCTCGGATGGAAGGAAAACATAAATATCAGGTGGTCCACACAGGTGGGCCACGTGCATGTGGGACCCACCATGATGTCCCATTTATCCATGCCATCCAGCGTCTCTGGACGCTGGACGTGGGTCCAAGTGATGTGTGTAGCTAACATGGGGTGTGTGTACTGACATGGGTGTGTACTAACAAAGCTAACACAAGAAAAAAACTACTTTTGGGGTGGGACGCTCATGTTGGCCCCACCTTGACGTATGTATACAATCCACGCTGTCTATCCCATTTCCCAGATCATTTTAGGCGTTGAACCAAAAAAATGAAGTGAATCCGAGTAACTGGCGGGCCGTATCTTGGAAAATGGTGGTCTTTATAGTTAAAAATCCACCTGATGATCCCATACACCAAAATACCTCGGATATTAGACTCGTTTGGCTTGTCTTGAGCCATAGGAATGAGTGGACGGAGTGGATTTTGTTGATGTGGGCCCCACCTAGGAGAAACCCCAAGAAAACATAAAATAAAAAAACAAACAATGAGGCAGCAACGCCTGCTGCTGCCCCTGACGACGCGGCGGCGTCTGCGTGGACGCTGGGCGGGCTGGGACCCATGGCCCTAACTGTGGACCCCACCATGATGTGTATCGACCATCAACACCTTGCATTTGGTGGGCTCTTTTCCCAGCTGTGGGCCGCTCAAAAATCAACCACATGTGGCGCTCAGGTGGCCCACATCATAGGGAATAGTTGGATTGGACGCCTACCATTAAAACCCTTTTGGGTTGCAAAAGTTTTGGATCAGATATGATATTTGTTTTGCCTCTTCATTCGGTCTGCGTGACCTCATCCACAGGTTGGATGGCATATAGACAGTACGGTGGGCCCCATGTTTGAGTGGCCTTATCAACAGTTTGGATGGCAGACAAACATCACCGTGAACCCCAGGTCCACGTGACCTCATGAACAGTTTGGATGGAAAATAAACATTACTGTGGGCCCCCAGGTCTGAATGACCTTATCAACGGGTCGGATGGAAAACAAACACTATAGTGGGCCCCATGTCTGTGTAACCTTGTCAACAGGCTGCATGGAAAATAAACGTTATGGTGGGCCCCACATGGGACCCACTGATGCATGTATTGTGATCCACACCTTCCATTAGTGTGGGCCCCACCATGAGGTATGTACC
The DNA here is from genome assembly GCF_029962835.1 of Magnolia sinica. Classification (NCBI taxonomy): domain Eukaryota; kingdom Viridiplantae; phylum Streptophyta; class Magnoliopsida; order Magnoliales; family Magnoliaceae; genus Magnolia; species Magnolia sinica. The sequence continues at coordinate 76,330,082 of NC_080579.1, read as the reverse complement.
TCATCGATGCCGTACATCCTTCCCATCCCTATGGGATCCACTATGGTGCATGTGTTGCATCCAATCGTCTAACCATTTTTTTTAAAAGATAATTTTTAGGTTTGAGACCAAAATAAGACAGATCTATTTATCATGCAGACCACACTCTTCATCCAAACTGTCCAACCATTGAAATCCTTGGGACCTTATGATCAGGTTGAATGAGAAATAAATGTTATGGCGGGCCTTGAGAATTTTAATAGTGGTAATTATTATCACCAATCATATTGGGTGCGGCTCAGTTGTTAAACATGAGACCCATTGACATAGCCCATTTGATATACGCGAGGCCCATTGTTGAGGCCCACCTTGAATTGTATAAGGCCCATTGTGAATGGCCCATTGCAATGTACATAAGGCCCGTTGGTGCGGCTCACTGATACGGCCCACTTGATGAACATAAGGCCCATGTGATACGGCCCATTTGATGTACTTAAGGCCCAATGGGATGTATTTAGGTCCATTTCAATGTGTGATTCCTCCATGATGTATATAATGATGTTTGCAATGAGCCTTGCCTTGGGAGTAATGATGGTTTGACGTCCACATTGTATTGATGATGCTGGTTAAATGTCTGCATTGTCACTCTCCCTAAGGCCCATTGATAGGCTCATACTTGTAGTGTGTAGGCCGTCTAGGCCCATTTTCGCTATGCACAGAGCCCATCACTATATAACATGCTTAGTATAGATCCATGATTCATGATCATACGCATCATATGTGTACTTGATATGATGAGTGACTAATCATAACATATGCCCTCGGGCAGATTGTTTGTGGGCTCCCTGATATGCGAAGTTCCCTTCATGAGCGCGCGGTATGCGCAGGATTTGTTACATGTCTGGTAGAGTGATTCATGCACTTGCATGTGTGTCATTATGATTATTGTATACCCTAGCGACATCAGGGCCATAGCCTCCACAGACACATCGTGGGTGGCCGGATTGGATACTAAAAATACTGTTTCTAGCATCGGGGCACCATAGATGTCCCTGGGTGAAAATCTCCGAACCCGATGGTACCAGGGATAACTCCAACGTCGAGACCGAGTGGATACATGAGCGCGTGAGGGCCGTATTCTAGTAGGCCGTGTCTCCCACTATGTCGTGGTTGGTTGGAAAGGGGTGTGACCTTACCCACATGAGTGAGGGGGCAATTTCTAGATTGAGTTTGACTAGCTTGAGGAATGGGTCCGCTATCAATGAGCCGAACCCGATATTAGTAGGCGGATAGTGAGGTCTCTTCCACTCTCCCAGTTGTGCTTTCGGATAGGGACGGCAAGCTAGCGTAGAGTATACAAGACCCCGATGATTATTCAGAATGAGAACTGTACTGATTTTGATATTATGAATGAAGATTGGCTTGCTTGAGTTGTATCTCACATTACATAGTCTTGATATGGCCAATAGCATTCATATCTTGTACTACATAGCCTTGGTACGGCTGATTGCATAGCATGATTCCATATTATTCTGACCTTGCATTCTGAGCACGCTCATATTGCGCACACACTTACACCACTCTCTAAGCTTTCTATAAGCTTATGCACGATTGATACGTGCAAGTGACGCCAGGACGCAGCCGTAGTATATGAGTAGTAGGACCGTGCAGTTGAGCTTTTGGAGTTTTCGTTATTTGCATCATATTGTATTTCCCCTTTCATACGCCTTGTACTCAAAGTTTTTTATCATAGTGGATTTTTTTATGGTGTTCTTGTGGTTATTACTCATAGGTTATGCTTATGGTTATGCTTATACAGAATCAAAATCAGATTTGAAATCCTCCTTATAAGATCTCATGATCGGAACTTGGTGTATAGATGCTAGGAGCTGAGAATGGGGTACTTTGGAGGCTGTCGCACTGGATTCGGCGATCGGAAATTTTGTGAGCCCGGTTTCCGATTTCGGGGCGTGACAGCACCACTATTTAAGGAAGGAGGTTGGATGTTATGTGAAGGAAGAAGTGGTGGTGATCACCACTATTTAAGGAGTGAGGGGCCTGGGAGGCCTATAAATACCCCTCCCCACTCCTCATTTGTAAAGGATGAAAGTCAGGAGAATGTTGGAGAGAGAGTTGCGTTGGAGGGAGAGTTGCGCTGGAGGGAGAGTTGCGCTAGAGAGAGAGAGTTGCCCTGGGATGGAGAGAGAAAGAAGGTGCGCGCCACTATTTGTGGAGCCAAGAAGGAGTTGCGCGCCACCTTATGTGCATCCTTGTCTTGATGCAAGAAGTTGAATGCCACCTTATGTGCATCCTTGTCTTGATGTAACGAGTTGCGCGCCACATTATGTGCATCCTTGTCTTGATGCAAGGAGTTGCGTGCCACTTATGTGCATTCTTATCTTGATGTAAGGAGTTGCGCGCCACTCCTCATGGAGGCTTGTCCAAAGGGGAGGCCTTGTACGCCACTTATGGTGGAAGATTGTCCCAATGTGAAGGAGTTGCATGAAAATGAGAGAGAAAGTGTTATGCGCTTTTGCACAACTCAAGGAGAGAGGGAGAGTGTTACGCACACATTTGTCTTAAAGGCTAGGCTATGCGCCACTTCTCATGAATCCTTGTCCTGAGACAAGGCCTCTTGTGCCACTTTGAGTGGAACTATGTCCTGAGATAAGGCCTCTTGCATCACTTTGAGTGGGACCATGTCCTAAAGTAGGCCTCTTGCGCCACTTTGAGTGGAACTATGTCCTAAAGTAGGCCTCTTATGCCATTTGATGTGGAAGACTGTCCATACATGGCTTTTACGCCACTTTGCATAGAAGATTGTTCTGATGCATGACTCTTGTACCATTTTCCATGCTCTCTTGTCTTAATACAGACGACCTATACACCTGTCGAATGTCTATAAATACCTCTCTTATTTCTATTTGGAGAAGGCATTGAGAGAGAGAAGCAAGAAAGAGAAGTGAGAGAAAATAGAAGTTAGGGAGTCTCAAGGAGTTCGCAGAAGAGAAAGAAAACTGAAGTATGATAGCATGATAGAAGATTTGGACGACCCAAGTTTGAGAAATCTCCACCGTTTCCTCAATTGTGCACCTATGTAATTCATCTGCCTTTGCGATGAACATCAAAAGCGTCAAAATGCTGCTAAACTTGCCATCAGACTGCCTTTTTCTTTCATTCGTTATATTGATTCATTGTACTCTGTTTCAGAATGAGAGGAGATGTGAGGATGTAAAAGAACTCAGATTGAATAAAATACTCTATGATATTTGTTCTCGCATACTTTCTTTATTATCATTGAATGAATTCCCCCAAATCAAATGTTTTTCGTTTCTGGTTGAAGCATGGGTCAATGACATTGAAGCATTACATAAAAATTAAGTTGGATGCTGAACAAATTGGATTTAGTTCTTGATGACATCAAAGCCCTATTCAATTGCTCGAAGATCTGTTCGATGACATCGAAGGCAGTTCAATGACATTGAGATTTTTGTAGATTTTTGAAACAATCTAGACACATCCTCGATTCATCGAAGGAAGTTCAATGACATTAAAGACAGTTTGATGACATCAAAGGTACGTTCGATGACATGAAGAGTTATGCAGTGTGAAAAGGCGCGACTTCCAGATTCAAGTTACGTTCGATGATATCGAAGGTGTTACGTAGAGTTACGTGGACTATATAAATTTGAGGCAGTTTTTCAAAAATTAGACGTATAATGCTATAATTATGGGTTTTCCAAGGACTTCTAAACATGAATTAGGTTTTTAGAAGTAAAGTCAAAGGGTGGAGCAATCTCCTAAGAGTTTGTCTTATTCCCTTTTATATTTTTAGTGCTTTCTTTTAGGATTTTATATCCAATCATGTCTATGGTTGGCTAAACCTCTTAGCTAAGTCTAAGAGGTGAAGCTTGTAGCGTGTTGGGATGATTTTCTTGCTTTGATTCTTGTTCTTGTTGAACCTTATTTATTTCTAGTTTAATATTAAAGGAATATTTTCAGTTTTCTATGATTTATTGTGATTCAAATTATAATAGATGTTGTAATAGTTTTGAATATCTTCTTTTCTTATTTTGAGATTGTGAGATTGTTAAATCCTGTTGTTCACCATATTCTCTTGGGCATGGTAGGGAGATGGAATCCCTTCAAATCATCACAATACTCCTTTATGTGTGGCTAGATCAATGAAAAGTTCAAATATTTAATTTAATTGTTTTATCTTCCAATTGGATAGGATATGACTCCAATTCCAATTGTGTTTCTTGAATCAAGTAAGGTAGCATCCTGATAGCTCCAAGTGAATCCTTGGTACCCTAGTTTCCACCTTTCAATTGATTGTTTTAATCAACATTATTCACAATTAATCTCTTTTATTTCATATTTTTATTTAGATCTTCTTCTAATTCTAATTTTAGTTACTTTCAGAATACATATAAGTTTAGTCCCTGTGGATTCGACCTTGGTCTCACTGAGTTATTACTACATCACGACCCTACACTTGAGGTTTTGAACAATCCCTCTTAGATAGGTTTACTCTAAAGATAACCTTTATAGAAGAGTTTAAAAATATAAATTATATGAAAATAGAATAACTCTTAGGTTCCCAACAAACATATGAACTACACTTTAAAGCCCTCTCTAGAGAAAAGAAACTACCCATCCTTAAAACATTGTATAGGCATTTGCATAAGCTTAAATCTATTATGTTTGAATGTGATAGTGATGTTGAGGATGAGGATTTTGAAAGAAAATTCAAGAAATTTCCTAAATTGACTTGAGGGAAGATTTGTGATAAGATGGACAAGATGCTTAATAAACAAAAAGAAAAATTAGTTAAGTAACTTAAGCCAGTCCAATGTTATAATGGTGAGAGTTATGAACATAATGGCATCGATTGCCCTAACAAAACAAGATCAAAAGGCAAGGCTATGATGGCAACATGGAATGTTACAGAGGAGTCCGAATCCATTTTAGGAGACTCCTTTAGTGATGAAGACCCTAGCCAATTATCTGTCTTAACAACCTCCATCATGGTGTCCCTCCCTAAAGATTTAGAAGACCATAACACCTTACATATGTGGCTTCGAAAGGTCCATATGGGATGAATTGAAAATCAGACGATTTCAACCTCTTTCGTATGCTTTAGGATTAAGCCTTTTTAAGGAGCACCATTGGAAAATCATAGGATTTAGCCTCATCTCGTGTTGAATAGTTAAATCTGAGAATTAAGCCTCATTCATTTTTATAATATAAAATTTAAAGTTGAATTTTAATATCAAATGTTTTTATGTTTGACTATCATTGGTCATTCTTATGTTAATTGGTGTATTGTTTGAATGACCATAATAAGCATGCTCCATGTTTTAATATTTATATGCACCATTTAATCCCTTATGAGTAAGTGCCTTGTAATTTACTAAATTTATGACTTATAAAGTTGTTCCATGATATGTTTTTATTGATATATTTATTAGAACTAACTTTTTATCAAATACTGACAAAATGGATAGAAAGGTCAAGTCCCACCAAAATAATGAATTCCATTTTACAGGGTTTATTTGTTGTTGCAGGTATTGATAAGATAGGGAAAGAAATTATGGGGGAGCATTGCTAGCGGAAAATGTATTATTGTATCGAACTGTAATTCATTTGTATTTGGCATGTAATATTTTGAGTTGTTTTAGTATGCCATTGGTATGGAAGATGACATCGTCTAAGTTAGGTTTTTATTACGTACTTGACAAAGGAGAAGATTGTTAATGCAACTTATTTTCAATCACGTGAGTATATGTGTCATGTAGTTGGTTGAGCCCTTTGAAGCTGAAGATCAAAGACACAGGAAGATGTGAAACATTAAGGAGCAAAGAACAGGTATATGAGGTGCCTTAGTGACCCTAACCCTTGACCCAAAACGGTTTAAACCTCTAGATGATCTTAACCCTGATAGGTAAATATTTTATTGGTCTTTCCTTAAGCCATAAGAGACTAAATTGATCATATTAAGATTAGCTTTAGAGGTCCCATGTTTTTGGAGAAACTGCACAATTTCAGCAGCTTTAGAGGTCTGACCAAAATCGACTAAAAAAACACAACGTGCTGTGACAAAATTCTAGGTAATTCGCCTACAATTGAGTGCCACATTCGGTCCCATCAATGACCATGTTTGGTGTGATCGAAGGTAACCAGGTCTGTCCAGTGGTTTTCCTGTCTAACTTGGTGCAACTGAACACATATTCGGTGTGACTGAAGACTAGCCATTTCAATCCATTTTATGACTGATGAAACTCGATTCCTTTATACAGAAGATCCAGTCCTTGGGCATTTGATGGGTTTTTGGTACAATAAAAGCCCAAGTGATTCCATGATTATATCCCTCATCTTCAGCCTCTAAACCAATGAGTTCTAAGATATCTTCCTTGAGATTAGCACTTTAATGAGAATTCCACCCTCCGCCTTGAAGATATGCTTAAAGTCCATAATTTTCTAGATTTTAGATCCAATCTATATATATATATATATATATATATATATATCTTAATCTAAATCCTCTAAAAGACACATCTAAGTGAATCCCTAAGTATTACAACCTTCCATTAATTGTAGGAGATTCACCCAACCTCCCATCACCTTGGTCACCGCAAAGGAGCATCACATGCAAGGTATTTGATCGAGGGAGCAAAGGAGGGCTCATTAAAGCACGAGAGAGCATCAATCAAGAAACTCAAGAAGGAGCTACAAAATGGGCTCAATTCGACAAGTAAGTTGTTATTTGTAGAAGTCCATGTACACTCTTTCCTTATGTAGGATTGAGTATAGAGTTTGAATTACCAAACTCGATTAGGTTCTTATGTAGAACTTAAATCAAATTCTTGTGTAGGCAACTGGACACGGGTGTGTACGTGTTAGTCTCTGAGGGAGCATCTGGAGGGAGTAAATGTAAATCTTTGGACTAAGACCAAGGTTCATAGCGAGCTAATAAAAAACTACACAAGTCTCCAAGGAAGCCAGTTGTAACATCCCGAATTTTCACGGCCAAAGTTTGTACTCACGCCCAAGAAAATCGGGTGTTAATAATTGAATGAATTGGATGCTTTAAAAATCACACCATATTTTTTTCATTTAAATCATATTCAGTTACATTCATGAAGGTAACCATTCACGAGAATGAATTCAATTATATTGATTTCATTAGAGTAATAGAATTTAGTAAATAATCAAATGCCTTCTCAATGGAAGCTTATTACATTTATTGAGTTTGCAGTAGAAGTATAAAACTAAATCATAAAACTATTTTCGTATATTCTTTCAATATAGTCTTTCATAGGGAGATGGTCCTCTAGGTCTTCAATCTGTATATCACCTGCATCATCTATACGGTTGGAGAGGGTCAATGTTGTAATCATAGTGATGGTTGTCCTTTAATAATAATTCAAGAGATTCATAAAAGTATTGTAAGGGTTCTGATACGCCATGTACTCCACTACTACGAGAGATATCAGTATGCATAAATAATTTACATGAATGTATGCCTAGCAAAGTGTGTGCAGCTCATCATACATAGTGATCACTATCACAATGTGGAAAATAGTTCATAATATCCAACTCAACCCGCATTCTCACATTATGGATATTCGCCAGCGTGTCTAATGTTAACGTGGATTTATGCAAGCATCTTAAGGCGACATACTAACGCGATTGGGGGATTTACATAACACGATGTGTTCATGAAGCAACTATTTGTGACATCCAATCTAGAGAAGTAATGTAACACGCATGATAATTTACTTACATCGATTGTGCACAACGCCAACCAAGAGGGCTGCTACCTATAACGCATTACGTCCATGATAAATATTTGAATCACTACTTGTAATACCTCTAATACATCACTTGCATTGATAGACAATGTAAATTGAATCATGGGGGTTTTCAAATATCAAGATACATGCCCACGCCTTAAAGGTAGATAGCAAAAGGCTAAACAAATAAAGAGAAGAGTGATAATGGTCAACTCAATAAAGAGAAAAGTGGCACTGGCCAATTTAATAAAGAGGAGAGTGGCAAGGGCCAAGTTAATAAAGAGAAAAGTGGCAAGGGCCAACTCAATAAAGAGGAGAGTGACAAGGGCCAACTCAATAAAGAGAAGAGTAGCAAGGGCTAACTCAATAAAGTTGGTAAAGGCAAGGGCAAGGCTTATATCTATCGCCCCACATAACTTCATAGAGATCACTCGTAATCAACATTATACCATAATCCTAAAGGGCAAATAATTATTGATGATAAATTAAATAATTATAGAGAGAAAATCATAAGAACAAGTAAAAGGCAATATGATTCATATCAACTTAAATCGAAGCAAGCTTAAAAGATAAAACCGTCACCTTGGTGATGATGTCGTCTCTTACTTAAGTTAGATGTTCAGGGCCGTATGATTAGGTTCTACTATGTTCGCCTGGTTTAAATTGATTAAGTTAAATGTCAGATTAGAATAGGGGAAAGACATGATCTAAACTATTCCTTAAATGGGTTTACAGGTTGCCTAAGTTGATAGGCTTTCAACTTATGTGTTTTAGGCCCTTCCTATCATCGACTGAACTTGGCTTTTGATATAAATGGATTCCCATTGTTGAAGGATAGAATAATTCTGGAAGCGGACGGTCACTCTCAGCCTTCATGTTTTCTTTCTTTCCTTCCTCCTCCTTCCTTCTTGACGTGGAACTGGGCTTGCGGCTAGGCACCTCCTTCCCTTCTTCCTCTCTCTCTCTCTCTCTCTCTCTCTCTCTTGTTGAAGGTATCTCCTTAGTTGTTACTGGTTAGCTGTTACTCTCTTTCTTTCTCTCTTTCCTTCTCTCACGTTTATCTTCTCCTCCTCTCCCACCATTGGATAAGGGACTCTTATAGGTATGAGGCCCTCCAGGTCTATCTAGAATTTCCCTTGTGCCAACCCATGTACGTAGCACCGTGCGAGGGGGAAAGATGGATGCAGGTCTTATGAACTGAAAAGCGAAATAGCTTAGTTGTTGTTTGACCGGTGATGTCCCTTGTTCCTTACATAGAACCGATCGGATCTTGGATGGTATTGAGTTGCCCCTGGGTGGGCCTTTGAATGGAAGGCCTTGATCACGTCTCTGAAAACATGATTGATCAACACTGCAGAGAGTTTCAACTCATTCGTTTGCATGAAAACCAAGGGTGTGATTTCTTCCATAAACTTTCTCTCTTAATCTTAATGTGGGTGTGGTCAGAATTTTCTTTGCCCAGATTTGAACGGCTCTGATCGGACCAGGTGTTCCCTTTGGGATTTCCTTACGCGGAGAGTTGGAACCATGATGGTTGCTGTTTGCGGAGGAAATTTCGGTGACCACTATGCGTTGTTTCTTGATAGAGTTGGGGGTGAAAAGGACTAAGGCTTGGTCGACTCCGCCCCATAAACATGATGAACGGTTCAGATCATTATGGATGATCATGGTGGTGGGCCACCAGTCTCTCAAACGGACTCTGTCCGTTAACGTTGCAGCACAGAGGTCCTTCCTTTGCTAGGAATCGTATGCACACACGTGTACAGTTCCACACAAGAACACCTAGGGTTGGGACAGAGGTGGCTCCTGATCATGATGGACGGTTTAGATCATCCCAAGGGATGATCATGGTGGGCCACCAACGTCATAAACCAACGTTGTTCATTCGGACTTCGCTCGAGCAAAAATCACGTTGAAAGAGGAGTCTTCCTCTTTTGGTCGGGAGGTGTCGGGTCAAACCTAGTTTGACCAACCCCAGCGTCCAGTGCTCCACAAGTGCACGCACACTTGCAAATATACACACTAAGGTGGGGTCCACATTGATGTTTTTTAAGAAATCCACTCCATCCATGATACTCCATGGGCCCATCTAAGTCATCTGACCGGAGATGAGACAAATCCAAAGCTTAGGTAAGCCATACTTTGGGATTTATGCATCTAGTTGTCATTTCCATGTGATCTTACGGTTTAATAGGTTTCAAATCTAATCTACACCTACCATTTGATCCCCTAGGTCCACATAAAGCCACGAGTCCAAGAATGAGGCTAATTTAACATTCCAGTGGGCCCTACAACTCGGTCTTTGGCCTTCACTCACCAATCTATGTTGATCAAACAGTTAGACTACTACCTAAATTGACCATCAATGTTCTAAGATCTCCTTCCTAGTATAGATCAAAATTACTAGCAGATTGAATGATCAGATGGCTTGATTGTAGTGGTCAAGTAATGGATTTCCACATTGAGCAGTGTGAATATGATGAATGGTGGCTTTCATGCTTCGGGTCCCATTTACAGATTCTCGTCAATCCAACGGTCATGTCAACTTCAGCTCTAACCTTCATGGTTTATAAGGGTTCGTAATCAATCCTAGTTAAAATCTAACGGTTGTTTCTATAATCAGATGGTTAGATTATCTTGTTATGTAATGGATTTCAACATTGGGTGACATGGCATGGTAAACGATGGATTTGATGATTTAAGATATGGATGGAGATTATTCCCAATGGTCCGATTCACGTTGGAGATTAAATATAAGGTTAGGATGGATAGGTTGGTATCGTCCACATGTACATATTAAGTTAACTTCATGGTAACACTCGAGAACTTTCAATACTTGGGTATTGAAATGTTTAGGGTGTTACACTAATCCTTATGTAGGACTGTAAAGGTTAGAGGTAAACCTGATTTAGAACCTCTGATAGTAAAACTTGGTACACTCATGAGTTGAGTGATTCCACCGATAGTGGACTAAGGAAATCAAACCACTATAAATTATTGTGTTTAGGATTTTTTAGAGCCATTGTTTTATTATTCTTATGTGATTAAATGTTTAATTATATGTATGCATGATTAGATTAATAGTAGGAGTTGATAGGTAGCACATCCCACACACACATATACACTATCATTTATAGACTAGTTGCTTAAATGTCATATTATTTGTAGTCTATGTGATTGGACTTTCTTTAAGCTTGGAAGCCTTAGAGTTAATTCCCTTACTTGGCTTAATTTACACATTAGTTTAAGTAGGTAATTGTGTTTAAAATGTGAAATTTTTATTTGGTCCTAATCACCCCCCTCTCTTGGACATATCCACCATTTTAAGCTTCGCAAAGCTTCCGTACATAGCCCGTGGAACCTCCACGTACAAATTCATTACCATCGCCATGTAATATATGATTCCAAGTAAAGGGTTTCTCCCAACAATGGCCGATAATGCAACCATCGTGAGCATAATGATTCACAAAATAGAAAATCTACAACCCTATTTCCATTTAAGTCTTATACCAGGTGGATAAAAGCTTGAAGTATAATCTTATGTGTGTATCACAATTATATGAATCATGAATGGGCCAGTCCGAGTCACATTAGTCAATCCACAATCTCCTATAATTCCCGTAGATATCACATGTGAATTCAGCTTGTCGCATCTTGTGATTCCAAACATTTAGCATACAACACATGTGGATCACACTAAGCATATTATAATTCAGGTTCAAGTAAATCATATGAGGCAAGTGATAAAATCAAGTAGATTTAAGCATGCTGAGTGCTCATGTGTGAATCAACCTCTACGATGAACTAAACATGTTATGTGTTCATATACAAGATTCTAAACATGTAAGAATCCTAATAAGGTGTTAAGCAATGATTGAATTTAACAAATGATCCCTAATTTAGTACATATGAGGTAGATTACAATGGTTATTACATTATTCATAGGTTAATTAACATGATTATCAAATGCTAAGACTATTACAAGACTAAAAATGTCGCAGAAAAGCTTAAAGGGTAAACATCACCTTAGAGTCAAAAGTCCTTGACTCAAAAGCATCCCCAGTATAAGAAATTTAGGGAAAATGCTCGAAACCCTAAATGTAAGGACAAATTTATTTTTAATGGCTTAGATTTGATGTTAATAAAATATTTAATAAGGGATTAAGTGTTACCTACCTTGATTAGGATGAATCCCAAACCGATTCGGCAAATCGGGGCCCGAACTTGGCGCACCACCAAAACGCTTATGAAATCACACCTAAATATGGTTCCCTTAAGATAAGGGATTGTCCTAATCAACTAGGATTCAAAGCCCTAAGATACATAAACCCTAAATATTAGGGTTCAAAGAAACAAAGGAATGCAAAGGGTTTTTTAACCCTAATAGCTTTAAAAGGGTAGGAGTTAGCGGAAGGGCACGTAAGAATGGTTAGAAAGCTTCTTACCTATCAAATGAAGGTGAATCCAGCTAAGGATGATGATTTCCAGCCTAGGGATGACTATTTCCAGCCAGAGAAGACACCAAAAAGCTTATACAATCCGGATCTTGGAGAGGAATGGCCTGAACTGATGGATATTCTTCCGCTACTCTCACTCTCTCTTGATTTCCATCAATTTCTCTCTCTCTCTCTCTCTCTCTCTCTCTCTCTCTCTCTCTCTAAAAAACCCTAAAATTTTGATGAGTTTCTCAAATGAGAGAGATGAAAGAAAGAATGGGAATTTATACCCTCAGAAGTTCCCCCCAAATCAGTCACTCATGTGGCCCGTTAGTTGATTACTTGCCTCCAAGTGCAGAGGTTCATAAGTAATATCCTCTGAATATAGGGTTGATCCCATAGGGAGATGATCTATGAGAATAAGAAAATCAAATGTAAAACTAACTAAGTAATGGAAACTAAATAGATGAAATGATTTTGAAAGTTTTGAAGGTATGAAATTCAATTAAATTAAAACAACACCCAAGCTTCAAAGTTCCACACATAAGTTAATGATCAATAAATTATGATGACTTTATAACACAATTAGGATCCAAGCACTATGATCGGCCTAATGGGAAAATAAAACAGTTTAAATATTTTAATAAATGATTAAAAGATTAGAGAATCATGGGTTAACACTATTAATTTATATTCTCAAGCGCCGGTGATTTTAAGCATTAAATATCCATGAGATAATGAATCAAAGAAATGTAGTAGGTTGAGAATATCTCCCATCTAAGAAATCTGATAGATTCAGGTAAGCTTATCCATCAATATGGATCTCACATGAGGATAAAAAACTTAAACCTAGATACTTGATAGCACGCATACGCCATTCATCTCATCATTAAAAATAATCAATCATCATAATTTATAAAATCATTAAACCAATGTGCTTCCCTTCTAGCTTGGGTTAGAGGGAATTAAAAACATATAACTAAATTGTAAAAATATAAAAGCAATAAGAAAGAAAGAAAATAAATTAATAAATATCTAAAAAAGACTTATAAAGATATAAAAACCCTAGAAAAAATCATAGATCTTTCCTTTGAATGCTCTTAATAATGCCCAGGAATACCCTAGGAAGTCCTATTTATAAGTGGGGAACTCCCTCCTTCAAACTGATTTGAAAAATTAGGAAATCACTTCAAATTTTCTCACTTTGCGTATGCTCCGCTTAAACCCTACTATGACATCTAACTACTTTCGATGTCATCTAAGACTGACTTCGATGTCATTGAAGACTGCATCCAATTTGTCCGCAACCAAACTCAATTTTTCTGTAATTCTTCGATGTCATCTAAGACTCCTTCAATATCATTGAAGACTGGCTTTTATGTCATCGAACCTGCTTCAATGTCATCGAACCTAGTTCGATGTCATCTAAGCTCAGATCCTCTGAATTTCTGCACTAATTTCTGCTGTTCCTTCCTTTTCCACTTGATTTTCTTAACTCTTGGGGTCTTGTAATCTTCAATCTTGATCTCTAAATGTCCATTCTTTGTCGTAGTGATTCTTGAGCATCAAATTCATGCTTTTAACATTCTTTTCAATCTAAGCTCTTAAACTCACCTTGCAACATAAACATGAGCAAAACATAACAGTAAATAGTATAATGTTCATAAAACCATGATATAGATGGGGGAAAATATGTAATATTTGACACTCAACATTAGTCAGGCCACCGAAGTTTGTCAGTCAGACCAACAAGACTCGACATTTTGAAATTGCATGTGGTGGTGGGACATGGGTTATACACGGAAGCTTGGCGAAGCTATAGAATGAATGGCGAATTAAAACACATTTTTCTAACTTAAACAAATGTACCAATTAAACTAAGGTAATAAACACTTTGACTTCCAAGCCAATAATGAGTCTAATAACATAGGTTACAATAAATATACCAATAAAGCAACTAGTTTATAAAGAGTACTGAGTTTGTGTGTGAATTATAAGTTAAATGCATAACATACAATCTAATTCAAGTGTTTATAATCTAACTAATTAAACATAAGCATAAAAAGAATTGTGTGGAAATGATCAATCATAAACATAAGCATATATAGTGGTTTAACTACTTGTCTACTCCACTCTCGGTGGACCCACTCTTTTTTAGTGTACCAGTATTTCATTATCTAAGATTTTAAATCAAGCTCACCTCTAAACTTTAAAATCCTACATAAGGACTGACTCCCTCGGAGACTTACGTGGTTTTCTATAGGCTAGCCACATACCTCGGTCCTACACAAGAACCTACACGCACATACCTATGTTGGTGGCTTATACACGAACTTGATTTAGGTCCTATATAAGAACCAATGTCCTACACAAGAACCTAATCAAGTTTGACAATCAAACTCTTACACTCAATCCTACACAAGGAATGAGTGTACATGAACTCTAAAAATGACTACCTTACCTGTCGGATTAAACCCCATTGATGTGCATTCTTAAGATGATTCTTCAATTCTCTCATATGTCTTGAATCAACTTCTCGTTGCTACCCCAATCTTTGAATCCAATGGTTCAGCTTCATAATCAAATACATTGCATGCGATGATCTTTTGATGTGATTAAGGTGATGGGAGTTAGGTGAATCTCCTACATAATGATAGTATTAGGCTCCTAGCAGGGATTCACATAAATGGTCATTTTAAAGGTTGTTTAAAAAAAGGATACTCCTATTAGGTTTAGTCTAACCTCTAGAGAATATGAATGCCAAGTTCTTCCATAAATGGAGCATTTGAATGCTTATAGAGTGATGAACCACTTGGAAGAGGGCATGAATCTCAATGGGTGAGAGCCAAGAAGGATTTAGAAGTATTGGGATACTCTAAGGTCTTTTTTCTCACTCAAAATCAACATATCCACAAAGATCCAATTGCTAGATTTATAAGAAAAATACTCCAATGGATATATAACGACTAGTCTTCGGTCGGAGTGAATTTAGCTTCAGTTGCAACAAATTGACTAGAAAAACCACAAAAGCCACTGGGCAAATTTTGACACTATTTGTGAGACCCGTATCCTAGCCCGTACTGTTTCGTGGGCTTCCATGGTCCTCCCGGTCGAATTTCGGCAACCCGCAATGCGTAGACAGCAGTTACACGCGACCTTGAGTTGCATCCCATATTTCAGAGTCGACTCGACCTGATACTTATATCCTTGTAACCATGCCATCTCACACGCCGATGCGATACCCGGGCCAAGAGATGTGGGCCCGTGTTCGGTTCGAGAAAAATGCCGCGCGCTGCAATCCCAAGAGAATATATTTCATCAATCAAGTACACATCACACATCAAATTTCAAGTACAACACCATCCCCAAAGTCAACTCTCTCTCTTACAACCCTTACCTATTAAGTACACCCATCACTCACCCATCCCTCTCTCTCCTTACATCACATCTCTCTCATCTCTCTCTCTCTCTCCCAAGCAACCTAACATCCAAGCATTCCATGGGAGAAGAGGAGAAGCTATGGTGTGGCCCACTTCCTACCACCCAATCCCACCCTCCAAAGATCATCTCAACCGTTGAATCGCATCCCTTGGAGCTCTAGAACGAGTTGGTGGAAAAAGGAAGAGGAGATCAAAGGTGGGTGCTTTCTTAGGGTTAGATTTATATGTTTTTGCTTGGATTTGATGATTTGAGGGCCCACATGTGGTGGGACCCATCTTGATGTATGCATTGTTTAAGGGAGGGCCCAATAGTGGCGGGGTCCCTCCCCTTCACATTTCTCTCTCTCTCTTTTATTCTGTGTATGATGGCCCACTTTGATGTATGATCCATGTCATCCAACCAAGTGGACCAACCAGGGGCCCACCCATGTGAACCCCACCTATCCACACTATCCGTTCTCAGACAGACTTGGACAGAGGGAAATTACAAATAACAGCTTTATCCAACGTGGGGCCCACCATCTTGACGTGGTACATCAGCACATGAGACCCACCTTATTGGATGCAGATTGGCTAGCTACCACACACTAGCTGCATAGCTGGTGTATTGATGTCAGCAGGTGGGGTCTAATGATCCAGACCGTCCATCCGTTCATCCGTTTGAGGACACGGACCCCACCAATATGATGTATGTATTTGATGCTGACCGTCCCTCTAGGATGGTGAGTCCCACAATTGACTGACGTCAGCAAGCCATGTGGGGCCACTGATATATGTGTTTGTCCTCACCGTCCATTTGGACGGTGGGACACCCCATGATGGGCCCAGCATAGTTCTATGGGCCCCATGTATGGGGCATGTGTTGTATCTACAACGTCCATCCAATTTGGACATATCATTTTAAGGTATGAACCTAATACGAGGCAGGTCAAAATCTGGTGGGCCACATGGATGGTGGTAACCCACCGTTGATGTATGTATTGTATGTCCATGCCATCTATTTGTTGGGCCCCACCTTGATGTATGTGTTACATCTAAACCGTCCATCCAATTGGCAAGCTCATCTCAAGGCCTGAGACTAAAAACGAAGATCCGATGATCAGGTGGACCACACCGCAGAAAACAATGTGGAGTGAACGTCCACCATTGAAAACCCTTTTTTGGGTCACGGAAGTTTGGATCAATATGAAATTTATTTTTCCTCTTAAATCTAGGTCTTTGTGGCCTTATGATCAGGTTGGACGAAAAATGAAATGGTGGGCCCCGCTTATTTAAACGATGAAAATCATTATCTCCACTGCTATTTGTGGTATGGTCCAGATGGTCTTCCGATGTGATTTAGTTTTGGGTAATGTTCTAAAATGATCTCTAAAAATAGGTGAATAAGTTCTAATGGTGCAGCCCGATGATAAGGCCCACTTGATGTATATGAGGCCCATTGGTGCGGCCTGATAATCAGGTCCACTTGATGTATATGAGGACCATTGGTGTCGCCTGATGATGAGGCCCACTTGATTTAAAGGAGGCCCATTGGTGTGACCTGATGATGAGGCCCACTTGATGTATATGAGGACCATTGTGATGATTTAGGGGCCGGGCGTGAGGCCCATTGAGATTGTATGTGGCCATTGCGATATGTATTAGGCCCAAGTGATGTGTATTAGGCCAATGTGATGCGGCCCATGTGACGTGTATTAGGCCAATGTGATGTGGCCCATGTGATGTGTTTGAGGCCCATGAGTAAGGCCTAATGTGATGTATATATAGTCCATGTAATGTGGTCCATTATGTTGTGTATGAGGCCTTTGTGTGAGGCCATGAGCCCATTATATGTTTGGCCCTATGTGGGCCACTCCTTGGGAGCAATGTTAGTTAAATGTCCACATTGATGGCCAATGATGGTTAAATGTCCTCATTGTGACCTTCCCTTAGGCCTTTTGTTAGGCCGATTCCAATTATCGAGGCCGATTTCGATTGTCGAGGTTGATTGTATAGGCCGATTATCGATACCGATTATGAGTATGTGACAGCATAGCATCATAATACCTATACCTTGGAGCCCACCTTGTGTATATATTGAGCCCCATAGGGAAGTCTAGTTTATTGTGCGATAGAGAGGGTAAGGAAGCCCACTTATTGTACTTAGACTCGTATCTGCCCCCGGCGGGGGATATTGTGACACTCCATCACTGTGATTACATGTGGGCAGGCGCACGTGGGTGGACACTAAGTGGATGGGGCATGAGGACCTGAGCGAGCTACCAGTGGTTGGCAGGCTACTGTGCACACAGTGAAGGCAGAACTTTGTCCCACATCGGGAGCATCGTCCGATGTTATGGTGGCTATAAGTTGGATTTTTTTTCCTTAACTATTGTGACGCGTTTTAAATCAGTGAGCCTATCTTGATATTTAGACTAGATCCACCGTCCTTCTGTGAACCCCCATCATTCGTATGTATGCTGTGATGGATGACTGATTAAAGCAGATGCCATTGGGCTGAGATGTTTTTGGGACTCCTTGTGAGACGAAGTTATCCCCACATGATCGCACGATATGCGTAAGTTTGATGTATGGCCTAGATGAGGTGATGGCATTCGTGGCTCTTCAGGTTTTACATATTGCATTGCATCATCGGCAAATGATATTTAGCTCTCTATGATTCTGCATTTGCATAGTCGATCTGCAATGCATATTCTGATATTGAATGATTTATAAACTTGCAGTATTTCCACTTACTCTAATATCTATATCTTGGCATGTGCATCGCACACACTTTCACCACCCTCTAAGCTTTCTATAAGCTTATGCACGATAGATGAGTGCAGGTGGCGTTAGGTCACAGTAGCATTAAGCTTGGAGCGTGCAGCTATCTTCTAGAGCTTTGATTTTCAATATATGTATTTCCCTTTCAGCATTGTATTCAATTATTTATATTAGTGGATATGTGATGATGATGTTGCCTCTATGATTTGGGTAAACTTGTGGTTATGCTTCTTATGAGACAAATGTACGTTGAAAAATCCTCCTTATAGGATCTCAGGATCGAAATTTGGCGTATGGGCACTGGGAGCCGAGAATGGGGTACTACGGAGGCTGTCGGCACCGGATTCGGCGATCGAAAATTTTATGAGCCCGGTTTCTGAGTTTAGGGTGTGACACTATTGTTATGATTGAATATGTTATTCAGTCAACCTAAACATGGTCATTAGTCAGATTGAATATGGCATTTGGTTGCAAGCAAAATACATGGGATTTCAAGACATGCTTATTGTCCTGTTTTGTTCATTTTTTGTCAGACAAATGGTGGATTCGGTTGGACTGAATACACTTGAAATTCCTCTAAAGCCTACTTAATCATGTTCAAATGAATTAATAAGGCTTTGGATGATCGAATAAGGTTTTCATATTCATAATGGATCATTTAAAGGTATGTTTATTTGGACCTAAAGTGATATAAAGTTAAGATACACCAAGGCACCTCATGTTCACTTGTTTCTTCACTCCTTGATGCCCAATGTCTTTATGTGTCTTCGGTCTTCAACTCGATCTCAATGACTCAATCAACTCCCTGACACATAGATGTATGTGATTAACAAAATAAATGCATTAACAATCTCCCTCTTTGTCAATTACGTTCAAAAAAACTAACATAGACCTTGTCATGGTCCATACCAATGAAAAACTAAAACAACTCAAATATTACATGTCAAATGAAAAATCTACAACTTAAATACAAAAATTCATGTAAACTTACAATGCTTCCCCATAATTTCTACACTTATCAAAATCCCTGCACATAACAAACAAATGCTGTAATAAAATTCTTTATTTTGGTGGGACTTGATCTTTCTCGCTCTTTTTATTAGTATTTGACAAGGAGTTAAAGCAAATAAATATACTGATAAAAACATAGCATGGAACAACTCTATAAGTCATGGATTTTCCATTTATAATGCACATATTAACATGTAATTAAAGGGTGCATATAAACATTAAAACATAGAGGACAATTGAAATAAGAATGACAATGACAGTCTAAGTTAAAAACATAAGATATTAAAGTTCAACAACTTTAAAGCTTAAAATATCAAAACAAATGAAGTTATAATCATCAAATTTTTTAGTAAAGCACAAGATGAGGCTAGAATCCTTAGATTTTCCAATGGTGCTCACAATGAGGTTGAAATTCTAAAATTTAACTATAAGCTCTCATATGAGGCTAAAATCCTTTGATTTAACAAATAGCCCTCATAGATCTGCAAAGGTCACCTATCTCTTTTCACAACCCACTTGGGTGTGAATTTCTTAGGACCCAAACTATGTTTAGAAGGAAAAATGATTTTTCTAGATTTATCTCTCTTAGGTGATTTCCTAGTTTAAGATATATGTTCGGTAGGTAATTTATCTATGCTAGTCCTACCCTGATAATCATTGCCCTTGATTAGTATTTTTGTCTTTTCATTAAACCAGGCAATTAGTTTTAGTAACACTTTCATCTAATCAGTCTTATTTTGAAGGGTTGAATTCTCTCTATTCTTGTCCAATGATCCTTTAGGAATGCTTCTCCATTGGTGTGTCAATTTCTCAGTCACAAAGAATTCTCCACTTTGGTTTGAGTCTAAGGTGGATTGGGCCCTTTCTAATTTTACGCATTTAAAATTAAAGTGTCTAATATCTTCACCAACATTACACACAAGAGAGGCTCTCAAGCTACTTTCCTAAGTATACGAGTCTCTCTGAATTATTGAGGCAAAGATGTAATTATCAAGTTCAAATCCTCTAAAGTCCTCAATAGGTTTACCCATACAAGATTTATAAATATGTTCATGTCTTTAGGAAACCTTATCTTTCCCCTTATATTTAGACATCAATCTTAAGCCCCTCAGATCAACTCAAGGCGATTAAGCCCTTTAAGAGGGGTGGTGGGTCACAGGCTATTCACGAAAGATTGATGGAGATATAGAATGAATGGATATGTGTTAGATGGGTGGTGAATAAGACCACTTAAAAATTATTCTAATTGAAACACACTTACCTAACTTAAACAAATATACTAATTAAACTAAGACAATTAACAATATGGCTTTGAAGCTAATAGTGGGTCCAATTACATAGACTATAATAAATATGCCAATGAAGCAA
Source organism: Magnolia sinica (assembly GCF_029962835.1). Classification (NCBI taxonomy): domain Eukaryota; kingdom Viridiplantae; phylum Streptophyta; class Magnoliopsida; order Magnoliales; family Magnoliaceae; genus Magnolia; species Magnolia sinica. Next base: position 76,309,286 of record NC_080579.1, on the reverse strand, counting down.
CTAGTCTATAAAGAATAGTAAGCTTGTATGTGTATTACAATTTAAGTTCATAGCATTCAATCTAATTCAAGTCTTCATAATTTAACTATTCAAATATAAGTATGAATAGAATTGTGCGCAAATGATCAATCACAAACACAAGCATATATAGTGGTTCGGCTACTTGCCTACTCCATTCTCAATGGACGCACTCTCCTTGATTGTACCATTATTTTACTATCCGAGGTTTTAAACTAGGTTCACCTCTAACCTTTACAATCCTATATAATGATTAACTCTCTTAGGGACTTACATGGTTTTTTATAAACTATAGCTAAGAACATCAGTACTACATAAGAACCTACATGCACACACTCGTGCTGGTGGCCTACACAAGAACTTGATTTATGTCTTATAGAAGAACAAATATCCAATATAAGAACCTAATTTAGTTTGGCAATTAAACTCTTATAATCAATCCTACACAACGAAGGACTGTACATGAACTCTATAAATGATAACCTTACTTGTCGGATTAAGCCCCATTGACATGCCTTCTCGAGATGCTTCTTCAATGATCTCCCATGCCTTGAATCAGCTTCTTGTTGCTCCCCCAATCTTTGAAGCGAATGGTTCAGCTCCACGATCAAACACTTTACATGTGATGCTCTTTTGAGGTGACCAATGTCATGAGAGTTGGGTGAATCTCATATAACTAATCATAAGATTGGGCTCTTAGTAGGGATTCATATAGATGGTCATTTGAAAGGTTTTTTAGACAAATGATACACCTATTGGGTTTAGTCTAACTTCTAGAGAATGTGAGATGCCAAGTTCTTCAACAAATGGAGTATTTGAATGCTCAAAGAGTGATGAACCACTTTAAAGAGGGCATAGATCTCAATGAGTGACATGAAGGATTTGAAAGTATTGAGACACTATAGGGTCTTTTTCTCACTCAAAAACATCATATTCACAAAGATCTAGTTGTTAGATTTATAGGAAAAAAGGCTCCAACAGATCTATAATGACTAGTCTTCAATCGTACCGAATTTAGCTTCGGTCGCACCGAATTAGATAGGTAAAACCACAAAAGTCATTGGATAGATTTTGGCATTTTCAGTTGGATTAAATATGGCATTCGGTCACAGCCAAAATATCTTTGATTTCAGGGCATGCTTGTTGTCCTGTTTTGATCATTATTGATTGGATCGAATCTTCTAGAAATTTCTTTAAAGTCAAACTAATAATGTTCAAATGAATTCATATGGCTTTGAATGATCAAATAAGGTTTCCTATTAGGAATGGATCATATAGACGTATGTTGATTTTGACCTAAAGGGGTCTAAGGTTATGATACACCAAGGCACATCATGTTTACATGTTTCTTCATTCCTTGATTCTCCATATCTTCATGTGTCTTCAATCTTTAGCTCCCAAGGGCTCAATCGACTCCTTGACACATAGACGCATGTGATTGACAAACAATGTACATAAATAAGTACACTGACATGTTTTACCCGTCGACCAACAATGCTTAAACAATATCTTATGCCTTTCATGCCTCACCTATCGGTCAAATCGACTAGGTGCCAATTAGATTGACAAAGCCATGTCATGCCCTATAAAGGGTTTTCTCTCCACTACTTAGGGTCCTAAGAGCCCATCACACAGCCTCTATCAAATAACAGACGTAGAGTGGGCCACAAATCTATTCTTGGCATATATGGACCGAAAGAGGCCTGAATGGAAATGGGCCTAATCTGATAGATCCGAGCCCAATCCTATGCAAGGCATGACATGATTAGGCCTTAAGTGTGCTCGGGTCAAAGAAAATCATTCCAGATATAGAGAAAGTGATAAGAGAAATGGAATACCAATTAGAGAGGAATTCAAAAAATAATTTTCAATAAAAATCGATCATGATCGCAACCGTTCGATCACGAAACGACCAGATGGATCATCTTTTAAAAGCCTTAAAAATAGTTTTCAATAAAAATTGATGCCACTTACAACTGTTTGATCGTGAAACGATGGGCCCAATCATCTTTCAAAAACCTCAAAACTAAGATATCAATAAAGATCAGTCCCGATCGCAACCATTAGGATACGAAGCGATGGACCAAATCATTATAACCAAAAAGCCATCCCTAGTGAGTCTGACCGAACCATGAGACGATGGATTTGATCAATCATCCTCGATAAATTGGAGTCTTGTTCATGGTTGTCATGCCCCAAACTCAGAAACCGGGCTCACAAAATTCTTGATCGCCGAATCCGACACCGACAGGCTCCGTAGTACCTCATTCTCGGGTCCCGGCACCCATATACTTCCAATCCTAGGACCCTACATGGAGGATTTTCAACATGAATTTATTTCATAATAATACATAATCATAAGCATAACCCACAAACAATAACAAGAACACTATCACAAACTCCACTATGATATAAACAAAACTTTAAGTACAATGCATAAGAGAAATACAATATTAAAATCAAAAGCTCCATAAGACAGCTGCACGCTCCAATCTCAATGTTGATGCGGCGTCCTAGTGTCACCTGCACGCAAAGATCATGCATAAGCTTATAGGGTGGTGTAAGTGTGTGCGCAAGGTAAGTGCCAAGTATACAATATCAGAACAATGTGTAAACATGCTGATAAGTCCATAAATGTTATCAACTATACCAAGGCTATGCGATGCAAGGCATGAATGCTATCGGCTACACCAAGGTTATGCGATGCAAGGCATGAATGTTATTGGCTATACCAAGGCCATGCGATGCGAGGCCTATGTAACCAAATGTCATATGCGAAATGCAACTAAACCATATTAGTCCTCATCTGAATCCACATAACAATACAGCTGATCTATGGAATATCACTGGGGTCTAGTACACTCAACACCAGCTTACCGACTCATCTAAGCACGCAACTGGGTAAGTATAAGAGACCTCACTATCTATTTACCAATATCGAGCCCAGATCGTCGATAGCGGACCCATTCCTCAAGTTGGGTCAAACTCAGCTTAGTCATTGCTGTCACGGCCCAAACCCGGGGACAGACAGCTTTCGTGATGCCCCGAATTCGGCACTCGACTTCCATACACCAAGTTCCGAGTTCGGCGCACCCCAAAGAAGATTTTTGACTATTTTTTTGATATATACATATAATAATAACTGAGCATGAAGATCCATGATTAAGATACCAAGCAACACTTTCCATTATAAATCATGATGGTTACAACTACAATACTTTCCAAAAGGTACACAACGTCAACATTGCCAAATCGAAAAATAAATGCAATGCATCGAGAAAGCAAAGTCTTTCAAGCTACTCTAGCCCTGAAAAAAATGGGAAATAGAAAGCTTAGGCAGAAAGCTTAGTGAGTACATACATGTGTGCAGTGTGTCCTACATGTAAGTAAGATAAATATGCCACGAGAAAATCATATATGTGAAAGGCATGTAGCACGTAAGGTATGATATCAATGTCAATGCAATGCAATGCATATACATCATAGTAATACTCTAAGTTAATGCTATCAGCATCACCAAGTCATGTTTTCATTTCTCCTATATCACGGCATAACCGTATTACACATATCCGTAATCACATCATCATCATCATATTGTCATGCCATAATCATACAATATCAGAGCACACAATATAGATTAGCTATGCAAATGAAGAGTCATGAAGAGTCAAATATCATATGCTGAGGATGCAATATACAATTCCGGATGAGTTCACGAATGCTGGCAACCGTATCTAAATGCAAAAGCACAGTAACCTAAAATGCTGTATGCCATGGATGTAATGCAATATGCAATGCGAATGGAATGACCATACTGGAGTGTGAAGTCGGGATGATAATACATAGTATCGTAGGCTACGGGGTCCATCACAAGGGATTTATATCCAAACTAGTCCCATACCTAATTTAGATAGTCAAACTCAATGTGGTAAACTCCTAATCTCCGGTTAGTCGCGCGCCTTAACCGAAATCCTGGCCATTACGAAGGTACACGTAACAAATAGTTGCGCACCATCAGCCCGAGTGGATAGTGAATGAATGAATGAATGAATGAGTACGCAACTCCTGATTAATAAGTTCACATATTAGTACAGTTCCTCTCTGGGATCATCACCGGGGTTTAGTACAGTCCAAATGGCACTGTCTCTCTCCCAGCAGCACAGTCCAAGTGAGAGTAAGAAACCTCACTATCCGCCTAGTCAATAGTCTACCAATACCTATCCGGCATGTCGATAGCGGACCCATTCACGGGCTGGTCAAACTCAGCCTAGTAATGCCCCCTACCCTCGGGCGGGTAAGTCCACACCCCCTCCCAACCGACCACAACATAGTGGGAGACGCGGCCTCCTAGTATTCGGCACTCGGGCGCTCATGTATCCACTCGGTCTCGACGTTGGGGCGTCTCCTGGCCTCGGAGGTTTAGGAATTTTTACTCAGGGACATCTATGACGCCCGTATGCTAGAACCAAACATTTCCAGTGTCCCATCTGGCCATCCATGATATGCCTATGGAGGCTACGACCCTAATGTCGCTAGGGCACACAATACAAGATGCATGAGTCATACAATACAGTCATGCATCAATCCTGCGCATACCGTGCACTCATGTGAGATAACCTTAAAGAAATTTTCTTTAAGGGGGGTAGATTGTAATGACCTTGGAATTTTTTTTGTGCTAATCTTTCCTTAAGTAGTTATTTTTGGGGTAATTAACGCTTTACTCGATTGCTTGTGAAATTCGCATCAATCATTTTAAATTGTATCTGCATGGCTCTAAATGTGTAGATTAGTGAGCGCTACGTTACTCTGAAATCTGGGATCCATCGCTAAATCCAGTTGTTCTGGAAAATTTTTGGAAGATCTGGATCGGACCTAGACCGCGCGTCGAAAGTCCGATGGCGATGATCTTAGGCTGTTGCGGTCACCGAGTTGGGCTTGGTCATCCCCTCAAAAATTAAGTCCATCTAATGTTCTGGGTCGATTTGCTTGAGCTCGGAGTGAAGAGTGTGAGAACGGTTGGAATTTATTAAGCTTTTATTGAAATCTGAGTCGTGTCGCTTGCGCGACGATTTTAAGCTATCTGACCGTTGGATTCTGACCCAATTTCACCCTCTGATCAGGATAGTTGGCCCAGGCATATCCTAGTGCTTGTGGACCTGATCGAGTTTTCGTGACCGTTGAATTGAGAGTGGTCCGCCACGGCTGATCTGAAGAGCCGGTCGGTATGAAAACTCTGCTTGACCTAGATCCATGGCCAAGGAGCTTAAGTCCGACCTTTCGTGGTTATAGGCCCACCAGAAGTGCTTCGTTGGATCGAGAAAGGCTTACTTTGGTTATAACCTAAGTATACCTTGTCCCTAGGGTTATTTTCATCAAGTAAAGGCCTATTTATAGTCCTTAAACCCTAGCTCTCTTTTCCATACGCTTTTCTCTAACCCTAGCTTGGAAAGAGAGTGGAAAGGAGAGAAAGTGAGAGAGATAAATTGGTGAATCATCTTGGATTCTTCTTTGTTCTTCTTCATCTTTGAATCTTCGCTTTGAATCGTTCTTCTGACGATTCTGAGTTCTTTTGGGGTAAGTTAATCTAACCCTAACCTATGTTAGAGCTTAGATTAGTCTTGGTGTTGTTGTATCTCATTTCTATCCTTGTTTTAGGATATTCTAGCACCGTTGACGAAGACAACTCGTCTAAATTAGTTCGGTGGTTCTTTCTTCGCTTAAGGTGAGGACTTTAAGTGTATTGGTTATGGTTTTCAAGGCTTTCAATTCCAATTAGTGATTTATTCTTGTTGTGGATGAGATTTCACATGTCAAATGTTATGTTTACGTTGCTTTCCTGATATGCATGTGCTATATTGAGATTTGTGTATTCTATGTGTATTTATAAAGTACCGTATACGTATGAAATACGCACTTGGGTTTGCCATGATTATTTGTCATGTATGTATGCTAGATGCATGTATGACAACTCCTTGGTAACAGGAATTGTCTAAGTGCATGTATTCCAACATACGTCATGTATGTTGTTCCATGTATGCTAAGTATTTGTAGAAATGCATGAATGACCTAAGTGTAATTTATTACACTAATTATGGGCGTTGAGAAATGATTCTCAATACTCCTATTGATGCGCATGATTTCCTTTATGCAGTTACATTCCAAGTTATTTAAATTCAAGCATTACCTATGCTTACATTTATGTTAAGTTGATATTCTTCAGATGCGTATGTACCATGATTGGAGTTGTTGTTCCATTACTGTCTTACATTCCATATGAATATCTGTAGTAGTGTAAAGTGTTTGGGACTATGCCTTAGTCCAGGAAATCGGTAATTGACCCTACATGCGTGGTTGAGATTACTTTTGCCACGTAGGATGTATTAGATGAACCCGAGTCGTATTAGAGTTGTCGGCAGTGTTTTGGCCACGCGGAGTGTTTGCACACTCTATGTCGCTCAACTCAACGTGTGCTCGTGCTAGTCGAGTTCGTCAAATAACCCGATTGTCCGATGTATGTTAACCATGTATGGACGCTACTGCTTGAATCTAGGGTACCAAACTTGCCAGTGAAATCCTATTAACTATGGTACTTGATCCGCTAAGACTCATGAGCCGGACATGGTGGTATGGGACACCGTGGTCGAGCTGTCGGCCTACGCTGGGGTGACGAGCCTCCCCGTAGTGACCAGTGAGCAACTAAACTCGTGAGCCGATTATGGTGGTATGGGACACTATATTCATGCTGTCGGCCTACATTGATTGGTGACGAGCCCTTTGTAGTGACCTCGAGCATACTTGGATACTGCAAGGAGGTGACGAGCCGATCTGTGGTAGTAAAGGCATAAAAGGTGTGCATTGATTGGTGGCGAGCCCTTTACTACGACCTCAAACGTATGATCGTATGAGATGTCTAGGATTGACGACCCTAGTATGGATCACTGTTTGGATGGTGATATGAGGAAGGTATCTTAGCTTCCCAATCCTGTTGTGTGAAACGGACTAATAACAACTTGGTAATCATATCCATGCACCTCATTTACATGTGCTTTCTAGATGTGGCGCACTTTGACGCGATGTCATGCGTAACGTAAGATGAAGACGTTGAGGGTGTACGTGTGAGGGCACGCATCATAGTGCATTCATACTTGCATTAACAAGAGTACTTAGGATTTATTTAATTGTCCTGCTTTATCATTACTGTTTGATTAAACTGATAACATGTTAACCAGTGCCTTATTGTTCCACTGAGTTGATCACTCACTCCCACGTTTCTGGGGCGGTGTTAAACACCCACCAGACTCTGTCTTAGGCCCTGATGTTGCAGATGTGGATGCGACGTCTGAGGCAGAGCGGGAGCTGGATGACGACGAGGCAACCTTCTCCTATATGCAGTTTTCAGATGGGTTCTAGCGAGCCTCGGTCTGATGCGCGGGATCTCTGGGATTATTTTTGGGAATTGAAATGATGTAATTTGATACTTATAATTTTGTTAAATAACACTTTCATACGATCTGGCTTGTATATGTAATTCAGGGATTTACACTTGTACACATCTTTTGCTATAAGTCTTCCGCTTGCTTTATTCACTTATCCCTGAATCATATTTGTGTTTTAGCTTAATCTATTCCATGTTTTATGCACTAATACAGTCAACATACATTCATCATTAAATATGTTGCATAAGTGATGTTTTGGAACTCGGGAGCTGAGTTATGCTCGACCCCCGAATTTCAGGGCGTTACAAGTTGGTATCAGAGCATGATCTGGATTAAACCAGACCTGGGTTATGGCCACACACCACACGTTATCGTCACTTTAGTGTAATTGGGTGCGGGTCTATCATCGCTTTGTGTTTGTGCTCCGTAGCTTCTATTGGCGAAAGTTCCTTGAAAACCTTCGTCGAGATCGAGTCTGTACTCTTACCTGATCACACACAGTGACCCGAAACATTTCCTAGACCCTCTATTAAGGAGTGTAGATGGTCTATCCTCCCTTTTTCATCTTTAAACCCTTCAGAAATCATTATTTGGATCAGATTTCTATCAAAATGACCCGATAGGCGTCAAACTATGCAAGGGGCCAATTGGGGCATTTTCTGTGGGACCCAGGGGGGAACCACATCATTCAAACCAAGGGGGACTAGGAGGGCCTCGCCAAAATGGCGAGGCATCGCCGATATGTCTAGAGATCGGCGATGCCATCGCCGGTTCGACGAGGGATCGCCGGTCGCCGGGCCAGGCGGGCCGGGCCGACGCGGGCCGATCGTCCATAGGCCTTGTGTGGCCCACCCCTCCACGGTTTCACCCTTATATCTTTTTCTTTTACCTATTTTCTTCACAAAACCTACTCCCAAGCTTTCCTTTTCTTCAAAAACCTCTCCAAATCCTCTCAAATCTTTCCCCAATCTTCATATTCCTCTATTTTTCATGCAAACCCATCACCCCATCTTCAAAGCTTCCTTCCCATTGCTGATTTCTCCTTCTTTCCTTCTCATTTGAGCCCTTGTTTTCCCTATTTGGCTAATAGTTGTGTGGAAGCTTCACCATCTTCCTATTTCTCTCTTTCTCTCATTTCTCATAGCCCTCTTTAAGATTGTGATGGCCATCTTTTCTATTTCTTCCCTTCTATCCTTGATGGGGAAGAAGAGAGCGCCCATAGATGAAGCCGGGCTGAGCCGCCCAACCTGTGCACGGAGGCCGAGAGGTGCCGCCGCTAGCACGTCCGCCACACGCGAGTTCCAGACGAAGCGTGACCTCGATCCTCGAGCTCCCGTTAGTAGGACTTTGTTGGCGGAATTGTCACATGGAGTCTATGAAGGGCGTAGAGTCCTTTTTGAGGCTCATGTTGATCCGCGGCTCTTTGGTGAGTTCTTCTTATTGGAGCACCTAGAAGGGGCTGGTTGGGGTCCCTTGTTTCTAGGCGAGTATCGCGGGAATGCTAGCACTGTTCGGGCCTTCTATGCCAACATTCTGGAGCCTTCGCTGGATCCTCTGCAGTTCAAGATTCCCTGTGGTAGCGGTCGAGTTGGTATTGTCAATATTGCTTTGATATCCTGACTCTTGAAGGTGCCACTTGGGGAAGTGCATGCCAGCGAGAAGAATGTGGACAGTGTGCGCGAGAGGGATCGTCGCACCCGATCCTTGTGTGGTCGTCTGGTCGAATGGCAGCCGAATAGGAGTCTTTTGGCTTCTCACATGACGGACGACTTTCGTTTGCTTCATCACATCTTTACGTTCAATGTATATCCAAGGTGGAGCAACCGCAGCGAGTGTACGCACCTGATGGTGGATTTCCTATATCAGGTGGGGCAGGAAGCGAAGTTGTGTGTGCCGACATACGTCCTGCGCCAGATTATTCTCATCGCTCGTTCGATTAGAAGGACCGAATCGCTTCCCTTTAGCCGCCTCATTTGCAAGATCGCACATGAGTTTGGCTATAGGCTTGGAGCTGAGAAGCCGGTTCCTATTCGCCATATCAATCTGAGGACTCTCAAGCTGATGGAGGTTGGTTCGGGTAGGCTTGCCTCAGAGGGTGAGGCTGAGTCTGAGAGCGGTGATGATGAGAGTTTTGCTGAAGGTGGTGCGGAGTCTGAGAAAGAAGCAGAGCAAGACGAGGAACAGAGCAGGGCGCAGAGCAGACTGCTAGAGATGCCTGTCTTACACGGCTTGAAGAAGGGCAAGCTGCTTTACGCCAGGAGATGGTTGATCTTCGAGGCTTTGTTAAGCATAAGTTTAAGAAGATGTCTCGGACTCTGAAGTCTATCCTGTGTTGCTTGCAGGATAAGGGTGCTCCGCCTCCATCTCCTGATTCTGACGAGTAGCATCGTCATGGCCGTCTTTGCTTTGTTTGTGTTTTCTTTCTGTGTGTAGCCATTGTTGGCTTATAGTTGGAGTGTTGGAGTGTTGTAGTTGTGGTAGTTGTTTGTGGTTGTAGTTGCTGTGGTTGATGAAGTGTTAGATGTTGTTGTTTTCATGCTTTCCTAGTCCTGATTCATGTATTGCTGCACTACTTGTATTGCGACGATTTTGATTAATGGAATGCATGTTGTTTGCCTTTGGAGTTGTGCTGTGTTGTTGTGTGGATGGATTATGTGACTTAGAATCTGACAAGTTGCATCCTCTGTTGAATGTAGGGATGCCTCCTAAGGGTTCGAAGACTTCGGCCCGTCTCTCTCTGATTGAGTCGCTTGCTGGGGTTCCTCCCTTGAGCGATAGCCAGTCGGATCCGCAAGCGGGTCCATCTCGTGCCGATGTTGGGTCGACACCTATGGCTCCCCCAGTCACACCCTCGGTTCCTGAGCCGAGCCGTGCACCTTCATCTACTCCACCTGTTGATAGGTTTGAGCAGATGATGTTGTTGATGCAGCAGCAGCAGATTCAGCAGCAGTAGCAGCAGGAGTTCCTCTCCCCATGGCTGGCATCTTTGCTCAGTCAGTAGGGGCGACTCCACCTATTTCACTTATGCCTCCATCTGGGAGTGCCAGTGTTAGTGCCAGTGCCAGCGGCACATTCGAGCGATTCAAGCGCTTGCGACCTCCTACTTTCGCGGGTTCTCATAGACCCGAGGAGGCCGAGTATTGGATTGACCGCATCTCTAAGATGTTGAGACCGTTGCACTGCTCTGAGGTCGAGCAGGTTGAGCTTGCCACCTTCATATTTGAGAAGGAGGCCAGTTTGTGGTGGGACAGTGTGCTTCGCACTGTCGAGGAGGACTTCGTGTGGTCGTGGCAGGCGTTTGAGGCGCGCTTCCACGAGAAGTATTTCCCGGTGACGTACCGACACGAGAAGGAGAGTGAGTTCCTTCGCCTCCGCCAGGGAGGGTTATTGGTTACGGAGTATGAGAACCGGTTTACTGAGTTGGGGCGGTATGTTCCTTTGATCCTGGGTGATCAGCCGATGAGGATGCGGCATTTTTCTGAGGGACCGCGACCTGAGATCCATCGAAGATTTGTTGTGCTAGCATTTCTTCTTATGCGGAGCTAGTGAGCACGTCCTTGCGAGCAGAGCAGGACGGAGATAGAACGTCCCGCATGCGAGCACCGATGGCTCCTAGGCCGCGACCGGACTTTCAGGGTGCACCTTTCCTCGGCAAGAGGCCGTATGTTGATTCTCCTCCGAGGCATTCAGCGCCGCCCGCTCAGCAGATGAGAGCTGATCTTAGATGTTCTTATTGTGGGAAGGTGGGGCACTTGGACCGTTTCTGCTTCTCCCGTATGTGAGCAGGTAGTTTTACTCCACCGCAGAGGGTTAGCCATCCGATGCCTCAGGTTATTTCTCTTCCTCCTCTTCGATCAGCGCCAGCTCATCCATCCTTCAGACCTGCAGTTCCTGGTTTCAGGCCACCTCAGCGGCCCATGGTTCCTCCGCCGAATCGTTAGCAGCAGGCTCGTGTTCATGTGCTTTCAGCTGAAGCGCCTATGTCTAACTTGGTGCCAAGGTCCTTTGAGGTGACAGCGCATATTGAAGGTATTCCCGTTTCTATGTTAGTGGATACAGGGTCCACTACTTCTCTTATATCTTATGTGGCAGTTAGGCGTTTGGGTTTGAGATCTGTTCCTATGCAAGGAGTGACGCTTACTACTGATACGGGGATGTCCTCTACTTTGGGCAAGCGTTGTATGGATTGTTTGGTCAATCTGGGAAGTGGATCGATCCGTGTTGATTTGCTAGTCGCACCGCTTTATCACTACGATGTTATTATAGGTATGGATTGGCTCACGAGGATGCGAGCTGAGATTGATTGTGATGCGAGATCAGTGACGATCCAGGGACCTGAGGGCGAGATTGTTACTTTCCCAGTTCAGGTCAGTTACCCTCTTCGTATTGATTTTTATTCTTCTTTGTTGGAGAGTTCGGCCGATTCGGCGTTGGTTAGTACACCGGTAGTTCAGGAGTTTGAAGATGTGTTTGAGTCGATTCCTGGATTACCTCCTCAGCGTGAGATTGATTTTGCTATCGATCTTATGCCTGGTACGGCACCCATTTCTTTACCCACCTATCGGATGCCTCCGAGTGAAATGGAGGAGTTGAGGAAGCAGATAGATGGTTTGCTGGAATTGGGTTTTATTCGGCCCAGTGTGTCTCCTTGGGGAGCACCTGTTTTGTTTGTGAAGAAGAAGGATGGTTCCTTGCGATTGTGTATTGATTATCGCAGTTGAACCTGGTAATCGTGAAGAATAAGTACCCTTTGCCTAGGATTGATGATCTGTTTGATCGGTTGAAGGGGGCACGGTACTTCTCGAAGGTTGATCTCCAGTCAGGGTATCATCAATTGCGCGTCAAGGATGGGGACGTGCGGAAGACCGCTTAGGACCAGCTCCGGTCATTATGAGTTCCTTGTGATGTCGTTCGTTGAGGAACGCACCGGCCGTGTTCATGGATCGATGAACAGGGTGTTTGCCATATCTGTTTCGATTCATCATTATCTTTATCGATGACATTTTGATTTATTCTGAGCCGGGCAGAGCACGAGGAGCACTTAAGAGCGGTTTTGGATACTCTTAGGGAGCATCGGCTTTTCGCACAGTTCAAGAAGTGTGATTTCTGGAAAGAGGAAGTCAAGTTCCTGAGACATGTGGTGTCCAAGGAAGGAATAGCCGTCGACCTTGCCAAGGTAGGTGCAGTGCAGGACTGGAAGCAGTTTGATACTGAGGTGAGGAGTTTTCGGGCCTTGCAGGCTATTATCGACGCTTTATTCGAGGACTTCTCGAAGATTGCCGGACCGTTGTCGCAGTGACACGGAAGGATTTGAAGTTTGCTTGGAGTGAGCAGGCGGAGTTAGCTTTTCGGGTCAAGGACAAGTTGACGTCCGCCCCTGTGCTAGTATTGCGAGCAAGGGGTTAAGTATATTATATATACGGACGCCTCTCGCGTTGGGTCTGGGTTGTGTCCTTATGCGGAAGGACGGGGTGATTGCTTATGCTTGCGTCAGTTGAAGAAACACGAAGAGAATTACCCTACGCACGACCTAGAATTAGCAGTGTCATCTTCGCACTAAAGCTTTGGAGACATTACCTCTATGGTGAGGAGTTCGAGCTCTTTTGCGACCACAAGAGCCTTAAGTACATTTTCACGCAGCGTGATTTGAATATGAGGCACGCAGATGGATGGAAACATTGAAGGACTTCAAGTTCGATGTTTCTTACCATCCTGGTAAGGCGAACCTTGTGGCGGATGCATTGAGTCGCAAGAAGGCTTTGGAGTTTGCGGCTCCGATGATGCGAGTGGGATATGTTGGAGTTCGTGCGTGATTTTGAGCGAAGCTTACGGTGGTTGAGCCGTATGAGGTTATCGCACACATTCGTGTACGGCCTTATCGACGAGAGGATCGTTGCGGCTCGGCGGATGATGAGCTTTTGGTGAAGATGAGGCGGCGGGTTGGTACAGATGAGAACTCCGATTGGAGTGTTAGTTCGATGGGGGCCTACATTTTCGTGGCCGGTTATGTGTTCCGACATCCCCGACTTGAGACGGGAGGTTCTCGAGTTAGCCCATAGTTCTAAGCTTGCGATGCATCCAGTAGCACGAAGATGTATCAAGATATGAAGAGGTCTTATTGGTGGGACAATATGAAGGTCCAGTTCTGAATTTGTTTCTCGTTGTCTCACGTGCCGGTAGGTCAAGGGCGAGCATCGCCGACCTCCTGGGTTGTTGCGCCCCATGCCCATAGTGAATGGAAGTGGGATTTCATCTCTATGGATTTTATTTACGGGTTGCCGAGGACGAGAAAGGGATTTGACTCTATTTGGGTGATCGTCGATCGCTTATTGAAGTCGGCGCATTTCTTACCGATCGAGTCACTTACTCTGCAGACGAGTTGGCTAGGTTGTATATCAAGGAGATAGTGCGTCGACAGGAGTTCCCCCGGAGATTGTGTCTAATAGAGACATGCGTTTTACATCTATCTTCTGGACTCGTATCCAAGAAGCAATGGGTGTGAAACTGAAGTTCAGCACCGCGTTTCATCCGCAATCAGATGGGCAGACGGAGCGCATGAATCAACTCCTAGAGGATATGTTGCGAGCTTGTGTTTTGGATTTCAAGGACAGTTGGGATGATTGTCTTCAGTATGCAGAGTTCGCGTATAATAATAGTTTCCAGGCGAGTATCGGTATGGCTCCCTATGAGGCGTTGTATGGTCGCCCGTGCAGAGCACCACATTGTTGGGCAGAAATTGGTGAGCGTAGTTTGCTTGGCCCAGAGTTGGTGCAGGTGACTTCTGAGAAGGTTGACATCATTCGACGTTGACTTCTGACAGCGCAGAGTAGGCAGAAGAGTTATGCTGATACGAGGCGTCGACCGCTTGAGTTTGTAGTGGGAGACCATGTGTTTCTGAAGGTCTCTCCTATGAAGGGAGTTCTGCGGTTCGGTAAGAAGGGGAAGTTGACGCCGAGATTTATTGGTCCATTTCAAGTTCTGGATCGAGTGGGAGCAGTAGATTACCGCCTTGCTTTGCCCACACCTCTTGCGGGCGTGCATAACGTATTTCATGTTTCTATGCTGAAGAAGTACGTTCCTGATCCTTCGCATATTATCAGTTGGGAGCAAGTGCAGTTGAGTGAGGATGCCACTTATGTACTGCGACCGACGCGTATTCTCGACAGGAAGGAGCAGGTATTGCGTAGCAAGGTTATCCCTCTTGTGAAGGTGCTATGGACGCATCATGGTGTGGAAGAGGCTACTTGGGAATCTGAAGCTGAGGTCAGAAAGATCTACCCTCTGATCCTCGAGGATTATATGAAGGTATGAATTTCGAGGACAAAATTTTCTTTAAGGGGGTAGATTGTAACGACCTTGGAATTTTTTTTGTGCTAATCTTTCCTTAAGTAGTTGTTTTTGGGGTAATTAGCGCTTTACTCAATTGCTTGTGAAATTCGCATCAATCACTTTAAATTGTATCTTCATGGCTTTAAATGTGTAGATTAGTGAGCGCTACGTTACTCTGAAATCTGGGATCCATCGCTAAATCCAGTTGTTCTGGAGAATTTTTGGAAGATCTGGATCGGACCTAGACCGCGCGTCGAAAGTCCGATGGCGATGATCTTAGGCTGTTACGGTCACCGAGTTGGGCTTGGTCATCCCCTCAAAAACCAAGTCCATCTGATGTTCTGGGTTGATTTGCTTGAGCTCGGAGTGAAGAGTGTGAGAACGGTTGGAATTTATTAAGCTTTTATTGAAATCTGAGTCGTGTCGCTTGCGCGACGATTTTAAGCTATTTGACCGTTGGATTCTGACCCAATTTCACCCTCTGATCAGGATAGTTGGCCCAGGCATATCCTAGTGCTTGTGGACCTGATCGAGTTTCCGTGACCGTTGAATTGAGTGTGGTCCGCCACGGCTGATCTGAAGAGCCGGTCGGTATGAAAACTCTGCTTGACTTAGATCCATGGTCAAGGAGCTTAAGTCCGACCTTTCGTGGTTATAGGCCCACCAGAAGTGCTTCGTTGGATCGAGAAAGGCTTACTTTGATTATAACCTAAGTATACCTTGTCCCTAGGGTTATTTTCATCAAGTAAAGGCCTATTTATAGTCCTTAAACCCTAGCTCTGTTTTCCATACGATTTTCTCTAACCCTAGCTTGGAAAGAGAGTGGAAAGGAGAGAGAAAGTGAGAGAGATAAATTGGTGAATCATCTTGGATTCTTCTTTGTTCTTCTTCATCTTTGAATCTTCGCTTTGAATCGTTCTTCTGACGATTCTGAGTTCTTTTGGGGTAAGTTAATTTAACCCTAACCTGTGTTAGAGCTTAGATTAGTCTTGGTGTTGTTGTATCTCATTTCTATCCTTGTTTTAGGATATTCTAGCACCGTTGACGAAGACAACTCGTCTAAATTAGTTCGGTGGTTCTTTCTTCGCTTAAGGTGAGGACTTTAAGTGTATAGGTTATGGTTTTCAAGGCTTTCAATTCCAATTAGTGATTTATTCTTGTTGTGGATGAGATTTCACATGTCAAATGTTATGTTTACGTTGCTTTCCTGATATGCATGTGCTATATTGAGATTTGTGTATTCTATGTGTATTTATAAAGTACCGTATACGTATGAAATACGAACTTGTGTTTGCCATGATTATTTGTCATGTATGTATGCTAGATGCATGTATGACAACTCCTTGGTAACAGGAATTGTCTAAGTGCATGTATTCCAACATACGTCATGTATGTTGTTCCATGTATGCTAAGTATTTGTAGAAATGCATGAATGACCTAAGTGTAATTTATTACACTAATTATGGGCGTTGAGAAATGATTCTCAATACTCCTATTGATGCGCATGATTTCCTTTATGCAGTTACATTCCAAGTTATTTAAATTCAAGCATTACCTATGCTTACATTTATGTTAAGTTGATATTCTTCAGATGCGTATGTACCATGATTGGAGTTGTTGTTCCATTACTGTCTTACATTCCATATGAATATCTGTAGTAGTGTAAAGTGTTTGGGACTATGCCTTAGTCCAGGAAATCGGTAATTGACCCTACATGCGTGGTTGAGATTGCTTTCGCCACGTAGGATGTATTAGACGAACCCGAGTCGTATTAGAGTTGTCGGCAGTGGTTTGGCCACGCGGAGTGTTTGCGCACTCTATGTCGCTCAACTCAACGTGCGCTCGTGCTAGTCGAGTTCGTCAAATAACCCGATTGTCCGATGTATGTTAACCATGTATGGACGCTACTGCTTGAATCTAGGGTACCAAACTTACCAGTGAAATCCTATTAACTATGGTACTTGATCCGCTAAGACTCATTAGCCGGACATGGTGGTATGGGACATCGTGGTCGAGCTGTCGGCCTACGCTGGGGTGACGAGCCTCCCCGTAGTGACCAGTGAGAAACTAAACTCGTGAGCCGATTATGGTGGTATGGGACACTATATTCGTGCTGTCGGCCTACATTGATTGGTGACGAGCCCTTTGTAGTGACCTCGAGCATACCTGGATACCGCAAGGAGGTGACGAGCCGATCTGTGGTAGTAAAGGCATGAAAGGCGTGCATTGATTGGTGACGAGCCCTTTGCTACGACCTCAAACGTATGATCGTATGAGATGTCTAGGATTGACGACCCTAGTATGGATCACTGTTTGGATGGTGATATGAGGAAGGTATCTTAGCTTCCCAATCCTGTTGTGTGAAACGGACTAATAACAACTTGGTAATCATATCCATGCACCGCATTTGCATGTGCTTTGTAGATGTGGCGCACTTTGACGCGATGTCATGCGTAACGTAAAATGAAGACGCTGAGGGTGTACGCTTGAGGGCACGCATCATACCGCATTCATATTTGCATTAACAAGAGTACTTAGGATTTATTTAATTGTCCTGCTTTATCATTACTGTTTGATTGAACTGATAACATGTTAACCAGTGCCTTATTGTTCCACTGAGTTGATCACTCACTCCCACGTTTCTGGGGCGGTGTTAAATACCCACCAGACTCTGTCTTAGGCCCTGATGTTGCAGATGTGGATGCGACGTCTGAGGCAGAGCGGGAGCTGGATGACGACGAGGCAACCTTCTCCTATATGCAGTTTTCAGATGGGTTCTAGCGAGCCTCAGTCTGATGCGCGGGATCTCTAGGATTATTTTTGGGAATTGAAATGATGTAATTTGATACTTATAATTTTGTTAAATAACACTTTCATACGATCTGGCTTGTATATGTAATTCAGGGATTTACACTTGTACACATCTTTTGCTATAAGTCTTCCGCTTGCTTTATTCACTTATCCCTGAATCATATTTGTGTTTTGGCTTAATCTATTACATGTTTTATGCACTAATACAGTCAACATACATTCATCATTAAATATGTTGCATAAGTGATGTTTTGGAACTCGGGAGCTGAGTTATGCTCGACCCCCGAATTTCAGGGCGTTACAAGCACATACATCATGGTGTGGCCATGATCAGCTCACCAAACTTTACCCCAAATGTGGATGTCCGGGGAGGACGCCACCGCCTTCACACCCATTATTTTATTTTAATATTAATATTATTATTATTAGTATTTGTATATTTCTAATCAAGGTGTGTCACTTGAGAGATCCAGTCCATTCATTGTGTGTGTCCCACTTGATGGAGGGGTCAGTCCAAGTTTCAAATGCATCCAAATTTCAGGTGGGGCCCAGCAAGTGCTTTTATAGGTTTTAGCCATGTCTGCACATTATTTTAGATGGTGTGGGCCACCTAAGTTCTTTGTACGGTTG
Organism: Magnolia sinica; assembly: GCF_029962835.1. Classification (NCBI taxonomy): domain Eukaryota; kingdom Viridiplantae; phylum Streptophyta; class Magnoliopsida; order Magnoliales; family Magnoliaceae; genus Magnolia; species Magnolia sinica. Next base: position 76,291,062 of record NC_080579.1, on the reverse strand, counting down.
ATTTTTGGCGTGACCCATTTTTAAGAGGGGACCCATCAAATGCACAGTGTTGATGCTCGACACACATCAAGGTGGGGCCTGTGGTGGGGCCCACTTCCCTGCCCATTCCAATGCACGTGTCCTCTGGACACTGGACGTGCTTGACGTCAACAATGGGCTGACGCCCTTCTATATGTATATATTTTTTTGTTATTTTTTCTTTCTCAAGGTTTCCCATATGTGGGGCCCATATCCTGACGATCCACTCCATCTATTAGATTTTATGGCCCGAGACAGATCTAACAAGTCCAATGTTTAGTATTTTTCAAAGTACAGAACATCACAGTAGGCCCTAACAAATTATTACTTTTAAAACAATCATTTTAATGGTGTGGCCTACCTGAGATTTGGATTGGCTTCATTTTTTGGCTAAATGCCTAAAATGAACTTGGGAATCGGATGAACGGTGTGGATTAAATACATACATCATGGGTGGGGCCTGTTGTGGGCCCACAGCCCCCTGCCCCTTTTACAATGCAGCTGGGACGCTGCTTGCTGCAGTGTCCGCTGGATGCTGGCAGTAGCGTCTCACTCCCTCTATATATATTTTTATTTTTTTATTTCTTTTTAAATTCATTTATTTATTTATTTTCTTTTTTATATATATTTTTTGTGCACATGTGTGCATGGGGGTGTGTGTGTGAGAGTGTGTGGCCAGCCTAATGGGCCACACTTGGATGATTTGAATGTCATACAAACATTTTTGTAGGGCCCACTATTAATGGGTCCCACATGAACTCTATAATAAATTAATTTTTATTTTATTTTTTATATGTTTTCTCCTATCCATCCACACCATCAATAACATCATCATCATTATTACAATTTTCTTTACCATGAATCATACTATTTTCATCATCCACACAATTCCTAACATTTATTGCAATTATCATCACCATCAATCATACTATCTCCATCATCCATACCATTAATCACATCATTATGATCAACATCATCTCCACCATACAAAAACACAACAAAAACAAAATATGAATGAGTAAGGTGGGTGTACTCACTTTCATGAATTAGATGTATGGTTGAGATAGATGGAAGGGATGGGATTGATGGAGTTGATGGCCCACCAAGATCACTCTTCTCTCTCTCTCTCGCTCTCTCTCTCTCTCTCTCTCTCCATAGAAAATGATGAAATGCTAAGGGATAAAGGGGTATTTATAAAGAAATGGATAAAATTTTGGTTAAGTTAGGTTAATGTGATTAATATTAGCTTAGCCTAGGATTATGAAAATTAATTCATGATTAGTAGTTAATGGTGGATTAAAAGAGCATGGGATGGCATGGTGTGATGATGTCATATATGAGGTGTGGCATGGAAGAGAGTTGACTTTTCATGCACATGAGAGAGAAGAGGTATGGGTATGTGACATCACACACATGGGTAGAGATTCTCTCACCCATGTGTGGCATGTACATATGTGCATGACATGTGTTGTGCACATGTGTGAAATGAAATACATGGTGCCATGCGCACATGATACAATTATTATTTTTCACGGCGTATCTCACTAACGGAGTATCATACCGACGCATGGGTGGTACCTCCACGATCGCAGCGATGGGACGATCGATATGAGATAGGTTTTGAGGTCTTGGGGTTCCGGTCAGTTGGGTGTGTACTATGAATGGCCAATCCAGGTCTAGCTAAGGGCATCGATCATCATGCACATATGCATGGAAAATAGTACCGAATGGACCAGGTGTTACAATTGCTCCTTCACTTGGATAGGTAAGGCCACACCCCCTTCTAACCGACCACGATACGGTGGGAGACGCGGCCAACTAGTATTCGGCTCTCATGCGCTCATGCATCCACTCAGTCTAGACATTGGAGCATCCTCCTAGTATCATAAGAGTTTGAGGACTTTCACCCTAGGACATCTATGGTGCCCCCGTGCTATAACAAGTATTCTCGGTATCCAATCCTGTCATCCACGCTATGCGAGCGGAGGCCACAGCCCTAATATCGCTAGGTCATACAACAATCAAATCATACAATGCAAGATGTATAAGTCACACCATATAGTCATGCATCAATCCTGCGCGTACCGCACACTCATGAGGGACAACTCCCCCTATTAAGGAGTCTCATAAGCACTTTACCCAATGGTATACTGTTATGATCAATCAATCCTCATAAAAAGCATGTAGATGATGCGTATGGGCATGTATCATGATGCTATGCTAACATATACTCATAGTCAAAATCGATAATCGGCTAATGCATAAGGCGGAGTCCATAGAAGGACAACAGATCTAATCTATACATGAAGATCGGTCCTCAACAGTGGATATACCAAATCTGATACCACAAATTCTTCCATCTATGGTAAAGGGTGATGATGTATCCTTCCCCTATCATGGACGGGCCTAAATGGCCTACCCATATCAAGAATGGGCCTAAGGATGAAGAGTGGGCTTCCTCGCTCGCTCCATCATGTAATAAACTAAGCTCCCTAAGGGGCCCAATAAACATAACATGGACTCAATAGCTTGGACAATGTACAAGGCATGATGGAGGTATTAACAATAATGGGGGCCCAACAATTTGGGGTAAACCCAAAGAGGTAGATCATGCTAATGTCAATGGGGGTCCAAAGAATTGGGATAGCCCAATAAGGTGAGATGGATCATACTATTCATGGGGGGCCCATCAATTTGGGTTAACCCACTAGGGGAAGATGAGAATGGGCCTAAGGATGGGCCTAGGGAGGTTACAATGTAGACCTTTAACCATCATTGCTTCCAAGGTGATGGGCTTAGCAACAGGCCTTCGAGAGGCTTACAATGTGGACATTTAACCATCATTGCTCCCAAGGCATGGCTCATTTAGAGCCTATCTTATAATGGGGGCCCATGGCCTTATACTAGCTAGGAAATGGATGGGTATCATAGATATTATTATATACATCAAGGTGGGCTCACATATCGGAGTGGCCTCACCACATGGGCCTCTCATATATCACATTGGACATCATCATATGGGCCTCTCATACCCCACATTGGGCCTCACATAAGGGCCTCATATACATCACATTAGGCCTCACTCAAGGGCTACATATACATCACATTGGGCCTAATCATATGGGCCTCACACGAGGGCTTCATATACATCACCATAGGCCTCATATAAGGGACTCATATATATCACATTGGGCCTTATGGGGCAACCCATGATTCAATAAAAATGGATGGGCAGCATGTACAACATACACATTAAGGTGGGCCCTGCACATGCAAAAGGTGGGCAAGCACCTTTCAAATGGGCCCCACTAGATGGACAACTTGGATATACAACGCATACATCATGGTGGATCCCACCGTTTAGGGACTAGACGGCGTGGATAAATATACATAAATCATGGTGGGGTCCAGCCCACGTCCAAACACTAAATGGCGTGTATAAAACACCTACATCGGATGAGGTCCATGGATAGACGACTTGGATCAAACACGTACATCACATGAGGCTCACGTCTCATGTGGACGGTGCAAATACAACACATGCATCATAGCTAGATAGTGTGAATATAACACATAACTCAAGGTGGGCCCCACCCCCACAAGTGCAGTACGTGTGGGGTGGGTCCCATGTCCAGTAAATGGACAGACAGCATGGGTATCAAAAACATACAATGAGGTGGGTCCCACCGTCCAACAGGCTGGACGATGAGGATAAGACCCATACATCATAGCTAGCCCCTCCACCATCCAAGGTCTGGACGGTGAGGATGTAAGGTACATACATCAAGTGGGTCCACACGTGTAGCCCACCATAGCTTTGGATTAAAGCTAATATTTGTGTCCTGCTTTGTCCAGGCCTGCTAGACTTCCAACGGATGAATGGCTTGGATGAGGCAGTTCCTCATGTGGCCTTACATCTGAGTGTGTACGGACAGCCTGGATAAGATACTGCATCGGGTGGGTCCCATGTGGTGGTTGGCACTGATAAAATACATACATCATAGTGGGTGTCCATGTGGGTGCGCCACCCATCCAGAAAATCAGGCCGATCTATGTGTTTTCCCTTATCCAGATTGGCCCAAAAGTGGGCAGTAAGGTGTCTCAAAAATCTGGATGTGTGAGCGTCCCAAAGTTGGATGGCAACATGCATCAAGTGGGCCATTATGCAAGGGATCAAGAAAGAGAAAGAGAGAGAGAGAGAGAGAGAGAGAGAGAGAGAGAGAGAGAGAAAAAAACATGTGATGGAGGGGCCCCGCCACTATAGGTCCCTCAATACATGCATGTTACATCATACATTCATTAAGATGGGTCCCAAGCATTACATGGCCCTACATAAGAGAATCTAAGGTGGGGATGCCATCCCCACTACAACTCAAGGGTCTAGTTGATCCATCAATAGCATGGATTCAAATAAAACAGCATGATGGGGTCCATGGAGAATGGCCCCATCATGGATCATGCATGCAATAAGGATAGACCATTGGCCACATCCAAAGGGTCAAGTAGGATCTCTACCATTGATTGGTGGGTCCTACATGCTCCCATGCAATAAAAGATAAACATCCATAAAAGAAAAAGAGAAATATAGTTCTAAACATGCACCCACCGATTCCACTTCTTTTTGGTTCCTTAGAATGCTAAGTTCCTTGGCTTCTTCTTTGATAGAGGATGATGAAGATTGAAGGGTTAAGATGAGAGATTTTGGGTAGGGAAGTGGGCCTTGATCTTGGGTTCTTTTTCTCCTTAGAATCTTCTCTCTTGGTTGATTTGAGTAGAGAAATCGGATGGGATGGAGTGATGGATGAGAGAGAGGGATGGTGTTGTGTAAGAAGGATGGGATGAGAGGGACGGGTGGTGTAAGGGAGAGTTGACTTTGGGAATGGCTTGTGTAAGAGAGGGATGGGTAGAGTGATGGGTTGTTACTTGACTATTACTTGATTAATTGATGTGATGTTTGGATAGAGATTCTCTCGGGATTCACAATACGGCATTTCCTCGAGATATGCACAAGCCCACATCTCTTAGCCTGGGTATCGTATAGTAGCGTGATACGCGGTGACGGCATAGTCACTAGGGTATAGGTTTTGAGTCGAGTCGACTCAGATATATGGGATGCGACTTAGGGTCACACGCAAATGCCAACTACAGGTCGCGGATTGCCGAAATTTGATGGGGAGGATCGTAAGAGTTTAAGGAATGGTACGGTCTAGGATATGGCCCTTATAGCTCTCCCCTCCTAATAAAAATTCCGTTCTCGTAGTTTACTATCACGGAGAACAAAATAAGAAGGAAGAGAAAACATGGCATCGCATATATAGATATATCAATCAATACAATACAAAGCATAATCAATCTACAAAAAGATGGGGATAACGCTCTCTAATCTCAAACTCACGCTCCCAAGATGCCTTGTTAGCACTATGATGACCACGCTGCACTTTCACCAAAGGAATGACCTTGGTCTAGAGGACCTACTCCTTCCGATCAAGGATACGAACTGGCTACTCAATGTAAGAAGCATACTCACAAACCTCAAGTGGGTTCTAATCAATCATGAAAATAGTGTCTGACCCACACTCCCGTAATAGAAACATGGAAAAAATTGTGGATGTCAAACAACTGAGAAGGTAAGGCAAGCCTATAGGCCACGACACTAATATGCCCAGTGATCTCAAAAGGTCCAATAAATCTCAAGGCGAGCTTTCTCTTCACTCCAAATCGAACTACACCCTTCATGGATGAGACCTTGAGATACACTCTATCCCCTACTGCAAACACCAAGGAATGACGCTAGCGATCAGCAAAACTCTTTTGCCAGCTCTGAGCTGTGCGCATCCTCTGCCTGATGATATCAATAACCTCTAATGTCTACTGTACAAGCTCGGGGCCTATGAGACGGTGCTCTCCAACCTCTCCCCAACAACTGGGAGATCTACATGGCCTACCATACAAGGCCTCAAAGGGAGCCATACCAGTAGTCGTCTGATAGCTGTTATTATATACGAACTCAGCTAGGCATAAATGCTCATCCCAGCTACCCAAGAAGTCAATCACGCAAGCCTGAAGCATATCCTCAAGGATTTGGTTAACCCTCTTGGTCTGCCCATCGATTTGTGGATGATACGTTGTGATGAGCTGCAAAATAGACTCCATCACCTTCTGAAAGCTCCTCCAAAACTGAAATGTGAACCTTAGGTGTTAGTCAGAAATGATCAAAACTAAAACATCGTGTAGTCTTACAATCTCATCAATGAACAATCTGGTAAGCCGGCCTGAAGGCCAAGTTGCACGAATCGCGAGAAAATGTGCCAACTTCGTCAGAAGATCCATGATAACCCAGATGACGTCATGACTGCGCTGAGTCCTCGGCAAGCACATAATAAAATCTGTGGATTCGTGCTTCCACTTCTATGCTGAGACGCTCAATGGCCGTAATGGACCTGGGGGTCTCTGATGATCAACCTTGACACGCTGGCATGTGTCACACTCAGCCACAAAACTGGCAATCTGGCTCTTTATCCCTTCCCAAAAATACTGCCTCCTCATGTCGTGGTACATCTTCGTGAAGCCTGGGTGGATAGTAAAACTCGATCGGTGTGCCTCAGTCATCAGATCTCTGCGTAACTCTAGAACGTCTGAGATACACAATCGGCCTATGAAATGAAGTCCACCATCTGAACCGATCTGCCACTCCGACTGCCCCTCAAATGCGGCCTCTACTCGGTAACCCTATAACGACTCATCTATCTGTTAAGCCTCGATCACCCTTGTGACAAGAGAGGGTTGAATCGACATGCTCAATAGCTAAATGATAGTAGACAACAGACTAAACTCGAAGTCATTCGCTGCAATATCCCCGAGCATCTTTCACTCATGAATCATCATATGTGCGACCAAGCCTCGTGACTGACAGCTAAGGGCATCCGCTACCACATTCGCCTTGCCCAAATGGTACTGAAGATCAAAATCATAGTCCTTTAAGAGCTCTATCCAACATCTCTGCCGCATGTTTAAATCGGACTATAAGAAAAGATACTTCAGGCTCTTGTGGTCGGAGAAGAGCTTGAACCTGACCCCATAGAGATAGTGCCTCCACACCTTCAGTGTGAAGACGATTGCTGCTAACTCTAATCATGTGTGGGGTAGTTCACCTCATGGACCTTAAGCTGGTGAGACACGAAGGTCACCGGTTTCCCATGTTACATCAGGACAGAACCCAAACCAATATGCGAGGCATTGATAAAAACCACGAATCCTTCACTCCCAAAGGGAAGAGTGAGGACTGGTGCGAACGTCAAATTGTCCTTCATCTCCATAAATGCTCACTCATAGGCATCACTGCATACAAAATTTGTGCCCTTCTGGGTCAACTTGGTCAGCGGTGCTGCGATATGAAAGAATCCCTCGATAAAGCGTCAATAATATCCCGCCAAGCCAAGAAAACTTCGGATCTTAGATGCGATCGTGAGCTGGCCTCACTAACGCACTACATCTATCTTCGAGGGGTCCACTACGGCACCCTCCCTTATCACCACATGACTGAGGAACTTCACCTTCTGCTGCCAAAACTCACACTTCTCCAGCTTCGCATATGGCTAATGGGCACAAAGGGTCTGCAAGGCAATCTCCAAATGCTGTTCCTGGTCCTCGTGAGTCTTCGAATAGATTGGAATGTCATCGATGAAGACCACAACAAACTGATCGAGATAAGGATAGAAGACCTCATTCATTAACTACATGAATATCTCGAGCACATTAGTCAGTCTGAAGGACATGACCTGAAACTCAAAGTGACCTTAGCGCATCCAGATAGCTGTCTTCAGGATGTCCTCCTCTTAGACCTGAATCTAATGATAACCAGACCACAAGTCAATCTTCAAAAAGAACTGTGCACCCTACAGTTGATCAAATAAATCATCGATCCTCGGGAGAGAATACTTGTTCTTGATCGTGACCCCGTTGAGCTCGCGGTAATCTACGTAGAGCCTTAATGAGCCATCCTTATTTCTGACAAATAGTACTAGTGCTCCCACGGTGAACTACTCGGATGGATAAAACCTAGCTCACGCAACTCGTCCAACTGCCGTTGCAGCTCCTACAACTCCATCAGTGTCATATGATACGGGGCCTTCGAGATAGGCGAAGTACCAGGCACAAGATCAAGATGAAACTTAGTATGCTGGCGTGGCGGCAACCCCGGAATCTCCTTAAATACATCGAGGAAATCACAAACAATTGTAACTGATCAATGCTCACTGCTATAGGCTCTTCTACGGCACACAACATCAAACAAGATCACGATTCTCCTCTGGGCTTGACTACGAACTGGAACTGTGGCAAGCCAGGTATACAGAATGTGACAGTCCTCACAGAACGGTCCAGAACGGCGTGGTACTCGGCGAGCCAATCCATACCCAAGATGACGTCAAACTTTAACATCAGCAGCACAAACAAGTCGGTAGGCAAGAAAGTCTCCCCCACCAACATGGAGTAAGACAAACAAAATCAGCCTAATACTGCGGTCTTCCCTAAGGGTGTCGACACTCACAATGCCTCACGAGCAGACTCTAATGACAATCCAGTCGAAATGTAGAAGTCCTCGAATATAAAAGAATGCGAAGCACCAAAATCAAATAGAACTCGAGCGATGCACGCAGAGACAGGAAGAATACCCTGAACAACTCGAGATGACTACGGGTCTTGCTGAGCCATGTAGAATATATCCTGAGCTAGATGTAGAGGTGTCTATTCCCTCTGAGGTCTTTGCTACTGCTGTGGCCGAAACTTCTGCCTCGGCTGCTGTGGAGTCCCACGTCCAGCAGGCTGAACGATATAAATATAACACGTACCTCAAGGTGGGCCCCACCCCCACACGTACAACACATGTGGGGTGGGTCCCACGTCTAGTAAATGGGTGGACAACATGGGTATAAAATATATACAATGAGGTGGGTACCACCATCCAGCAGGATAAACAGTGAGGATAAGACCCATACATCATGGCTAACCCCTCCACCTCTAAGGTCTAGATGGTGAGGATGTAAGGTACAAACATCAAGTGGGTCCACACGTGTGGCCCACAATAGCTTTAGATTAAAATTGATATTTGTTTCCTACTTCGTCCACGCCGGCTGGACTTCCAGCGAACGGACGACCTGGATGAGGCAATTCCTAACATGGCCTCACGTCCGAGTGTGGACGGATGGCCTGGATAACATACTGCATTTGGTGGGTCCCACGTGGTGGTTGGCATGGATAAAATACATACATCATAGTGGGTGTCCATGTGGGTGGGCCACCCATCTAGAAAATCAGGCTGATCTATGTGTTTTCCCTCATCCAGATTGGCCCGAAAGTGACATTACCAAAAAAATGAGCAAAGGCTACAGACTATAGAGGTCTATGGCTATGGATTTAATCCATAGCTAAATAGCTACAGATTAAATCCATAGCTATAGCCTACTACCCACCACCACGCTTTACAGTCTCATAGGGGTCTTAGTGGGGCCCATCGTAATGTATTTATTTTATCTAAGCCGTCCATCTGTTTTGATATCGTATTTTAGTGTATTTGCCCTAAAAAGGAGGCATATTGAGGCCTCAAGTGGACCACACAATAGTAAACACTGAAAATTATGTGCAGGTTGTTGAAAATTATTTTGGAGTGGTGTGGTTGACTTGGGCCTTCAATCTACCTCATTTTTGGTTTCCTGTCCTATCCATGGTTGCATAAATGAATAGACTGCATGGATAAGACACATCCATCATGGTGGCCCCCACGTAGCCCTAAAGATCACCATCCAAAATATGGCCCAAGCTTGGAAGCGAATTGGCGCACACACATGATTTGGTGTGTTGACGTCACCAAGTTGTGTGGGTCCTATCATGGCGTATGAGTTATATCCAAACCGTCTATCCACTTGGTGACCTCGTCGTAAGGCTTGAGACAAAAAATAAGACAGATCAAAAAATCAAGTGGACCACACTGTATAAAGCAGTGGAGGATTAAACGCCTGCCCTTAAAATCGTTTTGGCGGTCATTAGAATTTTGGCCGCCTAAACCCTCTGTCACTCCTCTCCCTCTCGCTTTAAAAGAACAAAAAACCCTCCCTCTCGTTCTCCCTCACCGTCTCCCTCTCCCTCTCGCTCTCTCATGCTCGCTCACTCAATCTTGTTGCCACTCTCCTTGTGGATGGAAGGCCTTCTTCCTATCAGGAAAAAATAGAGCATTTCTTCCCATCTCATTGCCACTCTCGTTGTGGACGGAAGGTTTCTTCCCGTCAGGTAAAAACAAAGGGTTTCTTCCCGTCAGCCCCTTGTCGTCCTTGGTATCTCTCCTCTCTCTCTCTCTCTCTCTCTCTCGAATATTGAATGTCCAAACCCTATTCCATTTTCTTCTAATTGTTTATGGTGGTTGATCTGTCATAGGGCTCTTCAAATGAACTGTAGACATAATGTCTGTAAATTTTACATATATCTAGCTCAAATCCCAACTGTGGAATCATGGTTTTAGGAATCATCTGTGTGGAGTGCTACTCTGACGAGTCAACACCGACTCAGTTGGACCCAATCTGGTTTAACAACATAAGTCAAATCTGAGTTACCCTCAACTCAAGCAAGATAAGCTGAGTCAGCTCTGACTTGGGCGAGTGGGAACTGGACTCAGGGCCAAATGAGATGATGGGAGTCGCTGATCAGTCTTTTTAACCATGGACGAAATGGACATGAATGGTCTATATTATTGAACCATCAGCAGACGCATGGCGCCACATATGTAATTCCTCCTAAATCAGTTCCCCATTTTCACAGCTTTTATCTTAGATTATGAGCCACATGATGCACTAAAATTATGCAGATCCACGACTCAGTGGGCCACACCAAGGGAGACTTCCAGTGACCCATTGTGATGTTTATATGCCATTCAACCTGTTCATGAGATAAAAGATGGAAGAAAAAAATATATCTTCACAATCGAAAACTTCCGTGGCTCAGTCAAGCTGGTGGCATTACCATATGGACTTTTCTTGCAGTGCCATACATGAGCCCAAAACTGAGGTGGATCCAAAGCTCAAGTAGACCATTCGATGGGAAAAAGTGGGAGATAATAGCTTACTGTTGAAACCTTTCTGAGGTCTATTGTAATGTCTATGCGCATTCAAATTGCTCACAAGGTCATTCTCATTGGCATGAATTTAAAACACGACAACTTTGGCATGATGAAAAACTTGTGGCCTCAAGAATGTCTCAACGGTGGGCGTTCAATCTGCCCACTTGAGTTTTGAATTTGCTTCAATTTTTGGGTTGATTCAAATATCATAAAATTTCATGAGATTTTATACTGAAATTAGAATGATTAATCATGATATTTGGTGCATTTTCGTCTAATAACTTTGTGCATTTTCATCTAATATCTTTGTGCATTTCTTGAGATTTGTTTTTAATGCTCTTATTCTGGTGCTACTTTAATATTACTTTTGCTTATTTCCTTGGGTTATTCCTTGTTATATGTGGAATTGTACTTGAGTCCCCTATTGTTTGTTTTGGGTATTTGGTTCTCATTGGTTGGGATTGCTCTATTAGTGTGAATTTAAATATGCACAGTTCCAATGGATTCACCATTTGATGCAGAAACCCGTACATCAGTGCCACAAATGAGGAGCATGAGTTACTTTTTAAAGTCCGCATAATTACCATAGGAATACTAGTGGTAATTAAGTATACACAAGTTGAACTATACACAAGTTATGGGAAGATGGATGATGCACAGTGCTTGTTTGAAGAAATGTCAAGAAGAGAGGTGGTGGGAATCTCATGGATAAAGAGAAGATTTTCCCAAGTGCCTGTTTGGTGACTTTTGTCTATTGAATGTGGACCCTTGGCCGGATCTTTTGTAATTGTTCATTTATAACCATTGGAAGTCCTTTAATCCAATGGTTAGGATCATGTGAATGGTGTATTTTAGCTGTTAAGGCCTGTCCATTTGAGTAAGAGATGACATTGGTTCTTTGCTCATATAACTAGCCTTCTATTTACTATGTTTTTCCATTCATTGTGTGCATGCTGGCTGGGGTTATTACTTGATTTATTAAAGAATGCTTACACCATATTGTTCTAGGTTTTGGTTCCTACAATTGGGGCCCATGATTTAGTGATCTGGACTACTGATATATGGCCACACTTTAGATTGGCATGAACCAAAATCTCCAAGATGGAAAGATCGTGGCCAACAATTACAAAGGGAAGAAAGAAAGTATAACCATGGTTACATTCAACCAAAAATCAATATTCCATTGTATCTTCTATTTTATTTTATTTTTTATTCAAGTCCATGTAGGTAATAGTATCTAGGGATATTGTATCCTTAATTCAAGTCCTTTTAACTCTGTATTAGAAAGGGGGAAGTTTTTTAACTACTTGCTATTATTTTTTCAGTTAGATTGGCCTTTATATCATGGGCCATCCATACTAGTGCCAACCATTTGGACAGTCAGGATTCACTGACCGTATAGCCACATTTACTGTCGAGTTGGTAATGGACCATTGTTCATTGCACAACTGGAAAGTTCCTATGGATATACTCAATGAATGCTGAAATACTTCCCTCTTATGAAACTTAATGTTATTTTCTTAGGTATGGATTTGCATGTGAGATGATTTTCTTAGACAATTTTTAACTAAATTCTTAATATGCTGACCCTCTTTTTTAAAAAAAAAAAAAAAACTTTTTATTTGGCTTTGATAAATTCTCAACATTCGATAATATATGAAATTAATTCATTTGTTTGGGATTTGTTTTTTCACATTTCAACCAAGTTAACACCTACAACTGTCTATATCTTCCAATAGACATGTATATATAGTTTTCCCCTAATGAAGGGAATTGCTTGAAAGTTTCTAATGTAATACAAATTGGATAATGTTGATTCTTAATTTCCTTTACACATGATTTTTCCTTAAAATAATTATTAGCCAATCTCTTGCTTGAGATGCTACTAAATGTGGTATTTACTTGTGAAGTTGCTAAAGATCATGTAAAGAGTATGAGTATGCATGAAAAAATAATAATCTTAGACATACTAGGTATTTAATATATATATATATATATATATATATATATATATATATATATATATATATATATATATATATATCTACTTGTGAAGTTGCTAAAGATCATGTGAAGAGTATGAGTATGCATTTACAAGTTATAACTGACGCTGCTGTTAAAAATCAATCTGTTGTTCACATGTTGTCTGGCTATTCACTTGACCCTTATTACATGGATATATTGTGGAGAAAGACATCTAATAGATGTTTAACTTCATGGAGTGATGAAGTCTCATGGTTATGTTTGCGTTTTGTGTCCACATTGCCCATTCATGTCAAAATACGCCCTCTTTTGTTGAAGTAAGCTACTAGCAGGTATAGGGCTTCTTCGATTTAGATTAGTGAATTCTTTGTTATTCTTTTACATGGTCTTGTTGCATATTTTTCCCTCTGGTATTGATCTATGTTGTGTTGTGTTAAGTCAAATGCATGATAAGTATCGATTATTTCCTTATAAAACATCATTGAGTTCAAGTTCAATTCAATTTTGATCTGGTTGCCTGACCTGTATTGTCTCTTGTGAATGCATGTTGTGTTTGAGCTTTGACTGTTGAACTTTCATGTTCTAAATAAAATGGTATTCTTGTATTTTTGGTGAACTGACCCATTTCACTGAGGAGTTTCAGTCCCAGCTAAAACCCATCCTGTTTCAGTGATGAGTTCTGATCTCAACCAATCCTACAGTCTGGTCCATTCCAGGTAAGTAAACACCGGTCATTGCTGAAGCTCATCAAACTGGAAGCTCCTCATTGATCAAGTGAATTTAATGTGACAGGACTGCACTGGACACTGGTTTTGGGGTATGCTGAATTCTTCTAAATGCCTTTTCAGTTCATTCCATTTCACACACTTACCACCCACTGTCTAAGAAAATCACTCTTACTCTTATTTTTAGCACAATATAACTTTGTGCTTAGCATCTCCAAACTTTAGTGTCAGGTTGATTTTGTCCAAGAGGTTTATATGGTGCCTAGCTTGTTGTTTGGTTTTTGGTTTAGAAACTTGACACTTACATATGCTTCATATTAGTTGAAGCTCGAATTGTTTTAATTTTTAAATCTTGTTAATTTTGAAAAGCTTCTCTATATTTATCTTTTTCATTTGAATGCATTTCAAATTGTATTGGATGGTATCAAGGTTTTATTGATGTTAAGTTTTACCTACTTATCTCCTCTTTTATTCAACTATGGAATGTGGGTTTTTTTTTTGTGCGTGTGGTTTCTTTTGCAAGAATAATACTTAATTTATATTTTCCAGGCAGATCTCCTTTTGTCATATGGCTACGAAGATGACTTAAAAGCCCTTATCCCACATGTCCCTCGACGCTACCAATGCCTTCTCATGTCTGCTACTTCAAGGTATGGTATCTCAATTCTTTGTGTACTAGATTTGAAAGCTCATTCCTTTTCATTCATCACTTACTGCTACTAGCTTTTAAAGTTCATATCTATGTTCTTGTACTACTTTAAAAAAAGTTCTTGGAATGTTTTAATGGCTGTCAATGTCAATAACCTTAAATGGTCATGTAGAAGAAATCAATTATACCTATTTACAAGTGCGGGCATGGTCTAGTGATCCAGCTTGTTGATCTGATAGACCACACCTTGGATGGAATGTGCTCCAACCAATTCTGGTTAATTTTTAACCAAGTTATTGATTAAAGTCAGCCAAGTTGGATGGAGTCGATCTGACTGGGCCAGTTTTTTAGTACACGACAGTTTTCAGGATACTGCGTTAGTTGTAGTTTATCAAACAGTTTTTTAATACACGATAGTTTTCAGGATACTGCGTTAGTTGTAGTTTATCAGCTAACTTTGAAACTGTGCGCAGGTTGCAAGCTGGGGTGCTTACCTGTTGAAAAGAAATGTATTGGCAATGTCCTTTGCACTGAGGGACTCACATGAGGCACAAGTGCAATTTTCTTTGGAAAGAGGTGTGCCTGCAGTTATTGGTGTGCTTGGAACCATACAGCTCCCTTAATCATCTAGAGCCTTTGACATGGCTCACTGTCCGCGTTGCTTAATCCCATGGGAAGCAAATGGTGAGTATTACTTAAAATAACATATGACTTAGATTATGTACCAGCTAACAATAGAGCCATTTTCATTAGGAAAAAAAAAAAACCATACTGCAGGTTCTAAACTTATCGTTGTCTTCACACAATTTCATCTCCACATTCTCATCTCTACAACACCCAAATCTCTGCTCATGCTGCTTTCTAACTACCTAACAGTTTGCCTCATATAGCATGTTGGGTCCTCTTTTTCTTCTTCTTTTTTTTTCTTTTTTTTTTTACTACTTTATAAATTAAAATTTGTATGCTTGTGTATCTTTCAACGTTATAATGTTAACTTTACAATGAATCTTGCATTGAGAATCTTGTTAACCTTTTCCAAGTCGCTCCTAAATTTAGTCCAATCAATTCGTGGCAATTGAGTAAGCCCTTTTCTATTGGTGGAGCTATTTTAACAAGTATATGAAATTTTAGTAGATGAACTCTTCTACCATGGTACCCCTATTACTAAACTTGTTGCCGCTGCATGCGATTGGAACATGGAACCGTAGGGAGCAACCTAGATCTAAGTCTCTTCATAACTATTTGTTGATTTTATGCATGTCTTCTATATTCTAGGACTTATCTGGCAGTTGATAGTTGACTTTCCAACACTGATACAACCAGATATGGTTATTCATCTGGGATTTCTTTCTGATGGATCTACTTACACTTGTTTACATGAAGAAAATCTTAGCTCCGGAAAACATCTATTAACATCCTTTTGGAACTCAAGACTGCAAAAGATATTCATAAGACACTGATGTGCGATGCTCTTCACACTATGATTGATTGACCTCATTGGTGGAGCCTGTACTACCCTTCTTATAATTCTTCTAAAAATGTCAACAGTGGCCAGATTTGGTGTTATCTATTAATCCCTTTAAAGTATATCGATCTCTAATGACTTCAACTTCTAAGAAGCATTTAATTTGGCAGGGTGCTATTTGCTTTAAAGTACAGGTAGATGTTATACATTCCTGTATTGATTACTCAAGCATGACAGTTATGCGCATTCTTTCAGGTGGATGTTGCATGTGGGAGGGTTAGAGCTGTATATTTCAGATTTAAGCATCTGGTACATCTCTTGTCAAGTATGCACATATGTAGTTCATCAAACAATACATTATGTGATATCATGTGCATGATATCTATGTTGTAATTTCCCTCATGTATTATGCATGATTTTCATGCATTGACATGGATTTGGGCCAAAAAAGATCGAAATGGAAAATTTGAGAAAACAGAGAAAATTTTCTTTTATAAAGTAAGTATTTGGGGCCAAGTGGTTATGTATTTGCTCCATTAAATTTGCTCGAAATTAATGGAGCAGACCCGGATGTGCGTCAGAGCTATCCGGATGAGCGGGGGTCCCTGGAAGGTGGGAACCGCAGTTATGACCATGATGAAGCTGTCCATTTCCTATAGACAGCATTGGAGGGGCCTGGCCATTTGGATAGGCCGTGTTTATGTATTTGCTCAAAATTAATGGAGCAGACCCGGATGTGCGTCGGATCTATTCGGATGAGCGGGGGTCCCTAGAAGGAGGGAACCGCTGTTATGACCATGATGAAGCTGTCCATTTTTTATGGACAACATTGGAAGGGCTTGGCCATTTGTGCCAGATGGCCGTGTTTATATCTGTATTTGCAGGGACCATACCCATAATCTAAACTAAAACCTATATCCTAAATCCTAAACCCGAACACATTCTCAAATCCTATAACCTATAACTTAAACCAAAACCAAAACCTATAGCCTAAACCCGAACCCATTCTCAAATCTAAAAAACCTATAACCTAAACCTAAACCTTAACCTAAACCGTTAACCTATAACCTAAATCAAAACCTATAACCAAAACCAAAACCAAAACCTATAACCTATAACCTAAACCCAAACCCATTATTAAATCCCAAAACCTATAACCTAAACCGAAACCAAAACCTATAACCTAAACCTGAACCCAAACCTAAACCTAAACCTAAACCTAAAACCTAAACCAAAACCTATAACCTAAACTCAAATCCCTAAACCTAGACCTAAACCTAAACCTATAGCCTAAACTCAAATCCTTAAACCTTAACCTATAACCTAACCTAAACCTATACTTATAACCTAAAACTATTCTCCAATCCCAAAGCCTATAACCTAAACTCAATTCCCTAAACCTAAACCTAGACCTAAACCTAAACCTATAGCCTAAACTCAAATCCCTAAACCTTAACCTATAACCTAACCTAAACCTATACTTATAACCTAAAACTATTCCCAAATCCCAAAACCTGTAACCTAAACCTATAACCTAAACTCAATTCCCTAAAGCTAAACCTACACCTACTCCTAAACCTATAGCCTAAACTCAAATCCCTAAACCTTAACCTATAACCTAACCTAAACCTATACTTATAACCTAAAACTATTCCCAAATCCCAAAACCTATAACCTAAACCTAACCTTTCCCTAAACCTATAACCTAAACTCAATTCCCTAAAGCTAAACCTACACCTAATCCTAATCTCAACTCCCTAACCTAAACCTAAACATAAACTTGAAAACCCAAACTTAAACCCAATCCCAAACCTGAACCCCATTTCCTAAACCTAAACCATAACCCATTCTCAAATCTTAAAACCTATAACCTAAACCTAAACCAAAACCAAAACCTATAACCTAAACCCGAACCCATTCTCAAATCCTAAAACCTATAACTTAAACCTAAACCTTAACATAAACCTATAACCTATAACCAAAATCTATAACCTAAACCCGAACCCATTCTTAAATCCCAAAACCTATAACCTAAACCTAAACCTAAACCTAAACCTATAACCTATAACCTAAATCAAAACTAAAACCTAAACCTAAACCTAAAACCTAAACCTATAACCTATAACATAAATCAAAACCTATTACCTTTCCCTAAACCTTAACCTAAACCTATAACCTATAACCTAAATCAAAACCAAAACCAAAACCTAAAACCTAAACCTATAACCTATAACCTAAATCAAAACATATAACCAAAACCAAAACCAAAACCTATAACCTAAACCCGAACACAGTCTCAAATCCTATAACCTATAACCTAAACCTAAAACCTATAACCTAAACCAAAACCTATAACCTAAACCAAAACCAAAACCTATAGCCTAAACCCGAACCCATTCTCAAATCCAAAAAACCTATAACCTAAACCTAAACCTTAACCTAAACCGTTAACCTATAACCTAAATCAAAACCTATAATCTAAACCAAAACCAAAACCTATAACCTATAACCTAAACCCGAACCCATTATCAAATCCCAAAACCTATAACCTAAACCGAAACCAAAACCTATAACCTAAACCTGAACCCATTCTTAAATCCCAAAAACCAAACCTAAACCTAAACCTAAACTTAAAATGTAAACCTAAACCTATAACCTAAACTCAAATCCCTAAACCTAGACCTAAACCTAAACCTATAGCCTAAACTCAAATCCCTAAACCTTAACCGATAAACTAACCTAAACCTATACTTATAACCTAAAACTATTCCCAAATCCCAAAACCTATAACCTAAACCTAACCTTTCCCTAAACCTATAACCTAAACTCAATTCCCTAAACCTAAGCCTAAACCTATAGCCTAAACTCAAATCCCTAAACCTTAACCTATAACCTAACCTAAACCTATACTTATAACCTAAAACTATTCCCAAATCACAAAACCTATAACCTAAACCTAACCTTTCCCTAAACCTATAACCTAAACTCAATTCCCTAAAGCTAAACCTACACCTAATCCTAATCTCAACTCCCTAACCTAAACCTAAACCTAAACTTGAAAACCCAAACTTAAACCCAATCCCGAACCTGAAACCGATTTTCTAAACCTAAACCATAACTCATTCTCAAATCCAAAAACCTATAACCAAAACCAAAACCAAAACCAAAACTTATAACCTAAACCCAAACCCATTCTCAAATCCCAAAACCTATAACCTAAACCAAAACCAGAACCTATAACCTAAACCCGAACCCATTCTCAAATCCCAAAATCTATAACCTAAACCTAAACCTTAACCTAAACCTATAACCTATCACCTAAACCAAAACCTATAACCAAAACCAAAACCAAAACCTATAACCTAAGCTCGAACCCATTCTCAAATCCCAAAACCTATAACCCAAACCAAAACCTATAACCAAAACCAAAACCAAAATCTATAACCTAAACTTGATCTCATTCTCAAATCCCAAAACCTATAACCTTAACATAAACCTCTAACCTATAACTTAAATCAAAACCTATAACCAAAACCAAAACCAAAACCTATAACGTAAACCTGAACCCATTCTCAAATCCAAAAACCTATAACATAAACCAAAACTAAAACCTATAACCTAAACCCAAACCCATTCTCAAATCCCAAAACCTATAACCTAAACCTAAACCGTAACCTAATCCTATAACCTAAACTCAAATCCCTAAACCTTAACCTATAACCTAACCTAAACCTATACTTATAACCTAAAACTATTCCCAAATCCCAAAACCTATAACCTAAACCTAACCTCTCCCTAAACCTATAACCTAAACTCAATTCCCTAAACCTAAACCTACACCTAATCCTAATCTTAACTCCCTAACCTAAACCTAAACCTAAACTTGAAAACCCAAACTTAAACCCAATCCCGAACCTGAACCCGATTTCCTAAACCTAAATCATAACCCATTCTCAATTCCCTAAAGCTATAACCTATAACCTAAACTTAAACCTAAACCTAAACCTAACCTAAACTTATAACCTTTCCCTAAACCTTTAACTTAAACCTAAACTTTAAACCTAAATGTATTCTCAAATCCTTAAACCCAATCCTACACCTAATCCTAATCTCAACTCCTTAACCTAAACCTAAACTTGAAAACCCAAGCCTAAACCCGATCCCGAACCCGAACCCGATTTCCTAAACCTAAATCTTAACATATAATCAAGTTCCCAAAAGCTATAACCTATAACCTAAACCTAAACCTAAACCTATAACCTATAACCTAAACCTAAACCTAAACCTTAACCTAAACCAAAACCAAAACCTATAACCTAAATCTTAACCTATAACCTAAACTTAATTATAACCTATAGCCTAACTTTAACCTAAACCTATAATCTAAACCTAAACCAAAACCTATAATCATATGGTGAGACCATTTCTTTTGTGTCAATTTCATTCCTATTTGAAGTTTTTTTTTTATTCATTAAGAAAAAAAGTGGTTATACGTGATGCACTTCTTTCACTGTCTTTCTTTTTCCCAATGGGCATTCTAATTTATGAATGACATGACTGTTTGTAGGATGATGGAATATATGAAACTATTGAAATTTCAGGGTGAAGTCGAGCACATTTCTCTAATGAAGCTAAAGATTTGTATTTTCAGCATTATTGTAAATGTAACTGTAATTGATTGTAATTGTAATTGATTGAATGAAGGATTGTAATTGAATGAATGAATGGTGTAATTGATTGAATGAAGGATTGTAATTGAATGAATGAATGATTGTAATTGAATGAATGAATGATTATACAGGTGGTAATTGAATGAACAAAGGATTTAATTTTTCAGTGTACAATATAGCTACGGATATTGACCATAGCCACTAATCAGACAGGTGTAGCCTTTTCAATTTTGGCATATTGCTACGGACTTTCAGCTACAAATAATATCCGTAGCTGTTTGAAAGTTTTCGCTACAGATATAATTGCTACAGATTAAATCCGAAGCCATAGGTTCCAGACCTATTGTTACGGCACCTACGACAACGGTCGTGTTACGGACTAGCTACGGACTGAAACTGTAGCCATAGGTCTATGGCTACGGATTTTATCCATAGCCTTTGCCCCTTTTTTTGGTAATGTGAGCAGCAAGGTGTCCCAAAAATTTAGATGTGTGGATGTCCCAAAGTTGGATGGCAACATGCATCAAGTGGGCCATTATGCAAGGGATCAAGAGAGAGAGAGAGAGAAAAACGTGTGATGTAGGGGCCCCTCCACTATGGGTCCCTCAATACATGTATCTTACATCATACATTCATTAAGATGGGTCACATGCATTGCATGGCCCTACATAAGAGAATCTAAGGTGGGGATGCCATCCCCACCACAACTCAAAGGTCTAGTTGACCCATCAATAGCATGGATTCAAATAAAACATTATGATGGGGTCCATGGAGAATGGCCCCATCATGGATCATGCATGCAACAAGGATGGGCCATTGGCCACATCCAATGTGTCAAGTAGGATCTCCACCATTGATTGTTAGATCCTATATGCTCCCATGCAATAAAAGGCAAAGATCAATGAAAGAAAAAGGGAAATCTAGTCTTAAACATGCACCCACCGATTCTACTTCTTCTTGGTTCCTTAGAATGCTAAGCTCCTTGGCTTCTTCTTTGATAGAGGATGATGAAGATTGAAGGGGGAAGTGGGCCTTGATCTTGGGTTCTTTCTCTCCTTAGAATCTTCTCTCTTAGTTGCTTGGGATTTGGGTAGAGAAATGGGATGGGATGGAGTGATGGATGGGAGAGAGGGATGGGGTTGTGTAAGAAGGATGGGATGAGAGGGATGGGTGGTGTAAGGGAGAGTTGACTTTGGGGATGGCTTGTGTAAGAGAGGAATGGGTGTGATAGGTTATGTACTTGACTAGTACTTGATTGATTGATGTGATGTTTGGGTAGAGATTCTCTTGGTATTCCCAATACGGCGTTTCCTCGAGATATGCGTGGGCCCACATCTCTTAGCCTAGGTATCACATATGAGCATGAGACGCGGTGCTAGAACCACGGCAATGGCGCAGTCACTATGGTATAGGTTTCAAGTCGAGTCGACTCAGATCTACGGGATGCGACTTAGGGTCATGCGCAAATACTGACTACAGGTCGCGGGTTGTTGAAATTCAGCGGGGAGGATTGCAGGAGTCTAAGGAACAGTACGGTCTAGGATACGGGCATTACCATGGTCGTCGATCATATCCACACTAATCCTAATAAAGTCAGTCTTGGCTGCAGTCATTCGATTGCAAAACAATGGACCATATCATCTTTTAAAATTCTCCAAAAATAGGTCTCAATAAAAATAAGTCCTGATAGCAATCGCTCGATCACACCCATTCAATCCTAAAATGACGGATCAGATCATATTTTAAATGTCAAAAAACTCCGATCCCGATCATAACCAATAAATCACAATCAACAAGTTGGATCACCATTCCAAAGCACTAAAATGCATTCCTAATGGAGTTTGACCATAATCACGATTATCAAACCATGTGATCATGGATCAAATCATCATCCTCAATAGATCTTAATCTTGATAATGACCATCGGACGACTCGTACAGATCCGAACAAAAGGCTAGTCTCAATACCAACTGGGGGATGACAAGATAACAAACTGAATTCTGATTGTAAAACCTAAAATGTTCCTTAGGGGGTCACCATCAAAGGCATAAGATGATGGATCAAATCATCATCCTCAATGGATCCGAATCTTGATCATAGCCATCAATCAGACCCACTCTAATTTCGATAAGACCGGTCCCGATCGTATCTGTGAAACATTAGACTAGATTGTCATTCCAAAACGCTGATCACCACCCTCAATGGATCTAATCCTCGATCGCGGCTGGTAGGTCATGAGATGAAGGATCAGATCATCCCAACTGAGTTCTCCAACCATTGAACTACAAAAACAGTAAGGTTGGACAACCATATCTGAAAATCCAAAAAATATGCATGTCCCTATCAGAGCTGATCCTAATCGTAAACCATCGAATTATGAAATGATGGATCATATTTATCTAAAAAACAATGATTCAAATAAAGTATGATCTTGATCGTAGTTATCTACCTTGAAATGATAGATCAGACCCTTTTCATACTTTCAATAAAAGACAACTCACTTGGGAAACTCACGGACATCCCTAGTAGAGGCAACTAAGTGAGCTGGAAATGTTTATAAAAAAATCTTTAGCAATAAAAAACTCATGGAGTATCACTCCCTATGGTGGGGAAAATTTCTAAAATCATAAAAATAGTTTCCTAAATAAAGCACTAGGTGTCCGAAGCACTATGAGGTCCTCCATAACTATAGGTGGGTTCCAACATAAAACTAAAACAATATTTGATGCCTCGTAGTTTTCCCAAACTTTTCGAATCCATATGCACACAACGTATGGTTAGTCTGAACTCTACTATTATTACAATCATACGGGATGCTTAATGCTAGGATGAATGATAGGCTAAGTCACAGTCGAAAGAAACTATTTGAATGATGGAAAAGAAAAATCTTAACCTAAGTGTCAAAACTAGAAGATTGCAAAGAAAGAAGTTACTTACGCATACCTAGTCCTGGAAGCTTGTAAAACTTGATTAAATCCAAGTCAATGAAGTGAGTTCCCCATAAGGCGGTAGAAAACATGGGGCATCTAATCACTTTGATGATTAAGCAAAACATGTACTCTTGGGTGATCATGTAAACAAAGGACGTTCTAGATCCAGTTAGTAGCTAGGGGATCCTAGTAAGGTCACAATCAGCCGATATAGACATTGAGGCAGGCAACAATTCCAGACCACACTTAAGATTGACTAGCAAGGGTGGGGTGTCCACTCACTTTGCGAAAGAAGGACATCTGTAGACACCCCACTCAAAGGTGGATAAGCTAACCAGAGAACTTAGTCAACTCGATCAAACCCAGTCAAATCCATTCAAACCTAGTTAACCCAGTCAACCCAATCAATCCAAAACCAGGCGTAACTTCGATCTTGAAACCAAGCCTAGTTCAAGCCTATACCTACACCCATTAACACTTAGGACCATAATAATGAAATCTCGAGTAGACTAAAGGAGGTTAGGTGAGGCGCTAACATCATCCCCCTCCTTGGTAAATGTAATGGAAGGGGAAAGACGTCGCTGCCCTCACTTTTGGCCCAAAGTATACCTTTACCACTTGATCCAACCACTCATTGCGCCACATGGAAGTAGCCAATCCCAGCCTTTGAACCATTTTTTACCCCTAGACTTTTCAATAATAACCAAAGTGTCAACTAAAAAAACCTATAAATACCTCATTCCCTTTCATTCCAAATCATCTTCTAACAATCTTATTCATACCAAATCATCTTATATCCTTCATTCTCACCTTCCATCCATCCACCAAGGAGGAGAGTGCAAGAGAGGAAGCTCATCCAACCCAGGTCCATTTAGTCAAGGCTAGATTTAAATGCATGAGCCCAGAGAGGTTGATCAATCAACTCAACCCATGCAATAAACTTGTCCACCGGTCCATCCTATCTTAATCAACCTCAATCATGCTTATATAAGCATCATGCATCATTTCCTCCACTCGAACCCCCTTGCTGGCCTAGTCAGTCCAAGTGCATGCTCTACGGCTGGCTAGTGTAACTAGATCTTACCCATAATAAAAAAAAAAAAAAAAAAGATTGACTCGACCACGACCACTTCTTTAAGTGGTTGAGTCAGGGTATATTTATTTGACCTGGGCCATCACTTGTTGTATAAACTACATCACCCTAACACCTTAAAGTCTATTTAGTCCTGTAAAGGAAATGGTGCCTAATGCCTTCCCTCTTTATAACCGTGGTCCCTTAGATATTTTGTTTGCAAATCAATGAGTCATTTTAGGACAGGGAAACTAGTGATTCCTTCTCCTAAGGTTTCTATAGGGTCTAACTGATTGTGAAAATTTGAGTAATTAGATAGTGGTGACTCCAAGTAAAATTTAATACCTCCACGCCTCAAAAACATCAACTAAAGCCCTAAAAAGGTAGTCATGAATGCATTTTATCTGCGATTAGCATCCACAGGTACATCAAACATATTAGAATCATTTAACAACATAATGGTCAACTAAATCATGCTTATCATCAAATAATCATGGCCATCAACATTATAGACCCTCGATCTGGATCATTTCTCATAATCAGACTATGAGACTTGTATCATTTAGTTGTTAATGCTTGAGGGAACAAAGTGAATGGTGATCATTAGATGGATCATGTGATCTAACAGTCAAAACTTTAGATCTTCAAAATATACCATTAAATGAACCTTCTAACAATAAATTTAGTAATTAATCAATTACTATTCAATTTAGATGGTTTTGATCGCTGATGCATGGTTTGGATTGGTGATCCAATGTACTGATTGTCACAAATATTTGTTTAAATGGTCTAAATGACACACCTAATAGTCGATTATTATTAAATAATTAAAAAAATTATATACCCCTTAAAATTGTTAAGTATATTACATTATTTTTCCAACGAGCATAAAATTGACCTGATTTGACCCATTATGAGGAAGTTATAACAATTTTCATGGGATCACACAATGCTAGAAATGAGAGAGAAGGTGAGTTAAACTTTGGGTCCACTTTTGAAAGGTTAAATGGTCTCCAAATTAAATGATTCCAAAGCCATTTGAAAGTTCATTAAATTATCTTTCCAACGAGCATAAGATCACATCCATCCGACTTGTAACGAGGAAGTTATGACCATTTTCATGGGACTGTGTGATGTATAATCTAAACTTCAATAAGGGTTTATCTAAATCATGATGTGGATTTTGAACTAACTCTTGAAAGGTTAAATAGTCTCCAAATGAGATGATTCTAAAGATGTTTGAAAGTTCGTCAAATTATCTTTCCAATGATCACAAGATCACCCTGATCCAACTTGTACCAAGGACGTTATGATCATTTTCGTAAGACCGTACAATGCATAGTCCAAACCACAATAAGAGTATTGGCCAAATCGCAATATAGACTTTGGACTCACTTTTAAAAGGTTAAATTGTTTCCAAATGATATGATTCCAAAGCCATTTAAAAGTTCTTCAAATTATCTTTTTAATGAGGATAAGATCACTCTGATTTAACCTATAACAAGAAAGTTGTGACCATTTCTGTGGGACCGTGTGATGCTAGAAAAATAATTATGATCTATACAAAACAACAACGATTTAGATAAAATAATGATCGTAATTTGGATAAAGTCCATATTATGGTTTTTTCAGAATGATAGTTCCATGAAAACATTCATAACTGCCTCATTACAGGTCGGGTTGAGGTGATCTTGTATTAATTAGAAAGAGAATTTGACAAACTTACAAATGACTTTGAAATCATCTCATTTTGATACTATTTGACTTTTCAAAGGCCGGTCCAAAGTCCATATCATAATTGGGACTATGCATCATGTGGTCCTATGAAAATAGTCATACACTCCTCGTTACAAGCCGAATCGATGTGATCATCTCATTTAAAGTGGGTTCAATGTGTCAATCATAATTTGGACAAAACCCTCGGTTTAAACTATGCATCGTATAGTCCCCAAAAAGGTCATAACTCCCTTTATAGGTTGGATCAAATTGATTTTGTATACATTAGAAATACAATTCGATGAACTTTTGAAATCATATCAATTGGAAATCGTTTGATCTTTTAAAAGTGGGTCTAAAGTCCATATCACAATTTAGACAAAACACATATTATAATTTAGACTATGATTTGTGTAGTCCCATAAAAATAGTCAACTTCCTCGTTATATGTCAAATCAAGGGATCTTGTGCTTATTGGAAAGATAATTCAAAGAGCTTTAAAATGGCTTTGGAATCATCTTGTTTAGAGATTGTTTGACTTTTAAAAAGTGAACCTGAGTCAAGCTCACGTTCATTCTCATTTCACATTGCATAATCCCATGAAATGGTCATAACTCTCTCATTATAAGTCGGATCGGGGCAATCTTGTACTCGTTGGAAAGATAATTCGACGAACTTTTAAATGGATTTAAAATCCCTTCATTTGGAGACCATTTGACCTTTCAAAACTTTCTTAATGTTTAACTCTTTAAAATGACCAATCTAAGCCTATATATATATATATATATATATATATATATATATATATATATATATATATATATATATATATATATATATATGTAAAGAAAGAAGAACTCATCTTCTAAAAGTGGAATTTTTAATATCTCTCCTCTCCTTACATTATTTTCTTCCCAGGTGTACCCATTTAAGCATAATCTTTATAAAAGAAAGAAGAACCCATATCCTAAAAGTAAAGTTTGCTATCTTTTTTTTTTAATTTTTGAAAAAGGAAGATTTCATTACATCAAAAAATATTTACAAAGCTGGCTCGCATCAACCAGGATTCAGGCTTCCTCAGACAAAAGGCGAGGGAAACCTATTGTAAGGAAAAGAAGAGAAAAAAAAGTAAGGAGCGAAGTGGGCCCAGAATCTAAGTCCCCCTCCTCACTGAGCCTAGCAACAATTTGACTAGGAAAAGGAGGCCCCTGACTATCGGAGGGAGGCTGGCATGGTCCAAAAATAAAGACGACCTTTGACATTCGCTCCCCAATTTGGCCAAGGCATCCACTGGCCCGTTTCCTTCTTTAAAAGTATGAACAAAATTTACATTTTGGAACTTGGAGAGGTTATTTATTCTGTCTATCCAACATTTCCATTTACAGCCGGGAACAGCGTGACCCGAGAGGAAGTTCACGACCAGGAGCGAATCCGATTCAACAAGAATATTGGGGTACCCCAGATGAAGGCAATGCTAAAGGCCATCGTGAATCGCCCGAAGCTCCGCCCAAGTATTCGAGGTGACGCCATAGCCCGTGTCAAAACCCAAAGAGGAACTCACTCCTCTCCCCTCTGCAAACTCCTCCTCCCCCAGCCACACCTAGATTTCCCCTAGCAGAACCATCAATATTTAATTTAACCCAGCCCGGCGGGGGCTTCCTCCAAATCATCACGTGGGATGTACATCTAGGCTGGGCTGGCACTGTAATGCCCATCACCCCAAGAGCCCTACTCATTGTATTAGACTAGGAGGGTGGAATTCCCCATCTATTAACGATGAGGTGAACCCAACTATGGATGTGGGAGATGATCACCCCCTGCTTCATAGACACCCCTTCATATCGCGCCAAATTTCTGCTCTTCCAAAGTTCCTGTAGAATAAAACAAGGAATAAGGTTCTTGAAAGGGGATGATGGACCATTTCCTGATCGAGATTCCCACCAATGGGTTCGCCTTCAATTGATGAAGAAGGGGGCATATGGATGTCGAAGATTGAAGCGAAGTGGGACCAAATGGCGCGCGCCATCCTACTCTGAATGAAAAGATAGAGTATGGTCTCAATCTGAGGTCTATGGCCCTAGCTAGCATCAACATTACAGCAGCAGCGTTGAGATGCGAGGTGGACTCCGCGAGCTTGAACCCTCGCATCAACCTGGAGCGCTCGCGAGATAATTCTCTAAACAAGCAGAGATACCTTCGGGGGGACTTTGACATTCCAGATTTTGGAACCCCAGATCGTGGCAGGCCCGCGCGACCTGATGACATCCCAAGTCGATGCAACAGAGAAGGCTCCTATGGGGTTTCTAGGCCACATAGGTAGATCAGGGCCATCCGATAGACAAATCCCTGCATGGAAGATGAAGTCGATGTCCTGCTCGGACAGGACAGTGAGAGCAGCCGAAGGCGGGAGAGGGCCAAACTTGCCCAGAAAATCCTTAATTCTGAGGTCTTTGAGAGTAAGTCAGATGATGTAGGCTACCCTGTTTTCCAAAGGACCTAAACCAGACCAATTAGCTTTCCATAGATTCTGATTGCCCTCACCGATTTGCCATTGCATGTGGGTGTCCAGCAGTGGGAAGAGAACTCTAATTCTTTTCCATAAAGGAGAGAAAGAGGATGTCCATTGAGGAGGGCCATCCGTCACGAAGTCCTTGGCGTATCTAGATTGTACAAATCGCTACCACAGTCCTTTTTTAGTGTTAAACTTTACAGTCCATGCCATTTTCAGGTGGAACGCTGACATCACATCAAACAAGCTTCTGATTCCAAGGCCCCCTTCCCATTTAGGGGCTGTAATATGCTGCCAAGATTTTCAGTGCAATTTTTTTCTGCTGTCTGCCCAGCCCCATAGAAAATCTGAAAACCTTCTCTCCAACGATTTCAAAATGCCCAACGAGATATGCCTAGCAGCCAAAGAGTGGACCGGGACACTTGCTAACACATGTTTAACTAGCGTGACTCTTCCAGCCATCGAGCGACCCGAATTTCCAACCGTTAATGCGACCTCCACTTTATCAACTAGCTTCTAAAAGTTGATATTTTTCCTTCTACCTGCAGATATTGGGACCCTTAAATAGATGATACTAGTAGCTGAATTGCTGATCTCCAGTTCTCTTTGGATAGCATCAACTCTAGCAGAGTTCATGGTTTCGGCACAAAGGAAGACACACTTCTGGAGGTTGATTTTTTGCCCAGACACCCGCTGAAAATTCTCTAGAAAATCCATTGCCGCACGGATGGAACGAAGACCTCCGTTTATGAAGAGTAAAGTGTCATCTGCAAAAAGGAGGTTAGAGACGACTTCATTATGTCGTCGACCTTTGAATGGAAGACAGGACCCATAAGCCACTAGATTGTTAAAACCTCAACTGAGCACCTCAGAAGCTAAGATGAATAAGCTGGGGGAAAGCAGGTCTCCCTGGCGGAGACCACGAGTGGACTTGAAGAAACCACCCAACTCACCGTTAATAAGAATCGAGAACCAACAGTTGCTCCAACAGCATTCCACCAGCTTGATCCAGGCATTGGAGAAACCAAAATGGTCGAGCACGCTTTTAAGGAACATTCAATCAACTCTGTCATAAGCTTTTTCCATGTCCAATTTAATCGCGATATTCCCACCTTTGACTTTTCGATTCAGTTCTCTAAGAAGCTCCTGGGAGAGGGCTATGCTTTCTGAGATGGCGCGCCCCTGCACGAAAGCACCTTGCTCTTGAGAGATTAGCGAGGGAAGCAATTTACGCAATCTGCATGCTATAACCTTGGCAAAAATCTTATAAACTATGTTGCAAAGACTAATGGGCCTGAAGTCTGAGAATTTGTTTGGATCTGCCTTTTTGGGGATAAGGGCAATTAGAGAAGAAGTGAAGGCCCTAAGCATAAACCCTCCTTCAAACCAAAAAAATGGTTGCATTGAGGAGATCCTGCCCCACAATGTCCCAGCACCCGACGAAGAAAGCGGCGAAAAAACCATCCGGACCCGCAGCCCCATCTCTAGGGATCGAAAGAACTGCGTGATGTACTTCTTGAATCGTAGGCTTGGCCAACAAGTTGGTGTTATCCTCTGCTGACACCAAAGAGGGAATGGAGGAGAGGAGATCTTCCCCTTGATCCACCTCTCCAGCAGAAAATAGGCGGTGGAAGTATCTAGCTACCTCAATTTTGATATCTTCTTGCGACTCCACAATCCGCCCAGAGTGTAGTTGGATTGCAGTGATAACGGCTCTCCTCACCCTTTCAATTGCTAACACATGGAAGAAACCAGTGTTCCTATTGCCCTCCTCAAGCCAATTATTCCAGGCTTTCTGTTTCCAGAAAGTTTCCTCCATCCGTTCTAAACGGGATAAGGAGGTTCTCGCATCATGGATTTGACAGTGGAGGGGGTCAGACTCCAAAACCGGTTCCTCATATTGCTGAAGTTTCTCCTCCAGGAATGACAGTCTCTGATCTGCTTCTTTGACTACCGTAAAAATGTTGCCGAACTCCTCTCGGTTCCAGCACTTCAGTTGAGTTTTAACTGCCTTTAGTTTGGAGAGGAAATTGATCATGGGATGGGAGTCTTCAGTGGATGACTAGGCTTCCTTGACCTTGGGCAGGAAAGCGTCATGGAGGAACCACATCCGTTGGAAGCGGAATGGTTTGTGGCAAGAAAACTGCTGTCAGGGGAAAACAATTAACAGCGGAGCATGATCAGAATTATGACGAGGGAGGTGGCGTACCTAAAGAGAGGGGAAAGAGTTGCTCGAAGCCGCATTGATCAACACACAGTCCAGTCGCGCCCAAACTTGTGCCATACCTGCCTGTTTATTTGACCATGTGAATTTGTTGCCCCAGAAACCAGCGTCAAGAAGACCAGTATTGTTAATGGCCTCCACAAATTCGCGAGAGCTCCCACTGTCAAACCTCCTTTTGCTGCGCCTTTCCAAAGAGTTAATGACGACGTTGAAGTCACCACCTAATGCCCATGGGCCCTGAATGGATCTAGAGAGGTTGGCAACATCTTCTTAAAGGCTTTTGCGCTGAATCCTAGAACAGCTCGCATAGACCACTAATAGAGTGATCGGGTTGCTGCATTGCTGTAGCTTCAGCGTTAAGGAGATCATTTGGTTTGAGATGGAAACAGCAATGACAGGGGACTGGAATTTGGAGAAAACCCAAATCTTACCACCCATTTCTGCATTAGAGTATGAATAATGGTAACCGATGTGGAGGCCGATTGCAATATGTCTGGAATCCCTGATCATAGGTTCAAAAATCACCACGATCCAAGGATTGTAAGTCTTGATAAGCCTCTGTAAAGTCCTGATAGTAAAGATTTCTATCTCTTTTCTTTACTTCTATTTGTTTCAAAGAAGAAGAAAAATACAATTTTTTTAGGTGAGAGTTTATGCTGGAGAGAGAAGTCAGGAAGCACAGAAGAATGTTTGGGAGTAGCTTTTCTTAGGTAGGATTTTCTATATAGTATAGAAAATTGGAAACAGTATTTAGGAGCGTTTTCATGGCAAAAATAAATAAATAAATAAATAAAATAAAAATATTATTCCATACACGAGTTTTTGCTTTGTGTAGCACTACTTGGAAAAGCTCTCTGGCCCGTGATGTATGATTTTTAAAGGCATCATCCATCCACTTTTCCAGTTCATTTTAGTCAAGCACAAAAATAAGTCAGATACAATTCACAGATGGACTACACCACAGGAAACAATGGTGATTCAACACACACCATTGAAAACTTCACGGGGCCATTGTAATTTTCATTTGCCATCCAACGTGTTGATAAAGTCATGCAGACCTGAATGAAAGAGCTTGATCCAAAACATCTGTGGCTCACAAAGAAGTTTTTAATGGTAGGAGTTCAATCACCACCATTTTTTATAGTGTGGTCCACTTGTGATCTCTAGATCTTCCTATTTTTTAGTTCGTGCGCTAAAATGAGCTGGAAAAATAGATGGATGGCATGGATAACACACATAAATCATGGTGGGCCACAGAGCTTTTCCATTAACGAGGTTGGTGCTGCGTGCTGCACTACGCAATCTGATTCAGGTAGGCAGAGATGTTTTGCCCTACCCTCGGGCCTCCTGTTTGTAATAGTGGGACCCACTTTCAATGGTCTAGACCTCCTGTATCTTCTTTCTGACATGCTACGTGGTCCGATGATCGGAACCATCCATGTTGTGGACTCTTATTACAAATGGCTGGGCTATCGGAAGAAACTATGCTGATTGAATGAGTGCAGAAAATTAAAAGAAAATTTTGAATGGCTCGTATTTTCAACTCTGAAATTCAAAGGTCAGAACCATCCCAGAAGTGCGATTACGGTACAATAGCTTATTTATAGCAGTAGCCAGATTATGGACGGTTCAAATCATGGGACCATCTCCCAATCGGTAGATCCTAAACATGTGACAGTATAAAAACGAAATCTCCAAAATGGGCCAGTAGCATCAGTCTAAATCACTCAAGTGTGGCCCACTTTACACCCTGATGCCAACTTAGAACATGAACCCTACAATACAACATATTATCTGTGTGAAATGGGATCGGATTAGGTGCGCCCTGGACTCATCCAACACGGTGCAGCCCTGACCGTGGGACCCACCTTGATGAATGTGTAGTATATCTGCGCTGCCCATGTATTTTTGTAGATCATTTTAGACCATGAAATTAAAAATAAAGCAGATCCAAATTAATCTCAGATAAACAGTGGTGATTGACCATTAAAAACTTCTCATGGGCCACAAATGTTTTGCATCAAGCTAATATTTGTTTTTGTTTTTTTATTTTTTGTTTTCCTTCATTCAGGTGTCTCTGTAACCTTATCAACATGTTAGATGGCAAATAAACATTACATTAGGCCTAAGATGTTTTTAACGGAGGACGTTCAATCACCACTTCCTGCAGTGTGTTCCATCTAAGATCTATATCTACTTCGGTTTTGGGCGCATGCCCTGAAATGGTCTCGAAAAACGGATGGATGGCGTGGATATACTACACATACGTCAAGGTCACGGTCAGAGCCTAATCCGCTCCAATGTGAAATAGTCTCCTAGAATGAGAAAATCTTTGTTACTCTGGGAGAGTGCGATGCTCCATACGCCTACGCATGCACACAGAATTAGTGGCCTGGATTCGTTGACATGTAATATGCATTTAAAAAGAAAATTATTCAAGGGCGCAGATTCAACAAACAAACTTCTATTATTAGTACATCATAATCTTATAATCAGTCAACTTCCTGGCCCATGACCCAACTATAGTAGGCCCTGCTCCTAGGGCAGTTTGTCT
The DNA here is from genome assembly GCF_029962835.1 of Magnolia sinica. NCBI lineage: Eukaryota > Viridiplantae > Streptophyta > Magnoliopsida > Magnoliales > Magnoliaceae > Magnolia > Magnolia sinica. Next base: position 76,257,440 of record NC_080579.1, on the reverse strand, counting down.
TGAGGTAAATGTAGTCGCATGTACAGTGTGCATGCTAATGCAGCATCACAGTCTTGCCAGATTATCAAATAACTCCTCCACCAGTTCCTATGTTACTTCAACATCAACCTCAATTCTATCTCATTCCCATTTCTGATCACTCAAATCAATCTCTATCACCTCTCTCTCTCTCTCTCTCTCTCTCTCTCTCTCTCATGCATCCATTTCTTGGGTGTATGAACATGGTCCATATGCACTTTCAGGCAACCTACATAACAAACCCACCGCAACCAACTACACCCCATCTCTGCACCTTCCATGTTACCAATACTATAGTAATAACAAGGCTACACTAATAGCAACAATAACAACAGTTACCATTTCTAACCACAAACATCACAAAACATCAACATCTCTTGTTACAAAGACATGATCATGTTTTCTCACAGAATTTCTAATTTGGTACCTTTCCCCTCCCTTCACATAGACACACACACACTGACACACACGACATGGATCTATTACCTACATACCAATTAATTTTCATTTCCATGAGACACTACCTTCTAGCAACCCATCCGCTGTAAACATGGCATAGATGCACCACAATCCAACAATAGAAATTTGTGGGCCCACCGTAGATTGATCATTGGCAAAAAGCCACATTGCTCAGACGATCGCAACCATTGATCAATGTGATTTTCTGGCTATGATTTGTGGGCAATGGGAGACATGATTTTGATGGTCTGGATTGGTGTGCACTGTGCCTTTTGTACTGTGGATTGGAGCCTAGCCCTTCAATTCTTCAATGGGAGGAACTGGATGAACTGGTGAGAACAGAAATCAGTGGACGCCGCTGGTGCAGCCGACACCTTCTCAGTGACTGCGATGCCGTCGCTATGGAGAGGAAACAACTCAAGAGTCCTTGATGGCCCACTTGGTGGGCCACCCACATCAAAATCCTCATTGACTGTAAACTTTGATTCCACTATAGCTGCTGCTGTAGCTACGGCTGCGGTTCGATTTGAAAGTGGGGTGGTAGGGTATGAGTTTATGAGGTGGGGCAGGGAGCAGAGATGCATCATCTGCCACGTGGCATTCCCATCTGGAGAGCCATGGTTTTGTAACTCTCGGCTGCACTGAAGCCATGCAGTATCTCTCCTACTTTCTGGTCTAGACATAGAAGCAGATTCCTGCGAAGAAAAAAGAGATAGAAAAAGATGAGAGAGAGAGAGAGAGAGTTCACAGGTTCATAAGCAGGATTTTTTCGTAGAGAGCAACCGACAGAAAGAAAGGAGGGCAGGTAGCTTTTGAGGCCTTTGCATTTCCCAACATGCAAAAAGACTTTTCTTCTCTTACTACGATCTTCCTTTTTCCAAATGCCTTTTCAAGCTTGTATGAGGTACTATTTTATTTGGTAGACCTCCTTACACTCTATGGATGCTAGCCGGTGGGGTAAAAGACAAGGGGGTTGTTTTGTGTGTATGCATACCTCCGCAATGGTACTAAAGTTTGTAGGAGATGGCCAGCTCTTGCACCCTTCAGCTTCAAACCCTTTCCTGCTCATCTCTACTGCACCAAAGTGAGAGAGAGATCTAAAAAATCATATAAGAAACAAAAGTAGATACAAAAATATACTTGAGAATATTTACACCCACATACATATCAGAAAGCTAGCCTCTCTCTCTCTCTCTCTCTCTCTCTCTCTCTCTCTCTGAATAAACGCACAGCACCACATGCTATGGTATTACACGTACAAAGATGATGACTGTAGACACATGATCTCTCTCTCTCTCTCTCTCTCTCTCTCTCTCTCTCTCTCTCTCTCTCTCTCTAAATAAACGCACATTACCAGATGCTATGGTATTAGACGTACAAAGATGAAGACTCTAGACAGATATGAGAAATCTCTCTCTCTCTCACTCTAGACAGATATGAGAAATCTCTCTCTCTCTCTCTCTCTCTCTCTCTCTCTCTCTCTCTCTCTCTCTCTCTCTCTCTCTCTCTCTCCAAATAAACGCACATTACCAGATGCTATGGTATTAGACGTACAAAGATGAAGACTTTAGACTGATACGAGAAATCTCTCTCTCTCTCTCTCTCTCTCTCCAAATAAACGCACATTACCAGATGCTATGGTATTAGACGTACAAAGATGAAGACTTTAGACTGATACGAGAAATCTCTCTCTCTCTCTCTCTCTCTCTCTCTCTCTCTCTCTCTCTCTCTCTCTCTCTCTCTTCCCAGTGCCATATCATGACAAAGAAAACGGAAATTGAGAGATGGGTTTTTCTCTATGTACCCAAATCTTTCCTCTCCTCACTCTCTGCATTGCGCTCTGCGGCAGCCGCTACTTCAATCCTGCGCTTACGCTTCTGCCGCTCCCTTGCCTTGTGGTTCTGAAACCAGTAGAATACATTCTTCCCTTCAATCCTACCATATCGCCGAAGCTGCGCCGTGATGTACTGGATTTGATCTGCGGTTGGGGTCCTCGTGCCACGTCGATACAAATCCTCGAGTGTCCTTAGCTGTTCTGGCGTCGGATTCCACCGTGAACTCACCGGCTGAGCACTCAACTCTCGCTTTCCATGTTCCATTGTTCCTGTTTCACACATATAACAAAAATGTCACATTTTTGCTAAGTCAGATTATGAAATTAATGAACCTAATTATATTTGAAACTTATAGATTGGACGACTTACCAAGATGGTTATGTAAGGAGAGAAGATCATTGCCATGAATTCGACTCAAGCACGAAGACGATGTGGTTGCAGTTGTGCTGGGTGTGGAAGAGGAGGAAGAAGAAGAAGTGGGCCTTGGAATGAGAGGGCGGAGTTTCCGACCGTTGATCGAATCGGAAGTGTTTAAACCACTCCCATCTCTACAACCCATCATCCACATTGTTGCAATGAAGTAGATGAACCTCTCTCTCTCTCTCTCTCAGTAATATGAGTTGCACTAGAAATGGGATGGAACAAGGGAGAGAGAGAAGATGGGTTTGCTTAAATAGAAGAAGAGGTTGAATAGGTTGACTGGGGAGGGAGGGGGTCTGTTGAATATGAGAGAGAGAGAGAGAGAGAGAGAGAGAGAGGGAGAGAGCGCGCGCGCGCAAACAAAAGGTGTGTTTGTTTCTTTAGGTGGATATAAAGGGGGAGAGAGAGAGAGAGAGCGTGGAATTCTGGGAGTTATCGGGAGAAGGGAAAGAAAAACGACGTGACGATGATGAGGGCTATCATAAGGCTCATCACCTCTTACGCCTCATTTATTGTTCTACCCCTGACTCGTGCCTTTCGCACTTATTCTCAATCCGAACTGCCTCTCTGCCTTTCCTCCCTTTCCTAGTTCACCACCACCTTACCTCCCTCCTCCACCCTCCATGTGTCACATCTCTACTCAGTCTCATCTCTCCAAATCATGGGTCCCATTCTACATGGACCATCGCTGAATAAAACCATCACATCCATCCATTTGGCAGTCGTCAAACGGACCTCTTCACATGAAGCTGTTACAGGTTAGTATTCACTCCAGTCGAACAGATGGTTCAGATTAATTTCCTTTATCAGGATCATGTGTATTGGACCCTCTTCTATCATCCCCGACAATGATTTGGACGGTCTAGATTGCATTACTATCATGCTATTGTGTACGTGCCGGAGTTTGACTCAGAAATGTTGGTGGACTATCAGGGTATTCAAAACCCAGAAACGCTACACAACACAATACACACACCTGTTTTGTCTGTCTACATCTGCCCAGTGACTCAGCTCTCTCTACACCCTACGCATGCTCCTTTTTACCATTCTTCTCCTTCCCTGCACGGATTTCCCCTAAATTCCCTAATATCTATCTATTTATCGGGAGTAGATTAGGTGTTAGTCGAGTAATACGCTAGCAGGTTGTTTCCCTGACCGTGGGGCTCATATTGATGTATTTTTTGTATATCCATACCGTCCATCAGTTTTTCAGCTCATTTTTTTAATCCGATATTCAAAAAATTTAAGCATATGTAAATCTCAATTGGGCTGCAAAGTAGTGATTGAATGCACACCATTAAAAACTTTTGGGGACCACAAAAGTTTTGGATCTATCTGATATTTGTGTTACCCCTTCATTCAGGTCTTTGCGACCTTATCATCAGATTGGATGGAAAATAAACTTTACAGCGGTCTCTAGGAAGTTTTTAATGGTGACCATTCAATGAAAACTGTTCATGCAGTGTGGTCTACTTGGAATTTTAGTCAGCTTCATTTTTTTGGCCCATGCAATAAATTGAGCTGAAATAACTGATGGACGGCGTGGATATACAACACACAGATCGAGTGACCCAACGGTCAGGGAACCAGTCACTAATGTGTTACCCGGGTAATACCTAATCCGCTCCCCTATTATCTGCGCTACGTTCAAATTGTTCGTTTGTCACAGCTCACTGAGTGACAATTTACCCACACACGTCTTATTCTATGCATGTGAGCCAATGCGGACCGCTTAAACTGTTGGTCCCATTTTTGGATTGAGCATACCCTGAAAATTACACTGATTGGATGATCCCATTTGTTCTGTTTTTACTCTGTTGAATTTTCAGCTAGTGGACCATATTGCTTGGGGAAATTATGTTTCATGGCCACCAATTTGATGGTTATGATTATCATGTGAGTGAAAGTTTTGAGCCATGATTTATCCATGATGCTCCCGCTGTAGGACATCTATCTAATAAAAATTTACTAAGCTGTGGCTAACGCACTTTATAGTCTGGATCATGTACTTTGTATCCTCTACCTTCCCTTTGGGTAAAACCTGGCTTTACCCATTCACGTATTCCAAGGTTTACAGTGGAAATATGCGTTATTAGAAAATATTAGACAGCGCTTTTTCATTATTTCCATTCTAATGGCAAACTGTAACATGTACTATGTATAAGGTGAACAGTGTTTGGCTAATTTCACCACAACAATGTCAAAGGGAAGGGTGTAAATTTTTAGAAAATCACATGTGACCCATTCAACAGAAGGTATCTTCTACATTTTAATTCTTTCATGCGAGTAATAGATCGTTCCCAGCCTCTCCTCTTCTTTGCATGTTGTAGTATTTTGGACTCAGTGCAGTAAATTAATGTTGTGTTGGGCCCATCATGAAGACTATATGATGAGTACTTTGTACATTTGTTGCTAAGCCTAACACCAAAAGTCAATCCAAAAACAAGGCATATCTATAACTTGTACCACCCATTTCCCTAAAAATATAAAAAGGAATAAATTGCTCACGTTGGTGTTCTTCTTTTTCACTCTCTGGATGTAGATGTTCTATTTGCTTCTTCCTTTCCTTTAGGGCCTTTTTGGATATCATCCAATGAGTTACTGTTTCTACTTGAAGCAGTAGATAAGCAACTTGTTTGAGATAAGTTTGATTTAAGATAGCAACTTTTTACTTAAAGGTAATTAATTAATCACTACAGCTTAATGAGTAAAAACTAAGATAAGCTACTTGAGACATTAGTAGTTTATCTTAAGTGACTTGGGATCCAAAAACGCCGGTTCCATGTCTGTTGCATTGCTACACCCTTAGTATTGATAAAATAACTCCTTTCCCATGGGAATTTGTTTGTAGTCGCAACTCAAGCTCACAAGCACCCATGTTCCATGGCAAGCAGGACCATTCATCTTCTTATGCTATTCTAAAAGGGCCGTGATCAAATAATGATGTTAAACAAGGTGATCCTTGTTAGAAAATCTTAGATTACGGTGACTAAGGAAGGGTTGTATGAATAGTCAGTTATACCTTTTGGTCTTTCGAATGCACCTAGTACATTCATGAGGTTGATGAACTAAGTTCTGAAGCCATTTATTAGGTAGTTTTTAGTGATCTACTTCCATGACATTTTAATATACAGTTAAGATGAAACAAGTTGTATGTAACACCTCAAACTAGTCCTTTGTGAACTCATTGAAAACAAGTTGTATCTCAATCTAAAAAATATACGGTTTTTTACAGCTTGCTATTTTTGGACTTTGTCGTGACGTCCACGGGTATTCAAGTAGACGACGAAAAGGTGAGAGCCATCAACGAATGGCTGGTTCTAACAAACATTCATGAAGCATAAAGTTTTCACAGGTTGGCGACATTCTATCGTTGGTTACTGAAAAACTTCATCACTATTATATCATCGATTACAAATTGCATGAAGAAATAACTATTTCAATGGACTAATGAAGTTGACAATGGCTTTATTGAGATTAAGCATAGATTGTCTATAAGCCCAGTTCTCGTACTTCCTAGCTTCGACAAACTGTTTTATGTAAAATGTGATGCTTCATATGTCGAAATTAGAAGAGTTTTGTCACAAGAAATCAGGCCAGTAGACTTATACAGTGAAAAGCTTAGTGATGTAAATAAAAATTGGTTGACGTATGAGCTTGAATTATATGCAGTGGTTCAGGTACTGTGACATTAGCGACATTACTTAATTCAAAAGGAATTCATTCTTTACATAGACTATCGAGCTCTCAAATTCATTAATAGCCAAAAAAAATCATTAATAGTTAAAGTAATGTGAATCGTGTATGCTAAGTGGATTTCATTCTTGCAAGAATTCACATTTGTGTTAAAGTATAAGTTTATGTAACATAATAAAGTGGCTGATGAACTTAGTTGACATGCAACTTTATTAGTCACCATAAGAAATGGGGCTATCGGGTTCAAATGTCTCAAATATCTATATGCTGATGAGGATGAATTCAAGGACGCATGGATCAGACGCCATGAAGGTCATCCCAATGACCTCAATATTCAAGATGGATTTTTCTTTAAAGTAAAAGAGTCGTGCATTCCCCAGAGTTCATTACGAGACCATATCATCCACGAGCTACATAAAAGTGGCCTTAGCGGTCATCTAAGACGGGACAAGATAGTAGCTCTCTTGGAAGAACATTATTGTTGGCCATAGGTAAAACGAGATGTGTGAAGAGTAGTGCAGCGGTGTCACACATGTCAAGCATCCAAGGGGCAGTCACAAAACACGGGACTATACACTCCATTGCCTATCCATAGCAACTCTTGGATGGATTTGTCTATGGACTTTATGTTAGGTCTCCCACGGACCCAATGTGGTGTGAATTCTATCTTTGCCATGGTCGACAAATTTTCCAAGATCGAAAATTTCGTACCATGCAAAAAAAATCTCGATGCTATGCACATTGCAAATTTATTTTTCCAAAAAGTTGTTCGGCTATATGGCGTCCCAAAATCCACTACCTCAGATCATGACACTAATTTTCTCAGTCATTTTTAGAGGACTTTGTGGCGATGATTTGGCACACAATTACAGTTTAACAATGCATATTATCCGTAGACTGGACAGACTATGGTAGTAAATTGTACACTTAGCAACATTATACCATGCATTTCAGGTGATAAACCCAAACATTGGGATTTGTCCTTGGCTCAAGCTGAATACGCGTTCAATAATATACTGAACCATTCCATCGGTAATTCCCCATTTGAAATTGTGTACGAACGAGTACCTCGACACACCCTTGATTTGGTTCCCTTGCCCAAAAACGCAGGCCAGTATCCAATGATAAGTACAAAGATAAGGCTGACATGCATCAGCGTTTGAAGGTATTCAATGTGGGCAACAACATGATGGTTCATCTACACAAAGAGAGATTTCTAACCAGGACGTATATTAAATTGAAGAACCAGAAGATTGGAATGGTACCCATCCTCCATAAGATCAAGGACAATGTTGTTCTTGTGCCGAAGGCCCTGATCGAGTCAATTGAAAAGCTGTTTGCTGACTTGCTTTGGGGGTGGGCCGAGGGAGTCAAGAAGATGCACTGGATCCATTAGAAAGTCGTCACCAAGCCAAGGGAGGAAGGCGGTCTTGGGATCAGACCACTGAAAGAGGTCATGGAAGCGTTCCACATGAAACTTGCTTGGATAGTTAAAAGCGACACTCATAGCTCTCCTTGGACTGACCTGATGAAGGCAAAATATGGCAGCGATATCTCCCCTCATTCAAGACAGAGAAATTCGGCGCCTCCCTCTCCCCTATGGAAAAAGATAAAAGGCACGTTTCCTACCCTAGAAGAAAACCTGCAATGAGTTGTGGGGAATGGCAATTGCAACCTCTGGAATGACAACTGGACAGGTCTTGGGCCTCTTGCTAACTTTTCCAGTCCGCCTGTTCCAAACCATATGTGGGGTCTTAACGTCAACTATTTTCTGGGTCCTGCTGGCCCGCTCCCGCCGTCATCGGCCCTCGCCTTTCTTCCTTAGTAGGTTCTCGAAAGAATTTTTCAAGGGGGTTTCACTACCTCATATGACAACGATTCCTGTTTCTGGCACAAGGATCCCTCGGGCCGGTTTACTGTCAAGTTCGCTTGGGAGCTTTGCAGGATGAGCGACCCTCAGAGGCCCTGGATGAGAAAAATCTGGCACAGCAAAATGCCGCCTAAAATATCTCTGTTTCTTTGGCGTCTCCTTCTTCGTGCCGTCCCCCTGGATGACAGAATCTAGGCCAAGGGAGTGTCTATTGCATCAAGGTGTTGTTGCTGCGGCCTAGACTCTCTCAACAAACCAGAAGTTGAAAGCCTACTCCATCTGTTTGTTCACGGCGCAATCGCAGGCCACACGTGGGCGCACTTTGGGAGACTGTTCGGGGTGCCGTCTTTACAAGCCACGTCACTTGAGGTGAAGCTAAACTAGTGGTGGTCTCCTATCGCTGTTGGCGGATGCCTCTTGGCTATCTGTTCCTTGCGTGCTTCTTTGGGTGATCTGGAAGGCCCGCAACAAGGCCAGATTCGAGGGTCGTGCTATGTCTAGTAGTGCGGTGGTGAGGCAAGTTAGCTAGTGGGTCCAACTGATGGCATCTATTATGGCCATCCCTGTGCCCATCAATATGGTGGATGACCTGACCATTCGTAGCCTCAGGATCCCCACATCCCATCACCCAATTCCAAATGTCCAAGTTATCAGGTGGATCAAGCCCCCATCTGGGTGGAGTAAACTAAATGTGGATGGGTCTTCTCGCGGGAACCCAGGTCCAGCAGGGGGGTGGGGGGTGTTTGCAGGTCTGACATTGGTCATTTTCTCTTCGCGCCTTTTCAAAGGGCTATGGCTTTGGTTCAAACAATCTTGCCGAATTCAGGGCTATGTGGGATGGTCTGGTTTTTTGCATTGAAGAAGGGCTGTCCAACATCATTATTGAATCCGACTCTAAGTTAGTTGTTGATATCCTTAACAGTGCATCCTGCTCGGCCTGGTACTGGAAGACTTGGAAGGACAGGATTACAAATCTGGGACATCGCCACCAGGTTATCGTTCGGCATGTGCCTAGGGAAGGGAATCACCCCGTTGATGGTCTGGCAAAGATGGGGAGTGAGTCCCAAGTATCCCTCCAGTTCATGTCTCTCGCGGCGCTTCCACGGGAGATTAGAGGTAGTATTCTCCTAGACAAAGTTGGGCCGGGCTCAATCTGCCCAGGTGCCAAGGCGTAAGCCTTGTTTTTTGGGGCCCTGTTTCTTGTGTTCCACTTTTTCTCTTCTATTTGTGCTATCTTTGCCTGTTGGGGCCAAAGTTGGCCACTGCTCTTCATATGATAGGCGAGGCTCGGTTCTTTTTATTGGGGCCCGCCCGAAATAGTTGTATATGCACTTTCCTTGAATGATATTAGGTGGATCTTCCACCTCTTTCTTTTTAAATAAAAAATAAATAAATAAATATATGGAGATCTCAAGCACATTCAATGTAGCGAACTTGTATGAGTATTATGAAACCAGATTATCTTAAAATTCAGATCAAAGAGGATGACATCCTAAAATCAAGAAACTAGTACCACGTTTTGATAAATCATGGTATTATCTTGGAATTAAGATCAAAGAGAATTACATCCTAAAATCCATTGAAGGTTTGATGTTGAAGAGTTTGAAAAGTTGCTTAATGAAGTAAAGCCAATAATATTGGAACTTTATGTAACTTCAAAACATTGATTTTTTTAATGTGATTAGCAACTTGATCCAAGGGTTGAGTGTTCATGTAGGGAACAAATATACCCACATGAAAATAATAAGGGCGGTCTAAGTTTGCCACATGATCAAAGATGCATTGTTTGATGATAGAGGGATTCCTTCCTCATGACTAGGCATGACTCTTACAGTCTCTCTCTAAAGCACAATGCCAAACCTCTTAGGAAACATTAGGTCGACTTTAATGTGAATCTAGATATAGCTAAGGGGATAGCTAGTTGTTGCATCATGAAAAATAAAAAAATAAAAAAATAAAATAAAATAATTATAAAAATAATAATAATAATAATAATAATAATAATAATAATAATAATAATAACAGTCACCAAGTTGGGTAAAAAAATAGTAAGTAGGATCAACATCGTAAAAAGCCCATACATTATAACAACAGAAGACAAATATTGGTAGAATATTTATTTAAATTTTATAATATTGGTAACCATGATAGTGAACTACTATTTGAGTTCGGAAGAATAGTTTTGATCTATATGTGTTGTCGACCTAGCATCAATTTATCATAGGTGATCCAATCTTTGATGAAGAGTTGACTAAGTAGCGAATTATCTTAGGAGATTTGATTTATGGTTATTATGATGAAGATGTGATGCAGTCACATCTTGTTCATATTATTCCCAATCATTGATCACAAGACCACCTGAAGTCATGGCCCTAAAAAAAGGCTCCATTGATAGGAGATTGTGACTGGAATGTCGCCTTTAATCTGGACGGACCTTTCCATTCTTTAGCCACGGACCCCATGGGCCAACTCCTAGGTGTATCCTCTTAAGAGTGCCATTTTAAGGGTCATGTAGAGCAGGTCGCGGACAATTTCATGGCCAAGATGGACCAGAAAAGGCCCGATCAAAGGCGGAAGTGATCCAGACCATCAAAACCTTAAAGCGGGCGTATCTCGCAAACCAGAATGAGTTATCTGACATGCCATATATGATTTTGGGGTAGGACGAGCTACTCTAACCACCTAACTTGCTACGCCGAGTTGTGAATGCCAAATTTGTGAGATTCCATCAGATCGACAGTCGAATTTCCATTTTATTTTTGTTTTAATTTATTATTTATAGTTAGTTTTAGTTTGACTATAACTCTTCATCCGTTGGGATTTAGGAGTTGTGTTTAATATGAAAGTTCTTGGAATGATTAGGAGAATAGCATGGTTGAGCCAAATATGTCACTTATAATTTTTGGCCGAAAACCATGAGGTCTTGTGGAAATCATGACCATCTATAAATAGTAAGTTTATTGTTTACAATAAGTCCCAGTTTCTAGGAGTTTTGGTTGTAGTTTCATTCTAAAACTTCTTCCTACATTTCATGCCATTATTTAAGAAGATTGTAAGCTCGTTTTAATTATCAGTCAATTTATTATGAATTTCTAGAATTTATTCTATTTTCTTATTTTCCTCATGGATTGGAGGTATCTCTATAAGGTGTCTAGAGCAGTTCCATGGATTCGGAATAGTTATCCCTTGAGGAAGACGATGCTCGACCTCAACACATCCTTCCCTGTGTCAGAGGGAAACAAACATAAGCAAATCATAACTTCTTAGAGATTCTCCATATGGATGCCACATGTGTAGGATGTTGGGGGACTACGGGAGCACACAGAGATGAATCAAGTGAATTAATCCAATTGCACCAAGCAAGTACAACGCAAACACTCCGAATCTAATGTGGAAAATCCCTTTATAGAAAAAACCATGGCATAAAGTGACAAAAAGCACTATGAAAGAAGAAATTACAAGAGATGGAGAGAATACCCTATTCGAACAAGCCTCAAATCTCCCTTTACAAGCCCTTGAAATCCTAAGAATGAATTAGAAAGCCTTAAATATCTCTCAATCCTGATTACACCTAAATATATACCCTCTAGGAGAATCCCAATTAAAATAAAAAAAGATCCCACAAATTTGTAAATCTATAAATATCTATGCGGAATCATTTGATGATATTGAACACACTTTGATGTCATCAAAACTTAACCTTCGATGATATTGAAGCTACTTCGATGGCATTGAAAAAAATACTAAAATGTTCTAATGAGAAAATATCAAAATCTAGATATTACTGATGACATCGACCAGGCCTTCGATGACATCGAACGGTCTTTGATACCATCATAAAGGGCACCAAAGTGTCCAGAAACTAAATTAATTTATTGAAAAAAAATCTCGATGGCATTGAGTCGACTTTAATGACATTAAAGCCTTCTCGATGGCATCGAACTTGTCGTCGATAGATGGAAGAATTATAGATTTAAGACATCTATCAACAATCTCCACCATGTCTTCAATCGCCGTCCTTTATAACTTTTTTTCCTTCTCTAATCCTGTCTTGCATCATAGTTCCATCATTGCTTCTCATACACACTTCGTCTTCCTTTTATGCCTTCGTCAAGCCTAGAGAAGTTGCATAGAACTTGAACTTCTCTATAGGATCCACCTTGGTGAGCATGTCCACTGGATTCACGCTTGTATTAATCTTCTCTAGAGTCAGGCTGCCTTCCTCAAGCACCAGTCGGATAAAATACTGACGAACATTAATGTGATTAGTGTGTGAATGATAAACAAAGTTTTTAGCTAGATTAATAGTGTTATCGCTATCATAATTAACCAACACAGCCTCCTGCTGAACCCCAACTGATTTATCATACCTCGTAACCAAACACCTTCTTTAAATACTTCTGTCATTGTCGTATACTCCACTTCAGTTGTAGAAAGATCCACCATAAACTAATGCCTCAACATCCAACTAATTGCTCCACTCACTAGCATAAATGAGTAACTTGAAATCGAATTTTTGGAATCCACACTGCATACGTAATTTGAATCCACATACCCAACTAACTTCCCCCTGCCTTTTCAAAAGTTAAGACGTAGTCTTTTTTACCTCAAATATATCGAAGTAGCCACTTCCCCACCTCTTGATGTTACTTGCCGAAGTCTAACATGTATCTTCTCACAACACCAACTGCCTGTGAAATATCTGATCTCGTATAGACCATAACATACATTAAATTACCTACCACTACCAAAAAAATGAGCAAAGGCTATGGATGATTGGAGTCTTTAGCTACGGATATAAACCGTAGCAATATTACTACGGATTAAATCCGTAGCTAAAGACTCCAATCATTCATAGCCTTTGCTTGTATTGATGGTCTCTTAGAAGTTCTATGGGGGGCCCACCACAATTTTTGTGTTCAATCTAATCCGTCCATCCATTTTGACAAATCATTTTAATGCGTTAGCTCAAAAATTAGATAAAGTTAAAGCTTAAGTGGACCACACCATAGGAAACAATGGAGATTTAGTGTCGTTTGTTGATTTGTGGTGTGGTCCATGTAAGTCTTCTATTTGCCTCATTTTTTGGGATAAATCCGTAAATAATTCATTGAATTGAATGGAAGGCATAGATAAATGACATACGTCATGGTGGGCCACACGGAACCCCTAACATGACCGTCCATCTAAATTCGGCGGCCGCGTGCGCAAAAAAACAAAATAGCCCGCCCGCCCACTGCATTTTCATTCTCGCGCCCACCTCTCTCTCTATCTTCTCTCGCTCCTTTCTCTCTATCTTCTCCCCACTTCTCTCTCTCGCTCCCTGCCCATCCTCGACTGCGTGAGGGACTCGTTCGGACGGCTCCACTTCTCTCTCTCTCTCTCTCTCTCTCTCTCTCTCTCTCTCTCTCTCCCTGCCCATCCTCGACTGCGTGAGGGACTCGTTCGGACGGCTCCACTTCTCTCTCTCTCTCTCTCTCTCTCTCTCTCTCCCTGCCCATCCTCGACTGCGAGGTATCTCTCTCTCTCTCTCTCAATCTCTCTCAATCTCAATGTTGATTTATGAATTTGGGGATTTAGTAATTTGTGGATTTCCAATTCGAATATGGACCCTCATTTAGGGATTTGGGGATTTTAGGGCTTACAAATTTAAATGTGGACCTTGAATTTGGGTTTTTCTAATTTTACAAATTGGGGATTTGGGGATTTTAGGATTTTGTTTCATGGGCCGTGGATATTGTGAAGAAAACAATGATGGACCTTTTAGATTATGAAGAAAATGTTGAATCAATGGTTTTATCGAATTCCGAGAACATCGAACGGTTAACAGCAAGTTTTTTTCCAGCATCTGCATACTCACGCATCGAAGCACTCTCTCACTATCCAGTTCTATGCTTGCCTGTTCAGAACTCGCAATGGTTTCCACTAGCTTTCCATCTGATTCCATGGCCTTCTCATTTAGAACAACATCGATCCCAGTAGCTAGATCGATATTTTTGCATTTCGCGTCTCCACCCACATCTGATGTAGAATGAGTGGCCATTTGAATTTGATCAACCTCATCGGTCATCACCTTTTCTATGTTCCCTACAGCTGTTTGAGTCTGATTAACCTCATCCATTACTTTCTCATCCATCTCCACCACACCAAGTTACCACCGTCTCCTGCAGCAGCTGTCAGGGGATGTCCAACTTGCTTGATGGGAAGAGCATCTCGATTTTGGCCTTCTGAAACAGAGGAATGATCCTCAACCAGTAACTTGGATTCGACATAACTATTACTATTTGCTGCAATATCTTCTTCACCTGCAGCTTCAACATGGTTTCCTAAATCACAAGCTTTATCTACCTCTACAACTTGAACATCATTTCTAGAATCACCTGCTGGATGATCAACTGGCATCTTCTCCTCCCTAGTCATTGAATTCAGAATGGCAGTCCCTTCAAGACCCATGTCAGCTTGAAAAGGAATAGAAGGATTTTCGACCAAAGCGCCTATCAGGTTGTCGCTACTCCCAACAGGGAACTGATCTTCACTAGCATTAATCTCTTTGTGATTCTCACTGTCTAACAGAGTCGTCTTTTCCTCATTCACAGTGGCAGCACCATTATTGGATAGGCTCATATTCATGCTAGTAACAAACACGAAATTAAAATTTAGATCGGGTAACACAGACCTTGTTAATTCCACAAGCGTACACACAGCCCCTCTACAAGCTGCCACATCTCTCAAATTGGCATGTGTGCCAAACAAGAAATCCCCAATCAGGTGGGCTTGCTCGTGTATATGCTGTCACCAAAATAGGCATGTACCACCATCGGGTACACTAGTCTATGAAACAAATGGATGACTAGAAAGAAAGATATTCGGCCAACTTTCTTCGGTCATCTATTTGTTAGGTACACTTTGCATAGCCCACATGAAAACTACGGCTTGATCTTTTCGCGAGGGATAATATACACACAGGGCCTGCTTGATGGAATGCTTGGATTCTTGCATGCATATGCCACATTAGTATATGTGATCGCTTGTAGAGAAACTGATAGATGGTTTGGATCTCAAGCATGTACCACAATCCATAATGGTACTATGTGGCTTCTAGAGTTGCTAGGATATACAAGCATCACAAGGATACAAATGAGGATTCTATGGATTTTCTTGCTTTCTTTTTTATTTGTGATGTATGCATTTCTATTCCCCAACTTCTTAGAGGGCATTATTGCAATCTTCTCTTAGGCACTTCACAAATAACCAAATTGTGGAAATTCATCAACCATGAATTTGTATATTTGCATCCAGACTGTCCACATCTTGTGCTCATAGTTGATAGAAAGTAAGATGAAAATTACATCCATCAAATGATTCGAACCATCCATTTTGTGGTTGATGTCATACTTGGGCAGAGTGTTGGACCATGTAAACCAACAATATCTTTGCATCAATACCATGGAGTTTAATAAACTAAATGTGTACCAAGCGATGTTGGGTCATTGTTGAATCTTGAGGAGGCTCAGAGACTTGTTCTTGCTCGCCTTCTCTCCCTTTACATCACTTTCAAGATAGGGAAGAAGTGGAAGACATAAGTGATGCTTGGGGACCAACACTTCTATATACAAGGGACTCTTAAGAACATTCAGCCCATCAAGGTTCCTTAGCCCTCAAGTCTCTATTCTTTTAGAATGCCCACACTTGCTAAGACCCCACCACATGAGTGTCTATGATCAGCCCATACTATGTAGGATATGATCAAATCATAAGTGGGGCTCACAAACATGCTCATTAGTTAAGATCCAACAACTTGATTCAATCTATTTAATCAAATCATTGATCTATGATGGCCCACTAAACGGACAATAGTCTTACATTCTCCTCTTAAGCCACATAGATCGATGCTTTACTTGTAAAATTGAGTTAAGTGTTAACTGACAATAGTCTTGGTATTGATTCCCTAGTGGGGGTGGCTAACAGTGAAGTGTTAACTGACAGTGGGGTGTACTAACAAGCTATAAAAAAATTGAATTTTTTTTTAAAAAAAAAGGAGTTTGGAAATATTTTTTTTTATTCAATTTTCTCATACCATGGAGGAATCCGGGCCATTTTAGGATGCAGTCCCAAAACTCAATCAGATCCAAATCTCAAGTGAAACACACAAGATCTTGTTTTTAGCACGATATAACTTTGTGTTTAGCATCTCCAAACTTTAGTGTCAGGTTGATTTTGTCTAAGAGGTTTATATGGTACCTAGCTTGTTGTTTGGTTTTTGGTTTAGAAACTTGACACTTACACATGCTTCATATTAGTCGAAGCTCGAATTGTTTTAATTTTTAAATCTTGTTAATTTTGAAAAGCTTCTCCATATTTATCTTTTTCATTTGAATGCATTTCAAATTGTATTGGATGGAATCAAGGTTTTATTGATGTTAAGTTTTACCTACTTGTCTCCTCTTTTATTCAACTATGGAATGTGGGTTTTTTGCGTGTGTGTGTGTGGTTTCTTTTGCAAGAATAATACTTGATTTATATTTGATTCCAGGTAGATCTCCTTTTGTCATATGGCTATGAAGATGACTTAAAAGCCCCTATCCCACATGTCCCTCGACACTACCAATGCCTTCTCATGTCTGCTACTTTAAGGTATGGTATCTCAATTCTGTGTACTGTATTTGAAAGCTCATTCCTTTTCATTCATCACTTACTACTACCAGCTTTTAAAGTTCATATCTATGTTCTTGTACTACTTTAAAAAAAAAGTTCTTGGAATACTTTAATGGCTGTCAATGTCAATAGCCTTAAATAGTCATGTAGAAGAAATCAATTATACCTATTTACAAGTGCGGACATGGTCCGATGATCCGGCTTGTTGATCTGATGGACCACACCTTGGATGGAATGTGCTCCAACCAATTCTGGTTAATTTTTAACCAAGTTACTGATTAAAGTCAGCCAAGTTGGATGGAGTCGATCTGACTGGGCCAGTTTTTTAGTACACGACAGTTTTCAGGATACTGCGTTAGTTGTAGTTTATCAGCTAACTTAGGAAACTGTGCACAGGTTGCAAGCTGGGGTGCTTATCTGTTGAAAAGAAATGTATTGGCAATGTCCTTTGCACTGAGGGACTCACACGAGGCACAAGTGCAATTTGCTTTGGAAAGAGGTGTGCCTACCAAGGTACCCCTATTACTAAACTTGTTGCCGCTGCATGCGATTGGAACTTGGAACCGTAGGGAGCAACCTAGATCTAAGTCTCTTCATAACTTTCTATTGATTTTATGCATGTCTTCTATATTCTAGGACTTTTTTGGCAGTTGCTAGTTGACCTTCCAGCACTGATACAACCAGATATGGTTATTCATCTGGGATTTCTTTCTGATGGATCTACTTACACTTGTTTACATCAAGAAAATCTTAGCTCCGAAAAACATCTATTAACATCCTTTTGGAACTCAAGACTGTAAAAGATATTCATAAGATACTGATGTGCGATGCTCTTCACACTGTGATTGATTGACCTCATTGGTGGAGCCTGTACTTCTCTTCTTATAATTCTTCTAAAAATGTCAACAGTGACCAGATTTGGTGTTATCTATTAATACCTTTAAAGTACATGGATCTCTAATAACTTCAACTTCCAAGAAGCATTTAATTTGGCAGGGTGCTATTTGCTTTAAAGTACATATGGATGTTGTACATTCTTGTATTGATTACTCAAGCATGACGGTTATGCGCATTCTTTTAGGTGGATGTTGCATGTGGGAGGGTTGGAGCTGCATATTTCAGATTCAAGCATCTGGTACGTCTCTTGTCAAGAATGCACATGTGTAGTTCATCAAACAATACATTATGTGATATCGTGTGCATGATATCTATGTTGTAATTTCCCTCATGTATTTTGCTTAAAATCCATGTTTATGCATGATTCTCATGCATTAACATGGATTTGGGCTAAAAAAGATCGAAATGAAAAATTTGAGAAAACAGAGGAGATTTTCTTTTATAAAGTAAGTATTTGGGACCAAGTGGTTATGTATTTGCTCCATTAAATTTGCTCAAAATTAATGGAGCAGACCCGGATGTGCGTCGGAGCTATCCGGATGAGCAGGGGTCCCTGGAAGGTGAGAACCGCTGTTATGACCATGATGAAGCTGTCCATTTCCTATGGACAGCATTGAAGGGGCCTGGCCATTTGGACAGGCCGTGTTTATGTATTTAATCGAAATTAATGGAGCAGACCCGGATGTGCGTCGGAGCTATTCGGAAGAGCGGGGTTCACTGGAAAGAGGGAACCGCTATTATGACCATGATGAAGCTGTCCATTTTTTATGGACAGCATTGGAGGGGCCTGGCATTTATGTCGGATGGCCGTATTTATATCTGTATTTGCTTTGCAGGGACCATACCCTTAACCTAAACCAAAACTTAAACTTGAACCTATACCTAAACTTGAAAACCCAAACATAAACCCGATCCCGAACCCAAACCCAATTTCCTAAACCTAAACCTTAACCTATTCTCAATTCCCTAAATTCCCTAAACCTATGTCTTATAACCTAAACCTAAACCTAAACCTAAACCTAAACCTTAACTTATACCTATAACCTATAACCTAAACCAAAACCCATGACCTAAAACCTTAACCTATAACCTAAACCTCAAACTTAACTTAAACCTATAACCTAAACCTGAACATATAACCTTAACCTAAAACCTAAAACCTAAACCTAAACCCATAACCGAAATGTATTCTCAATTCCCAAAACTTAAACCTACACCTAATCCTAATCTTAACTCCCTAACCTAAACCTATACCTAAACTTGAAAACCCAAACATAAACCCCATCCCGAACCCAAACCCGATTTCCTAAACCTAAACCTTAACCTATTCTCAATTCCCTAAACCTATGTCTTATAACCTAAACCTAAACCTAAACCTAAACCTTAACTTATACCTATAACCTATAACCTAAACCAAAACCCATGACCTAAAACCTTAACCTATGACCCAAAACCTCAACCTTAACTTAAACCTATAACCTAAACCTGAACATATAACCTTAACCTAAAACCTAAAACCTAAACCTAAACCGATAACCTAAATGTATTCTCAATTCCCTAAACTTAAACCTACACCTAATCCTAATATTAACTCCCTAACCTAAACCTATACCTAAACTTGAAAACCCTAAACCTTGACCTATAACCTAACCTAAACCTATACTTATAACCTAAAACTATTCCCAAATCCCAAAATTTATTACCTAAACCCATTCTCAAATCCATAACCGATAACCTAAACCTGAACCCATTATCAAATCCCAAGACCTATAACCTAAACCAAAACCAAAACCAAAACCTATAACCTAAACCCGAACCCATTCTCAAATCCCCAAAACCCAAACCGACACCTAAACCTAAACCTAAACCTAAACCTATAACCTAACCTCAACCTAGACCTAAACCTAAACCTATAGCCTAAACTCAAATCCCTAAACCTTAACCTAGACCTAGACCTAAACCTAAACCTATAGCCTAAACTCAAATCCCAAAACCTTAACCTATAACCTAACCTAAACCTATACTTATAACCTAAAACTATTCCCAAATCCCAAAACCTATTCCCTAAACCAAAACCAAAACCTATAACCTAAACCCGAACCCATTCTCAAATCCCAAAACCCAAACCTCAACCTAAACCTAAACCTAAACCTATAACTTAAACTCAATTCCCTAAACCTCAACCTAGACCTAATCCTAAACCTATAACCTAAACTCAAATCCCAAAACCTTAACCTATAACCTAACCTAAACCTATACTTATAACCTAAAACTATTCCCAAATCCCAAAACCTATTACCTAAACCTAAACCTATAACTTAAACTCAATTCCCTAAACCTCAACCTAGACCTAAACCTAAACCTATAGCCTAAACTCAAATCCCTAAACTTTAACCTAGACCTAGACCTAAACCTAAACCTATAGCCTAAACTCAAATCCCAAAACCTTAACCTATAACCTAACCTAAACCTATACTTATAACCTAAAACTATTCTCAAATCCCAAAACCTATTCCCTAAACCAAAACCAAAACCTATAACCTAAACCCGAACCCATTCTCAAATCCCAAAACCCAAACCTCAACCTAAACCTAAACCTAAACCTATAACCTAAACTCAATTCCCTAAACCTCAACCTAGACCTAATCCTAAACCTATAACCTAAACTCAAATCCCAAAACCTTAACCTATGACCTAACCTAAATCTATACTTATAACCTAAAACTATTCCCAAATCCCAAAACCTATTACCTAAACCTAAACCTAAACCTAAACCTATAACCTAAACTCAATTCCCTAAACCTCAACCTAGACCTAAACCTAAACCTATAGCCTAAACTCAAATCCTTAAACCTTAACCTATAACCTAACCTAAACTTATACTTAAAACCTAAAACTATTCCCAAATCCCAAAACCTATTTCCTAAACCAAAACCAAAACCTATAACCTAAACCCGAACCCATTCTCAACTCCCAAAACCCAAACCTCAACCTAAACCTAAACCTATACCTATAACCTAAACTCAATTCCCTAAACCTCAACCTAGACCTAATCCTAAACCTATAACCTAAACTCAAATCCCAAAACCTTAACCTATAACCTAACCTAAACCTATACTTATAACCTAAAACTATTCCCAAATTCCAAAACCTATTACCAAAACCTAAACCTAAACTTAAACCTATAACCTAAACTCAATTCCCTAAACCTCAACCTAAACCTAAACCTAAACCTATAACCTAAACTCAATTCCCAAAACCTCAACCTAGACCTAATCCTAAACCTATAGCCTAAACTCAAATCCCTAAACCTTGACCTATAACCTAACCTAAACCTATACTTATAACCTAAAACTCTTCCCAAATCTCAAAACCTATTACCTAAACCCATTCTCAAATCCAAAACCTATAACCTAAACCTGAACCCATTATCAAATCCCAAGACCTATAACCTAAACCAAAACCAAAACCTATAACCTAAACCCGAACCCATTCTCAAATCCCCTAAACCGAAACTGACACCTAAACCTAAACCTATAACCTAACCTCAACCTAGACCTAAACCTAAACCTATAGCCTAAACTCAAATCCCTAAGCCTTAACCTAGACCTAGACCTAAACCTAAACCTATAGCCTAAACTCAAATCCCAAAACCTTAACCTATAACCTAACCTAAACCTATACTTATAACCTAAAACTATTCCCAAATCCCAAAACCTATTACCTAAACCTAAACCTAAACCTAAACCTATAACCTAAACTCAATTCCCTAAACCTCAACCTAAACCTAAACCTAAACCTATAACCTAAACTCAATTCCCTAAACCTCAACCTAGACCTAATCCTAAACCTATAGCCTAAACTCAAATCCCTAAACCTTGACCTATAACCTAACCTAAACTTATACTTATAACCTAAAACTATTCCCAAATCCCAAAACCTATTACCTAAACCTAAACCTAAACCTAAACCTGTAACCTAAACTCAATTCCCTAAACCTCAACCTAGACCTAAACCTAAACCTATAGCCTAAACTCAAATCCCTAAACCTTAACCTATAACCTAACCTAAACTTATACTTAAAACCTAAAACTATTCCCAAATCCCAAAACCTATTCCCTAAACCAAAACCAAAACCTATAACCTAAACCCGAACCCATTCTCAAATCCCAAAACCCAAACCTCAACCTAAACCTAAACCTAAACCTATAACCTAAACTCAATTCCCTAAACCTCAACCTTGACCTAATCCTAAACCTATAACCTAAACTCAAATCCCAAAACCTTAACCTATAACCTAACCTAAACCTATACTTATAACCTAAAACTATTCCCAAATCCCAAAACCTATTACCTAAACCTAAACCTAAACCTATAACCTAAACTCATTTCGCTAAACCTCAACCTAAACCTAAACCTAAACCTATAACCTAAACTCAATTCCCTAAACCTCAACCTAGACCTAATCCTAAACCTATAACCTAAACTCAAATCCCAAAACCTTAACCTATAACCTAACCTAAACCTATACTTATAACCTAAAACTATTCCCAAATCCCAAGACCTATTACCTAAACCTAAACCTAAACCTAAACCTATAACCTAAACTCAATTCCCTAAACCTCAACCTAAACCTAAACCTAAACCTATAACCTAAACTCAATTCCCTAAACCTCAACCTAGACCTAATCCTAAACCTATAGCCTAAACTCAAATCGCTAAACCTTAACCTATAACCTAAACCTATCCCTATAACCTAACCTAAACATATACTTATAACCTATAACCTAACCTAAACTTTGACCTATCCCTATACCCAAACCTACACTTAATCCTAATCTCAACTCCAACCTAAACCTAAACTTGAAAGCCCAAACCTAAACCCGATCCCGAACCCGAACCCGATTTCTTAAACCTAAACCTTAACCTATAATCAAGTTCCCAAAAGCTATAACCTATAACCTAAACCTTAACCTAAACCTAAACCAAAACCTATAACCTAAACCTTAACCTATAACCTAAACTTAATTATAACTTATAGCCTAACCTTAACCTAAACCTATAACCTAAACCTAAACCAAACCTAAACCTATAATCATATGGTGAGACCATTTCTTTTGTGTCAATTTCATTCCTCTTTGAGTTTTTTTTTTTAATTCATTAAGAAAAAAAAATGGTTATACGTGATGCACTTCTTTCACTGTCTTTCTTTTCTCTAATGGGCATTCTAATTTATGAATGACATGACTGTTTGTAGGATGATGGAATATACGAAGCTGCTGAAATTCGGTGAAGCCGAGCACATTTCTCTAATGAAGCCAAAGATTTGTATTTTCAGCATTATTGTATTTGTAACTGTAATTGATTGTAATTGTAATTAATTGAACGAAGGATTGTAATTGTAATTGAATGAATGAATGATTGTAATTGAATGAATGAATGATTGTACAGGTGGTATTTGAATGAACAGGTGGTAATTGAATGAACAGGTGGTAATGAATGAACAGGTGATTTAATTTTTCAATGTACAAAATAGCTACGGATACTGACCGTAGCCACTAGTCAGACAGGTGTAGCCTTTTTAATTGGCATATTGCTACGGACTTTCAGCTACAAATAATATCCGTAGCTGTTTGAAGTTTTTGCTACAGATATAATTGTTATGGATTATATCTGTAGCTATTTAACATATAGCTACGGATTAAATCCGTAGCCAATAATCAGATATGTGTAGCCTTTTAAATTTTGGCCTATTGCTACGAACTTTCAGCTACAAATAATATCTATAGCTGTTTATTTTTTTTGCTACAGGGGAAAAGGCTACGGATTAAATCCGTAGCCATAGGTCTATGGCTACAGATTTAATCCGTAGCCATAGGTTCCAGACCTATCGTTATGGCACCTACGACGACGGTCGTGTTACGAACTAGCTACGGACTTAATCCGTAGCCTTTGCCCGTTTTTTTGGTAGTGTACAATATTTAAATAAAGTATACAAGACATCCTACTTTTCCTCGTTTTCATTTAGGATATTGTTCTGAGGAAAGCTTAAAGTGAGTCATGTGGGAAATGCTAATAGGATTTTACTTGTCCATCCCATACTTGATCGATACCTTCTGAAGGTATTCTACCTAAGATAACCAAAGCCTACTCATCTTCATGTCTCTATGAATATCTATGCCGAGAACCCTCTTTGCAGCCCCTAGATCTTTCATCTCGAATGTCCCATATAAATGAGTCTTCAGTATATCGATTTCAGACATGTCATGACTGGTGATCAACATGTCATTAACATACAATACTGGGATGATGAACTTATCATCACTCAGTGTCTTGTAATAGACACAATGATCATATTCACTCCTAGTAAATTTATGACTCAACACAAAAAAATTAAACTTTTTGTACCACTGCCTAGGCGACTGTTTTAGGCCGTACAACGACCTTTTTAAATTACAAACCTTGTTCTTTACCTCTTTAATTTTATAGCCCTCAGGTTGCTTCACGTACATCTATTATTCTAATTTCCCGCGCAGGAATGCAGTCTTTACGTCCATCTATTCCGGCTCAAGATCGTATTGGACAACCAGTGCCAACATGAACTAATTAACACTTACTTTTTACTACTAGTACGAATATCTATGTGAAGTCCACACCTTCTCTCTGAGCATAACACTTTTGCTACCAACCTTTCTTTATATCTATCATATTTCTTCTTTAAGATCCACTTGCACTCAATTGCTTTTCGGACCGCTAGAAGCTCCACCTGCTCCCATGTCTCGTTCTTGTACAAGAGTTTATCCCATCGTCCATTACCGCCTTTCACTTTTCTTTATCAAACTCATCAAGAGCCTCTGGAAGAGTAGATGGATCCCCCTCATCTATAATGCGGGCATATGTGATATTATAGCCGTCCCTATATCTCGCTGGTAACTTGTGATCCCATAGTAGGTTCCTTCTCACAGGCGGATGCTCCACCTGCTCCTATATCCCTGTATGTGTGTCTTTCTCTACCTTAGTATCCCCTGTGTCAACGTGAATGTTCATGATCAACCTTTCCGGTTCCTCTTGCTTTTCTTGCTCATTCTTATGGAATAAGGACCCTTTATTGAATCTGACGTCATGGCTAACGATGATTTTTCGTGTGACCTGGTCATACAGCTTACACCCTTTCACACTTGAAATGATGAGCTATAGATGTCCTAGAGGGGGGTGAATAGGACTATGCCAAATATTTTGACACAATACTTAGAGTATTGAATTCTTGATATTAAATAGTTCGTAGGACAACCTTCACCTAAAGGATTTAGGCAGGACAACCTTATTTCATGAAGTCTTTGAAATCAAAATATCAAACTATAGTAAGAGCAAATAAAGCACAAGATAAACATACAAATAATAAAAAGTAATTACCATAATATACAAAAGAATTATAATGGTTTGGTACATAAATGCAACATACTCCACTCCCAAAATTATTACACTCGCGATTTTGGCTTTCACTATCTCAAGGTTTTCTTAGGGTCATCTTAATAACCTGATACAGTTATTGCGATTTTCATGGGCTATCACAATTAAATCCACTTTGTGATTTTCACGGGATCACCACAAACAAACCCGCTAAGATTTTCGAGTTATCTTAGAAAAACTCAAATTGAAATGAAAGTAAAATGGTACTTATCTTTGATTGGCGAGTCGAAGTCGTAGTTATAACTTAAATGCAACTATCTTCTTCTTGGGATATAGATGAAGTCTTGTATGAGTTGAACCCAAAAGAATATAAGGATCTAATATATTTTTTCATGAAACAAATGATACCCTAATGCTGCAAATTCAATTTTTTATTTCTTGAGTATGAATTACTCTATTAAAACAGTTTAAACTAATTTGAGAAAGAGAAAAGAATTAGCTAAATCAAATATAAAAATTATAGCACAGTAGCTTAAAGAGGCTTGGACTATGACTCTTTTCTACACAAGATGGATCTATAATTTTCGTGTCTTAAAAGAGTAACAGAAACCTCTATTTATACCCAAGGATATTGGAAGTTCTGTTGGCCCAAGTGTCAGTTCAGCTAGCCGAATTCTAATGATCTCATTCCAATGGCACTCGGATTTCGCAGGATAATATCTTTTAAAAATTTGGCTAGCCCAAGCTTAAGTTCGGCTGGCCAAACAAGGGGTTCGACTGGCCCAATATGCTTGAAACTTGAAAATGCATCATTGCTGGAAGCTTGACCGAACCAACTCGGGTTGGCTGAACGGTCATGTTCGGCTGACCGAACATGCCATAGAAAATCTTTTCAGATTTGTCTTTTCTCCCGAATTATGTAAGGTTAGCTAAGAGTAGTTAGGCTGGCCGAACCAGATGTCAGGTTAGCCTAACTTGAGTGTATTTTTACATAAAAGATGATCATTATAATGCGTATGTGAAATACACTTAACCTATGGTCAATCTAAGGTTATACCACGTAATGGTTGACTCATACGAAGTGTTCCGCTCTTCGAACCATGTACATTCATGTCTTGAGATGTTGAGTCTTCCCTGAGACGCTTGATCGAGTTGATAATATATCTTCATGAGATCTTGCAATCCTTTTAGGACTACAAAATTTGCAAACTAAATTGTGCTTAAGTGTAAGCACTTACAATGCTACTACCAAAGCCAACAAAGATATACTTTTTGACTCTTTAGTCTAGCTTATCTCTCTTAACTAACAATACATGAGAGTAGGCTTAATAGCCAAACACATGCAATTATGAGTAGTCTACCTTCTGACCACTCCTTACTTCCTTTAGAATCTTACATTCATTAATCGTAGAAGGGACAGATTTGCCAAATAGCTAGTATTAACGACCTCAATCCATAGGTCCTTGCTCAACCCAACATTACTAATCATGCATCAGGCCCTCTCTAAGAGAGGTCAGTTCATTCGCTCAGCCACACCATTTTGCTCGAGTGTCTATTGAACTATGTTGTGCCTAATGATCCCTTCATTCTTATAAAGTTGATTAAATTCAATAGACGTGAATTCACCACCGTTGTCAGTCCTTAAAACTTTCACCTTTCACCCTATCTATTTTTCCATCATGGGCTTTCATTGCTTAAAGTTGATGAAAACCTCGAATTTTTGTTTCATGAAATCAACCAAACTTTTTGGGAGTATTTGTCAATAAATGTAACAAACCATGATGACCTTTCAACGGAAACCACAGGCGACGGTCCCCATACGTTAGAATGCGCATAATCAAGCACTCCTTTACATGCATATTTTCTATATTTAAAAGATAACCTATATTGTTTACCATATATGCAATACTCGCGTATATTTAAATTAAGACTTTTAAAACTTGAAATTAAGCATTGGTCAAAAAGTACTTTCATGCCCCACTTGCTCATGTAGCTTAGACATTCATGCTATATACGAGCATACATGGAATTCGCTACTGCAGCTGCAACTCCACCGTTGAAGTGCTTCTAATCAACCTATAAAGATTACCATGCCTCTATGCTCTCATAACTACAAACGCCCATTTAGAAATCTTAAGGACACCATTGAAAAGGGTGAACTTGCACCCAATCACCTCGAGTGCACTAAGAGATATTAAACTCTTCTTCATATCAAGAACGTGTCTTACCTTAGTCAATGTATGCTCCATCCCACCAAACATATGGATAATACCAATAACCACAACATTACAGGCATTGTCATTACCCATGAATATCTGTCCACCATTGCATTCCCTGTAGTTAGTGAACTAACTCCGATAAGGAGTCATGTGATATGAAGCCCTTGTGTCCAAGATCTACTCATCCCTATGATCATCGTATAAGTGTTCTATCAAAAACATTGAGAACACATCACTTCCATTTTTTTCTTCATGAGACATGGCAATGTTGGCCTCTTTGGAAGAAGCCTCTGAGTTTTCTTTCTTCACTTTAGGATTTGTGCAATCCTTCTTCATGTGCCTTGACATCTCACAATTCTAGCACTTTAACTTACCCTTGCCCTTGCCCTTATATTTGGACCTCAGTCGATAAGATCCTGTGTCCCGATCTGAATTTTGATCCCTTGTAAACAATGCATTAGTGGATGCCCCCATGTTACCGTTTTTCTTTCTCATTGCCTTTCCCTGAAGGGCTGAGATAACGGTATCAGCACTAAGGGTTGTGTTATCAGTGTACAAGGTCTCTTTAAAAGACTCATATGAAGTAGGGAGTGAATTTAATAAGATACACGCTTGATCTTTTTCATCGACCACTACCTCCACATCCAACAATTTGTAGATCATCTTGTTAAAATTGCTAATGTGGGCTTTAACATCTCCTCCCTCTGTCATCTTGAAGTTAAACAATTGCAGCTTCAAGTGTAGGCAATTTTTAAGTGACTTCTTTGCATAGATGCCCTTTAACTTCACCCACAAATTTTTTGAGATTTTCTCCCTTAAGACATTATAGAGAACCTCATCCATTAAGCCCAATTGCATTGAAGATTTCATTTTCTTATCCATTTTCTTCCATTCATCCTAATTCATAGATTCTAGCTGATTCTTAAGGACTTCATCCAATCCTTGTTGAATTAATAGGCTAGTCATCTTGACCTTCCATAATTCAAAATTATTGTTTCCAAAGTATTTCTGAATATCAAACTTAGGATTGGCATCCATTGATACTCACTTTCATATTCAAGCCTACGCCTCAACGATAGCTCTGATACCACTTGTTGGGGGATCACGAAAGCACACAGAGATGAATCAAGTGGAGTAATCCAATCACACTAAGCAAGCACAACGCAAACACTCCAAATTTAATGTGAAAAAATTCTTTATGGGAAAAAAACCATGGCACAAAGTGATAGAAACACTATGAAAGCAGAAATCATAAGACATGGAGAGAATACCTGATTCAAACAAGCCTTGAATCTCCTTTTACAAGCCCTCGAGATCCTATAAATGAATTAGAAAGCGTTAGATATATCCCAATCCCAATTACATATATAGCCTCTAGGAGAATCCCAATCAAAATCGAAAACAAATCCTACAAATTCACAAATCTGTGCAGAATTGTTCGATGACATCGAACACACTTCAATGTCATCAAAACTTAACCTTCGATGACATTGAAGCCACTTCGATGGCATCGAAAAAAAAAAATAAAATGTTCCAGTGACCAAATATCAAAATTTGGATATTACTGATGATATTGACTAGGCCTTCGATAGCATCAACAACCTTTGATGTCATCGAACGGTCTTCGATAGCATTGTAAAGGGAACCAAGTGTCTAGCAACTAAATCGTTTTGATGCCAGAAAATTTCGATGGCATTGAGCCGACTTTGATGACATCGAAGCCTGCTCGATGGCATCAAACCTATCATTGACAGACAGATGAATTATAGATTTTACGACATCATCAACAAGGAGGGATGTGGATTCTCAAAATACATTCAAATTGTAATTTCATGTCAAATTTAATTTTTTCTTGGGTTTTATTTTCTTCTATGTTTTCACATTGGTTGTTTCAAATAATAAGCTCTCATTAGATGAGAGTTATCTAGGATTAATTAGTTTTTTTCTTTAATCATTTTTTTCTAATGTAAAATGGACTTGGACTCAGTTTTTTGGCAAATTAAAGAAATGTTCCTCTTCTTAAGAAGAAGAAGAAGAAGAAGAAGAAGAGGCTGGATTTGCTTTCTCATCCTAGATAATGAAGTTGGGCTTGATCGTCGCTTGAGGTGCTCACACATCACCCATCATTTGAGCATTCTGATTTTCTGCAATCAATACTAAACTAGAAGAGCTCCCTAACTTAGTGAGTAAGTTCAATGAAGAGGGGGACAGAGTTAACATGGTCTACAAGAGCTATGGACAGTTGGGTGTAGTCATTCTAACACTATGATTGGACTCTAGAGAGCATTTCAATACATGTTGACAAGATGCCGATGTCGTACAAGTGTTGTCTGAGCTATGACAATGAAGTTACTTTGTCAGTCCCTGAAACGATCATAAATAGGAAGATATTATTCGGAATGTTCAAGTTTTTGTGTTCATATGCATGGATTATGACAAATGGTTTTGGTTATGAGATGTTTGATGTTGTGAGATTCATCATGGTGAAGAAGCATTTGGGCCAGGTTATGTCTTACAAACAATCCCCTATAATCTCCCAATCGTGGTCCACTCGACAACAGACTTATGGGGATTTAATAAAGAAATTTCATATTTAATCTAGGACAATGGTTGAGCCCTTTGTCGTATGCCACATGGCCCACATTTGGACACATTGACACACTAGAGAACAAAAGCTAGTGCAGTCTCTACTAGTGATTTAAATATCAGTATCAATGCATGTATCGCCCTTAGGATAAGGAAACATATCAATATCGCATGTGTCACTGAATGCATCATTGTTTTAAAAAACATTAGAATTTGATCAAAATTTTCAATGAAACTTTAAGGGATATTTAAAAAGACATTATTACATAATAAGAGCCTAAAAGATCACAAAAAATAAGTATACGTAATAAAATTTCCTTATATAGGGTTCTAAACTATACATTATCTAACAAAAGTGATCCAGTTATATCCAAAATGAGTTCATTGAATGTATCGATACTGATTTTATTAGCATATTAAATGTATTAATTAGTTGTAGTACTAAATTTATCCTATTATGTATGATATATTTATTAAAAAATATATTTTTAAATTATTATAATTTTTTAAGAAAATAAATTTACAAATTCACTTTTAAAAATAAATGAGTATGGTTAATATTAAGATTAACATACATTCATCAATACATAAATAGTATGGATAAATTTTGATTGGTCAGTATATATTTTTTAAAACTATATTTATTTTTTTTATTTTTAATCTTTTGAACTAATTTTTTTTTTTAATTTTAAAAAACTTCCATCAATTGTGTAGGACATAAGTCCAAGTCCTTGTGTAGGCCACCGGACACGGGTGTGTATGTGTTAGTCTCTGAGGGAGCCTCCACCAGGAGTAAATGTAGGTCTTTAGTTTATGACCGAGGTTATTGGCTAGCCGATAGAAAAACAACTCAAATTTCTTGCAAGAACCTCCAGTGGGAGTGTACGCTAGTGTCCTTGTATAGGGCTATAGAGGTTAGAGGTGAATCTAATTTAAAACCTTCAATAGTAAAATCCGATACACTCATGGGTTGAGAGCATCTGCCGAGAGTGGAGTAGGGAAACCAAACCACTATATGTGCTTATGTTTGGTATTATCTTTTAAACACTTATTTATT
Organism: Magnolia sinica; assembly: GCF_029962835.1. Taxonomy (NCBI): domain Eukaryota; kingdom Viridiplantae; phylum Streptophyta; class Magnoliopsida; order Magnoliales; family Magnoliaceae; genus Magnolia; species Magnolia sinica. The sequence goes on along the minus strand of NC_080579.1, from coordinate 76,226,318 downwards.
TATGCTTATGTAATTGATTAGATGAATGCTAGGTTTTGATAGTTAGCAAATCTCACACACACATATACACTACCTTATATAAAGTAGTTGCTTTATAGGAATATGATTTATAGTCTATGTGGTTGGATTCTATATCAGCTTGGAAGCCTTAGAGTTAATTGTCTTAGTTTAATTTTCAAAATTGTTTAAGTTAGAAAATTATATTTTAAAATGCATAATTTTATTTGGTCCTAATCCCCCCCAACTTTAGGACATAACATTCATTTATAGCTCCACCAAGCTTCCACACATTGTCGTGGCATCCCACCATACTATATCAATTGGTATCAGAGCAGGTTCCTCCTAAAAGGCTTAACAGTCCGAAGTGAGATCCGAATGAGCCTTGGAATGATGTCTTCCTATAAGGGAAAGTTAAGGTTATCCAAGAATATGAACATATTTGTAAATCTAGTATGGGTAAACCTCTTGAGGATAATAGAGGATTTGAACGTGATAGTCATATCTTTATCTCCACCCCTCCAGTAATCCAAAGGAAATTATTTACTTTTGAGCATAGACCAAAAACTTCTCATGTGTGTCATGCTTGTGGAGATATTAAGCATCTTAAATTTGAATGTGTTATCTTAAAAAAGGCCCAATCCATCTCAGTCTCAAATTATAGTGACACATTTTTGTGACTAAGAAAATGACACACTAATGGAGAAGCATCTCTAAAGGATTGCTGAAAAAGAGAGTTTCCAACCTTTTCTAAAAAGACTAATTGGATGAAGGTGTTACTAACTCTAATTGTTTGTCTTAATGAAAAGATTAAGTCAATACTAATCAAGGGCAATGATAATTAGGGTCTGACTAACATAAATAAATCACCTACCGAACATATATTTCTACTACGAAATTACTTAAAAGAGAGAAATCTAGAAAAATCATTCTCCCTCCCGAACATAGTTTGGGTCCTACGATATTCACACCCAAGTAGGTTGTGAAGAGGAATAGGTGACCTTGGAAGGTCTATTTGGGCATAACTATTAAATCAAAGGATCAAGTCTCATTTTTTAGATCAATAGTTAAATCTAATGATTACAGATTTTAAGGATTTCAGACTTATATTGAGCATATAAGAAAAACTTAGGATTTAGCCTCATCATGTGCTTAATTGGTAAATTCGAGGATTATAACCTCATTTATATTGATATTTTAAGCTTTAAAGTTGTTGAATTTTAATATCATATTTTTTTTATCTTAGACTATCATTTATCATTCCTAATTTGATTGGTTTATCTTTTAAATGAATATAAGAAGTATGCTTCATGTTTTAATGTTCATTTGCATCTTGTAATTCCTTGTTAGTATGTGGCTTATAATTAGTAAATTTATAATTAATAGAATTGTTCCATATTATATTTTTTTATATTTATTGGAACTAACTCTTTGTTAAATACTGACAAAAAGATGGAGAAAGATCAAGTCCTACCAAAACAATAAATTCTTTTTTATAAGATTTGTTTGTTCTATGCAGGGATTGATGAAGATATGAGGAGCAAGTATGGGGGAGCATAGCTACTGTTACATGTCTCGAGTCCTCTATTTAAATTTGTAAATCATTGTAACTTGGGCATGTAATATTTTTTATTGTTTTGGTATGTCATTTGTATGGACCATGAAATGGTCTATATTACATTTTTGTCATGTAATTGATAAAGTGGGAGATTGTTAGTGCATTGATTTATTCACCTTATTTGTCAATCACGTGAGTTTATATGTCATGTAATTAGTTGAGCGCTTGGAAGCTAAAGAATAAAGACATTAGTGGAGGTGGAGCATCAAGGAGCAAAAAAAAGATATATGAGGTACCTTAGTTACTCGAACCATTAACTCAAAATAACATATACCTCTAGATGATCAGACCCTAATAGGTAAACCTTTTTTTAATCATCCCTTAAACCATAAGAGTTTAAATTGATCATCCTTATATTAGCTTTAGAAATCCCAAGTTAGTAGAAAATCTGCACAATTTTAGTAACCTTCGATCCCACCAAACCCACCTTCAGTATGACTGAAATCCACTAAAATAGAACAGCGAGTTGTGGCAAAATTTTAGGTAAGTTGGCTACAACAAAATGCCACATTAGGTCCCACCAAAGACCACTTTTGATACAACCGAAAGTGCCTACGTTTGTCTAGTGACTCTCCTGTCTATTTTGGTGCAACCAAAGACTAACCATTTTTTCCCATTTTATGATTGTTGAAACTTGATTCCTTAATATATAAGATCTAGCCTTTAGGCACTTTAGAGGGCTTTTGGTGTAATTGTAACTAAGGTGTATCCCCAATTATATCCCTCACTATAAGCCTCATATTCCATGAGATTTGATTCATCTTCTTAAGCTTTACCACTATAATGAGGATTCTGACCTCAATATTAAAGATGAACTCAATCTCCACCATTTTCTAGAGATTAGACCCAACCTTATTGATGTATCATTTATTTAAACTATCTAAAAGACTACTTTAAGTGAATCCATTAGGCCTTACAACTTTCCATTAGTTGTAAGAGATACACCGTACCTCCCTAATAGAAAATCAACTTGATTAGGTTCTCCGAGCCAAAATCGACATACACCGAACCAATGTCCTTGCCAAACTTGATTAAGTTCTTGTATAGGACATTGGTTCTTATGTATGACCTAAATCAAATTTTTTGTGTAGGCCACTAGACACAGTTGTGTACGTGTTAGTCTCTGAAGGAGCCTCCACTAGGAGTAAATGTAGGTCCTTGGTTTAGGACCGAAGTTTTTGGTTAGTCGATAAAAAACCAACTCAAATCTCTTGTGGAAATCTCTGGTAAGAGTGTACTCTGGGGTTCTTGTGTAGGGTTATAAAGATTAGAGGTGAACCTAATTTAAAAACTTCAATAGTGAAATCCGGTACACTCATGGGTTGATTATGTATACCAGGAGTGAAGTAGGAAAACTGAACCATTATACATGCTTATGTTTGGGATTATCTTTTGAGAACTTATTTAATTTGCTTATATGATTGTTTAGATGAATTATATGTATGCATAATTAAATGAATGATAGGTGTTAATAGTTAGCACATCCCACACACACATGCACACTATCTTATATACACTAGTTGCTTCATAAGAATATGATTTGTAGTATATGTGATTGGACCCTCTTTTGACTTAGAAGCCTTAAGTTAATTGTCTTGCTTAGTTTAATTTGTATATTAATTTAAGTTAGACAATTTTTTTTAAAGGAATAATTTTTATTTAGTCATAATCACATCCCCCGTCTTGAGGATATAACATTCATTTTATAGCTCTGATGAGCTTCTGCACATAGTCGTGGCATCCCACCATGTAATTTCACATTTTAATGCAATTGATTGGATGTTGGAGTGGTATGCGAGGTAAGATCTTTTTATGATATCTCATGTATGCTAGACTTATCTAATAGACCTGACACCCCATCTAACTATTTTTCATTTTTTTTTTTCATTTCATTGATAAAGATTAATGAAAGTTTTATCAAAATAAATTCATTTAAAATTCTTTATCCAAAAACTATTTAAATATTAAAAATTTATTAAAAAACAAGAAACTCATGAAATTTTTTGCAATAGACAAATGATGAAGTTCTGCCAACCTCTATTTCAGCTTTCATTTGTAACGAGAATTTTAGTCTAATGTTATTTCCATTTTAGACGTGGATTGTGTACACATTGAGTAAACTCTGTGGGGCCCACTATGATTTTTGTGTCTAACCTTTCACACCCCGCACTTCGGGTACAAATTATGCACCCTTAGACCTGAGTTACGGTCCATGACTCATACACTAAGTGTATATAAATCCACCCATCATACAATTGTTAAGAGGCATAATTACATGTATTCTAAATATTCATCCAATTTCTCAGGTTGGATATCCGTCAACACAAAAATTTTACCCGTTAGACATCCACCTAGGCAGGCATAAGTAACCATTAACCAACAAACATCCACCTAGGTGGGCATTGTTCTACACTCCATGAGTAGGCTTCCATTATCGTGGACATCTAGTAACGAATTTACCAAGATTAACTATCCAAGGAGATCCCCTAGGAACTCAATCACAAGGTGCGCATGCATTCGCATGGATGTATGTAATGTATGCTCAATGTGTATACATCAATATATACAGTCAACCAGAAACATTTCTCTCTGAGAGGAAACATGGATTCATAATATCACTGATTGGCATATGAGCATGGTTAATATTCATCAAAATCTTCTACGGCATATACCATAAAGCAAGGATCACATTTACACAATGTTTAAATAATTATACAACAACCATATCAATTGAACAATCTCAACCATCAAATCATTTATCTTAATCATATAGATATGAGATAGGTTGGGATTCACCCACCTATTACTAGGGTCGAATCTTTCAATCAATCAAACGCTTTGTAAAATTATGCTTCAAATCCCTATTAAGATGATTTAGAATACCACAATTCAATTATATTATTCCAATAATGTAAGACCCGTATCCTAGTCCGTACTATTCCGTCGACTCCTGCGATCCTTCCCGTCAAATTCCGACAACCTACGACCTATAATCGACGTTTTCACGTAACCCTAAGTCGTATCTTATATATTTGAGTTAGCTTAATCTGAGACTTGTACCATTGCGATCGCACCATCGTCGCGGTTTCAACGCCGCATCTTACATACCGATCTGATACCTTGACATGGAGATTTGGGCAGGAGTTTAATTCGAAGAAAATGTCGCGCGTTTGCAATCCCAAGAGAATCTCTACATCATATCCCATCAATCAATCACTCAAATCAATCAATCAATCACTTCATGTCAAGTACAAGAGCAACCCATGTTTTTTTTCTCCACAAGTGAAGCAAACCCCAAAAGTCAACAAGTCTCTCACCTCACATCCATCACTCACCTCACATCCATCACCCATCACTCTCTCTCCTTACAACCCTCTCTCTCTCATTTCTCAACACATTTTCCAAGCAAGGAAAGTGGTGCACGTCCGAGGAATTCCAAGAGAGAAAAGTGGTTTCGTGTGGCCCACTTCCTCTCCTAAAAACCTTCATCCTAGCTATTCATTTCTCATCACCCTCTATCAAAGTGAAGCACAAGGAGATCGGCTTTCCATCGGACCAAGAAGATCAAACGGTGAGTGCTTTATAGGCTAGATTTTTATATTTTGATGAGTCAAGTGGGACCTACCGATTGATGGTATGGATCTCACTTTGGACCCTAGGTGTGGCCGATGGCCCACCTTGATTCTCATGATCATTCCATGATGGGGCCATTTGCCGTGGACCCCATCGTGATGTTATGTTCCTTACACAAATAGAGGTCATCTAGACCTTCCATTTTGGTGGAGAAGGAATCTCCACCGTTGATCTTTGATTTGGTGGGCTCACATGTATTGGGACCCACTTGATATATGATTGAATGCAAGGGAGGGCTCATAGTGGCGGAGCCCTCCATCACACGTGTCCCTCTCTCTTTCTCTCTCTTCCTCTCTCTATTTCATATTTTTTTATGTGTGATGATGTGGCCGTGTGGCCCACTTGGATGAACCCCACCTTGGTGTATGTCTTATTCACACCATCCATGCATTTGGTGGCCCACCTGAATAAGGCCCACCTTGTACATGTGTTATGCCGAAACCCACCCTGTACATGTGTTATGCCAAAACCATCCAGCGTCCAGGGACACTGGACGTGGAATTAAAACAAAAATATTAGCTTTGGTTCAAAGCTATTTAGGTTCATGCAGGCCCCACCTTGATGTATGTTTTTAATCTAAGCCATCCATTCCATTTCCTAAATCATTTTAGGCATTGTGCCGAAAAATGAAGCTGATCCGATTTTCTGGTGGGCCACAGCATAACAAACAACATTTTTACCGTTGAAATATACCCTGATGTTTTTGTACCCCAAAATATGTCGAATATTGGGCTTGATGGGTTTGTCTTGAGCCATAAAAACCAATGGCTAGGTCAGATTTCCCTAATGCGGGCCCCACATACGAAAAACCATGAAAAAACTCTTTTTTAAAATATATATATACATGCAGCGCCTGCTGTTGCTGACGCTGCAGCAGGACGCTGCTGCGTTGGCGGGCGGGCAAGGACCATTATCCCATACGTGGGCCCCACCGTGATGTGTTTTGAACATCCACGCCATGCATCTGGTGGGCCCCTTTAGGCAGCGGGCCCCCTCCTAAAAATCAGCCGTATAAGTAGCTCGGGTGGCCCATGTCATAGGAAACAGTGTTGAATTGAACGTCTGCCATTTAAAACCCTTTTGTGCATCCAAACATTTTGGGTCAATTTGAAATTTGTTTTTCCATTCCATCCAGGTCCGTATGACCTTACCAACAGGTTGGATTGCAGATAAACATTATGGTGGGCCCCACGTGGAACCCACAATGATGTATGTGATTTATTCACACCGTCCACAGCAGTGGACGGTGGAACCCACAATGAGGTATGTGTTTTATTCACACCATCCACCGTGGACGGTGGAACCCACCATGATTTATGTGTTTTATTCACACCGTCCACACCTAGATGGTGGGATCTCCATGATGCATGTGTTGCATCTAAACCGTCCAACCACTTTGAAAGCCCATTTTATGGCAAGGGCTAGAGAATGACTCAAATCCCTAGTTCGAGTGGGTCCCCACCACTGAAAAATAGTGGGAACAGTGACATTCACCGTTTAAACTTCTTAAGGCCATGATAGTTCCATTCAATAACGGTGGGCCTTGTAGGATATTTTTTTATGGTGGAAATCATTGTCACTACTATTTGGAGTGCAGTCCAGTTCATCTTTTGATATAATTCATTTATACACACACACACACACACACACACACACACACATCTTGATATATTTGTGCCCATCTGTTGAGGCCCACCTTGGTATATGCATAAGGCCCAGTTGAGGAAGCCCACCTTGATGTATTTATGGTCTGTTGTTGAGGTCCACCTTGATATTTATGAGGCCCATTGTGATGTATTCAAAGGCCCATGGGATATGGCCCATTGCAATGTACATAAGGCCCACTGATGCGGCCCATTTGATGTATCTGAGGCCCATGGGTCAAGGCCCAAAGAGATGTATATAGGTCCATTGCAATGTGTGATTTCATCGCGGTATATATATATATATATATATATAATGATGTTTATGGTGGGCCATGCCTTAGGAACAATGGTGGTTTGACGTCCACATTATAAGAATAATGTTGGTTAAATGTCTGCACTATAACTCTCCCTAGGGCCCATTAATAGGCTCGTACTTGTTGTGTGTAGGCCGTATAGGCCCATCTGCGTCGTAAGGATAGTTCATTACTTTATAATAGGCTTAGTACAATTCCATGATTCATGCTCATACGCATCATATGTATGCTTGATATGAGGAATATTTGATCATAGCATAAGCCGTTGGGCTGAGACATTTACGGGACTCCTTATGAGACGGAGTGCCCCACATGATCATGTGGTACACGCCGGATTCCGGCATGATTTGACGGTGTGACTCATGCATCTCGCATATGTGTGACTTGATCATTATACGCCCTAGCGACATCAGGGTCGTAGCTCCACAGGTATATCGTGGATGGCCGTATCGGATACCGAAAATACTTAGTTCTAGCACTGTGGGCACTTAAGATGTCTTTGGATGAAAATCTTAAAACCTTTTTGGTACCAGGAGCTTTTCTAATGTCTAGACCAAGTGGATACATGAGCGCCTGAGTGCCGAATACCAGTAGGCCGCGTCTCCCACTGTGTTGTGGTCGGTTGGAAGGGGTGTGGCCTTATCCGCCTAAGTGAGGGGGCTATAAGCTAGGCTGGGTTTGACTAGCTCACAAATGAGTCTGCTATCGATGAGCTAGGTAGGTATTGGCAGACTACTGGTCAGGCAGATAGTGAGATCTATTCCACTCGCTGGGCTGTACGGCTAGGGAGGTGGCAGTTAGTGTGGAGTGTACTAAACCCCGATGATATCCTAAAGAGAAACTGTACTGATATGTGTACTTGATGAGTATTGGCATGCTTGCTTTGCATCTCACATATGACATTTGGCTACATACGCCTTGTATCACATGGCCTTGGTATGGCCAATAGCATTCATGCCTTACATCACATAACTTTGGTACAGCTGATAGTATTCATGGACTTACCGCATATTTCTGCATTACTCTGATATTGTACACTTGACGCTTTCCTTACACACACACTTACACCACCCTCTAATCTTTTGTAAGCTTATGCATGATCATTGCGTGCAGGTGGCCTTAGATCGCAGCAGCGCTGAGGCAGGAGCGCACATCAGATCATTTTGGAGTTTTTGATCACCCTGTATTTCCCTTTCCGCATTGTACTTAAAGTTTTTGATATAATGGATATATAGTGATGTTGTTTTATGACTTGGTTATGCTTGTGGTTATGCTCCATTACAAAAAAAAATTCATACTGAAAATCCTCCTTATAGGATCCCAGGATCAGAATCGGCCACGTGAGTGCCAGGATCCAAGAATGGGGCACTATGAAGGCTGTCGACACCAGATTCGGTGATCAGGAATTTTGTGAGCCTGTTTTCCGAGTTTGGGGCATGACAAACAAGTATGGTCCACTTTTGATCCACATAAGATAACCTAACATAAATTCTAAATTTTAAGTTTGAAAAATAATAGGGATTGTCGATTAATGCAATCGATCGATTGAATGTGTATACATTAATATGTACAATTAACCAGAAACATTTCTCTCTAAGATGAAACATGGATTCATGATATCACTGATTAACATATGAGCATGGTTAACATTCATCAAAATCTTCTACGGCATATACCATAAAGCAAGGATCACATTTACACAATGTTTAAGCAATTATACAACAACCATATCAATTAAAACAATCTCAATCATCAAATCATCTATCTTAATCATGTAAATATGAGACAGGTTGGGATTCACCCACCTATTGCAAGGGTCGAATCTTTCAATCAATCGAATGTTTTGTAAAATTATGCTTCAAATTCCTATTAAGATGATTTAGAATACAACAATTCAATTATATTATTCCAACAAGTAGGGTCCACTTTTGATCCATGTAAGATAACCCAACATAAATTCTAAATTTTAAGTTTGGAAAATAACAGGGATTGTCAATCAATGCCATTGATCGATCGAGTTAGCTCGAGGGCCCTAGATCAATCGACCATGGATCGTTAAATTTTAATTTCAATTTCTTAAGTTTTTGGACACTTTTAGCCACCTTTGATCAATCGACGAGTAGCGTCGATCGATTGATTGTGGTTAAATTAAATTGGTTTGCTCACTAGACAAATTTGCTTATCATCGATCGAATTAGTTTTATCGATCAAGATTGCTTGAAGATCCCCTCGATCGATCGAACCTCAGGTTCAATTAGTCGAACCAGGTTATGATTTTGAAATTTAAGTTGTTGGACAGAAATCAACCATCTTTGATCGATCAAGCATTGACTTTGATCGATCGACCGAAGTCGAATAAGTTCTGTTACATAATTTGGTTTTATGAAAATTTTAGGATTTTTCTTCTTCTTCTTTAATTTTGATGGATTCCATTTATTAAAGAATTGGGTCCAACCCATCCAATGGTTTTTCTCATAGTTGAATTCGAAAAGGCAAAGGATCACTCAAATATGAATATCTGTCGCCTACAATTAATGAATGAAAATTATTTTCGACAAAAGCTATTATTAACTATATAACTTCACATATCAAAACTTTCACACATATCCGAACAATGATCATATAATTATTATGTTTGCTCATTGTTTAGATATGGGCCTATTAGATAAACTTTTAGGAGGAATTTCCTGTAGGGAATCGATGCACTAACCTATCCCTCTACCGAAAGTTCTCCTACTAACTAGGCTAAGTGCTTGGTTTTGTTAATGAAGTAAGATTAAATTATTAATTTGTTTTAGTCAGGGTCTCAATGGGTAAAAAGGTATGTTCGTTACATAATACATGTTGTCCATTTGTTTTACCAACTCATTTTAGGGAACGAACCCAAGATTGAAGCATATCCAAAGCTTAAGTGGACCACACCATAGGAAACAATAAAAATTGAATGCCTACCATTCAAAACTTCTCGAGGCCATATAAGTTTTATATCGAGTTGATATTTGTATTTTCTCTTCATCCATATCTGTGTGACCTTATGAACATGTTGGATGATAAATAAATATCATTGTGAGCTCTATAAAGGTTTCAACAGTGGACGTTATTATACCCACTATTTCCTATGGTGTGGACCATTTTAGCCTCAGATATGCTTCAATTTTGGAATCATGCCTTAAGTTGTAAATGGATGGGCAACATGGATAAGACATACATCACGGTGGGCCCACATAGTTTACTTAGTAAGCAATCAACACCATTCTCTTCCTATAAACCGAGTGGGGCATACTAATCCACTTTGTTCATCTAATTTTATCCTCCATTCTTGGACCTGGGGAAAAATTAGTGAGATTCATAACTCAAGTGGCCACATCACATGAAGCAATGGGTTTTGATGCCAACTATAGGTTTTTCTATGAAGTCACCCTGGTGTGTGTATCTTTTCATCAGATTGATTAATGAAGTGTAACTCATCAAGATGAAGTGACACACAAAAATCAACCCAATGCAAATATTAGGCAGGCCACATTGTTTGAAGTTAGAAGTCTTAGTGATAAAGAATTTTATTTTTCTACATTTTAATCTTTCACAATGAATCCAATAAATATAGAGGAGAGGAGAATCAAATCCCTTATTTGTGATATAAAAAAGGAAAATACAAGAAGAAAACTTTCAAATTTCCTAATATAAATAATATATAGCAAGAGATATTTTTTATTAGAGATTTTCTAATACTTCCTCTCAAATTAGTACGTAAGGATTCATAGCACTTAACTTGCCAATTAGAACATGAAAATGTTCTTGACCATGAGTCTTCATGAAAATGTAAGCAAGCAGATGATTAGTGGGCATGTGAAAACTGTTGAGAATGCCAGAGGAAATCTTTTCCCAAATGATGTGATAATTAATTTCGATATGTTTGGTCTATTCACAAAAATAAAGTTGTTGGCAATGTGCAGACCAACTTGATTGTCATAATAAAGATGCACCGGTTGAGAGTGGAGAACTCCAAGGTCTTGAAGAAGGGATTTCAGCGAAACAAGTTTACAAGTAGCATTGACCATGGCTGTCACGCCCTAGACTCGGAAACAGGGCTCACAAAATTCTCGATCGCCGAATCCGATGCCGACAGCCTCCGTAGTACCCCATTCTCAGCTCCTGGCACCCATATACTAGGTTTCGATTCTGTGATCCTACAAGGAGGATTTTCAATGTACTTTTATCTCCTAAGAAGCATAACCACAACAACAACAACAACTAGAAACATCACCACATATCCACTATAACAAAAAACTTTAAGTACAATGCATAAGGAAATACAATATCAGTATCAAAAGCTCCAGAAGACAGTTGCACGTTTCAATCTCAATGCTGCTGCAACGTCCTAGCGTCACCTACATACAACAATCGTGCATAAGCTTATAGAAAGCTTAGAGGATGGTGTAAGTATGTGCACAAGGTAAATGCAAAGAATGTAATATTAGAGTAATGCAGAATCATACTGGTAAGTCCATGAATGCTATCAGCCATACAAGCTATGAAATGTAGGGCCTACATGGCCAAATAACATATGCAAGATGCAACTCAAGCATACCAGTCCTCATCTGAATCCACATAACAATACAACTCATCACTGGAATAACTGGGGTCTAGTACACTCTACACCAGATCGTCGCCCTAACTGGACGCACAACCATGCAAGTGGAAGAGACCTCACTATCCGCCTGACTAGTAGTCTGTCAATATCTACCTGGCACTTCAATAGCGGATCTATTTATGAGTTAGTCAAACTCAACCTAGCTTTGCCCCTACCCTCGGGTGGATAAGGTCACAATCCCCTTCCAACCGACTACGACATAGTGGGAGATGCGACCTAACAGTATACGGCCCTCGTACACTCATGTATCCACTCAATCTTGACATTGGAGCAACCTCCTAGTACCATAAGGGTTTAAGGACTTTCACCCAGGGATACCCTTATACCCAAGTGCTAGAACCAAAAATATTTTTGGTATCCATTCTTACCATACACGATATGCCTGTGGAGGCCACAACCTTGATGTCCCTAGGGCATACAGTGATCATATCACACAATGCAAGATGCATGAGTCATACTATCTGGTCATGCATTAATCTTGCGCGTACCGCGCTCTCATATGGGGCAACTCCATCTCTCATGGAGTCCCATAAACAATTCACCCAATGACATATGCTATGATCAGTCACTCCTCATAACAAGCATGTAAATGATGCGCATGGGCTTGTAACATGATGTTATGCTAGCCTATACTCAGTATGTCCTACTAACTCAAGTACACTAGCATGATTAACAGATATAATATCAAGGTCAGTCCTTAACTGTGGATATACCAATTCTAAACCACACAATCATTCATCTACAACAAGAATGAATCACGCAATAAGTGGGCTTCCTTACCCACCCTATTATAAAGCCGGTTGGGCTGCCAATGGAGCCCAGTAGGTATAAATGGGCTAGCATTAACGGGGGCCCAATATTTTGGGGTTAGACCATTATGAATAGATAGGTCATACTACCAACGGGGCCCAATAATTTGGGTTAGCCCAGAAAGGTAAGATGGTCATGGGCTTAATAATGAGCCCTATGGAGATGTGCAATGGGGACATTTAACCACTATTTACAATGTGAACATTTAACCACCATTACTCCCAAGGCATGGCCCACTAGAATCTATCTAATGATGGGGCCCCAAGGTCATTATGCTAACGAAGAGATGGATGGGCATCATATATATTATCATATATACATCATAGTGGAATCACACATCACAATTGAGCCTTATCTCATAGGCCTCCTATACACCACAATGGGCCTCACACAAGGGCCTCATGTACATCACATTGGGCCTCACCACATGGGCCTTATATACATCACATTGTACCTCACACAAGGGTCACATATACATCTCATTGGGCCTCACAGAAGGACCATATATACATCTCATTGGGCCTCACACAAGGGCCACATATACATCATATTGGGCCTCACTTCATGGGCCACATATACATCATATTGGGCCTCAAACAGGGCCTCATATACATCACATTAAGCCTCAAACAGGGGCTCATGAGCTAGGCACAATAGATGGATAATGTATGTAACACATACAATATAATGGGCCTGATGGGGCAGCCCATGATTTGGTAAAAATGGATGGGCAGCATGTAACATATACATCAAGGTGGGCCTCATAGATCAGCCCTATAGTCCAAAAAAATAGATGGACAATGTTCTTACAATACACACATCAAGGTGGGCCCACCGTCCATGGCCAGACAGTGTGGAAATACAACACATACATCATGCTAGTCCCACTGTCTAATAGGCTGGACGGTGCAGATACAACGCATACCTCACGGTGGGCCCCAACCCCACACGTGCAGCACATGTAGGTGGGTCTCACGTCCAGTAAGCGGATAGATGGCGTGGCTATAGAATACATACATTGAGGTGGGTCCCACCGTCCAGCAGATTGGACAGTGTGGGTAAAATACATAAATCGTGGTGGGGTCCACGTCCCAGCTGGATGGTGGAGACCCCACACGTGCAGGGTGGGTCCCACTGTCCCATGGATGGACTGTATGGATAAAACATATATATCAAGTGGGACCACACGTGTGGCACACCAAAGATTTAGATCAAGAAGGTATTTGTGTTTTCTCTTCATCCAAGTTTGCTAGACAGTTCCAATAGTGCTGGACCATCCAGCCAACTGTTAGACGTCAGCAAGGTGGATCCCACGAGCAGTCGGCGTGGATGAAACATATACATCGTGCAAGGGGTCCATGTAGGTGGGCCACCCATCTAGAAAATCAGGCTGACCCTTGTGTTTTCCCTCATCCAGATTGGCCCGAAAATGGGCAGCAAGGTGACCTCGAGAATCTGGATGTGTTGGCATCCCATGTTTAGACAGCAACATGCATCAGGTGGGCCATCATGCAAAGGATCAAAAGTGAGAGAGAAACACAGAGAGAGAGAGAGAAGTACGATGGAGGGACCCCATCACTATGGGCCCCTCTAGGATCTACAACATTCATCATACATTAAATGGGTCCCATCGCATGTGAGCCCACAAATCAAAAGAATCCATGGTGGAAATCTTTTTCCTACCAACAAGGAAAATTCACCCACTGATCACACTTTTTTCTTGGTTCCTTGGAATGCTAAACTCCTATGCTCAACCTTTAATGGAGGATGATGAAGATTGAAAGGCTGGGATGAGAGATTTTAGGGTAGGAAGTAGGCCACACACTTGGCTTCTTCTCTCCTTGGAATGCTTAGACGATTGCTCTCTCTTGGGTGCTTTGAAATAGTGGAGAAAATGAGAGAGAGGGGAGATGTGTAAGAGGGATGGGACGAGAGGAATGGGTGTGTGTAAGAAAGGGATGGGTGTGTGTAAGAGAGAGTTGACTTTGTGGATGGGTTGTGTAAGAGAGGGATGGGTGGAGTGATGGGTTGTACTTGACTTGATTGATTGATGTACTGTTTGGGTAGAGATTCTCTCAGGATTCGCAATGCATGGGGTTTCTTCGAGATAAAGACAGGCCCATAACTCTTAGCCTGGGTATCACATTGGTGCGCAAGTCACAACATTGGAACAATGGCGATGGCACGGTCGCTAGGGTATAACTTTTGAGTCGAGTCGAGTCAGATCTACGAGATGCGACTTAGGGTTCCATGCAAATGTCGACTATAGGTCGCGGGTTGTCGAAATTCGATGGGGAGGATCGGGGAAGTCTAAGGAATGGTACGGTTAGGATACGGGCCTTACAATGGCATAGTATTCAGCCTCAATAGATGACTGACAAATGAAGATTATTTCTTTGTCCTCTAAGACAATGGGGTAAGTGCTATAGTGTATAAAGCACATCTTGTTTGTCAAATTTTGTTTAGATAAAACGTCTTATGAAGTGGCCTTTTAATGTGGATCAAGATGGAAAGTTCAAGACTTTACTAAAGTTTAAATCAAGCAGAAGAACAAGTTCCATGAAGTTTAAACATCCAATCTACTTTAAAAGTTTAGTCATTTCAGGTATAATAAATCTTATAAAGACCTTAGGATTAGATACTTTCAAAATATAATTTAAGTAGGTTTCTATGCTTATAGTTGGCTAAGGTTCGACTAGTCTAAGTTATGGCTCGACAAATCTAAGAAATTTTTGACTAGTCCTAATTCCAATCGAAGTAAAACAGAATTTCTATTACACCTTCGACCAGTGAAAGGTGGGCCTTTGACCAGTCGAGGGTTACTCGACACGAAGTCCTGCAACTAAATCAGTTTGAATTTCTTGCACCCTCGACTAGTCGAAGACCTTACTTAACCAGTCGAGTAGGGCGTTTGACCAATCAAAAATCTTTTTTATCTTATCGTGCTCAAAATTTTTTAAAAAATGGAATAAAATTTGGTCCTTGGACGAGTCAAAGACTGTCTTAGACGAGTCAAAGCAACAACTTCTTTGCCTATAAATTGAGGCCTTCTCTTAATCCAAAAATATAATTCAAGTCTATCAAATCCTTGTACAAGAAAGAGAGAAGTCTTTGTTATGCTCTATCTATTGCATGGTATTTATTAAATATTTCTAGCTTTTTGTTTAATTCATTAATCTCTTATACTATCAATCTTATTTTATAAAGAGAGTAAAAACTCTTTTTTTTAAGATCTTAAAGTAATTCAAACAAGTATCCTTTGATTTGAATCTATTTAAAATCAATCTAGAACCTTGAACCCTTGTCTATATGACTGAAATTTGAACGATCTACATTCAAGAGAAGTAGTTTTATATATACATCAACTGATACGTCTTCAAAGGAGAAGATAAATATATTTATTTTGTATTTTGGTTTTATTGAGATAGCCAGAAAATCTCATTTGGTTTTCCTGAGATAGCCAAATAATCTCTGTGAGGGTTTTTTTTGTGATAACCCTTTAAAATCACAATTGTATCAAGTTTTAAGGTGTTCCTATGAAAACCATATTTATAGTGAAAGCCAATATCATGTGGATAGTGATATTGGGAGTGGAGTAGGTGTAGCTGTTTAAGAACAGTTGTTGACACACCGAACCACTATAATTCTTGGTGTTGTGGTGAATGCCTTTTATGCTTATGTTTATATGGTGAATGAATGTAATCTTTTTAAGTTAAAGTAGCTAATGCTTGTAATATATCTAGCTTTTATTGACTCTTGGTTGGTTTGGGATTTTGATTCTTACAAGTTTCGTGAAATAAGGTTGTCCTGCCTAAACTTATTTCGGTGAAGGTTGTCTTATGAACCAGTTTGAATCAATGTTTTAATACTAGTGCAATTGAGATGTCTGATTTATTTATTATTTCTATGCTTTATTTTTTATTTGGCATAGCGTTATTCACCCCCCCCCCCCCCCCCCTCTAGAACTGGTTAATCTCTCCTTTTTTAAGTGGTATCAGAGACTGGTTGCTCTTTTTTTTGGATTAAGTTCCTTGAGTTTAAAAATCTAGAGTTTTATCATGTCAAATTTCGATAGTTTGTCTATTACCAGGTTACCACCTTTTGAAGGCTCTAACTATATATACTGGAAAGCCAGAATAAGGATTTTTCTAAAATTTCTATATGAAAGTGTGTGCCAAGCCATTGTAACCAAATGGAAACCTCCTATGACTGAGGTAATAGCCGAAGATGGAACCAAGTCTATGAGAGAAATTGCATTCTACTTATGAACTGGAACTTAGAAAAGTGAAAGCGGTGCTAATGTTATAGCCTTAAATGCCATAACTTGTGC
The DNA here is from genome assembly GCF_029962835.1 of Magnolia sinica. Taxonomy (NCBI): domain Eukaryota; kingdom Viridiplantae; phylum Streptophyta; class Magnoliopsida; order Magnoliales; family Magnoliaceae; genus Magnolia; species Magnolia sinica. The sequence continues at coordinate 76,209,319 of NC_080579.1, read as the reverse complement.
TCTATCACCTGATGAATTCAAAAGAATTATTTCATGTGATACAGCTAAGCAAGCTTGAGATATTCTTGAAATGACACATGAAGAAACTATTATATTCAAGAAATCAAAAGTTCAACTCCTCACTACTAGATTTAAGGAGATTTGTATGGAAGAAAATGAAACTTTCATGGACTTCTATACGAAACTAAATGATATAGTAAATTATATGTGGGGTCTAGGAAATGGAATCCCAAAAAGTAAGGTCTATGTAAAAATATTGCGGTATCTTCCTGATAGATTCAACTCTAAGGTTACTGTCATTCAAGAATTAAGAGATACTGATAATATGAAGGTTGAGGAGTTAGTTGGCTCTCTCTAAACATATGAGTTAAATTTTAAATCTCCTAAAGGTAAGTCTATTACTCTTAAATCTTCTAAATTTGTTTCAAAAGAAAATTGTACTAATTCTGATTTTGAAGAAATTGAAGATAATATGGCAATGCTAGCTAAAAAATTCTATAGAATTTTCAAAAACAAGAAAAGATCAGATTTTGAAAAACCATCTGATAAAAGAAAATGAAAATCTAAGTCTTGGAAATCTAAAACAAATGACAATCAATGCTTCAACTGTCATGAATACGAGCACTTGACGAATAAATGTCCTAAAAGGGATAAGTCAAAAAGAAAGTGCATGATAGTTACTTGGGATGAATCATCAGGCTCTAAAAGTTCCTCTGAGTCTAATGAATAAGAACAAGAAAATACAAATGATGTGAAAGCTCTTATGACTATAGCCAGAGTCACCTCCTCAGATAGCTATAATATATCTGACTTTGAAAATCTTAAGAGTGACCCTAAAAATGAAAATGAAGATGATCTTCAAGACGCCTACAATGCCCTATACAAGAAAAGTTGCAAAATTGTTATCAAACAGAAAATTCAAAAAGAGAAATATGTTAAATTAAAAGAAGAACTTGAAAATAAAGTTTTAGAAAAATCTCATCTTTTAGACTGTTTTGAAAAAATAAAATTAGATTTAAATTTCAAATCATCAGAGTTACAAAAACTCAGAACTAAAAATGAAAAACTAAAAATCAAAGTTCCTTCCCTTTTGAGTTCTAAGGATACTTGGAGATATGCACATGGAGACCTAAAACTGGAAAAAGTGTTAACCTCATCCAGAAAATGCGGTGAGAAGTCAGGTCTAGGTTATATAAAAAATGATTACTTAAAAATCAAGAATACACCTCCTACATTTATAAAAGGAGAATCCACAAACTCTAAAGGTAAGAATGTGAGAGAGTTTTTTTGAAATGATTTAAAAAAAACTCAAAACCTCTTCAAGTTCCTAAAATTAATATTAATGCCATCAACTATAAAAATCAAAGATACGATAAATCACCTTTAGTTGAAAAAAATCATGGACTTACTCAAAGAGCTTCTAAAATCCAACTTAGATGGAATTGGAGTTAATAGAAAGTGGAGAAATTTCAACTCCCAAAAACAGAGAAAATCCAATGATACTCCTAAACTTAGAACCATAATAAAATGGGTTCCAAAGGTTACATGTCTTGTTGCCCACACAACTTTCAAAGCCTTGAGTCACTTAAAATGGTACCTGGATAGTAAATGTGCAAGATGTATGACAGGTAACAAAGCGATATTCACCAACTTCAAGGAAGTAAACAACGGTTCAGTTACTTTTGGAGATAGAAGCTACTGCAAAATCATAGGCCAAGGTACGGTTCAACTTCCTAACCTCCCTCTATTTGAAAATGTACTTTATGTTGAAGGTTTAAAACATAATCTCTTAAGCATATCTCAAATCAGTAATAACAAACATAGTGTAAAATTTTCAAATCATGGATGTGAGATTATAAATGAGAAGGGTTATATGATATTAAATAGTCATAAGACTTCTGAAAATTGCTATATTATTGATGATTCGTGCTCATCTAACTATTCATGTTACATGGTCCAAATAGACGAGACTGAATTATGGCATAAACGTCTTGGACATGTTAACTTTAGAGATCTTTATATATTAAGAAAGAAAGATCACATTCGTGGCTTACCCAAATTGAAAAAGGTAGAAAAAATTTGTGGCGCATGTCAGATTGGCAAGCAAATAAGGAGTAATCACAAGAAAGTGAACTCAGCCATAGCCAAACCTCTAGAACTACTCCATATGGACTTAGTGGGTCTAATGAGAACGGAGAGTAGAGGTAGAAAGAAGTATTTTCTGGTCATTGTTGATGACTTTACTAGATTTATTTGGGTAGCCTTCTTAAGAGAGAAATCAGATACGCTCGATGAAGTTAGAAAAATTCTAAAAAGAATTCAGACTGAAAAAAGAGGTACCTGTATCAAAATTAGAAGTGATCATGGTACTGAGTTTGAAAATAACAATTTTGAGAAGTATTGTAATGACCACGGTATATCACATGAGTTTTTTGCGCCTAAAACACCTCAACAGAATGGAGTTGTTGAAAGAAATAATAGAATCTTATAGGAAATGGCCAGTGTAATGCTAAATAGTATGAATTTATCAAAAAACTTGTGGGTTGAAGTTGTTAATCCTGTTTGCTACATCATAAATTGTGTGTATGTTAGAAAAGCTAAAGATAAAATATCTTACGAGTTATGGTTTAAAAAGAAACTAACCGTCAAATATTTTTGGACTTTCGAAAGTAAATGTTTCATTTTTCGCGACCGAGAAAATTTGAGAAAGTTTGAAGCCAAGAGTGATGAGGAAATATTCTTGGGTTATGCTTTAAATAGTCGAGCATACCGTGCTCCTAACAAAGGAACAGGGGTGATTCAAGAATCTATTGATGTAGTGATTAATGTCACGTGATCACACCCACTACAAAACAAAATGATAATAAAGTCAGCATTATAGATAAACTTGACTCTTCATCTAAATCAATTAATACGGAATTAAGAGTAGTCAAAGACCATCCAACTGATTAGATATTGGGTAACTCTCATTCTGGCGTTCAGACAAGAAGACAGTTAGAAAACATCTACAATTATGTCTGCTTCACTTCTCAAATTGAACTGGCAAATGTAAATGAAGCACTTACTGATGAAAGTTGAATATTTTTTATGCAAGAAGAGTTAAATCAATTTGTCAAAAATGATGTTTGGTACTTGGTCCTAGACCTTTTAAAAAATATATAATTGGAACCAAGTGGATCTTTAAGAACAAATCTAATGAAATGGGGAATATCATTAGAAACAAGGTACGACTGGTTGTACAAGGATACGCTTAGATAGAAAGTATTGATTATGATGAAACCTCTGCACCAGTTGTGCGCCTTGAATCCATAAGATTGTTTATCTTGATTGCATGTCATATGAAATTCAAAATATATCAAATGGATGTCGAAGTACATTTCTAAATGTTGATCTACATGAAGAAGTATATGTTGAACAACCTAAGGGTTTTGAGAACCACAAACTTTCAAATCATGCATACCGTCTTAAAAAGGCACTTTATAGTTTGAAACGAGCTCCTAGGGCATGGTATGAAAAACTGACTAAATACTTACTTAGTCACAACTTTATCATCAAAAGCATTGATAAAACCTTATTCATCAAGAAATATAATGATCATATATTGACTATTCAGATCTATGTTGACGATATTATTTATGTATTTACATATACTAACTTGTCTATTGAGTTTTTAGATCTAATGAAATGGAGAACTAAATTATTTTCTTAGATTACAAGTAAAACAACATGAAGATGGTATATTCATCTCACAAACCAAGTATGCCTTAAATCTTGTAAAGAGATTTGGGTTTGATAATAGAAAAAATTTTGATACTCTTATAAGTATGTAATGCCCTAAATTTTGAGGGTCGAGCAAAGCTCTACACCCGAGATCCAGCACATCACTTATGCAATATGGATAATAATGTTCAGATTTTATCCATAATAATGAGTTAAACATAAGTAGGATTATACTAAAACAACAGATCATACTCCAGATATAATTAAATTAAGCAAGCGGAAGTCTGAAGTATATATTTAAGTATATAAGTGTTTCACAACCTCTAGAGTATGAGTATGTAACCGGGATGAATATGTACATTTATTATTTCAAAATATATAAAATGTGAAAATGTAAGGTGTCCAACTAAGCCAAATATCCCCGTGTTCCCTGCGTATCAGCACGAGGTCTACATAGACCCACGCGAGAGCTGAAAGTAGGAGAACTCCTCCTCATCCATAAAGTCCTGCTCTGTTGCATAGACTTCATCAACACCTGCATCTAAACTAGTCTGGTTTGTGTTTTAAAACACCGTCCCAGGGTGGGAGTGAGTGATTAACTCAGTGGTACTATAAGGCAAAGGTTAACATGTTATCAAGTCAATCAAGTAGTAATGATAAAACAACCTAACAATCACTTCCTAACTACTCTTGTTAATCTAGGAATAGAGTGCAAGTAATGATGTATGCCCTCGCATCAAAGCTCCCTCAAAAGCAACTCCGACAACCTATTTCGCATATGACAGCACTGCCTCCTATGCAAACTTCATCGCTTTTAAAGCATGTCCTAATTAATGCAGTACGATGCATGGTCATGTTAGCCAAGTAATTAATTAAGCTTATTCATATAGCAAATTTGGGAAGCTAGTGTACCTCCCTTTATATCATTGACCCGAACCGAAGGATCCATCTAAGGTCGTCACTCCTAGCTAAGCACATACGATAGGCAAGTTGTAAGGCATCACTCATAATGAAATGCAGTCGATAGATAAATTCAAAATTTTATACTCGCAGTCACTACGGGGAGGCTCGTCACCTCAACGTAGGCCGACAGCTCGAACACGGTGTCCCATAGTACCATGCCCGATTCACAAGTCTTAGTTGCTCACTGGTCACTATGGGGAGGCTCGTCACCCCAGCGTAGGCCGACAACTCGAACACGGTGTCCCATACCACTATCCCGGCTCATGAGTCTTAGCAGATCGTGGTACCATAGTTAAAGTGGGCCTTTACATTAGTGAGGGGTACCTTAGATTCAAGCAGTGGTGTCCATACATGGTAAATACACAATAAGCCAATCAATTCATTAGACAAGTTCGATTGGTACGAGCTCACGCTGAATTAATCGACATGGATCGCATAAGCACTCCTCGTGGCCTAACCACTATCGACGATCGTTGTACGACCCGGATTCATCGAATATACCCAATGTAGTGAGACCAATTCGGTCACCCGAACAGGGATTATTACCGATTGCCTGGGCTACGTTGTAGTCTCAATCTTACTCAGATGCAGCAAATAAACATATGTGATAACAATTTCAGCATTTAACAAACAATCCAAGTAAATTTCTCATTTGAGCATTTCATCATACACATTGATCATGCTACCAAACACTTGCATTTTATTCATAAATTGCGTAGATGCAAATATGATTACATGAAGGAAACTATACATATGAACAAAGTAATTAAGAACATGTCTTACTACTCTTAATAAATACAAGTCATCAACAATTTCTCATTCAGACAATTTATCAAACACTTAGACTATAATCCATCAAATATGTAGACTAGGTTAGTTACAACATATATTTTAGCAAATCCTTATACGGAGAGGTCAGCATGCATATGACAACGATGAATCCTAGATTAGCAGTCATGGTAAGCAAAAATCATTTTTATATATTCATTCAAACATTTTAACAAACACATACGATGCATCTTTTGTTCAACATAGTTCATACAGGTATGATATATCGAAACTGGTGTATCTAAGACAATATGGTAGCAATCAAGTCAGACATAAATCATTAGCTGACATTGAAAGCATTGATAACCATAACCTAAGCTTTTATAGTCCACACCTTTCGGTAGAATACTCAATTCAGACTCGGTCCAAAACTCTACATTTCTGAAAATGGAACATCGGGCACCTAAATGACGAAACCGGTTAGCTAGTTTGACAAATAACTATCCTGGATCTCTACAACAATATTAGGGTTAGGATTTCTTACCCAAATTGTAGCCGAAAAGGTTGTGTAGCGTAAAGGGATGGAGATTTGGTGCTTGGAATCGTGGGAGAGGATTCTTGCAATGATCTCCGAAAGATCTTCCTTCCTTCCTTCCTCTTTTCTCTTCTTCTCTCCTCTCTCCCCTAGGCTTTGGAGAAATTCGTATATGAGATAGGTGGGGTGAAACAAGGGCTATTTATAAGCCCAGAAGTGTTGCAAATGGCCCAAGGGCCACTATATACATAGGTTATATCCTTTGGGCGACTATTTTTGACAAACAGGGGTCATGGGGAGGCCCACTACTCACCTATGTCATAGGGTACGTTCCGTGACAATAGATTTATGTCAAGGTGTACTCTCGGTGTGATCGGATAGGCCGATCAACCATGGAAGACCTGTGTCAGATCAATGGTCATACTTACTCAATCGAGGCTACAATTATACGGATATGTACAGGAAAATTTTATTTTTCCATAGGTGAAGTTTGGTCAGAAATTGATGGTCCAAAATCCTCAATTTTGCGTGTGAGAGAACAGCCCAATTCACTTAAGTTTCATTTCATTTTATAAAGATATTCGCGTTTCTCACAAACTTCACTCAGGGCTCAAGTTGTACATTTCTGAACACTATCTAGACTTAATTCCCGCGATGGTTGTCAAGCCCAGTAGGATGGACATAGTCCTATAGTTTCGCGGTCATCAGACCCTTGACGTGCGGTCTAGGTCCGATACGGGGCTTCAATGTACTCCCGAGAGTAATAGGCTCGTGGGATTTCTTCAAGATCTTAAGATGACATTGAGTCAGTGGTACTAATGGTTTTAGACCTTCTCATATTTGAAAATAGTGGCACAATCTTAATCCACTGATTATTTAGTTTAGTACTTAACTAAATTTCGCCTAAATTGTACGACGGATGCGGTCCTTGGGCAGTTCTACCTAAGGTGGTACGCAGGTCCTTGTACGGATTTTTCTGAGACTTTACAATCTACCCCCCTTAAAGAAAAAAATTTGTCCTTGAAATTTGTACCTTTTCATACTCCTTAAGGATCTGTGGGTAGTTCTTACAGACTTCGACTTCTATTTCCCAAGTAGCCTCCTCCTCAGTGTGGTGTGTCCATAACACTTTCACGAGTGGGATGACCTTACCACACAACACTTGTTCTTTCCTATCTAGAACACGCGTCAGTCGCAATACATAGGTAGCGTCTTTTCTTAGCTGCACTTGCTCCCACTTGATAATATAAGTAGGGTTAAGAACATATTTCTTCAGCATTGATATATGAAATACGCTATGCATGCCTACGAATGGTGTGGGCAAGGCAAGACGGTATGCTTCCCCACCCACTCGGTCTAAAATCTAGAATGGGCAAATGAATCTCGGTGTGAGTTTTCCCTTTCTGTCAAAACGAATTACTCCTTTCATTGGGAAAACTTTAAGGAATACATGGTCCTCAACTTCAAATTCCAACTATCTCCGTCTCGTATCAGCGTAACTCTTCTGTCTACTCTGGGCTATAAGGAGTCGACGCCTGATAATATCGATCTTTTCTGAGGTTGTCTGAACCAGATCTAGGCCAACCAAGCTCTTCTCGCCAACTTCCGCCCAACAATGCGGAGCTCGACATGGGCATCCATACAAGGCTTCATAGGGAGCTATGCTAATGCTTACTTGGAAGCTGTTGTTATAAGCAAACTCAGCATAAGGAAGACAGTCATCCCAATTGTCCTTGAAGTCAAGTAGGCATGCTCGTAAGATATCCTCAAGTATCTAATTTACCCGTTCCGTCTGCCCATCGGTCTATGGGTGGAACGTGGTATTGAATTTCAATTTCACCCCCATTGCCTCTTGGATTCGAGTCTAGAAAATAGACGTAAATCACATGTCTCGGTCCAACACAATCTCTAGAGGTACCCATACAGTCATACTATCTCCTTAATGTACAACTTGGGTAGATCATCTGCCGAATTAGAAACTCTAACTGGGAGGAAATGAGTTGATTTCATCAACCAGTCCACAATTACCCAAATGGAGTCATGACCCTTTCTCGTCTTTAGTAACACAGAAATGAAATCCATAGATATGAAATCCCACTTCCACTCAGCTATAGGCATGGACTGAAGTAACCCAGGGGGTCGGCGGTGCTCGGCCTTGACTTGCTGGCACGTGAGACATCGGGACATAAAATCTGCTATTTGGGCCTTCACGTTGTCCCACCAGTATGAATGCTTCACGTCTCGATACATCTGCGTACTACCCAAATGCATCACCAACTTTGAATTGTGAGCAGCCTATTTCGAGATATGGAAGGTCGGTAGAATGGTTGTGCCGGTGGTGCAGATCATAGAGGTGGAGCTAAAATGACATGTGGTGGCTGGCACTTGACCTTCTGAGGCGGCGTGAAGCCATTGTCCTTCATCTTGGTAAAATAAAAGAGGTTAGTATGGCCCGCTCTGTTACAATAAGTACACCAAAGGTCGGTTCACCTCTGTTAAGCCGGCGAAGCCATTGGTCTAGGAGGCGAGTTCATACGCGGCCTCTTGTCGAGAAACGGCTGGTTCTGTAATTTAGGCCTAGGCCTCAGGCCCATCGGCATGCGTGTTTGAGACACCCTTTCACTATCCTGCTTAGCTCGCAGGGACATGTTCACTAGCTCAACGTAATTAGGAATGCTAGCGCAACACATCTTTGTGCGGATATCAACCCGCAACCCTTCTGAAAATTGCCACATTCTCATCGGCTTGTCTGTCAAAATCAAAGGTGCATATCTGTCCAGCTCCATGAAACGGTTCTCGTATTCTACCACTGACATTTCCCCCTATCGGAGGCGGAGGAATTCGCCCTCCTTTTCATTATGGTGAGGGGGAAATACTTCACATGAAAGCGTACTTCAAATTCATCCCATGTCCACGAAAATTCTATGGGAACGGTTCAAAGAACATTGTCCCACTACAAGATAGCTTCCTTCTCAAACATATATGTGACTAGCTCAACCTGTTCCGCCTCGGTATAGTGCAACGGCCTCAACATCTTAGAAATGCGATCTAACCAGTACTCAGCCTCCTTGCGTCTATGAGTGCCCACATAAGTGGGAGGACGAAGGCGCTGAAAGCGCTCGAACGAGCCACTTATCGTTATAGCCCTAGTAGGCTGTACGGGAAGCATCAATGGGGCCACATTCATGTTTTGGGGCCACATTCATGTTTTGTGTGATGGCCCCCGGTATAGTGGCTAAAACCTGTTGTTGTTGCATTAGGAGCATCATTTACTCCAACCTATCAGGGGGAGAGGCCGCCTAAGGCATGTGTGGCGTCGACGAAGACGTACGGTTCTGACCCAGAACCGGTGGTGCACTCGGTGTTGTCCCATTTGTGGGGCTAGTGGCCAGTTGTGAATCTGGCAACGTCTCGCTACTCGGACCCAAACTAGGGTCCGTCTGGCTACCACTCAGGTGAGGGGCCCTGTCAATGAGTCAGCCAAGTGGGAGATGTGCCATGTTCTGAGTAGTTTTAGGAGGGATTCCCTATATACAACATAGGGTGCAATATTTATGGGATTAGGGTCACATCATCCACTTTTTCCAAATATTCTACACATTTTTAAACAAAAGAAGTTTCATGCATTTCATTTAGCAAAATTTATCACAGTTACATATGATGTGGTATCACATGCACTATGAAAGAAGATGCATGTAAGCTAATTAACAAAGGCTTCAACACTTACTAACCTAACATCCAAACTAAGCCTATCCAAGGCTATTACAAAAAAGAAAAAGAAAAAGCAACTACAACTATACTACTAGTCCTCCGATTATGAAGAAGGCGGAGGTGCTCCCTTGTCCTGCATGCAGTACAAGCAGGCCTTTAAGGTGCGCGACATTCTCTTAAACTTTTGCTTCAGGTAGGCCTGGTTCTCCTCAAACTTTTGTTTTAAGTAGGCGTGATTTTCCTCAATCTTGGCCATGTGGGCTTCTAGGGTAGCCGATCATGGTGGTCCTCACGAGCAGTAGGAGGTTCCCCGTTTGAGTCCTGAGCCACCTCCTCTTCTTCCTGCTCCTCTTCTTACTTGCCTTCCTCTTCTTCACTATCTTCCTTTTCTTCACTGCCTTCCTCTTCTTCACTGCCTTCCTCTTCTTCAGTCTCTTCTTCTATCTCATCCCCGAACTCCTTAATCCTAGCTGCCTATCTTCATATTGTTAAGTGTAGTCTCATTGATGAAATGGACAGGCACAAGGTTGTCCATGTGAAGCCTAAATCCGAAGTTACGGGCGATCTTACAAATGAGTCGGCCGAATGGGAGTGAGGTGTCCTCCCAAGTAGATCGTGCAGTATTGATTATCTGAGTCAAGGTGAGAGTAGGCAAGTACACTTTTTCTCCCTATCCAACTCGGTACAGGAAGTCCAACATAAATCTAGTGCATTCAGTGTGGTTTCTCCATCTAGGATACACATTGTATGTGCATATATGGTAGAGTAGGCAGAAATCCTCCATCATACGTGTCAATGCGATCCTATTCCCTTACCTCTAATTAACAAGTTAGCCGCAGAGGAAACGTGTGCGGTGATCTCTTTCCCATCCACTAGCGAGATTAGTATCACTGGCATGTACTACACCACGCTCCATTCCCATGATACGGGCCATGACATCCACATCGACTCTGGTCTCAGTTCTCCCCAGTGGAATAGTGAACTGGAGAGGCTCGAGAGTTGGGTCTCATATGTGTGCATAGAAGTCTCATATGGTGCTTTCACTAACATGTGTTTTTCCTTTAAATACAGGACCCCACCCGTTCTTCAAAAGGAGGTCGATCACTGGATATGTAACATCCCAAAAAATTTCATGCAAAGACCCGAGCACCACCTCAATCGGGATTTTCTTGGGACTCAATCCTTTAGAAGTTAAATGTGAATTAACTAGCGCTAAACTCGATTACCTGTGAAATTAGCACCAATCACTTTAAATTCGATTTGTAAGACTTAAAACCTATAGAATCGTTAGTGCTACGTTACCCTGAAATCTAGGATTCAATGCTAAATCCAGACCTGAACCGCGCGTCAAAAGTCCGATAGCGATGATCTTAGACAATTATGATCACCTTGTTGGGCTTGACAATCACGTCAAAAATCAAGTCCAGATGATGTCCTAAGATGATTTGCTTGAGTCCGGAGTAAAGAGTGTGAGAAAGGTGAAATTATTTAGAAATTAAATATGAATTTAAGAAATCTGAGTCGTGTCGCTTGCGTGCCGATTTTAAGCATTCTGACCGTTGGATTCTGACCCAAATTTACCCTTGGATCAGGGAAGATGGCCCACACATGTCAAAGTGCCTGTGGCCCTGATCGAGTTTCTGTGACCGTTGAATTGAAATTGGTCTGCCATGAGCGATCTGGAAACCTGATCAGACTGAAAACTTAACTTGCTTAAGATCCAATATTAGTGAGCTTAAGTCTGACCACACTCAGGAAAAGGACCTCTAGAAATGCTCCATTGGATCGAAATGGACCCGATTTGGTTAAAACCTAAGTATACCTTGGCCCTGGGGCTATTTCCATCAATTTTAGGCCTATATAAAGACCTTAAATCCTCACTCTCAAACTCCATACGATTTTTCCAAACCCTAGCTAAGAGAGAGAGAGAGAGGAAAAGAGAGAGAAAGTGAGAGAGAAGTTGGTGAATCATCTTGAGATTTTTTTCAGTTACTCTGTGTACCTAATCCATCGCATCTGAATCGTTATTCCGGCGATTCTAAGCTCATTCTTGGGTAAGTCAATCAAACCCTAACCTATTTTGGAGCTTAGAATAGTCTAAGTGTTGATGTAGCTAATTTAATTCATGCCTTAGGTTATCTAGTCGCCTTTGACGAAGACTTATCGTTTAAATTAGATCTGTTGCACACTTTCTGGTTTAAGGTGCGGACTATATTCGTATAGGTTATGATTTTCAAGGCTTTCAATGTCGGCTAATGGTTTATTATTGTTGTGGGTGCAATTTCGCATGCCAAATGCGATGTTTGTATTGCGTTTCTGATATATATGAACTATATTGAGATTTGTGTATTCCATGTATATGTAGAAAGTATCATATATGTATGAAATACGAGCATGAGTTTACCATGATTAATCATCGTGTGTTTGTGCTAGTTGTATGTGTATCACCTCCTTAGTAAAAGGATTTGTCCTAATGTGAGCTATCACCAATATACGTCATGTATGTTAGAATATGTAACCTAAGTGTCTATAGAAATGTCTAATTGAATAAGTGTGTAATATATTGTACTTTTTATGGGCGTTGAGAAGAGATTCTCAACTATCTTAATGATGTATATGATTTCCTCCATGCAATCTACATTCTTTGTCTGCTTAACCTAGACGCTACTTATGTGTAAATTCATGTTAAGTTGAAATCCATCAAATGCTCACATGCTTGTATGATTAGAATTGTTGATCCATTATTGTTCTGCATTGCTGGTGTGGATATCTGATATAATTGAATGTGTTTGGGACTATGAAATAGTCCAGGGAATCGGTAACAAAATTTGAGATCATGGCTGAGGTTGTTTTCGTCACGTAGGACGTGTTTGACAAACCCAAGTCGTATTGGGGTTGTCAGCAATGGTTTGGCCACATGAAGTGTTTGTACACTTTATGTCGTTCAACTCAACGTGCGCTCATGCTAGTCAAGCTCGTCAAGTAACCCGATTGTCCCGGTGGATGTTCAGCATGTATGGACGCTACTGTTTGAATCTAGGGTACCAAACTTACCAGTGCAATCCCATTAACTATGGTACATCAATCCGCTAAGACTTATGAGCCGGGCATGGTGGTATGGGACACCGTGGTCGAGCTGTCAGCCTACACTAGGGTGACAAGCTTCTCCATAGTGAACAGTGAGTAATTCAGACTCGTGAGCTAACTATGGTGGTATGGGACACTATATTCGTGTTATCGACCAACATTGATTGCTGACGAGCCCTTTGTAGTAACCTCGAGCATACCATGACACTACATTGAGGCGACAAGCCTTATTATAGCAACTAAGGTATGATTAGGCATGCATTGATTGGTGACGAGCCCTTTGCAACAACCTAGAACCATAACATCGTATGAGATTGTCTAGGATTGACGACCCTAGAATGGATCACCGTTTGGGAATTGATATAAGTACGGTACCTTACCTTCCCAATCCTGCTATATAAAAAGGACTAATAACAACTTGATAACCATGTTCATGCACCACATTGCATGTGCCTTAGCGTTGTGGAGCACTGCGGGAGGTTGTCATGCGTACCGTAAGATGAAGACGCTGAGGGAGTGCAGGCGAGGGCATGCATCATTTCTACATACATCCTTGCATTAACAAGAGTAATTAGGACATGTTTGATTGTATTGCCTTATCATTACTGCTTGATTGAATTGATAATATGTTAACTTTTACTGTATAGTTCCACTGAGTTGATCACTCACTCCCACGTTCTGGGATGGTGTTTCAACACCAACCAGACTCTGTCTTAGATGCAGATGATGATGCGACCCACGAGGCAGAGCAGGAGTATAAGGATGATGAGGAGGCATTCTCCTCTATAAAGTTCTTAGGCGGGTTCATGTGAGTCGTGTCCTGAACTACAGGGATTCAGGTTTATTTTGTAATGGGTGATTTCATTTTGATACTTGTATTTTGAAACAAACACTTGTAATTATGACCTGGCAGAGCATACATATCTCAGGGACTCATATATATAGATATATGTTTCTTCAGTCTTCTGCTTGCATATTTCACCTATCCTTGGATTATGTTTGCAGTTTGGCTTAATCTACTCCATGTTTTATGCACTAATACAGACAACATACATCCATCATTGCATATGTTGCATAAGTGATGTTTTGAAACTTGGGAACTGAGTTATGCTCGACCCCTCGAATTTCAGGGCGTTATAGGATATAAGCCAAATAACTTCTCAACCACGTGAGCTTCAAAAACAACCTTGCAATTTTAGAACTTACTGAGTTCGGCGCCTATCGGTAGAGACCTCTCTATCGGGATTCGAGGGTTGAGGTCCCATTTCGACCTTTGCTCGGCACTTGCTCATGCTTCAGCGCTAGTCTTCTTCTTAGAGCAACTTGGATGGCTTGGCCTGGCCTCATCCAGGGCCGCTCTCTTCTTTTCCATAAGGGAAAGGAGCGTTAAAATGGAGAAGATGGCGGTCACAATCTCAAAGAGAGCCATTGAGATGAAAAAACCTTGAGGATGAAGTGGATTTGAGAGTATGAAGGTTATGAGACACAAAAAGAGGGTTTTGTGCTCAAATGAGTGAGAATGATGGAGATGGGGAGATGTAAAGGATAGTTTTAGAGGAATAGTGGTGGAGGGGTGTAGGATGTAGGGGATATGAGGGATTTGAGTGTATGAAAATGAGGATTTGAGAGAGAAAGTGGGTTTTTGGAGGGTTTGGAGGTGTTTGTGGGGTAGGGAGTGGGTGAAATGAAGTGAAAAGGGGGCTAGGGATGTTAAAAGGGGGCCCTCACACGTGGGAGGGGCCCACCATGGCTGGCCGATCGGGCGGCGCTGCCACTCCAGTCTGGCAGGTCCGGCGGTGGCCACCCCCCCTCGGTGACATGTTTTGGTCCGTGGGACCCCATGGGCCCCACTAAACCTCGTGGTTTGTGGTCTTAGGCCGGCACGGTCCATTTTCATGGCCCAACACGTGTGTATTCTCGCCATTTGGATCTGTTTCAGGTTTGAAAATCGTCAAATAACAACACAAACCCGTCGACTGACGGCCCAGAGGCGACTTGGGTTAATTCATGTGGTCTAAGATGCATTGCGGACTAAACTACAGTATTCAATCTCGCCTGTCGATGAAACTTTGGGATCCTAAGATCATCTCTAAGTTTCATCGCCCCCTTCCTACGTTAGAGTGCATTAGAGTGTGTCGTGTTACCCATAACACAGGTCCAGTTTAATCCAAATCATGCTCTGATACCAACTTGTAATGCCATGAATTTCGAGGGTTGAGCAAAGCTCTACACCCAAGATCCAGCACATCACTTATGCAGTATGGATAATGATGTTCAAATTTCATTCATAATAATGAATTAAACATGAGTGAGATTATAATAAAACAGCAGATCATACTCCGGATATAATTGAATTAAGTAAGCGAAAGTCTGAAGCATATATATTTAAGTATATAAGTGTTCCACAACCTCCAGAGTATGAGTATGTAACCGGGCTAAATATGTACATGTATTATTTCAAAATATACAAAATGTAGAAATGTAAGGTATTAAACTAAGCCAAATATCCTCATGTTCCCTGCGTATCAGCACAAGGTCTATATAGACCTGCCCGAGAGTGAAAGTAGGAGAACTCCTCCTCCTCATCCATAAAGTCCTACTCCATTGCATAGACTTCATCAACACTTGTATCTAAAACAAAGTCCGGTTGGTGTTTTAAAACACCATCCCAGGGTGGGAGTGAGTGATACACTCAGTGGTACTATAAGGCAAAGGTTAACATATTATCAAGTCAATCAAGTAGTAATGATAAAGTAACATAACAATTACTTCTTAACTACTCTTGTTAATGCAGGAATGGAGTGTAAGTAATGATGTATGCTCTCACATCAAAGCTCCATCAAAAGTGACTTCGACAATCTATTTCACATATGATAGCATTGCCTCCTGTGCAAACTTCATCGCCTTTAAAGCATGTCCTAACTAATGCAATGCAATGCATGGTTATGTTAGCCAAGTAATTAATTAAGCTTATTCATATAGCAGATTTAGTAAGCTGGGGTACCTCCCTTTATATCATTAACCCGAACTGAAGGATCCATCTAGGGTCGTCACTCCTAGTTAAGCATATACGATAGGAAAGTTGTAGGGCATCACTCCTAATGAAAAGTAATCGATAGGCAAATTTAAAAGTTTATACTCGCGGTCACTACGGGGAGACTCGTCAACTTAGCATAAGCTGACAGCTCTAACATGGTGTCCCATACCACCATGCCTGGCTCACGAGTCTTAGTTGCTCATTGGTCACTATGTGGAGGCTCATCACCCCAGCGTAGGCCGACAGCTCGAACACGGTGTCCCATACCACCATGCCCGGCTCATGAATCTTGGCCAATTGTGGTACCATGGTTAAAGTGGGTCTTTACATGGGTGAGGGGTACCTTAGATTCAAGCAGTGGTGTCCATACATGGTAAATGCATAATAGGTCAATCGGTTCATTAGATAAGTTTGATTGGTAGGAGCATACACTGACTTAATCGACATGGAGCGCATAAGCACTCCTCATGGCCTAACCACGATCGACGATCGTCGTGCGACCCGGATTCACCGAATATACCCAATGTGGTGAGACTAATTCGGCCACCCGAACGGGGATTGTTACCGATTGCCTGGGCTACATTGTAGTCCCAATCTTACTTAGATGCAACAAATAAACATATGTGATAACCATTTCAGCATTTAACAAACAATCCAAGTAAATTCCTCATTTGAGCATTTCATCATACATATTGATCATGTTACCAAACACTTGCATTTTATTCATAAATTACATAGAGGCAAATATGATTACATGAAGGAAACTATACATATGAACAAAGTAATTAAGAATACTATCTTACTACTCTTAATAAATACAAGTCATCAACAATTTCTCATTCAAGCAATTTATCAAACACTTAGACTATAATCCATCAAATATGTAGACTAAGTTAGTTACAACATATATTTTAGCAAATCCTTATACAGAGAGGTCAACATGCATATGACAACGATGAATTCTAGATTAATAGTCATGGCAAGCACAAATCATGTTTACATGTTCATTCAAAAATTTCAACAAACACATGGGATGCATCTTTTATTCAATATAGTTCATACAAGTATAATATATCAAAACCGGCGTTTCTAAGACGATATGGTAGCAATCAAGTTAGACATAAATCATTAGCTGACATTGAAAGTATTAATAACCATAACCTAAGCTTTTATAGTCCACACCTTTCGTCGGAATACTCGATTCGGACTTGGTCCCAACTCTACGTTTCTGAAAATGGAACGTCGAGCACCTAATGACGAAACCGTTAGCTAGGTTGATAAATAACTATCTTAGATCTCTACAACGATATTAGGGTTAGGATTTCTTACCTAAATCGTAGCTAAAAAGGTTGTGTAGCGTAATGGGATGAAGATTTGGTGCGTGGAATCATGGGAGAGGATTCCTACAACGATCTCCCAAATATCTTCCTTCCTTCTTCCTCTTTTCTCTTCTTTTCTCTCCTATCTCTCCTAGTGTTTGGAGAAATTCGTATATGAGAGAGGTGGGGTGAAACAAGGCTATTTATATCCCAAAAGTGATGCAAATGGCCCCAGGGCCACTATGTACATAGGTTATATCCTTTGGGCGACTGTTTTTGACAAATAGGGTTCATGGGGAGGCCCACTACTCACCTACGCCATAGGGTAAGTTCCCTGACAATGGATCTATGCTAGAATGTGCTCTCGGTGTGATCGGATAAGCCGATCGACTGTGGAGGACCTGTGTCAGATCAACAGTCATACTTACTCAATCAAGGCCACAGTTATATGGATATGTACACGAAAATTTCCTTTCCCCATGGGTGAAGTTTGGTTAGAAATTGACGGTCCGAAATCCTCAATTTCGCGTGTAAGCGAAAGGCCCAATTCACTTAAGTTTCATTTCATTTTCTAAAGATATTCACGTTTCTCACACACTTCACTCAAGGCTCAAGTTGTACATTTTTGGACACTATCTGGGCTTGATTATCATGATGGTTGTCAAGCCCAGTAGGACGTAAATAATCATATAGTTTTGCGGTCATCAGATCCTCGACATGCAGTCTAGGTCCGATACGGGACTTCAATGTACACCGAGAGCAACAGGCTCGTGGGAATTCTTATAATCTTAAGATAACATTGAGTCAGTGGTACTAATGGTTTTAGGCCTTCTCATATGTTAAAATAGTGGCCCAATCTTAATCCACCAATTATTTAGTTTAGTACTTAACTAAATTCCGTATAAATTGTACGACGGATGCGGTCCTTGGGCAGTTCTGCCCGAGGTGGTACTCGGGTCCTTGTAGGGATTTTTCTGAGACGTTACAGAGTACAACTCTCAAACTCTCTAAGGATGAATCAAGTGAAAGTATAGACTCTTGTCTATATCGGAGTACATGATTGCTAGTCTTCTATACTTAACTGCTAATAGACTTGATGTTGCTTTTAGTGTTGGAATATGTGTTAGATATTAATTTGAATCTAAGGAATCACCTCTAATCGCTGTTAAATGGATAATCAGATATTTCACAAGTACTTTTAACTTAGGTATATGGTATCCACATGATACAACTGTATAAATTGCTGGATATTCTAATGCAGACTGGGCGGGAAATATTGATGATGGAAAATATACTAGTGATAGATATTTCTATGAAGGGAACTGTTTAGTTTCTTAGCTCAACAAGAAACAGAACTCTGTATCTCTGATCAACAGCTAAAACTGAATATATTATAGCTGGTAATGCTTGTACCCAGCTGATATAGATGAAAAGAATGTTAGCTGATTATGGTATTGCGCATGACACAATGACATTATACTGTGATAACTCAAGCGCAATTAATATTTCAAAATATCATATTCAACATTCTTATACGAAACATATTGATATTCGATACCATTATATTCAAGAAATAGTTGAAGACAAGAGTATTGTGTTAAAATATATTCAGACTGAGAAGCAACTTACGGACATAATGACAAAACCGCTCAATAGGAATAGATTTTCCAAATTAAAGCCTAATATTGCTTTATATACTTTTAATTAATTAATTATGTAGTTTATGCATATATTTTTATTATTATATTATTATAATATTTGAATACATAACATGTAAATAATTTTAAATTTATAAATAAAAATTTTCAAAATTATGGCATGCTCGACCAGTCGAGTACATCCTCGACCAGTCGACCTTCGATGAGTCGAGGACATGCTCAACCAATCGAGGATCGTGGGTTTGGACAATAAAGGGGGGAAATCCCTTTTCTATTTCATTTCCCTTCTTCTTCTTCGACTAGTTGTGGCTTCTCTCGACAAACCCATCTCCCAATCTTCGTTGTAAGTGGTCTTTCTCCATTTTTCTTCTAGATTTAAGTTGATCCTTGCTAGTTTATTTTGTATTTGTGGTGTATTTGTGATTTTCAACCTTTCTGTTGTGGGTTTTGAGAAAAATCTAATTTAGACTCAACCCATCTACTTATTTTAATCTTCTCTTGTGCAATCTCTAAATGAAGCATCGTACTAAGAGGAAGGCAACTCGCAAGGGCCATAGCAGTTCCTCCTCTAGGTCGACTCCCATTAGCATGAGAAACTTAAGAAGCCTCAAAGAAGATTCAAATCATGTTAGGGATTTTCACATTAGAGAGATTATAATAGAAAGAACTGTTAATGTTGATCACATTGCACCGCTTCAGCTTGTGCCTATCCTTCAAAATATCGGGTAGAAAAATATTTTTGGTTGGGACAAAATGGCTTACTGTTCCATTGCCCAAGCCATGTATGCGTCCATCAGTGACATGTCCATTGAAAATCTTACTTTTACAATTAATTTTAGAGAAGGGACAGTCACGATTAATCGTCATTTGATTTTAGTTTTGACTGAAATAGTCGTCAATGATGATAGCATTCACATTGCCAATCTCATAGATAGATTAACTCTCACCGAGCAACGTGTGATCACTCGTTGACTATGTCGCTTTGACGATGAATGAAAATCTGGTAATGCTCTCCATGCTAACCAGATGATTCCCAAATATCACGTCCTCCATCGAATTTTCATATCCAATGTGTATCTAATATTCAGGAATAAGTCTGAGCTTACTCCCTTCATGACACGTGTCTTTCACTCTGTTGTTACTGGTGTTCCAATATGTCTTTCTTCCTTAATGTGTTATCTGATCATTCAATTCTAAATTCATCCTGGTCATGGTTCAATTCCGTTCGCCTATCTCATGACTTGCCTTGCTCTTCATTGCAATGTCGTCATACCTTCAATCGAGGCACCGGAGTCACAATTACCTTTTTATAATGCAAATTTAAACTAAACGAATCTGGAATTTCTTTCGAGAAAGCGAGATGATGATGAGGAAGAAGCGCCTGCATCAGAGGACATGTCGATGGACGATATATTTGCCGAGCTAGATGAGACTGATGATTCAGCTAATCCAGATTTTCAACCTTCTCAGGTTGATGAACGGCTGAAATCCTTAGAGGAAAAGGTTATTGAGTTGAAGATTTCTCAAGACAATCTAGTAGAAAATAAAAAAATCTTCAATGAAATACATGCGAAAGTACTTTCATCGCATCGCTAAAGGATTGCACCAAATTGATCCTTCTATACCTCCTCCCTTTTCCTCTGGATCAAAGTAGTTTTATTTAAGTTTTTAAGATTTTGTGTGTTTACTTGATGACTTTCTCATATACTCTACTACTCACTTTTGAATGCTTATTTTCCTAAACTTGACATTTACATATGCTTACTTCCTAAACAATTCACATCTTTATGTCTTATTTTATATGGTTATTTGAATGTCTTAATTTTTCTGATCATAATCTATGCTTTCCCTTGTCAAATTGTGACAAAAAGGGGGAGAAGGTTACTTGTAAAATGAAGAATGATGCATGAATGCATACATATATGCTTGATATGAATGATACATTATTATATGGAAATGCTTGGAATGATAAATTGTATGTCATAATACAAGGGAAGCTCAAATTGAGGGGGAGTAGTAAATTTTTCACTAGTTCATCAAAGCTGCAACAAACATTCTACAACAACATAGAATCAAGAATACAAGACTATATTCTAATTGTTTTACTAAGTGTTTTGTCATGAAATTGACAAATGGGGAGATTATAAGTGCTATAGTGTATAAAGCACACCTTATTTGTCAAATTTCGTTTAGACAAAACAGCTTATGAAGTGGCCTTCTAATGTGGATCAAGATAGAAAGTTTAAGACACTACTAAAATTTAAGTCAAGTAGAAGATTAAGATAGAAAATTTAAGACTCTAATAAAGTTTAAGTCAAGTAGAAGAACAAGTTCCATAGAATTCAAACATCCAATCTACTTCAAAAGTTCAGTCATTTCAGGTATAATAAACTATAGAAAGACCTTAGGATTAGGTACTTTCAAAATATAATTTAAGTTAGTTTTTATACTTATAGTTGGCTAAGGTTCGACTAGTTTAAGTTATGGCTCGACTAGTCTAAGAAATCTTTGACTAGTCTTAGTTCCAATCGAAGTAAAACAGAAATTTGTTTACACCTTTAACTAGTCGAGGGTTATTCAACTCGAAGTCAAGCAACTGAATCAGTTCGAATTTCCTACACCCTCAACCAGTCGAAGACCTTGCTCGACCAGTCGAAAATCTATTTTATCTTATCGCGCTTAAATTTTGAAAATTTGTTAGAACGGAATCCGATCCTTAGACAAGTCGAAGACTGTCCTAGACGAGTTGAAATAACAAGTACTTTGCCTATAAATTGAGGCCTTTTTTCAATTCAAAAATACAATTCAAGTCTATTAAATCCTTCTATAAGAGAGAGAGAGAGAGAGAGAGAGAGAGAGAGAGAGAGAAGTCCCTGTTATGCTCTAGTTATTGCACAGTATTTACTAAATATTTTTAATAGCTTTTTGTTTAATTCCATGATCTCTTGTGTTGTCAATCTTATTTTATAAAGAGAGTAAAAACTCTTCTTTTTGAGATCTTAAAAGAATTCAAATAAGTAGCCTTTGGTTTGAATCTATTTAAAATCAATCTACAACCTTAAACCCTTGTCTATATGACTGAACTTTGAACGATCTACATCCAAGAGAAGTAGTTCTACGGCTGTATGAACAGATACATCTTCAAAAGAGAAGATAAATATATGTTTTTTGTATTTTCATTTTATTGAGATAGTCAAAAAATCTCATTTGGTTTTCCTAAGATAGCCAGATAATCTCAGTGAGGGTTTTTTTTTAAATTTGTGATAGCCCTTTAAAATCACAATTACATCAGGTTTTAAGGTGTTCGTATGAAAACTTTATTTATAGTAAAAGCTAATATCACATGGATAGTGATTATTGGGAGTAGAGTAGGTGTGGCTGTTTAAGAACAGTTGTTGATACACCGAACCACTATAATTCTTGGTATTGTGTTTATGCCTTTTATGTTTATGTTTATATGGTGAATGATTGTAATCTTTTTAAGTTAAAGTGGTGAATGCTTATAATAAGTTTAGCTTTTATTAACTCTTGCTTGGTTTGAGATTTTGATTCTTACAAGTTTTGTGAAATAAGGTTGTCATACCTAAACTTGTTTGGATGACGATTGTCCTACAAACCAGTTTGAATCAACGTTTCAATACTAGTGCAATTGAGATCTCAAATTTATTTATTATTCTTATTCTACAAACCAATATGGTTATATTAAAGCAAAATGCTATGCTCTAGTCGGATATCCACCTAATAAGAGTAAAATGAGAAACAATCCATCAACATTTATCTTGCAATTCTTTAGCTGAAACTGCATTCATACCTACGTAATTTGACGCAGGGATGGATGTCATGAGGTCAAGCACTGTCTTTGTCAGGGGATAATTACTCCGAATCCACAGAGCTTCTCTTGACTCACAGAGATTCCTTGAATCCACGAGGAGAGATAGAAGTAGAAATAAATTCTAATAAAATCAAAAATAAATTGGTTAATGGATAAAAATGAATTTACAATCCTTTAATAGTGATACCAAACCTATGAAGAATATTTAGAATCAAACTCCAACTCAAACTCCCTAAAAATTGTGGCTTAATATAAATAGTAAACTTACTATTTATAAACGGTCATGATTTCCACTAGACTTCCTGGTTCTTGACCAAAAATAGTAAGTGTCCTATTTGGCCTAACCAAGTTGTTCTCCTAAATTTTCTAAGCCTTTTTCATGTTGGACACAACTCCTAAAGCACAGTGGATCAAAAGTTATGATTAAACTAAAACTTACTATAAATAGTAAAAACTGAAATAAAATGGATTTTCGACCATTGATCTGATGGAATCTCGCAAATTCGGTGTGGGCAACCCAGTATGGCATGTTGGTTGGCTAAAGTAGCTTCTCCTACCCCAAAATCATATATGATACGTCAAATAACTCATTCCAGTTTGTGAGATATGCCTGCTTTAGTGTTCCGATGGTCCTGATCACTTCTGCCTTCAATCGGACCTTCTCTGGTCCATCTTGGACATCAAAGTGTTCACGACCCGCTCTATATCACAATCTCTATAAGGTACTTCCCAAGACAATTATGCGATTGACACACCAGTTTCCATGCCTGGAATCTCGACAGATCAGTATCATCTGTTGTTGGCATTGTTAAATTTCAATGGAGACAACTGTCGTCAATCTTGCCGGTAACTTTTCTTTTTGTCACTTAGTTGCTTCTTCTCCTCGACTACATGGATCCTGGACAATGGAGCATCCAACTGTATGACGCTTACTGGATCTTCTCTTGAAAGTTCTGATACTATGATAAAACAAGGACAAATTTTGAAGAAAGAATTTTACTTTTCTTTATTTTAATCCTTTACGATGAATCCAATAAATAAATTAAGAGGAGATTTTTCGACGAGTATTGCCGTGCATGCCTCTACAATCAGCAAAATTGTAAAGAGGAAAGTGATCTTGGGGAGTAATTTTTCATAAGAAAACTTTAATACTCCTGCCATAACGTGATGGATGATACTCAGGAACTTAGAAATTACTTCATCAACTAGCCAATTTAAACTGTCCAGTTATGGTACCCAACTTAGAACTATCATGACCTGGAAACTAAGCTTATTTGAATATCTACTATCAAATTTGTGGACATTTATTGAACAGTTAAATTTGAAAAATATCCAACGGTAATATTTCCATGAACAAGTGTCCATGACTCAAAGGGTGCGATTGTTCAATCAATCTAATATTGGCATGTGACTTATCGACACTATGGGGCATTTGGCATCTTTACAAATAAGAGCTTATTGACTTGGAAAAAAAAAAACTTTTAGATTATTTTAGTAAAAATTTAATTAGAGTGCTTATTTGTTTAGGAAATAGCAAATAAGCTCTTATTTTATAAGCTTGGAAGGGGTTACTTTTTGAAAATGAGATTATTTGGCTTAAGTAGGTCTTGGCTTAAGTAGGTCCCAGCATGACGAACATGTACATCAAGTAGGTCCCATTTGATGGGCAGTCCACATCAAAATTGGGACTCACAAGAGGGATGATGGTCATTAAAGGTGGGCCCACATGATGGTTGGTTGACATCAAAGGTGGACCAACATGATGAATGGCCCATACTGAAGGTGGAGCACCACACAATAAATGGTCCATATAAAGGTGGGCCCACATATGTTTGGAGTGGGCCTCACATGATGGACGGCCCACATCAAAGTCTAGCACCTCATAATAGATGGTCCATGTCAAGTGGGTCCCTAATGATGAATGTTTCACATCCAAGACGGGCCTTGCACGATGGAGAGGCCACTTTGAAGGTTTGGCTTACACAATGGACGATCCACATCAAAGGTGGGTTCCATATTATGGTTGATGCACATCTAATGTACGACATAATGGATAATGGATGGCACGAATTTCTTAAAATATGAAGATTGTAGCCATCCATTCTTTTGTCATTTGGGGCATGGAAAGGACGTCAACTGCTCCTTTTTTTTTTTTTTTTGAAGTTCTTATTTAAAGGTTTTACCAAGCATGCTTAAAGCTTTTTTTGGATTTGAAAACGTAATTTTACCAAACGAACTTATTTAAAAAAAAAGAGCTAGAATAGAAAGAGCTTATATATATATATATATATATATATATATATATATATATATATATATATATATATATAATAAAAGAGCTTATTGGAGCAGCTCTTATTGAAAAAGCTCCTACTGAATTACAATAGAGATGACAAACCAGCCCTCGGTTTCTTTTTATTTTCAAAAGATAAGAAAAGGTTTTATTTTCAAAAATACAAATAAAAAAGTGCTACATGTACAATTCACCGCCTATCAAGCACCATACACAGCCTAAGTATCAATACTAACTCCTCTTTCCTGTTCGGTAGGGACTGCATCATCTCCAACACCTGTTTTACATGCATGAAACAACCAAGCTATGTGGAGCCTACCTTATTTTATATGTAAATATCCGCTCCATCCATCATAGAACCATCATTTAAGACGTCTACGTACAAAAGATCAGACTAATAAAGACCATAATAGGCCACACAAATGAGAACAATGTAAAATTGATCCTAAAACCTCTATGTTCATATGGTGTGGCCCACCTGATATTTTGATCAGGTTAATTTTTGTATTTCTATTTTTCCTAATGAGTTGCACTTAATTAACGGAATTGATGAAGGATACACAACATGGAGGCCACACATGCAAACCTATGGTTGGCATCTCATCCCTACTCTTACCTATGGTATGGCTCATCTGGGTTGTGATCTCATTGATTTTTCTCAAGTTTCTAGAATCCAAGATAGAACGTGATGAGCAGGTGGATTCAGGTAATTGGAGTATAGAGATGTCTTTTAAAAACATTTTCATGAAGTTAAGATGTTTTAACAAATTTTTAATATTTACATAAATTTAGAATAAAAAAAGTTGTTTTTTTTACACACTCACTCACACCCACACACATACATCATAATGGGAATCCATAACTTCAGTGACGAAACTGGCAAAGTCTACCACAGAGAGATAAAAGAATTTGAAATAAATTTATTTTGACAAATTTCTCAAGATTAATTATTCTTTACTGTTAAATAAATAGGAATTTTACCTGGAAATTTCTCACAATTGCTAATTTTCTCTAAAATAAAAGAAACCTTCAGCTTTCCTAGTTATAAAAGCATGCTTATTAATGAGGGTAAAAAAACATATTTACTCTTATTTTGTTAAAGGAGATGGAAACCACAAGACCCATGATACAAAAATTAAGAACTTTGCTACGCTCACAGTGCAATAAATTATTATCCAAGCCAAAAATGCGTTCGCATGGCACATACATGCAAGATCTGATCCATCCAACAGGTTAATCCAACCTTGTGCATGTTTTCCTAAAGAGAGATATTTTTTCAATCAGCAAGTGGGTCCAATATCAGAAATAGGTTGATGGGTTGGATTATTTTATTTTATTATTTATTTTTATTTTTTATTTTTTTTTGCAAATTTTAGCCCACTTGGCAGGTCAAAAAACCTCATTCTTAGGCCAGGGCATCAATATAGTGGTGTTGTTCTAATGGACGATCTGGATCTTGGACTCACCGTTTCACGTTTTCACATAATAGCCCCCACACATCCAAAGTGGTATCTAACGTAGGACGTGACAGAGAGAAAGGTAAACTGTAAATTAGCCATAACTTTCGATCCTGGTATTATTACGGGGTGCACAACCTATCAATCTTTACTGAAACAGGCCATCCGAGGTGAAATGACCTACAACATGGGTCGCATCTGTCCGTATCGCCAGAAAACGCACGCTTTCATATCAAAAACGAAAATTAAAATAATAATAATACTAATTTTAGTAATTCCGGTTATTGTAATATTTTTTAATTTTAGAGTTCTAGATTTTCTTCTTTTTTAGGAATAATTTTTAATCATGCTAGGACTCTTCTAGCAAAAGTTTTTTTTGAATTTTTATTTCTAGAAATTAGGTTTTAAAAGAGTTCTACTAGAATTAGGATTTTTATTAGAGTTAGATTTTACTATTTTTAGTAATTATGAATTTTAGTTTATTTTTTTTTTATTAATGGTGTAAAGGGACACATTAGATTATTATTAATCAATTTACAAACTTTCATGAATATTATTTTTAATATCTTATTTTCTCCTCGCGGAATCGAGAAGTCTCTATGAGTCCAGAGACGCTTTGTGGATTCAAAGTAGTTATCCTTGGGTAAGACGATGATCGACCTTATCAAGTTCATCACTACGTTAATTAGTATTAGAGTGAAGACTCCCCTTGGACCAACGGAAAATAATGAAGGTGACCAAAATCCTATGGACGGTAATCCAGAGATTTATTATCTTTTGGAAAGAATAGAAGCTTTCCACTGGGAGAGTCAGTTGACCATGCAAGGGTTGCATGCAACCCTCAACCGTATTGTGGATGCGCTAATTCTGCCATGAGTCCAAGACGATGTTCAACCACTCATGGTTTATGTATGACACGACTTTAATTTCCGCAAAGTACCACCCGAAGATGGTGAATCGTAGGCCACCACTTTAATCATGAAGAAGTCATTATACATGTCAAAGGTAGATATAGATTTAAAGTGACACAACATCTTTCGAACGAGGTGCAATGTAAACTAAAAAGTCTGTAATGTAATCATCGATGTCAGGAGCAATGAGAATAACGTGTCAAAAACAATGGTAAAAAAGTTACAGTTGAAAACAGAAAGACACCCATCTCCATACATGATTGAATGGATCAATGAGGTCAACAAAACAAAGGTAACCGAACGATGTTATATATCTTTTTCCATTGGTAAATATCATACGGATGAAGTAACGTGTGACGTAGTCGACATGAAAGCTTATCACATGTTACTTAGTCGACCCTCACAAAATAATATTGTTATGCATAGTAATCAGGATAACATTTTTATATTTATTAAAGATGGTAGAAAGATTATCCTCATCCCTATAGGAACGGAGAACCAACCCAAGACTTCTAAAGTGGAGAGACAATCTCTTATAAGTAAGCATGATTTTGTTAAACAATATAAGGAAAGAGAAGATGTAGATGCAATAGTTAAAAATGAAAAATATATGGAGTCTGTGAACATCCTAGAGGATTTGAAACCAGTGTTGCAGGAGTTCAAGGAGATTGTGCTCGATGAACTCCCTAATAAATTGTCTCCCATACAAGATGTACAAAATCGCATTGATCTTGTCTTAGGAGCAAGTCTGCCTAATTGCCCGAAATTCAAGGCGATTATGCTCGATGAACTCCCTGATAAATTGTCTCTCATAAGAGATATACAAAATCATATTAATCTTGTCTCAGGGGCAAGTCTTAGTAATTCTCCACATTATCAAAAAGAATACAAGATCTTGCAGTCACAACTGAAGGAACTAATCCATACTGGTCAAGTTAAGGAGAGCATGAGTACATGTATTATGTCAATTCAAGAGTCTAATGCAAAGTACAAGGAAAAGGCTGATAAATATTGGCGCAAAAAATGATTTGAGTACAATTAGTGAAGTCCCTTGAGTAACTCGAAGACGAGTTTTTTTTTAAGTGGAAGGATCTACTATAGGACGTGGCACAGATACATTCCTACCATGGCTGGACCAAAAGAAGGTAAACCATAAATTGGTCATAACTTTTGATTCGAGTATCATTATAGGGTGCACAACCTATAAATCATTACTGAAACGAGCTATTCGAGGTAAACTGACACACAATGTGGGTCACATCTATCCATTTCGCCAGAAAACGCACACTTTCATATTAAAAACAGAAATTAAAAAGAAAATTACTATTTTTAGTAATTCTGATTTTTTTATAATATTTTTTAATTTTATTTCTAGATTTTCTTCTTTTTTAAAAATAATTTTTAATCATGTTAGAACCCTTCTAGCAAAAGTTTATTTGAAAATTTTACTTTTAGAAATTAGGTTTTAAAAGAGTTTTACTAGAATTGAGATTTTTATTAGAGTTAGATTTTGCTATTTTTGATAATTATGAATTTTGGTTTATTTTATCTTTATTAATGGTGTAAATGGATGCATTAGATTATTATCAATCAATTTATGAATTTTTATGAATATTATTTTTATTTTCTTATTTTTTTTACTCGCTAATTCGAGAAGTCTTTGTGAGAAGTCCTAAAAACCTTCTTGTATTGAAAGTATTTATCCTAGAAACACGGTGATAGACCTCGTTGAGTTCTTTCCTACGTTAGTCTCGGTGATGGATCACCCAAGAATGCACGTAATCCATAATACTTCACTTTATCCACTATTCACATGCAAAAGGGTGGATGGCCAGGGAGTGCCCATCAAATCGGCATTGCCACAGAAGGAAACAAGGGTGTAAATATGCTTCCGACTATCCATCTCATGTACCATACTATGACTTTCTGGCATGGCTATATATATATATATATATATATATATATATATATATATATATCATCCTTATATATGTACTTGGGAATATCAAACGATTACAATATTCAAGTTTTTAACTTCTCATAATTTCTACCATCCATGATGAGACCAATGATATAAACAGAACTCTGTACATTTCCAGTGTCAATAATTTCCTTAGCAAGAAAATGGTGTACAACTCCAAGAAATTTTAAAGAGCTAGAGTACTATGTTAGTTCAGCATCATTTAAAAACTGGTGATGACAGCTCAAAGGAATTTTTAAGTGCTAGAGTACGATGTTAGTTCGGCACCGTGCAAAAAATGTAGATCCTTCAACCGTCCATATATCACGTCTTCGTTGAATAAACTATGTATGGAGCATTAACAGTAAATATTTGATTTTTAAAAAAAGAAAAATTTTCCCTTTAATCATAAATGTCATCTAGGGAGAAAACTACGGTGGCGCACATGAAGCTTGATAAACCATTGAAAACTTTAGATAACCGTTGGTCTGACTAAATACAGTCATCTAGCGTTCCATTTTTCTCGGCTAGGAGATATATATATATATATATATATATATATATATACACACACACACACCGAAATTCTTTATTTAATGTCAACATTCCACCCCCACGTGATGAGTAGAACAGCCTCGTGCTCGAAGCGGAAGGGGATTGGCTGGTGTACGACACAACCGACCTGGTTGGTGTGTTGACGTCACCAAATTCCGTGGGTCCCATCATGAGGTCTGTGTTATATCCAAACCGGCCATCCAGCTGAGGATCTTTTTTGAATGTTTGAGCCGAAAAATAAGACAGATCCAAAGATTAAATGAACCACACTGCAAAAAGAAGTGGGAGATTCAATGTCTACTCTTGAAAACCTTTTGGGTGTCGGAGAAGTTTTGGATCAATATGATATTTCTTTTTCCTCTTCATTCAGGTCTTTTTAATCTTATAAAGAGATTGGATGGAAACTAAATGTTATGGTGTGCCCTACAAATGTTTTAATGGTAAGAACTATTATCCCAGTGCAATTTGTGGTGTTGTCAAATTGAGATTTAGATATGATTCATTTTTAAGCTCATATTCTAAAAGAACTCCCCAAATAGATGAAGAGTGTGGATATAATAAATAAATCATTGTCAGGGCCATATAACTTTGATACCCTTTGAACGGTTCCAGTGCTCATCTTTGCACGATGCATACCCAAACCAGCTAGATCGGTAGTGTGTGGTACACCAGCCAATCGGCTTCTACTCAGAGCAACGGGTGTTCAGGAAACGGATCGGCTGGTGTACCGCACACTAGCCACCTCGCTGACCGAGTTCTATACAAATCATGTGTTATATTCAAACCGTCCATTCATTTTTCGAGACCTTTCTGAGAGTTGAGCCAAAAAATAACACAGATCTAAAGATTAAGTGGACAGTACTGCAAAAGGTAGTGGGAGATTGAACGTCTACCATTCAAACCTTCTTTAGGTCAAGGACCATTTGATTCAATATAATTTTTTTTTTCCTCTTAGTACATGTTTGTTTGAGCTTGGATTTCAAGGCTGAGTGGATACTCGACTCCCAATATCTTGGGTGCCACTCATGCCTTATGGAAGCGAGAAAATGTGAGTTTATTTGGTTAGTGCATGAGCATTTAAAGAATTTAATGGACCATGCTAGTATGTGGAAGTAAACATAACTTAATCTTAAGATTTAACTAGCAAAATGATATGTATTCGATTAGCTCACGAAATCGCATCTCGGCAAAAATACATATAGTCTAAAAATGCACAAATTGAGCCCTTGCCTCAAGCCCCTTCGCTGGCCCTATAGCAACCTATAGTGACCTGCCACTAGCTGGAAATATGAGAGCTCCTCATCTAAGTCTATGGACGCCTTGTCCAGTGCGTTGGACTCTATGATACTTGCATCTAAAATAGGATCTGGTTGGTGTTTTAAAACACCATCCCAGATTGAGAGTGAGTGATCAACTCAGTGATTCCATTAACATCAAGTTACACAAGTTATCAAATCCGCATGCACAATTAATGAAAGACATTTTAAGTATACAGTCCCTAAATACTTTTGTTAATGCACATGCATGGTATTATGATATGATGCATGCCCTCGCCATCCAATGCTCCTTCAAGTGACTCCATATATACGTTCACATATGATCAACACTCCTTCGATGTGACCTCGACTGCCGAGTCGCCAATCAATACTAATGAAGTGCTATGAATGTTCATGTAAGTCAGGTATTTAATTAAGTCCGTTCATCCAGCAAGATTGAAGAAGTTGAAACACATCCATTTAATCATTGGCCTTATCCAGATCACTCAGCCCAGGGCAGCCGTAACGTCACTGAGCCTGCGATCCATGATTCAAATTTATGTATCACCCATTTATCTCACAAATCAATAATTATAAAGGTAAGGCATGATACCCAAAAGTATGAAGATCAATTCGGTATGGGTCGTCACCTAAACACCAAGTACGATCACTCAGTTCCGAGGTACGGGCTTGTTAAATAACCAAATCACCATAAGGAAAAGAGCTCGTCACCCAATTCCATTCATGCCTAGGTCGTTCGAATGGTACTTTGGGACGAAACCATTGACTGGATAATTTAACAAGTGGACAAGGATCTATCACCTTCTGTGCTCTTTGGTCAAACGGGGAGGCCTATCACCCCGGCGTAGGTCGACAGCACGGACATAGTGTCCCATACCACCATACCCGGCTCTCGAGACTTGGGGATCGTATCACTAACAGTTAATAGTAGGCCTCTCAAAGGTATGAGGTATTTCAGATTCAGGCAGGCGTGATCATATATGGTGAACACACATAACCGGTTGGCTATTAGAATAATTCGGTTGACTCAAACAAACTCTGGCATAACCGGCATTGGTTGCAAGCAATTTGTGTAGTCCAACTACTTTTGGTTATCCATATTCAGCCAGGATCAATCGGACTAGTCTGAGGCGGCCAAACCAATTAGGGTCACCCTCGTGGATCTACGGTTTGCTGGCCAACCTGGCAATCTAGGTAGTCTCAATCAGTCAACCACACTAATAAATTGACTAACGTCACTACATGGAAGGATGCAAATAGTAATTCAAATAATTCTACTTTATTGGCCATTTTATCGAACATATAGGTGGCATTACATTAAGCTAACAATTTATGGTAAGTGAGTGGGCATACAAGTGCACTAGTTAGCAAGCATTCGTCTACGCACTAAACATTCACAAATCAACACTAAATATTATGCATTCATCTATTCACTACATAAACCATTAATGGCAGCATGAATTTGATAATTGGTAACCTAAAGGTAATGGTCCGCACCTAAGGGTAGTCCAACGATTTTATAATGTCGCTCCTATGATAACGGCAAAGCAATTGACAGATTGACGCCTTGCGTCGAATAGGTTAACTCATAAAGGTGCATACAACAGCCCAAAGGCTCAAATCTCGATAAAAAGGCTCAATGGTTACCTCTATTTGTCGATGGAACAATTCTGGCAGTGCAATGCGGTCATGGCTACGTCGCGGACTAACGGGGATGGGGTGAATGCTCCAATCTACCCCCTCTTGCACCTTCTCCCCCTTGCCTCCTCTCTCTCTCTCTCTCTCTCTCTCTCTCTCTCCTCTTTTGTAAGTAAAAATTCGTATGGGTGTGAGAGAGAGAAATTTCTAGGCCTTATATATCCTAGATTTTATGTCTAAATGGCCCTAGGGGTCCTTTTTCTAGATGAATGCCCCTAGTGGGCTAAATTTTATCCCATAGGGCTATTTCATCCACGCCATGGGGCAGGTGCCTCATCATAGGATAAGTGATTGGACCAATTTGGGTGGAGATTGGATGCCTTAATTGACCGCGGGGACCCTACTTACGATTGACGGTCGTTGGTGCTCAATCAGGGCCGCGGCTATATGAATACGAGCAAGGAAATATTTTTAACTCATACCTTGAGTTTGGTCGTGATCTAATGGTTAGAAAGCCACAACTTTACGAAAGCGTGGGAGGTTCATTTCACTCAAGTTTCAAGTTTTAGCATTAGGTATTCGCACATTTCAAGCACTCGGCCTCTGGCTTAAGTTATGCAGTTCTAGGAAATTCTTGATTCGCCACCCGTGATGGACGTCAAGCCCAGTGAGACGAACATTATTCCATAATTTTGGAACTAGTGGCCCTCTAACAAGTGGTCTAGAGCTTGTTCGGATAATCGGAGCATTTTTCAAATAAATTGGGTAGGGAGATTTCTTGGGAGTAATTGTTAGAGTCTAGATTAACTAAGTTCATAGTATGATCTATTCGAAATTAGTGAAAATGGTGATTCAGTCATGATCACTCTAGATTGTTGGTTATTAGGCTAAATGAGTGACCAGATTGATTTGGTTTATTAATTAAGATCTGACCCATAGTTGCCTTGGCTTTAGGTAGGTCTTTATTTGATTATAGCTATCTCGATTAGTCAGTGATAGGTTGGCTAGATTTGGATCCTATGTGAGCAAATCATGGGGCTAAACTCGATGTTTAAGTGATCGGTCAGATTCGTTGGCTTTCTACGGTTGCTTAATCTTATTTGTGTGGTTCTTTCTTGGTACCAACGCAATCAAGTAAGAAGAGAAACTTATAGTTTGTTATTGGGAATAGCTATTATATATATATATATATATATATATATATATATATATATATATATATATATATATATATATATATATAAAAGGATTTTTTGGAAATCCAAAATAGCGAAAATCTAGGACGTTACAGTGACCTTATGAACAGATTGGATGGAAAAGAAACATTATGGTGGGTCCTATGAATGCTTTAACAATGAGAATCATTGTCCAACTGCTATTTGTGTTCTGATCCACTTGAGCTTTGGATATGACTCTTTTCTAAGCTCATGCTCTAAAATGATCTTGCCAAATGGATGAACGGTGTGGATATACTAAATAAATCATCTGGGGGCCATGTAATTTTGATCTCCTTTGAACCATTCGTACAATGACGTCTTAGCACAATACGTACCCACACCAACTAAGTCGGTGGTGTGTGGTACACCAGCCAATCCACTTGCCTTCATAGGGAAGTAGATTGGATGGTGTACCACACACCACTGACCTAGCTAGTGTGTTCAAGTCACCAAGTTCTACTATGGGTCCCATCCTGAGGTATGTGTTATATCCAAACCATCCATCCATTTGGGGAGCTCGTCGCAAGGCTTGACCCAAAAAAAAATAAGATAGCTCCAAAGATAAAGTGGACCATAATGTAAAAAGGCAGTGGGGGATTGAACGTTTATCATTGAAACCCTTTGGGAGTCATAGAAGTTTTGGATCAATATGATATTTGTTTTTCCTCTTCTAGGCCTATGTGACCTTATGAACAAATTGGATGGAAAATAAATGTTATGGTGGGCTTTACAAATGTTTTAATGGTGATAATCATTGTCCCCACTGCTATTTGTGGCATGGTCCACTTGAGCTTTGTATATGACTCATTTTTAGGCTCATGTAATAAATATCACCGTGGAGCTCCAAGTTGTACAATAAGATTAAAGGAGATCAAAGTTACATGGTCCCACAATGATATATTTATTATATCCACACTGTTCATTCATTTGGTGATATCCACACCATTCATTCATTTGGCAAGATCATTTTAGATATTTATCCCAAAATTGAGTTATATACAAAGCTCAAGTGGACCACGCCATAAATGGTAGTGGCGACAATGATTATCACTTATAAAACATTCATAGGGTCCACCATAACATTTATTTTCCATCGAATCTGTTCAGAAGGGTCATACAAACCTAGATGAAGAGCAAAAGCAAATATCATATTGATCCAAAATCTGACCCCCAAAAGGGTTTCAATGGTAGACATTCAATCCCCATTGCTTTTTGTAATATGGTCCACTTGATCTTTGGATCCGTCTTATTTTTTCGGCTCAAGCCCTACAAAAAACTCACCAAGTGGACGGATAGTTTGGATATAACACATACCTCATGATAGGATCCACATAACTTGGTAATGTCAACACACCAGCCATCGGTGGTGTGTGTTACACCAACCAATCTGCTTCCCTTGTGAGAAATCAACCCCCACATTTATGAAAATGTGATTAGCTGGTGTACCACACACTACGACCTGGCTAGTGTGGGTATGTGTTGTGTGGAGATGAGGGATGACGCTCCTCGAGCTTTGAGTTGTATGAGAAGGTTCAAAGGAGATCAAAGTTACATGGCCCCCTTACATGGCCCCCACAATGATGTATTTATTATATCTAAGCCGTTTATCCATTTGGAGATATCATTTTAGATCATGAGCTCAAAAATGATTCATATCCAAAGTTCAAGTAGACCACACCATAAATAGCAGGGGAACAATGATTCTTACCATTAAAACATTTGTACGCTTACTATAATGCTTATTTTCTATTCAATTTGTCCATAAGGTCACACAGACCTAGATGAAGAGGAAAAAAAAATACCATATTGATCCAAAACTTCTATGACCACCAAAAGGATTTCAATGATAGACGTTTAATCCTCCACTGCTTCTTGTATCTCTCTTATTTTTTAGTTCAAGCCTTACAAATGAGCTCGCTAAATAGTCGGACGGTTTACGGACGTTTAGATATAACACATACCTCATGATGAGACTCGCAAAACTTGGTAATGTCAACATACCAGCCAGGTCCATGGTGTGTGGTACACCAGCCAAACTACTTCCACCTTTATGATCAGAATTGCTTATACGATAGGGCCCACTAGATATAACTCTACTAGAAATATCACATTGATTAGACAATCATCCAACTGGCACATAAATGTTAACACTTAAAGGCCAATAGTTCACATCTGAAAGAGTCCTTAATTAGACCAAAAACTATGCACCATTCAAACAGGTAGGACAGTAGATGGGCGGTTTGGATCACTAATGACTGGCCCCAGGAAACTTATGTTCAAACCACAATTTCGGGTAGGTGTGCCTTCAAAAATCTCTTTAAGGATATTGTAAATCTCTAGATGAACTCGAGCAGCAGTTAACCTGTTTTACCCCTGTAATTAGTTATGGGAGGGGATAAGGTGATCAGCGATTGGGCTATTTAACCCCTACAATTAATCATAGTGCATTTTATTACTCACCTACTTCTACTATCTCCTCCTCTTCACATGTATTGCCTCTCGGTTTCAAATTCGGTCACATATGATATATGCGCACATGGTAGAATTGACTGTGCAGCTCAATTCCAACAGAACAACTTAACCCCAAGCATCAAGATAAATAGGTATGTCCAACTTGACCATATATGACCGAGATATGAGAAGATCAGCCACCTATTTAGCTACTCGTAAGTTGTTTAAGATAATCAGTCAATTATCGGAGGGTAAGGTTCGTCCTTCGAAAATGGGTTGTACATTGCCTTTCGTATGAAAATACTTTCAGATTCACAAGTAAACAAAAAGGGAAACACTTACAGGCAACTAAAGGGAATAACTGCAAAGCACCTTTTTGAAAGAAGAACTACCTGTATTGAAATAGGATTCATTGAGTGTATGAGCATATACTTGGATTACTGCTAAGGATTACAACTATTTGATTACTGCTACTCCTAATGGAGAATTAAGTTACTCATTACGCCAAGAAACGCAAAAATCATAGTATGATAAGAAACATAAAGGATAATTAATAGGACTATGCTGGAATAAATTTGATTAACTTGGTTTGCTTGATTGGGTTAGTATCTAACACTTTGCTTCATTGAGCTCCTTCATTATTTCTAGGCTTCCTTAAAATAACCATGTAGATGCATCTTCCTATGTCCAACTATTACAGTAACCGCTTCAGCACCACTCTGGCCTTTCAGATTCTTCTTTCCCCTCTTGACACTTGTCTTAGTAATCACTTCTTATCCGAGCATGTTCCATGTTTCACTGCTCAACCACACCCCATCTTCATATGACATGTATTACCTGACTAGCACCAGCTGTCATTTTCATGAAAAGTGCTCCAAACATCCTCACATATCTTATGCACGTTGTATACTTCTTGTGCAATAACACATGTTCTTTCCTAATTGGCGCTTTTAGGAATGGTAAAAAATTGGGTACAACAGTGTGTAGTTCACACTAACTATGATATTAGAGAGCTTATACATTAATTGTCTCTTTATATGCTCTGCACATCTATGTGCCGCCTCATGTCAAGACAAATCTAAAACATAAGTGAGCCACATCTCGAAAAAAGTAAGGATGGATTATGCACCTTTGAAATCATCTGGCACCATTTCTCTTTCTTTCCTACACCTATGTGCCGTAAAACTCTTCTTCCTCTCTCTCATTTTTATCTCCATCTCTTACTAGCCATACCATTTTCTTTTTTACACATGCAATCACACCCCCACACACATCACAATGGGATTTCACCACAATGGGTGAGTCTACCACTAAGGCATGAGTAAGGACTCATACCCCTTAAGTGTAACCATTCTACATGTATTTTGATTTACTCTAATTAAATAAATCTACTATATTAAAAGAAGAGATATTTATAAAAATCCTCCCAAATCTTAGCCCTATTAGATAAAACCACACAAAAAAAAAAAGTTTAGAAGCAGACATTTAAGTTATTAGATTTGACTTAATTTTACCCCATTTTGTTTGATTTCATCAAAACCCGCTGTATATTGATGTAGGGAAGGACATGATAAGGTCGATCACCATCATCCTCAAGCATGATCTCTAAATCCTCGGAGTTTCTCTAGACTCCTCTTAGAGATTCCTCAAATCCATGAGGGATGAAAATAGAAATAATTTCTAATAATTCAAAAATAATTGATTGATTATAATATATATATATACATATATGAAATTATAATCCTTTAAATAGTGAACTCAAACCTAGAACGGAGTTTCAGAATCAAAATCCAACTCAAACTCCCTAAAAAAATGACTTACTATAAATAGTAAACTTAATATTTATAGACTATCATGATTCTTAATAGACTTCATGGTTTTCAGACAAAAATAGTAAGTGTCTAATTTGTCCTAACCATGTTATTCTCTTAAATTTTCTAAGCCCGTCTCATATTGGGCATGATTCCTAAAACTCAAATGATCAAAAGTTATGATCGAATTAAAACTTACAAAAACGAAAATAAAAATGGACTTTCGAAACTCCAATGTTGGTAACCCAGCATAGCATGTTAGTTGGATACAGTAGCTTCTCCTACCCTTAAATCATATATGATATGTCGAACAACTCATTCCTATTTGCAAGATATGATTGTTTTAAGGTTCTGACGGTCCTGATCACCTCCGCCTCTGATCGGGCCTTCTCTAGTCCATCTTGGCCATGAAAGTATTCATGACCCACTCTACATCAGTCCCCTCCACTTCAAAATAACTCGTCCTCGAGTTCTCATCCCACTTCGGTTCATGATACTCAGTCAGGTCCGCGATGTTGAAAGTATGTGAGATCTCCATGTCATCCAGAAGATCAACAACGTAAACGTTGTCATTGATCTTTTAGAGAATCACTACCAGTCTAATATTCTTATTCTTCAACTTATTATAGGTCCCACTCATAAGTCTCTCCTTGTGTAGATAGACCATAACATGGTCACCCACCTCGAACACCTTTTATTATCGATGCTTGTTGGCTTGCTCATTGTAACCCACTCTACATCAGTCCCCTCCACTTTAAAATAACCCGTCATCGAGTTCTCATCCTACTTCGGTTCATAATACTCAGCCAGGTCCGCGATGTTGAAAGTATATGAGATCTCCATATCATCCAGAAGATCAACAACGTAAACGTTGTCATTGATCTTTCAGGGGATCACTACCAGTCCAATCTTCTTATTCTTCAACTTATTGTACGTCCCACTCATAAGTCTCTCCTTGTGTAGATGGACCATAACATGGTCACCCAACTCGAACACCTTTTGTCGTCGATGCTTGTCGGCTTGCTCATTGTACTTATCGTTCGAGACATGCAACTTGGCTTGTACATCTGCATGAATGCCCACGATTCAGTCCACCATATGTTTTATTTTAATGCTCATGCCCGAGAGCTTGGGCAAAGGGACTAAGTCAAGTATGTGGCGAGGCACTTGACCACAAATAATCTAGAATAGGGACTTTCCTATCAAGTGGTTCACCATGTTATTAAATGCAAACTCTGCTTGAGGCACGGCCAAATCATACTACTTCGGTTAGTCACGTTAAATATACCGATGGAGGTTTCTCAAAATATGATTTATAACTTTAGTTTGCTTATCGATCTGTGGGTGGTAGGCACTGGTGAACTGAAATTATGTACTGAACCGATTTGATAAAGTCCACCAGAAGTGGATAATAAACTTTGTGTCATGGTCAAAAGTAATGGTCTTGGGAACCCCTTGTAACCGCATGACCTCTTTAAAGAATATCGAGTGTCTTCTTAGATGTGATAAAGTGCGTCATCTTTAAAAAATGATCTACCACCATGACATAGAATTCATGTTGCATTTTGTTCATGGGAGACCAAGCACGAAGTCTATAGATAAGTCCTCTCAAGGGCTGTTAGGCATAGGTAATGGGATGTAGAGGTCTGTATTCTAAGACTGCCCCTTGGAGGTTTGACAAACATGACAACGTTGCACTACTTTTCCCACGTCACATACCAATTGCAGTAAGTAATATCACTTTTCAATAAGATCCTGCTAATTGTCTCACCTAAAGTGTCAACTAAGGCCACCTCCACATAGCTCTTGAATAATCTGCTCCCTCAGAGAACTTGGGGGATGCACAGTCGATTCTCTTTAAAGTAGAAATCGTCTTACATATGTAGGTCACTAGGATAACTCTCTTGGCACCTCATCCATGCATCCTTGAAGTTATCGTCCTCGGCATACAACTCCTAGAGACAGTCGAAGCTGACCACCTCATTGCTCATTGTAACAAGTCCTGATGCATGGCAGCTAAGTGCATTAACCACATTATTCTGTTGCTCTGACTTGTGCTTCAGAATGAGCATGAATTCTTACAAAAATGCAACCTATCTAGCATGCAAACTATCCATGTTGGCCTTACTATTAATAAACTTTAAGGCTTGATGGTCAGTGTAGAGAACAAATTTTCTCTGAATCAGATAATGCCGCTAATGTCGTAGCACTTGAACAATTGTGTACAGCTCAAGCTCATATGTCGAGCACTTCTTTCAGGCTTCGTTGAGCTTCTCGTCATAAAGGCTACCGGCCTGCCTTCTTATGATAAGACTCCTCCAATTCCGACATATGAGGTGTCACATTCAACCTCAAATAGCTTATTAAAACTAGGAAGAATCAAGATCGATGTTGTGGACAAACGATGCTTGATTTCATCAAAGCTCTTGTCAGCCTCATCGGTCCACTGAAACGGGCCTTTTTCATGTAATTTGTAATGGTGCGACATTGTGTTGAAATTTTGCACAAATCAATGATAGAAGGTCCTCAACCTATGGAAACTCCTTACTTCATAAATGTTTGTCAAGATCGGTCATTCTCTAACGGTTCACACATTTTCATCATCCACACGGA
This sequence comes from Magnolia sinica, assembly GCF_029962835.1. NCBI lineage: Eukaryota > Viridiplantae > Streptophyta > Magnoliopsida > Magnoliales > Magnoliaceae > Magnolia > Magnolia sinica. Next base: position 76,168,506 of record NC_080579.1, on the reverse strand, counting down.
TGCACATGGACATCACAAAAAAGCATAAGAATAATAGGTTGTCTGTTAAAAATTACACTTCTTCAAGTTGAGGCACAACTTGTTAACTACCAAGACCTGTATCACCTACCTAAGATATTTCATGTGCTCTGTCTCACCTTGGTTATATATCTGGATGTCATCAAAATATACTACCATAAATCGGCCAATGAACGGCTTCAGCACTTGATTCATCAAATGCATAAAATTACTTAGTGCATTCGATAAACCCAAGGACATGACTAGTCACTCATACAACCTTTCTTTGGTCTTAAATATCGTTTTCCACTCATCACAGGGCTGGATACGAATTTGATGGTACCCGCTTCTCATATCTAGTTTAGAGAATATCTTAACACCTTCTAACATATCGAGCATGTCATCCAACCATGGTATTGAGAACTGATATTTAATGGTAATCTTATTAATTACCCGACTCTCAACACAAACTCCCGCTCCAATCTTTCTTAGGCATTAATAATGTTGGCATGGCACATGGGCTCATGCTCTCTCTTAAAAGACCCTTAAGGATTAATTCTTTTACCTACCCCTGAAGTATCTCACACTCTTTTAGACTCATCCAATAGTGAAGGCAGTTGGGCAAGCTAACATCGGGGATGAGGTCTATGTGATGTTGAATGTCTCATATGGAGGGCAATCCATCGGATAAATCTTTGGGCCAGATTTCTTTGAATTCATTCAGCAATAGCCTTAAACTTGGATGAATGTCTAAGAGCTCTAATTCCTTACCCTTTACCACCATGGTGTACACCTTGCCGGTTTCCATGGATTCCTTCACAAAATCCCGAATGGTCAAGAGAGAACTCCCCTCCACTTTAGAAGCTTTTAGGTGGTTCTTTTGTGTCATAGGGGCAAGGATCATCTTTCGACCATCCTTGACAAAGATGTAAATGTTATCTCATCCTCGGTGGGTCGCATCACACTAAGATTATCATGGTCGACCGAGTAATATATGACATGCTTCCATGTCAACCACGTCACAAAGTACCTAATCCTTATAATTCTTACCAATTGAAAATGAGACAGTGCATTGTTATGTTACCTTACTCTCATTCACCTTCTTTATCTAGCCAATTAAGTGCGATGGAGGATGTTTTGTCGCAAGTAGACACAACTTGTCCACCATCACTTTTGAGATGATGCTCTCGCTACTTCCACTGTCTATGATTAAATCATAGACCTTATCGTTGATGGTATACCACATACGAAATATATTGTGTCACTGCAGGTGCACCTCCTTCCTTAGAGTGTATAATAATCGCCTCATGACTAAGCATTCGCTATGATCATCGGCCAACCATTCTTCGTCACCAGCTCTTTTCTCGGTGGCGTGTTCATCTTCATTGAATCCAGGGTCTTCTTCCACTGCATCACCTTCGGTGCCCTCTTTGTTAATGGCCAGGTGGGTTTTGGGGCATTGTGGGCAGGTTTTGATAAGTAGTTTGGTTGGCTGTCATGTCCCAAACTCGGAAACCAGGCTCACAAAATTTTCGATCGTCGAATCTAGTGCCAACAGCCTCCATAGTACCCCATTCTTGACTTCCAGCGCCCATGTGTCAAATTTCCAATCCTAGATCCTACAAGGAGGATTTTCAACGTATATTTGTTTCATAATAAGTATAATCACATGTTTACCCAAATCACAAAGGCAACATTATCATCACATATCCATTAATATAAATAGGCGAATACAGTATTGAAAGGAAAATACATATATCAAAAATCAAAGCTCTAAAACACGTGTCACGCCCCAAACTCAAAAATCGGGCTCATAAAATTTTCGATTGCCGAATCCGGTACCAATAGCCTTCATAGTACCCCATTCTTGGCTCCCAGTGCCCATACACTAGATTCCGATCCTTGGATCATACAAGGAGGATTTTCCAACATGCATTTGTCTCATAAGAAGCATAACTATAAGTTTACCCAAATCATAAAAGCAACATCATTATCACATATCCACTAATATAAATAGTTGAATATAGTGCTGAAAAAGAAATACATATATCGATAATCAAGCTCCAGAAGTCCGTTGCACGCACCATGGTAAACACTACTGCAACTTAACACCACCTGCACGCATTTATCGTACATAAGCTTATAGAAAGCTTAGAGGGTGGTAAAAGTGTATGCGTAAGGTAAGTGTCAAGTATTTAATATAATACCATAATCATATAATGTTGGAAATACCGGTAAGATCATGAATCATACGATATCCGGGTAAGCAGAAACATACTGGTGAGTTCATGAGTCATACAATATCAGAATATGCAATGCGGATTGGCTATGCAGATGCGGAATCTTAGAGAGCCAAATATCAGATGCCAATGATGCAATGTAATATGTAATTCCTGCTAAGTCTGTCTAAGCCATATAAGTATAGAAATATAGCAACTCAAAATGCCATATACCGTGGATGTAAAGTATTACAGGTTATAGGGTCCATCACAAAGGAATTCTATCCAAACCAGTCCCATACCGAAATTTAGATAGTCAAACATAATGTGGTAAACGCCTGATATCAGGTTGGTTGTGCGCCCCAACCGAAATCCTGGTCAATGTGAAGGTACATAACAAATTAGTTACGCACCACTAGCCTAAGTGGATAGTGAATGAATGAATGAATGAGTAACATATTGAGTATACAGCTCCTTCTCGATAAGTCCACATATCATACTGTACATCTATAGGATCATCACCGGGGCTTAATACACTTCAAACAAGATTGTCACCCCATCGTGCACAAAAAGGTAAGTGGAAAAGACCTCACTATCCACTTGCCAATATCGGGCCCGGCTCGTCGAAAGCGGACCCATTCCTCGAGCTGGTCAAACTCAGCCTAGCTTTGCCCCCTCCTCTTAAGCAGGTAAGGTCGCACCCCCTTCCAACCAACCACGACACAATGGGAGATACGGCCTGACAGTATATGGCCCTTATGCACTCATGCATATATTCGGTATAGACGTTGGAGTAACCTCTGGAACCAAGAGGGTTTAGAAAATTTCACCAAGGGATATCATAGCACCCCATGTAGAACAGATTTTTGGTATCCCATCTAGTCATCCCTGATATGCCTGTGGAGGCTACTATCCTGATGTCGTTAGGGCATATGGTGGTCATATCACAAAATGCGATATGCATAAGTCATACCATCCAGTCATGCATCAAACCTGCACGTACTGTGCGCTCAAGTAGACAACTCCTCCTATCAGGGAGTCCCATAATAATCTGCCAAATGGCATATGCTATGATTAATCATTCCTCATATCAAGCATACATATGATGCGCATGGGGATGGATCGTGAAGCTATACTAAGCATGTTATATGATGATGATGTACTCTCCTCATATCAAGGATAGGCCTAGACAGCCTATTCATAACAAGAATGGGCCTCACAATGGGCACAAGGGAAGGTCACAATGTGGACGTCTAACTATCATCACCCATCAATGTGGACATTTAACTAACATCACTCCTAAGCAGTGGCCCACATAAAAATTATTACATACATTATAGTGAAATCACACATTACATCGATCCGCACATTCATCGCATGGGGCCTCACTTAAGGGCCATATATATACCACATTAGGCCTCGCCATACGGACCACAAATACATCATAATGGGCCTTATCAACTGAGCCATAAATACATCACAACAGGCCACATACCTGGGCCGAAAATACATCTCATTGGGCCTTATCAAATACATAATAGGTGGACCCTACACATGGGCCTTAAATACATCACATGGACCTCATCGCACAGGCTTCAAATACATAAAAGGTGGGCCCTGTACATGGGTCATTAATACATCTCAATGGGCCATGACCCATGGACCTCAATACATCACAATGGGCTGCAACCCATGGGCCTCAAATACAACAAGTGGGCCGCATCAATCGGCCGCACCAATGGGCCTCATATACAACAAGTGGGCTGCATTAATGGGCCGCATCAATAGGCCTCATATACAACAAGTGGGCTGCATCAATGGGCTTCACTAATGGGCTTAGAAAAGTGGATGAACTGTGTGCATGCAACACACACATCATGGTAGGCCGCACAAATGAACAGCATAGATATACAATACATGCATCAATGGTAGGCCCCACGTGGTAGCCAAAATAGATGGACGACGTGGCTATGAAGTATATCAAAGTGGGTCCCACTGTCGCACATGTGGGACTATGTGGACAGCGTGGATATAAAACACATCCATCAATGTGGTCCACGTAGATGGACGACGTGGATGAAACAATACATCATGGTGATTCACGTCCAGACACTGGACGGTCTAGACGACCTGAATAAAACACCACATCGTGGTGGTTCACGTCCAAACGTTGGACGGTCTGGATGACCTAAATAAAACACCACATCATGGTGGGTCCCACACAGATGGACGATTTAGATATAACACATACCTTGTGATCAGCCCATCGTCCAGAGGTCTGGACGGTGTGAATTTACAACACAATCAAGGTGGGGTCCATAGAGTTTGCTGACGTCCAGCAAGCTGCTGGTGTGAGACGCACTAGCCAATCCACTTCATCAGGTGGGTCCACATGGGACCCACCACATACAAATATATAATATAATATTATTTAATATATTATTATTATAATATCCAGTCTAGCATCCAGACGCTGGATGTTTGGATGGACGGTATAAATATAACATATGCATCATTGTGGGGTCCACACACGTGGTCCACCAACTAAATGGACGGTGTGGATTCACACCGTCAAGATGGACGGTATAGATAAACACATACATCATGTGGATCCTGCATGGATGGATGGCATGGATAAAATACTTACATTATGGTGAAGCCCCACCGTCCAGCAATTTGGACGGTGGAGATAAAATAGATATATCGTGGTGTGGTCCACTGCACGGACGGTGCAGATGGAGCCCATGCATCACGGCTGACCCCATTAGCTAACGTCCATACAAATGGACGATGCAGATGGCGGATGGGACCCACAGAGCTTATTGTCGTCATGCAACATTGGACCCACTATCCAGATGGATGGTGTGGATGCAAAATACACGCATCATGGTGTCCCTCACAGCACCATCCAGATGGACGGTGCAAATATCACGTACATCACGGTGGCCTGCACACACAACACCATCCAGATGGACGATGCAGATCACATACATCATGGTGCCCACCCACTGTCCAGAGAGAGATGGATGGTGTTAGATAAAACATACCTCATGGTGGGGTCCACCGTTCTAGCCAGTGGATGGCTGGATAAAAATACATACATCATGGTGTGGTGTCACGTGGTGGCCCACACAAGTCTGATCATGCTGATATTTGTATTGTCCCATCGTCGAGGCCCACTGGACCGTCCAGCAGGTCCTGGCCTGTCTGGATAGTGTGGACATCAAGGTGGACTCCACGTGGTGGCTCGCCAGTTGGACCAAGCTGATATTTGTGTTTTCCCTCTAACAGGGCCTACCCAAACAGGCAGCAATGTGGTCGTGACGTGGGCCCTGGTTGGGTCCACTTGGTTGAACAGCGTGGATTAACTCATTATGGTGGGCCATACAAACACACATCACACAAAAAGGCAAGAGAGAGAGAGAGAAAGAGAGAGAGAGAGGGAGATCGGAGTAGCAGAGGGACCCCGCCACCATGGACCCCTCTTATACAATGTGTACATCAAGATGGGTCCCACCATGTGGGCCCTAAATAAAAAAATGAGATCAAATACTATGAGCACCCACCATTTTCGTTTCTTCTTGGTCTGATGAAATTTCTAGCTCCTCGACTTCGACTTTAACGGAGGATGATGGAGATTGGACGGTTGGGATTAGGCGGTAGGGAGTGGGCCACACCTAGCTTCTCTTCCTTGGACATTGGAGTTTTTCTCCTCTCCTTGGGGTTGCTTGAAAATGGAGAGAGAATGAGAGAGAGAGAGAGGAGATGGGAGAGAAGTGATGGGAGAGAGGGATGGGTGAAAGGTGATGGAGTGATAGGTGTACTTGACATGTATAGGTTGCTTTGACTTTGGGGTTACTTTGGTAAGGGATTGATGGGATATGTACTTGACATGAGAGGTGATGTGTATTTGATTGATTTGATAGAAATTATCTTGGATTTTACAAAGCGTGGCGTTTTCGTCAAATTGAATGTGAGCCCACATCTCCTGGCCTGGGTATCGCATCGAAGTGTGAGATGCGGTGTTGGAACCGCGGCGACGGCGCGGTTGCAGTGGTACAAGTCTCAAGTCGAGCTGACTCTGGAATATGAGATACGACTTAGGGTTGTACACAAATGTTATCTACGCATCGTTGGTCGCCAAAATTTGAGCAGGAGGACCGCGGGAGTCTATTGAATGGTACAGTTTAGGATACGGGCCTTACAAGATGGCTGCACGCTCCAAGCTCAATGTTGTTGTGATCTAATGCCACCTGCACATATCTATCGTGCATGAGCTTATAGAAAGCTTAGAGGGTGGTGTAAGTGTGTGCGATGCACGTGCCAAGCATATAGATATCAGAGTATGCAAAAATACTAGCAATCCATAAATCGTACAATAACAGAGTAATGCGGAGACTTAGTCAACCAAATATCATATACTGAGGATGCAATACAACATGCAAATCCTGATGAGTCCACAAATATCGTCATGATCATCTAGACCATATAAATGTAAAAAGATAGAAACCCAAAATGCCATATGTCACGAATGCAGTATGCAATATGCGATGCAAATGAAATGACCAAGCTGGATTGTGAAGTCGGGATAATAGTACGTAGTATCGCAGGCTATGAGGTCCATCACAAGGGACTTCTATCTAAACCAGTCCCATACCTAAATTTGGATAGCCAAACTCAATGTGGTAGACTCCTAATTTCAGGTTAGTCGCGCGCCTAACAGAAATCCTGGCCATTGTGAAGGTACACATATCAAATTAGTTACGCACCACTAGCCCGAGTGGATAGTGAATGGATGAATGAATGAGTAAGATACTGAGTATACAACTCCTGCCAATAAGTCCACTTATCAACACTGTACATCTCTGGGATCATCATCAGGGTCTAGTATACTCTACACGCGATCGTCGACCACTAGAGGCACAACCATGCAAGTGGAAGACACCTCACTATTCACCTGGCCAGTAGTCAACCAATATCTACCCGGCACGTCGATAATGGACCCATTTATAAGCTGGTCAAACTTAGCCTAACTATGGCCCCTACCCTCAGGTGGGTAAGGCCATACCCCTTTCCAACCGACCATGACACAGTGGGAGACGTGGCCTACTGGTATTCGACACTCGGACACTCATGTATCCACTCGGTCTAGACATTGGAGCGTCTCCTCGCTACGGAAGTTTAGGAATTTTCACCCTAGGACATCTATGGCACCCCGATGCTAGTAACAGAATTCCTGTGTCCCATCTAACAATCCACAACATGCATGTGGAGGCTACGGCCCTGATGTCGCTAGGGTGTATAGTAATCATAACACACAATACAAGATGCATAAGTCATACAATCTAGTCATGCATCGATCCTACGCACACCGTGCACTCACGTGAGACAATCTCAGCCTATCAGGGGGTCTCATAACAATCTGCCCAATGGCATATGCAATGGTCAACCACTTCTCATAACAAACATGTAGATGATGCGTATGGGCATGTATCATGATGCTATGTTGTCACATACTCATAATCGGTATCGATAACCGGCATTGATAATCAGCCTAACAAAGGGCCTAAGGGAAGGTCACAATGTGTACATTTAACCATCATTGCCCATCAATGTGGACATTTAACCAACATCGCTCCCAAGGAGTGACCCTCATTGGACAAACATATAGTGGGCCCATGGCCTCACACAAAGGCCTCATATACAACATAATGGGCCGCATTACGTGGGTTATATATACATCACATTGGGCCTTACTCATGGGCCTTAAATACATCATATCAGACCTTAAATACATCATATCAGGCCTCATACCTGGGCCACAATTACTTTATAGTAGACCTTGCCAAATGGGCCTCATATAAATCATAATGGGGCCGCATCGCATGGGCCACATACATCACAATGTGCCACATCACATGGGCCTTACATATCGTAATGGGCAGCATCTTATAGGCCTAATACACATCACATGGGCCGCATGACATGGGCCTATATACATCAGATGGGCTATGATCCATGGGCCCCGAATACATCACAATGGGCCACAACCCATGGGCCCCAAACATATCGCAATGGGCCTCTCATACGGGTCCAATATGCATCACATTAAGGTGGGCCTTAATGGATGGGTCACAAATACGTCACATTGGGCCTCATATACATCAAGTGGGCTGCATCAATAGGCCGCACCAATAGGCATCATATAAATCAAGATAGGCTGCAACACATGGGCCTCATATACATCAAGATGGGCCGCAACAATCGGCCTCATATACATCAAGGTTTGGGTCCCACCGTCCAGCCATTTGGACAGTGGATGAACGGTGTCAATATCACACATACCTCGTGATTAGACCCATAGAACTTGGGACGTCAATTCAGCAGCTATATATATATATATATATATATATAGTTGGTGTATGCGTACACCAGCCAATCCTCTTCACAGGTGGGTCCCACATGGGGCCCATCATAACGTTTATCTTTGATCCCATCTGTTGATAAGGTCACAAAGACCTAAATTAAGATTAAAAAACAAATTTCATATAAATCCAAAACTTCTATGACCAAAAAGGGTTTTAATGGTAGACGTTCAATCCCCTGCTAATTCTTGTAGTGTGGACCACTTGAGTTCCGTGCATGGCTGATTTATGGCATACCCCATTAATTAAAGGGAACCCATGAAATGGATGGTGTTGATGTTCAACACGCATCATGGTGGGGCCTGAAGTGGGGCCCACTTACCTTGCCCATTCCAAGTAGTAGGACGCTGCTTGCTACAGCGTCCTCTAGACGCTGGCAACAGCGGCCTCTGCATATTTTTTTGTATTATTTTTTTCAAAGGATTTTCATAGGTGGGGCCCACATTAGGGCGATCCAATCCGCCTACTGGGTTCCTAAGCTCGGGACAGGTCCAATGAGCCCAATATTGGGTATGTTTTGACGCACAAAAACATCACAGCGGGCCCTAATAATTTATCATTATTAAAATAATATTTTTGATAGTGTGGCCTACTAGAGATTTGGATTGGCTCCTTTTTTTGGCTCAATGCCTAAAATGAGCTAGGGAATGGGATGGACGGTGGAAATATAACATACATCTAGGTGGGTTCCTACTTCAAGCAAAAAGGATGGACAGTGTGAATGCAACACTATTTACATAAGGATTCCAACGTCCATTGATTGGACGGTGGACGGTGTGTATATGAAATACATACATAAGGTGGGTTCCATCGTCCTTACCTGGACGGTGGACAACATGATGGACGCATGCTATAGGTGGAGTTCACGTACACGTGGATGATGTGAATAAAATGCATAGATCAGGTGGGGTCCGCGTCAATGTGGCCCACCCGAGTTCAGGATCAAAACTGATATTTATGTTTTCTTATGGCTTGGGCAATAAGGCAGTCCAGCTGCTGGACAGTGGGCATCCCACTGCTTGGACCGCATGTGGTCTCACTGGACAGCGTGGATCATCCATCAAAGTGGGCCATCATCCATGAAAAGAGAGAGAGAGAGAGAGAGAGAGAGAGAGAGAGAGACGCGTGAAGGGGAGGGACCCCGCCACTATGGGCCCTCCCTACACTCAATACAAAGCATACATCAAGTGGGTCCCATCATAAGTGGGCCCACAAATAGAAATCAACAGAGAAAAATTCAAAGATCACCCACCAATTCCGCTTCTTCTAGGCTCCATGGACTTCTTAGCTCCTTGTCTTTAACTTTGATGGAAGTTGATGGAGGTTAGAAGGCTAGGATGGGAGATCTTGGGGTAGGAAGGTGGGCTACACTCTAAGCTCTCTCATGGGAAGCTTGGATGTTTGGCTCTCTCTCTCATGGGTTGCTTGAGAAATGGTTTGAGAGAGAGAGAGAGGGATGATGTAAGAGTGAGAGGGATGGGTGTGATGGGTGAGTGATGGGTGCGAGTGATGGGTGTACTTGACTAGGTATGGGTTGCTTTGACTTTGGGTGAGAGAGGTATGAGTATTGTACTTGATTGATTGATGGGATTGATTTTACATTTGATAGAGATTCTCTTGCGCAGCGTTTCTCGAAATAAATGTAGGCCCACATCTCCTGGTTCGGGTATCACATCGGTGCGCAAGACGCGGCGTTGGAACCGCAACGACGGCACGGTCGTAATGGTATAAGTTTCGAGTCAAGCCAACTCAGATCAACAGGATGTGACTCGGAGTCACGTGTAAATGCTATCTGAGAGACGCGGGTTACCGAAATTCGACTGGAAAGACCACGGAAGTCTATGGAACAGTATGGTCTAGGATACCGGTCTTACATTAGCCATAGTGGTAACAATTATTCAACCATGGTCAATTATATGGATTTGGAACACCACTCAGACCCTCTGTTGTCAGTGCTCACGTTGAGGCCTAGATGGAATACTCCCCTTGTCATAGTTTACAGTTGTAGGAGGTTGAGGACGTCATCCTACCGGTTCCTTTCCTTTGGCCAGCGTTGAATCCTATATGGAACCTGTCATAAGGGGTCGAGTCAAAGGATAAGGCTGAGTAAGGAGTCTTATAAGTTGCATTTCCTCCCTACTTGCCAACTGTACCGCTTCATCCATGGTCCTAACCGGGTGCATCTAAACTCGGTCCTAAATTCTCTATTGTAAACTGCCTATGAACTGTGTTACCTTTTGCAATTGATTTCCAACAAGTCATTCTGCCTTGTCAACCGATGGAATTCTTTGGTATGATTTGTGACAGTTCAATTCCCCTATAAGCAATTTTGGTATTGTTAGAATAATACATGCTCGTAATCACTAGGTAGGAATCATGATCGAAGAAGGTGTCTCATCTATGGGCATGATCGGATGGGCACCTTGTTTTATCGAGCACGTGAGAGTTATAATTGCTCCCACCATGCAGAAGCACCATATTTTAATTTGAATACTATTAATTTTATTTTTATTTTTTATGTTCTAGCACATCCATGAAATCTTCTATACACAATAAGTCATTAAAACTAAGAAGTTCGACCCTACCTCGATAGTCTTTTTCAACACAATTAGTCGATCGTCTCCATAGAACGGTCGTTGGGCAACGCTGCCACCGATGTCCTCGTCGCTGGAGCTTAGCTCATCTGAAGTAGCCCTATGATTAACCTCTAGAACTGCCTACGAAAATTAGGGTAGTGTCGTACAGCAACCATGGTTGGCTGAGCATCAGCTTGAGTTCAGGGCAGAATTAGCGCTGCACAATACAGTCAATGGTTTTCTGTAGCCCTTGCAGAGTCAATTGACTCTCCCATTGGAAAGCTTCCATTCTTCCCAATAGATAACGAATCCCTGGATTACCATCAACAGGATTTTGGTCCATTCCATCGTTGGTTGCCATCAGTCCAAGGAGAGTCCTCGCTCTCATACCAATTGATGCAGGGAAGGACATGATGAGGTTGACTATCATCTTCCTTAGGGATAACTACTTTGAATCTATGGAGCTTCTCTGGACTCCTCATAGAGATTCCTCGAATCCACGAGGGATGAAAATAGAAGTAATTTCTAATAATTCAAAAATAATTGATTGATGATTAAAAAAAATAATAATAAATTAAAATGAAATTACAATCCTTTAAATAGTGAACTCAAACTCAAACTCCCTAAAAATGTGACATACTAAAAATAGTAAACTTACTATTTATAGATGGTCATGATTCCTACTAGACTTTATGGTTTTCATCCAAAAATAGTTAGTGTCCAATTTGACCTAACCCCATTATTCTCTTAATTTTTCTAACCCTTTTTTATGTTGGGCACGACTCCTAAAATGCAAAGGATCAAAAGTTATGATCGAATTAAAACCTAATATTCATAGAAAAAACAGAAATAAAATGGACTCGGTGATGTCAATCCGATGGAATCTTGCAAATCTGGCAACCCAGCATAGAGAGCTGGTTGGCTAAGTAGTTTCTCCCAACCAAAGTCATATATGATATATCAAAAAAGTCATTCCAGTTTGCAAGATATGATTATTTTAAGGTACTGACGGTCCTGATCACCTCCACCTCTGATCTGGCCTTCTCTGGTCCATCTTGGCCATAAAAGTGTCCGCGACCCACTATACATCTTGGCCATAAAAGTGTCCGCGACCCACTATACATCGTATATTTATTTTTTTTTACATGCAATATTATCATTTATCGCTGTGACCATCTAATTTTTCTCGACAACATCCGATCACCTTATCGGTGAACAGGAGAAAGATAAGAAGGATCTTAACCATCCAATAAACTTTTAGTTCATGTTGCATCAAGATTGCAGCCTATAATGTGGAAACTTTAATTTGAATTATTCACATGCAACGTATTAAATTTCCAAGTAACTTCTACGTGCCTGTGCATCAACCAGCATATTCTGCCAGAGTATCAAAAGTATCTCTTATATTAAAATAAATTAGCTGTTGGACTTTAATGTTATGTTTTTGGGTGTAAATGTGTGACACATGTCATACAGAAAGAAAATTTTAGTACAGAAAATTGATTGGGAAAACATCTCAATTTAATCTCATTTACTTCACTTGTTGCCTTTTACAAGCGAAAATAATGAAATTTAACAGTAAAAAGTTGATATTTTAACACCATTTACTTCCCCATTTACTCCCTTTTAATCCATAAACTAAAAACACAGGTACATTGCTCTCTTTTTACATAAAAGAAGTGTCCCTTTATAGTATTTTTTTTCCTTCTTCTATGGTGTGGCCCACCTCATAGCTGGAACTGGCTGATTTTAATAATCCTCATGGCGGGACCCAGCTATTGAACTTCTGTATGTGTTCTCCTAACTTATGATGTTTTTATTTTCTGCTTGTCTGTCGATTCGTTGGAACATTTGGGGCGCCACTTAAAGTGTGGACCGTACCTTGAAGATATGGGAACGAAAAATTGAAGCAATCCATAAATCAGGTGGGCCACAAACATATATTGATTCCTATCAACCGGTTTTGATTTCAATGGTATAGCCCGCTAGATAAATGGGCCATCCTGGTTTTTGTTCTGGTTGATCTTTATAGTGTGGCCCACCTTTTCCATGGCTTGGATGTATGTACTTTAAGTTAAGATATAATGTCGTAAATGATCATTTCTCTACCTTCTTTCTTTCTTCTTCTTTTTTTCTTTTTTTCTCTTTTGGAATTATGAGATAAGAAGAATGGTCAGTTGATTGAAGGGACTAGGGATTGAAGTAAATGTAACACATGCGTTTGTAGTTTTTTACATGAACATGCCCTTTTGAAAAGTCCAATATGGTCTGCTAATAAATTGCCACGTGTATGTTACGTAATAAGAGGAATATCGTATTGAATGTTTTCTTTTCTATTAATATGTGACAAGGATACATGATATTTATACTGGAGAAGATTTACAACCGTGTGATATACAAGATATTCAAATCTAAATTAAAGAAGACTTAGATAAGTTCTGAACGAGAGGATTTGAATGATCACGTGACATGTGCCTCATACAGCCCTTCCAAGTCAAACTATCCATCGTGCAGGTGAGCTTGTCATGCAAAAGATAGAAGCAAGACCGATCAGCTTTGTGAGAATACCAGCGTTGATGCTAAGATCTGGACATCCCTCTAGCCCTAGGTGTACCTGCAAAACTAAGTGACAATGGGGGCACCAGTTGTAGCCCGAGGGCCCTCTAGTACCTAAGTTAGAATAAGCACATAATAGGCATAGTTGAATCGAGTTAAGTGTGCATCCCTCATTCTATAGGTAGGGCCCTTATTTATAACCCTTTGACACATCTTTCGTATATGGCAATGAATCTACTATGTAGATATGTATCATAGAAGGGATCTCCTCCTGGATATATGGCATTTATCTTGGCATGATCCTTGGCTAAGATATCGGGAAAAGAATCATTATCATATCCGAGGCCGAGGTCGATTAGCCAAGGCTGACCTCTAGGTCGTCTGGTCAAGGTCCTGCTGACCGAGGTTGATAGCTGAGGTTGACGATTGAGGTTGGGGTCGATTTTTGAGGTTAGGTCCTTTGGTCAAGGCCAGGTCAGCGTTCATAATCATCCCTTGGTCGAGACAATGAAATGTTAACTACGTAACCAAGGCAACCATGTTAACTACGTGACCAAGGCCACCACTCATGGTTGGTACTCAGAATAGTCACGGAGGTTGCGATCGGCATCTAAGGTCAAGCTCTTACCCAACCTCTCATCCGAGTTGTTTCCCTTTGCTCCTTCTGTTGTTTCCATCTTATTCATGTTATTTGTACAGTCCAGTTCTACCCATAATAGTAGCCCCCCGACTTCCGAGCTATCTCCAAGAGCTCGGGAAGTAAATGGACTTGGACTAATGCTCGAGCACGAGGTTTGACACGGGAGAGGTCGAGAGGTCAGCTCGATCAGGGCCGCCTATCATTATTGTGGGAGAGAGAGAGAAATTGCATGCATTGGAATCAAGGAAGATACAGCGATGATGTAACGGGTTGTACGAGGAGACATGAGCTAGACGGCGCCTCTCCATCTCTGGGCGAATGGTGAGAGGACATACATCCCTACATCGGTAGTGAGGCTTGCCTACAACTCCTTAGTCGCCATGTGGACAAAGGTGTGCGGCGAGGCGTCTTTTTGGATTGCAGCATTAAATGCGTGCATTTAATGCCGCAGTCGAAACTGCTATAAATAGGGGATATGGATGCCCTAGACCCCCCTTATTTGTTCCATTTTCTCCCTTTGTAATATTCCTGCTACCAGACTTAGGCAATTTCCAATGAGTCGAGGTTTCCTCTTTTCCTACTTCTCCACCCAGTTTTCCATTTCGTCTCCGGCCTCTCTTCTCTTCTCCAAAATTTTCCTTTTCATTTTCTTTTCTATTTCTCGAAATTTCGTCGGAGGGATCCAGGAGGGTCCTTGTATATGGAGCTTTCCTGGGAGACTCTATCCTGAAGAGCATGGACCTTCATTCTGCGAGGGCCAGTTACTTCATCTGTTGAGGGGCCACTTCAGATTTTGGCCCCTTTGGGTCGAGGTTGCGGGATGTAGTTTGGCCTCGATCAAGTCAAAGTTCCATTCTAGCTTTTGTGGTACTTTGAGCTCCCGAACTAAGGGAAGATCTAGGCCATCCTCACACGGGCGAGGTGGTCAAATATGTTGTGGCCCTCTAATGCGGTTTGTGGATTCCCTTTTATCCTATTGTACTGGAGGTCACCCACCACCTCAGGCTAGCCCCAGGCTAGCTAATCCCCAATGTCTGGCAGGCCATCTTTAGTACGTTTGTCCTATATGGCACCAGCTCGGACATATCGAGCTATCCGCGAATGAGATTTTGTACTTATACAGAGCAAAGGTAAGCCCAAGTGCTCAGGGTTTGTATTATTTCTCTTCTTGGGCGAACAAGGGTAAGGCCCTCATCACCGACAACCCGTCCTTCAACAAAGGCTGGAAGGACAAGTGGTTCTTTACGTTGGGGGAATGGGAGGCCCAGTGGCTGAGGTGGGCTGACTGCGCTCCCGGGTCCCCACTGAATTCGCTTTCCTAGGTCAGAAGTTGTCAAGCTATATATCTTGTATATTCTTTATTTATTATTTTTGTGACCTCGTTTATTGATTTTGGTTGTGCCTCTTTTCAACTCTTCCTCAGAAGCAGCTTGAGCTTTCTCAATTGCAACTTCGTCAAGTTAATCGTGTGAAGGAGCGGAGCACAGTTAAGGGGAATTGGAGAAAGTTAATCACTCATCAATCCTCATAACAAGCTGGCCGATCCACGGTCGAGCTAACATGTATATTGTAGCTGGTCGGATTTTCTTTAAGCTTTTATTTTCGAATGCCAATTCTACACATTTGACTTTAGTATTATTTTCTATAAAAATGGTAGATCATCCCTACCCCTCAAAAGGGATCAAGATTCCCTCCACAACCGAGCTAGAGAAGCTGAGGAGGGTGGTTAAGAAAGTTTTTGCCCCTATCTAGCTCATCAAGGAGAGTCCTCCCGGTTTGCGGAGGAGAGACCTGAGCCCGTCCTCAAAGGTCTCATTATTGAGTAGCCAACCTTGGTGGCTGCAAGTGGAGCATCTCGGGGAACTCCCCCACGTGAACTAATGGGGGAGGTCTTCCCTCTAGAACTAGCAGCAAGGGAAGTCGTCGACTTGGAATCATCCATTGCTCGAAATCAGGACCAACAGGTTGAGGGCACTGCAGCCGTCGGCGACCTGCAGAAGGAGGCAGAGGGTACCTCAGGACATAAGTCTCCCGAGGTGCTGGCAAGCAGCTCATGCACCCCCATACCTCTCAGCTGGCACATGGGAGTTCTTGCTCAGTGAAGCAACTGCAATGTGGCTGAGGAAGAGGTCAAGGCAATGCTAGCTCTGCACCCCAAGGACTTCTTGGGGGTGTTGGCGACCACCTTCCTCAAGGTAAGCATACCAAACTCTTTATCATTATCTTCTCAGACTTACTGTATTTTGCAAATGACTAACATTTCTATGTTTTTTTCTCAGGGTCCCACTGGGGCTATTACCACTTGTGGAGCCTTTCATGAGATGAGGACCCCTTTTAAGGCTATGGGGGCTGAAGTTCGAGCTAAGGACGTGGCCCTTAAGACTTTTGTTGCTGTTAGGGATGCAACTGTTGTTCAGGCCGAATTTTTGCAAGAGGCTCTGAGGATCTGGGGAGGAGCGAATCAATGTAACGTCCTGGATTTTTGCTATTTTAGATTTCCAAAAACCCTTGATTTTTCATTATAATTAACTTATTTGTCACTTACTGACGATTAACACTCGATGTTAGCTTATCCATATGTGGTACTAATAAAAAACCTCACAAATCTGATTAATCAACCATAGGAAGCCAACGAATCCGGCTGATCACTTAAACATCGAGTTTAGCCTTGTGATTTGTTCACATAAGGCCTAAATCTAGCCGACCTATCACTGACTAATCTAGACAACCATAAATAAATAAAAATCTATCCAAAGCCGAAACGAGTAGGGGTCAAATCTTAATTAATAAACTAAATAAATCCAGTTACTCTTCTAGCCTAAAAACCAACGATTTAGGATTATTAGGATTAAATCGCCATTTTTGCTAATTATAAATTGGCTACACTATAAACTTAACTAATTCAAATCCTAATCATTGCGCATAAGAAATCTTGTTATCCAATTCATTCCAAAAAAGTGGCCCACTAAATCCAAAACTATAGAATAATATTTATCCCACTGGGCTTGACGCCTATCACGAGTGGTAAACCAAGATAGTACCCAGAATTACTTCAAATGTGTGAATCCCCTAAGTTGAAATCTGGAACTTAAGTGAAACTAGTCACTTTGTTCTTTCATGAAGTTATGACTTTCGAACCATTGATTCATAGCCAAAGTTGGTGTACCAACTAAAGATATTTTTCTACACATATTTGTATAGTCACAGCCCCAATTGATCATCGGTGACCATCGAACTAAGTTAGGGCCTTCCAGATTAATCAGCACATTCGATCATCGAATGGTTGTATCCAAACAGAGATCGCTTATTTGGACACTCATTTCATGGCTTAGATTGACCTATACGCCTCCCAGTGAGTCCCATTGATTAGAAACAATCCCCTCCAAGGTTAATATAATGAATAAATGGCTAATGGGGTCATTTGCATCACTTTCGGCACTATATGAGGCCTTTATTTGGGCACCCCCTCCTCTCATACCAATTTCATGCCCTAGAGCAAGAGAAAAAGGGAGAAAGTGGAGAAAGGAGAAGAGAAAGACAACTTGGTGTGTGGGTGTTGTTGTACCCTCGCCCTCTCATCCCCTCTTTAGCCGTCTCACCGTAAAAAGAGTTGTCGTTGGATATTTCCCAACAATAAATGGAGGTAAGTGTTGAATCCTATTTATAATTTAGGGTTTCAGTACTTATTTGTCCCTAATCTCACAAGCTTGTATGTTGGTTAGGTCTTTCAACAATTTTTTCAAAACTTTAACCCTAAGAGCATCATGAATTGGGCGAAACGTCACAAGGTGTGGACCATTATCTCTAAGTTACCATTTATCGACTCTTGAGGGTCTCAGTTAATGATTTTATTGTTTATAGATAGGCTGGTGTATGCTAACATGTTCACATTTCAATTTGATTGCAATATATGTGATTACTTGTTTATAGATGCTCACACGTTTGATAAAATACATAAGTGATTGAATTTATTATTCTATTGATGCTCACATATTTGATGGAATGCTTAGATGAATGTGTGATTTTATTAATGCTCACATGGTCAGTGAAATGCCTAAGTGATGGTGATAGGTTATTGATGCTCATATGTTCAATGAAATGCTTAAGTGGTTGTATTGTTAAATTTAGATTTCATATGAAATCTTATTGTGATTGCTTGATGAATTGTTAGTACTTACGATGTTTAGAATTGCTTAGGATTTGGGTTAGTCGGTAAATCACCTAAACCAAGGGGCAGCCCGAGTCAGGTCGGCCGCCCTATGCTTGTTCGATCAACCCAAGTTGAACACAGACGACTAACAGTAGCTGAACTACACGTGATGCTTGCCCCCAATGCTAGTTGTGTTGAGGTTCTCCCATGTCAATCGAATTAGTCCACTATCCGACTGATTATGTATGTTCACAATATATGACATGACCAAATTGAATCTAAGATACCCATTCCTAGTGGATGAGTCCATTTATAACTGTTAGTGCAATATAATCCCACTAAGACTTATGAGCCAGGCATGATGGTATGGGACACCATGTCTGAGCTGTCGGCCTATGATGGGGTGATGAGCCTCCCTATAGTGACCAATCAGCACTGATGGAGGTGAGAGATTGCCGTTCGAATGACCCCCGTCAAATTACTCAGCCAATGGTTGTGTCAGGGTACCATTCGAACAACCCGGGCCTGAATGAAATTGTGTGATGAGCCCTTTCCTTGTGATGATTTGGTTTATGTGTCAAGCCCTCACCTTGGAATTGAGTGATTATAATCTATTCAGGTGACAACTCATACCAAGTTGATCCTCATACATTTAGGTACCATGTCATACCTTTGGAATCATTGATTTGTGGGATAAACGGGTGACACCTAAATTTAGATTAATGAACATTGGTGAGGAGCCGCTATGTGCCGTAACGAGCCATGTGACTCAGATAAGGACTAGTGATATGACGTCGGTATCCTATCTTCGCCAATATACTGGATGAATGAAACTTAATAATTACTCAACTAATATACGCATCAATCGCATTACATTGGAGAGGATGTAGTGATTTGGCGTTGGAGTTAATGATGAGGGAGTGTTGGCATTAGCGAAATATGCATTGAAGTCACGTGTGAGGGAGTGTTGAATTGAAAAGTGCATGTATCATTACATAATCTCATTCGTGCATTTAACAAGAGTATTTAGGAAATATTTTTTTTCTTGCTTTATCATTACCTAAGCTAATTGTATTAATAATATGTGTAACTTAAAACTAATGGAACCACTAACTTAGCTACTCACTCCCACCTGGGACTGTATTTTTAAACACCAACCAAGCATTGTTATTAATGCAGGTTCTATCGAGGCCTCTGGGGGGTAGGCTTGGATTGGCTTGTGCTTTTCGCCATGATGCCTTAGAAGCATCGAGCGAAGCTAGAAGACTTTGCTTTTATTTTTGTTTGTGCATGTATATGTTAGAGTCTATGATCGGGCATGCGTTATGTTTAAATTTTGTTATATATTCGTTGTGGCTTATATAATCCCTATTTTGGATGATCACCACCAATAGAATTGTATTTTTGACTATTAGCCCTACATTTCTGAATTTTTCGCTATATCTACCTCGCTTTGTATCCGTTAAGTTAACTTGTATTATTCTGATTATTTTTATGTGAATCTAAATGAAGACTCATATGCATTTTATTAAATTAACACCCGAGAACTCGGGATCGAAGTCTATGTACTCGGGTGCCAATTTTTGGGGCGTTACAATCAAAGAACAATGCAAACATTAAGTGATACATAACACTCCTCGTAGCATAACTTCCAAAGCCAATCTCTACAAAGATCCCCCTAATTAACTTCTGCAATCTTTTCATGCACTAAAGCCTATGAAAAAGCTCACCCTTCAGCTTTTTCCATCACTCTCACATACCTAGATCTACCATTTAACATTCTCTTATTGTACTGTTTTCGAATAGACCACACACAAACACACGCGCACACCTATTGCAGTTGACATTAAAGTTTAAGTAAACTTCTCATAGTCAACAGTTGGCTGGCGTGTAAATGTAGCATCTTGCCCACAAACCTCATAGCGTGAATACTTCCCTCTGGGAGAATTGAAACAATTTCAGCAAGAGTCCAAATGGTGTTCATCTTGAATTGAAAATAAAACTATTACAGGGCTTCCACAAATTCAAACAATTTATAGATCTAAGAATTATCCACTTGATTAGAGGATACTTATATCATCCTTGGCTGCTTAACTTTATAGAAGTGGGAACTATGATTTGGTAATCCAAATGCTGATCTAATGATACCCAAGTTGAATGGCCATGGAGGGAAAATAGAAGATTGTGGAAAAAAAATACAGTAGCAGGCCACATTAAATTCAAAAAAGGATAGATTGGATGGATAGGTTCATCCAACCTAGGAGAATTTTTGTCTATTAACCTCCATCATAATTGTAGACAGTGAGCATTTTGATAATAAAGTTAAACTATGAATGGATGCAGAAGATGATGAAATTTCTTTAAGCTCCAAATCAATGTAAAGTAAAAGCATCCAAAATGCCCTTCCAAAAAGTAGGTTATGCCTTCTAGTTTCTTAACAAAAACTCAGTGGGACTCTTGGCACACATTTCCAAAAGAGGCATGAACTTTTTTTTTCTATTTGAGGTTTATATATATATATCTGAGGAGGTTGCTCATTGGACTAACTTTTGAATTGCACTGCTCTAAAATTCAACATATTTTGAAGAAAGCTACTCATAAAAAATGAATTGGAAAGCACATCCAAACACAAGGATCAACTCACCAAATTTGGGGATATGACTACAACTTGTTTTTCCAGTAGAGCTCTTGCAATACTGTTATTTTAGTAATTTTTAAGGCTATTACAAACTACCTGAATGGTATAAGTTATTCGCCAATTTTAACCTAACTTATTATTGGAAGGCTGCTACCACTGAGCTGGTTATGGGGTTGGTGTGCTAATGTTAGCCTTAGCAAAAATACTATACTAATAATCTGAAAGGACTAACAGGCTAAATTGGGAAAGGCCATCCTAAGTACAGTAGTGCAGTTGAAAAAAGAAATAGAATGGCTAATTTTGGGCAGCCTAACATTGTTGATGGGGCCTATATCTGGCGGGGAATCCAGCCTCATTTTCAGGCCACCACACATACAAAGGCCTTAGATTGCCGACCAAATCTCCCAAGAAGTGCCACAGTTGGACAGATTTTGAAATCTGACTCTACTTGCTAAATCTTATCAGCTTAGGACACCATCGTTTTTCTTTCTCTGATTACAGCCTCGGCCCATGCCATCTACATTCATCAAGTTATCATAGGCATGTCTCTATCCAACCTACCTGTGGTGCACCTGAAACTGATCACACACACACATGGGAGCCACTTGGCAACTACAATGTACATCAAATTCAATCAAACATGGCCCTTGCTTGGTTAATGAATAAGGATTAATAAGCCACCCTGGATAAATAGGAACAAAAAGGAGGTTATTCTTCACAGCCAAATTAACATCACCTACCTAATAGAAAAACAAATCGCTCAATGAAAGGATCTCTACGTGCATTCTTGAGCAAAATACGCTATGCTTGAATCATGCTTGACTCTCCCCAATCTACCTAGAAAAAAATATATAAAAAGCTAGAAATTAACAAGCCAAGAATGACAATGCTTAGAAACAATTTACATTTCTTCCTAACTAGTTATAAACAAATTAATTCAGCATGTTTGTTTAGCAACCTAGATTCCTTAGCTAAATTAACACAACTAAGGATCATCAATTACACTCAAAAAAATTTCCAAACCTACTTTGGGGGGGGGGGTGCAATAGAGGCCAATACTATGAGTCAAACAAGTTAAGAGTCAATTGAGGATTGTTAAAGGGACATCCTTTCCTTAATTCAAATATTATTATAACTCAAATCTAAATTCACCATTTCTTATGGTGACACCCTTTCCTTAAAATTCCCAAAAGCATGTCTTAAATGGTTTATCAAGTCTTGAGGCTTTCATTTGGAATGTTCTCAAAATCATTTAATAAACCTCTCAAGTCTAGAAAATAAATTGCATGCAAAATTTTAATTACTAATAGCTCTGGTCACCTCATGCATAAATAGATAGAAGAATGGTTTCATTACATAATTCATTTCAATTGTAGTTAGACAGTGTTATCTTATACAAAACCTTATACATAGCTCTATGAACAACATAGTGGCTTGAATTATTTCCTAAGAATCTAGCATGGAAAGACCACAAAACCTATATATTGTCATTGAGTTGACGGTCATAAAAGAAAGCAGATCTTGTCATTGCCTTGTTGGGCAGAAATTCGGGCCTTAAATGACAAAAATCAAAAACCTATTTTCCTTTTCTTCCTGCAAAAGAGACATCAGTTTCTTCAACAAAAATGTGGTGTCAGACAATTTCTTTGTTCACAATAATTTACCAGCCAACCCACTTATTTGCATCCATTGATGTGTGTGTGTGTGTCTATGAGAGAGAGAGAGAGAGAGAGAGAGAGAGAGAGAGAATCAAAGAATCCAGCTAGTAAAAGGGCAACAATGACAAAAATGTAAACAATCAGTTAAACCATGAAAACTAAGACCATGAAATCCTACACTGTAATGAGAAACAAGCTCACTAACCTCTCACCCCTTAAAATCTTGTTGTGCCGAAAAACTATATGTTGACGAGTGCAAGCCAATATATAGATTATCCATATTCTTGCATTCTTTGATATATATCCTAACAGCAAATTGATCTCCCTATATCTCTTACTAACTTATTTTTGCTTAGAAAGGTATAAAGAGAAACAGTTGGTGTTTATTATTATAACATTTACTTTCATTATGTATTTTTTACATAATAGAAAGAGTTTTATAACCTTGATTTGAACAAGGCTTTGAGAGGCACCTTAGTCGGGTTAATTCAGAACTAATAAAGCATAAGGAATTAACTACCACTTGACACAAATTGATTCAAACTATCTACATATATTGCATAAAATGGCCCATGATACAATATAAAAGCATCCAAGCCTCACAATTTAGTTTGTTTCTCAAGGAATTTTTTTCTATATTTGACAAGTATTTAAATTAGGATCCAAGAAGAAATAATGACCGGGTCAAATTAATATAAATAATATACAGTTTGCAAATTGTTTCAATATACAAATGGGAGTAGCTAAATGGACGGCTATATTGATACATCACTCGACCAAATGGATTGTGGAGGGTAGGCTGAATCATACTCCAATTCTCCTGGATCTAGACACGCATCTCCCACCATATAAGTGAGCATGACCATTAAATCAGGGCAATTTATCAGGGGGAGGCATGGTCAACTTTCCCAGGCTTACTCATCAGGTGGACAACATATGTATTCCCTGGATTGGTACGGTAAGATCAAGAACCAAAGCTAAAATGCAAGATGATAAAGAGGCATGTGGGTAATAAAAGCTAATATTTTATTCATTTCCCAATTTTGTACAGTAAGTAATGCACATATCTTAGCCAAGAAAATATAACCACAGGAGAACAAATGGTATTTAAAGAATCAACTAAGCACTTGAAATCTCAGCATTTACTTGACTTAATCAAGACCTATTTCAAGCTAAAAGGATAACTCTTTCTTGAGATGCAGGAAAATAATCAATCAAATACTTGTAATACTTGATTGAGTGCTCAAGAATTTCTACCGAGTACTATAAATAATTGATTCAATCTTCGGAAAGGTTAGAAAATATGAGTAGTTTCTTCCAACCGAGAACAATGTTAAGAAAAAAGGACAAGTATTATAGTAAAAGTATAAATTATGGGCCTGAGCTCTGAGCAACAAAGACAGTCCAAATACCCAATAGTAGTAACTTCGCAAGAGCATCATCATTCTCCTTGTTGGCCTCAATGCAACACTAGTTTAAACACTCAAAAGGTAGGAATTTTATCATTTGACGTCCCACCCAGTTAGCATGAGGCCATTTTCATAACATCCATAAACGATCAAACTGATTAAATGCTCACAACCATCCAACTAGTTTCTATCAAATGAATGGTTAGAAACAAAATAGAAGGGTCAAAGATTCAATGAATAAATAAGATACTTAAGATGGCGCATCAACATTAAATTTATGCTAGTAAAGTTTCATTCAAACTAAGGCCTAAAGCCCAAATATTTAAAAGGTTTGGATTTTATTGCATCTTTGCTACAAAACCACAACTAAAAAAATGGTGGTTAACCATCCCCTTAGTCTAGCCACTTATGAGTAGATACTAACCCTTGCCCATGTGCCCAGCGATCTGTCAAACTGGTGGTCTAAGGAGGAAATTTGTGCCAAGGGAAGCATGAAAATGTCAAGTTCCCTGTTGGAAGTTCATGCCAACAGAAACAAGGAACTTTCTTATTGTGAACTAGGTTTCTATGTTTAAGGCCCATGGTTGGCTTACACAAGTCATTGACCTGACAGTCCTGCCCCTAATCATGGATGGACAATGCCCTCCAAATCTTCCAAATTGGAAGATCTTATCCATCGAATCCTTGGTCTTTCCTATCTAAAAATGAAAAGAATAAAACTACCTAGGAGATATACTAGCCATGTTCCATCCATCGTAAGGGCCATCAGATAATGGCTTAGATATACTAACCATGAGTCCCAAATTTACAAACTCGATGCTTAACCAGAAAGTTCCTATTCACCAGAAATATGGAACTCAGTCTTCCAAATGTGACAGTCCAAAAGCATGTGCAGGAAACTCATTGAGAGAGAGAGAGAGAGAGAGAGAGAGAGAGCGAGAGAGAGAGATCGTACAATCCTCCCAAGAAAGAAGGGTTGTTGTTTTACTTCAGTGAATGCTAAACATACTGTGGAGGGTAGCCTTGTGAAGGATAGCCCTATGGCGGGTATCCCTACGCATACATTGTGGAGGGTACCTTGGTAACCTTTTAGAGGATAACCTTCAAAACCTAAAAACTTAGAAGAAAATCAAGCAAACCGCAAATCTATTCAGCAGATCGACAACTCAATGCCTAGAATCTATTGAAATTTGTGTGAATACCCTTCAAAAATCAAAAATCAGGGACAGAAGCTTATCATTACCTTGAGGAGGAGGATGACCGATGAATGGCTATTGCTAGTTGCAATAACTTATGCCAAAGGGATTTTTTAAAACACAAGTGAGAGGTTTTTGAGGAGGGAGAAAATGAACATTTTTCAATTAAGGATGGTATTTTATAAAGAGGATCAGTTGGACGCGTACAACGTTTCTACACTATGAGTGAGAAGCAAGAGAGGTGGGAGTGAGAGGGAGGGGAGAGAGGGAGGGGAGAGGGAGCATAAGACAACAAGAGGAAACGGAGAGCCCATTGGGTTTATGAGGATTGAGAAGATGAAGATGGTGAAATTGAAAAAGGGAGAGGGAACCAAAGAGGTAAGGGAAATCGAGCGGGATTTTGGGGGTATTAGGGTTTGAGATGAAAAGAAATAAAACAAAAAGATGTGGGTATTAGTAGTATTCAAATATAGTGTAAAGACGGCTACAGTTTATATTTGTAACAAAATATCATGATAGTCCGTAACCTCTGCCCCTTTTTTTGGTAGTATACGAGAGAGAATTGATCAAGTATCTCAAAGAATCTGCTACAAAGGGGCTCGATTGGACAATTGTTAATTATAAGAGTTCATTCATATTCCTTCATTATGTAGGATTAAGTTTAGACTTTGTAACATAAACTTACGAAGGTTCTTATGTGAGATAGTATTGCCACCAACACAAGTGAGTACATGTGTAAGTTATTGTGTAAGCCACTAACACTGGTGTTTATGTGGACAAGTCTTTGTGTAGGCCACCAATACGAGTGTGTACATGAGTAAGTCTTTGTATAGGCCACTAACACGAGTGTATACATAGTAAGTTCTTGCGTATGGCCACCGACACCTGTAAGTGGTGAGTCCTTGTGTAAGCCTCCAGTGAGAGTGTACGCTTGTAAAAGTTAGATGTGAACTTAATTTAAAACCTTCGATAATGAATACCGGTACACTCATGGAGAGCACATCCATTGAAAGTGGAGTAGGGAAACTGAACCACTATACATGCTTGTGTTTGTGGTTGTGAATTGCGCACATTTTTAATTCATGCTTATGTTATTGTTTAGTTAAACTATATGAATACTTGAATTGGATTATATGCTAGGCACTTAACTTGTTAGCAAACACAAGTTCACTATCATGTTTATAAACTAGTTACTTGATTGGTATATCTCTTGTAGTTTATATGATTTGACTCACTATTGGCTTGTAAGCCTTAACGTTAATTGCAAACACGAGATCACTATCATGTTTATAAACTAGTTACTTGATTGGTATATCTCTTGTAGTTTATATGATTTGACTCACTATTGGCTTGTAAGCCTTAATGTTAATTGTCTTAATTAGTTTAAATTGTCATATTAGTTTGATTAGGCAATTAAGGTTTTAATTGGTGAAATTCTCACCCCATGTGGTGTCGTGTCAAACAATCCACATTGCAATTTTAGGTACATACATAATTTATAAAGTTTTCATTCATGTTACAAAATTTTAAATTAATTAGAGACCTGTGGACCCACAAATTCTTAACTATTTGAAAAAATGTCAATGCTAACTATTGCACTTGATGGAAAACTTGTTACGAATTGTATTAATCTAATGAATAGTTTAGATATATCAAATTGACCCCAAATTTAGTAAGTACAAGATTTATTAAGTCTAATATCATTATATGAAATTTGTGATTAATTGAATATCTACGGTCCTACAAAATCTCAACTGTTTGTAAGGGTATCAGTGATGATCACTACACTTGATAACAAACTTAGTCCAAATTGCATTAATTTGATGAATGGGTTAAACACATTAGATTGACAAAAAAATTGGTATATACAAGCTCTATTAAGTCCACTGTCATCACACAAAAATTGAAACCAATTGGAGACTTTACACCCATAAACACAACTATAGAAATAAAAAGAATCTAGTGGAAGCACATATATTGAAATGGGCCTCCATGAAAATTCAATGGTGAATTTCATTCCCTACTTCCTCAAAGGGGTAGCCCACTTGGATGTGGTTCGAGGCCACCCAAACACCACCATGATCTCAGGTTGGCGCCCACTTTAATACACATAAAGAAAACAAGGGAAGTAATACAAGGGATAAATCAACCCACCTTAAATGGCTTGGATCTTCCTCAATAATGGTGGCCCACATTCTCACTTCTATTTCTCCCTCCCTTTTTCTCCTTTCTCTCTCCTCTGGAATTTTTCTTTTTAGAAATGACTAACTATCATGGTTAGCCATCTTTCATGTAGAAAGTTAACACTTGATTAGGAGAGAGAGGTTAGTTTACTTAAGTTAGCTAGTTAGTGGGGTATGTTGACCTTGCATGGCCATGGCATATGCATAAGGAGTGTGATGTGTCATAAGGAGAGAGAGAGAGAGAGAGAGAGAGAGAGAGAGAGAGAGATCTAGGTGAAGTGTCACATGGAGAATGTGCATGTGATGTGAGTGGTGTGAGATGTCATATGCATGTGGTGCATGTGTAGCGAGTGGACCATGACATCATGGTGATGTGTGGTGAGTAGACCATGACATTATGGGGATGTGCGGGTTAAGTGGGTAGAGAGCATTGGCACATTCCACTAATCTATGAAATGAGCTTTCTAGAATGGGCCATGGGCTATGGGCCAAAACATATATAAGGTGTGTGTATGTGTAATTCTTCACGGACTTGTATTCTCAGGTTATTCACGGCGTATCTCACAAACAGAGTACCACATGGACGAATGGATAATACCTCCATGATCAAGGCAATGTTTGATATAGTGGGAGTTTTGAGTTCTAGGGGTTTAGGTCACCCGAGTGCGTACCGTGCACGAATAGTTTGAATCCCGCTTCAGGGCTCCAAATAATGCGCACTCATGCACGAAGAAAATGTCGAAGTACGAGAGTACTACTACGAGCATGAAGGTTACTTATGAGCCGGTAGCCGAGACAAGTGTATAGATGTGTTGCAAGCTACTGGAAAAACTGGGGTATTACAGTAATAAGCATAAGAGATGCAAGCTAATACCACCAAACAGTAAAATGAAATTTGACCTTTTATATCCCAAAAATGTGAACATATGCACTCACGTACATAGATGTGGGGACAAGTCCCATGATATAGAATAAACATATGCATAACAGTCACACCATATATAGTGGTCTATGGATTAAGTTACCCTAACTTATTCAGTAGTCATAGTAATATTCTAAGTTTATAAAGAACTGGGTAAGTTAGGTTTTACAATGTATTTCACATTAAACTCGACCTAATTTATTCCTTCATAACATAAAATTCTCAATTAAGTCTTCTAACAAATCTATTTTAATTATATTCATTCCATGTATATGCAAATATAAATAACACATTATATATATATATATATATATATATATATATATATATATATATATATATATATATATATATATATATATATATATATAAGAATAAGACTAAAATGACATACATTCCAACAACATACGTTGGAAACTCACGAAAATTCAATGGTTATTGCTGGATCAAATGAAAGCAACTCTTTAGTATCATAATAAGATGAATATTTCTATTGAATTTTTTTTTTTTTTTCTATTGACATGTGAAGAGGACACATGATATTTATAAAGGAGAAGATTTTCAACTGTGTGATATATAAATTTTGAATGTGAAAAGGAGAGAGAGAGAGAGAGAGAGAGAGAGAGAGAGAGAGAGAGAGAATTTGAACAAGAGGAATTTGATATCTCACGCTGATTTAAGGATGATGTGAAATACATGCTTAATATCGAGCCTATTCCTTATCCGATCATGGTTAGAGTGACTAGGGTGATTTAGCCCACTTAGAGATAGGTTTGAACTGTTTGGATCCATGGATTGAGCATATGGGCTTAGATTTTCATACCTGTTTCTAATCTTAAGGCCTTATCACTATTATTATTATAGAGACTTATCTGTTACTCTATCAATTGCATGCATTAACTCAGACTAGAACTATTAAATTGTAAAATCCACTCCCCCAAGTTACATCCAAAAATCAAAATGGTGGAAAAATCCTAACATTTGATTCGTGGAAACTTGTTGGTAGAAATAAAACCATTGGGTGTTTTAAATAAATAAATAAAACGTCTAATAAACGTCTAACAATCTGATAGCCAATTAAATATATAAGCCTAACTTTTGGTTCACAATGCATCGAAACCATTATCCATAATTTGGACACTTTAATATGATTTAACTGCACACAATATATGCTATTGCTAAGTGGCTCTGTGTCATCCATCATATTCTGCTAGAGTATCAAAGTTCTTCTCTGATACTATTTTTCTTTTCAGGTTATGTCGGGCTAGGTTTGGGCAACCGTTTATTGCAATGGGTGAGACATCAGCCCAATGACTTGGGGCTCCTGGTGGGCTTTAAGTCATGATCATTTGGGTTAAGCACGGACTAGAGAAGTTCGGCCCATTTTCCAACGTTGAATGTGGCCCATCTAATGAGTGGATTGGATTACGTTTGCTTTCCAATGAATGATTTCCCTGGATCTCTCACGTGTGTTCCATGTTGGCACATGTGCTTTAATACACCTCAACAGTCGGCCTGTTGGGATTTTGGGCCTCGCCCGCTTAGGTTGGAATATAGGCCTGAGGACCATGCCCTGAGTCTAACCCATGTTATTTCCAGGCTTGGCTCGGACCATGTTAAGATTACATTAGACCCTATACAGCCCAGCCAGGCCCAGCCAGTTTAGGATTTCAAGGGCAGTTCTGTCATACAATATGCATGATGGGGCATAGTAAATGAATGGCCCAGATCGTTCAAAGTGGTGGTCAGGGCTCAGGTCGTGCATGATCATCATGGGCCCAACACTGGCCTTTTTCTTTTGGCCCATCATGCAGTACGGCTTGGGCCAGTTTACAGTCTTAGTCTTGGCTAGGGCTGAAAGTCGGGCGGGTTCAACCCGATCGACCCGTGACCAATCCGGCATTGGGTTGGGCTCGGGCAGGATGTATCGTGTTCGGTCTTAGGCATGGGCTATACAAACACCAACCCGATAAAACTTGGGTCGGGCTCAGGTCGAGGTCTCGGGTTGCCCGACCCAACCCATACCCAATCGATATATAAGTTACTTATAAATTATAATTGAGTATGGATTGTCTGTGTTGAAGGCACGGGAAATTCCAGTGCCGTCGAGTCTCATTGGTCCATGTCATTTTCGATGACTCAAGCTAACAAGATACGCGGTATTTCCCTCCCAAATAGATTGTGTGCTACACAACACAACTTTTAAAGGAGTGTTTGTCATGTATTTTACCTTATTTGTTTAGAAAAATGAAGTTTTTTACTATAAATAATTACATATATAATTAATAAAATTATAGATATAAAAAATTAGACATGTATTGAAATATAATAGACTAATGTAATAATGAAAATATTAGCATTATTCACCTGATCAACTAGGCCAATCCAACTGAGCCCGCTTGGGTTGGATTTGGGTTGAGAATTCCCAACCCAAGATTGGGTTAGGGTTGAGGTATATGAACCTTGAGTTGGGCTAGGGTTAAGCAACAACCTGACCCAAACTGCCCGACTTTCAGCCCTGGCTTAATATCTTCCCTAGTGGATTATTCTACTCACACCATTTTTGGGCAGAAAATGGACGAGTGCCATAGACGGTCCACATTCAATGGGACTAATCTGATGTTGAGAGTATGATTACGGGTGCGCAATATCTAGGCCGGTTGTCAGGTGGACCCCGTTATCGATATGGTGTATTTGGGAATCATCCCACGCCAGTTATCATGTGGGACCCATATCTGTGTTAAATGTGAACCACTAATACTCCTAACCGTCCATTTTCCATCTAACCCGTTCATCAGGTGAGCCACCCCGGGATGAAGAGAAACCCAAAAGTTTAACCTGATCCAAAACTCAGGTGAGGCAGGATGAGTGAATTTAGGGGTCGTAGACGCTATTTTATATTGTTCACGTAGTGTGGCCCACCTGAGTTCTGGATGAAGCTAATTTTCACTGTTTGCTGTGAAAAAAAAAAGGGGTGTTGCATCTAATGGACGGAGTGGATGTAACACATCACGGTGGGCCCCACGTAGCTTGGATTTAGTAGAGGATTACGGTACTGCATGATGATCTGGACTGTTCACCTATTATGTTCCACCGAAAAATGGGCGGGCTATAGAAAAAGAAAAAATAATCTTCACTCATCAGCGATCTCACCGTCTTTACAAAGTTGAGCTAGAAACAACGGTTTAGAAAAGCCATTGTTTGAGCATGCATTATCTCAGATTTTGTGAGATTTTGCCATATGGCTCATATATGATGACTTGTAACTATGGTCCACATCGAATGTACACATGTGGCCCTCCTGAGGAGTGGACTTGCCTGGCCTTTTGGCTAGAGCTCATAAGTGGGCCTGCATAGTGTTGAAATCAATTGAGAAATTTTGGAATTTTTTAATTATTCGTTGGACTATTTTTTGTTTTGCTCGATTCTATCAAAGGAAGATTCGATCCTATTGATAGGCCATCGGTGGTTGCCGATCATATATTTCAAATTTTTTCCAATTGTTCGTTGGACTATTTTTTGTCCTGTTGGATTCTATCAAATGAGGCTTCGATCCTATCGACAGGCCATCGATGGTTGTCGATCCTACCGAAGGTCCTATCAACAGTTTGCTCAACTTCTACGTAAGTGTGCAGTTTTGTTTATAACTATGAATCCGGGTACAGGATTAGGGTAACACAAGATGATTGGAAACTTGTTCTAGAGAGAGCTAGGGTTTGAAGAAAGGGAGTACGGGATTTTCAATTCTACGTCTTGCATGTAAGTTGCTTTCATCTCTTGTAATTTTATTTTCATAGTGGATTGCATGTCGCTTTGTGCCGTGATTTTTTATTCACAGGAGTTTTTCCACGTAAATCATTGTATTCTCTGTGCTTGCTTGAATTTTCTATTTATGTGCTTCTTTCATTCACGCATGGGTCATGTCTAGGTGGTGCTTCCGCGCCTAGAAGTAGTATCAAAGCAATCTGGTCAGGTTATTAGGTTGGGGTTTTCGATTGAATCTAAATATATGTCATCAAAGGGACAAATGTTAA
This sequence comes from Magnolia sinica, assembly GCF_029962835.1. Lineage (NCBI taxonomy): Eukaryota > Viridiplantae > Streptophyta > Magnoliopsida > Magnoliales > Magnoliaceae > Magnolia > Magnolia sinica. The sequence goes on along the minus strand of NC_080579.1, from coordinate 76,135,903 downwards.
GTTTGAGACAAAAAAATTTACATGTAAAAATAATTTTAAATTGTAGTGGGTGAAGATCAAAGCCCTTTTAATTCAGCAATGGCTACAGCAAGTACTCATTAGGAAAGCAAAACGTCCTGATACTTTGAATGATGAAGAGTGGGATGAATTAAATCAAAAGGCAATTAGCACAATTCAACTGTACTTGGCTGATAAGACCCTCTATAATGGCATCATTGAGACAACTATCATAGGATTGTGCGAAAAATTGAAGAGTCTCTGCGTGACGAGATCACTCTCCAATCATTTGTTTCTAAAGAAACAGTTCTACAATCTGAAGTTGGTGGAAGGGACAGATCTCAATGAATATATCAGCAACTTCAATAAAGTACTTTACAAATTGATAACCATAGAGGTGAAGTTCGATGAGGAAGATAAAGCACTAATCTGGTTGAATTCTCTTTTAGAGTCCTACAAGAATCTTATAGACACTTTGTGCCATGGTAGAGAAACCATTGACATCAAAACCATTATATTGGCCCTTTATTCAAAGCAATTGAGAAAGTAGAACAGTGGTGAGTGTTCTTTTACAAATGTGTTGGTTGTTAGGGGGAGAACTTTTAAGTGGGAAAAGGAAAATTCACGATCGAAATCTAAGTCTAAGGGTAAAGGAAATATGATGTGCTAGAATTGTGGGAAGACCGGATATATAAATAAGGACTACTCTGATGTGCGGTCGTCCTCGCTCGTGGTTTCTAAAGGAGGATTGTCATTCTTTGTAACATTCATTAACGACTTCTCTAGAAATGTGTTTGTTTATTTTATAAAGAATACTTTCAAGTCTTAGAAGGTCATTGTTGAAAAATAATCATGGCGACAGTTGAAAGTACTAAGGATGAACGATGGCGGAGAATTTACTTCGACGGAGTTCAATCAGTTTTATAAGGACAGGGAGATTTTGAGGCACAGCATAATCAGGCACACACCAGAGCATAATAATATTGCAGAACATATGAATCACTCTTTTAGAAATGGCCCGAAGTATGTTGAGTAACATTGCATTGGACAGGGACCTATGGGTTAAGGCCATTAACATGGCTCGCTATTTGGTGAATTGGTCCCTGTCTACGGCTATTAACTATAAGATTCCTAAAGAAGTATATAGTGGTTAGAAATTAGACTACTCAAGGTTACATGTATTTGGTTGTGATGCTTACTCTCGTGTATCGTTTATTGAAAGAGTTAAGCTAGAACAAAAGTTGAAAAAGTGTATATTTGTTGAATATCGTGATAGTGTAAAAGGATACATGTCGTATGACCAAGCTACATAAAAAATCACAATGAGCCGAGACATCAAGTTTAATGAGAATTCCTTGTTTCGTAAGGATGAATAAGGAAATAGCAAAATCAACAGTAATTGATGTCGAAATAGATGAAGGTGAGATACTTAAAGAAGCTGAGCCGCAAAAAGAGGTACAGGAGCAGGTGGAGCCGCCACCTATTAAGAGAAATCCACAGTGTGATCACAGGTTATCGTTGAGATGCAAAGATGACTCAAACTTTGCATTCACCCTCATTACGAATGAGGGATATTTGTCTACTTTTTAGGAGTCTTTTGAGGATGTAGATGCAAAAAGGTGAAGGCAGCGATGCAGTATGAGATAAATTTTTCATATAAAAATGAGATATGGGAGCTGGTAGAGCTTCACGATTGGCATAAAACTATCGGATGCCACTACGCCAAAACAGTGAAAAAAGGACAGTTGAAAACCATCTTAAATCTTAATAAATGACAGTTTTCAACCATCGCATGGGCCGTCCTATTTTGCTGCGTCGAACGGTCATGGACTGTTAGTAAAGATGGACATTAAAAGGATGGTTATGGACCGTCTGTAAAGAAGGACAGTCATGGACCATCATTAAAGATGGATAATAAACAGACTGCTATGGACCGTCTCTGATGTTAGACGGTTACAAACCATCTAAAACACTCATTATAGATGGACATTAAAATGATGGTTATGGACCGTCTGTAAAGAAGGATGGTCATGGACCATCATTAAAGATGGACAATAAAAGGACTGCTATGGACCGTCTCTGATATTAAACGGTTACAAACCATCTAAAACACTGACGATCTGTGGCTATCGTTAGCATGCATTTAACATCTTTAAAAAATGACGGTTATGGACCATCTGTAAAGAAGGACGATCATTGACCGTCATTAAGATGGATGTTAAAAGGGTAGTCATGGACCATCTCGGATTTCAATATTTTAGAAAAATATGGATGGCCTAAAGCCGTCGGAAATTTTCTTGCATTAGAAAAAAAAAAAAAATCAACAGCAATTCTTTTTGTGTTTCTTTAATCTAATAAAAAAATATTCAATCAACAAAACATGGTTATAATTTAGAATTAAGAAGAATTGTTAAACTTAAATAGAAGCTTCATTTTAGTGGACAAGGAAATAATAAAGAAAAGCATTTCAATTCAAGTTACTAGAAACAAAAAAAAAAAAAATTAAAGCTTTGTAAAAAGAGGCATGTGTTAAAGGGATTCCTCATTGATTCTCATGCATAAGAGTCCAATGATGATGAGAACAAGAATTGCAGCACAAGGGTCCATAAATACGACAATGTTATCCTACAAAGAAATAAGATAGTATTAGATGTTAACTATAGTATTGATGTTAATTCACTTAATCAAATTGAACCATTAATGTACTTGATCAGATTGCATACAAAGTTTGAATTAGAGTTATAGTTTAGCAAAGGTTTGCACTGCCTTATATAAATGATAAGGAAGCTTAGAAGAGCTCAAAGCCTAATCAAGCCATTTTCTTTTCCTTTGCAACAGAATATGTACAATCTTATGAAAAATTAATCAATGAATTAAAAGAGGGTTTGAAAAAAAATAGAAACAACAGTATTCATTTAATGAGATGGCCTTCACGATCTACAAACTTCTAATGTAATGAAATTATAAAATCTAGTAGCATAAAACAAAAGGCTATTAAATTCATGGGTTCTATGGTCCACGTGAATTTGCAACCATGAAGCATTTATAAAGTTTTGGAAATTTATTTTCATGATATTGGTAAACTATTTTTACTGGCAAGCATTTAGCCAAATCAACTTTTAGCATTTCCATAGTCAAAAGTCAAATCCATAGCAGCTTCCATAATCCATTATAGACCTCTAAGTCACTAACCACATCTATCTTATTTCCAACCTCATGTATCAAGACCATCACACAATGCCTTTGGTACGAGTAAGGTTCTCCAACAAAGTTGGCTGCTTAACGACCTTCCACAAAATAATCTCCTATTTAGAATGAGGCATTTAGTGCAAGAATAAAATGCATATACAAGCATCTCAACCTGGTGCAAGTCAACTTACCTTTGTTTAATGCCAATAAAGATGCATTAACAAGGCCAAATATGCATATTCAGATTTTCACTATGAAAGTCATAGGAGCAAATCCAATATTTCCCCACCGAAACCTGAAAATCAAAAACTTTTCTCATGATTATAGATATTTATCATCATCATCAGAAATTTTCTTGCATTATAAAAAACAACATAAATTTTCTTTTTGTGTTTCTTCCATTAATAGCAAAAAAATTATTCAACCAACAGAACATAGATATAAATCATAATAAGTATAATTGCTAAGCTTAAAAAGAAACTTCATTTGCTTTAAAATAATAATAAATTTAAAAATGAGAGCAAACCATTTATCAAAATTAGCACTATTATCAATGTGCACAACATACTTTCTTTTGCCTCAGCCAAAAACTAAGCCAGAAGAAAGAAATTCAGTGAAGACACCAAAATGAATGCTTCATGCTCACCTAACACTTGAATGTAAATAATGATAAGTAGAGTTACACACCATTGATTCATCCATAGCCCGTTGATCCAATCCAGGTAAGTTCATCAATTTCAACAGAAGAGCTGGAAAGGTAATTCAGAAAATACATCTTAGCTAAAAAGTAAAGAAAATTATAATAAACAACTAATCAAATGAAACGCATGTGCCCAACTCATGCATCATACAAAAGTAGAGCTATCTTAACAAGATAGCCTTGCAACAAGTCATGCAAGGAAAGCAGCAGTCAAATGCAAATATACTTAATGTACATGTACAAGGAGATGTGTTATACAAGCAAGGTTCTCCAACAAAGCTGGCTGCTTGACAATATTCCACAAAATAATCTCCTATTTATAATGCTGCATTTGGTGCAAGAATAAAATGCATATACAAGCTTCTCAACTTGGTGCAAGTCAACTCACCTTTGTTTAATGCCAATAAAGATGCATTAACAAGGCCAAATATGCATATTTAGATTTTCACCATAGACTGAAAGTCATAGGAGCAATTCCAATATTTCTCCACTGAAATTTGAAAATCAAAAACTTTTCTCATGATTATAGAGATTTATCATCATCATCTAAGCCTTGCTCAATTCTATTTATAATTTTTGTAAGTCTACTCACAATTATCATTGACTCTTAATCTATTTACTATGAAAATCTTAAATATAACCTGACAATGCTCCTCTAATAAAGCTTGATTGGAACGAATAATTTGATGAAGATCAGTGCCCATGAGCTCATAAGAAATATACACATCATTAATGTTTTCCTACGAGGAGGTAATATTATATCTCTGATAGCCACAACTTTTATGACAAAGAAAAATGCAATCAAATTTCACATTGCACCAATCTGATCAAAACAATTTGTTAAGGCGCTTTAGATCTCATGAACAACCCTAATGACACCCTACCAAGTGAAAGTGGGGTAGCCCACATTCTACTAATTTATTAGAACATCTTGCACAAATTAGATTGATTAATCATGAAATATAATGAAATTTCATGATATATATTTTCCCTTCAACCAAGCACAACTTTAGGTATAGGATCATATTTAATCCTTGCACACATTGCAAAAGAAATTAGGTAAAAATGTAGAACCTAACATTGGTTTTTTCTTAAAATTTTAGTCTCCAAAATAATCTCAAAACAATCCAACATGGTTAGGTCTGTCCATGTTGGATTGTTTTGAGATTGGTATACCTGATGTTAAGTCTACTTTGGGGCCATCATCAAAGTTATTTATGGGCCCCACCGAAATGGTGGCTTAGACAGAACATGGGCATCATAATAAGCTACACCAATGGGTCCCAAATCACAAAATGGAGTTATCAAACTGGATGGACATCATGAATATACAATACAAGCATCAAGGTGGATTTACCCTATGGATGGATGGTTGGATCATCAAGGACATCATCCGTCAAGTGGGCTATCCATTAGTGGGTCCCTTTACATCATCATGATCATGTCTAAAGGATAAAACTAAATTTCAAAAGAGACAATGGAAAGGTACTCACCTGGAGATGGTTTGGTTAAGTTGGATCTACCTATTGATAGATTGGATCTTGTGATGAAGGCTCCACCTCTCTCTCACACAAACCGGTTTTGATCAGAGCTACAAAGGGAAAAGGGAAATTGAGGGAAAGAACGGGCATGAGTTTTGATTTTCTGAGTGGCGGGAGACTTTGGCACCTCGCGGATCTCTGGCTAGGCACACACATGAGTATTGAGTGGCCACCAAGATGTATGGATCATATCTACACCATCAATCCATTTTTTTCGTATCATTTTAGGGTATAAGCCTAAAAATAAGGCGGATCCAAGCCTCAAGTGGACTACGCAATTGGGATTAAGACTCAAGTGGACTACAAAATCGGGATTAAACTCTTACCGTTGAAAACTTCTTGGGGCCCGCACAAGTTTTGGATGGAGCTGATATTTGTGTTTTCTCTTCGTATAAGTCTATGTAACTTTATGAATACATTGGATGGAAAATAAACATGACGGTGGGTCCTACAAAAGTTTCAACGGTGAGAATCATTATCACCGCTGCTTCTTGCGATGTGGTCCACTTGATCCTTGGATCTGCCTCATTTTTGGTCTTGTATCCTAAAATTATACAAAAAAATGGATAGAAAGCATGGATAAGACCCATACTTCACCGTGGCCACTCAAAGATTGGTGCCATTACTAGCTAGATACGGCCAGTAGGATGCAATTTGAGTCCTTTCAAATTCTGCGAGAGCGGATTAGCTGGAAGCGGATTTCCCATGTAAGCCTTTTGCATGAAGTTCCAATGCTGGAAACCTAGGTGGGCCCATCATTATATTTGGGAGAAATCTTCCCCTTCCATCCATTTTGTGAGCTAATTTTGGGACTTGAGACCAAAATAAAAAGGATCCAAGACTCAAGTGGGCCACACTAAGGGCCTGTTTGTTTTTACGGTGAAATGGTAAATGCCGTTTAGAAAAGTAATAATTACTTCCCCGTGCATTTACAACTTTACTGATTTGACCACTTACTTTTTACACGAAAATCGAAAATATTATAAAATATCTGTGGGTCCCACTGTGATGGGTTTCGCTTATCTACACCGTTCATCCATTATTCTAGTTGAATTCATAGCATGAGTAAAAAATTGAGGCATATTCAATACTCAATTGGACCACGTCATACAAAAAAAGCAATCGAATACTTACTGTTAAAAACTTTTAGGACCACTGTTTCTTTTGGTGTGGGCTACTTGAGTGTTTGATCCACTTCATTTTTTGTCTTATACTCCAAAATATTGTAATAAAACAGACTGACGGAATGGATATATCATATGCATTGCCTTGCAGTTCAAAAAATAAAATTATATCTTTTGAACCAATTTCACATGCACAAAGCCCCATGAATTTTCAAACACAGTGAAATCATAATAATTACTATCTCCCTGTATTTCCCATTTCTTTGAAAAAACAAACAGGCCCATTCATAAGGTCAACAATAATGTTTACATGCCATCCGCACCATTCGTAACATCATTCCTACCGAGATGAACTAAAACCACGAATATTATCTTGATTCAAAACTTCTGGCCCCACGAATATTTAAACAGTGGACATTCAATCCTCACATTTTCAGTGTACTTGAGTATTGGATCCAGCTCATTTTTTGCCCCATGTCCTAACATGATCTCAAAAAAAGAATGAATGGGGCGGATTTCTCACAAACATCACGATGGACCCACCTAGGTTCTAGCATAGGAACTTCGTGTGGAAGACTTTGGCAGGAAATCCCGGAAACAGATCGCTTGCTAACCCTCTTGCGAATGGCTAGTGGTTGGTGCTGTGTGAGCCCGACCATGATGTGTGTGTTTCATCCATGTCGTCCACTCATTCTTTCATATCATTTTATGGTATGAGCCCAAAAATGAGGTTTATCCAAATCTCAAGTGGACCTCACAGTGTTGATTGAACGCTCACCATTAAAAATTTTCTTGGGGGCCACAAAAGCTTTGGATCAAGTTGATATATATTTTTTCCCTTCATCTAAGTGTGTATGACCTAATCAATAGGTTAGATGTCAAATAACCATTATAGTGGGCCTTAGGAGGTTTTTAATGGTAAACGTTCAATCAAAATAGTTTTTCCATGATATGGTCCACCTAAGATTTAGATCTACCTCATTTTTGGGATCAAGTCCTAAAATTATCTTTCAAAATGGATGGACGGAGTGGATGAAACACATACATCATGGTAGGTCCACATAGCACCGACCAGTAGCCACCTGCTTGGTGGCAGCGTAACTACCCAAACCACGTCTCTGGATTAGCTATCGTACGAACGCAAATTGGATACTGACGGTTGAGTAGGGAAACTCGCTACTGAAGTGACGTACTGAAGTGACGCCACCAAGTTCCATGGGCCCTACCATGATGTATGTGCTGTATCCACATCTTCCATACATTTGGAGAGATCATTTTAGAGCATGGTCCAAAGAATGAGGCAGATCCAAGGCTGGGTGGACCCCACCATAGAAAACAGTGGGGAGAGTGACATCCATCGTTGAAACCTTCCGAAGGTCTACCATGGTGTTTTTTTGAGATCCAACCTACTCATGTGTTGATGCAGACATGAAAGAAGGGAAAACACAAGCATTAGCTTGATCAAAAACTTTTGTGGCCCTTATTATTTTTTAATGGTGGGTGTCACTCTCCCCACTGTTTTCTTTGGTGGGATCCTCTCAAGCTTTGGATCTGACTCATTCTTTAGATTACCCCCTAATATGATCTCTCCAAATGGATGGACGGTGTGGATACAAAACATACATCATAGTGGGCTCACAAAACTTGGTGACGTCACTTCAGTAGCGAGAGTCTCGCTACTCAACCTATCAGTAGCTAATCCACTTCCCTGTTGTACCACACACGAGGGGAAACAGATTGGCTACTCCCCCGCCACTAGTCATGTGGGCCACACTATGAAGTATGTCTTTTATCCATGCCCTTCATCCATTTTTTTAGATCATTTTAAGGCTTAATACCAAAAATGAGATGAATATAAATCTTAGGTGGACCACACCACAGGAAAACAATAGTGATTGGATATCCACCATTAAAATCCTCCTAAGGCCCACTATACTGTTTATTTGACATCCAATCTGTTGATTACGTTATATAGACCTAGATGAAGGAAAATAAAGATCAGCTTGATCCAAAACTTTTATGGCCCCAAAAAGTTTTTAATGGTAGACGCTCATTCAACATTGTTTCTTGTAATGTGGTCCACTTGAGATTGGGATATACCATTTTTTAGCTTATACCATAAAAGTATCTAGAAAAATAGATGGATGGCATGGATGAAACACATACATCAAGGCGGGGCCCACAAAGCACCGACCACTGGCCATTGGCTAATGGCCGGGGGAGCAGCTAATCCGCTTCCATTCAAAAAATGGTTAGGATCTTTTAATCTAGGTGATTTATTGGTCACCCACCTTGTAGGCTCATCAGATTAACAGTCTGGATGACTAATCAATAGGCCCCTGCTTATCATATAAAGCATGCATCAGCATACAAAATCGATGTTTATCCTCGAGCCACTCCCAATCCTCCCACTTCTAGTGGTAGTTATCATCGCACCTAAAAGTCATGAATTATAGGACCATCAACTCCCATTGGTCAATAAAAGATGGTATTTGTTTAAGGTTAACATTTAAGGCAGTGATAACCCCACCACTATAAGACGGCTAATGACTGTCGCTAATGCAGACGGTCTTTGACCGTCTCAGATGACCACTATAAGAAGGTTAATGACCGTCTCTAATGCAGACTATTTTTTACCATCTCAGATGACCACTATAAGATGGCTAATGACCGTCTCTAATATAGACGGTCTTTGACCGTCTCAGATGACTACTATAAGACGGCTAATGACCGTCTCTAATGCAGATGGTCTTTGACCATCTTAGATGACTACTATAAGATAGCTAATGACCATCTCTAACGCAGCTAATGACCGTCTCTAATGTAGACGGTCTTTGGCTATCTCAGATGACTACTTATAAGACAGCTAAGGACCATCTTTTATTCCAGACGGTCGATAGTTATCTTTTCTCCGCAGATAGCGATAGATTTTGACCATCTTAAATGATTTGTGGATGTTCAACATTTATATGACGATTTTGCTTCATATTAAAGATGGTTAAGAGCCGTATGAAATTTTAAAGATGGTTTATAGTTGTCTTTAAACCAATGGATTTTACAGAAGGTCCACAACCATCTCAAAATTTGTCTTTTTTTCCACTTTTTCACATAGCGGGGTTTATCGGAAGAAACATGATAGGTGCAAGGAAAGATCGGTAGCGAAAGGGTTATGCGTAAAAGAGAGTATCGACTTCAATGAGATGTTCGCACCTGTGGTCAAGCAAGTATCTATCAATTTTTTGTTGGTGTTAGTTACCCAATACAATCTTGAATTAAAATAATTGAAAATAAAGACCACTTTCCTACATAGGGAATTAGAATAACAAATTTATATGAAGCAACTAAAAGGGTTCAAGATATATGAGTTAAAGAATAAGGTTTACATGTTGAGGAGGTCATTCTATGGTGTGAAACAATTGCCTAGGTACTGGTGCAAAAATTTTGATTCTTTCATGATGAGTCAGCAATTTACTAAAAGTGAATTCGATCATTATGTTTACTTCAAATCACTAAGTGATGGGAAATTCATTATGCTGGTATTATATGTTGATGATATGCTTATTGGTAATCAAATCATGTTTAAGATCAACATATTGAAGGCTCAGTTATCCAGGACATTTGAAATGAAAATATGGGAGGCAGCAAAGAGGATTCATAGCATCGACTTACATAAGGACAAGGAAAGGAGCATGCTATGGTTGTCTTAGGAAGAGTATCTTGAGAAGGTCCTACTCAAGTATGGGATGGATAAGGTAAAACCAGTTAGCACTCACCACGCTACTCACTTTTAGCTTTCTTCAAAACAGTGCCCTACATCAGATGAAGACAAGTAGTATATGTCTCATGTGCCCTACTCGAGCGCAGTTGACAGTTTGATGTACGCCATGGTCTGTACGGGACTAAATATTTCACATGTAGTGGGTGTTATAAGTAGATACATGTCTAACCCTAGAAAACAACATTGGGAGGTAGTGAAATAACTACTTCGTTACATACGATGTATGATAGACTATGTCTTGACATTTAAAAAATTGGAGGATAAACTTGTACACTATGTAGATTCTGATTATGCAGGGAATGTGAACAATAGAAGGTTAACTTTCAGTTACTCATTTGTATTAGTGGGTGGAGTGATCAGTTGGATGTCGAAGTTTCAGTTTGTGGTTGCTCTTTCTACAACTGAAGCTGAGTATATGAAAGTGATGAAGGCATTCAAAGAAGGTGTTTGGTTGAGAGGTAGGATGAATAAGTTGGGGCTTTTAGCAAGAAGTCGTGCCTGTGAATTGTGATAGTGAAAGTGCAATCAATATAGTGAAGAACTTGGTATGTCATTCTCGTACTAAATATATTGATGTTCATTATCATTTTATCTGACGGGTGCTTGAGAAATGTGATCTCTTGAGAAGATCCACATTAGTTTGAATCCATTTGACATGCTTACAAAAGTTGTTCCTGTAGAGAGGTTCAAGTTTTACTCAACTTCCCTAAGCTTGGCAAAGGTTTGATGAAGATAAAGTGTGCACAAGAAATGATGATAAAGTTATAATAGAGATGATTAAAGATAGGAAATAGCTTGAAGCAATGGAGCATGGAGATTAAAGTCATGGTGGAGATTTGTTGAAATCGGGTGCCTTTAATCTATGTTAAATATGAGTTTTTTATAGGATCGATACATGTTCGATTTAATCGAGAAATTCTGAAATTTTCCCCAATTTCTTACTAGAATGTTTTTTGTCATGTTAGATTCTATCGAAGGAGGCTTTGATCCTATTGACAGGCCATTGATGGTTGTCGATGCGATCAAAGGTCATATTGACAATTTGCTCAACTTCTATGTAAGTGCGAGGTTTTGTTTCTAATTCTATATCTGGATTGTCTAAACGGGTGTAATATGGGATTAAGGTAATACAAGGTAATTAAAAACTTGTTTTAGAGAGAGCTAGGGTTTGGAGAAAGGAGATTTAGAGTTTTGAACTCTAGGTTTTGCATGTAAGTTACTCTCATCTCTTGTAATTTTGTTTTCATAGTGGATTGCTTGTCGATTTGTGTCGTGGTTTTTTCCCGCAAGGATTTTTTCATGTAAATCATTATATTCTCTGTACTTGCTCGAATTTTCTATCCATGTGCTTATTTGATTCACGTCTGGGTCATGTATAGGTGACGCTTTTACACCCAACACATAGTAAATGGCCTAGATGATGTCATAGAAAATATGTCCCACATCTGTTGGTGGGTCCTGTGAACATTTTTCTTTTCCCACAACCTTGTTTGTTTTCAATTTGTTGTGATGAAATATATGTAATTTTATACTAGGTGTCTACAGTAGGGCTCACTTTGTAGAATGAAAGTCAACACGTTCCACTAGAAAATCCCGGGTGCACAGGCCATTTGAGGTGGTGCCACGTGGTATGGAAGGTTCGGATCACTAAACCAAGCATTGGCTACTTGTGGTGTCAAAGCTGCTAACCATCCAACAAGAAGCTCAACCACAAGCTAAAATGATAACACGAGTTTTACACAACTTTCATGTTTAGCCAGGCCATTGCTTGTAAGCATTACTTGAATTATCTTCCATGTTATCGAAATATTTGAGTTATTGTTGTTATCTCTAGTTTGGTGATACCGATAACTATAGTAGCATCAGAAATTCCAAGTATTAGCAATGCATCACTAAGTATTGTTAATGTATCGATATTGTCAATATTTTCAACTGTGTAAATTTCAGGTGTCGCTTGTATTGTCAATATATAGATATTGCCAATGTACCGTCAATATTTTCAACTGTGAAAATTCTAAGTGATGCTTGTATCTGAAAGAGGCGAGCTATCAGTCCTAGAGGGGGGTGAATAGGACTATGCTAAATAAAAAAATTAAAGAACTAAAAGAATAAGTAAAGCAGAACTAATCAGATATCTCAATTGTAATAGTATTGAGAAATTGATTCAAACCATGTTCATAGGATAACCTTACACCAAAAACTAAGGTTTTAGGTAGGACAACCTAATTTCATGAACTAGTAAGGATCAAGATCACAAACTAAAATAAGGACAAAAAGAAAGCTATCTATTACTAGCATTCACCACATGTACATAAATGAATTACAACCATTCACCACATATACATCACATACATCATTCACCACAAAACACTAGGAGTTATAGTGGTTCGGTGTGTACACCAACTGTTCTCAAATAGCCACACCTACTCCACTCCTAATAATCACAACTCACGTGATATTGGCGTTCACTAATAATCAAGGTTTTCACATATTCACCTTAAAACCTATACAGTTGTGATTTTAGAAGGGCTATCATAATCAAAACCCCACACTGAGATTTTCTGGCTATCTCAATCAAAACCAATACATGAGATTTCCTGGATATCACAAATAACCCAAAAATGAATAAATAATAATGCTTATCTTCTTCTGAAGACGCTCTTTGATGTAGCCCGTAGAACCGCTTCGCTTGATGTAGAATGTTCAATGTCCAATAACACAATCAAGGGCTATAGGTTCTAAATTAATTTTTAAATTAATTCAAACCTTAGGCTACTTGTTTGAATTCCTTAGATCTCATAAACAAGAGTATAAACTCCCTTTAAAAAATAAGATTCATAAAAGAGATTAAGGAATTACAAAATAAAAAGTTATATTAAAAGGATTTAAAATACCGTACAATAGCTTGAAGATGATGGGGACTTTTTTCTCTGAAAGTGAAGGCTTTTTGTGGCTTGAATGAGTAATTTTGGAGTGAGAAAAATCCTCTATTTATAGGCTGAAAAGTTTTTGCTTCGACTGGTCTAAGGTCTCCTTCGACTCATCTAAAAATTAACCAAATTTCAAATTTTGGGCGCAGTCGGATAAAATGTTCTTCGACTGGTCGAAGGCCCTACTTGACTAGTCGAGGGCCTTGCTTGACCACTCGAGCACAGCCTTCGACTGGTTGAGGGTGCCTTAAAATAGTTACTGGACTTCGAGTCGAGCACCCTTCGACTGGTTAAGGGTGTGCCTTCGATTGGTCAAGGAACCAACAGAAAAAATCTATTTTTCAATTTAAATCTTGGATTGGTCGAAACTTTCCCTAGACTGATCAAACCAAAACCTGGACTAGTCGAACTAAGGCTTAGACTAGTCGAACTTAAACCTAACAAAAGTGTAAAAATCTATATATGTTTAGCATTTGAAAGAACCTAAGTCTAAGGTCTTTTTAGGGTCAATTATACCTGAAATTATTGGACATTGAAGTATATACCCTGAAACTTCTACTTGAATCTTCGGTAGCGTTAAGTGAATCTTCTACTTGAAGTAAACTTGTAGGTGTATCTTGATCTTGAACATGAACTGTAGTGAAGCTTGAATACATTGTAACTTGAAGTATCCATCTTCATGTCTTGTGCTTAAACTTGCACTCTCCAACTTCATGAGTTGATCTCGAAAGCGAACTTTCCATCACTTGAGTGCACCACATCATAAGCTATTTTGTCCCATTGAAATTTGACAAATAAGAGTGCTTTATACATTCCAGCACTTATAGTATTACAAGTGTATGGCAATATTTCGATAATATCATCAATATAGAAATACCATAAAAAATTTTGTTTATTAAAAAAATTCATTTCAAATTTTTTATAGGCATATGGTTCCATGAAGTGTTCAATTTATCATTGTGTGAACGCTGAGAAATTGGCGCCCACGCTTTGGCATTTGGCAAAAGATGGTGTTGTGTGTTCCTTTTTTATTGTGTTTTTTTTGTGGGGGTGATTTAATCAATGTAAATTTAGAGTCGCCACTAGCCACTTAATCTCAAAATCCCGCAGTCGGCTAGATCCTGCAGAATATGTAAAGCTAGAAAATCTGAAGACTCTCTTACTTTAAGTTGACTCCTGATCTGTGACCTGAGATTCTGAGCAAGGGACCTCGGTTACAAAGAGAGAAGGTGTTAGGCACCCTCTTTGCCCATACAAATGTATGGTGTCTACTCTATGTGGTAAACAATCTCAAGGATGAATGATGTAGTCGGAGTAGGACTAGGCACACTCGAATTTCTGATGTAGATTTCGGCAAGCCACAGAGCATACGTCTGAAGAGTGTCTAGAAAGACGGATGTGATGATGCTAATGTAATAGTAAAAAAAGCGGACTAGTTCACTATGAGTTTCTGATGTGACAGGATCCGACATATAGCAAGTCACAAATCATACATTCACTAGCGATCTAGAGTAGCAAGGGGGTTGAGAAGTGAAAAGATGATATGATAAATGCTTAAATAAGAAAATGAGATGATCTTTGGCTTGCCTCAAGATGGCTAGAACATGGAATACACCATGACCAATCTGGGTTAGACTGTGTGATCGAGATGGCTTGAAGGAGGCTAAGGGGTAGTTAAAAGATCGGATCTTGAAGGCTTAGAGCTGCTTCTCACCCTCACTCTCTTCCTCTGTCTCTCCCCCTCACTCACTTGAAAATTTTTTGAATGAGATAGTTGTTGTGTAGGATTTTTGTTTGAAATGAGGAGAGGTGAAGGTTATTCATAGCCTTTTGTGATGGAATTTTGGTAATTGTTGGGTTTGTGAAGGGAAAAAGCTAACATGGCAGCTTAGGATTGGTTGAGGAGAGAAAAATGCCATGTAACATGTTCTTATAAGCTCTTGGGGTTATGTAAAAGGGTAAATAGGGTGAACTTTATGGGTAATTCCATATGAAAGTTGACTTTGGGATAATGAACAGCTGTGTGCTCTGAGGGGACACCTGTCAGATAAGGAGCTACAATCTGATTACCACCAGTAGTAGTCCCACTACCGCCCGGGCTGGGTTCTCTCTGGGCTTTGCCCGGTGGGCTTGCTTTGGTGTTTTGGCTCAGCCTAAAGTCTATTTTCGAAAGTTTGGCTTAAAATGGTGGGGTGTATTTTCAGGAATGTGTTAATTTGCATGTAGGCACTAGATTAAGTGGTGATTGGAGCTTGGATTAAGGTTTAGGCTAGTGTTAGGGTTTAGGCTAGGGTTAGGGTTCAGGCTGGGGTTAGGCCCAGGTTAGGGTTTGGGTTAGTTAGGCTCGGGTTAAGGTTTAATCAGGGTTTACTGGTTATCTTTGCCTTCTCAAGATGTTAGCATGGGTGGAGTGTCTACAGATGCCCCTCTTTAGCCGAGGTTGCAAGCAATCGAGTGCCAAAGTGAGTGGACACCCTACCCTTCTGGTCAAAAAAGGTAGTGGTTCGAATCTATTGCCTGCCATTGTATCATTGTCAGTTGACTATTTAGAAAAGAGATGATTCGCACATATCATGAGGGTTGAGGAAAATGTTGTGATTGTCCCTACACGTTCTGCGGCATTACGGACCACGAATCACAACCTTTTCACGTCAGATTGTTAATAGCATTAGAGGTTAAGTCTGAAAAGTAGGGCCCCTGTGCGTTGATGGGGCTTTACGCGGATTCCCGTACTATTTAGATCTGATGTTTCCTTTGCTACATAATCACCCTAGGTGTATTTATTCTGTTTAATCGTCAAAGTGGTTAGCTGCCATGTGCATTGATGCGGCCTTACGGGGAACTCACTATGCCGACTTTGGCTTAATCAAACTTTACAAATATCCCGGACTTGGTATATGCGTGTAATCTTTTGCCATGCAGTCTGCTAATTATAATACTTTGGTTACAATGGATTGTCTTCACTTTGAATTTGATTATTCTTTACAGAGATAGATCAAATCATTATCACTTGCATTTGACTTGTACGACTATCCAGATATTGGGATCGAGCTAACTATACTTGTATCATATATGGATTCGATCATCCTTCGGGGAGACCGAAAGGGATCGAATCTTATTTTGTTGTTTGCACTGGTCGCAACTGGAGAATATGGAAGATTCCTCAGTGTATTGTGTGCCGCATGCATTTTTAAAAACTTTGTTTGAAAGCTATCATCTTCAGAACTACATTCCTTAGGGATTTTATTGTAAATATTTTTGGATTTTTTAAAAAATATTCTTTCGATCTCATGAGTGGGCGTCATCGTTTGGTTTTTATTTGCACAAGTTAAATAAATATCAAATAGTCCCGTTACCTCCACTAATGGATTAATGGGGCTAACGATGAATATTGGATATATTTTTGAGATTTTTTTTTAGAAACATCCGTCTGAACTTATGGGAGGGCGGCGTCATTCAATTTTTATTTGCATAATGTAAATAAACATCAAACAGTTGTGCAGCCTCAACTAATGGATTTAATGGGGCTTTAACCATGATTTATTGTATTTAATTTATATATTTTCTTTTCTTTTTCTTTTCCTTTTTGTATTTTTTAGCAATTTATCACTTCATTTTATCAAGATTCCCAATTTCTCATGAGATTTTGCAATTTCTCATGAGATATCAGGTCTTCTCATGAGAAGATTCTTTTTCTCTCCTTTTCCGTCCATTATCCACCAGTCCATGGCTTTTTTCAGTCATCCCATCAACTCAAGAGGGACAGGTGTGCTGACCCACGCACGTCAGGCGGCGGGCGACAATCCGACTACCACCTGGCACTAGTTTGCCCGCTGGTCGGGTGCTAGTGCTGCTTCAGGCATGGTGCTCTCCTCCCTATTTCTTCTCCTTGTCCATTCTATCCAGGGATGCCATTTTTTCTCCCTTGAAGCTCTAGTTGTTGGTTCTTCATTCCTTGCAGCTCCTTGCTTCTTCTCTCCATTTTCCTTTCAGGTGGCTGTTTGTTCACTGGATTGATTATCTTTTTGGTATGTTTGCTGGATTTTGGTAGTCATGCTTGTGGGGTGTTTAAAATACTCACCCGTGGCCTCGGATCTTTTTCTTAGACATGGGAGAATTGTGATCGGGACTTTGGACAACATTGCCCGAAATTCTAGCCGTTGGATCTTGATGGAAGTTTGTATTTTGCCATGTCAGATGTATTTTTGTAATTTTGATTGAGTGGTGTGTGATAAGAAAGGGGCCCCACTCTTATTTTGTGTATGCCTATTTCTTTTTGTTTTATTTTTTATTTTTTATTTTTTGGAAAAAGATGATCCAGATCGTAAAATGGTGGGCCAGGATGGATGATTCAAGGTACACTTGGATCTTCCAATAGCATGGATCTTGATGGTGGGCCGTCATTTATGGAGTGGATCGCACTCTTTAGCTTAATTCTTGACTCTATGTATGGATTGGATTTTTTAGGTGAGCCTTGATCATGGGCTTAGAAACATGTGCCTTTGCTTTGGATATGTGGGCCTTAAAGAATGGGGCCTTAAAATGTGGACTTTAGATTTGGAGTCATGGGCCTTGAACAATGGGCCTTGAAATGGGCTTTGGACCTTGGACTTCTTGAACAGTGGGCCTTGGGCTTTTTGGATTGTGGGCCTTAAACTTTTTGAATTGTGGGCTTTGAAGACATAAGCCTTGAACAATGGGCCTTGGAATGGGCTTTGGGCTCTAGAGACATGGGCCTTGACACCTTAGACAATGGGCCTTGAAAAGGGCTTTGAACTTTCTGGAACATGGGCCTTGATATGTGGGCCTTGGAGTGGGCTTTCCAATGGGCCTTCAGTAGCCCATTCATAGTGCGCATCCCTCTTATAGAATGTTCATTTTATGGGAGTGGGAGGGATACTTACCTGTGAATATTTTAATCATGCAGCATGCCTCACTGCGGCCGAAATGAGACTGGTCCTTCTCATCGGTCAGCAGATCCTTGTTATGTGCCTCGAGAGGGTCGGCACCTTTCTGATGTGGCCTGGGAGGGAGGAGCTCCTGCAATCTTGAGGGGTCGTGGGCTCTACACCCATTGGCCAGACTGGTTCAAGGATCCCCAGCCTCTTTCCTTTCAGGTGTTAGAGCGCACTCCCCTGTCTAGTTTGTTTAGAGTCCATCTAAGTAAGACAAACATGGCTCTATTGTCCGCGCTGACCGAGAGGTGGCACGCTAAGACCCACATGTTTCATCAACCGTTTGGGGTGTGGGGGATCACCCCCTATGATATTTACATGCAGCTGGGCCTTCGGTATGAGGGAGGATCCATCCCGTTTGAGGAGGATCTCCCTATCCCTTCTGCTGATGATTGGATGAGTTTATTAGGGATGATGGCGAATCCTTCAAATTTTTTGGGACTATGGTTTAAATTGCTTTGGTAGTCCGCGAACTTCTCCCGATGCATTCCTGAGACTGAGGCCGAGGCCATTGTAAAGGCTCGTGCTTTCATCTTGTACACCATGGGAGCTATGATCTTCTGCCACGGGAACGAGTTGATGAGCTCCTGCCTGTTATCGCTTGTACCAGACATCACCTTTCCCACGCCATACAACTAGAATGTGACCCTCCTAGCCCATTTGTACGATGGGTTGGACAAGGCCAGTTGCTGCAATAGTAGATCATTGACTGGCTTCTATCTGGTCATTGAGGTGCATGTCAAATCCCTTTTCTCGTACCGTACCTTTGGATTATCAATGCGTCTCCTGCTTATGACCCTTGCGCAGGTCTGCTTCTTTGATCATTTCCCCATATGGGGCCTACTCTGATCAACCATACACCTCCTTTTCTGTGCATGATGCTGTGGTATAAGGATAACCGCAGCCGCACACGCATGTTCTTTGATCTTGCTTGGAGGTTGAACATGGATGCCCTTATCCCTAATGACATGAATAACTGCCCTTGGTCATCTTCCTTTTTACTTGCCCTTCATCTCTGACTCTTCTGTCCTTTGCAATTCCGCACAAGGCCATATTTTAGGTCAGCTGTTGCTCTCACTCATGCGGCTCAAGAGGTTTCTAGGCCTCACGTCAGTGCTGCATTGTAGAGGATCCTCAGGTGATGAAGTGGTACTTGGGTGAGAGACTTTTTCTGCAGCTGACCGGTAGTCCTTTGGTTCCGTTCAGCCCACCATTCGGTCAGACAGATTGGAGGACAATGCCCGAACGAGAGTTGACGGCTGCTTTAGAGGGTTTCGAAGCTAGTGCCTTTGTCAATCCAGTGAGAGAGTACAGCTCTTGGTGCAAGCTATACAGAATTAGCCCAATCCTTCAGAACGTTACGCACCAGGTAGCGGTGCACATTTTGCCGGAGGGGGCCTTTTAGGGCCTGAAATTTATCTGAAAGGCACAGAAGATTATGTACCTGATGATGATTAGTGTTCTCGCGTCATTCTTTGCCATGTATCATCTGTTGTACAATCTTCCGTATATATCAAATTTCATTTGCCTGATGTTGTCTTTCTGATCGCTTTTTGAGCCTTTCTATGGATCTAATCGCGTAAATAGTTGATGATTTAGACCCCATAACATCCTATGTGGGCCCCACCTTTGATTTTTGTGAAAAGTGGGCCCGGGCGGTAGTTGGAGTACCGCCCGTTGACATTTTTCCTGGCTTCTAGTTCTGTCAGTCTGTGGCTGCAGAGAGAGCACTCGGGCGGTAGTCGAATTACCGCGATAATCCAACTACCGTCCCTACTCATCTTTTGTTCCAACAAGGTCCACTCTTCTTTGTTCGTCCACAGCTGCTCCCTCTGTTATTCCCTCTCTGCTCTGATCACCTGGATCATCTCTTTTGTCCCCTTCTTTTGCTTTTTGTCCTCTATTTGTCTTCTTCTTCCCTTTATCTTTTGTTATGGCTAGCCTTGGAGATCATGTTGGTGGATCCCACAATGATGAGATGATGGGTCCTTTTGAAGTGAGTGGTGTCTCCTTTATTGGCTCATGATGGCATCGTGGGTGGGAGCCCATTTATGGGTTTTAGTGGTGGGTTGGTGGGTAGTGATGGTGGGTTGGTAGGGCCACTTGAGGAAGTGAATGCCATTTATGGTGTGGCTCCTACTACTATTAATGGTGGGATAGGTGGAGATGGGATGTTGGAAGAGGGTTTTGATAGCTTGGGGTTTGATGGTTTGGATGGTCCCATACTTGGTGGGCCATTTGATGAGCTCTCTTTTGGAGGGATGTGCATGGATGTGCCATCGGGTGGTATGGATGGTGTCATGATGATGATGGATGGACCGGATCTTACCATGGTTGATGGCATGGGGTTGGATGGTGGAGATGATGATCCGGTCATACTGGATGGTTTGGATGGAGTGGATGGGGCCATGATAGATGGTGTGCCCCATCTTAATGGTCTGGGTGGTTTGGATCGAATGGGTGATGGTCCCTTTATTGACGGCTTGGGCCGGATATTTGGCGTTGATTATGAGGCAGTGATGGGAGGTGCAGATATTGCCAGGGATCGAGGTGTTGTTCCTGGCAGGTACTAGAGCGACTCAAGTGTCAAGGCTCCTGGGGCACGTACTTTTCAGACAGCTCCTGACGTGGCGGTAGTTGGCGGTTCTGATCCAACTGTTACTGCCTTTTAAGACACGCTCCATGAGGTGATGGGAGAGTCAGGCTTCTTTCGGTATTATGAGATTGATCTGTTAGATGAGGGTATGCCTATTTTTGATGATTCACCAGCTGACTTAAGCCTCCAGATCGTTGAGGGCGTGCCAGTTCATACCTACCACCTGTAGCCACACAGTATGTGCTTTGAGAGATTACACTCCTGGATAAAGAGTCTGACAGCTTATAAGGTCTTCGAGTTCGATTCCTTGGGCTTGAGGGAGGTCCTCCATTTCCACTAGGTTCACCTAAATTGGTGACTGTTGAGTGCTACATCCTATGATTGAGTTCCGACATTGAACCTACTCTCCTTCAATGACCTGGAGTTGGGTCCGTCTTTGGGGGAGTTCACCTGTTTGTCTGGACCCTCTTTCTCTCTCTCAGGAGTCATACATCCCTTCATCTCAGCCGGTTCGCCCTTATGATTTGGAACCGTGGTTCGAGTTTTCAACCGCTTATCCTACTACGGACACAGAGCCAATGAATTTTCCCTCGAGCTATTATATGATCAATGTTCGACTGCTCGAGGGGGTGAGGGATTCGACTGCCAGCTTCAGTGCTTTAATGCATTGATATTCTGCGTTTTGGCAAAGTTACTCTTTTCAGGATGGCGGCGGTCATCTTTAGCAGTTCTAATTGATGCCTTCCATTGCGTTCTGGCTCGTCGGAGCATCGTCTCAGTGGTACTGGCCGAGCTCTTCTTGGGTTTTTTTAAGTGTTCACTCGAGCAAACTCGCATCCTGAGAGGCTACTGCTTGTTCCTTCAGGTACCTTCTACCCCATCCCTTTTTTTGTTTTCGCTCCTTCTGCGAATCTCTCATGCACGGTCCTACATTTCCTTATGTATGGTTGTGGGAGCATTTGTACATGACCCCTCTCCTCTTATGGTCGGATTCCAGTGGCGTCGACGTGCTATCTTTACTACTGGATGGACTCCCTCTAATTGTTGAGGCTACGGAGTCCCTTTATCGTTACATGTTCTCTCAGCTCCACGAGTGGGAAGTCAGCTTGGAGGCTCCATGGCTTTACCGTGTGCCATTGATTTGCAATGCGACTCGTACTCCCCTGCTGGTTCTGGGCTTCCAAGAGTACTGCTCTTATCATCCAGTGTGGTTTCTTCAACAGTTTGGCTTTTGGTAGGACATCCCTAATTTCACCTTTTTGGGATTCGGGCATGCTCCCCTTCCTTTATGCATGCCGACTCTTTGTCACAAGTCTGGTCTTCGTGGCAGGGCTGCTTGGATGTGACGGCTCTAGAGTTCGAGTCCTGGGCTCCTCCTCTGGCGACAATGTCATATCAACGATGGGTGGCGGCATAGTCACTTTATCATTAGGTTCCCGGCTGGCACTTGGCTGATGATGCGGATGATCGAGACATTGTCGAGGATTCTACTTTGTCTTCGTCAAGGGTCAATGACTCCTTCGAGGAATTCGAGGAGAGGCCCTTCATTGATTCGTGATTTCTATTAGCCACGCATGGCCACCTTATATCCGAGCTTGCAGTGCTCTGCCATGCTTGCGAGGATATGGCCCATTGTTTGGTGGTGGGGTGGCGATATATAAGAGTATGATCGCGTCGCGCCATCTGGAGAGGGATTAAGTCCTTTACCTATGTATGGAGGTGAATAGACTTAGGCAGATGTTGTTGATGTATGAGGGATGGGATGAAGGCTTACCCCGCAATCCTTGACCTCGCTAGCTGCTTATCCTGTGCATGTATATTTTTTTGTTTTATTTTTTGTTTTTTAAAGTAAACAGTGTACTTGTAAGCAAAAGGTTTTTTTATATAGGAATGAAAATTTTTTGTTCGTGTCACAACTTGTCAGTTTTGCTTATGGTCGGATTTGTGCCTTAGATGATTGGGATCAAAATATTGGGCTCAGCCCACATTGAGTTCGGTAGTCTGAGTTGTGCACTAGGGATCTCAGTTCCCTGAGAGTAGTGCGCATTATGATCATGCCCCTTGGATTTAGCTAGAGTTTGACAGAATGCTTGATCCGGAGTTTATCTTCTCCTTGTGTCTCTTCACCTTTACTCGTTGCCTCGGCTTCCTCTATACCTGTACTTTTATTTTTTTTTCTCATTTTTTCATTTCTTACCGTTTTTGCCCATAGCGCCTTTTCAGGTTTTCACTAGAACTGGCTTTCCCATCATTTTTGCCCGCAACGTCCTTTCAAATTTTCACTACATCCCGGGTTTTTTTATCTTGCCTGCCCCTTGGTAGCTTGTGCTTTTTTTGCCCTTGACGCCTTTTTCAGTTTTCACCAAGTCCGCTACATACCTGCTATTTTTACTCAAGCCGCCCTTTCGGGCTTTCAACTCACCCTTCTTTAGTAGGCATATTTTTCTCTCTTTTTTTTTAGAAGTGCCAGGAGAGGCAAAGAGATTTCCTTCATAGCCGGCCGACTGGTTTCCTTCATGCCCTTGTCTTTGATCATAATCGCAAGCTGTTTTATTTTGGTTGGATTATTTAGGAATGTAAGATGACCTTATTTTCTTCTCCCTTCTTGCTTTCTTTTTAAATTTCCCTTTTTTTCTCTTTTTTATTTTTTCCTTTTCATGTGGGAGGAATAATGGGTGCTCTCTTTTTTTATTTTTTTGTTGTTAATCTCAGCTCTGCGATTGTAATCATTGACAAAGTTAGGTGTGGTTAGCCATGATAGATTTTCACGTTGTTAGTGTTGATGGGCTCGGGAAGATCCTCTCCTCTCAGATTGGTGAGCCAAAGGGCGCCTCCTGGGAGTACCTCTCGAATGATCAGTGGTCCGTCTCACGAGGGTTTGAACTTCCCTTTAGGATCTGGCAAGTGCAGTGGTAAGATACGCTTCATGGCCATGTCGCTGACTTTAAAGCTCCTCTTCTGAACCCTCTTGTTGTAGGCCTGTGCAATCCTTCTTTGATAGCATTGCGAGTGGCTCAGCGCACTCATGCGCTTTTCATCTACCAAATGCAGTTGATCATATCTTGCTTATCGACTTCGCTTTCTAGCAATATTTGGAGTGATAGGATTTCGATCTCGACTGGTAATACTGCTTCCATTCCATAGGCGAGCTCGCAAGGAGTTGTGCCTGTAGCAGACCGTACAGACGTCCGATAAGCCCAGAGTGTGTATGGGAGCATTTCTGACCAGTCGCAATACATCTTAACCATTTTCTCTAGTATTTGAATTATAGTCTTGTTTATGGCTTCAACCCCACCATTCATTTGAGGGTGGTAGGGGCTTGACTGATGCGCTGGATCTGAAACTTGTCAAGGAAATTGCCCATCCTTTTATTGATTAACGGAGTCCCGTTGTCTATAATGATGGCCTGGGGGATCCCGTATCGACTAATGATATTGTTCTTCATGAACTTTATCACATGAGATGCTGCGATGGTACTGTAGGATGCTGCTATCCATTTGGTGAAGTAATCTATTGCCACCACTATGTATTCATGCCCGTTTGAAGCTTTGGGGTTGACTTTTTTGATGATGTTGAGTCCCCATATAGAGAAGGCCATGGTGTTTTCAGGTTGTGAAGCAGGCGCATGAATTTGGTTCGCGTGCTCCTGACATTTGAAGCACTTCCTGACATGTTTGCAACAGTCTATC
Organism: Magnolia sinica; assembly: GCF_029962835.1. Taxonomy (NCBI): domain Eukaryota; kingdom Viridiplantae; phylum Streptophyta; class Magnoliopsida; order Magnoliales; family Magnoliaceae; genus Magnolia; species Magnolia sinica. The sequence goes on along the minus strand of NC_080579.1, from coordinate 76,111,404 downwards.
TCTATCGTTAGCCAATAGTAGCCTAATCACAGGATCTTCTTTACCATCATATGACCATTCATGTATGGGTCCTATAGTCCTTCGTGGATTTTTGAGATGATCTGAGCTGCTTCCGCTTCATCCACGCAGTGGAGGAGGACGTGATTGAAGGATTGCTTGTAGAGGATACCCTCGGTGATCGTGAATTGGGCCACCAACTGTTGAATGGTGTGACGATCGGTAGTCACCGCTCCTTCCGGGTACCTTTGATGCTCGAGATATTCTCTGATGTCTACATACCATGGCTGATTGCTCAGAGAGGTTTCGGCTTCATCAATCTGCAAGTAGAACACGGGTTCTTCCTTGAGCTGTACGGTAAGTTCCCATTCAGCAATTCCCCTAGGGATCTCCAACATCGAGGTGAAGGTATCCAGGGCGTCCGCGAATTGATTCTTGGCTCGAGGCATGCAGGAGAAAGAGATTTCTTCAAAATCCTCAGTCAGATTCTCCAGATAGACGTGATAGGGGATCAGCTTTTCATCTTTTATCTTCCAGTCGCCATTCATCTGATTGATTATGAGTTACGAATCTCTGAAGACTCGCAACCTTTTTACGTTGAAGATGATGACTTCTCTTAAACTAGAGATACAAGCTTCATATTTAGCTACCTTGTTGGTGAAGTGGAATGTCATCGAGAGAGTAGAGTATTGCTCATACCCCACTTCCTTTTGAGTTAGCGGCTTCATCAAAGAAGAGTGTCAACTCTTCTGCCTTTCTTCCTTCTTCTTCTTCCTCAATAAGGAGGACATCTTCGTCAAGGAAGAAGGTCTTCAACGGTTGATAGTCAGGCAGAGAGTGTGTTACTAAATGGTCAGCTAGTGCTTGCCCTTTGATTGCTTTCTAAGTGACACAGGTGATGTCAAACTTGGAAAGCAGCGGTTGCCATTTTGCGATCCGACCCGTTAGTGTTGGTTTTTCGAACAAGTGCTTTAACGGGTCCATGCGAGTGAGCAGAAGGATTCATGTATTTTCGAAGCTGTTGTGTCATCTAGACTAAGACGAGGCACATTTTCTTTAAGCTAGAATATTTTGATTCATAGCTAGTAAACCTTCAGCTTAAATAGTAAATCACTTGCTCCTTTCTTCTTATGGCGTCGTGTTGGTCGAGGACACATCCGATTGCTTCCGATGCGACAAAAACTTATAGCAGCGATGGCCTACCTGGTGTAGGCGGCATGAGCACTGGAGGGTTTAGCAAGTACTTCTTGATTTTGTCGAAGGCCGCTTGACAGTCGTCATTCCATTCCTTTGGCGAATTCTTCCTTAGGAGCTTAAATATGGGCTCACAGATGGGTGTGAGTTGTGCGAAGAATCGGCTGATGTATTGGATTCGCCCAAGGAAACCCCGAATTTCCTTTTCAATTCTTGGAGATGGCATTTTAATGATTGCTTTGGTCTTGGTTTCGTCCACCCTGATGTCATCTTTGCTGACAATGAAGCGTAGCAGTTTGCCCCCGGTTGCACCGAAGACGCATTTTTGCAAGTTGAAGCGGAGCTTGAATTTTTCTAGCTTGTCAAAAAGCTTCTTAAGGTCTTCAAAATGTCCTTTGATCACGTGAGATTTGATGGTCATGTCATCTATATAGACTTCCATTTCCTTGTTTATCATGTAATGGAACAAGGCAGTCATGGCTTGCTAATATGTAGCCCCCGCGTTCTTCAGCCCAAAGGGCATAACACGATAGCAAAAAGTTTCCCACGGTGTGATGAAGGATGTCTTCTCACGGTCCACTATGGCCATCTTGATTTGGTTATAGCCAGAGAAACCGTCCATGAATGAGAAGATCTTGTGTCCAACAGTGTTATCTACTAGTGTGGAGATGTGAGGTAAAGGGAAATGGTCTTTAGGACTTGCTTTGATGAGGTCTCTAAAGTCGATGCACATCCTGCCTTTGTCGTCCTTCTTTGGAACTGGTACGATATTTGTGAGCCATTCCAGGTAGTTGGAGATTACCAGGAATCCCACATTGTATTACTTGATGACTTCATCACGGACCTTCAGGGCCCATTCTGGCTTCATTCTTCGGAGCTTTTGCTTGACAGGCTTCATGTCAAGCTTTGTTGGCAAGTGGTGTACCATCAGCTCTTTGTCGAGCCCTGCCATGTCTTTATAAGAGAAAGCAAAGTTGGATAACATCGGCTTCAAGAATTCCAACATTCTCTACTTATATTCCGGAGGCAAGGATCTACTGATGCACACTTCTCTAGGGAGTTCCGATGATCCCAAGTTCACAATGTCAAAGTCGTCCACCACAACATTGGCTTTTGTCTCGAACCTTTTAAGGGAATCCTCCAGTTTGAGAGCCGGATCATCATTTCCCTCGTCTTGGGCTTCATCCAAACCCATGAGTTCAAAGTCTAACTCTAGATCAAAATCGTACGAGTCGACCTTAAACTCTAGTACTATGAGTGGCACATTGCTGTTTGTAAAGTTTTCTATTGTTTTTAATTTTTAGAAAGTTTCTAATTTTTTGTGATTTTGAGAAATATCTGATTTTTTTTGTGATTTCTGGAATATCAGTTGTTTTTGTGTTTTAAAGGTTTTTTTATTTTTTTTGTTCCAAGGGATCCCGAATAGGACAGTGTTGCAAACTATGATTGATCTTGTCCTGGTTCGGGATGCCAGCTGCTATTTGTATCAGTATTTTTTTAGACTGGTACCCTTGGATGGTTTACCGGCCGATTCGATCGTTAGAGGGATAGCTGTCTATTTCAACAAGAAAATAAATGTGTTTGATTTGGAAAATTTATTCAACGATAACAAAGAATTCGATGAGAGAACAATGATCATGAGATATCTTATTCTGAGTTCATTTACATCCTCGGATTCCCTTGATTCTGAAAACAGAGTACAATCAATGCAATGTAATGAGTGAAGGAGAAGATAGCCCGATGGCAATTTTGGTAGCATTTCAACGCTTTTAATGTTCATCGCAAAGGCGGATTGGTTGTGCGGACTTGAAGCCCTTGACTCGGTCATCCGACATTTTCTGATCATCCTTCCGTTCATCTTTCCAGTCATACGGACAGATTCTTCTTTCTTCTGGAATTCTCTTTATATACTTCACATTTTCTTCATTTTCCTTGAAATGTGGAGCACAACCCTTGAAATGTGGAGCGGACTTCCCTTGAAATGTGGAGCGGACTTCTCTTGAAATGTGGAGCGCAAACCCTTGAAATGTGGAGTGCACGCCATTCCTTGAAATGTGGAGCGCAAACCCTTGAAATGTGGAGTGCGAACCCTTTAAATGTGGAGCGCACTTCCCTTGAAATGTGGAGCGCGAACCCTTGAAATGTAGAGCACATATCCCTTGAAATGTGGAGCGTGCTTCCCTTGAAATGTAGAGCACGCTTCCCTTGAAATGTGGAGCGTACTTCCCTTGAAATGTGGAGCGCAAACCCTTGAAATGTGGAGCGCGAACTCTTGAAATGTGGAGTGCACATCCCTGCGTTAGGACATGCTTCCATGGAGAATGGTGTATGGGGTATCTGTCAGGACATGAAAAGGCTGGCATTTGGACAATTTCCACATGAAGTGGTACATGGGCTATCCGTTTAGACAACAAAAGCCTTGTGTTAGGACAAGGTCCACATGGAGTGGCGCATGGCCTATCCGTTAAGACAACAAAAGCCTTGTGTTAGGACATGGGGAGAGAGAAGTGGTGCATGGGGCTTTTTGCAAGAGTGGTTGCGTGACTCGGGCAATGGAGATTTTCTCCAAAAGAGGTTGTGTGGTTCATGCAAAGGACCTTCTTTGCAAAAGTGGTTGCGTGGATCGCGCAAAGGACTTTCCGTGCAAAAGTAGTTGTGCGGCTCGGGCAAAGGACTTTCCCTGCAAAAGTCTTCCTCAAAGAGTGGCCCATGGAGGAATTCCTCAGGACAAAGTCTCATTGGAAGTGAAGCATAAGCCTTATGTCTAGATAAAATTCTACGAGAAGTGGTGCATAAGCTTTTTTCAAGTGGAGGTTGCGCAGTTCGCGCAAGGACTTCTCTAGTTACGCGGGTCGCGTAAGGGACTTCTCTAGTTGCGCGGTTCATGCAAGGGATTTCTCTAGTGGCGCGGTTCGCGCAATAACTTCTCTCTTTCTCTCTCTTTTGTCTTCCTTCCTTCTTGTCCCCCTTCCTTCTTGTCTTCCAACCAACAACCTCTCAAATGCGACATGGAGAGGGGTATTTATAGGCATCTCTCTCTTACATAGTGGTGACCACCACCACTTCTTCCTTCACACAATATCCAACCTCCTCTCTTAAATAATGGTGTCTACCAAGTTCTCCCTTAAATAGTGGTGTACAACCACTTCTTCCTCCATACAAGGCAATACCCATCCACTCTTTTTTACCAAAATACCCCAACTTACTCATTTTTACCAAAATACCCCAACTTACTTATTTTTACCAAAATACCCCAACTTACTCATTTTTACCAAAATACCCCTAGTTACTACTTTTTACTCAAAATAAGGAGTGAATGACCCTGGAAAAGATCTGCACCATGGAATTCTCTGACCACTGTAATGGAATATTTTTGTGCCTCAACAGATGCCCCCTCGATCCTTCTTTGATTGATTTATGAAATCAAATAGAGAATCGATTTCTTCCGACCAAAGAATTAAATGCACTATAACTGAAGGATGACTAGATGATCATGCTTACATGGAAGACTGAATGATCATACTTGACCAGAAGATCGAATGATCATGCTCGAATGGAAGATTTGAATGATCGTGCTTGAACGGAAGACTTGAATGATTGCGTTTAGATGAAAGATTTGAATGATCGCGCTCAGATGAAAGATTTGAATGATCATGCTCGAATGGAAGACTTGAATGATCGTGGTTGAATGGAAGATTTGAATGATCACGCTCAAACGGAAGATTTGAATGCCCCCTACCAGCAGCGTCGAGCGGATACTTCACTAGAGAGGATAAAATTCTCTTTTCATCGAAACTTGCCACTGTAACAGTTGTGGCGACTTCATCTCTAAGTATCTTGGTCAGAGAACTATCTTTCAATGTTATTATTGTTGCTGCAACAGTGTCATTGATCAACTCCTGTGATTCTTTCTTTGAATTCCGAGTCTAGGGAGTTGTTCTTTAATGCTGCTCCTACTGCAATAACTTTTTCAGTTGTTTCCTTTATTCATGATATGCATAACCCAAGCTTTCGAAAGAAAGTCTTTCCTGCCAAATTAATTAGAATTAGTATTTCAAGACATTATAATTTTTTCAATTTAGCTTCATGAACTATTAATAATTTTGAAATATAATGAAAGCTTCTTCTCTTTGTAAGTTGATTGTGATATTCGCAATATGATAATGATTTAATCATTTCATCTTTGTGTTTGTCATCGTGCTTCGCATTACATTCTTTGCTCATTATATCATGCTTTTGGAGATGTCATCTCCTACTCTAAAGGTTCAACTGCTGAGTCTCTTTGCCGAGTCTTTTCTAGCTTGTGCTCTTTGGCATAGACTTTTCCTTAGATCTTTTCTGATTCTGAAAAATAGATAAGACTTCTTTCAATTTTCATTTAATAACTTTTCGAAGGCCATAGAAGTTACTAATGATGATTTGTTTGTTCCTTGTCTCCATCAGGTCCATTACTTGGAGTCTTGCGATATCATTAATCATAATTCTCGGCATATGAGTTCCTTCTGCTGCGCATAAGAGATTATCAAAAAGACCAAGGCATAAATTACTTTGAAGACATAAACATGCCCCCTTTCCTGGCTAATCCTTGCATAAAGGTTTCTTCGAAAGATAATATTTCCAAAGTGAAGCCTACTGATGCCCTTAAAGGATGGATAATCTTTTACTGCTCTTTTAACGAATCCAAAGAATATATCTGAATCTTTAGATTGCCCAAAAGAGAATGATAATTCTTCACTAGTTTATTCTCTGCCGTCTTTAAGAATCTTGTGCGATAATATTTCTCTATCATCAAGAAGGCAAGAGACAAAAAGATCTTAAGACTCTTGTCAATATATTAATTGATCTTGAAGATTTGAACTTTTGAGTAGATAATTGCCAATATCTTGAAAGCATTTACTGTTGCTGCAATTTGAACCTGCTTTAAAAGAAATGCATTTTTGTATGTATGTTTTTTACTCAATATTTAAAATTTTCATCAGGCAATATATATCTGCAGCATTTTGAATGCTACACATAGTTTATGCTTTTTGAACAGTGGAGCTAATGTACTTTTAACTGACTATACTTTAACTGGATAAGACTAAACTTGACTTGACTAGTGTAGATTGAACTAGACTGGACCCACACTACTGGACTGACACTTACACACACAGTTTAGGCACTTGAGTAGTGGAGCAACACATAGTTTAAGCTCTTGAGTAGTAGAGCCCATGCAGTTTTTTAGACTCTTGAGTAGTGGAGTCGGGTCTCACGTGATGGTCTCTATAACTCTTATGAGTTCGTTGGACTTCTCACAGCCTAATGAGTTCACAAACAGTGATCCATCAAAGGGGCCTAATGAAGCTACCGGGGCTGTGAACTCAGTTGGATTTACGCACAGGGTTGACCGTAAAAACTCTCTAGAGTTCACAGGATGCACAAGGCTACCTTTGGGGCACCAAATCTAAGGCCGTCAGTCCATCAATGAGTAGGTTTAGGCCCTTCCTCATGAGTTACTACTGAAATCAAGCCAGAGATCTAAGGTTTCTTATTCATGGTTGGCCTATCTATGGACATAGCCAAAGAGCGCACACTGCAGCCCGTGTTTTCTTTGTCTACAAGCTCGGACCCATTCACATGAGGGCATTTTCATCTGTTCCCTATGACGCTGTCGGAAAGCTATACAGACGGCATGGGTGTTACGCGTGACTGGCCGTTTTATGACTTCTTGGCCTTTTAGGGCTTTTAGTCGCTAGCTTCATCCACTGCCCGCATGGGTATGCATACGATGGCCTTCACAGGCTTTTTAGGGCCATTGGCTTCTCACTGCTACCCAAATGGTGATGTTGATAGGCCTTATGCATAATTGGTCGTATAAGGCTTGGTTAGGCTGCCTTGAATGATAAACTGTTGTTGTTGACGTGATAGTTGATCATACAAGCTTTGCTAAAGATAACAGATTAATGATTGAAGATAGCAGGTCAATGATTGATATATCACCCTTGCTACTGTTAATGATATTATAAGATTTGGTCTGAATGGACCTTTAGCTTAGTAATAATATCAATTCTGATAAACTTTGATAATAGAATAATCTTCATGTTAGTGATTTGGCGATGACAATGGTAGTTTTGCTAATCTAATCCAGCAATCATCGTCATTATTCAACAATAATAAAATATTTCAACTTGATATGCTTGGAAATTTGCCTTTTATTCATGTATGACATCGGCATTCTGAGACTTGGCATTCCTGAGACGTTGGTTATCTGAAACTTTAGATTCTGAGACTTTGGTTATCTAAAACTTTTGCCTTCTTGGAATTCTACTTATCTTGCCCCCTTTTGATTTGGAAGTATTATGCTAATAATCTTCGAAATCAAAACTGTAATTTAGCTTCAAGGATAATGTACTTTGTATGCTTTTGTCTGCCCACTGAATAATCATGTCGTGAATCTTTTGAGTCCTGCATACCAAAGTTGGCTCGACCCAAAACTTATACCTTAGCGACCGCGCCATCGCCATGGTTCCAACACCGCGACTCGCGCACCGATTCAATATCCGGGCCAGGAGATGTGGGCCCGCATTCATTTGAAAATGCCGCACGTGCGAATTCTAAGAGAATCTCTACGACCTATCTAATCAATCAATCAATCACATACACACCATACCACAAGTACAAGCAACCCATCCCTTTCCCATTTCTAAAGTCAACTCTCTCTCTCTCCACCCATCCCTTTCTTACAACTCCATCACTCCACCCATCACCCATCACCCATCACTCCAACTCTTTTCATCCCATCACTTCCCCCTCTCTCTCATTCTCTCTTCACTCCCAAGCAACAAAAAAATCCAACGTCCAAGCTCCCTCTCCCAAAAACAAGTGTGGCCCACTTTCCTACCCTCTCATCTCCCATCTCAACCATTCATTCTCCATCAACCTCTATTAAAATAGAAAGCAAGGAGCATAGGACTCCAAGGAGCTAAAGAAGAAGGCCGATAGGTGGGAGATCAACCGTTGATTTTAATTTTTAAGGGCCCACTTGTTGTGGGACCCACTTGATGTATGCATTGTATTAGGGAGGGCCCAATAGTGGCGGGGTCCCTCCCCTTCTCATTTCTCTCCCTCTTATGGATGATGGTGTGTGTGTGTGGCCCACCATGAAGTATGTATTTTATCCATGACGTTCACCGAGTGGCCCACATGGTAGTCCAATTGCAAAGGCCTGAATGTAGGAAAACACAAGTATCAGTTTAATCCGGAGCTGATGTGGGCCACACATGTGGACCTCACCATGATGTACGTCTCCATCAGGCAGCAGCAGGGAGTGGGGACCACTCCACATGTGCTGCATGTGTGGAGATGGCCCACTACGGTGCAAGCAACTCCAGCCATCCATCCAGCATCCAGAGAGTCTGAACACTGACACCTCACTCTCTCACACACACACGTGTATATATATATATATGATATATCATATTGCATATATATTTATTTTTATTTTTTTAATTATTAAATACCTGACATGGTGGGCCACCCTCCCATGTGGGACCCACCTTTATCTTATGCAATCTGCACCGTCCAGATGGATTTGGACAGTAGATCTAGGTAGTCACATCCTCGTTATATATATAATGCATATATATATATATTATATTTATGTATATAATATATAATGTTATATAATATAATTTACTACTTGGTGGGCCATACTCACATGGGACCCACCTGCATGAAGTGGGGCTAGTGCGTCTCACAGCAGCTATTAAGCTATTGTTTGACGTCACCAGTTCTGTGGACCCCACCATATATGTATCTCATTCCACACCATCCAGTAATCTGGATGGGTGGGACCCCACTCTGCGGTGTGTGCACATCCAAACCGTCCATCTCTTTTACGTGTTGGGCCATGTCTATGGACCCCACACTGATGTATGCGTTACATCTAATCTATCCATCCATTTAGATGAGCCGGTTCTAATGCCCGGGAAGAAAAATAAGACGAATCCAGTTATCAAGTGGACCACACTACAGAAATAGTGGAGTTAAACGTCTACCATTGAAACCCCTTTGGGTTACAGAAGTTTTGAATCAATATAATATTTGTTTTTCCCTCCCTGTTTAGGTCCTTATGACCTTATGAACAGTCTGGATGGAAAATAAACACTATCGTGGGTCCCCTCTGAATTTTAATAATGGAAATCCTTATCACCATTGTGGTTTGTGGTATGGTCCAGATGGTCTTTTGACATGATTTATTTGTTTGGAAAATGCTTTAAAATGATCTCTATAGATGGATGAATGGTGTAGTTGTTGTGGCCCATTAATTTGACCCATTCGAGCTAGCCCATTTGATCGGCCCATTTAATTCGGCCCATTTGATCAGCCCATTCAACTCGGTCCATTCGACTTGGCCCATTTGATCGACCCATTCAACTTGGCCCATTCGACCTGGCCCATTTGATTCGGCCTATTTAAATTGACCCATTTGATATGGCCCGATGTTATATATACATGGGCCCATTATTGAGGCCCAATGTGATGTGTATATGCCCCTTAAGTGAAGCTCATGATGATGTATATTAGGCCCTTGTATGAGGTCGTGGGCCCATTATACGATTGACCCTATGAGTGTCATTCCTTGGGAGCAATGTCGATTAAAGGTCCACATTGTGACCTTCCCTTAGGCCTTATTAGGCCCTTCCACATCATTCTCTCATGGGTTAACCCAAACGCTTCAGCCCCATTTATTTTAATTAGTCCATCACCGGCCGTCCATTTATTGACCCCGTCTTGCGTCGAGGTTGATTATTGATGCCGATTATCGGTGCCGATTGCCGACACCGACTACCATTGTCGGTTATGAGTTTGTGACAGCATAACATTGTGATACATGCCCATACACATCATCTGTATATTTATTATGAGATGTGATTGGCCATTGCATATGCCAGTGCAAGTGGTTTATGGAAATCCCTAATAGGCAGAATTACCCCACATGAGCGCACAATATGTGCAGGATTGATGCATGATTAGATTGCGTGACTAATGCACATTTACATTTATGTGATTATGATTACTGTGCGCCCTAGTGACACCAGGGCTGTGGCCTCCACGGATACATCGTGGGTGGCCAGATTGGATACTAAAAATACTGTTTCTAGCATCGAGGCACCATAAATGTCCCTAGGTGAAAATCTCTAAACCCGATGGTACCAAAAGATGACTCCAATGTTGAAATCGAGTGAATAGATAAGCGCACGAGGGCCGAATACCAGGAGGCAGTGTCTCCCACTGTGTCATGGTCGGTTGGAAATGGGTGTGACCTTACTCGCCCGAGCGTAGGGGGCATTGCTACGCTGAGTTTGACCAGCTCGTGAATGGGTCTGCTATCGACATGCTAGATAAGTATTGGCAGACTATTGGTCAGGCAGATAGTAAGGTTCTTACGCTCACTTGGGCTGCGCGCTTGGGAAAGGGGCAGTGCCATTTGGAGTGTACTAAACCCCGGTGATTATCCAGAATGAGAACTGTACTGATATTTGATGCTCTAATGATGAGCTGCATTGATATGTGGATTTGGATGAGGATTGGCATGCTTGATTTGCATCTCACATCGCATGGTCTTTATATGGCTGATGACATTCATATCTTGCACAGCATAGCCTTGGTACGGCTGATTGCATATATGTACTCATTAGCATGATTCCACGTTATTCTAACATTACATTCTGAGCACGCTCATATTACGCACACACTTACACCACCCTCTAAGATTTTTATAAGCTTATGCACGATTGATGCGTGTAGGTGACACTAGGATACAGCCGTAGCCTGCCGCAGTAGGAGTGTACAGTCGAGCTTCAGGAGTTTCCATTATTATCATTATCTTGTATTTCCCTTATACTCAAAGTTTTTTTATCATAGTGGATTTTATGATGGTGTTCTTGCGGTTATTATTCGTGGGTTATGCTTATTACGAATCAAAATCATGTTTAAAATCCTCCTTGTAGAATCTCAGGATCAGAATCTGGTGTATGGGTGCCGGGACCCGAGAATGAGGTACTATGGAGGCTATCAGTGCCAGATTCGGCGATCCGGAATTTTGTGAGCCCGGTTTCCGAGTTTGGAGCGTGACAGTAATTATGTTCAAGGATAACGTATTTTGTATACTTTTGTCTACCCCTGAGTAACAACGCCATGAATTTTCTAAGTTAAAATGCCATGAATCTTCTTGGTATTCAAGGATGATATATTTTGCTGAACTGGAAAGTATATTGATGAAAATTTGCCCACATGATGGACATACTTGTCTTGCTTTCTTCTTGCTTGCCTGTTCTTCTATAGAGTGAATATCTCCAATCGGGACCATATATCATTACTTTCTCTCTTATTTCATGTCCTCTCTATGATAATTTTACTATCGTTGGTCATCTTTGGTAGAATACATTTTCTTGTTAGCTTCATTTCCTTTGATTTTCTCTGTAACTAGCCATTGATTCCTCTTGTTTTCTTTATCGAAAGATTCGATTCTTTACTTTTGACAATCCTTCGTTTTCTTTTTCTTTCTTCGGCAATATCTGTTATTGTTCTCTTAAGACTTTGAAATAGCTGATTCATATGAGAGTTGAACAGTTTCACTTTGACTCTTTTCAAATTACAAATTTAACTTGCTCTTCTATTTTGTCAAGTTGTAACATTGCCCCAAGGGTTCTCTATTGACTGATGAATTCGTTAATTGATTCGTCCTCTAGTTGGTGGGCAACGTCTAATTCAATCAAACTAATTTCTCATCTGAAGGCTTTCCTCATGGTTTATTGTTGTTCACTGTAGTTGTTCACTGCAGTTGTTCATAGCAGTGCGCATGATCGATCCGTTAACCATACTCGGCAGATCGGTATTCTTTGTGAGAGGAGATCGAACCCTGCATTTTTTCAGATATCATTATCATCCGTGCTTCATCATCTTGTTGTGCTGCCAATGAAGCAGAAACTATTCGAATATTATCTGGTATTGTCCGTCTTTGATCGTAACTGATTTGATCTTCTGTGATACTTTTTAGCGAAAATCCGTTGGATGTGAAGTAGACAACCACGTTAATCGGGAGAAAAGTCATTGCGCTATACCTGTCATTCAAAACATAGTGTTATATAAATAAAATTATACTTTGTTTTTAGAGATGAAGGGGAGGACGTTCCCACTGAGAGTCACCATTTTGGCATCTAAACAATGCCAAAAAGTGATAAATGTTCTCTTAATATTTTCTAAGTTATCATTGAAATGTCCCTAGTAGAGTCGCCATTTTGTTTCGACAAGAAAACAAATGCATTTGATTTGGGAGATTTATTCAATAATAACAAAAAATTTGATGAGAGAACAGTGATCACAAGATATCTTATTCTGAGTTCATTTACATCCTCGGATTCCCTTTATTCTGAAAACAGAGTACAATTAATGCAACGCAATGAGTGAAGGAGAAGATAGCCCGATGGTAATTTTGGCAGCATTTCGACACTTTTGATATTCATCGCAAAGGCGGATTGGTTGTGCGGACTTGAAGCCCTTGACTCGGTCATGCAACATGTTCTAATCATCTTTCCAGTCATACAGATAGATTCTTCTTTCTTCTGGAATTCTCTTTCTGTACTTCACATTTTCTTCATTTTCCTTAAAATGTGGAGCGCAACCCTTGAAATGTGGAGCTCGAACCCTTGAAATGTGGAGCACACTTCCCTTGAAATGTGGAGCACAAACCCTTGAAATGTGGAGCTCACTTCCCTTGAAATGTGGAGCACGAACCCTTGAAATGTGGAGCGCATATCCCTTGAAATATGGAGCGTGCTTCCTATGAAATGTGGAGCATCCTTCCCTTGAAATGTGGAGGGCAAACCCTTGAAATGTGGAGCGCATGACATTCCTTGAAATATGGAGCGCAAACCCTTAAAATGTGGAGCGCACTTCCCTTGAAATGTGGAGCTCAAACCCTTGAAATGTGGAGTGCACATCCCTACATTAGGACATGCTTCCATGGAGAATGGTGTATGGGGTATCTGTCAGGACATGAAAAGACTGGCATTTGGACAATTTCCACATGAAGTGGTACATGGGCTATCCGTTAAGACAACAAAAGCCTTGTGTTAGGACAAAGTCCACCGTTAAGACAACAAAAGCCTTATATTAGGACAAGGTCCACATGGAGTGGGCATGGGCTATCCGTTAAGACAATAAAAGCCTTGTGTTAGGACATGAGGAGAGAGAAGTGGCGCATGGGGTTGTTTGGAAGAGTGGTTATGTGGCTCGCGCAAAGGACCTTCTCTGCAAAAGTGGTTGCGCGGATCGCATAAAGGACTTTCCTTGCAAAAGTAGTTGTGCGGCTCGCACAAAGGACTTTCCTTGCAAAAGTCTTCCTCAAAGAGCGGCGCATGGAGGAATTCCGTAGGACAGAGTCCCATTGGAAGTGGCGCATAAGCCTTATGTCTAGACAAAATTCCAAGAGAAGTGGCGCATAAGCTTTTTTCAAGTGGAGGTTGCGCGGTTCGCGCAAGGACTTCTCTAGTTACGCGGTTCACACAACAGCTTCTCTCTCTCTCTCTCTCTTGTCTTCCTTCCTTCTTGTCTTCCAACCAACAACCCCTCAAATGTGGCATGGAGAGGGGTATTTATAGGCATCTTTCTCTTACATAGTGGTGACCACTACCACTTCTTCCTTCACACAATATCCAACCTCCTCTCTTAAACAATGGTGTCCACCAAGATCTCCCTTAAATAGTGGTGTACAACCACTTCTTCCTCCATACAAGGCAATACCCATCCACTCATTTTTACCAAAATACCCTAACTTACTCATTTTTACCAAAATACCCCAACTTTCTCATTTTTACCAAAATACCCCAACTTACTCATTTTTACCGAAATACCCCAACTTACTCATTTTTACCGAAATACCCCAACTTACTCATTTTTACCAAAATACCCCAACTTACTTATTCTTACCAAAATACCCCCAACTTACTCATTTTTACCAAAATACCCCCAGTTACTACTTTTTACCCAAAATAAGAAGTGAATGACCTTGGTAAAAATCTACACCATGGAATTCTCTGACCACTGCAATGGAATATTCTTGTGCCTCAATACCGTCCAGTTCGGCTCTTTTCCCCTTACGATTCTGCTTATTTGATCTAATTGTGCTTGTGGGTCTTCCGTCCTGATGACCATGATGTCTGCTGGACTGGGTTCCGAATTTATGTCTGACCCGATTTCTTCGTTGAGGAACTGGAGCTCTTCTGGCTCCTCAGATCCACATTGTTATGGGATCTTAATGTCCTTTCAGTCAAGGAAAGGCCACTTCCCTTTCTCGATCCAATGAAGGGGCTGCTTTTACCCCTAATGATTTTAAGTTGTCGGTGGGGGTGTCTCCCCCTGGCTATTGATGGGGATGGGTGACTCCCCATTCCTATCTGTTTGTCTTGTAGTGGGCACCTCTTGCCCTATATCCTTTGTGGGCGATTCCGCTCCCGTGCCCCTGGCCTCATCCGATGGGTCTGGGGATTTTTCACCCAGCATTAGATGTGCTTCTGAGGCTCTGAGGATCTTGTCCCATCGTATTGGCGGCCAGATGGACTCCTGGCCAGTGTATTCTGATAGTTTGAGCTTTTGAAAATGATCCTTGAGGGAGACCATCATATCTCCGTAAACTGCCCCTGATTTGACAAATTGGATGGGTGTGCACTTGAATGGTTGTCTCTTTTTAGGCCTTACGGCCTGATCCTCCAGTGATGGTTGATATCCCAGTCCCTATCTTTACTTATTTGTGCGAGCTTGCCTTACTACCGTACCTTTTCCGTGGAACTCGGTATGGTAGTTTAGGATTTGTTGTTCAGCAGGGGGAATGACATTCTGCAGCGAGTGGGTAAGGGCTGGTGATGGATTTCACAATTTCGAACTCAAAACTGTGACATGGTATGTCACCCTTCGCATGCTGAACATCAATCACTGGGATGTCGGGTTCTAGGATATTGACCATTACCAGCAGGATGATCTTCGTTTCGGCTAGTATAGAGATAATTCAATTCCTGAAAGGAATTTAACCCTTTGATGGAGAGTGGATGGGATTGGTCCAACAGCATGGAGCCAAGGTCGCCCCAACAAAAGGTTAAATGAGGCAAAGAAATCAAGGACTTGGAATGTGACCAGGGATACAAAGGTTCTGATCTGTATCTCTATGTCTATCTCTGCTTCCACTTGCCTTTGAGAGTTATCGAAGGCTCTGACACTCATAGTACTGGGTCTGAAGGAAGATGGTTCAATCCCTAGGCGATCGACAATCCTCTTGGGACAAACATTTAAGCTCTACCCATTATCGATGAGGACGACGAGGAACTTGAGGTCCTTATAATGGACGGCTATGTTGAGCGATTACCCATGTTTGTGACCCTCTGGCGACAGCTCGTCATCAGAGAATGTGATTGCTTTTGGTGCAAGGAGCTGTCTTATCTTGTTTACCACCATCTCAGGTGGCAAGTTAGGAGAGATGTGTGCATTGTTCAAGGACTTCGCAAAGATTTCTCGATGTGACCTCGACGTGCACAAGAGTTCCCAGATGGAGATTTATGCAAGAATGGTCTTGAGCTGAGCTACTATATCATAGGCAGCCTCAGCCTTACCGGTCGTTCTAGACAAAGCTCCCTGGGTTTCTTTCTGGTTCTGATTGTCTTTCCTGAAGTACCGACCATTTGGATTCATATTGCCTATCTCGACACATTCCGGGTAGTGTCATGGGACTGCCTTTATGTTGTAGGAGGGAAATGTTCTTCCTTCCATGTATACCGGTTCTTAAGACTGAAAAGAGGTTGTCGATCTTTGCATGTTTTGCGGCGGACACAGGGGTTTTCCTTGTAATATGCTTGGATCCACACGGGTTTTCGGTCGTCCTATGATGGAACTCTCTTCCCTCCTTTGAGGTGCATTTGGTGAAGGAGTGATCCTTTGGGCATGTGCCAGTTGGTGGGGTAAAAGAAGGAAGCTGGAAGGTTGTTCCTGGACCAGGGGTGCCCCTTGCAAGACTAACGGGGCAAGATCGGGGAGTCCTGCTTGTAAAATAAGAGGTTTAGAGTTTGGATATTATGGAGTTGGTGCTAGAGGTGCCCCTTGGACAGTGAGAGGCTGAGAGTTCGACCTGTTTGATGCTGGTAGTGCCCCTTAGAGAATGAGAGGTTGAGAGTTTCACCTGTTCGATGCGGGAGATGCTCCTTAGAGGATGAGATGTTGCACTACTGGTGTCATGCCCCAAACTTGGAAACCGGGCTCACAAAATTCCTGATCACCGAATTTGGTGCGACAGCCTCCGTAGTACCCAATTCTCGACTCCCAACGCCTATACGCCAGATTTCGATCCTAGGATCCAACAAGGAGGATTTTTTTTTCAACATACATTTATCTCATAATAAGCATAAGCACAAGTTTGCCCAAATCACAAAGGCAACATCATCATCACATATCCACTAATATAAACATTTAAATATGGTGCTGAAAGGGAAATACATATGTCAAAATCAAAGCTCCAGAAGTCAGCTACCTGCTCCAAGCTCCACGCTGTTGTAACCTAGCATCACCTGCACTCATTTATCATGCATAAGCTTACAGAAAGCTTAGAGGGTGGTGTAAGTGTGTGCACAAGGTAAGTGTCAAATATTCAATACAATGTCATAATCATACAATATCAAAAATACTAGTAAGATCATGAATCATATTATATCAAAGGAAACAGAAATACTGAAAAGTCCATGAGTCAAACAATATCAGAGCACGCAATGCGGATCTACTATATAAATGTGGAATCATAGAGAGCTAAATATCAAATGTCAAGGATGCAATGTAATATACAATTCCTGATGAGTTCACGAATACCATCCGCCATATCTAGACCATATAAATGCAAAAACACAGTAACCCAAAATGCCATATGTCGCGGATATAATGCAATATGCAGTGCGAATGGAATGATTATGTTGGAGTGTGAAGTCGGGATGATAGTACGTAGTGTCGCAGGCTATGGGGTCCATCACAAGGGACTTCTATCCAAACTAGTCTCATACCTAATTTGGATAGTTAGACTCAATGTGGTAAACTCTTGGTCTCAGGTTAGTTATGCGCCCCAACCGAAATCCTAGCCATTACAAAGGTACACATAACAAATAGTTGTGCACCACCAGCCCAAGTGGATAGTGAATGAATGAATGAATGAGTATGCAACTCCTACTCCACAAATCAGTACTGTACATCTATGGGATCATCAACGGGGTCTAGTACACTCTACACCATCTTGCCGCCCTATCAAGCACACAACTGGGTAAGTGGAAGAGACCTCACTATCTGCCTGCCAATATTAGGCCCGGCTCGTCGATAGCGGACCCATTCCTCGAGCTGATTAGACTCAGCTTAGCATTGCCTACTCCCTCAGGCGGGTAAGGCCACACCCCCTCCCAACCAACCAACACACAGTCAAAGACGCGGCCTACTAATATACGGCCCTCATGCGCTCATATATATCCACTCGGTCTCGACGTTGGGGCGTCCTCTGGTATCAAGAGGGTTTAAGGATTTTCACCCAGGGCCATCTATGGCAGCCCGATGCTAATAACATATTTTCGGTGTCTCATCTGTCCATCCGCAATATGCCTGTGGAGGCTAAGGCCCTGATGTCGTTAGGGCATATAGTAATCACAACATAATGCAAGATGCATAAGTCATACAATCCAGTCATGAATCAATCCTGTGCATACCATATGCTCATGTGAGATAACCTCTGCCTATCAGGGAGTCACATAACAACCTACCCAATGACATATGCAATGGTCAACCATATCTCATAACAAACATACAGATGATGCGTATGTGCATGTATCATGATGATATGCTCTCACATACTCATAATCGGTATCAATAACCGACATCAACAATCGGCCTCGACAATGTGAACATTTAACCAACATTGCCCCCGAGGAATGACCCACATAGAGCCTAACACATAGTGGACCCATGGGCTCACACAAGGGCTAAATATACAACACATATAGATAATGCGTATGTGCATGTATCATGATGTTATGCTCTCACATACTCATAATCGATATCAATAACCGGCATCAACAATCGGCCTCGACAATGTGAACATTTAACCAACATTGCCCCCAAGGAATGACCCACATAGAGCCTAACATATAGTGGACCCATGGGCCCCACTCAAGAGCTTAATACACACCACGATGGGCCTTTCACATAGGCTTAACATACATCATAATGGGCTCCATCACTTGGCCCTCAAATACATCACAATGGGCCTCATCACATAGGCCTCATATACATCACATTGGGCCTTAAACACAGGCTGAATACACATCACAACGGGCCTCAAATACAGGCCGCATATACATCATATTGGGCCTCAAACACGGGCTGAATGCACATCACAATGGGCCTCAAATATATGCCGCATATACATCACATTAGGCCTCGACAATCATCCTCGATATCCAGCCTCGACAATCAGAATCAGCATCGATAATTGACCTCGACAATCGGCCTATACAATCGGCCTCAACAATCAGAATCGGTCTCGACAATCGGCCTCGATAATTGAAATCGGCCTTGACAATCGGAATCGAAATTGGCCTCAACAATCAACCTCGACAATCGAAATTGGCCTCGATGATCAAAATCGGTATCGACAATCGGAATCAAAATTGGCCTCAACAATCAGAATCGGCCTCAACAATCGGAATTAGCCTCAACAATCGGAATTGGTCTCGACAATCGGCCTCGACAATCTGAATCGGCCTCAACAATCGGAATCAGCCTCGACAATTGAAATCAACCTCGTCAATCGGAATCAGAATAGGCCTCAACAATTGGCCTCGACAATCGGAATCAGAATCGGCCTCAATAGTCAGCCTCGATAATCAGAATCAGCCTCGATAGTTAGCCTCGACAATCGAAATCGGCCTCGATAATCGAAATTAGAATCGGCCTTGACAATTGGAATTAGAATCGACCTCGACAATCAAAATCAGAATCGGCCTCAACAATCAGAATCGGAATCGGCCTCAACAATCAGCCTCGACAATCGAAATCGAACTCGATAGTCAGCCTCAATAATCGCAATCGGCCTCTATAATTGGAATCAGAATCGGCCTCAACAATCGGCCTCGACAATCGGAATTGGCCTCAACAATCAGAATCGTCCTTAACAATTGGCCTCGATAATTGGAATCAGAATCAGCCTTAACAATCGTCCTCGACAATTGGAATCGGCCTCGATAATTGGAATCTGCCTTGATGATCAGAATCGGCTATGATGATTGGTTGAACAAGGCCTAAGGGAAGGACACAATGTGGACATTAAACCATCATTGCCCATCAATGTGGACATTTAACCAACATTGCTCCCAAGGAGTGGTCCACATAGAGCCAAACGTATCATAGGCCCATGGCCTCATACAAGGGCCTCATACAATCACCATGGGCCGTATCAATGGGCCGCACCAACGGGCCTCATAAACATCAAGTGGGCCATATCAATGGGCCATACTAACGGGCCCGTATACATCAAATGGTCCGCAATACATGGGCCTAATACACATCACTATGGGCCGCATCACATTGGCTAGAAATACATCTAAATGGGCCTCATCATATGGGTCATAAACACATCACATCAGGCCTTGCCCATGGGCCTCGAATACATCATATTGGGCCTCTCAAATACAACAAGTGGGCCGCACCATCTACACCGTTCATCTATTTTTAGGAGTCATTTTAGAGTATTTATAAAAATAAATCGTATCAAAAGATCATCTAGACCATACCACAAATAACAATGGAGGTAATAATCAAATGGTCAGTTGGACCACATCACAAATAGCAGTGGAGATAGTGATTTCCACTTTATAAAAATTTCACAAGGGGCCTGTAACACCCTGAAAATCGGGGGTCGTGCATACGCTCGACTCCCGAGTTCCCGGGGTCACTTGTAATCGGTTTTCATTAATATGCGATTAATCTATGTTTAAATGCACAGCCTGGAGTTCCTGGAACATGAAGCACAAATGCTCCTGCGGACTGAAATGAAAGAGAACAAGCATATATATATATATATACACACATATACATGACCAAGAAAAATATAAAGGGTCACACATAGTGTCACCCAACAAAACCACAAAAGAATAATATGTCAAAAAGGAATAAAGCTGACCCCTCTGCGCAACGATCCAACGACCCATCTACTGATCCGACGGGGGCCCGCTCATCAACAGGAATTAAGGAAACTCGCCCTCCTCCTCGAGGCTCGCGTCGCCAGGCTCCATGAAATCTGTATCACCTGCATCTATGAAAGGGTCTAGTTGGTGTTTTAAAACACTGTCCCAGAGTGGGAGTAAGTGATCAACTCAGTGGGTGCTATTAATCTCAAGTTATCATATGCATCAATTTAAATATGGTCTTAATGAAAAGCATACAATCACATACATCTAAGAAATCTTATTAATGCGCATGTATGCAGCATGATATGATGCATGCCCTCACAACAACTCTCCCTCATGCGACAACCTCTAACGATCGCCAATGCCATCACTCCCTCAGTGCGACCTCGACTGCCGAGTCGCTACCCTAACTAGTGCGATGCGATGCGATCGTGTTAGCCGAGTTATTAGTTAAGTCCATTCATCCAGCAGGTTTGGGAATCTGTCACACCCCACATATCATATGCCCTGAACTAGTTGCGAAGCCAAGGCCCCCTAATGCGTGAGGCCGAGACCCCGCGGTCCTTGACCCCGTCAGGTTTCTCCCATCCCCGACTTTAAGCACATGGGGGTACTAAATGTGGGGTCGCTCGCGGTCACTACGAGGAGGTGCGTCACCCCAGCGTAGGCCGACAGCTCGAACACAGTGTCGCATTCCACCATGCCCGGCTCACGAGGCTGTGGACCATTTTCCAGTGGATTATTGATGGGCTACCTCGGTTGTAGGGTGTCACAGGTTCCATACAGATGTGAGCAAACAGGGTTAACAAATCATGGTTGGTCAATAGTAGGCTAGACCGCACGAGTCCAGGCGAGTACATGGCGGTACGACATCGGGTGCATGCAACCCATGTAGTCCAACTACTGTCGCCCACACGCACTCGCCCAAACCCGCGGGTTTAGCCTCAAGGCGGTCCTACCAACGGGTCCACCTCAACTCTCCTTGCTTTCTTGACCAACCCTAGGGTTTGGATGGTGGTCCACAGCAAGTCAACGGACAGGGTTATCAACTGGTAAAATCATCATCACGTTCTCACACACCCACATACAATTCAAATTTATCTACTAAGCAGACTATCATGATTTATAAGTGATGGTGCATGTATGTTGTGTGTGTTAGTGAGGAAGTTGCTCACTTCCCACAACTCATGGAAAACAAATTTACATAGGAAATAATTAAGGCATGCATGCTATAGGGCAACATCATAAGAGCAATCCAACAAGACATCAACAAGTAATCAACAAATTTACACCAAGTCATGTAAGAAGCAAGAACAAATATCATATGAGGAAATCAATTAAAACATATAATTCCACAACACTCCAACAAGTATGAAATCCTAGGTTTTTCTTTATATTCTCTAATTACATCAACCAAGCAATCAAAATCATTAACCTCATATTGAAATTGGTGCTAGACCACCTAGGAGTAATAGTCCGCACCTATGGATCATTGGAGGCTTGAAAGACGACCTAGGAAGATGGATTTTTGGGGTTGAACGGCCGGAATCCCTAAAGCAAGTATTTATATGATAAAATCCATGTCAATCTCTTCTCAATACATGGATTTCAAGAAAAAGGGGTGAGGGGTTTTACCTACATGATCAACGGACGATTCTTGTGGTTGTAGTGGAGAGGTTTTCCTTGAAGAAGAGGTAGGGTGGTGCAAGATTGACCTCCCTTGGATCCCACCTTGCCTACGGTCCACCTTCACTCTCTTCTTCACTCTCTTCTTCCTCCCTTCCTTCTCCTTTTTCTCTCCTCTCTCCCTTTGTTCCTTAGGGCAAATTCGTATGAGGGAGTGGATGCCCCAAATAAGGCCTTTTATAATGCCAGATTTGGTGACAATGGCCCCAAGTGTTAGATTTTTACTATACTAGACCTATGAGAGGGTCTTTCTAAGCTTTAGGGCCCACTATGGGGTGTACAAGTCAATATACACCGTAGGATAGCTTGCCCTAATGATGATCTACGTATGGATATGATCGGCCCGCCATTTGGATGCGCCGATCGACAGATATGATAAGAAGTCTGTTCAACGGTCACCAATAGTCGATCAGGGCCGCGGCTATACGGATATGAGCAAGGAAATATCCTTATTCCATGGGTAAAGTTTGGTCGCAAACCGATGGTCCGAAATCCTCAACTTTGCATAAGAGTGAACGACTCAATTTACTTAAGTTCCAACTCCTTCCTTTAGGGTATTTGCACTTCTCATGCACTCGTCCTTCAGCTCAAGTTGACCGGTTCTGGACCGTACCCAAGTCTGACTCTCGCGATAGACGTTAAGCCCAGTGAGACGGACATTATTCTATAGTTTTGGAACTAGTGGCCCACCAACGAGCGGTGTAGAGCTTGCTTGGAGAATCAGGGCAGTTCTGGTGGTCCTCTGACCATGAAACTTATAGGATAGGTGCTCCATTGCCCGATGAGGGGCCATGAAAATTTTGGGGGCAAACGGATGCGGGGTTTTACCGCAACGGTCCGATTTGCGATCAACGGTCACCGTTTCACGATCGGGTCCCAGCTTTTTGTGGGCGAGTGTAGAAAAATACATTAGACCCTCATCGTAAATTATGAAGAAATCTGACGGCTGAAATGTCTTACATTTCAGTTTTATTTACACGTGCCAGATTCTAATTTTGGCATTGGTGGGGCGCATCTGGCAAGTACCAGATTCCACTTCTAGGTGTCCACTGGGTCCGTGGTCCGCGATGATCCCCAAGCCCAGTGAGATCTATGCTCCCTTGAATTTTTATAATTTTCTGACCTTTCCATGTCGCGGTATAGCCCACACGGGCTGTCGCTAAGTGTAAACGGCCATCTGGCTTGGAGGCCCGCACACAGTCTAATTGTGACCAGACTGGACCACTCATGTATAAGCTAACGTTGAGTGCTAACAGTCAGTGAGTGATAATATAAGTTAATTAAAAAAAAAATTAAGAATTTTTAAAAATTCAAAACAGTGAAAATCGAGGATGTTACAGGGCCATCATAACATGTATTTTCCATCCAGTTTGTTCATAAGGTCACAAGGACCTGAACCAATAGGAAAAATAAATATCATATTGGTCCAGAACTTCTGTGACCCAAAAGAGTGTCAATGGTAGACATCCAATACCACTATTTTGGCATAGTGGTCCACTGGATAACTGGATCTGTCTCATTCTTTTTCTCATGCCATAAAATTATCTCTTAAAATGGTTGGACGGTGTAGATATAGCACATGCATCAGGGGTGGGGCCCACGTTCGTGGCTCACCAGAGAGAGCTCGCCATTTGGATGGATAGCTAAGATATAATACATATCGCATGGGGGGTCCACGTCCAGTGGACTAGACGATGTGGACTGCCACACATGCAGTAGGCCCCACCGTCTAGCATCACACAGACGGTGAGATAAGACCCATATATCACAGCTGGCCCACAGCAAGTGGGTTCCCACGTGGGGCCACCATTTATGTATATAACATATGTGTGTGTGTGTATTATAATATATATATCTATAATAATATTATTATATTTTTAAATCTGCCAACGTCCAGGCCCTAGATGGATGACCTAGACATTATACATACAACGAGGTGACGTCCACATGTCCCACGTGGACGGACGGTGTGGCTACTCAAACATCAAGGTGGGGTCCACATGCCATGTCTGGATGGTGGAGACCCCACACGTGCAGCTGGGTCCCACCGTCCAGCAATGGATGGACAGTTTGGATATAACACCACCTCGTGATCAGGCCCTTAACTACTACATCCATACAATGGGACCCACTGTCCCAGCTCTACTGGACGGACGGCTGGATAAAACCCATATATTACATAGTCCCACATGGATGAAACGCATACATAAAAGGTGGGTCCACACGTGTGGGACCCACCAGCTTTAGCATAAAGATGATATTTGTGTTTTCCCTCTGACAGGGCCTACCCAAACGGGCAGCAATGTGGCCGCGAGTGGGCCCCGGTTGGGTCCACTTGGTTAGACAACGTGGATCATACATCAGGGTGGGCCATCATTCACAAAAGGAGAAAGAAAGAAGGGGAGAGAGAGAGAGGGAGAGAGAAATCGGATGGTGATGGAGGGACCCCGCCACTATGGGCCCCTCTTGGATACAATGCATACATCAAGATAGGTCCCACCATATGTGGGCCCTCAAATCATCAAATCCACACAAACAAAACTAAAAAAATACACACCTTTGATCATGGACTTCTCCTTCCATCAACGCATTTTAGAGCCCCAATGGATGAGAATCAACGGTCGAGATTGATCATAGAGGGTGGGATTGGATGGTAGGAAGGTGGGCCACACCTAGCTCTCTCATGGAGCTTAGACATCCACCCTTGGGAGTTGGAGAGTGAAGTTAGAAATGAGAGAGAGAGAGAGAGAAGTGATGGATGGATGGAGTGGATGTTGTAAGAAATGGGAATGGGAAGTATAGGTTGGTTTGAATTTGGTGTAAAGGTGGAATGGGTGGGGAGAGAGAAGTGACTTGGGAAAAAGAGGGAATGGGTGCATGTACTTGGGATAGGGTGAGGTGGCATTGGGGTATGGAGGGTGCAGTTGACTTGATTGATGTGACGGGTTGTAGAGATTCTCTTAGAATTCACAACACGCGGCATTTCTTCAGAATGAACACGGGCCCATATCTCCCGGCCTGTGTATCGCATCGGCGAGTGAGACGCGGTGTTAGAACCGCGGTGACGACGCGGTCACAAGGATACAAGTCTCAAGTCGAGTCGACTCTGATATGTAGGACTTGGTTTAGGATCACACGCAAATGCCAAATATAGGTCAAGTGTTGTCAGAATAAAACCGCAGAAGCCTACAGAACAGTACGGGATAGGATACGGGTCTCACAACTGGTGTTGCTTCGAGGAATACCTATGATTCAGGCGGTAGTGCTTGTCGGTATCCCCATGTCCAATTTGCCATATCAGGCATGTTTGCTTGTGTGGAGTGATATGGGAAGGAGTATGCGGGACGTCCTTCCTCGATGTTGTTGATGGCAAAGGTGCGTAATGTACTAGGCCCTACTTCATTTGATGGTAAGGGATTCTGGAGAATATTATCCTAAGCCTTAACATTATCCTGTGGGGTGATCGTGATCTTTTGGCTTTCGATCAAGTCATGGATTGCGTGTTTCAATGCAAAACAATGATCTGTTGGATGGCCTCGAGATTGATGGTATGCGCAATACTCATTTTCATTGTAGCTAGCAAGCAAAGGATTTGGTAGAGGCTGAGGTTGGAGTGGTGTAAGAAGTTATTTTTGCACTAACATTGCCATGATTTGACTGTATGTTTGTGCCAATGGGGTGAATTTTCTAGCCAACATCGCTTGCTTGTATGGGTATTGCGCATTTTTCCTAGGTTGTTGTTGTTGCTGTTGTTGTTGAGGCGGTTGTGCCTAATATCCCTGTTAAGTTTGTTATGGTTGGTATTGTTTGTTTTGATGTGGCTCCTGTTGCAGAGCATGCTGGTTGCCTTGAGTGGTTGCGACGATGTTGTTTACCACTGTGGCTCGCTACACGGGAACAGTTTCATTCCTGTTGAAGCATAAAAAGATTAGGAGAAGGATAAAGGGGTTGTGCGGCGCACAAGTGAATGCAAGGATACAGGGGTTGTGTGATGCACAGTGAATGCGAGGTTGGAAGGGTTATGCGGCGCACAATGAAGAAAGCAAGGTTAGAAGAGTTGTGCAGTGTGCACAATGAAGAAAGCAAAGTTAGAAGGGTTGTACGGTGCACAGAGTAGGTGTGATCGCATAAAAAGGTCAACGCATAACAGGACTTGATCAAAAAGTGATGTTGTGTGGTGCACAATGGGACTTGTTTTGGGATTATGGTTGTGCGGTGCACAATAGTTTGAGTCACAAAGTAAATCTGTGCACAAAGGAACTAGCACACAATGGAGACTTGTGTTGTGCGGATTGGGATGTTCGCACATGTGGGAGTCTATAAATACCCCACTATCCCTCATGTATGATTCATTCGAGCAACACCAAGACTCCAGAGAGAGATCTAGACTCCAGAGAGATTCAGGTATTCGCAACATACATTGTGCGGTATACAACCCACGTGGGCGCATAACCCAAGTGGGCCAACAACCCATTGGGCGCACAACTCAGGTGGGCGCACAACTCAAGTGAATGCGCAACAGTTTTGCTTAACAGCCTAGTTCGAGCTCAAGTGATGATCGTTCAAGATCCATGAGATATCAGAAGCATGGAATTAATCAGAATGAATATTGGTTTAGTCTAATACAGTCAAAGATGCTACAAACCTGAATAAATATTGAACAATTAATATTTGTATTAAATTATGTATATGTAAAAGCTCTACTTTGGAATCAAAGGAGAGAAAGGATGTAAATGAATTCAGATTAAATAAATATAGTGATTGTTCTCTTTATTTTTCTTTTGTTAATTGTTGAGTAAAATTAAATTCCCCAAAATCGAATGCATTTGTTTCTTGTTAAAAAAAATGGCGACTCTTCTGGGGACCTTTCCATTTTATTTGATGTTAACTTAGGAATAATACTGAGGACTTTCACCACTGTTTAGCATTGTATAGATGCCAAAATGGTAACTCTCAACAAGAACATCCTCCCTTTCATCTCCAAAGTAGAGTATGATTTAGTTTAGATACTGATCCATTTTATTTCTTTTTACAACAGAATCAGATTAAAAAAAAAAACTACAATCAATCAATGGCAATCATTTAGAACAAGATAGTCTTTTATTTCATAGCAACAGGGTTTGTCATAAAATACGCTGGCAAACAAACTTCATATCACAAGGAGGAATCCATGGCAGTCAAACATGGGGAATCGCGAGCAGCTGCTGCAGTCGTAACCGCTTCACCAATAGCAGTAGAAAACGGGAACAATTGGATCGCCATTTTGCGTCGGGGAGCAAGAACCCGGAATGTCCCAGCTGCCAGAATAAGTCCATCATTACAAGGAATTAGGGGACCAATAACACGAAATGCAGCTAAAAAACACCCTGAACTTGCATTTGATGGACAAAGGGACAGAAAGGTAAATCAGTGCTGACAAGCTCGCCAACCCCCGCATCACCTCAGTCAACTGACTTCTTTGGAAGTATAGGAAAACTAGATGAAACTCCTCTTTTGGTGAGCCCCATTGCGTCAATATATTCATATTCTACTCTAACCACGGCTTCGTCAGGGAACAGAGAAGCTGCCATATGTATGGCCGAAACCAACCAAAATCCACCACCGATTATAGAAGACCGTATAAATGAAATGGCACAAGCATAGAGAATGGTGATGGAGGAATACAGAAATCTCTGGAAGGCCCTGGCAACCCTTGCACACAATGTAGCTCATATTGTAGCTCCTCCAATGACGGGAAACATAAATGGATGAGAACAGCAACCTGAAGGATCCCAACCGCCAAGAGCAGGATCGCTCGAGTCTGCTCTTGCGGCAAGGGTGATGACTGAGGAGGAACTGCGACAAGTCATCGAGGAAGCTGTGAGGACAGAAAGGGAACGTGAGAATATCGGGAGATTCAGATATCAGACATCGTACCCAAGAGAGGTGGAAGATATCCCTTTCCCGACCAATTTCAAGCACCCCGATTTTCAAAATTTTAAAGGAGACGAATCGCCAGAAGAATATCTAATGCACTTCATTACCAGTATGGGGAACTTCTCTATGGTGCCTCAATATTATCTTTGATTGTTCGGGTCTTCTCTGACAGGTAAGGCATTTAGATGGTACTCAAGTTTAGCGCCAGGGTCGATGAGAACTTGGGAGCAAATGCAAGACGCGCTCATGTCAAACTTCTTCTCGTCGGAACGTGACGTCAGTATCTTAGAATTAGTTTCAATACGACTGAGAGAAAGAGAGCCAGAAGAAAAATTCATAGACAAGTGGAAGACGTTGGGAGCTTCTTGCAGATAATTGCCAGAAGAGAGAGAAAGTGAAGATGTGCCCGAACTCTATGGAGACAGGAATCGCATTCGGTCTCACTAGCACCGATATCAAAACCTTCTATGACCTAACTACGAAGGCGCATGCTTTGGAACTGATGACTAGGAAAATGCCAGCATTGAGTTATGAAACGGCTAAAAGGGGGCCTCAGAAATTGATTACAAATGTAGTCGATCATGAAAAGAAAAACCATGATGCAAGAGAAATAAGAAGCAAAATGACAGAAAAGAGAGAAGAATCAAATCGTCCTAAAGGAAGGTTCAATGATAAATGACTCGGGTCATTAAATTCTCACGAAGGGTTTGCGTTTGAGAAAGAAGATGTCGTTCCCATGATAAATCAATTGTTAAAAGCTGGCACAATAGAATTGCCCCCGTCTAAACGACCTGAGGAATCATCAAAAACAAGGGAAAGAGACTTCTGTCGCTATCACTATCTGATAGGGCATCCGATAGAAAATTGTTACACGTTTAAATGTATAATACAAAGAATGATAAACAAAGGCAAGATAATAATCGGGAAGGAAAAAAGAGAGGGATAGAAAAGTGACGGTAAATGTACTCAATATACGAGAAGATTCTCATGGAAGGACAAGGAGAGAGCACCACAAAACAACGAGTAAAGTTGCAGTAATTATATTACGATCAGGAAAAAGAGTAACGAGCCCACCAAAGTTGAAGGCCAAAATAGTAAAGGCGGAAACAAGCAAGAATAACCCTGGCAGTGGCAGTGATGGGAAAGAAGAAAAGAAGGAAATAGGCAAGGTGAGTTATGACATTGTAAATCATCTGAAAGGTATACCAGCTTGATTAAGTGTTTACGATGCACTAAGATTATCAGAAGATTATTGATAAAGTTTTATTAAAGCCTTATCTGATGATGATGTTAGAGAAGTGTTACTCACGGAAATGGAAGATGTGGAACGAAATAAGCAGGAAGATTGCATGCCAGTAGTTTCCTTCTCTGACGATGATCTAAGTTGTGATAAGGAGCACAATAGGCCATTGATGATCATAGGTCATATTCACGGTAAACAGGTTAAGCAAATAATACTAGATAATGGGTCCACAGTGAATTTATTGCCATTGACTGTGTTGAATGAATTATGATATCATCATTTTAATTTACACCCTAGTGGAATGATGATACAGGGCTTTAACCAAGATGGGCAGCGTGCGCTTGGTAAGATTACATTAACACTGGAAATAGGAGAGTTAACTACCAATATTATCTATCATGTTATTAATGTAGTAACAACATATAACCTCCTTCTGGGAAGACCATGGATGCATCAATATCGTATCATACCCTCCACCTTTCACCAGTGTTTCAAATACTACAAAGATGGGTTGCAATACAAAGTAATAGCCGATGCAAGGACGTATACAGAGGTTGAAGCCTTTTTTACCGATGTCAGCTATTATGATGGGTTCGCCAGAGAGACAGAAAAAGAGAATGATGAAAATAGAGCCCCAAGTAGTGCTCACGTGAAGGTGATAAGAGAAGAAACTATAAAGGCAGAATCAGCCGGGACAGCGAAAGCAAGAAGGAAATTTTACTTCGTGCCAAAGCATCTGAGACAACTGGGATAGCTGCCGCTCACATTATTATCACCTGAACAATTGGAAATCTTGCAGTCAAACTATACAGTACCGTTACCATATGCTAAAAGGAGCAAACCATTTTCGGTTGTTCCAAAAAGATTTCATGTCAAGTCCAGCACGAAATACCTAGAGCTAATCAAATTTTACACCCCTGCAGAAGTAAAAACTGAAGAAATGGCTAATAACAGCACGAGTTGGGGAAAGTTGACATCTAAAGATCTCAAGAAGTATACTCCAGCTAGCAGGAAAATCATGAAAAATATGAGTTTTGACTATGAAGAGCCAACTGGCTTAAATTATGGGAAAGGAATTCAAATCCCGATCGGAGTCAATCAGGAAAAGCGAGAGAAATTTTAAGGATTGGGGGCAGAGTCTTCAGTAAATATGGTTATGATTGATCAGGTGAAAGAAACAAATTCTGAAATAATCAAACATCCTGAGACAGCTCCGAAGTAGATAGAAGACGGGGGCCAACCGACAACTGATAGTTTGCAAGAAATAAATTTGGGCATGGAAGAAAAACCGTGAAATACATTCATAAGCGCTAGTCTCCTCGAACAGGAAGTCAATTAGTATGTCAAGCTCTTGAAAGAGAATAAGTATGTATTCGCTTGAACATATGCAGAAATACTAGGTTTGGAACCGTCAGTGGCAATGCACCGATTAAACATTTCTAAAGACAAGAGGCCGATTAAGCAAGCACAAAGGCGATTTCACTTGGATCTAATCCCCTTGATAGAAGAAGAAATAAACAAGCTAATAAAAGTCGGGTTCATCAAAGAAGTTAAATATCCTACACAGATATCGAATATTGTCCCGATAAAGAAGATGAATGAGCAGATCAGGGTATGTATTGACTTCAGAGATCTAAATTAAGCTTGCCCAAAAGATGATTTTTCGTTATTGATAACCGAGCTGTTAATTGATAGTATGACAAAATATGTTGTCATGTCCTTCATGGATGGTTACGCTGGTTATAACCAAATAAGAATGGCTCCTAAAGATAAAAAAGCAACAGCATCCAGAACTTCGTTGGGAATTTATTGCTATAAAGTAATATCGTTTGGTCTCAAGAATGCGGGAGCAACGTATCAAAGGGCAATGCAGAATATCTTTCAAGACATGATGCATAAACTTGTTGAATGTTACGTGGACAATTTGGTGGTTAGATCAAATGACCATGAAGAACATCGCAAGCATCTGACTTAAGTCTTCCACTGACTTAGGAAGAAACAGCTAAAAATGAATCCGACTAAATGTGCCTTCGGAGTATTATCAGGAAAATTCCTTAGCTTCATTGTTAAGCACAGGGGATCGAGATCGATCCAAGAAAAGTCAAGGCCATTCAAGATATGCTGCCCCCGAAAACGTTGAAAGAATTGAAAAGCCTACAAGGAAAATTGACGTACATTTGACGTTTTCTTTCAAACTTGGCATGAAGGTGTCAGTCGTTTTCTCATTTGATGAAG
Source organism: Magnolia sinica (assembly GCF_029962835.1). Classification (NCBI taxonomy): domain Eukaryota; kingdom Viridiplantae; phylum Streptophyta; class Magnoliopsida; order Magnoliales; family Magnoliaceae; genus Magnolia; species Magnolia sinica. The sequence goes on along the minus strand of NC_080579.1, from coordinate 76,079,892 downwards.
AAAGGAACGGAGTTTGTATGCGACAAGTCATGTCAGAATGCATTTAATTTGATAAAAGAATTGTTGAAATAGCCTCCAGTATTAGCAGCTCCTATAAAGGGTAAACCGCTTATTTTATGCATATCTGTAGCTAAAAATTCATTAAGGGCTTTATTGGCATAGATGAATGAACATGGGAAAGAAATTACGCTTTGTTATCTGAGTCAAACTCTGATAGGTGCAGAATGCAATTATTCTCTAATCGAGAAAGTATACCTGGCACTGATATTTGTAGTACAGAAGTTGCACCATTATTGTCTCTCTCACGATATAATTGATCTCCCGAGCAGACCCTATAAAGTTCCTAATGATAAGGCTGATGTTATCAGAAAGATTGGTGAAATGGATGTTGTTACTTTTAGAATAGATGATCACTTATGAACCAGCGAAAGTAGTTAAGGGGCAAGCAGTGGCATATTTTAACCTTTTTTGCTTCTAAACCTGACATCTATCCTATAACTACTTTTGCACGACTGCCCTTCAATCGATCGCTTATTGAATGATGTGGCGTCACTCGATGCACTCTAGATATATGATCGTAAACTTCTCTTTGTATATCTTCAAAGATCTCTAAATACACCACACAAATCCATCTAAATTACACAAAACTTGCTCAAATTCACTTTTGTAGGAATCCACGACAATGGGATGATAGAAGATATAGATTTCAACTTTCACTAAATGGGAATTATATTGTTAAATTTAGACCGTTGAATTATATGGCCACCAATCGTTTATTTATCATATTTTATTAATATAATGTTGTTATAAAATATTATTTTATATATTTTTTAAATAAAAAATATATTATATATATTATAAAAAGGTTTGCAAAATACCTTTTTCAAGTGTTTTGGGAATAGTCCCACATTAGAAAAAGAGAATAAAATTCTTTGGTATATATGAGAATAGCGGAGTATTGTTATGTTTACCCACCTAGTCCGCAGGCGTTCGGGCTAGGGCATGGGCACGGAAGAATAGAACATTAGTAGAGATGATCAACTCAATGCTAATACGAGCAAAGTTGCCACTCAGTCTATGGGATAAGGCACTGCTTGCTGCATGTCATATATTAAATAGAATTCCATCTAAGAAATATAAAATATCTCCATATGAAACATGAAAAGGTAGAAAACCTAACCTAGGATATTTTAAAGTGTGGGGGTGTCTTGCATATTGCAGAACTCCTAATCCAAAAAGAACTAAGTTAGGACCCAGAGCTATTAAGTGTGCCTTCATAGGGTATACACAAAATAGTAAAGCTTATATACTTCTAGATTTAGAGTCTAACATGATAATAGAATCAAAAAATGTTGAGTTCTTTGAGAACTCATTATCCTTGGAGTCAAAGGATAATGAAGTCCAAACTCCTGATAGAGAACCAGATAGTATAGCTCCACAAGTAGTGGAAGCTCCTATTGAACCTCGTAGGAGTCAAAGGACAAGAATAGAGAACAGTTTAGATGTTGATTATATAGACTCTCAGCACATCATTTTCCATCTTGTAGAAGGAGATAAAGAAAATGTTATAAGAAAAATACTTATAGTAATGACTATAAAAGATTATCCTAAAACATATAAAGAGGTTATATCCTCTAGAGATTCAGCTTTCTAAAAAGAGGCTATTAATGATGAAATAGAATTTATAATGTCAAATCAAACATGTAAATTAGTAAACTTACCTCTAGGTTCTAGACCCATATGTTGCAAGTGGGTATTTAGAAAGAAATATCACACCGATAGGACTATCCAAACCTTTAAAGCTAGACTAGTAGTTAAGGGCTTTAGAAAAAAAAGGGATAGATTATTTTGACACATATTCTCCTGTAACTAGGATAACATCCATTAAGATATTGTTTGCACTAGCTTCCATACATCATCTTTACATCCACCAAATGGATGTAAAGACCGCATTTTTGAATGGTGACCTCGATAAGGAGATATACATGGAACAACTTGAAGGATTCGTTCTACTATAAATGAAATAAAGTGTATAGATTAATAAAATTTTTGTATGGATTAAAACAAGCACCAAAACAATGACATGAGAAGTTTGATTCCAAAATACTATCTCATGGTTTCATACATAATGTAGCTGACAAATGTATATATTTTAAAGTTGATGGTAGCTATATTACTATTATTTGTCTATATGTTGATGACATGTTAATAATTAGTAATAAAATATAAGGTGTAACTGAAATAAAAAAGTTTTTATCTTCCGTATTCAAAATGAAGAATCTTAGACAAGTAGATGTCATCTTAGGTATCAAAGTTAAAAAATGTTATAGGGGTTAGGCTTTGTGTCAATCTTATTATATTGAGAAGATACTAAACAAATTTAACCATCTGAATATTAAAGAAGCAAAAACCCTATTTAATCCAAGTATCAAATTAAAAGAGAATAACGGAAGAGCAGTTGCACAACTGGAGTATGTGAGTGCTATAGGGAGTCTTATGTATGTTATGTAATACACTAAACCTGATATCACATATGTTGTTAGTAAACTTAGCAGGTTTACTAGTAACCCCAATACTGAATACCGGAATGTAATCAGTATGGTCAATGACTACTTAAAAGCAACCAAAGACTTAGGACTATTTTATTCAGAGTTTTCTGTCGTGTTGGAAGGATATACCAGTACGAGTTGAATATCGAGTGTGGGAGACAACAAGTCTACTACATGGTGGGTATTCACCCTAGGAGGTGCAGTTGTATCTTAGGGATCTAAGAAATAAACCTGCATAACGCACTCTATAAGTGTTGTGTTGTATATCAAGCACCCTTTATTGTCAAATTTCGTTGAGACAAACCACTTTAGAGGTTAACTTGTTCATATGATAGAAAGTTCACCTTCAAGTGAAGAATGATGGAAAGTTCACCTTCATATGAAGATCTGCTTCAAAGTTCAAGACATGAAGATAGTTCAACTTCAAGTTCAAGTGCAAGTTCAAGTTTAAGTGCAAGATCAAGTTCAAGTGCACTTCATAGTCAAGATCAAGATCAAGCTTTAAGTACAAGTATATCAAGTAGAAGATCTACCGAAGCCACTGAAGCTACAAGTTCAATGTTCAATGTTTTAGGTATAAATGATCCTAGAAAGACCTTAGGTTTAGGTTATTTCAATTGCACATTATCTATGGGTTGTTGTACTTGTTATAGGCTTTATTTCAACTAGTCCTAGTCTATGTTCGACTAGTCCAGACTCTGGCTCGACCAGTCTAAGGTTTTCCTCGATCAGTCCAGGATTTGTTTCAAGTTTTCAGAATTTTCTGGTAGGACCTCGACCAGTCGAGCACCCTGCTTGACCGATCGTGAAGATTAGCTCAACCAGTCGAGTGGAGCTCAACTCGAACTCCAGCAAGGTTTTTGGGACCCACTCGACCAGTCGAAGGTCTTTTTTATCCAATCACGCCAGATTTTTTAAAATTTAGTTGATTCCAAGACCAGTCAAAGGTAACTTAAACTAGTCGAAGGAACCGTTTTTCAGCCTATAAATAGAGGTCTTTTCTTAGCTTTATTTATTCATTCAAAGCCAAATCAAGCCTCCACTTTGAGAGAAAATCCTCTGTCATTATTAAGCTATTATTCGATAAATTTAGATTCATTTATAACTTATTTGATTGTGTAATTTATTGATCTCTTTGCTTCAATCTGATTTTGTAAAAGGGAGTTCTTCTCTACCCTTTGAGATTCAAGAAATTCAATCAAAGTAGCCCAGGTCTGAGTTAATTTAAAATTCTTTTAAAATCTAGAACCCTTCTATATGTGTGATGGACATTAAATATCTACATCTTCAAGTGAAGCGGTTCTACCGGGCTCCATCAAGCAAAATCTTCAAGATAAGTATTTTGATTAATTGCTTTTGATTTTTGAGATAGCTAGAAAATATCTGTATTGGTTTTAACTGAGATAGACAGAAAATCTTAACGTAGGGTTTTTAATTGTGATATCCTATTGTAAACCCGATTGTACAAGTTTTAATGTGAACCTTGGAAAACCTTGTTTCATAGTGAATACCAATATCACGTAAGTTGTGATTATTGGGAGTGGAGTTGGTTTGACTGTTTGAGAATAGTTGGTGAACACATCGAACTATTATAATTTCTGGTGTTGGGTGGATGATGATGTATGTGATGAATGTGTGATGAATGATTGTATCTCTTTCATGTACATGTGGTGAATGTTGTAATAGATAGATTTCTTTATTTACTTCTTATTTTAGTTTGGATTTTTTATCCTTACCGAGTTCAAGACATCAGGTTATCTTATCATAAACTTTAGTTTTTGGTGTAAGGTTGTCCTTTGAACAACGTTTGAATCAACTTATTAATATTATTGTAATTGAGATTGCTATTTGATTCAGCTATCTTTATTTCTATTCCGCAATTATTTTTTATTTAGCATAGTCCTATTCACCCCCCCCCCCCTCCCCCCCTTTAGGACTGAGAGCTCGCCATTTTCATACTCTACTATGAAGTCTGAATTTATAGACCTAACTACAACAGGTAAAGAGCTGAGTAGGTAAGGGATCTTTTACTAAAAATTCATTTTTTGTAAAGCATATATCGGCTATGTCACTACATTGTGATGGTGAAGCCACGTTAGCTAGAGTCTATAGCGGCACCTATAATGGTAAGTTTAGACATATAAGTCTACGACATGATTATGTCAGACAGTTGATTCAAGATGGAATCATTGTTATTTCTTATGTGAAATCAAGCAATAACTTAGCAGACTCTTTTACTAAACCTCTACCAAGAGAAGTTATAAAGGCAACATCTAAAGGGATGGGGTTGAAACTCTTCAACCAAAGTTCCACCAGTGATAGTAACCCAACCTAAAATAAAAAAAAATCTCTAACTTCGGGTTTATAATAGGTAAAAACAAGTTACTGATATGTGAAAAGTTTTCAGCACTAAAATTATTTACGACCTCATCCATAATAGATAAGTATTGAGCATTACGGAAGAGGGAAGTCTTAAGAACTCTTAATGAAATCCTGTCTAAAGGACAAGTGTCTTATTAGTAATGAAGACACTGGAAGGATTTTATCTACGAAAACCTAGAGATGATGTCGTCCCTTATGAGATTGGAGTTTTCTCTCGGGATCGTTCATGAAATAGGACAAGCACATAGCCATTAATTGTGATAAGCATGATTGTGGGACTCTAAAATATACATAGTGAATATATGTATAGTTTCTCCAGCTCTGTTATCTAGGAATAAGTGATTTAACGCTACAGCTATCAGTCATTTCAATAGAGCTTTGAGTTATTTACACTAAGGAAAGATTTAAATCGAAAGATATCTTTCTCTATGCATATAAGCTGTTTTTTTCTGGTAGAGATTTTATATGTGTGTGTGTGTGTGTGTGTGTGTGTGTGTGTATATATAATACATTTTAAAAACAAGTGGGGGATTGTTATAAAATATTGTTATATATATTTTAAATAAAAAATATTATATATATATATATATATATATATATATATATATTATAAAAAGGTTTGTAAAATACCTTTTTTCAACTGTTTTGGGAATAGTCCCACATCGGAAAAAAGAGAAGAAAATTCTTTAGTATATATGAGAATGTTGGAGTATTGTTATGTTTACCCACCTAGTCCGAGGAGAATCATGCTTACGTGTTCCAGTGGAGAATAGTGAAGTATTGTTAGGTTTACCCACCTAGTCCGAGGATAATCATGCTTACGTGTTGCAATGTGAAGCACTGGAACACCAGGGCGAGGGCGCAGGCATGTGAGGCAGTGTGACTGTAGAGGCGCACTTTGCACTTCGCACGTCCGCGAGTGACCCAGTGTGACAGAGAGCTAAGGCAGATGGTTGGCTAAGAGTCTAGAGGACTGAATGAGGTCCCTTAAGGCCGGTTTGGCCCGGTGGATTGGAAGGGATTGAATGGTATTAGGGTGGATGGCATGGATTTCAAGGTAATGAAGGTGTTGTCAGTGGATTGTCGTAAGATCCATGAGATTGTTTTATCCCGAGATTGCTATATCGAGTCTGTTTGGTGGTTACTTGCCTCCAAGTGCAGAGGTTCGTAAGTAATATCCTGTGAATATAGGGTCGATCCCACAGGGAGATGAATTGCGAGAAGGAAAAAATTAAATGCAAAACAAACTGAGTAATAAAAACTAAACTGATGATTTGATTTTGGAATTTTTGAATGGATGTAATTCAACTGAATAAAATAACACCCAAGCTTCAAAGTTCCACACATAGGTTAATGTTTCAAAATCATAGTGACTTGGATAACACAACTAGGATCCAAGCACTATGGTCGGCCTAATTGGAAAATAAAATGTTTAAATATTTTAATAAATGATATAAAAAATTTAGAAAATCTTGGATTTGCACCATTGATATATATTCTCAAGCGTCAGTTATTTTAAGAATTCAACATCAATGACATAATGAAAATCAAAGAAATATAATATGTTAAGAACCTCTCCTATCCAGGAAATCTGATTGATCTAGGGTAAGCCTATCCATCAATGTGTATCTCATATGATGGAAACATATGGATCTCACAAGAGGATAAAAAAATAAAACCTAAATAATAGATAATATGCATACACCATTCTTCTTTTCATTAAAACAATCAATCATCATAACTTAAAGAATTATTAAACCCATGTGCTTCCCTTCTAGCTTGGGCTAGAGGGAACTTAGAAAAACATAACTAGAATAGAAAAAGAAAGCAACAAGAAAGAAATAAAAAGAAATAAATGTAAATAGAAAAGATCTAAAAGGAAAAAACAACTTATAAAATCGAAAACCCTTTTAAAAACCCTAAATATTGCTCTTGAATGCTTTGAATGATGCTTAGGAATGCCCTAAGAAGCCCTATTTATAAGTAGGGAACTCCAATTTTCGTACAAAGTTGAAAAACTCTAGAAACCGCCTCAAATATACATATTTTCTCAAAATAGACTTCTCGCTACACAGTTTGTTTAAAATAGATTTCCTACTGCGTAATTTCCCAAAATAGACTTCAGAGATTAAGAATACTCTTTTTCAGGACAATTTCAGGATTCTTCACTGCAAATCTTCAATTCTCTTCATTCTTCATTTGGTTTTCTTGGATCTTTGGCATGTGAATTCTTCAATCTTGGTCTTCTAAGATCCATCCCTTGCCTTGGTGATTCTTGAGCATCAAATTCATGATTTTTAGCACCATTTTTCAATCCAAGCTCTTAAATTCACCTTGCAACACATACATGAGTAAAATAGAACATTAAACTGATTCATGTTCATAAAACCAAGATGTAAATGGGGAAAATTATGCAATATTCGAGTCTCAACACACCCCCCAACCAGCATTTTGTTAGTCTTGAGCAAAATAAGCGAAGAAAAATAAAAATAAGAATAAAAATTAATTTTAGAAATAAAATTCTAACTACACCACTTTCGTAGGTAATCTCGATTGCATTTAGCATTTGCAACAAGCCTTTAAACCCCTAGGCTTCCCCTAGGGGACGAGTTATAGTCTCGTGAGGGTTTCTAGAAATGTTACCCACAAACATTAAAAACATGAAAAATAGTTCAACACTCAAAAATTTATACAATTATGCATCCATTCATCATAAGAATTTCAAAATAAAACAATACTTACCCTAAGTCTAAAGTTAGTTAGAATCTCAATTTTCTAATTCATTACATCCTTGAGTTCAGAGACCTAATCAAAATTTAGAATAGTTATGATCCAATATCCTTAGGTGCTCCGTGACACTAGTCTAACTTTGAGAAATATGCATGTTCCCTATCCTAACTCCTTTCAATTATCCCAAGAATATGAAATCTCTAGTTATCTCATTTTATTCATGACATTTCTTTTTTTATCATCATAACCTCATTATTATATACCACCCTTAGATGAAAATTCTCATGGGGTTTGCTTCATAACATAAGGTATCGTACTTATAATGAAAACATTAATGGATATTTAGGTATCCTTACTTTGGATTACTGACATGATTTCTTGGTAATTGCATTCATGCTTTATAATAAAATTTTCTTTTTCCATCATTTTTTTCCTTCAATATTCTCTCTTTTAAGCATATATCAATGGTACTAGTTCATTCAACCTTGTTTGAATCAAAATTTATTATTCTAGTTCACATATCATATTTCTCACTTAATTAGTTAGGGTGTATTGTGAATTCAGTACATCAAATTACAACTCACTTTAAACTAGTGATTAGATAATTGAACTCAAGTTTATAATTTTTAGTTATCAGATTTCTGACTACTATCAACCTAGACTAAGTATTAACTTTGCCTTTGGAATTCGCAAAATATCATATTCACATTCTTGTATATAAAAATATTGTTTTGAAAATGTTAAAAAAAATTTCCCCATAAACCTAAAAAAATAAACTTAAACCTAACTGAAACCTAAAAATAAAAAAAAATTAAAAAAACTGAAACCCAAAAAAAAAAAAAAAAAAAACCTTCACATGGATGACTATCTACACCCCCCAACCTAAAATCAACATGTCCCCAATGTAATGATAATGTAATGCAGAGAACAATAAAAATAAAAGAAAGGGTGGATAGTACCTACCATGAAAAGCTCACCTGCTATATGACACTAAAAAGAATTGAATATGATATAAATCCCGTCAGACTAGGAGCATCATTCTGAATATTTTGGCTCATGAAGAGGGAAGGACTCCTCTCCTAAATGAAAGTTTTCCACATAAGGCTTCAATCTCTAACCATTAACCTTGTACACATTGTCATTACGTGGATTCTCAATTTCAACAGCCCCATGAGTATAAACATTCTTCACAATGAAGGAGCCTATCCATCTTGATCTTAACTTTCCCATAAAGAACTAAAGACGGGAATTGTATAATAGGACCTTTTGTTGAGGTTTAAAATTCTTCCTCAGGATGTTTTTGTCATGAAAAGCTTTGGTCCTCTCTTTGTAGATTTTAGAATTTTCATAGGAGTCTCTTCTCAACTCCTCTAATTCATTCAACTCTAATTTCTTTTGTCCACTTGCTTTGTCCATATTAAAGTTTAATTTCTTTATTACCTAGTAGGCTTTATGTTCCAATTTCACAGGTAAGTGACAAGCCTTCCCATACACCAATCTGTATAGAGACATTCCAATTAGGGTCTTATAAGCAGTCCTATAAGCCCATAAAGCATCGGATAGTCTAAGGAACCAATCCTTCCTATCTGGTCTTATAGTTTTCTCTAAAATGTGTTTGATTTCCTGATTAGAAATCTCAGCTTGCCTACTCGTTTGTGAGTAGTATAAGGTGCTCACTTTATACTTGATGCCATATTTCTTCATCAAAGCCTCAAATGTCCTATTGCAAAAGTGAGACCCGCCATCACTAATGATGGCCTTTGGAGTTCCAAATCTAGAAAAAATATTTTCCTTGAAGAATCATATGACCACTTTGTTGTCATTGGTCCTACTTGGAATTGCCTCAATCCACTTTGAAACATAGTCCACACCAACCAATATATAAAGAAATTCAAAAGAAGATGAAAATGAGCCCATAAAATCAATACCCTAACAATCAAAAATCTCTAATGGTAAAATTGGGGATAAAGGCATTATGTTGCGCCAGGACACTACTCCTAACTTTTGACATACATCACAAGCAACATAGAAAAGCATGAGTGTATTTAAATATGGTGGGCCAGTAAAAACCATACTGCAGGATTTTTGCAGTGGTTTTCATAACAGAAAAATGGCCACCACATGCTTCCATGAGACAAAAAGAAATAACACTCTGAACTTCATCCTCTGGGACAATGTCTAAAATCTGATCAGTGCCATATTTATATAAATATGGGTCATCCCAGAAGAAGTTCCTAGCCTCGGTTTCAAAATGCATCCTATCTTGTGACTTCCAATGATATAACATTTTTCTTGTTATAAGATAGTTCATTATATTTGCATACTAAGGCAATTTGGAGATCGAAAATAATTGTTTATCAGGAAAAGTGTCCTGGATATGCATCTCCTCAGTAGAATCATCTAACACCAATCTAGAAAGGTGATCGACCATTACGTTTTCTACTCCCTTCTTATCTTTTATCTCTAAGTCAAATTTTTAGAGTAGGAGGATCCATCTCAAAAGTCTTGTCTTTGCATCCTTCTTAAATAGCAAATATTTCAAAGCTGAGTGGTCCGTGAAAATAACCACTTTCGATCCCAGCAAGTAGGACCTAAACTTATCTAAAGCAAAAACTATTGCAAGTAACTCTTTTTCGGTTGTTAAGTAGTTCACTTGGGCCGAGTTTAGAGTTCTACTCGCATAGTGAATAACGTAAGGCCGTTTATCTTTCCTTTGGCCCAAAACAGCCCTTATGGCATAATCACTTGCATCGCACAATAGTTCAAAAGGAAGTGTCTAATCTGGTGGACGTATGATAGGTGCAGTGGTAAGGGATGATTTAATTTTATTAAAGGCACTTGCACACTCATCTGTCTACTTAAATAGAACATCCTTTTGAAGAAGATTAGTCAAGGGTCTAGTAATGGCACTAAAGTCCTTGATGAATCTTCTATAAAAACTAACATGCCCTATAAGTGATCTAATATCTCTAACAGTTCGGGGGATACGTAGATTAGCTATAATGTCGAGCTTTGAGCGATCTACCTCGATTCCATTTTTGGAGATAACATGACCCAAAACAATTCCCTTTTGAACCATGAAATGACATTTCTCCTAATTTAAGACAAGGTGTTTCTCTTCACACCTAGACAAGACAATATATAAATTGTTGAGGCATTCCTCAAAACTACTCCTAAATACAGAGAAGTTGTCCATGAAAACCTCAAGAAACTTCCCAACCATATTTAAAAAAATACTTAACATACACCGTTGGAAAGTTGTTGGGGCGTTACACAATCCAAATGGCATCCGTTTGAAAGCAAACGTGCCAAATGGATAAGTGAACGTGGTTTTCTCTTGGTCTTCCAAGGCTATCTCTATTTAGTTATAATCAGAATATCCATCAAGAAAACTATAGAAAGAGTGACCTACTACCCTCTCTAAAACTTAATCAATGAATGGTAGAGGGAAATGGTTCTTCTTTGTGACCTGATTCAATTTTCTATAGTTAATGCAAACACACCAACCAGTGGTGAAACGTGTTGGTATGAGTTCATTATTAGAATTCTGCACAATAGTTATTCCAGATTTCTTTGGGACTACTTGAGTTAGACTTGCCCAATCACTATTGGATATTGGGTAGATGATTTCCACATCCAATAATTGGATCACCTCATTTTTTACAACTTCCATCATGTTTAGATTGAGATGCCTTTGAGGTTGTCTAATTGGTTTGGTGTCCTCGTCGAGGTGGATCCGATGGGTGTATATGGAAGGGCTTATACCCTTGATGTCAGAAATGGTCCAGCCCAAGGCTCCTTTGTGGTCTCTTAGAACATTCAACAATTTAATCTCTTGATCCTTGTCTAAAAATGAAGAGATCACCATAGGATAAGATTTATTTTCACCTAAGTATACATACTTAAGCTCATTTGGTAGTAGTTTTAAATCAAGCTTTGGAACATTGGTTGGTGATGACAGAGGTCACAAGTCCTCGATAGATAAGATTTGAGTGCGTGGTCTCCATTGGTACATACCAATGTCCTGGGTGGTAGTGCTCTCATTATCATCACAAATTTCAGTAAACACTTTTTCTAAATCAAAAATTTTCAAGTCCCCAATGACTTGAAACAATTCCTCAGTCAGACTAGGTTTCAATTCCTCTTCTTCTATCAAGCAGTCCATGAAATTCAGCTCATGGATCTCATTATTATCAATGGGCTGCTTAAATAGATTGAAAATATTTAGCTTTAGAGTCATGTTACCAAAAGACAAGTTCATCATTTCATTCATGCAATTTATGATTGCATTTGAAGTTGCTAGGAATGAGCGGCCTAAAATGATGGGAACTTGAGTGCTAGTATTTACATATGGTTTAGTGTCTAGTATAATAAAATTCATGGGGAAGTAGAATTTCTCAACTTGGATTATCACATCTTCTAAAATTTCCCTTGGTACCTTCATAGAGTGGTCAGCGAGTTGGAGTATAATCGTGGTTGGTTTAAGCTCACCCAACCCCATTTGTTTGTAAACTGAATAAGGTACTAAGTTGACACTTGCACCCAAATCTAGCAAAGCATGCTCAATTTGAAAATTTCTAATAATATAAGGAATAGTGGGACTTCTCAGGTCTTTGTATTTGCGTACAGCCCTTTGTTGAATAATACCGCTCACTTTCTCAGTAAGGAAGGCCTTTTTGTGCACATTTAATTTTCTCTTTATAATACACAAGTCCTTGAGATATTTAACAAATGATGGAATTTGTCTAATGGCATCAAGCAGAGGAATATTAACAGTAACCTTTTAGAGCACATCCAACACCTCTTGATATTTCATAGGGATAGTTAGATTCCGAAGTCTAGATGAGAATGGAATTGGAGGCCTATATGACTCCGTCTCTTTGCCCTTTTGCTGTTGCGGCTCTTGAACCATAGCCGGTTCATCATTTTCTTGAGATAGTGGCTCATCCTCCGATATTTTTACCGGTTGCATTATCTTGTTATCGACCTCGTTTCTACTTCTTAAGGTAATGATGACCTTAGCTTGTTCATGATGTAGCTCACTTGGATTTGAGTCTACAATGAAATGTGCGTTTCTAGGGTTTGGCACAGATTAAGAAGGAAGGGTGCCTTTTTCCCTAGCATTTAGTTGAGTCTCAATGCTAGCCACAGCTGTCTTTAATTCCTGATTTGATTGGATTAGAGACTGATTCATTTGAGCTTGAGAATTCATAAATGCGGTTAATGCATCCTCCACAGATGATCGCTTTGGTGGGGGCACATATGGTGCATTATTAGGTGCCCTAAAGAAGTTGTTTTATGGAGGCATTTAAGGTGCATTGGGAGCATTAATTTGTGATCCATTCCTCTAATTAAGATTAGGCTGGTTAAGCCAATTTGGATTATACTTGTTTCTCATTGGTTACATAGCTAACATTTGGTAGTTATTTATAGAATTTGCTTGATCATACTCATGTAAGATATTTTGTACAACTGAGATTATTAGACAATCCTTTGTGTCATGGTCTGTACCACCACAAATGCTACAAAAATTATCTAAGGAAGTGTTTGCTTTAACCATTTCAACCTTCCTCATTTCCAAGGCTTTGACCTTTCTAGCCAATGCAGCGAATTTTGCATTAAGGTCATCTTCCTCTCTTAGGACATACATCCCCGCTTTCTCTCTAGGAATGGGTCCAGTTTGGTCTGATTTAACAGAGACATCCCATGTCTGCGTATTCTCTGCTAACATATCTAGAAAATTTCAAGCCTCAGTATGATCTTTGTCAAGAAAGGTTCCACCACACATCATCTCTATGAACGGATGGGTATCCATGGTGAGCCCCTTTCGGAAAGCATCAATCACATGCTATGGTTCATAACCATGATGTTGACAAGTAATTAGAATATCTTTGAAGCGCTCTCAAGCTTGAAAAAATAGTTCATTCCCCTTTTGGGAGAATGACATGATTTCTTATTTTAGTGCATTTGTTTTGTGCTCGAAAAAGAACTTTTTCAAAAACTCTATACTTAAGGCTTGCCATATAGTGATGGTATTAAGTCTTAGAGAGTTGAATCATGCTTTATCTCGATCCTTTAGAGAAAATGAGAATAACTAAAGCTTAAGTACATCCCTATTGCCATTATTTACTTGTAACGTTGCAATTACTTCCTCAAAGTCCTTGAGGTGCTATCACGCCCCAGACTCGGTAACTGGACTCACAAGTAGCCCGATGGCTGGTTCTGGCCACAACAGCCTCCGTAGTACCCCATTCTTGGCTCCTGAGGTAGGTTCCAATCCTAAAATCCTACAAGGAGGATTTCCATAACAGTATAATCATTTCAATACAAGTATACCCAAGATCACAGCAAGTATTCCTGAGAATAATAGAGGGCACACATCACAAAATCCACTAAGAATTTGAACTTTTACAATCATCCATAAGGTCCAAAAGGACATACGTGAGATAAAAAGGAAAAGAGAGAAAGGTCGGCAACACTAGGGTCCTCAAATGCTCAGCTCTACTCCACGCTCTGCTGCTACGACGCCTGTTTAGAATCTCCTGCACGCATCAATCGTGCATAAGCTTATAGAAGCTTAGAGGGTGGTGTAGGTGTGTGATAATGGTATACAGAAGAGTAGTAGGAGATACAAGGAGAGAAACATGATCAAAGAAAACATCACTAGCCTTACCCAGGCTTACCATGAACATGATGCAAAGAGTACTGGATGTCGTACCAAGGCAATGCATGAAGGGGCTTGTACATCCAATGCTAATGCGATGCAAGTAATGTCAGTGCTCATATCCAAACCATATGTCAAGTACGTTTCTAATCATAAGAAAATCACCGGGGTCCATTACACTGTTAAATGACTGCCGCTCTGCAGACCCCGCACAGTCAAACGAGCGTAAGAGACCTCACTACCTGCCTGTGGACAGCCAATCACCAACAAGGCCTGAAGGTAACGGACCCATTTACGAGCTGGTCAGACTCAGCCTAGCAATGCCTCCTCTCGCCAGGCAGGTAAGGCTACACCCCTATCCAACCGACTACACGACAGTGGGAGTCGCGGCCTAACGGTATAAGGCCCTCGTGCGCTCATGTATTCCACCCGGTCACGGCGTTGGAGCAGATCCTTGGTACCATGGAAGTTTTGAGAATCTCACCCATGGGCATCCTATGCACCCGGTATGCTCAAGTAATATTTCTGGTGTCCACACATGTGGCCATCTACAAATGTCCCTGTGGAGGCAAGGCACTGATGAAGTAAGGGCGGTATCCTCATGAAATGCGATGCCAATGCATGAGTCGCACACACAGATCATGCACAAGTTTCAAGCACTCAATGTGCACAAGGGGAGAAACTCCATCCCTGAATGACCACTATACAATGTAATCAATTCATACAGATGATGCATATGGGTCGCAATGATGTAAGTGTGCTACCTGAGGAATATGAAATCGTCTGTCCCAAAGAGGGTCAAGATCTAGGCACATCGACAAGTATTCTAAGAAGAAGAGAAGTCCTCTAGTGGGAGCCCAGTACTTTGGGATGGCCCACAAACTAAGAGAGTCAAAATCCTAAGGAGGAACGGTCCTAGCCAGGCCCAAGGTGGGCCTTTAACCACCTATAAGGGCCTCTATGGGCCTACCTTAGGGCCACCAAGGAGGACATCCAACCTTAACTGGGTCCCAAAAGGGTAACCTGCTACATATGTAAAGAAAGGTCCAAGGCACAATCAACCCATGGCCTAGTGGGCCATACACTAAGCCCAAAAACAAAGGCAACCTGGTGGGCCCTTAAGCAAGGTTAGGGCCCAACCATAAGGGTCATAGGTTCATTCATTGTGGTGGGCCTAATGGGCAGCCCATTATCCCAACATATGGGAAATCCTTAAATTTTTAATACATGTAAGTTGGGCCTCACATCTCGGCCCAAGTATGGATTTATTATAGTGGGCAAACAAGGGCCCAACTACTTGAGTATTTGGCCCATAAGGCCCATCACAATGACATGGTAAATATAGGACCCAAGGGTTCAATGGACCTATCAAAAGTTCCAGCCTAACCAAGGTTATAAGGCCCATACTTAACTAAGAGACTAGCCCAAGAAGAATCCTATTTGGGATGGGCATTTTAATCATACACTAATTAAGCCTAAAAAAATATATAATTAAGATGGTAAGATACTGACATAAATCCTCCTCAAATCTAGTGGGTCATATTGCCCCAAAGAACATCTATAGGCAACAATTATTGGGCTCAATGCCAAATTCCAGCCCACCCAAATTTCTGGGTTGGTTGGAGTTCAACATTAGAAGTATTTCTTAGTATAATTAATTCTTGATGGCTGACACACATCACTTTGGGCCCCACCAAATGAGAGAGGATATGCAATACATACATGAAATGGGCCAGACCGTTAGAATGCAAGCCCAATAGTAGCCTAAGGCAGGGATGTCCCATGTGTAGGCAACCCTATGGGCCTGGGGTATCTAGCCCAAAAATCTACCTAATGGGTTCTAATTGAATAAAAAGGGGGCAAGTCTAATCGATCCCCTAAGGACCCTACATGGATGGGTGGTGGGACATTCAACACATCAAGGTGGGCCCACGAAGCAGGTTGGATGCCCCAGCTTGGGCGTCCCTGCCTAGCAGACCACTTCCAGCCATACCACGGGCAACTCAAATATATTTTGGGTCTAAAATTTTATAGAGTGATACTTCCATAGGTGACCTACACCCCCAAAAAATTTTAAGATTTTTGGACACTTAGAAATATTTTAATTTATTTAAATAAAATAAACTGTCCAGAAAATCGGATTGACCTAGACGTCCCAACGTGGTGGGCCAGTCCGGCCCTCACCACGGTGTACACAGAGGTCCATTGGCCCTGAAATTTGGTAAGTGGGTCTTAGAATGGGTGGAACATATCTTCAAAAAATTTCAAAATTTTTAGACATATATAAATATTTTAATTTATTTAAAGAAATCAATCTGTCCTAAAAATCGGACTGATCTGGACACCGTATTGTAATGGGCTAGTCCAGCCACCACCATGGTGTGTACAGGTGTCCATTGGCCCCAAAATTTTGTAGGTGGGTCGTAACATAAGTGAACCACCTCTCTACAAAATTTTATAATTTTTGGATACTCATAAATATTTTAATTAAATTAGGAATTTCAATATGTCCAGTAAGAGATGTTGTTGTCCATGCATTGTTTACCCAATAAGGTGGGCCCAACCTTCATCCAAGAGGGGGGAAATGGAGGTTTAGTATTTTCTTCATAAAATAAAGTAAGGTGGGGTCCATAAAATTGGACCATCCCTTAGAGAAACTAAGCTAAAGTGTATGTTTTCCCTCCATACATGTGGGCTGGACAGCCCAACAAGGTGGACCGCCCACCCCTATGGGCCCCCTTTTTGAGTACCATATCATGGGCCATTTGAGGTATGACCCATCACACCTCACGGTGGGGTCCACACCTTCTCATTACACCCCATACTTATAAAGAAAATAATGGCAATCATGATCCAAAAATCCATGCCAAAGATTGAACATGACAATCCATGCAACAGTCCAGGTTTTTGGACAGCAATACATGGCTGGACACATCGGCCTATATCTCAATAATCTTAGTCATAAAAAGGGTGTGTGGCCTCCCTCAGTGGGCCCCACATAAGTCCAGATCACATCCTAGGACTAGGACACTTGCAGTAATGATTAAGGTGTCCAATGATCATGGAGTTGGGTGGTAAGGGCATCCCACCTTGCTGGATTTTTATTTTTATTTATTTTGGGACATCCAAGGCCCACTAAATGGGCCACACACACATTATCATCCATACATCAAAGAAAGAGAAGAAGAAAAGAGAGTAATTCGGCCATGGGGGTAGGGCCCCGCCACTAATGGGCCCTCCCAAGAGTGAATCATACCCATACAACTACATTAATTGAACATGCAACATAAAATCACTACATGCATGATCTATAATTGCTATGGATGGTTGGGATGTCATCCCAACATGATCCTTAGGGTCTAAATGACCTTAAGATGGAGTAGATCATTAAATACATCATGATGGGGTCCATGGAGAATGGCCCCATCATGGATCATGACATGCATGTAAGATGGGCCAAAGGGCCACATCCATAGGATCAAATGGGATCTCCACCATGGATTGGTGGGTCCCATATGATCCATCTAGGAAGAAAAATAAGATCAAAGGGTAGAAAAGAAGATCAGCAATTATAATCACCCACCTTAATGGATCCCACTCCAAGCTTACATCAATCTTCTCTTCATGCTCCAAGGAACATGTTTCAATGGGTGAGATGGATTGTTGAAGGTTAGATGGGAGGGGATTTGAGGGAGAAGGGGCTGGAGAAGAGAGGAAGATGGAAGAGAAGTTGCTGGGGAAGAAGAGAAGAGAGAGAGAAATGAGAGGGAAAGAGAGAGAGAGACTTTTAAGAGTTGTAATGATGAGCTCTCTCTCTCCTAGGCAATGATGGTGGCCTATGGTGATATTAACAAGGCTTAGGGTCATAGCCTTTCTAGGAATCTCAGCCTAGGGTGAAATGATGGCATGGGAAAATGTGCAACCCATGGTGGGGTCCACCAATCATGCAATTAATGGCCCATATCGATCAATGATCATAACTTGAGATGTACATATCGGATTAACGCACGGCAGCGTTGGAATCGCGGCGACGAGACGAACGCAATGACATAGGTCACAAGTCAACCCGAGTCGGGTTTACATGACCGAACTCAAGGGTATCCGTAAACACTATCCGAAGGTTGCGGGTCACTGAAATTTGACCGGTAGGACCGCGGGACCAAAATGAACAAAATGCACACACACACAGACACACACACAAGAGAACTCGAGTCAGGTCTCACAGGTGCAAGTAAGGGCTTTCATAATCTAAGTCATGAAATTTAAGAATTAATTGAATCACACCTGGTTTAAAATCAATGTTCCCTGTGTGAACAAAGAACACTATGCAAGATGGTAAAGTTGATCTCTCAGGGTGTAAATGTTCACGTAAAGTCCGTGGTTAGTTTAACACATTCCTATGAACTTCATTTTCACCATCAAGAGGAGGATTAGGTTGATTTTCTCTGTTTTGATTTATAGTTGGATCTGGCAGATTTGGATTTGGATTATCAACTGGGTCTGCTATGGAATCTAGGTGATGTTGAGTGTCTCTTCTAAGTGAATGATTAAGGCCTGAAACTAGTCCACCTTCGGAATTGAGTCGATTATTTTGATCCCTACTCCAACGGGACATAAACCATCCACACCACACAACAAATACCACTAATTCAAATCACAAGTATGATACTTAAAATAAAAATAAAAACTTAACCAACAACCCAGGTGGTAGGGCCGACCCTGAGGGTTCAATCTACAAAGAAAAATAAATCAACAACCCAGGCGGCAGGGCCGACTATGAGGGTTCAGTCCACAAAGCAAAAATAAATCAACAACTCGGGCAGCAGGGCCGAACATGAGGTTCAATCCACAAAGTAAAAATAAATCAATAACCCAAGCGGTAGGGCCGATCATGAGGGTTCAGTCCATGAAAAAGTAATAAATAATAAATAAATAAATAAATCAACAAAAGTAAAACTAATGCAGAAATTAAACTATGCTAATATGGAAAATAGATTCAGCGGATGATCTTTGTGATCAAACAGCAACTGTAGGACAATCATAACACTTGGGTGATAAATCCCAAGCAGAGCAACCTTATGTCGTAGTTAGTGCTTGAAAGACCCAATTGAATTTACTTTTAAAGAAAAAAATCTACAGAAAATTTGAAGGGTTTAGAAGAGAACTTACCCTAGAAGAAAACTTACCTTAGCTATCTTGCACAAATCTGATCTATCTCAGTCTCTCCCCAGCAATGACACTAAAAACTTGATTGCTTGCCTCCAAGTGCAGAGGTTCGTAAGTAATATCTTGTGAATACAGGGTCGATCCCACAAGGAGATGAATTACGAGAAGGAAAAAATCAAATGCAAAACAAACTAAGTAATAAAAACTAAACTGATGATTTGATTTTGAGATTTTTGAATAGATGTAATTCAACTGAATAAAATAACACCCAAGCTTCAAAGTTCCACGCAAGTTAATGTTCCAAAATCATGATGACTTGGATAACACAACTAGGATCCGAGCACTATAGTCGGCCTAATTGGAAAATAAAACAATTTAAATATTTTAATAAATGATATAAAAAAATTAGAAAATCATGGATTTGCATTTGATATATATTCTCAAGCGCCAGTGATTTTAAGAATTCAACATCAATGATATAATGAAAATCAAAGAAATATAATATGTTGAGAACCTCTCCTATTTAGGAAATCTGATTGCTCTAGGGTAAGCCTATCCATCATTGTAGATCTCATATGATGGAAACATATGGATCTCACAAGAGGATAAAAAACAAAACATAAATAATAGATAACATGCATACACCATTCTTCTCATCATTAAAACAATCAATCATTATAACTTAAAGAATTATTAAACCCATGTGCTTCCCTTCTAGTTTGGGCTAGAGGGAACTTAGAAAAATATAACTAGAATAGAAAAAGAAAGCAACAAGAAAGAAATAAATGCAAATCGAAAAAATCTAAAAGGAAAAAAAACAACTTATAAAATTAAAAACCCTCTTAAAAACCCTAAATATTGTTCTTGAATGCTTTCAATGATGATTAGGAATGCGCTAGGAAGCCTTATTTATAAGTAGGGAACTTCAATTTTTGTATAAAGTTGAAAAACCCTAGAAACCGCCTCAAATATACATATTTCTCAAAATAGATTTTCTGCTGCATAGTTTTCCAAAATAGACTTCAGAGGTTCAGAATACACTTTTTCAGGATGATTTCAGGATTCTTCACTTCAAATCTTCGATTCTTTTCATTCTTTACTTGGTTTTTTTAGATGTTTGGCATGTGAATTCTTTAATCTTGGTCTCCTAAGATTCATCCCTTGCCTTGGTGATTCTTGAGCATTAAATTCATGCTTTTTAGCGCCATTTTTCAATCCAAGCTCTTAAATTCACCTTACAACACATACATGAGTAAAATAGAACATCAAGCTGATTCATGTTCATAAAACTAAGATGTAAATGGGAAAAATTATGCAATATTTGAGTCTCAACATTTGGCACACCTGACCAATCCCAGGATTAAACCTTCCCATCCCTTCCAATCCCTCGAACCAAACACATCCCAGGCAAATTTGAACGGATTAGGGTGGATTGAATGAGATTTAAAGGTAATGATAGTATTGTCAGTGGATTGTCTTAAGATCCATGGGATTGTTATATCCTGGGATAAGATCACCCAGTCTGTTTGGCATGCCTGGCCAATCCTGGGATTTAACTTCCAATCCCTTCCAATCCGCCCGGCCAAACGGGCTTAGATTATATAGATGCTGGAAATAGAGTTGTTGCGGGGAGGTGTAACTCCTCATGCAATTGATTGCTGACCATGCAGAAACTGCTGCATGTGGCTATCCCAACAGTTAGAAACGGCTAGCCCGCGTCTCACAACGGTCAGAAACAGCTGCATGCAGTAGCCATTACACCACATGCACAACATTCAGAAACTGCCAATAACGGCTAGTTTCTCACAACAGCTAGAAAACGATAATTTGGATTAATTTTCTAGACCAAAACTGTCAGCCACCATAACCTATATATACTGGACCTGGATGAGTTTCCAATCCATCACAAAAATCACACTCTAACAAATACATATGAATTCTCTCATATAGGCAGATATCCAACAAAACAGTAAGGTTCATCTGAACCATTACTTGAAGAACAAAATAATGTTGTGGTCTAATATGGTTAATCTGAACCAATAGCTGAAGATCTGAACAGTGCAGTGTTCTAACATGAATTTTCTTCTTCTCTTTTTGAGATTTTTTCCTTTTTTCATTTCTGCCAGACAATTTGTGTAACAAGAGTTCCATTAGTGGGTCTTCGTGTTTGCTAAACGCAAATTCACATCAGGCTCGTCGTATCCTAGAAGTCATTTGTCTGTAACCTTTTAGCATACTCAATCTATTCGAGTATGGACAAATTAAGTTTTAAGGACAACATTCCATATGTGCTTCAGCCTGTCCTGATTCCATATTATTTTCAGCTTTTTATAATTTATAGAAAATCATTATTTCTATATTAGTTTCAACAAATGTTTGGTTGAAAACCCATCTACGACGTGACCAACAATTTGGACAGTTTTATTTATGTTAGGTCAAAAAAACGTTTCATTGCGTGTGCATGAACTATCGTCGTTTCTCAGAGTATCAAAGTTTTTCTCCTCCGGAATGCCTGGCGCTGGACTCTACGTTGGTTTAGTTTATCAGCGTACAGAGATTGGTGGTGACTCTTCAAATCATCCATACATTGTATAGTTGTATGACAATCCAGACTGTCAGAATATCTAATTATCAATGGATGGATTAAAAAAGCACAAAAATCTGATAAAAATGAAATTATCCATGTGATATTTTCCTTCGAATTTAGACCACTCACTGATTTACTTTTAACCATCCATTTATTAACCACTAATTGAAAGATTTAAATTGCTTGACCAGTACCATTTTATAGATATGGTCCATTCTAAGATATTACTTAAAATTTGTATCATCTGGATTTCTTTAATTGTCGCCACGTGTGAGGAAGATGAGTCATCACGATTTTGAAAATGTACTGAACTAACATCGGAGGCTTATCGCTAAGAACAGTCATCAAACTGACAACCACCTCGTCTCGCACTCTCCGCTACTCTTTGGATTCTTTCTCGAAGGCGATACCGATTCGACTCGACTGGGAACCCCTGACCCATTCGACTTGTCAGATTCAAGGCTTTTCAATTCTCCAGTACGGTCTCTTTTTATAGATGCTGTCTTTCAACGCCATGCGCATCTCTCTTTCGTTCTTTCTTTTCTTGACCCGTTCGAGAACTCAGTAGCTGTGTCTATGGCTCTCTTCTGCTCTGCTTCTATCTGCTTCAATGGCGTCGGATCAAATCGTCACCATCCGATGGAGTGGTGCACTGGATCGACGGCTTTTAGGAGGGGAGTAGTCAAAGCGACACCTTCTTTTTCTTCTTCTTCTTCGCAGTTGCCGGTGCATCTGAGGAGATGCGAAGGTACCGAGTTTCATGATTTTTGATTTTCTTTTGGTTTGTGAGCTTGTGGGGCCGACAGTGTGAACAGGTGGGGCCCATGGTGGGTGATCCAGATCGTAGATCTGGTTGTATGGAATACGGGCCGTCTAGAAATGGATGGTTAACGAGAAATTGCAGCAAGGGTCCATGTTCATCGGAAGAAAAAGGAAAAGATCGGATGTCTGGGGTCTTGTAATCTGGGTGGTTTTGGGGGCATGGTTTATCTGTGGTGCGGCCCCAGAGATCAAGGTCTGTGTTAGGGAAGCGTGAGCCCCATTTGTTCAAACTGATGGCCCGATGGCCCTATAATTCCTTGAGGAACTGATCAGTTTAGTGAGTTAACTAAATCTGAACTAGGAAAGACTTGGAAGAGTGGAATTTGTAGAATTGAGGCTCTCTGGATTTTGGGTTGGTGAAAGTTAAAACTCTTGTCAAATAGCCTACACTGCAGTGGTAGTTTGCCGCCATTTTAAAAATGGCGATGGCCTGTCATATGCAATGCATGTACTGAAATCCAGATCTAGGTCGTCCAGATTGTGTGCTGCTCTGTGGATGAGGTGTGGGCCAAAAGTTAGTGTTAGGATGATCTTAGTCATTTAATTTCACTCAAATTTTGGGGCCCTTACCATTTTGAATTTTTCCTTCCATTTGATGCCACCAATTGGATGGTCCCCATTGATCTATCCATGCGCTTGTCTGATCATGCTCCGACAATGGGTCCCATGGTTTGTACAGTAAGGGTTGATGCGCGTTTATGACATGTGTATGGTTGATGCTTCACTACCATTTAGAAAAAATAAAAAAATGGGTATCACCCAAGTCTCTTCCTCAAGAAATATGCAAATTGTGTTCTTCAGAAATGATGACTGTAGAATTTATAAGACGACAAATTGGATGGCGAGAAAAGGTCTGTTGATAGTTATTATTATTATTATTTATTTATTTTAAATCTTCAAAGGATGTGAATTGTGGGGTGGGTGTGTGGCTGCACACAGAGGGTGAACTGAAGCAGCAACGGAATTGGGAGCCGGAGCGCGGAAGTGTCAGTTTGAATATTTTAGCAAGTATAGATTGAGAGTGCAAGTTGAAAGTGCAATTTGGAGCAGGAGCTGCACCTAGTTAGAAGCGTTATGCAGCTAAGATTGGGTGTCAAGTATTTGTTTTGGGGAGTTTTTGGATTTTAAAGACAGTGTGAACAGTGAACACTGTTGGTATTGGCCAAGACAGCCCCATGTGCATGACTGCTGATAGGACTGTATACCAACATGGAGTTCTCTCCTATTAGTCAGTTAAGGGCCTGTTTGGATGCCTGTAACTTTTCTAAAATGTAAGTAAGTTACAGGTGACTTTGTTACAGTTGACGTTTGGGGGAGGAAAGTCACAGGTGACTTTCTCTCAACCTGTAACTAAGTTACAGGAGAAAGAGCCGGAAATCTTATAGGCGTTGGAGTCGTTTTTCAAGTTACCTGTAACTAAGTTACAGGTAACGGTTGAAATTTTTGAAATGAAAATCGTTGGGAAGAATCGCACCTGCATTGAAGAAGCGTACCTACCTTCTCAGACGGAGTGAAGGCCTCCGTTTCCCTCTCTCAGTCTCAATCTCCCTCTCCCAGTCTCCTTCTCCCTCTCCAATCTAGCTTCAACAGGGTTAGAAAACCCCTTTCTTTCTTTACTTTTTTTTTTTTTCATCGGGGTTGACGGAGGCAGTTTGGCTAGAGGCGTGGGTAACGTCCGATGGTCTGTGGGGTCCACCATCCTGTATTTGTTTTATCCATGCCGTCCATTCATTATTTTGGATTGTTTTAGGGCTTGATTCCAAAAATGAGGCATATCTAAATCTCAGATGGACCACACCACACAAAATAGTAATGATTGAAAGTCCACCGTTAAAACTCCTTGGGCCACTGTAATGTTTGTTTCACATCCAACCTGTTGATTAGGTCAGAAAGACCTGGATGAAGGGAACAAAACAAATATCAGTTTGATCCAAAACATCAGTGGCCTACCAAAAGTATTTAATGGTGGGCATTCAATCAACATTGTTTCTAGTGATTTGGTCCACCTGGGATTTTGATGTACCTTATTTTTGGGTTGATTTCTTAAAATGATCTAGAATAATGGATAGATGGTGTGGATAAAACAAATACATCATAGTGGGGCCCACATTCCATTATTCATTTTGTATAAGTGGGGCTTGTTGGTTAGTGCAACTTGTCCCCGTGTAGGTCCCAAATCTGTTTTAACATATGGTTTTTTAAACACTCCCAATTTCTATTTGCATTGAGATTCCTCACATCCTCGGGTGTTCTGAAATTGAGTGCCCACTGCATTGTTAACATATCCATTTTTCAAACAATCCCAAGTTCTATTGTCAAATGGTGAGAAATGGAGGGTACATCGAAGTGTTAAGATATCTGGTTTTAAACAGTCCCTTGATATTGGTCCATTTTAATAATGTCCCACTTTGAGATTTTAACTGCTAATGCAGAATTTGGTGGAAGCAGCTTCCTATGCTTGTGATTTCTCTTTAACTTGTCCTTGCCAACAAGAGTCACTCCTGTGGGAAATTTCTGCTTGGATATCTTACCTCAAGTTTTTTTTTTCCCCCCCCTATATTACAAGCATTTTGAAAACGTGAGCTCACTTTTATGGCCCACCTGTTGATTTGTTTAGCCTAAGAATCAACCAAACTATTCATTTACATGGGCTTGATAAGATGGAATAATTTTATCCAATCTTTTTTACGTGTAAATCTGATTTTTCAACGATTCCCTATTTCAAGCTCTACTTAGTGTGAATATGCAACTTATTACCTATAATAAAGTTACAAGTTATCCAAACACAAAAAGTATGTTACCTGTAAGTAAGTTACAACTTATATCCAAACAGGATTACCTGTAACTTACTTACACCTGTAAGTAAGTTACATGTAACTTTCTTACAACTTAAAAAAGTTACAGGCATCCAAACAGGCCCTAAGGTTGTGTGTTTTTTAAATTCAAATTGGTAACTGCCAACCATTTTCACTTGCAATGGATGGTGGACATAGATTGGTACATTTGGAAAGGAGGCATTTTCTACCAAGACACCTGAACTCTTACGACTGAATTTATGATTGTCTATTAAGACAAAGACATGCAAAAATCCAAGCATAAAAAAAAATCTCCTATCATATGTGTTAATCCCCGCTGCAAGAGATAACCAGCAGCCCAATGGCAAATCAGCAATTACTGTGCATTTTCATCAAAATACAAATATCTTTTACCTTTGGGTCCATCATACATTGAACTACATGTCTACTGTTTGTTACTAGAAGGGATTTGATAAATAAGGGTTTATTGGTGCATTACAAGTGTTGGTTGTGTGACTTAGTTTTGTCTTTCCTTGTTTTTATGCATCAAGTTAGGTGCTGTTTGATATTTTATTTTCACTGGAAATGCATGGTAAATGGGTCATTATTACTCCCTATGCACGTCTGATTTTTGAGAGTATTTCTGTCTCGAAAATTGGTCCAAAAAGGACTGACTTGAATTTGTGGGCCCCACCATGATGTATGCGAGATATCCACTCTGTTCATCTGTTTTACCAGAACATTGTAGGGTATGAACCCAAAAATGAAGCAAATCTAAAACTCACGTGGCCTATACCATAAGAAACAGTGGTCGTAAAGCTTCAACCGTTTAAATGTTTTTTCTTCCTAGGGCCTAGAAGACTATTTAATTGTCATCTAACTTGTTCATAAGGTCACACAGACATTGATAAGGGCAAAACACAAATATCAGTTTGATCCAAAACTTTTGGGCCCTCAAAAAGTTTTTAACGGTAGGCCTTCAATTTCCACTGTTTCCTGTGATGTGGTCGACTTGAGCTTTAGATCTGCCTCATTTATGGGCTCATGCCCTAAAATGAGCTAGCAGAATGGATGGACAACATGGATAAGCCATAAACAACACAATGGGCCCCACATGAAATTCACATTCCACCTCGCTTTTAGCGTTCAAAAAGCAAAACGTCAACTCTCCCTTGAGAATTGTGTTGGAATTTGGGTGGGAAATTATTAATACCTATTTCCACATATTTACCATAGTGAATTAGAAAACAAACAGCCCCTTAGGGTATCTTTAGACACCAGATTCATTGGCTTACTTGAGGAGCTTGTGGGGTTTGATATGATCATGCATTTTGTTGTAGGGAGTACTTGGGCATTCTGTTGTATGGATGTTATGCTTAGGGCCTGTCTTAGGGGGTGAGTCCCTACTTATTGGATCTTTCTTTCTTTTTAATCAAAAAATATTTCGAGAAAGGGCAGTGTGTTGGCCACATTTCCAGGCTTGATCAAGTTGTCAGAATGATGGGATGGAGACAAGAGAGAGGACTGCGTGCCAGCCACACATCTAGGCTGGGTCAAGGTTCGGAGGAGAAAACGTGCAGGCTTGGGATCCTCAATGGAGCTTCGGTTGAAGATTTAGAGGCAGCTAGTGTGAGTGGACTGCCTTGGTCCCCTCCTTCAGAGAGAGATGATAGGCTTGGAGACGAGGCTAATCCTTGTGGTACTGTGTGTACGTTTGGGTTGACATCTGTCAACTAAAAGAGTATGCTGGTACTTCTAGTGTTGGCATGCGTTGAAAGCGCTCCGGTGACACATTCTCCTGAACGTGCAGTGCTAACGGGCATTGCCACACAATCGACGCCTCTCACGTGTGAGGAGATGTCTTGTAACTTGAGGTTGTCATTCAACTCTCGGTCTATCCACTTTGTTGATGGAATGGATGGAGGTGTGAGGGAGTTTATATATTCATGCTTGGGACGGATAGAGGTCATTGAAGCTATGGATAAGGAGACCCTAGTGGAGCAGATGTTGGCAATGGTGTTGCTTGAAGATAGGCCTCTCGGCGAAACCAGATAATGTGGGCAAGTTCAAAAAGTGCAGATCAGATGGAGAATGATTTTTTTTTTTTTACCGGAAGTGCTAGCGATTTCTACCCTCTAAGAAGCAAGAGGACTTGAAGTGGGCCCTATCATTAAGGAGAGTTGTTCGGATGGCACTAAAGATCACTTCGACGAAGATGGAGGAGGGCATGTTCCCTTGTACAGAGGCACCAAGTTGATAAGGGAAGCAATGTATCAGGTTCAAGGTGTCCCGTATCGGTATCGGTTGGTGTAACGGTGCCCTCTGCAACCGATACGGATACGGGGGCGTAACGGCCCGTAACGGCGCAATTTTTTTTTTTTTGCCAAAAAAATATAAAAAAATATAGATTAAATCCGGAATATTCTAAGCATTCCAAAGATGCATTCATTTATAAATTGGAACATGTTTATGGTGGTGTAACGGTCCACTCTTTGGTGAGAAGTTGTATCGGACCGTCTGATGAATTTATGAACCAGATAACCTGAATTTGACTACAAAATTCATATATTTAATTTTCTAACTATCTACTATCAATGATAGATATATTAGAATGAATGTAATATGAAAATATCTTACATTAGGTGTTTGCAATTATTTTTGAGGAATTTCTCAAACATACCCGTGCATGTTACTGTGATTCCTGTCTATGACCTGTCATCCTCAAGTCAAGAATATTAAAATAAAATAAAATTAGTAGTGTCTGATATATACTTCCCTGCAACTTGATTAAGGATTACTTGATTGGTTGTCAGGTGAGCTATTTTAAATACAAGTTCGGCAGTGTCAAGTGTGTGTATGGCTTCTTGCAATAATACTGTTGTGAGCTGTCTGCTGCAAATACTTACCTTAATACAAATATATACTCACAAGTCACCACCAAAATGAAAATCTGTTTTTTTTTGTGGTTGCTTGACCTCCACATTATCATCATCGTCACCATCAGGCTGAGGCTGTCCAATAGGTGTAGGTGCTGCATATCCATAATATCCAGTGCCAGAAGGAAATACTAGATCAACGAAACCAAAGGATGATTGATGCTGACTAAGCAACGACTTTGAGCCCGAGTAAGGATATCCACCAGTGCCCGTCGAATAGCCATACTGGTGCCCATACTCGGGTTGTTGAGAATCTTGAGATTGAGAGTGTGTCTGCTGTGATGAATAACTTAGATTTGGATCTGGATATCTATAATCATATGGATATTGATCGGGAGGGCTACTCCAACATAAATGTGATGGAACAGGCTCAGTATAACCATCATAATCATAATCCAATTGACCATAAGAATATCTATCATAATAACCAAGACCATGAGCCTGCAGATGTTCCGGACCTCCCGGACCCAGTGCACCACTAGATGTACCCTCCTCCTGTTAGCTGTATCGTGACTCAGTACACTCATAAGTCCAACCTCGTGTACTACCTCGTCGATGTTCATCAGCATCGCGATCTGTAGATGACTGTATAGGGCGCTGAGCAACATCGGAAGTGCCAGCACTAGGGGCAGGAGGGTCATCGTCACCATCATCCGACACGGTCATGCTACCACTGCTCGTATTCTTTTGTTGATCTTGAGCCGTACTCGTACTTGGCATAAACGCTGCCCCTCTTATTGGGTCCAACACATCTGCACGACTCTCTTGTTGCGCTCTACATATTTCTGGGTCATCAATTTCCAATTCTTCACTATCCTCTTCAATTTACCTTTCTCTTATTTCCAACCAAGGTAAAAGCGGGTCACCCTCATCATAAATATTGTCCAAGTTTATTGGACAGTAGTCTCCGTCATCGACAGCTGTAATGCTCTTATGATGTCGTCGCATTCTTAGTTTTATATTTTAGTGCATGAAGACAAGTCTATCTAATGTTCTAGTCTGCAATCTATTCCTATTCTTTAAATGAATAAGCGCAAAACAACTCCAATTCCTTTCGCAGCTAGATGAAGATATTGTCTAGCTTAAAACTTTTACTACAATTTTTTGGAAAGCCTTCGTACTCTCTTCGAAACTAATCCACCATTCGGCCGGTTGCAACCTAGATACTGCATGCTGTGCAAGAACATCTCCAAAGTTACTAAGGCGATTTCCAAATATATCTAATTCATTTAACGCCTTTATTTGCAGATCTATGTCAGGCTCTAATCTCTTTATCACATTTTTTAGCCCGACACGAACTTCATCATCCTCAACAAATGATTGGGCATATTTATACCTAGGATTTAGATAGTAACTTGCTGCATGAAGATCATAATAGAGTTGTTTTGTCCATCTCTTGTCAATCATCCTCCAATAAGACTCTCAGCTTTTACAATCACGTTGAATTGTCAACTTTGCCTTATGCATGGCATTGTATAGGAAGCCCATGGTAGGTGCTTCGTCGGTTTCAACAAGACGGAGTACCCTCATTAGTGGCTTCATCACTTTAGGATTGACTTGACGCTCTTCCAATATTTGTTGTCCCGTATGCTGTTCACAACTTGTCCCTGATGTCTTCTTCCCATGTTTTATGTTGAGCCATTCTCGGGAAGCGAACATCTCACTCAACTCTCCCCTATGCTGGAATAAACTCTCTAATGCTATTAAGTTTGTTGCGAATCTAGTCGCCGTAGGCCTTAACAACTCTCGTCCTTTCGTGAACTTTCTCATTATTGCGACTACTTGATTATGGTTGTAAATAAACGTTGTCACTTCTCTTGTCCTTTCGACTATTTCCTTAACATTCTTCTTCTTCCCAATATCTTCCAATATGAGATCAATACAATGGGCAACACATGGTGACAAAAAAAGATGTTTTCTCTTATCCATCAACATATGTCCTGCAAGCTTATATGATGCTTCATTATCTGTCACAATCTGCACTACATTCTCCTCTCCAATATCTTCTACAACTTTATCCATTAGTTTAGTAATATAATTAGAATCTTTTGTTACTTCTAAGGCATCAATTGACTTGTGGTATATTCCTAAGTGGCAGTACACCATGAAGTTGATCATGCTGCGTTTGGTTAGGCCCGTCCAGCTATCACACATGATTATGCATCCTCTTGCTTGCCATACAGGTTTGAAGGTAGCCACGTATGCTTTCACATCCGCATACTCTGCATCTGTCCATTTCCCCTTAATCTCCTTAGCCGTAGGAGCTTTTATTCCATCACCTGCTTCTGCTGCTTCATCAATTACCACCTGCCAATATGGAGAATTGGCTGCGTTAAGAGGTATGTTGGCATGTATAAATAACTTTGCTTCTGCTTTACCTAATTTCTCAACGGAAGTTCTACTCCACATTTGTTTTATCTTCTTTTGTTTAATTGATTCTTTCTTAAACAGGATTGGATTAATAGAGGGTCTCATAGGTTCATTTACTTCTTCATCTAAACGTATAGGGGCATCACGTGAATATGTTTGTCGTCGGCTCTCAAATACACGTCGTAACCCACCAAACCTACCCCCCCTGCAGAAGCAGTTGCACTCCCACTCCCACTGCCCCCCCTGTATCACGCATTGACCCATGTGTGCTAAACATGCGGCGACGTTCTTCCTCTTCACGAGCTAGACGCAAGCTCTCTCTCCTATCTATAAATACTTCCCGATCTGATTCTTCATTAGAATCAATAATATCTTCATCACGAATGCCCATATATTCAGGACCAAACACTTCCTGTCGAGCTGCATCCAAAACATCATCTTTCTTCTTTTGTACAGCAGCACGTTTACCTTCGACTCATCCAGACTAGCTTGCATTAAATGCATTATCTCGATCGGTACTCTAGTACATGACGCATCTTGACCCTTTCGATGTGCCAAATGTTGTTTGAGACGGGTAATTTCACCAGTCACTATTCTATCACAATAATTGCACCTCATTTGGTGCCTAGTACCACCAACCCTCTCACAATGTTGCCATCCAATATCCTCACTTGTTGTTGGCCAGACTCAGACATTTCTTTAGGTTTAGGTAGATACTAGATAATTAGATATATATTAGAGTATGAGTGTATGATCTATGTCAATAAAGATGATTTTATGTTCTAACTAAACCCTAAGAAGCTCCAAAACCTGTTCAATATAAGCAAATAAAAACATAAAGTCATTAATTCGAAAATAGAAAAAAATATAAAATGGCACCCCAAATCTGTAAAATGCACATTAACATGTTCTATTATGATTAACACATCATATGACATGATTAAAATAACAAAACAATCATTAAAAATTGATTTTTCTAATTTTTTAAAAAAGGGCCAAAATTAATGCATAAATATAAAAAAATATTAAAAAAATATAAAATGGCACCCCAAATCTGTAAAATGCACATTAACATGTTCTACTATGATTAACATATCATATGACATGATTAAAACAGCAAAACAATCACTAAAAATTGATTTTTCGAATTTTTTAAAAAAAAGGGCCAAAATTAATCCGTAAATAGAAAAAATAAATAAAAAATATAAAATGGCACCCCAAATCTGTAAAATGCACATTAACATTTCTACTATGATTAACATATCATATGGCATGATTAAAACAACAAAACAATCATTAAAAATAGATTTTTTGAATTTAAAAAAAAAGGGCCAAAATTAATGCATAAATAGAAAAAAAAAAAAATGGCATCCCAAATCTATAAAATGCACATTAACATGTTCTACTATGATTAACACATCATATAGCATGATTAAAACAGCAAAACAATCATTAAAAATTGATTTTTCGAATTTTTTTTAAAAAAAGGGCCAAAATTAATGCGTAAATAGAAAAAAATATAAAAAAATATAAAATGGCACCCCAAATCTGTAAAATGTACATTAACATGTTCTACTATGATTAACACATCATATGGCATGATTAAAACAACAAAACAATCATTAAAAATTGATTTTTCGAATTTTAAAAAAAATGGCCAAAATTAATGCGTAAATAGAAAAAATATATAAAAAAATAAAATGGCACCCCAGATCTATAAAATGCACATTAACATGTTTTACTATGATTAACACATCATATGACATGATTAAAACAGCAAAATATATTAAAAAAAGTATAAAAATCTATTTTTGACAAATTTTTGAAAAATGGCCCATTGAGCTTTGATTCAAGAAAATCCGTAATATAATGTGTTTTTATCTCAAATACCAAGCCAAGATTGGTTGAAATTAGTGGTAGAAGGATTGAGTGAGAGTTTGGAAGCAAATGGTTTTTTTTAAAAAATAAAAAAACAGAGCTAAAAAAGGCAAAAAAAAAAGTTACCGTTATATGACCGTTACGGGCTAGCCGTTACAGGTCAGTAACGGCCATTACGCCGTTACGGGTGAAAAAATGGGATATCGCTAATACGGCCCGGAAACGCATAACGGGTCCCACCGTTACCGATACATATCAGCTGTTACGGCTGATACGTATTCGATTTGGGATACCTTGATCAGGTTCGTAAGATGGTCGACATCACATTCGATGATTGTAAAGAGGATTATGTAGCTCTATTCCAATTTGTGGAAGAAAGAGGAACTTAGAAGGCTCGAACAGGGATTTTGGGGAAGACTCAACTGATGTCGAAAGGGATCAACTACGACGCAGACGCTTCTTCTAAAAGTGCGAAGAAGGGATTTATGAAGATCCTCTGCTGCAACGTGAGAAGTTTGGGGTATGAAAGGACTCAGATCAAAGATCTACGTCATTGATCTAAAGCACGGATTATTATGCTTGAAGAAACTAAGCGTCAATTGATGGATAGGGTGATGAAACCCATTTGGGGAAGAATGGATTCAGACTAGGTGGCATTGAATGCGGTGGGTGTTGTTGGTTTATACAATGTTGGTGGGGAGGAATAGGGTTCTGAGTCTTCTGACCATAGACAAGCTTCAGAGAGATCTCTTCTTATCCCAAATGTGCTGCATGTGTAGTAAGGATGCCGAGCTTGTTGACCATCTGTTCATCCATTGCCTGTTCCCGTCTAAGGTCTGGGAACTCTTTATAACGGATTTTGGGGAGTTTTGGATCATGCTAGGTCCAGTTAGGGATCTCCCGTGGGCTTGACACGAGGGTTGCGGGGGGAGGCGAGACCGGGTTAGTTGGCTTTTGATGCTTTCGGCTATTTGGTGGGCGATTTGGGGCAAAAGAAATAGCTAGTGTTTTCAGGATTCTGCCCGGTCTGTTGGGTCTATTGTGGAAACTGTAAAAGTGTAGATTTCAGATTGAAAATCCATTTCTTGTAAAGGATAGAGGCTTTTTGTTTTCCTCTTTGCTTTTTGGTCCTCTTTGTATTCTTTCCTTGCTTCTTGCAGGTTCCTTCAATAAAATTTCATCAATCTTTAAAAAAAAAAAAATGTATAATGTCTAGGAGATAATATAGTCCTCAATATGTATTAAGAAAGAATATTCGTGCGATATCTTGCCATACCTCGCGCTCCTATCCATATACTATCGTTTGTTTATTGATCATCTGGGGTTATAAAGATAGCTGAGTACCATATCATAGAATAGCATATCATGGAGTCATTTAAATCATGCCTGAGTAGCTGTCTTAAGGCCATATAGAGCTTTACAGAGGCACCATAATAACCTAGTACAAAAGAGATGGATGCCAAGTGTTTACTACATGTAAAATTTATTACGCAGGTTACTGTAATGGAAGGCATTCCTGGCATCCTACTAAAAGAAAAGTCAAGAACAAAGCACAAAAATAAATTAGAGCATGAACTCTTATTATCCATATGACTTTACCCCAGAGGAAAATATTTTGTAACAGACTGTCATGTTTGTTAGACATATATGATTGCCCATGTCACATGTGCCACACATGGCTAGGTCGTACGGCTGGATGGCCGTAATGGAGTGGTTTGTCCCCTCACTTGTTTATATTATGTTTGTATCATTGCTTGTAATATATTCTCTTTTATCCCTTGGCCCATGCTGGGTGACTATGTCTATATAAGGGTATTCTTATACATTGTTCTCTTCCTAGGGTTGATATATATTGTTGCTTTCTTTGAGGGTTTTGCATAAGGGCAAACCTCACTAATCTGGAGTTCTGTTATCTGTGGTGATTTCTCTTGGTTTTCTCCAAAACCTATCATGGTATTAGAGCAGACAATCTAAGAAGATCAGATCCGGTGTTCTTCGCACTTTAATCCTTATCTATTGGTAAGTCCCTTTTGGATTTCATAGTTCCCCTTTGGTGTTCTCGGGTGCCGTATGTTTGTATAGATTTGGTATGAGGAACAAAAAAAAAAAAACTTTTGTTCAGTTGTACAGATCTGGTTGTACCTACGCTAAATTGTTTTTGGTGGATCATTGGAGCTGTTGTGTGTTGTGCGATCTGTTGGTTAGTGATTCCGTAATGTGATCTTGCATCTCGGTGTGTTTTTTTTTTTTTTTTTTTTTTTTTTGTTTATTGTGATTCTGGAGAAAGAAACTTTTTGCAATGATTTTCCTTAGTGTACTCCTATTCATGGATTTGAATAGTGGTTTCGGAGGATGATTTGCCAGGGACCCAAAACCAGTACACCACGCCCTTTAAATGGTCCATGTTGGTCTGTATTGGTCAGTTTCAGTCATCTATATGAGAAGTAAAATGACTGAAAATTCCCACCAACATCTAACAACAGCAATCCTCTTCATGGATTTGAAGAGCGGTTTTGGAGTATGATTTTCCAGGGACCCAAAACCAATACACCTCACCCTTTAGCAGTCCAAATTGGTCTGTATTGGTCAGTTTCAGTCCTCTTCGGTCTGTTTATTTTTTTCATTTCAGATCAAAACTGATATAACTCAGATGAACCTTGAGTTCTATCGGATTGTTTTTTAAGGCATGCTCTTATGTTTCTATCAAATATTTTTTAAAGGGTATTTCTATCAATTATCCAAACAGTGTTTCCATCCAAAGATATCTCTGTGAACAGCTTATGGCAGGAATGGGCATGCATTAAACACTGCACACTCATTGCACATGTGGGTACTGGTGGTATATTCTGTAATTATTAAAAAATAAGGCTTCTTCATTTCAAAGTATTGAAGTATATTTCTTTGTTTTAGGTGAAAATGGAGA
Organism: Magnolia sinica; assembly: GCF_029962835.1. Classification (NCBI taxonomy): domain Eukaryota; kingdom Viridiplantae; phylum Streptophyta; class Magnoliopsida; order Magnoliales; family Magnoliaceae; genus Magnolia; species Magnolia sinica. The sequence continues at coordinate 76,044,090 of NC_080579.1, read as the reverse complement.
TTTTTCTTAGAGTAAACGCGCTAAAGAAAGGAATATGAGAGTTAAGTGTTGCAATGGGTAAAGGAGAAATGGTATGATGAGAGGGGAAAGTGAGGAGATAAGGAAGAAGGAAGGAAGGTGGGGTAAACAGATGGGATTGATTTCAAGAAGTGGGAGTGGAGAGTGATGGTAGATGTGAGGTGGGCAACAACCATGGCATGAGTTAAGGTGTTGATGTTAATTTATCAACCCAATGGTATTGCCGTAGAGAATAAAAACCAGAGTGGAAGCTGATTGGAATTTTTATGGCTACAATAGTTGCTTGTATTGGACCACGAATACATGTAGTTGGATTGATTTCAAGGAGTGGCAGAGTGATAGTATATGTAGTTGGTGGTCCAAAATCCAACTGTGATGGGAAGTAAAGTCAATCTTCACCTGTTACATCCAATGGCACAGATGGTGACCCAGAGGACGACGAATAGATGTAGTTGGTCCAAAATCCAACTTCGATGGGAAGTAAAGTCAGTCTTCACCCATTACATCCAGTGGCACAGATGGTGTCCTTGATCGATGGTTGAAATTAAAGTGGATTCCCTCTCTCTCTCTCTCTCACCATATGAGTTCGTATAAGTTAAGGCTCTAAAAGGACAAGGGGAATGCCCAAAAGGTGATGGGTAGAGTAGTAAGAAAAGATGACGAGGACATCACGTCACATACACCTTTGCATATGTATCAAAGGAGGAGGTGGGCCGCACTGATTTCCCTGTGGCTAGGCGAGGACCCGTGATCGTGCTGAAGACCCCATGTGCATGTGTGAGCATCTGGAAGACCCTAAATTGGGAAGATGCACATGGGTTGCTTTATGGAGTGATCCAGACCGTTGGATCAGAGAGACGTGATGATCGGGCCGTTGGATCACATGATTAGGCCATTGATCGTGGATCGTCCACACTAGTTTTCTTAGATTTTATCAGCATTGTAGGATTTAGTTTTGTTTATGTTATGTTTGGACATCATTAGTATTTTCGTCAAAATTCACAAAACAGGGTGTTAATTGTAATTTTTCAATTTTCTTAAAGCTATAAAAAGAGGGTGGGCGTGTCACCCTCTCCCTCATTAGGTTTTGTGATTAAAAAGAAAAAAAGAGAGAAAAGGCCCTTTCTTTCTTTTTCTTCCATGTTCATGCGATTTGAAGATACTTTCATGCGATTTGGAAGGGAGATTGGTGCGAGGCTAATCTTCATCAACGAAGGTGCGAGGTCTCCATTTATCCCCACACCACCATCAAGGTATTGTCTTCAAGTTCTCCGATTCTCACAACCAAAACCTTCGTCTTCTCCTAAACCGATTTCTTATATTCCCAAAACCCTAACCCTAAATCTAAAATCCCTAACTTTCCTACTTTACCAAATTACCCAAGCCCTAATTTTTACCATATGTTGTATTGAGTTTTTTTAACTTTGAAATAGACTATACCCTATGCTAATTGGATGTCCTTACAAGCATTAAATCCTAGTTTCTTCTTATTTAATGATCCCGTGTGACGATGTTGGTAACTTAAGCTAGGATTATGTATGATGTTCCTTTGGTTTTCATGGGATTCGTGATGATTATGGCAATGCTTGTGTTTTTTTGTTAATTGTCTTAATTCTACTACTTGATCTCACATGTTCTTTGGTTCATGCATCGGTTCTGCATCAAAAGATTTGGTGACCTATAGTCTAACTAAAGTTATGGCCCTTGGTAGAGTGGAATTGAGGAAAATGATTCATGTAAACGACCCCAATAAGTTAGGATAAGGCCTAGATGATGATAGTGATGATGATGATATTACTCTTTTGTCTATAAAGACTCCTCTCCTCTTTATCTATTGAGCAAGAGAGGGAGAGAATAGTAGTGTTGTCATAAAAAGGGGAAAGTGAGTGATGGGAGAATCTTTCCTAAAAGGGAAAGTGAGTGAGAGAAGGAGCCTTGCTAGTGAGGGATCCCTTCCCTTCTCTATATGTGTCAGCCATCCCATATGCAACCCACTTGTACGACCTGTTATGGGGAAATCCGGACAGGGTCAAATGGGGTCGGCATGAGTCATCTGAATCAATAGGGCCTCGAAAAGAGAACATATACGGTACGAGCGGGCCTCTGGACTACGATGCCGGGTAAGACGAGCCCTCGTCCTCATCCTCATCCTCAGCTGAAGAGGGATGGGCGAGCCGAGCCATCGTCCTCATCCTTAGCCGAAGAAGGTTGGACGAGCCGAGCCGTCGTCCTCGTCCTCATCCTCATCCTCAGGAAAGAAGGATGGTCGAGCCGAGCCATCATCCTCGTCCGAAGAAGGTTGGCCGAGTCGAGCTCTCACACTCGTCATCATCTTCACTCTACAAACTCCAACCCCTATGAATCGGTTATGAATCTCGAGTACTAGTGCTCAGCCGCTGACTCGAATAGGATGAAGTCCGAGCTTGGATGAAAATACTTCGATTATCGAGCTTGGAATCCGAATGTGGAGGTGGCGAAGATCACGCCTGAAGATATGCTCCATTAAGACACGATGCGCTACACGATCCAAAGATTGTGGAGTATCTCCACGATTGTAATATTCGTTTGATTAAGTATATCATGCTGAGATTGACGGACACGATCCGTCCATTCGACAGGTATAAATACTAGGGGACCGCATTGCCACAGGTATGCAATATCTCACACCCTCTCTACATTACAGGACATAGACCCAGATTCCCTAGCTTGACTTAGGCATCAGAGGGTCCCCTGTTAAAACCAGGGTCTCCTTTGCTCACCTTTTTGTGCAGGACCAGGGTCCGTTCGAGGTTTGTAGCATTGAGTGGAGGGTGGTCCAGATCTTGACCTCAACACGACCCATGGTGGCCCATGTCCAACATCTCTCACATGACCTATGGGGGTGGCAAATCTCAAGTCCAAAGATCAAAAGGAATTTCCCTTGCATCTAAATCTCAAACATGGACGAGTTGGGACTCCATTGTCTTTATAATGAGTTATAAAGAGTTTGAGTGTACAGGGCTACCATCCTACTATCACATAGCATCCAAAGCTCTGTCTTACTTAGCCCCGTACGACCACAATAAATGGAATGAACCCTCAGTCTAGAGTATTGACTCATTTTGTGGTTTTTGATGTTAACTCTGTTACCATGTAGAGCGTGCATGACAATGAAGCAGATTGGGATTTGTGTGACTACAATGACCACACATGGCAGTGCACAAGAAGGAGCCAAAACTAAAGAGTGGTCAGGTGATCCACATGCCAAACATCATAGGATGGAAAGTCAACCTTCACCCCTCAAATTCAATTGCATGGATGGTGAATGAATCGTAAAAATGGTGACTACTTTACGATTTTGTTTATGTAGATGCGTTCTTTAATAGTTTATAGTAGATCCTGTGTTATTATTATTATTATTATTTTGACCAAGTAGTTTATAGGAGATGCTGTATCAAATAAACAAATGTGTATAGACGTTTTGATACATTCTTCTGAAATTTAAAAATTCATATTAGGTCCTTTCTTATTGATATTTACTTTCTTATCCATGAAATTTTATGTGATCCTAGGCACTACAAGAGCAATTTCGGGTGATAATGGCTCGCCTGATACAAATGAATCCCCACTCGTAGTGAGCTTTGGAGAAATGCTTATTGATTTTGTCCCTACTACCAATGGGCTTTCGCTGGCTGATGCACCTGCATTTAAAAAGGCTCCAGGAGGTGCCCCTGCTAATGTTGCTGTTGGCATTGCTCGGCTTGGTGGTTCATCTGCTTTTATTGGAAAGGTACCTTTGAAAAGTCTGTTGATTTGATCTGGATACTGCTCAATTCGAAAAATTCTTGAAAACTTGAGTGTTTGGTTTATTTTCAACTGTTTCTTGACAAAAATACTGAATAGATGAATATGGCTCACTTGATCAAAGAAAAGAACAAAAATAAAAAGATTTTTAAATTATACTCTCTAAAATAAAATGAGGTATGATGTATTCAAAATGCTGGACAGAGCTTCTATATCATGATGAGCCATCATTCTGTAGATTTATATTATTTTCTCATTGTCAGAAACCTATTTTCCAAGTGTCATATTCAAACCTCATTACTGTACTATTTGACTTATATTTGATAGGATCAGTTCTTTGCATGCCTCACATTATTATGCCCACAATTACTATTCTCTTTTGTACCATGCTGGTAGTTTAGTTGTTTTATTTTGTAACTCAATGGTTTGCTGTTGTTTGTTGTTCTTTTCACCCATTGATTTCTTAATAAAAATCCAATGGGTCTAGATTGCTTGTAACTTTTTTAATTAATAGACTAAAGCATTATGCATTTTCTTGTGAAAAAGTATTTCTATGTATAGCTGGTTAATATTTCTACATATGGAAGTCTTGTCAATCTTTTCTTCCTCCTATGTGTGATTCAGCTCTTTCAATTTGGTCTTCCTTCTCTGAAATCAATTGCATCCTTCCAGGTTTTGTAGCTTCTCTTATGGATGATTGGAATAGTGGTCCTTTAAATTGAGAGGCGAGATACTAGGAATATGCTTCCACATGCAATACATGTGGGGTATTTGGAAAGAACTGAGTAACAGAATTTTCGAGAACAAATCCAAGGGCATCGCATAAGTGGAAGCTGTAAGGGTTGACACGAATCTAACGAACCAATCCTGCCGTAAAACCTAATCTATCACCGTTGATGCATACCAAAATAAAATAAACAAACTGTCATATGTAATTGTGCAAACCTTTTTGCACTCACAAGATGGCTATCATGATTCAAATTAGACACCCATAACAACCCAAGCACAATGCCCAAACTATGATCCATTGTCTATTAGTGTCCGCCCACCTGTTTGAAATCAAGATGGGAACTATTTGGAGACCAATGACCGGTGATTGGTATTTATACATATTGAGAAGAGTGCCTTTTCCTCACATATGCAGTTGCTTATGTACGATGGTATTGCATGCGCCTAATACAAGATACATGGGTATGGGTCATTTGGAAAATTCCTTTGTATTGCCCCAAATATCGCATGTATCATGTGACATATCACAATATTTTCAATATCATGATATATCACACAGCCGATAGGATAAAAACTCTCAAGCACGAATGATCGGAAAGTTCTTCCAGATGGGTTGCCTACCCTTTGAGTTGGGATGCTCTTTCATTGCCCTTAATTTCGAAGTTGTGGGGAGCGAAAATTTGAAAGATTTTCAACCGATTAATTTAAACGGGACCTCGTATAAAATTGTTGCTAAGGTGCTTAGTCAAAGGTTGAGACAGGTCCTCCCGAAGATTTGTCTCCCCTTGTCAGAGCGCCTTCATTTTAGGGAGACAAATTCTCAACATTGTGTTGATTGCGCACGAATGCCGCCATTCCTGTCATAGGGTGGGAAGGTCGGGTGCCCTCTGTAAACTCTACATCGAGAAGGCTTAAGACCGTGTCGATTTGACCTTCCTAGATTATATGCCGTCTTGTATGGACTTCGGAGCAAAGTGGAGGAACTGGATCCATTCATGTATTTACTTGGCCAGATTTTCTATGCTTATTAACGGATCCCCCTTTGACTTCTTTAAGTCCTCTTGGGGCCTTCGTTAGGGTGATCCATTGTCTCCGTTTCTCTTTATCCTGGTTTTGAAGGCCTTGAGTAGGATGCTTTCAAGGGGTTAGGAGGTTGGGCTTGTTCGAGATTCTCGAGGGAGAATTATCCCCAGTGTATCAATCATTTGCAGTTTGCTTATGATACTTTGATGTTTTGCGAGGCTAGTGATTATATGGTGGATTGTCTGGGTATGACTATTTGTTGGTTTGAAGTAGTTTTTGGTATAAAGGTAAACAAATCTAAATTTTTATTTATTTTATTTTTATTTTTTTGTGATTCATATATCCAGGGAAGATCCCTCTTGTCTGGCGGAATCTTTTGGTTGCCGAGTCGGCTCTTTTTCCACTTCTTATCTTGGCCTTCCCCTTTGTGTGGGGAAACCAGAGCTACACCTTTGGGATAGGGTCATTGAGAGGATTAAGAGGACATGTCTCCCTAGAGGAGCAAGCTTCTTTGGGAGGCAGAATCACCCTCATTAAAGCATCTCTTTCGAACATGCCTCTCTACGACATGTCGCTGTTTCGTTGCCTTAGATCGGACATTCTTCAGATTGATAAAATTAAGAGGGAGTTTTTGTGGCAGGGGGTTCCTCTAGAAAATTCTCATTGCTCAAATGGAAAGAGTTATGTGCTCCCTATTCAGAAGGGGGTGTGGGGATTAAGCGTCTAGATTTGGTAAACGAAGCCCAGTTAGGAAAATGGGTGTGGCGTTTCGGGGTGGAGGGGTCTGGTTTGTGGAGATCCATTGTAGCTGCGAAATATGATTTGACTCGGATAAGATGGTTGACAAAGTTGTCTTCCCTTTATCAAGCCTCTCGTATCTGGAAAGGAATTGCCCGGGTGGCCACCAAGGTCTTCCTCTATGCAGGTTTTTTTGGTTGGGGTTGGATTAGGATTAGGTTTAGGGAGGATCCTTGGTGTGATGAGTCCTCCCTTAAGGTCCTCTTTTCCATCACCGGCTTTACTTTGCTCAGTGGCAGACATTTCTATGGCTAATTGCTTTTCAAGTTTAGGTGAGGAAGGGATTTGGCTACCACCCTTCAGGCAAGATCTGAGGGATTTTGAAATAGATAATCTGGTTAGGCTTTTTTCATGTCTGTTGGGGTTCATGCTGTATTCGGGAGAGGAGGATTCTCTAGTTTTGTAGCTTGGGAGGTCAGTAGTGTTCTTCGTGCGTTCTTTCTATAGCCATCTTTCCCAATTAGATATCCCTAGCTACAATTGTCTTACAGGCCTGGTCTGGGCTTATGGAGCCCCTCCAAAGGTTGTTGCCTTCGCTTGGTTGGCAGGAAGAAATCGGATTATGACAGTCAATAAATTCCAGAAGAGAGGCCTGGTGCTGCCTAATGTGTGTTCATTATGCTTCGGGGAGGCAGAATATGTTGACCATTTGTTCCTTAGTGTTTGTTTTCATTGTCCATCTGGTTCAGAATCCTTGCCCTTGCGTATCTCTCATGGGTGATGCCTCCCTCTATTGCCGGCCTTTTTCCGCTCTTGGCACACTAGCAACAGGGGGAAACCCGGAAGAAGAAATGGAGATTAGCTCTCCTTGCTCCTCTATAGTCGATCTAGGGAGAAAGGAACAACTGTTGCTTCTGTAATAAGAGTCTTTCCTCATTAAGGGGTGTTAGATAGGGTTAAGATGTGCTTGAGGGATTGGGTGCCCTAAAGGCTTCTTCTGGGGGTTTTCCAGCCTATAGGCTGTTGTTCTTGTTGTATTTTATTTTTGTTTGTTTCTTTCTTTGAGTTGTAGGCTTTTCTTTTTTCCTGTATAGTTTGGTTTGCTTTTGGCTCTGCCTAATAAATTGCTTCATCTTTCAAAAAAACTGTTATGTTTCCATGATGGCTGGGAGAGTTATATCAGTAAAGGTGTCAAATAGACACTTAGTGCTGCTTCAAACATGGAAGCGGGGTTCATCACCTGCTACGAGGCCATGGGTCAGGTGATATGACTATAGAATTTTGTCTCAAGACTTCTAGTGAAAAACCCAAAATGGCTTTGTTAGAGTACAATCTTTAGTGTATGTGCATTGCAGTGTATTTGAGTGTGAGTACACATTCACTTGTCCTGTGTGCACCATATCCTTGGAGTAATGATGTGTCTTTTAGATTTCATTTTAATTTATTTCGAGCTTATCTTTTGTAACAAATGGTCTATAAATGAGAGCTACTAGAGAGAAGAGATATAAAGAAATATTCTTGCCTCTTTGTTCTGTTTTTCCTTTTCATGTCTTCCACAATGTAGTCTCTTTAGTTTAACAGGCTTTTTCATTTCCTGGAATTTTTGAATTGCGAGTCTGAAAGAGGATGACAATGGAGTCTTCAAAATCAAGGTTTTTGTCCTCCCTAAGCCTTAAATGGAATGAAGAAAAGGCAAACTGGTGTCTTCAAACTCATCTCAAGACTTGTGAAATCATCGGATGAGTTGCATTTGGTGATAAGCCCCAAAGTCAAACCGAGTTGGAACCTAGTCGTTGGACCAGATCAGTTCTAAGGGAAACAGATACAACTTGGCTAAAATGGAGTTGTGCCAAGTGGAGTTGTATCAGATGATCTCTCTCTCTCTCTCTCTCTCTCTCTCTCTCTCTCTCCTACACCAATGGTAAGTGTATTCTCAAATCTCTCCTTCAGTTTTGCAGCCATCTACCTTCATATTTGCCATGGGTTGGGCTTTCGCCTAACTTTCAGGCCTATCGTGGGCTAGGGTGGGGCCTAAATTGCAGGCCTGAAATTTAAATGGGCTGGGCTTGATTTAACCTCTGCATGTGCCCGAGTCCAACACATCAACGACCCTATTATGTGGTCATGCTAATTCACATGGCATGGATCTTTTTGCCTTCACACTTTCTTGCTGTCACACTAACCATACATCGTGGGGTTTAAATAGCACTGATGATAGGAGTAACACCTCTTACATTATACAAATAGTGATGGTACACATTGTCCATAGTATTGGTATCATTACATGTATTGTTGGCTGGGGATACAGAAACATGTATCAATATCACCGTACTCTGGAAATGCAACTTTGATTGAGGGAAACATGTGGAAATGGTGGAATTTCTCAATGAAACTTAAGGAGACACTAAAATACTCATATTTGTATATTTAAGAATCAAATAATTGCAAAAAAGATGGATATATAATAGGTTTCTGTTTAATGGGGATCTAAAAGCATGTAACGTTGGCTTAGTGAAACATTGTAGAAACATGGGGAAAATGGTGGAAGCTTTCAATGATATACTTAAAGAGATGGCAAAATACACAAATTTGCATATTTAAGAATCAAATAATTGCGAAAAAGATGCATATTTGCATATTTAGGAATCAAATAATAAGTTTCCCTTTAATTGGGGCCTAAAAGCATGTATCATTGACTCAGGGAAGTATTGGGGAAACATGGGGAAAATGGTGGATCCATCCATCCATCCAACCGTCCATCCATCCATCCATCCATGCATGCATGCACATACATAAATACAAACACACTTGCATGATCCGTCCATTTATCCATCCAACCATCCATGGATGCATACATGCATACATACAACAGCAAATAGATATATACACACATGCATGGCCTATCCATCCATCCATGCACACACACATCCATCCATCCATGCACACATCCATCCGTCCATCCAAGTAACCATCCAACCATTCATCCATCCATCCAACCAACCAACCATCCAACCATCCATCCATCCATCCATCCATGCATGCATATATATATATATATATATATATATATATATATATATATATATATATATATATATATATATATATATAGATATGCACACATACAAACATGAATTTCATCATACAACCACACATCCATAAAAAATTGGAATGGAAACTTTTTTAATAAATAGATTTTTGGCAATATTGCTACATTAGTGATATTATCGAAATATTGCTTATACATTAGTGATATAAGTAATATATCGCCCATACCTAGAATTTCTAATGCTCCTAGTGTTGTGGTATCACTGAGTTGAAGATACCGATAATATCGGGGATATTCGGAAGAATAGTTGTAAAGCCATAAGTAGATTTGACATGAGTGTACAACAAAGAGTATGTCTCTGCAAGCATATACATGAGTCTTGTAAGTAATTTATTTTATATGTAATGAAATTACTTTGGTCCCTTGTACTGGTACATGCCTCCATCTTCTTTCATCTCTTCTTCTTTTGCCTTCTGTACTTTGAAAATAAATGAGTACTTAGACTCATAGCATTTGAGAAATGCTAAGAGTTGTAATGACCCAAATTTTTTCGCTCATGGGTAGGTACACGAGTGTACATCCACTCTCATATACATCATACACTATAATAACTTTCATGCCCTCATATAGCTTAGCATACATGACCGTTCATCAAACCGACCATCGAAGTAACTATTCATCATTAGATTAAGCTATCTTATTGTTCCATTCGCTTTTGGACCACTCAATCATAGTAAACCAACCATGAGATCATTATATCCGTTCATAATACACATCCATTCAAGATTTTGTTTCGTTCATTTTGTCCATCACGTATGTATATGCTTAACCTACTGTGGAATTTTCATTCATTAACCTCCTTATCCCAACCATTCATTCACATAAGCAAATAAAACCACCTTTTTTTCTTTCTTTTTTTCTTTTTTCTTTTTTATTTTTTAAAAGCAAAATTATCATTGATGAAGATGATAATTGCATTCGGGCTTCCTCAAGAGAAAAAGGACCTGGGGAAGCCTATCGTAAAAACTCTAAAGACAACGCCACATAAACAATCGCCTTCAAGGACTCCCAACCTGATAGGATTCCCTGATCGCCCCTAGGCCCACCTTATCAAGGAAGAGGATGCCTCTAACCTGGGGAGGGAGATCTGAAAGAAGACGAAAAAACAAGGAAGCTTGGTTCGCGCTACCCAAGCGAGCCAAATAAAACCACCTATTTGATAATTTAAACCATTCATTCATTTGACCATCCATTAATTAGTTGCCCGCCGATGCCTGTTTTTTTCTTTTGGTAAGGAAGCAAATTATAATTTGAAAATATTTTTTTTATCCGTATTCAGTGTTTTTGCACTATTTTGATATAACAAAAATTATAAGCTATTAAGATTTTAGAAAAAACCTTGTCATTTAAAAGTTCAAAATTTTGAAAAATGTCAAAAAGTCACGATTTGTTCTTGATTTGGAAAATTGGATTTTTAATTATTGGAAATTTGATTCTTAAAGTATTTTTATTGAATTCAAGGGGGATTGAAATAAATTGAAATGTAAGGTTTGTAACATTCACTTAAATAGTATTTTATGTAAATAAGTGTTTGTCCCCGTCCTGTCATTTGGTTGTAATTTATTCCTGATCTGGAAAATTTATTTATTTATTTTTATTATTTATTTATTTATTATTATTATTTTTTGGGGGGGGGAGGATTTTCTTATTGCATAAAATAACTTGAAATAAATGGAAAGGTAAGGTTTATAACATTTACTTGCATGTTATTTTATATAAATAAGTGTTTGTCATGTCTTGTCATTTGGTTGGTAGTGTCTATCCGGTGTTTGTTTTGTCCTAATGAGTGTAAGAGAGTAGCGTGTGCAGTCTATGGAGTTTAGGTGTTGGTAACGTGAGGCTTCTTGAAAAAGGAATAGAAAGAGGGTGCGTATGTGCTTCACATGTGAAGTGAGAGGGTGATGGGAGTTTCCTATACAAGGGAGTCATGAGATGAGAGATGCGTAAGAGGGTAATGATGAGAGAGAGAGAGAGAGAGAGAGAGAGAGAGTTTAAAGATTTCTTCAATTCTAAGGTGAGTGATCCTCCATTATAAATTTCCTCTGCTTGATTTCTTATTTCCAAGATTCTTTATTCTTGTTCATTAAATTCAAGAATTCAAGATCTAAATATCTCTCATACATCTTTCGTTTTATTTCATCTAGTTTCTAATTCCCGTTTCGAGTAGAGAAATCATAGTTCTTTTGTTTTGGGTTTAGCCCATTTGTTTTAGGTTTAGAACTTTTTCCTCTTTTCCTTCACATGTTTGGATTAATCTTGATCTTTCTTATTTTTCCTTTTGATTCAACCGTTCTTCTTTTGTGAATAACTCCTTTTTCTTTGGGTGAGTAATTCTCATCTTTGCTTCTTTCTTTAAAAAATTTGGGTTATATTCTTCTCCTTCTTGATTATTTTCCTTGAAAGATTCATGATTTTGAATTGCCCTTTTTTCTTTTGGATTTTCTTCCTTAATGTATAAGCTTTTAATTCTTTCTTTTAATACTTTCCTTTAAGTTGAGTTTTTTTCCCCCTTTGCACAGGGTTCCTCAAATCTTTGAATTCATCTCTGTGATTATTTCTCCTTTATGTTAGCCCTTTTGTTTGGGTTTCTTGAATATTTCTTCCTTATCTGGAAATTCTTTTGTGTATCTAAAATTATTTCCTTTTGATTTGACATAGTTCTTTTGCTTCAGGAATAACCCTTTTCCTTTTCTTTTTGACTTGGGGGTTTCCCTTGACTACTTTTGCTTGATTTCTAAAGGTTTGGGTATATTCCTTTCATTGTCTGTTTCCTTTGGAGTTAGTAGCCATTTTGTTGAATGTCTTGAATTCTGAACTTTTGGTGTGATCTTCTTTGAAATCCCGACCCTTGTAATTTTCTTTGAACTATGATGTATTCTCACATCATATCATTTTGTTGCATTGTAATACCTCTTTTGAAATCATGATTAAGGATTATTTATTAAGTTTGTCCATTTATGGAATCTACCTGCATCATAATCATGGTGTGCTTGACAACTTGATTTGCATGGTTACATTATAATCATGGAATGCTTGGGAATTGAATTACTTCCATCATTATGGTATAACTGGATTTTTTTCGGCTATTTGGAATTTGAGAATGTGAATAATTGGAATTCGATTGATTGGGCGACGGATCAGTAAGCGTGTCGAGATTGCTCTTCGGCGTGCATCTCGGGATTGTACACTTCACTGGACCAATTAGATGAGCATGTTGGGATTGCAACAAGTTTCTAACATCAAAGCCATGTTAGATCTTGTTGTTTCATTGAAATGGATTGGTGAACATGTCTGGATTGCTCATCGGCGTGCATGTTGGGATTGTACGCCTCGCTGGATTGGTTATGTGAGCATGTCTGGATTGCTCATTGGTGTGCATGTTGGGATTGTACGCCTCGCTGGTCCGGTTATGTGAGCATGTCAGGATTGCAAAAGGTTCTTGACGCCAGAGCCGTGCGAGATTTTGGAAACATGAATAAATTGAATTTAAGTACACGCCTCGCAAGACTGGATAGGTGAGCATGTCGGGATTGCAAAAGGTTCTTTTTGTCAGAGCAATGCAGTTCATAGAAAACTGGTTAGATTGAAATTGAATGTGATGAAATATATTATTGCATTCATGGCATTATTGAAACTGTGTGACCATTTTAAAATTCGTCGCTCAATTAAAAATAACGAGGAAAATTAACACTTAGGCTTCCAAGCCAAGTAGGTCCAATCACAGACTACAAATGATGCATCAATAAGCAACTAGTTTGTAAGAGATATTGAGCTTGTGTGTGCTTTGTAAGTTAAGTGCCTAGCATACAATTCAATTCAAGCATTCATATAATTTAACTAATCAAACACATAAGCATGAATAAAATTGTGCTTAAATGACAATCACAAACATAAGCATATATAGTGGTTCGGTTTCCCTACTCCACTCCTAGCGGACACACTCTCCTGGAGTGTACCATTATTCACAATCTTAGGAGTTTTCAATAGGTTCACCCCTGATGTTTACAAGCGTACACTTCCATTGAAGGCCTACGTAAGGACTTGACGTACGTACACTCTTGTGTCGGAGGAACACATTTCCACCTATGTCGGTGGCTCCCGCAAGAGACTTTAGTTGGTTTTCTATTGGTTAACCAACTATTAACAGTCCTAATCCACGACCCTACGTACACCCCCACCGGAGGCTCCCCAAGGAGACTAACACGTACACACACGTGTCCGCTGAATTCGGCCCTACACAATAACCTAGGTTTTATACAAGAACTTATTCAAGTTTGGCTCACAAACTCCTACACTGAATCCTACACAAGGAAAGAGTGTATGGACTCTACAATTGACAACCTTGTCGGAATGAGCCATGTTGATGCGCCATCTTGAGATGCTTCTTCAATGCTCTCTCGTGCTTGAATCAGCTGTGCAATTGCTCCCACGTTCGTTGATGCTGATGGTTCAGCTCCACGAACAAATACCTTGCATGCGATGCTCCGATGAGGTGACCAAAGGTGATGGGAGGATGGTGGAATCTCCTACAACTAATGGATAGTTGAAAATTTTCAAAGGGGATTCACCTAAATGTGTCTTCTAAAGGATGTAGACAAGGATATACTTATAGGCATAGTGTCTAACTTCTACAAAATTGTGGAGATCAAGTTTATCTTCATCATGGAGGTTGAAATCCTCATTGGAGTGATAAATCTCAAGAAGATGACTTAGATCTTATAGGTTTAGAGGCTTAGGATGAGGGATATGAGTGAGAAATCACCTAGGCTTCTATTTCACCAAAAACTCATCCGAATGCCCAATGCCTGAATACCCTTTATATAGATTTCGGTTTGCAACGATTATAAAACGGGCAAAAAACGGCATCTTCGATTGATCGGCCGAGGGTCGTTGATCGATTGAACTCCGTTGATTTAGCCCGGAGAACTCGCTGGACAATTTCAGCCATGTTTGATTGATTGAGGTCGATAGAGCTTCACTCGAGAGTCTGTTGGTTTGGGTAGTTTGATTTCCAATAGCTCAGGACCTCTATAGCCTATCTAAGCATGTTCAAATGGAGCTCCTAAAGCTAGAGGATGATCAAAAGAAGGTTCACCCATTACGATTAGGATAATTTAGAGGCTAGGTTCTTTTGGGTCCAAGGTTAGGGTCACCAAGGCACCTCAATTTATCCGTTCCTTCACTCCTTGATGCTTCTTGTCCTCTTGTGTCTTCGGTCTTCAGCTTTCAATGGCTCAATTGACTCATAGGTGCACTAACAATTATGGCATCGTAGTTTATATATGACATTGAATTTCATTGATGACATTATTCCATTGAGATCCTATTTTAATTTTTGTCTGTCATTGAGCCGATCCGTTTGGTACAACTTTTAGAATTCAAGTGTGGCGGATCTGATCTCATTGAGCTTCTTGCTCACCCAATTTGATAACTCTTTTAGGTTCAGGAGTCAAGGAATGAACTATAGAAGCAGAGTACTTAAATGATTATTTTTATTAGAGTTTCAGTTTTAGTTTATTTTATTTGGACAATTGTAAAAGATAAAAGCAGAGATTATGAGTGAGAGACAATGGTAGTAGTTCAGTGGAATTTGAAAAAAAAAATTCTTAATTTTAGAGTTATGGATGTTATGGTTTGGATAATTAAATAAGTTGTTTGGTTTAGTTTGTGGTGTATTGAATGTGAATGGGATAAATAAACACAATTCATTTAGTTCACACCCTAGAATTCGCGGTCAGGGTCGTTGTACTCAGGTTTCGAATTTCGGGGCGTAACAAGAGGATTCTCAGGTTATATCTTGTACATGTATTATGCCTTGTATGAGAGACTTTTATGTAGTTGTGGTGTGCTTGAAAGTTGAGAATCTTCAAATTGGTATCAGTGCCTAGTCTTTATCTTTTGCAATGTTTATAGTTGCATTATTATCGCTGATGGTCATACAAATTCAATATGATTCAGTTCAGTCACTTTGTTGTTTGAATAGTTCTAACGTTGAAGCCATGGAGCTGTAATCGCCTATGATCTATGAATTTGCATAGAATTCGACTATACTTTCTTACTTTCATTTCTTGTTGAAGTTAACTCAGCAATTGTAGTCTCTGTAATAAAGAGTTCGATTCAGCTCAGATTACTGCATTCTATTTTGACTACCAGTGCATGTGTTCCTGATACATCTTATGCCTGTATCTTGCATTATGTTTAATTGCAAAAACAGGTTGGTGAAGATGAGTTTGGGTATATGCTTGCTGATATTTTAAAGGAAAATAATGTAAATAATAAGGGAATGCGTTTTGACCCTGGTGCTAGGACTGCTCTAGCATTTGTCACTTTGAAGAGTGATGGTGAACGTGAATTCATGTTTTACCGTAATCCAAGTGCTGATATGCTGCTTGAAGAATCTGAACTTGATTTTGATCTCATTAAGAAGGTATGTGAAGCTTTTATGGTGGTGGTAATAAAATATACACTCTCTAGCGCCAGAGTATTTTTTTACTTTTCTGAATTTGGTGGTATTCTCTTTAATTTAGCGATTCATTATGCTTTATTATAAATCCTTTGACAGGCAAAAGTTTTCCATTACGGTTCTATAAGTCTGATTACGGAACCATGCAAGTCAGCCCATATCGCTGCAGTGAAAGCTGCAAAGGATGCTGGCGTGCTTCTGTCTTATGATCCTAATTTGAGACTTCCACTTTGGCCATCACCAGAAAGTGCAAGAGAAGGAATACTGAGCATATGGGAGACTGCTGACGTTATTAAGGTATAGATCTTCTTAAAAATGTGTTTTGTAGAATCATGATTTCTTTCCTTTTGTCCCGTTCCGTTGTAGAAGGCAGTGTTACAATGATCTACAGTTCTTCTTCTTTTCTGAAAGGTCAATGATCTACAATTACAGGCAAATGAATATTTTCTTGATTTTGTTCCAACTTTTGAAATAGATAAGCGAAGAAGAAGTGTGCTTTTTGACTAAAGGTGAAGACCCATATGATGATGCTGTTGTTCGCAAGCTATTCCATCCAAATCTCAAGTTGCTGCTTGTGACTGAGGGCCCAGATGGTTGCAGGTATTACTCTAAGGTAAGCCTCCCGTAATTGATCTTTCTTGAATTCTGTTTATGCTTTTCTTTCTAGATCTTGTACCAATTCAATGCATAGGAATTATAGGGACTTGAGCTTCAGCAAATGTACAGTTTTATGTGGCTCTCAAATCCATATAAGGGACCCAAGTTCTGGAAATTCAGACTGTTGAACTGATGGCTGCTCAGTGGGTGGGGGTGCCCCAAAGTTCTTATATATTGGAGATCTGAAACCATTAATGTTTGGTCTTCTTTCTGACAAATGCGAACTATGCAGTATTTTTGTTTTTTTCCCCTGAACATTCTATTTGCAGGCCACCAACTGAAATCTATCAATCTGTGATATTTTTTGGGCCTCCCTCATTGAAGGTGGCATCCATCAATTCAAGGTCTGGACAATCGGAACAGGGGCCACATGTCTACAGATTTGAGAGCTTCAGGGAACTGTAGATTTGCTTTGCCTGAGGACCCTATAGTTCCACCTGTGTAACTGTGTTAGACAAGTTTTCCAAACAGATCCACGCAAACCAAGTGAATGACGTAAGAGCTAGTGTTTTAACTGATTATTTGTTAATTCTTTGAATTTGCTAACTGATGTCGGATATGACCAGTGTTTGTAGTATTGGTATCATTACATGTATCGCTGGCTGGGGATACAGAAACATGTATTATCGATATCACCAATATTATCAGTGATACTTGGATGAATCACTGACTGAGGGAAATATTGGGGAAACACCAGGAAATGGTGGAATTTCTCAATGAAACTTCAAGAGATGCTAAAATACATATATTTGTATATTTAGGAATCAAATAATTGCTCTTTAATGGGGTTTAAAAGCATGTAATGCTGACTTAGGGAAAAATTAGAGAAACATCAGGAAAATGGTGGATTTTTTCAATGATATTTTAGAAGATGCTAAAATACACATTTGCATATTTAAGAATAAAATAATAGAAAAAGACGCATATTTGCAAATTTAGGAATCAAATAATAAGTTTCCCTTTAATGGGGCCTAAAAGCATGTATCGTCAACTTAGGGAAACATGGAAAAATGGTGGATCCATCCATCCATCCATGCACGTTGGCACACGCACACACACGCACGCGCGCGCATGCGCACATAGAGACACATACATCCACCCATCCATCCATCCAATGGACCATCCATACATACATTCATACATACATCCATGCATGCATACATATACACATACAAACATGTATTTCATCATACAACCATGCACCCATAAAAAAAGTTTTAAAATGATTTTTTTTAATAAACAGATTTTTCATGATATCAATACATTGCAATATATTGGCGATATTATCGAAAATCACCGATACATTGGCGATACAAGCGACACCTGGAATCTATACAATTGAAAATATTGACGATACCTTGGTGATCTTGATGCATTGGCAATACTCTACACGATATATTGCGATACCTGGAATTTCTGTGTCTACTCTACGATATATTGCCGATACCTAGAATTTCTATGTGTGTACTCTACGATATATCACCGATACCTGGAATTTCTATGTGTGTACTTATCAACTTGTAAAAAGATCACACAGAGAAATGACCTGAACTATGAGCTCTCTACACCGTTGAGTCTCCATCATGAGGCAAAGGGACCGTGTTCTTCATATGACCCATCGGAGCAAACAACTCCAATATCTATTCTTCTACCATATCCCCACAGCAAGGAGTCCAAAACAAACTGACCACCACAAATCGAAAAGCAATCTCGCACAAGAACAAGCCTATTTGAGGTGATACGAGCCTAGCTAGGGAAATCTTCATGCAATGCCCGATCCCCATGCCAAACATCCACCCAAAAGCGGATGTGACTACCATCCCACAAAGAAAGGAAATCCCTCTACTGCGGCTATACTAGACCGATGAAATCACCTTCCATAAGATATAAGTGCGATAAAGAGAAGATCTTTTTGTTCCCAACCTGTCCTGAACACCATATTTGCTAGTGACGACCTCCCTCCAAAACCTTGCATCTTCAGTTCTGAATCTCCATAGTCATTTGCTGAGTTGCGCCATATTCATCCTTGAGCCTGGATATAGCAACTAGCTAATAACAATTTCAGCAACCTGATGGTTCTCTTAGCCAATCTCTGCCTATAAGGTTTGTTGAAGCTTGACAACGTGCCACCAGGATCTTCATACTCTGTGGGTCCAGCTCGCATGCATGACATAAGTTTAAACTGGGACCATGGCATCTTTTCAATGGTCCTTTCCATACACTAGTACCATGGAATTGCATCACCAATTAGATGCGTTGAGGGCAGTGTCACCATCTGACCATCATGAATCATATTAAATATTTTCTAGGAATTTAATCCTGACAGTGCGAGTTTGAATCCATGTGCCTCTTGATAGGCTTCCTTTGCCGTTAAGATCTTCCTTGGTAGTTGGGATAATGTGTGGTCGATTGTTCATCCTGGAGTTGTGGACTTGATATCTCGGGCCGTTTTGATAACACGTTCAAGACATCCTTCAAGCTTCAACGACTCCAAGATTTGAGGCAAGTTTACTCGTGGCAGCCAACCCACTTTCCCGCTCTTTATCCCAACCTCCATCTTTGCCCTCATCCATGTTACCATGTGATAGCGGACAACCGACCAGTGCACAATAAGCTCCAGCTCGCTCTCCCAGGTAAACCCAGGTGAGACCTCCCTGTGGGCAATCCTGCATTGCACGGGTCCCTGAATCACATGGTCCCACAACGGGCCTCACCCCATGGCCATTTTGCATCTCATAGACCGCACCTCGTGGACCACCCCACCCTAACTTGGAGATACAGTGTATCCTTGGAGTCCACACCAAGATGCCCCAGCATCATCCACCCATGCTGGTGAGGAGACTCGATCCCTGGGCTTCCGCTCTGATACCATTCTGATAGCGAATAACCGACCAGTGCATCAAAAGTTCTAAGAGTTGTTGAGGATTGACCGGATTATTCCTATATGCAGGCTCTCCTAGGTAAACCTAGGCGAGACCTTCCTGTGGGCAACCCCCACATCGCATGGGTCCCTGAATCACATGGTCCCACAGTTGGTCCCACCCTGTGGCCATTCTACATCTCATAGACCCCACCTTGTGGGCCACCCCACCCCACCCCAATGTGGAGATAGGGTGTATACTTGGAGTCCGCACCAGGATGCCCCTGCATCACCATCAGGGTGTCCCAAAACGGTTACGTATCGGCCGTAACGGCCGATACGTAACGGTAACGGTGGTACCCGTTACGCGATACGGGGCCGTATTGGCCGAGTCTCGTTTTTGTACACGTAACAGCCGTTACTGACCCGTAACTGCTGTTACGGCCTTTAAAAAATAGGAAAAAAAAAAAAAACAAATACTTACCTTTTTTTTTTCTTTTCTTCTTCTTCCTCTTCTTCTTTTTCTTCTCGGGAAGCTGAGGCCGCGGCTGTGGCTACAACCGCGGTGGCTTGTTGCTGCTGCTGCTGCTTCTTCTCTCTCTCTCTCTCTCTCTCTCTCTCTTTTTCTTTTTTTTTTCTCTTCTTTCCCTCTTTTTTCTTTTCGGTTTCCCTCTCCCTTTTTTTTTTTTTTCTTTCGGAGGTGTACCGCGCACCAGCTGGAGGTACGTGTCATGTTAAGACGAGCGCTGACAGTCCTCGAGCTCCGAGTTGTACGAACGGTTCAAAGGAGATCAAAGTTACGTGGGCTCCACAGTGATGTATTTATTATATCTACACCGTTCATCTATTTTTAAATATCATTTTAGAGCATTAGCCAAAAAATGAATCTTATCCAAAGATCTTCTGGAACCCACCAAAAATAGCAGCGAGATGATGATTTTCACCGTTAAAAAATTCGTAGGCCCTCCATAACGTTTATTTTCCATCCAATTTGTTCAAAAGGTCAAAAAGACCTGAATGAAGAGGAAAAACAAATTTCATATTGATCCAAAAGTTCTGTGATCCCAAAAAGGGTTTCAATGGTAGACGTTCAATCCCCCACTACTTTTTGCAGTGTGGTCCACTTAATAATTAGATCTGTATTATTTTTCGTGTCAAGCCTTGAGACGAGCTCGTTAAAGGAATGGACGGTTTAGGTATAACACATACCTCATGATCAGACCCGCAAGACTTGCTTGCATCAAATGAATGGACTGGTACACGTTACGCAGCAAGCTGCACAATTTAATAAAATGTACATGTGCCACATGGGCCCCACCATGCTGTATATATTTTATCCATGCCGTCCATCCATTTTGCCACATCATTTTAGGTTATGATTCAAAAAATTAGTAAGATCAAAATCTCAGGTGGACCACAACATAGGAAACAGTGGTTATAGAATGCTCACCATTAAAAATTTCTTAGGGTCCACTATAATGTTTATTTTCCATCTAACCTATTAATAGGGTCACACTAACATGGATGAAGGGAAAACACACATGTCAGCTTGATCTAAAACTTTTGTAGCCCCGATAAATTTTTAATGATAGTTGTTTAATTATTATTGTTTCTTATGGTGCGGTCCACCTGACCTTTGGATCTGCCTCATTTTTGGGCTCATGTCCTAAAATTATTTGGCAAAATGAATGGATGGTGTGGATATAACACATTCATCACGAGTGGGGTCCAAAAAACTTTGACACTCGTGTGCTACACTTCACAATCTGAGTCCTACCTAATTCGGGCCCTTAAAAAATTGTACATGATACATGTATTAACTTAAAATTTACAAATTAAATTATGGACTGTAATTGCAAACTCAAAATGCCAAAATCAAATTGTTTGAATAGTTTTAATTGTTAATTTGTGGACGCTTATTTTTTAAATTAGGGCCTTTTGATTTTTTTTTTTCATGATTCACTATCTAATAAATGTTCACCAATTCACAAGTGGGATAATGGCAATAAATTGCATGAATTTGAGGCTGATTTGGGGCATGGATTGGTCCTCCAAGTCAGCCCCAAATTGGCAACGCGATCTACCTGAATTTAATTTCATTTTAAAAAAAAACTATAGGGAGAAATGATATCAAATTGTTAAGTATATAAATTAGATATTTAGAAAATTAAATATATGAATTTTGTAGTCAAATTCAGGTTATCTGGTTCATAAATTCATCAGACAGTCCGATACAACTTCTCACCAAAGAGTGGACCGTTACACCACCATAAACATGTTCCAATTTATAAATGAATGCATATTTGGAATGCTTAGAATATTCCGGATTTAATCCATATTTTTTCATATTTTTTTTGCCAAATTTTTTTTTTTTGGTGCCGTTATGGGCCGTTATGTCCCCGTATCGCCGTTACGCCCCCGTATCCGTATCGGTTTCGGAGGGCACCATTACGCCAACCAATACCGATACAGGACACCTTGATCACCATGTATAAAGGAGGCTAGCCTTGTTCTACTACAAAAAACCAATTGATACAACCCTTGCTGTGTTGAAGGTGAGTGATCATGTTGGAGGGGATCAACCTCCTAAAACTTCCAGAATTCTCATCCATGCAAAGAAAATCATACAACATTTACATGGCATAAGACTCATCACCACTCTAGCCACTCAAACACCACACGTCACAGTCAAATCCATCCTAATAACATGCTCACTCTTAGCAAAATGTGTCAGAATTGGACTCCACATGACCATAAAAACTTGTATATACAAATGCGATTTTGTAGAGAAGCAGAAATAAGATGAATGAGAAAAATATAGGACAAAGGATTAAAGCAATAATAATGATTAGTCACCTCTCCAGGTAGGAAAATCTATTTATGTTATACAGATGCACAAAAAGGTACAAGAATGTTGTTAGATAAAGGAAGTAGCCTAAAGGATAAGAAGAAGACAGTTTTCTTCACATAACGATAAACCACCTCTATTAACAATAATGACAAAGGTCATAACTGAATCAAGGAAACCCTTGGGCAGGAAAGGGTTTTGTGTTGCATGGAGATGAGAATTATTAAGGATTTTATCTTGCATGAAGATGCAAGTGTTGAAATCTGGCAACCAGTATGGAGGTTTCATGCTCATACAACCTCAAAATAGGATTCATAGATTTGACAGGTATATTTTTATTTAATTTAAAATGTCTTCATAATTAAACATAAAATAAGGACCCTTTCAGTAGAGCATGGTATAATTCCTGGTTAACAAATTTGCCTTTTCCAATAAGTTATGATGTGATACTTGGGTCATTTCCTATCAACAGTTGTGCCAAAATGATCAAGGTGACATGGGCTATCTGTACCATATCTAGGTAAACACATGCTATCCTTTGTTATATAAGGACTATTGCGTATTTCCACTACTTCTTTAAAAAACTTGATATTGCGGGTACCAAACAGCATGCCGGATTCTGTAACACTTTGCTTTAAAATGAGTATTATTAGTCTTAGTGATTTTAAATAAATAATGTAACTAATAAATCTATGCTATATATAACATGAGCAGCTTTTGGACATTTTTGCACCCGCAATTAGTTTCCCAAAGGCAGAGTTTTTGGATATTCAACGCATATGGGAGACATTTGTAATGAAGGATGGGTATCACAGGAACTAAAGATTGTGGCTGTTGTTGGTCAAACAGTGCAGATTTCACCTGCAAAAAGAAAGCAATGGGCTTGGATTTCTAATGCAGGGGCATTTTCACACCGGGCTCGAGTGGGGTTGCCTGTGGGATGCAGGGGCACACTCGGGGTGGGCGGCTCGTGTGAGGCGGGTGGCTCATGAGAGGCGGGCCCCACCCGTGTGAGGCGGGTGGCTCGTGTGAGGCGGTACCCATGCGATTTGGGGTCCGTGAGAGGGGGTTTGACCGAGGTCCTAACCCATGCGATGTGGGGCCTAGGCTATGAGATAAAAGGATTAATTCGCCACGCTCTATCAGTTTGAGCTTTTAGAGGAAGTAGTTAATTGTCCTGCATCAAATTGGTATCGGAGCGGAAAGTCTCGTGTTCGAGACTCCTCACCAAGGGTGATTAATGTAGGGGCATTTTCACACTGGGCATGAGTGGGTTTACCTGTGGGATATAGGGGCACACTCGGGGTGGGCGACCCGTGTAGACAGGTGGCTCGTGTGAGGTGGTACCCATGTGATTTGGGGCCCACGAGGGGGGTTCGACCGAGGTCCTAACCCATGCGATGTAAGGCTTGGGCTATGAAATAAAAGGGATTAATTCGTCACACTCTATTAGTTCGAGCTTTTAGAGCAAGTGGTTAATTGTCCTGCATCAATTTCTCCCCAAAAAGCCCTCACTCTAGAGGGTTTTGCTATGGTGTGGAGGCCGTGGCAACTCACCAAAGTACGATATGGTGAATGGTTTACACCCCTAGGTTGCATCCTTAGATTGATTTGAACCGTTCATGTTCTCAATAGCACCATATAGAAGCTATAATCTTATAATCATGCTTCCTCGATTATCCTAACCTTTGAATCTTGTATTTGAATTCAACAAATGTTTCTTCATACACAATCACCCATTCAACAGATCTTTCTTACCATGGCCTGGGTAGCATAGAATCCAGAACATGAATGGTTCAAATCATCATTTAAAATCCAATACAGTGTGAAAACCAACCAATGTAACATAGTATAGTATGGGGCCGCCGGACCCTAGCAAAACCTCTTGCAAAATCTCTATTTGCAGGTTTTGCTCCCTTCCTTCTCCACACATGCATATTGCACGATCCACTCCTAATAAATAAATTAAGGAAGAAAACTATAAACATGTTTTAAAAATTTAAAGCTTTTGGTGGTTAAAAATAAATAAAAATAAAATTTTAACTTTCAAACTTTTACTAAAATTGTGATACAAAAGCAACAATAGAATTAATAATTTATCTTTTGCATAAGTGACTTCTTATTTTGAGAGTTATTTGTAAACAGAAAAGTTGTTTTATGTTTTAAATTAGA
Organism: Magnolia sinica; assembly: GCF_029962835.1. Classification (NCBI taxonomy): domain Eukaryota; kingdom Viridiplantae; phylum Streptophyta; class Magnoliopsida; order Magnoliales; family Magnoliaceae; genus Magnolia; species Magnolia sinica. Next base: position 76,019,690 of record NC_080579.1, on the reverse strand, counting down.
AGCTAAGATTTGTTGTCTTTCTTAGCACAGAATTATTTAGTGTCTGGTTAGCGTGGTTTAAAGTATCGCATAGTGGGCAATATGTACTGGTATCATCCATAAACGACAACGTTGCATTGGCCCTGTATTGGCCCAAAACAGCCCGAACAGGGTGATATGACCATGTGTCCTTGGGGAACGCTATGACATGCCAAAAATTGATCTTGAAACCATGCTGGTGAGAGGATTCTGTATTCAGCCGTCTAAACGGCTGGATTCGTCTAGGAGAAGAACCCTAACGTATCCCATATGAATGTAGTGTCAGATTTTTCCAACACGTTACACTTCTGCTTAGAGAAACCCACGGAATGCCTTTTATTACTTCCCCTTGGTCTATAGAATGTTGACAGTTTTGATGCATGTAAAAATATTTATCCTTTTTGTGAGCTTTGAAGAAGATAATTTCAACTTGAGCTAGGATTTCTGAACATAAGTTGTTTCAGTCTTCTGTGTTTGTTCCCTCTCTCATCTGATGTGATGGCTGAGGCTATATGCTTCGTCCTAGGCACGAATGTGGATATTATGAGTGGGTGCTGTCTCAAGACACTGCTTATAAAGTAGATTACCTTGTCATTTCAACTGCACTCGTTTTATATGCTGAATATGTTATGAATTCTTCATGGAAAATTCACCAATGATCTATTATTTGGAAATTTTCTTTATTGAGGAACTTTCCAATTCTCTGTAGAATATCATAAGTTTGGTTCACATTATCCACAATCACCTGCTAATGCATTGCAGACAGAAGTAGGGAACTGGCGAACAGAATCCTTGAATGCCATTTGGAATCAGTTTATCAAGTCATTATAGACGTCTTCATTTCTATTTTTGGATGTGAAAAACCAGTCTTTACTTCTTACAGGATTTCAATGGGCGGGTCAGTGGATTAAAGGTAGAAGCAATCGATACGACTGGTGCTGGTGATGCTTTTGTTGCAGGAATACTATCACAATTAGCTACTGATTTTTCGTTGCTTCAGGTATTGCTTCTGGTTAAAAAAAAAAAACTTCTTTTTACTGTAAGAATTGTAAATACCCAACTTTAAAAACACTTATTATGCATTATCCATGTTTTCATCGGTCATTTATTTCATACCATTTAGGATGAAGATCGACTGAGAGAGGCTCTCAAGTTTGCAAATACATGTGGGGCATTGACTGTGATGGAGAGGGGAGCCATTCCTGCATTACCAACTAGAAAGGCTGTGCTTGATGCCGTGCTTCAGCTTGCTGCATAGAGCTCTCAGTGGCTAGACAGGTGGTGCTCGATAACTTGCTTCAACTTGCGGCATAGATCTGAAGACATAATCTCCCTTCACAAGGTAGTAGTTGAAATGTTCCTAATGTTTGATGATGCAAGCCAATGCAATTTGGGGATTGTAAGCATACAGAATGCAGGCCATCTCCATTGTTGATAATGCCCCATCTAAGGTTTATTTTGGGATTCTTAGATTTTGGCAGGATTACTATAGATAGATGTAGCAATAAGAATAAGATCGCTTGATGCTTCATATTTTGCTCCCAATTGTCATTTGATCCTAGATACGATCCTTGTCAGCCATCCGTTGCATGTAGTCATGAGTCAGCATGTGAATCATCATAGTTGTTAGTGGTAATGATGAGTCAACATATGTGAGCTACCATTTAAGATGTTGGAATGTAGCTAGATGTGGGTGTGAATTTGTATTTGCTGTTGATGAGATTGAATAAGCTATTTTTAGGCATGAGTTTTATTTGAATAATATTGTACGTGGAAGTGTTATTGTTGTAAAAGGAGTATGAATGATATAAATCTTTTCTAAAGGTGTTGTTTCACCTTTCTTGTTGTCATCATTTTGGGGTCTTAACATTTGGTATCAAAGCAATTGTTCTAAAATTTGGTGGGTCGACTCGAAATTGAAACAAGTCACTCTGAAACTTGCTGGCGAGCTTGACTCGGTTTAGACTTGTTGAGTCGGCTTGCATACTCAGTCGAGATTTGACAAGACTCAGCATGACTTGAACTAAGTCACTTGGTGAGTAATTCCCTTTTTAAAAAAAAAAAAAAAACATGTGCTGTTCATGGGATTTCAATTCCCAACTTCAAACAAGCAGAATCATGCTCCTACCAGCTACCCAAGCAAATTGCTTTGCAATCAACTTTTACTATTTTTACATTCCTATTATTTAATTATCTATATTAGTGAAATTTAATCCTACTTTAATATTTTGAACATCCAGTCAATTCGAATCTTCAAGTCAACCTGACCCAGCTGGATAACGAGTTGAGTTTTTGAGATATTAAACTATGATCAGATCCATGGCCAACGAACATGATTCAGACAGAAACGGAGTTGGATGGGGTTGCTGGAGAAATTGCAGAAGCATTGGAAGGCCATTGCAGAACGGCTTGCAGTGGTCAGGGAGAATCAACAACAGTTTATGTTGAGCATTGAGGCGAAAGTAGATCTGCTACTGAAGGAAAAGACTCCTATCAATAGTGTTGAACAACCTCACCCAGTGACTACCTTCTCGGGAAGGTTGGAGGCACATCAGCCTTGATTCTTGTAGCAAGCAATACAATTGCTGATTTTGGCCCCACAATTACACCGACCTATTGCAGAAAACAACAGAAATTACGAAGGACATGCAGGATGAGCATAGCGTTTGATAAGGACGAACCATTAGGTCATGCCGACCGATACAAGAGCTCAAGAAATAGCTGAACTAGCAACGGCCCATTTGGGAAGTGATGTGGTAGCAGGATACCAATGGGTGGTGCAGAATTTCGATGAGTTTTCAGTTCATGAAGGCATTTTGCCTTCAGTTTTGAAGATTAGAACAAGCCAGGTCTTCCAGCACTTCGACTAAATCACAGCAAATGGCACTGTACTTGCTATTAAGGAGAGGTCCAGGTACAACTCCGCAAACATGTCTCCCAAATGCATAAAGACGCTGCTCCTGAATGGAAGGGTACTACGCTGGCCAAGAAGTTTTCAAGCAGCTGTGGAGATGATGGACGCACGCAAAAGGGGATCTGTCGTTGTTGGCATTAATAGACTCAGCCATTTCCACTAGTCTTGTTCTCTTGGACTGAGTCATATGCATGAGTTAGTTAGATAGTGACTCAGCTTGAGATCTCACCAACTCAAGTTGACTCGACATTGAGTTGGCTCGCACGATGGTTGATGCAAATAAAGAGTACATATAAAGATAAAAGGGAGTAACAAAAGCAAAGTAGTAAGTTTTAAGTTAGGAAAGCAATTTGATGGTTAGGATTATCGCATCGGGGGAACTATGGAGCATGGTGGGTCCATATGAGGCCCATAAGTGCAACAATGTACAAAATCAGTTTTGAGTGCACATTGTGTTTTGCTGGCTAAAGTCATAGTCCAACATTGTACCAATGAAATGCAGCGTACAAATGACGGATTTGTTGCGTACAAATGATGGATGAAATCTTTTCATCCTATTTGCGTCGCAAAGATATCTTCCACGCCACGTATTAAAATCAAAACAACTAAGAGCCATACGCATGACAATGGTCTAGAAAAGAAAGACACCATGAGAGAGACAAGTAGCATGCGTGACCGCGTGCCCATCATAAAGATCCGCTGATGCCGAATCTCAAGCAATCCAGATAAACTCGACAAAGTCATCTCACACAATTAAGAGATGAGATGCAATGAGGAATCAAAGTTTAACTGAGGTACCGTTCACAGGCGTTCAATCAAAGTAAAGTCGACTCTAACATGCCCGGCACCATCTTTATGACTGAATACATGTGGTTTTGTATCCGATTAAATTAATTGCAACACAGTAATGTCTCGACGCATGTTTAATTAATTGCAACACAGTGATGTCTCAACATTAGAAGAGCATCCGGGTTTATTTGCCATACATATAAGCGGAAGATGGAAAAAGGGAAGTTGGCTGCGGGGTTCCTTGTGGTCAAATTCATATTTCAATAGAATCCGAGAGAGCCATTATCTTTCACGGCTCTGTTTGGGAAAACATTTTCTTGCTCCACGAGTACCCAATGATAATGGCTTTTAAAGGCCATTTCCAAATATGCAGTGTGTGTTTGGGTTGCAGTTACAAGGTGGAAGAAGTGGGGAATGCGGCCAACGAATGTACAAACGAATGGAGAGTTTGAATGAGGATAAGTCCACAGAAAAATTGCAGGTATGTTAGAGATTCAAAAGGATTATGGATCATTCATTTGGACCGTCTTAAAGATGGGTCTCACCTGATGAGAGCCCACGGAGCAAAAAATTCTCTGAAATGGAAATGTAGCATTTTACAAGATGGCCAACGCTAGAGGAGAGAACATTCAATCAATAAAAAGACTATACCAGCAGTTGGGTCACTTGTTTCAGACAAAAACTTTGGTAAGTTCAAAACAAAAGTAGTGTTTTAAACTCAGGCCATATTTCTAAACTTGCTTACTAGATTCAAATTTCAGCCATATCAACTCGATATCATGTGATTTTGACAGCTTCAAACTGAAAAATAAATTTCAAAGAATAGCTATTAGTCAGACATTGAAAATGTAGCTGAAGTGAAAATGTTGATATGGATAAGAGACGTGATAACATAAAATTAAAAATGAATGCGTCTGAGATTCAACTTAGAAGTAGCATCAATAGATACTAAGATGAAGAGAAAAAAAAACAAAGCTTGGATGGTTTAATCATGGTTTGATCAAGTGCAGCAAAGACCAAGAAATATTAGCTGAAGGCCCCATAAGGCTCTACAAGGACAAAGGGAAGGCCCAGAAAGTTGTAGGTGAGGAGGGTCTTGCCCTTGATAGAGTGAAATGACCCGTTGGAAAGAATAAGGCTTTAGAAGGCATCCTAAACTATCCAGGATTTTGGAATCCAAGATTCCAATTCAAAGTGGATTGAAAATCCTGAATTTGGTGTTGAAATCGAAATCCATGATGGTAACTCCACATGGGCACTCAAATCCATAACCTCAGACCTGATTGTTGAATCGAGAGGCACTCTACCACTTAGCCATGCTTAAGACCCATCCAAGATTTCAATTCCATAATTGGTGAAAATTCCAGAAAACTTCTCCTCCTCAATTACCAAGTCTGCAAAATCTTTAACTTCAATAATGATTTTTGTCATTCTAGTGGTGTAGGGTCCCACTATAAGCAATGGTGTTGCTGTACTCCTAACATGAGGAGTGCGTGTGACATCCATGCCTACCATCAAGTATCACCATTAGTGCACCATCCAGGATTGCGATTTAGACGGTCAGGATGGCATTTGGGTGCATAGTATGATTAGAGAGAGAGAGAAGAGAGAGAGAGAGAGAGAGAGAGAGAGAGGAGAGAATACAGCTATTACAAATAAAATGGAGTAAGGATTTGGTTGCACCAATTATGAAGATATTTCATACTTAAACATTCTAAATTGGTGCAAAAACTCATGATATTTGGTGCAACCAAACGCAACCTAAAGATGCTAAAACCCATAATTAGAAAACTCCCAATAAAATTAGGAACCGTCACAAATTCTCCAATTTGAGAAATATTCATTTCTCTGAAATCTCACAAGAAATCTCTCTTCAAAGAAGTAAAACCCCCAAAAATCTCCGAACACCCTCTCTATCTCTCTAATCAAGAAGGGTTCCCAAAATGTCATCATCCCTGAACAAATGGTACCTGCCCAAACACATTCCATCCATTAACCAAACATACAAAATAGACAGAGATTGAAGGAGAGAGAAACTGAGAGAGAGAGAGAGAGAGAGAGAGAGAGAGAGAGAGAGAGAGAGAGTGAGATGGCTTACTCTTTGTCGTTGATCTTGACTTGGGTCCCACCATATTCAGGCAAGAGGACGTTATCCCCTTCTTTGAAGGCTACTGGTACGGGCTTCCCATCCTTGTCGCGGACGCCGGGCCCCACCGCTACCACTTTTCCCGAATTCAACTGATCATCAATCGATAAAATCACAATGAGAGAGAGAGAGAGAGAGAGAGAGAGAGAGAGAGAGAGAGAGAGCAGAGCTATAAAATGTATTGGAAATGTTGGGTAAGAAAGAGAAAAAAACAAAAATACCTGAGGAGTTTTCTCAGGGAGGAGAATACCGCCTGTTGTTTTTGAAGGAGGGACGATCTTCTCCACCAGCACTCTATTCAAGCTCGGTATCAGACGCTTCGCCATATCTCTCCCCCTTTCTGTCTGTTCTTATTTCTATCAAGCACCTTTGGGTTTTTTAAATACGAGTTTCCGTAGTAGCTTCTAGATGCTTGTGGAAAACCACAGAGGGTTTAGGGTTTTAGATGGCTCTGGGCTCCACCGCACCAACACCTACCTATGGATGGGCTTGAATTAACCACCGGCTCCGGTACAGGTAAGGCCCTTGGTTCAGATCTTTCCGCGTCTGGGTCTTACTTTGCCCCATGCCCAGTCGGGTTCGGGTGCCCCCTTGTTCCCATCGGGTCTCTGCACCTTGGGTTCGAGACAGATTTCAGGTAAGGCCCAGATCCGATCCCCGGCAACGAATATGGGTATTTACCTAGATTAGATGAGTTAGATTGCACACACGTGTGCCAATTTGACAATGAGTGGTATGTACGCCTTATATTAGATGAGTTAGATTGCACACACGTGTGCCATTTTGACAATGAGTGGTATGTACGACCTTAGATTAGATGAGTTAGATTGCACACACGTGTGCCATTTTTGACAATGAGTGGTATTGATGTATAGTGGTTGCGGACACTTTCGTGGCCAAGATGGACTAGAGAAGGCCTCATCGAAGGCGGAGGTGATCAAGACCGTCAGAACCTTAAAACAATCATATCATATCTCGAGGACCATCGGAACCTTAAAACAGTGGTATCGTAGAAGAAACTACTTTAGCTAACCAACCCTACTACACTGGGTTCCCCACACCGAATTTATGAAATTCCATGAGATTGATGGTTGAAAGTTGTAAATACCCCCACCTTAGGCTGATAAGTTGATAGAGTTCCGGATCCTAAACCCTAACCCTAAAAGCCTATATCTTATGAACCCCAGTTCTAAACCCTAAACTCAGCTCATTTAACCCAGTCAGCCTAACCCAAACCTCTAGAAACCCAAACCTTAGAGCATCGAGTGAACGTAGCGAGTCAACTCACCCGATTAACTTACTGAGTCAACTCACCCGGTCAACCTACCCAAACCCATAACCCAATCAACTCACATAGTTTAGCCCAAACCAAACTCAATCGAAGAAATGACTTCAAAATAACAACCCTCACGACAAAGCCTCCACATGCTTGGAGGATGTTGCATGCCAAAGCAAGGAGTCCGAGTGGTAGGCTGTTCATGAGTTGAGCTAGCTCCAAAAACTCGCTCGACTCGGCTCGAGTCAGCTCGGATTGACTCGGCTTGAATGGCCGATTCGGGCCGAGTCAAGCTAATTATTGAAGCTCGAGTTGAGTTCAAGCCGAGTTCGACCAGGGGGCATTTCAACTCAACTCGACATGAACTCGACTCAACTCGAAGCTCGAACTCGAGCTTAACTCGGCTCAATTAATAAATATATTAAATATTATATATTATATATAATATATATAATATATTAGTATAAGTTTTAAGTTTTAACTTAAAAAAAAAAAAACCCTAGAGTCTCTACCTGACCGCACGCACCCCCTTTCCCTTTTCCTTTCCCTTTCTTCTCTTTCTCTACCTGCTGCTAGCCGCACGCCCGCCCGGACCACCACCACTAGTTTTTATTTCAGCTCTACAATAGTATGATTTCAATCTCTTGAGATTTACTTCTTGGGCGAGAAACCCAAGAAATCTGAGATGGGTTCTTCTCATATTTCTTAGAGCTTCAAGGAAATCCAATGATCTGATTGGCTAGGGCTCTTTACTTGGATTTCTGATCTGTATTTTGCTCTGTTTCTTTTTTAGTACTTGGATTTCTGCTGATAAAAGAAGATCAAGAACAGATCGCTTCTTACAGGTTTCCTCATTCGATTCGAATCTTTGTTTGGTTTTTTTCATCGGGTTTTGCTTTAATTCTTTGAAGATTTTTGAATTTTTCATCAGTGGAGGAGGATCAAGAACAGAATCCATTACTCTTTCACCCAACAAGCTCGAGCTCGACTCAAGGCAAACTCAACTCGACTCGAACCACTAAATCGACTCGAACTCAACTCGACAGCTTTGGCAAACAAGCCAAGCTTCAATGCATGTTGAGTTCGAGGCCGAGCTCGAACTCGAGTACAACATGGACAAGCCGAGCCAAGCTTGGCCCACCTCGACTCGACTCGGCTCGATGCCCACCTCTACCAAGTGGGGACTGATGGCAGCCAGGTTGCCGCCGGCCACGTGATACTCCTCTTTCGAACAATGTCCCTCGAGCATGTGAGTTTCTCATTTTTCAAACCTTAAGTGTGCGGTTAAGGTGCATTTACTCCGATGCCCATATCCTTACCCAAAAATTACCTTTTTATCACCTCATCCAATCTATGAGTTGATGCCATGTAACAACCTCTAATCACAGCTATTCAACCACATTTTGCTCCTAGGATTACCAAGAAATACAAAAAAAAAAAAGGGTTGGGAGACTATAAATAGCTCCATTCCCTTCTCATTTCAAGCATCGGGATTTTAAAGGGAGTCCCTCACTACATCTAGTAGATCCTGGTCCACTTCTCCACTAATAAGAGTAAGAGTGAGCAAGAGTGAGAGTGAGAGAGCCCAAACCTAATCTAGCCTAGCCTAGCTAGAGTCCAAGCCTCCCGAGCCACCTAAGTTCAAACCTTATTCACTTAATCTAGCCTTAAGATAATACTGTTCATCCAACCATTCAAGCCTCTATTGATTTCATTAAATCAGCGCATTAATATCGTGCAACATTCATTCCCTTCTCAACCCCCTGCTCCTCGTATATATTAGCATCATAGTGCATTTTCATCGTTTTCACCCATTTAACTGGTGGGCATATGCTCTCTGACTTGCCAATAAAATCGGATCTTGCCCATCAGAAACGTTAGCTAATTAGCCATTGTTTTAGCATATACATTGCATTCCATCATTTTCCATCGTATTTAACCGGTAGGCGTATGCTCTGAGACCTGTCGATATAATCGTAGCAGGTCCACCATAAACCTTAGTTGTTTGGCCGTCATTTTATCATAGGCATCAACATCAAAGCACTTATACTTATAACATGCACTTGATCGTTTCGAACGTATACTCTGAGGCTTGCTGATATAATTGGATCCTTTCCATCAGAAATTCAGATCCTCCCAAGCCACCCAAGTTCAAACCTTACCCACTCGGTTTCAATCAACCAAGGGTATGCCTTGCCCGTGCTGCTTATGCAGTCATCTGCACTAGTATCATCAATCGACGACTGGGTGAAGAAGTCCCCACCATCAAGCCACAACAACAAGAGACAGAATGATCTTGTCCTTCCAGCCATAGATGTACAATACTCCGATGAGGATATCCTATACCATAGTCTCAGGGTCGAGACTACGAATTACATTCCTCTTGCATGTCCCATTAAATCAAACTACATCTTCCTTCCCGACGAGCAACAAATCTTCTTCCACTGACTCAAATATCAAGGCTCAACCCAAGTCATTGAGGATCAAAAGAATGTGAACAGGAGAAGACTACAATATCAACCTCCTCCAGGCAAGAAACCAAAGCAAATGGGCACAAGAAGAAAACAAGTTCGTAAGGAGGGCAATTCTTTCACTTGCACAGCAATCCAATCTGATGATACATATGACTCGGATAAGGGGGATTTATTGCTCCCAACTGACTGGACCACAATCCTAGTCCCACCCGACCTGGAAGAACTAGATGAGTTGCAATCCACCAAGGATGAAATAGGAGAAATCACATCTGACACTGACTCAGAGCTTAACCTCAGACTCATTTGGACGTTTGGGCGCAATGATGAGGGCCCAACCACTGATCCATTTGACCCTGCCTCCTAAGGGGAAGGAATGCAGGGCAATAATAGGTTCGTAGCCCCTAGACGGCAATAAAAGCAAATGCTAATAGTACCTAACTTCCCGAGTCGGATTAGACAACCCTTAGTTTGCATCATTGTTTTGCTCGGGGTCCCTTTGAACCAAATTTAAATAATAAAAAAAAGAATAAAAAGATTTAAAAAATCCAAACACCAAATATTTCAAAACTCCCAAAAAAATAATCAGATATTTGCAAAATTCTAAAATAAAAATTCAAAACCTAAAAAAAAATTAATCCAGACGTGCTTTTCAAAAATCACAAGCAATAAGAGTGCCAAGTTTTTTTGTCAAAGAGTTTGAGTATGAGGTCAACTTATAAGATTTCGATCTAAAGTTGGACTTTGAATTCAAGGGTTAGTACGAAGTCGATGATAGGGAAGATGATGAATCAACTCTCGAAGTAAAGGGTCCCCTCAGAAAGTTCAAAACCAAAAGCCAGTGTTGTCACGCCCCAAACTCGGAAACCGGGCTCACAAAATTCCCGATCGCCGAATCCGGCGCCGACAGCCTCCGTAGAACCCCATTCTCGGCCCCCAGCACCCATTCGCCAGGTTCCGATCCTGGGATGCTACAAGGAGGATTTTTTTGTACATTAGTTTGATTCGTAATAAGCATAACCAAAGGCATAACCCACAAACAACAACCAAAAACTCCATCACATTTCCACTATAATAAAAAACTTTACAAGTACAATGAGCATAAGGGAAATACAATGATGATAGACCAAAAGCTCCAAAAGATCAGCTACGCGCCCAAGCCTCAGCGCTGCTGCGATCCTACGTCACCTGCACGCAACGGTCGTGCATAAGCTTATGGAAAGCTTAGAGGGTGGTGAAAGTGTATGCTCAAGGTGGTAATGCAGCTATGCAGTATCAGAGTAATGCGGAACATGCTGATGAATGCCAAGAATCCCATTAGCCGTACCAAGGCCATGCGGTGCAAAGAATGATGTCGGCCATACCAAGGCCATGCAATGCGAAATGCAACTCAAGCATACAAATCCTCATCTAAGTCCACATGTCAATACAGCTCAAAAATCTGGGATATCACCGGGGTCTAGTACACTCCAAGCCAGATTGCCGTCCCATCGCGCGCAATAAGGTGAGTGGAAAAGACCTCGCTATCCGCCTGCCAATATCGGGCTCGACTCGTCAATAGCGGACCCATTCCTCGAGCTGGTCAGACTCAGCCTAGCATTGCCCCCTACTCTCGGGTGGGTAAGGCCGCACCCCCTTCCAACCGACCACGACACAGTGGAAAGCGCAACCGTCTGGTATTCGGCACTCAGCGCTCATGCATCCACTCGGTCTAGACGTTGGAGCAACCTCCTGGTACCATAAGGGTTTAGGGACTTTCACCCAGGGATATCTATCGCACCCCATGTAGAACAGTATTTCCGGTATCCAATCTTGCCAACCACGATACATCTGTGGAGGCTACGGCCCTGATGTCGCTAGGGCGTACAGTAACCATATCACACAATGCGAATGCATGAATCACACTATCCAGTCATGCAGCAATCCTGCGCATATCGTGCGCTCATGTAGGGCAACACCCCCTGTACGGGAGCCCCTAAACAATCTGCCCGAAGGCGCATGCTATGATCAGTCATTTCTCATATCAAGCATACGTATGATGCATATGATCATGAATCATGGAATTAACATGTTATATGGGGTGGATGATGTTCATAACGAAGATGGGCCTAGACGGCCTATTCATTACACGCATGGGCCCAACAATGGGCCCTAGGGAAAGATATAATGCGGACATTTAACCAACATTATACTTGCAATGTGGACGTCAAACCAACATTGCTCCCAAGGCATAGCCTGTCATAAACATTATTACCTAAACCAATGGACCTTTGGTATATCCCATTGGGCCTTCAATACATCAAATGGGCCGTATCATATGGGCCTATATTCATTAAGTGGGCCACATCAATGGGCCGCACCAATGGGCCTTATGTACATTGCAATGGGCTATAACCCGTGGGCCTTAGAATGCATCAAATGGGCCTAATCTTATGGGCCGTATGCGTATCAAATGGGCCTCGCCAATTGGGCCCCCATATGTACATCAAATGGGCCTCAACCCATTAGCCCCATTACATCTTAATGGGCCTCGACCCATGGGCCCCTAATACATTAAATGGGCCTCGACCCATGGACCTTACATAGACATCAAAGTGGGCCTCAATCATGGGCCACAAGCAAACTGAGGTGGGCCTTACCTATATATCAAGGTGGGCCTCAATCACGGGCCTCAACATTAGTAAAAATATATACATATAATATAGTATATAATATATATATACATAATACATATAATATTATATGAAATATAATATTATTTATATATATATATATATATACACACACACACACACGCACACATCACAGTGGGCTCCACGCAATCATCACAGTGGGCCCACACAATCATCACAGTGGCTCCACGTCCACCGTCCAGGCGGACGGTGGGAATGAAACACATACATCAATGTGGGCTCCATGTGGGGCCCACCATAATGTTTATATTCCATCCAAACCATTGATAAGGTCAAGCAGACCTAGATGAAGGGTGACAACAAATTTCACCTTGATCCCAAACTTCTGTGGGCCCAGAAAAGGTTTCAAGGGTGGAGTCCAATTCACACTGTTTCCTTTGATGTGGGCCACCCGAGTCTTGGATGGACCTCAAATTTGAGGGGTGGTCCACTGACCCCAGGGTCCACCATATGAATGGATTGGATGACACATAAACATCAAGGTGGGGCCCACGCTACAGCCGTGCTGGGCTATACGTCTCCCCAGCCCGTCTGCTAGACGCTGTATTTTCTAAGGATTTTACAGGTGGGGTCCACATCCAGTGAATCCACTCCGTCCAGTAGCCCTCTATGGCTCAAGACAAGCAAACCAAGCCCAATATTGGGCATATTTCAACGTATAAAAGATTTAGGGACGATTTTAATGGTGCAAATCACCATTTGCTACGGTATGACCCACCAGGACCGCAAGTTGGCACCATATCTTGGTTCAACGCCTGAAATGGGGTCAAGAAAGGAATGGACGGCGTGGATTGAATACATGCATCAAGATGGAGTCTACACAAGTGGACCACCTCATTGGCTTGAAACCAAGGTAACCATTTTGCACTTTCCAACAGAAACGTCCAGCGTCAGTGGACGCTGGACTTTGTAAATACATTAGAGGTGGGCCCTGCTTAGGTGGGCCACCAAGTGATGTTGATGGATGACACGAGTACTACACATATAAGGTGGGCCCCACTTATAAACGGGCCGGATAAAATACCTACTTCATGGTGGGGTCCAACCTGATGGGCCACACAGCTTCATCATCATAACCACAAAGAAAATAGAAATAAATAATAGAAAAAAAATAAATAAAAGAAAAAGGGAGAGAGATAGAGAGTGAGACCGTGTGATGGAGGGACCCCGGCACTATGGGCCCTCCCTTGCACTAAGTCATACATCAAGTGGGTCCCATTACATGTGGGGTCTATGGAATTGAAATCCAACGGTGGAGATCCTTTCTCCACTAAAATAGATGGTCTAGATGACCCTAAGCATACAAGGAAATAAACGTCATGATGGGGTCCATGGAGAATGGCCCCTATCATGGAATGATCATGATGATCCAAGTGGGCCATCGGCCACATCTTAGGGTCCAAAGTGAGATCCAAACCATTGATCGGTTGGCCTCACTTGGCCCAACTTAAAAACATCAAAATCTACCCTATAAAACACCCACCGCTTGATCTTCTTGCTCCCTTGGCTTCCTTAGCTCCTTGTGCTCCTCTTTGATGGAGGAAGATGAAAAATGGATGGTTGAGATGAGAGATGAAGGGGTAGGAAAGGTGGACCTCACAAATGAGATTTTCTCACCATGGGAGGTCCATACGTATGAATTGCTTAAGGGAGAGTTGAAATGAGAGAGAGACTTGTAAGGGAGAGAGAGAGAGAGAGAATGATGGGTGATGGAGTGATGGATGGGAGAGAGGGATGGGTGTAAGAGACTTTATGACTTTTTTGGCAAAATGTGTAAGAAAAGCATGGGTTGTGTAAGAGCTTTTTTGACTTTGGGGGTTGCTTGGGAAAGGGTGAAAGTTGATGTGTACTTGACATGATGGGATTGATGGGATTGGTTGATTGATGTGACACCTTGTAGAGATTCTCTCGGAATTCGCACGCGCGGCGTTTCCTCGCACCGAACGCTGGCCCACATCTCCCAACCAGAGCATCGCATCAGCGCGCGAGTCGCGGCATCGGAACCGCGGCGACGATGCGGTCGCTAAGGTATAAGTCCTGGGTTGAGTCAACTCGGGTTGACGGCACGAGAATCCAGGTCACGCGCAAATACCGGTTAAGGGTCGAAGGTTGCCGGAATTCGATCGGGAAGACCGTTGAAGCCTATGGAAAGGTACGGTCTAAGATACGGGGCTTACAAGTGTCATCCCAAAAAAATTGAAATCATAAACCTAGGATCTCCTGAAACTCTTTAAGAAGTTTGCATTACGAATCCTTGTCCCTAGAAAATGAGCAGAGAATGATCAAATTCTTGAAGTCATGACTGCTCAATCTTGCGTCCTATGAAGACTTGTCCATATTCGATTGAAAATTTGTCAACAAAGCCTGAAATGAAGCTTATCAAGCAGAAGCGGTGAAGACCATGCTTACATTCCACATCAAAAAATACTTAAGTGTCAGGAGTGCGCACATTGGATCCATGTGTATGCTTCGAAACTCTATAATGTGGGAAGGTCTTAGACATCTTCCACATTGGATATCGACATCAGCAAAAAAATTCAGCCCGACAACTATCACACCCCAAACCTCGGAATCAACTTCACAGGAATCCCGATCGCCGAATCTGGTGCAGCCAGCCTCCGCAGTACCCCATTCTTGGCTCCCAACGCTTATATGCTAGGTTCCGATCCTGGGATCTTATAAAGAGGATTTTTCCAACGTACATTTATCCCGTAAGAAGCATAACCGTAAGTTTACCCAAATCACAAAAACAGCATCATCACATATCCACTAATATAATCATTTGAGTACAATACTGAAAGAAAAATACATATATAAAATAAACAAACAAATAAATAAATAAATCAAAGCTCTAGAAGACCACTTTATGCTCCAGGCTCAAAGCTATTGCAACCTAACATCACCTGCACGCATCTATCGTGCATAAGCTTATAGAAAGCTTAGTGAGTGGTGTAAGTGTGTGCACAAGATAAGTGTCAAGTAAGAAATATCAGAGTAATCAGAGTAAGCGGAAATACTAATAAGCCCGTAATCATACAATATTATAGATACTAGTAAGATCATAAATCATACGATATCAGAGTAATGCGAAAATATGCTGATAGGCCCATAAATACCATCAGCCTTATCCAGGCTATGCGATTCAAAAATGTAATAAAAACAATATCATGTATTGATGAAGCAATGTAGATCAGTTATGCAAATGATGAGTCATAGAGAGCAAAATATCAGATGTCGAGGGTACAATGCAATATGTAAATCCTGCTGAGTCCGTCTAGGCCATATAAGTGTAGAAACATGAAAAATCCTAAAATGCCATATGCGTGCGAATGTAATGTAATATGTGATGCGAATGAAATGACTAAGCTGGAGTGTGAAGTCGGGATGATAATATGTAGTATCGCAGGCTATGGGGTCCACCACAAGGGACTTCTATCCAAACCAGTCCCATACCTAAATTTTGATAGTCAGACTCAATATGGTAAACTCCTGATCTCATATTAGTCGCGCGCCCAACCGAAATTCTGGCCATACGAAGATACACAACAATTAGTTGAGCACCACCAACCCGAGTGAATAGTGAATGAAATGAATAAATGAGCATGCAACTTCTACTCAATAAGTCCACATATCACTACAGTTCCTCTCTGAAAAATCACCGGGGTCTATTACACTCTAAACCAGGTTGTCGCCCCATCGCACGCAACAAGGTGAGTGGAAGAGACCTCACTATCCGCCTACCAATATTGGGCCCAGCTCGTCGATAGCGGACCTATTCCTCGAGCTAGTCAGACTCAGCCTAGCATTGCCCCCTCCTCTCCGGCAGATAAGGTCGTACCCCCTTCCAACTGACCACGACACAGTGGGAGACGCGACCTAACGGTATATGGCCCTCATGCGCTCATGCATCCACTCGGTTTAGACGTTGGAGCAACCTCTGAAACCAAGAGGGTTTAGAGACTTTCACACAGGGATATCTATAGCACCCCATGTAGAACAGATTTTCGGTATCCCATCTGGCCATCCACGAAATGCCTGTGGAGGCTACGACCCTGATATCGTTAGGGCGTACAGTAATCACAACACACAATGCAAGATGCATGAGTTATACAATCCAGTCATGCATCAATCCTGCGCATACCGTGTACTTATGTGAGATAATCTCTACCTCTCAGGGAGTCTCATAACAACATGCCTAATGTCATATGCAATGGTCAACCACATCTCATAACAAACATGCAGATGATGCGTATGAGCATGTATTGCGATGGTATGCTGTCACATACTCATAATCGGTATCAATAACTAGCACCGACAATCGGCATCGACAATTGACCTAGACAATGTGGACATTTAACCAACATTACTCCCAAGGAGTGGCCCACATAGAGCCTAACATATGGTGGACCCATGGCCTCACAAAGGGCCTGATATACAACACCATGGGCCTCACTCAAGAGCTTAATACACATCACGATGGGCCTAACATACATCATAATGAGCTCCATCACCTAGCCCTCAAATGCATCACAATGGGCCTCATCACATAGGCCTCGACAATCGGCCTCGGCAATCAAAATTAGCCTCAATAAACGAAATCAGCCTCAACAATTGGAATCGACACTCGGAATTAGCCTCGACACTCAGAATCGGCCTCGACAATTAGAATCAGCCTCGATTATCGAAATCAATCAATAATCAGAATCGGCAAATCGGTCACGTCAATGAAATCGGCAATCGGTCACGACAATCGGAATCGATCGATAATCAGAATCAGCAAATCGGTCAAGTCAATTGGAATCGGCAATCGGTCATGACAATCGGAATCGATCAATAATTAGAATCGGTAAATCGGTCACGTCAATCGGAATCGGCGATCAGTTATGACAATCGGAACCGATTGATAATCAGAATCGGCAAATCGGTTAAGTTAATCGGAATCGGCAATCGGTCATGACAATCGGAATCGATCGATAATCAGAATCGACAAATCGGTTAAGTTAATCGGAATCGGCAATCGGTC
This sequence comes from Magnolia sinica, assembly GCF_029962835.1. NCBI lineage: Eukaryota > Viridiplantae > Streptophyta > Magnoliopsida > Magnoliales > Magnoliaceae > Magnolia > Magnolia sinica. The sequence goes on along the minus strand of NC_080579.1, from coordinate 76,002,360 downwards.
ATGACAATCGGAATCGATCGATAATCAGAATCGACAAATCGGTTAAGTCAATCGGAATTGGCAATCGGTCATGACAATCGGAACTGATCGATAATCAGAATCGACAAATCGGTCACATCAATCGGAATTAGCGATCGGTCATGACAATCGAAATCGATCAATAATCAGAATCAAAAAATCGGTCAAGTCAATCAGAATCGACAATCGGTTATGACAATCGGAATCGATTGATAATCGGAATCGATTGATAATCAGAATCGGTCAAGTCAATCGGAATCGGCAATCGGTCATGACAATCGGAACCGATCGATAATCAGAATCGACAAATCGGTCAAGTCAATCGGAATCAGCGATCGGTCATGACAAATCAGAATCGATAATCGACCTCGATCGATAATCGGCAAACAACCACGACAAATCAGAATAGATCGCTAATCGGCCTCGACAATCGGAATTGATATTGATAATCAACATTGATAATCGGCCAATAGACATGGAGGGATCCATATATGAACAGCCGATCAAACCATAATATAAAGATCAGCCCACAGCCGTGGTTATATCAAATCCGATAGCGCGAAACCATCCATCTATAGCAACTGGGGCCCACTTATCTGGGTTAACCCACAAGAGGATTATGAGAATGGGCCTAACAAGGCCTAAGGGAAGGTCACAATGTGGACATCCAACCATCATTGCCCATCAATGTGGAGCATTGCTCCCAAGGAGTTAAACGGGGCCTTGGCCTCACACAAGGGTCTAATATACAATATCATAGGCCTCATACAAGGGTTACCTATACACCACTATGGGCTGCATCACATGGGCCGTACTAATGGGTCTCATAGATGGGTTACAAATATATCAAGGTGGGCCTCACATATTGTCCACAAGTATATCAAAGTGGGCCTCTTGAATGGACCACAAAATATACATCAAAGTGGGCCTGATAGATGAGCCACAGAAATACTCCAAGGTGGGCCTCACAAATGGGAACTTGGATTTCACTAAAATCATTTCAATAGTTGCAGGTGCAACATGTGTATCACTGTACACAATCATTCAATGGGGCACATGGCCCACTAATGATGATCAGCACCGACCAAACATTGTCCAACACCATCCAGATGTCTGGGCGGTGTGGCTGAAATGCATACAACATGGTGGGGTCCCACAGAACCGTCCAGGCATGGTCGGCCTGGAACACAAAACATATATCATGGTGTGGTCCACATCCATGGAGTGGAAAGAGTGGATAAAACATTTACATCATGGTGGACCCACGCCCATCAGCTAGATGAATAGATGGACGGTTGCGATAAACACACATACGGTGGGTCCCACAAAGCTGGTGATGTCACTACAATAGGTATATAGCTAGTGTAAAATGCACCAGCCAATCCTTTCTAGGTAGGTGGGTCCCACGTGGGGCCCACCACATATAATAATATATTTTATTTATGATTATTATATATATATATATATATATATATATATATATATATATATATATATATATATATATAAAATTTAAACTACTCCAGCAAATCCATTCCCAGTTGTGTATCTCAAGGTGGGCCTCACCCCCACATGGATGGCTTGGAGAAAACATGTACATCACGTGGGGCTCATAAACATCAAGGTGGCCCCACATGTACGGTATAGATGCAACACGATCAGACCCTCTGATGGTTCTATAATCAGTACAGCAGCTATTAGTTGTATAGGTACATTAGCCAATCCACTCAGACGGTGTGGATTTCACATGCAGATGGACTCCACCGTCCACGGACGGTGGATGGCTTGGGTGAAAGACATTTCAGGTGGATCCATACAGATGGGCGGTGTGGATGCAACCCACGTAACTTGCTGATGTCATACAACGGTTGGTCCCGCCTAGCAAAACATCCATAGAGATGGGCGGTGTGGATGCAACCCACGTAACTTGCTGATGTCATACAACAGTGGGTCCCGCCTAGCAAAACAGATAGACGGTATAGATACAGAATAAATACATCGTGGTGTGTACCACAGCAGCACCGTCCAAATGATAGTGTGGATATCAAATAAACACACCAAAGTGGGGTCCCATCCCACACGTGCTACACATGAGGTGTGGGCCCACGGCTGCCAAATGGCATGGCTAAAGATGGATGGACGGTGTGAATACAAACATTCATCAGGTGGGCTCCACGTCACCAATCAGATGGAAGGTGTGAATATAACACATACCGTGTGATGGAATCCACCGAACTTACTGCGCCAGAACAGCAGCCACATGGCGAGGTGTGGTGCTCCAGCCCGTCCACTTCCAGGTGGGTCCACACATGTGTCATGGTGGAGTCCACGTCCATCAACGGACGGACGGTTTGGGTGTCGTAGATACATCATGGAAGGGCCCACCAGAGATTTGAATCCACTTTATTTTTGTCTCAAGCATTAAGAAGAGCTCGCCATTGGGTGGACGGTTTGGATGTAACACATACACCATATGGTGGGCCCACACTGCAGCGTCTAACTGCTGGACTGCTGGGCTGCTGGCCCAGCGTCCAGCAGATGGACGGCTCAGATATAACACATATATCATGATGGGCCACAGACCTGCTGAGTACAGCAGCTATATGTTGGCCACCATATACATCTATGTATAGACATATTACATCGATATATAAAATATATTATAATATTATATTAGAATAAGGGAGTCGCATCCAGATTCTCTGAACGCACTGGACTGACGGTGTGGGTTTAAACCATGTACGTATAGGTGGACCCCACCTTCACACGAACCACACATGCGAGGTAGCCCACGTCCATGGAAAACGGACGAAAGGTGTGGAAATACACATACATCACGCTGGAGAGCCACGACACCGTCCAGAATGGTGTCCCACACTGTCCAAATATGTGGACGGTGTGGATCTCTCACGTACACCAAGGTGGGTTCCACCATGATGGATGCTCGCATCTCCACCACACATTAGGTGGGCCATCAAACAACTAAAGAAAAGAGAGAGAGTGAATGGGAGAGAGAGATCGGCGGTGAGGAGGGGGGGGGGACCCCGCCACTATGGGCCTTCTCTATATAATACATACATCAAGATGGGTCCCACATATGTGGGCCCTCAAATCACAAAATCAAGTAATGAAATCACCCACCTTTGATCTCTTCTTCCTTCTTCCACCAATACGATCTAGAGCTCCAAGGGGACGATTTTAATGGTCGAGATGTTCTTTAGATGGTGGAGATGGGAGGTAAGAAGTGAGCCACACAAGCTCTCTCCCATGGTAGCTTGGACATGGGTTGCATGGAGAATAAGCGAGAGAGAGATGAGAGAGAGTGGTTGTAAGAGAGGGAGGGATGGGTGAGTGATGGGGTAATGGGTGAAGTGAGTGATGGTTGTACTTTATGTAAGAGAGTGTTGACTTTAGGGGTTCCATGGGGATGTGGTGATGTGTACTTGACATGAGGTGTGATTGGTGGGATTGATGTGACATGATTTGAAATCTTTCTCGGGTTTGCAAATGCACGGTGTTTTTCCTCGAATTGAACGCGGGCCCACATCTCCTTGCTCAGGAATCGCCTCGGCGCGCGACACGCGGGACAGGAACCGCGGCAACAGCGCGGTCGCTAGGGTACAGGTCTCGGATTAAGCTGACTCAGATCTATGGGATATGACTCAGAGTTGCGCGCAACTATCAAAAACAGATCGTCGGTCACCGGAATTCGACCGGGAGGACCGCGGAGACCTACAGAACGGTATGGTTTAGGATACGGGTCTTACAACAACATTTTACAATCATGAGTTCATACTCATGATGATCAATTACTTCACAAAAAGTGAATGGGGGCAACGTCCTGCATCTCACACGATGACACTCGTGAAGAACAACATCATCAGCTGCTATATGATCCCACATGTCATAGTCATCAAAAATAGTATGCCCTTCGTGAATCCAACGATGTACGAGCTCCTCACGAAAATTAGAAGACATAGGGTCTCCTTCGTATGCACTTTGGGCCAATCAGACATCCCTATACATAACTACGGGTAAAACTCTTTATAAGCCAACTTATGAAACGAAGGCAATCCTATAAGTTCAAGTTGAAATTCATGAAGAGTGAAGCTGAAGAAAGAAAAGTCAGATTGTGTTTATAACAAGTATCGTCACAACTATCAAACTTAAGGAGCAAGTTCAAAGCCCACATGAGATGGCCCAATGATTAGAAAAGTTCTTCCGTAGGGCGCCCTCTGACTCACTAACCTGAGGTGAGGATCTTCCAGAGCCTATTAACGCCAATAGCGGGTAAGCTTATCTAATCATGTTAAGATTTATAATAGAAAAGCTAAAGTCAACTAACTAAAGCTGGTCATCCTGAGAATCAATCTCTCCAATCTCCAAATGAGTGCTTGAATAAGAAGGGTCAAAAAATAAAAAAGAAGAAAAAAGAAAAAGAAGAAACGATGACAAAATAAGAGCATGCAGTTCGAGATAGCAAGAAAGAAAAAGAGAAAAAGAAATGAGGACAAAATAAAAGCGCGTAATACAAGAAAGTTAAAAAAAAAAGAGTAAAAAAGAAAAGAAAAAAAAGAAGTAGAAGGAAAGACAAAAAAGAAGAAATCTGACCCAAGAAACACAACCCTACTCACATCCCCTTAGGGTGATCTCGGCATGAGTCAATAGCTTTGCTATCGTGACTCAAGATAAGGAAGAAAGAGCTACCAATTGGCTGGCAAGGATGGAAGTCCGATCCCTCCATTGTTGCATAAAGCAAAGAAAAAGAAAAAAGAAGAGAACGTGCCTAAGAAAAATGGGCGAAGTGAAAACCCGAAAGGGCACTTCAAGTAAAAACAGCGGGCATGCAGCAGACTTGATGAAAATCTGAAATGGCGCCAAGGGTAAAACAACAAAGTTGCCAAGGGGCAGGTAAGATCAAATACTTGGGACGTGGTGAAAACCTGAAAAGGCACCATGGGTAAAAATGACGGGTAAGCTAAGTGTAGCGAAAACCTGATAGGGCGCTGTAGGAAATATTGGCAAGATTTTTTTAAAAAAAAAAAGAAAAAAAAAAGAAAAAAGCAAAAAAAGAGCAGGTAAATGGAAGATTCAATAGATGCAAAGATGACATGAATGACTCGAAAATTCTTTTAAGCTCTTCCCAAATCGTAAGGCCAGGATACCATTACACATTACCTTAAAGGGATCGAAACCCTTGGTGAACACTTAAAAAACTGGTAATGACATCCAGCTGAGTCAACGTACTGATTCTTGACACAAATTTTTTAAAAGCTTTCTTTTCATCTCATTAGATGATTTCTTTACATATATGTCTTTCCTTTGCTTACAAAAACAAAATACAATAATTCCCACCATTTTTATACCATACAAAAAGTGCGTACGAATGGCCCAATAAATCCAAAAACCAAGCAATAAACTTTTAGTCCTTGTTAAGATCCCTAGAAGGTAAATATCTATACCCCGATCTAATACTTTAATCCTCTTACTAAAAGTGCTCTCTCCTTAGAGGCATTGAAGCTCATCGATCACAAAGCAATCTCACATGCTAGCACAAGCTAAGGCGTGAAAATGTACAATTAGTACGCCATGGCCCATAAAATCCCCGTGTCAATCAAGAGAACACCAAGAGCAAAACAAAGCAAGGTCAGTTTGTATCCTAATAAAAACCATCATAGATCGCGACCGTCGATTCGTGATCTAATGGACTGAATCCCTTTTCGAAACCTCTAAAGATACTAGCATCGATCGTGATCATCAACTTGTGATCCGATGAATTAGATTCTTCCAATAAAAACCAACATCGATCACGACCGTCAACTCACTATCCGATGGACTGGATTCTGTCACTAAAAACCAGCATCGATCATGATCGTTGATTCGCAATCCGATGAAATGAATCTTCTTTAAAAAAATCTAAAAAACTGGTATCAATCGTGACCGTCGATTCACAATCTAATGGACTGGATCCTTTTTTAAAAACTTAAATACTAGCATTGATCGCGACAGTTGATTCATGATCCGATGGACTGAATCCTTTTGAAAAAACCTAAATACCAACAGCGATAAAGACCTTCGATTTGCAATATGATGGATTGGATTCTTTCAAAACTATCATCGACCACGACCGTCGATTCGTGATCCGATGGATTGGATCCTTTTTAAAAACTAAAATATCAGCATCAATCGCGACAGTTAATTCATGATCTGATGGACTGGATTCTTTCAAAACCAGCATCGATCATGATCGTCGATTCGCGATCCAATGGATTGGGTTTTTTCCAATGAAAACTGGCATCAAATGCAATCGTCAACTCATAATCCGATGGACGGATCATATTTTGAAAATACAAAAACATCTCACTAGAGAGATAAAATACCAAGGGATGACGGATCCGTTCGATCATAGATCAGAATCTTGACCACAAAAACGGTGGGACAACAGATCTGATCATAGATCGAAATCTTGACCACAACCTATTGGGACGACGAATCCGATCGATCATAGATCAAAATATTGACCACAATACCGTGGGATGACGAATCCTATTGATCATAGATCGGAATCTTGACCACAACCTAGCGGGACAATGGAATCGATCACGAATCAAAATCTTGACCGCAAGCATCGCGAAATGACGAAATTGATTTGTCGCAAATCGAAATCTTGACCGCCATCCATGGACAAACTGCATCATAAAAGTCAGAGTTGATCACAACTAACCTTCCGATTCAGCACACAAACAATAAAGTCTGATTACCCTATGAGATGGAGGAATCGATTGACCATCTCTAAATCGGACTCTTAATCACAACCACTAATCAAACTTGCACAAATGAACCATCCCCAACAGATTTCAGTCCCAATTGCGACAACCATAATCCAATAAATAAAACATAAAATCTTCAAAATCCATCATCCCCAGCATGTGCACTATCCATCGCATATTTTCAGTAAAAACTAGCTTACTTGAAGTCCCATAGGCATCCCCAGTGGAGACGACCAATAGCTGGACCTATCTCAAAATCATTTTGTAATAAAAACCCCCCACGGATTATCACTCCCCAAAGTGGGGCGACTTTCAAAATCACAAAACATTTTCTGAGAAAAGCTTCAGACTTCCGAGACACTAAGAGATCTTCCATATCTCTGGTTGGGAGTCAACGCAAAATCAAATAAGATCCGATTTCTCATGGTTTCCCTAGAGATCATTGAATCTGAATGCACATCAAAATATTATCGGCCTGAACTCCAGTGTCAGCTCCATTGTATCAAATGCTAATGCTATGAAAAAGCGATAGGCCAAGACTGGTCAGAAGAAATCATCCAAACAGTGAAAAAGACATTGTAACATAAGTGTAAAAACTAGAAGATTGCATGAAAAAATATCACCCACACATATCTAGGCATGGATGCTCGCGGAATTTGATTAAGTCCAAGTCGGCATAGTGAGTTCCCTTTAAGGCCATAGAAAGCATAGGGCAATTAACTACTTTGATGATCAAAACAAGTACTCCTAAGGTGATCTGGGAAGAAACGTACAATCCAATACCGGGTCAATATCCTATAAGGTCGCAGAAAGCACAGGGGCTCTATTAATTGTACATTTCTGATGTTAGTACCGATTAGGAGTGATGGGGTTGTGATTGGCGGCCCGCACAGGGACAATCGCAATGTTTTCCTTAAACCCTTACAATATGTGCGAGTTATTTATTTCCAGGCAACTAGCTGACACAGACACAAGGGAAGGTAACAAATCCAAATCACAATTAATGACTGACTGGCAAAGGGGGGGTGTCCACTCACTTTAGCATTTAGTTGCACACAACCTTTGCCAAAGAGGGGCATTTGTAGACACCCTGCCTTAGGCTGATAAGATGATAGAATTTGAACGGATAGATGGACAACCACACCCCGATCCTAAACCCTAACCCTAGATGACTAAACCCTATGAACCCTAGTCCTAATCCCTAAACTCACCCCATTCAACCCAGCCAACCCAGTCAACCCGATCATCCCAGTCAGCCTAACCCGATTCCATAGAAACCAAAACCCTAAAGCCTTGAGTGAACTCGGTGAGTTAACTCACTCAGTCAGCCTACCCAAACCCATAACCTAGTCAACTCACCTAGTTAAGCCCAAAACCAAGCCCAAACCCAAGCCCAATTAGAGAAATGGCCGAAATCTTAAAATAACAACCCTCACAATAGAGCCTCCACACACTTGGAGGATGTTGCCTACCAAAGTAGGGAATCCGAGTGGGGACCGGTGGCACCAAGTTGCAGCCGGTCGTGTGACATTCCTATTTCGGGCAACGTCCCTCAAGCATGTGGGTTTCTCCTTTTTCAAAGCTTAAGTGTGTGGTTGAAGTGTATTTACTCTGATGCCCATCTCCTTACCCAAAATTATCCTTTTACTACCTCATACAACCCATGAGATGATGTAATGTGGCAATCTCCAATCTCAGCCATTCAACCACATTTTTCCCATAGGATCACTAGGAATTATAAGAAAATCGGGTTGGTAAACTATAAATAGCTTCATTCCCTTCTTATTTCAAGCATCAAGAATTCAGAGGGAGTCTCTCACTACATCTAGTAGATTCTAGTATATTCCTCTACCAACGACAGTAAGAGTGAGTAAGAGAGAGAGAGAGAGAGAGAGAGAGAGAGAGAGAGAGCCCAGCCCTAGTCTAGCCTAGCTTAGCAAGAGTCCAAGCCTCTCGAGCCACTCAAGTTTAAACCTTAGCCACTCAATCTAGCCTTGTGATACTACCGTCCATCTAACCATACAAGCCTCTATCAGCTTCATCAAATCAGCGTATTAGCATCATGTAACATTTATTCAATTTTCAACCTCCTTCTCCTTATATACATCAACATCATAGTGCATTTTCATCATTTTCACCCATCTAACTGGCGGGCGTATGCTGTCTGGCTTGTTGATAAAATTGGATCTTGCCCATTAGGAACCTTAGCTAATTAACCGTCATTTTAGCATATACATTGCATTTTGTTGTTTTCCATTGTATTTGAATGGCGGGCATACCAGAAACCTTAGTTGTTTGGCCATCGTTTTATCATAAGCATTAGCATCAAAACATCTATACTTGCACCCAACACTTGATCGTTTCGAACGTATGCTCTATGACTTGCTGATATGATCAGATCGATCAATCACTAGTACTATTGCACCGCATTACATTTCCTTCATGCGAGAACAACTCTTATTCTTTAAAAATTAGTCAGATCTTGTGAAGTAAAGACCATACATCCGTATGGGCAAAGTGGTGCGTAACACCTTCCCTTTATATTACCGCGCTCCCTCACTTGGAATCTCTGTAATGTAAACTCACAAGTCATCTTAGGGTTAAGAATCTTCAATTTATTAATCTTTAGCTTTTCTATGGGCTCTAACAGACTTTAGAATCATAATTAGTTACTGACGACTTTAGTCAAATATCATATCCTTTATCCCTTTTAATAAAAGCCCTCGAGCGAGGTAACCAGTGGAAAGAAGGGAGTAGATCTCCCGTACCCTCAGGGAATCTGCCCTCCAGTGTCCACAAAAGTCCATTTTATGTCCGTTTTTATTATAAAAAGTAAGTTTTAGTTCGATCATAACTTTTTATCCTTTGAGTTTTAGGAGTCGTGCCCAACATTAAAAGGGTTTAGAAAGCATTAGGAGAGTAAAGTGATTAGGTCAAATTGTACACATACTAGTTTTGGCCAAAAACCATGAAGTTTACTAGGAATCATGATCGTCTATAAATAGTAAGTTTACTATTTATAGTAACTCACGTATTTAGGGAATTTGAATTGGAGTTTTAGTCTAAAACTTTGTTCTAGGTTTGAGTTCACTATTTAAAGGATTGTAATTAATTTCATTTTTTTTTTATCATCAATCTATTTATTTTTGAATTATTAGAAATTATTTCTATTTTCATCCCTCATGGATTCAAGGAATATCTATGAGGAATCTAGAGAAGCTTCGTGGACTTGGATTAGTTATCCCTAAGGAAGATAGTGATCAACCTCATCGCTTCCTTTTATGCATCAATTAGTATTAAAGTGAGGACTCATGTTGGACTGATGGCAACTAACGATAGAATGGACCAAAATCTTATGGACAGTGATGCAGAGATTCATTATCTATTGGGAAGAATGTAAGCTTTCCACTAGTAGAGTTAGTTGAGCATGTAAGGGCTGCAGGCAACCCTCGATCGTATTACGGATGGGCTAATTTCGTCCTGAGCCGAAGGCAATGTTCAGCCGCCCATGGTCACTGTATGACACAACCCCGATTTTCGTAGAGCACTTCCGATTGTGAATCATAAAGCTACCCCAGATGAGTCGAGCTCCAGCAACGAGGACATCAGTGGTAACATTGCCCGATGACAGATTCATGGAGACGATCGACTAGATCATACTGAAAGAGACTATTGAGGTAAGGCCGAACTTTCCAATTTTAATGGCTTATTACGTATCGAAGATTTCCTCGATTGTTTAGCTGAAATAGAACGATATTTTGATTGCATAGACGTGTCAGAACATAAAAAAGTGAAATTAGTAGCATTTAAATTAAAATTTGGTGCTTTTGCATGGTAGGAACAATTACACCTCTCTCATGCTTGACAAAACAAGGCATCGAAGAATTCCTCCCCAGTGATTACGAGAATGTATTGTTCAAGAAATACCAAAATCACTAGCAGGGGAATCGAACCGTCATATATTACATCGAAGAATTCCAGTGGTTGGCAACGCAGAATGACTTGTCGAAGATCGAATCGCAAAAGGTAGCACGGTTCATAGGTGGTTTGCGATTGATAATTTAGGAACCAATTCAGGTGCACTCGGGACCGTGGATGAAGAGGTTCAATTGGCAGGTATGGCGAAAATGTAGCTTGTAAGAGTCCCTACTCGATCTTATCCTTCGACTCGGCCCCCTACAAAGGGTCCCATGTAAAATTCAGCACTAGCCAAAAGAAAAGACGTCCTCAACCTCTTACAACTGCAAACTGTGACAAGGGGAGCGGTCCATCTAGGCTTCAACGTGTAGCACCCATAACAGCGGCGAGTAGAATTCCAAATCCTTATAGTTGACCACGGCCGAACAATTGTTACCGATGTGGCTAACCGAGCCACTTATCAAACACCTACCCACAATGCCCCGCAGCCCACTTAGCCATTAATGAAGGGGGGACCAAAGGTTAGAGCTGGGCATCGGGCCAAGTCGGATCGGATTGGGTCCAACTTGATTCGGTCCGAAAGCCACATGGGCTGACGCGAACTCGATCCGGTCCGGGATCGAGTTCGGGACATATGAATTGAACCGATCCGATGCACGATTGGCCTGACCCGAACCGAGTCCGACTCGGTCAGGGAAACCGAGTCGGATCCGGTTGTGTACAGTTCAGATCGGGTTGGGTCTGTGGGTCAAACTATGAGGTATGTGTTATATCTAAACCATCCATCCATTTGGAGAGTTCGTCTTAAGGCTTAAGCCGAAAAATAAGACATATTTAAAGATCAGTTGGACCACACTGCAAAAAATAGTGGGGGATTAAATGTTTACCATTGAAACCCTTTTGGAGATCATGGAAGTTTCGGATTAATATGAATTTTTTTTCCTCTTCATCCATGTATTTTTAACCTTTATTAATAGATTAGATGGAAAATAAATGTTATGGTGGGCCCTACGAATTTTTTAACGGTGAAAATCATTATCCTCGTTGCTATTTTCGGTGTGGTCCATTTGAGCTTTAGATATGATTCATTTTTTTTTCAAATGCTCTAAAATGATCACAAAAAATGGATAAACGGTATGGATATAATAAATACATCATTATGGGGCCCATGTAACTTTGATTTCATTTGAACCATTTGTACAACTCGAAGCTTGAGGCGCGTCTGCGCTCTTCTTGGCGCGACAAGTATCTGCACCAGCTATACTACAGCTGGTGTGTTTCACTTTCACACGCAATCGGTACTATAGTTGGTGTGTTTCACTTTCACACGCAATTAGTTGAGTTACTCAGTAGTCAGTACGCTCTTATCTACTGAGTAAACTCTGTTGGGCCCACTGTGAATGCATGTGGTTTATCCATGCTATCCATTCATTTTTCCAGATCATTTTAGGGGTTGAACCCAAAATTAATGCATATCCAAAGCTTAAGTGGACCATACCACATGAAAAAGTAGAAGCATTGATTTCCACTATATATTGGATCAGATCGAATCGGCCCGGATCAGATCTAATCGGATCGGATCAGTCCAGATTGACCACTGATCCGAACTTGATTCGATGTACGATCGGATATGAGTGGGCCTACTTGATCGGACTCGATCCCGGCCTTCGGATCGGGTCGGATTCGTCGGATCAAATCGGATTTTTCCCAGCTCTACAAAAGGTGATGTAGTAGAAGAAGGCCCTGGATTTGATAAAGATGAACAAACTGTTAAGGAAGGAGCTAGTGATGAAGAATGGTTCGCCAAGGATCATGGTGAATCATTGGTCATGAGGCAATTATTATACACATCAAGAAAGGAGGTGCACCCATAGTGGCACAATATATTCCGTACGTGGTATACCATTAATGGCAATGTCTATGATGTAATCATAGACGATGGTATTGGCGAGAATATCATCTCGAAGGTAAGGGTAGATAACTTGCTTCTACATACGATACAACATCATTCCTTGTACTTGATTGGATGGATAAAGACGATAAACGAGACCAAGGTAACCGAACAATGCATTGTTAGAGCTTTTGCAGCCCCTAGACAATTTTTAATTGTATGCGTTCAATTACCACTATGTCTCATGGTGTGTTCCACCTGAGATTTGGATCTCTCATTTTTTAATTCATTCACTAAAACTATGTTGTAAAGTAGATGGACAGAGTGGATAAAACATATACATCATAGTGAGGCCCACAACACCGACCAATATTGAGCTCAGTACTTGAGAGGTCACTATCGAATTCGACTCTCCGAGTCTTCACAAAAAATATCCAAAAGTCCGATATTAACCTTTAGTTTCCCGAACATCCATCTATCCCTCCCTCTCTCTCTCTCTCTCTCTCTGCGATTTTCTTCAACCCTTTTTGTTTCCTACACGGGCATCAGCCACACTCCATCTTTCTCTCTCAAGACAATTTTCTCCCCTTCTCTACTGTTAGGGTTAGGATTGTGGCTCTTTGATTCGGGAATGTAATCATGAGGTTTATGCTCTTAAAAATTTTCTTTTATATTCGTTTATATTTTATTGCAGATTAGCTTAATGTTGTATTGAAAGAAATCTCATGTGCATGTATCTCCATTTGAAGTTTCTTTGATTTTTGGTGAAAATAATCAATTGTGATATTCTTCGAATTTGGATTAGTTGAAAAAGTGGAATGTTATGTGAATTTTTTTGTTCACTTAATACTCCATTTTCAATCATGCATGTTGCCAAAAGAATGAGCTTTGTTGTCATGTGCCAATGAAATATGGATTATGTTGACTTCAATAAATTATGCATATTTATGTATTCTTAGGAAATCACCTTTTAAGAATTACTTTCTTTATATAAGTAGAAGTAAATTAAAAGAAAATGAAATGAAGAAGAAAATAGTTTTATGATGTGTAACTATTTGGATTTTTGTTTTTTTTTTTGCTTATTTATTTATTTTATCCATGTATAAATTCTATTTGAATTTTTATCTTATTTTTTAATGTTGTTACTTTTGTATTAGTCTTTTTTAATATTATATTTGTATAAAAAAATAAATTCATATCATGTATATTGTTTATTCAACACCCGGTCAAGGGTCCTTACTCTTGCTCTGGTGGTAGACCGTTAGGAGTTTCAACACCGGTCAAGGGTTGAGTACCCATATGTGGTGAAATTCCACTCCTTGTGTGTGTGGGGGTGTTAAAAAGAAAATAAAATTGTATATCTTTTATTTAAAAAAGAATAAAGAAAAAAGAGAGATGACAAAAAAAAAAAGGTATATTCTTTATTTAAAAAAGAAAAAAGAACAAAGAGAGATGACGTATTTGAATTTGGCTCAGCTCAACTCAACTAAGCTCGGTTGTTTAGACCAAATCAAACGAAGCTCCAGTGCTCATGTAAATATTGGCTATGAGGTGTTATGTAAACAAGCCAAACCAAGCTTGAGTCAAAGTCGGTTTGACTAGGCTAGTATGCAACTCTAGGCATTAGTGCTCACTCTATGGACCCCACCATTATGTATTTATTTTATCTACTCAGTCCGTCCATTTTTTTCAGCTCATTTTGGATGTAGAGCTCAAAAATGATGCAGATCCGAATCTCAGGTATGCCACACCGGCCTATAGTGGTGATTGAATGACCGCAATTAAAAAACATTTGTAGACCACAAAAGTCCTAGATCAAGCTGATATATGTGTTTCCCTTCGTCCACGTCGGTGTTACCTAACCAACACGTTGGATGGTAAATAAACATTACAGAGGAATTTTTTAATGGTAGGCGTTCAATCACCAATGATTCCTGTGGTGTAGTCCACCTGAGATTCGAATATGCCTTTTTTTTTTTTTTTTTTGTTCATGCCCTTAAAATAAGCTGTAAAAATAATGGACGGCGTGAATAAAACACATACATAATGGTGGGCCCCACAGAGTACCGACTTCGTCACTGGACGGGTAGCTACCGAATCCGAATCCTCCGACGGGACGTGAGGTTGTTTTTGTGGGTGCAACAAGTCGTGTAATCCACACCATTACATGCGACGATATGTGATCGTGTGGGCATACGTATAAAAGATCTGAGCCTTCCACCATTTCTAACATTGTGCAGTCCACCTAAAGATCGAGACTGCCTGATGTACGAGTTAGATCTTCAACCAAATTTCAATATTGTCGCATGTGCGTGTCGCTTTGGCTTCGAAAAGTGGGCCCCAACTTGAAATCCCATCGTTCCGTTGAGTCCTAATTTCCTTTCAAGGGTGGAGAATTCGATGTGTACTTATTAATATCTAATCATGCCCTTCGATGCATTATTAGAAGCTGTCCAATCAATGATCAGGACCCAAGGCTCGGTCCCGGCCGAAAAAGCCCTGGTCCTGAATGCCCAATGGGACGGTTTATAGATATTCGAGAAATTTCATTGGGACTCTGGTAGGGTGGATGAATGACACGCAGGCGCTTAGATGTTACTTAGAAATTGAATACATGGCATACGATAAATGAAATTATGTTATTCAAATTCTAGTTCAGATTTAGATGTATTATGAACTAAAAATTAAGCTTATTTTATTATCTTGGTTCAGGTTTATTGGACGGTTAAGAATAAAAAGTATCTAATGATCCTAGTTCAATAAACATGAGTCTAAGAATCAGTGGTTAGGATTCCTCAAACCAATCTGATTTTTTGATTGTGACTTAGAGACAGTGAACACCATAATTTTGTCGGTTTAATTCAAGTCAATGTATTCTAACTACAGACTTTCTGAGTCCGTGTGTATCAACCATCATAGTCCATCAGAGTATCAAATAATTCCGGAAGATATTTGCAATATCAAACGTGGGCTGACAAGACGATTATTAAGATTCATCGGTACATTGATTACTTCCCTTTCCTTTCATTTGAATGATGGATTATCCACATCTCAAAGATAGGGAGATGCGGGGTCAAAGATACGACAATTCCATCCTAATATATATGACACACACGTGCAAGATCTAAATCGTACATCTGGTGGGCCCTTTCTTGGATGGGTCATAAGCCAAAGAGCCTATTGAATAGAGAACACCAACAACCTGGCTGGTGGATTGTGGGCCATCAAATGGCCGTCTTCTTTCCAACTGTCGATTTCTGTAGTTCAAATTATCTTTTATTGATTTGATTTTGGGCTTCAGCGCATTTGATAGGGTTAACGGTCCGGATCTTGCATGTCTCTTGTAAGGGATTTTTTTGTTTTAACGGTGGGCCCTAGGAGGTTTTTAATGGTGGACAATCACTACTGGTTTCCCATGGTGTGCTCCACCTGAGATTTAGATCTACCTCATCTTGGGATCAAGCCCTAAAATTATCTTTCGGATGGACGGCATGGATAAAACACGTACATCATGGTGGGGTCCACATAGCACCGACCACCAGCCACCGGCTGGCGGCAGCGTCACTATCCGAACCGCGTCTGCCGCACACCTGCCGGCACGAGAGAGAGGGAGTGTTACGTAACTAGGTGGAAAAAAAAAATGGTGGAGAAAATGACCACGGTAGACAAAACCTTTTACCCAGCGGTTTTTATGAAGGAATACAAACTTAAGTTATTAACTTGGACTAGTACGTGCGGACAGTAAGTTTGAGGACGAAACTGCCCCTCCTTTTTACTGCCGTTGCTTTTCATCTCTCTCCCTTCCCTCGCTCCATTTTCCGAAAAAGGAGAACGAAAGCTACTGCGCTACATCTGCTGCTTGGATCGCAGCACGCTCTAGCTGGATCCCACCGTCTCTATTCAGCAGCGTTTTTTCGTCTTGCTGTACGGAAGAAAGTACGCACTACAGGTATAATGCAGTACATTTACCTAAACGGTGTAAATTTTTCGTGGGCCATTGAACTGCTGGATGAAGCTCGAATCTTAGTTTTGGGTTCATCCATGCAAAAATCATCATATGAATATGATGGATTACAAGTAAAACATCATTGTGGGGGGCATAACAAGGTTTCTACGGTGGAACCACTGTTTCCTATGCTTACTGTGATTCACTTGATATTTCGATATGCCACCATTTTGGACTAAAACCCTTACTTTAGATGGAAAAACGGATGAACATCGTGGATAGTCCACATACATTCAAGCCAGGCCCAACTCAGTTTTTTGTAATTTATTTTTAAAAAAATTATTATTATTATTTTTTTTAATTTTTTATTTTATTGGGTTAGCTTGTTAGTACACACCCATGTCAGTACACACACTCCATGTTAGCCACCCCTGCTAGGGATCGATACCAAGACTTCAAGTGTTTGACATGAGGTATCTCTGCCAATTGAGCTATGGACCTGGGTGTGCCCAACTCAGTTAACTCAGCACTATAAGCGCGTACTAAGCAAACTATAAATCCAAATTGCAAGAGGTTTTGGTCCATTTGACTTCTTGGGTCATGATTAGTGAAATTTCCTGAGCAATTCATAAATTTGACGGAGATATCATAAAAATATGATGGGGAACTTCCGCGGATTCATATAATGTAACGGAAAATTTTATGAACCGCTCGGTCAATTTCATTAATTGCTCGGTCAAATTCACCGAAGAGAATTTTATGTAAATCTCGGTCAATTTCATTAACTGCTCGGTCAAATTCACCAAAGAGCAAATTGTTAGGCTAGGTCAATTAAAATTAAAGTTCATTCCAATTCATGTTAGCCTCACCCAATTTCAAGCTTGCCTCGCTCAAATTCATGTTTCCCTTGCTCAATTTCTTGGTTGCCTCGTTGAATTTTTACGTTGCCTTGCTCAATTCCTAGGTTCCCTTGCTCAATTTGTAGCTTCCCTCACTGAATTCAGAAGACATTTTTTTACTGCATAAATGTTATCTTCCAGAACCCCAACCGAGGAATGAGGATAATCTCATTTGACAGCTCAATCCTCGCGGTCATAATTATGCTAATTTTGCCTACAAATCTATTCAAGTGATCAAGAGGGCCCCCTTTTCCAGTAGATGAGATTATGATGAAAGGTATTATCTCAATACTTCTTTTCTCTGTCTTACTCTTAAAAATCATTGAATCCTACGCCCTCAGAGAAGAGAGATCTCTCCTGATAAAAAAATGAGAGGGATCTCTCTTCTATATTATATCTATGAGAAAAGATATAGAGATCTTCTTTGTTCTATCTATTCCTCTATCTATGAGAGCATAGATAGTCTCTCAAAATAAAGTCGTTCTCATCTTTGTTGATGATTTAACTAGCACTCAATCTGTTGGTTGCCTTGCTGAATTTGAACGTTGCGTTGCTGAATTCATAGGTTACTTCGCTCAATTTCTAGCTTCCCTCGCTCAATTCTTAGGTTACCTCATTGAATTTCCACGTTCCCTCGCTCAATTTTTAGGTTGCCTCACTCAATTTCTAGCTTCCCTCGCTCAATTCTTAGGTTGCCTCGTTCAATTTATAGGTTCCCTCTCTCAATTTTTAGCCTCCGTTGCTTAATTTCTAGCTTCTTCTAGCTTCCCTAGCTCAATTCCTAGGTTTCCTTGCTAAATTTCGTTGTTGCCTCACGTAATTCTTAGGTTGCCTCACTCAATTTCTAGCCTCCCTCTCTCAATTTCTAGCCTCCTTCGCTTAATTTCTAGCTTCCTCTAGCTGCCCTAGCTCAATTCCTAGGTTTCTTCGCTGAATTTTCACGTTGCCTTGCTTAATTCCTAGGTTGCCTTGCTGAATTTCTAGGTTCCCTCGCTCAAATTCTAGCTTCCCTCACTCAATTTCTAATTTTCCTCACTGAATTCCTAGGTTGCCTCGATCAAATCCTAGGTTTCCTCGCTGAATTTCTACCTTCCCTCGCTCAATTCCTAGGTTTACCTCGCTGAATTCCTACGTTGCCTTGCTCAATTCCTATATTGCCTCGCTCAATTTTTAGGTTCCCTCGCTCAATTCCTAGGTTACCTCGCTGAATTCCTACGTTGCTTCGCTCAATTCCTACGTTGCCTCGCTCAATTTCTAGCTTCCCTCGCTTAATTCCTAGCTTCCCTTGTTCAATTTCTAGCTTCCCTCGCTCAATTCCTAGGTTGCCTCACTGAATTCCTCCGTTGCCTCGCTCAATTCCTAGGTTCCCTCGCTCAATTTCTACCTTCCCTCGCTCAATTCCTAGGTTACCTCGCTGAATTCCTACATTACCTCGCTAAATTCCTACGTTGCCTTGCTCAATTTCTAGCTTTCCTCGATCAAATCCTAAGTTGCCTCGCTCAATTTCTACCTTCCCTCGCTCAAATGCTAGGTTGCCTCGCTCAACTCTTAGGTTGCCTCACTCAATTTCTAGCTTCCCTCGCTCAATTTCTACCTTCCCTCACTGAATTCCTACGTTGCCTCGCTTAATTTCCTACGTTGCCTGGCTCAGTTTCTAGGTTCCCTCACTCAACTCCTAGGTTGCTTCGCTCAATTTCTAGCTTCCCTCGCTCAATTTCTACCTTCCCTCGCTGAATTCCTACGTTACCTTGCTGAATTCCTATGTTGCCTTGCTCAATTCCTAGGTTCCTTCTACCTTCCCTTGCTCAATTCCTAGGTTATCTCGCTGAATTCCTACGTTGCCTTGCTCAATTTCCTACGTTGCCTCACTCAATTTCTAGGTTCCTTCGCTCAATTTTTAGGTTACCTCGCCGAATTCCTACGTTGCCTCGCTCAATTTATAGGTTGCCTCGCTCAATTTCTAGGTTCCCTCGCTCAAATCCTAGGTTGCCTCGCTGAATTTCTAGCTTCTCTCGCTTAATTTCTACCTTCCCTAGCTGAATTCTTACATTGCCTCGCTCAATTACTACGTTGCCTCGCTCAATATATTTCTTGCAATTTTATAACATATATAGTTGTCCATAACTACATATAGATAGAAGTTCATGAGAATGAACTGAATGATCCATACTATTATTTCATGTAACACTCACAGTGGACAGTTTTGCTTTCTCAGATAGTCTTGGATGTATGGTCCACCTGATTTGGTGTCTAGCCCATTTTTGGGCCAGCTGATTTACAGAGTGTAGCCCATTTGATGCCCAATTGTGGATGATTTTCAAGGTAGCCCATTTGACTGACTGAATTTGGATTTTCAAACTTCATCCAATCTGCGATGTGGATGAGTTTTAACGGCTGGTTGCATTGAGTAACTTGATTAATTGATTGTGTGGATTTTCTTGATTAGGTTTGCTCTTATGATAGTGGACAGTGCTACGACTCTCTACGGGACTAAATTCTCGGGAAGGGGAGAACTGTCATCAAGGCAAATGCATTTGGCAAAGTTCCTGAGGAGTCTTCGGAAGTTGGCCAATGAGGTGAGCCCTATATGGCCAGTTTTGTTTTCCTCCCCCACTCTTTTTAGGTTGCATTTGGATGCACTATCCATTTGTATTGCAATCATCATCAACTAAGCCTTATCCCGACTAGTTAGGGTCAGTTGCATGAATCCTTTTCAACCATTCACTCTACCAAGGGCCATGACTTCAGGTAGACCATTCACTCTACAAGAAACTCAATTACAGTTGGTCATTTTGAGTTCATTATTTCAATTCAATTCAAGAATGCATCCAAACATCCCCTTATCAATGCATGTCAGTTGGCTTTTCATTTGCATCTCGTTCATGGAAATGTGTGGGTGTGTTCAATTGTTCTTGGTTACCAAGGACAACATCAATTCACTAGCACTGAAACACAAAGGAGATAGGTTTGTACATATCTTAATTTTGATTTGGGGCAGGAAATGCCCACGCTGACTCCCCTTTCTTTGCGTCCCAGCCACAAACTGCAGTTTGTTGGCTTTAAAGTAATGCCACCCATAATATATTTCTTCCACCATAGTGCGATGTGACTTGTTTGAGTTGAATTTTGCTTGTAATTGTAGAAACAATGTCAGCAGTCAATCTTTTGACCATCTAACAAGCTCTTAGACCTTGGAATTTTCAAAGAGTACGAAAGATACAGATTTGAAAGGCCTCCAACCTAGTCACACCTTTAAACTCTAAAGGGTTGTTTATTTACTATTATTATTATTATTATTATTTTCAATAAGTGCTGGCAGATAGTGATGGCATTCATGCTCTCCAAAATTGTGCATGCTACATGTGTGACTCAAACCACTCAATCCAAAATTGTGGGACACACTTGCATTAGGAATCAAAGGCATCTTTGAACATTTTCTGACATTCATTGCCCTATAATAGAAAAAGGATTAACTATAGTAAAAAGAAAAAAAGGATAATGCCATGCCATTTAACTGTAAGGATTTCTTTTATCCTCCAGGATGTGCTAAGTTGATTAGGTTTGTTCTCTTCAACTTGACCAGGAAAGATTGCATACTTATATTTTAAAGTTGTTGGAATGGGATTTGAAGTTGTTGGTGATTTAATGCTGACCATAGGGATTGTATGTGGTAATTGTTTATCTTGCTGAATCATCGGTGTGAATTGGAACGACTGGAAGAATGTGGTTGAAACCTGCATGTTGGTGTCTCTTGGAAGATTTGGGGGATAGATTATGGTCTGTAATTGGTCAGCAATGAGTATTGGGTTTGAGAATGGAACTTGAAGTTGTTACTGGTTAAGTACTAAACCTGAACTTTTCGAGAAGTGTAAGAAAGTTGTTAGTTCAATTGCTGGAAGTTGGTATTGGTTTGGTGAAGAGGTACTCGGTTTCAAGAACCTTACCTACCTTGACACTCAGAAGTGGGTGTTGTACCCATTTACAGCACTTCAGTTCTTGGTTGATGTATCATGTATGAGAATTGCAATGATAGGGAGAGATGTGCTTTTTTTTCTTTTTCTTTTTTTGTCTTTTCTTGTGACTGCTTGGATTGAAGGCATCCAGGGATTGTAGACCTTGTTAGCTTTCTCTAATTAGTGCTTCACTGTAATCCTTGATGAAAGAAATTGCTTGCTGCAGGAAATCCAAAAATCCTTAAAATTTTATGCCATTTAAAAAAATAATTTCCATGTAAAATAACCTAGGATTTTAGAAGATACAAGCAAGCCCTAGCCTAGGTTAAGGAAGGTTGATTTTAGGTAGGTAGCCCATTATTGGGCTTTTGTGAAGCAGTCATGAGACATTCTGTTTCAAGATGATGATAAAAAAAACTATGAGTGTAGTCTCAACAGCCAGTGAAATCTACCTCCACTTAGTCAATTAGAACTTATTTGAGAGGATTTCTAATCATCCTGGATATTCAAACTAACTTGAATTTCAGAAATTACAGCCTGTCCAAACTATAGGGCACTTCTAGGGTCGACTGGGTCAACCGTTGTCCAGCTGTACCTGGTTCAATGATCTGATTAGCCTGTCAACCAAATCAAAGATCTGGTAGATCCAACTGTCCATATTGAAGATCTGGACGTTAATCAAAGTTCCATCTGTACAGTTTGATGGTGTCAACTATTCAGCTGTCCATATCGCTGATGTAAACCACATTAAGTTCCCAATTCAACACATAACGAAACAGGTGATTCTTCTATTCTTTATAACTGTAAGGTGATTCTTCCTCAATTCTTTTCTTGTAATATTCCAGCATACATCATTTGCACCATCACATCTTATTTCACTTCGACAAAATTCAGATGTCCCATAAAGGGCCATTCTCGAAGTTATTCCTAATTTAATATTCCCATCGTTTAATAGATACATTAAAAAAAATAAAAATAAAACAAAGCTAAGACTATATCTTCAGATGACAGCCCACAAACTGACAATTCCTTGCTAAAGATAGTTTGATATTAGCACCAAGAGGAAGTTTATTTAGTATTAATCAACCCCTATAGCAAGTATGCTAAGATGGCATTTAAGGAGATATTCATCACTAGCAATAGTTTGCAACAAAGGGTTCAGTTTAGGAAGCGACAATGGATCCTTCACATGCAACATTAGATGATATCTAGTAACTAGAAGAATAAGGTGCATGTATAAAATTCCAAACATATGTGAATAAGAAAGATTCATGGAACCTCACAAAGGTCCAGTAACTCCAATTGCTTGTGTCTTTCTTCTTCTTACAGCAGACAGAAAACCTATGTTTATAAACCCATGGGCTGTTACTAGGGTGCACTTAACATCGAAATTTACTACAAATTAACAGCAGGATGTGCTAAGATGAGGTTTGTTCTCTTCGACTTGGCCGAGAAAGATTGCTTACTTATATTTTTGGGAACAACACTACTACACATGGTACAACAGCAAAGTGGAAACAATTTCATTTATAATCTGAGATTGTACATTGTTCCCATACATACAAAAAATTAGGTGGAAAACATATAAATACCCAACTACTAGCTATTAAATTACTAGGTGGAACTGATCCACTTCTTTCAACACTATAAACAGAAAGCATATAACCACAAACATGGCTTAACCCAAAACCTAATGGTCCTGTGAATTAGTCGAATGCGGCGCTGCTGCATCCTTTTGAACACAGCATAACACTTCCTTAAGGGTGTGGAAGATCTTCTCGTTCCATTTCTCCTGTTTAGCCATTTGAGTCCTCATTTCAGCCCTCATATTCGTTAATTTAGACTGAATCGAGGCCATCTGATCTTCCACCCGACTGAAGCGCTCATGTATAAGTGGTGGGGCTACAAAATCTTCATCGATGTCTTCGTCATTATCTTCCTCCTCCTCCTCTTCCTCCTCCTCATCTTCTTCTTCTTCTTCTTCTTTGGATTAATTTCCTCTTTCAACCTCTTCATCCTCATTCAATTTCATCCTTTTAATAGAACTGGCATCAATGAAACTTTGCGGCTTAAGCCTCGCATTGGGGGTGAAAGGAAACCCACAATCTTTGGCCATCTTACAAACCAATCGCCTAAAGGGTAAGGACAGATTGGTTTTGGTGGTGGCGGCATTCAAGATATGGCGCATGACAATAGATGGGTAGCAAACCTTCTTGCCCGTGCCTAGTAAATACAGAACCTCCAACATATACTGTGTTAATTGTGTATGATTTCCCGTTCTAGGGTACACATTGTATGTGAATACAAGGTGGAGGAATCTGTAAACTGGAAGCATCCTAGTTACCTTCAAACAATTATCATCTTGTATTCAATTTTTAGGTTCGCCATAAATTTGAACAGTCCTCTCGTCCCTGTGCTTGGACTGCTTTGAATCCTTATGTCGAACAATCACTGTCCCGCGTGGCACCCCAGAAATCCTCTCAATGTCAGTCACCTTAAAGGGTATCAGGGAATTTTCGATTGCTAGGTCAAAGGTCAGTGACTTTATGTTTGGATTTCGAATTGAAGCGTAGAAATGCCGGACAGTCTCAGCGTCGGCATTGTTGTAGGTTCCCTTGCTCAATTTCTAGCTTTCCTCGCTCAAATCCTAGATTGCCTCGCTCAATTTTCAGTTTGGCCCACTGAAATTCTAGTTTGTCCCGCTCATTTACATGTTTGCCCACTCAATTTTTAGTTTATCCCACTTAATTTCCAGTTTGGCCCACTCATTTTCCAGTTTGGCCCGCTCATTTTCCAATTTGGCCCTCTCATTTTTCAGTTTGTCCTACTCAATTTCCAGTTTAGCCCGCTCATTTTCCAGTTTGGCTCGCTCAATTCCCATTTTGTCTCGCTCATTTTTCAGTTTGTCCCGCTCATTTTTCAGTTTATCCCGCTCAATTTCCAGTTTAGCCCGCTCATTTTCCAGTCATTTGCTAGTTTGTCCCGCTCATTTTCCAGTTTGTCCCGCTCATTTTCCAGTTTATGCTGCTCAATTTTCAGATTGGCCTGCCCAATTTCCAGTTTGGCCCGCTCAATTTCCAGTTTGTTCCGTTCAATTTCCAGTTTGGCCCGCTCAATTTACAGTTTGTCCCGCTCAATTTCCAGTTTGGCCCGCTCAATTTACAGTTTGTCCCGCTCAATTTCCAGTTTGGCCCGCTCATTTTTTAGTTTAGCCCACTCAATTCTCATTTTGGCCCACTTGTAGAATTACCATAAGGTACAGGTTGTTTACCTCAATATCGAGACTAAATCGAGCCCATACAATACACTAAACAAAATATGCTTACACCCAACTCCATAGCCCAACTGGCAGACTGAGTGGAGATACCTCGTTTCAACAATTGAGGTCCTGGTATCGATCCCTAGTGGGGGTGGCTAACATGGAGGGTATGTACTGACATGGGTATTTACTAGCAAGCTAACCCACATTTCCATGCATTTCACAGTCAATTCGCTTCACTTCATGGTCATTTCCATGCATTTCACGGTCAATTCACTTCACTTCATGGTTATTTCCATGCATTTCACGGTCATTCCCGGCGATTTCGTGTTGATTCATGGTCATTTCCACGCATTTCACGGTCAATTCCCTTCACTTTCATGCATTTGACAATCAATTTGCTTCACTTCAGCCCTAAAATCATATATGATATGTCAAGTAACTAATTTTGGTTTAGAATGTATTCTTGTTATATGAATAAAGAAAGAAATGAAAAATAAAAAAAAGAGAAATTTTTTTTATATGCTTATATATATACATATTTATATAAAATATGTGTTAGAGAAAAATGTAGGTAGAATAAAATTTTACATGTAAAAAAAGAAAGATAAAATTGCACAGGGATACGACTATAGCTACGGTTATAATCCGTAGCCATAGATAACAGTAATTTGGCGATCAATCGCGAATCCCGCGATTCTGCCCCAACTCGCTATCCCATTTGAGGATCAATCGCGGATCCTGCAATTCCACTGCCGATCTATGGCTACGGATTATAAACACAGTGATAACCGTAGCTAAAACTGTATCCCTATGTTTTTTGTTTTTTTTTTTTACATGGAATCACTGGATACGCGATTAATCGGAATCCTCTTTGCCTTAACCTTTCCCTCACTAATCTCACCCTCTTTACGTGGATTTTTTTTATATTAGTCGTTATTGCATTTGTTTTTGAAAATGGCATTAAATCACGCCAATATTTATTTCTTTTAGATTGAATGGCAAAATCATTTTAGTAGTTAAAGTTCTGTGATATTTTATGGAGGTATCTAGAAATGGCCTCTTATGATATTTGTGTCACTCAACATTAATTTGTTATAGGCTATGACAGGAATTACTAGAAAAGAAGATTGAAGAAATGCAATTGGAATAAATGTAACTTCAATTCAAAGAAACTGAAAAGATGCTAGTGAAGAAACAAGAGAAAGTGTGCTGTTAGATAAACTGACCTTTGAAAATGAACAACTGAAGGTGGGATTGCATCCTCAAGGGGTTTTGTGATGAAAAACATAACATTTCAAATTAGTTTGATGACCCCAATACATGATGAATAACCTTATCCAATGTGTGTAAGTAATACTTCTCCCTCGGATCCATGCATTGCCTGAATCCTGAATTCAGGTTTTGATGACCCCAATACATGATACTTCCCATAATCAAAACTTCGTAGCATTTCCTTATTAGCACAAGTAATTTATTCTCTACCATGTGAAAGAGATGATGATAATGGTGCAATCTTGTTCCCTTTTCTAACACACATAATTCACTTAGTTCACACCTGTCATTGCTTTTTTACCCTTCTAGCTTAGAAGGCCATGCTGCTGATACCCCATTAATCAATCCATGACAATGAGTTCTTGGCTCCCTCTTCTGCATGTACAAGAGGCTAAAATTCAAGCCCATTTGGTTCTTCCCCCTTATTTCCAGGCATGCAATCCCCACCGTTTAGAACTTTTCACATGCACTAGTCGAAAATAAGATTTCCATGTTTTCTTTGTATGTTATGGATATTGTGATTTCTTTGCAATCATTGCCGAAAAAAGATGAAATTTTCTTGTGCTATGTTTGAATGGTAAGGACAACCAGAGTAGCATTAGTAGAATAACAAGAATATCATTTAAGGATGTTTATTTTCTTTTCTAAGCACCTCTAATTACCCTTTTCTGTTCAACCATGATCTCCATTGACAGGTTATCTTGCATCTCTCCCCAAACTTAGTCTCTCTAATCCATCGGAAAAATCCCTGGCCTATGCTCTCATGAGACGATGCTTTCAGTTTTGCATTATGCATCAGCCAATTCATCATAGAAAATTTTGAGATATCAATCCACATGAGACTATTGATAGTTGGAAGGATTTCACCTTTCAAAATTCCCTGACAGCTGGTACTTTTGGAGAGATGCAGTTGATTATATCATACAAAAATGCTGATTTATTGTGGGCCCTATTGTCGATGGAGCATAATATAAAATCATATTGATTGATCAATCTTTGTTATCTAATCAATCTTCTTCCTTGTTGTCTATGATTTTTCTAAGATTATGTTTTCTACAAAAGTTTTGGTTTCAGTTGATTGTGGCCCTTTTTGGGTCTTTTCTTGTTTTTATATTTTTAGAGATTCAATTGTGTTTTTAATAGCTATTGGTTGAGCTAATCTAGTATGCCATGTTCTGATTTTTGAAGTGTTTGTTAAAACTTATACAACATACCATTCAGGATTTAAGGAGTTCTACATGTGGGGGCCATTGTTCAGTTATCCAAACTGCTGATGGTTGCCTTTAGGACCCACGAAAGAGCTTAAGATTCCTTAATTGCAGCCCTTCTATTTGTTGACCACCCACAGAAATGTTTGGAATTTAAAGCTTGTACAACATACCATTCAGATTTGTTCAACATACCATTCCTTAATATTTGTACAGAATACCATTCGAGTTTTAAAGCTTGTACAACATACCATTTCTTAACATACCAGTTCGTGGGATTTCACGTAACCGTAGCCAAGATGAAAAATGGCAAATGTAGATTAATGATATCTAGATGAATATCTAGATGCTTCACAGAGATTTTAGTCAAGAAAATGAGAAGAAAACCCTTCGTACTTCAGTTCTTCGTTCTAAGAGAGTGTAGAACTGTGGACCCTACCTTTTATCCAGTTGTTTTTATGAAACAATACAAACTTTGTTTTGCAACTTAGACTTGCACGTGCGGAGATTGAATTTCAGGATGAAAAT
Source organism: Magnolia sinica (assembly GCF_029962835.1). Lineage (NCBI taxonomy): Eukaryota > Viridiplantae > Streptophyta > Magnoliopsida > Magnoliales > Magnoliaceae > Magnolia > Magnolia sinica. The sequence continues at coordinate 75,974,695 of NC_080579.1, read as the reverse complement.
ATCCCTCCTTTTCAGTTGTCCTGCTCAATTACCAGTTTGGCCCGCTCAATTTCCAGTTTGGCCCACTCAATTTCCAGTTTGTCCCGCTCAATTTTCAGTTTGGCCCGCTCAATTTCCAGTTTGGCCCGCTTATTTTCCAGTTTGTCCCGCTCAATTTCCAGTTTGGCCCGCTCATTTTCCAGTTTGTCCTGCTCAATTTTCATTTTGTCCCGCTCAATTTCTGGTCAATTCGCCTCACTTCACGATCATTTCCATGCATTTCACGGTCATTCCCGGCGATTCTGTGTTGATTCACGGTCATTTCCATGCATTTCATGGTCAATTCCCTTCACTTCACGGTCATTTCCACGCATTTCACAGTCAATTCGCTCCACTTCACGGTCATTTGCATGCATTTCACGGTCAATCCCGGCAATTCCGTGTTGATTCACGGTCATTTCCATGCATTTCACGGTCAATCCCGACGATTCCGTGTTAATTCACGGTCATTTCCATGCACTTCACGATCATTTTCCTTCACTTCACGGTCATTTCCATGCATTTCACGGTCAATTCCAATGATTCCGTTTCATTTCACGGTCAATTTCCTTCACTTCACCATCATTTCCATGCATTTTTTTCTAAACAAACAAGCTAAAATATAGGACAACTACTCCATTACAAGTCATATTTTGTATCAAGCAATTTATTTAGGAGAGGGAAATCCAGCATATCTTGTTAGCTTGAGGGAAGGCAGTGGAATTTTCTTTGCCTTTAACATAAATGATCTGCACTCAATTATAATTAATTTATAAGGAACTTATATATTAATCGGGTTCATGTTGGGTCAGGCAACCCAAGACCTCAATCCGAGCTCAACCTAAGTTTTATCAGGTTGGTGTTTGTATGGCCCAACCTCAAGACCAAACTTGATATATCCTGCCCAAGCCCAACCCAATGTCAGGTCAGCCACAGGTTGGTCGGGTTGAGCCCGCCCAACTTTTAGCCCTAAAATCATATATGGTACGTCAAGTAACTAATTTTGGTTTATAAGATATTCTTGTTATATGAATAAAGAAAGAAATGAAAAAAAAGAGATTAAAAAATTTTTATATGCTTATATATACATATTTATAAAAATATGTGTTAGAGAAAAATGTAGGTAGAATAAAATTCTCCATGTATAAAGAGAGAGAGAGAGAGAGAGAGAGAGAGAGAGAGAAAGATATGGTTACGGTTATAGCTATGATTATAATCTGTAGCCATAGATCGGGGGTGGAATTGCGACATCCGCGATTGATCGTCAATTGGGATAGCGACTTGCGGTGGAATCGCGAGAGCTGCGATTGATCACGAAGCTATCTCTATAGATACGGTTATAATCCATAGCCATAGAAAACCGTAGCTATAGGTTCCCAGTTTTTTTTTGTTGTAATCCCCACAGCCTTTTGTGGGTCCCATCATGAGGTCTGTGTTATATCCAAACCGTCCATCTATTTGACGACCTCATATTAAGGCTTGAGACGAAAAATAAGATAGATCTAACTATCCAGTAGACCACACTGTAAAAGGCATTGGGGAATTGAACGTCTACCATTGAAACCCTTTTAGGGGTTATAGAAGTTTTGGATCATTATGAAATTTGTTTTTCTTCTTCACCCAGAATTTGAGCGAGCCAAACTAGAATTTGAGCGGGACAAACTAAAAATTGAGCGGGCCTAACTAGAAATTGAACGGGCCTAACTGGAAATTGAGCGGGACAAACTGGAAATTGAGCGGGTCAAACTGAAAATTGGGAAATCGAGTGGGACAAACTGGAAATTGAGCATCATTCAAAGCATTCCTCAAAAGATCCATAAAGTATTCTTTTGGGACACCTTCATAGTTTAGTAGTGAAATTAAAGTCTTATTTAGGTACGTTTTCCTTGGCTGGTTGCTAAAAAAGGAAGACAAGTAATTTGGATCAACTCTTCACATCACATTTGTAGATAACCCATAACCGTTACATACAAGCACTAAAAGCAAACAAGGTATTGTACTATTATTCACACAACCAATTCGAAGATGGAGAATCCCAACTTCTCATCCTAATAAAATTTCAAATACTCCCAACAAGGATAGAATTTATTCATAGAAGGATTGAAATTCTTCCTACAACATATGATGTATAATCCTAAGAAAATGGCGGAAACAACACTGGCAAATGAGCTGAAGAGTCTTATTAGGACATGGGAGATCGTCAATGTATATAAAATAATCCTCCACGGGTGATGCTACAACCAATTTACTACATAATTAACAAAGAAGTGGTTACGGATTTATCGATGAACCAATAGGTTTGGTTTATAATGGAGTATCCTAATATTATTCTGATTTTCCATCTAAAAGGATTTGAATCAGAAAAGGTTGGATGTTTGGTCCCTCCAAGACATCCAGCACCAAACTGAGAGACCATTCAGAACTGGTTTCTTGGCATTCTGGAGACATGCAGCCCCAAGAGGATAAGCTAGGATGTTCGTTTTAGGAACATTTTCATAAAAATTGAGTAATCTGGTAAATATACCCTGGGTTGTTGGAAACTTATATTAGGTGCATCCCCTATAACTAATGAAGAATCTTGGATATACCCTGGCCCTATAAATGTGGGATCCACCTTAGGTGGTCTAAATAGTTCACATTTTGGCTTCATTGTGCATAGAACATCCCCACAATGTTCTATGTCTTTTACTACAAGTTTTATGTGTTTATATCGAAGAGCCAATGTTTTATGTTATGTTTGCAGCTTTTCAGCTTTTCATTGTTTTATGTTCAATTGCCAGCAGTTACACCATCCAGGCATTGCAATGCCTAGTAATTGAAATATCCAATGCATCTAGATGCCCCCAATTCAAATGATCCTACCTGGTAATCGAAATATCCAATGCATCCAGATGTCCCCAATTCAAATGATCCTTAAGTAATCTCACTTAGTTTTGCTTCTTAAAATTATAAAGACTTACCGTTTATAATTGGTAAAATTGGAGAAGCTATATTGGTGGGTATTTTGAAAGTGGCTTATTTCCCAGGGTATTCATTATGTCAAAGCACAGTTCTAACATACCTAAAAAAATGCTATGACCAGTTTGATATTTGCCATGTTTCAGGACTTGCACATTTGTGTAAGGACAATGGATTTTCAATCTTTTAAAGTTTATTAACTACTCATATGAGCAGTTGAAGTTGGCAAAGCTAGCCTTTCTCTCATTGTTCAGGTCTGTTCATGGCTCTGGAGGTGGATGGCCCGCTCATTTTTCAGTTTGTCCTGCTCAATTTTCAGTTTGTCCCGCTCAATTTTTAGTTTGTCCTACTCATTTTCATGTTTACCCACTCAATTTCCAGTTTGGTCCGCTGAAATTCTAGTTTGTCCCGCTCATTTTCATGTTTGCCCGCTCAATTTCCAGTTTGTCTAGCTCAATTTTCAGTTTATCCCACTCATTTTCTAGTTTGTCTCGCTCAATTTTCAGTTTGGCCCGCTCAATTTTCAGTTTGTCCCGCTCAATTTTCAGTTCGTCCCGCTCAAATTTCAGTTTGGCCCGCTCAATTTTCAGTTTGTCCTGCTCAATTTCTAGTTTGGCTCGCTCAAATTTCAGTTTGTCCCGCTCATTTCCATGTTTGCCCGCTCGATTTCCAGTTTGGACCGCTGAAATTCTAGTTTGTCCCGCTCATTTCCATGTTTGCCCGCTCAATTTCCAGTTTGTCCCGCTCAATTTTCGGTTTATCCCGCTCAATTTTCAGTTTAGCCCGCTCATTTTCCAGTTTGGCCCGCTCATTTTCCAGTTTGTCCAGCTTAATTTTTAGTTTGGCCCGCTCAATTTTCAGTTTGACTCGCTCAATTTCTAGTTTGTCCCGCTCGATTTCCAGTTTGTCCCGCTCAAATTTCAGTTTGGCCCGCTCAATTTCCAGTTTGTCCCGCTCAATTTCTAGTTTGTCCCGCTCTTTTCCATGTTTGCCCGCTCAATTTCCAGTTTGGCCCGTTGAGATTCTAGTTTATCCCGCTCATTTTCATGTTTGCCTGCTCATTTTCCAGTTTAGCCCGCTGAAATTCTAGTTTGTCCCGCTCATTTCCATGTTTGCCTGCTCAATTTCCAGTTTGGCCCGCTCAATTTTTAGTTTGGCCTACTCAATTTCCAGTTTGTCACTTCATGGTCATTTCCATGCATTTCACGGGCAATTCCGGTGATTCCGTTTCATTTCACGGTCAATCTCGGTGATTCTGTTTCATTTCACGGTCATTTCTAAGCATTTCATGGTCAATCCCGGCAATTTCGTTTCATTTCACGGTCAATCCAGGCGATTCCGTTTCATTTCACGGTCATTTCTATGCATTTCATAGTCATTTCCCTTCACTTCATGATCATTTCCATGCATTTCACGATCAATCCCGACGATTCCATTTCATTTCACGGTCATTTCCATGCATTTCATGGTCATTTCCCTTCAGTTCACGGTCATTTCCATACATTTCATGGTCATTTCCATGCATTTTATGGTCATTTCCCATCATTTCACAATCATTTCCCTCATTTCATGGTCATTTCCATGCATTTCCTGGCAATTCTCGAGACCTCACCAACCCAAGTTTTATCGAGTTGCTGTTTGTATGGCCCAAACCCAAGACCAAACCCGATACGTCTTGATCAAGCCCAACCCAATGTCGGGTTGGTCACAGGTTGGTCGGGTTGAGCCCACCCAACTTTCAGCCCTAAAATTATATATGGTTCGTCAAGTAACTAATTTTGGTTTAGAAAATATTCTTGTTATATGAATAAAGAAAGAAATGAAAAAAAGAGAAATTTTTTTTATATGCTTATATTTATATATTTATATAAATGTGTTAGAAAAAAATGTAGGTAGAATAAAATTCTCCATGTAAAAAATAAAAATAAAATAAAATAAGAAAAAAGAAAGTGCATAGGGATACGGTTATAGCTACGGTTATAAACCGTTACCATAGATCGGGGGTGGACTCACGATATCCACGATTAATCGCCAATAAGGATAGCGACTTGCGGTAGAATCGAAGGATTCATGATTGATCGCCGAGCTACTATTATGGCTATGGATTATAACCGTAGCTATAGCCGTACCTCCCTGCTTGTGCCATTACCATTCTGCTTGAACGGCTACCGTTCAAACCCTTTTAGGGGCCACACGAGTTTTGGACCATTATGAAATTTGTTTTTCCTTTTCATCCAGGTCTTCATGACCTTATGAATAGATTGGATGGAAAATAAATGTTATGGTGGGCCCTCTAAAAGTTTCAACGATGAAAATCAATTTTCCGCTGCTCTGCAGTGTGGCCCAGTTGATCTTTGGATATGATTTTTATTTTTGATAATGCTCCGAAATGATCTCCAAATATGGATGAACGTTGTGGATATAATAAATACATAGTTGTGGGGCCATGTAACTTTGATCTCTTTTAAGCCCTTGTACAACTCTCAGTTGGAGGAGCGTCAGTGCTGGTCTTCGCAGTGAAAAGGAGGGGTAGTTTCGTCCCCGAAGTCGCTGTCCGCACGTGCTAGTCTAAGTTGGTAACTTAAGTTTGTATTCCTTCATTAAAACCGCTGGGTAAAAGGTTTTGTCTACCGTGGTCATTTTCTCAGAATGGTGGGAGTTGTTCGATACTCCTCTGGAGTGCGTGGTATCATACACATGCACTCAGAAATTGTCTGCATGAAATATTTGAAATTTAAATCACGTCATCCGAAGAGTGGGACCCAATTTAGATATATCAATTCCCCATAATCAGATTAATTGGACAGTCCTAATCTTTGATTAACTGGCATTTGTTTGTAGAACTGAGAGCAATGAGCGTTCATCATATCAACCGTCCATTGGATCCTTATAAAGATTCATCATTATAACCAAATACAGCCTCAATTAGACTTGGCAATGGCAGATCAACCGTTCAATCATCTTCTTGCGTTCCAGCCCAGTCCCCTTTTAATAAGGCCCTAATTGGGAGCATGGATTTGGAACCCTTTGATTCATAACCCCTTGGATTTGAAACCTTCCTGTTGTGTTTGCCACCTTGATTCAGAATCATCTCTAGTCTAAAAGTAGTCATGCATGGTATATTTATAGGTTTGAATTTAATTACTAAATCAACTTCAATATCTCTAATTAATGTAAATATGTAATGTTTGACACATGATTATAATAAGTCAGTTGAAATATATACTTTGCCTGAAAATAATAAAATTCCAACTGTCAGATGGGCTACAAGCACAAGATTACATCTCAGTGTCCAACTAACAATTTTTAATCATTGATTTACATGGACAATGTTCACATATGTTACACATGCAACTCTTGGAAGGATTTTAAATGTAATCTAGCCCCCCCCCACCCCCCCAAATCCATGGTGCCAAGCGAGCCCTAAGCAACCTTGTCTACCGAAATCCATGGTGCCAAAAGAGCCCACCCCAAATCCATGGTGCCAAACGAGCCCTAAGCAACCTTGTCTCCCGAAATCCATTGTGCCAAAACAGCCCTAAGCAACCTTGTCTATCTTCTACTGTAAAAAAACATCCAAACGGAGACGATGAATATGAGTATGCTTATGTGTGCGTGAGCCAAAGTTAGACCATCCGCATCGAATATTGTACATGACAGTGGTCCAGTACCATAGCCATTAAGGGCTTGTTTGGCTAGGCGAATCCCATGTTACTAGGAGGGATGGGATCAATTTTAAGGTAATTATGACACCATCAGTGGATTGCTAAGAATCCCATGAGATGGACCAAACCCGGGACACGATCGAATGGTCTGTTTGGGACGTCACCTCTATCCTGTGGGACGTGGGCCATATCCCGGGATCACAGACGCTTGGCCCGTTTGGTTCAGTTCAAAATACATCCACGCGTTTGAGATTTCGCATGACATCCCAGGATTTGCACTTATACATGTATACACCCACTGCTTCCTGCCACTGCCGTTAGGCGGTGCGCTGTAGGCCCCATCATGATCATGTCCCATGATTCAGCTAGGATATAAGAAGACTTCAACGCTGGATGAAGCTCATTTCTATTTTTTCCCTCCACCTGGGGCACCTACACGTACTCAACAATACTGTGGGCCTCAAAAGCATTTCAACGGTGATAGCAAAACCATACAATCAAAGATAAAAACCATACAATCAAAGATTAAAAAAAATGGGACAGAATTCATCATAGATCTGCACCTGCAAACCAAGATATGGAATGAGAAAACATAAACCAAGTCAAGATAGCATTTTGTGTTGCATTCAAAATAATGGGGAGTTGATGGACACGCAGAAGGAAAAAAAAATGCCATTGTTGGATTTTTATAAGGCTGCAGCAAGGAGACTTAACACATTATGTCCACTAACATTCTTTGCAACAGTCTGATAGCAAAGTCTTGACTCCCTTGACTTGAACTGATTCAATCAAAGATTTAAAAAAAAAAAAAAAAACCATACAATCAAAGACAAAAACCATACGACCTCTAATATAGGTCAAGATAGCAAAACCATACAAAAAAGAAAATAATAATAATATTCATTCACTTACATAACCTCTACAACTAGAATTTAATAATGATAAGTTGCGCGAAGAAAAGAACGACAATGACAATCAAAAGTGCACAGAAACTCTCCCCAAAATATGGGGCATAATCATTAGTCGTCGTGGCCTTAAAAACCATGGCACGGGTCGTCTGATGGATCGACGAAGTTGACGAATAATGGATGTCAACCTCATCTGAATATGCGGTGACATGAACCACATGAGATTTTAGGGCAGGCCACGACTGTGCACTAGTCCCACCGAAGTAACTCTCTTAGCAGGAAACCGCTTCCCTCCAATTCTTGAATGCCCGGTGTCTTCCTTCGCTGAATCCCTCAACCTCCAGCCTAGCATCGTCCCACATTAGATAAATGCCCAGTCGACGGTCCACGAGAACAACATAGTACTTTTCTTTTGCCATCTACATTGACATGTGCATTATTGGCATGGGATTGGTGCAGCAGAATAGGATTGTGTTTACTAATTACGGAAAATTGTCCCATGACAAATAAAAATACAATTAGAGGATCTGAATTTCAATTAATTGATAGTACATACCCTTCTTCCATACGATGTGTGTGGTTCTATCTGTCTTAATGTGCACAACAATAAGCACGTGGAAGCACATACATAAAATATATTAAAGCACAAAAGTAAAGTATGCTCACACCATTCAAATTGGTATATATTGTATACCAATTGTATCAATCCAAAAAATTAATAAAAAAACAGTCACTAGCGAATAAAAAAATTATTATATTCTTACAAAATAACAGATCAAAAGAAACAGGTAACAGCATGTCAGACCGACCCAACTCTTGCATCACCAAAGTTCTCGCGGAGTGTTCTCTTCAACCACTTGACGTACCTCTCGGGTTGGATACTGACAAAGAACGATGCCAACTTCTTGTCCCTACTCAACAGCTGACCCACTTTGATAAACTCTGAGTTGGTCAACCCTTGCACCTATTCAAGAACATTAAGTACCTTACTAATATGATTGACCTCTTTGCCTAGGTCAAAATCACACATAGCCTCTGCAACGGTATTAAGAGAGATGCCGAGTACATTGCGAGGATGAAGAGGCCGCATACATTTCTTTGATGTGGTCCCACCTCGGCTACAATCAGAATCAGAAATTCGAGTAGGAGTGCCACGGGATCCACCTGACGAGTCCCCTAGGTGGTCCTCTGAGAGGTCAATGGTATCGTCAAGATCATCTTCAGCGTCTCTCCAAGTCTCATTGAGATCTTGCTGAATTCGAGAGGATGATGTGGCCATATTCGTACTTCCTTGCACATATCGTCCCGTTGCCTGATCGGATTCGACGATAACTGTAAGGTCATCCATTCTATCAATTCTTTTCCCGTGGAGTCTTTCAACATGTGGGTGAGACTGCAGTCGTAAAATAAATTTATAAGTTAGAAAAAAACATATTTGATAGATGGGTTTGCGAAGGTGTTTTGGAAGATATACTTATATAAATCATACCCTAAGGTATTCCTCCCAGATCTCATCAGGGGTCGTAACCACAATGCACTCTTTATCCCATCCAAATCCACTAGCTGCCAGCATGTCCTTCACTGCAATATATTCATGCTTGTAATACCTTAGCCAGTTCTGCACATTCTGCTAGTTGACGGGTATGTTCGTATGCTTCGCGACCTCTTCTGTCGTTGCTTGGTAGGCTTCTCTCTTGGAACCATTATCCGCCTTACATCCCAAAGCAACCTGTTCTATTAACATGTCAAAAAGAACTTTATCTATTTCTGCACTCCATTTGATTTTAACTGCTCGAGATAGAGGCTTAGCGAGGAATTTGACGGTCTTCCCACATGGCAAACTTCGAGTGGCATCATAGGTGTCCTAATCGGTGACGGCGTCGGTGTCGAACATCATTAGACCTTAGGTGTGCCATGTCACCTATGCATGTAGCACGTGTCAAGTACATATTAATTACATCTATCAAATAGAACATTGTTGATCAGAAATATAGTTCATACATTTGCAAATTATGCAAAATTCCATAGTTAAGTATTTGATATTATGAGCACCTAAGTATTGTCCAATCAACATGTAAAATTACAAATCATAAATAAAAGTAAATTGACTATCTACTCCTACTGTTCTGGTGCGCATCTACCCACATTCGAGAAGCAATATCATCCTGCACTCGAATCCAAGCATCCTTTTCTTACTGAGTAACACGTAACAACCATTGTCTCTCGTCATTCGTTGACACCTCATGCAGTGTTTGGTTACTCTCCTCTAAAGGAAAAGATATATCAGCGTCATGTGAATCGTGACGAGACTCATGTCCGGTTCGTATGAAATTGTGTAACACACAACACGCTACAACAATTTTCACTTGTGTGTGTAAGTCATACTGAATGGTCGTCTTTAATATGGGAAATCTGTTTTTCATTACATCAAAATAACGCTCGATTGCATTGCGTAATTGTGTATGTCGGTAATTAAACAGCTCCTTCATGTTCGAAGGCGCTCTCCCAGTTCAATACTCATGTAAGTGGTATCGCACGCCCCAGTATGAAGCCATAAAACTAGGTGAATGCGCATATCCAGTGTCGACAACATAATATTTCTCTACACAGTTGAATCAATGTTCCATTAAATGGACACTCAAATATTTCACAAGTGTTAAATGGATGGGTAATCTTTGAAAATCTAACCAGTACCATGTGGGATATATAATGGATCATCTGTTTGAGTCAGAGCGTTGTATAACACCCTCACATCTGAAGCTGGACCCTCCCAACTGGACAATACGTATAGAAAATTCATGTCAAATAGACATGTCACGAGTACATTTTGTAAGAGGAATCCTTTCCGACTGTGGAAGCTCTCATGATCCATTGCTTGGACATGAGTAGGTATGTGTGTCCCGTCAATTGTACTAACACAATCCTAGATGCATTTCATCAAATTTCTTTTAGGGTCGGACTTGTTATTAGGGGTACGAGAATAACAACATAGAAATACATTGGCTATCAATGAAAATGATACTTAAAAGTATGGAACCCAACTGATATTTCTTTGAATCTCGGAGGGTGTTTCTGATCCTGGCCGTTTAACAAACTCTGGGTATAATGATACAATCGCATCTAATACACGGTTAAAGTGACGGCTAACGGTTTTGCGGAATTGAATAAATTTGTGCCATATGACCCGATTGTGAACATTATGGCCCACAATGTGGAGGAACATAATCATCTGTTCTTCTAGACTCACATTACGAGTGTCGTGCAAATGTGTCTTCTCGCGAAGTGTAGTACACAGCTCAAAGAAAGTATCTCGACTCATCCTAAATTGAGCTAAACAATCCACATCTGTTGCCCGAATGATAGAGTTAATGAACCTCGCCCGCTCATCATCTCTGTGTCGCCCCAGTTGTCTGAACAAGTATATGCGACAATATTCCCCTACAGCTGCTATGCAAGTTGCCATCGCTTGCATGACAACAGTTCGTTCCATCTCTTCTTCCTCATCATTATCCATTCCAGATCCAACTGTGCACCTATACCTGAGGGATTTCAATTAGATAAAACACTTACATCACGCTGGGCCCACATGGTGTTTCCTAGATGAATTTCTATGTCAATGAAATGACAACAATTAAACTGATTGGATCTTTATTATATTTTCAAAGGGTTCCAAATTTTCCTATAATGTCTTTTAGATCCAAAGCTCCAGTGGACCTCCACCAAAGAAAATCTTCTAAGGGCCACAAAAGTTTTCGATCAAGCTAATATTTGTGTTTTCCCTTCTTTTGTGTCTGTGTTAACTTATGAACAAGATGGATCTCAAATAAACACTGTCCACACCGTGCTCAATTTACTTTATAAGTTGTGGCTCACTTGGAGAGAGATTGCCTATTTTTTAGTCCAAGGATCCAAGTATTATTTCCAACAATGTGAAAGGCTCAAATCTCACATGCGTTTCAAATTTACAAGTGTCCACATGCAGAATTAACAAACCTCATAAGAATGACATGCTTCTGATTACAACCAATCAAACTATAATAAGAAAAAGTTGGGGGATCAAGTAAATGTTACAAAGGTAATGCCCAAGTGAAAAGAGTGTCATGTATTAGCAATAGAAAAGAGAGCTAGCATAGCTGACAACCCATGGCATTTCATGTTTGAAAATAGCGTGGGCCACAATAGGCTCTGGATTTTCCTAGTTCTTTGTCAGGTACCCTAAAATTATCATTCCAAATGTATGGAATAGACAATCATGCAATGGCCTAACATATGTTAAATCTACTAATGAAAAGCAGATCACTTCATGCAGTACATACCTGGATCTCAGTTGAAACTAGGCTGTATGCGATTAATTTCTGAAAATCAAAGTACTAGATCCCGTAACCCGTACTTATGGAACTAAAACAGAAAATTAGGAATAAACCGTTTACAAAGACATGTATATATAACAGAACTATCTAAACGACTAACAAACAAAGTTGGGTCATGATATATAAAACACCCTATGTCATAAGAGAATCACCCTACAGCTGCAATTCTGTTTCCTGCTCATTATCCAATGAGGGTAGAGAATAGAAGACAAACATGTAATCAGGTTAATGATAGGATAATCACAGAAACGTCACAGACCTTTTGAGTATGGGATACTCTGACAAAGTGTGATGAATGATACACACAGTTCAAAATTACAAACCACCATCCATACATGGAAACAAATAATTAGCCTAAGCTATCCAAATTTTCCTAGTTTAGGTGCATTATTTGGTTTTATTTGACTTCATACATGACATGGGTACCATTTTTAACTTTCTGTGTATGAAGCTTACATGAGAAATAACATGGACTTCCACCAAACAGTTTGCACAAATGAGGTTGCTGAGATTGATATGTGGAAGACTAGGAAGTATGGAATCAAGTATGAGCTCAATGTAGCCCAAGAGTAACTCTAATAGTCAATAGGAGATAAAATCAGTGGTAGCTAATCGAAATGGTTCATTGCTATATAGCACATTTGTAGCATCTAATTGAAGGATTTAATGTTTAAAGCGGTGCATATTCATACCTCTTCAATTAAGTTCAATTAAAATTCCAGTTTGCTACATCAGATTGGAATGATTCCTGGTAGATATCATATCTTTCTCAACGGTCTCCACTCATTTCAATGGGGCATGTGTGCAAGATCTGAGCGATTCATCAGGTGGACCTACTCCTACTCATCTCATTATGTTGAAAATGAAATTGGCATATGGAAAATCTCCTTGTTTTCAGCTTTAATCTCTAATAAAGTAAGACATATCTATTTATAATAACATAATCATAAAGTTTACATCTTTTTATGACTCCTAGCTATAACTGTGTAGCTGCAAGCTTCCTCTAGCCTTAAGAGAGCAACATCGTCATCAGTTTGGGTACACTAGTTTGGATTAATCTCTCTCTCTCTCTCTCTCTCTCTCTCTCTCTCTAACTGATTTTGATGTTGTAGATTTTCTACATATGTTTTATTTTTATTATTGCTTGTGATTGAGGTTAACATATTGGGTTGAATAGGTTAGCAACTATTACAATTTTAATGTCTGGAGTGCCTTTTATTTTGTGAATTACTTGGTTCGGTCTCTTTTGACCTATGAAATTCCTGTAAGTTTTAAATATGGACACAAACCACATTTCTTCTTAATCTTGTTAGTACAATTGAATATAGTATTGAGAACTTCTCCTTGTTCTCAATTGTATGAATAAGAAGGGGTAGGTTCACAGGTGATTTTATTTTATTAGTACCTACTTTTATGATTCATCCAACCATGAGTCTTAGATAATACAACTGGACTCTGTGGCCTGCTTAACTTCAATAGCCAAGATGGATGAAACTGAGTTGCCTCTATCACTAATTTACAGGTAGGGCTGTACAAGAACCGGGCTAGCCCAGTTAGCTCGCTCGACTTGGCCCAAAAAAGCTTTACTCAACTCGACCTAGAACTGAGTTCGGGTCGGGATGGGCCATTTTATTTAGCCCGAAACTGAGTTTGGGCCGAGTTCAGATAGGTCCCAGTTCGGCCTGACTCAACCCGACCCGACCTAGTCGAGTGTGTGTGTGTGTGTGTGTATTTCATAACCTAACCCTACCCGTGCCTTTCCCCTTTCGCCTTTTGAGATCGCTCGACCCGAGCAACAGTGCCCGACCCCACCAAACCCTGCTCCCTCTCTCCCTACCCGACGGCTCGACCCCACCAAATCTCTCTAATCTCTCTCTCTCATCTCTAATCTCTCTCTCTCTCTCATCCGACCAGTGGGCGGACGCTGTTCGACCAAAGTCCGGTGCCCCCTCGACGCTCTCACCTCTCTCTCTCTCTCTCTCTCGTTCGACCAGCGGGCGGACGCTATCCGACCATAGTCTGACGCCCCACTCGACGCTCTCACCTCTCTAATCTCTCTCTCTCTCTCTCTCTCTCTCTCTCTCTCTCTCTCTCTTCCGACCAGCAGGCGAAAGTTGTCCGACCACAGTATGATTTCTCTCTCTCTCTCTCTTAAATGGATAAAAATTTTCCTATTTTGAGGCAAGTTAACAGTGACCAATGGCCATGATCCTACGGACATTTTTGCCTAATTAGCATTCACTAAGATGAAGTAAAAATACAAAAATCCAGCCTTAGATCCTAATATCAAGCGGGCCACTCCTATGTGAGTAGAAGTTTTAAGAATAGTTTTGTATTGCTTTTATTTGTGTGGCTAATCCAAGTCTTACCAACATCTTTTGTATGCTAGTTTTTGTTTTTTGTTTCTTCTTTTTTACTGCACTCACACCACTATGGATTTTCATCTCGATGGGTATTAGGAATAGTTTTACATTGTTTTCATTCGGGTAATCCAAGACTTATGGCCATCTTTTATATACTGTTTTTTTTTTTTTTACACATGTATTCAGGCCAAGAAAGATTTTTGCCTCAATAGTTACTTGGACCTATGACCTTGTGTTAAAACCCTTGTATGCCTAGTTCAATTGATTATTGTTAGTTAATGCAATGAATTTATATATAAACATGTGCTCCCAATATAGCTTAGGTATTTCATGCACATAAAAAAGAAGTGTGGTAGGCAATTGGGTGCTTGTGGTCCAAAAATGATTAGTTATATGATGCCATGGCAACTTCTGCTACATGGGTACTTAGAAATAGTATAGATGCTATACTATAGCTTTAGTAAAAATTAACTAGATTGTGTAATCCATTGTTACCAAGCTACATTCCCAATATTAAATTAGTTAAGTGTTGAGGGTCAAATATTGCATATCAGACCCATTTATTATATGGATTTACAAGCATGACACCGTTTAAATAGCCTAATTTAATTGTATTTGTGATGCAGGGCGTCTTCATGAGCTTGGACTGGGAAAGGACACTAAAAAGCATGGATTTACCGATCGGATGACACCAAAGCATGGGATGGACCCCAGGAGATCAAGATCGACTGATTTGCACGCCAGGGATCCAAGAAAATCGAGAAACTGAAGTTCAAGTGGCCTGGAAGTCAGTCAGAACGCAAGATCACAGGGTTTCCACCATCTGTTCAGTCCAAAACTTCATACACGGCCTGAGGACCTTAAACTAACCGTACAAGTCAAATCTCACCCATTGGATCATTGTGGAAGTGGCCCGACGGATAGATAAAACCATAAAACTCTGATTTGGGGCCCGCACAATATCTGGATATGCCTCAATTTTGGTATCAACCGTTTAAATGAGATGATAAAGGGGATGGACGGATTGGATTTTGCATAACCATCATTGAGGGGCCACACGAGTGCTGCACGAACACTGCAGCAAGTGCACTTGCAGTGCACTGCACCAGACAAACCGCACTAGTCGGTTTCCTAAACAGAGACGGAAGCTCTGTTTTCCTTTCGCGCACGGTCCGTCCGCTGCTCCATCAGTGGCCCACTTTCATCACCCAGACGAAAGATCCAATCCGTCCATCATGCAGAAGATATCGAAAAGGTCAAATCCACGTTGACCGTGGGCAACCATACATACGTATGTGTCCACTACAGAGGTCATAAGGAGATTGTTTTAAAACGTTCAAAGCAGATGCAGCTGATTTAATTCTTTGGGTCGCAACAATATCAGATCAAAAACTTGATTTCCCAGGCCAAGATTCCACTAGGCAGCTAATGGACGGAGTGGATTTCTCTGTCGACCGTAATATGGGGCCCACCGAGCATCACAGCGCAGCTGCTTGCGTCGGTTACGCGTCCGTGAAATCCGGCCGTTGTGGGCCATTGGGCGTCCATGGTGGTGGTCGGATGCATGATCTGGACCATCCAAAAGTATAAAAAGGAGGTCCTGACCCCAACCAAGAAGCCAGTTTCGAAAGAGTTGGGCAGTTAGCAGATCAAATTCAGACCAAACGTAGATGCTCTTGCGTTTTTCTTTTTCGCTGCGCTAGATAGAGATACGCAAGTCCTTGCTGCGAAAGGTCTGACACACGTTTCGACAGCCCCAGCACCGACTCTCCTATTCTTATATAAGCAAGAAAATAGAGAGAAGGAAGGGGGCGATCTGGGCTGAGTGGACGATTGAAGGAGACGTGGAAACAAGGAGGAGCTGGGTTTTGAAGGAGGCAGCGTGTGAGGGAGGAACTGTCACGGCAGCTGCTGTGCACAAGAGGCAGGGACCCACGTCAGGGAGCTGTAGGAGAAAAGGAAGGACGGGAGGAAGCCGACCGGTTGTTAGGAACGTGAGAGGGAGGGACTAAGTTAAGTTCTTCTCTTTTCTTTTCTTTTTCGTTTTCTTTTCCTTTGTATTTGCTTTGAGTTCAGGGCAATAATGTTGGGCTAAACCTCTTAGCTGGGGCTAAGGGGAGAAGCTTGTAGCGTGATGGGAAGATTTTTCGCCTTTAATTCTATTTTAAACTGAATAGATTTGGTATTGGGTTGATTTTATGGGAATATTTTTTTGTTTTCTTTAATGGCATGTTGTGACTGAAATTACAATGGGCTTGCAATGGCTTTGAATATTCCTTTCCTTTGTATGTTTATGAAGTCAGGAACCCCTGTTGTTCATCATTGTCCCATGGGCATGGTAGGATGACAGTACCCCTTCCTAACCTTCATAATCATGTTGATTGATTGGTAATTAGATTAATTCTGTTGTTTGCTTTGTCTCATGGGCATGGTTTGGTGATGGAATCCATTCTAATTCATCCATTCTTCATCTCTTGAAACCTATATCAATGGCAGTACAGTAAATTTCCATAATTTGTGATCCTGGCATACGATCTCCCTGATCTCTACAAGTGGATCCTCTGAATCCCTAGTTCCCTTTCTCTGAATTCCTTAAAGTCTTAGATAATTCTTCCACAATTATTCCTTAAGTTCTATTTGGTTTAGATCACATCTTAGTCTAGTTCTAGTTCTACTTGGTTTCAGATAACGTACAGGTTTCAGTCCCTGTGGATTCGACCTCGGTCTTACCGAGTTTATTACTACATCACAACCCTATACTTGGGGAGTGAACAAGTTTTTGGCGCCGTTGCCGGGGACTGATAGTTACGATTTTCTGAAATTAATTAGTTTTAGAATTAGGATAAGATTAGGATTTTATTAACTTTAGTTTTAGATTTTTATTTCTATTTGATTTTTAGAACTAACTTGTTTCCTGTTTTGTAGGATCCTGACATAAAATCTCTAAATTGGTAATTCTTTCCTAAATTCTCTACTTTTTCTTTTTATAGAATTAGGGTTTAGATTTTAGAAACTTTCTAATTCTAGTATCCTCTGTTCCGTAGGAAATAGTTTATTTTTAGAATTTAGGTTATTTAGAAATTGACTTTCTATTTTGGTTTTATTAACTTTCTAATTCTAACACTTTTTGAATCTAATTCTGTTTCTTAATTTATTTTTAGGATTTTTGTTTAGAAACTAACCTTCCTATTTTGTAGGCCTTTAAGATAGAAATCTCTATTTTGGTACACTCCTTCCCTACTCTCTATTTTTCAATTTTCTTGTAGTAATTTACTTTTTAGTTTAGGCTTTCCTAGTTTACTTTAGAAATTTCCGTTTTTCTTTAAAGAATACTTTCTTTTAGAAATTAATTTACTGTTATTTTTCTTTTAAAGTATCGTTTCTCTCCTTTATAGAATCTAACTTATTTTTGTTTTATTTTGCAGGTCCTTAACTTAGGAGCCTCAATTTGGTAATTCCTTTCCAATTCTCCCTCTCTTTCGTTTTAGATTTTCTTTTTTCCTTCCTTAGGATTAGGCTGTGAATTGAGGGCTGCGAGTGTTTCATGCCCAAGTGGGCCCGTGACGACACTCGACGTCTCTTGACTGAAGGAGGAGTGGTTGAGGGGTTGACTATCCATCGCAGGATTAGACACCGCTCGAAATCCCCTGAGTTAACTAGGTTATGGCTGAAGACCAACCTCCTCTACTTCCACCCAGGGTGGAGGATAACCATGATGAGAATGAGGTGCAACAAGCACCCCCGCCTCGTACTTTACGAGATTTTCTACAACCGGCGGGAGTGAGTACGCCCTCATGCATGATTTTTCCTGAAAACACAGGACAAATGGACATCAAGCCAGGAGTTATCCAACTCCTTCCCAAATTCCATGGACTTGAATCTGAAAGTCTATATTTACATTTGAAAGAATTCGATGAGATAATAACTACATTATGTTTTCCTAATGTATCTGAGGATACAATTAGGCTGAAACTCTTTCCTTTTTCCTTAAAAGAGAAAGCTAAGATGTGGTTACATTCACTGCGTCCTAGATCCATTGGCACATGGAACGACATGCGAGGGAATTCATAAAAAATTCTTCCCACATCATAAAACGATTACCCTCGGAAAGCGATCATGAACTTTGCCCAAAAGGAAGATGAAACATTCTTTCAATGTTGAGAAAGGTTCAAGGATTTGGTCAGTTCATGCCCACAACACGGATTTGAAACGTGGCGCATTACAAATTTTTTCTATGATGGACTGACATCTTCCATGCGCCAAATGGTCGAGACAATGTGTAATGGAGAATTCATTAATAAAGATGTCGACGAGGTATGGGACTACCTCGATAGTTTTGAAAAACACAATCTTGGGACTATTACCCAAAGTCGAACACCACGTCTAGGCCGACTCAATTAAAGGAGAAAGGTGGATTATACCTCTTGAAAGAAGAGGATGATCTCAAGTGTAAAGTGACTACGCTCATAAGGAAAGTTGAGGCCATGGAAGGAAAGAAGGATAAGGTCAATGAAATTGTTTGCGGCATCTGTGATTGCAACATTCACACAACTGAAAACTGTCCTACAATACCTGCCTTTCGAGGAGTGTTGAATGAACAAGCCAATGCCGTAAATAACTATCAAAGACCTTTTACTGGACCTAACTCCAACACATACAATCCTGGCTGGAAAAATCATCCAAACTTTAGTTGGAGGAATGGACAAACGGCGACTCCTCCAGGTTTCTTCAATCAAAATCCAAATCAAGTGAAACCTCAAGAGGAACCGGTTCAAAATCCCATACAAGAGCTGGCTCAGGCAATGCGGGGAATCACCGATTTCATGCAAAAGATAGATTCTCGTATGACGGTTATAGAAAAGGGGATGCTTCCTGCACAACCTATCCCCAATCCTAAACCGCAGTACGAGAATAATGATCCCAGCTCTTCAAATCAGATGGGACATGCTAAATCCATCACCACTCTTAGGAGTGGGAAGATCATCGATAAAACTCTTCCGGTTAGGCCCGAAAAGCCTCAAGAACCAAAAGAGGACAACAAGGATGGATCCAGTGATGTCCCACAAAAAGTGGAACCGGAACTTCTAGAGAAGCCAGTTGCTCCATTCCCCCAACGGTTGGTTTCACCAAAACCTCTCTCTAACTCTCAGGATATCTTAGAGGTGTTGAAACAGGTGAAAGTTAACATTCCTCTACTTGATGTCGTTAAACAGATACCTTCATATGCCAAATTCCTAAAAGACTTGTGCACGACCAAGCGACGGAAAATTATTCAAAAGAAAATCTTCTTGACTGAGAAAGTGAGTGCCATCCTGAAGCAAGACGTGCCGCAGAAATTCAAGGATCCCGGTAGCCCAACCATATCATGTGTAATCGGGAACCATCGAATTGATCACGCACTTCTTGACTTAGGAGCGAGCGTCAATTTGATTCCCTACTCGGTATACAAACAGTTAGGTTTGGGTGAATTAAAACCCACCCTAACCACACTACAACTTGCTGATCGCTCTGTTCGTGTACCAAGAGGGATAATTGAGGATGTGTTGGTCCAAGTTGATAGATTTTACTACCCTGTAGACTTTATCATCCTGGACACTGAACCCATCAATAACATGAGCACTCAGATTCCTGTCATTCTTGGTCGCCCATTCCTTGCCACATCAAATGCAATTATCAATTGCAGGAATGGTATCATGACTATGTCTTTTGGAAATTTGACATTGGAGTCAAACATTTTTTTCAATAATGGCAGCAACTCAGAGGATGATGACGATTTCCACGACATTAACATGATTGACTCTTTCGTGGAAGATACGACACCTCTGACCTTATCCTCCGACCATCTAGAGACGTGCCTGGCCCACTCCCATGATTTTGATGATGACATGATTAGGGAGACTTGCGCCTTGCTTGATACTGCACCGGTACTTGAAGTTAACCGATGGAGGCCACAATTTGAAGAATTACCACAAACTGATGTAGTGCCTCTGCCGTCTAACCTCAAGCCGCCGAAGCTTGACCTAAAACCTTTGCCCTCTGATTTGAAATATGCATATTTGGGTCAAGATGAGACATATCCGGTGGTGATCTCTGCCCACCTGGAGAAAGAACAGGAGAGTATGCTTATATCTACTCTCATTGAGCATAAAGGAGCCCTAGGATGGACGATAGCGGACCTCAAGGGAATCGATCCCTCGATTTGTACTCACCGCATATATCTTGAGGATAATGCAAAAACCGCTCGGCAACCACAACGTAGACTAAATCCAAATATGAAGGAAGTGGTTAAAGCCGAGGTTCTTAAACTATTGGATGTGGGTATTATATACCCTATATCTGATAGTCAATGGGTGAGTCCAACTCAAGTGGTCCCTAAGAAGTCCAGAATCACCATCGTAGCCAATGCTAATAATGAACTCGTGCCAACTAGAGTCACTACTGGTTGGAGAATGTGCATTGACTACAGGAAGTTGAATACCGTCACGAGGAAAGACCACTTTCCCTTACCATTCATTGATCAGATCCTGGAAAGGTTAGCTGGTCATTCCTATTATAGTTTTCTTGACGGGTATTCGGGCTACAACCAGATAGAGATAGCCCCTGAAGACCAGGAAAAGACCACATTTACATGTCCTTACGGCACCTTTGCCTATCGAAGGATGCCATTCGGACTATGTAATGCCCCTGCCACCTGTCAGCGATGTTGCTTAGTATTTTTTCTGACATGGTGGGGCAATATCTAGAGGTCTTCATGGACGACTTCTCTGTTTATGGTCCATCTTTCAGCAAGTGCTTGGAAAGTCTTAAATGTGTGCTGAAAAGATGTGAAGAAAAGAACCTGGTACTTAATTGGGAGAAGTGCCATTTCATGGTTCAGAAGGGAATTGTCCTTGGGCATATCATCTCGTCCAAAGGAATCGAGGTAGATAAGGCAAAAATCGATCTTATCTCTAACCTACCTCCACCCAAGAACATCGAGACGTGCGATCCTTCTTAGGACACGCAGGTTTTTAGGGATTCATAAAGGACTTTAGTCTCTCTCTCGTCCATTATGTAATCTTCTTCAAAAGGATGTTCCGTACGAGTGGATCGAGCAATGCCAGGAAGCTTTCACCAAGCTTAAAGGCACGTTAACCACGCACCTATCATGCGACCACCCGATTGGAATCTTCCTTTTGAGCTTATGTGCGACGCTTCGATTATGCTCTTGGGGCGGTCTTAGGCGGAGAAAAGACAAGAAGCCCTACGTCATTCACTACGCAAGTAGACTCTAAATCTGCCCAAGTGAACTACTCGACTACGGAAAAGGAACTCTTAGCCGTAGTGTTCGCCTTGGACAAATTTAGGTCCTACTGATCGGATCCAAGATCATTATCTACACAGATCATGCGGCACTTAAGTATCTTCTCTCTAAGAATGATTCTATGCCCCGCCCGATACGATGGATCCTTCTACTCCAAGAATTTGATTTGGAAATTAAAGATAAAAAGGGAGTAGAGAACGTAGTGGCCGATCACCTTTCTCGCCTTAATACCTCAGATTCCCTTGAGGCAACCCATATCAATGATATCTTCCCTGATGAACAACTGTTCAGAGTCTCCCATTCACCTTGGTTCGCTGATATTGCTAATTATCTTGCTACAGGTGCCATACCGACACAGTGGACTGCGAAGATAAGAAGAAATTTTTCACCGAGGTGCGCAACTTTTTCGGGGATGATCCTTATTTATTTAAATATTGCCCGGACCAAATTCTAAGGAGATGTGTACCGGACGATGAGCATCAGAGCGATCTCCTTCTGTCACTCTCAGGCTGTGGTGGTCACTTTTCGCTAAAAAGACCACGGCCAAGATTCTGCAGTGTGGCTTTTCGCCCACTATGTTTAGGGACACTCATGAGTTTTGCAAAGCTTGTGAGCGTTGTCGAAAAATTGGGAGCATTATCCGTCGAAATATGATGCCTTTGAATCCCATCCTTATCATTGAAGCATTTGATTCTTTGGGGCATCGATTTCATGGGACCATTCCCCAATCGTTTGGAAATCGTATATTTTGCTCGCCGTGGATTATGTCACTAAATGGGTTGAAGCGATTCCATGTCGAAAGAATGACCATCGCACGGTCATTAAATTCCTAAAAGAGAACATCCTTTCTCGATTCGAAACGCCTCAAGCCATTATTAGTGATGGGGGCTCACACTTTTGTAATAGACCCTTCGAGAGCTTAATGAAGAAATACGGTATCTCTCATAAGGTGAGCACCCCATACCATCCACAGACAAGTGGACAAGCTGAGATTTCTAATAGGGAGATTAAACACATTTTGGAGAAAACGGTTAACCCTGATCGTAAGGATTGGTCAATCCGATTGATCGATGCCTTATGGGCATACCGTACTGCCTTTAAAACTCCTATTGGAATGTCTCCCTTTAGACTTGTCTATGGGAAAGCTTGTCACTTGCTTGTGGAGTTGGAACATAAAGCGTATTGGGCGATCAAAAATTTGAATTTCAATCTGGACAACGCTGGCTCGTTACGTAAACTTCAATTAAATGAACTTGAAGAAATCCGGAACGATGCGTACGAGAACTTGAGAATTTATAAGGACAAGATGAAGGCATTTCATGATCAACATATTCTACGAAAATCGTTCACGCCAGGCCAGAAAGTCCTTTTGTATAATTCTCGATTACATCTTTTTCCGGGTAAGCTTCGATCTCGTTGGACCGGCCCTTACATTGTTGTCACTGCTTATCCTCATGGGGCCGTCGAGATAAGAGATCCTGACAATGGCAAGGAGTTTAAAGTAAATGGACATCGTTTAAAGCCATTTGTCGAGAAATTTGATTCAGAGGACATGTCCATGCCTCTGACCGATCCTGTTTACCAGGACTGATCTCCTAGTCTGATGGAGGTATAGGTAGGTTTATCGCTTTCATAGGATTATGATAATTGCTTTGGTCTGGCTGAAGACGTAAACTTAGCGCTCCTGGGAGGCAACCCAGCTCTTCATTTCATTTCATTTTTATCATTAGTTAGTTCAATGTTTGTGGGTAACATTACTGTAAACCCTCACGAGACTACAACTCGTCCACTAGGGGTAACCTAGGGGTTTAAAGGCTTGTTGCATACGCTGAATGCAATCGAGAGTACCTGCGAAAGTGGTGTAGGTAGGATTTCCTTTTTGTTATTTTTATTTTACTTCTGTTGGTTTCTCTCTTGTGCTGACCCGATCTTACGTAGATATCTTTGGAAACCTCTTGATTCTTTTCATCCAGGTACTATCTTTCCATCACTCCTCTTATATTTCCGTTGTCTCATATGCATTACATGTTTATTTCTTTTACATTGAGGACAATGTAGATTTTTAGTTGGGGGTGGGAGATTAGGTTACCTAATCAGTGTTCTTTCATCTTGAGCAAAAAGTGTGAAAAATTTTTTAAATTTTTTCTGGACTTTTTGGTGAACTCAAAGTGATTTGACAACCATCTTTGATTTAGAATCACAGGATATGGAATGTTGGTGATTTACTGCTCTTGGATTCAGTTGCTCGTTAGACTCCACAGTTAAGTTTAATTATTAATCCATGATTAGAAGTTGTAAACATTGATTGAGTCATGATTTCACATGTCACATCTCGCTTACACATCAAGATTTCAGTTTAAAACTGAAGGGTTAATTTGGGGATCAGTAAGCATAGAAGGAACCAACTTGAACAATTGCCCGTCAAGATCAATTAAAAGGAAGAGATACCGTTGAAAAAGGTTAGGCAAAGAATCTTCACTATAGGTTTGCTCCCTATAAGTGTGGACTTCATTCCCCTTCTTTGTTTTTAGTGTAAAAAAAAAAAAAAAAAAAAAAAAATGAAGGAATGAAAAGATGATCTTTGAGGCAAGCTTTGGTTATTATGAATTCTCTTGTTGATTACCAACGATATCCTGAAATAAAGAATTGAATATTAATGTTGAAAGTTGGGATTACACTTTACATCTGTGGAACTCAATGTTTAGGATTATTTCTAATTAAGGGACTAATACTTTGAATGAAGTTTACCGTGTGTTTGAGTCTAGGAGAGAGTAAGGCCCAACATTCATGAATTATTGAATTCTGAATATCTAGATTGTTTTCCAAAATCACTCGAGTTCATAGAAATTCTCCTGTAATTCTCAACTTATTTTTCGCATACTTTGCTCGGGACTAGCAAAATGCTGGTTGGGGGTTGTGTTGAGGGTCAAATATTGCATATCAGACCCATTTATTATATGGATTTACAAGCATGACACCGTTTAAATAGCCTAATTTAATTGTATTTGTGATGCAGGGCGTCTTCATGAGCTTGGACTGGGAAAGGACACTAAAAAGCATGGATTTACCGATCGGATGACACCAAAGCATGGGATGGACCCCAGGAGATCAAGATCGACTGATTTGCACGCCAGGGATCCAAGAAAATCGAGAAACTGAAGTTCAAGTGGCCTGGAAGTCAGTCAGAACGCAAGATCACAGGGTTTCCACCATCTGTTCAGTCCAAAACTTCATACACGGCCTGAGGACCTTAAACTAACCGTACAAGTCAAATCTCACCCATTGGATCATTGTGGAAGTGGCCCGACGGATAGATAAAACCATAAAACTCTGATTTGGGGCCCGCACAATATCTGGATATGCCTCAATTTTGGTATCAACTGTTTAAATGAGATGATAAAGGGGATGGACGGATTGGATTTTGCATAACCATCATTGAGGGGCCACACGAGTGCTGCACGAACACTGCAGCAAGTGCACTTGCAGTGCACTGCACCAGACAAACCGCACTAGTCGGTTTCCTAAACAGAGACGGAAGCTCTGTTTTCCTTTCTCGCACGGTCCGTCCGCTGCTCCATCAGCGGCCCACTTTCATCACCCAGACGAATAATCCAATCCGTCCATCATGCAGAAGATATCGAAAAGGTCAAATCCACGTTGACCGTGGGCAACCATACATACGTATGTGTCCACTACAGAGGTCATAAGGAGATTGTTTTAAAACGCTCAAAGCAGATGCAGCTGATTTAATTCTTTGGGTCGCAACAATATCAGATCAAAAACTTGATTTCCCAGGCCAAGATTCCACTAGGCAGCTAATGGACGGAGTGGATTTCTCTGTCGACCGTAATATGGGGCCCACCGAGCATCACAGCGCAGCTGCTTGCGTCGGTTACGCGTCCGTGAAATCGGGCCGTTGTGGGCCATTGGGCGTCCATGGTGGTGGTCGGATGCATGATCTGGACCGTCCAAAAGTATAGAAAGGAGGTCCTGACCCCAACCAAGAAGCTAGTTTCGAAAGAGTTGGGCAGTTAGCAGATCAAATTCAGACCAAACGTAGATGCTCTTGCGTTTTTCTTTTTCGCTGCGCTAGACAGAGATACGCAAGTCCTTGCTTCGAAAGGTCTGACGCACGTTTCGACAGCCCCAGCACCGACTCTCCTATTCTTATATAAGCAAGAAAATAGAGAGAGGGAGGGGCGATCTGGGCTTAGTTTGGACGATTGAAGGAGACGTGGAAACAAGGAGGAGCTGGGTTTTGAAGGAGGCAGCGTGTGAGGGAGGAACTGTCACGGCAGCTGCTGTGCACAAGAGGCAGGGACCCACGTCAGGGAGCTGTAGGAGAAAAGGAAGGACGGGAGGAAGCCGACCGGTTGTTAGGAACGTGAGAGGGAGGGACTAAGTTAAGTTCTTCTCTTTTCTTTTCTTTTTCGTTTTCTTTTCCTTTGTATTTGCTTTGAGTTCAGGGCAATAATGTTGGGCTAAACCTCTTAGCTGGGGCTAAGGGGAGAAGCTTGTAGCGTGATGGGAAGATTTTTCGCCTTTAATTCTATTTTAAACTGAATAGATTTGGTATTGGGTTGATTTTATGGGAATATTTTTTTGTTTTCTTTAATGGCATGTTGTGACTGAAATTACAATGGGCTTGCAATGGCTTTGAATATTCCTTTCCTTTGTATGTTTATGAAGTCAGGAACCCCTGTTGTTCATCATTGTCCCATGGGCATGGTAGGATGACAGTACCCCTTCCTAACCTTCATAATCATGTTGATTGATTGGTAATTAGATTAATTCTGTTGTTTGCTTTGTCTCATGGGCATGGTTTGGTGATGGAATCCATTCTAATTCATCCATTCTTCATCTCTTGAAACCTATATCAATGGCAGTACAGTAAATTTCCATAATTTGTGATCCTGGCATACGATCTCCCTGATCTCTACAAGTGGATCCTCTGAATCCCTAGTTCCCTTTCTCTGAATTCCTTAAAGTCTTAGATAATTCTTCCACAATTATTCCTTAAGTTCTATTTGGTTTAGATCACATCTTAGTCTAGTTCTAGTTCTACTTGGTTTCAGATAACGTACAGGTTTCAGTCCCTGTGGATTCGACCTCGGTCTTACCGAGTTTATTACTACATCACAACCCTATACTTGGGGAGTGAACATTAAGGAGCTGTTTGGGAGAGGAATTAAGAGTAGATGAAGGTGAATAACGGTTGAGGTGTGTTTGGATAGGAATAAATACATGGAAAATAAAATGAAACGTAAGTAAACAAGCTTATAAATAAATAAAAATTCTTACTTTCTAAAAGGGGTGAAATGCCTTTATGAATTCTTTCAAGAGTCGCACTTGTAAACAAAATTACTACCACGCATATGTCTATCATCTACATGGCACGTTGATGATACTTTAGGGACATGGTTTTCAGTGGAGGGGACAACAAACAGGAAGATTAGAGTAAAAAAACGAGATGACTATGGTAGTTTATGTTAAGAATTTCTAGCATTTTAATGGCATATTTCAGTCCCTAGGTACTACTGCCTGAGGAGACAGGATACTTGGATTTTTCCAGTTCATACACATGGAGGGCCAATGTTTAATAATCCAGTGCATTGGCTTGTTGGGTCTTACTGTGGATTGATTATGACCTAAAAATCTCTTAAATAAGAAAATCTCAACCTTTCATTTTGTGGCCCAAAATTAAACCGTTAGGACATCAACTGTAGAATGGAGAAAGATCGGTTGCAGGATCTTCATATCAGGGAGATTTTTGGTGTATGGTCCATCGATGGTGGTTTGCATCAAGACAGTGGTGTGGATCACAGAATAAAAAGGGCCAGTTATAGAAAAGTGAAAATCCAAGCACAGGTGTTCATATCCTCAGGCCGAGGATCATAGAGTTGTTCATCTTGTGCTATGCTAAGAAGTTCTATTTCAATATGATGGATTCCTCATACACCTTAACTTGATGCATGAACCATCTCTATAGTCTAATTGGTGGACGCCCAATGATTGGGACCATCCAATTGGTGGACCATCAACTTGATGCATGTTTAAACTCTCTAACTGCAACATAGAAAAAAAAGAAAAAAGAAAAAAGAAAAAAAGAAGGATTTACCATGCCCCAAAAATATTCTAGAATAGAAGTTCCTATCCTTCAATGCAAGTTTAGTCCTAATGAGGAGATCTAGAACATACTATATTAATTATAAGGCTAAAAAGATGTGGTGAGATTGATAACTGCATTATACTGCATTGACTTTCCATAAAAAAAAATTTCAAGCATTAACATCCAAACAATTATAAGAAAAAACAGTGATTGTCATTTTTAAAAAAAAATGCCCATTTGTTGACCATGACACTTATTCTCACCGTGTTATCCACCAATTGGCCCTAGTCCTAGTCTAGCCCTATGGTCAAGGCCTAGCTCTCTTTAAAGCAAATGTGAGAGATGAATTTTAATCCATTGCTAGTTTATATGCCATCCAAGTAGAAAGAGTAAGTTTAAAGCTTTTATTTATATCTTGGAATTGTTATTTGATTTGTGATTTATTTATATCTTTCATTGCAATATTTGATAATTGATTTCAGTTTGACTAAATAAATATGTGCATATTAAGTAGTCATTTATATTTTTGTAAATGCTATTAATAGTTAGTTTGATGATGAATGATACTTGCGATTGAGAATGACAATAAGCAACTTATTATATATATGTGTGTGTGTGTGTGTGTGTGTGTGTGTGTGTGTGTGTGTGTGTGTTATCCTTGGAGGATTTATTTTTTAGGGGGGACATGATATTCTTGCAGCTTATGGTATGGTGCCCCAATATTGCTTGTATATTACTAGTATATAGTAGATATTATTAGGTTAATTTATCAAAATAAAATCTAAAAAGTTAGTTTAAACACATTTTATTATTAGTTAGCTAGATATTGAAGGTCAATTATGATTGATTATAGAATTGTTTAAGTATAGGACTATCAATTGCCAATTATAGAATTTATTTCTTTAGAATAACAGCCTGTTTGGTAGAAGAGGTAACACCTCTAGCCGTGCTCTTTGAGTAGTACCTCCTTTCGAGCCCGCTTTCACGTTGGCTCAAGGGTCCTAGCGTGGAACTACTAGATCTGTCTGTTAACTCTAAAAGAGACACAATATTTTTTGTTTTAGTCTTAATCTATGCTTATACCAATTGCCTATTAGATATATTTTTATTTTTTATTTTTGTTATAATATAAGATAATCAGTTGCCCATTTGAAGATTTCTATATTACTAGACATAGATTAAGTGTATTCATGGATGCATAGAAATTCTCAAATTGTCCCTTTTTGGACAGTTTAATGCTAGATAGATAGTAATGTTTTCATTTATTCTAATTTAAATGCACAGCTTGTTTCAGTTCATCTCTCCTAATTCTCTCTGGATATATTTCTTACATTTACTTCCTCACCAAATGTCCACACTTTATGTGGATAGTTGACATGTGAATCAAATACAAAATTAATATATTCTGGAGAGATAAGGGGAGATGCTGTCAAAATTTTGATGTGGCATTTAAATTGAATAATGAAAGCATTACTATTTATTTAACATTGAATGAGTAACTAATTTAATTATTTTTTATGTTGTTGTTGTAGTATAGGATAATCAGTTGCCCATTTGAGAATTTTTATGTTACCAGATATAAATTGAGTGTGTTCATGGATGCATAGAAATTCTCAAATTGTCCATTTTTGGACAGTTCAATGTTGGATAGATATTAATATTTTCATTTATTTTAATTTAAATGCACATGCTTGTTTCGGTTCGTATCTCCTAATTCTCTCTGGATATATTTCTTGCATTTCCTTTCTCATCAAATATCCACACTTTGTGTGGATAGTTGACGTGTAAATCAAATCCAAGATTAATATATTCTGGAGATATAAGAGGAGAAGCTGCCGAAAGTTTGGCGTGACATTTAAATTGAATAATGAAAGCATTACTATCTATTCAATATTGAATGGGTAATTGATTTATCCTTTTAGAAAATTCTTTACTAAGGTCTAAAGATAAATGAAATTGTTTCATATCTTTAGAGATGACTAGTGAGGATGAAGTCCCAATTACCCCTGGTGCCGGTGCCTCGGCCACATCACCATTTATTGTTGATAGAGAGGGGTCTTCAGCTATAAATAAATGAAAGAAATGGTCAGCTATCTGAGATGATTTTGAAGAAGTAGTAGTTAACAATGTCATCAAAATTAGATGTCTGCACTGCAAAAGTCTATATACCAAAAGTGTCGGGGGTCGAGGTCTCATTTAAACAAACATAGACAAAGTTGTGCAAGGAGACCTAGACTTCCACCTTTATGTCAACAATTGTTATTGTTTACAAAGTCCGAAAGATCTGCTTCTGAAGGTACACTTACCACTCATAAGTTTGAAAAAGGAAAGCTGAAGGAGTGATTTGTTGTTATCATTGATGAGCAGCCATTTAAGATGGTAGAGAGTGAAATATTTATGGGATACAGTAAATTCCTTAATCCTCAGTTTGAGAAGGTCTCTCATGTTACTGTGAAGAGGGAGTGCATGAAGATGTATGCTAGTAAGAAAATGAAGCTGAAAGCTATTTTAGATTCGGTTTCAAGGGTAAGTTTGACGTCTGATATGTGGATGGCGCAAAATCAAAGAAAGGGTTATATTTTATTGACTGCACACTATGTTAATGAAAATTGAAAACTCTGTAAGAGAATATTAAACTTTCACCACCTTCCACCTCTACATTCCGGTTTGGTTATTTCAGATTGCATTTACAACTGTCTACGAGATTGGGACAATGAAAAAAAAAATCAGTTCATTAACTTTAGATAATGCTTCGACAAATGACAGTGTAATATCATTCTTATGTAACCAGTTCAAGGTAACCGACAATTTATTTTTTGAGGAAAAACTATTTCATGTTCGATATTGTGCACACATTCTCAACTTAATTGTACAGGAAGGGTTGAAATCAATTGACCAAACTATAGAGAATGTAAGAGAGAGTATGAAGTACATAAGAGGCTCGCCGTTAAGATTGAGTATATGGAATGACATCGTCCAATGGTTGAATTTGAAGTCTCCAAAAATGTTGAAGCTAAATGTATGCACATGTTGGAATTCGACTTTTGAGATATTAGCTTTAGCCTTGGAATTGGAACATACATATCCAGAATATGCAGCGTGTGATAGAACATATGCTTGGTTGCCTACTGAAGATGATTGGAGCAAACCAAAAGAAGTTCACAAAAATTTGAAGATTTTTTATGACTGTACGAAAATATTTTCTGGCAATAAGTTTCTTACAACAAATATATTTTTTCCAGCTGTGTAGAAGATCAAGGATGCCCTGAAGAAAGCTGCTGATGACGGTCCATTTTTTCTCTAAATCATGACAGGTGGTTTGCAAATGAAGTTCGATAAGTACTGGGATGATTATCATTTGATAATGTCCTTAGCTGTTGTTCTTGATCTTCGGTAAAAGATGAGTTATGTTAAGTACATCTTCATAAGGATTTATCCTAATGAAAATGCAATATCTGAAACCTCGAAGGTTCGTGACGCAATCGAAGCATTGTACAAGGCATACACAACTACAGTATTCACACCAAGTGCTTTTGAAGTTAGATCGCATGTTGCTTCAAGCTTTGATGATGATTACATGTCTTTCTTAGCAAAAAAAAATATAAAGACAGACACAAAGAATCAGAGTTAGACATATATCTCAAAGAGTCAGTCGTACTACGGCGGGATTTAGAATTCGATGTTTTGGAGTGGTGAAAATTGAGAGTTAGTGAAGGAAAATACCTTACACTATTGACGATGGCACGAGATATTTTGTCAGTTCCTATTTTAACCGTGGCATCAGAATCTGCTTTTAGCATAGGGAGTAGAGTCGTGAGCAAGACTAGAAGTTCCCTTACACCAGATACAATAAAAGCATTAATTTATACATAAGACTGGTTACGTCCGAGTCTAGGAGGTTATGATCTTAATGAGGAAGAGGGTGAGAATATGAATGAAGCCGCAACACATGAAACAATAGCAATATGATGGATGTTTAGGATGGATGTTATGATCTTATTAGTTTATTTGAATTTGCAAATGCTTTAATGGGTACTCTTTTAAATTTTATTTTTATTTATCTGTTATGTTGATGGATGTTATGCAAACTGCGCAATGCATTAATGGCTCTTTTTTAATCCATAAATTACTTTTATTTTATGTCGGTATTTCATTATTGCCAAAGAGCCTAAAATACTTTTCCAACACAATATGCAGATATTCCTTCAAGCGAACTATAGATTGACGTTTGGGACTATAGTTCCTTAGTCCATTCTCCAAAGTCTGAAAAGTTAAAGATCTTGTGTAATTTGTGTGGAGCCAAGTTTGTTAACAAAACTAATTGGCTTAGATTACACTTATCCTGTCGAGGTGGAGATGCAAAATCGTATCCTAAAGCCTCAAAAGAAATCCAATTTCTTTTCCAAGCAGTTCTTGATTCAAACGAAAAAGCTTCCACTCCCCAATCTAAACTTTCTGAGACAGATAAGGAAGCTAAATTATTAGCATTGGAAGAAGAACAATTCCAACTCACCTTAAAGTGTAGTATGGAAGAGGCTTCTACACATTAGAGATGTCCTCCAAGACCACATGATGTCGAAGCAGGTTCAAGCTACACGGGTAAAAAGAAGAATAGTAAAAATTCAGCTAAGTTTCTCTTCATTCTGGGTGTGTTTTACAAGACTTTGGGAACTACGTATAAATCTTCTCATAAAAATAGTTTAAAAAATCTAATTCAAACTATACAAGAGGAGGATGATAAAAAGCTATCTCCACCTTCTGAAGAGGGAGAGGTGAATGAGTACGTATATGAAGATTTAGATAGCAGCTCGGGCTCAGCAGATGAATCTCCTCGATAGTAGTCAGTAGTGTATGACTTTATTTAATTTGTATAAAATGTTTTATTTTATGCTTTGTCAAATGTATTTAAATATAGTAAAATTATAATATATCCTCTCTCTCTCTCAATCTCTCTATCTCTCAATCTCTCTCTTGACTTCTGGGATAGTTCACCGCCCATCTTTGAAGTGACAGTGACTCATCCACCTCATAGACGTATAACTTGAATGGCTTAGATTCATCCAAATACAAAAAGGAATTATAATGTCTTGACTAGTTAGATTTTTTATGGAGTCTATAGTTCAACTATCTAAATCGTTGATCGAGGGCTTGTAATGGGACACAGATTACCTGCCAAAGCCCTTCCCATGAATTTGCTGTAAGGTTCGAAACTGTCTCGAACTCGAAGGTTCGAACTTGGCACAAACTCGCCCAATTACTGATCGGGCCGGGTTCGGATTGGACATGTTGGCTTGGTGACCGGGCCTGACCGGGCCGGGTTCAGGCTGGGTGTGGCTGGTGACCGGGCCGGGTTAGGTTGAGCCCAGTTTGACCCGGATCAACTCATGTACACACCTATTTACAGGTGAAGAAAGATGGATTAGATTCCATTGTTCTCAAATTATCTAATCTGATTGCTAAAGTCCTCCTTGGAGTGGAAGATGTTATAAATTTTTCTACGCATCTTAATGGCAATATCATGTGTTTTATTAGGTACAGAGAATCGAAATTCACATTCTTCAAAGGTAGGAGTATATAAAGAATGAAGCTTCTGGTGTTGAGCATTTTCAAAGGACCATGCAATCTTTTACTTCATTCCGATGCATTGTGTTTCTTGAAAGGATTAGCAACAACTATCTGCCACCAAGTCATCATTTTGTCCTTCAATTGAACTCATCTTGAGCACAATTAAACGTTCTTCATATGCTCTCTTGTTTCGAATTGCACTGGACTTGTCTAACATAGAATTTCAATAAAACAATTGGGTGGAATGAAATCCCAGGAATTCAGGCCCTACTATGATTGCATCAGTAGTGGAAATATCTATATTAGTAGATGTCTAAAAAAGTGGATTTGGACTAGGCCAGTTCCTGTGGCCTACATGTAGGAAATGTATAGCATGACCAATCTAATTCAGATTTTCCCTTAATTTCCCATCATGTATGGTTTAAATAGTACATATGATCTATTCGTTCATTTTTGGATTTCAAGAGAAAGTATTGAAGTGTTTTCATAATTTCCGATATGTGTTGTTGTATATACAAGAGATGAACCGTGGATCTCCTATATGTGTTGCTGTATGTACAAGGACAGAGTTCATGATTTCTAAGAAGAAAAACAAAGTTGCTAAGATTCATATCCATTCTCATAATATAAACAGATAGATTCAAATCAGTTGGCAGCACTCAAGCATGATTCAAATGAATGTCACTCAAGCATGATTCAAAGCAATAGGACCACATTTACGTGCAGATTAAAAAATAGGGAGAGAGAGAGAGAGAGATTGTTGGAAAAACCATAATCTGTATCTAATGTGGGAAGCATAAAAGGGAGCAATGTATATGCCATCAAATAACTTACTAATAACATGATTAGGCCACCTGATTTTTCAACAGCTTGGGTTATTCTCTGATCCCTTTATCCAAATGGGGCTCTTTGTATACACCGACCTACACATTCAAGTCAGTTGGTAACATCACATGGTGGAGACCTTTACATCAGTACAATCAATAAAAGAACCATCATAGAGGGTTAACTAAAGACAAAGCCAGGCAAGCTTACCTTAAGTGAGGGATTTCGATTGGAAAAACAAGAGAGATAAAACTGTCCTATAACTTTCTACAAGTAAAGTG
This sequence comes from Magnolia sinica, assembly GCF_029962835.1. Classification (NCBI taxonomy): domain Eukaryota; kingdom Viridiplantae; phylum Streptophyta; class Magnoliopsida; order Magnoliales; family Magnoliaceae; genus Magnolia; species Magnolia sinica. The sequence continues at coordinate 75,940,330 of NC_080579.1, read as the reverse complement.
AACTAAGAAATAGTATCTGATTTCTAACAAGCTGGGCCCTATTTCAAGCTGTAAGCACTTAATGGCCTAACGGATTGCTACATTGACATTAGAAGCTTCAAAATCATTATGAAGATACATCAAAAAGCCCAATAATCAAAACAAGCAGGGCCCCATATCAAAAATATAATTGCCCAGATTCTGAAACCACCATTAGGAAAGAATCAACAGTGAAATCCCTCAAAATAAAAGTCCATAACACATTTTTATTTCCATAACAGGGGATCACAACATGTAGGAGGCAAAAGCTCTAATTTCTAGCAAAAATTGGTAGTTGGACCAACATGCAGGTTGCGAAACCACCATTAGGATAGCATCAACAGTGAAATCCCTCAAATAAAAATAGTATATTCCCTAGTAAGTTACAAAACAAGGGATCATAGCATGCAGGTAGCAAAATCTTCAAATGGGAAGCTTCAATCCATGGTCGAATGAACATGCAGGGAGCAAAATCACCATTAGGAAAGAATCAATAGTGAAATCCCTTAAAATAAAAGTCCAGAACACTTTTTAATTTCCATAACGGGAGATCATAACATGTAGGAGGCAAATGCCCCAAGTTCTAGCAGAAATTGGTAGTCGGACTAACATGCAGGTTGCGGAACCTCCATTAGGTTAGCATCAACAGTGAAATCCCTCAAATAAAAATAGCAAATTCGATTGGTAGTTCCAAAACATGGGATCACAACATGCAGGTAGCAAAACCCCTAAATGGGAAGCTTCAATCCATGGTCGAATGAACATGCAGGAAGAAATCAACCCTTTCAGGAAAGCATCAGACAACTGAGACAGAGAATAGAAGTATATAAGGAAGATCCTCTTTAAACAGAAGGAAAGGCGTACCTCAGGCCGAACTGACCCACTTCAAACTTACATGGAGGAAGACAAGCACCATGGCCCGGGTATTTGTAGACATACCTCATTCGCGCTAAAAATTTCTGCTCCCACCATCTTCACCGCCTTCATGACCACCTAAACGCGTCCATCCCGTCATTCTGTATGACTGGATAGGAGATAAATCCATGAGATAGGCTCAAGGATGGAAGGAGAGATGCAGAGAATCCAAGAGAGATTTCGTAATCCCTCGCCTGAAGACGAAATCCCACAAATGGTCCCATGGGATATAAGCGCACCGTGGGATATAACCCTACCCAAACACACTTGCGATCCCATCCCTCCTAATACCGTGGGATCGGTCCGGCTAAACAGGCCCCAAGTACATGTGCCAAATTCTCGTAAAATGTTCTTTTTCATACCAATTAACTTCTTTACCATAGTTGTGATAGGAAGTGGAATGCATGGTGTGTTCACATCACCAGGTTCTGTGGGCTCCAACATAATGTATGTTATGTCCAAACCATCCGCCTACTTGGAGAGATTGTTTTATGGCTTGAGCCTAAAATTGAGATAGATCTAATGCTCAAGTGGACCACACCATAAAATGTAGTGGGGATTTAATGTCTATAGTATAAAGCTTTGGATCAATTTGATATTTATTGTTTCCATTAATTCAGGTCAATGTGACCTTGTGAACATATTGGATGGCAAACAAACATGGTGGCCCCAGGAAGCTTTCAAAAGTAGGAATAATTGTCTCCACTGCTTTCTATGATGTGATCCACTTGAGCTTTGGATTTACCTCATTTTTGGGCTCATGCTTTAAAATGTTCTCACAAGATGAATGGACAGTGTAGATATAACACATATATTATGGTGGGCTCATAGGACTTGGTGACATCAACGCAATCCACTTATGCTCTAATACCAGTTGTAGGATGTGAAAACACTAGGTTTATCATTAAATCAACAAAAACATATAATTCTAAGATGTTCATCCTTTACGCTATATTTACAAGAGAAAAAGGAATGTATAAAATAAATAATTATGAATAAAAAGTAAGATCTTAAAATTTATCCTCAAAATTGCTAATATAGTGTTGGATTGGAATTCTACCACATGATAAATGTGTGAGAATTGCGAACATGCCAAAACTGATTAGGTCTGGTTTGAATCATAATTACTGACCCCTAGCGTTGAGATACAGTGATGCTTAGTCGGAAACACGACATGCCATCTATTGAGCCAACTACTGAGTGTGACAATAGGAAATTTATGGATGTTGGGGATGTTTTTTCAATGAAAACTTTTTGCCTTGAGAAACCAGGACTTCCAAAGGTGCAACAACTGTATAATCAAGTAAAAATAAGTTAAAAATGAATGTGAAAAGTGGAGAACTTACCACTAAAATTTGAATTACCGATCAAGCTGAGAGAAACAAAGTGTTCCGTGGAGTGGCGCGTTGATGAACGATGATTGATTAATGCTAAAAATTACATGCTATTTATCGACCTAGCATACAAGCATAGGTGGACGATTCTTAGAATTAAGGTTTTCCTTTTAAGTTTGGCACGCAAACTCAGACAGAAGGGAATTATAGGTACAGCTAAGCGATTGACCTACTCTTAGAAGGTAAGGATAAGAGCCCTAAAGGACTAGATAAAATGCTATGTGTTTGTAGTTTGATTGGGTTATTGTGTTGTGGATCCTTTTTTGTGTGCATTCTTCTGATTATTTATAGGGTTCTAAATATAATCATGAGAATAACCGTTATACATGTTCCAATCTCTGATGCCGACGGCTATGAAGTAGTAGTTACTTTCTTTTGATCATGTTTGACCTTTGCCGAATGTGTTTTTATCTCATCAGTAACTTTTCACACATTCTCTAGTGCCAATGTAGTCCTAACGATCGTGAATCCTTATCTTCAAATCACGTGTTCGGCACACCTCTTCAGAGATTTACTCAGTCATAAACTGCCCTCCGTATATCTTGCCAATAACATAGAAATATTGTTTATACCATGCGGCCTCATCTACATCGTTCATCTAAGTTTACCTAAATCCTGCCCAAACACATGGCATCCAAGAAAATTAAATTGAACGGCATACATTATGCATACAAGTTGTAAGTATCCAACAAAAAACTATTCTTATTTAATTATCCGACTTTAACAATATAATACACTAGTCCGTCATTGCAATAGGGAAAAAATAAAATAAAAATCAATGGTCTTATTTCAAGACACATGTTGTAACACCCCGTACCTTTCGGTACTCGGGTGTTACCGTATAACCTAACTTGGTATGAACGCTAACCTAGCTTACTTGAATAGTCACCCTCAATCTATCCATCTTAACCATTTAATTTTGACTATGACAATAAGGCCTTTAAGAGTTTAGTTTAATCTGCCCTGGACTCTGATGGCTTTTAACCATCTGAAGTTGAGCTAAGACAATCCACAACGCATCCGTAGGGTCTAAAGTCCACCTTAGATTGACCCTTGATTATTTATGGTAAGGTTGCTGTAACACGTCGTACCTTTCTGTACTCGGGTGTTATCGTGAAGATCTAAATTAGTACTATAAACCTAGTTCATTGTACGTTCACCTTTATTTTAGCATAAACCTAACCATACGTCTTGAGTTGTGAAGCCCGAATAATTAGGGCAACGACGTCTTGTACTTGGCACATCGTTCGATCACACTAATAGGGCTCCTTAGGAAACCATGGGTTAATCGTTGTACCTTAGATACACAGTTAAGCTGATTTACAAATACACAATCCATCATTGTTTACAATGACTAAGTTATCTGACCACCTTATCTAAGAAAGCTTAGATACTTAGTAAACGATATAGTCATGATACCTTGGAGCTATCTGTGTACGTGTATCTAGATTAGCCTGGAAACATTTTAGGACATTAGAAATCAAGTATGGACATGGCTTGACCATTGAACCGTCAGGTATCAATATATGGAATGCCAAGTCATCATATGAGTCCCACTCGGGCTATGGATCTGCCTCATAGTCAAATTGGTGGCCTATCTCAAGCTATTGGAATTGATAGATGGGCTACATTTTAGGTAGACATCTTGGTGGACCACTAACTATCTTTGTTGAAGCAATCCAACCATTCAAACTCACTATCATGCGTTCAATTGAAATATAGGATCAATGAATCATGTTAATTGACAAATTCTCTCTAAATTGAACTATAAACCTTTGTAACTGCCGGTGACCACCTTCAGATGTAATCCAACTGTCAGATTAATGAGGGTCAATAAGAAGAATTAAAACTCATTGAGTGTGACACCCTATCGGATGGAATCGGCCGCCCATTAATCCATGATGTCCAAACATACAATCCCCACATCAATGTAACAGATTGGTCGTTCAATTCAAAATTCACTATTAGATTCCATGTAATCAGCTCTCAAAGCCCCAAATAGTTAAGTAAAACTATATTAGGAAAGGATTTGACTATTAAACCTTCAAAGATCGTCGGGTTTCATCATTTAGGTGCATAAAACCGATATTATGAACCATCTGAGTTGTAGATTGGACCCATCCTTGACCTACAGGCATAATAAAATCCTAAAAACCAAATGGACGGAGTGGATTTCATCCAAACATCTCTGTGGGCCCCACAATCATTTTGCATGTGCATGGGATACACATGCACTCGTTATGCACGGATCCGGAGAGGCCGGTCAAAGCACGCTGACCAAATACCATCTCAAAATGGAGGATTTCTCTCTCCCGCTTGGTTTCACTTCAAATGGACATACGTCCGTGTTTTCAATTGTGGCCCACAAACCAGGGCCTATGTCTATGATCTGAACCGTCCATCTGGTACGGACGATCTCGCTGAGCAAACCCCACCTAATCCCACACCTAAAATCACGTGTGTGTGAACACGATTCTTGGTGCAAGAAGAGCTCTCCCTCCCTACATCTTAGCCATCCGTGGAGGGTCAATCCTGACTGTTGAAAGGAGCGTACACTATTGCCAGCTATCCAACCGAATGGTCAGATATCTCCAATGAAGAGAGAGAGAGAGAGAGAGAGAGAGAGAGAGAGAGAGAGAGAGAGGCTGGAAGCCTTAGGTCTTATCCAGCCATCCTTTCTCAATCCAACGCCTAGAAATCCACATAAGAAAGGCATCCTCGAGCTAGGACTTTTCCTTCCTCATAGCAACTCGAAGAGAAAGAAAAATGACCAGCCGCTTCAAAGCTCAAACCCACTGAAAAATCTATGGACAAGCTTTGAAATCTTGCTTCGACAAGCTCTATTGTGCCCCTCCACATTAGCCAACAATGTCGAAAAGGAGAAAAACCCATGGTTTTGCAATCCGCCATTAACAGCAGTCTTCTTCCTCGCCACTGCTAGCACGTTTTGGTGCGGCCGGTCGAGTTGTCTAAGTCCAGAGATGGCTGGACTCTACAACAAAGAAATACCGGAAGAGGATGAAGAAGTGGAAGCAGATAGAAGAAGGAGAAAGGAATCTGAGAGAGAGATAGAGAGTGAGAGAGAGAGTTGCTTATTGCCTCTTGCAGCTCCACACCTGTCAAGTCGAGGCAAGGTTCCGACTCGCTGCCAGGTCGGGAATGGGATGTGGGTCGAGTTCGAGCTGAGTCAATCGAGTTGGACCTGTTCCACATCTGCCAGATGTGTTGGCGAAAGGAAAAAGAGGAGGAGCTAGTTGGTGCGTGTTGCACCAGCTTGAACCGAGTCAAGTCTGACTCACTGCCTACTTTCGTGCAGTCGCTGAGTCGACTCAGCTCGACCAGGGCTGAGTCAGGCCGGGTTGTCGGCCATTGCTGGATGCCTCCAGCAGCAAGAAGAGGAGAAGAAAGAAAAGAGAAAGAAAGAAGAGGGAAAAAGAGAAAGGAGAGGGGAGGTTGAGTCGTAATTACTACCGAGTCAACTCGGTTGAGGCTGAGTCCAGTTGGGCCAGGTTAGGCCCGGTCTGATCTAGGTTATCCTAGGAAAGAAAGAAAGAAAGAAAAGAAAAATAGGAAGGAGAGGAGATGAGTGAGAATGAGGGTGTCATCATATTGACGCTGAGTTAACTCGGTTTAAACTGAGTTGATTCAACTCGAATCAACTAGGTGTGTCTTTCTCTCAACCTTGCATTAAAATTCTAGTTAGTAGTTCGGTTGGTTAATAAATTTCTTAATTGAGGATGTAGCCTATTATCACATTTTGGTTTTATTTTGTTCGAATTGAGAGCAACTTAAGCTTATGGGTCGAACTGAGTCAACTAATGTAAGTCAGCTTTCTCTCCCATACTAAATCGTCGATTTATTATTATAATTAGTGTTACTATAGTCACTGTGATTACTAATTTTGTTTAGCCATTGGCAGGTTATGTATGCTAAAACTAGTTATTATAAACAAATTTCAACCATTAGATGTTAGATATTAGTATTTATCTATCATTTATTTATATTATCATTGATAATAGATCACACTATTCATTACCATCCTGGTAATTATTTTTACTACATTAGCTAATATTAATTATAACACTAATGTTAATAAATATTTTATAATTACTAAATTAACATTAAATTTAATTGCACACCAACTAGGGTTCTAACACTAAAAATCTAGCCTAGACCTAAACTCTAGGATAGAACCCTAAACCTAAGTAATCTAAACCATAAGTTATGATCCTAACCATAGATAGTGCATAAAACTCGAATCTGACTATTCGAGTTGATTCACTTCTTTCACCGGGTTAGGTTCTATTGTTCATGGGTTTATTCTCTATGATATTATTATTAGTTCCTTTTACTGTTGTTATTACTATTATGAGTCACTATTAGTATTATTATTCATTATGAGTTGTTATAAGATAATTTAATATAATATTAGCCATAGTAGTATTCCTAAATTTAATAACTAATTTATTTTATTAATTTATTATTTTCATTAATAATATCATTAATGACCATACAAATTAGAGTTCAAATCCCATAATCAAACCAAAGATCTAAGTCTAGGACTAAAAACCCCAGGATGAAAATCCTAATTTTACATTAAAACCCTAAAAATAAATAATTCGAGCCCTAGGCAATGACCTTAAACCTAGGTAGTGCATAGAACTTGGATCTAATGGTATAAGTAATTTATTTGTGGTAGAATTCGACTTTAAGGGCACATGCATTCCCTAGTAACACTAGTGGCAATCCGATCGTGAGGTGATGATTTCTTCCCCTTGAGCTTTCCATTTTTTCATTAGTTTAAGTGATAGTTTTTTATTTTAATTTCGGTTGATATTTAATATTTTAATCTTATAATTACGTGTGTTAATTATTGAAATTGAATTGCTAGATTACATGCTTAATATTTATCCTGCATACTTTCTTATTTCGTGGATTGCTTATGGAACTTAAACATGTACATCAGTGGAAAACTCTCACTTATAAATGTACACCCATGCTTGGGATGTAACTCGATTGATTGTGATTGTAATGGACCTTCAACTTATTGGTTATTGAATGGTGGTTTAAATCGAATATTGATATTGGCCTACCATCCAAAGGTTGTTGTGTCTAAGTGATTTTTAAGGATGGTCTTTTATTACATGGTTTTGATATTTGCCATAAATGGCTTAGTCTTGATATTTGACCTATGTGGCTTAGTTTTGATATTTGCCTTATGAGGCTTAGTCTTAATAATCGCCCTATGTGGCTTTGTTTTAGTACTTTCCCTATATGGGTTTAACGTTTTATTTTATGCAGCCATGTGATGGTTAGCCCCATATACTGAACTATGATTGGCTACTAGTCGACAAGTTTCCATTAAACATCATAAGGTGGTAAGCCTCATGAGCTGCGGATAGTGGTATGAGACTTACGCTTGAGCTGTCGGCTTACGCTGGATTATGAAACCCCCATAGTGACCTTTGAGCTTTATTAAACTGGCTGGTTGTAAATGAGCTAATAATGATTTGACTAATCATGCATACATGACATATTTACGATGACGGGTGGATATTTCTGAATGCTATAGCACGTGCCTCCGAGTTATTGGGATATCGTTTCGCTAGCTGTCAGACCATCAACATCGATTTACATATGTGATGTACGATAGGCAGTTATTATGCAATATGTGATGTATACACGTGATGTGCTTCGCTAATGGCCAGCCTTTGCATGGGTGACGAACCCAACTGCCGAACAGATGAGCATCCCCAGGTTGATGATGCATTCACGCATCCATGCATCTAATAAGACTGTATCATTTATTGTTTTGTATGCCTTGTTATGTTTTTATAATTATGTTTACCTAATGCGGTAGTGTGTAATATTGAGGGGAATTTGCACTGAGCTGACCACTCATTCATCGAATATATAACCGTACAGGTAACACAGGTGACCGCAATTGATATTCATATTCATATTAATGAGGAGCAGGGTGCAATCGTTAAGGATGCATGATTGTATTGCTAAGAGTTGCTACGTGATTTTACAGCTTAAGAATTGTTATAATGTATTTTGTTTCACATGCGATGTGATCTCATTTTGCAATTGTAAGTATTGAAACATTGGTTTGTATAAGTTATTATGGACAGCCGCTTGTATATTCTAAATGTAAATGCAAATTTTCCTTTACGTTGATTTGTCCATTCTACATTAAATTGCTAACTCTAGAATAAAAAATAATATATATATATATATATGAAATTTAACTCTCTTATATGTTAACACTCGGGACGGGTCATATACTTGATCCTAAAAACACGTGCGTTACACATGTATCCACCAATTAGAGGTTAGGATTGTGCAAGCAATCAAACGGTTTGTTACACAATATCGCTAGTCTAATTTGAGTTAATTCATGCCACGTGTGCCATTTACAAAGTGCCTGCGTAGCAAGCGTCATACGCAGCTGGAGTATGAAATGACTCCCTTTGTGAAGTCAAATGAAATACGGACCTACTAAAAAATAAAATTAACCCCATTTGTTTTGAGGGATAAATGGGGTTACTAACTATGCAATGTGGCCCACTTGATGAAAAGATTATATCTCACACACATGTAACATATTGGCACGTGTGCATGCGTGTGTATGGGCAGGGCTCCACACGCATGTGGGCTCACTGAAATCCTCCACTCCCATAGATATTTTCCGACCATGACTCGATCAGTTCACCCCTGCCTAAGCTACGAGTTATCCATAGCTGTTTGTCTCGAAAGATCAACGTCCGAGATGCAGTTCATCAGAAAACTGGGCTAAAAGACAAAGTCCATTCACGAGTCGAACCAAGACAAAAATAATCCAACTCTTTCCACACCTATCGCCCTTGCTTGCTGAATAAGAATTATTCGACACGTTGCTAGAGTATGGAAGTTCATACTCACGCACTCATAAATCCTATATGTAGCCTACAAATCCTAAATCCAAACCATCCAAATAGTGTAACCCATGTAGATGGAATATATGTTTACCATCAACAGCTATTAATTGCATTTTAGCAGAATTTCCAACGTTTAAAATTTCTCTTTCAAATGTTCACCAACCTACCTGTAGAATCATAGGTTCGGTGGTTTTTAACCGGTCTGAATTGGGCCCACTATTTTGATGGTTTTGCTCGAGTAGATGCATGAGATGTGTACTGTGGCTATGCACGAGTATGGATTATCACGCTCCGCCAGAGTATCTATTCTGGCTCTCTCTTATAAATCAGAGCTTCATTGAAAACCAAGCTTGGAAATTTTAGAGCTTCACCGATGGCCAGAAACCAGCCCTTGAAGTTAGCCATCCTTTTCTTGTATTCCTTTTTTGCCCTCCAAGTTTTCAGTATTTCCATTTATGCCCTCAACGTCGGCATTCAAAGCTCTGATTCAGATGTATCTGTGGCGAGTACTGAGAAACATATCATTTTCTTTTTACTTTTATTTTATTTTCTTTCTTAAAACTCTCGCTTTTCTTTGTCACAGAGTAAGGAATGCAGTAGGAAATGCGAATCCGAGTTCTGTTCAGGTACCGTCCCAACTTTTTTTTTTTTCTTTAGATCTGAGCCGTTCATGAGGTGGGTCTCATCATGAACATCCAATGACCCAAAAATCAGGCTAGTCCGTTAATCTGGTGGGCCACATGTGTATAAGAATGGATTAAAGTTAAAAAAGGGTGACTGATGGTTCATACCCAAGGTGCGGTATGGCCCACCTCGTCAATGGTCCTCTTTGAGATTTGGGGTGGGGATGTTGATGGTGGCCCAACTAAATAGATGGTCCAGATCTCGCACATCTGGGCCAAGTTGGCACGTGTTCTGCGACTAGCCTTGTATATGGTGTTTGTAACGGTTTCAAATGGGTCCCATTACATCCTGGGCGTCTACAGCCGTGTCTTGCGATCGCCGTTAAAATGGCGTTATTACAACGGTTGGAATTTTATGGCATATTTGGATATTCCTCTCATATTTTCACCGGCTTTAAAGGCCTTATAACGGCCGTTATGGTGCTTTGACAGGCATTCAACGAAAATCTTGCACGGCTATGGACTATCCATCATAGGGTCCACCCGATGAACGGTGGGATCGCACACGTGCCACTTGTTGAATCTGTGCAAACGTCTATCACCGTCTAATTATAATAGGCGGGAATCCAAAACCAAATCTTAAAGGGGATTTTGTAGATTTGAAAATGCGGTTTTAAATCCAAATCCCATTTCGAGATACGTTGGGATTCCCACCCATCATAGTTACAAATCTTGTTCTCATCAATTTCTCGGCATGGGAATTTCCCGAGAGATTTTTCGGATTTTGATATTTTTCTCAAAATACTGTTGGGGAAAAGTATTTATTATAAATTAATAAATATTTTTTAAAATTATAAACTTTTTTTTTTTCTGTTAGCTTGTTAAGTACACCCACTGTCAGCTCACACTTCACTGTTATAACCATTTAAGTATAAATGTATTATACATCTCTTAAATAAATTCTACATTGAAATCACGATCATTTCGCTATTTAATCGCGACAAATTCAAAACAGTCGATAATTTGAAAATATCTCACACCGATATCGTTTTATGAATATTTCGTTATAGTATCGTGATATTTTGAAAATACGATAATTGAGAAATCGGGTTTTGTACTTACCACTGAGTAACTCTGTTATCATACTTAATAAACTCTGTTAGGCCCACCATGAATGTATGTAGTTTATCCACACTGTCCATCCATTTTTCCAGCTCGTTTTAGGGTCAAGACCAAAATTGAAGCATGTCCAAAGCTCAAGTAGATCACACCAAAGGAAACAATGGAAATAATGATGTCCACCGTTGAAACCTTCGTGCGCACCCACAACAATGTTTATTTGCCTTCCAATCTCTTTATAAAATCAAACATACAGAACTTCTATAGGCCCCAAGAGTTTTTCAACAGCAGACAATTAATTCTCAATATTTCTCATGGTGTGGTTTACTTGAGCTTTGGATATGCTTATTTTGAAGCTTATCTTATAAAATACCGTTATAACATTAATCCAAAACTTCTGTAGCCCCATGAAATTTTCAATAACAAACGTTTAATTCCTATTGTTTCGTGTGATACGGTTTATTTGAGCTTTAGAAATACTTATTTTAGAGTTAAAATAATAAAATTATTGGATAAAATGGATGGTCGGCCATACATAATTTACTCGGTCTGCTTACACAGTCCTTCTGATATTTGCTCAAACCCCACATGATCATTTGTGTTAGGAATTTTAGTGGGTCCTTTTAATTATTGTTATTATTATTATTTATTTAATTTACTTTTGAAAATATTGAATAGTGCCTCCATTTCTGAGGTATGGGAAGTACTGTGGACTTCTATACAGCGGCTGCCCGGGTGAAAAGCCTTGCGACGGACTCGACGCTTGTTGCCTGACCCATGATGCATGCGTTCAAGCCAAGAACAGTAAGTTCATTAATAAAAAAATGGTTCAAAATACATAATAACAGACTAATTCATCTCATAACCATCTATGGGTGAATCATATGATATGATTTGATAGCGGACTTAAGTAGGCCGGTCTGATGTGCCCAATAGCGAACTTTTGTTGCGATTAGCAATGGAGTGCGTTTGGATGCCACCCAATTTTCATTTCTCAATTATTATGTGGAGACAAGCGTTTGTTGGGGAGCTGATGTAGTTAGATTTTCTTTAAAAAAAAAGAGGTTGGTGGGGATTGACCGTCTCTCACATATGTGTTCATACGTGTCATGTGTTTGAAAATCCTATCAAAAAGAAGTTGGTGGGGATTGACCGTCTCTCACATATGTGTTCATACGTGCCAAGTGTTTGAAAATCCTATCATTCCATCGAACTCCGCATTATGGAAGAGCCTTACAGCTGAAATTTCAGGCTTATGGGATACGTTAGTGGGCCACGGTCTTAATCGTAAATCCATCCGTTGGTATGCTTCAGACGGGCGCCGACACCCAGGAGAAATATCGTTTATCTTTATTATCAGTGGCATCCAAACGGAGGGAGCGAATTAGGTGTTACCCGGGGTAGTGCATAAGTGGGTGTTACCCTGACCGTGTGGGTCCCACCTTGATGAATATGTTGTCTATCTACGCTGTCCATCCGTTTTTTCATCTTATTTTAGACTTGATCTAAAATATTAAGAAGATCCAATTCTTAGGTGGACCACACCACGGGAAAATGTGATGATTGACTATTAAAAACTTATTGTGGGCTATAAAAGTTTTGCATCAAGCTGATCTTTGTATTTTCCCTTCATATAGTTCTGTTTGACCTTATCAACCGGTTGGATGGCAAATAAACATTATGTGAACCAATGATGGGTCCATTCAATCACAACTGTTTCCTGTGGTGTGGTCTACTTTAGATTTGGATCTGCTGAATTTTTTGGACGACAAACTAAAATAGTCCAAAAAATCGAATGGACGGCATGGATATATAACACATTCATCAAGATGGGTCCCACCGTCATGGTAACACCCACTAACTAGTGACCCGGGTAACAATTACTCCGCTACCCCAAACGGGCCCATAATCTTTTTTTTTTAAAAAAATCAATTGTGATTGAGGTTCATCGTACCAAATAGGTTTCACTTGCATAGCAATCATATGATCCAGATGGTCCATTTGGTGGGCCACATGGTGAATGATCCATGATTTAAAAAAATAAAAAATCAAATATCGAACTGCCGTTTCTAGCTTATTGCTGTAGTCCATGGACTTCCCTTTCACTGCCCACGACTATGAACATTTTTGGGGTTGTTGAATGTGTACTCCATCATTTATAGCTTTAAATGTACAATTGAAGGTGCTTGACCAGTGAGCCAAGATCTTCCGGCCACGAGATGAAAAGTCCCGATTATCTGACCGTAGCACGGAGAGTGGACCTTTGTAACATGGTGCATCTTGCGTGATAGTGCAGCTAACCATGGGCCATCATCACTCGGTTATTAAAATGTGAAGTTGAGTTAGAATTTTCTTCACGTGCCAACACGTGCCACCCACGCAAGATCAGGCCCACCCATTTAATGAGGCTCTCTTTGGACAAGCACATGTCAGAAAATCAGGTTGCCCCACATATGCACGTTAGATAAGGACTATTTTATACATTTATTGTAAGCATGTGAATGTTCAAGTATAGAATATATATGTACAGCTGTATATGTTATATACTGTCACTTGGGTGGAGTCACTTATATTTATTAAGATTTCAGATATATATAAATCTTTCAGTCTCTTTTGTGTCTCTCTGACTGTCCTCGTAACTACATCTCTGCTCCGTTGTCAAAACCATCTTCTTTACAAAGCTAGAAATCACTGCTAGTCCGATGACTGTCGTCTCCTCCCACCCGTCATCAACACAGCAATCATCATCTGCCATACCACCGAGATCTGCAACAGTTGAAAATCATCCCAAAACTCCAGATCTGCTCTAAAACCATCTGTTTGTTTGTGTATAATCCAACATTGTCTGATGTCTGCTCACCATCAGCGTCATGTATATCTATTAATATGATTTTCTATAAATCTCCTACCTTTTATATATATACCAATCATCCTCAATTTAATAAATATTTACAATATGGTCTCTCGTGCGTAACACTCAAATCTCAGGGTGGGGCCCACTTGATGAATTGACTGGATTTTGCACGTGCATGCTCATTTTAGTTTAGTAAGCCAATATACGTGTGCTATTTTTGGGTGTGGGTGCAGATGACTACCTTAGCATAGAGTGCAACCAAGCATTTCTAAACTGCATATCAGATTTCAAAGACTCAGGAAGGCCTGGTTTCAAAGGAAACCAATGCATCATCGGTGAGGTGGTTGATGTCATCTCTGTGGTCATAGAAGCAGCTCTCCTTGCTGGTAGATTTCTCCACAAGCCTTGAAGAGAGAGAGAGAGAGAGAAGAAGAAGAAGAAGAAGAAGAAGAAGGGATCTGGATGTGGCAGTTTTAAGGCCCCATAATGATACACTTGTATGTTGGTTTAGTCATGATTTAGGAGGATGTATTATCCTCCTTTTCACCTCAATAAATAAATGGAGTTCCAGCCAATGAAGGAATTATTCCAGTTGTGTGTGGGGTCCATAGTGTTGTGTGTGTGTGTATATATATATATATATATATATATATTGTCCCACCAGGAATAAAGGACATTGAAACTCAAAATATTCCGAAATTTGTGAGCCACAAGAAGTGAATTGTATAAGATTTATGCATTTCTCCCTGTGGTGTGTCCCGCGTGGGCTTCTGATGGGGTTGGTCCTTGGGATATGCGGTGCCTATGAGGAGGCTCACACTATGGGCGGTTTGGATTGGGTTCCACATAACGTCACGGGCCCTACACAGCTTGAAAGTATGGTAATTACCAGGCATTGTGTGATCATTCGCTCCATCCAATGTTTCAATCTTTCGATATTAGGCCGATCTGAACTGTTCATTTAGTAGGTCCTGCCATGCAAGGGCCAGGTTCTCTAGAATCAATGGTCTGATGATCCTAACTGACCCTTGACAGGACTCTTGCCTATTAAATATTGAAATTTGACATGTTTTAACGGTCCAATTGTAATTTATTATGTCCAATTGGATGGTTATTCCTACGAGTGTGATTTTAAGGACCCTTAGCGTGCCTAACGGTTTGGATCTTCTGCATGTATAGCCAAACAAAAAACAGCCTTTTGTAACTTTACACCAAACGTACACTTCATCACGTACGGTGGATTTCACAGATGAGATACCAGTCTTGGAGATCCAAACCGTTGATCCAATGGACTAGACAATGGATGCAGCATGTCTGAAAAAAACATACGGATTGAAAAATGCGATGATTCCAAAAATGGCCC
Organism: Magnolia sinica; assembly: GCF_029962835.1. NCBI lineage: Eukaryota > Viridiplantae > Streptophyta > Magnoliopsida > Magnoliales > Magnoliaceae > Magnolia > Magnolia sinica. The sequence goes on along the minus strand of NC_080579.1, from coordinate 75,925,124 downwards.
AAAAATAGATGGTCAGGGAGAAATTTATAAAAGAGTTTTCATTTTGGATCACCGAGCAATGGCTGTACAAGGCAGAAAAGTCCAGGCGGGTGCATGTGCCAGCGTGGCACACTGGCGTGAGATCAAAGACGTCCATCAAACAAACAAACAAAAAAAAAAAAAAAATCTCATTCACCCGTCAGTTGGGTGACAATGTCAGAAATAAACGCACGTTTTGGTAAAGTTGGGCCTTATTATTTTATCCGTCCATTTGTTTCATAAACTGTGGCCCATACCATATGATAGACGAGCATGATTCTTTTTGAAGAGGGCAGCTCCTCGGAGGAACCCACCGGATGGACGGCTTAGATCTCGCATTCGGCATAGTCGCTAAATCTAAGATGGATGAGGACGCCCCCATGCACGCAAGTGTTCAGTCAATGGTCATATCAATCAATACAGAAGTGATCAGGTACTCCTGATAGTACCAAAAGCTCATGGTGCTGCCCTTTCTTTCCCGGACATGTGTTTGTTTTACAGGATGTTAGATCCGTGCCAAGTGTCATCTCTTTCATGAAGATCGATTACAGGAAGGTCAAAACTTCAAATTCTAACATAAGGGTATTGCCTAGTTTCTAATGGATGGGAAAGGATTCCAATGTGAATAAACATCATGATGTGCCCGATATTTTACATGGTCCGGATTTCCTACACGTGTAAAACGTTGGAAGAAAAAGGAGGACGGACGGAAAGCTTCTGGTACTTCATGCAGTACCTAATCGTTTCTCTTTGTCCCGGCCACACACAACACGGTGCGGCCATGACCGTGGGGCTCACCTTGATGTATATATTTATATCCACGCCGTCCATCCGTTTTTACATCTCATTTTAGAGGATGAGTACATAAGTGAAGCAGATAAAAATATCAGGTTGACCACACCAAAGGAAACACTGGTGATTGACAATTAGAAACTTCTTGTGGGTCAAAAAAGCTTTGGATCAAACTGATATATGTATTTTTCCCTTCATGCAGATCTGTTAACCTTATCAAAAGAAAATAAAAATTACGTTGGGCATTAAGGTAGGCCCCAAGAAGTTTTTAATGGTGAACGTTCAATCATCACTGTTTCCTATTGTGTAGTCCAGATGATATTTGGATCTGATTGATAGCTGGGCTTGTCCCCTAAAATGATCTGGAAAAACGCATGGACGGCGTGGATATACAATACATACATATAGCTGGCCCCCACGACCAGGGTGGCACCGTGTTTGGGCCAGACCGGGGCTGCATCTAATCTGCTCCCGCTGCGATACCGTATACACACATGAGAAGATATTTTCAGAATGGTTTCGTATGAAATGCCCGTCGAACAATAGTAGACATTGTACACTGGCGGTCAGAAACGTGATGAACGATCATGTGGTGGGGCCCCGCACCAAACAGCGGAGACGATGAGAATGTTCCACACAACATGATTTGGTGGGGACATTGCACACTGGGCCATGTCTCTAGAACATGCCAAAAGACCGACACGAATTGCATACTGACCTGTCAGTCGCGGACGTGGATACTGGTCAATGTTTTGTAGGCTCCACTATGATATATGTGTTTTATCCATGCCCTCCATCCATTTTTCCAGATAATTCCAGTGAAAGAGCTACAAAATGAGGTAGATCCAAACCTCAGGTGGAAGACACCACATGAAAACAGTGGTGATTGAACGCCCACCATTAAAAGCTTCCTGAGGTCCGCAGTAATGTTTATTTGCCATCAAACCTTTTAGTAAGGTCCAAAGACATGGATGACGGTAAAAAACACAGATATCTATTTATTAAAAAACTATCGTGGCCCTCTCAGTCACCACTGTTTCCTATGGTGTAGTCCACCTTATACTTGGATCTACCTCATTTTTCGTCTCGTACCTTAAATTGATCCGAAAAAATGAATGAACGGTGTGGATAAAATAAATACATCATGATGATGCTCACAGAGCACCTACTAGTAGCCACGTCGGTACTGGCAGGGTCCCTGTTGGGCGAGGCCGGGCTGCACCTAATCTACTTTCTCACACAATGACATGGCCAGATGTAAGGAGCAAGGAGCAACTGTGATGTATGGGTTTTATCCACGCCGTCCATACATTTCTCCGTATCATTTTAGTTTATGAAATCCCAAAAAAAGGCAATTCGAAGGCTCAAGTAGGCCACACAATGGGATTAAACAATAGCTGTTGAAAAACTTTTTTGGCCACAAGTTTTGTATCAAGATGATATTTATATTTTCCCTTCATCCATGTCTACGTGACCTTATGAGTAGGTTGGATGGCAATTAACTGTCATGGTGGGCCTAGGAAGGTTTCAACGGTGGTTGTCATTATCACCACTGCTTCCTGTGGTGTTGTCCACTTGAGACTTGGATAATTTCAGTTTTGGGATCATACACTGAAATGATATGAAAAAAAGGATGGACGGTGTGGATAAAACGCATGCATTAAGGTGACCCATCGAATCCACCGTCCGTTCGTAATTGTGGACGGACGGGGTTGTACCGGATGCGGATTGCGTTCTACCCCGCCCATCTATTGCCCGAACGGGAAGTTCCGTGGGCGGGCCCACCGTGATGTATCTGTACATCCAAGCCGTCCATCACTTTTCTCATATCATTTCAAGGCATGAGCATAAAAATGAGGCAGATTCAAAATTCAAGTGGACCACACAAAATAATAAGCTTGGTTGCATTAAATGCACAAAACATTAAATACAAGAGTCATATATGGTGTGGTTCATTTGAACGTTGGATCTGCCTCATTTTTATGCTCATGCCTTAAAATGATATAAGAAAATGGATGGATAGCTTGGACATACAGGTACATCACGGTGGGCCCACCCACATAACTGCCCATTCTGGCATAGAAAAGAGGCGGGGTAGGACGCAATCCGCATCCGGTTGTACCAATTCGCGTCTTTCTCTCATAAAATATGCTTTAAATAGGCATTACCTGTGTAACTTTAGGCTAGTAATCCACACCACAGGAAGCAACTGTGATAATGACGCTCACCATTGAAATCTTCCTACGGCCAGATTGATGTTTATTTGCCATCCAACTGGTTCACAAGCTAACAAAAACCTGGATGAAGGGAAAACAAAAATATCAGCTTGATCCAAAACTTCTGTGGCTCCCAAGTAGTTTTTAATGGTGGGCATTCAATCTCCACTGTATGGTCCACTTAAGCCTTGGATCTGCTTCATTTTTTATTCCATACACTAAAATGACCTGGAAAAATAGATGGACGGCGTGGATGAAATGAAAACATCACGGTTTACTCCACATAAGTTTCCAATGGTAGGCATTCAATCCCCACTGCTTGCTTTCTGTTGTGTGGTCCACTTGAGCTTTGGGTCCGCCTCACTTTTAGACTCATGCCTTAAAATGATCCGGCCAAATGGATGGATGGTATGGATATAACATATGCATCATGGTGGGCCCACAGAACTTTGCTTGGCCAACAAATTATGGACATCTACACTAAGCAATCCGAGTCCATTATTTTTCAGGAGAAATTTACAGCTGTACGACCCATTTATGGCCCATTTACATTTCAAAGCCCACTTCTTTTACCTCTCAAGGATAAGCCCCACGGCTTCCCAAAGTTCGAAATGCCCTTGCTTTTTCAGAAATATAATTTATGAAAGTTTGGATTTCTTATGGCTATGGATTATAACCGTAGCCATAATCGTAGTCCCTGCATTTTCGATATGTCCTTTGATATATATCGAAGGTATTTCGATATGTACTTTAATATGTATCAAAGGTCTTTTAATATGTTGAGAAAGATCCAAAACTTTCCAGTGACTTTGCCTAAAAAATCCTACAATTTTCGATACATATATATTAAAGAGTATTCGATATGTATTTCGATACATATCAAAGAGTATTCGTATGTATCAAAGGTATTTTACCTATAACTATGGATTATAACCGTAGCCGTAACTATAGTTTGTACCAGTCTGTACAAATTTTTTTTATTTTTTATTTTATTTTATTTTATTTTTATTTTTTTACATGGAGAACTTTATTCTACCTACAATTTTTTCTAATACATATTTATATAAATATGTATATATAAGCATATAAATTTTTTTTCTCTCTTTTTTTCTTTTCTTTCTTTATTCATTTAACAAGAATTTCTTATAAAGTAAAATTAATTACTTGACGTACCCTATATGATTTTGTGGTAGGAGAAGCTACTTTAGCCAACCAACCTAATTATTTTCCAAGATGCCATCAGGTCGATGGTCGAAAATCCATTTTATTCACTCCGCGATCAATTTCAACTAGTTTGCTGTCAATTTCATTCATTTCATTTACTTTACGATCAATTCCATGCATTTTACGGTCTATTCCGACGATTCCCCTTCACTTCACGGTCAATTCCATTCATTTCATGGTTAATTCCCTTCACTTCACGGTCAAATCCATGCATTTCACGATCAATTCCCTTCATTTCACGGTCAATTCCATGCATTTCACGGTCAATTCCCTTTACTTCACGGTCAATTCAATACATTTCACGGTCAATTCCCTTCATTTCATAGTTAATTCCATGCATTTCACTGTCAATCTTGGCGATTCCCCTTCACTTGATGGTCAATTCTATGCATTTCACGGTCAATTCCCTTTACTTCATGGTCAATTTTGTGCATTTCACGGTCAATTCCTTTCATTTCACGGTCAATTCCATGCATTTCACTGTCAATCTCGGCTATTCTCCTTCACTTCACAGTCAATTCCATGCATTTCACAGTCAATTCAATGCGTTTCACAGTCAATTCCCTTCATTTCACGGTCAATTCCATGCATTTCACGGTCAATCTCGACGATTCCCCTTCACTTCAAGGTCAATTCCATGCATTTCACGGTCAATTCCCTTTACTTCACGGTCAATTTAATGTATTTCACGGTCAATTCCCTTTACTTCATGGTTAATTCAATGCATTTCACAGTCAATTCCCTTCATTTCACAGTCAATTCTCTTTACTTCACGGTCAATTCAATGCATTTCATGGTCAATTCCCTTTCCTTCATGGTCACTTTAATGCACTTCATAGTCAATACGCTTCACTTCACGGTCATTCCATGCATTTCACGGTCAATTCCCTTTACTTCATGGTCAATTCCATGCATTTCACGGTCAATTCTCTTCATCTCACAGTCAATTCCATGCAACTTTGCACAGGTCAAAAATGTCGGTGCATTATCAATTTCACTCCATTCACTCCCTTACACTCAAATACACATCCAAAGTCATCTCTGCCATCCTTATTCCTTCTTTTCACCTATTTTCTTCATTAAATCTCCATAGGAATGACAGAGATGAGTTCAGACATGTGTTTGAGAGTAAGGGAGTAAATAGAGTGAAATGCATGAAATTGACCATGAAGGAAATTGACTGTGAAATGCATGGAATTGATCAGTGAAGGGAAATCACCCAAATTGACGGGAAAATTTATGAAAATCACCGTGAAGTAAAGGGAATTGACCATAGATGCATGGTACAACCGTGAAGTAAAGGCAAAAAGAAGTGGGCTTGGAAATGTAAACAGGCAATAAATAGGTCGTACAGTTGTAAATATCTCAGTTTTCAGTCTACTTCTAATATCAAACATTTTATTTTTGACACACAGTCCATCCACTGGAGGGGCATAGTAGATGAAAGGTCCCGATCACGTGGATATACAGATACATCACGGTTCATTTGAGCGTTGGATCTACCTCATTTTTATGCTTATGCCTTAAAATGATATGAGAAAAGGGATGGACGGCTTGGATATACAGATACATCACGGTGGGCCCGCCCACAGAACTGCCCATTCGGGCCTAGAAAAGGGCGGGGTAGGACGCAATCCGCGTCCAGTTGTACCAATTCGCGTCTTTCTCTCAGGCATTACCTGTAACTGTAGGCTTTGAAACTTCAAAACGAGGCATATGCAAGATTAAAGTAGACCACACCACAGGAAGCAACGGTGATAAATGACGCCCACCATTGAAATCTTCCTGCGGCCGGATTGATGTTTATTTGCCATCCAACCGGTTCACAAGGTAAAAAAAACCTGGATGAAGGGAAAACAAAAATATCAGCTTGATCCAAAACTTCTGTGGCTCCCAAGTAGTTTTTAATGGTAGGCATTCAATCCCCATTGTATGGTCCACTTAAGCCTTGGATCTGCTTCATTTTTTTTATTTTATACACTAAAATGACCTGGAAAAATAGATGGACGGCATGGAAGAAACGAAAACATCACGGTTTGCTCCACATAAGTTTCCAATGGTGGGCATTCAATCCCCATTGCTTGCTTTCTTTTGTGTGGTCCACTTGAGCTTTGGGTCTGCCTCACTTTTAGACTCATGCCTTAAAATGATCCGACCAAATGAATGGTATGGATATAACATATGCATCATGGTGGGCCCACGGAACTTTGCTCGGCCAACAAATTATGGACATCTACACTAAGCAATCCGAGTCCATTATTTTTCAGTCCACTTCTAATATCAAACATTTTATTTGTGACACACAGTCCATCCACGGTAGGGGCATAGTAGATGAAAGGTCCCGATCACGTGCATGTACGCCATTATATATTAGCCATAGCGCTCTAGTTTCATCTGGCAATTACTTTGAGAGTCCAATTGATCCGGAGAGACTATTAAGTGCATTACACATTCTGTGAGCTACCATGCAAAAATCACACTCATCAGATGATCCAATGCATCCCTGATTTTCCGTTATTTTCGTAACCATCCTTTTTTCTGAGCTATACATGGGATGGTTAGGTTTTTATTTTTTATTTTTTGTTAGCTTGTTAGTACACCCATCATCGGTTCACACTTCACTGTTAGCCACCCCCACTAGGGGATCGATGCCAAGACCTCAGTGTTGAAACGAGGTATCTTTCAGTTAGGATTGCTGCACAGAAGCAACCCTGAATCATAAGCCATTTATAATGGTCCCCATCAAATAAATTGGACTCTTTTTTATTTTTTTATTTTTTTTTATTTTTTTGTAAATGATATATTTTTATGATTGCAGATGATGCAATGAATAAATGGTATTCCATGAAATTTGTGTTGCATCTAATGGACGGTTCGGATCAACTGATTAGATTGCCTAAGTGATCCAATGCAATTAGGAGCACCGTAACTTATAGTGCTCATGAGAGAACCAGAGCATTTCTCAATTAAATAAGAAAAATTCTAATGTGAACAAGGAATCTCTCTCTAAGATTTGTTAGGCAGTCATTTCCAGGATGTAGCGTACCACCATTAAGAGGAAAATAACCGGAAGTAGTTACCCTATCAATGAGAGATGAAAAAAATGATTAAAGTAGAATAGTTAGGTTGCTTGAAGAAATATCAGTATAATGAGACAATGTTGATAGGAACCTTACAACCAATGCCTAACTAAACAAATTAATGTTAATAAATAAAGGTGAGGGTGAATCCTTATATCCTCTCTCTCTCTCTCTCTCTCTTGATTTCTCTCTGGTAATCTCTAATATTCTCTCGGATAATCTCTTTTTATTAAAGTGCTTTAGTTGTACCATAAAATCTTTCATTATTATGGAAATGTAAGCAATCAATCTTCTTGAAGATATATTTATTTATTTAAGTCATGACTAAGGAACACCAACTTGTGTCAACCAACTGACGTCTCTGTGTTTTGATGATCCCACCATCAGGACTATCCCTATCCTGATGCTACACTAGATGGATGGTAATAAATTACTTGTATTGAATAGTTTTGATCATCAATGCATATTTTAACATATAGTCACAAGGGTGAGATAGTCCTACTTTGTTGTATTTAAAAAAAAAAGGTTTTGATATATAACCATTTCTTTTGGCTTAAACACAAATGACACCTTAAATAACACACTTATACATTTTTTTTTTCAAATTACACCTCTAATTTTTCAAATATGGTATAAACAGTCATACTCTTTAACTTATATATATAAGTGCCAAGTATTCAATACAATGCTTTAATCATACAATATCAGAATTATTAGCATGAATCATACGATATCAGAGTAAGCGGAAATACTGCAAGTCTATAAAATATCATCAACTTTATCCAGGATATGCGATGAAAAGATATAGCAAGACAATGTCATATACTAAGAAAGTAATGCAAATCGACTATATGATGCGGAAACATAATGAACCAGATATCAGATATCGAGGATGTAATATAATATATAATTCAGAAGAGCTACGAATACCATCAGTCTTATCTAGGTCATATAAATGCAGAAATATAGTAACTCAAAATGTTATATGCCGCGGATGTAATGCAATATGCGGTGCGAATGGAATGACCATGTTGAAGTGTGAAGTCGGGATGATAGTACGTAGTATTGCAGGCTATGAGGTCCATCACAAGGGACTTCTATTCAAACCAGTCTCATACCTAAATTTAGATAGTCAGACTCAATGTGGTAGACTCCTGATCTCAGGTTAGTCGTGCGCCCCAACCGAAATCCTGACCATTGCGAAAGTACCCATAATAAATAGTTGCGCACCACCAGCCCGAGTGGATAGTGAATGAATGAATATGTAACTCCTGCTCAATAAGTCCCAATATCAGTATGGTTCCTCTCTGAGTAATTACTGGGGTCTAGTACACTCTACACCAACTTGTCGTCCTATCAAGCGCACAACTGGGTAAGTGGAAGAGACCTCACTATCCGCCTGACCAGTAGTCAGCCAATATCTACTCGGCACGTCGATAGCGGACTCATTCACGAGCTGGTTAAACTCATCCTAGCTATGCCTACTCCCTCAGGCGGGTAAGGCCACACTCCCTCCAAACCGACTACGACACAGTGGGAGATGTAGCCTCTTGGTATTCGGCCCTCATGCGCTCATATATATTCACTTGGTCTCGACGTTGGGGTATCCTCTGGTACCAAGAGGGTTTATGGATTTTCACTCAGGGCCATCTATGGCAGCCCGATGCTAGTAACAGATTTCTGGTGTCCCATCTAGCCATCCACGAAATGTCTGTGGAGGCTACAGCCCTGATGTCGCTAGGGTGTATAGTAATCACAACACATAATATAAGATGCATAAGCCATACAATTTAGTCATGCATCAATCCTTCGCATACCGTGCGCTCATGTGAGATAACCTCCGCCTATCAGGGAGTCTCATAATAACCTGCCCAATGACATGCAATGGCCAACCACATCTCATAACAAACATGCAGATGATGCGTATGGGCACGTATCATGATGCTATGCAGTCACATACTCATAATCGGTATCAATAACCGGCATCGACAATCGACCTCGACAATGTGGACATTTAACCAATATTGCCCCTAAGGAATGACCCACATAGAGCTAAACATATCGTGGACCCATGGCTTCGCACAAGGGCCTAATATACAACACCATGAGCCTTACTCAAGAGCTCAATACACATCACGATGGGCCTCTCACATGGGTCTAAGATACATCACAATGGGCTCCATCGCCTGACCCTCAAATGCACCACAATGGGCCTAATATACATCACATTGGGCCTCAAACACAGGTTAAATACACATCATAATGGGCCTCAAATACGGACCAGATATACATCACATTGGGCCTCAAACACGAGCTGCATATACATCATATAGGTCTCGACAATCGGCCTCAGAAATCAAAATCAGCCTCGACAATCGAAATCAGCCTCAACAATCGGAATCGACACTCGGAATTGGCCTCGGTACTCGGTTTCGACGATCGGAATCGACCTATACAATCGGCCTCGACAATCGGAATCGGCCTCGACAATCGGAATCAGCTTATACAATCAGTCTCGACAATCAGAATCGGCCTCGACAATCGGAATTAGAATATACAATCGGCCTCGACAATTGGAATCGGCCTCGATACTCAGCCTCGACAATCAGAATTGGCCTATACAATCGGCTTCGACAATTGGAATCGGCCTCGATAATCAGAATCGACCTCATCAAATGGAATCAGCCTCGACAATCGGAATCGGAATCGGTGAGAATGGGCCTAATAAGGCCTAAGGGAAGGTCACAATGTGGACATCCAACCATCATTGCCCATCAATGTGGACTTTCAACCAACATTGTTCCCAATGAGTGGCCCACATAGAACTAAACATAAGGTGGGCCCATGGCCTCACACAAAGGCCTAATATACCTCGCAATGGGTCTCATATAAGGGCTGTATACTCATCACTATGGGCTGTATCACATGGTCCTAATACACGTTACGGTGGGCCGCATCACATGAGCCCAATACGCATCATGATGGGTCGTATCACATGGACCTCAAACACATCACAATGGGCCTCACTCATGGGTCGCATATACATCATAACGAGCTTCAGCACATGGGCTATAAATACATCGCATCGGGCCTCATAATTGGGTCGCACCAATGGGCCTCCTATAAATCAAGTGGGCCTCACACACAACAAATGGGCCTCACATATTACACTGGGCTTCACACACAACAAGTGGGCCTCACACATACATAGTGGGCCTCATAAACATCAAAATGGGCCTGCCAATGGCCTAGACTGTGTGCATACAAAACATACATTAAAGGCGGGATGTGGGGTCCCATGGATCTAGACGATGTAGATAAAATGCATCACAGCAGGGTCCACATCTATTGGGAAGCATGGATAAAATACATCATAGTGGGCTTGCTGTCACTGGACCATATGAATGACACACATCGGGTGGACCCCATTGCCACTGGATAGCGCAGGTAGAATACATACAAACAAGGTGGGACCCATCTGCCATGGACGGAGTGGATACACAACACATCATCAGGGTGGGTCCCATCCCACACGTGCAACACATGTGGAGTGGGCCCCACATAAGCTAAAATGGATGGACGGTGTGCATAAGCACATACATTATAGTGGGATCCATTCCACCGTCTAGGGCATATGGACGTAGTGAATATAGAATAAATGCATCAATGTGGGTCCCACCTACCCACATGTGTCACACATGGGGGGTGGGCCCACGTCCAGTACAAATGGACGGTATGAATATAACATATACATCATGTTGGAGTCCACGTGGTGGCCCATCTGAGATTTGAATCTACCTCAGTTTAGATGAGGTGGGTCCCACCGTCCCAGGTAGTGGACGGTGTGGACAAAGGCATACATCATGGTGGGTCCCACGTGGGGCCCACATAATATAATATAATATTATTAAATAATATATATATATATATATAACTATAGTATACAGGGGGTACACCTAGCATCTGGCCAGATAGATGGAGGGATGAAATACATATATCATGGTGGCTTGCACACGCAGCACCATCTAGATGGATGGTGCAGATCACATTTATCATGGTGGCCCCACACATAATATACATATACATATTTTTAAAAAGACAATAGTCTAGTGGGTCTCACGTGGGGCCACCTCACATGCATGGTATATATATTATATTATATTATATTACATTACATATTATTTTATTATTATTATTTTTTGAAAAACAACTAACGACCCTGGACGTATGCAGGTGGGCCCTGCACCGATGGACGGCTTAGATAAAACACCTATATCATGGTGGGCCCCTCCAGCCAAATGGATGGATGTTTGAATATAACACGTACCTCAGATGAGACCCACTGACTGACGTTGGGACCCAGCGTCCCTCTACGTACATTGTTGATACAGAACACATACATTAATGTGGGCCCCACCTCCACACGTGCAATACGTGTGGAGTGGGTCCCACGGCTGCCCAAAACAGACGGATGGGTATCACGTATATGGTGGTCCCACACGGCTGCTGACGTCCATGTAGTGGGACCCACCGTCCCAGTTCTGCTGGATGTACGGCTGGATAAAACCCACATATTGCATGGGTTCCACACGGCTGAAACGCATACATAAAAGGTGGGTCCACTCGTGTGGGACCCACCAGCTTATGCATAAAGCTGATATTTGTGTTTTACCTTCATGCGGTCTCTAGCATCCTCTGGTGCTGGACGTCCAATGACTGGACGGTGTGAATGGAACACCGGCATCAATGTGGGGTCCATGTACACGTGGCCCACCAGCCATGCACATCGACGTGGCCCCACCTCCACACGTACAACATGTGGGGGTCCACAAATCAAGCCAATATTTGCATTTTCTCTCTAACAGGGCCTGCCCAAATGGGCAGCAATGTGGCCGCGACGTGGGCCTTGGTTGGGGCCACTTGGTTGGACAGCGTGGATCATACACCAAGGTGAGCTGTCATTCACAAAAAGGAGAGAGAGAGAAAAATTTGGATGGTGATGGAGGGACCCCACCACTATGGGCCCCTCATGGGTACAATGCATACATCAAGATGGGTCCCACCAAATGTGGGCCCTTAGATCATAAAAAAATAAAATAAAGATCATCCACCTCAAGATCTTTTCTTCTTTCTTCCACCAACGGGTTTTAGAGCTTTAAAGAATCAAGATTCAACGGTTAAGATTGATTTTGGAGGGTGGAGATGGGAGGTAGGAAGGTGGGCTACACTAGCTCTTCTCATAGAGAGCTTGGATGTTGGACTCATGAGATTTGCTTAGAATGAAAATGAGAAATGAGAGAGAGAAGAGTGGTGTAAGGGATATGGCATGAGAATGTATGGGTTCCTTGACTTTTTAGTAAGAATGGGATAGGATAGGTATGGGTGTTGTTGACTTGAGGGTGAGAGAGGGGTGAGTGTGATGGGATATGTACGTGACTTGTACATTGATTGATTGATGTGACCGGTCGTAGAGATTATCTCGGAATTCGCAACGCGCAACGTTTTCCTAGAGTACAAGTTTCGAGTCAAGTCGACTCCGATATGCAGGACTTTGCTTTGGATCGTGCACAAACATCGGATACAAGTCGAGGGTTGCCGGAATTCGACCGGAATGACCGCGGAAGCCTACGGAACGGTACGGACTATGATAAGGGCCTCATACAAGAGCTGCATATGTATCACATTGGGCTTCACTCATGGACCTCATGTACATCACAATGGGTCGCAGTACATGGGCCCCATATATGTCTGTCGGGCCTTAATACATGGGCCGAAAAATACATCTCATTGGGCCTTACCAAATGGGCCAGAAATACATCACAATGGGCCACGACATATAGGTCGAAAATACATCTCAATGGGCCACGACATATGGGTCTCAGTACATCATAATGGGCCGTAACCCACGGGCCTAATACACATCACAATGGGCCTCGTGTACATCAAGTTGGGCCTCATCATATGGGCTTCAAATATAAAACAGGTGGCCCCATCACATGGGTAAAAGATACAAATAGGTGGGCCCTACACATTGATGTAGAGCGGGTCGTGGATAGTTTCATAGCCAAGATGGATCAGAAAAGGCCCAGTCGACGACAGAAGTGATCCGGACCGTCGGACCTTAGATAGAGCGTATCTGGCAATCCGGAATGAGTTATCTGACGTAAAATATATGATTTTGAGGTAGAACGAGCTACTTTAGCCAAATAACCCCACTATGTTGGGTTGCGCAACTCGGAATTGTGAAAAACCCTTGGATAGACGGTCGTTTCCTTGTTTTAATTTTGTTTTTACTATAAATAGTAAGTTTTAGTTTGATTATAACTCTTCATCCATTGGCTATAGGAGTTGCGCCCAACGTGAAAAGAGCTTAGAATAATTAGGAGAACGGTTTGGTGAAGCCAAATAGGACACTTACTATTTTTGGTTGAAAGCCTTGCGCACTAGTAGACATCATGACCGTCTATAAATAGTAAGTTTACTATTTATAGTAAGTCATGGATTCTAGGAGTTTGAGTTGTAGTTTGATTTTGATTTCTTTCCCATTGCTTGGTACCCCTATTTAAAGGGTTGTGAACTCGTTTTTATTTATCAATTAATCAATTTCAAATTTATTAGAATTTATTTCTATTTTCTACTTTCTTTCCTCGTGGATTCGAGAAGTCTCTGTGAGGAGTCCAGAGAAGCTCCGTGGATTCGGAGTAGTTATCCTCATCACGTTCATTCCTGCGTCAATTGATATCAAAGCGAGGATTCCTCTAGGGCCGATGACAAATAATGAAGGTATGAATCAAAATCCTGTAGACGGTAATCTAGGGATTCGTTATCTTTCGAAAAGAATGAAAGCTTTCTACCGGGAGAGTCAGTTGACCAAGCAAGGGTTGCTGGCAACTCTCGACCGTCTTGCGGATACGCTACTTCCGACTCGAGCCCTAGGCGGTGTTCCACAACCTTTGGTTGCTCCACCACCCATGGTGGCTCCACCACCCATGGTTGTTGTACGACGCAACCCCGATTTTCGTAAAGCATTACCAGTGGCAAACCGTAGGGCTACACCAGAGATTCAAGTTCTAGCGACGAGGACCTTAATGAGGGTTTTGCCCGACGACCAATCCATAAAGGTGATCATCTAGATCATGCTGAAAGATACTATTGAGGTAAGGCTGAACTTCCTAGTTTTAACGGTTTATTACGTATAAAAGATTTTCTCGATTGGCTAGCCGAAGTAGAGAGATATTTTGATTATATGGATGTACCAGGTCATAAAAAGATAAAATTGATAGCGTTTAAATTAAAATCTGGTGCTTCTGCATGGTGGGAACAATTACAACTCTCATGAGCCCGCCAGAACAAGGCACCCATCTCATCATGGCCACGGATGAGACGTCTTCTTCGATCACGATTTCTCCCCAGTGATTATGAGTAAATATTATTCCAGCAATATCAAAATTATAGACAAAGAAATCGAACCATCACAGATTATACTGAAGAGTTCCAACGGTTGGCTACACGAAACGATCTATCAGAATCTGAGTCACAAAAGGTGGCACGATTTATATGTAGGTTGCGACCGACAATTCAGGATCGAGTTCAGATGTACCCAGTCGGGACCTTGGATGAAGTGATTCAATTGGCGGGTAGGGCAGAAACACAACTTACAAGAGCTCCTGCTCGTTCATATCCTTCAACTTGACCCCCCATGAGAGGTCCCACGTAGGATCCAGTGCTGGCACGAGGAAAAGACCTAGTAGGAGAATGTCCTCAACTTCCTACAACCGTAAACCATGACATGGGGAGCGGCTCATCCAGACCTCAACGTGCAGCACCCACAACAGCGGGTCCGAGTAGGATTCCAAATCCTTATGCTCGGCTAAGGTCGAACAATTGTTACCGTTGTGGCCAACCATGCCACTTATCAAACACTTGTCCTCAACGTCCCGCAGCACACTTGACTATAAATGAAGGGGGCAGTGAAGATGAGGCCGCAGAAGAAGACCATGACTTTGATGAACATGAATAAACTACTGAAGAAATAACAGGTGGCAATGAAGTAACGAACGAGGATCGTGGTAAATTTCTAGTTGTGAGGCGATTACTGTATGCCCCACGAAAGGAATTACATCCACAGCGACACAATATATTTCGTACTCGGTGCATTGTCAACGGAAATGTCTGTGATGTGATCATAGATAGTGGTAGTAGCGAGAACATCGTCTCAAGAGTAATGGTGGACAAGTTGAAGCTACCAACGATGAAGCATCCTTTCCCGTACTCAATTGGTTGGATAAAAAAGGTGAATAAGACCAAGGTAACTAAACAACGCACTATCTTGTTTTCAATTAACAAAAATTATAAGGATCAAATACTTTGTGACGTGGTCGATATGGGCGCTTGTCATATGCTACTCGGTCGACCTTGGTAGTCGAACCATGATGTGACCCATCGAGGACGAGATAATGTCTACATATTCGTCAAGGATAGTCGAAAATAATCATTGCCCCTATGGCACCAGAGAACCACCCTGAAGCTTTTAAAGTGGAGGGGAGTTCCCTCTTGACCATTCGAGACTTCATGGAGGAATCCAAGGAAACCAGCGAGGTATACGCCGTAGTGGTGAAGGGCGAGGAAGAGGAACCCTCAAACATCCCTCTAAGTTTAAGACTATTGCTAAACGAATTTAAAGAAGTCTGGCCTGAGGATCTACTTGATGGATTGCCCCCCATGAGGGACATCTAACATCACATAAACCTCATCCTTGGGGCTAGCCTGCCCAACCGCCCTCATTATCGGATGAGTCCGAAGGAGTGTGAGATACTTCAGGGGCAAGTGGAGGAAATGATCCATAAGGGTCTCTTCAGAGAGAGTATG
The DNA here is from genome assembly GCF_029962835.1 of Magnolia sinica. NCBI lineage: Eukaryota > Viridiplantae > Streptophyta > Magnoliopsida > Magnoliales > Magnoliaceae > Magnolia > Magnolia sinica. The sequence goes on along the minus strand of NC_080579.1, from coordinate 75,908,926 downwards.
AGCCCATGTGCCGTACCAGCATTATTAACGTCAAAAAAAGATGGAAGCTGGCACATGTGTGTTGACAGCCGGATAATTAACAAAATTACCATCAAGTATCGGTTCCCAATACTACGGTTGGACGACATGCTCGATATGCTAGAAGGGGCCAAGGTGTTCTCTAAACTAGATCTAAGGAGTGGGTACCATCAGATTCGTATCCGATCCAGTGATGAGTGGAAAACGGCATTCAAGACCAAGGAAGGGTTGTATGAGTGGCTGGTCATGCCCTTCGGCCTATCAAACGCGCCAAGTACTTTTATGCATTTAATGAATCAAGTTCTAAAACCGTTCACCGGTCGATTTGTAGTAGTATATTTTGATGACATATTAATACATAGCCAGGAAAGGCGGATCACAGGAATCACCTCAGGCAGGTGCTGTAGGTCCTACAAATTACCAAGTTGTACCTCAACTTGAAGAAGTGTAGTTTTTTAACTGACAGCCTGTTATTTCTAGGATTTGTTGTAACGTCTACATGCATTCGTGTGGACGATGAAAAGGTACGACCTATTAGGGAATGACCGATCCTGACAAACATTCATGAGGTGAGGAGTTTTCACGTGTTGGTGACTTTCTATCGTCGATTTGTGTGAGATTTTAGCACCATAGTTGTGCCTATAACAGATTGCATGAAAAAAGGACCGTTCCAGTGGACCGATGAAGCTAACGAGAGCTTTCATGTGATCAAGCATCGTTTATCTACAACACCAGTCTTAGTGCTTCTTAATTTCGACAAATTGTTTGCGGTTGAGTGGGACGCTTCATACGTTGAAATTAGAGTAGTGTTATCACAGGAAGGCAGGCCAGTAGCCTTCTACAGCGAGAAGCTCAGTGAAGCCCGAAAGAAGTGGTCGACTTATGAGCTTGAGTTGTACGCAGTTGTTCAGGCACTGCGACATTGGCGGCATTATCTGATTCAAAGAGAGTTTATTCTATACACTGACCATTAAGCATTAAAGTTTATTAATAGTCAGACTAACGTGAATCGTGTGCATGCTAGATGGGTTCCGTTTTTACAAGAATTCACGTTCGTTCTGAAGCACAAGTCAGGGAAGCAGAACAAGGTAGCTGATGCACTTAGCCGTCGTGCATCACTACTTGTTACGATGAGCAACGAGGTGGTCGGCTTCGACTGTCTCAAGGAACTGTATGCTGAGGATGAGGACTTTAAAAATTCTTAGATGAAGTACCAAGAAGGTCACCCCAGTGACCTTCATATACAGGACGATTTTCTCTTCAAAGGGAATCGATTGTGCATCCTCCAAATTTCTTTGAGGGAGCAGATTATTCAGGAGCAACATGGAGGTGACTTCGGTGGATACCTTGGGCGAGACAAGACTCGAGCTCTTGTGGAAGAACGGTATTACTGGCCGCAGTTAGTACCTGATGTGGAAAAAGTCGTACAACATTGTCATGTTTGTCAGATCTCCAAGGGGCAATCTCAGAATACGGGCCTCTACACCCCATTACCTGTGCCTGACGGTCCTTGGGAAGATTTATCAATGGACTTCATGCTTGGTCTCCCATGAATACAACGCGGTATGGATTCAGTGTTTGTGGTGGTAGATCGTTTCTCTAAGATGACACACTTTATCCCATGCAAGAAGACCCCCGATACAACACACGTGGCGAATCTATTCTTCAGGGAGGTCGTACGACTACAGGGGGTCCCCAAGACCATTACTTCTGATCGTGACACGAAGTTCATTAGCCACTTTAGGTGGACTTTGTGGACTCGATTCGATTCACGACTTCAATTCAGCAGTGCTTACCACCTATAGACTGATGGGCAGACCAAAGTTGTGAATCGCACGTTGGGAAACCTCATTCGCTGTATTTCAGGAGAAAAACTGAAGCAGTGAGATTTAGCCTTGTCTCAAGCAGAGTTTGCATTTAACAACATTGTGAACCACTCGACAGGGAAATTACCCTTCCAGATTATTTATGGACGAGTGCCTCGTCACACGCTTGACTTGGTCTCTCTGCCCAAGCACCCAGGCACGAGCATTGAAGCAAAACATATGGTAGACAAGATCATCGGCATCCATGTGGAAGTGTAGACCAAGCTACATGCCTCGAACGAGAAGTACAAGGAACAAGTGGACAAGCACCGGCGACAAAAAGTGTTCGAGGTGGGCGACCGCGTTATGGTTCATCTGCGTAAAGAGAGATTTTCGACTGGGATGTACAACAAGTTAAAAAATAAGAAGATTGGACCCGTTCCAATCATTCGAAAGATCAATGACAACACTTATGTTGTTGATCTTTTAGATGACATGGCGATCTCACGGACTTTCAACGTCGCGGACCTGACCGAGTATCATGAACCAACGCAGGATGAGAACTCGAGGATGAGTTCTTTTGAAGTGGAGGGGACTGATGTAAAGCGGGTCGTGGACATTTTCATGGCCAAGATGGATAAGAAAAGGCCCGGTCGACGACAGAAGTGATCCGAATCGTCGGACCTTAGATCAGGCGTATCTCGCAATCCGGAATGTGTTATCTGACGTAAAATATATGATTTTGGGGTAGAATGAGCTACTTTAGCCAACCAACCCCTCTACGCCGGGTTATACAGCCTGGAATTATGAAAAACCCCTGGATCGACGGTCGTTTCCCTGTTTTAATTTCATTTTACTATAAATAGTAAGTTTTAGTTTGATTATAACTCTTCATCCGTTGGCTTTAGGAGTTGCGCCCAATGTGAAAAGATCTTAGAATAATTAGGAGAATGGTTTGGTGAAGCCAAATAGGACACTTACTATTTTTGGTTGAAAACCGTGCGCACTAGTAGACATCACGACCGTCTATAAATTGTAAGTTTACTATTTATAGTAAGTCGCGGATTCTAGGAGTTTGAGTTGTAGTTTGATTCTAATTTCTTTCCCATTGCTTGGTACCTTTATTTAAAGGGTTGTGAACTCATTTTTATTCATCAATTAATCAATTTCGAATTTATCAGAATTTATTTATATTTTCTGCTTTTTTTCCTCGTGGATTCGAGAGGTCTCTGTGAGGAGTCCAGAGAAGCTCCGTAGATTCAGAGTAGTTATCCTCATCACATTCATCCCTGCATCACACATGGGCCAAAAATACATCATGATGGGCCTCATGGATAGGCCGCATTACGTGGGCCTATATACATATCAAGTAGGCTGTAAATATAAATAACAGGTGGGCCTCACAAATGGGAGCTTGGATTACATCAAAAATTATTTCAATAGTTGCAAGTGTAATATGTGTATCACTATACATATCATTCTATGGGGCACATGGCTCACTAATGATGATCAGCACTACCCAAACATTGTCCAGGTAAATCAGCACCATCCAAACATTAGATAACACCGTCCAAACATTGTCCAGCACGTCCAAACATTGTCCATGTAAATCTGCACCATCCAACATTGGACAGCACCGTCCAAACATTGTCCAGCACGTCTAAACATTGTCCAAAATCGTCCAGCATAATCTGGACGGTGTGGATGAAATAAATACATCAGGGTGGTCCATAAATGGACAGACGGTTTGGATCTAACACAAACATCATGTACGGGGCCCACATAGGCTGCTGACGACATACAACAGCTATATAACTAGTGTGAGGTATACCAGCCAAAGCACATCCACCGTCCAGCAATATTGGACGGTGTGGATATTCACATATATCATGGTGGTCCCCCACACACGTGGCAGGAGGTCCCACCATCCAGAGTACTGGACGGTGAGGATCGCCACATACATCACCGTTTGGCCCACCATCCAATCATCTGGATGGTGGGGATTGCAAAACAGGTGGATTGCATGGGTTAAAACAGATGGGTAGTGTTGATAAAACGCATGCATCACATGGGGTCCACACACACGTGGGTCACACGGCTGCTGATGCAACAAGATAAAACACATATATCACAGTGGGTCTCACGTGGGGCCCACCATATAACACTATATATATATATACATACATACATACATACATACATACACGTGTCCAGCGTCTAGACGCTGGACGTTTGGAAGGATGATTTTGATAAAATGTTGATGGACGGCGTGGAAATAAAATACATACATATAGGTGGGCCCCACCCTCACACAAGCCACACGGTGAGGTGGCCCCATGTCCCAGGGAAATGGACGGAAGGTGTGGATATACGCATACATCATGGTGGAGATCCACTGTCCCAACTAGGGATGGTGTGCATCAAACCATACATCACGGTGATCCTCTCAGCACCATCCAGATGGACGGTGCAGATGAAACCCATGCATCACGGTGGCCCACTGTGGGGCTAGTCCAGCACCGTTCAGATGGTCTGGACGATGTGGATGAAACAAATACATCATGGTGTGGGCCTTCACAGCACCGTCCAAACATAATATGGATGGTGTGGATCTAGTGGGCCATGCCCATCATGAGAGAGAGAGAGAGAGAGAGAGAGAGAGAGAGAGAGAGAGAGAGAGATCGGTGAGACGGGGAGGGACCCTGCCACTATGGACCCTCCCTATATAATGCACACATCATGATGGGTCCCACAACAAGTGGTCCCAAAAAAAATGAAATCCAATGGTCGATCACCCACCGTTCTTGTTTCTTCTAGACTCCTTGGACCCTTTAGCTCCAAAGCTCCAACATTGATGGAGGATGATGGAGGTTGGATGGTGGAGATGAGAGATGAGGAGGGTAGGAAGGTGGGCCACACAAACTCTATCCATGGAGCTTGGACGATTGCTCTCATGGGATTGCTTGAAAAATGGAGAGAGAGAATGAGAGAGAGAGAGGTGATGGGAGAAAGGGATGGTGAGTGATGGATGGGTGTACTTGGTTGTAAGTGAGAGAGTTGACTTTGGGGAAGGGTGGTTGTACTTGGGGATGTAATGTGGTACTTGACATTTGATGTGATTGATTTGATATTTCTCTTGGGATTTGCAATGCATGCCATTTTTTTCTCGAACTGAACGCGGGCCTACATCTCCTGGCCTGGGTATTGCCTTGGTGTGTAATGCGCGGCGCCGGAACTGCGACGACGGCGCGGTCGTAGGAGTGCAAGTCTTAGGTCGAGCCGACTCTGGAATATAGGATGCAACTTAGGGTTACGCGCAAATACTGATAATAAATCGTGGATTGCCGGAATTCGACTGGGAGGACCGCGGAAGCCTACGGAACAGTACGGGCTAGGATATGGGTCTCACATTTATGCATTCTAAAATAGGCATTGCTAAGTGTGGTCTACTTAATTAGAGGTAGTGTGTAAGGCACATTGATCACTAGGCAATGGGCCTACCCAATGGGCTTAAGAAAGGTTACCATAGTGGGCTTATCATTCCCAAATGGTTTCTCTTGGTGTTAGGTCCACTTGGGCCTTACGGTTGCCCCGTTTAGAAGGGCCCAAGTCCACTCATAACTTAAGACAACAACTGGGTGACAAGATCTATCCACTACACATTTCACAAGTTAAATAACACACATTTACAAAATATGCCAGGTGTGCCTCATTAGATGAAGGGTAAGGCCCATAGAAGACAACCCCCTACTAGATGGCACACTTAAGGTTTTGGCCCGCCAGCACATGGGAGATCATTTTTCAGGTTTTAGATGCTGTATTAAATACCTTGGAAAGGTGGTGGACCCCACTTATGTGGCCCTACATGAATTTGATGTCAAACAGTTTTTGGTGACAAAGTGGTTCAAGGCCATTTTTGAGTCAGTTTCATGAACATGTGGGGTCCATATTTGGTCAAAATAAAGAGTCATTTGGTACCTCTATGTATTGGCTTTAATACTCATAAGGTGAGCATCATTGCTTCATTGTGTATTTACAGTGATGGCCCAAACATCAGTATTTAGAGAAAATGTGCAGGAAACATAGTGCAGAATTAGTTTTGGCTCGATTTTGAGTATGTCCCACGATCACAAGGGACCACCTTTCGGTGTGCCATTAGGTGCCCTTGGTAGTGTTATGTATGGCCTTGAAAACTCTAAAGGTGTGGTCCACTGAATGTGTACATACAATTTTTGGCAAGAGGCCAAACGTGGGCATTTTAACTTTTTGCGCAGAATTTTCGGCACAATATGCCTGGCCCCATTTTGAGATCCACTTCTCAATCGTGTGGGGTCTGCTTTGGCCCAATTAAAGAACTATATCTCCAGTCATTGGTATAGGTTAAAAGTTCCAGGTGGTGAAACCCACATATCTTGTACCTGGGGCCCAATATGGAGGCCTAGAAATTCCAAATTCAGGCTTGTAGTTTTACAGAAATGGGTCTGATCTAACTTGGCAGCCCTTAATGGTCAGCCAAACCAGATCATTTAAGATATTTCTCTACTTCAGTGGGCCCCACATAAGTCCATACTTCTCATGCATAAGTAAAGGAGTCCAAACACGAGAGTCATTACATATCTAGCCCACTACTTGGACATTTTCAGCAAAAGCATAAGGATCATGTAAATCATGGAAATCATTTGTGCAAGATAATAGATAGAAATCTCAATTTAAAGGATGAAAACATATGCATCAAAGTTAGGTCCCATCCAGCTGGGCCGCATAATCAAAGTCCACCAGCCCATAAACTTATAAGTACTATGGAGCGGGCTGCACTGGACAGGCCCTCTAGCTGTCCCATTTTGGGCACACAAAAGTTCACACATCCAGGCTCTTATGGCTGTCCAAATGGATGACCTAATCATTAACACATATCATGAGTGGATCCCACTTTGCTCGGTTACACAAGAGGGAACAAGGGCCCAAGAATCACCCCAATTAGGGTTGCCCATGCAACCACTCCTGCCCTATTTGGACATAAATTACACAAACACAAACCGGGCGAGCCGCACATAAGGTGGATCACACTGTCAAGATGGACAACCCACCAAACTACATGCGTCAAGGTGGGTCCCACCTCCAATTGGGGCCGTTGCAAAGGAATGGGTAGTGTATATATACCCACGCCTGCCCAAGGTGGGTCCCACCTCCAGGTGGGCCCATGGCCAAGGAATGGGTAGTGTGGATATACCCACGCCTGCCCCAATGGGGGACAGACAGCCTGGATGAAACCCCCACTATGTGTGGGACGCCTGCTAGTCTCCTGGCCAGCCTGCCATAATTACAAGGGGGTCCCACATCAGTGGACCCCACAAACTGTTAAGCAAAAGATAAAGGAAGAAGAAAGAAGAAGAAATAAAGGAAAAGAAGGGTAGCATGGATCATGTTACACATACATCAAGTGGGGTCCACGGTCTGTGGACCCCTCCAAACTCTACCGAGGGAGGGCCACACCCCAAAAATACCTTGGGTAGATTTTGGAGAGGACCACAGACCATGGACCCACTTGATGTATGTGTGGCATGATCCATACTAGCCCTCTTTACCTTCCTTTCTTCTTCTCTCTTCTTTCTTCTTCCTTTCTCTACTGCTTAAGAGTTTGTGGGGTCCATTGATGTAAGACCCTCTTGTACACTTTACAGGTTAGCCAGGAGACCAGCAGGCATCCCACACGTAGTGGGGGTTTCATCTGGGCCATCCATCCGCCATTGGTGCAGGCATGGGTATATCCATGCTTCCCATTCCTTGGCCATGGCCCCACTTGGAGGTGGGACCCACCTTGACGTATGTAATTTGGTGGGCCATCCATCTTGTAACACCCTACACCTTTTAGTACTCTGGAGGTTACCATGTAGACCTGTTAAAAGAGATGGGCGGAGTGGATTCATCAAAATCATTACTATGGGCTCCATCCTATGCAGTATACATGCATCTATTCCACTTAAAACCATGAAATCTAAACATGAGACCCTATTTTAGGCATCCAACCTGGACTGGAGGTGTCACCCATGAAGGGCATGATGAGATTCAGATAGAAAGGGAAGCTAACACCCCATTTTCCATGTTTCTATGTTAAAGAAGTACAAGCCGGATGATCTCATATCATCAGTTGGGAATAGATTGAGCTAACATACGACGTTTCATATATTGAAGAACATGTACATATTTTGGATCACAAGGAGAAGATTTTGCACACAAAGACAATCCTACTAGTCAAAGTCATCTGGTCACATCATGGAGAAGAGGAGGCAACTAGGGAGAAGGAAGCAGAAATGAAGGAGAAATACCCTCAGCTATTTAATGACACAACTCGAGTAATTTGGAGGATGATTTTTTTTTTTTTTAGGGGAGTAGATTGTAACACCCCGCACCTTTCAATACTCGGGGGATACCATGTAGTCCTGTTAAAACAGGCAAGCAGAGTGGATTCATCAAATTCATTACTGTAGGCTCCAACTTGCGGTATACGTTCATCTACTCCACTTCAAATCGTGAAACCTAGTCGACCCATTTCAGGGATCTAACCTCGACTAAACCCACATACGACCACTTGATTGCTGGGGTTAACTTATGAAGGGAAATACCATGATGGAAAATAGTAGATTCAATCGATAGATCGCCTAAGAACACCAACTAAGACGTTCAAGATGGGTTTGCTAAATCTTTGGTACTAAAGTCCCATATGGGATAATATGGCAAATGGATAGCATAGATCATAGCGTATGCTGCCATGGACCCCACTTTTGAAGCAGTGAGTGTGCATAGTCATTGTAGGCAATTATTCGAACCGGGTGAGTGCCCTCATTGGTGATCAAGGCCCACCTCTAGCAGCTAGACAACGGATCCAAACTATTCATCTGGATCGGACTGTCAATCCAATCAAACCCCTTTAGCCTCCACACCAGGTTGCACGTGTCTGATGGCACAAGCCAAGCAGAAAGCGGGAGTGCGCGAGCTGGTGTATGAAAATGAAGGCTTCTCTCCGATTGCCCTATTGGCAATCCGTGCGAGGGCACCTCCCTTGATCTTAATCCTTCATATGAGTGCATCCCTGAGTTCTGACTAGTTCCAGGGGTCAAACTTGGCTCTTGAATCACTCACAGCCATCGATCTTTCCAAGGTTAGGCTGAGATCAAATAGCTTGGACTATGTCAAGTCAATCAAGCCTGAGGTGAGTCGAGTTAAGTTAGCATGGCTCGTCACTAGCATGCTCGATCATAGAGAGACTCAATGAGTCAGTAGCTGTGTGAATGCATCTTCATTCACCTAGCACGCTCCACTGGTATAGCACCTAGCATGGTTAGGTTTATCTCAACCTTGGAGATTGTGAGATGGAAGAAAGAGCCACACTCGACCCATTTTGAGTTAAGTTAGCTCTAGTTTGGTTGTTAGGTTCCTTTGATTGAATATATGAAGCAAGAAGTCACTTGTGAATGATTATCTTACTCAGGACTAGGCCATCGACTGGTGACTAGAATTGCATCACCACTAGGCATAACAAGCAATCGAGCGAGGTAACTTCTACACTATAACCTTAAAACTGAATCCTCCTTATCACTTAAGAAGAAACCTAATGGTCAACCTAAACCTTGGTGTAGGAGGTTGTACATCTTATCACCTCCGAATTACTAAAATTGGGGGTTAGTTGTTGAGAGACAATTGGTTAAAGGTAAGGTGGCCCTTTAATGGTACATTAAGAAGCAATCAAGGCTTGACATAGGTCTAATGAATCCTAACCTTGCTTGAATAATAGGTATTTGAGTCATTCTAAATTCTTAAGTACATTGAAGCCAAAAGTGTTCTCTTACGCGGTGATGACTTTTCCCCTTGAGTTTTCAACCTTCATGTTAGCTTAAGTGATAGTTGTTATTTCAATGTTAACTGATAACTGATATCACTCTTGCATGATCAATTGTGTTAGTCATTGACTCTTAAATCATATATTCTACGTTTATCTGGTATGAACACTTACACATTAAACATGAATATCTCTTCATGCTTGTAATTGTTTGTGGAACTTCCATTGCTACATTCATTAGTGGAAAATTCCACTAATATATGTACTTCCAGACCTGGGATGTAACTTGATTGATTGTGATTGTAATGGACTCTCGACCTAGTGGCCATTTTGACTAATAGATTAAATAGAATTTGGTTGTGGACTTATCATCTTGCCGATTATTGTGCCTATGTGGCTTTTGGGGATAACCCTTTTTATTGCACTCCTTAACTAATGATTTGTCCTTCGTGGCTTTGATTTGGTATTTGCCCCATGTGTCTTCGATTGCATATTTACCCTAAGTGGCTTGATGGTTTATTTTTGTGTAACCATGCGATGGAAAGTCCCACTCGTTAAATTATGATTAGCCACTGATTGAGGAAGTTACCATTAAACATCCTAATATTTGAGTTTTATGAGTCGGGGATAGTGGTATGGGATATTATGCCCAAGCTGTCAGCCTATGCTGGGTGATAAGCCCCTCATAATGACCTTTGAGCTTTCTTAAGTTGGCTATTTATAATTAGAATAATATTGGTTGGGCTAATCATGCATTCACAGCATACGAACGATGATGGGTGGGTAATTCTAGATGCTGTTGTATATGCCATTTGTTGTGGTATCATTTCTCTAGCTCTCAGAACACCGACAATCGGCCAACTTTTGGTGAGCTTGTCACTATGCATGTACTTCATATATTTTTACTGGTGGTTGGCCACATGCATGGGTTTTACCCAAAAGCCAACTAGATGAGTATCCCCAAGTTATGTGCATTCACGCATCCATTTATTTAAATCAGATTGTATCGTGGATTGTTTTGTACGTTTTTTTGTTAAACTATGCTTCACTAATGTGGTGGTTTGTAATCTCGAGGGAAATTCACACTGAGCTGACCACTCATCCTTTAAATGTACAACTGTACAGACAATGTAGGCATAACTCTGGATAATGATGCTTATTGTCACGCCCCAAACTCGAAAACCGGGCTCACAAAATTCCCGATCACCGAATCCGGTGTCGACAGCCTCCGTAGTACCTCATTCTCGGCTCCCAGCGCCCATACACCAGGTTCCAATCCTGAGGTCCTACAAGGAGGATTTTCCAATGTACATTTATCTCGTAAGAAGCATAACCACAAGTATACCCAAACCACAAAGGCAACATCATCATCAAGGTAGGGCCCACCCCACACGTGCAACACATGTGGGTGGGTTCCATATCTCCAAAAAAAAAAAAACAATGGACGGTGTGGATATAACCACATATATTATGATGGGTCCCCACAGCACTGTCCAGAGATCTCTGGATGGTGGAGATACAAAATACAGACATTAAGATGGTTCACATGGCCCTTGCTGACGTCAATACAACAACTATATTGTTGCTGTACGGAACGCCAGCCAATCAGCTTCCTTAGGTGGGTCCTATGTAGGGCCCACCATATTATAATATATTATATTATATAATAATTTATATTATATATTTATTTATTACTATTAATATTATATTTTTTTGAAAGAATTCCAATGTCCAGGCCCTGGACGCTTGACGGTTGGTGTGAATAAGATCCACACATTAGGTGGACCCCACATGCAACCACAACAACTAAATAGCTAGTTTGCACCAGCCAACCACATGCAGCCCACTAGAGATTTGGATCTAGACCGATGGGGACGATCCTGCTGCTGCCGTTGACGTGCAGCCCACTAGAGATTTGGATCTGGACTGATGGGTTTGGACAACTAGGATATAGAACACATACATCAAGGTGTGGTCCACAAATGGGAGGTCCACATGGCTAGAAATCTAGCCTAAATAGGTGTGTTCCCCACCATCCAAGCCTGTCCAAAAATGGGCAACAAGATGGCCCCTGTTGGATAGACAATATGGATAAAATGCATCACGGTGGGCCTATTGACCCTGGATGGTATAGATGTGCTGCACCTCAGGTGGGCCACACATCATCATAATCAGAGAGAGAGAGAGAGAGAGAGAGAGAGAGAGAAGCCCCGCCACTATGGGCCCCTCTAGATGATACAAAACGTACATCAAGATGAGTCTCACCATATGTGGGCCCTCAGATCATCAAATCTAAGCAAAAGAAATATTTCTAATCCTAGAAAAATCATCCACCTTTGATCTCCTCTTCTTTCTTTCGCCAATGCGATCTAGAGCTCCAAGGGGTGTGATTCAACGGTCGAGATGGACTTTGGATGGTGGACATGGGAGGTAGGAAGGTGGGCCACACTAGCTTCTCTCATGGAAGCTTGGACGTCCACCTCTCATGGGGTTGCTTAAAAAAATGGAGAGAGAATGAGAGAGAGATGATAGGAGAGAAGTGATGGGAGAGAGGGATGGTGAGTGATGGATGGGTGTACTTTGTTGTAAGAGAAAGTTGACTTTAAGGAGGGTAGTTGTACTTGGGGATGAGTGTGAGTGATGAGAGTGATGTGTACTTGATTGATGTGATGTTCTCTAAGGATTACAATGCGCGGTGTTTTCCCTCGAATTCAACATGGGCCCACATCTCCTAGCCAAGTATCGCCTTGGCGCACGAGATACAGCGTCAGAACTGCGGCGACGGCACAGTCGCATGAGTACAAGTTTCGAGTCGAGCTGACTCTGATATACAGGACACGACTCAGGATCACGTGCAAACGCCGATAACAGACCGCGAGACACCGAAATTCGATCGTGAGGACCGTGGGAATGTACGGAACGGTACGGGCTAGGGTACGAGCCTCATAGCTCTCCTCTCCTAATAAAAATTTCATCTTCGACGTCTTCGAAATTTACAGAACTGATAAGGGAAGAAGAAACATCATCAAGTATATATGTTAAGGCACAAAAGGATGAAGACAGTACTCTCTAATCTCAACCTCGCCTTCCCAAGATGCATCATCAACACTATGGTGACTCCATTGATCCTCGGATCCCAGTTTGAAACGATCAAGACTGGGATGCTAAGCAGCCTCACAATCTCAATGGTAGAGAGCTATATCAGAAAGTTTCTAAGTTATTCGAACTCGGGAATCTAAACATTCTAAGTTCTCAACAATCATAAAGTGTAGGGTAGCTATCAGCAGATATGTGATGTTATCCTCAAGTATTCCCAAGTTATGCTCTGATACCATCTTCTGTCATGCCCCAAACTTAGAAACCGGCCTCACAAAATTCCTGATCGCCGAATCTGGTGCCGACAACATCCGTAGTACCCCATTCTTGGCTCCCAATGCCCATACACCAGGTTCCGATCCTGGGGTCCTACAAGGAGGATTTTTCAATGTACATTTATCTCATAAGAAGCATAATTACAAGTATAGTCAAACCACAAAGGCAACATCATCATTACGGTAGGGCCCACCCCACACGTGTGGGTGGGTCCCATATCTCAAAAAAACAATGGACGGCGTGGATATAACCACATATATCATAATGGGTCCCCATAGCACCGTCCAGAGATCTCTGGACGATGGAGATACAAAATACAAACATTAAGGTGGTTCCCATGACCCTTGTTAACATCAATACAGCAGCTATATTGCTGCTGTAAGGAACACCAGCCAATCAGTTTCCTTAAGTGGGTCCCACGTAGGGCCCACCATATTATAATATATTGTATTATATAATAATTTATATTATATATTTATTTATTACTATTAATATTATATTTTTTTGAAAGAATTCCAGCGTCCAGGCCCTGGAAGCTGGACGGTTGGTGTGAATAAGATCCACACATCAGGTGGACCCCACATGCAACTACAACAGCTAAATAGTTGGTTTGCACCAGCCAACCACGTGTAGCCCACCCGAGATTTAGATCTGGACCGATGGGGACGATCCTGCTGCTGCCGCTGACGTGCAGCCCACCAGATATTTGGATCTGGACTGATGGGTTTAGACAGCTAGGATATAGAACACATACATCAAGGTGTGGTCCACAAATGGGAGGTCCACATGGCTGGAAATCTAGCCTAAATAGGTGTGTTCCCCACCATCCAAGCTTGTCCAAAAATGGGCAGCAAGATGGCCCCTATTGGACAAACAACATGGATAAAATGCGACACGGTGGGCCTATTGACCCTGGATGGTCTGGATGTACTGCACATCAGGTGGGCCACACATCATCATAATCAGAGAGAGAGAGAGAGAGAGAGAGAGAGAGAGAGAGAGAAGGGGAGGGACCCCGCCACTATGGGCCCTCCCTATACAATGCATACATCAAGATGGGTCCCACCATATGTGGGCCCTTAAATCATAAAAATCAATAAATAAAATCACCCACCTTTGATCTCCTCTTCCTTCTTCCGCCAATGTGATCTAGAGCTCCAAGGAGTGCGATTTAACGGTCGAGATGGACTTTGGATGGTGGAGATGGGAGGTAGGAAGGTGAGCCACACTAGCTTCTCTCATGGAAGCTTGGATGTCCACCTCTCATGGGGTTGATTGAAAAAATGGAGAGAGAGAATGAGAGAGAGAGAGATGATCGGAGGGAAGTGATGGGAGAGAGGGATGGTGAGTGTTGGATGGGTGTACTTTGTTGTAAGAGAAAGTTAACTTTGAGGAGGGTGGTTGTACTTGGGGATGGGTGTGAGTGATGTGTACTTGATTGATGTGATGTTCTCTAGGGATTAAAACGCGTGACATTTTTTCTCAAACTGAACGCGGGCCCACATCTCTTGGCCCGGGTATCACCTCGGCGCACGAGACATGGCGTTGGAACCGCGGAGATGATGCGGTTGCAAGGGTACAAGTTTTGAGTCGAGCCGACTCTGATATATGAGACATGACTCAGGATCACGTGCAAATGTCGATAACAGATCGCGGGTCGTCGAAATTCAACCGTGAGGACCGCAGGAATCTACGGAATGGTATGGGCTAGGATACGGGCCTCACACTTATGAAGCGAACCCCGATGCTGCCCCTATTGGATTGGGAGAGGAACTCTTTAAGGAGGAGCCTCATAAAGATGTGGCTGAACTCTATGGGCTCAACCAGTAGCTATTTGTTTAAACATTTTATGAACTTAGATTTTGTATTAAGTTCCTAGCTGAGTGGACTAGATTTTGTTGTGTAATGACCCAAAAAATTTCGTGCAAAGACCCGAGTAGTACCTCAGATTTTTGAGAAGTTTTATTATGGGTTAATTAACGCTAAACTCGATTGCTTGTGAAATTAGCTTCAATCACTTTAAATTTGATCTGCAGGACTCAAAACCTATAAAATCGTTAGCGCTATGTTACTCTGAAATCTGAGATTCAACGCTAAATCCAGTTGCTCTCAGGAATATTTGAAATCTTTGGATCGGACCTGGACCGGGCGTCGAAAGTCCGATAGCGATGATTTTAGGTAGTTATGGTCACCTTGTTGGGCTTGACCATCACCTCAGAAATCAAGTCCAGATGATGTTCTGGGTCGATTTATTTGAGTCCGGAGTAAAGAGTGTGAGAACGGTGAGAAATTTAATATGATTTTATGAAATCTGAGTTGTGTTGCTTGCGCGATGATTTAAAGTAATCTGACCATTGAATTTTGACCCAATTTCACCCTCGAATCAGGGAAGATGGCCCCGGTATGTCAGAGTGCTTGTGGACTTGATCGAGTTTCGGTGACCGTTGAAGTGAGATTGGTCCGCCATGGCTGATCTATAAATTCGATCGGTACAAAAACTCTGTCTGACCTAGATCCATGGTCAATGAGCTTAAGTCCGACCACACGTGAAAAGAGGACCACCGGAAGCGCTCCGTTGGATCGAGAGAGGCCTGATTTGGTTATAACCTAAGTATACCTTGGCCCTGGGGCTATTTTCATCAATGTTAGGCCTATATAAAGACCTTAAAACCCTCACTCTCTATTCCATACGAATTTCCTAAACCCTAGCTAAGTGAGAGAAGGAAAAGAGAGAGAAAGTGAGAGAGAAGTTGGTGCATCAGCTTGAGATTCTTTCTTGTTTCCCTGTATCCTTAAACCATCACTTCTGCATCATGATTCCGGTGATTCTAAGTTCATTCTTGGGTAAGTTAATCAAACTGTAATCTGTTTTAGAGCTTAGAATAGTCTATGTGTTGATGTAGCTCATTTCTATTCTTGCCTTAGGTTATCTAGTCGCCGTTGACGAAGACATATCGTCTGAATCAGTTCTGTGCGTTCCTTCTGGTTTAAGGTGCGGACTATATTCATATAGGTTATGGTTTTCAAGCTTTCAATGTCAGATAATGATTTATTATTATTGTGGGTGTAATTTCACATGCCAACTGCGATGTTTATATTGCGTTCCTGATATATATGAGTTATGTTGAGAGTTGTGTATTCTATGTGTATGTAAAAAGTATCGTATACGTATAAAATACGAATATATGTTTGCCATAATTAATTATCATATACTTGTGCTAGTAGTATGTGTGTCAACTCCTTGGCAAAAGGAATTGTCGAAATGTGTGTTATCACCAACATATGTCATATATGTTGGAATATGTAGTCTAAGAGTTTGTAGAAATGTTTGAATGGTCTAATGTGTGATATATTCTCCTATTTACGGGCGTTGAGAAGAGATTCTCAACTCTCCTATTGGTGTGTATGATTTCCTACATTCAATTTACATTCTTTGTTCTTTAAGTTCAAGCACTACTTATGTAGAAATCCATGTTAAGTTGATATTCTTCAAATGCTCACATACTGTATGATTTGAATTGTTGTTCCATTACTGTTCTAAAGTGTTGATATGAATATCTGTTGTAGTGGAATATGTTTGAGACTATGGAATAGTCCAGGAAATCGGTAACAGACTTTGAGCTCGTGGCCGAGGTTGCTTTCGCCACGAGGGACATGCTTGACGAACCCGAGTCATATTAGGGTTTTCGGCAGTGGTTTGGCCACACAGAGTGTTTGCGTACTCTATGTCGTTCAACTCAACGTGCACTCGTGCTAGTCGAGTCCATCAAGTAACCCGATTGTCCCGATGTATGTTCATCATGTATGGACGCTATTGTTTGAATCTAGGGTACCAAACTTACCGATGAAATCCCGTTAACCGTTATACCTTGATCTGCTAAGACTCATGAGCCGGACATGGTGGTATGGGACACCGTGGTCGAGCTGTCGGCCGACGCTGGGGTGACGAGCCTCCCCATAGTGACCAGTGAGCACACCAGACTCGTGAGCCGATTATGGTGGTATGGGACACTATATTCGCGCTGTCGGTGTACATTGATTGGTGACGAGCACTTTGTAGTGACCTTGAGCATACCTTGATACTGCATTAAGGTGACGAGCCTTAGAGTAGTAACTAAGGTATGATAGGTGTGCATTAATTTGTGATGAGCCCTTTGTAGCGACCTAGAACCATATGATCGTATGAGATAGCCTAGGACTGACGACCCTAAAATGGATCCCTGTGTGGAAGTTGATTTGAGGAAGGTACCTCAGCTTCCCAATCTTGCTGTATGAAAAGGACTAATATCAACTTAGTAATCATGTTCATGCACTGCATTGCATGTGCGTAGGAGTCGTTGGCACTGCGGGAGGTTGCCATGCGTACCGTAAGATGAAGACGCTGAGGGAGTGCAGGCGAGGGCATGCATCATTACTACATACATCCTTGCATTAACAAGAGTACTTTAGACGTGTTTAATTGTATTGCCTTATCATTACTGCTTGATTGAATTGATATCATGTTAACTTTTACTGTATAGTTCCACTGAGTTGATCACTCACTCCCACATTCTGGGACGGTGTTTCAACACCAACCAGACTCTGTCTTAGATACAGATGATGACGCGACCCCTGAGGCAGAGCAGGAGTTTGAGGATGATGAGGCCTCTTTTCCACTATGCAGTTTTCAGGCGGGTTCATGTGAGCCGTGTCCTGATCGACGGGGATTATGGGTTTTCTTTTAGGAATAGATGAATTTCATTTTGATACTTGTATTTTGTAGATAAACACTTGTAATTATGACCTAGCGAGCATATATATCACAGAGACTTACACATGTACACATATATTTCTTTAAGTCTTCTGCTTGCGTTTTTTACTTATCCCTGGATTATGTTTGCAGTTTGACTTAATTTATTCCATATTTTATGCACTCATACAGACAACATAAATCCATCATTACATATGTTGCATAAGTGATGTTTTGAAACTCGGGAGCTGAGTTATGCTCGACCCCCGAATTTCAAGGAGTTACAAGTTGGTATCAGAGCATGATTTGGATTAAACCGGACCTGGGTTATGGTCACACACTGCACGCTGTAGCCGTGTCTTGATGTTTTGAAACTCGGGAGCTGAGTTATGCTCGACCCCCGAATTTCAGGGCGTTACATGTTGATATTTGATATGTGATGTTATACCATGCGTAGTTTTCCCTTCCTCGCACTCTGATTTTCTTTAGGTTTGCATCATACATACAGTTTCTCTCCAGGTAAACACCCATGTTTTCGAAAAGAAGTACTATACTCGGGTTTCGAAAATCAGGTCCTGACACATCTGGATAGTGGGGTCTACCTTATTTGTAGCCCGCCCAATTTGTGTGTAGTTTGTACCCAAATAGGGCAGGACTAATTGCATGGAAACCCTTGATTTAGGTGATTCTTGACCCCTTGGCCTCTCTTGTGCAGCCCAGCAATGTGGAACCCACTCATGATGTGTGTGTTGATTAGGTCATCCTTTTGGACAACCATAAGAGCTTGGATGTCAGAGCTTTTGGGTGCCCGAAGAGGGGTAGCTAGTGGTCCTGTATGGCCCAACTGGATGGGATCTACTTTGATGTATGCCTCTTCCACAATTGATTTCCATGATTTACATTATTCTTATGCGTATGCTAAAAATGTCTAAATAGTGGGCTAGCTATATAACGACTCTTGTGTTTGGACTCCTTTACTTGTGCATAAGAGGTGTGGACTTATGTGGGGCCTGCTGAAGTAGAGAACTATCTTAAATGATGTGATTTGGTTAACCATCAAGGGATACCAACTTGAATCGGACCCATTTTTGTAAAACTACAAGTCTAAATTTCAAGTTTTTTGGCCTTCTTTAGGCCTCCTTAGTGGGCCCCAGGTACAA
Organism: Magnolia sinica; assembly: GCF_029962835.1. Taxonomy (NCBI): domain Eukaryota; kingdom Viridiplantae; phylum Streptophyta; class Magnoliopsida; order Magnoliales; family Magnoliaceae; genus Magnolia; species Magnolia sinica. Next base: position 75,890,005 of record NC_080579.1, on the reverse strand, counting down.
GATATGCGGGGGCCACCACCTGGAACTTTTAACATATACTAATGATTGGAGATATAGTATTTTAATTGGTCCAAATCCGACCCCATACAAATTGGGAGTGGATCTCAAAATGCGGCCAGACAATTGTACAAAAAATTCTACGTAGAAAATTGAAATGCCCATGTTTGTCCTTGTGCCAAAAATCGTATGTGCGCATACAATTTTTCATACATTTTGGGTTTTGAAGGCCACACATAGGGCTAATAAGGCAACCTGAGGGAATGTCGAAAGGTGGCCCCACCTGATCATGGGACACGCCTGAAAATGGCCAAAAATCATTTTTGCATATTTTTTCTGCACATCTCTCCCAAGCACCCATGTTTGGGCCTTCACAAAAAGTTGTGTATACATGATCGAGGCCTGATGTTCACAACCCCAAGTGTATGGTCACGATGTACTAATAACTCGGCAAGACCATGGTCGAATCTACAGGGACTAAACTTGTACGTATTCTGAAAATAACCAGAATTAGAGTTAGAAAAAGATCTAAATTGAAATCTAAATAATTGAGAGTAATGGTGAATAATGTTGATTAAAACTGATGAATTTAAAGGTGGGAACTAGGGTGCCAAGGAACCACTTATAGCTATCAAGATGCTACCTTACTTGATTCATGGAACATAATTGGAATTGGAGCCCTATCCTATCCAATTAGAAGATAAAGCAATTTAAATTAAATTTAAACTTTTCATTGACCTAATTCTCAATGGAGGAGAATTTTGATGATTGGAAGGGATTCCATCATCCTACTATGCCTAGGAGATGATGCTGAACAACGGGATTTACCAATCTCACTATCTCGAAACCGGAAAAGAAGATATCCAGAGCTATTACAACATCTATTGTAATTTGAGTCACAATAAATCATAGAAAACTAAAAATATTCCCTTAATATCAAAACTAGAAATCAATGAAGTTTAATAAGAACAAGAATCAAATTAAAATGAACATCTTAACACACTACAAGCTTCACCTCTTAGCCTTAGCTAAGAGGTTTAGCCAACCATAGACATGATTGAAACCAAATCTCTTAAACAAAACATAAAAAATAAACTAGGGAAGAAGAAAAACTCTTTGGTGGTTGCTCCACCTTTGTGTATGCTCCTTGAGACCTTTTCAAACCCTATAAGATACTTTGGAGCATCCTAGGTAGTCCTATTTATAGTTGTGGAACTCCAACTTTCACACTGAGTTGGAAAAATCTAGAAATCGCCTCAAATTTACGTACTCTGCGTAGTTTCCCAAAATATACTCGGAGTTTCAGAATATGCTTTTTTAGGACAATCTCAGGAATATGTTTGTGTTTAAGACAATTTCAGGATTCATTTTCTTTACTTCAAATCTTTGATTCTCTTTATTCTTCACTTGGTTTTCTTGGATCTTTGGTATGTGAATTCTTCATTAATGACTTCCAATTCTCCAAATCTTTATTTAATAATCTTCTGATAATAAATCTTCATTTTGACATCAATTTCACCTTAAGCTCTCAAAATCACATCGCACATGAAAACATGCATAATTAAATCTATTACGCAGTATCATGTTTATAAAACTGAGGTATAAATAGGAAAAAATATGCAATATTTCACACTCAACACACCCCCCAACCAGCATTTTGCTCGTCTCGAGCAAAACACAAGTGAAGTGATCTTCAATCTTCAATATTTAAATCACTTTCAGAGAACAATCTTTTGTGCAATAAAGTATGAATGAGTACAATCTAATGAAGCAAGAGTGCAATTTTAGAAACCTAGAGCCGAATCACACGAACAATCAATCAAAAAGTTTCTTTATCATTTATTTAGGATCATAAGTTCATATATCAAAAATTTCCAATGTGCTTAGTGAATTCTATTTACTATCCATAACATACTATTATTTCATAATGTTAGCCATGCTCGTCACCTCAAGTTTTATTGAATAATCATATATTGATTCCAAACTTATCACATTTTCTTTCTTTTTCCAGTTTTCGATTTTATATCGATGGTCCATTTTATTTATTCATTCTTTTCAAACTTTTCATTTCTTTCTAGTCTTTTCATCATACATGACCTTTTTGTCGATCTCTCTGTTTTTTAGCTGGTTCTTTTCATCCTATTAAGGTGGATAAAATTCTCCACACTTAATTCTCAATATCTATCAATGATACACATACTAATAATGAGAAATTCTAGTACAATTCACAGAAAGCAAGTTGAATGTGGCTTGTGACTTAGATTAACATGATATTCAAACATCCTCTAAATCAATTAAATGTAAGAATTTAGAAGATAGTCTACTCGGTTAATCAAACTCCAACAATTCAAAGTTTAATCTCTATCTTATCATCATACTCAAAACATTCTTAATTTCACAAATTATCATTTCCCAAACATATTTTTAACTTGAAAATTTGAAAATTGCACAATTTTTGGTCAAAACTATGAAAACACTGATTACTTTACCTAATCCACACCCCTAACCTAAAACCTACATTGTCCTCAATGTAAAAGATGTGAGCATGCAATGCACATGAGACAACGAAAAGAAATGGGAAGTGATAGGAAGATAATACCTGAAGAGGGAGAATTAAAGCTTTTCTAAAGTTCTTCACATGTAAATGACTTAGCACGAAGACTAAACAAACTGAAATCAAACTATCTTAATTCTGAATCCTATGAAAGTAATAAACCTAACTACACCTCCATCAGACTAGGAGGTCAATCCTGGTATATAGGATCAGTCAGAGGCATAGACATGTCCTCTGAATCAAACTTCTCAACAAATGGCTTGAGATGATGTACATTCACTTTAAAAACATTGCCATTTGTTAGATTCTTTATCTCGACGGCCCCACGAGGATAGACAATAGTAACAGTGAAAGGGCCGGTCCAACAAAATCGAAGTTTTCCCAGAAAAAGATGTAACCGAGAATTGTACAGAAGGACTTTTTGACCGGTTATGAATGATTTTCATAAGGATGTTCTTGTCATGGAACACATTCATCCTGTCCTTGTAAATTCTTAAGTTCTCATAAGCGTCATGCCAGATTTCCTCAAGTTCATTTAGTTGGAGCTTGCGCAATGAGCCAACATTGTCCAAGTTAAAGTTCAGATTTTTGATAGCCCAGTAGGCTTTATGCTCCAGCTCCACGGGCAAGTGGCAGGCTTTTCCATAGACAAGTCTAAAGAGAGACATTCCAATAGGGGTCTTAAAAGCTATATGATAAGCCCATAAAGCATTGGTCAAACGGATTGACCAATCCTTATGGTCATGATTAACCATTTTTTAAAAAAATTTGTTTAATTTTCCTGTTGAAAATCTCGGCTTGCCCGCTTGTCTATGGGTGGTATAGATGGCTCACTTTATGAGAGATGCTATATTTCTTCATTAAGTTCTTAAATGGCCTATTACAAAAGTGTGAACCTTCATCACTAATGATGGCCTGAGGCATTCCAAACCGGGAAATGATATTTTCTTTTAAGAATTGAATTGCCGTTTTATGATCATTATTCTAGCACGGGATTGCTTCGACCCACTTAGTGATATAGTCTACTGCTAACAAAATGTAAATATTCCCAAAGGATTGTGGGAATGGTCTCATGAAATCGATGCCCCACCAATCAAATGCTTTAATGATAAGAATGCGGTTCAAAGGCATCATATTTCGACTGGACAAGCCTCCCAAATCTTGGCTTGCCCGCTTGTCTATGGGTGGTATGGACGGCTCACTTTATGAGAGATGCTATATTTCTTCATTAAGTTCTCAAATAGCCTATTACAAAAGTGTGAACCTCCATCACTAATGATGGCCCGAGGCGTTCCAAACCGGGAAATGATATTTTCTTTTAAGAATTGAATGACCGTTTTATGATCATTATTCCGGCACGGGATTGCTCCGACCCACTTAGTGACATAGTTTATAACTAACAAATTGTAAATATTCCCAAAGGATAGGGGGAATGGTCCCATGAAATCGATGCCCCACCAATCAAATGCTTTAATGATAAGAATGCGGTTCAAAGGTATCATATTTCGACTGGACAAGCCTCCCAATTTATGACAATACTCACAAGCTTTGCAAAAATCATAAGTATCTCTGAACATCATGGGCCAGTAAAAGCTGCACTGCAGAATTTTGGTCATGGTCTTTTTAGCAGAAAAGTGACCATCACAGGCCTGAGAATGACAAAAGGAGATGATACTCTAATATTCATTGTTTGGCACATATCTCCTTAGAATTTGGTCTGGGAATTATTTAAACAAATAAGTATCATCCCAAAAAAACTTACGTCCTCGGCGAAGAATTTTTTCTTATCTTGCTGTAGACACCCCACCCAAGCTAATATCTTGAAAATGGCAAAGACAATCTAAGAACCATGATCATATCCTAATCTCAACTAAACCCTAATCCGAACCAAACCCATTCCCTAAATCCTAACCCTAACCTACCCCTGAACTCCACACCCTACCCAAAACCGCAACCATTTCCCAAACTTGATCCGAACCTTAACTAAACTTGAGCCATTACGAGCAATCATTCAAGCTAGACCATGCCCAAAACTGATCTATTTTTCAGGCCATTTTCGGGTCATAATCGAGTCATTTTTGAGCCATTTTGAGCCAAATATCCAAAAGTGGGTTTTGAGTCATTATCTGGGCCCAAAATAGGCCCACCAGCCAAATTTCGAGAGAACCTGTACCCGGCGGTAGTCAAACTACCTTTTCCTCTCAAAAAAACATGCGTGGAGCCAACCACATAAGTTTTGGACCAAACCTAGCCTAGGCGGTAGTTGGAATACCACAGGCGGTAATCCGATTACCTCCTCTCGCCGGACGCGTGTGTCCTCCGAGCAACAGCTGTCACAACGCCCGAAAGTCAACTTTCTTTCAAAACTACCCCTCTGGCCTACCTTATTTACAGTTCTACCAATCCCAAGAGCCAATGGGAGCACATCACGTGGCGTTTATCTCTCCTTAACTACTCACAAGCTGCCATATCAGCATTTACCCCTCTCAAACCCAACAATAACCACATTGCCATTGGAGAAGGCTATAAATAGCCCTCTCCTCTTCACATTTGAAACAACTTCTCATTTCCAAAGCTAAGTGATAGAGAGAGAGGGAGAGAGGGAGGAAGAGAGTGAGGGTAAGGAGGAACTCCCAAGCCTCCAAGTTCAGATTTTTCAGCTATCCTCTTAGCCTACTCCCTATCTTCCCAACCATCATAATCTCCAAGTCTAGCTTGGATTGATCATGGCTCAGTCCATGTCTTAGCCTACTCAAGATTAAGCTAAAGATCTATTCATTTTACATACAAGCATTCATCATGACATCTATTTCCTTCTCAACCCCCCCGCTTCCCTAGATCTCTAGTGAACGTATGATTTGTGACTTGCCATACATCGGATCCTATCACATCAAAAATTCCTAGCAATCTAGTCCATTTTTCTTCACCTTTTGACATAAGCATCATTATATCTACTTTCTAAACACATTCTCGGATGTATGCTCTGTAGCTTGTCGAAATTTCAGACCTTGCTGCATCAGAAATCCGTGTGTGGCTAGTCCTATCCCGACCATAGCATACATCTCTTGAGATTTCCTTACCACATCAAGTAGAGACTGTACATTCGTACGGGTAAAGAGGGTGCCTAACACCTTCCCTCTTTGTAACTGAGGTCTCTTACTCAGAATCCCGGATCGCAGACCAGGAGTCAATCTAAGGTAGGAGAGTATTAGATTTCTCCAACTTTGCATATTTAGCGGTTTCTAACCAGCTGCGGGATTCTGAGATTAATTGGCTAGTGGCGACTCCAACATTAACAAATCAGCCTACTAACCCCCACCTTTCAAACCAAAAACATTTAAATCAGCATGGGCGTCATTGTTCAGTGTTCACAGAATGATGACTCCATTGGGGAATTGATAGACTGCCCTAGCTGTGACCCGACTCGAAAGCGTGTGGTATTCTAATCTCTAGGGACAACCGTCATTGCATTCATATAAAACAAACTTAAAAACATCTTTGGCTACACTTGTTTGGGCATCAATCCTAGCCATGACTACTTAATCACATGCAACTATGGCCACCCATGAGGAAGAGACGGCAGCTCTGCCAGCTCCTGAAGCATCTGCATCAGCATTGGCGCCAGCGCTGAGAACTCCGGCAGCTCCAACAGACCCACCAGTTAATGTAGCCATGAATGAGATTGCCTAAATCTTCTCAGCATTGCAGGAGCTATTGCTTCGCCTAGTGCCAAGCGCCATACCGAGCATGCAGGCGGCACAGCCTAGTGCTAAAAACAGTTCAATCCCACAACCTCCCTTTGCTTCCTCTCTTCCTCCTCCAGTAAATCCTATTCTCCCACTTCCTGTAGAATCAGCCCAACATACAAACAGGAGCAACCCTCCTGCACATCTTCCTCTTAATAGGAGATCCAATCAATTCCAAGGGGCAAAATCCCTCTCAACCAGTCCCTTGGAAATTGAAGAGCTATGAGAGCAATTGCAAGATATGCAAAGGAAGCTACGAAAGCAGCAGGGGGTGGATCTCCCATCCACCAAGTTCAGGTATCTTTGTCCCTTCCCTGATGCAATGAGGTACCAAAATTCAAAAGGTATGATGGTATGGGGTGTCTTATGGACCATTTAAGAGCATTCTGTGGAGAGCTTAATACTATGGCAGGTAATGACGGAGCATTGATCTGTTTGTTTCAAAAATCCTTGAAAGGTGATGCATTAGATTGGTACACATCATTAAACTACCATCGAATTAAAACTTGGGAATAAATTTTCCAAGCTTTCATTGATCGTTTTGTGTACAATCTTAATGTAGCACCCAAAAGGGCGGATCTTGCTGCCTTAAGGCAGATGAATAATGAGTCATTGTCAGCTTACGTTGGACGGTGGCGGGCAATGGCCACTAGAATGAAAACACCCATTGATGACAAGGAGCAAATCTACATGATAATCCACTCGGCAAACCCGAGTATCTCTGGATACCTCGTCTCCTATCCATATGCCAACTTTACCCAACTCATCCGTGCTGGGGAACAAGTCGAAGCCGAAATAAGGGCTAGAATGATCTCCCCATGGTGGCCTCATCAGGCCTCCCCAGTACAACAGATAGTGGAAGGAAGGTCTACTGTATACAAGAACTGTAACAAGAATGTTCCTGACCCTCATCCAACAGAAGAAGACAATCTCATTGCCTCTACCCAAGTCACTCAATTCGACCCTCAAGAAGGACAATGGCAACAACAATAGCAACAACTTAGGGGAAATGCACAAAACCCGTACAAGTAGGTAATACTGGGCAGGAAGTTCACTCCTTTATCACAAACGTGCAGTAAGGTCATGGCTATGTTGGTACAAAAGCAACTTCTAACACCTCTCCAACCCTGACCTTCACCAAATCCCCTGCCCCCAAGCTACAATGAAAACCAGTACTGCACATTTCATCAGTCTCCTGGCCATCTTAATGACCGTTGTTTCGCTTTGAAACACGCGGTCCAAGATTTGATCGAAAGTTAGAAGATTGCAATCGCCCCGCAGGCTAACAATGCAGCTCAGGCCAACATCCTCCAGAATTCTCTGCCACCCTATTAAGTATGCCCCAGCTCATCAGAAACCCCTACTAACAATATCAGTCTAGGAAAGTCACCCCCGGTCAATCCAGTCTAATGCATCCATTCAATCACTGCCAGCCCAACAACAATACCACCAAGTTTACAAGGGGTACACCCTGCCTGTCCAATCTCTTCGCCCTTAAATATGCAAGGGGCATCTCCATCCAGTCCAATCTCCATGCCCCAAAGTCTATATGAGCCACCACCGATCAATCTAGTCCATACATCCTTTATCTCACAAGGGGCACCACCTGCCTATCCGGCCCCTACTCCAACCCTCATGATCCAAGAAAAACCTCTTTCCCCGATCAACATACCACATGCCCTAGCAAAATCAGGGCCCAGCCTCAATCATGCAGTAAATTTTCAGGAAGGACATTTTGGCACTCAAAAGGATTTACCCACCTCTACTTAATCTACAATCCTTCAAGAGAAGAGTCTAGGACGAGTGGTTCCCGCCTCTAGGAGAAAGATCGAGGAAGAGATTAAAGTCAAGATCTCGATTAGTGCCAAAGCATCAACCATCACTTTTCAGGTCTTTGACATCATAGCTTCATTTCATCTCCTCCCTGATCGGTCTTAGATCCATAGAGTTAAGGCTCTCTCTTCAATTCTTCACCAAAAGGCCAAGTACATTTTCGGAGACAAGGCGCTGACCGTTCTGGATGATCCTGAACAAATCTTTCCAATAGAAGCAGTCAACCGTCAAGAGCTAGATATCCTGATCATAGACATATAATGCTCCAATGAGGATATCCCATACCATAGTCTCGAGTTCGAGACTATGAATTGCATGCCTCTTGCATGTCCCATTGGATTAAACTATGTCTTCCCTCCAGTCGAGCACCGACATTTTTATTATCAGATCGAATATCAAGAGAATGTAGGCATGAGAGGACTGGAATATCTGCCTCCTATGGGTAAGATAGCAAAGCACAGATGTATTGAGGGAGAGGAAGGTTGGTAAGAGGATGATGATCCCTTCATCCACACTTCAATCAAATCCATCAAAGAAGGGATCATCTATCTGGTAGGTGGGCCGAGATCCACTATGGAGGATCAAATAAGCGAAACGAGCCTAACTGAGCCATTTGAAAATGACTCAGGCAAGGGGCAAGAATTGCCCCTGATTGACTGGACCACAGTGTGGATCCCACCTGAGCTGAAAGAATCCAAAGAGTCACAATGTGTCAGGGATGAGCTGAGGAAAGTGACATCCAACACCAACTCAGAGCCCAATCCCAAACTCTTTACGACATTTGGGCATGACAATGAGGGCCCACCTACTGATCAGGTAAATAGTGTTTCGCTCCCCGAGCCGAATCAGGCAATCCTTGGTTCATATTGCTGTCTTTTTCAAAAAAAAATCAGAAAATTCTAAAAAAGCCAAAATCACTGGATATTTTCGAAACACTAAAAAAATCATATACTTATCAAAATCCAAAAAAAAAAATCAAAAAATTCCTAAAAGCCAAAAACACTAGATATTTTTGAAATACCAAAAAATTCAAATACTTGTCAAAAAAAAATCAGAAATTTCTCAAAAAACAAAAACAATAGAAAATCTTTCAAAACTCACAAGCAATAATGTGCCAAATGCGTCTGTTACAACACCCAAGTTTAAAGTCGTCTCACATGATTTTGATCTAGAGTTAAGACTTCAAACTCATGGATTTGGACGAAGCCCAGGATGTAGAAAATGATGATCTAACTCTCGAGCTAGAGAATTCTCTCAGAAAGTTCGAAAGAAAAGCCAATATCGTTATGGATGATTTTGAAATTGTAAACTTGGGATCCCTTGAGCTCGCTAGAACAGTATGCATCAAGAGATCCTCGCCTCCTGAATACAAGCAGACAATGACAGAATTCCTGAGGCCTGGGGCTATCGAACTTTGGGTTCTCCTATGGAGCCTTACTCAAATCAAATGAAGAACTAATCATACACCATCTATTATGAAGCTTGAAGTCAAGCCCATCAAGCAAAGCTGTCAAGATCATGTCTGAAGTCTACAATGGAGTCCACAACTTGCGTGTAAAGGAACATGCAATGTCCAAGAAGAACTTGTGATGAACGATGGAGATAAGCTATTGCAGCATGTCAGGAGGTGCTTCAAATATTCAAAGCTTGCATAACGGATCCATGCGCATGCTTCAAGTCTTTATAACTTGACAGCACTCTAGCCCTTCTTCATTATGGGGTGTGGACATCATCGAAAGAATGAGCCCAAAGGCATCCAATGGTCATGAGTACATTCTCGTGAAAGACAAAAGCGAGCGCCGACACCATCCTACATCATTGATATGAATGAAAAAGAGAAGTCAAGGAAAATGATTGGTAGTAATCTCGATACAACCAACTACCTCTTGCAGACTTAAAGTACACAATGATCGTTAGGACCAATGACAACAAGTCTGAAAGAAAGGTTAACAATATGGTAATCATGCACATTTATCATTGCGCCTATTAGATCCAGGGGGCAACTCCAGGCCATCCTGAGATGGTCCGTTGATCATCCGCGAGGTTCTTCCGGGAGGTGCCCTTCGTCTCACCATCATTAGGGGCAAAGATCTTCTAGAGCCCATCAACACCGACAATATGGGTAATCCTACCTGACTATGTCAACAACTACAAACGTAAAGCTAAAGTCAAACGATAAATTATTAGCATCCTGAGGTACATTTCATCATCATTCATTCTCTCCAATAAGTGTTCCAAAAAATAAAGGGTTTGAAAAAAAGAAGAAAAAAAAGGATAAAGAAATAAAAAAAGGATGAATAAAGTGCGCAGTCCAAAAAAAATAGAAAAGAAGAGTCGAATCCAATAAGTGAGAACACAAGTTACCAACCCGTTTTCCCTAAGGATAGTTTAACCCAATGTCAACAGCTTTATGGTCGTGATTGAAGACAAAGTCAGGTAGCTCACCAATCGGCCGGCAATAAATGGAGTCTAGCCTCCCACCTCTGTTACTTTAAAAGAAAAAGAAAAATCAAAAGAAAAATAACATGTTTAAGCGAAACGGGCGAGGTGAAAACCTGAAAGGGCGCCTCGAGTAAAAACAGCGGGCATGTAGCGGACTTGGTGAAAACCTGAAAAGGCACTAAAGGTAAAAAGATCACAGTTGCCAAGGGGCAGGCAAGAGCAAAAACTCAGGACATGGTGAAAATTCGAAAGGACGCCATAGGCAAAAATGATGAGAAAGCCAGTCGTGGTGAAAACCTGAAAAGGCGCTATGGGCAAAAATGGCTAGAAAAGAAAAAGAAAACAAAACGTGCAAGTACAGAAGAAGCCAAGGCAACGAGCAAAGCAAATAAGCACAAGAAAAAGATAAGTCTTGGATCAGAATTCTGTCAAACTCTACTCAAATCTAACGGGCATGATCCTAGTATGCGCTACTCTCAGGGAACCGAGATCCCTGGTAAACAACTTAGAATACCAGATTCGACATGAGCTAAGTTTAATGTTATGATTCCACCATCCAAGCCCAAATCCAAACACAAGCAAACACCGACAAATTTGGCACAAACAAAATTTTTTATTCCTTTTAAAAAGTCTTTCTATACATTATTTTCCTTCCTTTACAAGAACAAAAATAAAAACATATATGCATATACAGGACAAGCAGCAAACAAAGTCAGGGATTCACAATGCCTACAAGTTCAAAGCCCCAGAGGCTCACATCTCAAAGATCACAAGGTCCACAAGTTCAACTCTCCAGAGGCCCACATTTCAAAACTCACAAGGTCCACAAGGCCCACATGTCAAAAGGCCACCAAGCTCATTGTTCAAAGGCCGATGGTTCAAAGCCCATATTTTCAAACCCATTTCCTAGGCCCACATATCCAAAGTAAGGCCCGCTTTACAAGCCTTATTTCAAGGTCCATGGTCCTAGGCCCACATGTCTAAATTAGGCCCATGTTCCCAATTGCCTCATTAATTCATTAGTGGAGGCCATTTAGTTCTTCGATCTAGACCATACAATAAAAGCCAAATGACGACGCCCTCCCACGAGATCGAATAGATATTTTTCAAAAATTCCAAAAATATCTCAAATAAAAACCGTTAGCCCCGCCAATTCATCAGTGGAGGCAACGCGACTGTTTACTTAACTTGTGCAAATAAAAACTGAACGATGACGCCTATTCGCGAGATTGAACGGATATTTTTCAAAAAATCTAAAAATATTTTAAAATAAAATCCCCAAGGAGTCTAGTTTCAAAGGGACTAGCTTTCAAACAAAGTTTTCAAAAATCACACTTGACGTGCAGTACACTGAGGAATCTTTCATATTCTCCAGTTGCGGTCAGTGCAAACAACAAAATAAGATTCAATTCCTTCCAGTTTCTCCGGGGGATGACCAAATCCGTACATGATATAAGTATGATTAGCCCGATCACTATATCTGGACAGTCGTATGAAGTGAATCAAGTAAAGAAATGATTGGATCTATCTCTGGACAGAATAATCAAACTCAAAGTGATGACAATCCATTATGACCAAAGTATCAGAATCAGCAGACTACATGGCAAAAGATTACCTACACATACCTAGTCCGGGATGTTTAGAAAATTTGATCAAGTCCAAGTCGACGTAGTGAGTTCCTCGTAAGGCCGCACCAACGCATATGACAGCTAACCACTTTGACGATCAAATGGAACGAATACTCCTAAGGTGATTATGTAACAAAGGAAACGATAGACCAAACAGTACGGAAATCCTCGTAAAGCCGCACCAATGCACAGAGACCCTAATTTTCAGACTTATCCTCTAATGCTATTAACAATCTGATGTGAAAGGGTTGTGATTGGTGACCCATAATACCGTACAAATGCGTAGGGACAATCATAACGTTTTTCTTAACTCATATGATATGTGTAAGTCATCTCTTTTCCAAACAATCAACTGATAATGATACAATGGTAGGCAACAGATTCGAATCACTACCCTTTCTGACCAAAAGGGTGGGGTGTCCACTCGTTTTGACGCTGAATTGCTTGCAACCTCGGCCAAAGAGGGGCATCTGTAGACACCTCACCCAAGCTAATATCTTGAAAAGGCCAAAGATAATCCGAGAACCATGATCATATCCAAATCCCAACTAAACCCTAATCCGAACCAAACTCATTCCCTAAATCCTAACCCTAACCTACCCTTGAATTCCACACCCTACCTAAAACCGTAGCCATTTCCCAAACCTGATCCGAACCTTAACTAAACTTGAGCCATTACGAGCCATCATTCAAGCCAGACCATGCCCAAAACCAATCCATTTCTCGGGCCATTTTTTAGGTCACAATAGAGCCATTTTCGAGCCATTTTGAGCTAAAATATCCAAAAGCAAGTTTTGGGCCACTATCCGGGCCCGAAATAGGCCCACTGGCCAAATTTCGGGAGAAACTGTACCCGAGTGGTAGTTTGACTACCTCCGACGGTAGTCAAATTACCGCTTCTTCTCAAAAAACATGCGCGGAGCCAGCCACACGAGTTTCGGACCAAACCTAGCCCAGGCGGTAGTTGGACTACCGCCGACGATAATCTGTACCTCTGCTCGCCGGACGCGTATGTCCTTCGAGCAACAGCTGTCACAATGCCCGAAAGTCAAATTTCTTTCAGAACTACCCCTCTAGCCTACCTTATTTACAGTTCTACCAACTCCAAGAGCCAATGGGAGTGTACCACGTGGCTTTTCTCTCTCCTCAACCACTCACAAGCTACCATGTCAGCATTTACCCCTCTCAAACCCAACAATAAACATATTGCCATTGGAGAAGGCTATAAATAACCCTCTCCTCTTCACATTTGAAACAACTTCTCATTTTCAAAGCTAAGTGAGAGAGAGAGAGAGGGAGAGAGGGAGGAAGAGAGTGAGGGCAAGGAGGAACTCCCAAGCCTCTTAGTTCAGATTTTCACCTATCCCCTTAGCCTACTCCTTACCTTCCCAACCATCCTAATCCTTAAGTCTAGGTCGGATTGATCATGACTCAGTCCATGTCTTAGCTTACTCAAGATCAAGCCAAAGATTCATTTATTTTACATACAAGCATTCATCATGACATCTATTCCCTTCTCAACCCCCTGCTTCTCTAGATCTCTAGTGAACGTATGCTCTGTGACTTGCTGTACATCGGATCCTGTCACATCAGAAATTCCTAGTAATCTAGTTCATTTTCTACACCTTTTGGCATAAGCATCATTACATCCGCTTTCTAGACACATTCCCGGACGTATGCTCTGTAGCTTGTCGAAATTTTGGATCTTGTTGCATCAGAAATCCGTGTGTGGCTAGTCCTATCCCGACCATAGCATCCATATCTTGAGATTTTCTTACCACAACAAGTAGAGACTGTACATTCATATGGGCAGAGAGGGTGCCTAACACCTCCCCTCTTTGTAACCGAGGTCCCTTACTCAGAATACCGGATTGTAGACCAAGAGTCAATCTAAGGTCGGAGAGTCTTTGGATTTCTCCAACCATACGTATTCTACGGTTTCTAGTCGGTGCGGGATTTTGAGATTAATTAGCTAGTGGCGACTCCAACATTCACAAATCGGCCTACTAACCCCCACCTTTCAAACCAAAAATATTTAAATCAGCGTGGGTGCCAATTTTCTGTATTCACACTTACGTTGTCCAATATGTTGGAGTGAAACTTGTAGCAAGATAATTTACAATGTCAGCAAACCAAGGTAGTTAGAAGATTTTAAACAATTGTTTGTTAGGGAACATATCATTTATTAATGTCGGCTCAAGGGAATCAAGGAGGTCAAGTCGAGAAAGGTGGTCAGCCACTATGTTTTCTACTCCTTTTTTGTCTCATATTTCAATATCAAATTCTTGGAGTAAGAGGATTTATCTTATCAGGCGGGGCTTAGCATCCATCTTAGAAAGAAGATACTTTAGTGCTGCGTGGTCCGTGTAAATGATGATCTTAAATCTGATCAGGTAGGACCTAAATTTGTCTAAAGCAAACACGACGGCTAAAAGTTCATTCTCCATAGATGAGTAGTTCACTTAGGCAGAATTTAGAGTTCTACTTGCATAGTGAATAACGTAGGGCTTCCTTTTCTTTTCTTTTTTTCTCTAGCCTATCACCGCCCCGTAACATAGTCAGATGTATCACACATAATCTCAAAAGGGATGCTCCAATCAGGTAGCTGCATGTAAGTGTTTCATGTATAAACACTCTTATTTATCAAATTTCGATGGGACAAAACAGCTTATGATGTGGTTCACACAATATGATGAAAAGTTATGATGTGGTTCACACAATGTGATGGAAAGTTCACCTTCAAGAACAAACCATGAAGTTGGATAGTGCAAGCATAAGCATAAGCACAAGTCATGAAGATGGATAGTTCAAGCTAAAGTATATTCAAGTTCTACTACATTTTTAGTAGAAGCACAAGCTCCACCTTCAAGTGCACTTCAAGTACAAGATCAACTATACACTATTGAAGATTCAAGCTTTATACTTCAATGTCCAGTTTGCTCAGGTATAATTGACCCTAGAAAGACCTTAGACTTAGGTGCTTTCAAATGATAATCTTATACGGGCTTTTATACTTTGGTTAGGATTTAGGTCGACTAGTCTAAGCCTTGGTTTGACTAGTCTAAGTTGTGGCTTGACTAGTTTAATATTATCTTCAACCAGTCTAAGTTTTAAACTCAAAAAATGGATATTTCTGGTGGTTTTTCGACCAGTCGAAGAGACACCTTCGACCAGTCGAGGGGTGCTTGACTCGAAGTCCAGCAACTAATTTTTGGCACCCTCGACTAGTCGAGTAGGGCCTTCGACCAATCGAAAGTCTGTTTTATCCGATCGCGCCCAAAATTTGAAATTTGGTTAGAACTTAGATGAGTCGAAGCAACAACATTTTATCCTATAAATAGAGGCCTTCTTCAATCCAAAATTACTCATCCAAGCTAAGAAAAGCCTTCATTTAGAAAGAGAGAAGTCTCCACTATCATCAAGCTATTGCACGGTATTTTTACATTTTGTTTATATAGCTTTTGTTTTTAATTCCTTGATCTCTTTTCATGAATCATATGTTTTAAAGAGAGTAATCACTCTTCTTTTGAGATCTAAGGGATTCAAATAACTAGTCTGAGGTTTGAATTAATTTAAAATTAATCTAGAACGTAGAACCCTTGATTATGTTACTGGACATTGAACATTCTACATCAAGTGAAGCGGTTCTACTGGCTACATCAAGAACATCTTCAAAGAGAAGATAAGTATCATTCTACATATATATATATATATATTGGTTTCTTTGAGATATCCAGAAAATCTCTTGTATTGGTTTTGACTAAGATAGTCAAAAAATCTCACCGTGGGGTTTTGTTTGTGATAGCCCTTCTAAAATCACAACTGTTATAGGTTTTAAGGTGAACCTGTGAAAACCTTATTTATTAGTGAATGCGAATATCACATGGGTTGTGATTATTAGGAGTGGAGTAGGTGTGGCTGTTTGAGAAGTTGCTGTACACACCGAACCACTATAACCCCTGGTGTTTGTGGTGAATGAGTTAAGTTTTTTTATCTGTGGTAAATGATTATAATTTTTTTATGCATATGTGGTGAATGCTTATAATAGATAGCTCTCTTATCACTTGCTTAGTTTGTGATCTTTATCCTTATAAACATTTGTGAAATCAGGTTTCCTACCTAAAACTTTTTTTTGGTGTAAGTTTGTCCTACGAACTAAGTTTGAAACAATTTCTCAATACTACTGCTATTAAGATAAGTGATTTGTTTGCCTTTTTCACTACATGATAGGTGCGGTAGTTAACATGCCCTTGAGCTTATTTGGGATAGTCCTATTCACCCCCCTCTAGGACTATTAGCTCGCCTTTTTCACTGCATGATAGGTGCGGTAGTTAACATGCCTTTGAACTTAGTGAAAGCTTCTTGGCATTGTTCAGTCCACTTGTATGGTGCATCCTTTTGAAGTAGATTGCATAAAGGATGAGAGAGATGACTAAAGTCCTTTATGAATCATCTATAGAATTCGGCGTATCCTAGGAAGGATCGCATGTCACATACGCTCTTTGGCAGAGGTAGGTTAGAGATAAGATCAATTTTTGTCTTATCTACCTCAATTCCCTTTGATGAAATTATGTGTCCAAGCACAATTCCCTTGGGAACCATGAAATGACATTTCTCGCAATTCAAAACCAAATTCTTTTCCTCGCATCGCTTTAGCACACATTTAAGATTTTCCAAATACTCGTTGAAGGATGAACCAAAGATAGAGAGGTCATCCATGATGACCTCTAAATATTGTCCCATAATGTTAGAAAAAATACTCAACATGCATCGCTGAAAAGTGGTGGGGGTATTACATAGTCTGAATGGCATCCTTCGGTAAGCAAAGGTGCCAAAGGGACATGTGAATGTTGTCTTCTCTTGATCTTTAAGGTATATCTTTATTTGATTATAGCTCAAATATCTGTCAAAGAAGCAATAGTAAGAGTGACCGGCTAGCCTTTCTAAAATTTGATCAATGATGGGCAAAGGGAAGTGGTCATTCCTTATGACAGTATTCAACTTTCTGTAGTCAATGCACATTCTCCAACCAGTAGAAGTCTAGTTGGCATGAGTTCATTGTTGGCATTGGCTACGATGGTGAT
This sequence comes from Magnolia sinica, assembly GCF_029962835.1. Classification (NCBI taxonomy): domain Eukaryota; kingdom Viridiplantae; phylum Streptophyta; class Magnoliopsida; order Magnoliales; family Magnoliaceae; genus Magnolia; species Magnolia sinica. The sequence continues at coordinate 75,872,721 of NC_080579.1, read as the reverse complement.
TCCGGACTTCTTAGGAACCACCTGAGTTAGACTCACTCATTGACTATTGGATATAGGGTATATGATACCCACATCCAACAACTTAATTACCTTAGCCTTAACTACTTCTTTCGTATTTAGATTGAGTCGATATTGTGGTTATTGAGAGGTTTTCGTATTATTCTCAAGATGGATGCAGTGAGTACAAATCAAATGGTCAATTCCCTTGAGGTCTGCAATCGACCATCTAAGAACTCCTTTATGCTCAATGAGAGTAGAAATGATCACACTCTCTTGTTCTTTCTCAAGGTGGGAAGAGATCACCACCGGGTATGTCTCATCTTGACCTAAGTAGACATATTTAAGATCGGCAGGCAAATATTTTAGGTCAAGCTTTGGTGCTTTGAGGTTAAACGGTAGAGGCATTACATTGGTTTGGGGAAATTTTTTAAATTGTGGCCTTCACCGGTTAACTTCAAGTACTGGTGTAGCATCAAGCAAGACATCTATCTCCCTAATTATGTCGTCATCTAAATCAGGAGAGTGGGCCAAGCACGTCTCTAGAGTGTCAAATTATAGAGTCAGCAGTGCTCTATCTTCCATAAAGAATAGATCATGTTAATGTCATAGGTGTCGTCATCATCCTCTGGCTGTTTGTTCATGTTAAAAAGGATGTTGAGCTCTAATGTCATCTTTTCAAAAGATAAATTCATAATTCCATTCCTACAATTAATGATAGCATTTGATGTAACACGGAATGGGCGACCAAGAATGAAGGGTATTTGAGTGCTCACATCTATAATGGGTTGAGTATCCAGGACAATAAAATCTACTGGATAATAGAATTTATCAACTTGGACGAACACATCCTCAATCATCCCTCTCGACACATGAACTGAGCGATCAGTAAGTTGTAATATGGTCCGAGTGGGATTTAATTCACCTAGACCCAATTGTTCATAAATCGAGTAAGGGATCAAATTTACACTCACCCCCAAGTCAAGAAGTGCGTATTCAATCTGGTGGTTCCCAATTACACAAGTGATGGTTGGGCTACCAGAATCTTTGTATTTTTGTGGCACATCTTGCTTGAGAATGACACTCACTTTTTCTGTTAAAAAGATTTTCTTTTGTATGTTTTACCGTCTTTTGGTCGTACATATATCTTTCAAAAATTTGGCATATGAAGGGATTTGTTTAACGGCATCTAGTAGAGGGATGTTGACCTTTACTTGCTTAAGCACATCTAAAATATCCTAAAAGTTAGAGAGAGATTTTGGTGCAATCAACACGCAATCGGCTTACTTTGAGGTTCCTGTTCTAACCCATGTGAAGTATTGCTATGTCTATCATTCTCATCTATTTTCAGGTCCTTGGGCTTTTCAGCCCTTACCGGAATAGATTTGTCAATTGTCTTCCCTCTTCTAAGAGTGGTGATAGACTTAGCCTGCTCCATCTGTTTTGAAGAGCTTGTGTCACTGATTTCATATTACTGTTTTGGGTTAGAGAGAGGCTATGCCGGAATGATCCCTTTCTCCCCAATCGAATTTTTTGTTTCATGCCCTTGTATGGCCTTTGTAAGGTCTTGAAAGGCTTGCAGCATACCCTGATTAAAAAGCTCTTGGTTTTGTATATGTTTTAAGACCGGATCCTCTTGAGGTTTCCTTTGATTCAGAAATTTGTTAAGGATCCCTTGAGGAGTTGCCGTTTGTTCGTTCCTTCAACTGGAGTTTGGATGGATCCTCCAGCTTGAGTTATATGTATTTGAGGTGGGTCCACTAAAAGGTTTTTGGTAGTTATTTATGGCATTTGATTGCTCATTTAATATCTCTTGAAAAGCAGGAATTGTTGTGCAATTCTCAGTTGTATGTATGTTACAAGCACAAATGCCACAAACAAATTCCGCAGTCTTTTTAGATTCTACCTTCTTAAGTTCCATGGTCTCGACTTTTTTTTGTGAGTTTGGCCACTTTTGCATTTATATCATCTTCTTATTTTAGAACATAAATTCTTCCCATTTCCTTTGATTGAGTAGGCTTAAAAGGGGTAATTTTTGAAGATGTATTCCGTGATTGCGCGTTTTCAACAAATTTATCAAAATAATCCCAAGCATCATCGGCTTCCTTATTTACGAATTCTCCATTACACATCATCTACACAAATTGACGCACGGGTGAGGTTAATCCCTCATAGAAAAAGCTTGTTATACACCATGTTTTGTAGCCATGTTGTGGACATGAATTTACGAGATCCTTAAATAGCTCCTAACATTGGAAGAAGGTCTCATCCTCTTTTTGTGCAAAATTCATTATTGCTTTCCTTAAGGTATTTGTTTTATGATAGGGGAAGAACTTTTAAAGGAATTTCCTTGTCATCTCAGCCCACGTGCCAATGGACCTTGGTCTTGAGGAATGTAACCACGACTTAGCCTTTTCTTTTAAAGAGAAAGGAAACAATTTTAGTCTAACTGTGTCCTCAAACATGTTAGGGAAGTGTAATATAGATATGATTTCATCAAACTCTTTCATATGCAAGTATGGACTTTTAGATTCTAGTCCATGAAACTTAGGGAGGAGTTAAATTACCCCTAGTTTAATATCCACAGTTCCTACATTTAATGGAAATATCATGCATGAAGGTGTACTCACCCCTGCTATTTGTAAATAATCTCGTAGAGTACGAGGTAGGGGTGCATTCTGCACCTCGTTTTCATCTTGAACTTCCTCAATTGGAAGTTGAGGTTGATTTGTAGCCATCACTTCTATTGACTCAGAGGGTCTCAAGTGGTGTCTAATCCTGAGGAGTTAAATTATCCCTAGTTTAATCTCCACAGTTCCTGCATTCAATGGAAATATCATGCAGGAAGGTGTACTCACCCCTGTTGTTTGTAAATAATCTCATAAAGTACAAGGTGAGAGTGCATTCTGCACCTTATTTTCATCTTGAACTTCCTCAACTGGAGGTTGATGTTGATTTGTGGCCATCACTTCTATTGACTCAGAGGGTTTCAAGTGGTGTCTAATCTTGTGATGGATAGGCAATCCTTTGACTAATCCTTATTCACTTAAGAAACGTCGAGTGTTGTCATGAACCCACTTGGGCATGAAACACTCGCAACCCTCAAGTAACTAAACAAACTAAACCTAAGAAAAATAAAAATAAAACCTACAAAAAATAAGAAATCTAGAAAAGAAAGAGAGAATTGGAAAACCGGATTAGAGTAGGTATTTTAGGATCCTACAAAACAGAAAATAATGTTAGTTTCTAAAAATAATTTCAGAAAAAAATCCTAACCTAAAAACAAAGTAGAAATTAACTCTAATGTTAACCTAATTCCAAAACTAATTAATCTCATAAAAATGCACTTGTAGTCCCTGACAACAGTGCCAAAAACTTATTCACAACCCCAAGTATAGGGTCGCGATGTAGTAATAACTCGGTAAGACCGAGGTCGAATCCATAGGGACTAAACTTGTACGTATTCTGAAAATAACTAGAACTAGAACTAGAAAAGGATCTAAATTGAAATCTGAATAATTGAGAGTAATGGTGAATAATGTTGATTAAACTTATGAATTTAAAGGTGGGAACTAGGGTGCCAAGGATCCACTTGTAGCTATCAAGATGCTACCTTACTTGATTCAAGGAACACAATTGGAATTGGAGTCATATCCTATCCAATTGGAAGATAAAACAATTTAAATCAAATCTAAACTTTTCATTAACCTAATTCTAAATGGAGGAGAATCGTGATGATTGGAATGGATTCCATCACCCTGCCATGCGTAGGAGACAATGTTGAACAACGGGATTTACCAATCTCACTATCTCAAAACAGAAAAAGAAGATATCCAAAGCCATCACAACATCTATTGTAATTTGAGTCATAATAAATCATAGAAAATTGAAAATATTCTCTTAATATCAAACTAGAAATCAATAAAGTTTAATAAGAATAAGAATCAAAACAAAATAAACATCTAAACATGTACAAGCTTCACCTCTTAAACCTAGCTAAGAGGTTAGCCAACCATAGACGTGATTGAAACCAAATCTCTTAAATAAAGCGTGAAAAATAAACTAGCAAAGAAGAAAAACTCTTTGACGGCTGGTCCACCCTTGTGTATGCTTCTTGAAACCTTTCCAAACCCTAGAAGATGCTTTAGAGTATCCTAGGGAGTCCTATTTATAGTTGTGGAACTCCAACTTTCGCACTGAGTTAGAAAAATCTAGAAATCGCCTCAAATTTACGCACTCTGTGCAGTTTCCCAAAATAGATTTGGAGTTTCAGAATATGCTTTTTCAAGACAATTTCAGGAATATGTTTGTTTTCAGGACAATTTCAGGATTCCTTTTCTTCACTTCAAATCTTTAAGTCTCTTCATTCCTCACTTGGTTTTCTTAGATCTTTGGCATTTGATTAATGACTTCCAAATATCCAAATCTTCATTTAGTAATCTTTTCAGCATAAATCTTCCTTTTGACATCAATTTCACCTTAAGCTCTCGAAATCACGTCACACATGAAAACATGTATAATTAAATCGATTAAGCACTATCATCTTTATAAAACCAAGGTATAAATAGAGAGAAATATGCTATATTTCACACTCAACTCCTGACTTGTGGGTTTTAATGCACACACTTAGAACTATCATATAAACTTTTTCCTTTATCAGAAGTGGGCCCCACATGGTCTTAAATTTGATAAGAAAATGGCTAAAACTAACCTTGGACCAAAAATTTGTTTAATAGAAATTTCATGCGAGGCCAGATCTATGGAGTCCACCACCTTCCCTAAAATTTAATAGAGTATCTAAACCCTGAAAATGAATCCACAAGTGGTGATGGACCCAAAATCTTAAGTGGGCCAATTTACTTGTTGATTGTATCGTCATCAAGTTAGGCTCACCTTCTGTATGTCATAAAATGATTGTTGCTAAACCTTGTGATTTGAGTGGTAGACAACCCTTGTTGCTCATCCTTCTCTCTTAGGCCATATATGGCCTTGAGCCAGCCAAATTAAGCAAACTTAAGGCCCAAGTGGGCCCAATACTAAGGGAAATGGTTGGGAGTGGCAAGAGTAACTTTGGGAACATTCTTAGGCCCGTTAGGCAGGCCAATTGTCTAGTGGGTAGCGTGCCTTGTACACTACCACTAGTCACTAAGGCCACACTTAATGGGGCACAATTGGATTATATAAGTTAGTAATACATGAGCTTTCTTATTCTGCTTGTGCATGAGGTTGGTGGGCCCAACGTGATGTGCAATATGTATAATGTTGGCATGTGAATCTTATGTTTGGTATTGTAATTTATCTCTAGTTAATGTTGGATTTGTGGGGCCTAGTTGTGTTATGAGATTCACCTTAGATGTATGTATCCTATGAATGCCTTCCTTGGTGCAGGACTATTATTCACTACCCGACTAAACCCAAACCTTCCTTGTGAAAACCCACCTGCCCATGAAACTTGGGACGCAAACTGATTATAAATAACCGATGGATGAGAGGCCAAGTGAGCCCACTTCCATGGTCATGGGAAGGGTATTTGATTATTATTAGTTTGTTGATCTACTTGGCCAATTGGCACTATTGTTAAGTAAAGCCCATGAGGGCATGAGATGTATGATAGATGTGTGATAGCATGTGATGTGATATATGGTGAAGGCATAATGGCATATAATGCATAATTGAGTATGGTGTATTGTGATATGTGGTGAAGGATAATGATGTGTGATGTGTAGCTCACACACAATGATTAGGACATGTGTTATGCAGCTAATATGTGATGGATATGACATGAAATGTGTATCTTATACATATTGTTAGGTCTCATAATACTAGATTATAGATTAACAATTAAATCTTATATGGGTCCAAGTTAAGGCCCATTCCTTGTGGGCATTAAGGCTATTGATGTAGAACGGGTCACGTACAGTTTTATGGCCAAGATGGATTAGAAAAGGCCTGGTCGACGACAAAAGTCATCCAGACCATCAGATCTTAGATCGGGCGTATCTCATAATCTGGAATGAGTCATCGGGCGTAAAATATATGATTTTAGAGTAGAACGAGCTACTTTAGCTACCCAACCCTGCTACGCCAGGTTGCGCAAGCCAGATTTACAAAATACCCCCGGATAGATGGTTGTTTCCCTATTTTAATTCCATTTTTACTATAAATAATAAGTTTTAGTTTGATTATAACTCTTCATCTGTTGGCCTTTAGGAGTTGCGTCCAACATGAAAAGAGCTTAAAATAATTAAGAGGACAGCTTGGTGAAGCCAAATAGGACACTTACTATTTTTGGCTGAAAACCTTGCGCACTAGTAGACGTCACGACTGTCTACAAATAGTAAGTATACCCTATACTGGGCTCTACAGGTTAGAAAAACCCTCCCATAGGGCTAGTATAGTAAAAATCCAGCCCTTTGGGCCATTTACACCAAATCTGGCACTATAGAAGGGCTTCATTTGGGCACCCCGTCTCTCTATACGAATTTGCATTTTCTAAAGGAGAGAAAGAGAGAAAGAGAAAGAAGAAGAAGAAGAAGAGTAAGGCTAGGAGTTGGAGGTTTTGGTGCTTCCTTTCAACAGTCTCCTCCAACTAAGGCCTTGGCTGCGATCATTTTTCTCCACCGAATCCACCCTACTTGCGATTAGGAGGTAAGAAACAATTCCTACTTCCTAACCTAGGTTTTTTTAAAATGAATTGCATGAATCTCATATAGTTCTTGGTGTTTATATAGGAATTTGTTATTTTTCCCAAATCCCTAACCCTAGGAGGTCAAAATCGGATATTCCTTCTTAAGGTGAGAACCATTATCTCTATGTTATTGTTTATCGACCCTTAAGGGTCTTAGTTAATGATTAAATGCTTGTAAATGAATTTGTGCATGATAATATGTTGACATTTTGATTTCTTCTATAAGATATGTTATTGGTTGCATATGGATGCTTATGTGTTTGATAAAAGGTCTAGGTGATTGAATGTGTTGTTTTATGGATGCTCATGTGCTTGATTGAATGCCCAACTAAATGTGTTATTTTGTTGATGCCCACATGTTTAATAAAATGCCTAAGTAGGTGTGTGCTTCTATTGATGTTCACATATTCGATGAAACACTCAAGTGATTGTGTAGTAGAATCCATGCTATAATTATATGATATAATGTTTATCCCGTAGTGATACTTAGGATTTCTATGATGTTGGGTCAGTTGGTTAATCGCCCGAACTAAAGGAGTGACCCAAGTTAAGGCGGCCACCCTAGGCTTGTTTGATCGACCCGGGTTAAACATTGATGACATATAGTAGCTAGACCACATGAGCTGCTTGCACCCAATGCCGGTTGTGTCATGGTTCTCCTAGGTCAATCAAATTGGCCTACTAGTCGACTGATCATGTATGTTCACAATGTATGACACGACTAAATGGAATCTAGGATACCCCGTTCCCAATAGATATGTCCATTCATAACCGTTAGTGCGATATGATCCCACTAAGACTCATGAGCCAGGCATGGTGGTATGAGATACCGTGTTCAAACTGTCGGCCTACACTGGGGTGACGAGCCTCCCCATAGTGACTAGTGAGCAACTAACACTAATTGGCCGGGCATGGTGGTATGGGACACCGTGTCCAAGCTTTCAGCCTATGTTGGGGTGACGAGCCTCTCCATAGTGACCAGTGAGTACTGATAGAGGTGATAAATTATTGTTCGAATGACCCCCGTCAAATTACCCGACCAATGGTTCTGTGCTAGAGTATAGTTCGAACAACTCAGGCGTGAATGGAATTGGGTGACGAACCCTTTTTCTTTATGTGTTTTGGTTTTATGTGATAAACTTATACCTCGGAACTGAGTGATCATACCCTATATTAGGTGACGATTCATACCGGGCTGATCCTCATGCATTTAGGTATTATACTATACCTTTGAAATTATTGATTTATAAGATAAATGGGTGCTACCTAAAGTTGGATTAAAGGACACCAGTAAGGAGTCACTACGTGTAGCAATGATCCATGGATAAGGACTCGTGATATAACGCTCTTATCCTATCTTCACCAATATACTGGATGAATGAAACTTAATAATTACTTGGCTAATATGATCATTCATCGCATCACAGTAGTTTAGAATGTGGCAAAACAGGCGTTAAAGTTGCATGTTGAAGAAGTATTGTCATTTCCGAAGCAGGTGGTCGGAGTCACGTATGAGGGAGGGTTGTTTGGAAAGGGCATGCACTATGTCATATCTTTATATCCACATTTAACAAGAGTATTTAGGAGTTGTTTGATTTCTTGTTTATCATTAATTGCACTGATTGTGTCGATAGCATGTGTAACTTAGAACTAATGGAACCACTGAGTTAGCTACTCACTCCCACCTGGGACAGTGTTTTAAAACACTAACCAAATATAATATTGATGCAGGTTCTATCGAGGCCTCCGGTGGGTAGGCTTAGATCGATTTGCAGAACCACCGTTATGTTCTGGAAGATTTGGAATAAACTGAAAACTTTACACTTTAACCATTTTGGGTATGTATATTGTGGCTTGTATAATCCTCATTAGGGCGGACACCACTTTTCAATTGTACATTGACTGTTTGCCCTATATTTATTAATTTTTATTATCTCTGCTTCGCTTTAGTTCCGTTAAGTTGAATTGCGCAACTCTGATTATTCATGTGCGGACTTAATGTGTATTAAAATGAAGACGCATGTGCATTTTGTTAAGTTAACACCTAGGAACTCGGGATCGAAGGCTATGTACTCGGGAGCTGATTTTTAGGGCATTACAAGTTGGTATCAGAGCGGATTATTGAGATAACTAGGACCTTGGGAATGCGGACTATACAAACCACAATAACTAGGGTTGAGACACTTATAATTAGAGTTTGGTCTTATAGGGGATCTTCCTGATTTTACGAGTATCCATTAATGTAGAAAATTTAATAAATTAGAGATTATGAACCCTAAGACCAAACTCTCCGATTTGCTATGGTTTGAAACTTAGAACTCAAAAATTGGAGTCTAGGATTTAACTTCCTATTGTGTTGATGGTTTTGAATTTGAACTTAGAAATGATGAACTATAGGATCAAATTCCCGATTTTATGATGCTTTCAAACTTTAACTTATAAATCATAAACTTAGGACCACCCTAGTTAATTTTGTCGTGTATGAAGTGTTTATGTATGTATGATTCCGACTTGAAATGAATAAATACGGTAAACCCCTCTAGGCAGTAAGATTTAACGTAAAGGTTCAAAGACTTGTTAGGATGAGTGATCCATGCTTAGTAAAAACTCGACCAACAAGTATAAAGTTAAAGTTTATGAAATATGGACAGTGGGTCTCTGTTTCTCGAAGTAATGGTTAAGGGTCGTTTTGTACCATGGATTTGGAGGGATTTGAGGGGATTTCAATTCCCTTCGTTGTTTGGCACCATAAAGTAAGTGGAAGTTTCAAATCTATTTAAAGAAAGGATTCGAAATCCTTGGTGAGAGCTTGGATTACATCTAAAATGCTTCTAAGAGTTGCGTGAATAATATGTTTGCCACTAGACTATTAAACCATTGGGCACATGACCTACTAATGATATCCTAAAACAACTGGATTATCAATTGCATCACTATAATAACTTTAATATAATGATTAGTGTCATCCAAACATTGTCCATGTAAATAAACGGTTAAAAGTTGTTCATTAGTCACACGGACATGATCTTGTGCCTGTGGCCCCTCCAATACTTAGAATTTCATCATTTTCGAGCAAAGTATATATTTCAGTGGGATTATTACAACTATTACATCAAACATTACATACGTTCACTAATTAGAGATATTAAAGTTTATTTAGTAATTAAATTCAAACCCTTTTAAATATATCATGTATATTTTTTCTAAGTACTTTTCATGTTAGACACAACTCCTAAAGCTTAAAGGATAAAGAGCTATAATTGAACTAAAACTTACTATAAATAGTAAAAATGTAAATAAAATGGATTTTAGACCATTGATCTGATGGAATCTTACCAAATAACTATTTTTTTGGCTAAAGTAGCTCCTCTTACCCCAAATTCATACATGGCACGTCGACTAACTCATCCCAGATTGCGAGATACATCAATTCCAAAAAATGAGTGGCGGGACCACACCAAATTGGTGCACCACCACCGATTTTGGCCAGCAGGCTGCGGTGCCACCACCGGATCTGCGGTCCGCCGCTGATTCCGGATGAAATTCCGGCGGCCCCACTGCCAGAAGTTTCTACATTTTTTAGTCGATTTCAAAAATTCATATCTCCTTCGCTACAACTCCGATTTAAGTGATTCAAAAGCTAGATTGAAGCTTGATGAGTGTAATTTATATGAAAATAAAATAAAAATATTAATATAGAAAATTTTAGGATGTTTTTCCAACTGTTTAAAAATTATTAATTTTGGATAGCTATTACTCCTAGAATTTTAATAATTTATTTACAAATCCAAATGAGATGACTTTAAAATTAATGGTGAAATATTATAAAATTTGTAAAAATAATTAAGTTACCAAAAGTATAAGAAACCTTACAAGAAATAAACATATTTTTCAATCATACAAAAAATTGTTAGTTTCAGAAAAATGTCACTTCTAGAATTTTAATATTTTTTCTACAACTCCAAATGAAATAAAAAAAAATTTAGAGTGAGTTTAAACTCAATTATAAACTACTATAAAATTAAATTACTAAATATATAAGAAACGTTACAAGAAATAGAGACATTTTGAAATCATACAAAATTCATTGGTTTTAGACAACCATTACTTCTAGAAATTTTTATAATTTTTCTGGAGCTTAAAATGAAATAAAATTTTATGAGATAAATGTTAACTTAATTATAGATTATTAAAAAAATTATAAAAATAATTTACTAACTAAACGTCACAAAGATGTTATGAACAATATATGGGTTGAAACTAAAAATTTCTACAACTTCGAGTTACCGATAGGCCGGACATATCTTTTTTATATTTGAGTTTTAGAAATTTGTGTCTTTTTCAAAATTACTTCTAATCATGCCAGGGATCATCCTGTATAATTAAATTAGATTATTTTTAGTATATTTTTATACTTCAAGTAGTTTATAGTACGATAAAACTATGGCTCTAAAGTATAATTGAGTTTGATTGTTTAATACTCTGTAAGTTCGTATTTGGGGCGAACTTCACTAAAATAATATGATTTCCTTATTCATTTGTGAATTCAAGGTTCATACCAAATTGAGGAGACGATATTCTTTCTCTTTCATTTTCCGTGCCCTTCTTAGCGTCATTAGTCCTCCAAACCTTTGAAATACCTTAGAACTCTCGATTCTTCATTTCCTCTTGAAATTAACGAAATCGAAGAATGGTTTGCTAATAACCCACCAGCCATAAGATCGAGACGATAACATATACATACAATCTTAGGCCATTGAAAATTTTTAGGATAATCATTTGACCATAGGCATAGGGAAAGATTTATTAATCACTAATTTGGACATTAATTAAGATGAGAACTCTCTTTAACCAAGACTCGAGTAACAATGTTATAAATAGAAGATTTGAAATTTTTAATGATGTGTGATATTCCCTAAATATTTAGGTTGATCGGACTGCAGAATCATAGGACCATACACTTACGAAGTATTCGCGGCTTTACCCAATTCTCAATCCTAGGTGACTACCAACGGACTCACTGGTTTGACCGAGCAGAAGACCAGGATCCACCAGGACTAAGAAGGGATATAACGAGCTTTCTACCCTGGTCAGGTAGATGATCTACATATCGGTTTCAAGCTCACTACAACCGTCTCTCCGTGTTGGGCGAACACCAAAAACTGAAAACTTTACTCTAGATAGAGGGGAACAGTCGTCACGAATACAATTCTTTTGAAAAATTGAAGTGAACTAAGGGTGAAAACTTTTAAGGGGGGTAGACTACAATAAGTTACGCTAGTATATTTAACCTACACCTTAGCACATATATGTACACGAAATTAGTAAAATTTAGTTGTACAAATTAGAATATCTTTACTTAATAACATTAGAAAATTTTGGGGATGAAATTATTTTTAAAGGGGGTAGATTGTAACGTCCTGGATTTTCACTGTTTTGGATTTTTAAAAAAACTCTTGAATTTTTTTATATAATTAACTTATATTATTACTTACTGACCATTAACACTCAATGTTAGTTTATACATGGGTGTTACCATTAAAGAACCGCACAAATCCGATTAATCAATCGTAGGAAGCCAACGAATCCTGCCGATCACTTAAACACCGAGTTTAGCCATATGATTTGTTTACATGGGGCCCAAATCTAGCTGACCTATCACTGACTAATCAAGGCAACTACAACTAAATGAAGACCCACCTAAAGTCGAGATAACTAGGGTTGAATCTTAATTAACAAACCAAACTGAGCCAGTATCCTTTTAGCCTAAGAACTGATGGTTTACAGTGATTATAATTGAATCGATATTTCCACTGGTTACGAATAGGCCACACTATGAACTTAGATAATCCAAAACCTAATAATTGCGTACAAGAAATCTTGATAACTAGTTCATTCAAGAAATGCCCCGATTTTTCGAACAAGCCCTAGACCGCTCGTTAGTGGGCCATTAGTTCTAAAATAATAGAATAATGTCCATCTTGCTGGGCTTGACATCCATCGCGGGTGGAGAATCAAGATAGTACCTAGAACTGCACAACTTCGGCCAGAGGCTGAGTACTTGAAATGCGCAAATACCCTAGGCTGAAGCCTGAAACTTAAGTGAAATAAGTCCATTTGTTCTTTCACAAAGTTGTAGCTTTCAGACTGTCAATTTATGACCAAAGTCGGGGTACCGACTAAAGATATTTTCCCAAACATATTCGTATAGTCATGGGCCCGATCGACTATCGGTGACCGTTGAACAGACTTCTAATTATATCTGTCGATTGGCGCATCCAAATGGCAGGCCGATCATATTCATACGTAGATCATCATTAGGGCTAACTATCGTACAGTGTATATCAATATGTACACCCCATAGTGGGCCCTAGAGGTTAGAAAAATCCTCCCATAGGGCTAGTATAGTAAAAAGCCAGCCCTTTGGGCCATTTACACCAAATCTGGCACTATATAAGGGCTTCATTTGGGCACCCCATCTCTCCATACGAATTTACATTTTTGAAAGGAGAGAAAGAGAGAAAGAGAGAGAAAGAAGAAGAAGAAGAAGAGTGAGAATAGGAGTTTGAGGTTTTGGTGCTACCTTTCATCGGTCTCCTCCAACCAAGGCACTAACTTAAATCATTTTCCTCTACCAAATCCACCCTACTTGTGATTGGGAGGTAAGAAACAATTCCTACTTCCTAACCTATATATTTTTAAAATGAATTGCATAAATCTCATATAGTTCTTGGTGTTTATATAACAATTTGTGATTTTCCCCAAATCCTTAACCCTACGAGCTCAAAATCGAATATTCCTTTTTTAGGTGCAGACCATTATCGCTAGGTTATCATTTATCGACCCTTGAGGGTCTTAGTTAATGATTAAATACTTGTAGATGAATTTGTGCATGCTAATATATTGACATTTTGATTTCTTCTATAATATATGTTATTGGTTGCATATGGATGCTTACGTGTTTGATAAAAGGTTTAGGTGATTGAATATGTTATTTTATGGATGCTCATATGCTTGATTGAATGCCCAACTGAATGTGTTATTTTGTTGATGCCGACATGTTTGATAAAATGCTTAAGTAGGTGTGTTGCTTCTATTGATGCTCACATGTAAGCCCCGTATCCTAGACCGTACCGTTTCATAGGCTTCCGCGGTCTTCCCGGTCGAATTCCGGCAACCTTCGACCCTTAACCGGTATTTGCGCGCGACCTGGATTCTCGTGCCGACAACCCGAGTCGACTCAACCCAGGGCTTGTACCTTAGCGACCGCGTCGTCGCCGCGGTTCCGATGCCGCGACTTGCGCGCCGAGGCGTACCCTGGTTGGGAGTTGTGGGCCAGCGTTCGGTGCGAGGAAACGCCGCGCGTGCGAATTTCGAGGAAATCTCTACAAGGTGTCACATCAATCAATCAATCCCATCAATCCCATCATGTCAAGTACACATCAACTTTCACCCTTTTCCAAGCAACCCCCAAAGTCAAAAAGCTCTTACACAACCCATGCTTTTCTTACACATTTAGCCAAAAAAGTCAAAAAAGTTCTTACACTCCCATCCCTCTCTCCCATCCATCACTCCATCACCCATCATTCTCTCTCTCTCTCTCCCTTACAAGTCTCTCTCTCATTTCAACTCTCCCTTAAGCAATTCCATACGTATGAGCCCCTCTCCCATTTCTCCCAAGTTTCAAGTGTGGCCCATTTCCTACCCCTTCATCTCTCATCTCAACCATCCATTTTTTATCTTCCTCCATCAAAGAGGAGCACAAGGAGCTAAGGAAGCCAAGGGAGCAAGAAGATCAAGTGGTGGGTGCCTTGATAAGGTAGATTTTCATATTTTAAAGATGGGCCAAGTGAGACCAACCGATCAATGGTTAGATCTCACTTTGGACCTTAAGATGTGGCCGATGGCCCACTTGGATTATCATGATCATTCCATGATAGGGCCATTCTCCATGGACCCCATCATGATGTTTATTTTCTTGCATATTTAGGGTCATCTAGACCGTTTAATTTAGTGGAGAAGGGATCTCCACCGTTGGATTTAATTTTAATGGACCCACATGTAATGGGACCCACTTGATGTATGATTTAGTGCAAGGGAGGGCCCATAGTGCTGGGGTCCCTCCATCACACGGTCTCACTCTCTATCTCTCTCCCTTTTATTTTATTTTTATTTTTTGGTGATGATAATGAAGTTGTGTGGCCCACTTGAATGGACCCCATCACAAGGTATGTGTTCCATCCCAACCATGTTCAAGTGGAGCCCACCTTTTATGAATGGTACCCACACCACTCAAGCATGTGGTGGCCCACCTGAACAGGGCCCACCTCACTATTTGTGCTAGCCCCGAACCGTCCAGCGTCTCTGGACGCTGGACAAAAAGGAAAATGCAAATATCAACTTCATCATAAGCCTTGGGGTGACCACTCATGTAGGCCCCACCTTGATGCATGTTTTCAATCCATACCATCCATTCCCTTCCCAACCATCTTTTAGGCGTTGAGCCGAAATATGGGACCAATCAGACCTTCGGGCGGGCCATACCGTAGCAAATGGTGGTCTTCACCATTAAAACCTCCCCTATTGCTTTTATACGCCGAAACAGGCCCAATATTGGGCTTGTTTTGTTTGTTTAGAGCCATGGAGGGCCATTGGATGGAGTGGATTGCTTGGATGTGGACCCCACCAGTAAAATCCTCAAGAAAACAGAAAATCAAAAAAAAAATATTAAACCAACACAGCAGCAATGCTGCTGTGTCAGGGACGGCAGCAGGCGCTGCCTGCGCCCAGAGTCCAGCGGACGGGCTGGCGTACAGCCACCCACGGCTGTAGCCGTGGGCCCCACCGTGAAGTTTATCTGCCATATGACCCATTCATCGGGTGGGCCACCCACTGAAGTGGGCCCACTCCAAAAATGATTCTGATCTAAGGTTCAGGTGGCTCACACCGTATGAAACAGTGGGATTGAACCTCTACCATTGAAACCTCTTTTAGGCCCACAGAAGTTTAGGATCAAAATGAAATTTGTTTCTACCCTTCATCTAGGCCCACGTGGCCTTGTCAAGGGGTTGGATGACATATAAATATTATGGTGGGCCCCACATGGAGCCCACAGTGATGCATGTGTTTTTGGTCACCCTCCAGGCGGGCGGTGGGGCCAGCTATGATGTTTGTGTTTTCCCCACCGTCCAGGGACGGTGGGCGAGTGGTGTGCGTGCGTGCGTGTGTTGTGTGTGTGTGTGTGTATATATATATATAATATTATATTATATATAATATTATATGTATTATATATATATATTATATATTATATTATAAATAATCTAATGATGATGGGAGGCCCATCTCAGCCTACTTCTAACCCATTGTTGAGGCCCACTTCGACTTATATGTAAGGTCCATGGGTCGAGGCCCATTTGATATATTAGGGGCCCATGGGTTAAGGCCCATTAAGGTGCATTGGGACCTATGGGTTGAGGCCCATTTGATGCACGTATGGGGCCCAATTGGCAAGGCCCATTTGATACATATAAGGCCCATGCGAGTAGGCCCATTTGATACATTCTAAGGCCCACAGGTCATGGTCCATTGCAATGCACATAAGGCCCATTGGTGCGGCCATTGATGTGGCCTACTTGATGAATATAAGACGCATATGATATAGCCATTTGATGTATTTTAGGCCCAATGGGATGTACCTAAGGTCCATTGCAATGTACAATCCCAGCATGGGTTATGTAATGATGTTTACGTTGGGCTATGCCTTAGGAGCAATGGCGGTTTGACGTCCACATTGCAAGTCTAGTATGGTTAAATGTCCTCATTATGACTTTCCCTGGGGCCCATTGTTAGGCTCGTACGTGTTATGTGTAGGCCGTCTAGGCCCATCTTCGTTATGCACATCATCCATCCTATATAACATGTTTAATTCCATGATTCATGATCATATGCATCATACGTATGCTTGATATGAGAAATGACTGATCATAGCATATGCCTTTGGGCAGATTGTTTAGGGGCTCCCGTGCAGAGGGTGTTGCCCTACATGAGCGCACGATACGCGCATGATTGCTGTATGACTGGATAGTGTGATTCATGCACTCGCATTGTGTGATATGGTTACTGTACGCCTTAGCGACATCAGGGCCGTAGCCTCCACAGACGTATCGTGGTTGGCATGATTGGATACCGGAAATACTGTTCCACATGGGGTGCGATAGATATCCCTGGATGAAAGTCCCTAAACCCTTATGGTACCAGGAGGTTGCTCCAACGTCTAGACCGAGTGGATGCATGAGCGCTGAGTGCCGATTACCAGACGGTTGCGCTTTCCACTGTGTCGTGGTCGGTTGGAAGGGGGTGCGGCCTTACCCGCCCGAGAGTAGGGGGCAATGCTAGGCTGAGTCTGACCAGCTCGAGGAATGGGTCCGCTATTGACGAGCAGAGCCCGATATTGGCAGGCGGATAGTGAGGTCTTTTCCACTCACCTTATTGCGCCCGATGGGGCGGCAATCTGGCTTGGAGTGTACTAGACCCCGGTGATATTCCAGATTTTTAGCTGTATTGAGATGTGGACTTAGATGAGGATTTGCATGCTTGAGTTGCATTTCGCATTGCATGGCCTTGGTATGGCCGACATCATTCTTTGCACCGCATGGCCTTGGTGCGGCTAATGGTATTCTTGGCATTCATCAGCATGTTCCGCATTACTCTGATACTGCATAGCTGCATTACTACCTTGAGCATACACTTTCACCACCCTCTAAGCTTTCTATAAGCTTATGCACGACCGTTGCGTGCAGGTGACGTTGGATCGCAGCAGCGCTGAGGCTTGGGCGCGTAGCTGATCTTTTTGGAGCTTTTGGTCTATCATCATTGTATTTCCCTTATGCTCATTGTACTTGTAAAGTTTTTGATTATAGTGGAAATGTGATGGAGTTTTTGGTTGTTGTTTGTGGGTTATGCCTTTGGTTATGCTTGTTACGAATCAAACTGATGTTGAAAATTCTCCTTGTAGCATCCCAGGATCGAAACCTGGCAAATGGGCGCTGGGAGCCGAGAATGGGATTCTATGGAGGCTGTCGGCGCCGGATTCGGCGATCGAGAATTTTGTGAGCCCGGTTTCCGAGTTTGGGGCGTGACAGAAGTTGGTATCAGAGCATAACTCGGGAATAACCAAGAACAACATTACATGTCTGCTATGAATGATTTAAGTCCTAAGTTCGGATAGCCTAGCGATCTTTTATTACCGACCCTTAACGAGCGTGCCTCCGAGAGTTTCAAGTTGATTAGGCACCTTCGCTCTTTCCTGTAGGACATGGCACGCAGGAGAGTGACCCGATCGACTCCCGCACCACCACCTGAGACTCCGGCTCCACCACCTGCGGCTCCCGCACTACCACCTACGATTCCTGCTCCACCACCCGAGATTCCTGCTGCCCAGCCTGAGGATGCCGCTCCTCTACCAGGGATTCATGCTGCCCAGCCTATGGGTGCAGCTCCTCCACCAGAGACCGGTGCGGACGATGCTGCAGGCTGTGACGACGGCACTTCAGGGGCAGGGCAGACCCCCAGTCGTTTCTCTAGCACAGGCAGAGCAGGAGCGCTCGAGTGCCCTCCTTCGAGAGTTCCGACGCCTCGATTCCCCTCACTTCCAGGGTGAGCCAGACCCGACCGTGGTTGAGAGATGGCGCGCCGACGTAGAGAAGATATTTGAGACGATGGGATGCGCGACTGAGCGGCGAGTCCGATTAGCCGTATTTCTTCTCCATGGTGAGGCTGAGCACTGGTGGGCGTCAGTCTCCCGAGCAGCGGGTGCTGATTTTGTATGGACTTGGGAGGATTTTGTGGATCGGTTTGACCGACAGTATTTTCCTGATCACATCCGACGGCAGCGAGCGTTGGAGTTTGAGGCCTTAGTGCAGGGTGATATGACAGTGGCTCAGTATGCTGCTAGTTTTGTAGCAATGTCCCAATTTGCACCTTATTTAGTGGATGATGAGGAGCGGAGAGCCCGTCGATTTGAGGGCGGCTTGCGTTACGGTCTTCGAGACCGTGTTATTGGGCATGAGCTCCCTACCTTTGAGGAAGTGGTGCGGAAGGCCCAGATTTTTGAGGCTGAGTGGGACGGTTCTCAGTCTGATCGCGGTCAGAGGAGAGACTGGAAGAGGCAGGCTTCTTCCAGTGATACCCAGCAGGGTCGACCACAGCAGAGGCGCACAGGTCGCCCAGCCTTCCGAGCGCCAGCAGCACCTCCAGCACCACCTCCGAGGCAGTTCACCGGCACTTGTTTTAGGTGCGGTGCGGCAGGACACCATATGTGAGAGTGTCCTCACCCCCAGCAACAGCAGCAGAGAGGTCCCCAGCAGCAGAACAGAGTGATCATACCCAGTATTGGGTACGATTCATATTGGGTTAATCCTCATATATTTAGGTATTATACCATACATTTGGAGTTGTTGATTTGTGAGATAAACGGGTAAGACCTAAAGTTGGATCAAGGGACACTGGTAAGGAGTCGCTATGTGCAGCAACGAGCCATGTGATCCAAATAAGGACTCGTGATAAAATGCCAGTATCCTACTTTCGCCAATATACTAGTTGAATGGAACTTAATAATTACTTGGCTAACATGATCATTCTTCACCTCGCATTAGTTTAGAATGTGGCGAAACAGGCGTTGAAGTCGCATGTTGAGGAAGTGTTGTCATTTGTAAACTAGGTAGTTGGAGTCACGTGTGAGGGAGTGTTGTTTGGAAAGGGCATGCATCATGTCATATCTTCATATCCACATTTAACAAGAGTATTTAGGAGTTGTTTGATTTCTTGTTTATCATTAACTGCGCTGATTGTGTCGATAGCATGTGTAATTTAGAACTAATGGAACCATTGAGTTAGCTACTCACTCCCAACTGGGATGGTGTTTTAAAATACTAACCAGACATATTATTGATGGAGGTTCTATCGAGGTCTCCAACAGGTAGGCTTAGATCGTTTTGCACTACCATCATTATGTTTTGGAAGATTTGAAATAAACTGAAAACTTTACACTTTAACCATGTTAAGTATATATATTGTAGCTTGTATAATCCTCATTAGGGCGGACACAACTTTTTAATTGTATGTTGACTGTTTTCTCTATATTTATTAATTTTTGTTATACCTGCCTCGCTTTGGTTCCGCTAAGTTGAATTGCATAACTCTGATTATTCGTGTGTAGACTTAATGTGAATTAGAATGAAGATGCATGTGCATTTTGTTAAGTTAACACCTGAAAACTTGAGATCGGAGTCTATGTATTCAGGAGTCAATTTTCGGGGCGTTACATACCATAAAGCCGGCAAGTAGGACGATTGTGTCCCTTGGGTGAAAAACCCTAGAACCTGCTGAATCCTTTTGAGTCTCATTTGTGTACGATGTATGAGTACAATTATGTGCGCAAACATACGTTAGAGGTACAACTGGAGTAGTAGTCTGATCAGCTAATTTATAAATGGGTCCCTCACCACAAGGTACTGGTGCATGAGCATTAATGCAACGTGGCCATCCACTTGGCTACCGCGTTGTAACATATGACATATATTGTTTTTGATATTCATGGAAAGTATCACATGCATAACATTTTTACAATTTTATTACTTAAATTCATGTTCTTTTATTATTTGTATTATATTTTTCTCTATTGTTTATAAAAATTTGATATAATGTGAACATTTTAAATTTTGGATAAGAAATGACCCTACTATGCTGTTATGCTCACCCTGATATAAAAAAATGCACAAGTGCAGAGCTGAAATACTATGAGCAGGCGGGCCTCTACTATTAGTTTTTCTTTTTATAGAAAATTTGGTTTAGTTTGAATTTCAATTCAATTTTTGTTATTTAGGTTTAGTTTAAATTTCAAATTTCGATGTAAATAAAAAAACTATCAAGAGAGTTGAATTTAGTAGACATTATGTTATTTCAATAGTATTTTACTTTTAAATGACTTTAAATATTTATTAAATTTGATGGAATCATGTGGATTGTAGTAAATATCGATATATTAAAACTCACGAACTTGAAATTCGGGCCTCGAATACTCTATTCGAGTACCCGAATGTCGGGGCGTGACATAAATAGAGGTATAGATGTTAAATTAAGCTAAGATAGGCATCCATGTGGAATGAAAAAGATAAAATTTGCAATGTTAAGATGACTAAGAGATTTGTTTGTTTTGATGGCGAGGGCACTGAGTTCTTCATTCTCTGTCGCTTTTATAAACTTTGATAAGCGGTGGTCTTATGTATGCTCTCCTTGGCTTACGAGCTTGATCGGTCAATTAGTTAGTGGTCTTAGCCTACTACAATTCTAAGTAAGGATGAGGCCAACTAACACGTATGATGTCATATTTATTTATATTTCTAATTCATGATGGCTTTTCCTTCTCACTGCACCGCTAACAAGTAAATAATCATATTTGGCCATGTACCAATGTGTATCATTGCCTTTGTTTTACACTAGTTTATGTGTGCTTTTTAGAAGCTCAACATATATGTGGCATGTATCTTTCAACCACGTATTGTGGGAAGAATGACTGCGTCTAGAGTTTCGGTCGTGCGTATGTCTCCAGGCATTATATATAGGACCTCTAGCATGACTCGTGTCTCTGGCAAAAGTGTCATTATGAACCTTGTGACCTCTATATGTTGCTCTGTGAGTGCCTTTTCTAATATTCTGTATAAGGGTTCTGACACATGGTGACATCCCATTTGTTGGATCAAGTTGTGGCAGGTCAGGTGCTAAGAGTATGTGAGTCTAAAAATCAGATGCGAAACTTAAGTAGGATACACAACAAGGAATGGTAAGGATGGAGAAACCCTCCCTTGAAAACTTCATGGACCCATTAAAGTTTGTATTAGGTTGGTATTTTGTTCTTCCCTTCGTAGTAGTTGTACTCGTAATACGATATAGTTGGATGGTATATAAACATTACAATTGGTCCCATAAATATTATGATGGTCCCTAAAAACAAGGAAAACTAAGGACAAACACCCACCATGGGCCTAAGCCAATAAAGTTTGGGTTATGTTGACATTTTGTTCTTCCCTTCATTGTGGTTGCACTCATTATATGAAGATGCATATAAACATTATGATGGCCCCATAAAGGTATCATTGTTGATGTCCTCATTTCTATTCTTCATTTCTTCTTCTTCTTCTTCTTCTTCTTCTTTTCTTTATTTCTTTCTTTTTTTTTTCTTTTTTCTTTTTTTTTTCAAATGGCCCCTAGAATTTTTATTATTATCGAGTTTTATGCTCATATCCTAAAGTGAGCCGACGCAACCATAGGATAGAATGGATGTCGCACATATAATGTCGCCTCATGGAGATTTTTGTTGTATAAGAGAATCACTCCATCAAATTTTCATAGCATTACTCTTACATAGGGAAGTAACACCTGCAACACACGAGTATAAGAGAGAGAAAAGGGGGAAAGAAATTGAAGAGGGTAAAAAAAAAGGAGAAATTATAGGAAAGGGTTGCCTGCTCATGGTTTTACCAATTGGCCAACCATCCTACATTTTTTGTGTACAGTGGCCAACTCAAGTTTGAGCTCAGCCTCATTTTGGGATGGTAAACCTAAATGAGCTAAAAAAGAAGTATAGAATGAATATCAAACATAGTCGGTACTGCGGGCTCATAGAGCCTTTCTTGTACGGGCTCCTTAGGAATATGCCTAGTGAGGGTTACACAAAAAGAGAAGAGGTCTTAACAGACTACTCACAAAAATAATAATAATAATAATAATAATAATAATAATGTTTAGTAGGTAAAATCAACTATTAGTACTGTTTCATACCAATAAAGGTAAAATCCAAATTGAAAGAGGATAAGCAAGTGAATTTTTGAAATTCCCTAGATACCTTTAACATTTATTAGAAATCTCATTTAGGTCCCATTTGGATACCACCAAATAAGTTACTTTTTCCACTTAAAACAGTAGATAAGTGTTGAGGATTTGTGCTGCAGAATCACACAGATTTAGATCTAGGATAGCAATCTAAGAGCAATAAGCAATCACAAGAGAACACAAAGATTTAACGTGAAAAACCCTTGCGGGAAAAAACTATTACGCCTTAAACTTGAAAACAGAAACTCCAAAAGCTCGACTGCACACTCCAACTGCGACAAGGCTACGGCTGCATCTTAGCGTCACCTATACGCATCAATCGTGCATAAGCTTATAGAAAGCTTAGAGGGTGGTGTAAGTGTGTGCGCAATATAAGTGTGCTTAGAATGCAAGGTCAGAGAAATGCGGAATCGTGCTGATGGGTATATGAATGCAATCAGCCGCACCGAGGCTATGCGGTGCAGAATATAAATGCTATCGACCATATCAAGGCCATGCGATGCACAATGCAAGTCAAGTATGCTAATCCACATCCACATATCAATGCAGCTCCTCATTAGAGCATCAAATCAGTACGGTTTTCAGTCTGGATAATCACCGGGGTCTAGTACACTCTACGCCAGCTTGCCGCCCCTATTCGAACGCATAACTGGGAGAGTGGAAAAGACCTCACTATTCGCCTGCCAATATCGGGCCTAGCTCGTCGATAACGGACCGATTTCTCAAGCTGGTCAAACTCAACCTAGAAATTGCCCCCTCACTTAGGCGGGTAAGGTCACACCCCTTTCTAACCGACCATGACACAGCGAGAGACGCGGCCTACTACTATGTGGCCCTCACGCGCTCGTATATCCACTCGGTCTCGACGTTGGAGTCATCCTCTGGTACCATCGGATTTAAGAATTTTCACCCAGGGACATCTATGACGCCCTGATGCTAAAAACAGTATTTTTGGTATCCAATCCGGCCATCCACGATGTGTCTATGGAGGCTGTGGCTCTCATATCACTAGGGAATATAATAATCACAATCACACGATGCAAGTGCATGAATTACCCTAACCAAACATGCAATAATCATGCGCATACCGCTCGCTCATGTAGGGCAACTCTGCCTATTAGGGAGCCCATAAACAATCTGCCCGTAGGCATATGCTATGATCAGTCACTCCTCATATCAGACATACATATGATGCGTATGATCATGAATCATGGATCTATACTAAACATGTTATATGGTGATGGGCTCTGTTCATAACGAAGATGGGCCTAAACGGCCTACACACTACAAGTATGAGCCTATCAATGGGCCTTAAGGAGAGTGACAATGCAGACATTTAACCAACATTATCCTTACAATGTGGACGTCAAACCATCATTGTTCCCAAGGCACGACCCGTTATAAACATCATTATATATACACCATGGAGGAATCGCACATTGCAATGAACCTAATTGCATCCCATTGGGCCTTAGGTACATCAATTGGGCCGTATCATATGGGCCTTATATTCATCAAGTGGGCTGTATTAATGGGCCACACCAATGGGCCTTGCATACATCACAATGGCCTCACAACATGGGCCTCATATATATATATATATATATATATATATATATATATATAGGTGGGCCTCAACAATGGGCCTTATACAAATTAAGGTGGGCCTCAACAATGGGCCTTTTGTATATCAAATGGGCTATGTCAATGGGCCCCATGTATAACAACCGGGCCACACCCAATATAAGTGGTGATAATAATTACCACTATTAAAATTCTCAAGGCTCACCATAACATTTATTTCCCATTCAACCTGATCATAAGGTCCCAAGGATTTCAATGGTTGGACAGTTTGGATGAAGAGGGTGGTCCACATGATAAATAGATCTGTCTTATTTTGGTCTCAAGCCTAAAAATTATCATATATTCAATCAATTGCAGTGATTGCAACCACCTACATTTATTGGCACATGTGACCCAACAAATGTTAAGCATTGGCTCCATAGAAAATCTAAGATGATTAAGCCCTTTCGATGTTCAGAGGCTGAGCAGGTGGAACTCATAACTTATGCCTTTGAGAAAGCGGCAGACTTGTTGTGTGATAATGTGTTGCGATATGCTCTAACTACATACAAATGAACTTGGGATGACTTTGAAGCAAAGTTTTTTGAAAAATATTTTCCCCTCACCTACAGGGAGAAGGAAAGTTAGTTTAATCGACTGCAGTAGGAAAGTATGTCTGTAGTCAAATATGAGAATTGATTTTTCAGCTATCTCAGTATGTATTGATCATTGTAGCCGATGACATATCAAAGATGAAATGATTTAAAGATAGGTTAAGGCCCGATATTCTTACTAAGATGTGTTGCCCGCGCATCATTTCGTATGTTGACATGGGAGACATGGCATTAAGGTTAAAACAAGATAGGAAATGTATTTTGAAGGCCTATGTTCAGATGAATAAAAGAATCAGCATGAGTCCTCTTTACCCTATCGACAAACAACATCAACTAACCTCGCAGTTAGCACTAGCATAGAGGCCAGACTATGTACCAAATCATGTTTGCAGTTATTATGGGAAGTCAGGCCACTTTACTCATGAATGTCATAAGAAGATGAGAGATGAAGGCATTTTGCCTCCTCTTTAGTTGAATCGTACTCCACATCAGGTGATTGCAGCTCCTCCTATTTGTGATGGTCGTCCTCTATAGAAGCCCACTACGCCATAGTTAATCAAGCACAACAGGCTCGAGTTTATACACTGACAACTGAGACACCTTCTGAAGTTGCTTTCATCCTAGAAGCTTTTGAAGGTATTGCGTATATTAATGGTACACCCATATGTCTATTGGTTGAAGCTGAAGCTACATCTTACTTCATTTCTAATGGCATTGTGAAATGACTGAAGTTGCACACAATACCTACGCTTGGTAGATCGATAATATCAGCCATAGGAACAATTTCTGAGTCCAATAAGTTTTGGCTTGAATATTCCATTGTGTTGGGTGGTGAAGTGATACATATCCATCTGACAGTAGAAATATATATCACTACAACGTTATTATTGCCATGGATTGACTGACACCGATGAAAGCAAAGATAGATTGTGACGCCAAAACTGTCAAGGTATAAGATGAAGAAAATCCTCCCTTGACATTTCCTGTAAAGGTCAGTTATGGGTGTCGTATATTGTTCTTTGCTAGTAAAAAAGAAAGTTAAGTTAGGTTAAGCTGGCATTGTCCGAGACACCGTTAGTAAGTGAGTTCAAGGTGTGTTTGAGTCTAAACCCGGATTGCCTCCTCAAGGCGAGATTAATTTCACTATCGATCTTGTACCTGGTTTGATGCCTATCGCATTATCAACATATCGAATGCCTCCTTGTGATATGGAGGAGATGAGACGTTAGATAAATGAGCTCGTGAATGGTGGTTTCATATGGCTAAGTGTGTCACTATGGGAAGCCCCAATGTTGTTTGTTAAGAAAAAGGATGGATTTTTGTGACTTTGCATCGATTACCGAAAGTTGAATCAGATTACAATTAAGAACAAATACCCTCTCCCTAGAATCGATGATTTGTTTGATCATCTACATGGCACTCAATATTTTAAAAAAATAGACACAGTCTGGGTACCATAAGTTTAGAGTTAAGGGAGAAGATGTACAAAAGATAGCATTTAAGATCAACTTTGGGCACTATGAATTCTCAGTGATGCCTTTTAGACTGACAAATGTGCTCGCCGCGTTCATGGATCTTATGAATAGGGTGTTCAAGCCGTCACTTTATAGGTTTGTCATTGTGTTCATTGATGACATCCTAGTGCACTCCAAGACTCGCATGGACCATGAGGAACATTTGGGAGCATTCCTTGAAACGCTCAGGAAACATCAATTGTTTGCTCAATTTTGAAAGTGCAACTTTTGGAAAAATGAAGTGAAATTTCTTGGTCATGTTGGCATGCGACAAGGTATCGTATTAGACCTTGCTAAAGTTATAGCAGTGCAGAGTTGGGAACAATCATATTCAGTTACTGAAGTGAGGAGTTTTCTTGAATTGTCTGGGTATTATAGGCAATTCATAAGAGACTTTGTTAATCTAGCCTGTACACTCTCTCGGCTAACTCGTAAGGATGTTAAGTTTGAATGGAACGATGAAGAATAAATAATATTTTAAGAATTGAAGACATTGTTGACGACCACACATGTGATTGTATTGCCAAAACATGGTGTTAGATATGAGATCTATACAGATGCATCACGTATTGCTTTAGGTTGTGTTTTAATGCAGCAAGGAAAAGTGATAGTGTATGCCTCCCAACAATTGAGGAAGCACGAAGAAAATTGTAATAGCTTGAGATTTTGGCTCTCATGGGCAACACGAAAAATCGAATTCCAAGGTAATAATTTAAATATGGCAAAGTATAAATACTCTATATTTTCCTTATAATAATATAATTTACAATTTCCATAGCAATCGCAGCATAAATGATGGAAAATTTAAATCTCATTCCATTAAATAGCTAATGTAAGTTCCAATCACCATCATTACATTAAAATAGTACATACTCGGTCCTTCCATGAGACATTATAATTTCAAAACTTTAAGGAACTACTAATAGGAAAACAAAATAAATAAAACAAGAAGAATCTTGTCCAAGACATCTTGGCTTCATTGTTCGTCATTCATTGCCACAAACCATCATAATTTTCGCATTAAAGTTCTGACTCATTCTTTAGATCATCGCTTGCATAATATATAGTTGTTTTTCCACACGAGGATTGAATTCCCTTGGTTCAACTCAGTGAGGGAACCCCTCCAAGATTATCACAATAATAGCACATTCAATCACAACATAGCAAAATATCCATGTAAAATCTCGATTAGTGAAATGCACGATATGCATTTTCTGATGAAGGTCCCTAACTAAATAAAGCGGTGAAGTGAAAACCCTTCATTACAATTTTAACGTTAGCCACTAATCACCAGAGTTATCACTACCAGAAAAATGGGCAAAGGCTACGGATAAAATCCGTAGCCATAGACCTATGGCTACGGTTCTAGTCCGTGGCACGACCGTAGTCGTAGGTGCCATAACAATAGGTCTGGAACCTATAGCTACGGATTTAATCCGTAGCTATAAGTTACAACAGCTACAAATATAATCCGTAGCAATAATACCTGTAGCGATAAGCATAAACAGCTACGGATATCATTTGTAGCTAAAAGTCCATAGCAATATGCCAAATTTAATAATGGCTACAGCTGTTAGATTATCAGCTACGGTTTATATCCGTAGCTATTTCGTACATTAAAAAATATATATAATCATTTGTTCATTCAATTACAATTAATTACAATCCTTCATTCATTCAATTACAATCATTCATTCATTCAATTACAAAATCTTTAGCTTCATTAGAGAAATTTTCTCGACTTCACCCTTAAATTTCAATGATAAAGAATTGAAAGAGAAGATATTTTGACGGTATGATATTTTTTTCACAAGTAAATAAGCCTTTTTAAGCCATCAGCCCATCACCCACCTGAAGAATAAAAAACCGATTGTTGTCCAAGTCCACTCATTTTTCTTTCAATTTCTTAGTGACCTCTGTAAAATTACTTCCACAGTCATTTATGTAGTACTTTGAAGAGTTGTCTCGAAATGCAACTCTAGTAATGACAAAGTCACTTCCTGCAACAGCTTTGTATATTCCATCATCTTACAAATAGTCATGGCATTCATAAATTGGAATGACCATTGGGGGAAAGAAAGACAAAGTGAAAGAAGTGCATCATGTATAACCATTTTCTTTTTTCTTAATGAATTAATAAAAACTCAATGAAGAATGAAATTGACACAAAAGGAATGGTCTCACCATATAATTTGTAGGGCCAAAATAAACGTCTGGACGATTTTCGCGAGGAGGACCATCGGTAACTACAAGTACCCACTTCTCAAGTGGAACAGATACTGACCACGATTATCTATGACCTGAAAAATGTGCAAGCAAAGCTAACCATCATGAAAAGAAAATCTCCATTTGCTTGTCAATTACAAGTAAGACATGCCAGTGATTAGTGGCAATGCCTCGAGTTCTAGATAGTTTTCTCATTAGGCATGCATGACAAACATTCAAAAAAGAATTTATCAGAAATGCATGTTTAGCCATACTTGCAAGTTTCACCGCTTGACAGTTAACCCAGCAATATGGCATGCATGACTCAATGGAGTGACAGGTGATGCTGGCAAAAGGTTTCTATAGCTAAAATGCCCAGTCCAACATACATCATTAGAGATACAACGGTGGCCAGCTAAGAACATACTGCTTATGGGCCTTAAAATTGAACCTAGGTGATTTTGACAACAAAACAATTTGACTCTTACCACCTATATGCTGAGTCTGACTCTACCCATTGCAGTTGTTTTAAGATATTTTGGCAACATAACAATATTATGGTGTTATAGAACCTTCGTTCTAACAGCTGTGCATTACCAGTTCCAATCCCATTCAAACAGTCAGCTGCATGATAGTCTTACAAAAGAATGGATCTTTCTAATTAAATGATTATAAACATTTCAAGTGAGTGTTAAGAATACAGATGCCTAGGCTAAATTGATGAACATAGTGTTTTCTTTACTGTCTTGTCAGTGTCATAGACCAATTCTGCTTTCAGATGTCTACACAAAAGCAATTTTTGAGGAATGCCTAGTCACCTTATCATGGATCAGACCACCCTATATGGGCAATGATCTGAAGATCATTCTAATGGTCCTACCTGTCCAACCAATAGACTCGACGCCATTGTTTCAACTCATTTTCTATCTATTTTACTGGCAGTTTCTTGGCTATTGATTGGATGGTTAGGATTGTCTGATCGGAATGGATTTCTAGGACAATGGCAATCGAAGGTGGAGGCCAACTATTCCACGGTCCAAATGGCCCAAGGTGGAACCCACCTATCAAATGCATGTGTTCATTCAACCATTCCACCTAGCATTTAACCAATCAAGATTTCACGCTGAAATCAATCTAACACTCATTTCCTATAACTTTGTGTAAGACCTGGATTTTCCGAGTTGGTCCAGAAAAAAAACTCATTTGTGCCCCATGGACAAGCAACGGTTGTTTTCAAACCATCGATCTGACAGACTATGGCTCTTTATGCGATCACCACCATGTGAGAGAGCAAATGACTCAAGAGATTGTAAACTTCACCCATGGGTGCAGGATGCATGGGTCTCAACTTACCACAACACAGCCAGCTACGTGCAGTAACTTAGTTTATGATTATTCAAATTCTAATCAGATTTCATTTATGATTACATAAGATGAGCAATGAATTAAAAAAGGAATGAGCTTGAATAAATGTAAAAGAGAGGAAAGAACTAATTTTTTTTAAAAAATGGAGAGAGGGAGAGAGAGTAGGAATAGTTTGGCTGTACTAAACAGTGTCACTTTTGGACAGTGCATAAGCGCCACTGACAGTCTCTTTTAACATGATTTCAGGCATCTGAATCTTAAAATAGCTATATTTTTCAATCCACACATCGATTCCCTTGAAAACTCAATCGTAGGTTGGTCTAATATAGTACTACCTAACCTGTAGTTAGTTTCCAAATCTAAGGTACAGATTTCTAAAAAGAAAGCTGGACAGCCATTAATCTTTGTTACATGAGCTCTTCGAATCCAAAAGTTGGATTGGGCTGAAATTTTAATCAGCTTTAGATCTGGTTATGCTCTATAAGTATCCAGTCAATTTCGAAAATTGAGTTACAAATTTCCAAAAAGTGTCCAATTAGTCCGTTTTAGCTTATTTGGAGCAAAAGCGCCACTAACCATGGCATTTTTTGTCAAAATTTTCAATTTCCTAAACAAGGACAGAGAGAAGGAATATTCTAAATTTTCACACACACACACACACACACACACACACTGTTTAAGGGGTTTCCAGTCTCAGATTCAGTGCAGAATCCACATCCAATTCTTAGAATGGAGAGTTTGTACCATGAGAGCAGATAGAATGCAGAATCCACGTCCAATTCTCAGATTCAGTGCACAATTCAATTGTAAATGAGTCTGGATCACCTACCATATGGTATGCTCGAATACCCATCAGTCCAGCCTATCGATTGCCTGCATTAGAAAGTAACTTCTATCAGGAAAACTATATTTAGAATATGAAGAGATGCTCTAATGCTTTCTTAGCACAACAAGTTATAAAGTGTTCTTATGGGGACACTAACATAGGTCGATTCATTGATCTAGTCTGTTCATTAGGTCCGACTCATTTTTTGTGGGAAAAGATCGCATAATTCGACCAAAACCCAACCATTTGATCAATGGCCTTTAATATGGACAATCGACATCATTTACACAAAAATAGGCCTAATCAGTGTTGATCATCATTGCTGATTGCTGATTACACAAAAATAGGTAAAATCAAGGATTGATTGGATCATCCCATTTTAGTAGCCCATGAAAAATTGTCATGGACTGTTCACACCCCAAGTGCAGGGTTGTGATGTAGTAATAAACTCGGTAAGACCGAGGTCGAATCCACAGGGACTGATACCTATACGCTATCTGAAACCAAGTAGAACTAGAACTAGACTAAGATGTGTTCTAAACCAAATAGAGTTTAAGGAATAATTGTGGAATAATTATCTAAAACTTTAAGGAATTTAAAGGAAAGAAACTAGGGATTCAGAGGATCCACTTGTAGGGATCAGGGAGATCTTTTGCCTGCATCAAGAATCATGGAAATCAAACTGAACCTACTTGATCTAGTCTTCACAGGATGAAAGGTATATGAATTAGAATGGATTCCATCATCTAACCATGCCCAGGAGACAAAGCAAACAACATGATTAAACTAATTACCAACCAATCAATAATGTATGAAGATTAGAAAGGGTATCGCCATCCGACCATGCCCATGAGACGATGGTGAACAACAGGGCTTCCTGACGTCATAAACATTAAAAGGGGAAACGAAATATTCAAAGCCATTGCAGACCCATTGTAATTTCAGTCACAACAGACCATTAAAGACTAAGAAAAATATTCCTTTAATAATCAACTAAAATTAACATCAGTTCAGTCTAAACAAAAGGCACAGGCAAAAAGGTCCCCCATCACGCTGCAAGCTTCACCTCTTAGCCCTAGCTAAGAGGTTCAGCCCAACATGAATGGGCTGGATCCAAAACAAATACAATAGAAAGAAAAGAATAGAAAAAAGAAAAAAAACAAAAATTACTTTCCTAGCTCCCTGTCGAACATCCCACGTTGAAGCCTTCCAAAACGAGCCCTCCTGTTGCCTCTCTCTCTCTATCTGACGTCCCCTATTCAAGCATGACCTCTTCTTCACGTTTGGAACTCTTTTTATAGCTTTTGGAGTGGTGGAAATCGGATTTGGGAAGCTATCGCACGCGCAGCGAAAGCCTTTTCGCAGCCAAGTTCGGGGCTTCATAACTCTCGCGTTCCTTACATTATTTCTGTAAAATCAGCGTCTCTTGGAAGTGTTTTGGCTGGCCTACACGATGGACGGTTCAGATCTACCATATGATCAAAGATGGTGGGCCACAACTGCCTGGAAAGTCCGATTTCGCGGACGTGCGTAGCCTTTCGCACGTCCGGCGCTGACGTGATCGGTGGGCCTCACAGAGGTATTTTCTGGAAAATCCACCCCATCCATTGGATTCAGAACGAAATTTCGGTCAAGAATGGGTGGTTTTGAACGTCCATTGACGCGGCCCAGAGAAGAAATCACCCCAAAAATCGTTTTGAACGTCGCAGGACCGACTGTTTATGGCCTTTGTATCGTGCACATGTGCATGCATGGGTCTAAAACTTCAGCAAGGTTTTGTAGAAGTCGAGGCCCTCTACACGATGGACGGATTGGATCATCCGTACATGCCATGGGTGGGGCCCACTAGCTTCGGTAAAAACGGACAGCGTCCGTCCTTTTTAACGTGAAACGGCAGTTGCCGTATTTGAGAAGGAGACGCGGGTCAGCAGCGCTGACCCGCTTTACGTGGATTCGGTGCGGCTCGTGGCAGTTGTGTACCTTATGTACACGCTATATATATGGGGCCCACTGTAATGTATATGCAAGATCTGATCCATCCATTTGTTTCCTCATCTTATTTAAACCGCCGAGACCAAAGTTGAGACAGTTCCAGATATCAGGTGGGCCCAGAATCAACGGTTTATGGGCTGATCTGTCAGTTGGGGCACTTCCATAGTGATCCGAGGGCTGAAATTTGATATGTACGGCTAATTTATGGCCCTCAGGCCATGTATAAAGTTTTGAGCCAATCAGATGGCGGGAACTATATGATCTTGCATTCTTCACCAATTTCGGGCCTCGTTAACATGAATGACTTGATTTCCTCGGATCCCTGATGTGTAATTTCATCGATCTTGGTTCCCTTGAGTCCGTCCCTTGCCTTGGGTGTCATCAGAGTGTCAAATTCATGGTTTAAGCACCCTTTTTCAGTTCATGCTTGTAAATACACTCTGCATCACAAACACGATTAAATCAGGCTATTAAATGGCATCAATGATTGTAAATCCATGCAATAACTGGGTCTGATATGCAATATTTGACCCTCAACATGGACTTAATGGACAGTTCAATTGATCACTGTCAACCACTGCAAGTAGAAGCACTTATAACTTATAGGGCTCTCTGCAAGCACTGAAGCATTTCTCTAAAAAATTGAGAGTTAGCTCTTGCATACATCTGCATACAGTCACTAGGTGGTTGTTCTTGGCATTGTCATGGCCTTGGATTGATCTCAACATGCAAAAGAGAGTCAGCTCTTGGATTATTTTGTGTGTATTAAAGTTGTATGTAAAATAAAATGGAAGACAAGGACACAACTCACCTTAACGCCCTTTTCCCTCCTTGAGCATCATGGTTGGCTTCATCAAATCAAAGTCCTAAGACATGGGCTCCACTCATAGCGAAGAAAGATAATGAAATTTCATTGAAACCACAAAATAGCGAAGAAAGCACAACATAGCATAGGAGGTGACTCTCTTGTTACCAACCTGAGAAAAAAGAAAACTAGAAAAATAAAAGGACCCTGCTACAGACAAAACATTAGCTGAAAGTCACCAAAATCTCCATCCCAATCCCCCAAAAGGCCAGCCACGGAAATCAGGACTTGCAAGGGCCCAATCACGGCAGCCACCTAAAGAGGTTTCCACTCCTTTCCTACAGAGATCATGACTTTGATAAACCCTTTTCTACAAAATATCCATCCCTTCCTCCCTCCCTATGGAAGCGTGTCAAGCATCATCAAAACCCCCCGCACTTCTTATCCTCCCTATCTCTTTCATCCATAAGAAGAAGAAAAAAAAAAGAAAAAAAAAGAATGCATCTTCTGGTGGAGCATGGCGATGTGAAGAGAATTTGTGACAGGTTTGGGAAGTGGCTCATGGTGATGAGAATTGCAACTATGAAGAGAATTTCAAACAATGCCGACATAGAAACAGCCACCACTACTAAAAACTCTGCTCCTTTTGGACGGCCAGCCTCTAGTTCATTCGAGACACACATGTTGCAAGGAAATTGAAATTAGATAAGAATAAAGTGTTTGGGTGTTCCTTTGAGACATGCACGCCGCGTTTATCCTTTGCCACTGCCAAAGGACATCCCAAAACCTGTCTGGCGATATCCAATGTCTTACATCAGTTTCCGTTTCTGGGCACTTCAGGTACACAAAACCATCTGAATCTGTGTTTTTTAGAACAAGGAACTAAGGTGTTGTTTGGAATTCCTTGAAATACAGGAAGACCCATTCATCTAGAAAATTTTAAAAATATATATTGATAAAGTGCTTCAAACCTTGGAGAATCAGACTATAACGAAAGATTCCTAAACTCGAATACTTAGGCCCTTAACAATTTTCTTCTTAAAATGTAGAATTTTCACTTAAAAGGTTCAATATTCAAAATGTTCTTTTTGCTCCTCAGGGCCAATACCAGAATGATCTGAGGGGCTAGGAATTTGATAACCAGACACCAGATCTCCCAATGATCTCTGGTGAATACATACTAGAATACGTCTTCTAGATCGACGTTGACCACTCGAAATGGTTGGACCTGCCGGTTCTCTTCAGTATGACAATCATCTACCACCTCTTATTCTTCATTATGATCAAGATCAGAGAGGATGTGACTCCTTGGATAAGGAGCTACATTGCAAGGAGAAGACTGCAACAGAAGAAAAGCACCAAACCAGGAACACTCACTGTTCCCAATCGCCTCACTCAATCGCCTTCCCTCAAAACTTACGTCAACAACCAGGACAATGGACCGTAGTGGAAATTGGAACCCAGATCAAATTTTCAACAGCTATATAAGAACAGTAAGATTTTATAGCAATATTAATTCCACTTAACCAATCAAAGTTGATACAACAACATCCTAAACCTTTGCCATGTTGGCATGTTTGGCTGCAACTAGAAATGTGTACTAAGTTACAAATAAAACCACATTTTATTACATGATTGAATAAGTTGCTACTGGGTTAAAAATATGCCTCATCATCAATTCACAGCAAGAGAAATGGAAGTTATGTAGTCCGTGGTCACCATCATACATGTGCTACTGTGTGAATGGACGGTAGCCCAAAAACTATGTTGCTTGAAACTTTTTTTCCCTTCAAAGATGAACAAATTATAGGCAATAGCCAAAAGAAAAAGACAGAAAAACAGAAACCAATAAACAGAAAAATGCAAACACCAAGGCTTCAAACCCAACCCATA
Organism: Magnolia sinica; assembly: GCF_029962835.1. Classification (NCBI taxonomy): domain Eukaryota; kingdom Viridiplantae; phylum Streptophyta; class Magnoliopsida; order Magnoliales; family Magnoliaceae; genus Magnolia; species Magnolia sinica. The sequence goes on along the minus strand of NC_080579.1, from coordinate 75,837,368 downwards.
GAAGATGAAGGAGCCCACTCCTTCATGGACTGAAGCACTCCCCCCAACTGAACCCTTTTATCTTTAAAAGAGTGCAAGTTTCTCTAAGACCAGATAGCCCACTGGGCAGGCAAAAGAAACAGTCTCCATCTCTTCTATGCTAATTGAAACTATCCAAACAATATGCTCATTATGAGTTTTCTAGTTGAATGTAAACCACTTCACTTCTCTTTTCTTGGTTTCTCTCTTTTTATCTCGACTTTGTTTTAATGATTTGTTTGCAGGCCATTGAATGGATGGCCATTGCAGTCCATTTGACTTCATTTTTGGGCTATGGTCCACTAAATAAGTTATCCAAATCACCCTTGTTTGATGACTAAATATTACAAGAACCTACCTACTCTATTTCTTTCAAAAGTAGCAATTTCCACTGCAGTTCTTATATCAATTATATCACTCTTCACACCCATCAAGATGAGAGAAGAAACAATGTACATTCCATGAATGAAGAACAATCTCATTTCTCCAAGATAAGAGATCTTTCATTTGTAATACATGTTTTGTAATGGGTAATTAGAAAAACGAGAAAACCCAAATATAGTCCAATTCATTTTTCAGATGTGATGAAAAACAAAAATACCCATAAGCAAGGTTTTCAATATATATATATATATATATATATATATATATATATATATATATATATATATATATATATATATATATATATAACACCAATATGCACAGAAAAATGAAGAAACTATCCAAAATTCCACATTACCAGGCCCCTGAAGACCAGATAGCTGCACTAGTGCCAATAGTAAAATATAAGAAGAGAATGCAAAGGAATTAAAGGAACTAAACACTACTGGGATCAGTAAAGATTCCAATAATGTCTAGAAAGGATAAAAAGATGAGAAAAGAGAACTAGATTTAGCATGCAATCATAATTGAGTTTCAGTTTTATCATGGGACCTGTTATGCCATATTTTAAGCAACAAAACAGAATGTAGAAGTAGCAGTATAATAATCAGTGATCAAGTGAAATAGACCATTGATAAAATCTGCTTTAGAACATGAGATACCACTACATCCACAGGTTGGATGTCAGCAACAGCAGCCCTAGGCTCCCCATGCTGCAAAAGGAAATACATGTCATTACACCAGCCAATCAACAGGATGATGTCAACCAATTGGAATGATCTAACACAAAGCAAAGCCTGTAGTGTGAGAAATATTTTCAAGTCAAAGAACCAATTTATGAAAGCCATAGTGGTGCATGTTGATGCATAAATTCTGAAGTCCTATTCTCAAGTAGCCATCGCAGGGTCCCAAGAAATTATATTCTAGTGGTTGAGATACATATAAAGATCGATAATCATTGGAAGATCTTCATTCAGGTTGCTTGATCATTAAAGGTACCTGAAATGGATTAAACTGTAATTAAGATAGCAAGAAAATGAGATTATTTAACAACTTACGATTCCAAGACCTAGCTCCATTTTTCTTGAGCCTAAACGATCTGATGCGACCTGGCCTAGAAGTGTACAAACAGAGAGGGCGACACCCATCGTTCCCACCATTTCAGATGCATACTTTGCTTCTGCAGTAACATCAGAAAGAGAAAGACCAGTAGCAACTGCTTCCCCTGCTACTTTCCATTCACAAAGTAAACATTTACTACACTAAGTTGAAAATGAAAGGAACATAGAGGTAAGTTCATTTTAATCATTCCTAGAACCATTGCCTGTCCCAACCACTTAAAAACAGTTGCTGCAAATAGGTATTAAGCAATTCCAATGAATCATAGATGCCAGGCAAATGTCATCAGAAAGGAAAACACCAAAAATCATTGAACTCAATTAGTTTCTTTCATGATAGACATGTTCACTAACATCTTGACCATTGAAAATAAGGCAGACGTGATATTGGACAGGAATTTAGGAAGACAAGACCCCTCTTTGAATCACAAAAGGGGAAAGTTTCCTCAGCACCTTCCATCGAGGAAAAACATGGCTACACACAGTACTCAAACGATGAGGAAATAGCGTCAAACTAACATAGAAGCATCTCAGAACACCAAAAAAAAAAAAGTTTTTTAATCAGTACACAATACAAGGGCATTGAGCTTGCATATTTTGAAGCTTCACTCAAACTCAACCCAGGAATTCCGTAGTTTCAACTTCTGGTATTCAATGTGGTTCTGGTTCATGAACAAACAATCTATACCATTCAGTTCCATTGAAATTTTTAAGAAAGATTTTATGCAAAAAATTTGAGAACTTTATTGACTAAAGGATATACAGCCACCATAATGTATAGAATCATAGTAACACCATACTATGAGGCTTAGACAAGGAAAGAAACATTACCAAGACCCTGAAGACCAGATAACAACATAGTAGAGCTCTTCCCCTGTGCTACTATAGGCCCATTTGTCAGTAGAAGAGAATGTCTGACGATCTCATTTCTGATGAGTCACCTTCGTATTCTTTCTTCCCAACAATCATTGTACTGCCTCCACAATTTATGAATAAGGAATAATCTGTAAATATTATAGCACCAAATTCCTTCAATATTAAAGCCCCCAATATCCTCAAATCCCTAAAATCCCCAAATCCCCAATTTCCAAAATCCACAACTCCCCAATTCCTAAGACTCACAAACCCTCAAATCCTCCATGGGTGAAAGTGAAATGAAAAAACACAGAGAGAGAGAGAGAGTGCCAAAGTAAGAAAGAGAGGGGAGGAGGTAAGGACGGGCATTCTTATGTACTAAGGATTCTGAGAGAGGGATTGGAGTTGCTAGTTAAGCTTCTGCAGATTGTTGTTAGCATTCGATTCTTTCTTCACCGCATGGAGAAAGCATCTCCTCCTGTCCAGACTACTATTAGCATGAGATGGAGAGAGGGAGGGAGGGAGGGAGAGGAATAGCGAAAGCTTATAGCCCGCGAGAATGAAAAAAATAAAAATAAAAAATTCGCGGGCTCCTTTTGGGTGTGGATTGGGGATTACACTCATCGGACGGAACTAGGTACGGGCGTTCCAACCGTTGGTTCTGTGGGCCCACAGTGATGCATGTGGTTTATCCACGCTGTCCATTAATTTTTAAAGTTCATTTTGGAACATGATCTCAAGATTTATGAAGATCGAAGGCCCAGTTGGACCACACCACTCCCAAGAAAGATTTAATGGTAGGCGTTTAATCTCCCATGTTTCTTACCATGTGGTTCACTCGATCCTTGATCTGCCTCCTTTTTTGGATGCATTTATTAAAATGAGTTTTCAAAATGGATGAACGTTTAGATAAAAATATATACATTGCAGTGGGCCCATGGAGCCCCTTACGCTCTAGCCAAGACTAGATGGGGTTATGAGCTTTAGCTACGGATTTAAGCCGTAGCAATTTTACTACGGTTTATATCCGTAGCTAATAGTCATTATTATCCGTAACCTTTACTCATTTTTCTGGTAGTGTATGTGAAACGGGAAACCCCCATTACAAATTCGCACGTGAAGCGAGAAGCCCCCATTACAACTTTATACTCAAAACACAATGTGAAGCGGAAAACCCCATTAGAACTTCACATTAAAAACTTAACTAATGAAAGCGGAAAACTCTAATTAAAACTTCGCATTAAAAAACCTAACTAATGAAAGCAGAAAACTCCAATTACAACTTTCATTATGTAATATACAACTGGAAGCAGGAAATCCCATTTCAACTTCCATTATAACACCCAATGGGCTGATCCACCAAGTTAGATCCTAGTACATGTACAAGATTTACCCAATCCTTTAATAAATCCGGTTTAGCAGCCAGCCGTTTTAACAATGCTCACACTCAATAAGTCACCACCTCACCCCATCATCATTCTTTCATAGATCCACCATAAGAAACAATAGTATACTATTCAAGTGTGTCACTTCTCAAGGACTTCTAGAATAGTCGAATCAAAGCTCTGTCGTTCCCACCATGGCATCAATCTCACCGTAGAAAGTTTTCAAGTGAGTAGTGGGACATCTCGTGCCATTATATCTTTGAAACTTGGGTACTTTAAAATTTGTTGGTACCTTGGCATCCGAGAAGGGACAAAAGTCTATGAACTTGGTTGAAGGGAGTTCCATGCCATGCTACCTTTAGAGTTCATTGCACATGACCCTGAGTTGGTCCGTAAAATGTTTGCATGGTTGGGTGATTTCAGAGGGTTGCTGAGGAGGTGGTCGTGTCCCTTGGGGAGTCCAGTTTATCATTTCTTCATATGGTCTACCTCCTTGGCTTGGCTGGGTGTGTTGACGAGTTGTGCTTATTGGGGGATGGCTGTTTCGAGAGCAATTGCGACCATGGGCTGAGCTTGTATATCTGGGAGTGTCTAGGAGGACAAAGAAGGTCGGCCCTAGCTAAGATGGAACTGTGAAGGCAAGATGAGGATAGGGTATGGCGTTTGATCTAGTTGGACAAGGTTCTTGCCATGGAAGGTCAACTGAGATTGGTCGGAGTGTGTCAGTAAAGACATAAGGGGTCTTCGTTCGGAGGATGGTACTCATGCAAGTATTGAAATTGTAACCAGTTTGCATTGTGTGGGACATGTTGCCATTGATTAATGGTGAGATTGGACAGTCCCAAATGAGTGGTGGGTAGTTGTGTGCTGTGAGTAGAGGGGGCTTCTCTGGCCTATAGAACGTGATTTATGAGTCCCTCTATTATGCTCATGTTTTGGGCCAGGTTAGCCAATGATAGAATAGTGACAAGTGGCAAAGCTTGTTGCCTAGGTGAGTCAAGTGGAGAGGCCCGGTTGCTTTCTTGTGCTGACATGGTGGCTTAGACGCGAGTGTGAATAATTGTTCAATATGTTGGTGTTTACTTTGAAGTGTGATGGACTCACAAGTTGCCTTTGGGTGTAATGATTGTTAACTTTCTTACCTTTTTCCTTGTCAGCTTTCCTTTCTATCTCATGTTTTGCTAATCAATAGAAATATGGTGCGACATGCATGGGTTAACAAACCAAGGAGATCACTATCAGGCTAGAGGGTAGAAAGAAAATGGACCAATGTAGGACTGGAATGCATGAGGCTTGGAAGAAACCAAATGGACAGGTGCAAAAACACAGGATGACTGGAAAGTTAGTTGGTTTGCTGATTAGCTTTAGTTAGTGCAGGATCAGTATTCATTGGACGGTAATTTTGCAAGTAGCATAATTCCCTTGAAAGTCACACATTTCTTGTTTCAAGGCGAGGCTTAACTAGCAAAGACTAGCAATAGACATCTCCAGTGGAGTCATCATTCTATGAACGCCCCTGTCACGCATATGTACACGCGGTAGAATGAACACTTCACTTTCTTGGCATATTCCATCTGTTGATTCTGGTTTTGATTTGATTTAAACGCGGAGTTGATTTAGATATAAACATACATTTAACTTAGAGTCACCACTAATAAGAAAGAAACTTGGAATCTATAGTTGGCTAGAAACCGTAGAATCGCTTAAAGGTCAAAGAATCATAAGATTCCTCAACTCAAGTGACTACTGTGGTTGGTATGCGACCATAGATTTTAAGTAAAAACCTCAATTACAAGAGATGAAGGGATTAGATACCCTCTCCTACCCACACTAAATGTGGTCTTTACTTTAAGAGATGTGTGACTATTAGTAGAATTAGGGTGGGTACTTGCAAATATGTTAATCATGTAACCATTCTTTGCATATCCCCATGAAAGGGCCGGACAAGCAAAAAGAAGAATAAAATGGATCCAAGCCTTGCTTCACAAAGTCAAAAGACAGGACAAGCTTGTAGAATAAAATAAATATACAATGAAATGAAGAAAAATATCCTAACCTTGCCTTGCAGAGTCAAGACCCTAGGCAGGCAAGCATAAGAAGATAAGTATAATAAAAGCAAATGCAATAAAAGAAAACATAGACAATATATGCCGAGAAGGGAATGCACAGAATGGACCGTGTTCTGAGTTTGATTGAGATGTGAGAAGGAGAAAGCGCAAGTCAAACACCATTTTCTTGAGTCAAAAAATAGATAATGGGGCGTCCCTAATCTTGACCCTACTTCTAAATCACCTAGCTAGCTTTGATGAGTAATCTCAGTGGCTGGTTGAAGCAGAAGCTAGATTTAAGCATGGTAGCTGTATAGCATCTAAAGTGGCAGAATTTCCTCATTGTTCAGTAACAAAAGCCAAGAAAAGAAAATCTATGAAAATTACTCAAAACTTACTATACTATTTTCTCGGTAATTTCTACCTCTTCAGGCATAGTTTCTGCCTCTTCTGAACAGGAGGTGGGTGCCACTCTTATAGGCTACAAAACCATCTGAGGAGCTGACAGACACTTGACAGTAATTCTTCAGGTAGGATTTGTTAGAGGAAATAAAATCCCTAGGTCTCCATGCCAGGTGTCCGTCGGTTGATCGGTATGCTCCCTCTGCTTATGGACAGGTGAGGTGTCCACACTATTTTTCCAATTAATGCCCATAGAAGTTGAGAATCCACATTGATTATGCTATAATATTTCGGTTACTGGCTTATCACATCCATCATGTGGGTCACCATTATTACCCATGCCTGTCGGAAAATTACTTCGGTTGGATGATCATGACCTTCAATCAAATGTTTAAGAAAACGAATGGTTCATATAAATCATTCCATGTATGGTCGTATTATTGATTTAGACCATCCATCATGCATGTGGGTCCCATCTTTGATTGCATATTCCTTTTAAAAAAATCACTTTGAGTAAGTGATCCTGAGCATTCTAATCAAAAGTAAGGGAAAATGAATTATCCATATATAGTGACTATACTACAATTCATGGACTTATACCGTCCTCCACACACCCTCTTCAGAGAGATGATCCAGCACTGTAAGTTATAGTGTCTCTAGTTGTAATCGATTGATCCAAACCGTCTATTGGGTTCAACGTACTTTTCATGTCATGGCCGACAATGTGAAATAACACTGATGGATGATCTGATTTGCCCATAACTTAGCCATTTTTCTATATCCAACGGTTTTCCAAGACATGGCTGGAATGGTTAGGATTCTCTGATCAAAGTGATTCCTTTATCGTAAGGAATCCATGATGCTTCCAAACAAATAAATAGCTCAAATGGTCGATTAGGCCTTATATTTCCATAAATGATCTTCACCGTCCATTTTATAGGCTGTTAATAAGGTAGTTGAAACCGTCAGATCAGCATAATTTTTACATGGCAGCCAACAACATGTGTGTTGGATCCATCAACGGCCCGGATCACTCGATAGGAGTGTCCATACGTCCTGAAGAAACTGTAACCACTATAACTTTTAGTGCTCCCACAGAACTGGATCATTTTCTCCAGAATATAACTTCAGCCAAACAGATAAGGAACGTACAGCTCCAAAAATGAGTTGCTCATGGAGCATCCTATCTTTGCCTCCTCCCTTCTTCTCTTCCCCACACAGACGTGCTTCATCTCGCACCGTTGATTCCAAATGGATCCAATCATCCAAATGCTACAAAACGTCCAAGGTTCAAATAACACTCTTCATTTCATTCTCTATACTACTAACTAACTTTCTAACCGTTGAGATTCTCAATCTACTTTGGAATTGTCAATCACAGGCGTCCATCAAAGCCATGATCAAAAGGCCCTTTAACAACTATATACCGCTAGAAAAGCCCAGTTTAGTACTTCAACTTGGATTACTCTTAGCTTCAGTAAGCCCCATTTTCTCTTCATGTTTAAATTCGATTTTGGTCTGTATTGATGGTTTGATCGAGCTGTGGTCAAAGCCACTAGATCCGTTGGGTCCCACCTCGATCATTCCCTGGACCCAAAAGGTGAATCCAGGCCACTCATCAGGTGGGGGCCATTTGTAGGTTGAATATACATTGTGGGTCCTTTTTTTTTTCCGAAACCGTTGTGCCCAAACTGATAAGCGGGCCAATCTGAATTTTGAGCCAGTATATTCTCATGATGGGACCCACCAGATGAGAGGTGTGGATATGGCTTCTTCAATCCCTCTTTCTTCCAAATCGACTTGCACTTCCATGCAACCATCAAAATGTCATTACTAACATAGTTGCAATTTGGAGCCGACAATATATTTACAAGCCCAATGATCGGGCCCAACTGTGATTTTGAGATGATTTATTAATGGATTGGATCCAATCTAAGGTTTTGCAAATTCAACTACTAGGAAATGGCCTTCTGTGACGTTATAGTGTGGGCTTGGGGCGGAAAATAAAGCCCCATTTACTAATAGCCTGGGCCTGGGCCTAAATTTTAGCTTCATTGAAAGTTTGGCCTGACCCATTGTCACTTCTAAGGAAATCAAGGAAATTACAATTACTTCCACTCTATAGGACTTACAATTTCAATCCAATCCGATAGTGCATCCAAACGCACCCTTTACAATGTGTACAATGAACAATTTTCTGGGCATAGGTGGAGCTACCGGCATTTGCGGTGACCGGCGTCAACGACGAAGAAGATTTGATATCAACATTGATACAACTTGGAATTGTTGCATTTTGGTATTTCCTTATCATGCCGGTGAGTATAAGTACATTTGATGCATGTGTGGCCCACTTTTTCCATTTATGGTATATAACATTTTTAGTTCTATCTTTTTTTCAAAAAATTGCAGCCGGTGATCATGAACTGGCTTAGATTGAGATGGTACAAAAGGAAGCTGTTGGAGATGTATCTGCAGTTCATGTGTGTGTTCATGTTCTTCCCTGGGTGAGTTTCTCTGTGTCTTCATATAATATCATGTTTTCTTTTTCTTATGTGGTTTGTTTTTGGACATACTTAAAATAGTAAGCATAACATCCCACAAAAATATCTAATCTCTGAAAATGGATAAATGTGGAAGAGGAACGATCGTCTACAATAGTTATATGCTACAATCCATTGGCTTTTCCCTTTCGAATTCAATCTTCCCCCGGAAATGTGATATATTTTCAAAGGTAAAATGGGTTTCATATATATAGCTTAGCTGTGCACTGGTTCTGATGAGTTCTCGTGAGAACTTTTTGAAAACTCATCACAAGTAAGCCCAAAATCTGAAGAGTCCACATGATACAGGACCCACGAAACTCTTAGGGCCAAACTTTTAACCTAATCCAAAACTCTGGTGGGCCATTGTAAAAGAAAATAATTTTCTCCCATGATTTACATCTCTTTTCTATGGCCCACTAGAGTTTTGGATGCTTGTAAATGACTTACGGATAAATGGTTTACAATTTGTGTTTGGATCCTGAAAGATAGTTGTAAATAATTTACATGCTATAAATTATTTATAGCTTTCTAGTCCCATATGATTTACAAGCAAAAAGGTGGGATTTCATTTACCGGCTCTCCATTTATAGCCTAACGGCTTTAAATGGAAAGATTGGCTTTTCATTTACTGGCAATCATTTATAGCTTAAAACCAAACAAGACAGGTTATAAATAATTTACACCGGTAAATCATTTACCACTTAACTCCCAAATGAATGAAAAGCCACACAAGTGAAAGAGTCAACCCCTTAGTTGTTCTCTCTCTATAATATGATATCATATAAGAAAAAATTAATTCACAATTTAAACCGACCAGTATCATAAACTCCTTGGAATTAAGGATTCATTCACCCATATATAAACAAACAACATCGGATCGTATTACAAGTTTATACTACTAAAGCTATTCACTTCATGAATGTGGAGACCTTCTAAAAAAAAAGAGATAATTTCAATGACAAAGTTTGTACATGTACCATAAGATGAAGAAAATGCTGACAAGGAATTGCCATTGGAACCCCAAACATCTCTTTAAAATGCAAAGGATCATAAGCTATCCACTGTAAGAAATCTCCTGAGCATTTTGAGCCAGAATTCTTTATTAATATTTTTAATTCTTTTAACGCCCAACCCACCTTTAGAAGTTGTATTTAGTCTTCCAAACTACACTAATGATTAGGACCATAATACACCTCCGCACAAAAGACTAATGCAAGAGAAGATATCACTAAAATAAGTTAAATGGGAATGCTTGACAGGATGTGATTATTGATTCTAAAATACAGAAATACAACAGAAAAAGAAGACAAACAAATAAATAAAAAGAATGTTTTAGAGAGCTGAAACATATTACAATTGCTGTCTTAAATATAGTTTTGCTTCCAAATGGAAAATTCCAAATGCACTAGGTCCCAAAAAAAGTCTATCTTTGGGATATAACAACTCTCTTTCAAGATCAACATATTTGATTAGGTGAACATGTAATATCCACTAAACGAACCCAAGTTGCCCATATAAATTTGCCAAAAGAGAAGTTGCATATAAAAAATAAAAATAAAAATAAAAAATCAAAGGAAAAATTAGAGAGAGAATAAATAATTTTTCGGATGAAAAAACAACAGACGAAAAAAATTGTTATAAAGAAAAGGGTAGGTAGCCGTTGTGGCTCGAGGTGCATGCGAACAACGTATTAAATATATGTCAACACATGCCTGCTCATTAATTATGGGTCACTCCATGATGACCATGTGTCCACATTATAGGGAGTCATTGCACAAAACCTTAGGATCTAGCCTCCCAAATATACCAGAATTATGGGATAATAAAGCAATGAAATAAATCAAGGCACAAACCACGCAACACAAGAGATTTTATGTGGAAAACCCTCAAAGAAGCAAAAACCACAGGACCTAATCCAGAACAACAATCCACTATGAAGTAGAATGTTACAACCGATCACGAGCACATACCGCTTGGATCAAACCTTCTTCACTTACGCAGGAGCGAATGAATAATAAGAGAATAAAAGAAAAATGGAGAGATCTCATCGATCATGAGGACGCAGAAGCGCTGAGATATCGAGTGCACAATAGATCACTTCTACGAGCAGAACCTCTCTTCCACAAGCTTCCTCTCTCTCTTTCTCTCTCTCTCTCTCTCTCTCACACCTTTGATAGCCCTAAACCCTTTACCAAACCCTTGCAAAGCTTTAGGAAACTCTCTTGCATTACCTAGAACAACCCTAGGAACCCCTATTTATAGTTTAGGCAATTCTCTTTCGCACCTCTTGTGAAACTGCCTCAAATTTACGCAGTCCATACAAAATCTGGACATGAATCTGCGTAACCTCAACTGGTCAAGCGGGGACCTCAACCGGTCGAGCAGCCCACTCGACCGGTCGAGTACCTCTCTCGACTGGTCGAGCACCTTGGAATTTCCAAACCCATTGCTCGCTGGACTTTGAGTCGAGCGCCACTCAGTTGGTCGAGCACCACCCTCGACCAGTTGAGAGAGGCACTTGACTGGTCGAGCCTGGGGAGAAAATCCTCATCAAATTTACCCCTTTTCGACTAAGGAGGAATTCACCTTCTTCAAGTTAAGCCGATTTCTACAAACCTCAAACTTGTCCTTAAGTAAAGCCTTAGTCATCATGTCTAACCCATTATCGACCGTGTGTACCTTCTCAAGTTACAACACCTTCTGTTCCAAAGTATCCTTGATCCAGTGATACCGAATCTCTATGTGCTTCGATTTGAAGTGCTGACTTGGATTCTTACTCAAGTGTATAACACTTTGACTATCGCAATAGACCACATGCTATTCCTGCTTCAGGCTAAGTTCCTATAGGAACCTCTTCATCAAAAGCATCTATTTACATGCCTCTATGACTGTAATGTACTCGGACTCTGTCGTCGATAATGCTACGACCTTCTGTAGCTTGCTCTGCCAAAAGACCGCTCCCCTTGCAAAAGTGAACATGAACCCCGATATAAACTTCTTTGAGTCTATGTCACTGCATATCTGCATCTGTGTAGCCATCTAACATAGGTTTTCCGTTACCATAGCATAGGCTCAACTTAGATGAGCCTCTTAGATACCGCAGTATCCATTTCACCGCTGTTCAATGTTCTTTGCCGGGATCGGCAAGATACCGGCTTACAACACCAACCGCATATGCTATGTCTGGGCACGTACACACCATAGCATACTTCAAACTTCCTACTGCTGATGCCTAGGGTATCTTCTACATCTCATCCACCTCTGTCTTCATCTTGGGACACTGCCTATCGCTCAATCTGAAGTGACCATCCAGTGGAGTATTGACCGGCTTTGCTGCATTCATATTGAACCGCTCTAGGACTTTCTCAATATACCACTCTTGTGACAGCCGAAGCTTCCTACAGCTTCTGTCATGGGTTATCTCCATTCCTAGGATCTACTTAGCTGGGCCCAAGTCTTTCATCGTGAACGACTTGCCCAACTCCTGTTTCAGCCTGTCAATCTTCTTGATGTCTTTTCCCATGATGAGCATGTCATCAACGTATAATAACAGAACTAAGAAATCACCATCTGAGAACTTGCGCGTGAATACACAGTGGTTCGATTCCGTTCTGTCATACCCATACTTTAATATGAACAAGTCGAACTTCTTGTAACATTGCCTTGAAGCTTGTTTCAGCCCATACAAGCTTTTCCTTAGCTTACACACCATATGCTCTTTACCCTTGACTTCGAACCCCTCTGGTTGGTGTATGTAGATCTCTTCTTCCAGGTCACCATGGAGAAAGGCAGTTTTAATATCTAACTACTATTTCCAGATCCATGCTGGTCGCCAACCCAAGCAACACCTGTATGAATGTCATCTTCACCACTGGTGAGAATATTTTCTCGAAGTCTATACCTTTCCTCTGACTAAACCCTTTCACCACAAGTCTGGCCTTAAACCTCGTCTGTGAATTCTTTTGCTCAATCTTCTTTCTAAACACTCACTTGTTGCTCAGAGCTTTCTTGCCCTTAAGCAATTTCACCATATCATAGGTGTGGTTCTTATGCGAGAATTACATCTCCTCTTGCATAGCTTTTAATTACTCTCCCTTATGCTTGTCGACTAGGGCCTCAAAATAATCTTCTGGCTCTCCCCCATCAGTGAGCATAATGTACTCATACAGCGAGTACCTCTTCGATGGATGTCTGTCTCTAGATGACATCCTCACATGTGGCTCAACAGGTGGATCAAGTGGGGCTGCTCCCCTGGTCCATCTTCGATAGGAACTCCCTCGTTCTCTGCACTTTGCTATACTCCACCATCATCAGGCACCACGGGAGGAATAACTAAATCCACGTCCTTTAGCTCTCTTGAATTAGGCCCGTTTTTCTTTAGCTTACAAATGTCTTCTATACATTGATCTTTAAAGAATATTACATCTCTGCTCCTGACAAACTTCTTCTCGGTCGGATCCCACAATCTGTAACTGAACTTTTCATCACCGTACCCCAAGAACATACTACCTAATCTTTATATCGAGCTTGGACTTCTCGTCCTTTGGTACGTGAACGGATGCCCTGCATCCAACACCCTGAGATGACTATATGATGGATCTTATCCAGTCCACACCTTCTCGAGTACTTCTCCATTCAACAGGGCTGATGAAGACTTGTTTATCAAATACACTGCCGTGTGCATTGCTTCTCCCCAGAACATCTTGGGCAACTTTGCATGGGATAACATGTATCTAATTCTCTTTACAATGGTACGATTCATTCGCACAGCCACACCATTATGTTGAGGGGTCTTGGGAATCGTCTATTCATGCTATATACTCAGGGACTTACAATACTCATGAAAGTCACGGATGTATTCACCACCATTGTCAGTGCGGATGCAGCTCAATGATCTATCTGTCTCTCTTGACTATAATATGAAACAATTTAAACACATCAAAGACCTCGTCCTTGGATTTCAAAGCACAAACTCAAACCCTCCTAGATGCATTATGTATAAAAGTGACAAAATACAATGCCCCACTCAAGGTTTTTGTACTCATAAGACCACAAATATCAGAATAAATCAAATATAATGCATGCACTTTATTAACATGAGAAGCAGTTTTAACAAATAAAACTCTATATTGTTTCCCTGAAAAATAATCAGTACAGGCTTTGAGAGGTATACCTGTCACGTTTGGAAGGAGTCGCTTCCTTGCTAGTAGTTGAAGCTCTTTTTGACTCATGTGGCCTAGACACCTGTGTCACATATCAATAATTGAATCTTTCGCTGCGTTCAACCTACACTTGCGTACACTGACACTTGACTTGTAAAGGGTGCAACACTTCTTTCTTCTGGCTGCGATCAACGAACCCTTGATGAGCTTCCATCGCCCACCAACAAACCGGCTTTCATAGCCATCATCATCCAACCTTCGCTTCAACATCAAGTCGAGGCAAAGGTCTGGGATATGCCTCACATCCCCGAGAACTAATGTGCATCCCACATTAGTCTTCACACAAATATCACAAACTCCTACAATCTTCGATATGTCAGAATTTTCCATCTTCACGGTCCCAAAGTCACCTGACATGTAGCTTCTGAAGAAGTCCCTGCGTGGAGTCGCATGAAACGAAGATCCCGAGTCTATCACCCAATCGGTGTCCTAACTCGTAGCCGTGAGACAAACATCGTGATCTGCTGAAAGAATAACTACAACGTCTCCATTTGAAGTGACCGCAGTGGAATTTGATTCATCTTCCTTCTCATTTCCTTTTCCTTTCTTGTCATTCTTCTTACGACATTCATGCTAGTAGTAGCCCTTCTTGCCACAATTTCAGCATTCAACATCCTTCCTGGTACTCGACTTGCCTCTTGATTTATCTCGAGCCTTCCTGCCCTTTCTATTCTTTCCTCTCCCCCGATCTTGTATCACAAGGCCTCTTGTTGAGTAGACCCCTGAGACTTCCTCCTTGTTTCCTTATTGAAGAGACAACTAGTTACCTGTTCCATAGACATCTTTCCGTCTGGCGCGAAGTTACTTAAAGACACCACCAATGTCTTACAACTATCAGGTAATGAACTAAGCAATGGTAAATCCTGTAATTCATCGTCCAAGACCATCTTCATGGCGGAGAGCTGGTTCAATATATTGCAGATTTCATTCATGTGCTCAGCCATAGAACCATCATCTTTGAGCTTGAGATTCACAAGTCGTCTTACCAGAAAATTTTTATTGTCAGCTGTCTTCCTCTCATACAGCCCTTGCAGTTTCAGCCATAGGCTAGCGACTGAGGTCTTCATAGACACATGGTGGAATACGGAATTGTCCAACCATTGTCTAATAAACCCTACCGCCTTCTGGTTCAATTTCTTCCAATAATCATCTATTATATCCTTTGTCTTTACTGATATGCAAAGGATTGGAGCATACAAGTCCTTGCAATAAAGCAAGTCTTCCATCTTAGCCTTCCATATGGTCCAGTTAGAACCATTGACACTGATCATCCTTGATGAGCCACCTTTCATAATTCAAAACCGATCCTACTCCGTTCAATAAAACTTGACTCTGATACCACTTTGTAGGGAGTCGTTGCATAAAACCTTAAGATCTATCCTCCCAAATACACCAAAATTATGGGATAATAAAACAATGAAATAAATCAAGGCACAAACCATGCAATACAAGAGATTTTACGTGGAAAATCCTCAAAGAGGTAAAAACCACGGGACCTAGTCTAGAGCAACAATCCATTATGAAGTAGAACGTTACAACCGATCACAAGCACACACTACTTGGATCAAACCTTCTTCACTCACGCAGAAGCGGATGAACAATAAGAGAATAAAAGAAAAATGGAGAGATATCACTGATCACGAGGACATAGAAGCGCTGAGATATCGAGTGCAGAGTAGATCACCTCTACGAGCAGAAACTCCCTTCCACAAGCTTCCTCTCTCTCTCTCTCACTTTTGATAGCCCTAAACCCTTTACTAGACCCTTGCAAAGCTTTAGGAAACTCTCTTGCATTGCCTAGAATAGCCCCAGGAACCCCTATTTATAGTTTAGGCCAGTCCCTTTCACACCTCTTATGAAACTACCTCAAATTTACGCAGTCCATACAAAATCCGGACATGAATCTACGTAACCTCGACTGGTCTAGCAGGGTCCTCGACTGGTCGAGTGGCCCACTCGACCAGTCAAGCACCTCTCTCGACTGGTCGAGCACCTCGAAATTTTCAAACTAATTGCTCGCTAGACTTTGAATCGAGCGCCACTCGGCTGGTCGAGCACCACCCTCGACCGGTCGAGCGAGGAACTCGACTGGTCGAGCCTGGGGATAAATTTCCCATCACACATGTGTATGACCAAGACATCATCCATGTCGAGAAAAAAAAATGTCTAATAAAAAACATATCATACTATACCGCACCATAGAATCCCTTACCACAATCATAACCGCCGCCCTCGCATGCCTACGTGTGCGAGGTTGTGACCAAGGTATACCCTTGTTTTCCAATACAAAGAATTCGTTAAGGGTTCTAATATGAATACTTAATTTTTTAAACTTCTATTCAATGTGATACTAAACCCAACAAGGCAAAAGCTAAAAAATTCAAACCAAGGAAAATTATTTTTCATTTTTTTTTATCTATATTTTTTTTAACAATCCCTAAAAATTTTAAAAATTAGGAAAATGATGAAAATAAATGAAGAAAAAAATCAATTGGGTAATTTAGTGAAACAAAGCACATAAGAAAAAATATCTTAATAATTCGAAGCTTTCATAACATAAATATGTATGGTTTGTTAGGAGGTAGTAACACAAAGTTTTAAGCTAACTCCCCACAATAACAATCCAAACATATCACATGCATAATATTTCAAAGCAACTTGAATTTCTTGAGTCAACATTTTACAACCATGTGTTTTATCCCAGTTTCATGGGTGCTCTAAAGAATGTCCCAATTCTCATAGGAAGCAACCCCACTTACATACTCATATACGTGAGTTCATCAGGGGTACACCTCTAGCTAGATATTCTACTATATCATAGTTATAAAACTCATTTGCGAAATAATCTGACATTTCTCATTATAGATCATTGTGCTGCTATAATATAGGAATGAGTCTCTTAATTTTCATTTACAATGCTTATATCAAATCACTCAATGTAACTTATTGTTACCCATTAAACCTAGTTCTTAGGATCTTTGGTCATATATGTTGGGTTTCCATTACCGGTGATTTATATGAGTGGAACTCAACCACATTCTCCTTGATATACTCATCGCTAACTCTCTGGTCAATGCTTAGTTAATGGATCAGCTAGATTCTCTTTGGATCTCATAAAATCAATTGCAATTATCCCATCTCGATTTAATTGCTTGACTAGGTTATGTTTCAGATGTAGATGTTTGAACTTCCTATTATAGGTCCTATTGTTCGTCTTAGCTATAGTAACTTGGCTATCAGAATATAGCATAATAGCTACCACTAGTTTACCCCACATAGGTATAACTGAAAGCAGATTTTCAATCATTTTGCCTCCCCACTTGCAGTTGCAAAAGTTATGAACTCAGACTCCATCGTGGACCAAAAGATACAAGTCTGTTTCTTAAACTTTCAAAGAATTGCGGCTCTTTCAAGAGTAAACACATTCATTTTTGGACTTGATTCTATTGAATCTGATAGTCAATTTGCATCACGGTACCTCTATAGTACCGCTAGATATCTAGTATACTTAAGACCCTTACTATAAGTCTTTTTTAAGTGTCTTAGTAATCTATTTATGACATTCCAGTGATCTTCTATAGGATTAGTGGTGTATCTACTCCACTTACCAATTGCATAAGTAATATGAGGTCTAGTACAATTCATTAGATATATTAAATGACCAAAAACATTATAATACTCAAGTTATGATACATTATTACCTTCATTTTTATATAATCTCACAAGAGGATTAAAGGGAATGTTTGCAGGTGTATAATCTAAAATATTATCTTTTTGAAAGATTTTTTCAACATAATACAATTGAAATAAAGTAATTTCATTAGTATTTTTCTCAATTTTGATTCCAAGAATCACATCAGCCTGTTTCAAATTCTTCATGTCAAATTGTGAACTCAATAAGGACTTAACTTCATTCATCATATCAGCATTAGTATCAAAGATTAACATGCCATTCACATACAAACATATGATAAAGCTTGCATTTTCAAATAACATATTGTATACATTTATCAGATTCACTAATTTGAAAATCATTTGATATAATACTTTGTCAAACTTCTCATGATATTTCTTTAGAGCTTTCTTAAGCCCATAAATAAATTTAATTAATTTATATACCTTATTTTTATGACCTTTTATCACGAATCTCTCAAGTTTGTCCATATAAATTGATTTCTCTAATTCTCCATTCAGGAAAACGGCTTTTACATCTATTTGGTAAATCACTGGATTGTGGATGGAAGCAGTAGCTACTAATACTCGTATGATTTTGATTTTTTTAACTAGTAAATATATATTAAAAAAATCAATACATTCCTTTTATTTGTACCCCTCAATAACAAGCTTAGTCTTGAAATTCTAAAGATTCTCATCCGGTCTAAACTTTATCTTAAAAACCTAATTGCAACTTATGAGTTTCCTACTTATAGGTAGGTCTACCAATATCAAAGTATTATTGTGCAATATAGAGTCAATTTCACTATTAATAGATTCATTCCAAAAGGTTGTATTTGCAGAGCTCATAACTTAGGCATATAAAGATGGGTCATCCTCTGCAAGGAAAGTGTAAAATCAAGTCTAAAATCAATTTCAATTTGGCCCCTTTTACTTTTTCTAGGTTTTAAAAGTTATTCTATTTTGTCATTCTATACATCAATCCTTACAGACAAATCTACTACTTTCATGGAAAAGTAGAATTAAATTTAGCTGAAAATACATTTTCAAACAAATTGGCATATAAGAATTTTATGATAGAATTGGCATCAACATGATTACGGGACCTTACTATCGAGAATGTATAAGCGTTACTATTTTACGAATAGCCTATAAATGCACAATCAAAGGTCTTATCTCCTTTTTTTTTTTTTAATTTTTTTTAGCAAATGTAGCCCCACCTTAGCCAAGCACTCCCACGCTTTAAGATAATCTAAATTTGGAGCCTTATTCTTTCATAATTCATGAGGAATTTTATTAGAATGCTTATAAGGTATACGATTTAGAATATGACATATAGTAAGGGTGACTTCTTCCCATAAATTAAAGGGTAGACCAACACTAGACAACATAGCATTCATCATGTTTATCAGAGTTCTTTTTTTCCTTTCAGTGATTCCATTTTACTGAGGTGAATATAGCGCAACTACCACATGTATAATTCATTTTTATTCACAGTAAAATGCAAAGTCATGAGAAATGTATTTCCACCTCTATCAGATTTGAGAATCTTCACCTTTCTTTTTAATTAATTCTCTACCTCATTTATGTAAGCTATGAATCTATCATTTACTTCATCTTTACTCTTAATTAGATATACATTTTCATATTTAGAGTAATCATCTATGAAGGTTATAAAATATTTCTTTCCTCCATGAGTTATAATATTGTTCAAATTGCATATGTCGTTGTGAACCAAGTTCAGGACTTAGTTATTTCTTTCAACTCGCTTGAATAGTTTTTTGTAATGCTTGGATTCTACACAATATATATATATATATATATATATATATATATATAGTTTTTCCTTTTTATTATATAAATAAGCCCTATATTAATCATGCTTTTAATAGAATGATAATTCACATGATCTAGTCTAACATGCCACATATCAAAAGACTTGATTAAGTAAGCAGAAGAGCTAGTACCATTATTATTCATAACACTAAGTTTGAACAAACCATCACATATATATAACCTTTTTTGACAAAGTGTCAATTTTTTATATTACATACTTTTCATATTTAAACACTAATTTAAACCCATTCTTGTCAAGAGTAGAACTAAAAATAAGATTCTTATTAACGTCTAATACATGCAGCACATCCAAAAGAGTTAATACCTTTCTAGAAGTACACTTCAAGTTCATCTTTCCCTTGCCAACAACCTTTTTCTTGAACGAATTTTTCATGAAAACATCCTCTACCTTCTCGTAAGAGGAAAAATACTTTGATGATAGCAAATATGCTAAGGGCCTCCTAAGTCTATCCACCATTCATGTGAGTTACAAGCAATGATTGCTTTGGTAATGACTCCCACACACTCCTCAGTAACGTGAGCATGATCTTTCTCTTTCTTTTCACCTTTGTAGAATCTACATTCCTTTACAAAGTGACCATTTTTCCTACATATATAACACCATTCGTTCTTCTTATTATTTTTATCAAATTTCTTGTTCCTTTAGCCATGTGGGTTTTTTTCTTTGGCGGACCAGATCTTCGGTTGTCTTGCCCTTTTCGATTACTCTCAATAAGGTGGGCTTTAGTTATAGATTCTAATTCTATAAAATACTTATCATGGTTCTTTGCCTCTTCTTCAATATGTATGTGAAGGATAAGGTCATCCAAACTCATATCTTTTCTCTAATGTTTCAAAGAATTTTGTACCCCTTTCAAGATAGTGAAAAATTTTCAATTATTATAGCAACTTGGAAAGCTTTATCAATCACTATACCCCAGCCGCATCCACTCCCCACACGCACGTATGTGAGGTTGCGACCAAGTCATACCCTTGTTTTCTAATACAAATGATTAGTTAAGGTTTCTAATATAATGGATTAATTTTTCCAACTTCTATCTATTATAGGATTAAGCCGAACAAATCAAAGATTAAAAAAAAAAAAAAAATCAAACCAAGGAAAAATATTTTTTCTTATTTTTAAAATTTATTTTTTCTAACTGTGATAGATATGGATTAGTTTTTCAGAACATACGATAATAACTAGACCTTCCAGCCATCAATCTTCTAAGAGATCTTCTCGACCAAAGATTTGAAATTTTTTATCTGTAACCTTCCTCAATGTTGAAGAATTTTCGAATAATAAATAGAAAAATACTTACAAGTAAAACTTGATAAGATAGTAATATGTGAGGAACTAAAAATATGATTTTTTTTATTTTTTTTCAAAATCATAAAGCAACTTTTACTCCTATTGACCATTTACTTGAAGACTTCTTCTAATGAGGAAAAAAAAGATGACACTATGAATAAAAGATTTGAAGTCATCAAGGAATATCATAGCATCGTCTGAAAAATGAAATTGAAATAGAGAATTAGAGTCACTTAGGTTTTTTTTTTTTTTTTTAATTGACCGCAGCTCTTTACGTAAGTTTCTTGAGCTAAAATACAAGGTGTTGTAGATAAAAGGTCTCTCTAACATAATCTCCTTGATGATCAAAAGAAACTAAAAGATACACCATCTAAAACAAGAGAACCAAACATTCTTTATAAGCTTTCTAACCAAATTAATTTACCCTCATGGAGTCTAAATCAATTGAGAACAGATAAGAAAACTCCACTCAAAATGATCATATGTTATTAGCCATGTCTAACTTGAAAATTGCATTTGACCCATGCACATTTTTATCTAAATCTTAATTTATTCCTTATCCTACGATGCTTGTCTCTTTAACAAAAGAGCTCTTAAGAAAATTAAATTATGAAGGAGCGAGCCAGCATAACTTTGAAATTTATAACAATAGTAAATAAAGTTACATAAACTAATAGGCCGAATTGCTAAAAGGGGTAGGGCACTAAATTTTAGGAATTAAAATAATAGAAGAAGACGAAGAAGAAGAAGAAGAAGAAAATTATTACTACTCGAAAAGAAATATCCGACTATATGACCATTATTATCTCTAATAATCACAATGTTTTAAATAAGCCCTAGTTTGTTTGGGTAATATACATGATGTCATGAGAGAGAGAGAGAGAGAGAGAGAGAGAGAGAGAGAGAGAGAGAGAGACTCGTCAATGTATTGAGAGTTGCTTCTTCATTTTTTTATTTTTTATTTTTACCTTTGAGCATAGTGGATCAGTGTGGATAAATCAAAAGAAAACCATATAAATCCCTATGTTGTGGTTTGCATATTTTCTCTATTTTTCTTTTAATTTCAATATTGTTGTGTGTGTGATCGAGAAGAGATGCTTCTCCCAATACTAAGAAGCACTAAAAAATGGCAATTGAACTCATTGGAACTTGTAACACTCTTCAATGGATACTCCACATAGATGCTTTTAGTTCCAAATCTTTAGGAGGAAGAAACATATGATTGACATTATTATTAATCATCTTAAGAATATGAAGCAAAATTTCCTCATCGACCTCAACATCTTTCAATTTTAATTTTTTTAAAAAATAATTGATTGCTTCCTCATTTATTTGTTGTCTATCCTCGATTCGTACACCTAAGGGGATTCTTAATTCTTTCAACATTAGACATCATTCGTTTAACCCCAAGCCATTGTCACGCCCCGGACTCGGTAACCGGACTCACAAGGAACCCGATGGCCGGTTCTGGCCGCAACAGCCTCCGTAGTACCCCATTCTTGGCTCCTGAGGCAGGTTCCGATCATTGGATCCTACAAGAAGAATTTTCATAACAGTATAATCATTTCTGATGCGAGCATACCTAAGATTTCAGCAAGTACATCTGAGAATAACAAATGGCACACATCACAAAATCCACTAAGAATTTGAACTTTTACAATCATCCATAAGGTCTAGAAGGACATACATGAGATAAAAAGGAAAAGAGAGAAAGGTTGGCAATAATGGAGTCCTCAAATGCTCAGCTCTACTCCATACTCTGCTGCTACGACGCCTGCCTAGAATCTCTTGCATGCATCAATCGTGCATAAGCTTATAGAAGCTTAGAGGGTGATGTAGGTGTGTGATAATGGTGCACAGAAGAGTAGTAGGAGATACAAGGAGAGAAGTATGAACAATGAGAATATCACTAGCCTTACCTAGGCTTACCATGAATATGATGCAATGAGTACTGGACGCCATACCAAGGCAATGCATGAAGGGGGCTTGTACAGCCAATGCTAATGCGATGCAAGTAATGTCAGTGCTCATATCCAAACCACAAGTCAAGCATATTTCCAATCATAAGGAAATCATTGGAGTCTATTACACTGTTGAATGACTGCCGCTCTACAGACCACGCACAGTCAAACGAGCATAAGAGACCTCACTACCCACCTGTAAACAGCCAATCACCAACAAGGCCTGAAGGTAGTGAACCCATTTACGAGCTGGTCAGACTCAGCCTAGCAATGCCTCCTCACACCAGGAAGGTAAGGCCACACCCCTATCCAACCGACTACACGACAGTGGGAGTCACAGCCTAACGGTATAAGGCCCTCGTGCGCTCATGTATTCCACCCGGTTACGGCGTTGGAGCAGATCCTTGGTACCATGAAAGTTTTGAAAATTTCACCCATGGGCATCCTATGCACCCGGTATGCTCAACTAATATTTTCGGTGTCCACACATACGGCCATCCATGAATATCCCTGTGAAGGCAAGGCCCTGATGAAGCAAGGGCGAATATCCACATGCTATGAAAATGCTGGATGCATGAATCACATAATCACCCATGTATTAATCCTAAGCATCCGTCATTCTCTAGAGGGGAAAACTCCACCCCTCGGGGAGATACCAACATGTCCTACACAATGGCACAACCATGGCCAATCATACCTCAACCAAGCATGCATATGATGTGTATGAGAGTGGGCCATGAAGATGATTAGGGGTGCCAATGAGGTGAAGATGAACTCTCTACCTAACTATAAAGGGTCTAGGTACTTAACCAATTCCTTACAAGGAATACAACCTCTAGTGGGGGGGCCATTTACCTGGAGTAGCCCACGAGACTAAGGAGAACAATGGTATGGGCCTAAATAGATGAAACAGGCTTAGCAAGGGTCTATGGTGGGCCTTTAACCACTCATAGAAGCCCATGGACCTACCTTAGGGCCACCAATGTGGACATCCAACAATTGGTCCTCAAGAGGTAGCTCATCTCTAATTGATTACGAATCAAGGCCCAAGGCCCACGCAACATTAGTAATAAGAAATGAGCAGCTATAATCATACCACATACACTCATGTTGGGCTTCAGAAATGCTGCCCAAGGCCTACCCAAAATATGGGTCTAAGGAAAATACACATAACCCAACCCATATATACCACTATGGGCCCATAAAGAAAAGGTTAGGGCCCAACATAAAAGCCACTAATCCCTTATATTGTGGTGACCTAGTGGGCAGTCCATTGCTCAAACCACATAGGCAAATGTCATGCTCTTAGCTAAGTAATATTGGACCTACAACCTGGCCCAAGTATAAAGTTAATTTGGTGGGCAACCAAGGGCCCATCTACATGTTTAATCCAGCCCACTAGCCCAACACAATAGTATGGTAAAAATGCCCGAAGAGTTCAATGGGCCTATCCAGAAAGTTCCAGCCCAATTGGGCCTAAAAAGTTCAACAACTAGCTACATTCATGGACCCAATTGAATCCAATTGTGGTGGGCCTCAAAAGTGCATTCATTAAGCCCAACATTTAAGGGACTAAAGGTGTAAATTATTCCCTCTAATATCCTCATAATGTGGTGGGATATACAACACATCTAGGTGGGCCCACAAGGCAGGCTGGAGGGCCAGACAAGGCTGGACACCCCAGCCTGGGAGTCCCTTCCTAGTGGGCCACACCACGGCCAGATCAAATGTTCGCTGGGTTTGAAATTTTGTAAGATGATACTTCCGTATGTGGACCACACCCCCACAAAATTTCAGGATTTTTAGATTTCTCTAAGTATTTTAATTAATTTAAACAAAACAGTCTGTCCAGAAAAATCGGACAGACCTGGAAGTCCCAACATGGTGGGCCAGTCCGGCCCTCGTCACGGTGTGCACAGGAGTCCATTGGACCTTAAATGTGGTAGATTGGTCTTACCATGAGTGAAACACACCTATACAAAATTTTAGAATTTTTGGACATCTATAAATATTTTAATTAATTTTAATAAAACAATCTTTCCAGTGTGAAGTATTGCTGGAATGTGACTGGCCTGAATTTGGGCCATCCAATGGGTGGGCTTTTGGGCCTTCAAAATTCCTGAAATTTGGACCCAAGGTCCCTCATCAGGTATAAAACAAGATGGAGTCCAGAAAACTGACCTACCATCATCAAAATAATTTATGAATTTTAGTTTACAACAGTCTACATTGCTGGACTGCACAACAGAAAATTAGGCTGACCACCCCTCTTGGCCCACCCTTTTGGATAACCAAATGGAGTCAGATGGGGCTGAAATTTGGCATGCTTATAGGTGGGGTCCACACCTTCAAGAAACATATATTATATGGGACTAAAAATCACTCTAAATGTCCAAAAATCTAGCCTCAAGATGACCCAAAAATCTGTCCAGACAGTTCTGGACAGCAACATATAACTGAAAACAATAAATATAAACACTATTTAAAAGGAGATTTAATCTAAGAAAATCATGGTATGGACCACTCTAGTGGACCCCACAAACATCCAGACCCTTTCCATTACAAAATACCCCTTGCATGTGCCCCATATAGGTGGATTAGGGGGCTCTAACGTCCAAGGGTGGACTGTCATGGACGTCCACCCTCCATGGATGGTCTGGATATTTGTGGTCCACAATGTGGGCCACACACTCATGATAAAAAGTTTATCAACAAAGGAAAAATAAGGATTCAGCCACAAGGGAAGGGTCTCCACCACATTGAGGCCCTTCCCCTCATCACTCATGCACACACATTCCACTATCACAAGATATACAAGATCTACATGATCATAGGATTTCTACTTGAGATCTATGGTGGAGATGCAATCTCTACCAAGGATTAAGGGTCTACATGACCCAAATATCCCTGATCAAACAGAAAAAAAGCTATGTAGGGGTCCATGAAGAATGGCCCCTTACATGGAACATGCATGCAAGTAAGATGGGCTATGAGCCCCATCCATAAAATCTTGGGGGCCACCACCATCATTTGATAGGCCCCACAAGCTTCAAGATAAAAGGAAAAAGGAAGAACAAGTAAAAAAAATGAAAGAAATCTGAATTTGCAATTACATGCACACCCACCTACAAAGTCTTCAAGCAAACACCTCCAAGATAGTCTTCAAGCTCCAAGGAAAGAGGTTTAATGGTCAAGATGCTAGACTAAGGGCTAGATTATGGGGTAGAAGGGAGGATGAAGGGCTGGAAAATAGGTAAAAAATTGCTGGAGAAGAAGAGAAGAGAAGGGAGAGAGAGAGAGGGGGGGGGGGGGGGGGAGAGAAAATGAGAAGTAAAAAGAGAGAAAGGGGATTTCAAGGCAAGCAATCATCTCTCTCTTGTCTTGGATAGAGAAGAGCAATCATAGCAATAGGGAGTTAAAAATAATGTTGTAGGGTTAGTAGGCTTTTTAGGTTAGTGGGTGGTGTTTTGAGGATGGGTGGTGTATGAATAGGCCTAGGTAGTGTCTATGTGTGTATTATGTGTTGAAGATAGTACCAAGAGATGGGACCTACCTATAAATTCATGCACACCACCCCTAGATGGGCCACATGATTATGATCAAGGGCTAAGAAAATGAAATGCACACAACTTATGATCTACACACTGGATGGACACACAAGACACGGCGTCGGAACCGCAACGGCGAAGCGGTCGCAATGGCATAGGTCTCAACTCAATTTGAGTCAGGTCTTCATGACTGGACTTATGGATGACCGCAAACACTATCCAAGGGTCATGGGTCGCCGAGACTCGATCGGTAGGACCGCAGGACCAAGGTGGACGGAATGCATACTTACACACACATGCACACATGCGAACTCGGGTCGGGTCTCACAGCCATTTAAGCAAAAATTGAAGTGTGGAAATATTTAGGGGGCATTTGGATCATAAGTTACTTTAGATAAGCTATTCATGCGACAAATAACTTATCTTAGCTACACACCAATCCATAGCTCAAGTGGTAGACTGAGGGAAGATAACCTCATTTCAACCCCGAGGTCTTGGTATCGATTCCCAAGTGGGGTGTGGCTAATAGTGTTGTGTGTACTAACAAGCTACTTTAAAAAAAAAAAACTTATCTTGGTTTTTACTTATTCAGCGGAGCAAATATGTATGTTTGTCAAAAAGTAGAAAAGCAGGTTTGGTTTCTAACACATAAGTATTTATCCCTCAAGTCTGTTTGGTCCCTCTCACACCCACCCTATATCATTAGGAGTTGACCATCCATTATTCGGGCCCACTTCAATATTGGTGATGCATCATGTGGGTCCACCTTTGATGTGGATTGTCCATCATGCGGGCTGCTCCTTTGATGTGGGCAATCCATCATACAGCCTCCTTTGATATGGATTGAGAGACAAAGAGAGAGAGTGGAAAGTTAAGAAGATTATAATAATAATAATAACTCATAGCGATAAGTAATTTTAAGCACATAAGTGATAAGCTACTTATGCCCCAAGTAGCTTATTTTATAGTTTTTACTGCAGATAAATAGTTTGGTAAACAACATACTTACTCGCTTCTTCTCTCTTTCATATCTCTTGATTCTCTCTTCAGTAACTTATGAAAAGTAGAAGAGCTAAAAAATTAGTTGAAGTGATTAACTTTTAAGTTAAAAAATACTTATAACTAATCATAAACGAAACTTAATTATCTAAAATAAGTTACTTATCTACTTCTGTAAATAGAAAAAGTAACTTATTTGATGGTATCCAAATGGGCCCTTAATGAATGAAATGGATTCAATCAAGGTCTTAATACATGGCTCAATGATAGACGTTTTGCATTTCAACCCAAACGTCTTAGGTTTTGGTGCCAATGTAGGGGTGTGTGTGGACTTAGATTCTACCATGATATATGTGTTTTATCCATATATACCTCATTTTAAGGCATCATCCAAAAAATTAAGCAAATCCAAAGCTCAAGTGGACCAGACCACTGGAAAAGGTGGGGATCGAATGCCTACCATTGATAACTTCTTGTGGGCTATAGAAGTTTTTGATTAAGTTGATTTTTATACTTTCCCTTCATCTAGGTTTATATCACTTCATGAACAGGTTGGATGGCAAATAAATTTTGTGATGGGCCTTAGGAAGGTTTTAATAGTGGGCTTCATTGCTTGAACTTTGGATTTGCAACTATTTTTTGGCTCATACCCTAAAATGAGCTAGCAATATGAATGGACGGTTATGGATAAAACACATACAACATGGTGGGGTCTGCAGAGTTTTTCCAGTACTAGAGGGTCACTGCTGAATATGATTGAAGTGTGTGCATGCGTGTGGGTGTGTGTGTAAAAAATAAATAAATCAACCCGCTAATATTTTAGAAAATTCTTTATAATTTAGCTTAAATATATCATTTCTTCATTGACTCCAAGTAGGAAGCATGACTCTCCTATGTTTCTCTCTGCATATTTTTCTAGTCAGGTCATTTTAATGTCTAATATCGATGATTTTCTTATTAGAAACATTACTTAATTATTGTGATATAAACGTGCACTTTGAATAAGGTTTTAAGAAAAAATATTATAAACATTTCCTTTTATACTTCCCTTCAGCTTAAGTCGATCATCTCAATCAAGCACATGAACATTATCTAGCTATCAAATCCAGCGTAAATATCACATGAACATTAATTTTCAACCAAATAATATACTTTCAGAATGTGGTCAGTTTGCTTGTCCATTTTATTATGAAAAAAGGTTTGTGATACTTTAATAATTTCAATTTCCTATTCATCATCCGAGTAGTGGATTGCTTATGCAGATCTTGATCAGACCATTATGGCTCAAAATGCCCCAGAATTATTATTTTTAGCTTTATTTGATGTAATCATTGTACAAGTGTGTAACACCTCGAAAATCGGCACCCGAGTACATAGACTCCAGTCCCGAGTTCCCAGGTGTTAAGTTAATAAAATGCACATGAGACTTCATTCTAATTCACATTAAGTCCGTACACAAATAATCAAAGTTGTGGAATTCAACTTAGCGGAACTAAAGCGAGGCAAAGATAACAAAAAAATTAATAAATATAGGGTAAATAATCAAAGTACAATTGAAAAGTGGTGTCCACCCTAATGAGGATTATACAAGCCACAATACACATACCCAAGATGGTTAAAGTGTAAAGTTTCCATTTTATTCCAATCTTCTAAAACATAATGGTGGCTGCACAAGCTGATTTAAACCTACCTACTGGAGGCCTCGATAGAACCTACATCAATAATATGTCTGCTTGGTGTTTTTAAACACCGTCCCAACTGGGAGTGAGTAGCTAACTCAGTGGATCCATTGGTTCTAAGTTACACATGCTATCGACACAATCAGCGCAATTAATGATAAACAAGAAATCATACAATTCCTAAATACTCTGGGTAAATGTGGATATGGAGATATGATATGATGCATGCCCTTTCCAAACAACAATCCTTTACATGCGACTCCGACCACCTGGTTCGCAAATGACAACACTACCTCAACATGTGACTTCAACGCCTCTTTAGCCACATTCTAAACTAATGCGATGCGATGAATGATCATGTTAGCCGAGTAATTATTAAGTTCAATTCATCCAGCATATTGGTGAAGCTAGGATACCGACGTTATATCACGAATCCTTATCCAGATCACATGGCTCATTGCCGCACATAGCGACTCCTTACCAGTGTCCCTTAATCCAAATTTAGGTGTCACCCGTTTATATCACAAATCAACAATTCAAAAGGTATGGTACGATACCTAAATGTATGAGGATCAACCCGGTATGAATCGTCATCTAATATCGGGTATGATCACTCAATTCTGAGGTGTGGGCTTGTTAAATAAAACCAAAACACATAAAGGAAAAGGGCTCGTCACCCAATTCCATTCACGCCCAAGTCGTTCAAATGATACTCTGTCACAGAACCATCAGCCAGGTAATTTGACGAAGGTCGTTCGAACAATGATATATCACCTCCATTAGTGCTCACTGGTCACTATGGGGAGGCTCGTCACCCCAGCATAAGCTGACAGCTCGGACACAGTGTCCCATACCACCATGCCCGGCTCATGAGTCTTAGTTGATCACTGGTCACTACGAGGAAGCTTGTCACCCCAGCGTAGGCCGACAGCTCGGACATGGTGTCTCATACCGCCATGTCGGGCTCATGAGTCTTAGTGGGATCGTATTGTACTAACGGTTATTAGTAGACACATCCATTGGGAACAGAATATCCTAGATTCTATTTAGTTGTGTCATACATTGTGAACATACATGACCAATCGACTAGTGGACTAATTTGATTGACTTGGGAGAACCATGATACAACTGACATTGGGTTCAAGCATGTCACGCCCCAAACTCAAAAATCAGGCTCACAGAATTTCTGATCACCAAATCCGGTGCCGACAGCCTCTGTATTACCCCATTCTCAGGTCCTAGCGTCCATATGCCAGATTCTGATCTTGAGATCCTATAAGAAAGATTTTTTATATATAACTCGTAATAAACATAACCACAAGTATACCCAAATCACAAAGGCAACATTATCATCACATATCCACTAATATAAACATTTGAATACAATGCTGAAAGGGAAATACATATATCGAAATCAAAGCTCTAAAAGTCAGCTACATGCTCCAAGCTCTACATTGCTGCAACCTAATGCCACTTGTATGCATCTATCATGCATAAGCTTATAGAAAGCTTAGAGAGTGGTGTAAGTGTATGCGTAAGGTAAGTGTTAAGTATTCAATACAATGTCATAATCATACAATATCGAAATTTCTAGTAAGATCATGATTCACACGATATCAGAGTAAGCAGAAATACTGCAAGTCTATAAATCATACAATATTAGAGTATGCAATACAGATCAACTATGCAAAAGAGGAGTCATAGAGAGCCAAATATCAGATGACAAGGATACAATGAATATGTAAAGCTTGCTAAGTCCGTCTAGGCCATATAAGTGCAGAAACATAGCAACCCAAAATGTCATATGCCTGCGGATGTAATGCAATATGCGATGCGAATGAAATGACCAAGCTGGAGTGTGAAGTCGGGATGATAGTACGTAGTATCGCAGGCTACGGGGTCCACCACAAGGGACTTCTATCCAAACCAGTCTCATACCTAAATTTGGATAGTCAGACTCATTGTGGTAAACTCCTGATCTCAGGTTAGTTGCACACCCTAACTGAAATCCTGGCCATTGCGAAGGTACATGTAATAAATAGTTATGCACCACCAGCCCGAGTGGATAGTGAATGGATGAATGAATGAGTATGCAGCTCCTGCTCAATAAGTCCACATATCAGTACCATACATCTCTGGGATCATCACCGGGGTTTAGTACACTCCAAGCTGGTTACCGCCCTAGCAGGTTGCGTAGCCCACCGAGTGGAAAAGACCTTACTACTCGCCTGCCAATTGTATACCAATGCCTACTCGACTCATCGATAGCAGACCCATTTGGGAGCTGGTCAAACTCAGCCTAACTTTCAGCCCCCTCACTCAGGTGGATAAGGCCACACCCCCTCCCAACCGACCATGATACAGTAGACACGTGGCCTATTAGTATTCGGCACTCGGGCGCTCATGTATCAACTCGGTCTAGATGTTGGGGCGTCTCCTAGCCTCAGAGGTTTAGGGACTTTCACCCACGAACATCCAAAGTGCCCAAATGCTTAAACCAAATATTTTTTATGTCTCATCTGGCCATCCACGACATGCCTGTGGAGGTCACAGCCTTGATGTTACTAGGGCGTATAGTAATCACAATCACACAATGCAAGATGAATGAGTCATGTAGTCCAATCATGCATCAATCCTGTGCATATCGTGCGCTCGTGTGGGATAACTCCACCTATCAGGGAGTCTCATAAACCATCTGTACTATGACATATGCAATGGTCAATCACATCTCATAATAAACATGCAGATGACGCATATGGACATCTATCATGATGCTATGCTGTCTCATACTCATAATCGATATCAATAACAGGCATTAACAATCGGCCTCGACAATGTGGACATTTAACCAACATTACCCCCAAGGAATGGCCCACATAGAGCCTAACATATAGTGGACCCATAGCCTCACACAAGGGCCTAATATACAATACCATGGGCCTTACTTAAGATTTAAATATACATCACGATGGGCCTCTCACATGGGCTTAATATACCTCACAATGGGCTCTATCACCTGTCCCTCAAATGCACCACAATGGGCCTCATCACATAGGCCTCATATACATCACATTGGGCCTTAAACACGGGCTGAATACACATCACAATGGGCCTCAAATATGGGCCACATATACATCATATTAGGCCTCAAACATGGGCTGCATATACATCACATTGGGCCTTAAACATAGGCCACATATACATCACATTGGGCCTCAAACACAGGCCGAATACACATCACAATGGGCCTCAACTACGGGCCGCATATGCATCACATTGGGCCTCAAACATAGGCCAAATACACATCACAATGAGCCTCAACTACGGGCCGCATATACATCATATGGGTCTTGACAATCGGCCTCGGTAATCAAAATTGGCCTCGGCAATCGAAATCGGCCTCAACAATTGGAATTGGCCTCGACAATCGGAATCGGCCTCAACAATCAGAATCGGCCTCGACAGTCGACCTCGACAATCAAAATCGGTATCGACAATCAGAATTAGCCTCGATAATTGGCCTCGACAATTGGAATCGGAATCAGCCTCAACAATTGACCTCAACAAGCGGAATCGGAATCGGCCTCAACAATGGGCCTCGACAATCGGTAACGAAATCGGCCTCAACAATCAGAATTGGTGAGAATGGGCCTAACAAGGCCTAAGGGAGGTCGCAATGTGGACATCCAACCATCATTGCCTATCAATGTGGACATTCAACCAACATTGCTCCCGAGCAGTGGCCCATATAGAGCCAAACATAAAGTGGACCCATGACCTCACACAAAGGCCTAATATACATCGCAATGGGCCTCATACAAGGGCTACATACACATCACTATGGGCCGCATCACATGGTCCTAATATACATCACGGTGGGCCGCATCACATGGGCCTAGAACACATCACAATGGACTTCACTCATGGGCCTCATATACATAACAGGTGAGCCCTGTACATGGGCCTCAGATACATCACACGGGCCACAACCCATGGGCCTAATACACATCATAATGGGCCTCATTAAATGGGCTACAACAACATCACAATTGCCACGCCATATGAGTCGAAAATACATCTCAATGGGCCATGACCCAAGGGCCCCACTACATCACAATGGGCCGTAACCCATGGGCCTCAAATGCAACAAGTGGGCCGCATCCATGGGCCGCACCAAAGGGCCTCAAATATATCCGGGTGGGCCCCATGGATGGGCCATAAATACATCAAGGTAGGGTACACCATAACGTTTATTTTCTATTCAATCTATTCATACGGTCACAAAGA
Organism: Magnolia sinica; assembly: GCF_029962835.1. Classification (NCBI taxonomy): domain Eukaryota; kingdom Viridiplantae; phylum Streptophyta; class Magnoliopsida; order Magnoliales; family Magnoliaceae; genus Magnolia; species Magnolia sinica. The sequence goes on along the minus strand of NC_080579.1, from coordinate 75,804,096 downwards.
CCTTAATCAAGAGGAAAACAAATATCATATTGATCTAAAACTTCTGTGACCCAAAAAGGATTTCAATGATGGTCATTCATTCTTCGCTAATTTCTGTAGTGGTCTACCTGATAAACAACGTGGATATAGAATAAATACATCAATGGTGTGGCATCCCACTGTCCTAGTCAAGTGGACTGTGGGGATATAGAATACATAAATCAAAGTGGCCACGAATGGGACCCATGGATGTACGGAGTGGATACAACACTACATTAGGGTGGGTCCCACCATAAATGGACAGATGGTGTGCATATAATACATACATCATGGTGGAGTCCATGATCTGGATAGTCCATCAAGGCAGGGCCCACACGACACATACAACATGGTAGGCTCCACACGTGTGTGGGGCCCACGCTGCAGGGCAGCATGAATGAAACACAAATATCATGGTAGCATCCCACACCACCTATCCAGATGGACTGCATGGATAAAATAAATACATCAAGGCATGGGTCCCACCGAATGGACATCTGAGATTTGAATCTGCTTCATTTGGAGTAGATGGCGTGAATCAGACCACCCATCATGATCCGGACCTACAAAACTTACATGCATCAATATAGCAGCTATCCAGCTACTGGACTGCTGGGCTGCTGGACCAATGTCCAATAGATGGACGTCTCAGATAAAACACATTCATCAAGGTCAGGGGTCCCACGGACCTGCTGACGTCAATACACATCTATGCAGCTGGTGAGGTGGCCAGGCCCACCATCCAAATGGATGGTCTGGACAGCAGAGGTGGGTCCCACTAGATGGACATACGGCATGGCAGAAACAAATACATAATGGTGGCCCCTGCACAACACCGTCCTGATGGACGGTGCAGATAGAATACATACATCTCAGTGGCCCTCACAGCACTTGTTGTGTTAATACGACAACTGTATAGGTGGGTTCCATCGTCCTCAGATGGATGGTGGATAAAACACATATCAAGATGGGCCCCCACGTACTGCTGGAGGGTGCGAGTACAGCACCTATATTAAGGTTAGGTCCAAAGAACCACTGGACGGTTTGAATGAAACACATTCATCATGATGGGATCATAGGACTTGTTGGCGTCCATCCAACAGTCGCTGCTGCTGGGACCCACTATCCACGAGGATGGCAGGATATATAATACATATCTCACGGTGGGCCCCACATCCTTGAGATGGATGGTTGAATGTAAGGTTCGCACATCAAGGTGGGCCCCACAGAACTTGGTGACGTCAACTGCTGGTGGGACCCACAGAGCTTGATGCATCAAAACAGCAGCTGCAGCTGCTGGCACACCGCCAAGTGGATGGACACGATGTAACATATAGGTCCGGGTGTGGCCCACCGTCTAGATCTGCTGGATGGTGAGGATCTGCACATACATCACAGTTTGGCCCACTGTCTAGCCATCTGGATGGTGGGGATTACAAAATAGGTGGGTAGCATGGAGTAAAACAGATGGACAGTGTTGATACAATGCATGCATCACGTGGAGTCCACACACACGTGGGTCCCACGGCTACTGTAGCAGTAGGATAAAACACATATATCATGAGTGGGGTCCGCAGGACCGTCTAACCTGTCCAGCACCATCCAGATGGTCTGGACGGTGTGGGCGAAACAAATACATCATGGCGTGGCCCCACAGGGCCGTCCAACCTATCCAGCACCATCCAGATGGTTTGGACGGTGCGGATGAAACAAATACATCATTGTGTGGCCCCAACAGCAGGTGGGTAGTTGGGATCCACCACATACAATCATGTGGGACCCACAAAACTTACTGACGTCAGTCAGCTAGTTGGGGTCCCACCGTTGGATGGTTTGGATGCAACACACGCATCATGGTGGGCTCCACGGTGATGGATGGTGTGGATGTGTCACATGCATCGGGTGGGCCGCACATCAAGAGGGGGAGAGAGAGAGAGAGACGATCGTGAGAGGGGAGAGACCCCGCCACTATGGGTCCTCCCTATACATGAATACATCAAGATGGGTCCCACATATGTGGGCCCTCAAATCACAAAATCAACAAATAAAAGCATCCACCTATCCTTCTTCTTCCTTTCTAGCCTTCCAATGCACCAAAAGTGCTCCTTAAATGGTGGAGATGACGATCTAAGGGTGGAGATGGGAGATAGGGTGGTAGGGAGTGGGCCACACAAAGCTCTCTCATGGAGCTAGCTTGGACGTGGGTTGCTTAGAGAATGAGAGAGAGAGAGAGGTGATGGGAGAGAAGTGATGGGAGAGAGGGATGGTGAGTGATGATGGATATACTTTGTTGTAAGAGAGAGTTGACTTTAGGGGAAGGTGGTAGTACTTGGGGATGGGTGTTGTACTTGACATTTGATTGATGGATTGATGTGATGTGTCGTAGAGATTTCTTCGGTATTTGCAACACGCGACGTTTTTATCGAACTGAACGCGGGCCCACATTTCCTGACCTGGGTATCGCCTCAGTGCGCGAGATGCAGCTTCAGAATCGCGATGACGGCGCAGTCACTAAGGTACAAGTTTCGAGTCGAGTTGACTTTAATATATGGGACACGACTCAGGATCATGCATAAACACCGATAACAGATCGTGGGTTGCCATAACTCGATCAAGAGGACTCTAGGATACGGGTCTTACAAAGCAGCCCGTATAGTCCAGCTACTGTCAGTCATCCGTGTTCAACCCAGGTCAATCGAACAAGCCTAGGATAGCCACCTTAACTTGGGCTACCCTTTTAATTCAGGCGGTTAGTCAACTGACCCAACATTGAGCAATCCTAAGTATCACTATGGACTAAATACTATATCACACAATTATAGCATAGGTTTTACTACACCACCACTTAGGCATTTCATCGAACATGTAAACATACATAGGATATTATGTTCACTAAGGCATTAAATCAACATGTGAGTATGCATAGAGTAATATAATCACTTAAGTATTAAATTAAGCACATAAGCATAAAAAAAGCAATACATTCCACCATTCAAGCATTTCATCAAACATTTGAACATCTATATCCAACAAATAACATATATTATAGACAAATCAAAACATTTACATATTAGCAAGTACAATTTTATCTACAAGCATCTAATCATTAGCTGAGACCCTCAAGGGTCGATAAATGATAACCTATAGATAACGGTCCACACCTTTAAGAAGAAATCTTTGATTTTGAGCTCCTTGGGTTATGAATTTGGGGGAAATAAAAAAAATTTATATAAACATCAAGAACTATATGAGATTCATGCAATTTATTTTAGAAAAACCTTGGTTAGGAAGTAGAATTTGTTTCTTACCTCCAAATCGCAAGTAGGGTGTATTCAGTGGAGGAAAATTATCAAGGTCAGGGCCTTGGTTGGAGGAAACCAATGAAAGGAAGCACTAAAACCTCCAACTCCTACTCTTACTCTTCTTCTTCTTCTTCTTCTTTCTCTTTCTCTTTCTCTCTTTCTCTCCTTTAGAAAATGTAAATTCGTATGGAGAGATGGGGTGCCCAAATGAAGCCCTTATATAGTGTCAGATTTGGTGTAAATGGCCCCAAGGGTTGGGTTTTTACTATACTAGCCTTATCGGAGGATTTTTCTAACCTCTAGGGCCTACTATAGGGTATACATATTGATATACACCGTAAGATAGTTAACCCTAATGATGATCTACGTATGGATATGATTGGCCTGCCATTTGGATGCGTTGATCGACAGATATTATTAGAAGTCTGTTCAACGGTCACCGATAGTCGATCGAGGCCACGGCTATACGGATATGTTTGAATAAATATCTTTAGTCAATACCTCGACTTTGGCCATGAATCAATGATCTGAAAGTCACAACTTTGTGAAAGAATAAAGTGATTAGTTTTACTTAAGTTCCAGATTTCAACCTAGGGAATTTACGCGTTTGAAGTATTTAAATTCTGGCCCAAGCTGAGCAATTTTGGGCACTATCTTGGTTTACCACCCGCGATGGGTGTCAATCCCAGTGAGATGGACATTATTCTATAGTTTCAGGTTTAGTGGGCCGCTAACGAGTGGTCTAGAGCTTGTTTGGATAATCAAGGCATTTCAGGAATGAATCGGGTATCGAGATTTCTCGTGCACAGTCATAAGGGTTTGGATTAGCTAAGTTCATAATGTGGCCTATTCGCAACTAGCAAAACGGATATGGGGTTAGTTTGGTTTGTTAATTAAGATCTGACCACTAGTTACCTTAGATTTTAGTAGGTCTTTATTTAGTTGTAATTGTCTTGATTAATTAACGATAGGTCAGCTAGATTTAGGCTCTATGTGAGTAAATTATGTGGATAAACTTGGTGTTTAATTGATTAGGGGGATTTGTTGGCTTCCTACGGTTGATTAATCAGACTTGTGCGGTTCTTTACTGGTACCACCCGCATATAAATTAACATTGAGTGTTAATGGTCAGTAAGTGATAATATAAGTTAATTATATATAAAAAAAATTCAAGGGTTTTTTTGAAAATTCAAAATAGTGAAAATCTAGGATGTTACAATTTACCCCCCTTAAAAATAATTTTGTCCCCGAAATTGCCTAATGTTAATAAGTACAGATATTTTAATTTATACACCTAAGTTTTATTAATTTCGTGCTCATATATGTGTTAGGGTGTAGGCTAAATACACTAGCATAACTTATTATAGTCTACCCCCCTTAAAAGTTTTCACCCTCAGTTTATTTCAATTTTTCAAAAGAATTGTATTCGTGACGACTGTTCCCCTCTATTTAGAGTAAAATTTTCAGTTTTTAAAGTTCGGCCAACACGGAGAGACGGTTTTAGTGGGCTTGAAACCGATACGTCGATAATCTACCTGACCAGGGTAGAAAGATCATTGTATCCCTTCCTAGTCCTGGTAGATCCTAGTCTTCTACTCGGTCAAAGTAGTAAGTCCGTTGGTAGTTACCCAAGATTGAGAATTGGGTCAAGCCGCTAATACTTCGCAAGTGTATAGTCCCATGATTCAGTAGTCCGATCAACCTAAATGTTTAGGAAAAATCACACATCATTAAAAAGTTAAAATCTCCTATTTATAAAGTTGTCATTCGAGTCTTGCATAAAGAGAGTTCTCATCTTAATTAATGTCCAAATTAGTGATTAATAAATCTTTCACTATGCCTATAATCAAACAATTATCCTAAAAAGGTTTTCAAGGGACTAAGATTGTATCTTTATGTTATCATCTTGATCCTATGGCTAGTGGGTTATGAGCAAACCGTGCCTGAATTTCGCTAATTTCGAGAGAGAATAAAGAACTGAAAGTTATAGGATATTTCTGAGGTTTGAAGGGATGGTGACCCTAGAAAGGCCGCGGGAGTAGAAAGAGGAAGAACATCATCTCCTCGATGTTGTATGAATCTTGAATCTATAAGAAAATAAGAAAACTTATAATATTTTAATGAAGTCTGCCTTGAATATGAACTTAGAGAGTATTAAACAATCAAACTCAACCCTATTCAAGAGTCGTAGTTCAACCATACTAGAAACTACTTGAAGTAGAAAAATATACTAAAAAGAATCTAATTTAATCATACAAGACAATTTTTATCATGGTTGGAAGTAATTCCTAAAAAGAAATAAAATACGAGTAACTCCAATATGAAAAAAAAAAATACAGTTGGTTCATTGGCAACTCGAGGTTGTAGAAATTTTTAGTTTCAACCCATCTATTGTTCATAACATCTTTGTCACATTTAGTTACTAAATTAATCTTATAATTTTTTTTGGTAATACATAATTAATTTAACATTTATCTTACCAAATTTTATTTCATTTTAAGCTCTAGAAAAATTATAAAAATTTCTGGAAGCAACGATTGTCCAAAACCAATGAATTTTGTATGATTTCAAAATGTCTTTATTTCTTGTAACGTTTCTTATATATTTAGTAATTTAATTATTTTTTAAAAATTTATAATAGTTTATCATTAATTTTAAACTCACTTTATGAAATTTTATTTCATTTGGAATTGTAGAAAAAAGATAAAAATTCTAGAAGTGACATTTGACTGAAACTAACAATTTTTCGTATGATTGCAAAATATCTCTATTTATTGTAATTTTTCTTAAAATTTTGGTAATTGAACTATTTTTTAAAATTTTATAATATTTCATCATTAACTTTAAGGTCATATGACAAAATTTCATCTCATTTAGAGTTTTAGATAAATTATTAAAATTCTAGGAGTAATAGTTATCCGAAATTAGTAAATTTTAGACAGTTAGCAAAACATCCTAAACTTAACTATATTATAATTTTTATTTTTATTTTTTTTTTCATATTTTTATATTAAACTAGACTCATCAATCTTCAATTTAACTTTTGAATCACCTAAATCGATGTTGTAACGAAGTAAATATGAATTTTTGAAGTCGACCTAAAAATGTAGAAAATTTCAGCGGTGGCGCACCGATTCCAAGGTGCTGCCGCTGGATTTTGGTCCAAAATCAGTGGTGGCGCGCTGATTCTGCAATAGCCGCGTAGCCTGCTAGCCAAAATCGGTGGGGTCGCGTTGATTTGGTGTGGTCCCGCCACTATTGTTTTTTTGAAATCGTTGTATCTTGCAATCCAGGATGAGTTACTCGATGTGTCATATACAATTTTGGGGTAGGAGGAGCCACTTTATCTAAAAAACTAGGTTATTTTGTGAGATTCCATAAGGTTAATGGTCAAAAATATATTTTATTTACATTTTTACTATTTATAGTAAATTAGTTTAATCATATCTCTTCATCTTTTGAGCTTTAGGAGTTGTGTCTAATATGAAAAGTGCTTAGAAAAATTAGAAGAATAAAGTGGTGGAAGTTGAGATTTTTGAAGGAGATTGGTTGGAAGGGAAGATCCTAGTGGTTAATGGTATGGGAGGGAATGAGATTTGAAAAACTAGCTTGGAGAGGGAACTTTCATAGAAAAAATGGATTTGGAAGAGAGGGTTGACTTCACGTTAACGGCGGCCCTTTCTGGATTCAAGGGGTCATTCATTTGGTGGTCTAGGTAGGCCAGAAGTCTCTCAAGCTCAAGGCGGAGACGACTTGGCCCGCCAAAACCGAAATGAGAGTATGGATGGACAGCATGGGCAAACGCGGGCCCACATGTGTAGTAAATTTCAAAATCAGAAAATTTTTGCATGGGACCAAATGCAATTCCATGAGACTAAATGCAATTCCAACCCACCAAATTCCATCTAACACCCTGCACCAAGCGCCCCCTTATGGTGTCAAACAACCAAGGGAATTGAAATCCCCTAAAATCCCTCCAAATCCATGGTGCGAAACTACCCTTAACTATTACTCTGAGGAACAGAGCCCTACTATCCATATTCTATAAAACGTTAACTTTGTACTTCCTGGTCGAGTTTCTATCAAACCCAGATCACTCATCCTACCGAGTCTTTGAACTCATGCGTTGAATCTTGCTTACTCAAGCTACGATTTACCAATTTACTCATTCCAAGTTGGAATACACGCATTCAAACACTTCTGATGCGATAAAACTAACCAAGTTAGTCTTTATGTTTATGTTTCTAGATTTGAGTTCGAAAGCATCACAAAATCGGGGATTTGATTCTATTGTTCATCATTTCTAAGTTTAAGTTCAAAATCATCCAACAAAATGTGATTTTATCCTAGAATTTGGTTTCTAAGTTTTGAGTTTCAAAACACAACCAAGCAGGGAATTTGGTCATTGGTTCATCGTCCTTAATTTACTGTATTTCCTATAATATTGGATACTCCTAAAACTAGGGAAATCCTCTTTTAGGTTCAAACCTCAAATTTTAAGTGTCTCAGCACTAAGTTATTGTGGTTTATATAGTCATCATTCCCAAGGTCCTAGTTATCTCAACACTCCACTCTAATACTAACTTATAACACCCCAAAAATCGGCACCCGAGTACATAGACCTTAATCCCGAGTTTTCAGGTATTAACTTAATAAAATGCACATGCAACTTCATTTTAATTCACATTAAGTCCTTACATAAATAATCAAAGTTTCGCAATTCAACTTAGCGGAACCAAAGCGAGGCAGAGATAATAAAAAAATTAATAAATATAGGGCAAACAGTCAAAGTACAATTGAAAAGTGGTGTCTGCCCTAATGAGGATTATATAGGCAACAATATACATACCCAAGATGGTTAAAGTGTAAAGTTTTCAATTTATTCCAATCTTCCAAAACATAATGGTGGTTGCACAAGCCGATCTAAGCCTACCTGCCGGAGGCCTCGATAGAACCTGCATCAATAATATGCCTGGTTGGTGTTTTAAAACACCGTCCCAGGTGGGAGTGAGTAGCTAACTCAGTGGTTCCATTAGTTCTAAGTTATATATGCTATCGACACAATCAGCGCAATTAATGATAAACAAGAAATCATACAATTCTTAAATACTCTTGTTAAATGTGGATATGGATATATGACATGATGCATGCCCTTTCGAAACAACACTTCCTCACACGCGACTCCGACCACCTGGTTCGCGAATGACAACACTACCTTAACATGCAACTTCAATGCCTATTTCGCCACATTTTAAACTAATGCGATGCGATAAATGATCATGTTAGCCGAGTAATTATTAAGTTCAATTCATCCAGCATATTGGCAAATCTAGGATACCAATGTTATATCACGAATCCTTATTCGAATCACGTGGCTCGTTGCCACACGTAGCGACTCCTTACCAGTATTCTATAATCCAAATTTAGGTGTCACCCGTGTATATAACAAATTAACAATTCCAAAGATAGATATGATACCTAAATGTATGAGGATCAACCCGGTATGAATCGTCATCCAATACCGGGTATGATCAATCAATTCCGAGGTACGGGCTTGTCACATAAAATCGAAACACATAAAGGAAAATGGCTCATCACCCAATTTCATTCACGCCCGAGTCGTTCAAATGGTACTCTGGCATGAAACCATCGGCCAGGTAATTTGTCGGGGGTCATTCGAACAATGATATATCACTTCCATTAGTGTTCACTGGTCACTATGTGGAGGTTCATCGCCCCAGCATAGGCCAACAGCTCGGACACGATGTCCTATACCACCATGCCCGGCTCATGAGTCTTAGTTGTTCACTGGTCACTACGGGGAGGCTCATCATCCCAGTGTAGCCGACAGGTCGAACATACTATCCCATACCACCATGCCCGGCTCATGAGTCTTAGTGGGATCGTATCGTACTAACGGTTATGAATAGAACATCCATTAGGAATAAAGTATCCTAGATTCCATTTAGTCGTATCATTATGAACATACATGATCAGTCGGTTAGTGGACTAATTTGATTGACTTAGGAGAACCACGACACAACCAGCATTAGGTGCAAGCAGCCCGTGTAGTCCCTACTATCGGTCATCCGTGTTCAACCCGGGTCAATCGAACAAGCTGAGGATGGTCACCTTAACTTGGGCCACCCTTTTAGTTCAGACGGTTAGCCAACTGACCCAATAATGTAGCAATCCTAAGTATCGTTATGGACTAAACACTATATCACACAATTATAGCATAGGTTCTACTACACAACCACTTAGGCACTTCATCGGACATGTAAGCATAACTAGGACACTACGTTCACTAAGGCATTAAATCAAACATGTGAGTATGCATAAAGTAATACAATCACTTAAGTATTAAATCAAGCACATGAGCATGGAAAAAGCAATACATTCCACCATTCAAGCATTTCATCAAACATGTGAGCATTCATATCCAACAAAGCATCTATGAGAGGAGCTGATGGATGAGTAGGCTTCCCCTTTCGATTCACGGAATGTGATCTGGGCCACGATGGGAGTTTACGTGCCTCGGTAGGCAAGAGATCACCAGATTATAGCATAAGATCACCTTTTCTTGCTGCCATGAGGTCAACCTTAGCATAGATTATAGATAAATCAAAACATTTATATATTAGCATGTACAATTTCATCTACAAGCATCTAATCATTAACTGAGACCCTCAAGGGTTGATAAATGATAACCTAGAGATAATGATCCACACCTTTAAGAAGAAATCTTCGATTTTAAGCTCCTAGGGTTATGGATTTGGGGAAAATTATAAATTCCTATATAAACACGAAGAACTATATGAAATTCATGCAAATTATTTTAGAAAAACCTTGGTTAGGAAGTAAGATTTGTTTCTTACTTCTAAATCTCAAGTAGGGTGGATTCAATGGAGGAAAATTATCGAGGCCGAGGCCTTAGTTGGAGGAGACCAATGAAAGGAAGCACCAAAACCTCCAACTCCTACTCTCACTCTTCTTCTTTTTCTTCTTTCTCTTTCTCTCTCTCTCCTTTAGAAAATGCAAATTGGTATGGAGAGCTGGGGTGCCCAAATGAAGCCCTTATATAGTATCAGATTTGGTGTAAATGGCCCTAAGGGCTGGGTTTTTACTATACTAGCCATATGGGATGGTTTTTCTAACCTCTAGGGCCTACTATGAGGTGTACATATTGATATACACCGTATGATAGTTAGCTCTAATGATGATCTACGTATGGATATGATCGGTCCGCCATTTGGAGGCGTCGATTGACAGATATGATTAAAAGTCTGTTCAACGATCATCGATAGTCGATCGGGGTCGCGGCTATACAGATATGTTTGGAGAAATATCTTTAGTCGGTACCCCAACTTTGGCCATGAATCGACGGTTTGAAAGTCACAACTTTATGAAAGAACAAAATAACTAGTTTCACTTAAGTTTCAGATTTCAACCTAGGGGATTCACGCGTTTGAAGCACTTAAATTCCGGCCCAAGTTAAGTAATTCTAGGCACTATCTTAGTTTACCACCCGCGATTGGTGTCAAGCCCAGTGAGACGGACATTATTCTATAGTTTCAGGTTTAGTGGGCCACTAACGAGCGGTCTAGAGCTTGTTTGGATAATCAAGGCATTTCTTAAATAAATTGGGTATCGAGATTTCTTATGCACAATCATAAGGGTTTGAATTAGCTAAGTTCATAATATGGCCTATTCGCAACTAGCGAAAATAACGGTTTGATTATAATCACCATAAACCGTCAGTTCTTAGGCTAAAAGGATACAGGGTCAGTTTGGTTTGTTAATTAAGATCTGATCACTAGTTATCTCAGATTTTAATAGCTCTTTATTTAGTTGTAATTGTCTTGATTAATTAACGATATGTCAATTAAATTTAAGCTCTGTATGAGCAAATCATGTGGCTAAGCTCGGTGTTTAATTGATCGGACGGATTCTTTGGCTTTCTACTGTTGATTAATCGAACTTGTGTGGTTCTTTACCGGTACCACTCATGTATAAACTGACATTGAGTGTTAATGGTCAGTAAGTGATAATATAAGTTAATTATATATAAAAAAAAATTGAGAGTTTTTTTTTTTAAATCCAAAATAGTGAAAATCCAACATGTTACAAAGTGTGCAAGAAACGTGCTGTTAACCAGATGGGTCTCACCATGAACATGCATTGCCCTAAGAAATAGCATGTCCTCTCGATCAAGTGGGCCACATGCTAAGAAGAATGTAGATGGTTCGATCCACATTTGACGGACTCATGTTGTCCACGGGCACGTATATGTTCTTGGTAGGACCGCATGATGAATGGTCTTAATCATTCACACGTGTGCCACAGTTCACACATGTACCAGCGGATACTCTAACCTCTCGTGTGTGTTCCCTGAATCTCTTTTCTCATTGATATTTTACTGACGTGGTTTTCTCTCCTCACTTGAAGCTTGCTGTTGTGGGCCCCATTTCTCAACTTCAGGCGATTTCCACGAGACCCCAACATGAAGTATCCTTGGTCTACGCCTCAGGACCCTTCAATAAATGACCCCAAGTCCTTGTGATGAATCTGTGTATATTGTTTATAGGGGGCACACCATAACGATGTTATTACATATAATCAGAGCCGTTCATAAGCTCATTATATTCGGCCGAAAATCATTTCACGTTTTGTATTGTTGTATGGATTGGTACTCGAGCCAGAGATATGTAAAGTATCCTTTTGCCTTGTGTTTGTAGATGTAGGCCCATGCATCATAATCTTGACCGTTAGATCTGATGAAACCAAATAGATAAGGACATCCAAAAAAAACCGTTCTATGTTAGAAGATTAAGCGATTCGGCATTTGGTCTTCTTTTTCACTGACTTCAAACCGTTGCCTAATTCACTTCTTCGTATTAAAATTTTAGTTTGAGACCAGAAAAATTTTACGGGTTAAAATTGTTTCATCAAGGTCACATCATCTAAGTGGGTCCCATATGATCAACAATCATGATTCATGTTCCATGGGCTCCACTTGTATAAACGTAGGGCTTTAGGGTACCATGCAAATCATGTAAATGACTGGCAACATCATAAGTTTTAGAGAAATTTACGACTGTACGATCCATTAATGGTCCATTTACGAGACGAAGCCCACCTCATTTTACCTTAGAAGAGTAATCCCTAGCTGTACGGATGCCTTCCCAAAGGTCGAAAATACCCCTGCTTTTTTTTTTTTCAAGTGGGAAGACGAGCGCTGACGCTCCTCGAACTCTGAGTTGTACAACCGGTTCAAAAGAGATCAACGTTACATGGCCCCAAAGTTATGTATTTATTATATCCACAACGTTCATCCATATTTGGAGATCATTTCGGAGCATTATCCAAAAAAAAAAAAAATCATATACAAAGATCAACTGGAGCACACCACAAAGAGTAGCGGCAAAATTGCTTTTCACCGTTAAAAATTTTGTAGGGCCCGCCATACCATTTATTTTCCATCCAATCTATTCGTAAGGTCACAAAGACCTGGATGAAGAGGAAAAACAAATTTCATAATGATCCAAAACTTCTGTAATCCCTAAAAGGGTTTCAATGGTAGACGTTCAATTCCCCACTGCCTTTTAAAGTGTGGTCCACTTGATAGTTAGATCTATCTTATTTTCCATTTCAAGCCTTAATATGAGCTCGCCAAATAGATGGACGGTTTGGATATAACATAGACCTCATGATGGGACCCAAAAATCAACAATGATTCCACGTTAATATAAAAAATAAAAAATAAAAAATAAAAAACAGATTTTCATTGTGTTTGATACAAAGAGATTTGGCTACAGATTATAACCGTAGCTATATCTACCAATATCTGTAGTGAAAGAGGCCTGTCCGGGGTGGGCTCGCCAAATTAGCAGCCCCCGCGCCAGTCGCTCACCTATCCGGCGGGGGCACGCTGATCTGGCGGGGCTATGCCCATCTGACGGCCCCTATAGCTACGGATTATAACCGTAGCCATAGACAGACTGCCATGACAATAGTCTATGCAAATTTTTTTATTTTATTTTATTTTATTTTTTACATGAAGAACTTTATTCTACCTACAATTTTCTCAAACACATTTTTATATAAAATGTATATATAAGCATATAAAAATTTTTTCCAGTCCTTTTTTCATTTCTTTCTTTATTCATTTAAAAAGTATATCTTCTAAACCAAAATTAGGTACTCGATGAACTCTATATGATTTTGGGATAGGAGAAGCTACTTTAGCCAACCAACCTGGTTATTTACCAAGATTCCATCAGGTCAATGACCGTGAAATGCATGGAAATGACCGTGAAGTGCATGGAAATGACCGTGAAATGCATGGAAATAACCGTGAATCAGCACGGAATCGGCAGGAATGACCGTGAAATGCATAGAAATGACGGTGAAGTGAAGCAAATTGACCGTAAAATGCGCGGAAATGACCGTGAAGTGAAGGGAATTGACCATAAAATGCATTGAAATGACCGTGAATCAACACGGAATCGCGGGGAATGACCGTGAAATGCATGGAAATGACCATGAAGTGAAGCGAATTGACCGTGAAATGCGTGGAAATGACCATGAAGTGAAGGGAATTGGCCATGAAATGCATGGAAATGACCGTGAATCAACACGGAATCGCCGGGAATGACCATGAAATGCATGAAAATGATGGTGAAGTGAAGCGAATTGACCGTGAAATGCATGGAAATGACTGTGAAGTGAAGGGAATTGATCGTGAAATGTATGGAAATGACCATGAATCAACACAGAATTGCAGGGAATGACCGTAAATGCATGGAAATGATGGTGAAGTGAAGCGAATTGACCGTAAAATGCGTGAAAATGACCATGAAGTGAAGGGAATTGACCGTGAAATGCATGGAAATGGAAATGACCATGAATCAACACGGAATCACCGGGAATGACCATGAAATACATGGAAATGACAGTGAAGTGAAGCAAATTGACCGTGAAATGCATGGAAATGACAGTGAAGTGAAGGGGATTGACCGTGAAATGCATGGAAATGACCGTGAAGTGAAGGAAATTGACCGTGAAATGCATGGAAATGACCGTGAATCAACACGGAATCACCGGTAATGACCATGAAATGCATGGAAATGACGGTGAAGTAAAGCGAATTAACCATGAAATGCGTGGAAATGACCGTGAAGTGAAGGGAGTTGACCATGAAATGCATTGAAATCATCGTCAATTAACACGGAATCGCAAGGAATGACCATGAAATGCATGGAAATGACCATGAAGTGAAGGGAATTGACCGTGAAATGCATGGATATGACAGTCAAGTGAAGGAAATTGACCATGAAATGCATGGAAATGGTCGTGAATCAACAAGGAATCACCGGGAATGACTGTAAAATGCATGGAAATGACCGTGAAGTGGAGTGAATTGATCGTGAAATGCGTGGAATTGAACGTGAATAGAAGGGAATTGACCGTAAAATGCACGAAGATGACCGTAAATCAACACGGAATCACCGGGAGTGACCGTGAAATGCATGAAAATGACGGTGCAGTGAAGCGAACTGACCGTGAAATGCGTGGAAATGACCGTGAAGTGAAGGAAATTGACCGTGAAATGCATGAAAATGACCGTGAATCAACACGGAATCACCGAGAATGAGTGTGAAATGCATGGAACTGACCGTGAAGTGAAGCGAATCGACCGAGAAATGCAAGGAAATGACCGTGAAGTGAAGGGAATTGACCGTGAAATGCATGGAAATGACCGTGAATCAACACGGAATCACCGTGAAGTGAAGGGAATTGACCGTGAAATGCATGGAAATGACCGTGACATGAAACAGAATTACCGGGATTGACCATGAAATGCATGGAAATGACCGTGAAGTGAAGGGGATTGACCGTGAAGTGAAGGGAATTGACCGTGAAATGCATGGAAATGATGGTGAAGTGAAGCAAATTGACCGTGAAATGCGTGAAAATGACCGTGAAGTGAAGGGAATTGACCGTGAAATGCATGGAAATGACCGTGAATCAACACGGAATCGTCGGGATTGACCGTGAAATGCATGGAAATGACGGTGAAGTGAAGCAAATTGACCGTGAAATGCGTGAAAATGACCGTGAAGTGAAGGGAATTGACCGTGAAATGCATGAAAATGACCGTGAATCAACACGGAATCACTGGGATTGACCGTGAAATGCATGGAAATGATCGTGAAGTGAAGTGAATTGACCGAAATGCATGGAAATGACTGTGAAGTGAAGGGAATTGACCGTGAAATGCATGGAAATGACTGTGAATCAACACGGAATCGCCAGGATTGACCGTGAAATGCATAGAAATGTTGATAGAATACATCCACGGCCATTCCCGCCTATTCCGTGTTGATTCACGGTCATTTCGACGCATTTCACGATCATGCCCCTTCTCTTCACGGTCATTTTCGCGCATTTCACAGTTCAATCGCTGCACTTCACGCTCATTTCCATGCATATCACGGTCATTCCCGCCGATTTTGTGTTGATTCACGGTCATTTCGGCGCATTTCACGGTCATGCCCCTTCACTTCGCGGTCATTTTCGCGCATTTCACGGTCCATTTGTCAAGATTCATGCTCATTTCCATGCATATCACGGTCACTCCCGCCGATTCCGTGTTGATTCATGGTCATTTCGATGCACTTCACGGTCATTTACGTGCATTCAAGGTCCAATTGCCTCACTTCACGGTCATTTCCATGCATACCACGGTCATTCCCGCCTATTCCGTGTTGATTCACGATCATTTCGGCGCATTTCACAGTCATGCCCCTTCACTTCACGGTCATTTTCGCGCATTTCACGATCCAATCGCTGCACTTCACGGTCAGTTCCATGCATACCACGGTCATTCCCGCCAATTCCGTGTTGATTCACAGTCATTTCGATGCATTTCACGGTCATGCCCCTTCACTTCACGGTCATTTCTGTGCATTTCATGGTCCAATCGCTACACTTCACGCTCATTTCCATGCATATCATGGTCATTCCCGCCGATTCCATGTTGATTCACGGTCATTTTGGCGCATTTCACGGTCATGCCCCTTCACTTCACGGTCATTTACATACATTTCAAGGTCCAATCGCCTCACTTCACGGTCATTCCATGCATACCATGATCATTCCCGCCTATTCCATGTTGATTCACAGTAATTTCGAGGCAGTTCATGGTCATGCCCTTTCACTTCACGGTCATTTCCACGCATTTCACGGTCCATTAGCTAAGATTCACTGTCATTTCCATGCATATCACGATCATTCTAGGAGATTTCGTGTTGATTCACGGTCATTTCAGTGCATTTCACGGTCATGCCCCTACACTTCACGGTCATTTACGCGCATTTCAAGGTCCATCGCCTTACTTCACACTCATTTCCATGCATACCACGGTCATTCCCGCCTATTCCTTGTTGATTCACGGTCATTTTTGCGCATTTCACAGTCCAATTGTTGCACTTCACGGTCATTTCCATGCATATCACGGTCATTCCCGCCTATTCCGTATTGATTCACGGTCAATTCCCTTCACTTCGCAGTCATTTTTACGAATTTCACGGTCAATTTGCTTCACTTCACGGTCATTTCCATGCATATCATGGTCATTCACGGCAATTCCATGTTGATTCACTGTCATTTTCATGCATTTCATGGTCAATTCCCTTCACTTCACGGTCATTTCCACTCATTTCACGGTCATTTCGCTTCACTTCACGCTCATCTCCATGCATTTCACAGTCATTACCGGCGATTCCGTGTTGATTCACGGTCATTTCCATGCATTTCACCGTCAATTCCCTTCACTTCATGGTCATTTCCACACATTTCATGGTCAATTCGCTTCACTTCACGGTCATTTCCATGCATTTCATGGTCATTCTCGACGATTCCGTGTTGATTCACGGTCATTTCCATGCATTTCACGGTCAATTCCCTTCACTTCATGGTCATTTCCACACATTTCACGGCCAATTTGCTTCACTTCACAGTCATTTCCATGCATTTCACGGTCATTCCCGGCGATTTCGTGTTGATTCACGGTCATTTTCATGCATTTCACGGTCAATTCCCTTCACTTCATGGTCATTTCTGTAAGACCCATATCCTAGTCCGTACTGTTCCGTCAACTGCCACGATTCTTCCCGTCGAATTTCAACAACCTGCGACCTATAATCGATGTTTGCCCGTGATCCTAAGCCATATCCTGTAGATTTGAGTCAGCTTAATCCGAGCCATGTGCCATTGCGACCGCATCGTCGCCACGGTTCCAACGCCGCGTCTCATGTGCCAATCCGACGCTTAGATCATAAGATGTGAATCGTGCATTATAATGGCCGTGGACCGCATATTGCGGGACCCACCCATCCCATGTAGCACCAATCTCTAGGTAATCATGACGGTGATAGATGACATCACCTAGCTATAGCCACCCTATCCTAAGCTATAGCCACCCTGCCCCTAGCCCTTCTTATAAGCACTTATGGCTAGCCACCCTACCCCTAGCCCTTCTTACAAGCATTTATTGCTAGCCACCCTCTCTTATAAGTAATCATGGCCTACCTAAGCTACTCTCTCTCTCTTTACAACTCTCTCTCTCTCTCTCATTTTTCAAACCCACATTCCCAAGCAAGGAAAATCCCACGTCCAAGCCTTCCCATGGAGAGAAAAATGTGATTTGTGTGGCCCACTTTCCATCCCAAAAATCCTTTATCTAATCCATCTACTTCTCATCTCCCTCCATCCAAGTGAAGCACAAGGAGATCGGCTTTCCAACGGACCAAGAAGATCGACGGTGGGTGCTTATTAGGATAAATTTTCATGTTTTGATGATGGGCCAAGTGAGGCCTACCGATTGATGGTGTGGATCTCACTTTGGACCCTTGATGTGGCCGATGGACCACTTCGATCCTCATGATCATTCCATGATGGGGCCATTCTCCATGGACCCCATCATGATGTTTATTTTCCATGTATGGATAGGGTCATCTAGACCTTGCATTTGGTGGAGAAAGGATCTCCACCGTTGAATCGTTGATTTGGTGGGCCCACATGTATTGGGACCCACTTGATGTATGATTTCTTGCAAGGGAGGGCTCATAGTGGCGGAGCCCTCCATCACACGCGTCCCACTCTATTTCTCTCTCTCCCTCTCTTTTTAGTTATTTTTCTGTGTGATGATATGGTCGTGTGGCTCACTTGGATGGACCCCACCACGAAGCATGTATTGGATCCAAGTCATTGGTGGGTGAGGCCCACTTTATATGTGTTGTTCCACACCACCTAGCCATGTGGTGGCCCACCTGAGCAGGGCCCACCTTAAATGTTCCTATGCACTAAAACGTCCAGCGTCCCCTGGACGCTGGAGGTGAAAATAAATATGAGCTTGATTTCAAGCTTATTGGGTGGACCAATTGTGTAGGCCCCACCTTGATGTATGTATTCAATCTATTTGTCCATCCCATTCAGAGGATCATTTTAGGCATTGAGCTGAAAAACGAAGTCTATCCGATCTTCGGGCGGGCCATAGCATGTAAAAAATTGATTTTTACCATTGAAAGTTACCCTGACATTTTTTATGGGCCGAAAAACATTGGATATTGGGCTCGTTGGAACAGTTTTGAGCCATAGAGTGCAATGGACGGGCTGGATTCAGCTGATATGGGCCCTACCTCTGAAAAACCACAAAAATTCTTTTTTTTCAAAAATAAAATCAACAGCAGCAGCAGCGTTGCTGTTGCCGCTAACAGGAAGAGGACGCGCAGGCGTCCTGCACTGTGGCTGACGGGCCAGGGACCCACGATCCAGCCGTGGACCCCACCATGATGTATATCTGCCATCCAGCAGTGGGCCCCCTCCAAATTTCAGCCACATCCAAGACTCAGGTGGCCCACATCAGAGGAAACAGTGGGGTTGAACTGTTTGCCATTGAAACCATTTTTAGGTCCACAGAAGTTTTGGATCAAGATGAAATTTGTTTTCCTATTCAGTCAGGGTCCGTGCAACCTTATTAACGGGATGGATTGCATATAAATATAATGGTGGACCCCACGTGGGACCCACAGTGGTGTAAGTGTTTCATTCACACCGTCCACTAGCCGTGGATGGTGGAAGCCATCGTGATTTGTGTCCTATCCGCACCGTCCACACTGGACGTGGGACCCACCCCACGTGTGGGGGACGACAGAGTGTGTGTGTGTGTGTGTGTGTGTGTGTGTGTATTATATTATATATAATATTGTATATATATATATATATATATATATATATATATATATATATATATATTATAGTATATATGTAACGCCCTGAAATTCGAGGGTCAAGCATAACTTAGCTCCCGAGTTCCAAAACATCACTTATGCAACATATTGAATGATGGATGTATGTTGTCTGTATTAGTGCATAAAACATGGAATAGATTAAGCCAAAACATAGATATAATTCAGGGATAAGTGAATAAAGCAAGCGGAAGACTTATAGAAATATATGTGTACAAGTGTGAATCCCTGAAGTACATATACAAACCAGGTCGTGATGAAAGTGTTACTATCAAAATTACAAGTATCAAGTTACATCATTTAATTTCAAAAAATAATCACAGAATCCCGCGCATCAGAATAAGGCTCGCTAGAACCCGTCTGAAAACTGCATATAAGAGAAAGCAGCCTCATCATCATCCATCTCCCGCTCTGCCTCAGAAGTCGCATCAACATCTGCAACATCAGAACCTAAGACAGAGTCTGATGGGTGTTTAACACCACCCCAGAACGTGGGAGTGAGTGATCAACTCAGTGGAACAATAAGGCATTGGTTAACATGTTATCAGTTCAATCAAGCAGTAAAGATAAAGCAGAACAATTAAACAAGTCCTAAGTACTCTTGTTTATGCAAGGATGTATGCAAAATGATGCATGCCCTCACGCGTACACCCTCAGCATCTCCATCTTACGTTACGCATGACATCACCTCAAAGTGCGCCACATCTACAAAACACATGCAAATGTAGTGCATGAATATGATTACCAAGTTGTTATTAGTCCTTTTCATATAGCAGGATTGGGAAGCTAAGATACCTTCCCCATATCACCATCCAAACAGTGATCCATTCTAGGGTCGTCAGTCCTAGACATCTTATACGATCATATGGTTTCAGGTCGTTGCAAAGGGCTCGCCACCAATCAATGCACGCCTTTCATACCTTTATTACCACAGTTCGGCTCGTCACCTCATTGCGGTATCCAGGTATGCTTGAGGTCACTACAAAGGGCTCGTCACCAATCAATGTAGGCCAACAGCACGAATATAGTGTCCCATACCACCATAATCGGCTCACGAGTTTGGTTGCTCACTAGTCACTACGGGGAGGCTCGTCACCCCAGCGTAGGCCGACAGCTCGACCACGGTGTCCCATACCACCATGTCCGGCTCATGAGTCTTAGCGGATCAAGTACCATGGTTAATAGGATTTCACTGGTAAGTTCGGTACCCTAGATTCAAACAGTAGCGTCTATAAATGGTGAACATACATCGGATAATTGGGTTACTTGACGAACTCGACTAGCACGATCGCACGATGAGTTGAGCGACATAGAGTGCGCAAACACTCCGCGTGGCCAAACCACTGCCGACAACTCTAATACGACTCGGGTTCGTCTAATCACGTCCTTTGTGGCGAAAGCAATCTCAGCCACAATCTTAAGGCAGATTACCGATTTCCTGGATTATTCATAGTCCCAAACACATTACCCTACAACAGATATTCATATTAAAAGTAGAACAGTAATGGAACAACAACTTCAATCATGTGGTACTCAAGCATCTGAAGAATATCAGCTTAACATAAATGAAAGCATAAGTAATGCTTGAAATTAAATAACAAGGAATGTAACTTGCAAGAAGGAAATCATATACACTAGTGGGAGAGTTGAGAATCGCTTCTCAACGCCCATACTAGGTTGAAATATCACACTTTAGATCATTCAGACATTTCTACAAACACTTAGAATACATAATACAACATATATGACACATGTTGAAATACAAGCATTTGGACAATTCCTTTTACCAAGGAGTTGTCGCACATACATCTAGCATACATACATGACAAATAATCATGGCAAACACAAGTGCATATTTTATACGCATATGGTACTTTATACATACACATAGAATACACAAATCTCAATATAGCACGTGCATATCAGGAACGCAACATAAACATAACATTTGGCATGTGAAATCTCATCCATAACAAGAATAAATCATTAACTGACATTAAAAGCCTTGAAAACCATAACCTATACACTTAAAGTCCACACCTTAAGCCAGAAAAGAACACCGAACTAATTTCAGACGAGATGTCTACGTCAACGGCAACAGAATAACCTAAGGCAAGAATAGAAATGAGATATAACAACACCAAGACTATTCTAAGCTCTAACACAGATTAGGGTTAGGTTAACTTACCCCAAAATGAACTCAGAATCGTCAGAATAACGATTCAAAGTGAAGGTTCAAGGATGTAGAAGAATAAGAAAGAATCCAAGATGATTACCAACTTCTCTCTCACTATCTCTCTCTTTTCCACTCTCTCTCCAAGCTAGGGTTAGAGAAAATTCGTATGGAAAAGAGAGCTAGGGTTTAAGGACTATAAATAGGCCTATTATTGATGAAAATAACCCCAGGGCCAAGGTATACTTAGGTTATAACCAAAGCAAGCCTCTCTCGATCCAACGAAGCACTTCTGGTGGGCCTATAACCACGAAAGGTCGGACTTAAGCTCACTGACCATGGATCTAGGTCAAGCTAAGTTTTCGTACCGACCGGCTCTTTAGATCAGCCATGGCGGACCACACTCAATTCAACGGTCACAGAATCTCGATCAGGTCCACAAGCACAAGGATATGCCTGGGCCACCTTCCCTAATCAGAGGGTGAAATTAGGTCAAAATCCAATGGTCAGATAGCTTAAAATCGTCGCGCAAGCGACACGACTCAGATTTCATAAAAGCTTAATAAATTTTCAACCGTTTTCACACTCTTCACTCCGAACTCAATCAAATCGACCCAGAACATCACATGGACTTGATTTTCGAGGTGATGGTCAAGCCCAACATAGTGACCGCAATAGCCTAAGATCATCGCTATCGGACTTTCGACGCACGGTCCAGGTCTGATCCAAAACTTCTAAAAATTTTCCAGAACAACTGGATTTAGCGATGGATCCCAGATTTCAGAGTAACATAGCACTAATTAATCTACAAGTTTTGAGTCATACAGATCGAATTTAAAGTGATTGATGCGAATTTCACAAGCAATCGAGTATAGCGCTAATTACCCCAAAAACAACTACTTAGGGAAAGATAAGCACAAAATTTCCAAGGTCATTACAATATATAATATACATAATGGTGGGCCTTCATGTGGACCCCCTACCATGATGTTTGTGTTGCATACAACTGTCCAACCATTTTGAAAGCTCTTTTTACAGGCCTGAGACTAAAAATAATAATAATAACAGATCTATAGTCCAAGTGGACCCCACTTTGGTATAAATATAAGGCCATAGGATTAGGCCCATCTTGATGTATTATGGCCCGTTGTTGGGGCCCACTTGAGTACAGTCATGAGGCCCAATTGGTGTGGCCCATCTGATGTACATAAGGCCCATGTGATTAGGCTCATTCAATGTATTTGTGGCCGTTGTTGAGGCCCACCTTGATATGAATATAAGGCCCGTGTTATGAGGCCCATTGTGATGTATTTCAAGGCTTAGGGATTATGGCCCATTACAATGTACATAAGGCCCATTGATGTGACCCACTTGATTTATATAAGGCCCATATAATGTGGCCCATTTGATGTATCCAAGGCCCATGGGTCGAGGTCCAACGGGATGTCCTTAGGGTCCATTGTAATGTGTGATTCCCCTATGGTTTGTGTAATGATGTTTTATTGCAGGCCATGCCTTAAGAGCAATGTCGGTTTGACGTCCACATTGTAATAATGTTGGTTAAATGTCCGCATTATGACTCTCTCTTGGGCCCATTGGTAGGCCCATACTTGTTATGTGTAGGCCGTCTAGGCCCATCTGCATTGTAAGATTAGTCTATTACTTTATAACATGCTTAGTGTAGCTCCATGATTCATGCCCATACGCATCATATGTGTGCTTGATGTGAGAAATGTTTGATCATAGCATAAGCCGTTTGGCTAAGACATTTACGGGACTCCTTATGAGACGGAGTGCCTCACATAAGTGCGTGGTACGCGTGAGATTGCTGCTTGACTGACAGTGTGACTCATGCATTTCGCTTTGTGTGTCGTGATTCACTGCACGCCCTAACGACATCAGGGCCGTGACCTCCACAGGCACATCATGGATGTTTGTATCAGATATCAAAAATATTGGCTTTAGCATTGGGGGCACTTAGGATGTCCTTGGGTGAAAATTTCAGAACCTTTTTGGTACCAGGAGATGCTCCAACGTCTGGACCGAGTGGATACATGAGCGCCCGAGTGCCGAATACCAGTAGGTCGTGTCTCCCACTGTGTCGTGGTCGGTTGAAAGGGGGTGTGGCCTTATCCGCCCGAGTGAGGGGGCTATAAGATAGGCTGAGTTTGACCAGCTTACAAATGAGTCCATTATCGACGAGTCGGGTAGGTGTTGGAAGACTACTGGTCAAGCGGATAGTGTTGTCTCTTCCACTTGCTTGACTGTGCAGCTAGGGAGGAGGCAATCAGTGTGAGGTGTATTAGACCCCGGTGATATCCAGAGAGGAACTGTACTGATATGTGTACTTGATGAGTACTGGCACGCTTGCTTTGCATCTCGCATATGACATTTAGCTACATAGGCCTCGCATCACATGGCCTTAGTATGGTCGATAGCATTCATGCCTTGCATTACATAACTTTGGTACAGCTGATAGCATTCATGGACTTACCACATATTTCTGCATTACTCTGATATTGCACACTTGGCGCTTGCCTTGCGCACACACTTACACCACCTCTAAGCTTTTGTAAGCTTATGCACGACCGTTGCGTGCAGGTGTCATTGGACAGCAGCAGCGCTAAGGTAGGAGCGCGTACTAGACTATTTTGGAGCTTTTGATCACCCCGTATTTTTCTTTTCCGCTTTGTACTTAAAGTTTTGATATAATGGATATGTGGTGATGTTGTTTTGTGACTTGGTTATGCTTGTGGTTATGCTCCATCTATTATAAAAAAAAAATCATACTGAAAATCCTCCTTGTAGGATCCGAGGATCGGAATCTAGCATGTGATTGCTGAGGATCCGAGAATGGGGCACTACGGAGGCTGTCGGGGCCGGATTCAGCGATCGAAAATTTTGTGAGCCCGTTTTCCAAGTTTGGGGCATGACAGAAGTTGGTATCAGATCATAACTTGGGAATACCTAAGGATCACATCACATATCTTCTATAAACTTAGGGTGGAAAGGTTTCGAGTCTGAATAACTTAGCGATTTCTCGACCTAGACCCTTAACATATATGCCTTCGAGAATTCTCAAGGCTGATAGGCCCTTGTTCCTTCCTATAGGACATAATGGCTAGAAGATCGACCCAAGCGAATCCCGCTCCACCACTCGTGACTCCCACTCCACCACCTACAACCGCTCCACCACCTACTACTCCCGCTCTACCACCTGCGATTCCCTCTCCACCGCTGGATATCCCTGCATTTCAGCCCGAGGATGCCACTCCCTTACCTGAGACCGGTGCGGATCCGATCGTACCTGTGAGTGCCACCCGGCAGATGCTTCAGGCGATGACCGCTATTCTTCAGGGGCAGAGTAGGCGTCCCACTGTTACACCAGTCGAGGACGAGTAGGAGCGTGCGAGCGCCGTTCTCAAGGACTTCCGACAGTACGATCCTCCGCGTTTTCAGGGCGAGCTTGACCCTACTGCAGCAGAGATATGGTGCTCCAAGGTGGAGAAGATCTTTGACACCATGCGATGTACGACCCAGCAGCGACTCCCATTAGTTGTATTCCTTCTCCAGGGTGAGGCTCGGCATTGGTGGGCATCTATAGCCCGATCGGTAGCGGCCGATTTTGAGTGGACCTGGGAGGATTTTGTGGACCGGTCTGACCGGAAGTTCTTTCCCGAACATGTGCGACAGCAGCACACATTAGAGTTTGAGACTATGGTCCAGGGAGACATGATTGTATCCCAGTATAAGGCACATTTCGTCGCACTATCGAGATTCGCGACGTATCTTGTTGATGATGAGGGGCGAAAGGCCCGTCATTTTAAGAACGGTTTGTGTCCTGCCCTCAGGAGTCGTGTGATCGGACACCTGCTTCCAACATTTGAGCAGATCGTGGAGAGGGCACAGATTTATCAGTCAGATTGGGCCAGTTTACAAAGAGCCCGTGACCAGAGAGGAGATCAGAAAAGAAAGGCGCCCTCTAGTAGTTCCCAACAGCAGCAGCATCGTTCACAGCAGTGACCCAGACCCGCCCAGCATTTCGAGCACCAGTAGTACCCCCAGCACCACCTCCAGGACCATTCGCAGGTACTTGCTTTGGGTGCGGTAGGACAGGACATCGCGTGCACGAGTGTCCCCATCCACAGCGGCAGCAGCCGAGGACACCGCATCAGCCCCCACGACAGCCACCACAGCAGTAGCAGCGACCACAACACTAGCCTCCAAGGCCTCCCCCACAGCAGCAGAGGCAGCAGATCAGGCCACCACAGCGGCAGCAGCATCAGTAGAGACTTCAGAGGGGACCTATACCTCCCCAGCAGGCCTATGGCAGATTTTATGCCGCACAGCAGGAGCCTCAGTCATCAGGAGGGGTCGACAAGGGTACTCTCCCTGTTTCTGCATGCATTGCACTGTATTGTTTGACTCTGGTGCATCGCATTCCTTTGCAGCTGCTGATTTCTGTCGATCGACCAGTTTACCGATGGAGTCTGCCCATGAGGGTTTGTCAGTATCGACGCCCATAGGGAAGACTACAGTATTAGACCGATTTTGCGCATTTTACCCCGTTCTGATTGGGGATATCTTTTTGCCTGCCGACCTATTTGTATTGCCGATGTCCAATTTTGATGTTATCCTGGGTATGGACTGGCTCGCCAAGTACCATGCTATATTGGACTGCTCCGCGAGGATAGTCACGTTCTGTATACCCGGCGTGCCAGAGTTTCGGTTTGTTACCGAGCCCAGGGGATATCAGCTTTCTTGCCTATTATCGTGTGCTATTGAGGAGTCAGTTTCTTTGTGTATCGACTAGCTGCCGGTCGTTTGTGGTTTTCCCGATGTGTTCAAGGAGATTTCGGGGTTACCACCTCGTCGGCACACCGAATTCCAGATTGATCTCGTGCCGGGTACCGCGCCTATTTCGAAGGCCCCGTATCATATGGCACCGTTGGAGTTATGGGAACTGCAGAAGCAGTTGGACGAGTTGCGCGAGTTAGGCTTTATCCGTCCAAGCAGTTCGTTGTGGGGAGCACCGGTACTCTTCATGAAAAAGAAGGATGACTCATTGAGGCTTTGCGTAGATTACCGCGAGCTCAACAAGGTCACAATAAAGAACAAGGACCCGCTTCCGAGGATCGATGATTTATTTGATCAGCTGCAGGAGGCGCAGTTTTTTTCGAAGATAGACTTACGGTCCGGTTATCATTAAGTTCGGGTTTGAGATGAGGATATCCCGAAGACAACCTTCAGGACTCGCTCGGTCATTTTAAGTTTCAGGTCATGTCCTTCGGACTAACCAATGCGCCTGCAGTATTCATGTAGTTGATGAACGAGGTCTTCCGTCCGTATTTCGATCAGTTTGTTGTGGTGTTCATTGACGACATTCTGATATATTCGAGGACCCGTGAGGAGCATGACCGGCATCTAGAGATTACCTTGCAGACCCTCCGTGCACACCAGCTTTACGCGAAGCTGGAGAAGTGCGAGTTCTGGCAGGAGAAGATGAAGTTCCTCGATCATATGGTGACGAGGTAGGGCATCGTTGTAGACCCCTCGAAGATTGATGCCGTGTGTTAGTGGGGCCAGCACACGAATGCATCCAAGATCTACAGTTTTCTTAGTTTGGCTGGCTACTATCGACGTTTTATTGAGGGATTCTCTCGTATTGCAGCCCCGTTGACCAGGTTGACCCGGAAGGGTGCCGAGTTCGTGTGAAACGGCGCTTGTGAGTAGGCATTTATGGAGCTAAAGGACCGCCTTACATCCGCTCCTGTCATCACTCTTCCTTCTGGGAGTGATGGATTTGTTGTATTTACCGATGCCTCGTGAGTCGGCTTGGGTGCCGTCCTGATGCAGCACGGGAAGCTGGTGGCTTTTACGTCTCGTCATCTCATGGTCCATGAACTGAACTACCCCATACATGATTTGGAGCTGGCGGCAGTGGTCTTCCCACTGAAGGTATGGAGGCACTATCTTTATGGGGTTAGGTTCAAGCTCTTCTCCGACCACAAGAGCTTGAAGTATCTGTTCTCTCAGTCCGAGCTGAACATGAGGCAGAGGCGTTGGATGGAGCTCCTAAAAGACTATGATTTTGATCTCCAGTACCACTCGGGCAAGGCGAACGTGGTGGCGGATGCCCTCAGCCGTCAGCTACGAGGCCTGATGACACACATGATGATTCAGGGGTGGAGGATGCTCGAAGATATAGCAGAGCACGACTTCGAGTTTGGTCTGTAGTCTTCTATCGTCCAGTTATTGAGTCTGTCGATTCAACCTTCTCTTGTCGCAAGGGTGATCGAGGCTCAGCAGACAGATGAGTCGTTACAAGATTCCGAGCAGAGGCAGCATCTGAGAGTCAGACAGATTGGCAGATTGGTTCTGATGGTGGACATCGCTTCAGAGGCCGATTATGTGTTTCGGATATACCTGAGTTGCGCTGAGATCTTATAACAGAGGCACATCGATCGTAATTTTCTATCCACTCTAGCTCGATGAAGATGTATCGCGATATGAGGCATCAGTATTTTTGGTCAGGGATGAAGCGCCAGATGGCCAGTTTTGTGGCTGAGTGTGACACGTGCCAACGTGTCAAGGCCGATCATCAGAGACCCCCTAGTCTATTGCAGCCGTCGAGCGTCTCGATGTGGAAGTAGGAGCATATATCTACCGATTTTGTCATGGGTTTGCCGAGGACACAGCGCGTTCATGACACCATCTGGGTTGTTGTAGACCGTCTGATGAAGTCGGCACATTTTCTTACCATTTGTGAGACTTGACATACGGACCGGCTTGCCAAGATGTTTGTTGATGAGATCGTGAGACTACACGGCGTTCCTGTCTCAATCATTTCAGACCGAGACCCGAGGTTCACGTCTCAGTTTTGGAGGAGCTTTCAGAGAGCGATGGGGACTGATTTGCAGCTCAGCACTGTGTATCATCCGCAGACTGATGGCCAGACCGAGAGGGTCAACCAGATCCTTGAGGATATGCTTCGAGCCTGCACGATTGATTTCTCGGGTAGTTGGGACGAGCACCTATGATTGGCTGAGTTCGCGTACAACACAGCTATCAAGCGACCATTGGCATGGCTCCTTTTGAGGCATTATACGGCAGACCGTGTAGGTCTCCGATTTGTTAGACCGAGGTTGGAGAGCGGCGTCTCATAGGTCCCGAGCTTGTGCTGCAGACGTCAGAGACTATCGACATCATCAGGCAGAGGATGTGCACAGCTCAGAGTCGGCAGAAGAGTTTGCTGACCGTCGGCGTCGTCCCTTGGAGTTTGCCGTTGGGGACCATGTGTATCTCAAGGTCTCACCCATAAAGGGTGTGATTCGTTTTGGAGTGAAGGGCAAGCTTGTCCCGAGATTTATAGGACCTTTCGAGATCAACGAGCGCGTTGGCACCGTAGCCTATCGGTTTGCCTTACCATCTCAGTTGTCTGGCGTCTACAACGTTTTTCACGTCTCTATGTTAAGGAAGTGTGGGTCAAACATCGTGCCTGTTATTGATTGGCAGCCATTGGAGGTTCATAAGGACACTTCTTACGTTGAGCAGCCAGTTCGTATCCTCTATTAAAAGGAGTAAGTCCTGCGGACCAAGGTCATTCCCTTGGTGAAGGTGCAGTGGGGCCATCATAGTGTGGATGAGGCGTCTTGGGAGGGCGAGGTGGAGATTCGCGAGTGCTATCCCTATCTTTTTGATGTTTGATTGTATGTTGTACTGTGTTTTGATTATATATGATGTTATGTTTTCTATTTCCTTATGAGTTACGGTTAGCTGCGATGGTAGTGCAAATTTCGAGGATGAAATTTTTATTAAGTGAGGAGAGCTGTAAGACCCATATCCTAGTCCGTGCTGTTCCGTCAACTGTTGCGATCCTTCCCGTCGAATTTCGGCAACCTGCGACCTATAATCGACGTTTGCGCGTGATCCTAAGCTATATCCTGTAGATTTGAGTCAGTTTAATCCGAGCCATGTACCATTGCGACCGCACCATCGCCGCGGTTCCAATGCCGCGTCTCGTGCACCAACCCGACGCTTAGATCATAAGATGTGGACCATACATTATAATAACCGTGAACCGCATATTGCGGGACCCACCCATCCCATGTGGCACCAATCTCTAGGTAATCATGAGGGTGATGGATGACATCACCCTAGCTATAGCCACCCTACCCTAGCTATAGCCACCCTACCTTAGCTATAGCCACCCTACCCTTATCCCTTCTTATAAGCACTTATGACTAGTCACCCTACCCCTAGCCCTTCTTACAAGGATTTATTGCTAGCCATCTTCTCTTACAAGTAATCATGGCCTACCTAAGCTACTCTCTCTCTCTCTCTTTACAACTCTCTCTCTCTTATTTTTCAAACCCACATTCCCAAGCAAGGAAAATCCCACATCCAAGCCTTCCCATGGAGAGAAAAATGTGATTTATGTGGCCCACTTTCCATCCCAAAAATCCTTCATCTAAGCCATCCACTTCTCGTCTCCCTCCATCCAAGTGAAGCACAAGGAGATCGGCTTTCCAACGGACCAAGAAGATCGACGGTGGGTGCTTATTAAGATAAATTTTCATGTTTTGATGATGGGCCAAGTGAGGCCTATCGATTGATGGTGTGGATCTCACTTTGGACCCTTGATGTGGCCGATGGACCACTTTGATTGTAACGTCTTGGAAAAATCCGTACAAAGACCCGAGTACCACCTCAGGTAGAAATTACCCAGGACCAAAACCTTTAGAAAATTAGGTTAATGTTTGAAGAGGCCAAGCTATATGTCCTAGAGGGGGGGTGAATAGGACAATGCCAAATTAAAACTTATAACAGGGGAATTAAAATAAATATGATAGCCAAAGTAAATCACAATGCAGTAAATTAAAATAACCTCAAAATTCAGATCTTGAGAGGTTGATACAAACGTTGTTCTAAGGACAACCTTACACCAAAAACAGAGTTTATGGTAGGACAACCTTATTTCTAGAAAGATCTTTGTATCAAGTCTCAAATCGAAGAGGAATACTAAATTAAATATAAACTGAATTGAAATAACTTGTAATCAAAAATGTATTGTTCTAGGGATAGCCTTACACCATAAAAATGGCAGGGCAACCTTGCTGGAACAACTTTCAAATGAAATTGAAAATCAAGCTGATAAAGGAATAGCAGAAAATAAATTCTAAACTATTACAACATTCTCACAAAGCTTGAATTAAATGATTACAACATTCACCACCATACATACATCCCACAAAAGAATAAAGAATTAGAAGAATAAAACAATCAACCACAACATAAGGGTTTATAGTGGTTCGCCTGTGTGTTCACCAACTGTTAAACAACAGCCACACAAAATGCTACTCCACTCCTAATATCCTCACACAGGAGATATTAGCGTTCACTAAAAATAGGTTTTCCCAGGTCAACCCAAAACCCTTACAATTGTGTCTTTGTATGTGGGCTTACACAATTAAAAAAAACCCCACTTCTGAGTTTTCCTGGCTTTCCTCAGATAACCAATATAACAAGATTTTTCTGGCAAATCTTGAAAGAAACCAAAATAATAGAAAGGAATTTACAATATGTAAAATACCTGAATATCTCCTTCGTTGTAGCAGCCCGGTAGAACCAAATCAAAGTAGATGATTGAATGTCCAAGTTCAATGTCCAGTACTCGATTACAATGGTTCTAATTCTAATAGATTTTAAATTAAACCAAATAGGGCTTGCCTTAATTGATTTTGATTCCAAAGAAAGGGAATAATAATTCCTCTTTATCAAATCAGATTGGAATAGCAGAAACAAAATCAATTAAAATAAAGCTAAGGAAAGAGAATATTAAATAAGCACACTTAGCTTAGATAGAGCACAGAATTATCTCTCAGAAGTTCGACGAAGATTGGCTTGAATACTTTAATTAATTCGATAATTTCTTCTGAGATTCGTGCACTATTTATAGGTGAGAAGATCGGGTCTTCGACTGGTCTAGAGTGCTCTTCGACTAGTCGAAGCAGTAACAGATATTTGAAAGATTAGGCGGGATAAGCTTTGACCATTCTACGACTAGTCGTAGGTTTCCTTCGACTGGTCGTAGGTACTGAAAATCTTCGCTGGACTTCGAGTCGAAGATTGTACGACTGGTCGAAGAGCAGTCGACACTGTTCCTACGACTGGTCGAACAATTTCCTGGACTAGTCGAAGGCTAACAGATTTTATCTGGAATTTGTAACAAACTCACGACTGGTCGAGGAATATCTTAGACTGTCAAAGAATATCTTAGACTGGTCGAAGCAAGTCTAGGACTAGTCGAAGAAGGCCTAGGACTAGTCGAAGAACAGACCAATCACATGTAAAATAAACATTCGGTTTATGTATCCAAAATGACCTACTTCTAAGGTCAACCTTTGGTCAATCAAACCTCAATCATGAAGTATGGACATTGAAACATTAGGAACTTGTGACCTTGAAGTATGAGCCTTGTAATCTTGATGTAGATCAAACCTTGATGTAGCTCAATCTTGAAAGTGTATAAACTGCCTTGAACTCTTCTTGAAGTCTTGCAGCTTGAGTCTTGTCTTGTGAGCAGTTCTTACATTCAAGATTGATCCTTGTACTTGTGAGCTTTGCTTGTTGTGAGCTTAGCTTGATCATGAATGTTGATCCTTGAGAGAGCTTCACTTATAACATAACAGTGATTTTGGCACCATAAATTTGACAACAGACAGGGATATAAACTATAACACTTACAATGTTAGCAAGTGCTAAATTAGAGTGCTTGTGAAATTAGCACTAATCACTTTAAATATGATCTGCAAGACCCAAAACGTGCAGAATCAATGACGCTACATTACCCTGAAATCTAGAATCCATCCTTAAACCCGGTTGCTCTCGGGAGCACACTGAAACTCCGTATCGGACCTGCACCACACGTTGAAAATCTGATTACCCTGAAGCTATACAGTTATGACCGCATTACTGAACTTGACAACCCTCTCGAAAATCAAGTCTTGATTGTGTCTAGAAATGCACAACTTGAGCCCGTAGCGAAGAGTGTGAGAAACGTGAAAATATTTAGAAATAAAAATCTGAATTTAAGTAATCTGAGTCGTGTCACTTACGGGCCAAATATAAGGATTCAGACCGTCAAAATCTAACCCAAATACACCCTCGAATCAGGAAAAATGTCCCACACATGTAGGTGTACTTGTGACCCTGATCAAGTGACCGTGACCGTTGAACTGAAACTAGTTCGCCACGGCTGATCTGTAAATTCGATCGGAACGAAAACTTAACCTGACCTAGATCCATGGTCAGGGAGCTTAAGTCCGACCGCATGTGGAAAAGGGGCCACTAGAAGTGCTCCGTTGGACCGGAACAGTCCATATTTGGATATAACCTAAGTATACCTTGGCCCTGGGGCCATTCCCATCAAACCTGAGCCTATATAAGGACCTTAAACCCTCTCCCTCTCACCCCATACGAATTTGATAAAACCTTAGGAGAGAGAGAGAAGAGAAAAGAGAGAAAGTAAGAGTGTGAGTTGGAGATTCTTTCTAGGATTCGATCCCGCTACTCCACGCACTTAGCCACCACTCCTGTGTCGCTATACGGGTGATACCAATCTCTTTCTTAGGTAAGAAAACCTAACCCTAATCTGTTTTAGGGTTTCAGATAGTGTAAGTTATGAAATATCTAACCTAATTTATGTTATAGGTTGCCAATCTGCCGTAGACAAAGACTTAGCTTTAAAACTGAGTTCATTACAAGTCTACCGGTGAAAGGTGCGGACTATAAACGTATAGGTTATGGTTTTCAAGGCTTTCAATGTCGGTTAATGGTTTATTACTGATGTGGGTACAATTTCACATGCCAAATGCGATGTTTGTATCGCGTTTCTGATATATATGAACTATGTTGAGATTAGTGTATTCCATATATATGTAGAGAGTATCGTATGCGTATGAAATTTGAACGTGTGCTTGCCATGATTAATTGTCATGTGTTTGTGCTAGTTGTATGTGTAACAACTCCTTGGCGAAAGGATTTACCCTAATACGTTCCATCACCAACATACGTCATGTATGTTGGAATATGTAGTCTAAGTGCTTGTAGAAATGTCTGAATGAACAAGAGTAATAAATTGTACTTTATATGGGTATTGAGAAGAAATTCTCAACTACCTTAACGATGTGTATGATTTCCTCTATGTAACTTACATTCTTTGTCTGTTTTACTTAGACACTGCTTATGTGTAAATTCATCTTTATATTGAAATCCATTAAATGCTCACATGCTTGTATAATTGGAATTGTTGATCCATTACTGTTCTGATTTGCTTGTATGATTATCTGTTATAATTGAATGTGTTTGGGACTACAGAATAGTCCAGGCAATCGGTAACAGATTCTGATTTGGTGGCTGAGGTTGTCTCACCACATAGGACGTGATCGATGAATCCGAGTCGTACTTTGGATGTCGGCAGTAGTTAGGCCACACGGAGTGCTTACGCACTTCATGTCGATCAACTCAACATGCGCTCGTACTAATCGAGCTCATCAAGTAACCCGATTGACCCAATGTATGTTCACCATGTATGGACGCTACTGCTTGAATCTAAGGTACCAAACTCACTAGTGAAAACCCTTTTAAACCTTGGTACCTCAATCCGCTAAGACTCGTGAGCCAGACATAGTGGAGAAGAGACACTATATTCGAGCTGTCGGCCTACACTAATAAGGTGATGAGCCCTTTGTAGTGACCTCGAACGTACACTAAGACTGCCCAGAGGCGACGAGCCCTTTGCAACGACCTAGAATCGTAACATCATATGAGATTTACTAGGATTGACGACCCTAGATTGGATCATTGTTTGGGAATTGATATAAGGGAGGTACCTTAGCTTCCCAATCCTGCTGTATGAAAGGGACTAATAATAACTCGGTAATCACGCTCATTACATCGCACTGTATATGCCTCGGGTTGAAGAGCACAGAGGGAAGAAAGCATGCTGCGATCGTAAGATGGTGTCGCACGAGGGAGTGCAGGCGAGGGCATGCATCATGCTTACATTTCATCCTTGCATTAATAAGAGTATTTAGGAATGTCTGATATGTCTGCTTTATCATTACTACTTGATTGAATTGATAACATGTTAACCTTTGCTCTATGGTTCCACTGAGTTGATCACTCACTCCCACGTTTTGGGACGTGTTCTGAACACCCACCAGACTCTGTCTTAGTTGCAGATGACGATGCGACTCAGGAGTCGGAGCCCGATTACTATGACGATCAGGATGAGTTCTCATATATGCAATTCTCCGGTGGTTTTGCTTAAGCCATCCGGATCGACGGGGCTATAGGGTTTATTATTGTAGTTGAACTATCTTGAACTATTATATGTATATGGTGGCTCAGTGATGTATTCATACTCTGGAGACCGATCGTGATCCTTTGACTCATACACGTTTATATACATTTTTCAGTCTTCCGTTTGCATTATATGAATTGATCTGGAGTATGAATTACTGTTTTGGTATAATCCCACTCCTGATTAATGCACTAATGCAGACAACATTTAATCATCATTATTTATGTTACATAAGTGATGCGTTAAAACTCGTGGATTGAGTTTATGCTCGACCCCCAATTTTCAGGACGTTACAAGTTGGTATCAGAGCATGATTTGGATTAAACCGGACCTGGGTTATGAACACATAACATACGCTGACGCATTTAGACCTAGGTGGGTGTGAGAAAAATGTGGAGACAAGCTTAAGTTTTTCAGTTTCGCCGATTGGCGAAAGTTACCGAAAATGATCGCCGAGATCGAGTCTGTACACATCTGTGATCACTTGAGTCGACCCCGGATCATCCCTAGACCATCAATCAACGAGTTTAGACCATGATTTACCCAATCCCAGCCTTCAACAGTCGAGAAAAGGTGAGGTTACATCAGAAAGTGCTCGAAAGGACCTAAAACGACTCAAAACAAAGTCGAGGGCCAAACGAAGCACTTCCAGGGGGACCCAGGGTGGGACCCACACCTTTTTGGGACCCAGGAGGCAGGAGGACCTCGCCCAAAGGGTGAGCCCTCACCGGATAGTCCAGCGAT
This sequence comes from Magnolia sinica, assembly GCF_029962835.1. Taxonomy (NCBI): domain Eukaryota; kingdom Viridiplantae; phylum Streptophyta; class Magnoliopsida; order Magnoliales; family Magnoliaceae; genus Magnolia; species Magnolia sinica. The sequence continues at coordinate 75,768,180 of NC_080579.1, read as the reverse complement.
CGACAAGGACCTCGCCGGTTTGGCGAGGCCTCGCTACCAAAAGGGCCTGGTCGGGTGGGCCGGCTCGGGCCGATGGGTCCTGGGTGCTGTGGGGCCCATGCACGCAGGTGGGGTCGATTAAAACCCCTCCTATGCTATCTCTCCTTCACAAACCACCACCCCAACCTTTTCTTTTCTCCAAAAATTTCAGATTTTCCATTCAAATCCCTCCTCCAAACGCTCCCCTTCTCATTTTCATGCAACCCTTGCACCACCCCTTCAAAAACCCTCTACCACCGCTGCCAACCCCTTTCTATTCTCTCATTTGAGCTCTTAAACCCTCCATTTGAGTCTCAAATTCGTGTAAACACACTAACCTATCCTATTCCATCATTTTCCCTCTTTATCCCCTTTCATTTGAGCCTACACATCCCTTTTTTATAGCTCAAGATTCCAAAACCCAATAATCCCTCTTCTAATCTTCCTCATTCCTTCAACTTTCTTCATTCCTTCTCTTTTTGGAACACACAAATACCATTGTGTGCTTCAACAATCTTGTGAGCCCACAACCCATCTTATTCCCACTTTTCCTTCCATCTCAATGACTCTTTTTGAATTTGCGATGACTTTTTTCTCTCTTTCCGCCCTTCTTTCTCTCATGGAAAAGAAAAGAGCTCCTGTGGAAGAAGCTGGGCCTAGTCACCCTACTCGTTCTAGGAGACCGAGAGGTGCCGCCGAGAGTATGAGCGTCACTCGGAAGTTTCAGACTAAACGGGATCTTGATCCCCAGGCTCTCGTCGGAAGGACTCTGTTGGCGGAGCTGTCGCATGGAGTTTATGAGGGCCGTAGGGTCCTTTTTGAAGCTCATGTGGATGTAAGGCTATTTGAAAAATACGTCTTGCTCGAGCGCCTGGAAGAGGTCGAGTGGGGTCCACTATTTGAGGGCGAGTACCCCGCCAATGTGGGCACTGTTCGAGCTTTCTATGCCCACATTCGAGAGCCTACGCTGGAGCCCTTACAGTTTAAGATTCCTTGTGGAAGAGATCGGGAAGCCAAAGTTGACGTTGGTTTAGTATCTCGGCTTATGAATGTGCCTCTTGGCGAGGTACATGCAAGTGAGAAGAATCTGAGGAGTGCACGTGAAAGAGATCGCCGCACATGGACCCTTTGTGGCCAACTGGTTCAGTGGCAACCCAACAATAGCCTTCTAGCGACCAATATGACTGGCAACTTCCATCTACTTCACCACATCTTCACGTTCAACGTCTACCCCAGGTGGAGCAATCGCAGCGAGTGTATACGCCTGATGGTAGATTCCTGTATCAAGTGGGGCAGGGAGAGAAGCTGTGTGTGCCTACTTATGTTCTGTGATAGATAGTTCTCACCGCACGCTCTAACAGGAGGTCGGATTCACTCCTGTTTGGCCGACTCATATGCAAGATTGCACATGAGTTTGGCTACAGACTTGGGGCGAAAAAGCCGGTGCCGATCCATTACATCAATGAAGCGACTCCCAATCAGATGGGAATCGGGCCATAGCAACGACAAGCCCGACTTAATGAGAGTGAGGATGAGACAGAGAGCGAAGAGGAAGAGAGTGAGGAAGGAGGGGGAGCTGAAATAGAAGAAGAGCAGAGCGAGGAAGAAGAGGAGGCCCAGGATACGGATAAAAACTCCCCTCCTACGGCACCAGAGCATGGCACTGTTCAAGCTCGCTTAGCTCAACTTGAGGAAGGTCAGGCTGTCCTACGACAAGATATAATGGACCGTCGGGGCCTCGTGAAACACAAGTTTAAGAAAGTGACTCGTACTTTGAAGTCCATCCTGTGCTGCCTACAGGATAAGGGTGCCCCTCCTCCATCGCCAGACCCGGATGTCTAGTCATCCATGTCGTCGCCCTAGTTTATTTTGTTACTGTCTTAGAGAATGTGTTTTAATGTTGACTTGTTTTAACGTTTGTAGCTTTACTTATAATAGCTTATATGCATTTCTTGTCATGATTCATGTTATGACGTATCTCATGTAATTGTGACAATTTTGGTAAATGAAATGCATGCGGTCTCTTTTGATATGAAGTCGTGTGGAATGCTTAAAGGATTGTGTATTGTTATGCTACATCTTACGTAAGTTGCACCCGATGTTATATAAGGAATGCCACCTAAGGTCATGCGAAGCATGGCACGCCTCACACTTATTGATTCGATGGACCAAGCACCTCCCTAGAGTGATGGTCGTACGGACCTGGTTTGGGCCCGGTTCGTGAGACTATGCCTAAGCCTTAGCCTTTTACTGGTCCTACGGTTGGGCCACCACCCTACACACCACCGATTCGTGATCAAAACCATGCATCTTCTTCGACGCAACAAGAGCCTCAGTCGGCCCCACCAACTGATAGATTGGAGCAGTTGATGATGATGATGCACCAGCAGCACGAGCAACTCTTGACCACAATTGTAGGGGCCCTAGCTCAGGGTGGAAGTGCGACTCCACCTTCACCATTTGTACGCCCTGCTGGGACTGTAGGCCCTTCAGCTCAGGATGAGGGTGTGCCTTCACCTACACCTGATATATACCCTACGGGGAACTTGGGTATGAGTGGCCTCCTTGAGCGATTCCAGTGCTTGCGGCCCCCTACCTTTGCGGGTTCTCACAGACATGAGGAGGCCGAATATTGGCTAGACCGCATTCTAAGATGCTGAGGATGCTACACTGTACAGAGCCGGAGCAGGTCGAGTTGGCCACCTTTATGTTTGAAAAGGAGGCCAGCTTATGGTGGGATAGTGTCCTGCGGACCGTTGCAGTTAACTATGTATGGATGTGTAACATCCCGGAAAATTTTATGCAAAGACCCGAGCACCACCTCAATCAGGTTTCTCTTAGGACTCAAGCCTTTAGAAGTTAAATGTGAATTAACTAGCGCTAAACTCGATTGCCTGTGAAATTAGCACCAATCACTTTAAATTTGATCTGCAAGATCCAAAACCTATAGCATCGTTAGTGCTATGTTACCTTGAAATCTAGGATTCAACGCTAAATCCAATTGCTCTCGGGAGTACTTGGAAACTTTGTATCGGACCTGGACCGCGCGTCGAAAGTCCGATAGTGATGATCTTAGATAATTATGATCACCTTGTTGGGCTTGACAATCACCTCAAAAATCAAGTCCAAATGACATCCTGAGACGATTTGCTTGAGTCCGGAGTAAAGAGTGTGAGAAATGTGAAATTCTTTAGAAATTAAATATGAATTTAAGAAATCTGAGTCGTGTCACTTGCGCACCGATTTTAAGCATTTTGATCATTAGAATCTGACCCAAATTTACCCTCGGATCAAGGAAGATGGCCCATGCATGTCAAAGTGCCGGTGGACCTGATCGAGTTTCGGTGACTGTTGAATTGAAATTGGTCCGCCATGAGTGATCTGGAGACCCGATCGGACTGAAAACTTAACTTGCTTAAGATCCAATATTAGTGAGCTTAAGTCTGACCACACTTAGAAAAAGGACCACCAGAAGTGCTCCATTGGATCGAAATGGACCCGATTTGGTTATAGCCTAAGTATACCTTGGCCCTAGGGCTATTTCCATCAATATTAGGCCTATATAAAGACCTTAAACTCTCACTCTCAAATTTCATACGAATTTTTCAAACCCTAGCTAAGAGAGAGAGAGAGGAAAAGAGAGAGAAAGTGAGAGAGAAGTTGGTGAATCATCTTGAGATTCTTCCCTGTTACTTTGCGTACCTAATCCATCGCTTCTGAATCATTATTCCAGTGATTCTAAGTTCATTCTTGGGTAAGTCAATCAAACCCTAACCTGTTTTGGAGCTTAGAATAGTCTAAGTATTGATGTAGCTAATCTAAATCATGCCTTAGGTTATCTAGTCGCCATTGACGAAGACTTATCGTCTGAATCAGATCTATTTCGCACTTTCTGGTTTAAGGTGCGGACTATATTCATATAGGTTATGGTTTTCAAGGCTTTCAATGTCGGTTAATGGTTTATTATTATTGTGGGTGAAATTTCACATGCCAAATGCGATGTTTGTATTGTGTTTCTGATATATATGACTATATGGAGATTTGTGTATTCCTTGTATATGTAGAAAGGATCATATACGTATAAAATACAAGCATGTGTTTTCCATGATTAATTGTTGTATGTTTGTGCTAGTTGTATGTGTATCAACTCCTTGGCGAAAGGATTTGTCCTAATGTGAGCTATCACCAACATACGTCATGTACGTTAAAATATGTAGCCTAAGTGTTTGTAGAAATGTCTGAATGAATAAGTGTGTCATATACTGTACTTTTTATGGGCATTGAGAGGAGATTCCCAACTATCTAAATGATGTGCATGATTTCCTCCATGCAACTTACATTCTTTGTTTGTTTAATTTAGGCAGTACTTAGGTGTGAATTCATGTTAAGTTGAAATCCATCAAATGCTCACATACTTGTATGATTGGAATTGTTGATCCATTACTGTTCTGAATTGCTGGTATGAATATCTATTATAATTAAATGTGTTTGGGACTATGAAATAGTCTAGGAAATCGGTAACAAGCTTTGAGTTCGTGGCTAAGGTCGCTTTCATCACGTAGGACGTGTTTGACGAACCTGAGTCGTATTAGGGTTGTCAGCAGTGGTTTGGCCACACGGAGTGTTTGCGCACTTCATGTCGTTCAGCTCAACGTGCCCTCGTGCTAGTCGAGCTCGTCAAGTAACTCGGTTGTCCCGGTGGATGTTCACCATGTATGGATGTTATTATTTGAATCTATGGTACCAAACTTACCAGTGCAATCTCGTTAACATGGTACCTTGATCCGCTAAGACTCATGAACTGGGCATAGTGGTATGGGACACCGTGGTCGAGCTGTCGGCCTACGCTGGGGTGACGAGCCTCCCCGTAATGGCCAGTGAGCAATTCAGACTCGTGAGCCAATTATGGTGGTATGGAACACTATATTCGTGCTGTCGGCCTACATTGATTGGTGACGAGCCCTTTGTAGTGACCTCGAGCATACCTTGACACTGCGTTGAGGCAACGAGCCTTAGGGTAGTAACTAAGGTATGATAGGCATGCATTAATTAGTGACGAGCCCTTCGCAGTGACCTAGAACCACAATATCATATGAGATTGTCTAGGACTGACGACCCTAGAATGGATCACCATTTGGGAATTAATATGAGGAAGGTTCCTTAGCTTCCCAATCTTGCTATATGAAAAGGACTAATAACAACTTGGTAATCATGTTCATACACCGCATTGCATGTGCCTTGACGTCATGGAGCACTGCGGGAGGTTGTCATGCGTGCCGTAAGATGAAGACGCTGAGGAGTGCAGGCGAGAGCATGCATCATTTCTACATACATCCTTGCATTAACAAGAGAAATTAGGACATGTTTGATTATATTGCTTTATCATTACTGCTTGATTGAATTGATAATATGTTATCTTTTACTGTATAGTTCCACTGAGTTGATCACTCACTCCCACATTCTGGGATGGTGTTTCAACACCAACAAGACTCTGTCTTAGATGCAAATGATGATGCGACCCGTGAGACAGAGCAGGAGTATGAGGATGACGAGGAGGCATTTTTCTTTATGCAGTTCTCAGGCAAGTTCATGTGAGCCATGTCCTGAGCTACGGGGATTCAAGGTTTATTTTGTAATGGGTGATTTCATTTTGATACTTATATTTTGAAACAAACACTTGCAATTATGACCTGGCAGAGCATACATATCTTAGGGACTTATATAGTTACATATGTGTTTCTTCAGTCTTTCGCTTGCAGATTTCACCTATCCCTGGATTATGTTTGTAGTTTGGCTTAATCTATTTCATGTTTTATGCACTCATGCAGACAACATACATCCATCATTGCATATGTTGCATACGTGATGTTTTGAAACTCGGGAGCTGAGTTATGCTTGACCCCCGAATTTCAGGGTGTTACAATTGGTATCAAAGCATGATTTAGATTAAACCGAACCTGGATTATCATCACACAATGCACGCTGACGCCACCTTAGTGTAGGAGGGTGCGAGATAAATCTAGAATTAGTGTAGGTTTTCTAGTTGCACATATCGACGAAAGTTTACTGAAAATGATCGCGGAGATCGAGTCTGTACACACTCTTGATCACACATAACGACCCCAAATCTCTTCTAGACCGTCCATTGACGAGTATAGACCATGTATCATCCCATCCCAGCTGTTAAAAATTTGGTAAACCTGAACCTGTATCAGATTCTAGTCGAGGTAACCCGAAACGAGTCGAAGTGGACTAGGGGCCCAATCGGGGCAATTTCAGGGGGACCCAAGGTGGGACCCACATCATTTTTGAGCTTGGGGAGGGGGAGGACCTCGCCCCACCGGTGAGCCATCGCCGGTTAGTCCAGAGACCAGCGAAGCCCTCGCCGCCCAGTGGGCCCAAACGGGCTGGGCCGGTCGGGCTGACGCCGTTGGGGCCTAGTGTGGCCTACTCCTCCAAGGTTGGTCGAATAAAACTCCTCCCAAACCCTCTTTCCTTCATAAACTACCCTCCCATGCTTTCCTTTTCTTGAAGTTTGTCTCAAAACCCCATAAAAACCCATCTCCAAATTCTTTCTTCTTCCATTTTCATGCATCCTTATTCTACCCATCTCAAAACTCACCTCCATTGCGGATTTTCTTTCCTTTTCATTCCATTTGACCACTCAAATCCCTACTTTGAGTCTCAAATTCATGGAAGCCCCATCATTCCTTTCATTTCTCTCTTTTCTCTCATTTTTCATGGCCTTATTCGAGCTTATTACGGCCATATTTTTTATTTCCACCATTTCTCTTTCATGGGGAAAAAAAGAGCTTCCGTTGATGAAGCCGGGCCTAGCCGCCCAACCCGTGCACGGAGGCCAAGAGGTGCCGCCGCGAGCACGACCGCCACTCGAGAGTATCAGACAAAGCGGGACCTCAATCCTCGGGCTCCCGTTAGAAGAACTTTGTTGGCGAAGCTATCTCATAGAGTCTATGAGAGCCGTAGGGTCCTTTTTGAAGCTTATGTAGATGCGCGGCTATTTGGAGAATATCTCTTATTTGAGCACTTAGAGGGGGCCAGGTGGGGTCCGCTATTTGAAGGCAAATATAGCGTAAATGTGGGTACTGTCCGAGCTTTTTATGCCCACATTCGAGAACCTTCGTTGGAGCCATTGCAGTTCAAGATCCCTTATGAAAGAGATCGGGAGGCCATAGTCGATGTTACTTTGATATCCCGACTTCTGAATGTGTCACTCGGCGAGGTTCATACAAGTGAGAAGAATCTGAATAATGCACGTGAAAGGGATCGCCGAATGCGATTCCTTTGTGGTCGTCTGGTTGAATGGCAGCCAAATAGAAGCCTCTTAGCAATCAACATGATGGACAACTTCCGCTTGCTTCACCATATCTGCACATTCAACGTTTATCCTAGGTGGAGCAACCACAGTGAGTGCAAGCGCCTGATGGTGGATTTCTTGTATCAGGTGGGGCAAGGAGAGAAGCTGTGTGTGCCTATGTACATCTTGCGACAGATAGTCCTTATTGCACGTTCGAATAGAAGGACTGAATCGCTCCCATTTGGCTGACTCATCTATAAGATTTCACATGAGTTTGGCTACAGGCTTGGGGCGGAAAAGCCAGTACCTGTCCGTTACAGCAATGAAATGACTCTTAATCAGATGGACATTGGGCCTCGTCGATGACAAGCCTTACTTGAAGAAAGTGAGGATGAGACTGAGAGTGAAGAGGTAGAGAGTAATGAAGAAGGTGGAGCTGAAATAGAAGAAGAAGAAGAGCAGGATGAGGAAGAAGTGAAGGCTCAGGACAGGAGTGAGAGTTCTCCTCCTGCGGCACCGGAGCAGGGCACAGATCAGGCCACCAGGGATGCCCGTATAGCTCGACTTGAGGAGGGTCAGGTTGTCTTACGACAGGACATTATGGATCTTCGAGGCCTCGTGAAACATAAGTTCAAGAAAGTGTCTTGCACTCTGAAGTCTATCCTGTGTTGCCTGTACAATAAGGGTGCCCCTCCTCCATCACCTAATTCCGACGAGTAGTTACAGATGTAGTCGTCCCTTGCTCTGTTTTGTTGCTTGTTATTATGTGTAGCCGTTATAGGCATAGTAATTTGGAAGTTATTTTGTTGTTTGAAGCTTAAGATGTATTAGCTCGCATGCTTTCTCTGTCCCGATCCATGTAATGCTGCACTTCTTGTATTGCGACAATTTTGTTAAATGAAATGCATGTTGTTTTTTCTTAAGTTGTGATGTAAATGCTGTGTGGGTGGATTATGTGGATGTTGAATATCACAGGTTGTATCCTCTATTGAATGTAGGGTATGCCTCCTAAGGGCTCGAAGACTTCGGCCCGTCTCTCTTTGGGCGAGTCGCTTGCCGGGGTTTCCCACCTAGGTGATAGCTAGACCGATCTACAGTCGGACCCGTCTCATTTTGGTGCTGGGTCGGACTCTCAGCCAGCTACTGGCCCCACTATTGGGCTGACTCCTGTGATACCACCTATGGCTCCTCCAGTCACCCCTTCGGTTCCTGAGCCGAACCGTGCATCTGCGTCGACGCCTTATGCATCTTCATCCGCTCCTCCTCCTGATAGGCTAGAGCAGATGATGCTGTTGATGCTGCAGCAGCAGCAGCAGCAGTAGCAGTTTTTATCTTCCATGGCTGGTATATTTACTCAGTCGATGGGAGCGACTCCACCTGCTTCACCTATGCACCCATCTGGGAACACCAGTGCTTGAGGCACATTTGAGCGATTCCAATGCTTACGACCTCCCACATTCGCAGGTTCTCATAAACCCGAGGAGGCCGAGTACTAGATTGACCGCATTTCTAAGATGCTGAGGCCGCTTCACTGTTCTGAGGCTGAGCAGGTCGAGCTTGCCTCCTTCATGTTTGAGAAGGAGGCCAGTTTATGGTGGGACAGTGTTCTCCGCACAGTTGCGGAGGGATTTGTGTGGACGTGGGAGGCATTTGAGGCACACTTCCACGAGAAGTATTTCCCGGTCACTTACCGACACGAGAAGGAGAGTGAGTTCCTTCGCCTCCGTCAGGGAGGGATGTCAGTGACAGAGTATGAGAACCGATTTATTGAGCTGGGTCGGTATGCTTCATTGCTTCTGGGTGATCAGCCGATGCGGATGCGGCATTTTTCTGAGGGGCTGAGGCCTAAGATTCGATCGAAAATATGTTGTGCTAGCATCTCTTCTTATGCTGAGTTGGTGAGCATGTCCCTACGAGCTGAGCAAGACAGGGACAGGTCGCCCCGTATGCGAGCACCTATGGTTCCCAGACCGCGACCTGACTTTTCGAGTACACCATTTCTCGGCAAGAGGCCACGAGCAGATTCTCCTCCGAGACGTGCAGCGTCGCCGGCTCAGTTGATGCGTTCAGACTTGCGCTGTACATACTGTGGAAAAATCGGGCATTCGGATCGTAATTGCTTCACGCGAATGCGGGACAGTGGATTTACGCCGCCACAGAGGATCAGCCGTCCGATGCCTTAGGTCATATCAACTCCACCCCTTCGTTCTGCACCAGCTCACCTATCTTTCAGACCTTCTGTACCTCGCTTCAGGCCACCTCAACAGCCCATGGTACCACTGCTGAATTGCTCACAGCAGGCTCGAGTTCACGCACTTACAGCTGAAGCGCCTGTGGTTGACTTGGCACCGAGATCTTTTGAGGTTACAACTCACATCCAAGGTATTCTCGTCTTCTTGTTGGTGGATACCGGGTCCACTACCTCTATTATATCGTATGCGGCAGTTAAGTGCCTGAGTTTGGGCACTGTTACTATGAAGGGAGTGACACTCACTACTGCTACAGGGACCTCATCTGATATTACCATGGTTTGTATGGGTTGTTTGATTGATCTAGGGAGCAGATCGATTCTAGTTGACTTGTTTGTCGCACCTCTATATCATTACGACGTCATTTTGGGCATGGATTGGCTCACGAAGATGCGAGCAGAGATTGACTGTGAAGATAGACTGGTAACGGTCCATGGACCTGAGGGTGAGACATTTACTTTCCCTATTCAGGTCAGTTACCCTTTTCGTTTTGGTTGTTATACTTCTCTGTTGGAGAGTATTGCTGGTTCGGCGCTTGAAAGCACGCCAGTATTTCGAGATTTTGAGGATGTATTCGAGATGATTCCCGGATTACCCCCTCGCGCGCGAGATTGATTTTGCTATTGATCTCATGCCTGGTGCGACACCTATTTCATTGCCCACCTATCGCATGCATCCGAGTGAAATGGAGGAATTAAGGAAGCAGATAGATGGCTTGTTGAATTTGTGCTTTATTCGACCTAGTGTGTCCCCTTGGGGAGCACCTGTTCTGTTTGCCAAGAAGAAGGATGGTTCCTTATGATTATGTATAAACTATCGCAGGTTAAATCAGGTGACAGTGAAGAACAAGTATCCCTCACCCAGGATCGATGATCTGTTTGATCAGTTGAAGGGGGCGCGGTACTTTTCGAAGATTGATCTGCAGTCAGGGTATCATCAGTTGCGCGTCAAGGATGAGGACGTGCAGAAGACCGCATTTAGAACTAGTTTTGGCCATTATGAGGTCCTTGTGATGTCATTCGGTCTTAGGAACGCACCGGCCATGTTCATGGATCTGATGAACAGAGTGTTTCGGCCGTTTTTGTTTCGATTCGTCATTATCTTTATCGATGACATTTTGATATACTCTACGAATCGGGGAGAGCACAAGGAGCACCTAAGAGCGGTCTTGGATGCTCTCAGGAAGAATCAGTTTTTTGCGCAGTATAAGAAATGTGACTTCTGGGAGGAGGAAGTCAAGTTCCTCGGACATGTGGTGTCCAAGGAAGGGATAGCATTCGACCTCGCTAAGGTAGCTGCAGTTCAGAACTGGAAGCAGCCTGGTTCGGTTACTGAGGTGAGAAGCTTTCTGGGTCTAGCAGGCTATTATCGACGCTTCATACGAGACTTCTCGAAGATAACCAGACTGTTATCTCAGTTGACGTCGAAAGACTTGAAGTTTGCTTGGAATGAAAAGGCAAAAATAGCTTTTCAGGAGCTGAAGGACAAGTTGATGTCCGCCCCTGTACTAGTATTGCCAGAGCAAGGGGTTAAGTATACGATATATACTAACGCCTCTCGCATTGGTTTAGGTTGTGTCCTTATGCAAAAGGACAGGGTGATTGCATATGCCTCGAGACAGTTGAGGAAACACAAAGAGAATTACCCTACACACGACCTGGAGTTGGTAGCTATCATTTTCGAACTAAAACTCTGGAGACATTACCTCTACGGAGAGGAGTTCGAGCTCTTTTGCAACCACAAGAGCCTTAAGTATATCTTTACTCAACGTGACTTGAATATGAGGCAACGCCGATGGATGGAAGCATTGAAGGACTTTAAGTTCGATGTCTCTTACCATCTGGACAAGGCAAACCTTATGGCAAACGCGTTGAGTCGCAATAAGACTATAGAGTTTGCTGCTCCGCTAATGATAGCAAAATGGGACAAGATGGAGTTTGTGCGAGACTTTGAGCAAAAACTCACGGTGGAAGAGCCATATGAGGTTATCGCACACATTCAAGTACAGCCCCTCATTGACGAAAGGATCATTGCAGCTCAGGCAGATGATGAGAAAGAGGGTTCGTATAGATGAGGACTCCGAGTGGAGTTTTGGTTCAGATGGGGGCCTACGATATCATGGCCGCCTATGTGTCCCAGACGTTCCTGACTTAAGACGGGAGGTTCTCGACTCAGCCCATAATTCAAAGCTTGTAATGCATCCAGGTAGCACGAAGATGTATCAAGATATGAGGAGATCCTACTGGTGAGACAACATGAAGGTTCACATTGCTGAGTTCGTATCCCGTTGTCTCACGTGCCAGCAGATCAAGGCAGAGCATCACCGACCTCCTGGACTGCTTCAGCCCATGCCCATAGCAGAATGGAAGTGGGACTTCATCTCTATGGATTTTATTTCAGGGCTACTGAGAACGAGGAAGGGACATGACTCTATTTGGGTGATCATCGACCAATTGACAAAATCAGCTCATTTCTTACCGATTAGAGTCACAAACTCTGCAGACGAGTTGGCTAGGTTGTACATCTAGGAGATTGTACGTCTGCATGGAGTTCCCTTGGAGATAGTCTGATAGAGACAGGTGATTTACATCTATCTTCTGGACTCGTATTCAGGAAGCGATGGGTGTGAAATTGAAGTTCAGCATCGCGTTTCATCTGTAAACAGATGGGCAGACGGAACGTGTGAATCAGATTCTGGAGGACATGTTGCGAGCTTGTGTTTTGGATTTTAAGGACAGTTGGGATGACTGTCTCCCTTATGCAGAGTTCGCGTATAACAATAGCTTCCAGGTGAGTATCGGCATGGCTCCCTACGAGGTATTGTATGGTCGCCAGTGTAGAGCACCGCATTGTTAGGCAGAAGTTGGCGAGCGTAGTTTGATTGGCCCAGAGTTGGTTCAGGCGACTTCAGAGAAAATTGACATTATTTGACGCCGACTACTGACAGCCCAGAGCAGGCAGAAGAGTTACGCTGATACGAGACGACGACCGCTTGAGTTTGAGGTTGGAGACCATATATTTCTTAAGGTTTCCCCCATGAAGGGAGTCCTGCGGTTTGATAAGAAGGGGAAGCTCACGCCGAGATTTATTGGTCTATTTCAATACTGGATCGGGTGGGAGCGGTAGCGTACCGCCTTGCTTTGCCCACACCACTTGCGGGCGTGCATAACGTATTTCATGTTTCTATGCTGAAGAAATACGTTCCTGATCCTTCACATATTATCAGTTGGGAGCAGGTGCAGTTGAGCGAGGATGCCACATATGTACTGTGACCGACGCGTATCCTAGACAGGAAGGAGCGGGTATTACGTAGCAAGGTCATTCCACTTGTGAAAGTACTGTGGACACATCACAGTGAAGAAGAGGCTACTTAGGAGATTGAAGCTGAGGTCAGAAAGAACTACCCTCAGATCCTCGAGGAGTATGAGAAGGTACTAATTTCGAGGACGAAATTTTTCTTTGAGGGTAGATTGTAACATCCCGAAAAATTTTATGCAAAGACTCGAGCACCACCTCAATCAGGTTTCTCTTAGGACTCAAGCCTTTAGAAGTTAAATATAAATTAACTAGCGTTAAACTCAATTGCCTGTGAAATTAGCACCAATCACTTTAAATTTGATCTACAAGACCCAAAGCCTGTAGAATCGTTAGCGCTATGTTACCTTGAAATCTAGAATTCAACGCTAAATCCAGTTGCTCTCGGGAGTACTTAGAAACTTTGTATCGGACCTGAACCATGCGTCGAAAGTCCGATAGCGATGATCTTAGACAATTATGATCACCTTGTTGGGCTTGACAATCACCTCAAAAATCAAGTCCAGATGACGTCCTGAGACGATTTGCTTGAGTCTGGAGTAAAGAGTGTGAAAAAGGTGAAATTATTTAGAAATTAAATATGAATTTAAGAAATCTGAGTCGTGTCTCTTGCGCGCCGATTTTAAGCATTTTGACCGTCAGAATCTGACCCAAATTTACCCTCGGATCAGGGAAGATGGCCCATGCATGTCAAAGTGCCGGTGGACCTGATCGAGTTTCGGTGACCGTTAAATTGAAATTGGTCCGCCATGAGCGATCTGGAGACCCGATCGGACTGAAAACTTAACTTGCTTAAGATCCAATATTAGTGAGCTTAAGTCTGACCACAGTCAGAAAAAGGACCACCAGAAGTGCTCCATTGGATCGAAATGGACCCGATTTGGTTATAACCTAAGTATACCTTAGCCCTGGGGCTATTTTCATCAATATTAGGCTTATATAAAGACCTTAAACCCTCACTCTCAAATTCCATACGAATTTTCCAAACCCTAGCTAAGAGAGAGAGAGGAAAAGAGAGAGAAAGTGAGAGAGAAGTTGGTGAATCATCTTGATCTCTGCGTACCTAATCCATCGCTTCTGAATCGTTATTCCGGTGATTCTAAGTTCATTCTTGGGTAAGTCAATCAAACCCTAACCTGTTTTGGAGCTTAGAATAGTCTAAGTGTTGATGTAGCTAATCTAAATCATGCCTTAGGTTATCTAGTCACCATTGACGAAGACTTATCGTCTGAATCAAATTTATTTCGTACTTTCTGGTTTAAGGTGCGGACTATATTCGTATAGACTATGGTTTTCAAGGCTTTCAATGTCGGTTAATGGTTTATTATTATTGTGGGTGAAATTTCACATGCCAAATGCGATATTTGTATCGCGTTTCAGATATATATGAACTATATGAGGATTTGTGTATTCCTTGTATATGTGGAAAGTATCATATACGTATGAAATATGAGCATGTGTTTGCCATGATTAATTGTCGTATGTTTGTGCTAGTTGTATGTGTATCAACTCCTTGGTGAAAGGATTTGTCCTAATGTGAGCTATCACCAACATACGCCATGTACGTTGAAATATGTAGCCTAAGTGTTTGTAGAAATGTCTGAATGAATAAGTGTGTCATATATTGTACTTTTTATGGACATTGAGAGGAGATTCTCAACTATCTAAATGATGTGCATGATTTCCTCCATGAAATTTCCATTGTTTTGCCTGTTTAACTTAGACGTTACTTGTGTGTAAATTCATGTTAAGTTGAAATCCATCAAATGCTCACATGCTTGTATGATTGGAATTGTTGATCCATTACTGTTCTGAATTGCTGGTATGAATATCTGTTATAATTGAATGTGTTTGGGACTATGAAATAGTCTAGGGAATCGGTAACAAGCTTTGAGTTCGTGGCTGAGGTCGCTTTCGTCACGTAGGACGTGTTTGACAAACCCGAGTCGTATTAGGGTTGTCAGCAGTGGTTTGGCCACATGGAATATTTGCTCACTTCATATCGTTCAACTCAACGTGCACTCGTGCTAGTCGAGCTCGTCAAGTAACCCGGCTATCCCGGTGGATGTTCACCATGTATGGACGCTATTGTTTGAATCTAGGGTACCAAACTTACTAGTTCAATCCCGTTACTATGGTACCTCGATCCGCTAAGACTCATGAGTCGGGCATGGTGGTAACCGTGGTCGAGCTGTCGGCCTACGCTGGGGTGACGAGCCTCCCCGTAGTGACCAGTGAGCTATTCAGACTCGTGAGCCGATTATGGTGGTATGGGACATTATATTCGTGCTGTTGGCCTACATTGATTGGTGACGAACTCTTTGCAGTGACCTCGAGCATACCTTGATATTACGTTGAGGCGATGAGCTTTAAGGTAGTAACTAAGATATGATAGGCATGCATTGATTAGTGACGAGCCCTTCGCAGCGACCTAGAACCACAATATCGTATGAGATTGTCTAGGACTGACGACCCTAGAATGGATCACCGTTTGGGAATTAATATGAGGAAGGTACATTAGCTTCCCAATCTTGCTATATGAAAAGGACTAATAACAACTTGGTAATCATGTTCATGCACCGCATTGCATGTGCCTTGGCGTCGTGGAGCACTGCGGGAGGTTGTCATGCATACCGTAAGATGAAGACGCTGAGGAGTGCAGGCAAGAGCATACATCATTTCTACATACATCCTTGCATTAACAAGAGAAATTAGGACATGTTTGATTATATTGCCTTATAATTACTGCTTGATTGAATTGATAATATGTTATCTTTTGCTGTATAGTTCCACTGAGTTGATCACTCACTCCCACATTCTGGGATGGTGTTTCAACACCAACCAAACTCTGTCTTAGATACAGATGATGATGCGACCCGCGAGACAGAGCAGGAGTATGAGGATGACGAGGAGGCATTTTCCTTTATGCAGTTCTCAGGCGGGTTCATGTGAGCCGTGTCCTGAGCTATGGGGATTCAGGGTTTATTTTGTAATGGGTGATTTCATTTTGATACTTATATTTTGAAACAAGCACTTGTAATTATGACCTGGCAGAGCATACATATCTCAGGGACTTATATAGCTACATATGTGTTTCTTCAGTCTTCCGCTTGCAGATTTCACCTATTCCTGGATTATGTTTGTAGTTTGGCTTAATCTACTCCATGTTTTATGCACTCATATAGACAACATACACCCATCATTGCATATGTTGCATACGTTATGTTTTGAAACTCGGAAGCTGAGTTATGCTCGACCCCCGAATTTCAGGGCATTACAGGACGTAGGCAGCTTTTGATTTTCACTTCCATGAGAAGTACTATCCCCAAACGTACCGGTACGAGAAGGAGAATGAGTTCTTACACCTCAGACAGGGAGGCATGTCAGTGACAGAGTACGAGCACCGATTTATGGAGTTGGGTAGGTACGTCCCTACAGTACTTGCTGACATGCAGATGCAGATGCGGCATTTTTTTGAGGGCTTGCGACCTGATATTCGCTCGAAGATGTGCCATGCTAACATACCCTCCTATGTTGAGCTAGTACACATGTCTATACGGGCAGAGCAGGATGGGGATCGATTGTCACATTCTCGTGGGCCTATGATCCCTAGGCCACGACCAGATATGCCGAGCAAGCCATTCCTCGGCAAGAGATCTCGTACCAACTCTCCTCCCAGGATCGCGGTGCCACTAGTTCCGATGAGATGACCTAATGTGACATGTACATATTGTGGGAGACCAGGTCATGCTGTGGAGAGTTGTTTTGCATGCATGAGAGATAGTGGGTTTTCGCCGCCATAGAGAATCAACCGCCCTCGCCCTCAGGCTCTATCGGCTCCACCCCTACAGACAGCACCTGCACATCCTTCCTTCAGGCCCCCTCCACCTCGATTTAGGCCACCTCAGCGACCTATGGTGCCCCAACCCAACAGATCTCAGCAGGCACGTGTTCACGCACTTATAGCAAAAGCACCTGACACTACAGCTACCGCACCTTTGGCCTTCGAGCTCACTGCCCATGTTGAAGGTACCCCTATATTTCTGTTGGTGGATACGGGATCCACTATATCCATAATATCATGTTCTGCAGTCCAACGCTTAGGGCTGAATATGACTCCGATGGTTGGCGTGCGAGTTATCGCAGCACCAGGGACTTTTTCAGATGCCACCAAAATGTGTGCGGGTTGTTTGATAGATCTAGGGAGCAGGACAATATGCATTAACTTGATTGTCACCACACTATACCATTTCGACGTCATCCTTAGTATGGATTGGTTAACTGAAGCGAGGGCCGAGATTGACTGCGAGACCCGTCTAGTGACAATGTACGGACCTGAGGGCAAGCCCTTTGCATTTCTCGTGCAAGTCAGTTGCCCTTTTCGAGTTCTTTATTACGCTTCCTTACTGAAGAATATTGATGGCCCGGCACTTGAAAATATGCCTATAGTTCGGAATTTTGGGGAAGTGTTCTGTAAGATACCGGGGCTACCTCCTCGTCGTGAGATTGATTTCACCATTGATCTAGCGCCTGGTGCGACGCCCAAATCTCTTCTGACTTATCGCATGGCTCGATGTGAGATGGAGGAACTTAGGAAACAGATCGACGATCTATTAGATGTTGTCGCCATACGGCCGAGTGTGTCTACTTGGGGAGCACCCATGTTGTTTGTGAAGAAGAAGGATGGGTCACTGCGGTTGTGTATTAATTACCACAAATTGAACCAAGTGACAGTGAAGAATAAGTATCCTCTGCCTAGGATAAATGATTTGTTTGATCAGTTGAGAGGAGCGCAGTATTTCACGAAGATCGACTTGCAGTCAGGGTATCATCAGTTGCGCGTTAGGGATGAAGACGTGTAGAAGACAGCTTTCAAGACTTGCTTTGGGTACTATGAATTTCTTGTGATGTCGTTCGGTCTTACGAACGCTCCGGCTGTGTTCATGGACTTGATGAACAGATTATTTCGGCCGTTCCTTTACCGATTCGTCATTGTGTTTATTGATGACACTTTGATATACTCCAATAGTCGGGAAGAACACAAGGAGCACCTGCGAGCAGTCTTAGATACTCTGAGGAAGAACTAGTTGTTCGCCCAGTACAAGAAATGCGACTTCTGGAAAGAAGAAGTCAAGTTCCTAGGACATGTGGTGTCTAAGGAAGGGATAGCTGTGGACCTTGCTATGGTAGCCACAGTTCAGGACTGAGAGCAGCCCGGTTTGGTTACCGAAGTAAGGAGTGTTCTCGGTCTGGCAGGTTACTATCGACGATTTCTCGAAGATAGCCAGACCTTTGTCTCAATTGACATGGAAAGATTTAAAGTTCGCCTGGAATGAAAAGGCAAAAGCAGCTTTTCAGGAGCTGAAGGACAGGTTGACGTCCGCCCCTATGCTAATATTACCAGCAAGGGGTCAAGTATGTCATATATACCGACGCGTCTTGTATTGGTTTGGGTTATGTCCTTATGAAAAGGACAGGGTGATTGCATATGCCTCGAGACAGTTGAGGAAACATGAGGAGAATTACCCTACACACGACCTCGAGTTAGCAGCGGTCATATTTACATTAACGCTCTGGAGACATTACCTCTACGGAGAAGAGTTCGAGCTCCTTTGCGACCACAAGAGCCTTAAGTATATATTCACTCAGCGGGATTTAAAGATGAGGCAGCGCCGATGGATGGAGACCCTGAAGGACTTCAAGTTCGAAGTCTCTTACCATCTTGGCAAGGCCAACCTTGTGGCAGACGCACTGAGCCGGAAGAAGGCATTTGCGGCTTCATTGATGGTAGAAGAGTGGGACATGGTAGAGTTCGTGCGAGACTTTGAGCAGAAACTCATGGTGGAGGAGCCTTATGAGGGCATCGCACATATTCGAGTACGGCTCCTCATTGATGACAGGATCATCGTGGCTCAAACAGACGATGAGCTATTGGCGAAGATGAGAGAACAGGCTAGCAGGGATAAAGACGCGGAGTGAAGAGTTGGAACGGATGGAGGCTTACGTTACTGTGGCCGCCTATGCGTCCCAAACCTCCCTGACTTGAGGAAAGAAGTTCTTGAGGCTGCTCACGATTCTAGGATGGCTATGCATCCAGGCAGTACAAAGATGTATCGTGACATGAAGAGTTCGTACTGGTGGTACAATATGAAGGCTTACATATAGATTACGTGTCCCGTTGTCTCACGTGCCAGCAAGTCAAGGCAGAGCATCGCCGACCTCCTGGACTACTTCAGCCCATGCCTATAGCAGAATGGAAGTGGGATTTCATCTCTATGGATTTTATCTCAGGGCTACCGAAGATGATGAATGGTTATGATTCCATTTGGGTGATCGTGGACCAGTTGACGAAATCGGCTCATTTCCTCCCTATTAGAGTTTCGAACTCTGCAGAAAAGTTGGATAGGTTGTACATCAAAGAGATAGTATGTCTGCATGGAATTCCCTTGGAGATCATGTCGGACCGAGACACGCAGTTTACATCTATTTTCTGGACCCGCATCTAGGAAGCGATGGGTGTAAAGTTGAAGTTCAGTACCATGTTCCACCCACAGATTGACGGACAGACGGAACAGGTGAACCAGATTTTGGAAGATATGTTGCGGGCCTGCGTGCTGGATTTCAAGGACAGTTGGGATGACTGTCTTCCCTATGCAGAGTTCACCTATAATAACAGCTTTCAGACGAGTATTGGCATGGCTCCTTACGAGGCACTGTATGGGCGCCCGTGCAGAGCACCGCATTGCTAGGTAGAGATTGGCGAGAAAAGCTTGATTGGCCCAGAGTTAGTACAAGCGACCTCAGAGAAGATCGACATTATCAGGCGTCGACTGCTGACAGCACAGAGCAGACAGAAGAGCTACGCCGATACGAGGTGGCGACCGCTAGAGTTCGAGGTCGGAGACCATGTGTACTCAGAGTTTTTCCTATGAAGGGAGTCCTTCGGTTTAGCAAGAAGGGGAAGCTTACGCCTCAATTCATTGGCCTATTCCAGATACTTGGTCGAGTGGGGGCGGTAGCGTACCGCCTTGCTTTGCCCACACCACTTGTGGGCGTGCATAACGTATTTCATGTATATATGCTGAAGAAATGCGTTCCCGATCCTTCCCACATTATCAAATGGGAGCAGGTACAGTTGAGCGAGGACGCTACATATGTACTGCGACCGACGCTTATCCTAGATAGGAAGGAGCAGGTTTTGCGTAGCAAGGTCATTCCACTTGTGAAAGTGTTGTGGACGCATCACACGGAAGAAGAGGCTACTTGGGAGACAGAAGCCGAGGTTCAAAAGAACTACCCTTAGATTCTCGAGGAGTACGAAAAGGTACTAATTTCGAGGATAAAATTTTTCTTTAAGGGGGATAGATTATAATGTCTCGAAAAAATCCGTATAAAGACACGAGTATCACCTCAGGCAGAAATTACCCAGGACTAAAACCTTTAAAAAATTAGGTTAATGTTAGCAAGTGCTTATGAAATTAGCACTAATCACTTTAAATATGATCTGCAAGACCCAAAACGTGCAGAATCATTGACGCTACATTACCCTGAAATCTAGAATCCATCATTAAACCCGGTTGCTCTCAGGAGCACACTGAAACTCTGTATCAGACCTGGACCGCACGTCGAAAATCCGATTACCCCTAAGCTATACAGTTATGACCGCATTACCGGACTTAACAACCCCATCAGAAATCAAGTCTTAATTGTGTCTAGAAATGCACAACTTGAGCCCGGAGCGAAGAGTGTGAGAAACGTGAAAATATTTAGAAATAAAAATTTGAATTTAAGTAATCTGAGTCATGTCGCTTGCAGGCCAAATATAAGGATTCAGACCATCAGAATCTGACTCAAATATACCCTCAAATCAAGAGAAATGTCCCACACATGTAGGTGTACTTGTGACCCTGATCGAGTGACTGTGACCGTTGAACTGAAACTGGTCCGCCACGGCTGATCTGTAAATTCGATCGGAATGAAAACTCAGCCTAACCTAGATCCATGGTCAGGGAGGTTAAGTCCGACTGCACGTAAAAAAAGGGGCCACCAGAAGTGCTCTGTTGGACCGGAACAGTCATATTTGGATATAACCTAAGTATACCTTGGCCCTGGGGCCATTCCCATCAAACCTGGGCCTATATAAGGACCTTAAACCCTCTCCCTCTCATCCCATACGAATTTGATAAAACCCTAGGAGAGAGAGAAGAGAAAAGAGAAGGGAAAAGAGAGAAAGTGAGAGTATGAGTTGGAGATTCTTCCTAGGATTCGATCCCTCTACTCCACGCACTTAGCCACCACTCCTGTGTCGCTAAACGAGCGATACCAATCCATTTCTTAGGTAAGAAAACCTAACCCTAATCTGTTTTAGGGTTTCATATAGTGTAAGTTATGAAATATCTAACCTAATTTATGCTATAGGTTGCCAATCTGCCGTAGACAAAGACTTAACTTTAAAACTGAGTTCGTTACAAGTTTATCGGCGAAAGGTGCGGACTATAAACGTATAGGTTATGGTTTTCAGGGCTTTCAATGTCGGTTAATGTTTTATTATTGATGTGGGTGCAATTTCATATGCCAAATGCAATGTTTGTATCGCGTTTCTGATATATATGAACTATATTGAGATTAGTGCATTCCATGCATATGTAGAAAGTATCGTATGCGTATGAAATTTGAACATGTGCTTGCCATGATTAATTGTCGTGTGTTTGTGCTAGTTGTATGTGTAACAACTCCTTGGCGAAAGGAACTGCCCTAATACGTGCTATCACCAACATACATCATGTATGTTGGAATATGTAGTCTAAGTGTTTGTAGAAATGTCTAAACGAATAAGAGTGTAATAAATTGTACTTTATATGGGTATTGAGAAGAAATTCTCAACTACCTTAACGATGTGTATAATTTTTTCCATGTAACTTACATTCTTTGTCTGTTTTACTTAGACACTGCTTATGTGTGAATTCATGTTTATGTTGAAATCCATCAAATACTCACATGCTTATATGATTGGAATTGTTGATCCATTACTGTTCTGATTTGCTTGTATGATTATCTGTTATAATTGAATGTGTTTGGGACTACAGAATAGTCTAGGCAATCGGTAACAGGTTTTGATTTGGTGGCTGAGGTTATCTCGCCACATAGGACGTGATTGATGAATCCGATCCGTACTTGGGATGTCGACAGTGGTTAGGCCACACGGAGTGCTTACGCACTTCATGTCGATCAACTCAAAGTGCGCTCATACTAATCGAGCTCGTCAAGTAACCCGATTGACCCGATGTATGTTCACCATGTATGGACGCTACTGCTTGAATCTAAGGTACCAAACTCACCAGTGAAAATCCTTTTAAACCTTGGTACCTCGATCCGCTAATACTCATGAGTCGGGCATGGTGGTATGGGACACCGTGGTGGAATTGTCGGCCTACACTGGGGTGATGAGCCTCCCCGTAGTGACCAGTGAGCAACCCAGACTCGTGAGCCAAATATGGTAGTATGGGACACTGTATTTGAGCTATCGGCCTACACTGATAAGGTGACGAGCCCTTTGTAGTGACCTCAAGCGTACACTAAGACTGCGTAGAGGCGACGAGCCCTTACATAGCAATAAGAGTACACTAGGCCTGCACTGATAAGGTGACGAGCCCTTTGCAGCGACCTAGAATCGTAACATCATATGAGATTTACTAGGATTGACGACCCTAGATTGGATCATTGTTTGGGAATTGATATAAGGGAGGTACCTTAGCTTCCCAATCCTGCTGTATGAAAGGGACTAATAATAACTCGGTAATCACACTCATTACATCACACTGCATGTGCCCCGGGATGAAGAGCATAGAGGGAAGAAAGCATGCCGCGAGTGTAAAATGGTATCGCACGAGGGAGTGTAGGCGAGAGCATGCATCATGCTTACATTTCATCCTTGCATTAATAAGAGTATCTAAGAATGTCTGATATGTTTGCTTTATCATTACTACTTGATTGAATTGATAACATGTTAACCTTTATTCTATGGTTCCACTGAGTTGATCACTCACTCCCACGTTCTGGGACGGTGTTCTGAAAACCCACCAGACTCTGTCTTAGTTGCAGATGACGATGCGACTCAAGAGGAGCCCGATTACTATGACGATCAGGATGAGTTCTCATATATGCAATTCTCCGGTGGTTTTGCTTAGGCCATCCGGATCGACGGGGCTACAGGGTTTATTATTGTAGTTGAACTATCTTGAACTATTACATGTATATGGTGACTCAGTGATGTATTCATACTCTGGAGACTGATCCTGATCCTTTGACTCATACACGTTTATATACATTTTCCAGTCTTTTGCTTGCGTTATATGAATTGATCTGGAGTATGAATTACTGTTTTGGTATAATCCCACTCATGATTAATGCACTAACACAGACAACATTTAATCATCATTATTTATGTTGCATAAGTGATGCGTTGGAACTCGTGGATTGAGTTTATGCTCGACCCTCGATTTTCAGGGCATTACATTGATCCTCATGATCATTCCATGATGGGGCCATTCTCCATGGACCCCATCATAATGTTTATTTTCCATGTATGGATAGGGTCATCTAGACCTTACATTTGGTGGAGAAAGGATCTACACCGTTGAATCCTTGATTTGGTGGGCGCACATGTATTAGGACCTACTTGATGTATGATTTCTTGCAAGGACGAGCTCATAGTGGCGGAGCCCTCCATCACACGCGTCCCACTCTATTTCTCTCTCTCCCTTTCTTTTTAGTTATTTATTTTTGTGTGTGATGATATGGTCCTGTGGCCCACTTGGATGGACCCCACCACGAAGCATATATTGGATCCAAGTCATTAGTGGGTGAGGCCCACTTTATATGTGTTGTTCCACACCACCTAGCCATGTGGTGGCCCACCTGAGCAGGGCCCACCTTAAATGTTCCTATGCACCAAAACGTCCAGCGTCCCCTGGACGCTGGACGTGAAAATAAATACAAGCTTATTGGGTGGGCCAATTGTGTAGGCCCCACCTTGATGTATGTATTCAATCCATGTTGTCCATCCCATTTAGGGGATCATTTTAGGCGTTGAGCTGAAAAATGAAGTCTATCTGATCTTCGGGCGGGCCATAGCATGTAAAACATTGGTTTTTACCGTTGAAAGTTACCCTGACAGTTTTTATGTGCCAAAAAACATTGGATATTGGGCTCGTTGGAACGGTTTTGAGCCATAGAGTGCAATGGACGGGCTGGATTCAGCTGATGTGGGCCCTACCTCTGAAAAACCATAAAAATTCCTTTTTTTTCAAAAAAAATCAACAACAGCAGCAGCGTTGCTGTTGCCGCTGACAGGAAGAGGACGCGCAGGCGTCTTGCACTGTGGCTGACGGGCCAGGGACCCACGGTCCAGCCGTGGACCCCACCATGATGTATATCTGCCATCCAACCCGTTCATATGGTGGGCCACTTCCAGCAGTGGGCCCCCTCCAAATTTCAGCCACATCCAAGACTCAGGTGGCCCACATCAGAGGAAACAGTGGGGTTGAACTGTCTGCCATTGAAACCCATTTTTGGGTCCACAGAAGTTTTGGATCAAGATGAAATTTGTTTTCCTATTCAGTCAGAGTCCGTGTGACCTTATTAATGGGATGGATTGCATATAAACATAATGGTGGGCCCCACGTGGGACCCACAGTGGTGTAAGTGTTTCATTCACACTGTCCACTGGTTGTGGACGGTGGAAGCCACCATGATTTATGTGTCCTATCCGCACCGTCCACACTAGACGGTGGGACCCACCCCACGTGTGGGGGACGGCAATGTGTGTGTGTGTGTGTGTGTGTATATATATTATATTATAGTATATATAATATACATAATGGTGGGCCTTCATGTGGACCCCCCACCATGATGTTTGTGTTGCATACAACTATCCAACCATTTTGAAAGCTCTTTTTACAGGCCTGAGACTAAAAAAAATATATATAACAGATCTATAGTCCAAGTGGACCCCACTTTGGTATAAATATAAGGCCATAGGATTAGGCCCATCTTGATGTATTATGGCCCGTTGTTGGGGCCCACTTGAGTATAGTCATGGGGCCCAATTGGTGTGGCCCATCTGATGTACATAAGGCCCATGTGATTAGGCTCATTCAATGTATTTGTGGCCGTTGTTGAGGCCCACCTTGATATGAATATAAGGCCCATGTTATGAGGCCCATTGTGATGTATTTCAAGGCCTAGGGATTATGGCCCATTACAATGTACATAAGGCCCATTGATGTGACCCCCTTGATTTATATAAGGTGATCTATCCAAGGCCCATGGGTCGAGGTCCAACGGGATGTCCTTAGGGTCCATTGTAATGTGTGATTCCCCCATGATTTGTGTAATGATGTTTTATGGCAGGCCATGCCTTGGGAGCAATGTCGGTTTGACGTCCACATTGTAATAATGTTGGTTAAATGTCCGCATTATGACTCTCCCTTGGGCCCATTGGTAGGCCCATACTTGTTATGTGTAGGCCGTCTAGGCCCATCTGCATTATAAGATTAGTCTATTACTTTATAACATGCTTAGTGTAGCTCCATGATTCATGCCTATACGCATCATATGTATGCTTGATGTGAGAAATGTTTGATCATAGCATAAGCTGTTAGGCTGAGACATTTACGGGACTCCTTATGAGACGGAGTGCCCCACATAAGTGCGTGGTACGCGCGAGATTGCTGCATGACTGACAGTGTGACTCATGCATTTCGCTTTGTGTCGTGATTCACTGCACGCCCTAGCGACATCAGGGCCGTGACCTCCACAGGCACATCCTGAGTTGTCATATCGGATACCGAAAATATTTGCTCTAGCATTGTGGGCACTTAGGATGTCCTTGGATGAAAATTCCAGAACCTTTTTGGTACCAGAAGATGCTCCAATATCTAGATCGAGTGGATACACAAGCACCCAAGTGCCGAATCCCAGTAGGTCATGTCTTCCACTATGTTGTGGTTGGTTGGAAGGGGGTGTGGCCTTATCCGCCCGAGTGAGGGGGCTATAAGCTAGGCTAAGTTTAACCAGCTCACAAATGAGTCTGCTATTGACAAGCCGGATAGGTATTGGTAGACAACTGGTCAGGCGGATAGTGTGTTCTCTTCCACTTGCTTAGTTGTGCAGCTAGGGAGGGGGCAGTCAGTGTGAAGTATATTAGACCCCGATGATATCTAGAGAGGAACTATACTGATATGTGTACTTGATGAGGACTGGCATGCTTACTTTGCATCTCGCATATGACATTTGGCTACATAGGCCTCGCATCACATGGCCTTAGTATGGTCGATAGCATTCATGTCTTCCATTATATAACTTTGGTATAGCTGATAGCATTCATGGACTTACCGCATATTTCTGCATTACTCTGATATTGCATACTTGGCGCTTGCCTTGCGCACACACTTACACCACCTTCTAAGCTTTTGTAAGCTTATGCACGATCGTTGTGTGCAGGTGTCGTTAGACACCAGCAGCGCTGAGGCAGGAGCGCGTACCAGACTATTTTGGAGCTTTTGATCACCCTGTATTTTCCCTTTTCATTCTGTACTTAAAGTTTTTGATGTAGTGGATATGTGGTGATGTTGTTTTGTGACTTGGTTATGCTTATGGTTATGCTCCATTATAAAAAAAAAATCATACTAAAAATCCTCCTTGTAGGATCCGAGGATCGGAATCTGGCATGTGATTGCCGAGGATCCGAGAATGGGGCACTACGGAGGCTGTCGACACTGGATTCGGCGATTAAGAATTTTGTGAGCCCGTTTTTCAAGTTTGGGGCGTAATAATTTCCATACATTTCACAGTCAATTTGCTTCACTTCACAGTCATTTCCATGCACTTCACGGTCATTCCCGACAATTCTGTGTTGATTCACGGTCATTTCCACGCATTTCACGGTCAATTACTTTCACTTCACGGTCATTTCCATGCATTTCACGATAAATTCACTTCACTACATAGTCATTTCCATGCATTTCACGGTCATTCCCGGCGATTCCGTGTTGATTCACGGTCATTTCCATGCATTTCACGGTCAATTCCCTTCACTTCACGGTCATTTCCATGCATTTCATGGTCAAGTCGCTTCACTTCACGATCATTTCCATGCATTTCACGGTCATTCCCAGCGATTCCATGTTGATTCACGGTCATTTCCATGCATTTTACGGTCAATTCCCTTCACTTCACGGTCATTTCCATGCATTTCACGGTCAATTCCTTTCACTTCACGGTCATTTCCATGCATTTCGCGGTCAATTTCAACGATTCCGTTTGGATTCATGGTCATTTCCATGCATTTCACGGTCAATTCCCTTCACTTCACGGTCATTTCCATGCATTTCACGGTCAATTCGCTTCACTTCACGGTCATTTCCATGCATTTCACAGTCATTCCCGGCGATTCCGTGTTAATTCACGGTCATTTCCATGAATGAAGGGAAATGAAGGGAATTGATCATGAAATGCACAGAATTGACCGTGAAGCGAAGGGAATTGACCATGAAATGCATGAATTGGCCGTGAAGTGAAGGGGAATCACCGGGATTGACCGTAAAATGCATGGAATTGATCACGAAGTAAATGAAATGATTGAAATTAACCGCGAAGTGAATGAAATGGATTTTCGACCATTGACCTGATGGAATCTTGGAAAATAACCAGGTTGGTTGGCTAAAGTAGCTTCTCCTGCCCTAAAATCATATAGGGTACATCAAGTAACTAATTTTGATTTAGAAGATATTCTTGTTAAATGAATAAAGAAAGAAATGAAAGAAAGAGAGAGAAAAAAACTTTATATGCTTATATATGCATATTTATATAAATATGTGTTAGAGAAAATTGTAGGCAGAAAAGAGTTCTTCATGTAAAAAAATTAAAAATAAAAATAAATAAAAATGCATGGACCATTGTCACGGTGGTCCATCTATGGCTACGGTTATAATCCGTAGCCATAGGGACTGCCAAATAGGCGTGGCCCCGCCGGACAGGCCAGCAACTGGCGCGGGAGCCACTAGTTCGGCGAGCCCACCCCGGACAGCCCTATAGTTATGGTATCTATGGCTAAAGTTATAATCCGTAGCTTTAGGTCTAACCATAGCTCCCGCCATTACCATTCTGCTTTGAATATCTACTGTTGAAACCCTTTTAGGGGTAATAGAAATTTTGGATCATTATGAAATATGTTTTTCCCCTTCATCCAGGTCTTTGTGACCTTATGAATAGATTGGATGGAAAATAAATGTTATGGTGGGCCCTACAAAAGTTTCAACGGTGAAAATCAATCCTTGTGGTGTGGTCCAGTTGATCTTTTGATATGATTTTTAAATTTTTTTTTTTTATAATGCTCCAAAATGATCTCGAAATATGGATGACCGTTGTGGATATAATGAATACATAACTGTGGGGCCATGTAACTTTGATATCTTTTGAACCATTCGTACAACTCGGAGATCGATGAATCGATCACCAGCCGATTCGCTTGAAGGAAAAAGCAGGGCCACTTTCGACCTTTGGCAAGTCGTCCGTACAGCTGGGGCTTATTCTGGTAAGGTAAAATGAGGTGGGCTTCAACGGGTAAATGGGCCATAAATGGGTCGTACAGTGGTATATTTCTCTAAGTTTTAATACATCATATACTAATATTTAATATTTTTATCAAAATCATTATTAGTTGAGTAAATTAAGAAAATGCCATCAAGTAATTAGGTAAACGGATACAGATAAATCCATATTCGACCTGCTTAGAAGCTGACTAATTGATGATAGAATTTTTTATTTTTATTTTTTAATTGAATCGAATAAAAATCTCACATATGTATCTAATTTTCCGAGGTTGGAAATGTTGGATGATCAAATGAATGGATGTCCATTGCCAGATCTATTAAGGATGTTTTGAAACTCTAGTGGCCCCCAAAACAAATAAAGGGTGGTAGTTCCTACTCGACTTGATAGAATGATATTATGGACCTTAGGATAACATGATGTCACGCATTTGATGGACGGATTGGATGTGCTCCGTACATCACATGTGGACCTCCCATCTCGCTTAGATGGTGGTATCGATACCATTGGAGCACACCTCCGAGGACAAATGATATGATGAGAATTGCTAATTCTACACAGACCATGAAGCGTAAGGTAGCTCCACGGCCTTCTCCTGCTAGCTCCTGGCAAAGAAGGATAGGGAAATCAAGACTCTTGCATGAATTTGATATACATAGGAACGGTTATTTTGCTGACATGGATGGAATGACGTCTGATGGATGTTGTTGTTGCAGGGATGGACATGATGAGGTCGATTAACGTCTTTCTCAAGAGGATAATTACTTACTCCAATTCTATGTAGTTTCGACACCTCATATAGGTTTCATGAATCAACAAGAATAGATAAAAAATGAAAATAAATTCTAATAAATTCAAAAATAGATAGATTGATGATAAAAATGAATTTATAACCTTTTAAATAGTAATATCAAACCTACTAAAAAGTTTCAGAATCAAACTCAGACTTGAACTCCTTAAAATTCATGACTTGTTATAAATAGCAAACTTACTAATTATAGACGGTCATGATTTCTACTAAACTTCATGGTTTTCGGCCAAAAATAATAAGTGTCCAATTTGCCCTACCCACATTATTCTCCTGAATTTTCTAAGTCAATTTCATGTTGAGCATGACTTTTGAAGCTCAAAGCATCAGGAGTTATGATCGAAGTAAAACTTACTATAAATAGTAAAAATGAAATTAAAAAGGATTTTTGACCGTCGATCCAATGGAATCTTGCAAATTCGGTGTGGGTTGGCTAATTAAAGTAGCTTCTTCTACCTAAAATCATATATGGTACGTTAAATAACTCATTCTAATTTGCGAGAAGTGTCTGTTTTAAGGTTCTGACGATCTTGATCACTTTCACCTTTGATCGGGCCTTCTTTGGTCCATCTTGAATATGAAAGTATCTGCAACCAGCTTTATATCAAATGTGATCCACCCCATTCATCAGATGCACCACATGGCGTTTGGACTAGAGCCGAAAATTCATACTGATCCAGTAAGGCTGTCAACACCATTGGAAGCAGTTGAGATTGGAAGCCCTCCATTAAAATGGTCTAAATTATTTGTGGGATTCACCATCATGTTTATATGCCATCCTCCACTCATCTTACCTGCCACACTAGGGTGAGTGGATTAGCCAATAGTCGGGATATTCCAATACCTAGTCTCAACACCGAGGTCTTGGTATCAATCCCTAGTAGGGGTGGCTAACAGTGAAGTGTGAACTGGCAGTACGGGGTCTACTAACGAGGTAACAAACAAAAAAAAAAAAAAGTCCGGACATTCGAGGATTCGTGCAGTTCACGCCATGCAAACTTAGAATTTTATGCACAATTTTATCATGTTCCCTGTGGTGTGGTCCAAACAAATCTTAGATTTAGATCCACGGTGAAAATGTGACAAGTACCTTATAGACAGGGTGGATCTGATGCATCTGCTTGTCCAACAGAGGGACCTGTTAGTACAACGAAGAAAGAATAAGAAGCTCCCTATTCCTAGATTTGGGCCCACCACAATGTCATATCCACATTGGTTTTTTGTGAGGACAACGTGGTGTGGGACTGGCATGATTTTGTGTCAGATGATGTTCAGGGTAGACCCCACAGTTTGAACGCGTCGGATTAATTACTTTGCATGGTGGGGCCCATTGTCTACCGTGTTCGAAAAAAGTTCTCATTTTTGGTACGGAGATGCCTCACCCTGTTGTTTATAACCATCCCTTCTCCAATATTTCTAACCATAAACAAAATATACTGGTCTCCGCCAAATTGGTATATATAGGGTGATTTTCCAACTTCCTATGTAATGCAAAATAAAGAAGCTATCATTAATGTTTCAAGGTGTTTGTTGAAATAAAAATTATAACTTATAAATCAAGATTTAAATACACAAAGAAAATGGGTTAAAGAAATTATAATCATTATATTTTTATATTATAAAATTATTATTTTTACAATAATGTCTCGATAAAACAAACAATAGCTGTAAACTCATCGTTGCAGTCAAATGTTAGGTGATGTCACTAAACAATTAGATGAGTAAATAATTATTACCCATTTTTATTCATTTATTATTGTAAAGGGAAAACCAAACACACCCTAATTGTTGATTAAACCTGCTTGTCTGTAAATGATCTTAACTGTCTATCTCTCATGCTGCTAATTTGATGGTTGAAATCATTGGATCAGTGTGAAGTGAAACCTATGGTGCAATGATTAAGATGAAATGCTAAACTAGAGATAGTGGAACCCTAATATATACCACTAAGAAAAGGACAAGTGATCTAAAAGCACTCCAAAATATTTTTTTACTAGTTAACTTGAGCGCTCACAAAAAGTTAATCACCTTCAAGTAAAAGTTATTCACTTGCTCATAGCTGAGGGGTAATACCGTGTTTTGTGTATTCCATCCAACCCTTACATTAAGTGAGGCCCACCATGATGATGGGATTCCTAAATAATCATGACTATTTTCACAATCCGGATGCGGATTGGCTGGTGTACCACACACCAGCTATATAGCTGATGTATTGATGTCAGCGAGTTCTGTGGGTCCCATAATGAGGTATATGTTATATCCAAACCGTCTATCCATTTTACGAGCTTGTCATAAGGCTTGAGACGAAAAATAAGACAGATCTAAGGATCAAGTGGACCATACTGCAAAAAACAGTGGGGAATTGAACATCCATCATTGAAACCCTTTTGGGGTTCACAGAAGTTTTGGATCAATGTGAAATTTGTTTTTCCTGTTCATCCAGGTCTCTGCAACCTTACGAACAGACTGGATGGAATGGTTGTGCGAACAACTGCCAACCCTCAAAAGGGTTATGATTTTCCTAAACCACACACCGCAGTAGTTTTTTCCCCACAATTGATGCTCGAAACCATGACCCTGTCTTGAAACTCCCGTGAGTCTACCATTAAGCATGAGCAAGATGCAGATTTGAGAAATTTACGACTGTGGACCCCACATTTTATCCATTGGATATTCTTGAAATAATACAAACTTAGAATACGCAGTTGGACCTCCTCATACGGACGACAAATTTCAGGACGAAAATACCCCTCCTTTTCACGGAAACGGATTGGGTACGCCTCCTGCCACCCGCCCATGACGGATAGTCAGTGGTACGTGGGCCTCTCCATGATGTTTGCTTTTCATCCATGCCGTCCATATATTTTTTGAGATCATTTTATGGTATGAGACCAAAAATGAGGTATATCCAAGTCTCAAGTGTACCACATTACAGGAAACAGTGTTGAATGAGCGTCAACCATTGGAAACTCAGGTGGAGCCCACTGTGATGTTTGCGAGAAATCCTCCCTATCTAAGTTCATTCATAGGGTCACAAAGACCTGGATGAAGAGGAAAAACAAATTTCATAATGATCAAAAACTTTTGTAACCCCTGAAAGGGTTTCAATGGTAGACGTTCAATTCCCCACTGCCTTTTACAGTGTGGTCCACTTGATAGCTAGATCTATCTTATTTTTCGTCTCAAGCCTTAATATGAGCTCGCCAAATAGATGAACGGTTTGGATATAACACAAACCTCATGATTGGACCCACACATGCAACACAGTAAAAATAAATAAATAAATAAAAAACCACAGACAGTCTGGCAGAAGTTTTTTTTTTTTTTTAATTACTGTGAGAACTTTTTCTCCCTTACATTTTTCTCTAATACATAATTATATAAATATGTATATATAAGTATATAAAAATATTTTTTTATCTTTTAATTCATTTCTTTGTCCATGTATTCAACAAGCATATCTCCTAAATTAAAATGATTTGTTTTTTTTTTTTTTTACACACCCCCACACACTCACACTAGTGGAATTTTACCACCTATGGATACTCAAACGCTTGACCGGGTGTTGAAACTCCTAAGAGTCTACCACCCGAGGGAGAGTAAGGATCCAAACTAGAATGATATACTTAACGTACTATATATGATTTTGGGGTAGGAGAAGTTAATTTAGCGGGGCAAGCATGAAATTCAGTGGGGCAAACATGAAATTCAACGGGGCAAACATGAAAATGAGAGGGCAAGCATGAAAATTAGTGAGGCAAACATGAAAATGAGAGGGCCAAACATGAAAATGAGCAAGGCAAGCATGAAAAAGAGCAGGGCAAACATGAAAAAGAGCGGGGTAAACTAGAAAATCAGCGGGGGAAACATGAAAAGCAGCGGGGCAAACTAGAAAAACAGCGGGGCAAACTAAAATATGAGCGGGGCAAACTAGAAAATCAGCGGGGGAAACATGAAAATCAGCGGGGGAAACATGAAATGCAGCGGGGCAAACATGAAATGCAGCGGGGCAAATTAGAAAATCAGCAGGGGAAACATGAAAAGAAGCGGGGCAAACTAGAAAATCAGCAGGGAAAATATGAAAAGCAGCGGGGCAAACTGAAACATGAGCGGGGCAAACTAGAAAAACAGCGGGGCAAACTAGAAAATCAGCGGGGGAAACATAAAAAGTAGCGGGGCAAACTAGAAAATCAGCGGGGGAAACATGAAAAGCAGCGGGGCAAACTAGAAAAACAGCGGGGCAAACTGAAATATGAGTGGGGCAAACTAGAAAATCAGCGGGGGAAACATGAAACGCAGCGGGGCAAACTGAAATATGAGCGGGGCAAACTAGAAAATCAGCGGAGGAAACATGAAAAGCAGCGGGGCAAATAGATTGAGTGTGGATTGTTTGTGTAGAACGTACACTAGTGACGTTGGGTCTCATTTGTCCATGTCATTTTCAAGGACTCAAGCTAATAAGATATGTCGGATTTCTCTCTCCCAAATAGATTACGTTCTATGCTACATGACTTTTTAAAGGGGTAGTCCTATATTTTAGCTTGGTTTTTTAAAGAAAAAAAATGAAGTTCTTTATAATAAATAATCACGTATATAATTAATAAAATTATAGATACAAAAAATAAATCCTATATTGAAATATAATAAACTAATATAATAATGAAAATATTAGCATGCATACACCCGACCAACCCAATCAACCCATCGAGCCCTCTTGTATTGGGCTTGGGTTGAGAATTCCCAACCCAAGATTGGGTTGGGTTAGGTCAAGGTTTAGGTATAGGAACCTTGGGTTGGGTTAGGGTTGAGCACCAACCCGAACCAACCGGCCCGACTTTCAGCCTTAATTTCATGTTTGCCTTACTCAATTTCATGTTTTACTCGCTAAATTTCTAGTTTTCCCCACTCAATTTCATGTTTGCCTCACTTAATTTCATGTTTGCCTCGTTGAATTTTCAGTTTGACCACGAAGTGATTGAAATTGACCACAAACTGAATGAAATGGATTTTTGACCATCGACCC
Source organism: Magnolia sinica (assembly GCF_029962835.1). NCBI lineage: Eukaryota > Viridiplantae > Streptophyta > Magnoliopsida > Magnoliales > Magnoliaceae > Magnolia > Magnolia sinica. The sequence continues at coordinate 75,733,837 of NC_080579.1, read as the reverse complement.
GATGGAATCTTGAAAAATAACTAGGTTGGTTGGCTAAATTAGCTTCTCCTACTCCAAAATCATATGTGGTACGTTAAGTAAATCATTCTAGTTTAGGAGATATGCTTGTTAAATAAATAGACAAAGAAATGAATTGAAAGATAGAAAAATATTTTTATATACTTATATATACATATTTACTTAATTATATAGCCCACTATGCAGTATGTGTGAAACCACCTCCATCTATCAGGTCAAAACACTTACTTTCACCATTAGCTATAGGATCCCACTGACCCTAATTCACTAGCTTCTTTTTCTTTTTCTTTTTTCGTTATAATTCCTACGGCATTTTGTGGTTCCCATTATAAGGTACGTGTTATATCCAAACCGTCCATCTATTTGACGAGCTCGTATTAAGGCTTGAGACAAAAAATAAGACAGATCTAGCTATCACCTAAATCCATAGCTTAACTGGCAGACTGAGTGAAAATACCTCGTTTCAACACTTGAGGTCTTGGTATCGATCCTAAGAGCGGGGCAAGCATGAAAAAGAGCGGGGCAAAGATAAAAATGAGCAAGGTAAGCATGAAATATGAGCGGGGCAAACTAGAAAAACAGCGGAGCAAACTGAAGTATGAGTGGGGCAAACTAAAAAAACAGCGGGGCAAACTAGAAAAGCAGTGAGAGAAACATGAAAAATAGCGGGGCAAACTAGAAAAACAGCGGGGAAAACATGAAAAATAATGGGGGAAACTAGAAAAATAGTGGGGGAAACATGAAAAACAGTGGGGCAAACTAAAAAAACAGTGGGAAAAACATGAAAAATAACGAGGAAAACATGAAAAACAGTGGGGAAAACATGAAAAACAGCGAGGCAAACTAGAAAAACAGCGGGGAAAACATGAAAAACAGCGGGGAAAACATGAAAAATAGCGGGGCATGCTTTTCATGTTTTTCCCGCTGTTTTTCTAGTTTTCCCCGCTGTTTTTTATGTTTCCCCCGTTGTTTTTTTAGTTTGCCCCGCTGTTTTTCATGTTTCTCCCGCTGTTTTTCATGTTTCCCCCACTGTTTTTCATGTTTCCCCCGCTGTTTTTCATGTTTTCCTCGCTGTTTTTCATGTTTCCTCCGCTACTTTTCTAGTTTGCCCCACTGTTTTTCTAGTTAACCCCGCTCATACTTCAGTTTGCCCTGCTGTTTTTCTATCTTGCCCCACTCATATTTCAGTTTGCCCCGCCATTTTTCTAGTTTGCTCCGCTGTTTTTCACGGAAATACCCCTCCTTTTCACAAAAACGGATTGGGTACTCCTCCTGCCACCCGCCAATGGCGGATCGTCGTTGGTCTGTGGGCCCCATCATGATGTATGATTTTCATCCATGCCGTCCATATATTTTTCCAAATTATTTTATGGTATGATACCAAAAATGAGGTATATCCAAATCTCAACTATACCACATTACAGGAAACAGTGTTGAATGAGCATCAACCATTAGAAACTCAGGTGGGGCCAACTGTGATGTTTGTGAGAAACCCGATAAAACTTAGGTTGGGCTTGGGTTAAGGTCTCAGGTTATCCGACCTAACCCGAACTCGATCAATATATTAGTTACTTATAAATTATAATTGAGTGTGGATTGTTTATCTAGAAGGTACACTAGTGATGTCGGGTCTCATTTGTCCACGTCATTTCCAAGGGATCACACCACGGGAAACAATGGGCATAATGATTTCCATCGTTGAAACCATAATGGGCCCAATAGTGATGTTTGTTTGTTATCAAACCTATTCATAAGATCATATAGACATGGATTAATAGAAAAAACAATTATAAGCTTGATCCAAAACTTCTATAGCCCCCAAGAAATGACCAACAATAGAAGTTCAATTAAAAATTTCATTTCGTGTGGTCCATTTGAACATTGAATAAGTTTAGATTTATTGGCTTAAGCAATGAAAAAATCTGTTAAGTTCGCCATGCTGATTGTCTAGTTTGCCCCATTGAATTTCATGCTTGCCCTGCTCAATTTCATGTTTGGATTTTCTCTTTCCAACTATCCTTATAAACTTCGTGTGTTAGATAGGTTCTGACGACCCTAGACCCAAACCCTAGGTTGAAGCATTTAATCGGGTTTTCTCTTTCCAAATATCCGTAAAAATGCTATACATATGTTATATTTGAGGATTATATAAATATGCAAACCCACTGATGTGTATTGTGTTCGATGAAATGCCTGTGTGGGCCTGATAATAACATTACTTGCTAAGTATGGTTGACAAAATGAGTTCAAACTTGGTTTTGCTAAGTGAGGTTGACAAAAAAGAAAAATGCCATCAGGATTATTGTGAAGGAAAAAAACTAAAAACACATTAGAAACTCACTGTTGTGTATGGCTATGGTTATAATCCGTAGCCATAGGCCAGCTTACTTAAAAACGAAACCAGCGAGTTGGGGTCGACCAGGTTGGGACCCGGTCGACCCGGTCAGAGCTTGGCCTATCGCTATGGATTATAACCGTAGCCATAACTGTAGTGCTATGCACTTTTTTCTCTTTTTAAAATTTTTTTTTAATTTTTACATGGAGAACATTTTCCCCCTTACATTTTTCTATAATACATAATTATGTAAATATGTATATATAAGTATATAAAAATATTTTTCTATCTTTTAATTCATTTCTTTATCTATTTATTTAACAAGCATATCTCCTAAACTAGAGTGATTTACTTAACTTATCGCATATGATTTTGGGGTAGGAGAAGCTAATTTAGCCAACCAACCTAGTTATTTTCCAAGATTCCATTGGGTCGATGGTCGAAAATCTATTTCATTCATTTCGTGGTCAATTTCAATCACTTCGCGGTCAGGTTGGATCGAGTTGAAAGTCGAGTGGGTTGGTTCGGGTTAGTGCTCAACCCTAACCTAACCCAACCCAATCTTGGGTTGGAAATTCTCAACCCAAGCCCAACCCAAGAGGGCTCGACAAGTTGATTGGGTTGGTCGGGTGTATATGTGCTAATATTTTTGTTATTACATTAGTTTATTATATTTTAATATAGGACTTATTTTTTGTATCTATGATTTTATTAATTATATACGTGATTATTCATCATAAAGAACTTCATTTTTTTCTTTTAAAAACCAAGATAAAATATAGGACTACTCCTTTAAAAAGTCATGTAGCATAGCACGCAATCTATTTGGGAGAGAGAAATCCGGCATATATTGTTAGTGTGAGTCCTTGGAAATGACTTGGACAAATGAGACCCGACATCACTAGCGTACCTTCTACACAAACAATCCACACTCAATTATAATTTATAAGTAACTAATATATTGATCGGGTTCGGGTTGGGTCGGGCAACCTGAGACCTCAACCCAAGCCCAATGTAAGTTTTATCGAGCTGGTGTTTGTATAGCCCTTCACGTAGGTAGCCCTTCACACATGTAGGTAGCCTTTCACGTGTCATTAAGGGCCCTTTTTACTATGTAGAGCATCCAAATTGCGGGGCAAACTAGAAAAACAGCGGGGTAAACTGAAATATGAGCCGGGCAAACTAGAAAAACAGCGGGCAAACTTAAGTATGAGCAGGGCAAACTAGAAAAATAGCGGGACAAACTTAAGTATGAGCGGAGCAAACTAGAAAAACAGCGGGGCAAACTGAATTATGAGCGGGGCAAACTAGAAAAATAGCAAGGCAAACTAGAGAAACAGCGGAGCAAACTGAATTATGAGCGGGGCAAACTAGAAAAACAGCGGGGTAAACTGCATTATGAGCGGGGCAAACTAGAAAAACAGCGGGGCAAACTGAATTATGAGCAGGGAAAACTACATTATGAGCGCGGCAAACTAGAAAAATAGCGGGAAAAACTAGAGAAACAGCGGGGCAAACTGAATTATAAGTGGGGCAAACTAGAAAAACAGCCGGGCAAACTGAAATATGAGCGGGGCAAACTAGAGAAACAGCGGGGCAAACTGAATTATGAGCGGGGCAAATTAGAAAAACAGCAGGGCAAACTACATTATGAGCGGGGCAAACTAGAGAAACAGCGGGGCAAACTGAATTATGAGCGGGGCAAACTAGAAAAACAGCGGGGCAAACTGAATTATAAGCGGGGTAAACTGAATTATCACAAAATAGCATTTTTTTCAGAAGTAATATCTCAAAATACTGTAGAAAAACAAAAGCTCTAAACACTCACACAAAATCTAACAAAATTGAATATCACAGATTAACATTAGGCATGTTTTGATACAAGGAATGAAATTCTCTTGCTTCCAACAACAAGCATGAATTCCCGAAAAAGAATCTTTAAGTGTTCTAGATAGTTTAGCTCATGTGCCTCTTCATGGATTGGTGATGGATCAAAAATCTCCCCCATAAAAGAATCCCAGCCATCCAACCATCAGACTTCTTTTCCAATAGAAAACAAAATCAACAATATTTAAGTAAAAAAAATGACCATCTTGACCCTTTCAGGTAATAGTTTCTGGCCCAAAACAAAAGACACCCCACACTCAACATAAGCGTCTTTATGCCAATGTTAGTGGTTTTGGAATTTTGAGTATTCATGATGTTGTGGTAACTCTTTAAGTAGATATAGATTAACTCATGATATGGCCTGTTCAACTGATATTTTTCCTATTTTATAGTTGCTACACCAACAAGCTCATAGCAATTCGATTAGTTAAGATAGAGAAAGATTTAAAGTCTCCCAACTTATACTTTTCAATATCTTTGGAAGTTTATAAAAGAAAAGGAATAAAAAATCAGTAAAAAAAACCATAGCCAAACATACATGCAATTGGAGATTTAAATGCGTTAAAGAGATCTAGAAATGTGTTGGATTGAACCAAAAGGACTTCATCAGGACACTTTGGAAAACTTGGTTCGATTTCATGCAATTGTTCATGAGTGACCGTAGGATGAAAAGTTGGACCGAGTGTCAACAATGCCTTGTCTAATTAGATCGGAGTGTTGAACATGAGGTCATTGACCAGTCTCGACAACAGCACATCTAGATTTTTGATGAATGACTCTAGATGGAAAGCTAGAGCAGATGAAGAAGAAGATGTGGCCATTGAGATAAGGAAATTGGAAATTTTTGATGCAAGAGAGAAGAAGCAAAGGTAAAAGAAGAGGCGCACAGATTTAGTCTTGTTTATGTATTGGCGACAATACGTGTGCATTAATGAAAGGATGATCATGACTCCTCGTACGATACGATTTTATATGATGTGTCACATGTACAACTCAAAAGGATGAGGCAAAGGATATCTTTCGGTATAGTTTCAGTCAGGTAGAATGAATGGGCAGACAATATGTGGAACAACGATCGATTACATTTATTGTATCGGACAACGGAAAAACGTCGCTTTCACCTTTTTACCAAAGGCGAACTGACGTGGGGGAAATGATGTCGCTTATTTCTGGCCATTTTGGAAAAATCCAATAGGAAAGCAACATGTGGCATTGTATGAGAAATAGGATATGGATGAAAAGATCTTCAAGATATGTGGAGCGCTTTTTGTAGAATCATAGCTGACGTAAGTTCAATTTTACACATTAGTAAATGGTCGACAAAGTGATATGGCTGAGTTATTAAAAAGTCTAATGAACAAACCACTGTAGTAATGAGAGAAGGATTTAGAAAGAACAAGCTACAAGAAAACTCTATAAATAGCAGAGGAATCCAACAGAGAAAAAAATGCAATATCCAAACACAATACAATAAAAAAACCAACCAATCTATCCATTTACTTTTATTCCACCTTATCCTAGAAATAACAATAATCCAACAGCGATAATTCTTAGTTATAATATTTAGTTGTAATCCAAAAATACACTCATACGTTGGATTGATCTTTATTCAATATCACGTAGTCCTTTCAAGAGACACAATCTTGCAGTTGCTCCTACTAACTGATGGTGAGTTTTTCTTTTCGTTTGATTGATGTTTTTCTAGTTTGCCCCCCTCATAATGCAGTTTGCCCCGCTGTTTTTCTAATTTGCCCCGCTTATAATTCAGTTTGCCCCGCTGTTTTTCTAGTTTGCCCCGCTCATAATGCAGTTTACCCCGCTGTTTTTCTAGTTTGCCCCGCTCATAATTCGTTTGCCCCGTTGTTTTTCTAGTTTGCCCCGCTGTTTTTCTAGTTTACCCCGCTCATACTTAAGTTTACCCCGCTGTTTTTCTAGTTTGCCCTGCTCATATTTCAGTTTGTCTCGCTGTTTTTCTAGTTTACCTCGCTTATAATTCAGTTTACCCCGCTGTTTTTCTAATTTGTCTCGCTCATATTTCAGTTTGCCTCGCTTATAATTCAGTTTGCCCCGCTATTTTTCTAGTTTGCCCCGCTCATAATTCAGTTTGCCCTACTGTTTTTCTAGTTTGCCCCACTCATATTTCAGTTTGCCCCGCTGTTTTTCTAGTTTGTCTTGCTCATATTTCAATTTGCCCCGCTGTTTTTTTAGTTTGCCCCGCTCATAATTCAGTTTGCCCCGCTGTTTTTCTAGTTTGCCCCGCTCATATTTCAGTTTGCCCTAATTTGCTCTGCTCATAATGTAGTTTGCCCTGCTATTTTTCTAGTTTGCCCCGCTTATATTTCAGTTTGCTCCGCTGTTTTTCTAGTTTGCCCCGCTCGGGTGGTAGTTAGGAGTTTCAACACCCGGTCAAGCGTTCGAGTATCCGTAGGTGGTGAAATTCCACTAGTGTGAGTGTGTGTTCATGTTTCCCCTGTTAAATTTCATGTTTCCCTCGATCAATTTTCTAATTTGCCCCACTCAATGTTTTCTCAAAGCGATCGTTTTTTATATATCGCAATGGAGAATTACATCGTTTATAGTTGAAAAGAAGAGTCAAAAGAGGTTTTCTAACGTGATGGAATATTAGAAAATAACTAGGTTGGTTGACTAAATTAGCTTCTCCTACCCCAAAATTATATGTAGTAAGTTAAGTAAATCATCCTAGTTTAGGAGATATGCTTGTTAAATAAATAGACAAAGAAATGAATTAAAAGATAGAAAAATATTTTTATATACTTATATATACATATTTACATAATTATGTATTAGAGAAAAATGTAAGGGGGAAAAAGATCTCCATGTAAAAAATAAAAAATAAAAAAAATTTAAAAAAAGAGAGAAAAAAGTGTATAGCATTATAGTTATGGCTACGGTTATAATCCATAGCCATAGGCCGAGCTCTGACCCGGTCGACCGGGTCCCAGCCCGGTCGACCCCAACTCGCTGGCTTCTTTTCTTCTTCTTCTTCTTTTTTTCCCTTTATAATCCCCACTGATTTTTGTGGGTCTCATTATGAGCTATATGTTATATCCAAACCGTTCATCTATTTGACGAACTCATATTAAGGCTTGAGATGAAAAATAAGACAGATCTAGCTAGCAAGGGGACCACACTGTAAAAGGCAGTGGGGAATTGAACCTCTACCATTGAAACCCTTTTAGGGGTTACAGAAGTTTTGGATCATTATGAAATTTGTTTTTCCTCTCCGTACAGGTCTTTGTGACCCTATGAATGAACTTAGATGGAGAGGATTTCTCACAAACATCACAATGAGCCCCACCTGAGTTCCCATCGCCCGACCGTTCGTCAGCGCTCGTCTCTGCATGCCTGCACGAGGAAGGCAGGGGTATTTTCATCCTCAAATTCGGTGTCTGTACGAGGAGGTCTTGGTGCGTATGTTAAGTTTGTATTGCTTCGTAAAAACCACTGGATAAAAGGTGGGGTCCACAGTTGTAAATTTCTCTGCAAATTTCCTGCGGAAGCCTTAGACAGTAAGTTCCTGCGGTGGCATGCTACTTAGGCACCCTAGCGATGTTTGTGAAAAATCCACTTTGTCCATCCGTTTTGTTAGATCATTTTACTACATGAATCCAAAAATTGGGCAAATCCAAATCTCAGGTGAGTCATGTGAGGTGAAAAATTGGGAAAAGAAATTCCTACCATTGAAACCTTCCTGGGCTTCAATCTCTCGCATTCAAAGATCCACCCATTGGATCAGCAGCCTAGGTTGAAAACATATATATATATATATATATATATATATATATATATATATATATATATATATATATATATATATATATATATATATATATATCCTTTATCTCATGTCCTAAAATGAGCTTGCAAACGATGAACAGGATGGATTTCTCACAAACATCATGGTGGGCCCCACCTATAAACTTCCTGCCAAAGGCTTTTGCAGGAAATTTGAGCCCACCACGCATAAGGTGGGGCCCACCGTGAAGATGATTAACAAACCAAAGGCACCGATTGGGTGAGGCAGCGTAACAGCTTAGTAGGTTAGGACTGTCACCCATGTTGGTGCATGTGTTGTATATCCTGCCGTCCGTCCATACATTGTGCCCGGTCATTTTAGGGCTAGGTCTTAAAAATGAGGTGGGTCCAAATCTCAGGTGGACCGCAAAGTAGAGATTGAATTTCCACCGTTAAAAGTCACTGAGGGCCACAAAAGTTTTGGATCATGTTTATATTTGTGTTTTCCCTTTGTCATGTATGTTTAACCTCGGGAGAAGGTTTCATGACAAATGAATATCATTCTAGGCCCTAAGAAGTTTTCAGCGGTGGGCGTTCGATCACCACTATTTTCCCTGTGGTGTGGTCCATTGGTGATTGGATCAGTTTATTCTGGCTAATGCCCTAATATGAGCGGGTAAGACGCATCCAACGCATACATCGAGGTGGAACCGAGACGCGGATTGCTCATTACCGTGACGTAAGTGTTTTATCCAGGCGTTTATTGCTTTTCTCGTATCATTCTAGGATATGGCACCGGAGATGAACCAGGTCCACCCTCTAGTGGACCACACTAAAAAAAAGCTGCAGTGGTAATGACACCCACAGTTGAAACCTTTCTAAGGGCTACCGTGATGTTTATTTACCATATAACCTATTCATAAGGTCACGTAGACGTGTACGAAATGAAAAAACAAATATAATCTTGAGCCGGAGCTTCTCCAGCTCCCAAGAAGTTTTTAATGGTGGATGTTCAATCCCCAGTTTGTGGTTCACTTAATTCCTTTACTTATCTAATGTTTTGACTAATACCTTAAAATTATCCAATAAAAGTGATGAACCGCGTGGATAAAACACTTACATCATGGTGGACCCCACAGATCCATCCGGGCGGGGGTAGGACGCATTCCGCGTCCAATATTCAAGGGACGCGGATTAGGTACTTCCCCGCCTCTTCACAGCTCGGGACAGGCGGAGGTTCTGATGGACATTGGGAGTCCATCGTGATGTTTTTATTTTATCCAAACCGTCCATCCATTTTTTCATATCATTTTAAAGTGTTAAATAAAAAATGGAGAAGATCAAATGCTTAGATGGACCACAAGGTTGGAATTAGATTTCTACTGTTGAAAAGTTATCAGGGACCACAGAAGTTTTGGATCAAGATGATATTTGTTTTTCAATTCAACCAGGTGTATATGATCGTATCAACAGGTGGGATGGCAAATAAAAAACATGGTGAACTCTAAGAAGGTTTCAACGGTGGGCATCCTTAGCACAACTGCTTCCTGTGATGTAATCCAATTGTATCTATCTTATTTTTAAGAGAAATTTGCGACTGTACGACCCATTTATAGCCCATTTACGAGACCAAGCCCACCTTATTTTACCTTGCAAAAATAAGCCCCAGCTGTACGGATAGCTTGCCAACGCTCGAAAATGCCCCCTGCTTTTTCCTTCAAGCGGATCGGCCGCTACTCGAAGACGAGCGCTGACGCTCCTCGAACTCCGGGTTATACGAACGGTTCAAAAGAGATCAACGTGACATGGGCCCCACAGTTATGCATTTATTATATCCACAACGTTCATCCATATTTCGAGATCATTTCGGAGCATTATCCAAGTAAAAAAAATCATATCCAAAGAGCAACTGGAACACACCACAAAGAGCAGCAGAAAATTGATTTTCACCGTCGAAACTTTTGTTGGGCCCACCATAACATTTATTTTCCATCCAATCTATTCATAAGGTCACAAAGACCTGGATGAAGAGGAAAAACAAATTTCGTAATGATCCAAAACTTCTAGGACCCCAAAAAGGGTTTCAATGGTAGACGTTCAATCTTCCACTGCCTTTTACAGTGTGGTCCACTTGATAGCTAAATCTGTCTTATTTTTCTTCCCAAGCGTTAGTACGAGTTCGCCAAATAGATGGACAATTTGGATATAACACATACCTCATAAAAGGACCCACAAAGGCAGTGGGGATTATAATAGGAAAAAAAAGAAGCCTGGAATTTATGGCTACGGATTATAACCGTAGAGATAACTGTAGCCCATGCTTTTTTGATATGTCCCTTACTATGCATCGAAGGTCTTTCGATATGTACTTCGATATATCGAATGTCTTTTAATTAATCTAAAAAGGTTTAGAACTGTCCAACAACTTTACATAAAAAATCCTGCAATTTTCGATTAATCGAAGTGTATTCGATATGTATCGCAGATATAGCTATAGGTTATAGCCGTAGCCATAACTGCAGTCCGTAAAAGTCTATGCAAATTTTTTTATTTTTTTATTTTTTTATTTTTTATTTTTTACATGGAGAACTTTATTCTACCTACAATTTTATCTAATAAATATTTATATAAATATGTATATATAAGCATATAAAAAAAATTTCTCTCTTTTTTTCATTTCTTTCTTTATTCATTTAACAAGAATATCTTCTAAACCAAAATTAGTTACTGGATGTACCCTATATGATTTTGGGGTAGGAGAAGCTACTTTAGCCAACTAACCTAGTTATTTTCCAAGATTCCATCAGGTCGATGGTTGAAAATCCATTTCATTTACTATGCGATCAATTTCAATCAGTTCGTGGTCAATTTCATTCATATCATTTACTTCACGGTCATTTCTGCGCATTTCACAGTCAATCGCTTCACTTCACGGTCATTTCCATGCATATCATGGTCATTCCCGCCTATTCCGTGTTGATTCATGGTTATTTCGGCGCATTTCACAGTTATGCCCCTTCACTTCACGGTCATTTCCGCGCATTTCACAGTCCAATCGCTACACTTCACAGTGAAATACATCGAAATGACGGTGAATCAACACGGAATAGGCGGGAATGACCGTGAAATGCATGGAAATGACCGGGAAGTGAAGCAAATTGACCGTGAAATGCGCGGAAATGACCGTGAAGTGAAGGGAATTGACCGTGAAATGCGTCGAAATGATCGTGAATCAATACGGAATAGGTGGGAATGACCATGATATGCATGGAAATCACGGTCATTCCCGCCTATTCGGTGTTGATTCACGGTCATTTCGACGCATTTCACGGTCATGACCCTTCACTTTACGGTCATTTTCGCGCATTTCACGGTCCAATCGCCTCATTTCACGGTCATTTCCATGCATATCACAGTCATTCCCGCCTATTCCGTGCGGATTCACGATCATTTCGGCGCATTTCACGGTCATGCCCCTTCACTTCACGGTCATTTCCGTACATTTCATGGTCCAATCGCTATACTTCACCGTGAAATGCGTCGAAATGACCGTGAATCAACATGGAATATGCGAGAATGAGAGTAAAATGCATGCAAATGACCGTGAAGTGAAGCGAATTGACCGTGAAATGCGCGGAAATGACCGTGAAGTGAAGGGTCATGACCGTGAAATGCGTCGAAATGACCGTGATTCAACACATAATAGGCGGGAATGACCATGATAAGCATGGAAATCACGGTCATTCCCGCCGATTCTGTGTTGATTCACGTTCATTTCGGCGCATTTCACAGTCATGCCCCTTCACTTCATGGTCATATCCGTGCATTTCACGGTCCAATCGCTTCACTTCACGATCATTTCCATGCATATCACGTTCATTCCCGCCTATTCCGTGTTGATTCACGGTCATTTCGGAGCATTTCACGGTCATGCCCCTTCACTTCACGGTCATTTCGAGCATTTCACGGTCCAATCGCTACACTTCACCATGAAATGAGTCAAAATGACTATGAATCAACACAGAATATGCGAGAATGACAGTGATATGCATGGAAATGACCGTGAAGTGAAGCGAATTGACGGTGAAATGCACGAAAATGACCGTGAAGTGAAGGGGCATGACCATGAAATGCGTCGAAATGACCGTGAATCAACACGGAATAGGCGGGAATGATCGTGATATGCATAGAAATCACGGTCATTCCCGCCTATTTCGTGTTGATTCACGGTCATTTCGGCTCATTTCATGGTCATGCCCCTTCACTTCATGGTCATTTCCGCGCATTTTGCGGTACAATCGCCTCACTTCACGGTCATTTTCATGTATATCACGGTCATTCCTGCCTAATCCGTGTTGATTCATGGTCATTTCGCCGCATTTCATAGTCATGCCCCTTCACTTCACGATCATTTTCACGCATTTCGCAGTACAATCGCCTCACTTCACGGTCATTTCCATGCATATCACAGTCATTCCCGCCTATTCCGTGTTGATTCACGGTCATTTCGGCGCATTTCACGGTCATTCCCCTTCACTTCACGGTCATTTCCGCGCATTTCACAGTCCAATCGCTTCACTTCACAGTCATTTCTATACATATCACGGTCATTCCCGCTTATTCCGTTCTGATTCATGGTCATTTCTGCGTATTTCACGATACAATTGCCTCATTTCATGGTCATTTCCATGCATATCACGGTTATTCCCGCATATTCCGTGTTGATTCACGGTCCTTTCGATGCATTTTACGGTCATGCGCCTTCACTTCACGGTCATTTTCGCGCATTTCCCTGACAATCGCCTCACTTCACAGTCATTTCCATGCATATCACGGTCATTCCCGCCTATTCCGTGTTGATTCACGATCATTTCGGCGCATTTCACGGTCATGCCCATTCTCTTCACGGTCATTTCCGCACATTTCGCGATCCAATCGCTTCGCCTCATAGTCATTTCCATGCATATCACGGTCATTCCTGCATATTCCGTGTTGATTCACAGTCATTTTGGGTGTGTTGTTGTATGGGTCAATTGAGAATGACTGTCCATCAACATCTGGTAAAGAATCTCTATTGATCGAAGTGCTCGAAGAAGGATATGATAATGGATTGGAGGATATGATATTGCATCAGTCAATAGAGAAATCATCAAGTGAAGGATTTGAAGTGGAGGTGGACCACCATCCACCGATTGAAAAGATTAATCTGCATGAACAAGGGGTAGGAGATGATGACAAACGCGAGGATATGTCATTTGATGAGTCAATAGAGAGAGGGCCAGTTTCATCATCTGGTGGAGGATCTGAAGTGAAGGAGGTGGGCCACCATCTTAAAATTGAGAATATCTATTTGCATGATGGGGGAGAAGGGGATGGTAGTGATTTAGAGGGTGTGTTATTCCATGGGTCGATAGAGAACGAACCGCTGTCATCATCTCGAAAAGTATTTGAAGCAGAGGGAAGCCACCATCCACCAATCAAGGGTCTTGATTTACATGAAGGCGCAGAAGGAAATGTTAATACACTGGAGGGTATGTTACTCCATGGATTCATAGATAAAGGGCCGCCATCATCTTCTAGTGAAGGATTCTAAGTGGCGGAGGTTCCCTACCATCTGCCTAGCAAGGAGCCCGGTTTACATACAGATGGGGGTGCAGGAGATATCAATGGGTGAGAGAGTGCATCATTCAATACATCAAATGGGAAAGGATCCCAAATATTGCCTAGTACAAGAAGTGAAGTTGACAAGGTGGGTCATCATCAGCAGATCGAAGAACTCGGGTCACATTTGGCAACCACAAATGGTGTGGTAGCACAGTCAAGGAAATGTTCCCAATCTGGCCAACAAAGGCATTGGATGACAAGAGGTAGTCAATCATGGACAATTTCAATTTCTTTCAAGTGTGGGAAGGTTGGACGCTTGAAGTGCACGGAATCGTCAGAATTGACCGTGAAATGCATGGAAATGTCCGTAAAGTGAAGAGATTTGACCGTGAAATGCATGGAATTGTCCGTGAAGTGGAGGGAATTGACAGTGTAATGCATGGAAATGACCATGAAGTGAAGGAAATTGACCGTGAAATGCCTCGAAATGACCGTGAATCAACATGGAATAGTTTGGGATGACCGTGTAATGCATGGGAATGATCATGAATTGAAGCAAATTGACCGTGAAATGCATGCAAATGATCGTGAAGTGAAGGGAATTGACCGTGAAATGCCTCGAAATGACCGTGAATCAACACGGAATAGTTTGGGATGACCATGAAAATGCATGAGAATGATCATGAATTGAAGCGAATTGACCGTGAAATGCATGCAAATGACCGTGAAGTGAAGGGAATTGACCGTGAAATGCCTCGAAATGACCGTGAATCAACACGGAATAGTTTGGGATGACCGTGAAATGCATGAGAATGATCATGAATTGAAGTGAATTGACCGTGAAATGCATGCAAATGATCGTGAAGTGAAGGGAATTGACCGTGAAATGCCTCGAAATGATCGTGAATCAACACGGAATAGTTTGGGATGACCGTGAAATGCATGAGAATGATCATGAATTGAAGCGAATTGACCGTGAAATGCATGCAAATGACCGTGAAGTGAAGGGAATTGACCGTGAAATGCCTCAAAATGACCGTGAATCAACATGGAATAGTTTGGGATGACCGTGAAATGCATGGGGATGATCATGAATTGAAGTGAATTGACCGTGAAATGCATGCAAATGACCGTGAAGTAAAGGGAATTGACCGTGAAATGCCTCGAAATGACCGTGAATCAACACGGAATAGTTTGGGATGACCGTGAAATGCATGGAAATGATTATGAATTGAAGCGAATTGACCGTGAAATGCATGCAAATGACCGTGAAGTGAAGGCAATTGACCGTGAAATGCCTCGAAATGACCGTGAATCAACATGGAATAGTTTGGGATGACCGTAAAATGCATGGAAATGATCATGAATTGCAGCGAACTGACCGTGAAATGCATGCAAATGACCGTGAAGTGAAGGGAATTGACCGTGAAATGTCTCGAAATGACCGTGAATCAACACGGAAAAGTTTGGGATGACCTTGAAATGCATGGAAATGATCATGAATTGCAGCGAACTGACCGTGAAATGCATGTAAATGATCGTGAAGTGAAGGGAATTGACCGTGAATTAACACGGAATAGTTTGGAATGACTATGAAATGCATGGAAATGATCATGAATTGCAGCAAACTAACCGTGAAATGCATGCAAATGACTGTGAAGTGAAGGGAATTGACCGTGAAATGCCTCGAAATGACCGTGAATCAACACAGAATAGTTTGAGATGACCATGAAATGCATGGAAATGATCATGAATTGCAGTTTCCTTGCAAGCATATTCATAATGAGGAAGTGCCACAACTCAAAAGCATTGAATGCAATTGCAACTTAAGAGACTAGAATAAGTACACTATGAACACAACTTGACTAACATGGAGTGTGTACTGACATGGGTGTGTACTAACAATCTAACCTAAAAAAGAAAAACAAACAAAAAAAAAACTTTAGAAAAGAAGTAAAAATTACCTTCGATATATCGAACTTTACACAATATATCGACAGTTGATGCATTTCGATATATCGAATATCATGCGATATATCGAAAACAGTCTAAAACTGTTCAGAGACGAAATGATGTTTTAAAACAATTTTTCAATTATATCGAGATTGTTTCGATATATCGAAGGAAGAAATTTCAAAATCCATCGAAAGACACTCGATTATATAAACAGAATCCAATGAATTTTTAAGGAAAAAACATAAGTACGATCCGATAGTATCGAAATCTAATCGATTACAAGTGGCTTAAGTTTTCGATTACATCGAATTCTAGTCGATGATATCATACTGAGTCACATGTCGATATATCAACTATAATTTGATTTATTAAAAATGGACAGAAAATGTCCAGAGACAGAATGCTTTTTTATAGGAATTATTGAGAATATCGACTGCAGTTCGATACATCTAAGACACGATATATCGAATAGAGTTCGATATATCGAAAATGGTTAGCAAATTTCCAGAGACAAAATGCTTTTTTAACAGGATTTATCGATCATATCGACAATATGTCGATATATCGAAGTAACGATATATCGACTAAACTTAGATATATCGAAGAACATCAAAAACTCTCCAGGGATGAATGCTCATTTAAAACGAATTTTTGAGTTTATCGATTAATATTCGATATACCGAGTATCTTGTCGATATATATCGAAGTAGTCTCGATTGAAATTCTTTGTAGATATATCGATTGGCATTTGATATATCGAATTTGTGCGTGTATTTAAAAGTCGGCGCCTCCATTCTATTTCAACACGGAATGACCGTGAAATGCGCGGAAATGACCGTGAAGTGAAGGGGCATAACCGTGAAATGCGTCAAAATGACCGTGAATCAACATGAAATAAGTGGGAATGACCATGATATGCATGGAAATCACGATCATTCCTGCCTATTCTGTGTTGATTCACGGTCATTTCGGCGCATTTCACGGTCATGCCGCTTCACTTCACGGTTATTTCCGTGTATTTCACGATCCAATCGCCTCACTTCACGGTCATTTCCATGCATATCACGGTCATTCTCGATCATTTCCATGCATTTCACGGTCATTCCCACCTATTCGTGCTTGACTTCACGGTCATTTTCGACGCATTTCACGGTGAAGTGTAGCGATTCGACCGTGAAATGCGCGAAATGACCGTGAAGTTACGGGCATTCGACCGTAATGCGTCGAAATGATGTGAATCAACACGGTCATTACGACGTGAATATCACGTGTTATGCAAGTGTAAGATCATGAAGTGAGCGAATGCGCAGAAATGACCGTGAAGTGAAGGGGCATGACCGTGAAATGCGTCGAAATGATGGTGAATCAACACGGAATACGCGTGAATGACTGTGTTATGCAAGGAAATGATCATGAAGTGAGGCGATTGGACCGTGAAATGGGCAGAAATGTCCATGAAGTGAAGGGGCATGACCGTGAAATGTGCCGAAATGACCGTGAATCAACAACGAAAAGCGAAATGACCGTGATATGCATGGAAATGACCATGAAGTGAGGCGATTAGACCAAATATGCGGAAATGACTGTGAAGTGAAGGGGCATGACCGTGAAATGCGCCGAAATGACCGTGAATCAACACGGAATAGGCGGGAATGACCGTGATATGCATGGAAATGACCGTGAAGTGAGACGATTGTACCGCAAAATGCGTGGAAATGACTGTGAAGTGAAGGGGCATGACCATGAAATGCGCCGAAATGACCGTGAATCAACATGGAATAGGCGGGAATGACCGTGATATGCATGGAAATGACCGTGAAGTGAAGCGATTGGACCGTGAAATGCACGGAAATGACCGTGAAGTGAAGGGGCATGACTGTGAAATGCGCCGAAATGACCGTGAATCAACACGGAATAGGCGGGAATGACCGTGATATGCATGGAAATGACCGTGAAGTGAAGCGATTGGACCGTGAAATGCGCGGAAATGACCATGAAGTGAAGGGGCATGACCGTGAAATGCGTCGAAATGACCGTGAATCAACACGGAATAGGCGGGAATGACCGTGATATGCATGGAAATGACCGTGAAGTGAGGCTATTGGACCGTGAAATGAGCGAAAATGACCGTGAAGTGAAGGGGCATGACCGTGAAATGCGTCGAAAGGACCGTGAATCATCACGAAATAGGCGGGAATGACCGTGATATGAATGAAAATGACCGTGAAGTGAGGCGATTGGACCGTGAAAAGCACGGAAATGACCGTGAAGTGAAGGGGCATGACCGTGAAATGCGCCGAAATGACCGTGAATCAACACGGAATAGGCGGGAATGACCGTGATATACATGGAAATGACCGTGAAGTGAAGCGATTGACCGTGAAATGCATGGAAATGACAGTGAAGTGAAGGGAATTGAACGTGAAATGCATGAAAATGACCGTGAAATGCATGGAATTGATCGCGAAGTAAATGAAATGAATGAAATTGACCGCGAACTGATTGAAATTGACCGTAAAGTGAATGAAATGGATTTTCGACCATAGATCTGATGGAATATTGAAAAATAACCAGGTTGGTTGGCTAAAGTAGCTTCTCCTGAATAAAATGATTAACATATAGGTACGTGAAGTAACTAATTTTGGTTTAGAATGATATTCTTGTTAAATGAAATAGAGAAATAATTGAAAAAAGACCGAAATTTTTTTAATATGCTTATATATGCATATTTATACCATCGACCTGATGGAATCTAGAAAAATAACTAGGTTTATGGGTAAAGTAGCTTATCCTACCCCAAAAACATATAGTACGTCAAGTAACTAATTTTGGTTTCATAAGTATTCTTGTTAAATGGTAAATAGAGCTATATATAAATCGAAAAATTGCAGAGACAATTTTTTGAGGCAAACTCGCTTATATACTCACATATTTTCGATTAATCGAAATACCTTCGATACATATAAGAAAGATATATAGGTAGAATGGCAAATTTATCGCTATGGCTAGTATGACAGTCTGCCTATTTATTTATTATAATTTTATTTTTTTCGATAGATACACCGATTTTTGTGAGTCTGATTATGAGGCATGTGTTATAATCCAAACCGTCCATATATTTGGAGAACTCATATTAAGGCTTGAGACTAAAAATATGACACAGATCTAATTATCAAGAGGACCACATTAACGTCGTGGAGGATTGAACGTCTACCATTGAAACCCTTTTTGGTATCGAAATACCTTCGATTACATATAAAATTTGATATATTATCCTGGCTTCATCCAGTCTTATGTGACCTTATGAATAGATTGGATGGAAAATAAATGTTTATGGTGCCCTACAAAATTTTAACGATGAAAATCAATTTCCACCGCTTGCACTTTGTGGGTCTGTTATGAGGCAGTGTGTATATATCCATATACCGTCTATATATATCGATGATACTCGTATATATAGGCTATGAGACTATATATATATACTATGATATATATATATCAAGTGCTCCCACACCGATCAAAAGGGTGGATGGATTGAACGTTGTGGACCATAATGAAACGTATGTAGGGCCCATGTAAGTTTTGGATTATCTATAAAATTTGTTCGTACAACTCAGTTCAAGAGTGTCGCAGTCTTCGAGCACCTTACCGAATCCGATTGGAAGGAAAAGCAGGCATGTTATCGGCCTTTGGCAAGCCATACATACAGCTGAGGCTTATTTATGCAAGGTAAAATAAGGTAGGCCTAGTCTCGCAGGTGCCACAATTACTCTAAGTTCCATAAATGTTCTATATATATATATATATATATATATATATATATCCATTTGCAAGTGTCACTCTCAACTTATGCTCTCCTACGTTCCGGAACTGCAACGGTTGCATGGGTGCAACCGGACCATATGTAGTCAAAGACCGAATATATTTCTTAGGGCCCATGTAACTTTGATATCTTTGAACCGTTCGCACAACTTAGTTCGAGGAGTGTCAGCGCTCGTCTGCGAGCACCACCGATCCGGTTGAAGGAAAAAGCAGGGGCATTTTCAGCCTTTGGCAAGCCATCAGTACAGCTGGGGCTTATTTTTGCAAGGTAAAATAAGGTAGGCCTAGTCTCATGATGGGACATAAATGAGTCGTACAGTTGCAAATTTCTCTATTTTTAATTTAATACTTTAAAATAAAATGTAAAAAATATAAGGACAGTCTGAATAAAATGGAAACACCACGGCAGATCCTCAGGGGCCCTCAGAGCCTCAGCCTGTCCCGAGCTCCGAATAGGCGGGGGGAAGTACCTAATCCGCGCCCATATTCAGGGCCTCACCCACGGAAGCGCATTGGCTGGTGTACCACACGTGTCGTGCAAAGACGAGTGCCGACCAACGGTTCAAAGGAGATAAAAGTTACGTCGCCCCAAAATGATGTATTTATTATATCCATGCCATTCATCCATTTTTCAATATCATTTTAGAGCATTATACAAAAAAACAAATCATATCCAAAGCTCAAATGAGCCACACCAAAAATAGCAATGAGGATAATGATTATCACCGATAAAAAATTTATAATGCCTGCTATAATGTTTATTTTCCATCCAATCTGTTAATAAGGCCAAAAATTTCACGGATAGAGAGGAAAACCAAATTTCATATTGATCTGAAATTTCCGTGACCCCAAAAGGGTATCAATGGTAGATGCTCAATCCCCAACTGTTTTTTGCAGTGTGGTCCACTTTATCTTTAGATCTGTCTTAGTTTTTGTCTCAAGACTTACTATGATCTCGCCAAATGGATGGACCGTTTGGATAAAATACATACCTTATGATGGGACCCACAGAACTTGCTGACGTCAATACACCAGCGGTGTGTGGTACACCAGCCATCGGCTTCCCTCACCCGCTAAGCTGTTGCCCCTGCCTCAACTGGACGCGGATTGCGTCCTACCCCCACCCGGACGGTAATCCGTCCAGGCATGGTTCTGTAGTGCTACCGTGATGTAAGTGTTTTATTGGTAGTGCCACCGTTCGTCGTTTTTCCGAGATCATTTTAAATTATGGTAGTGAAAGTGAGGCAGGTCCACAGCTCCAGTGGACCACACAAAAGGATGGTGCAGTGATAATGACACCCTCCGTTGAAATCTTTCTAAGGGCCACTCAGATTTTTTTATTTTTTATTTTTAAACCATAAAACCTATTCATAAGATCATATAGACATGGATGGAGTGATAAAACAAATATCAGCTTGATCTGAAACTTCTCTATCTCCCAAGAAGTTTTTAATGGTGGAAGTTCAATCTCCACTTTGTGGTCCACTTAAGATATGAAAATACCTCATTTTTTGGATTGTACTTTAAAATTATCTTATAAAAACTATGAATAGAGTGAATAAAACACTTACATCACGGTGAGCCCACGGAGCCCTGCCCGGACGAATTACCGTCCGGGCGGAGATAGGACGCAATCCGCGTCCCCCTTTACTAATCAGCGTCTCAGCGGCCCCAAGCAACGCTCCATTTGTCAGAATTAAAAACCGGTTTATGCTCGAGTTGCAGGTCATGTAATTTAATTCCTCCCATTAGAAAATAAATTGTACTTCCACTATCTTTCTTTCAATAATCACTTTATCTGACAATCCTAACCATCCAATCATTTGCATGCTTAAAAAAAAAAAAAAAAAACTCAACGTTCAAACGTATAGGATTGTCTACGGACTAGATTCATGGTTGATATAAATGAGATAGATATTTCAATTGATGAGGCTTATGATGAATGTATCAGTTTTTATATATTTCAACCGGAGAAAGGCGTCAATCCAACTGGTTGGACCATAAGTTACCGTCCATCCAGCAAATAACTTCCAAAATTTCATATTAGTTTAAAATCCAACCCCTCCAATAGGTTTTTCACATCATGAGGAACCACTGGAATAAAAATCAGCCAAATCCACCCATGATTAGAGCATACATATTTTATATTATTTATCAATGGTTACAAAATTTTCTCTATTCTGTGGCCACGAGATGATTGGATTGGGTTGATTTTTGCACAAGATGATCTTCACGGTTTGGAAACCTTTTGAAAGGGTTAGATGTTGCACGTATTAAATAAGTGGGAAGCTATTTGCTTTATTAACTGCGAATTATAGACCAACTCGTTGAACTTTTCCCCTCTGCAATTTTCAACGCTTAGCGGTGATTATTATTTAAGTTCACCAAAGATGATCAAGTGAGCTAAGTGCTTGGGAACCATCCCATGCACATGGTAGCGCTGGGCTTCAATTCACACGCACGGTCACATTATAGTGATTAGCGCGTTGTGTGTATCATATATGTTAAAGTTGAATATGACTCAAATCAAGTCGAATGCCTAATGACCACAGGAACTGAAATATAGATAGTTTAAGACCCAATTTGGGAACATCAATCATCTTTCGACTCACCAATTACAAAGAATCGGGCAATTTATGGATGAGAGAATTAGTCCTTTAAATGAACTCTTTTTTTATAGGAAGCAAAGACTTTTTATTAACATGGTAGTAGTTTAAAACATTTACCTATAAAGCCAATACTCAAAAAATGAATATAAAGTAAGTACCAATTTTATTGTATTGAATATAAGTATAGTAAAATCAGAAAATAAGTAAATAGAACAAAATAAATTACTTTCACAAAGTCTAATAAACTCCCACCATTCATGCCCACCAACAAATACAAAATAAGCAAACATAAAAAACTTACATCTTCACACCATATCTTCTACTTAATAGTGGTTTGAACTTTGTCGGATCTTGACTGAAGTTTTTTGTCATTGCCCAGAGAGTGCAGATGCCAGTCGTACAACTACCAATTGTCGAAGAAGCTTCGCTTCGTGTGGTCTCGAGAAGTGGAAAAAGAAAAAGAAAAAAGAAACTAATAAGAAATGATCAAATAGCCTCATGTAACAAGGGCCCCATGTTTTTAACACATCTACATCTTACGTGGGGCCCACTGGATTGTTGTGAAGCAAATTTATCCCGTTCATAAGTTCACGATTGTCCCATTAAAATGAATGGATCAGATCGGCCAAGAGGTGGTCCCACATCCCTGTAAAAAAAAAAAAAAAACCTTCCTCCTACCAAGACGAGAGCCCGTCGTACGAGGAGCAGTTGTGGCAAAGGGGTAACTAGGGCCCATTGGGTTGTCTTAAAGCAAACCTTTTCGTCCACATGTAAGGGGTTTAAATTTCATGTCATCGACCTAAATTTAAGGTAAAAACTTATCATAGATAGATTACACGAGAGAAAATCATTCAGAATTAACATACAATGTTAGTGTAATTGTGAGCCACAGAGAACTTTAAAAAGAAAAGAAAAATCCTACTATGAGTTCACGGTTGTCTGATTAAAATGAACGGATTAAATCGATCATGGGATGGGCCAAATTTTAGTTTTTAATGGATCCCACGTCCCTCTTACGAAAACATTTCTCATTTCTAAACAAAAGCCTGTCCTGCAAGAGGCTATTGTGGTAGAGGGCCATTTTCATCCTCTAAAAAATGAAAAGGTAGAATTAGAGATAGAAAAACTTAAAGTTTAAAAAGGATGGACTCTTTTCATGACCACGTGACAGTATGAGGCTATTCGGACACCTTATTATTGAAATGGATACTATCTACCACTGAGCCATCGATAGGAATCAATGTCATCGAACACCTTCCTTTCATCATAGATTATCTCCTTATATAGCCCTTTCATCATAGATTGCATGGCATTTGGTATCTAGCATACTTAGCCCAACATTAATTTTTTTTATTTAGCTTTTTCCTAAGGCTAGTCGTTATAGCATGAGAACTAATGGTATGGCACGTGCAACATGGGAGAAAGGGAGAGTCATGCAAACAAAGGAAAGTTGCAGGCAACTTACAAGGAGAAAAAGGGTGCGGCATACATGTGGAGAGAGTTTTGGTGTGTAACAGAAAGGTGAGAGTGGTTGTGTGCTACATGCGTTCCAGCTAGTGAGATGGTTTAAGCAGATACAATATGAGCAATTTACAAGTTTTATGCAAGCAGAATTTGAATTGTAGGTTACACTACAAGAAATAGGATTTTTACCGATGAAACTTTTACCGACGATTTTTTTTTGTAGGTAAAAAGGACTTTTACCAACGAAAATTATTTTCATTGGTAAAAGTATACTTACCGACAAAATTTTAATTTCGTAGGTAAAAGTCTACTTTTACCAATGAAAATTGTAATTTCGTAGGTAATAGTAAACTTTTGCCAACGTAAATTTTCTTTGGTAATAGTTATTTTTATTTTTTGAAAAAAATTATTTGAAAATTTTACTTTTACCAACGAAATTTCAATGATGTAGGTAAAAGCATTTTTCCCGACGGACATGAACCGTCGAAACAAATCTGGTGTAATAACCATATGCTTGTTAGTGTTTTTCCCGATGGACATGACATGTCGGCACAAATCTGGTTGAATGTTAGTACTGATGAAATACAGTTTCGTTGGTAAATGTGTTTTTACCTATGGACATCAATCGTCGGCAAAAATCCGCTAATGTTTTGACCGATGAAAACCTGTTGTCGTCAGTTAAGTGTTTTCCCCGACGGACTTGAAGCGTCGGAAAAAATCTGGTAGGATGTTAATTGCGACGAACAGCATCATCGTCAATAAAATTGTTTTTCCCGACGGACATCAACTGCCGGCATAAATCCTGAACAATGTTATTACTGACAAAAACTAGTTTCGTAGTTAGTGTCGGTAATATTGCTTTTTCCGACGAACGAAAACCGTCGGGAATAGGTTCCCCAATAACAAAAAATTCCCGCTTGGGCGAAAGCAAGACAGTTTTGCCGACGAACTAGAACCGTCGAGAAAAGGTTCCCGCCAAAGCATCAGTTTTGCTGACGAACTAAAACCGTCGGGAAAAGGTTCCCGCCACAGACCAAAATTCCCTTCATGAAAAGTATTTTAACCAACGATTATGTCGATGCTAAAAATAAATATTAAAATTTTTTCCGACGGCTGATAACCGTCGCTAATGGTTTTTACCGACGTACAAAAGCTGTCGGTAATAATCCTCTATTTTTCTATACACATTTAGTCTATATCATATGAGTAGAAATTTTTTTATTTTTTGTAATTAAAAAGTAATATTTAAATGATTTGTAATATTACATGAAAAAGAATATTGAAAAGTTTAAAAATTTTAACAATGTTTGAAAAATTTTGAGAAAACAAAATGATGCTTTTGAAGAAAGAATTCGGTATTCTGAAATTATTGAGAAAAAATTTAAAATGTGAGAAATTTATTCAATTTTTGAAAATAAAAATTCAGAATTTGTATTTTTTTTAAAAAAATAATTTATAATAAAAATGTTATTTTGTTAAAATGTTTTCAAAAATATACATTTTTAAAAAGAATATTATTTTTAAATGGAAATTGAAATTTATGTTTGAAAAAAAATTTACTAAATTATTAGGCACATCCGCTAATTGTACCTTTAACCGTTTTTTGACAATCTAATCAGTACGGATTGAAGAGTAAATAACTTCAGATGTTTAAATCAAATTTCACTAAAATATTTGATCAATCTTGTATGGCCAATATCCTTTTCATATGTAACCTGATCGGGACGAGTAACTAGTGAAATTGAGTATTGATCAGAAAAATAAAGTGAATGGACCAGACGTAAAATGGGGCAAATATTTTGGTCAAAATTGTGACCCAACTTTATTGACGTCGTGAGAACTTGAGTGTTGATGTTAGTAAGTTTTGTGGACCCCATCATAATGTGTGTCAAACATCAACACCGTGAATTTAATGTGTCCCCTTCGGGTTATGAGATATGTAAAAAATCATCCGTATACGAAACTCAGGTGGGTGATGCCATCTAAAACCATGTGAAGACATCCTAAAAAATATAAAAGAAGTTGGTGGGGCCCATTTGAGTTTTGGATGGGGCTGAAACTTGGTCTGGCCCCTCATCCAAGTGGGACACACATAATGAGTGGGTTGGATATCTGAATCACATTTAGGCAGGCCCAACATATGATTATGAATGTTTTAAGGAAACCTCTCTCCCACTACATTTAGGGGCTTGTTTGATTTTTCAATTCAGAGGTAAATGCAGTGTAACTGCATAATGATCATTTCCTTGTGTATTTACAACACTTCCCTATATTTGATTTGACCGCTTACTTTTTGTACACAAAAATCGAAAAAGGCTACAAAATGGTTGTGGGCCCCACCGTGATGCATGTCGCTTATCCACACCGTTTCATCCATTACGCCAAATGAATTTATGGCATGAGCCAAAAAATGAGGCATATCCAAAGCTCTAGTGGACCACGCCGCAAAAAAAAAAAAAGTGAATCAAATACTTATCGTTAAAAACTTCTTAGGGCCATTGTTTCTTTTGGTGTGGGCCACTTGAGTGTTGGATGTACATAATTTTTCAGCTCGTCTCAAAATGTTGTGGTAAAACAGATGGACAAAATAGATATGTCATATATGTCACAGTGAGGTCCAAAATTTTCAACTAGTACTTTTGAACGGTTTCCAAGGTAGGAATTTCCAAAAAATTCTAAATGGGTGAAAGGGTCATAATTACCCATTCACCTGGTATTTACACTTGCAATGAGAAATCAAACAGGCCCTTAGGTGAGTTACTCATTACCCTTACTAGAGTAAACTCTATGCAGTCCACCATTTTTTTATTTATTTTATCCACTCCATTAATCTATGTTAACAGATAATTTGAGATATAAAGAAGAAATAGAAAGCATATCAAAAGCTCAAGTGGACCACACCACAGGAAATAGTGTGATTGAACATCTGCCATTGAAAAATTATTAGAGGCCATAGAAGTTTTAGATCAAGCTGATGTGTTTGTATTTTCTCTTCATTCATTTCTTTTTAATATTATGAATACGTTGGATGTCAAATAAAATTACTGCGGACCCATGGAAGGTATCAACAGTTGAAATCATTATTCCACACTGTTTCAAGTGGTATGGTCCACTTGACTTTTGGATTTATCGAAAATTTGGAATCAACCCATGCCGTTCATCCATTTTTCGAGATCATTTTAGAGAATTTTCCAAAAAATGAATTATAGCCAAAGATTAAATGGACCACACCACAAATAAGAGGAACAAACTGGCTACTACCCCTGACACCATCCAATGACTGGTGGTTGGTGCTTTACGGGCCCCACCATGATGTATGTGTTTAATCCATGCCATCCATCTATTTTTAAAGATTATCTTATGGCATGAGACAAAAAATGAGGCATATCCCAATATGAAATGGACCACATTACAGGAAACAGTGTTGAATGAGCGTCAACCATTTAAAACATTTTGAGGACCAAAAAAGTTTTGGATTGAGATGATTTTTGTTTTTCCCCTTCATCTAGGCCTGTATGACCTAATAAACAGATTGGATGTCAAATAAACAGTACAGGTGGCCTTATGACAATTTTAATGATGGATAACCAATCACTATTGTTTTCATGTGGTGTGGTCCACCTGAGATTTATATACCTCTAATTCTACCATGATGTATGTTTTATATCCACACTTTCCATCCACTTGGAGAGATTATTTTAGGGCAATATCCAAAGAACGATTTAAATCCAGAGCTCTAGTGGACCCCAGCACACAGCACAGAAAACAGTGGGACATTGACGCCCACCATTAAAAACTTTTAAAGGCCACAAAAGTTTTATATGAAGATGATATTTGTGTTTTCCCTTGTTTCATGTATTTTTTAACTTTTGAACAGGTTGGATTTGAAATAAACATTACGATGGGCCTTAAGATAGGTTCAACGGTGGGAATCACTCTCTCCTCTGTTTTCTTTGGTGGGGTCCACTACATATTTATATCTGCCTCATTCTCCGGCTCATGACTTAAAATGATATCTCAAAATGGATGGACGGTGTGGATATAACAAATACATCATAGTGGGTCCCACCGAAAGTAGATGGACCGAGGGGCATTCTCGTCCGTCCGTACATAAAAATGAATATATTCTGAGAGATATCCCAGCGGGCGAGAGAAACCCACTCGCAGCTTCTCTCTCTCGCACCTTCTCTCTCGCTGTCTCTCTCTTCCTCTCTCTGATCTCTCCACCCACCTCGAGCTCTCTCTCGCATCCTCTCCCTCCTCTGTCTCTCTGTATCTCTCTTCCTCTCTCTCTGAACTCTCTCGGGGGGCCCGTTGCCGAACGCCCTACACACGGCAGTAGGGGTAGGGATTTGGGGACCGTGAGGTATCTCTCTCTCTCTCTCTCTCTCTCTCTCTCTCTCTCTCTTTCTCTCTCTCTCTCTCAATCTTTCTCAATCTTAATACAGATTTAGGGATTTAGGGATTTGGGGATTTAGGGATTTAGGGGTTTGGGGATTTGGGGATTTAGGAGTTTGGGGATTTAGGGATTTAGGGGTTTGGGGATTTGGGGATTCCCGTTCCGAAAATTTGCCCATTTTATGATTCTCATATTTAAGATGGGTTGGAAGATTTTCGGAACAACATTCTCTTCCAACTGTTATATTGTTGAAAAGGATAAAAAGCCTTTGCTCTCCTAATAACTCTTTCCCAGTATCCAAACAAAAGAACTGGATTTCTAAAAACTTTTTTAGTACCAAAACATGTAGACAGAATCCCTTTCGTTAGGAAATTCCAGACACATATTCATGACTCCTAAGATTCGAGAAATCCATACAACCTCTTATATATTAATCGTCGTAGGCATGTTTGATCAAAATGCATAATTCTCTACATGGAAAGTTGGTTGTTTGTTGAAAACTTGGAATGTTTATGTTCATGTGTATGTTTTTGGAGGAAGATTAATATGTAGGTCACTACCTATTAATTTTATATTTGGCTCCCTCCTCATAGCGATCGGATCTATTGATATTGTGGGCCACCACATGGACAGACCATATCTCACAAAACAAGGGGATTGAACTCTGGTTCATTGTATTAGTTGCATGCAAAAAGAACAATTAGAGTAACAGTCTAGATTCACCAAGGAAAAAAGAAAAGAAAAGAAAGAGTTGTCCTATCACTGTTTCAACCATAGCTTATCCACTTGGTGGGCCACCAAGATCAATACCCTCATTCAGCATAAACGTTTGCCACGGGTGCTACAAGGAGAGCTACATTGAACTTTTATTCAGCAATCTGCTTATTAGCATTCCTGTATTTTTAGTAGCTAGATGTGTTCTGTAAGAGATAGTATACAATGCTCGGTGCGACAGTGAGTATAGTATGCTCAAGTTTTCAATTTGTACAAGTGGGTCCTAATGGTTCTATGATCCAAACCACTAATATGATTGGACCCGCTTTGGATGATGCAACACAAATATGCCATATGAGTTGATCCTGTTTGGTTTGTCTTCCAGCAAATAGACATTTAAGAAAGAAAAAGAAGCAACATCATATTCAACCAAAGAAAGCCAGATGTTTGGTAGCTAGAATCATTCAATCTGAGGAATTGTTTGTCTAAACCAAGGCCCATCCTACCATTGACTAGGATCTCGCTGAACATGGGCCCCACTTGTACAAGTTGAAAACCCAAACAGGCCATAGAACGCCTCAGGCCAAGCATTATATATACCTCAGTTTATAAACAAAAAGTCGAAAATAAGCAAACTTAACTACACCTTGTTAATACAGCAAATCCATCTTTGAGTGCCTTTAGATATACAACATCCTTAAAAACATAATCCAGCAGAACTCGAAGTCGACAACAACATTATACATTCTTTTTTACTTGCTCATTAATATGTGATTTTGGATTTCTACTCTTACACTATTAGTAGAAAATCCAAAAACAGTTAAATGATATTCATGTGGATTTGGAAAAACTCTTTTGTTTTTTCCTAATACAACACAAAACATCCCCATTTTGTGATTTTTGGAAATCTACTAAGAGTAGAAATTCCAAAATCACAAATTAGTATAGCCACAAGTGCAGCTTTTCACTCAATTTTAAATGATGAAAATGTGTCCTACTATTATAATGAGGATGGAGCCCTCAAAATGCAGTTATGTTTCTTTTGACTCCAACTGAGTGTAAGGTGGTTTCAATATGGAGATCATTGGAATGCACAATTCAATTGAACTGTGTTTGGCTCAGCCCATTAGAAGAATAATTTCTGATTTTGGGATTTCTACCCTTAGTAGAATAACCAAAAATTGAAATCACACAAAACATCCCCATATTGTTGGGATGTTTGATTCACTCAAAGATGCCCCATGCATGTGTTTTATGCAAGAATGTTGGCGATCGTAGGCCCCAGTTTTATTTTTGGATGGCGATCGTAATTTACGAGCTTGGTTTTGTCAAGCTGCCATTCCTGCTAATTTTGTGCTGCAAAGGTATAGGTCATTTTGGATTTCAATCTTCTGTCATTCAGATTGAGTTATATAATAAAGTATTCTTCATGTATAAAATAGTTCACCAAAATATACTAACACCATCTAAATTACCTGGTGCTTTCACAGGATTAGGGACTTCATTGAATGGGCTCAGTGTCTTTTATTGACTTGGTCTCCAGATATATCCCCTCATATAGCAATGAGATATTTAACTTTACCAGTAGTGTCTGATTACTTCTGTTTGACTTTTCAAATGGGTAGTACTATGGCTGCTTGTGATTGTAGTAATTCGAATCCTACTTTCCCCATATTTGTCTTGATTCAGGTTTTTGGTCATGTTGATTCAAGTTTTTATTTTTACTTATATCCATATTTTGTTGTTGAAGCATGTATGTTTCTGGATCTGTTCATTTATTTGTACATTTAGTTTTCTTAGCTTGATTCTATTGCCACTTTTTTTTTGTCATGTCTTCTATATGGAACTAATTAGCACAATATGATCCAATAGTCTATCCCAACACACCCTCACTGCCTAAGCAATACAAGCACATCACCACAATATGATCCAACAGTATCCAAACACACCCTCATTGCCTAAGCAATACAAGCACATCAATTCTTTTCATTCCAAACCAACAGTCACCGACGTCCTTGACTTCCCAGACACATTCACTGAAAAAGAAAAACCTTAGGCGAAAAAAGAATGTGAAAATGCACACAGATTGCTGAGATGCCATGATTTGTCATTGTTGGTGTTTCCATGGTTCTGATAATGAGCCGCAAGACTAGTCTTCCCACAACTCATTTCAGCATATGATTTTGCAAACCACATGAACCAACTAGTCCATTCATCTAGAATACGTTCTTCAGAAAAATGTGATTACAATTAATGGTCGAGATTGTATGCAACAAGATGTCCCACGCAACCAAATTTGATCAACCTGCCAGGCAACCGCAAACTACAACAGAGCTCCATATCTACAGCCTGCAACTCTGCTTTGCTGGCCCAGCTGTAATTAGACGTCTCTGAGCTGCTGAACCGAATTGATTCTATTGCCACTTGTATGCATGCCATCATCAGCTCTTCATTATTACATACATCTGAGATTGAACATGGATCCAGGGCAGCGTGGCATCAAGGTACACATAAAAATCTATCTGTTACTGCTGATTTATTCTCTCCTATTTCTTCTTTGGCTCTGGAATCTTTATGCAACTCTGACTGCATGAGAATTTCAAAGGTTATTCTTTCTGATGCCAATGTACTGGGTGAGGGGGAGCACAAGATAATGTCGTACATTTGCTTGCAAAGAAATCTACCAGGGTTTGACCCGAATACACAACATTGCTTGTATGGGTTGGTAAATGTCTCCACCTTTTGTCTCAGATATCTAGCTGTCTGCAAGCTTTATGTTGATTTTCATGGCTTCTTGACATGACTTTCTGCATTTGTCATTTCAGGATGCTGACTTGATCATGCTAGCACTGTCTACATATGAAGTGATTTTGTTAGAAGCTTTGCTCATTAAATTTTGGTCGGTCGATTCCGATTTGATGTTGGATCATTCTTTGGTGAGATTCTGGTTTCTAAAATTCTGTCATCTCACTATGAAATGTATAAATGGTGGATTAGGTTGTTTGTCTTGGGCCACATGATGTTGCCCTTTATTTAAGTCATTAATATCCCTAGTATTTCAATATCTTGGAAACACATCTCACATTCAAAGCGTTTTGGGATCCATTGTGCAGAGAATATCAAAATGGGAGCTGATCGAGGTTGATCCGTTGCCAATTACTCAATTTGATAATAGATACAAGGTACAACACTTTCGTAGGGGCTCAATTTCGTTGCATTTTCTCATGAATGAAATGTTAGTATTGTTTACTATACTATGTATTCTTCTGTTGTTTCAGGGCCAATGTCGACCTCATGGGACTGATTCATTACCAAAAGGTATAATCCGTGAGACCTCCAACTTAGAGATGCGACCATTATGGGGTTTCCCAAAGAAAAAGGTGTGTGAAACAAATGCAAATTTCAATTAGCGATGGAACCAAAACTGAATTTCTATTTTCCTCTCTTGATGCTCTAGCTGCATGGCCTCTGGACTTTTTTTTCACATCCTTGCTATGGTTCTCTTGTTTCAATTTGTGGATCAGCATGTGTATACTTCTTTCTTTCTTTTTTGTAAATTTCCTGATTAGTAAGACTTTCTTAAAAATTTCTAATTTTTTTATGCTGAATCTAGGTACATGGCGTTGTTTGTTGTCTCACTTATTTGTTATGTGGCAACATTTTCCTTCTCGGGGCTGCTCTTCCACTGGTTTACTCCCTCAGGACATGATTGTGGTCTTAACACCTTCTTTGTCGTTATGACTTTGATTCTGGTTTTCATTTTTGCTATTGTGGCGTTGCATCCAGTTGTAAGTTGTTACCTTTTGTATCTAAATTATATGGAACATTCTTTTTACCTAATTTTTTTTATCTGCTGTACTTGGAAATTTGGGCTATTCTGATCACCCTGTCAAGCTTTTCATTGACTATTTAGTGTCACACATATTACTTATAGTGCTTTTCAAATAATATAACTTTAATATTCTTGGCCTCATTATGGCTGTGAAGTTGATATGGGCTTGAGGATGGTTATAGAATGTTGCTTTTTTGTCTTTCTGATGATTCTGTTACTTGAGTATTTGGTGGATTATTTGCTATCTTCTCCACTGGCCTGCTTTTTGTCTTGAAAGTTTTCGAGTAGTCCCGATTACATGTGTAGCTATAATAGATTCAAAGGTTGCTGTGGAAAAGTGTGCTATAAAAGAAGTGCCGTTGTTTATCAATGCTTTTTTTCTGAAATAATTTCATTTTTATTTAAATAAATAAAAATGCTATTCATCGCTGATTCTTCATCGTCCCTTGTAAATGGATACATAGTCAAATATAACACAAAAGTTATTGAGGGAGTCCAATACTCGACTAATAACCTGTAACCACATCTGTAGTGAATGTATCTAAAATCAAATCTTGCTTACTTCCTTGTGAACAAGATGCCAGGAGATAGCCAGCCACTGAGTTAGGTCATTCAAGACACTAATCTCCAGTCCTCAGAAGCCACTAGTCCCTATCTGATAACATTCATCAATTCCCCTTGCTGAATACGAGGACATGTGCATACCGCATAATTAGTAACTGGTTCTAATAGGACCTAGAACAGAACTTTTCACTGTCATCAACCAAAAATACAAAAATGAGGAATGTCGTTCCAGACATGCCAGAATCATCCTTGAAGGGTCTTGCTTATTGCCAGATTATTAATTCAAGGTTCGCAGATGGGCAATGAGTATGCTCCTGTGTTTTGGTGTTTATACGTGAACCCCAAAACCAAAATTGTTACACAGATACCTAGACAAGTATCTTATTTCAACTATCACTTTCAAATGAAGCCTTGTCTTTGTAATTGTTTCTTCTGAAGTTGCAATTCTAATACTCAAGCTTGGTTTGGCTAATGTTTAAGACTGCGGTTCTAGAGCCTTCCTCTAAAACTCCAATTTAGCATTTGCCTCCTTGGTCTTGTCTACCAACACCATGTCATCTACAAAAAACATACAAGTAGGGACCCCATCTTGGAAACTAGTGGTTTATTTATCTATAACAATTGCAAAAAGGTAATGGTTTGATGCACCCTTGATGAAGAGCCACTCCTACTAGGAACTCGTCATACTCGTGAGCATTCTCGCTCTTGTAATAGCCCTGGCCTCATATATATCTTTAATGATGTTGATTTATCTTCTTTGGACCCCTTTCCTCCTCATCACCTCACCACATAGCCTCCTTAGGTACTCTAGTGTTGGCAAAACAGGTTTTCATATTGATGTCTTTTGATATTTTTGAATCAGGGGAACGCGAAAGCTTCGAATAACTTACTGGCCATTACAGTTGGAATAAAACAAAAAGAAAATGTGAACCAGATTGTTGAAAAGGTATGTAAGGCTTCAAGATCTTTTCTCTAAGAGTACAAGTATATGCAAAATAACAATCCACTTAGATATGCTTGGTCCTTGAGAAACCAGATTATTTGCAATATGGATGGAGCTTGACTGTCACAGTGAAGAGTTTGATATCTAGCTCTCTTCTTAAATGTATTTCTTTTTGTTTTCTTTTTTTCATGATTGTCCCTGGTTAGAACAAGGCCTTAACCTAGACAGTTGCAATATCTGATCTGTAATTTTTTTTTAGCTATGCAATTCCATGGCGGGTCCAATGGATGGCCGAAAGGGATCTTAAAGAGGCACAAGAGTGTCTCTCTAGGAGTTCTATATATTCTGGATATTATAATCTAGAGACATAAGAACCTTCCTAGAACAAGCTATCCATACCCTTGTACTCACATCTTTGCACTCTTGAACTTGTCCTCTTGAGAATGTTTTTGTGAGGCATATGGATGTCCACATTCTGAGATTTGTTCAACACTTGGATGTGCAAATATTTTTGGTGAATTTTGGATCCATCTAAAGAAAAATAGGTCCAATCATTCTAGTTTTGGGACCTCTCTTGGATTTGTATGGTTCTAAAGAATTGCATTGTTAAGGTTATGCTCCCATTCGGTTGATTGCTCCAAAAATAGAAATTATAAGAAAAATGGTCTATAATTAGATTATCGGAATTGTCTGGTTGGTTAGGATTCTGCACTGCAGCCTGCAAAGAGTTTGATTCCTTCATTGTTCATTGTAGACCTGCAACAACTTGTTATATATGATCTTCTTCAAACGCAAAATTCTATTTATCTGCAAACTAACCAAGTTATCTTTAGCTTGATTTTATGGGTTTATGGGCTGGGTGGATGGATGGGTGGATGGATGGGTTGCATTGATGAAGCCAAGACTGTGAACTTGCATGCCTGTTGCTAAATTTATTCCTTTTACTGAAAGTTTTATGTTGCTTGAAGTCCAATGTGTGATATATTCTTATTCATGACCAGGGAAGTGGATCCATCTACCAGTGAGCGGAGGATCCTATTTCGCACCCAATATGTAAGCAATGTAACTTCCTGACTATGTTGCACTGATGATTCATTCCAGGATACACAGCACAATTCATCCCCACCACATCAGTATTAAAAGTAGTTATTTTAGTTAGGAAATTAAGAATAAAAAATCCCTAAGAGTCATTGACACATACAATGCTTTTTGAATTTGATGGTTGAGTTAGATGGAATTGATATGACTCAACTTCAGTTTTCAGTTATGGGCTGCTATTTTTTACAGTCTAAACCATCACTTAGAAAGAGAATTTCAACTAAAATGGGTTGTATGGGAAATTCACATGCAACCCAGATCACATGGGTCATGTGTCTAAGCATATAAGCCTTGCATACGATAGACTCCACCATGAGTCACCAGTCAGAAAAATTAGGCCAGTCTGCTCATGAGGGACAGTCTGATTCAACATACAAATGAGTGCCTATTTGTTTAGTGGACCAGTCTGATTTTTGCATCAGGTCATCTTCATGGTGGATCCCACCGTTTACAGCTAGATGTATTACACTTGACACATTGGCAAATGAGCTTTGTTGCCTCTGAAGCTCACATGCAACCAATTGTATGCAATCATACAAGTGTTGTCAACCCCAAGTTGTTTCCAGCAGTAATGAGTAAATTGACTATATTATCATACCAGGTGATTGTTATTGTCTGGCCCACATTCTTTCATGGATCAGATCTTCTGCACATTTGACACATTGGTGGGAAAGAAATGGCTGTAATGAAAGTTCACATGGAAACATTTAAAAAAAAAAAATTCTGCTATTTCCCTTTTTTGTTGATCTTTACCACTGATTAGAGGACAAGACTGCCTTTCTTATCTGCTTTTTGTTTTATATATATATATATATATATATATATATATATATATATATATATATTTATATTGTTTATTCTTTAAGATTTGCAACTTCGCCCCAATTTCTGTGATGCGTGGTCAAATTTAGCTAGTGCATATACGAGGAAAGGAAGACTTAATGAGGTAGCCTAGTGTTGTTGCCAGGCTCTTGCATTGAACCCTCGCTTGGTCAAATCCTTGTTTTGTTTTATCATTTAGTTTCCTTCTTTTATTGTAGATACATTGAAATTACTATTTGCATATCTTCCCCTTATTGGCAGGTTGATGCTCATAGCAACCTTGGGAATCTAATGAAGGCACAAGGCTTAGTACAAGAAGTAAGTCATAGTATTCGATACATTATTTTCATTGGATGTTCTTTAAGACTCGAAGTAGAATTCGAGAACCATGATCCATGACTAGTAGTTGTTCTAGTAATGGTGTGTCTTAATTGTTCTAATAAGCTGTTTTAAAACTATTTCATGATTTCCTTTGATTGAATGAAGGATTGTAATTGTAATTAATTCATTATTAAATGAATGAATGATTGTAATTGAATGAATGATGGTAATTGAATGAATGAATGATTATGCAGGTGGTAATTGAATGAATGATTATAAATTTTTTTTTAATGTAAGCAATAGCTATGGATATTAACCGTAGCTGAGGGTGTATTCACGTCTTTTACCTACGAATCATTTCATAGGTAAATGTTTCGTGACCAAGTCAACGGTTTTTACCTATGTCCAATTTTGTAGGTAAAAAGTCTTGTCAGTGCCATCAACATATATACCTAGGAACAACTTCGTAGGTAAAAGTCTTAACACAGTTTGTACCTACCAAAAATTTCGTAGGTAAAGGTCTTAACACCAAAGTATTAACACAGTTATTAGCTACGAAAACATTCGTAAGTAAAAGTCTTAACACAGTTTGTACCTACGAAACATGTCGTAGGTAAAAGTTTTAACAAAATTTGCAACTACGAAAACGTTCGTAGGTAAAAGTCTTATTTTCGTAGGTAGTTTTAACAAAGTTTTTAGCTACAGAAACGTTCGTAGGTAAAAGTTTTAATACAGTTTGTAGCTACGAAACATGTCGTAGGTAAAAGTTTTAACAAAGTTTGTAGCTACGAAAACGTTCGTAGGTAAAAGTCTTAACACAGTTTTTACCTACGAAAAAAATTTGTAGGTAAAAGTCTTAACAAAGTTTTTAATTTCATCGGTAAAAATCTTACCATTGCCGATGATAATATTTTTCGTCGGTAAAAGTCTTTAGCCACGGCTTTTTACCAACAAATTTACAAATGAAATTTTTCGTAGGTAAAACTCTTAGCCTACGAAATAATATCATTTACCTACGAAATTTGTCGTAGGTAAAAGTGAAATTTCTTGTAGTGTTACTAATTAGCCATACATCTTCATATTACAATCCAATTACCTTTATTTTTAACTTAATTAGTTTTAATATGTCCTTTTAATACTCAATTCAGTGCTTTCTACTTAGCTGCTAGATACATGTAAAGTATAGATAGATGATTTTTAGAATAAAGATGAAATCCAATTATTTATATTAAGCAAAAGGTTCCATGAGGGATGTTAGAGTGCCTTTGGTTGTTGCATGTAAACTCAAAACATATACATGTGTTATACTTTAAATCAAAATAAACTGTCCAAATTGTGGGACCCACCATATGTGCATGAGACATAATCAGTAAAGCTCATCCATAGGATATCTTGAACTTCTTTTTTATACTAAAAAATTTCAAGTTACAGCAAACTATTCCACGAGAGAATTTGTGTTAGTTGTCAACAATTTAATAAATAGTGGTGACTCTTTTCAGCTATAGACATAGCATGGTTGTTCTGCAATTCAGATCATTCAAATTGTTAAGACTAATTTTAGATATATCATAACTGAAAGTTTTCACTTGCCTCTCACACTAAGTAGTGATATGAGACAACATTCATGAAAATTAAGGCTTCAGTACAAAGTGCTAATGCTGCGTTTATCAAGAACTAAAAATCTATGCATGTGGTATACATGGATGAAATTGTAGTGGTCATTCTATTATGCCATCCAAAAAGAGAGGTCGAACCCTAAAAATTGCACCCTTCAGATAATTATAGACTCTGTAGGTTGAATATGTTTCTTCGATTGTGGGGCGCAATTGATCGAAAGGATCAAATCTCGCACATGTCCTCCATGCACAAATGGTGGATACTTGAAATTTATTGTTGTTAAAATTCAAGTGGATAAGTTCACTAGATGGGTACATGTACACATTAAAAATCAAGTCATCAACAGTTAATTTGTGTCATCCAAATAGTCATAGCTAGCCACACAACCATGCTTCACTATCAAAAACCAGATTTAATCATAAGATTTTTGCCACAAAATTCTTTTGGAATTCCCATTTTACCAAATAATGCCGAGAGATTAGAAATTCCATGGAGATGCTTTCTAAGGGAGAAAATTACCAAAATTCCCTCGTCTAAAGCTTTTTTTTTTTTTTTTTTTAGTGAAGTTGAGATTTATGGGACCCATATTCTCGTGTATAGCATCAAACATGTGCATCTCACTGTGATCACACGAACAAAAAATATGGCTGATCAAATCATCATATGGGCCAAACTTGAATATGTGGCGTAGGAAGGGATGTGATGAGGTCTATCACCACCTTCCTCAAGGGATAACTACTCCAAATCCCAATAGTTTTTTAGACTCTTCACAATGTTAGGGATTATTCTGTGGAATCACATAGAGATGGATCTAGGATAACAATCCAAGAGCACCAAGCAAATACAAGAGAACACAAAAATTTAACGTGGAAAACCATTTCAGGAAAAAACCATGGCACAAAGCAACAGATCTTCACTATAAAAGCAAAAATTACAAAGAGAAAGGACTTACCCGATTCAAATAACATCGAATCTCACCCTTGTTATACCCTTTGCAAACCCTAGAACCCTTGGAATATCATAGAATGACGTTAGGAGCACCCTGGGAACTCATATTAATAGTTGGGAAACTCCAACTTTCGCACCGACTTGGAATAATCCGAAAACCAACTCAAATTGACGCAGTCCGCGCACAATCAGCCTAATCTCCGACTAGTCGAACTAAAGCTTGGGCTAGTCGAAGCGCACAATCTGTGTAACCTCCGACTAGTCAAACTTGACCTCCGACTGGTCGAATTTCTCGGAAGTTCCAAAATACATTGTTGTTGGACTTTTAGCCAAACTTTCTCGGGCTAGTCGAATTTCCTCATATTTAAGATATCTGTTAACAACAATCTCCACCATGTCTTCAATCTTCAAATGTGTAGCTTCTTGCACTCTTCTCTTATCTCTACATCGCATCATAGCTTCAATTAATTCTTCTCGCGTTACTCCGTCCTTCTTTTACGCCATTGCCAAGCCCAAAGAAGTTGCACATAACTCGAATTTATCTGTAGGAGTGACCTTAGTGAGCATGTCTGCCGGATTCACACTAGTGTGAATCTTCTCCAGTGTTACACCTCCTTCCTCAAGCACCTGTCAGATAAAATGGTGACAAACATTAATGTGTTTAGTACGAGAGTGATAAATAAAATTTTTAGCCAAATTTATAGTGCTTTCGCCATCACAATTAACCGGCATGACTTCCTAGTGAAGCCTCAACTGATTTACCATGCCTCTCAACCAAACACATTCCTTAAATGCTTCTATCACTGCCATATACTTTTCTTCGGTCATGAAAAGAGCCACTATGGACTAAATCTTTGACATCTAACTAATTGCTTCACCCGCTAGTATAAACGAGTAACTTGAAGTTGACTTTCTGGATTCCACACTGCCTGCGTAGTTTGAATCCACATACCCTACCAACTTTACTCCTGTCTTCTCAAAAGTTAAGACATAGTCTTTCGTACCTCGAATGTATTGAAGTAGCCATTTCACCTCTTCTCAATGTTGCTTAGCGGGATTTGACATGTATCTACTCACAACACCAACTGCCTGTGAATTATCTAGTCTCGTACAAACCATGACATACATTAAATTACCAACCACATTCGAATAAGGCACATGAGACATAATCTGTTTTTCCTCATTTAATTTAGGAAATTGTTCTGAGGAAAGCTTGAAGTGAGCCGCGTGGGGAACGATTACTGGCTTTGCCTAGTCCATCCTATACTTGATCAGCACCTTTTCAAGGTATTCTACCTGTGATAACCAAAGTCTGCCCCTATTCCTGTCTCTATGAATATTTATGCCAAGAACCATCTTTGCATCTTCTTGATCTTTCATCTCGAATGTCCCTGATAATTAAGTCCTCAGTACGTTGATTTCAGATATATCATGACAGGCGATCAACATATCATCAATATATAATACTAGGATAATCAATTTTTCATCACTCAGTGTCTTGTAATAGACACAGTGATCATTTTCACTCTGAGTAAATTTCTGACTCAACATGAAAGAATCAATTTTTTTATACCATTGCCTAGGCGACTGTTTCAGGCTGTACAACGACCTCATTAACCTACAAACTTATTTCTCTGCCCCTTTAACTTCGTAACCCTCTGGTCGTTTCATGTAGATTTTCTCTTCCAACTTCCCGTGCAGGAATGCAGTCTTGATATCCATCTGTTCTAACTTGAGATCGTATTAGGCAACCAGCACCAACACAAATCTGATAGACACCTACTTAACCACAAACGTGAATATTTCTATGAAGTCGATTCTTTGAGCACAACCCTTCGCTACTAACCTCACTTTGTATATATCATGTTTCCTTTTAAAGAACCACTTGCATCCGATCGCTTTTCAGCCCATTGAAAGCTCCACTAGCTCTCATGTACAGTTTTTGTGCAACGAGTCCATCTCATTATCTATAAACGCCTTTCACTTTTCTCCATCGGGCTCATCAAGAGCCTTCTAAATAGTTAACGGGTCCCCCTCATCTGTAATGAGGGCATATGAGATATTAGAGTCATCCCTATATCTTGCCGGTAACCTGCAATCACGCGGTGGGTTCCCTTTCATGGGTGGCTACTCCACCTTCTCCTGTACCTCTGTCTACGCATCTGTCTCTGCCTGAGTATCATCTGTGTTAATTCAGACGTCTATGATCAATCTTTTTTGTTCCTCTTGCTCCTCTTGATCATTCTTGCGGAATAGGGAGCTTTCATCGAATCTGACGTCACGACTAGTGATGACCTTACGTGTGACCTTAGCTAATAACCTGTAACCTTTCACACCAACACCATAGTCAATAAAAATATACTTTTTGGCTCTATGATCTAGCTTATCTCTCTCAATTGATGGTACATGAGAGTAAGTCTCACAACCAAATATTCTCAAATCTGAGTAGTCTATCTTATAACCACTCCATACTTCCTTTGGAATTTTTACATTCAATTGTCATAGATGGGGATCGGTTCACCAAGTAGCAAGCCGTGTTAATGGTCTCAGTCCATAAGTCCTTGCCCAACACAGCATTACTTAACATGCATTGGGCCGTCTCCAAGAGAGTGATTCATCCGCTCAGCCACACCATTTTGTTCGAGCGTGTGGTGCATTGTGTTATGCCTAATGATCCCTTCATCTTTGTAATATTCATTAAATTTAATGGAAATGAATTCTCTACCATTGTCAGTCCTTAAAACTTTTATTTTTCACCCTAACTGTTTTTCCATCATTGCCTTCTATTGTTTGAATATGTTGAAAACTTCGGATTTATGTTTCATGAAGTAAACCCAAACTTTCCTGAAGTAGTCATCATTGAATGAAACAAATCATGACAACCCCCAATGGAAACTCCTAGCGATGGCCCTCATACGTCAGAGTGCACGTAATCAAGCACTCCCTTATATACATATTTTCCAGATTTAAAAGATAATCTAGATTATTTACCATATATACAATGTTCGCATATATCTAGATTAAAATTCTAAAAAGCTGGAATCAAACAACGATCAGATAGTACCTTCATGCCCCGCTTGCTCATGTGGCCCAAACGAGCATGCCACATACGTACAGACGTGGAATGTATAATAGCCGCTGCTACTCCACCTGCTGAAGTGCTCCCAATCAACTTATAAAGGTTTATGTACCTTTGCACTCTCATAACCACGAGTGCCCCTTTCGAAACTTTAAGGACACCATCAATACCAGTGAACTTGCACCCTACAGCCTCGAGTGTATTGGGAGGAATCAAACTTTTTTTCATATCAGGAACGTGCCTAACGTCAATCAAGGTACGCTCCATTCCATCAAACATCTTGATGCTCACCATAACAATAGCCACAACATTACAAGCATTGTCATTGCCCATAAAGACCTGTTCACCATCGCATTCCTTGTAACTGGAGAAACAACTCCGATGATGAGTCATGTGATATGATGCTTCTGTGTCAAGAATCTACTCATCCCTACGATTATCGTATAAGTGCCTGATCATAGACGCAGATAAAACATCACCTTCACATCCACTCCTACATTCATCAGACGTGGCAGTGTTTCCCTCCCTGTATGAAGCCTTAAATTCTTCTCTCTTCGATTTAGGATTTGTACAATCCCTTTTCATGTGTCCTGTCATCCCACAATTCTAGCACTTTAACTTACCTTTGTCTTTGTCCATGGATTTAGATTTTGGCCTTAAATATGATGTACCTTGCTCAGAATTTTTGTCTCTCATAAACAGTGCATCAGAAGATGTCCCTACGCCACTATTTATCTTTCTCATGGCCTTCCCTTGAAGGGCTGAGATAACGGTGTCCACACTTATGGTTTTATTTTCGGTGCACAATGAGTCCCTTAATGACTCATATAATGGCGGTAGATTACTCAACAATATACATGCCTGATCTTCATCTTTAATCACTTCCTCCATATCTAGTAATTTGTAAATCAGTTTATTAAAATTACATATGTGGGCTTCCACATCTCCACCCTCTACGAATCTGAAGGTGAACAACTATAGGTTCAAGTATAGGCAATTCTCAGTAGATTTTTTAGCATAAATATCCTCTAACTTCGCCCATAAAGCAGCTGCAGTTTTCTTCCTCAAAAATTATAGAGGACATCATCCGTGAGACATAAATGGATCGAGGATAAGGCCTTTTTATCAGGAGTATTCCATTCATCATCAGTCATAATAGACTTTCTTTCCTTAAGAGCACTATTCTCACCTTGCTTGGTTAAGGAACTGATCATCTTGATCTTCCATAACTCAAAGTTATTTTTCCCTGAGTGCTTCTCAATATCATTTCTAGTGCTTCCCATTGATGTTAATCCTACAGATTCAAATTTGTATCCCAACGATCGCTCTGATACCACTTGTTGGAGATTGTTCTGTGGAATCACACAAAGATGGATCTAGGATAGCAATCCAAGAGCACCAAGCAAATACAAGAGAACACAAAGATTTAACGTGGAAAATCCTTTCGAGAAAAAACTAAGGCACGAAGCGACAGATCTTCACTATGAAAGCAAAAATTACAAAGAAAATGGACTTACCCGATTCGAACAACCTCGAATCTCACCCTTACTACACCCTTTGCAAATCCTAGAACCCTTGGAATATCTTAGAATGACCTTAAGAGCACCCTTGGAACTCCTATTTATAGTTGGGAAACTCCAACTTTCGTATCGACTTGGAAATCCAGAAACCACCTCAAATTTACGCAGTCCACACACAATCTGCGTAATCTCCGACTAGTCGAACCAGAGCTCAGGCTAGTCGAAGCGCACGATCTGCATAACCTCCGACTAGTCGAACCTGACCTCCGACTGGTCAAATTTCTCAAAAGTTCCAAAATACACCGTTGCTAGACTTTCAGCCGAACTTTCTCGGACTAGTCGAATTTTCTTAGATTTAAGACATTTGTTAACAACACACGAAGCTTCCTCGAATCCACGAAGGATAAAAACAGGAATAATTCCTAATAAATTCGAAATAACTTAATTGACGATAAAAAAAATGGAATTACAACTCTTTAAATAAGGAACTCA
Source organism: Magnolia sinica (assembly GCF_029962835.1). Taxonomy (NCBI): domain Eukaryota; kingdom Viridiplantae; phylum Streptophyta; class Magnoliopsida; order Magnoliales; family Magnoliaceae; genus Magnolia; species Magnolia sinica. The sequence continues at coordinate 75,690,037 of NC_080579.1, read as the reverse complement.
AACATAGGATAGGTTTTTAGACTTAGACTCCAACTCAAACACCCCCAAAATTGTGACTTACTATAAATAGTTAACTTACTTTTTATATAGAACCTTTATTCCTACTAGACTTCATGGTTTTCAGTCAAAAATAGTAAGTGTTCAATTTGGCCCAACCATGTTATTCTCCTAACTTTTCTAAGCCCTTTTCATGTTGGGCATGACTTTTACAACTCAATGGATCAAAAGTTATACTTGAATTAAAACTTACTATTTATAGTAAAAACGAAACTAAGTGGGACTATTAACTATCGATCTGATGGAATCTCTCAAATCCGGCGTGGGCAACCCGGCATAGTGGGTTGGTTGGTTAAAATAGGTCCCCCTACCCAAAAATTATATATATATATATATATATATATAATGTCGAAAAACTCATCCCAGTTTGTGAGATACAACTTATTTAAGATTCTGATAGTCAGAATCATTTCTGCCTCTAATTGAGCCTTCTCTGGTCCACCTTTGCCATAAAAGTGTTTGTGACTCGCTCTACATCAATGCGGATACTTCTGAGTGGTGTATAATTTTTTATGGTTTTTAAAATTATGGTATTTGGAGCCACAATGCGTTATGTGCGGAAGCTTGGTGGAGCTAAGGACTGAAGGCTAAGTCCTAGAGGTGGGGTGTGTAGGACTAATTAAAAATATATGCCTATTAAAAACAAATATTGCATAACTTAAACTAATTTAACAATTAAACTAAGTAAGACAATATAATTATAAGGCTTTCAGGCTAATAAAGGGTCCAATCATATATAGGCTACAATGATATGCATGTAAAGCAACTAGTATATAGGATATTGAACATGTGTGTGTGGGATGTGCTACCTATCACTCCTAGTATTCATCTAATCACTTAAGCATATAAGTAAACATTCAACATACAAGCATAATTAAATAGATGTGCAAGTCACAATCCCAAACACAAGCATGTATAGTGGTTTAGTTACGTGTATACTCTACTCCCGGCGAATGCACTCTCTCCTAGAGTGTACCAAATTTCACCATTAGAGGTTTTAAATCAGGTTCACCTCAAACCTTTACAATCCTACATAAGGATTGTATAATTTATTTCTTACACAAGAGCAAAGACCCTACACAAGAACCTATACTTTATGCTCTACACAAGAGCAATGGTCCTACACAAGAACCAAAGGATTTTGGCCATATGAACTAAGGTCCTACAAAAGAACTTAGAGATTTGGGACAAGGTCCTATAAAAGAACTTAGGGATTTATGCCACATAGGCCAAGGTCCTACACAAGAACCTAGGAATTTAGGCTACATAGGCCAAGGTCCTACACAAAAACCTAGGGTAAGTTTAGGACATAAACTCTTGCACTCCAACCTACACAAGGAAGAAGTGCAAACATGGACTCCTACACATGACAATCACTTGTCGAATTGAGTCCCTTTTGTCGCTCCATCTTGGGTCACTTGATTTATGCTCTCCCGCACTTTGATTATCTTCCCTATGCTCCCCCGATCATGTTGTCGCCACTTCGCCAAGGCTTCAACTCCACGATTAATCACCTTGCATGTGGTGCTCCTTTGAGATGACCAAGGTGATGGGAGTGAGTTGAATCTTCTACAACTAATGAAAAGTTATGTTCCTAGGGGATTCAACTAGATGAGTCTCCTAGAAGACTTGGAAAATGATATACTAAGAATGCTTAAGTCCAATCTCTAGGAAAAGGAGTTCAAGCACATCTCCAATGGTGAGGTTGAAATCCTCATTAGAGTTGAAATATCTAGGGAGATGCTTGAAACTCAATGGAGTACAGGCTAGGGATGAGGGATTTGCTTATAGAATCACCATCTCTGGTTGCTCCAAAAATCCATCATAAAGCCTAAGGACCGAATGCCCTTTATAAACAGATCAAGCTCCAAAGGTCACAACACGAGCAAAAAAATAGTCCTGTCGATGCCATCGAGGATTCCACCGATGTCGTCGAAGGGCTCCCCAATGCCATCAAGATTTCCAATTAAAATTTATGTTTTCTTAATGGACAATTCTGGACCCATTTCGATTGCATTGACCCGATATTCGATTTCATCAAAAATCATATTTTGATGCCATCGAAAAAATCAAGAAAAAATCCAAAAACCTTACTGGACAAATCTAGATCTCAAATCGATGCCAACGAGGGGACTTCGATGCCATCGAGAATTCTAGCCAAATTTTCAGTTTGGTTCCTGGACTTCCCTTACTCTCAATCGATGCCATTGAAGACCGTCGATGGCAGCTCGTTGCCATCGAACATGGCTTGTAATCTATTGTTTTGGGCTATCTTCTACACAACAGATCCACACCTCTTCTAGCCTTCTTTATCATGTTTTTCTTGGTCACCTAAGACTAAGGGATGATTAAATTAATATACATATTGGGTCAAGATCATCCAAATGTTATGGGGTTGTTTTTGGTCAAGGGTTAGGGTCACCAAGGCCACCTATTTACTTGTTCTTGCTACCTTGATGCTTTGACTCGCTTATATCTTCGATCTTCATTTTCCAAAGGCTCAACCAACTACATGACACAACGACTCACGTGATTGACAAACCAGGGTGCAAAAATGAATACACTAATATTTTCACTCACCTTATGATTAGATCACCCATATTTTTAGCTCCTCTAATAAACATGGTGTGGTGCATTGGCTTGGACAAGTTATATGTCGAACACATGCCACAAGGGGCCCAACAATTCATAATTAATTTTTAAAGGAAGAAAATAAACAAGGATAATACATAATTTCTTTCTTAAAAAAGAATGGTCCAAAAATTTTGATTCCCGGAGTCACTATTTGGTGAATTCAAAACTTAGAAAAATTTTACAGTAGAAATCCCTTTAATCGCTACAAAATAATTGTCCCATGGATGTTGTCCATAGCTTAATGTTGCATGCGATGTATTATGAACCTTCTTTTGGAGTTATTAGGAAATGTTCATGCAAACCAATCTTCAAACTGTAATATTTTTACAATAAGAAATTTACAATTACAAAAATTCTTCCTTCTAGATATTTTATTTTTGTATCTTCTAGATTTAGAATTCAATTCCTTCTCTTCTCTGAATATTCATCCCATTGTAAAAGGTTAATATCAAGAAAAATCATTCAATTTCTCCAAAATCATCTCTTTTTCATTAAAAAATAAAATAAAATTGAAGTTATTTTACAATCTAGTAAAATTATGATGCCTTCTACACAACCACTTAGAATACGGTAAATTAAATTAATTTAGACTAAGTTACAATCCCAAAATGCTAACCTCTTATTTATGTATTCTTAGTTGTTGAAATAAGAGTGTTGGATGTAATTTATTTTTACCATCAAAATAATGTCCATCAATCCTATTGTCACATAAAATAAAATTTTATAAAAAAAAATCTTATTGGGTTTATAATACACCTCCATTGGTACACATAATTTAGATGGATTAAATTAAATTACTTGTCTCCCATGCATGCAATTTCTAAGAGGCTAAGTAAAGTTGTGTCTAAATAATAATAATAAATACTCGTATATGGTTTATTAATCGAATTTACACATGAAAGTTTAGAAAAATAAGGACAAATAATATCAAAATATGATCATTAATTAATGATTTTGTTTACTAAAATGGAAGAACATCAGGGTATTGGTCCCAACAGCCTCGTAATATGACATGTTCATGGTAGGAGCTCGTCCTTTCAGAAAAAAAAAATAGCCTTAAAACCAATTTTCATTTTTAAATGATAAAAATGTCCCTCTACCACTGCTGCTCTTCGTGTGGTGGGCTCTCGTCTCGAAAGGAGAGGTTTTTTAAGAGATGTGGGCCCCACCGAAAATAAGGATTCGACCCACTCTTTGGTCGATCTGATCTATTCATTTTAATTGGACAATCATGAACCCATAAAAGAGGTTTTGTTTAATTTTCTGTTTGAAGATGTCTATGGCCCACAACCACACTAACATTGTGCGTTAATTTTGAACTATTTCATTTAGTATGGTTTATCTATGACGAGTTTTGCCTTCAAAATTTAACCAATAATATAATATTAAAACCTCTTACATGTGGATGGGTTGGATTTACTACACGACAATCCAATGGGTGTTCACACCCCAAGTATAGGGTTGTGATGTAGTAATAATCTCCGTAAGACCGAGGTCGAATCCACAGGCACTGAACTTTGTACGTAATCTAAAAGTAACTTGAACTAGAACTAGGCGAAGATGTGATCTAAATCAGGAAGAATTAATGGAATAATTGTGAATTTTGATTAAATAAAATTTATATAATTTAAAGGAGGGATACTAGGGTGCCAAGGATCCACTTGTAGAGATCAGGGAGATCTACGCTTGATTCAAGAACACAACTGGATTTAGAGTCCTATCTTCATCCAATTGGAAGATAATCCATTAAAACACAAATATGAACTTCCTTTTGATCTAGTTATCAAATAAAAGGTAGGTATGAGAATTAAAATTGATTCCATTACAAAACCATGCCCATGAGACAAAGCAAACAACAAAATTTAGCCAATCCATAACCAATCTAAGGAATGTATGAATGTTGGGAAGGATTCCATCATCCAACCATGCCCATAGACGATGGTGACTAACAAGGTTTCCAAATTCACAAACCCTATAATGCTAAGAACTTGCTCAAAGCTATCGCAGATCCATTGTAATTTAAGTCATAACAAACCATTAAAAACTGAAAGCATTCCTATTAATCAAACTAGAATCAAAAGAGAGTTCAATTAAAAACTGAATCTAAGCCATAGGAACAACCCATCACGCTACAAGCTTCACCTCTTAGCCCTAGCTAAGAGGCTTAGCCCATCATAGACATGATGAGGCTAGGAAAAACATCAAAGCTAAAAGAAAATCAAAAGGAAAAGGAGAAGGAAAAAGGAAAACTCTTGTTGTTGGCCCGCCTCACGCTTCCACGGCTGCCCGTTTTCACGTCCAAAGGATGATCCCTGCTCTTTCTCCTCTCTCCTTTTTGATACAGCAAGGAGGTCGATTGTTGTGTTTACACAAGGAGAGGCAGTCGGTGTAGCTTTAGGCAACACATTTGCAGAAAAACGGACTGCGTACCTGCGCAGCAAGAAAATGCTGAAAACTTGTGTTTTGGCCCAAGTTTGGACAGGGTTATGGCCAACCGCTTAGATTTCTCAAAACGGCCTTCTTGGACGGGGTTATGGTCCTCTATTGCAGCACGTGAACGATCCAGATCATGGATCCGGCCGTGCCCTTGATCACAGAACAGCCCGCTACGGTCGGTTGCATCCGGACGTGCAATCTTTGAATCGTCTTGCACTGAGATGGTCGGTGGGCCCCACATTGGTATTTTCTAAGAAATCTGACCCGTTCATTGAATTCCAGGCAAAATTTTAGTCGAAACGGAGTAGTTTCGGTCGAGTTTTGGTGCATTCCACTATATAAAATCAACTTGTCGTTCATCCTACATTTTTCGATGATGCACATGTATATGTTTGCATAAGGCCGGCCACCTAGGCGATGGTCACGCCCCCCTCCGGAGCATATGGATGGTCCAGATCATTCGAACGGATGATGGGTGGGGCCCACTATCCAAAAAAGCCAACGTGCGTAAGGCACTGGAGAGTTTTTTTAGAAACTATCGGTCAGCACAACGCTGACCGATTTTGGTAGTTGCGGCGCACGGCCGGTGCACTTCGCACCGTGCACGTGGGTCCCATGTGGGGTCCATCGCGATGTATATATGAAATCTGTTCTGACCATCCACTTTATCACCTTATTTAAGGGGTTGAGACAAAAATTGAAGCATATCCAGAGATCAGGAGGGCCCTAAATTGCTGATATGTGGGCTGATCTATCTGTTGGGCCACTTCCACAAGGATCCAATGCCTGAAATTTGATGTGAACGGTTAATTTATGGTCCTCAAGCCATATATAAAGTTTCGAGCCAAACAGATGGTGAGAGCCTTGTGATCATGCATTCTGGCCGACTTTCAAGCCCGTTTAACATGAGTGGCTTGATTTTCTCAGATCTTTGGCATGTAAATTCTTCAATCTTTGTCTCCTGGAGTTCGTCACTTGCCTTGGTGATTTATGAGTGTTAAATTCATGCTTTTAGTAACCTTTTCCAATTCAGGCTCCTAAAGACACCTTGCATCACAAACACGATTAAAGCAGGGCATTAAACGGTATCATGCTCGTAAAATTAGGTAATTACTGGGGTCTGATATGTAATATTTGACCCTCAACAATGGGCCCTGCATAAGATGTGGATAGGTTCAAAACATAGGGCCCTTCTGCACGAGGGCCATTTGTTATTTCCTTCTTCCTTTCTTGGTTTTTTCCATGGGAGGGAAGGATGGTATTATTTGTTCCCATCTTTATTCCTCATTTTTTCATCGGTTTATTTTATAGTTTTTTTTTTTTTAATTTTTTTAATTAGGTATGAATGGTGGAAGTTTGTGAAAGGGAAGAAGGTGTGAAAGAATACTGTAATGGATAAATTTTAATAATGAAATGATGTTGTAATTGATGAATTTTATTATAGATGAATATTGTAATTTATGAATGTGACAAATGTTGAAATGGATGAATGTTCTACTGGATGACTAGTGTAATGCATGAATTTTTGCAATGAAAGAATGTCGAAATGAAAGTATACTGTAATGGATGAATGATGTATGGCGGATCACCGATATTTACTATGGATCGCTCATATTCATTGTGGATCGCTGATATTTTCACTGTGGATAGCCGATATTCAGTGTAGATCATCGATATTCATTGTGGATCATCGATATTCATTGTGGATCATCGTTATTCAGTGTGAATCACTGGCATTCACTATGGATCGTAGATATTCACTGTGAATCATCGATATTCACTGTGGATCATCGATATTTTTATTGTGGATCGCAAATATTCTCTATGGGCCACTAATCTCATGAAAATGACCATAACTCCCTTGTTACATGTCCGATTTGAATGATCTTATACTTGTTAGAAAGATAATTTGATGAACTTCTAAATAAAATTGAATCATCTCATTTAAAAACTATTGGATTACCTAAAAATGGGCCCAAAGTTTATTTTTCACTATATATCGTTGATATTCACTATGGAGCCACTTATCCGACGAAAACGGCCCTTACTCTCATGTTACATGTCCGATTTTAGTGATCTTATACTCGTTGGAAAGATAATTTGATGAAATTTCAAATGAGTTTAGAATAATATTATATGGATACCATTTGACTTTCCAAAAATGGGCCCAAAGTTTATCATTTACTATGGATTTCTAATATTCCCTAAGGGTCACCGATCCGACAAAAATGGTCACAACTCTCTCGTTACATGTCAATTTGGTCAATCTTATACTCGTAGGAAAGATAGTTTTTAAAATTTTAAATGAATTGAGAATTATCTCATTTTAACACCATTCGATTACTCAAAAGTGGGCCCAAATTTTATCATTTGTTATGAATTGCTAATATTTACTATGGGCCACCGATCCGACAAAAACAGTCATAACTTCCTCGTTACATATTTAATTTGTGTGATCTTGTACTCATTGGAAAGATAATTTAATGAGTTATCAAATGATTTTGGAATCATTTCATTTACCCACCATTTGATTTCTCAAAATGGGCCTAAAGTTCATCATTTATTATTGATCGATGAAGTTCACTATGGACTATATATATTAATTGTGGACTATGGATCTTCACTGTGGAAGATAGATATTCATTGTGGACTAATAATATTAATATCGGACTATTGATATTCACTGTAGATTGGTAATATTAATAGTGGACTACTGATATTTATTATGAACTACTGATATTAACAGTGGACCACTGATATTCACTATAGGCTACTGATATTAATAGTGGACCGTTGATATTCACTATGGATCATTGATATTAATAATGAATCACTGATATTTACTCTTTATAATTCATAATGAATATCATCGGTCAACTATTAATATCAGAGGTCCACGGTAAATATCAATGGTCTATTGTTAATATCAGCATTCCACAGTGAATATCAGTGGTCCACTGTTAATATTAATGACCCATATTGAATATCAGTAGTCTATTGTTAATATCAATCATCCATAACGAATATTACAGTCCATTATTAATATCAGCATTCCATAGTAAATGATGAAATTTTGAGACACTTTTAAGAAATTAAATAGTATCTAAATAACATGAGTTTAAAAACATTTGAAAGTTCATCATATTATCTTTCTAACAAGTACAAGATCACCGAAATCGGACACACAATGAGGAAGTTATGATCATTTTTGTCGGATCAATGCCTCGGAGTGAATATCAGCAATCCACGATGAATACTAAACTTTGGGCCCACTTTTGGGCACAAAAAAGGTATTAAAATTATATTATTCTAAATCCATTTAAAATTTCATCAAATTATCTTTCCAATGAGTATAAGATCACATAAATCGGACATATAACAAGGGAGTTATGGTCATTTTCGTTGGATCAGTAGCTCACAGTGAATATCAATGATCTACAGTGAATGATGAACTTTGGGACCAATTTTGGCCAATTAAATGGTTTTAAATGATATTATTTTTAATTCATTTAAAATTTCATCAAATTATCTTTCTAATGAGCACAAGATCACCCAATTTGGACATGTAATGAGCGAATTATAGTCGTTTTCGTCGGATCGGTGGCCCATAGTGAATATTAACAATGCATAATGAATGATAAAATTTGAACCCACTTTTGGGTAATAAAATGGTGTCCAAATAAAATTATTATAAATTTATTTGAAAGTTCATCAAATCATCTTTCGAATGAGCATAAGATCACATAAATTAGAATTGTAACAAGAGAGTTATAGCCATTTTTGTTGGATTGGTGGCACATAGTAAATATCAGTGATATACAGTAAATGATGAACTTTAGGCAGTCAAATGGTATCCAAATGACATGATTCCAAAGTCATTTGAAATTTCATTAAATTATCTTTCCAACAAACTCAAGATCACCCAAATCAAATATGTAATGAATGAGTTATGACCGTTTTCATGGGATCAGCAATCCATAGTGAATATTTGCTATCCACAATGAAAATATCAGTGATCCACTATATATTAGTGGTCTTCAGTGAATATCAACTATCCACTCTTAATATTAGCGGTATACAGTAAATATCAGTGGTCCATCATTTATAAGCGGTCCTCTATTAATATCAGCGGTCTATAATGAATATAAGTGGTCCATAGTGAATATCAACGATCCATTGTTAATATTAATTGTTTGTAGTGAATATATATCAGTGGTCCACTGTTAATATTAGCGGTTCATAATAAATATCGGTGGTCCACTATGAATATCGACAATCCATACTGAATATCAATGATCCACAATGAAAATATCAGTGATCCACATTGAATATTAATCATTTCAACAAATATTGGTGATCCACATTGAATATAGGCGATATACACTAAATATTGATGATCCACATAAAATATCGATAATCTACCATACAACATCAACCTATTACAATATTATTCAATTACAACAAATCATCCATTACAACATTCGTCAATCACAACGGTCATCTATTATAACATTCAACACATTCATCTATTACAACATTCTTCCATTACAAAATTCATCTTCATTCATTAGAATATTCTTCCAATACAAAAATTCTCATCGTTCATACAAAAAATAATTATAATAATTATTATTATAAATGGAACCACCACACCCTCCTCTCTTTCACAAACTTCCATCGTTCATAGCTAAAATAAATAAATAAATAAAATGAAAAACAATTATAAAAGGAAACCAAGGAATGAAGAATAAAGAATGAAGAACGAAGGGAAGTAAAAAACACTATCCTCCCTTTCACACCCTCATCCCCTCCTATAAAGAAAACCAATGAAGGAAGAAAGAAATTGCCAAATGGCCCTCATTTCGTAATGGCCCCATGTTTTGAACCCATCCATATCTTATTTGGGGCTTATTGAGCTATCTTAAAATAAATCAATCCCAGCCATATCTAAGAGGTTTTGATTTCATGTCATCGGCCCATGTTTGAGGGCAAAACTTATCGCAGATGGACCACATCAAAGGAAACAATTTAGAATTAATGCACAATATCAGTGTAATTGTAGGTCACAAAAAGCTTCAAATAGAAAATTGTATATATAAAATAAAATAAAATAAAAAATTAAAAAACCCTCTTTTATGAGTTAACGATTATCCAATTAAAATGAATAGATCAGATCAACCAAGGGATAGGCCAAATCCTTATTTTTTATGGGGCCACATTACTTAAAAAAAAAAAAAAAAAAAAAAAAACCTTTACTCCTCACTAGACGTGCTCATACAAGGAGCAATTAAGGTAAATGATTATTTTCATCCTTTAAATAAAAATAAGTACCATTAGAATTAAAAATACATAAGTTCTGAAAAGACAGGCTCCTGACACAATCACATCATAGCACAAGGCTAACGGGACCAATAACCATAGAACATCGTATCTCTAATTTGGTACACACCCACACACACACACACATATATATATCTAAAGAGGATTCCATTTCCTAAGTTGATACGTGATGTTTATTTGCCATGTAACCCGTTGATAATGTAAATCAGGCCGGTATGAAGCTTTATAAAAGTAAAATACAAAAATCAGCTTGATCAAAAACCTTCCTACTTTAAAAAAGGCTTTTAATGTGCGCATCCTTTAATTAAGCTAAAAAAAGGGACGGGCAGTGGATATATAAAAATAAATTCATCGACATGGCCCCACTTGGTAAGGTTAACACCCACATCAACTCCACATAGAAATTAAAATAAAATAAAATAAAATAAAATAAAATAAAATAAATCTAATCTGTTCGTTGCAATTTGATCAGGCCACATCGTCATACGCCATATTTAATGAGTGAGCGGACGCACCTCATGCTTGAGGTGGGGAATTTATGGTTTCCACGATGGACACCCTGGTTCTTTCACATGTGTGATAGTTTGAATTTATGGAACCCGCCCTATACACACGAGTGGCCTGGTAGGACTTTACCAACCGCGTTGTTAGAAGCTTCTTTTCATCATGAAATTAGCCGAGCATGCATCTAGGAGTAATAGTAGCTCATGAGAACATTACTGCGAAATCTGGGTCCTTCATCATGTGGACTTCACCTCATTACTTCTGCCCGAAAATCATGTTGGTCCGCTAATTGGGTTAGCCATACTTTCTTCAAAAAATAAATGCTCCAAAATATATTTATCAACCATCCACCTTGGACAGTTACGTGTGGCCCACTTTACAGCCTGACTTTCAGTGGTGCCAGATAGTAGTCTGAAGGCCTGGATATCACATGCGGTTAGCATCACATTCTCAATCTGGACCATTCATCACGGATGGGCCGTGACCCTTAAAAAAAAAAAACACGTCTGAGATCAACTTTCGTTCAATGAATGTAGTAGCCAACTTTCCGTATAGTGTTCTATTTGTAATCCAAAAAGTCTTCGGTTCAGACTACGTTGATTATGGCACTAATTTTTAGAATATAGTCGATCTGCTTTAGGGCCCACTGGATGAACGGTCTGGATAGAATGCAGGTGAGCCACGTGTGCTTGTCGGAGATAAAAGTCCACATCCAAACCAATTCGAACGTTGCCATAAAGTATAAACAACCATTGCTTTATTTGTACAACAGCGATAAGTAATAAAGGTGGAAGCTATTACGGTAGATACTGGAGTACTAGAATAAGGTAGAGCTCCACAGTACAAGTGGCATGATGGAAAATTATTTGGAACCGTCCATCTGGATTTCATTTCCATCGATTTATGATTTTTCAAAATAAATACAGATATAATGATCTATCCATCTGATCAGTGTCTATCAACCGTATAATTCAAAAATGTGAAATAACGGGTGGATAGGACCTTTCGAAAGTTTTATTTTCAAAATATAGATCATCCATGATAGTTAAAATTATATGGACAGTGTGGATTAATAAATAAACAAATAATTTCAGCTTCACTTGGGAGAGATCTACCGTCCCTATCATATACTTCCTAAATGATTGGTATGTTCTAGATTCCTAGCTTTTTAGTACAGGAGGAATTATTGGGTCTACTTGCAGTTTCTTGACCCACGAAGCTGGTGTTCGGTGCTCTGTGGGCTTACCATGATGTATGTGTTTCATCCATTCCGTTCATCCATTTTTAAAGATCATTTTATTGCTTAATTACAAAATTTAGCGGGATATAAATCTCAGGTAGACCACACCACATGAAAAAAAAAAATAGTGATTGAATATCAACCATTAAAATCCTCCTATGGCCCAATATACTGTTTATTTGACATCCAATCTGTTGATTAGGTCATACAGGCCCAGATGAAGAGAAAAAACAAATATCAGCTTGATCCAAAACTTTTATGGCCCCCAGAATGTTTTTAATGGTTGACCCTCATTCAACACTGTTTCCTATAATGTGGTCCACTTGAGATTTGGATATATCTCATTTTTGGAATTATATGGTAAAATGATCTGTAAAAATAGATGGATGGAAAGGATGAAACATATACATTATGGTGTGGCCCACATAGCACCGACCATCAGCCATTGGCTGGTGTCAGGGGAGTAGTCAATCCGTTTCCCCAATCCGTTTCCTTTGCTGACGCTCGATTGGAACATAATTCAGAGATCCAAACCGTCGATGTGATGGGCCCCTCCGCGTATGGCCAGATCTACAGCACTGTCTAATGGACGCGGATTAGCTGCGAACCCGGATCCATCCAGGTAGATACGACCCTAACCTTTGGGCCCACCTCAATGGATGTGCTGTATATCCACGCCGTCCATCCGTTTTGCTAGCTTATTCTCAGCGTGTAGTCCCGAAAATGAAGCAGATACAAATCTCAGGTAGACCAAACGGTAGGGAATGAATTCCCACCGTTAAAAACTTCTTGGTGATCCAGCTGCTAGTCGTGTTCTCCCTTCATCAGGTTGGATGGCAAATAAACATTACAGTGGATCGTAGGAAGTTTTGAATGGTGCCCATCCAATGATTACTGTTTCATATGATGTGGTCCACCTGAGATTTCTAATTGCTTCAGTTTTTGAAGGATATTCTAGCATAAGCTGTCAAAGCAGATGGACGGCGTGGATATTCAACGTATACATCAAGGTGGGCCCACGGTCAGGTTTACACTCACTTGGCTGGATCTGGGTCGCAGCGAATCCGCATACCTGATTAATAGGGAGTTGTGGACAGCTGGGATTCAGTTTTCCACCGTCCATTTTACTTCTTTTCTTTCCCAAGTTGGACCCAGATGATTTACCCTTTGGGCAAATTCGACGATTTGCATAGTGCACGTGTGAGATATTGACACATGTGGGAAGAGAAGGAGAGGTGGGACCAAAGAGGCAAAAAGTCGCTAGTGCGGAGAGCGGTCTGACGCCGTGGAGAAAAGTATGCGTACGCGCCGTTCCATGATAGGATCCAACGGCTGCAATTCGTCGACCGTTACGCGCTCACAAGAAACTATCCGTTAACTCTCTCTCTCTCTCACATTTCTTATACTGTTCATCTCCTTACAGACCCGTTATTCTCCATTCCTTTTTCTACAATACAAAAGTCTCTCTCTCCCTCTCTCTTTCTCTCTCTGATCCAACAGGGAAGAAAGAAGAAGAAAAAGAAGAGAGAAATTCCACCTTTCCTTCAATGGCGTCAAGGCCCAGCGGCAATCGAAGAGCTCTCGGAGACATCGGCAATATCGTCGGTGCTCTCTCCGCAACATACTTAGTTACAAAACCCCAACACCAACAACAACAGTACTCTCTCTCTCTCTCTCTCTCTCTCTCTCTCTCTCTCTCTCTCTCTCTCTGTTTGGGGTTTTTCATATCTCTTTCTGACTCAGACACTTTCAAAACAGAAACCACACCAACAACTTGATAGAAATCGACCGGCCCACTACCCGGTAAGTCAGATCCAAATTACCCAAATCGAATTTGGTATTCTTTCGATCAATTTTCCATGTTTTGATATTGATCTTGATTACCCATTTCGACTTTCACCTCATTTTCTTTGTTCTTTTCTTTTTTCTTTATCTTTTTTTCCCTTTTTTGAAATGTCAAGCAGGAAATTCGGGGCCGAGCTCACTGCAAAAAACCAGTTACATGGAAAGGTAAAATTGGTTCTGCCAATGCGAAAGAATACAATCTGTTGTTTTTCCTTCCACTTTCTTGGTATGATCTGGGTTCTTTTCTGTGATTTTTCTTTTTGGTCAGGCAACAAAGATTATCATTGAGGATGATCCAAAACAAAGCCGAACAGCATCTTCGAGGAAAAAAAGAAACAGAATTCCAGAGATACATGAGCCGAAAAGCATACAAATGGGTGAAGAGGAAGAAGAACAAGAAAAGGAAAATACCCGAAAGAAGAAACTGGAGAGATGGGAATGTGGCTCCTCCTTCAATGCATCAATGTCGACCGAAACAGCAGAGTTACCTCTGGACAGTGAGGTAGATTTACAGGTATACCTGCCCCAGCTTTCTTGTTCTACTAAAATATCAAAATTGAAATAGCATGTTTGGAAATCCACATTGTTGTTCTAAAACTAGAGTTTGAAAAAACAGAAGAAAAAAGAGCTGTTAGGACAGCCTCTTTTTAAAAAAATTTATATCAATGGGTGTTTTCCACCCCAAATCATGAGTAATCTCTCATAAAAAAATGTATTGGGCAGGAATGGTGTGAAGTTGAAATGGAGGAAGCAGAATCTCCCTTGCGCTGCATCGACAAATCAGACTTCCAAAACCCGCTGGCTGTTGTCGAATACATTGACGATATTTACAGTTTCTATCACAGAACAGAGGTAATAAGTTGTAGATTTTCTCACCCTTCTGCCATGGCCCATAAATCAGGTCAATCAGATAGATCATCAATTGGGCTTGAAGTGTACAACAATTAAATGGATGATTGATAAAAATTGAACAACGGTCCACAATCGATGTGCATGGTAAGGCCCACCTGATGAGCGCCCAGATCACGCACACATACTTCCACAGTGGGGCACATCTGGGGTTGAATTGTTCCAATCACATTGCATTTTCTTTTTGCAGATCATCAGCTGAGTGCGCGTCTGATATATTTGAAGCCTATTCATCAGATGCAACCTACTATTTACATGCCATGGCCCCAAAATCAGGCCTATCAGATCATCAGTTGGGTTGCTTTAAGCATACTGAATTAAACGTTAGTTAAAGAAAATCGAACAACAGTCCACATTCTCTTTGCAGATCATCAGCTGGGTGTCTGATGACCCACTTGAATAGGCTTCTGATATATGTGAAATCTATTCACTAGATGGGCCCCACTGTTTGCTCGCCATGGCCCATAAATCAGATCATCAGTTAGGTGGATTTAAGTGTACAAAACCAAACAAAAGGTAATAGAAAAATCAAACTGCACATTCGATGTACAAATGTGACCCGACCAGCCTAATTTTACCCATAACAAGTACATGGCTAGGCCCACCTGATGAGTTCTCAGATCTCGTACACATGCTTCTGCACTAGGGCATGATGTAGGATGTGCCAAAGATGCAATCTTTGCACAGCTAGACCAAAAGAAGCCCAAACAGAAGAAGTGATCCGTCAGATCTGGGCCTAGTCCTATGCAAGGCATGTTGTAATTGGGCCCGGGCACATCCGCATAGAACCATATAGGGAGAAATTGTCATTTGAAACATGGATTTTAAATCAACCGTAACTTTTGCTTTAGACATCGTCACGAAACGCCTGACCTATCAACCTTTATGTAATGATGCTTCTGGGATCAATTAGCTTGCTACACCAGCCAAATTCAACCGTTTCACCAAAAAATGCACCCCGCTTGTTCAACATTGAGATTTTAGGGAAATTTTACTGTTTTTAGAAATTTTCATTTTTTTAGAAATTGCTTGCAATAATGTTGGCATTTTCTCTTTGCAGATCAACAGCTGTGTTCCAACCAATTACATGTCGAACCAGACCGATATCAACCACAAGATGAGAGCTATACTGGTTGATTGGCTGATCGAGGTCTGCAATCAATGATTTCATCACTGGTTGATTTACATTACTCTTTTTTCTCTATTATTCATTTTGTGTGATTTTCCTTCACCGGTGGGGGCCGCGGCATTTTCTTTAGGTACACTATAAGTTCGAATTGATGCACGAGACACTCTTCCTCGCGATTAATATCATAGATAGGTATCTCTCTCGACAAGGCGTGATGAGGAAATACCTACAGCTGGTTGGGGTCACAGGTATGCTTCTTGCATGCAAGTATGAAGAAATTTGCGTCCCGCTGCTGGAGGATTTCATCTACATCTCAGATGGAGCTTACACAAGAGTGGATGTTCTGAAAATGGTAACTCTTTTTTTTTTCTTTTCTTTTCTTTTAAGTAATTAAGGAGAAAATATATAATCGTTGGCCTGAATTTCTCATTTCTGTACATGGTGGGCCCCACATTTCAGTGGTCCAGACTAATTCATCTGGGGTGGGTCTCAAATTGGGCAATGCTAACCATAGCATTATTGGCATGAATATGGGTGGTTGGAATATTACAGACTAGCTTTTCTTTTTCCTTTTTTTAAACTTTGGCCAGCATTCCATACATGTGGGACCCAACTTCAATTGATCAAGAGGTACCATGGTTGAATCATGGGACTGAATTCTCATTTCTGTACATGGTGGGGCCTGCCTTTCAGCGGTCCAGATTAATCCATCTGGGGTGGGTCTCAAATTGGGCAATGCTTAAGCATAGCATAATTGGCATTGATATATGAGTGGTTGGAATATTACAGACTTTTTTTTTTCTTCTTTTTTTACTTTGGCCAGCATTCCACACATGTGGGACCCACCTTCAATTGATGAAGAGGTACATAGTTGAATCCTGTGAAAACAGTCCACATGAAGCAGGAAAACGATCGACCATTGATTTGGATGCCTGGGATGGATGAAGATTTCTGGTTCATCGCTCCCAACAGTACATGATGGATCTAAAGAGATGGTCCACCCATTTTCTACATTTGGTTATAACATAATCAATCAAAGTTGTACTGTTGCATTATAAAAGAAAAGAAAAGGTTGTGTCTATAAAAAGGGTGGGTGCAAATATCAGCTTACCTTTGAAATATTGATGTTAAGGTCTTGAGCAAACAACTGGGTCTTGAAATTGGAGCCACTATATTTTAGGCAGTTAGTTGTATATGAAGGGAATGTGTCCATAAAAAAGGGTCGGTGTAAATATCAACTACCATTTGAAATATATTCATGTTTAATTCTTGGTTCCTTCGGGAGAAATTAACACTATATTTTACAACCACCCTCATCTTCAATTTGGTAATATAAATTAGTATAAAGTTGTATTGCAAAATACTCAAAAAGTAAAGGGAGTGTATCCATATAAAAAAAGGCGGGGGTGTAAATATGAACTACTATTTGAAATATGAGAAAATACTTGATAATCTGGTGGAGAGTGGTGGATGATACGCAGGCACTTAGAAATTACAGAGAAATTGCTTGTGGCATACAAATAATTCAAACTTAACCGCCCAAATTACGGGAACCAGCTTAGATGTATCATTAACCAAAAAAAAAAAAAAAAAACTTACTCTTATTTGGTTATCCGAATATTAGATTGCTAAACATTTATTGGATGCAAAAAAATCCAATGGTTTTATTTTGAAAATCAAGTGTCCATGAATCAGAGGTTAGGATTATTAAACCAGCCTGATTTTTTTATACTGTCCTTAATGACAGTAGGTTCCTAAATTTAGCCTGTTCAATTTGGGTTATTATACACCACATGTACCATTTCTAAGTGCCTGTGTATCAAGTGTCACACGCAGCCAGAGTATCAAATAACACCCTTGAAATATATTGATGGTTAAGTTCTTGGATCCTGCAGGAGAAATCAATGCTAAATACACTACAGTTTAACATGTCTGTTCCAACCCCTTTTGTATTTATGAAGAGGTTTCTCAAGGCAGCAGAATCTGATACAAAGGTCAGTTTCATCTTCTTCAGTCTGAATTTTTGTTAGGTGCTTCTTTTAGGTGTTGCTTTTGTCTGTTTTAGCTGATTGAAGAGAGAGGTTGTATTGGGTTGTGCAGTTGGAGATGGTGTCTTTCTATCTTATGGAGTTGTGTATGGTGGAATACCAGATGCTGAAATTTCCACCCTCACTTCTATCTGCTGCTGCAGTCTATGCAGGAAGATGTATGCTAAGAAGGTCTCCAACATGGACTAAAACACTAAGACACCATTCCACATACTCAGAAGATCAGCTCCAGTGAGTCCGATTGCCTCTAACATCTGAAGAATTATATGATCCATACATGTGGTTGTTGCCATTGTTCTCCTTACACATTGAGTTTATATAAGTGGGCCCTTTGAATATGGACAATTAATCATTTGCAAGCCACGAGTTCTGCGGTTGGATATTTTTCCAATGTGACATTTATCTCTGGCCCTATCCCATTGTTATAGACAGTTGTCATTTTCAGGCCACCGATCGAAATCAGGAGTAAGCCTGATCTGATTTTGGTAGGTCCCCCATGCCCTCAGTTGGAAAGCGCCACTTTAATGCAGTGAATCCGACGTGGGTGGCTTGGGGCCCACCAAAATCTGGATTAATCCCAATTATGCAGGATCCCTACACCAAATGGACCAGAGTTTTGTAAGCGTGCCATAATGGACATGATCATTTGCAGGATATCCAATCTGGGACTCTTGGGCACATGTTAGATTTTCCAATCTTGGGTATTTTCCGGGGCATATCGTTAATGGCTGATCGGAATTTTCCATTTCAGGGAATGTGTGAGATTGATAGTGGAGCTCCATCAAAATGCAGGTCAGGGGAAACTGACGTCAGTTTACAGGAAATACTCATTTTCCAAAAACAGCTGCATTGCCATACTGATGAAAACAACAACAATAGAAACTCATTTCCACTCGAACTGAGTTAAAAAGAATAATTCAGTACCATTATTATTACTTCCAGCAATCTCTTCTTAACCGAATACTGCTGTTTATTTACAAATCTGTAACAGTCGGAGCGAGATCACAACTGAAATAAAGAAGCATCTCGCTTCGTTTTTTTATTTTTTCTTCATTTCTGTTCAAGTCATTCGTTCTAAATAAATTGGTTGCTTGATCTTATCTTCTTCTTTTTTTTCTTTTTTTTCTTTTTTCCTTTTGTTCATTTCTGTTGTTGTATTGAATAAACAGACCAAACACATTTATAGAAAGTCTCCTCCAGCACATGATTCTCCTGCTTGTTGATAAGGATGCAATCTGGTGTAGCAAAAAAGCCAAATTTCTCCCAACTCTTCTTAAGTTTTTTTTTTACTCGTGAAGGAAACTTGGTATAAGTATGTTGGACTTAGACATAAAATAAAAAGCTATACACTGAAAAATACTCCTTTCTCTAATAAGGTTCTCAAATGGGTTGAATACAAGTTATTCTTTCCATAAGGTAAAAGATACAAGAATTTCTATACTAGTTTTTTTAGCAAGGCAAGAAGAATTACCATCCAAAAGGGCATTACCATCCAAAAGGGCACAAGGCATGAAAGATTACAGAGAGTAATAACAAGACGAAGATGGAAAGAAGGGAAAAGCAATTTCCCTCAAGCAACTTGCTTCAAGCGAGGGGTGCAAGCAAAAGAAAAGAAAAATAACACAGCCAATGCCCCCCTTGGAGCAGGGAAAAGAAAGGGCTACAACATGGGCCGAGGAAAAGTGCCCACACCTTGTGCTAAGATAGAGGAGAAGTCCTGGGCCCAGAGAAGGAAAAACCACAGAGGAAGCATACATGCTCTACATGTTGAAGTGAAGGGGATGGCGATCAGTGTAAGCATTGTGCGAGATCTAGGAGGAGAAATGCTTTGAAGATAGCCAATATATAGCTCCTCTATCTCACAATGCTTACACTGATCTCTATCCACTTCAAGTTAGATGCAACATTTAGGAAGTGAGCAAAAGAAAAGAAAACATCCCACATCCCGGGTGAAGATAGAAAAAAGGGAAAAGCAACTTGCTTCAAGCAAGGGGCGCAAGCAAAAGAAAAGAATAACACAACCCATGCCCTTGTGCTAGGGAAAAGAAAAGCCTACAACATGGGCTGAAGAAAAGTGTCCACACCTTGAGCTAAGATAGAGGAGAAATTGTGAGCCCAGAGAAGGAAAAATCACAAAGGAAGCATTCAAGCTCTACATGTTGAGGTGAAGGGGATGGTAATCAGTGTACGCATTGTAAGATTGAACAGGAGGAGAAATGCTTTGAAGATAGCCAATATTCCTCTATCTCATAATGCTTACACTGATCTCTATCCACTTCACCTTAGATGCAACACTTAGGAAGTGAGCAAAAGCCACGAGGGGTGAGGATTAGATGGCCATCAGGAAATTAGTACTATATGAACTTCCATGGCCATAAATGTTAGGACTTTCTTTGATTGATTACCCTAGAAATTACACCCCAACAAGCCACACAGAGAAGGCTAGTCATCTTTAGAGATACACAGCTTTCAGCCCTCCTTGGCATCTTTACTCTAATTCAATAAGAGCCTTTTCAATAAGAGCTAATATGGTTTTTTTTTTTTTTGGTTCTAGCTCTTGTTTTAAATAATGTCGGTTGGTAAAATCACTTTTTCAAGTCCCCAAAAAGCTCTTATGTGAAATAAGCATGTTTGGTAAACCCTTCAAATAAGAACTTTTAAAGGTAGTTGACGTCATTTTTAAAGATTTACAACAACTTTTTATAAGTGCAATCCATCGTAGATGAATCATACCCCAGATGACAAAAGAATTGATGGCTACAATCTTCGTATTTTAAGACATTTGGGCCGTCCATTATGTCATACATTAGATATGGATCATCCATCATATGAAGCCCAATTTCATGTGAACCGTCCATCATGTAAGCCAAACCTTCAGAGTGAGTTGTCCATCATGCAGACCATTCATCAGTAGGGGCCCACCTTGATGTAGGTCATCCATCATGTGGGGCCTACCATCAATGTTAATTGTCCTTTATGTGGGCCCCTGAATGTCCACTACCCATCACCCATCACATAGAGTCCACATTTGATGTGTCCATTGTTGAGGGTCAAATATTGTATATTAGACCCCAAATTACTACTCAAATTTACAAGCATGATACTGTTTAATGGCTCGTCTAATCGTATTTGTGATGCAGGTTGTATTTACGAGCTTGGATCGAAATAAGGTGCTAAAAGTATGGAGTTAACGCTCTGATGACACCAGAGCATGAGACGGACACCAGGAGACCAGGATCGGCATATTTGCATGCCAGGGATCCAAGATAATCGAGAAACTAATGCTCAAGTAGCCTGAAATTGGTACAGAATACAAGATCACAGGGTTCCCACCATCCGTTCAGCTCGAAACTTTATATATGGACTGAAGACCTTAAATAAGCCGTACAAATCAAAAATCAGCCATTGGATCGCTGTGGAAGTGGCCCAACGGATAGATCAGCCCCTTAAAACCTCAAGTGGGGCCCACCTAATCTCTGGATGCACTTCAGTTTTGGACTCAACATCTTAAATTAAAAGGGGAAGAAGATGGACGGAGAGGATTATACAGATTCATCACGAGTGGACCCCATTGACATCGCCAGTGCACAGTGCGTAAGTGCACTCGATGTGCACCGAATCAAGCCGATCGGTCAGCGCCGCTGACCCGATCCTTCTCGCACACGGAGAACAGCGGACGGACGTTGTCCGTCCATTTTTGTGTAGTGGGCCCCATCCATCACAGGTTTCGACAATCAGAGCCGTCCATATGCTCTGCGAGGTGACCAACACCGTCGCCTAGCTTTCCTTTTTGTCCCATGCACACACACACACACAGGCAGATTGCATGTAAACGCAGGAATGGATGGTGGGAACAAAGATCGCATGGGCCACACCGAATCCAACATGAAACCAGCCGAATCTTACTGGTTTTTCGACGCGAATCGAATGGTCGGAGTGGATTTTACACACGGCATCAATCAGCGGTTTGCCGACCTTCACAGCGCCCGACCGCGCGAGCTCTGTTCCGCAACAGAGCTGCGGTTGATCCAGGTGGGCCACTATCGTACATTAGATGCTTGATCCGGACCGTCTATTGTGTAGAGGGGCCAAAACCGTCCGTAGGGACGTCTTCACTTACGTCGGTTGTGGATATCACAAGAACCAGCAGAGGGGCAAACATTCCGGGCTCTCACGTGTAGCTGCGCACGTTCTGCGAAAGGAGTGCGTAACTCCTTCCGCAATGACCGACCTCAGCAAGGACTCCGGCCAGCGTTTTCTCGAGGGACTTTTACAGCTACAAAAGCAAAAGAAGATAGAGAGAGATGGGGGTTGAATGAAGGAGGGGAGCTTGGCTTGGTGTAAACGAGAAGACAGGAAGAGGAAAGGGAATTTTTTCCTTATTTTCTTTTTCTTATTTTTTTTGGCTGTTATTCTTTTCTTTCCTTATGAATCCTAAGGATTTTAGCCTAATCATGGTCGGCTAAACCTCTTAGCTAGGGCTAAGAGGTGAAGCCTGTAGCGAGATGGGAGATTCTATTCCATGCTTTCAATGTAAATTCATGGACTGGATTTGTTTTTAGTTGATTATGGAAGGAATGTTTTTAGTCTTAAATGGTCTGTTGTGACTGAAATTACAATGGGTCTGCAATGGCTTTGAATATTTCCTTTTCTCCTTTTTTTTTATGATGCCAGGAAGCCCTGTTGTTCACCATCGTCTCCTGGGCATGGTTGGATGATGGTACCCTTCCTAACTTTCATGCACTGTTGATTGGTTGGTAATTAGTTTAATCTTGTTGTTTGCTTTGTCTCCTGGGCATGGTTAGATGATGGAATCCATTCTAAGTTATATACGTTTCATCTCTTGAAAACCAGATCAAGTAAGTTCAGCTTAAATTCCTTAATTCTTGATACAGGCATAAGATCTCCCTGATCCCTACAAGTGGATCCTCTGAATCCTTAGTTTTCTTCCTCTGAATTACTTAAGTTTTAGATAATTATTCCACAATTATTCCCTAAATTTTATTTAGTTTAGATCACATCTTAGTTTAGTTCTAGTTCTACTTTGTTTCAGATAACGTACAGGTATCAGTCCTTTGAGATTCGACCTCGGTCTTACCGAGTTTATTACTACATCACAACCCTATACTTGGGGAGTGAACAAGTTTTTGGCGCCGTTGCCGGGGACTGACGGTTGCGATTCTCTGAAATTAATTAGGTTTAGGATTAGTTTAATAACTTTAGTTTTTGGTTTTTAATTGATTTCTAGAACTAACTTGTTTCCATGTTTTGTAGGATCCTGACATAAGTTCCTAAATTGGTAATTCCTTCCTAATTTCTCTATTTTTTTTCACTTTTAAAATTAGGGTTTAAATTTTAGAAATCTTCTAATTCTAGTATTCTCCTATTTGTAGGAAATAGTTTATTTTTTAAAATTTTCCTATTTTGTTTTTAGAACTAGGTTAGTTATTTCCTTTTTTAGGAATTAACTTTCTATTTTTATTTCTTTAGTAACTTTCTAATTTTAACTCTTTTAGAATCTAATTTTGTTTCCAAATTTATTTTTTTTTTGAATTTTTGTTTAGAAACTAACCTTCCTATCTTGTAGGCCTTTAAGATAGAAATTTCTAATTCGGTAAGCTCCTTCCCTACTTTCTATTTTTCAGTTCTCTTTTAGTAATTTACTTTCTAGTTTAGGACTTTCCTACTTTATTTTAGAAATTAGTTCACTGCTATCTTTCTTTTAAAGGATTGTTCTTCTCCTTTTTAGAATCTAACTTATTTTGTTCTATTTTGCAGGTCTTCAACCTAGGGCCTCCAATTTGGTAACTCCTTTCCAACCCTCTCTTTTTTTTTTTTTTTAGATTTTCTTTCTTAGGATTAGGTTTCAAATTTAAATTGAGGGTTGCGAGTGTTTCATGTCCAAGTGGACCCGTGACGACACTCGACGTCTCTTGACTGAAGGAGGATTAGTTGAGGGGTTGACTATCCATCGCAGGAATGACACCGCTCGAAATCCCCTGAGTTAATTGAAGTTATGGCCGAAGACCAGCCTCCTCTACTTCCACCCAGGGTGGAGGATACCCAAGATAAGAACGAGGTGCATCAGGCACCCTCGCCTCGTACTTTATGAGATTATCTACAACCGACGGGAGTGAGTATGCCCTCATGCATGATTTTCCCTGAAAACACAGGACAAATGGACATCAAGCCAGGAGTTATCCAACTCCTTCCCAAATTCCATGGACTTGAATCAGAGAGTCCATATTTACATTTGAAAGAGTTCGATGAGATTATAGCTATATTATGTTTTCCTAATGTATCTGAGGATACAATCAGGCTGAAACTCTTTCCTTTTTCCTTAAAAGAGAAAGCTAAGACGTGGTTACATTCACTGCGTCCTAGATCCATTGGCACATGGAACGACATGCAGAGGGAATTCATAAAAAAATTCTTCCCACATCATAAAACGATTACCCTCAGAAAAGCGATCATGAACTTTGCCCAAAAGGAAGATGAAACATTCTTCCAATGTTGGGAAAGGTTCAAAGATTTGGTCAGTTCATGCCCACAACACGGATTTGAAACGTGGCGCATTACAAATTTTTTCTATGATGGACTGACATCTTCCATGCGTCAAATGGTGGAGACAATGTGTAATGGAGAGTTCATTAATAAAGATGTTGACGAGGTATGGGATTACCTCGATAGTCTTGTTGAAAAAACAAAATCAGGGGACTATTACCCAAAGTCGAACACCACGTCTAGGCCGACTCAATTAAAGGAGAAAGGTGGATTATATCTCTTGAAAGAAGAGGATGATCTCAAGTGTAAAGTGACTACGCTCATAAGGAAAGTTGAGGCCATGGAAGGAAAGAAAGAAAAGGTTAATGAAATTGTTTGCGGCATCTGTGATTGCAACATTCATACAATTGAAAATTGTCCTACAATACCCACCTTTCGAGGAGTGTTGAATGAAAAAGCCAATGCCGTAAACAACTATCAAAGACCTTTTACTGGACCTAACTCCAATACGTACAATCCTGGTTGGAAAAATCATCCAAACTTTAGTTGGAGGAATGGACAAACGGCTGCTCCTCAAGGTTTCTTCAATCAAAATCCAAATCAAGTGAAACCTCAAGAGGAACCGGTTCAAAATTCCATACAAGAGCTAGCTCAGGTAATGTGG
The DNA here is from genome assembly GCF_029962835.1 of Magnolia sinica. Lineage (NCBI taxonomy): Eukaryota > Viridiplantae > Streptophyta > Magnoliopsida > Magnoliales > Magnoliaceae > Magnolia > Magnolia sinica. The sequence goes on along the minus strand of NC_080579.1, from coordinate 75,664,727 downwards.
GGAATTACAGATTTTATGCAAAAGATATATTCTCGCATGACGGTTATAGAAAAGGGGATGCTTCCTGCACAACCTCTCCCAAATCCTAAACCGCAGTACTAGATTAATGATCTCTGCTCTTCAAATCAGATGGGGCACGCTAAATCCATCACCACTCTTAGGAGTGGAAAGATCATTGATAAAACTCTTCCGGTTAGGCTCGAAAAGCCTCAGAAACCAGAAGACGACAAAAATGATGGATCTAGTGATGCCGCACAAAAATTAGAACCAGAACTTCTAGAAAAGCCAGTTGCTCCATTCCCCTAACGGTTAGTTTCACCAAAACCTCTCTCTAACTCTCAGGATATCCTAGAGGTGTTGAAACAAGTGAAAGTCAACATTCCTCTACTTGATGTCATGAAACAGATACCTTCATATGCCAAATTCCTGAAAGACTTATGCACGACCAAATGATGGCAGAGTATTCAAAAGAAGATCTTCTTGACCGAGAAAGTGAGTGCCATCCTAAAGCAAGACGTGCTACAGAAATTCAAGGATCCCAGTAGCCCAACTATATCATGTGTAATCGGGGACCATCGAATTGATCATGTACTTCTTGACTTACGAGCGAGCGTCAATCTGATTCCCTACGCGGTATACAAACAGTTAGGTTTGGGTGAATTAAAACCCACCCTAACCACACTACAACTTGCTGATCTCTCTGTTCGTGTACCAAGAGGGATAATTGAGGATGTGTTGGTCCAAGTTGATAGATTTTACTACCCTGTAGATTTTATCATCCTGGACACCGAACCCATCAATAACATAAGCACTCAGATCCCCGTCATTCTTGGCCGCCCATTCCTTGCCACTTTAAATGCAATTATCAATTGTAGGAATGGTGTCATGACTATGTCTTTTAGAAATATGATATTGGAGTCAAATATTTTTTTCAATAACGGCAGAAACTTAGAGGAGGATGACGATTTCCACGACATTAACATGATTGACTCTTTAGTGGAAGATACGACACCTCTAGCCTTATCCTCTGACTCTCTAGAGACGTGCCTGGCCCACTCCCATGATTTTGATGATGGCATGATTAGGGAGACGTGCACATTGCTTGATACTGCACCGGTACTTGAAGTTAATCGGTGGAGGCCACAATTTGAAGAATTACACAAACCGATGTAGTGCCTCTACCGTCTAACCTCAAGCCGCCGAAGCTTGACCTAAAACCTTTACCCTCTGATTTGAAATATGCCTATTTAGGTCAAGATGAAACATACCCGGTGGTGATCTCTGCCCACCTAGAGAAAGAACAGGAGAGTATGCTTATATCTACTCTCATTGAGCATAAAGGAGCCCTGGGATGGATGATAGCGGACCTCAAGGGAATCGATCCCTCGATTTGTACTCACCGCATATATCTTGAGAATAATGCAAAAACCGTTCGGCAACCACAACGTAGACTAAATCCAAACATGAAGGAGGTGGTTAAGGCCGAGGTTCTTAAACTATTGGACGTGGGTATCATATACCCTATATCTGATAGTCAATGGGTGAGTCCAACTCAAGTGGTCCCTAAGAAGTCTGGAATCACCATCGTAGCCAATGCTAATAATGAACTCGTGCCAACTAGAGTCACTACTGGTTGGAGAATGTGCATTGACTATAGGAAGTTGAATACCGTCACGAGAAAAGATCACTTTCCTTTACCATTCATTGATCAGATCCTGGAAAGGTTAGCTGGTTATTCCTATTATAGTTTCCTTGACGGGTATTCGGGCTACAACCAGATAGAGATAGCCCCTGAAGACCAGAAAAAGACCACATTTACATGTCCCAACGGCACCTTTGCCTACCGAAGGATGCCATTCGGACTATGTAATGCTCCGGCCACCTTTCAGCGATGTATGCTTAGTATTTTTTCTGATATGGTGGGGCAATATCTAGAGGTCTTCATGGACGACTTCTCTGTTTACGGTCTATCTTTCAGCAAGTGCTTGGAAAGTCTTAAATGTGTGTTGAAAAGATGTGAAGAAAAGAACTTGGTACTTAATTGGGAGAAGTGCCATTTCATGGTTCGGAAGGGAATTATCCTTGGGCATATCATCTTGTCCAAGGGAATCGAGGTAGATAAGGCAAAAATCGATCTTATCTCTAACCTACATCCACCCAAGAACACCAGAGACGTGCGATCCTTCTTAGGACACGCAGGATTTTATAGGCAATTCATAAAAGACTTTAGTTTCCTCTCTCATCCTTTATATAATCTTCTTCAAAAGGATGCTTCATACGAGTGGATTGAGAAATGCCAGGAAGCTTTCACCAAGCTTAAGGGCACGTTAACCACTGCACCTATCATGCAGCCACCTGACTGGAGCCTTCCTTTTGAGCTTATGTGCGATGCTTCTAATTATGCTCTTGGGGCGGTCCTAGGCTAGAGAAAAGATAAGAGACCCTACGTCATCCATTACGCGAGTAGGACTCTAAATCTGGCCCAAGTGAATTACTCAACTACGGAAAAAGAACTCTTAGCCGTAGTGTTCGCTTTGGACAAATTTAGGTCCTACCTGATCGGATCCAAGATCATTATTTATACAGATCATGCGGCACTGAAGTATCTTCTTTCTAAGAATGATTCTAAGCCCCGCCTGATACGATGGATCCTTCTACTCCAAGAATTTGATTTAGAAATTAAAGATAAAAAGGGAGTAGAAAATGTTATGGCCGATCACCTTTCTCGCCTTTATACCTCTGATTCCCTTGAGACGACCCATATCAACGACATGTTCCCTGATAAACAACTATTCAGAGTCTCCCATTCACCTTGGTTTGCTGATATTGCTAATTATCTTGTTACAGGTGCCATACCGATAAAATGGACTACGCAAGATAAGAAGAAATTCTTCACCGAGGTGTGCAACTTTTTCTGGGATGATCCTTATTCATTTAAATATTGCCCAGACCAAATCCTAAGGAGATGTGTACCAGACGATGAGCATCAGAGCGTCATCTCCTTCTGTCACACAAAGGCCTGTGGTGGTCACTTTTCTACTAAAAAGACCACGGCCAAGATTCTGCAGTGTGGCTTTTACTGGCCCACTATGTTTAGGGACACTCATGAGTTTTGCAAAGCTTGTGAGCGTTGTCAGAAATTGGGAGCATTGTCCTGTCAAAATATGATGCCTTTGAATCCCATCCTTATCATTGAAGCATTTGATTGTTGGGGCATCGATTTCATGGGACCATTCCCCCAATCATTTGGAAATCTGTATATTTTGCTCGCCGTGGATTATGTCACTAAATGGGTTGAAGCGATTTCGTGTCGAACTAATGACCATCGCACGGTCATTAAATTCCTAAAAGAAAACATCCTTTCTCGATTCGGAACGCCTCGAGCCATCATTAGTGATGGGGGCTCACACTTTTGTAATAGACCATTCGAGAGCTCAATGAAGAAATACGATATCTCTCATAAGGTGAGCACCCCGTACCACCCGCAGACAAGTGGGCAAGCTGAGATTTCTAATAGGGAAATTAAACATATTTTGGAGAAAACGGTTAACCCTGATCGTAAGGATTGGTCAATCCGATTGACCGATGCCTTATGGGTATACCGTACTGCCTTTAAAACTCCTATTTGAATGTCTCCCTTTAGACTTGTCTATGGGAAAGCTTGTCACTTGCCTGTGGAGCTAGAACATAAAGCGTACTGGGCGATCAAAAATCTTAATTTCAATCTGGATAACGCTGGCTCTCTACGCAAACTTCAATTGAATGAACTTGAGGAAATCCGGAATGATGCGTATGATAATTCGAGAATTTACAAGGACAAGATGAAAGCATTTCATGACCAACACATTTTGCGAAAATCATTTACGCCTGGTCAGAAGGTCCTTTTGTACAATTCTCGATTACATCTTTTTCCGGGTAAGCTCCGATCTCGTTGGACCGGTCCTTACATTGTTGTTACTGTTTTTCCTCATTGGGTAGTTGAAATTAGAGATCCCGATAATGACAAGGAGTTTAAAGTCAATGGACATCGATTGAAACCATTTGTCGAGAAATTTGATTCAGAGGACATGTCCATACCTCTGAGTGCTCCTGTTTACCAGGATTGATCTCCTAGTCTGATGGAGGTATAGGTAGGTTTATCGCTTTCATAGGACTAGGGTAGTTGCTTTATTTGTCTAGCTGAAGACGGTAAACTTACCGCTCCTGGGAGGCAACTCAGCTCGTCATTTCATTTTATTTTTATCATTAGTTAGTTCAATGTTTGTGGGTAACATTACTACAAACCCTCACGAGACTACAACTCGTCCACTAGGGGCAACCTAGGGGTTTAAAGGCTTGTTGCATATGCTAAATGCAATCGAGAGTACCTACGAAAGCGGTGTAGGTAGGATTTCATTTTTGTTATTTTTATTTTATTTTATTTTTGTTGGTTTCTCTCTTGTGCTGACCCGCTCTTACGTAGATATCTTTGGAAAGCCTCTTGATTCTTTCGTCCAGGTACTATCTTTCCATCACTCCTCCTATATTTCCGTTGTCCCATGTGCATTGCATGTTTATTTCTTTTACATTGAGGACAATGTAGATTGTTGGTTAGGGGTGGGAGATTAGGTTTCCTAATCAGTGTTTTCTTAGTCTTGAGCAAAAGTTGTGAAAATTTTTAATTTTTTAGGATTTTTGATGAATTCGAAGTGATTTTGACGGCCATCTAGGGCACTTAAAATTTCAAGATGCGTGATGTTGGTACTTTATGACTCTTGGATTCAGTTATCTATTAAATTTCACAGCTAAGTTTGAATTGTTAATCCATTACTAGAATTTGTAGACATTGATTGAGACATGAATTCGCAGGACACATCTCGCGTGCATATTAAGGATTCAGTTCGATATTGAAGGATTAACTTGGTAATCACTAAACATGAAAGGAACCAACTTGAAAAATTGAATGGATTGGGCAAACAGTCTTTACCATAGGTTTACTCCCTATAGGTGAGGATTCGATTCCCCATGGTTGATATTTGAAAAAGAGTTGGGTGTACAGTCTTTACCTTAGGTTTGCTCCCTATAGGTGAGGATTTGATCCCTCTTCTTGGCGTTACTTCTAATGAAAAAGTAAAAAATTAAAAGAATAAAAACATAATGTGTGAGGCAAGTTCTGGTTATCATGAATTCTCTTATTGGTTACCAATGATATCCTTAAATAGAGAAGTGAATTTTAATGTTGATAATTCGAGATTAGACTATGCATCCATGGAATTCAATGTTTAGAATTATTCTACTTGATGAACTAATACTTTGAACTTAATTATGAAGTTTACCATGTGCTTGAGTCTAGGAGAGAATTATACCTAACCATTCATGGATCTTAGATTTGTCGTATCTGACTCGTTTCTCAAAATATCACTCGGTTTCACAAGAATTGTCTCGTAATTCTCAACTTATTTTTTTTTGCATACTTTGCTTGGGACTAGTAAAATGCTGGTTGGGGGTTGTGTTGAGGGTCAAATATTGTATATCAGACCCCAAATTACTACTCGAATTTACAAGTATGATACTGTTTAATGGCTTGTCTAATCGTATTTGTGATGCAGGTTTTATTTACGAGCTTGGATCGAAATAAGGTGCTAAAAGTATGGAGTTAACGCTCTGATGACACCAGAGCATGAGACGGACACCAGGAGACCAGGATCGGCATATTTGCACGCCAGGGATCCAAGATAATCGAGAAACTAATGCTCAAGTAGCCTGAAATTGGTACAGAATACAAGATCACAGGGTTCCCACCATCCGTTCAGCTCGAAACTTTATATATGGACTGAAGACCTTAAATAAGCCGTACAAATCAAAAATCAGCCATTGGATCGCTGTGGAAGTGGCCCAACGGATAGATCAGCCCCTTAAAACCTCAAGTGGGGCCCACCTAATCTCTGGATGCGCTTCAGTTTTGGACTCAACATCTTAAATTAAAAGGGGAAGAAGATGGACGGAGAGGATTATACAGATTCATCACGAGTGGACCCCATTGACATCGCCAGTGCACAGTGCGTAAGTGCACTCGATGTGCACCGAATCAAGCCGATCGGTCAGCACCGCTGACCCAATCCTTCTCGCACACGGAGAACAGCGGACGGACGCTGTCCGTCCGTTTTTGTGTAGTGGGCCCCATCCATCACAGGTTTCGACAATCAGAGCCGTCCATATGCTCTGCGAGGTGACCAACACCGTCGCCTAGCTTTCCTTTTTGTCCCATGCACACACACACAGGCAGATTGCATGTAAACGCAGGAATGGACGGTGGGAACAAAGATCGCATGGGCCACACCGAATCCAACATGAAACCAGCCGAATCTTACTGGTTTTTCGACGCGAATCGAATGGTCGGAGTGGATTTTACACACGGCATCAATCAGCGGTTCGCCGACCTTCACAGCGCCCGACCGCGCGAGCTCTGTTCCGCAACAGAGCTGCGGTTGATCCAGGTGGGCCACTATCGTACATTAGATGCTTGATCCGGACCGTCTATTGTGTAGAGGGGCCAAAACCGTCCGTAGGGACGTCTTCACTTACGTCGGTTGTGGATATCACAAGAACCAGCAGAGGGGCAAACATTCCGGGCTCTCACGTGTAGCTACGCACGTTCTGCGAAAGGAGTGCGTAACTCCTTCCGCAATGACCGACCTCAGCAAGGACTCCGGCCAGCGTTTTCTCGAGGGACTTTTACAGCTACAAAAGCAAAAGAAGATGGAGAGAGATAGGCATTGAAGGAAGGAGGGGAGCTTGGCTTGGTGTAAACGAGAAGACAGGAAGAGGAAAGGGAATTTTTTCCTTATTTTCTTTTTCTTATTTTTTCTTGGCTGTTATTCTTTTCTTTCCTTATGAATCCTAAGGATTTTAGCCTAATCATGGTCGGCTAAACCTCTTAGCTAGGGCTAAGAGGTGAAGCCTGTAGCGAGATGGGAGATTCTATTCTATGCTTTTAATGTAAATTCATGGACTGGATTTGTTTTTAGTTGATTATGGAAGGAATGTTTTTAGTCTTTAATGGTCTGTTGTGACTGAAATTACAATGGGTCTGCAATGGCTTTGAATATTTCCTTTTCTCCTTTTTTTTATGACGCCAGGAAGCCCTGTTGTTCACCATCGTCTCCTGGGCATGGTTGGATGATGGTACCCTTCCTAACTTTCATGCACTGTTGATTGGTTGGTAATTAGTTTAATCCTGTTGTTTGCTTTGTCTCCTGGGCATGGTTAGATGATGGAATCCATTCTAAGTTATATACCTTTCATCTCTTGAAAACCAGATCAAGTAAGTTCAGCTTAAATTCCTTAATTCTTGATGCAGGCATAAGATCTCCCTGATCCCTACAAGTGGATCCTCTGAATCCCTAGTTTCCTTCCTCTGAATTACTTAAGTTTTAGATAATTATTCCACAATTATTCCCTAAATTTTATTTAGTTTAGATCACATCTTAGTTTAGTTCTAGTTCTACTTTGTTTCAGATAACGTACAGGTATCAGTCCTTTGAGATTCGACCTCGGTCTTACCGAGTTTATTACTACATCATAACCCTATACTTGGCGAGTGAACATCCATAATGTGGGTCCTACTTTCAAAGTGGATTGTCCATCATGTGGGGTCTATTTTTTATATACACCATTCATTGTGTGGGGTGCACCTTCTATGTGGATCATTCATCATGTGGCCCACTTTGGATATGGGTCATCCATCATGTGAGACCTCAGATGTAGATCATTCATTAGTTGAGGCCCACTTGATGTGGATCATCCATTACAAGGGGCCTCACTTTGATGTGGGCCATCCATCATGTGAAGCCTACTCTGTTCATTGTGTGGGCCCCACCTTCAATATGGGTTGTTCATCATGTGGACCCACATTTAGTGTCAATTGACCATCACGTGGGCCCACCTTCAATGACCATCATCTATCATGTGGGTCCCACCTTTGATGTGGACCGCCCTTTAAATGGGCCCACTTGATATGGATGTTCTGTCATATTGGGTCACACTTTGATGCAGGCCATCCATCATGTGGAGCCCACCTTTGATGTGAATTGTTCATTATGTTTGACCACCTTGATGTAGACCATACATTATGTGGGCCTCATATTCAATATGGGTCATTCATAATGATGAGCCCACCTTTAATATCTACCATCCATCATGTGGGTCCCACCTTTATTGTGGACCATCTATCATGTGGGGCCCAATTGATGTGGATAGTCCTTTTTGCAAGGCCACATTTTGATCCAAGTCATCCATCATGTGGGACCCACCTTTGATTCCACCATCCATCATTAGGTCCCACTTTTATTGTGGAATGTTCATCATGTGGGGCCCAACCTTCAATATGGGTCATTCATCATGTGGGCCCACATTTAATGTCAACCTTCTATCATGTGGTCCCACATTCAATGTCCATCTTCATCATGTAGGGCCCCACCTTCAATATGGGGCACTCATCATGTAGACCTACTTTGAATAGATTGTAAAGAGAAGAAAAGAGGGCAAGGTGGGAATTACTTGAAAAGTTTAAGGACAAACTTGTCTAAAAATTAACCAAAAAATGTCTACCAAATTAAGCCAAAAAAGCTCTTTTTCAAAAAGTAGAAATGCCGTTAAGGGCATCTTTGGCAACGATACGTCTGACATCATCTAGGATGTTATTGAGAATTGTTGTTAGGGACATCTTTAGCGACAATACATCTGACATCATTTAGGATGTTATTGAGAATATTATTGAAAAATACTTCCTTTAGGAAAGCTTATTAGAAATTCTGTTATTTTTCTCTTTCCGAACATGCCAAACAATGGCAAGAGGAAAGATTGCTCAAAAGATTGCTAACAAGATTGCTACACAAAAACTCTAATAAATTGGATAAGGTAAAGGGCCAAATAGAATGGAACCTAAATCTTACAGTGTAACTTTTTCCAAAGCCAAAGGTAATAAGAGCATTGGAAGAAGAGGTGATCAATAGATTCATGTCCCAAAGCACAAAGATAATAGTGGACATCCACCACAATATTGAATCAACTTAATCCATCCTTGGTTTTAAAATTTCCAAGAAAGATGATCTGTGATCCATACAAGATAAGAGTGCCTCGGAATAAAGCCTTTGAACTAAATGAGATCAACCAAATCAACATTTGGATAGCACACCTAATAGACATCATCTATTGAAGCGAATAAGAAGTGCTCAAAATATTGCTGACAGGATTGCTTAAAATAAAATTAAAAAAAAAAAACACTAATAAATTGAAAAAGGGAAGAGGCCAGGTAAAAAGGAACCAAATCTTAGAGTAGAACTCTTTCCAAAGCTAAAGGGAATAAGATCATTGGAAGAATAGGTGCTCAATAAATTTAGGCCCCAAAATACAAAAATGACAATGGACATCTATGTAATACCCCGACCATCTAATACTCTGGTATTGGATGTCCTCGAGGGTTACCAGTAAATTTTCGATTAAAATAGGCAATCATGCGTGCTTACACACGCGTATACTCAAAGACTTAGTGATTGTGAGTCGAAACCTAAACTTAGAAACCCATAACCCAATTGAACTTCGTGCCCTAATTAATCGAACCATATTAGACCACCAGTGGGACTCTAATCCCCTGGATCCTCAACTCGTTAGTCCAAATGTACAATCAGGTAAGATCTACCCTAAAATACGCCAAATTGAATATTCAACCCAAGGGTTAACTAGTGGGATGCAATCGATCGATCCATAGCGACCGATCAATCAAAATATCCGCTCGATCTCACTAAAAACTAGAACCCTTGAGTCTAGAATTGATGATGAACCACCCCACTCAACCCTTAGGACCCAAGAACAATGACCTGAACCCCATGCAGGACAATTTAGGCCCTGTCGGTTAGACCGATAGGGGGAACTCAAACTTCGGGGGCAGAACCCTGTCCTGGCAATCCAATCGTCAAGATTGTTGGTTCCTGTCAATCCAACCGACGGTCCTCAAATTTTAATACACATGCGAACCACTGAACTTTGGACTAAGACTATAAGGCCCATTTTTACCTTATTTTTTATTTCTTAGGTTTGAGAGATGGATATATGTAGAGAGAGAGAGAGAGAGAGAGAGAGAGAGAGAGAGAGAATGTGGGAGTGACAACAAGATTCAAGGATCGTGAATTTTTCGTAAAAAGAGGAAGAGACATTCTTCTAATGCTAGGAAATATTCAAGGATCTTCTAAATTCCTGCCCACATCATGGCTACGAAACTTGGCGAGTAATAAGCTTTTTCTACGATGGACTGACTTCGCCCATGCGCCAATTCATGGAGATGGTGTGCAATAGGGAATTCATGAATAAGGATCCTGATGACGCATGGGATTATTTTGATATACTTGCTGAAAATGTGCAGTCATGGGGATACTTCATCTAAGCCCACTAATCCCAGACCAACTCAATCCAAAGAGAATGGAGGAATGTACGTATTAAGGGATGAAGGTGATGTGAATGCCAGGATGGCTAATCTTACAAGAAAAGTCGAGGCCATGAAACTAAAAAAAGTAAAAAACATTCAAACCCGATGAGATTGTTGAGATTGTTTGTGGTATTTGTGTTAGTAACGAACACTTGACACAGAATTATCCCACAATTCCTGCATCCAAGAGTTGTTACACGAGCAATCCAATGCTATGAACAATTACTAAAGGTCGTTCAGTGCCCTCATCTCAAACACTTATAATCCTAGCTGGTGGAACCATCTAAACTTTAGTTTGATGAATGGGCAAACAGCTAGTACTGATAGAAATACTCAAGGGGCTCTTCCTCCAATCTTCAATTCATTAAATCAGAAAAGACCCCAAGAGGATATAGTTCAAAAATTCATTCAAAATCAAGAGCAATTTAACCAAAATATGTTACGAGCATTCCAAGATATTAAAACATCCTTAAGAGTATTTCCATCATCTATCCAAATAATAGAGTCACAACTTGCTGTTAGAGAGAAAGGGATTTTGCTAGCCCAACCTCCACCTAACCCAAAACACCATGTGCTGCAAGCAAAGTCTATCACCATTCTCTGAAGTGGTAAAACAATTGATAAAAACATCCTGATGAGGGCAAAGAAGCCTAAGGATTCGGAAGAATATGAGAAGAATGACGGACTGAGCAACGCTTCACATGGGAAAGAACCAAAAAAATAGTACATGGCAATTGGGTCAATCCCTCAAAGGTTGTTATCACCAAAAACTCTGTCAAACACTCAGGATATCTTAGAGGTTCTGAAACATGTGAAAATAAAAATCTTTATATTAAATTCCATCAAACAAATCTCGTCATATGCCAAGTTCCTAAAAGATTTATCTACGGTCAAGAGATAGGAAAACATTCAAAAGAAAATATTTTTGACAGAAAAAGTGAGTGTCATCCTCAAACAAGATGTGCCTCAAAAGTATAAAGATTCTACTAACCTAATCATCTCCTGTGTCATTGGGGACCACTGGATTGAAGATGCACTCCTTGACTTAGGGGCGAGTTTGAATTTGATCCTATATTTAGTTTACAAATAGCTTGGTTTAGGTGAATTAAAATCCACCATGACCACACTTCAACTCATTGATCGTTCAATCCGTATACCAAAAAAGATGATAGAGGGCGTGCTTGTCCAAGTTGATAAATTCTACTATGTAGAAGATTTTATTATTTTGGATACACAACCCGTTATCAATACGAGCACTCAAATTCCTGTCATCCTTGACCGGCCATTCTTTGTTACATCAAATGCCATCATTAACTGCAGGAATGAAATTATGAAACTATCCTTTGGGAACATAACATTTGAGTTAAACATCTTTAACATGTGCAACCAACCAAAGGATAGTGATAATATCAATTAAGTAATTTAATTGACACTTTCGTTGAGGATAAGTCACTTTTGACTTTGTTCTCTAAGACTCTCGAGATGTGTTTGGCCTACTCTGTTAATTTAGACGATGACATGATTAAGGAGATGGATGCCTTCCTTGATGCTATACCGATACTTAAAACTAACCGGTGGAGGCTGGAATTTGAAAGATTACTACAAACTGACATTAAGCCTATACCGTCTAGTGTCAAGGCACCAAAGCTGGACCTAAAACCATTAGTCTCTTATCTTGCCTATTTGAGTCAAGATAAAACAAATCCAGTGGTAATTTCTTCCTACTTGGATGAGGAACAAGAGAGTGTTCTTATTTCTACTCTCAAGGAACACAAAGGAGCCCTTGGGTGGACGATTGCAAACCTCAGGGGAACCGATCCTTTGATTTATACTTTTTGCATTCACCTTAAGGATAATGTAAAAACTCTAGACAACCACAACGCCGTCTAAATCCAAACATAAAGGAGGTGGTTAAATCCAAGGTGTTAAAGTTATTGGATGTGGGTATCATATACGCTATATCTAATAGCCAATAGATGAGTGCAACTCAGGTGGTACCCAAGAAGTCCAGGATCACCATTAACTAGAGTCACTACTGGGTAGAGAATGTGCATTAACTAGAGAAAATTGAATATCGTCACAAGGAAGGACCACTTTCCTTTACCTTTTGTCAATCAGATATTAGAAAGGTTAGCCGGCCATTCCTATTATTATTTTATTGACGTGTATTTGGGCTACAACCAAATAGAGATAGCTATTAAAGACTAAGAGAAGACCAAATTCGCATGTCCTTTTGGCACTTTCGTATACCCAATGATGCCATTCAGAATATATAATGTGTTCGCCATGTTTCAGCGATGCATGTTGAGTATTTTCTTTGACATGATGGGAAAATTCTTAGAGGTTTTTAAAAAGGCCAAGCTAAAAGTCTTAAAGGGGGGAATAGGACTATGCCAAATTAAAATTTTAAGTGCAGAATAATAAAGAAATAATCAAAGATAACACTTATCAATTCAAATAGCAGAAATGAATAAAAACCTCAAATGTACAAGTATTGAGAGGTTGATACAAATGTTGTTCTAAGGACAATCTTACAGCAAAAACCAATGGCTTATGGTAGGACAACCTGATTTTCTAAAACGGTCTGTGTATCAAAAACTCAAACAAATACAGAGGAATAAAGAATAAAATAGAAATAAATTTCTACTGCTATTACAACATTCACCACATGTTCAGAAAGTAAACTACAATCATTCACCACAAATGCTGAAAAATAAATTACAACATTCAACCACTTAAGTACATGCAACCATTCACCACAACTCCAGCAATTATAGTGATTCGCTTGTGTGTACACCAACTGTTAAAGAATAGTCACACAACTACTCCACTCCCAATATCCTCATAAAGTGGATATTAGCTTTGACTATAAAATAAGTTTTCTAAAGTTCATCTAAAACCTTCACAATTGTGTTTTCAAAGGGCTACCACAATTAAAAACCCCACTTACTGAGATTTTCTGGCTATCTCAGTTAAAACCAAAAATGAAAGATTTCCTGGCAATCTTACAAACAAAATAATGAAAATAGAAATGTACTTATCTGAATATTCTTCTTTTAATGAAGGCCAGTAGAACCGATTCGATGTAAATGTTCAATGTACAATCTCACATATGAAAGGGTTCTTAGATCTAAATGATTTTTAGATTAAATTGTCCAGGGCTAGCTTGATTTGATTTTGATCTCAAAAAGGGTAAAATCAATATTCCCCTTACAAAAGAATTAGAACAGAATAGAGATCACAAAATCAAATACAAAAAAGATATTAAAAGAATCTTAAATACTAACCAATTAGCTTCTCAAATGTGGGGACAAGTTCTCTCAGAGTTATGACTTGAATATCTTGGACTTGAATGAAAAACTCTGAAAATCATCCTCAATTTATAGACAAAAATATTGTTCACTCGACTGGCCCAGTGGTCGGTTTGACTGGTCGAAGGACTAACAAGAATTCAAAATTTCGGGCACAATAAGATAAGAACGCCACTCGACTGGTCAAGTGAGAACCAGTTTGGTTGCTGAACTTTGAGTCAAACCTGCATGACCGGTCTAGCACTGTTCACTCAACTGGTTGAGCAGTCTCCAGGATTGGTCGAGGATCCAACAGAAATCCTGAAAATTCACAACAAATCTAAGACTGGTTAAGAAAATTCTTAGACTGGTCGATCCAGTGTTTGGACTAGTCGAGATAAAGCTTATAAAATTATATAATGACCCAATTTAAGTATGCAATCAATATGACCTAACCTATGGTTAATCTAGGGTCATTCATACCTTATCGGTAAAGATTGAACATTGAAACATTGTTTGCTTTGGTTGATAATTTATCTTGAAGTACTTTGAAGCTGGTCATCTTGAAGTACTTTGAAGCTTGAGCTTAAGAGCTTATAACTTGAGTTTTAACTTGAGTATATGAGCTTAAGCTTGAGAATATTACTTGAGCTTGAATTCTTTAAGTAATGCACACTGTCTTGATATAGTTGAAACTTGAAAACTTGATTTAGTACTTGAACTTCTTGTTCTTGAACTTCTAGATCTTGTACTTGAGCTGCTTGAACTTGAATTTGAACTTCTTGAACTTGTACTTGATTGTAGGCAGGAATGATATAACGTTGAGCTACAAAAGATACTGATTCCAAGAGGTATTGACACTACAAAATTTGACAATCCTAAGAGCTAGATAAGATAACATTTAGAGTTTTCATAGATGATTTCTCTATTTTTGGGACATCATTCGGCGAATGTCTTGGACATCTTAAATTGGTGTTGAGGAGATACGAACAAATGAACATTGTGCTAAATTGGAAAAAATGTCATTTCATGGTTCAAAAAGGGATAGTCCTTGGACACATCATATTGTTTAAGGGAATTGAGGTAGACAAAGCCAAAATCTATTTAATATCTAACCTACCCCCCACCCAAGAGTATACGCGACATGTGATCCTTATTAGGACATGTCGGATTTTATCGGAGATTCATAAAGGACTTTAGTATCGTCTCTCATCCTTTATGTAATCCTCTTCTAAAGGAAACCCTCTTTGAGTGGAGTGAAGAATGCGAAAAAGCTTTCCCTAAGGTAAATGGCATATTGACTAGCACTCCCATTATGCAACCACCCGATTAGAGTTTACCTTTTGAAATTATGTGTGATGCAAGTGATTATGTCATTGGGGCAGTGCTAGGCTAAAGAAAAAATAATCGGCCATATGTTATCTACTACGCGAGTAGAACTTTAAAGTCTGCCCAAGTAAATTATTCCACTGTGGAAAAATGAACTCATATTCACAATGTTTACTTTAGACAAGTTTAGGTCATGCTTGATAGAATCCACGATCATTATTTTCACTGACCATGCTGCGTTGAAATACCTTCTTTTTAGGAATGATGCTAAGCCTCGTTTGCTAAGATGGATCCTTCTACTCCAAGAATTTGACATAAAAATACGAGATAAGAAAGCGTAGTGGCCGACCATCTCTCTCGACTTGTTACATCTGATTCCCTAGAGATGACACATATTAATGACATGTTCACTTATGAACAACTTTTTAAAATCTCCCAATTACCTTGGTATGCTGACATTTCTAATTATCTTGCCACATGTACAATTCCTACCTAATGCATTGCGCAAGATAAGAAAAGATTCTTTGTCAAGGTACGCAGGTTCTTCTGGAATGATCCATATCTTTTTAAATATTTTCCGAATCAAGCCATTAGAAGATCTGTGACTAATAATGAACAACAAAGTGTCATCTTCTTTTTCCATTCATATACATGTAGTGGCCATTTTTCGGCTAAGAATACCACATCAAAGATTTTTCATTATGGCTTTTATTGGCCTATTATATTCAAAGATACTCATGAAATTTGCAAAGCATACAAGCATTATCAGAATTAGGAGGATAGTCTCATAGATATATGATGCCTCTGAACCTCATTCTCATCATTGAAGCATTTGATTGCTGGGTTATCGATTTCATGAGACCATTCTCCCAATCCTTTGGAAATATTTATATATTACTTGTTGTTAACCATCGCGTGGTCATTAAGTTCTTGAAAGAAAATATCTTATCTCGGTTCGAAACACTTCAAGTCCTTATAAGTGATGGAGGATCTCACTTTTGTAATAGGCCATTTGAAGCTTTTATAAAGAAATATGATATTTCTCATAAAGTGTGCATCTCTTATCATCATCAAACAAGCGACCAAGTTGAGATATCAAATAGGGAGATAAAATAAATTCTTGAGAAAACGGTTAACCCAGATTGCAAGGATTGGTTAATTTGACTGACTGATGCTTTGTGGACCTACCGTACAGTATATAAAACCCCTATTGGTATGTCGCCCTTTAGACTTATTTATGGGAAGACTTGTCACTTGCCTATGAAGTTGGAAAATAAAGCATTTTGAGATATAAAGAATTTCAATTTCAATCTTTATAAAGCCAGTTCGCTACACAAATTACAATTGAATGAACTTGAAGAAATCCAGAATGATGCTTATGAGAAATCTCGAATATACAAAGACATAATGAAAGTGTTTCATGACATGAATATTCTGCGAAATATTTTTGAACTAAATCAGAAAGTATTATTGTATAATTCTAGAATTCATCTTTTTTCCAAAAAACTGAGATGTTGTTTGATCGACTCCTTCAAAATTAAAATGGTCTATCCTTATGGGGCTGTAGAGATAGAAAACTCGATGAATGGTAACATCTTCAAAGTGAACGGTCATCGTCTCAAACTATTCATTGAGAAATTTAATTAAGAGGATATGTACATCCCTCTAATCGATCCTGTCTATCAGGACTGACCTTCTAGTTTGATAAATGTCGATTAATCCATTTATTGCTTTCTTAGGATTAGAAATAGGATAATTTGTTATAGTTTTATTTTTTTTCTTTTGGACTAATCTCTTTAGATGATAAAGACTTCATACCATTTCATTGATCTTCCTCAGGTACTATTTCTCTTACTCATTCTTTTTTTTTTTTAATTTTCATTGTCTCATGTTATGATGAATTACATATCTTTTACATTGAGGACAATGTAGATTTTAGGTTGGGGGTGAGATTAGATGAACTAATCTAAATTGACGATATTTCATTTTAAATTAGTTCCTTAGGTACTATTTCTCTTACTCATTCTTTTTTATTTTCGTTGTCTCATGTTATGATGAATTACATATCTTTTACATTGAGGACAATGTAGATTTTAGGTTGGGGGTGAGATTAGATCAACTAATCTAGATTGACGATATTTCATTCTTATATCTTTGAATTTTACTCATATATATAAGATTGCACAAAATGTTGTTTTTTGAGAAAAGTTTGAAATTTGAATTTTTAAGTTAGTTTTTCGCATATTTTGGTTGGGACTAGCAAAATGCTGGTTGGGAGGTGTGTTGAGTATGAAATATTCTATATTTTTCCATTGTTATACATTGGTTTTATGAACATAGATGCATTTAATCGATCTAATTATGTATGTTTTCCCTTGCTAAGTGATTTGGAGAGTTAAAATGAAAAGGATGCTTAAAGCGATGATTTAATGCTCAAAGAATAACCAAGTGAATGATTAGATCTATGGAGGACAATATTGAAGAATTCAAGTGCTAAAGATCCAATAAGTGAGGAATGAAGAAAATCGAAAACTTGAAGTGAAGAAACCAAGGAAAAAGAGTCCTAAAAATTTAGGGCCGGAAAAAATCATATTTTGAAATTCCTAGGCTAAAAAGACAAAATCTTAAAAACTACAGAAATGACCCTTCGGTGTAGGGCTGAAAGTTGGGCGGGTTCAACTCGATCGACCTGTGACCGACCCGACATTGGGTTGGGCTCGGGCAAGATATAACGGGTCCAATCTCAAGCTTGGGTTATACAAACACCAACCCGATAAAACTTGGGTTGGGCTCGGGTTAAGATCTCAGGTTGCCCAACCCAACCCGAACCCGATCAATATATAAGTTACTTATAAATTATAACTGAGTGTGGATCGTTGTGTCGAAGGCAAACTAGTGATGTCGGGTCTCATTTGCCCACGTCATTTCCAAGGACTCAAGCCAACAAGATATGCCGGATTTCTCTCTCCCAAATAGATTACGTGCTATGCTACATGACTTTTAAAGGAGGAGTAGTCCTATATTTTAGCTTGCTTTTTTAAAGAAAAAAATAAAGTTCTTTATGATGAATAATCTCATATATAATTAATAAAATTATAGATACAAAAAATAAGTCCTCTATTGAAATATAATAAACTAATGTAATAACGAAAATATCAACACGTATGCACCTGATCAACCCGACTGAGCCTGCTTGGGTTGGGCTTGGGTTGAGAAATCCCAACCCAAGATTGGGTTGGGTTGGGTTTGGGGTTGAGGTATAGGAACCTTGGGTTGGGTTAGGGTTGAGCACCAGCCCAACCCAACCCGCCCGACTTTCAGCCAGTGCCTTCAAGGACAGTTTCGATGCTATTGAAGACGACTTCATGTCCCATCGAACCTTCCTCAATCCCATTAAGAAATTCATAAATTTTCCAAGTTAGTTGATAGACACATTCTTTGATACCATCAAAGGTGCACACGACTACATATATTTAAAGTCGATTGCGATTTTCCAAGGCAATGTGAAAGATGGAGTTCCAAAACTATAAATTATGGTCCCTGGGACATCCCAAGTCATCTTTTAAGGTTAGGAAAGGAAGAGAAGGCTTAAGTGGAGCACCGGGAATATTCTTCCACTTCGATTTCTTCACAGGTTCTAGTAGATCTTTTAGTTTTTCTTTTATTTTTGAGTTAGTTATGACTAACTAATCTCTTAGCCAGAGCTAGGCATCAAACCGAGTGGGATTGGATTGGGTCTAACTCGATTTGATCCGAAATCTAAATGGGCTGACCCGAACCTGATCCGATCTAGGACCGAGTTCGGGACATCTGACTTGAACCGATCTGATGCACGGTTGACCTGACCAGAATCGAGTCCAACTCAGTCAGGGAAACCGAGTCGGATCCGGTTGGGTACGATTTGGATTAAATTTTTTAATGGTGAAAATCATTATCCTCACTACTATTTTCGGTGTGGTCCATTTGAGCTTTAGATATGATTTTTTTTTCAAATACTCTAAAATGATCACAAAAAATGGATAAACGGTATGGATATAATAAATACATCATTGTGGGGCGCATGTCATTTTGATCTCATTTGAGTCATTCGTACAACTCGAAGCTCGAGGCGTGTACAGCCATGTTGATGTGCACAGCACGAAAGTGCAATTGTGTTGTGCATTGCCGTATTTATGTCAGCAAGTTCTATGGGTCTGATCATGGGGTATGTGTTATATCCAAACCATCCATCTATTTGGTGAGCTCGTCTTAAGGCTTGAGACGAAAGATAGATCTAACTATCAAGTGGACCACATTGAAAAAAGTAGTGGGGGATTGAACGTCTACCATTGAAACCTTTTTTGGGGTCACAGAAGTTTTGGATCAATTTGAAATTTGTTTTTCCTCTTAATTCAGGTCTTTGTGACCTTATGAACACATTGGATGGAAAATAAATGTTATGGTGGGCCCGACGAATTGTTTAACGCCTAACAATGAAAATCATTATCTCTGTTGCTATTTGTGGTGTGGTTCAGATGATCTTTGGATATGATTCATTTTTTGGATAATACTCTATAATGATCTCTCAAAATATATGAACGGTGTAGATATAATAAATACATCACTGTGGGGCCCATATAACTTTGATCTCCTTTGAACCATTCATACAACTCGGAGCTTGAGGAGCGTCAGTGCTCGTCTTTGCACGACATGTACCTACAGCATACAGGCTACAATAGCTATATCGCTGGTATGTGGTACACCAACAAATCCGCTTCTTATCGTACTGAGTAAACTCTGTTGGGGCCCACCGTGAATGCATGTGGTTTATCCACGCCGTCCATTCATTTTTTCAGATCATTTTAGTAGTTGAACCCAAAATTGACGCATATCCAAAGCTCAAGTGGACCATACCACAAGAAAAAGAAGTATTAATTTTGGTTCGGATTACTCCGAATCGGATCGGATGTACCACGATCCAAACTCGATCTGCAC
Organism: Magnolia sinica; assembly: GCF_029962835.1. Lineage (NCBI taxonomy): Eukaryota > Viridiplantae > Streptophyta > Magnoliopsida > Magnoliales > Magnoliaceae > Magnolia > Magnolia sinica. The sequence continues at coordinate 75,644,672 of NC_080579.1, read as the reverse complement.
CAATCCAAGTCGTTGGTTCGGTTCTGATCAGGTCGAATCGGGTCAGATCCACCAGATTGAGTCAGACATGCCAAGCTCTACTCTTAGCTAGAGCTAAGAGGTGAAGCTTGTAGTTCTTCATAATATTTAGTATAGTTTTATTCAAGTAATTTTGATTTGAATGTTGAATAATTCACTGATATTTTGGTTTGAATGAAGAATTATTTTTAGTTTACTTTAATTCGTTATCGATTACGGGCACAATGGATGCTTAAAAAAGTTAATAAAATTTCTTATCTATTTTGCAAAGGATTGATCTATAAAATTCATTGATTTATCATAGACTCCGGGTATGATAAATGCTTTGAATTCTCTGCGATAAACACTTTGGTGCATAATGTGGGAACCATTTCATTGAAAGTTCAAATCTATTTTAGATTGATGAATGATGATTTAACTGCTCTATTATTCAACTGGATGGAATAAGGCTTCGATTCCAATTGTGTGATGTAATTGAATCAGGTAAATTACATTAAGAAAGTTCTAAGTGGATTATTGGCGCTCTAGTGTTTTATTTTTAATAGTTTCTTCCACAATTACTTCTTAAAAACCAGAATTTAGTAATTAGTTTAGATTCTAATTTTACTTCTAATGCATTTTAGAAACCACACAAATTGTAAGTCTTGTGGGTACGACCTCGGTCTCACCAAATATTATTACGTCACAGCATTGCACTAGTGTGTATACTACAAAGTATATAACTCTCTAAACTACAACAAAATTGGCCTTTCCCGGCGGTTAAAAATGCCAGCAAATGTCCAAAAATCGCAAGCAAAGGGTTTACTGGCGGTGACGCAACTGCTTGTAAAGGCTCTGTCGGTAAAGGTTTTATCGGCGGTTTTGCGGGCTACCCTTAAATCGTTGGTAATGGCCGAAAAGGGGAAAAAAATCTACGGATAAAATCCATAGCCATAGAACCTATGGTTACTGACAATCCGTAGCCATTGCAATTTTTGCTGTTTTAGTTTTTCCTGTCCACTTTCACCACCAGGAAAAAACAATTGCAGGTAAATCAGTAATGTGTACAAGTATAAATGTGACCATCAGCCACAATAGAGAATCACAGAGACTGTACAAGAGAAACTGTGAGTATTACCATATATTTCAAGAAAGGTTTTGAATTTCCTGTATTCGCCACCACCATTGGCTTGAATACTTTTGATCATACACTCAATTATATTCTCAATGTTCAATTTAAATATTTGAAAAAACACCAAATGCAGAAAAATACCATGTAAATCTACTAATATTAATGAAATGTATCTGATAGTGAAATCGAGTACATGCATCCCCAGGTACCAGGAACTAATAATTGCAAAAGTTCATTACCTAAAAATATATTATAAAAAAAGAAGTTTAAAACTTCTGTCAATCTAGGAGGAGGAACAAGAGTTCACAGATTTATCAATGGAGACAGGAAGTTGAAAGTGAGAAAGCTGATGATGAACTGTACACATTGTTGGAAGACAGGACTTGGATGACATGCGCCAGAAATTTGCAGTTGCCTCTGCACGATATAAACCTCCTTTCCTCGAGCTACTTGGAAGAAATCTCCTGTATAGATGTACCTTTGCAAAGAAAGCATAAAGTAAATACTAATTAGCCAGATCCTGACTTAGATGTCAAATGCATCTATGTGCATGTGAAGGTTTCTGTACACTTCTCGAATCTGAACACTCCAAAAATAGTGATTGACTAGAAGAAACTACAGACAAGCTGGGTATGTGACCAATTTCTATGTAATTCCAAATCAGTTTTTTTTTTTTCAAAAATGAGTGGCCCACCTGATGAGTACTTGTCCTACTTGTTTTTGTTATGATCACATATGCATTAGAAGTTAGAACCATCATCTGGATCACTTGTCATGAAATCCATTGTTTTAAGTACATTGTTATTGCAACATGACATCTTAAAAGACAATTTAAGGGCATGTTTGGATCGAATTTAATTACGATTACTAGTGTAATGAATGGGTAACCAAATTCAAATTTCCTTGGACAGTCTTCAAATTGTAAGAATGTTATCTTCAAGCTGGACTTGAAAGAACTTAGCTGCAATATGAGGGAAACAGAACCAAATCTGGCCATTTTCCTTCCTATCGAAATGAATTTTTGCAATTCAATTCAATTATGCATCCAAATGCAGAACAAAACAAAATCAAAATGCTATCAGATAACATCTACGTACCACTATGGACACATGAGTGTGCTCCGCAGATGGTCCCTCCCTAGCTAGTCCAAAGTTCGACAGCTTGGGCTTAAACTCCTCATCTAACACAACATTAGATGCCTTGAAATCTTATGGTAAAAGATGATTACAAACTTGTAAAAAACAAGTTCCACATGAATTTATATCCGAAAGAAAGAAAGATGAATTTTAGTTATCATGAAACACAAACACAATGGAACCACATGTTCTCACTTCCAGCATTCTGATAACTTCCACAATGATTTCATTAAGAAAATTTTAGATTTAACCAAGACTTGAAAAAAGTAAGGAAAAAAAAAATCAATTTCGTCACAATTCAGTCGAGACTTGTTTAAGATTCAGTCCACTTGAGTAGTCAAAACTCATAAAACTTGAAAAAAGAAAACTCGATGAAACTCGACAAAACTTGAATCTGCTCGCAAAGTCTCAAAAATAAGAAAACCCAAATAGGAAATAGAGATTAAAACATTACAAAGAACAACAACCTCACTTAGAACCATAGATTTTCTATCAATTGTTTCATGTTTTATTTCTTCATCATCCAAACATCTCTTCCACTCCATTAAAAATTCTACTATCACCCAAATAAAGAACAATGCAACAAAGGTTCAAACAAAGAAATAAAAATTACTTGATCCGCAGAAATATAAATAATATTCCTAACATTTGTACCAATATCTCCAACTTTAAAACATATTCAAGAATTTCTAACATATTGAATCACATGGTCTCTTCTTTCCTCTTATTTATTTATTTATTTATTTTATTTATTTTTATTTTAGAGGAATATATCAGTAGAAAGAAAGCATAGTCCAAAGCTAACTCAGAGGCATTGCACATCTCATATGCATAAATCAGTCTACCGTTGAGAAAGTCGCCCAGAAAACAGAAATACGTAAGATTAAAATCAATTTAATTGAGGCATATCAACCAACATCAAGTTGAAGGGGATTCGGTATGTATGCTTTTCCTCAGTATGATTAGAGGTACTTTCATGCTTCCGATGTAATTTAAGCTACTTTTGTAATTTTTGTAATTTAAAGAAACTAAGGAGCGCTGAGTGATTTCAGATGTTGTTGTTGCATCCAATAATATAAACTCTGAAACATCATAATGAGCTTCTTTTTCCCAATAGTTGAGCTATATGACCTTTATATGACTTTATGAACATGGCCTTAGGAAGGTTTCGAGAGTGGGTCAATATCAAAATGGTAGACAGTTAAGATGAAACACATATATAATCATAGACCTCATAGAGCACAGTCAGGATCTAGTTCGTTCTAGCAGAACTTAAGACTCAATCCACATGCTGGTCGGTGGCACCCACCACGTTTCTTATGTAAATCTACTCTACCTGATAAAATATCAGATAAAGTTCATGAGGTGGGGCCTTTGTGAGTTTTAAAACAGGTATTTTCACTTCTTGATGGTGAGATATAACTGATTAACGGGCCTAATGAAAGATATACCCTAGTTTGGGTCATGCCATGGGCAACCTATAAGGGAGTAGCCCCAATGTTATACACTAAAAAAGAAAAAGATTTTCTACAGTCTATTTGAAGGCAATGACCTTATAGCTAGGATCATTCAATCTGTGCATACTTCCAGAAATCAGTAATCCACATTGGGGAAAGTACATGGACGTTACAAATTGAAACATAATCCTGCCAAATGTGTTATCCCAAAGATGGCTATACCATCTTCCAGCACTCTTGAGTTATCTCCCTCTTAAAAAAATATATCAATGAAGAGAAAGCATAAATAAAAAAGACTCTCCCTGTTAAAAAATATCAATGGTGAGAAAGCATATAAATAAATAAATAAATAAAAGTCAGATTTTTTTTTTCAATCTATAACAAACCTAATCTGTGCTTTTTCCAATCCTCCTCAATCTGAATATGGCTTCAAATCATCTCAATAAACTCCAAAACTCCGAAATAAACTTCCTAAACTGCAATGGAAATAAAAAATATTGAAAATATCAGTTTCTCAACAAAAACTGAAAGGAGAAAGAATTTCACAAATGTTACCAAGTACTAAAGGCATTATCTTCTCTCTTCTTCTTTTTTTTTTTTTTTTTTTTTTTTTAATTTCTCTGTTTTTCCTCCTAATCCAAGAACGATACCAAAAAAGATCTCTGTAATTAAAGAAAATTGTAAAAATAAATAAATTAATATTCAAAAGATCTAAATCATCAAACCACAAAAAAAAGAAGATAAAAAAAATCCCATGAAACATCAAAATGCAACTCCAGAAACCCTCAAAATTCATTGGATAACACATGTGACTCAAGACACGCTACAAACATAATGGAGTTCGATGAAACCCTAACCTTACAATGCATGAGGATGAGATTGAAAGGTCTGCCCTAAATCGATAAAATGGGGAATGAGGAATTAGAAGAAACCTTAGATCCGATGCGAGCATGAGAAGAAACCTATACAAAAAGCAAGGCATGTAAACATACTCATAGATCCTAAAAATGAATCATATCTAAATCTAAGGTGTACAACAAAATAAGAAAACAGTATAATTAAATATCCACAAAATAAGATACAAATATCCTCAAGCTAGAAGATTAAGACCAGTGCTTTGCTAAATGTCACTGGTAAAGAAAGATTAAGACAATGTTATGTTTACTAAAATCCAAAATGTAACATCTAGACTTGCAAATAGGGACAAGACCAACTTACCAAAGCACACAAAACATATACATGGGTACAAGCAATTACACTTTTACCCAACATTTTAAAGTTTTTTTTTTTAATGGCAATCTAATGGCAACATAACTTTTATTGAAGAAAAGAACAAAGCTGAAATGGCTCTACATGCCAGATAAAGGTGGATGATGAGAGATCATCCAAAGAGGAGAACTGAATTAGGCCCCACAAAGGAACAAACCTTTTCACATCCATACAACTACTAAGCTCAAATTTTTAGTTTTTTAATTGATTGAATTTCTTCTTAAGCTTGATAGAAGTATGTTTTTACCCCTTAATATCTGTTAATTTGAGCTGATTGAACTAATTTGTTTAAGTTCTGAAGGCTTCCATGAATTGGTGTGAGTGTGTGAAAAAAAATGTAGGAGGGCTTTTAGAGGCCCTTACTGCTACAATACATTATGGGAGGGTTTTAAAGTCAATGCATCAATGCTTAAATAAAGTTAACCACTGTGTAGTCATGAAGTAACATCCATCGGGAGACCATTCGCTTGTAATAGAGCATTCTGCCTTTGTTATTCCAAGCAACTTTTTCTCAGAATAGTCCCAAAAAGCCTGAAAAAATAGAATTAATATACAATAACAAAGGAAAAGAAAAACATTGACATATAAATATTCTTAACTGAGAAAAGAATATCCACAGTTCAGCAAGTGACACATTGCAAATAAAATCCTATAACATATAAGAGGGAAGATAGGCAGCTTTTGAGCAAAGATCAACTAATGATTTAGCACCTTCAACCAAAGGAAAATAGTACAAGGTTCACACATGGTGTTGTGGATGCACCCACTGCTTGTTTCCATATCCCTCTTAACAAGGCACTTTGGGTGACTAAAATGCCCTCTAGAAAGGTGATGTCGAGCCAGCAATGTGCATGCAAAATAAGGCAAAAGTATTGCCAAAAAACCTCTTGGCCAAAATAGAATGATACTGATTTTATAATGTGTCCAAGATCTGCGCAGTAATTAGGCAATATCCATTTCAGGTATTAGGTAACAACAGAGAAATTTCAATAAAATGACTCAAAGCCACATCAGGAAAACTAGAATTATTTCAATTGGGCTCTGACCTCCCAGGGCCAACATCATTATTGCAGTATCTACCTCCAACCAGTGTTCCAACTGTATCATTGACCTATATTCAAGGCAACCAGTAAGTACCATTAAACTGAGTGTCGGGGGTACCACTAACACATGAAACATTAAAATTTAATGTAAAATTGATACATGGATATGGCAAATACTAGCACAGGACATTTATTTGGCACATAAATTAATGTAAGATCCCTGGGAGGGCTCAAGCCAGGATTCATCAAGAACAAACTTACAAGTTTGGTAGAGAATGAGATGAATAAGAGATTGGTAAACTTCAACGCTGCAGGTTCATTATCTTTATCCTTAATATTCTAGTGGACTGACATATTAGTGGATCTGTTCAGAAAGAAGGTGCTTGCAAAGGAAAGAAATTCAATGCTATCTGCCACTTCTTTGCCTATCAGGCCTGGGGTTCTTTACCGCCAAAGTTTGACTGTGACTATGCCTATGTATGTTCTAAAAAATAGCAGCCTTCTTTCCTTTCCCAGTTATGTTAATGATCTGTGCATGATTAAGAATCAAATTTGTGCAGGTTCTTGGGCACATCTGCTATCACATTCTAGCTACTGGTTTGAATGGATACATGGCAACTGAGACCAACCTGAAAAAAATCCTGTGAACAAGTGGCAATTTGGTGCTGCTCTAATTACAATATGTTCTCTGTTCTATTTAATTAGATCAAAATGCTCGTTAGCTTTGATTTCTTCAAGGAAATGTAAGAGATTGTTCCCTGCAGAAAAAAAAAATGGAGAAATTGGAAGTTTCATACGAAAATGGAATCCGCTTACCTTTTACCTGAACAAGAAAAAATGGAAACAGAACCAAAATCACTATGTGTTTGAAGATATTGTGCAGCATATTACAATACACATCCAACTCCAATGGGAGTAAGAAACAGAACCAAAATCCAGTGTCAGCTACCATTCAAAACAGGGCATCCCCAAGTTTTAGGAAGTCAAAATCTATGTTGAGATTCATCTATCCTATCAAGGAACAAAGAAATAGATATTTTTGTTGAACTGGCACTCCAGAATAAAACCTTTTGTCTACATTTACATCCGAGGATGACAAAATGTTCTCACATCTTCTTTGTGATGAAGATCAGTTTAGTTTGAACTGAATAACCATCCAGACCATTAACAGACAAAATATCAAGTCCTATGAAAAGGAAACATGTAATAGTAATACCCATTTTGTTGTGTAATAGATTTTAGAACACGCCTACATGCAGGTTTTGATGCAGACAAAATCATCCATGTGCAAGGATGGTTCATGAGGAACCAGGAACCTAAAGTTTAAGAAAAGCATTATTAATGATAAAACAAGGCAAAACATCTAGCACAGTAAAACATTGTTGGGGTAAGGAAACATGCTCTTTTATAATCATTTAGAAAAATAATAAGTGCATATATATACCCCAGTTGTAAACTTGATATATTTAAAATTTGGGAATTGGATTTGAGTCTACAATCCTTCATGTATCAAATCCAAGAGTTGTTACGTTGGCATGGTGTAATTTGACCATGATCACCCAGGACAATAATTAGGCCAATCTGGTCATCTGGTGGGATACAAGTGTAAATCGAATCAGAAAGTGGCAACTCTTATTTAAATCATGAGCTCGCCTGATGAGCAACAGACCTGATTTGCGTGCTAGGAGATCTTCATGATGGAGCATACATAACGTAAAGCATGGATTGAATGTCCTACACACATGCGACATAAGCGTTGGAAAAGGTTACAAGCAACATTTCAGTTGAAGATGATGAGTCCTCATCTAATTATTTAGCCTGGCTATATGTACAACTATATTTAAGAGTGAAAGTTCTTCAGTTTATGCATAAAGAGCTCAGGCTTTGATATTACAGATAGAATTTTATATAGAGTCAAAGACACATTGGTGAAGTGTCATTACACATAGAAACCCTTCTTCCTTGAGTAAAATTTCTTGAAAAAAGAAGGGAAGGTGCAATGACAAACTTACCACCAGATGTCCCTAACCTATCTGTTGATCAAGTGGGCCACACATCCAAAGAAATACATATTTTAGAGGAATGAAGCCAATGGTTAAAATTCAAGATGGATGGGCTGCCTATCCAAGGATTGAAATGGCATTTTTTGTAGGATATAACACATACATCAATCCATCATTGGCTCGAAAATAGAAAACTTTATAATCAACATTACACATTTAATCTGTCTTACCGGACAGAATCATCCACCACAAGGCCGCTGCATGAGTGATTTTAGCATGATCTTCCATCCATTCATCTATTGTCCTGCCATGAAGCATGCTTATAGCTCAAAAGTCACAGTTTCCGAATTGCTGCACTGCATTTGTCTGAAAAAAAAGGGCCAAATTTACATCTATCAGCATACCTAAGGACCATTCAATCACTGATCTTTTGGACTGCAACGAAAGCTTTGTATGGGTAACATATCATATATGCCAATGTACCTAAAAAAAAAGAAGAAGAAGAAGAAGAAGTGGAGGCAAAAGTCTTGGGTTCTAGTCAATAAATTTGCATTTCATGTTTAGTAATGTAAGCCATAATGAAGCTAACCAAAAACATGACTGTTAATGTAACAATATTCAAGCTCCTACAGCTAGTGCCGATAGGTGTCATGTTCCTTTGATGTCTCCTTCAAATGAAGAATCTACAAAGAGGGCCTATTTGGTTTACCATTTCCTATGATAAATACTGGTAAATGACTAATAATTATGAAAAATTATATGGTATAATATCCTTATCAGGACACCGAAGAAGTGCAAGAAGTATACAAGGGCTTTTTTTCCCAGACCACATACTAGTCGAATAGCCTTGGATCGAACTTCATCTTGTGAATGAACAACACACTGTCATTCAAAACATAAGTTTTAACTACAGATAATGCAACATTATGGGAGAAAAGGGGCATTTATTTTGTGAAGAAGTTTTGCTATCCATATCTTTACAATCCACTTCACCACCTAGTTAGGATTTCATACTTGGAAAAATCCATTAAACATGTAAATCTAAGTAGTAAATCTAATATTAATCTCAAGACATCTTATGATTGTTAACGAAATTGTAATAAGACTATAAAAGAAGCCCAAGTGCTTTGCTAGTAATGAGCATGGAAGAGGCAGCTTAGTAAAGGCCATGTATCTCTAATGGTCTTCCAATAATAATAGTAGCTGTGATAGGTAGCAGCCTAGTAAGATCCACTACTGGAGCCCCTATAGTTCACTGTTCCCGTGGGAAGGCGGAAAGCAATAGTCAATGTAAATTTGATGGCCCGAATTATCAAAATTGCACGTGGTGAAGTGCATGCTAATGAATCTCGTCTCAAGAGTGTGCGAGAAAGAGATCGCCACATGCGGTTTCTTTGTAGCTGACTGGTTCACTGGAAGCGAGGCAATTGCTTCCCAACGACCAAGATGATGGCAGACTTTCGCCTACTCCACCACATATTCACATACAATGTGTATCCTAGGTGGAGCAACCGTACCGAATGTACTCGTTTGATGGTGGACTTCCTGTACAGAGCTGGACAGGGAGACAAGCTGTGTTTGCTTACGTTTACCCTACTACAGATAGTCCAGACAACACGCTCTGTTAGGAGAGATGTTTTACTCCCATTCGGTCGACTTATATGCAAGATTGCTCATAAATTCAGCTACAGACTTAACATGGCTGAGCTTGCGCCAATCCACTTCATTAACGACACTACGCTCAACAATATGGGAATTAGCCCTCGACAATGTCGAGCCTGACTCGATGAGTATGAGGGTGAGACCGAAAGTGAAGAGGAAGAAAGTAATGAAGAGGAAGAAGAAAATGAAATAGAAGAAGGAAGTGAGGAAGAAAGAAGTGAGGAAGAAGTGAAGGAAGCCCAAGACTCTAATGGTGGACCTCCTACTACTACACCTGAGCATCGCCATTATCAGGGCGCCCTGAAAGCCCGCCTGCCTCAGATTGAAGAAAAGTAGGCCACCCTGAGACAGCAAGTCAAGGAGACCTAGGCCGAACTGAAGCAAAAGCTTAAAGAGAATCAGGCTTATATGAAGTAAAAATTTAAGAAAATGTCTCCCACTCTGAAGGCCTTCCTGTGCTGTGTGCAAGACAAGGGTGCACCTCCGCCTTCACTAGAGACAAATGACTAGTCATATGTTGTAGTCGTCTTTGGGTTTTCTTTGTTATCTTGTCTCCCTTTGTAATGGCCTTAGTAGGCTTAGTGGTGTGTTAGTTTGCTTAGTGTTTAAAGCTTTTGTTAGAATAGCTCACATGTATCTTCTGTTGTGATCCATGTAAGACTACATCTCATGTATTGTGACAATTTTAGTTAAATGAAATACATGAAGCTTCTTTTGACTTGGAATGTGTAGAATACTTGGAAAATTTGAATGTTGTCATTTAAAATCTTACACGTGTTGCACCCTATGTTGTGTATAGGGAATGCCTTCGAAGGCCACTCGGAATATGACACGTCTTGCACTTGGAGGATCGTTTGACGGGGCACCTCCCCTGAGTGATAGTCACATGGATCCCAGTTTGGGCCCTGATAGTGACACCATGCTGGATTCACAGCGGCTACTGGCCCCACCAATGGGCTAACACCTAGTGCACCACTGGTTCCAGAATAGAACCGCCCGTCTACCTCGACGCCATGCATGCATCAGGTGGCTCCTCCTCCTGATAGGTTGGAGCAGATGATGCTCCTAATGCAGCAGTAGCAGCAAGTTTGGACCACAATTACGGGGGCCCTTGCCCAAAACATGAATATGGTCTTGCCTGCACTACCTGTGCAGCCTTTTAGAAACATGAATGCCAGCAATTTATTTGAACGCTTTCAGCGTTTCCGACCTCTCACCTTCGCGGGCACTCACAGGCCCGAGGAAGCCAAATACTGGCTCGACCGCATCTCCAAGATGTTGAAGCCACTGTACTTTACTGAGGCAGAGCAGGTAGAATTGGTTACGTATATGTTCGAGAAGGAGGCCAGTCTCTAGTGGGACAGCATCCTATGAACAATTTCCCCTGGATACGTATGGACGTGGGATGCATTTGAGACCCGCTTCCATGGAAAATACTTCCCCCTCACTTACCGTAATGAAAAGGAGGGTGAGTTCATTCACCTCTGACAAGGAGGAATGTTTGTGTCAGAGTATAAGAACAGATTCACAGAGCTAGCCAGATATACTCCTTTGATACTAGCAGACGAGCCGATGAAGATGTGGTGATTTTTAGAGGGTCTGCAACCTGAAATCCGTACAAATATGTGTTGCACTAGCATTCCCAATTATGCTGAGCTAGTGAACATGTCCGTACGAGCAAAATAGGATGGGGATAGACTGTCCCATATGCGTGTGCACATGGGCCCGAGGCCTCGACCGGACTTGCCGAACCGACCGTTCCTCGGCAAGAGGCCATGTGCCGATTCGCCTCCTAGGCTTACTGCTCTACTGACCCAGCCGAGGTGATCAGATTTGTGGTGCACCTACAGTAAGAGGATGGGCCATACATATACTTATTGCTTTACCAAGATGAGGGATAACGGCTTTATGCCTCTTCAGAAGATCAACCGTTAGTGGCCACAAGCCATTTCAGCTTCACCTTTACGATCAACATCGCTAGCACAACCTTCTTATAGAACGAATGCACTTCAAAGTAGGCCACCTCAATGACCTATAGTAGTGCAACCAAATCGTCCTTAACAAGCGCGTGTGCATGCACTTGTAACTGAAGCATCTGAGTCAGCAGCTACAATGCCTTTAGCCTTCGAAATCACTTCCCACATCAAAGGTATACTAGTTTTTTTGTTGGTGGACATCGGGTCCACTATTTTGATGATATCATACTCTACGGTTAAGCATTTAGGGTTGAATACTACCCCTATGGTTGGGGTTAGAGTCATTGCGGCAACAAGAACCTTCACAGATGCCACTAAGCTTTGTAAGGGTTGGTTGATAGACTTAGGAAGCAGGGTGGTGTCCATTGACCTGATCATCACCACGATATACCATTACGACATCGTCCTCGGCATGGATTGGCTTATTGAAATGAAGGCCGAGATCGACTGCGAAACCCGACTGGTGACGGCACATAGGCCCGAAAACACAACCTTCACTTCCCGTTCAGGTCAGTTGCCCCTTCTGGGATCTTTGTTATGCTTCCCTATTGAAAGATCATAATGTTCCAACACTTGAAAATAGGCCTGTGGTCCAGGACTTCTGAGAAGTGTTTAAGACGATCCCTAGATTACCTCCTCGACGCGAGATCAACTTTACTATTGACCTTGTGTCTAGTATGACACCCATTTTCTTACCTATGTATCGCATGCCTCTATATGAAATGGAGGAATTGAGGAGACAGATTAATGATTTATTGGATTCAGGCTTCATACGGCTTAGCGTATCTCCTTAAGGAGCACCAGTTTTGTTTGTTAAGAAGAAGGATGGGTCGCTGTGATTGTGTATTGATTATCGTAGGTTGAACCAAGTGATGGTGAAGAACTAGTATCCCTTGCCCAGGATAGATGATCTGTTTGACCAGTTGAAAGGGGCACAGTATTTCTCGAAGATTGACTTACTGTCTGGATACCATGAGTTGCGCGTCAAGGATGAAGACGTGCAGAAGACGACATTCAGAACTAGTTTTGGGCACTATGAATTTCTTGTGATGTCGTTTGGACTCACAAATGCACCGACAATGTTCATGGACCTCATGAACTGGGTGTTTCAGCCGTACCTGTATCGGTTCGTCATCGTATTTATAGATGACATTTTGATATACTTCAAGAGCCAAAAGGATCACGAAAAGTACCTGCGAGCAGCCTTCGATAATCTTAGGAAGAACCAGTTATTTGTTCAATACAAGAAATGCGACTTCTAAAAAGAAGAAGTCAAGTTCCTAAGACATGTAGTGTCCAAAGAAGGTATCGCTATGGACCTTGCCAAGGTGGCCGCAGTTCAGGACTAGAAGCAGCTTAGTTCGGTTATAGAAGTGAGGAGTTTTCTAGGACTTATTGGCTACTATCGCCGATTCATTAAAGATTTTTCCAAGATAGCCAGACCATTGTCTCAGCTTACTCGAAAGGATCTTTCTTTTGCCTGGAATGAGAAGGCAGAAGCAACCTTTTAGGAATTGAAAGACAAGTTAACGTCCACACCCATGCTAGTATTGCCAGAGTAAGGGGTCAGATATACGATATACACCGACGTGTCTTGTATTTGTTTGGGTTGTGTTCTTATGCAGAAGAACAGAGTGATCACCTATGCCTCGTGATAATTAAGGAAATACGAAGAAAACTACCCCACGCACAACCTGGAATTAGTGGTCGTTATCTTCACATTAAAGCTCTGGAGACATTACCTCTATGGAGAGGAGTTCAAGCATTTTTACGACCACAAGAGCCTCAATTACATGTTCACGCAGAGAGATCTGAATATGAGGCAACGACGATGGATGGAAACCTTGAAAGACTTCAAGTTTGAGGTCTCCTACCATCCTGGCAAGGCCAACCTTGTGGCAGATGCATTGAGCTGTAAAAAGATAATAGAATTTGCAGCTCCGCTAATGATTGAAGAGTAGAACATGGTAGAATTTGTGCGAGACTTTGAACAGAAGCTTAAGTAGAGGAGCCGTTCGAGAGCGTCGCACACATCCGCGTGCAACCACTTATTGATGACCGAATCATTACGGCACAGAAAGAGGACGAACTATTGGTGAAAATGAGAGAGCAAGAAAGTGACAATGAAGACTCTGAATGGAGAGTTGGTTTGACTGGGGGTTTACGCTATCGTGGCCGCCTATGCGCCCTAAATCTTCATGACTTGAGGATGGAAGTTCTCGAAGCTGCTCACAATTCGAAGATGGTAATGTATCTTGGTAGTACAAAGATGTATTGAGATATGATGCGTTCGTACTGGTGGGACAACATGAAGGCCCGCATAGTAAATTTTGTATCCCGTTGTCTCACGTGCCAACAGGTCAAGGCCGAGCATCACCAACCTCCTGGATTGCTTCAGCCCATGCCCATATCTGAATGGAAGTGAGATTTCATATCTATGGATTTCATTACAGGGTTACTGAAGAGAAGGAAGGGATGCGACTCCATTTGGGTGATTATAGACCGATTGATGAAATCGTCTCATTTCCTCCCAATTAAAGTTTCGAACTCCGTAGATGATTTCGCCAAGCTATACATCAAGGAGATTGTATGGCTGCATGGAATGCCTATGGAGATTGTGTCGAATCAAGACAAGCGAGTCACGTCTATCTTCTGGACTCGAATCCAGGAAGCAATGAGGGTGAAACTAAAGTTCAGTACCACGTTCCACCCATAGACTGACAGGCATACGGAACGGGTAAATCAGGTGTTAGAAGATATGTTGCGGGCATGTGTGCTCGATTTCAAGGATAGCTGGGATAACTGTCTTCCATATGCTGAGTTCGCTTATAACAATAGTTTTTAAGCAATGACATGGCTCCCTACAAAGCATTGTATGAGCGTCCGTGTCGAGCACCCCATTGTTGGGCAGTAGTTGGCAAGAAGAGTTTGATTGGCCTAGATTTAGTACAGGTGACCTCAGAAAATCAACATTATCGGGCGTCGACTTCTTGCAGTACAGAGCAGACAGAAGAGTTCGCCGATACACGACGGCGGCAGTTGGAATTCAAGGTTGGGGACCACGTGTTTCTTAAGGTTTCCCCCATGAAGGGAGTCCTTCACTTTGGTAAGAAAGGGAAACTCACGTCGAGATTCATTGGCCCATTCCAGATTATAGACCGAGTGGGTGTGGTAGCATACTACCTTGCTTTGCCCACACCACTCACCAGCATGCACAATGTATTTCACGTATCGATGCTGAAGAAATACGTTCCTGATCCCAATCACATTATTAGGTGGGAGCAAGTGCATCTGAGTGAAGATGCTACATACGTACTTCGACCAACACGTATCCTGGATAGGAAGGAACAGGTGTTGTGCACCAAAGTTATCCCTCTTGTGAAAGTATTGTGTACTCACCACACTGAGGAAGAGGTGACTTGAAAACAGAAACTGAAATCCGTAAGAACTACCCTTAGATCCTTGAGGAGTACGAAAAGGTACTAATTTTGGGGATGAAATTTTTCTTTAAGGGGGGGTAGATTGTAACGCCTCGAAAAAATTCGTACAAAGACCCAAGTATCACCTCAGGCAGAAATTACTAAGGATCGAATTCTGTAGAAATTAGATAAAAATTAATTAAGTACTAAACTAAATAACCAATGGAACTAGCTTGAACCACTATCTATACAAATTGCAAGACCCAAAACTACTAAAATCGCTAACTCAACATTATTTAAAAAAACCTAGGAGAAATCCCAAAACCCAGTTGCTCTCGGGAGTACATTGAAACTCTGTATCGGACCTAGACCGCGCATCGAAAGTCTAATTACCGTGAAACTATAGGATTATGACCACCTTATTGGGCTTGACAACCAAATGCGGGAACTGAGCCCAAATAGTATCCAGAAAAGCACAACTTGAGCCTGGAGTGAAGTGTCTGAGAAACGCGAATATCTTTAAAAAATGAACTCAAACTTAAGTAAATTGGACCATTTGCTTACAGGTGAAACTGAAGGTTTCAGATCGTCAGTTTCTGACCAAACTTTACCCATAAATCAGGGAAATTTCCTGGCACATGTCAGTAAACTTGTGGCCCTGATCGAGTGATGGTGACCGTTTAACTGATACAGGTCCACCACGAACGATTTACAAATCCGATCGGACCGAGATCATAACTTGGCTTAGATCCATGGTTAGGGAACTTACTCCATGATGTAGGTAAGTAATGGGCCTCTAGATGAGTCTTATTTGCCCGAAACAGACATCCTTTGGCTATAACTTAAGTATACCATGGCCCTGGGGCCATTTGAACTAGTTCTGGGCCTATTTAAGGACCTTAAACAAGCCCTCTCTCATTCCATACGAATTTTCCTAACCCTAGGAGAGAGAAGAGAGAAAAGAGGAGGAAAGATTGAGGAGAAGAGAGGGAGATAGAGAGATTGTTGCTGGGATTCACTCCCACTACTCCACTTACTGAATCTCCACCACACCATCGCTATACCATTGATTCTATCTTTGACTTGGGTAAGAAATTATAACCCTAATCTTGTTTTAAGAATTCAAATAGAGGAATCGACGAAATAGCTAACCTATTTCGTGATTTAGGTAGCCATTGTGTTGTAGATGGGGATGTAGTGTACGAACCGAGTTCGTAACGGGCGTACCGACGAAAGGTACGGATTATAAACATTTAGGTTATGGTTTTCAAGGCTTTCAATGTCAGCAATGGTTTATGTCTGACTTAATTGCTGCCAAATGATCTTAGTTACGATGGATTCAGTAAATTATACGTGTATAAACTATATGAATATAAAATGCATTTCATGTGTTTGTTGAAATGTTTGAATAAATTTGCAATTATGATTTGTACTAGTCACAGCTATTAACTTATAATACATGTTTGTTGTATGTATGACAACTCCTTTATGAAAGGATTTGCCATAATATATGTTATAACTAATTCATGTCATATATGTAAGTAATGTGTAGTTTAAGTGTTTGATAAATGTAGACACTGAAAAATTGGTGCCTACGCTGGTATGGATGTTATGGTTTTGGTGGTGGGATTAGCCTAAGTATGGATGTTGGAGTCACCACTAGCCAATAAAACTCAAAATCCCGCAGTCGGCTAGAACTCGCGGAACATGTAAGGTTGGAGAAATCCGAAGACTCCCCTACCTTAGATTGACTCCTGGTCTGCGATTCGGAATTTCGGGTAAGGGACCTCGGTTACAAAGAGGGAAGGTGTTAGGCACCCTCTCTGCCCGTACGAACGTACGGTCTCTACTTAGTGTGGTAAAATAATCTCAAGGGATGATGATAATGTTGTGGTCATGATGGGGACTAGTCACACGTGGATTTCTGATGTGGCAAGATCCGAGATTTCGGCAGGCCACAGAGCATACGTCCGACAATGTGTCTAGAAGGCGGATATGATGATACTTATGTAAAAAGACAAAGAAGAGGTGGACTAGATCACTAGAAATTTCTGATGTGACAGGATCCAATGTGTGGCAAGTCACAGAGCATACGTTCACTAGAGATCTAGAGAAGCAGGGGGGTTGAGAAGGGAGTAGATGTCATGATGAATGCTTGTAGGATGATGGATCCTTGGCTTGATTTTTGAATAGGCTAAGACATAGACTGAACCATGACTAATCTGAGCTTATGGGTTGGAAAGGTTAAGAAGAAGGCTAGGGGGTGGCTGAAAAAATCAGGATTTTGAAAGCTTTGGAGCTCCTTCCCTTTCCCTCACTCTCTTCCTCACTCTCTTCCTTTCCCACTCTCCTCCTCTCTCACTCTCTTTCTCTTAGTTGTTGGGTGTGGAAATGAGAGGGCTATTTATAGCCTTCTCCAATGGCATTGCTGTAATTACTGGATTTGAGAGGGTTAAAAGCTGAGGTGGCAAGTGGTGGTTGGTGGAGAGGAGAGAGATGCCACATGGCACACTCTCATTGGCTTATGAGGCTGGTAAATTGGTAAATAGTGAAGGTAGGGGGGTAATTTTGAAGGAAAGTTGACTTTTGGACGCTTGGACAACTGTCCACAAGCGGACCGTGAGCAACGACATTTGAAGTGCCATAGGAGGTAGTCAGACTATCGCCCAGGCCTAGTTCGAGCCTGATTCGCACGTGTGGGCTTCGTATGGCGCTCTGGTTCGTTCGGTGGTCACCATTTTGGGTTTCTGGGATTCAAAGTGGTAGATTTGGGTATGGATAGAGGGTTCTGGCCACGGTATAGAGTATAGGCGAGGCTGTGTGTATACTGAACGGCTTGGATCATAGTTTCAGATTGCGACTGGGGAGTTTTGGAGATTCTGGACTAGGGTTTGCGGCTAGGGTTTGGGCTATGATTGGGATTAGGGTTAGGTCTAGGATTATGGTTCTCGTGTTATCTTAGCTTTCTCAAGATACTAGCTCAGGTGGGGTGTCTATAGATACCCCTCTTTGGCCGAGGTTGTAAGCAACCGAAAGCCAAAGCAAGTGGACACCACACCCTTCTGGTCAGAAAGGATAGTGATTCAAATCTATTGTCTGTGATTGTATCATTGTCAGTTGACTATTTGAAAAAAGATGACTTGCACATATCACGAGGGTTGAGGAAAATGTTGTGATTGTCTCCTCCGCATTCGTCGCGGCTTTACGGATCACCAATCATAACCCATTCACATCAGATTGTTAATAGCATTGGAGGGTAAGTCTGAAAAGTAAAGGCCTCTGCGCATTTATCACGGCTTTACGAGGATTTTTGTATTGTTAAGTCTGTCGTCCCTTTGCTATTTAATCACCCTAGGAGTGTTCGTTCCATTTGATCGTCAAAGTGGTTAGCTGCCCTGCGCGTTGGTGCGGCCTTACGGGGAACTCACTATGCCGACTTGGACTCGATCAAATTTTTTGAATATCCCAGACTAGGTATATGTAGGTAATCTGTTTGTCATACAGTCTGCTAAGTCTGACACTTTGGTTACAATGGATTGTCTTCACTTTGAGTTGATTATTCTTTTTAGAGATAGATCCTCTCACTTCTACTAGTATTCGTATGACTGTCCAGATATAGAGATCGAGTCAATCGTATATGTATCATGTACGGATTAGATCATCCTCCGGGGAAACTGGGAGAGATCGAATCTTATTTAGCTATTTGCACTGACCGTAACTGGAGAATATGAAAGATTCCTTATTATACTACGTGCCGCATGCATTTTATTTATTTATTTATTTATTTTTTAAAAGCATGTATGGCAAGGTAACCCCCTGGGGATATTTGTACTTTTGTCATCATCCTATCATTATATTATTATTACATATATACATTGTTTTATTTTATATATATATTTTTTGTTATTATTATTATTTTATCATTATTGGCATTCTCCAGCAATATTCAAGGTGAGATTCTCAACTTCTTTTGAGATTGTGAACCTCTCCTGAGATTTTAGAGAGAACTATTATTATATATATATGTATATTATTTTTATTTATTTTATTTTATTTTTATTTTTATATATATTTTTTTGTCTTTGTGAGGCTATTACCCAATGGTCAAGGGGAGAAACCGGTCCTTCACAGCCACCCTAGGGGACAGCCCGCTACCCTATACAATGCTTTTGGTCGGGCGGCGGTCGGGCTGCCACCTGCAGCAGTCCGGCTGTCGCCGATCTGTTCTATTGTCCGATGGTCCGAGGGGTGCATTGGTCTGTCCGATGACACCCCCTTCCTTATTTGATCTCTCTCCATGGGTCGTCCAGGGAGAGTGTTGCGATCCTTGGAGTGATTTTTTTAAGTGGATTTTCTTCACAGATTTTTTTCATTTTCTTCCTTCTTTTCATTTCAGGTAATCTTAGTCAACAATTTCTTGTTAGATCTTATTGGACCACTCATTTTAGGAGCCCTTGATGGGTTGGATTTCCTTTTGGGTTTGGAGAGGGCCATGATCGAGACCGTTGGACCGTCTTGGTTGGATCTAATCTGTTGGATCTTGTTGGACTTATTTGTTTTGGGCCAAGTTGTTGGCTGGATTTTTATATTTTTTATGTGTTGATTTTCTCTCTTTTTTTATGGTGGAGTGGGGTGTGATAAGAAAAGGGCCCCACCCTTAGAACCTTATTTATTTTGATTTTTTGTGTTTTGTTGTTTCTTCTTTTTTTGATGATCTGGGTCTTTGGATAGATGATTTGGGGCCTGCTTGTGTGTATGGATGGTGTAAATCTTGATGGTTAGCCATTTTGGTGAATGATGGATGGGTGGGATTTTTCAAGTGGGCCCCACATCATGATCTTGACATGTCCAGGTGCATGGATAGCGATTTTGGAGATGGGTCTCTAGACGTGGATTTTGGAGATGGACCTCTTGAAGTGGGCCTGGAAGTGGGCCCCTTTTGAAAATGGGCCTTGAGATGGGTTTTCTGAAATGGGCCTTGACATGGGCTTGTGGAAATGGGCCTGGGCTTTTGGAATGGGCCTGATTTTTGAAATGGGCCTCAAGATGGACCTTTAGAAAGGGGCCTGGGCTTTGGAAATGGGCCAAGGCTGATTTCTGAAAATGGGCCTGATTTTTTTTAATGGGCTTAAGCTTTTTGAAATGGGCTTTGGCTGATTTTTGAAAAAGGGGCTGATTTTTGAAAATGGGCTTGAGCTTTTTGAAATGGGCCTAGGCTTTTGAAATGGGCCTAGGCTTTTGGAATAGGCCTTTAAAATGGATACTTGTACACCTTGCCTGTGCAGCATGCCTCGCCATGGTAGAAACAAGGCTAGTTCTTCCCGTTAGTCGACCGATCCATGCTATGTGTTGCGTGAGGGCCGGCATCTATCCAACATAGCTCGGGAGGGTGGTGCTCCTGCGGTCCTGAGAGGGCGAGGGGTCAGGACTCATTGGCCTGACTGGTTCCATGACCCCCAGCCGCTGATCTTTGAGGTTTTGGAACGGATGCCATTCGCTCACCTACTCCGAGTTTGTCTGAGCAAGGCGAACATGTCTCTCTTGTCTGCTTTCACCGAGCGGTGGCACCCTGAGACCATACTTTCTAGCTGCCTTTTGGAGAGTGGGGCATTATCCCATACGACATATACATGCAGCTGGGCCTTCGGTACGATGGAGGATCCGTCCCTTTCGAGGATGACCTACCGGTGCCTGCTGAGGATGACTAGATGGGACTATTGGGGATGATGTCAGATGCTTCAGATTTTACTGGTCCTCGATTCAAACTTCTTTGGCCATTGTTGAACTTTGCTAGGCGGATCCCTGAGACCAAAGTTGCGGCTGTGGTGAAGGGTCGGGCCTTGATCTTGTACACTATGGGTGCGAAGATTTTCTACCACGGGAATGAGCTTGTGAGTTCCTGTCTGTTATCACTCGTGGCAGACATCACTTTCCCCACACCGTACAACTGGAATGCGGCCCTTCTGGTCCATTTGTATAAAGGGCTGGATAAGGCCAGCCGTTGTATCAATTGATCTTTGACTGGCTTTTATCCAGTCATCAAGGTACTTCTTGTCATCCTTTTATCCTGCTTGCTTGGTGTGCCTTTTTCTAATCGTAATTTTTCAGCAGGTCTGCTTTTTCGACCATTTTCCCCACTTAGCCCCTTCCTTGATAGACCATTCACCTCCTTTTCCTCGCATGATGCTATGGTATAGGGATAATCACAGCCGTACGCATTTGTTCTCTGACTTGGCTTGGAGGTCGAATATCGATGCCCTCATTCCTAATCATGTGAGTAATGCACCTTATCTTGTGTTGTCCATGTGTTGCTTTCTGCTTGTTTTCTTTAGCCCTTGGTTTTCTCCTCTTTTGCAGTTCCATACTAGGCCGTATCTCCGATCGAACGCGGCACTCACCCCTAGAGCTCAGGAGGTTTTTCAAGCCTCACGACGACGCCGTATCTTGGAGGACCCACGTGTGACGAAGTGGTACTTGGGGGAGAGAATTTTTTGGCAGTTGACTTGCAGTCCCTTGGTGCCACTTAGCCCGCCGTCTGGGCCTTCTGACTGGAGATCGGTGCCTGAGAGAGAGTTAGCGGCCGCCTTGGAGGGTTACGATGCCAGTGCCTTCATTGATCCGGACAAAGAGTACAGTTCCTGGTGCGAGCAGTATGGCATCGGTCCGATCTTGCAACCCGGCTATGCTCCTACTGGCGGCGCACGTTTTGTTGGAGGAGGGATCTTGGGGCCCCACTTTCACCACAAGGACACTGACACTTATCTTCCTGATGATGATTAGTTCATTGCATCATGTAATCATGTATCCTTGCCTGTGCAATTCAATGCTTATATGAAATTTAGCTTGTTTTGTGTTGCCTTCTCGCAATGTCTTTTGATCAGTTTTTCAGTCCCAATTGAGTACATAGAGGTTTGTTTCTAGGTCCTGGCCCTCCAGAGCAGATCCTGCCTAAAATTTGTCCAAAAGTGGGCCTAAGTGGCAGTCGAACTGCCACAGGCGGTAGTGGGACTGCCGCCCAAAGACATTTTCCTCTCGTTCTGTCCTGTCGGTGCTGCAGTGATGCAAAAATGATAGTTCTGAGAGCGGGGGTTGGAGTACCACAGGCACTAATCAGATCACCGCCTTCGTTCATCTTTTTTTCCTGCGAGTACCCCTCCCCTCTGTTCATTCTTTTTGCCTCCGTTCTGTCTCCTCTCGCCCGATCAGACCATTCAAATCATTCCCTTTGTCCCATCTTCTTTCTCCTTCCTTGTCTTTTTTTCTTTTGTCCCTTCCCTTTGTCTCTTCCCTTTCCAATCATTATGGCCAGCAATGATGGTGGTTTTGATGGATCCTTAAATGGTGGGGAAGTTGGTGCCCCATAAATGATGGGAGAGATCCATTTATGGATGGATTGATGGAGGTTGGTGGAGGAGTAATGGCCCCCTTTGGAGAGGTGAATGCTATTTATGGTTTGGATTCTTTCTCCATTGATGGTGGATATGGTGTTGGGTTGGATGGATTTGATGGGTTTACTCCAGGCGGGCCATCGGTTTTTGTGGATGTTAACATGGTGATGGATGGTTTAAATGGTGAGGATGGTGTGATGACGACGGCCAATGGCTTAATTGATGGAGGGATGACTACGGACGGTGTGGATGTAGTGGAGCAGGCTTGGATAGGTGGCAAACCTCATCTTAGTGGTTTGGATGGTTTGGATCTGATGGGTGATGGACTTTCTGCGGATGGATTGAGTCAGATCTTTGGTGCAGATTTTAAGGCTGTGATGAGACAGAGGGCTGTTGTCGAGGATCAGGGTACAGGCCTAGTCAGCCATTAGGACATTGCGGCTCCTGGCGCTTATGTGTTTCAGTCAACTCCTGATGTGACGGTTGTTGGCGGCTCGAGCCCGCCTGTTGCTTTCTAGGACACCTTGCATGATGCGATGGGCGAGATTGGCTTCTTTCGTCATCACGAGATAGACTTATTGGACGAGGGGATGACTATTTTTGACGATTCACCCGTTGACCCGGAGATCCAGATTGTGGAGGGTGTACCCGTCCGGACTTGTCGATTGCAGCCGCGTGGCACCTGTTCCGAGCGACTGCATATCTGGATTGAGAGCTTGACCAAGTCTGAGATTTTCGAGTTGAGTTCCTTGGGCTTCCGGGAAGTTCTCCACTTTCACCGAGTCTGCCTAGATTGGCGGTTGTTGAGTGTGGCACTATATGATTGGGTTTCGTCTCTGAATTTGTTCTCTTTCAATGATCTAGAATTGAGCCCGTCACTGGAGGAGTTCTCATGTCTATCCGGTCTTTCCCTCACCCGAGAGCCTTACATTCCTGCATTTGAGCCAGTTCGTTCTTCTGATCTAATTTCCTGGTTTAGATTCCTTGCTGCTCTTCCCACTGCAGAGGGTAGGGCTGGCGAGCTTTCTCTTAAGGTCTTGTACGATCGTTGCTCTACTTTCCGAGGTGTCCCTGGGTCAGATCGCCAACTTCAGTGCCTGAATGCCTTGATATTTTGCATTTCGGTCGAGCTGCTCTTCTCAAGATGGAGACGATCATCATTGGCGGCCTTCTTGGATGTATTTCACCGTATCCTGCATCGCAGGAGTATCATTTCCATGGTGCTAGCGAAGCTCTTCTTCGAGTCGACCGAGTGTTCAATGGGGCAGACCCGTATCCTTCGGGGTTGTTGCACATTCCTTCAAGTATTCCCTGTTCTTTTCCTTTCCCCTATTTGACATGGTTTTTCTGCTTGCAACTTGAGCTTAAGTTGTACCTCCTTGCAGGTTTGGTTGTGGGAGCACTTGTTCATGACTCCTCAGCTCTTATAATCGGACTCTCGTCGCAGTGATGTGTTGTTCCTGTTACTTGATGGCCTTTCCCTTGGTGCTGAGGCCACAAAACCATTGTATCGTAGTATACTTTCTCAGTTGCAAGGGTGGGAGATCAGTTGGGAGGCTCCCTAGCTCCATCGCTCCCCCTTGATTTGTAGCTCGGCTCGCACTCCTTTATTATCGCTGGGGCTTCGGGGGTACTACTCCTACCATCCTGTGTGCTTTCTTCGACAGTTCGGCTTTTGACAAGATATCCCAGACTTCGCCTTTTCTAGATTTGGGCATGCCCCTCTTTCGTCTGATTTGACCGCTCTGTATAGGCGAGTCTGGGTATCTTGGCAGGGTTCCTTGGATGCGGTAGCACTAGACCTTGAGTCCTAGGCTCCTCCCATGGCGACAGTACTGTACCAGTGATGGGTGACAGATCAGTCATTATATCGTCAGGTCCCAGGCTGGCATTTGGAGGACGAGATTGCTGATCAGGACATGGTGGGTGATGTTGCTTCCTCCACCTCATGCATTGATGATTCGTTCGAGGCCTTTGAGGAGTGCCCTTTCATTGATCCATCCTTCTTGCTAGTCACACATGGTCACCTGATCTCTGAGATTGTTGTCCTTCGTCATACTTTCGAGAATATGGCTCGTCGCTTAGTAGTGGGACAGCGGTATGATGATAGCATGTTCGCGACACACTGTCTGGAGAGGGATGAGGTCTTCTACCTACGCATGGAGGTAGAGATTATCGCTATACGAGAGGTAGGAGCTTTACCTGTGGCTCTTTGATGTTGATTAACTGTTTATATGCATCAAATCCTTGTTTTTTTGTGTTTTTTGGCTTTTGTGAAGAAAAACAATGTGCTTATAAGAAAAACTTTTTTGAAAAAAGTAAGAAAATTTTGTTTGTGCCTAATTTGCCCATGTTTGCCTGGGTTTGGATTTGTGCTTTGGATGATTAGAATCAGAATCTTGGGCTCAGCCCGCGTTGCGCATAGTATTCTAGATCGTGTCCCTAAGGTCTTGGTTCCCTGAGAGGGTGTTCGGGATTGCATCCCCTAGATTTGAGCAAAGTCTGATAGAGTACTAATCTAAGGTTAATCTTTCTTTGTCTCTTTGCGATGTTTGTTGCCTTGACTTCTTCTGTACCTGCATTATTATTATTATTTTTTCTTGCCAATTTTGCCCGTAGCGTCCTTTCGGGTTTTCACTGCGTCCGGCTCTTCCCGTCATTTTTGCCCATAACATCCTTTCGGATTTTCACTGTACTGGGTTTTTAATCTTGCCTGCCCCTTGGCAATTGTGCCATTTTTACCCTTGGCGCCCTTTCAGGTTTTCACCAAGTCCGCTACATACCCACTGTTTTTACTCGAGCTGCCCATTCGGGTTTTCAACTCACCCATTTTGCTTAGGCATGCCTTCCCTTCTTTTTTTTTTGAGATTTGGTTTTTGGAGTACTGGGAGCGACGGATGGATTTCCTTCATAGTTGGCCGACTGGTTACCTTCCTGTCCTTGTCTTTGAGCACAATCGTAAGCTGCTTTTGGTGGGATTATTTGGAGATTTGGAATGGACTTGTTTTTTTTTTCTTTTCTCTGGGTCTTCTTTTCTTTTCTTTTTCTTTTTTTTTATTTTCCTCTTTTTTTTGTGTTTCTTCTTTTTCTCTTTTCTTTTTGAGATTTTCTTTCTTCTTTTTTTTTGAGATTTTTGGGAGAGACGCCGGGTGTTTTTGATAGGAGAGGTGGCAGATATATATACTTTTTATTTATGGTGGGAACGATGGGGCAACTTTACGATTGTAATCATTGACAAATTCAAGTATGGTTACCCATGATAGATTTTCACGTTATTGGCGTTGATGGGCTCGGGAAGATCTTCCCCTTTCAGGTTGGTGAGTCGAAGAGCGCCTCTTTGGAGTACTTCACGGATGATCAGCGGTCCTTCCCATGAGGGTTTGAATTTTCCTTTGGGATCTGGTAAGTGTGGTGGCAAGATACGTTTCATGACCATATCGCCGACTTTGAAGCTTCTTTTCCGGACCCTCTTGTTGTAGGCCTGAGCGATCCTTCTTTGATAACACTGGGAGTAGCTTAGCGTTCGCATGCGCATTTCATCTGCTAGATGCAGTTGATCATACCTTGCTTATTGCTATTCGCCTTCCTCGACTTCGCTTTCCAGTAGTATCTGTAGTGATGGGATTTCAATTTCAACTGGTAGGACTGCTTCCATTCTGTATACAAGTTCGTAAGGAGTTGCGCCTGTAGCAGACCGTACAAAATTTCGATAGGCCCAGAGTGCGTAGGGAAGCATTTCTGACCAATCATGATATGCTTCACCATCTTCTCCAGTATACGAATGATATTTTTATTTGTGGCTTCGACTCCACCATTCATTTGAGGACGGTAGGGGCTTGATCGATGGCATTGAATCTTGAATTTGTCGAGGAAATCGCCCATCCTTTTATTGACGAACGGAGTTCTGTTGTCAGTGATGATGGCCTGAGGGACCCCATAACGGCTAATGATATTGTTCTTCATAAACTTGACCACATGAGATGCTGCGATGGTGGTATATGATGCTGCCTCTATCCACTTGGTGAAATAATCTACTGCCACCAGGATATACTCATTCCTGTTTGAAGCTTTGGGATTGATTTTGTCAATAATATCCAATCCCTATATGGAAAAGGGCCATGGTGCCGTCAAGTTGTAGAGTTCGGAAGCTGACGCATGGATCTGGTTCGCATGCTCCTGACACTTGAAGCATTTTCTGATGTGTTTGCAGCAATCTGTCTCCATCTTGAGCCAATAGTAGCTGAGCCGTAGGATCTTCTTGGCCATCATGTATCCATTCATGTGTGGGCCGCATAGTCCTTCGTGGATTTCTGACATGATCTGCGTTGCTTCCGTTTCATCCACACAGCAGAGAAGGACTTGATTAAAGGATCGCTTGTAGAGGATGCCCCCAGTAATCACGTACTGTGCCACTAGCCGTTGTATGGTGTGACGATCGGTCAGAGTGACTCCTTCTAGGTACTTCTAGTGTTCGAGGTATTTCTTGATACTTGTGTACCACGACCGATCATTTGAGGATAGTTCAGCTTCGTCGATCTATAAGCAGAATGCGGGTTCCTCCTGGAGTTCGACAGTGAGTTCTCATTCAACAACTCCTTTTGGAATTTCCAGCATTGAGGCGAGGGTAGCCAGAGCATCTGCGAATTAGTTCTTGACCCGAGGCATGTAAGAGAATGTGATCTCATCGAATTCTTCGACTAAATTCTCCAGATACACATGATAAGGGATCAGATTTTCAACCTTGGTCCTCCAATTGCCATTTATCTGATTGATGATGAGTTGTGAGTCTCCGAAGATTCGTAACTTCCTTACATTGAGGATGATGACATCCTTGAGACCGGCGATGCATGCCTTATACTCTGCTACATTATTAGTGCATTAGAATGCCAGCCTTCTAGATATGGGAACTGGGATGTCCTCTAGAGAGTAGAGAATGGCACCTACCCCACTCCCTTTCGAGTTTACAGCTCTGTCGAAGAAGAGCATCCACTCTTCTGCCTTCTTGTCTTTTCCTTCCTCGATAAGTAGGATGTCTTCGTTGGGATAGAAGGTATTTAGCGGTTGATAATCAAGCAGGGAGTGTGCTGCTAAATGATCAGTCAATGCCTGCCCCTTGATTGCCTTTTGAGTGACATAGGTGATGTCGAACTCTGAGAGCAGTAGTTGCCATTTTGCGATTCTGCCTTGTCGTAAACGTTGTGTTACCCAAACTAGGGCGAGGCATGTTTTCTCTAAGCTGGAGTATTTGGCTTCGTAGCTTGTGAATTGTCGACTTAGATAGTAGATCGTTTGCTTCTTTCTTCCCGTATCGTCGTGCTGGCCAAGAACGCATCCGATTGCTTCTGCCGCAACGGAGATATACAGCAGTAGTGGCCTACCTGGAGTAGGTGGCATGAGTATTGGAGGATTTAGCAGATACTTCTTTATCCTGTCGAAGGCCGCATGACAGTCGTTAT
The DNA here is from genome assembly GCF_029962835.1 of Magnolia sinica. Taxonomy (NCBI): domain Eukaryota; kingdom Viridiplantae; phylum Streptophyta; class Magnoliopsida; order Magnoliales; family Magnoliaceae; genus Magnolia; species Magnolia sinica. The sequence goes on along the minus strand of NC_080579.1, from coordinate 75,616,734 downwards.
TCCATTCCTTTGGCGAGTTCTTTCGTAATAGCTTGAATATGGGCTTACAGACCGAAGTGAGCTGTGTGATGAATCGGCTGATATACTAGATTTGCCCAAGGAAGCCCTGAATTTCTTTTTTAGTCTTGGGTGGTGGCATTTCAATGATTGCCTTGGTCTTGGCCTCCTCCACTTGGATACCGTCTTCATTGACAATGAAGCCTAACAGCTTTTTTCCTCTGGTTGCCCCGAATACACATTTTTGCGGATTGAGACGGAGTTTAAACTTTTCTAGCCTGTCGAAGAGCTTCTTGAGGTCTTCGAAATGTCCTTCGATTGTGCGAGATTTGACGATCATGTCGTCTATGTAGACCTCCATTTCCTTGTTTATCATATCGTCGAACAAGGCAGTCATGGCTCGCTAATATATAGCTCCTGCATTCTTCAGTCCGAAGGGCATGACCCAATACCAGAAAGTTCCCCATGGTGTGACGAAGGAAGTCTTTTCATGATCTTCGATGGCCATCTTGATCTGGTTGTAACCAGAGAAACCATCCATGAAGGAGAAGATCTTGTGCCTAGCAGTATTATCGACCAGCGTATCGATATGAGGCAGAGGGAAGTCTTCTTTGGGGCTTGCTTTGTTGAGATCCCTAAAATTGATGCACATTTAGACTTTCCCATCCTTCTTTGGAACTGGTACAATGTTTGCGAGCCATTCTGGGTACTTGGAGACTACCAGGAATCCCGCGTTTTACTGTTGGATGACTTCATCACGAATCTTCAGAGCCTATTCTGGCTTCATTCTTCACAGCTTTTACTTGATAGGCTTCATGTCAGGCTTTGTTGGAAGATGGTGTACCACCAAGTCTTCATCGAGTCCCGGCATGTCCTCGGAAGAGAAAGCAAAGTTGGACAACCTCGGTTTCAGAAACTCCATCATCCTCTACTTATATTCTGGAGACAGCGAACGTCTGATGCTCACCTCTCTGGGGAGTTCCACTGACCCTAAGTTCATAATTTCAAAATCGTCTGCTACAACATTAGCCTTTGTTTCGAACTTTTTGAGAGAATCCTCGAATTCGAGAGCTATATCATTATTTCCCTCATCCAGGGCTTTATCCAAACCCATGAGCTCGAAGTCCAACTCTAGATCGAAATCATATGAGTCAACCTCAAACCCCTGCAATATGTGTGAGGTGTTTGGCACAGTGATTTTTGAAAGTTTTTTTTTATTGTTTTTTTATTTTGAGAATTTTCTGATGTTTTGTGGTTTTGAGGAATATTTGATTTTTTTTTAATTTTTGGGAGTATGTAATGTTTTTATGTTTTGAAATTTTTTTAATTTTTTTGTATCGCTAAGGTATCCCGAACAGGATGGCGTTGTAAACCATGATTGGTCTTGTCCTAATTTGGGGTACCAACTACTATTTACATTGGCATTTTTTTAGGCCGGGATCCATGGATGGTTCGCCAGCTGATTCGATTGTTAGGGGGATGGCTAGCCAGTTTGGTTCTTTCCCTGCTTCAATCCTATCATTTTGCTCTGTTCGTTCCTGAGGGTCACCTATCTTGATGACCATGATGTCTGCTGGGCTGGGCGCAGAGTCGGAGTCTGATTCGATCTCTTCACTCAGGAGCTGGAGCTCTTCGGGCTCCTCAGATTCACCTTGCGGTGGTATCCTGATGTCTGTCCAATCAAGGGAAGGCCACTTCCCTTTATCAATCCAATGGATGGGTTGTTTTTGCCCCTGGTGCTGCTGAGCAAGTGACGAGGATGTGTCCCCTTAATTATGGATGGGGATAGGTGTCTCCCCGTTCTTGCCTATGTCCCCTCCAAGAGGCACTCCTGGTTTTGGGTTCTTTGTGGATGACCCTGTTTCCCTGCCCCTAGCCTCATGTGATGGGTCTAGGGGTTCTGCTTCTGGCATCAGATGTGTTTTCGATGCCCTGAGGATCCTGTCCCATCTTATTGGTGGCCAAATGGTCTCTTGATTGGAATGTTCTGAGAGTTTGAGTTGTTGGAGGTGGTCCTCAAGAGAAATCATCTTGTCTCCACAAACTGTACCAGCCTTTATGAACTTGATGGGTGTATACTTAAACGATTGACCCTTTTTTGGCCTTTCAGCATGATCCTCTGGTGTAGACTGATATCCCAGTCCCTTTCTTTGTACGTTGGCAGGTGCTAGTTTTATCACCATACCTTTTTCATGGAATTCGGTATGGTAATTCAGGATTAATCGTTCAGCAGGGGGGATGACATATTTAGCAGCGAGAGGTCGAGGATTGGCGACTGTATTTACATTTTCGAATTCGAAGCTGTGATTGATATGTCACCTTCGGTATGCTGAATGTCAATCACTTGGATGTCTGTTTCTGGGATATTGACCATCACCGGTAACAGGCTCGGCCAATACTAAGATGATTCGATTTCCTAAAGGAAATTTAACCCTTTGATGGAGGGTAGATGGGATGGCCCCAACAGCATGGAGCCATGGCCGCCCCAACAGAAGGTTAAATAAGGCAGGAATGTCAATGACCTGAAACATGACAAGGGCCATGTCTAGTCCAATTTGCAATTCAAGGTCAATTTCTGCCTCGACCTATTTTCGAGAGTTATCGAAAGCTCTGACGCTCACGGTACTAGGTCTGAAGGAGGATGGTTCTATTCCTAACCGTTCAGCAGTCCTTAAAGGGCAAACATTAAGATTGGATCCATGTCAATGAGCACGAGTGTGACTTTAAAATTTTTATGGCAGGCAATTATGTTTAGAAAGCGCCCATGTTTGCGCCCTTCAGGTGGTAATTCATCATCAGAGAAGGTGATGGCCCGTGGTGCGAGGAGTTGTCCAATCATACTTGCCACCATTTCAAGAGGTACATCAGGAGAGATATGGGTGTCATTTAATGTTTTTGCAAAGATTTCTCTATGCGATTTTGATGTGTATAGAAGTTCCTAGATGGATATTTGTGTGGGAATGATTTTGAGTTGGGCTGCTATATCGTAAGCAGCATTGGTTTTGCAAGTGGTTCCCGACAAAGTTCCCCGGGTTTCTCTCGGGTTCTGGTTATCTCTCCTAAAATACCTCCCATTGTTACCCACTTCATCGCATTCCGGGTAATGCCATGGGACTGCTTTTGGGTCGTAGGAGGGAACTGCTCTTCCTTCTAGGTATATCATTGGTTCTTAAGGTCAAGGGGTTGTGGCTGGAATCATTTGTGAGAGACTTGATGATTTTTCTTGAGGTGCTACCAAGTCTTGGTGAGATTTTTCATTAGGATTCTCTTCCTCCATTTGCTGTGTGGGAGAGGTCCTCTGAGCATGTGCCAGTTGATGAGGCATCAGAAATTTTGGGGCTTGAACCGGGGGTGCCCCTTGCAAGGTTAGCAGGGTTAGATCAAGGAGACCTATCGGGAGAACAACGGGTTTAGAATTCAACCTTTTTGGATGTAATGAGGACAGAGTTGAGTGTGTCCCTTGGGGGATAGGATGGTGAGGATGTGACCTGTTAGGTGCGACTTTAAGGAATACGAGAGGCTGTATTGCTGGTGCTGCTTTAAGGAATACGAGAGGTTGCGTTGCAGGTGCTACTTCAAGGAATATCTGTGGCCCAGGCGATGGTGCCTGTCGATACCCCCATGTCCGATTTGATGTATCAGGCATGATTGCTTGGATGGAATGATGTGGAGAGAAGTATGTGGGTTGCCCTCCCTCAATGTAGTTGACGGTAGAAGTGCTGGATGTGCTGGGTCCTGCTTGATGCGATGGCAGGGGATTTTGGAGAATGTTGGCATGAGTTGTATTGTTGGCCGATGGGGTGACCGCAATCTTCTGGCTCTCAATTAAATCTTGGACCACATGTTTTAAAGCGAAGCAGTGGTCTGTTAGGGAGCCAAGAGCCTGGTGATATGCGCAATACTGATTTTCATTATAACCAGGTGGCAATGGATTAGGCGGAAGTCGAGGTTGGATTGGTATCAAGAGTTACTTTTGCATTAGCATTGTCTAAACTTGACTGTATGTTTGTGCTAAAGGGGTGAACTTCCTTCCTAACATTGTCTGCTTTTGTGGACCTCACGCATTTTCCCTAGGTTGTTGCGATTGTTATTGATATGGCTGTACCTGATATCCTTGTTGGGCTTGCTATGGTTGGTACTGCCTGTTTGATTGTGGCTAGTATTGTCTGTCTTGTCATGGCTCCGGTTGTGGAGCATATTGGCTGCCTTGAGTATTGGTGGTGATGTTATTAACTTCCGTAGTGCGTTGCGCGGGAGCAGTGCTGTTTCCATTCCCATATCCAATGGGTTTCCCTTCGACTTTGTTTCTTTTGATTGAAGGGGTCTGGTGTGGCCATGGGGAAATGGTCCCAACCCTGATCCCGGCTTCCACCTGTTCTCCAACTCAGATGAGTTGGGAGAAATTTATATATGGATATGAGATTAGATATCCTGAAATGTTGGGATTTGCTGAATGTACGATCATGGATATCTGCTCTTCATCATTGATGGGGTTTCTCATTCGAGCCACCATGGCTCGCCATTGCCCTACGTATGCTGATAAGGATTCATCACTTTTTCGTCTTAAGGCAGCTAGGTCAGATCTTCTTGGAGCCATATTCAGGTTGTATGAGAACCTGTCAATGAATGCTTGGGAGAGTTTTTCCCAAGTTCTGATTTGATGGCTGTCTAGTGAGGTGTACCAATCCAAAGCGTCACCCTTAAGGGATTTCTGGAAGAGTCGTATTAGGGCTCCATCATTCCCTTCTATCGCATTAAGTTCCCCACAAAATGCTTTCAGGTGTGCTGTGGGGCACCCACTACCGTCTTACCTTTTGAATTTTGGTACCTCAAAGTTTGGAGGTACCCGGGCGTCTAGGAAGGGACAAAGGTCCCTGAATTTGGTGGACGGGTAGTCCACTCCTTGCTACTTTTAGAGTTGATTATGCACCATTTGTAGCTGCTCTCGTAGTTCTTCAATCTCAAACTTGCCTTGCAGATGGTATCCTGCCCCTTGCTGCAGGGCTTGTGCTGCTTCCTCTTCGTATGGGTCAAGAATGGGGGGTGCTGAAAAGATGGTGGACTCCCGGTGGCGGGAGGTAGCTGGAATTGAACGTTGCTCCCTTTCGGAGGAGGATGCGATGTTCCGAAATGGCTCCTACCTGGGGTATCTACCAATTCCAGAACGTTGCTCCCTCTTGTGCTAACTCTTCTAGGAGAGGGAGCACGGGATTTGCTGGGGGTATGAGAGAGAAGGCAAAAGGGGTTTGAGGGAGTGAACTGTTATATACACTAGGCTGGGTTGCCTATGTAATCGGCGTGGCACTTGGCACTAGGCGAAGTAATAGCTCATCTTATGAAAGATAAAAGCACCACAAGGAAAATTTAACCTTGCTACACCAGAAACTGTGGACTAGTAGAAACAGTTTAGCCCTTTGGTTGGCCACTCTTAGGGCTAAAAATGAAAAATGGGGTAGCTAGAACCTTGAAAAAGCCTTTGGTTGGTCAGCGCTTTTAAATGAGGACAGGGAAAGCAGACAGTTTGATTGATTTTGTAGAATGCGGAAATGTAATTTGAAAATAAATCCTACCTTTTTGATCGATCCTAATATCGGTTCTGAAACCCCGGGAAGGTTTCATTCGGTGCACTGAAAAACGGCCTATTTTGGTTAATTGGGATGTTAATGGTTTTGGTTGGTGGGATTAGCCTAAGTAATGGATGTTGGGAGTTTCCACCACAGCCAATAAACTCCGAAATTCTCAGAAGGCTAAATGGGAACATGTAAAAGGGGAAATAAAATGGAAGATCCTAAATTAGATTGATGATCCGTGTAATCCGGATTACGGGTTAAGGGACCTGAAAAGGGGGGGTTAAAGGGAAATTTCTGGTGCTTAAATAGGTCCTTCTTATTTTTAAAAATAAACTAGGAAATGATAATGGTTTGGTTGGAAATTGAGGAACTAGGGGTCAAAAGTGGAATTTTGATTGGGATCCCCTTTTTCCCCACCTCTTCCTCCCACTTTTCTTAAACCCTTTTTGGTTTTTGTGGAAATAAGAAGGGAACACCCAAATTTAATTCAGCCTTAAGCACAATTAATTAAGAGTGAAACGTAATTGTACAAGTGATGGTTGGTGGAAGGAAGGATGAATGGAATCCTTGGCTTATTTTTAAATTAAGTAAAATAGTGAAATGGGGTAATTTTAAAGGGTTGGAAATTTTGGAGAAGGAAGGCGGGGGGGCGGATGGATTTTGACTTACCCCTTCCCTTTCCCTCCACTTTTTTTATCCCTTTCTCCTTCTTTTTTGGGTTTTGGGTGTGGTTTGAGGTGTATTTCAAAGGTTTGTAGGGAACCTATGATTTCTCAATTGATCCTTGGGTTTGGGGGGGTTTTAAAGTTCGGGCAAGGGTTTGGGTAAGGGTTTGGTGGAGGGAAGGAGGCCACATGGCCCACATTTCTCAAATTCTTGGTGGGGTGGTTAAATTAAAATAGTGAATTATTTGGGGTAAAATTTTAAAGGGTTGTTTTGAGATAGATTTTAACACCGGCCAACCTATAATCCCATGTGAATTAAAGCCTACCTTAGTTCGAGCTGGATTCGCACGTGTGGGTTTTGTATGGCGCCCTGGTTCGTCCGGTGGTCTCTGTTTTGGGTTTTTGGGACTCAAAGTGGTGGATTTGGGTATGGATAGAGGGTTTTGGCCAGGGTATAGGGTATAGGCGAGGCTGTGTGTATACTGAAGGCTTGGATCACAGTTTCGGGTTGCGACTGGGGAGTTTTGGAGATTCTGGACTAGGGTTTGCGGCTAGGGTTTAGGCTAGGATTGGGATTAGGGTTAGGTCTAGAAACATGGTTCCCGTGTTATCTTAGGTTTCTCAAGATACTATCCCAGGTGGGGTGTCTATAATAAAATATCTGAATGAGAAATTATTTGCTAAATTACTTTTAATGAGGGTGTTGAGATAAGATTCTTAACTACCATATCCATATCTATAATTTCCTTCATGTGATATAAATTGCTACTATGAGATTTACAGATGAATTACATGTGTATAATAACGTGTTCAATGTGTTTGATAAAATGCTTAAATGAAAATTATGTTTGGTTTGATTGTTAATTGCTGCTATGTTCAACATATGTGACTACCCATCGTAATTGAGTATGTTTAGGACTACCACGTAGTCCAGGCAATCGGTAATGGCTCCTGATTGAGTGGTCGAACTAGCTTCGCCATATTAGATACGTTCGATGAATCCGAACCGTACACTGATTGTCGATATTGTTTAGGCCACGCGGAGTGCTTACGCACTTCATGTCAATTAATTCAACGTACACTCATACCAATCGCACTTGTTAAATAACACGATTAGCCTATTATGTGTTTACCATGTACGACACTTCTGTTTGAATCTAAGGAACCACTTACCAATTTAAAGCCCGTTTCAACCATGGTACCAAGATCTGCTAAGACTCATGAACCAGGCATGGTGGTATGGGACACCGTGGTCGAGCTGTTAGCCTACGCTGGGGTGACGAGCCTCCTCGTAGTGACCAGTAGGCAACCCAAACTCGTGAGCCGAATACGGTGGTATGGAACACTGTATTCGAGATGTCGGCTTACATTCAGGTGACGAGCCTCCCGTAGTGACCTCGAGTATAAATTAGGCTATGTTAAGGTGACGAGCCTCTCCGTAGTGACCTCGAGTGTAAACTCGTGAACTTACCTATCCACTTCTTTTCATCAGGGGTAATGCCCTACAACTTACCTATCGTATGTGATTAACTAAGATTGATAACCCTAGATGGATCATTGTTTGAGTAAATGATATAAAGGGAGGTAACTTAGCTTCCCGAACCTGTTGTATGAATATACCTAATAAATTACTTAGCTAACACGTTCATGCATCGCATTGCATGTGCTTTGGTGAGGAAGCGCACGTTTAGGGAGTTTTCCATGTGCAATCGTGAGATGATCTCGCTGAGGGAGTATAGGCGAGGGCATACATCATTATGCATATCATTCCTGCATTAATCAGAGTAGTTAGGAAATGTTTGTTGTATTGCCTTATCATTACTGCTTGACTGAATTGATAACATGTTAACCTTTGCCTTATAGTACAACTAAGTTGATCACTCACTCCTACTCTAGGACGGCATTTTAAAACACCAACCAAACTTTGTTTTAGATGTAGATTATGGCGAGCCTTTTGCGACGAAGCCGGACTTCTTCGACGAGGAGGAGTTCTCCTATATTCAGCTCTCAGGCGGGTCTATGTAGACCTAGGGCTACGTCGCAGGAATTACAGGGATATTGGATTAGTTAAACATTTATGTTTTGATATTTTGTATATTTTAAAATAAATCATGTATGTATTCAGCTCGGTAATACATTCATACTCTGGAGGTTATGGAACACGTATATACTCTATACATTTATTTCAGTCTTCCACTTGTTTAATTTAAATATCTCTGGAGTATGATATGGTAATTTGGTGTAATCCTACTCATGTTTAATGCACTAATATGGACAACATTTAATCATTATTATCTATGTTGCATAAGTGATGTGTTGGAACTTGGGAGTTGAGCTTTGCTCGACCCCCAATTTTCGGGGCATTACATGTACCGAGAGGGATAATTGAGGATGTCTTGGTCCAAGTTGACTGATTCTACTACCCTATAGATTTTATCGTCCTGGATATGAAACCCATCAGTAACATGAGCACTCAGATTCCCATTATTCTTGGTCGCCCATTCCTTGCCACTTTAAATGCAATCATTAATTGCAAAAATGAAGTCATGAGTATGTCTTTTGGGAATATGACATTGGAGTTGAACATCTTTTTCAGTACAGGTAGACGGTTAGAGGATGATGACAATTTTCACGACATTAACAGATTGACTCTTTCGTAAAAGATAGAACGCCTCTGACCTTATCCTCTTACCTTCTAGAGATGTGTCTAGCCCGCTCCCATGATTTTAATGATAATATGATTAGGGAGATGGTTGTCATGCTTGATACTGCGCCAATACTTGAAGTTAACCGGTGGAGGCCACAATTTGAAGAATTGTCCCAAACCGAATAAGTGCATCTACTATCTAACCTCAAGACACCGAAGTTTGACCTAAAACCTTTGGCCTCTTATTTGAAATATGTTTATTTAGGTCAAGATAAGACATACCCAGTATGATCTCTTCCCACTTGGAGAGAGAACAGGAGAGTATGCTCATATCTACTCTCATTGAGCATAAGGGAGCCCGTGGATGGACGATTGCAGACCTCAAGGGAGTTGACCCTTCGATTTGTACTCACCGCATTTATCTTGAGGATAATATGAAGTCTTCTCGGCAATCACAACGTACACTAAATCCAAACATGAAAGAAGTGGTTAAGACCGAGGTTTTTAAACTATTGGATGTGGGTATCATATATCCTATATCTGATAGTCAATGGGTGAGTCCAACTCAGGTAGATCCTAAGAAGTTCGGAATCACCATCGTAGCCAATGCTAATAATGAACTCGTGCCAACTAGAGTTACTACTAGTTGGAGAATGTTCATTGACTATAGGAAGTTGAATACCATCACGAGGAAGGACTACTTTCCTTTGCCCTTCATTAATCAAATTTTGGAAAGGTTAGCTGGTCATTCCTATTACTGTTTCCTTAACAGGTATTTGGGCTACAATCAGATAGAGATAGCCCCAAAAAATCAAGAAAAGACTACATTTACATGTCCTTATGGCACCTTTGCTTACCGAAGGATGCCATTCAGACTACATAATGCCCCTGCAACTTTTCAGCGATGCATGATGAGATTTTTTCTGATATGGTGGGGCAATATCTAGAGGTCTTCATGGATGATTTCTGTCTTTGGTCCATCTTTTAACGAGTGCTTAGAGAGTCTTAAATGTGTGCTGAAAAGATGCTAAGAAAAGAATTTGGTACTCAACTGGGAGAAGTGTCATTTCATGATTCGTACGGGAATTGTCCTTGGACATATCATCTTGTCCAAAGGAATCGAAGTAGATAAGACAAAAATTGATCTTATCTCTAACCTACCCCCACCCAATAACATACAAGAGGTGCGATCATTTTTAGGACACGTCGGGTTTTATTGAAGATTCATAAAGGACTTTAGTCTTCTCTCTCATCCTTTATATAATCTACTTCAAAAGGATACATCATACGAGTGGACTGAGCATTGCCAGGAAGCTTTCACGAAGTTTAAGGGCATGTTGACCACTGCACCTATCATGCAGCCACCCAGCACCTATCATGCAGCCACCCAACTGGAGCCTTCTTTTTGAACTTATGTGCGACGCGTCTGATTATGCTCTTGGGGCGGTTTTAGGACAGAGAAAAGAAAAGAAGCCCTATGTTATCCATTATGTAAGTAAAACTCTAAATCCTGCCCAAGTGTACTACTCAACCACCGAAAAGGAACTCTTGGATGTAGTGTTCGCTTTAGACAAATTTAGGTCCTACTTGATTGGATCCAAAATCATCCTTTACACAGATCATGTGGCGCTCAAGTTTCTTTTTTCTAAGAACTATGCCAAGCCCTGCCTGATAAGATGGATCCTCCTACTCTAAGAATTTGATTTAGAAATAAAGGATAAAAGGGGAGTAGAGAACGTAGTGGCTGACCATCTTTCTCATCTTAATATCTTTGATTCCCTTGAGACGACACATATCAATGACATGTTCCCTAATGAACAATTGTTCAGAGTCTCCTATTCACCTTGGTTCGCTGATATTGTTAATTATCTTGCCACAGGTTTCACACTGACACATTAGACTGTGAAAGATAAGAAGAAATTTTTCACCGAGGTGCGCAAATTCTAATAGGATGATCCGTATTTATTTAAATATTATCCAAACCAAATCTTAAGGAGATGTGTGCTAGATGATGAGCATCAGAGTGTCATCTCCTTCTATCACTCTCAGGCCTGTGGTGGTCACTTTCTTCTAAAAAAACCACGTCCAAGATTCTACAGTGTGGCTTTTACTGCCCCACTATGTTCAGGGATACTCATGAGTTTTGCAAGGCTTGTGAGCATTGTCAGAAATTGGGAGCATTGTCTCATCGAAATATGATGCCCTTGAATCCCATTCTTATCATAGAAGTATTTGATTGTCGGGGCATCGATTTCATGGGACCATTCCCCCAATCCTTTGGAAACCTCTATATTTTGCTCGCAGTAGACTATGTCACTAAATGGGTCGAAGCGATTCCATGTCGGAACAATGACCATTGCACGGTCATTAAATTCTTAAAAAAGAAGATCTTTTCCCGGTTCAGAATGCCTAGAGTCATCATTAATGATGGGGGCTCACGTTTTTGTAATAGGCCATTCAAGAATTTAATGAAAAATATAGTATCTCTCATAAGGTGAGCACTCCATACCACCCGCAAACAAGTGGGTAAGCTGAGATTTCTAATAGGGAAATCAAACACATCTTGAAAAAGATGGTTAACCCTGATCGTAAGGATTAGTTAATCCTATTGATCGATGCTTTATAGGCTTACCATACTACATTTAAGACCCCTATTGGAATGTCTCCCTTTAGACTTGTCTATGGGAAGGCTTGTCACTTGCCTATAGAATTGGAACATAGAGCCTACTAGGTGATAAAAAATCTGAACTTCAATCTGGACAACGCTAGCTCAGTGTGCGAACTTCAGTTAAATGAACTTGAAGAAATCCGGAACGATGCATACGAAAACTCGAGAATTTACAAGGATAGAATAAAGGCATTTCATGACCAGCACATTCTGTGAAAATCATTCACGCCAGGTTAGAAAGTCCTATTATATAATTCTCGGTTACATCTCTTTCCGGGTAAGCTTCGATATCATTGGATCGGCCCTTTCACTGTTATTAATGTTTATCCTCATGCGGCTGTTGAGATTCAGAATCCAGACAATGTCAATGAGTTTAAAGTAAATAGACACCGATTAAAGCCAGTTGCTGAGAAATTTGATTCAGAAGACATGTCCATGCCTCTGAATGATCATATTTACCAGGATTGATCTCCTAGTCTGATGGAGGTATAGTTAGGTTTACTGCCTTCATAGGACTAGGGTAGTTTGCTTTTTGTCATTCTAGGATAGTCGGTTTTATGCCGTTAGGGTAGTTTGCTTTCCAATTGTTATAGGATAGTTTACTTTTGTTGGTTTAACTCGTGTGTCGAGCCACCTTTACGCTGAGATCTCTTTGGAAAAATTCGTTCAATTTCCTCGTCAAGTACTATCTTTCTATCACTTCTCCTTCACTTTCGTTGTCGCATATGCATTGCATGCTTATATCTTTTACATTAAGGACAATGTAGACTTTAGGTTGGGGATGGGAGATTAGGTTATCTAATCAGTGTTTTTATGGTCTTGAGTAAAAATTGGGAAAATTTTTGTGAATTCAAGGTGATTTTGACGGCCACCTTTGATTTAGAAGTATAAGATATGTAATGTTGATAATTTATGACTCTTAGATTCAGCTACCTATTAGATTTCACAATTAAGTTCGGATTATTAATTCGTGATTAGAAATTTTAAACATTGATTGACTCATGATTTCACATGTCACATCTAGCTTACACATTAGGGTTTCAGTTTGATATTGAATTATTAACCTGGTAATCACTAAGCATGGAAGGAATCAACCTATAGAATTTGTCCATCATGTTCTTTGAAAAAAAAAAGAGAAGAATATCCCGCTAAAAAAACAGTTGTCATAAAAAATGGCTACCTGTTAAAGATCTTTAAAAAGGTTGACACAGCGTGAAGCCATCGATGAAAAAATCAAAAGCTAGAAGAATAAAAAGGTTGAACTGTAAGGCAAGTTTTGGTTTAGGTTGGGTTATCCGAAATGCTCTTTTTGTTACCAATGTTATCATGAAAATTGACGATTGGATCCTTAATTGTGATAAGTCAAGGTTATTCTATATACTCATAGAACTCAATGTTTAGAATTGTTCTAATTGATGGATTAATACTTTAAACTTGACTATAAGTTTCCCATGCGCTTGAGTCTAGGAGAAAGTAATGCTCAACATGAATGCATCTTAGAATTCTAGTATCTGAATTGTTTTTCAAAAACCACTTGAGTTTATAGAAATTGTCCCATAATTCTTAAAATATTTTTCGCATACTTTGCTAGGGAGTAGCAAAATGCTGGTTGGGGATTGTGTTGAGGGTCAAATATTGCATATTAGACTCCAGTTATTACCTGATTTTACGAACATGATACTGTTTAATATCCTATTTTAATCATGTTTGTGTTGCAAGGTGAATTTAAGAGCTTGGCTTGAAAAAGCGTGTTAAAAGCATAGATTTGATGCTCAAGAATCACAAAGGCAAGGGATGGATCTTAGGGGACTAAGATCGAAGAATTTACACGCCAAAAATTCGAGAAAATCAAGTGATCAACGATAAAGAGGCCTGAAAGTTGCCCTGAATGCAAGATCACAGAGTTCCCACCATCCGTTTGGCTCGAAACTTTATATATGGCCTGAGGACCCTTAATTAACTGTACATGTCAAATTTCGGCAATTGGATCCTTGTGGAAGTGGCCCAATAGACAGATCAGCGCATAAAACACTGATATGGGGCCCGCCTGATATCTGGATATGCTTCAATTTTGGTCTCAATCCCTTAAATGAGGTGGCAAAATGGATGAACGGAGTAGATTTATCAAAAACATCACAAGTGGACCCCACTGACAGTGCCAGTGCACGTCGGTTAAGAGGCGCTAACCCGCGCGATTTTGAACTCTTGCCAGCGATGGATGCTGTCCGAACGGACGGAGCTCGGTGGGCCACCATCATCATCTGAACTGATGATCTGAACCATTCATTGCAACTAGGGGGACAAACCAACCGTACTCATGAGGTCTCTTTAGACTCATGCATGTGTACATAGGTAAATCGTCGGAAAACGCAGGATGAATAGCGAAGTGAGTTGATACAGTGGGCCGCACCAAAACTTGACTAAAATAACTCATTTTCAATTGAAATTTCGCCAGGAATCCAATGAACGGGGTGGATTTCTCTGAAAACATTACTGTGGGGCCCACCGAGCATCTCATCGAGGGATTTTTCGCAGCTTACGCACGTCCAATTTTTCCTGACGTTTGGGGGCATTGTACAGCCCAGATGATGGTCGGATCTTTGATCTAAACCGTCCAACAGCTCGGGAAGGGGGTCTTTACCCCGATGATGGAGCCAAAATCAATTCTTGGATATCTTTTGGCCGAAAAATCTATCCAAACACAAGTTGAGTTGCGTTTTCACGGTTGCGCATGTAAGGTGTTGCATAAAGAGTTCTCCACCGCCCTTCATGCCTATAAAAGGAGAGGAAAACGTGGAGAGGGGCATTCAGAATCATCTTTGGGACGTGGGAGCAAAGGAGAGAGAGAAAGTGTGGAGGACAGACGTTTTCAAAAGAGTTCTTTCTTCCCTGTTTTTGGTTCTTGTTTATTTATGTTTTTTTAAAAGAGATTTTAGGCTAATTATGTCTATGATAAGCTAAACCTCTTAGCTAGGGCTAAGAGGTAAAGCTTGTAGTGTGATGGGGTGTTTCCTAGGGCTTTGATTCATGTTTTATGAACTCTCTTTAATTATAGTTTGATTATATGGAATATTCATAGTTTTTAATGGTTTGTTGTGACTTAAATTACAATGGATCTGTGATAGTTTTGAGTATTTTCTATGCATGGATAGAGGTTGTGAGTATAGGATCCCTGTTGTCCACCATCGTCTCATGGACATGGTTGGATGATGGAATCCTCCCCTGCGTTCATAACTCTCCCAGATTGGATGTGGATTGGTTAAATTCTGTTGTTTACTTTGTCTCATAGGCGTGGTTTTGTGATAGAATCAAATATAATTCTCATATCTCTCATCTCTTGAAAACTAGAACAAAGGAAGTTCGGATTTGATTTTTAATGTTATATCCTCCAACTGGATGAAGATGAGGCTCTAAATCCAGTTATGTTCATGAATCAAGCATAGATATCCCTGATCTCTACAAGTGGATCCTTGGAAACCCTAGTTTCCCCACCTTTGAATTTTACAAGTTTGAGTTTATAATTTATCATTATTCTATTAAATTCCCCTGATTTAGATTATATCTTCTTCTAGTTCTAGTTCTGGTTATTTTCAGATTACGTACAAGGTTCAGTCGCCGTGGATTCGACCTCGGTCTTATTGAGATTATTACTACATCACAACCCTATACTTAGGGTGGTATACAAGTTTTTGGCGCCGTTTATATAATAATTCTAACTTTGTATTATGGAAAGTCTACAAATAAAAGTTCTTAATTGACTTACTCCAATCCTTTTGATAATTTGGATATCTAAATTTGAATATGAACGATCACCGTAACCTTTGTATCATCAAAGGGTTAAATACTCCATAGAGAATTCAGGTGGGCTTTTCATTAAAGGAGATGGATCTTTTATCCAAAACTCAGGTACGCCGCATCAGAGGAAACAGTAGGGGATGGAAACACCCACTGTTTAAACTTTCATGAGGCCCACTATCATATTTATGTTCCATCTAACCCACTTATAAGAAGATGCTTACATGGATGAAGGGAAAGCATAAATATCAGCCATATCTGAAACTTTTGTGAGCCGTAATAAAGTTTCAATGGTGGGGTGTTCAATCCCTTGTTTCATGCAATGTAGCCTACTTTAATTTTGATGTAGATTTTTGGCTCACTCAATACCATGAGTTTGCGAAATTGGTGGATCGTACTGGATGTGGCGAGGACATTACTGTGGGCGGCTTCAAACTTTCGGTTATACCAGTTCAAAAGAAATTGGATTTGGTTCTGAGTAAACTATGTGGGCCCCACCATGAGTTAAGTGTCTTATCCACCCCGTCCATCCGTTTCAACAGCTTATTCTAGTAAATAATCATAAAATTGAAGGATACCCAAAGCTCAAATGTACCACACTATGGGAGATAGTGTGATTTGAACACCTACCTTTGAAATCTTAAAGAGGCCACAAAGGTTTTGGATCAAGCTGATATTTGTGTTTTCCTATCATTCATGTATTTGTGACATCGTGAACAGGTTGGATGACAAATAATCATCACTGTAAACTTGGCGCCACAGAACTTTTAGATAAATATGATATGTCTGTTTCCAAGCTTAAGAACGATTTGGATGCGATATGAACATCATGGTGGGCCGTAGGAAGTTTTCAAAGGTAAGAGTTCAATCCCTATTGCTCTATGTAGTGTGGTGTACTTACCCTTAGATATACCATCTCTTGGGGCTCATGCCCAAAAATAATCTCTTCAAATGGAAGACCTGCATGCATAAATTATATATACACATCACGATGGCTCCGCATAGCCTTGGTCAGGACCGTCCGTCTCTCGCGGAAACGGATTGGCTACTCCCCCTGCCACCAGCCCGTTTCCGGTGGTCTGCGGTCTGTGGGCCCCACCATGATGTATGTATTTCATCCATGCCGTTCATCCATTTTTACATATTATTTTAGCTCTTTATCTCAAAAATGAGAGGGATATATATCTCAGGTGACCACACCACAGGAAAACAATATTGATTGGATATCCACCGTTAAAATCCTCTTAAGGCTCACCATACTGTTTATTTGACATCCAATCTGTTGATTAGATCATACAGACCCAAATGAAGGAAAAAAAAAAAAAAACAAAGATCAGATTGATCCAAAGCTTTTATTGCCCCAAAAAAGTTTTTAATGGTTGACGTTCAATCAACACTGTTTCCTGTAATGTGGTCCACTTGAGATTGGCATATACTTCATTTTTTATATCATACCATAGAATGATATAGAAAAATAGATGCACGGCATGGATGAAACACATACATCATGGCGGGGCCCACGGAGAACCGATCACTAGCCATTGGCGGGTGGCAGGGGGAGCAGCCAATCCATCCGTTTCCCACTTTTAACCATTTCCATCGTAAAAAAAAAAAATCCATGCAAAGATGCGACGGATGGACGCGGAGTGCGTACTCACTATGCTAGTAAACTCCGTGGGGCCTACCATGATATAATTTCTTTATCCAGGCCGTCCATCCGTTTTACCAGCTCAATTTAGGGCACGAATCCAAAATTAAAACATATCCAAAGCTCAAGTAGACCACATAACAGGAAACAGAGGATATAATGACTTTCACTATTGAAACCTTCCTAAGGCCGACAATGATGCTTATTCACCATACAACCTGTTCACAAGATCCCGTGGACATGGATGAAAGTAAAACACAAATATCAACTTGATTCAAAACTTCTATGGCCCCAAGAGTTTCCAATTACCAGTGCTCAGTTCCCACTATTTCATATAGTGTAGTCCACTTGAGATTTGGATATTCTTATATTTTTCTATCATGCTCTAAAATAAGCTAATGAAACGGATGTACGGCATGGATAAGAAACATACATCACGGTGGACCTAATAGAGTTTGTTATGGGAAGATCCGAGCCCGTCATAGTTCCGAGGACTAGCGCCTTTGTAGTCCAATCAGACGAAAGAATACCCAAAATAATGATTACTAATGAAGAGAGCAACATCAAAGCACCTGAGCCGAGGGAACAACCTCCGAGCCAAGGGCTCATACTCATGTGAAGAAGGACATCCAAGCCAGGGGATCATCCTTGTTCTCATTTTCACCTTCATTCGGAGGAGGCTGTCCCTAACCGAGACCAGGGCAGAACATCTCAGACGCTAAACTAAGGAACTGTCTTAAGTGGATATACCGCTAAACTAAGAAACTACCTTAAGTGGACATGCCCGCCAACTTCGCCCATTCATGTGCTACACGATCCCTTGATTATGCACAATATCTCCACGATCCGAAAATCCTCCTGATTGCGTGAATCGTGCCGAAATTAACAGACCCAGACCATCCGACAGTCAAGTATAAATACATCAAGACTCCATTGCTACAGGTACGCAATAACTCACACCCTAAACCCTAGCTACACTACTTAGATCGAGATTCCTAGCTTGACTTTGGCATCGGAGGGTCCCCTGCTCTAGCCAGGGTCTCCTTTGTCCTTCTCTTTTGCAGGCACACGGGGCTAGGCTCAAGCATTGGGAGCTCGGCGAAGGGTGAACCAGATTTTTGCATCAACATTTTTTGCAACGTCTGTGGGAATCTGATACAAAAGGTTAGGTTCCTATTCTCGAGCATAATGGCTAGAGAAAAGAAGAAAACAGTAGCCACGGAGCCAGAGCCAAATGAACAGACTCACTCCTCCTCACTGCTGCATGCAGAATCAGCTCCAGAGCCTTCCCAGTGTTTTCGCAATCGAGCTGGTAAGTATCGAGCCATGCAGAATGAGATACAGGCCCTGCGTGACGAAGTAAACTGGATGAAGTAACAACAGGAGCCGCAACTGCGCCCTACTTAAGAAAACCCTACTCCCGAGTTGATCGGTCTTGTCGTAGAAGTTCACTCTACACCAAGGAGTAGGAGGCACGAGGTGCCTCAACACCTCCAGACGCGAGTTTCGGGTGAGAATCCTCCTCCGTCCCAAATTCGAGTCTCAGCTCAGAACACAGCCACTCGAGTTCCGACCAATGCTTTGGTCACTTCGACCCTAACACCAACAGACCTCCGTCATTGGTTAGAACGGAGGAGGGAAGGAGAACTCTAGAGAGAGAAGACACCCAAGAAATCGTGGCGGAAAACAAAGACCCTTGGGAAAAATGGTTCGCAGAGCTCAACGACAAGTTTCTAGCGCTGGAAAAGAAACAACAGCCAGCATCAATTCCCGCCGCCGTTCAAGCGATGATGGAAGAGACCGAACCTCCCTTCACCTCAGACATTATGAATGGGGTGATGCCCCAGAGGTTCCGGATTCCTCTTGTCATCCAATATTCTGGGTCCGGAGACCCATCTGAGCATGTGGAAGTTTATCGATCGTGGATGAAGATCCAGACGGCAAACATATGCAATGATGAGCCGAGGATTCTCAATCGCGCTCACGGGATCCGCCCAGAGTTGGTATCGGCAACTCAAGCTAAATTCCATTAGTTCCTTCACAGAGTTGAGTCGGCTATTCCTTACCCAATTCATAAGTGGCAAGAGAAGTCGAAAACCCAACACTCACCTGTTTGCTATCAAGCAAGAGCCGAAGGAGTCATTGAAAGATTACATTACTCACTTCAATGAGGAAGCGTTGTTGATAGAAGATTATGACGACAAGATGGCACTTGCAGCCATGTTCAGTAGCCTGAAAGAAGGGAAATTCATGTTCTCCATTGGAAAGAACCCACCAAAGACGTTGGTGGAACTCATTGCCAGAGCTCAGAAATACACTAACGCCGAGGAATTCTCCAACGCTCGCAAAAATACCCAAGTGGCGAATCGAAATGGTAAAGGGAAGAGGCCTAGGAACGAGGAATCCCAGCCGCCCAACAAAGGGTCCGATGACCACGCTCCCCGCGATCGTCGTCCAAGCAGGAAGCCAAAAGGGAGATTCCGTTCCTACACCCCCCTCAACACGTCCGCCGAGCAGATCCTTCTGGATATCCGAGGAGAGAAACTTCTGAATTGGCCTGTCGTATGAAGGCCGACCCAGAACATCGGGATAAACGCAAGTTCTGCCGCTTTCATCGGGACCACGGCCATAATACGGATGATTGCGTGGTTCTCAAGGATGAGATCGAGTCCCTTATCCGAAAGGGACATCTGCGCCGATACGCCAAGAGAGAAAGGACCGCTCAGAATGAAAAGCAAAGACAAGAATGACCGAATAACCCTACGGAAGAGCCAACTGAAATTTGCACCATTTTTAGGGGCTCGTCCAGTGGGGGAGATTCGAACAAGGCTCGGAAAGCCCACTCTCGGAAGCCTGATCCGGAACATTACGTCCACTTGACTGAGCGGCCTAGCAAAGAGCTTCGGGTCAGCCCATGCAGCCTTACCTTCACTGAGGACAATGCCCGCGGGATTCAGCAACTGCATGACGATGCCCTGGTAGTTACCATGACCATAGCTAACCACAAAGTATACCGCATTCTGGTTGACACAGGCAGCTCGGCTGACGTTGTCTACTCCGAGGCTTTCGAAAGAATGGGGATTCCACGGTCACGCCTTCGACCTGTGAAGACCCCCCTGCATGGCTTTGCCGGGGAGAGGGTGATCTTCGAGGGGGCCATTTCCCTCCCAGTAATTGCTGGAGAAGGACAACATCAAGTCACCCTTATGGTGGACTTCCTTGTTGTCAATGTACCATCCATACACAATGTCATTTTGGGCAGACCCTCGCTCAATGCAATGAGGGCAGTCGTCTCCACTTATCACTTGATGATGAAGTTCCCGGCCGAGGGCAGAATAGGTTACCTCCGAGGCGATCGACGCGAGGCTCAGAGGTGTTATGCCATAGCAGTCAAAAAGGGATCCGTGAAGCAAACACTTGCTATCAACGTCTTGGATCCCCGAGGACCCGCGGAGAATTCATCTATGAAAGATCTGGAGAAAGTGCCCCTCGATGAAGGGCACCCAAGCAAGACCATCCAGCTTAGAACATCACTAAGTTTCGAGCAATGGTCCGAGATGCTCGCCTTCCTGCGACAACACAGGGACGTCTTCGCATGGTCACACGCGGACATGCCAGGAATCTTTCCTGACGTCTTGGTCCATAGGCTAAACGTGGACCCAGACCACAAATCCGAAAACCAAAAAAGAAGACCATTTGATGTCGAGCGGTATGAAGCCATTGCTGAAGAGGTATCTGTCCTACTCGATGCTAATTTCATAGAAGAAGTGTATTTACCCGACTGGATTGCAAACGTGGTACTTGTCAAAAAATCCAACGGGAGGTGGGGGTCTTCGTAGACTACTCAGATCTGAATAAGGTGTGTCCTAAGGATAGCTTCTCATTGCCTCGAATTGACCAGCTGGTAGACAGTACGACTGGCCATGAATTACTCTCCTTCCTGGATGCTTATTCCGAGTATAACCAGAACACAATGCATCCCCTAGACAGGCAGAAGACTACCTTTATCACAGACAAGAGACTCTACTGGTACCGGGTCATGCCATTTGGCCTGAAAAATACTAGGGCCACGTATCAAAGATTAATAAATCAGATGTTTTCTAAATAGATTGGATGCACTATGGAGGTGTACGTCGACGACATGCTAGTAAAAAGTACCAAGGTATTCGATCACCTGAAGGATCTTGAGGAAACATTTACCGTCCTCCGAGAGTATCAAATGAAGCTGAATCCTACAAAGTGCGCTTTCAGAGTTAGTTTGGGAAAATTCCTCGGGTTTTAGGTCTGCCAGAGAGGCATTGAAGTAAATCCTGACAAAATCAAAGCACTCTTAAACATGAGTTCACCTCGGACTATCAAAGAAATACAATGCCTTACAGGGCAAGTCGGAGCGCTCGGACGCTTCATATCCAGAGCAACAGACAAATGCCTCCCCTTCTTTCAACAGTTGAAGGGTCATAAGAAGGCAAAATGGACGTCAGAATGCAAACAAGCCTCCTAGCAATTGAAACAGTATCTGGGGCACACCCTCCCTACTGTCTAAGCCTGAGGAAGGCGAGCCTCTGTTCCTGTATCTGGTGGTCTCAGCCTTGGCCGTCAGCTCTTCCCTGATTCGAGAGGTCGGAGGTAAGCAACATCACGTATATTACATGAGCAAGGCTATGGTACTTGCAGAGACGAGATATCCGCCCCTGGAGAAGCTAGCACTTAGCCTCAACATTTCAGCTCGGAGGTTACATCCATACTTCCAAGCCCATTCGGTCATTGTGCTGACTGATTCCCCTCTCAAACAAGTCCTCCAAAGACCTGAAGTCTTGAGTTGACTAACCAAGTGGGCCATCGAACTTCATGAATTTGACATCCAGTTTCGTTCAAGGACAACGATCAAGGGCCAAGCTGTGGCCGACTTCATCGCCGAACTTACCATCTCGAGTAGAGAAGAAATTAACGTTAGAGTTGAAATGACTCCGCCTGTTCCTCTGAGTGACCAGAAGACAATGTCAGAACTAGGATGGGTTCTCTACGTAGACAGATCGTCTAACACCAAGCGGGCTGGAGCAAGAATCGTTCTGGTTGCACTTGACTCCACGTCCATATAGTACGTGATCAAACTCGACTTCAAGGCTTCAAACAATGAGGTGGAGTATGAGGCTTAGCTTGCTGCACTCAGATTAGCAGCAAGTTTGGGTGTCCAGTCTCTTCAAGTCCGATGTGACTCTCAGCTGGTAGTGAACCACATCTCCACCAAGTACGAAGCCAAGGAGACGAGGATGATCGCCTATCTAGATGAAGTAAGAAAATTAATTGAAAGATTTTGGAGTTGCACTATCCATCAGATCCCTAGAGCGAAAAATTCGTGGGCCGACGCCCTAGCAAGGCTCGCCTCAGCTACAGAAGGGAAAATCCCACGAATCATCCCCGTTGAATTCATAGAACGTCCGAGCATCGACCAGGCAGAGAAGAAGGAAGTCAATCCAGTACACGTTACTCCGAGCTGGATGGACCCGATCTTTAACTACCTCACATCTGGGGAGATCCCCTCAGATAAACTAGAGGCCAAGCACCTGAGAGTCCGAGCTGCGCGGTACGTTGTCCTCGACGGTATCCTATACAAGAAAGGTCACTCTCAACCTTACCTCAGGTGCCTCTGACCCGACGAGGTGGACTATATTATTTGAGAGATTTACGAAGGACTCTGCGGAAACTATTCTGGCAGCCGAGCCTTAGCCTTGAAGATATTTCGGTAAGGGTACGCTTGGCCGACCCTCAAGCGAGACTCGAAAGATTACGTTAAAAAATACGATAAATGCCAACGCTTTGCAGCTGTGCTGAGACAACCCGCAGAGGAAATGACTCCCATGAGCGGTCCGTGGCCGTTCGCTCAGTGGGGGATCAATATCATCGGCCCCTTGCCCACAGGGAAGGGGCAGGTCAAGTTCGCCATCGTCGCAGTCGACTATTTCACCAAATGGACTGAGGCCGAGCCGGTTGCCAAGATCACGGAACAGAGAACGATTGACTTCGTCTGGAAAAACATCGTGTGCCGGTTTGGGATTCCGAGCGTCATCGTATCAGACAATGGCCGGCAATTTGACAATGACAAGTTCTGAAACATGTGTCGAGGGCTCGGCATCACAAATACGTATTCCTCGCCTCAGCACCCACAGTCCAATGGACAGATGGAAGCGGTCAATAAGGTTATCAAACACCATCTCAAAACAAGATTGGAAAAAGCGAAAAGTAATTGGGCCGAGGAGCTTCCATTCGTCCTTTGGGCCTACAGGACCACAGCCCAGTCCTCTACCGAGGAAACACCATTTTTGCTCTCCTACGGCTCAGAAGCAATGGTGCCAGTAGAAATTGGCCTTCCCACTGCTCGAGTGAGAAACTATCAAGAGAACTAAAACTCTGAGCAGATCGCAGCTAACCTAGATCTGTTTAAAGAAATCAGAGACATCTCGGCGCTCCGAGTAGCTGCTCGGCATCAGCAGGTGGCGCGATTCTACAACTCCAAAGTCAAGGTCAGGCGATTCCGCCCAGGAGACTTGTCCTTCGCCGGGTCTTCCAGAACACTGCTGAGCCAAGGGTTGGGGTGCTCAGACCTAACTGAGAAGGGCCGTATCGTGTGGTTTGACCGACTAAACTGGGCTCCTACCACTTAGAAGATCTTGAGGGCCGCCAGCTTCCCCATCCTTGGAATGCTAAGCATTTGAAGGTCTACTATTTGTGATGAAATAGCCTTTAAGGCTCTCAAATAAGTGTACACCTCCGAGCGACTAGCCTTTAAGGCTCTCAAATAAGTGTACGTCTTCAGGCGACTAGCCTTTAAGGCTCTCAATGAAATTCACTGCTTCTTCCACAGCCATATTATCTACTAAAGAAAAAGTCACCTCTCATATGCAAAGGCAGACTGGACAAGCTGATCCCTTAAAGAAGGGGTTAGATTGTAACTCCATGAAAACTTGACAAGGCATCCCCTCTAATCAAGGAAAAAGCTGAAAGATGACCCGACTCCCCAATGGAGGAGTCGGCCCGTCACCCGACTAACGATTGGAGCGGAGGTTTCTCGCCATTCGTGGGACGAGCCTACCCCATAGGGGTTCAGACTCAAACAATGATCAGGCCATGAAGGCTTGAGAATTCTACGAGACGGCATTGGAAAGGGCCTGCCCGTCAACGGGTTGGCTCGGCCATGCCCAGAAATAAACCGACTTGTCAACAGATTAGTTCAGCAATCAACAACCAACAGTTAACGTCGAGAAAGTAACTACAAATTAACATGTATAAAAGTAGTCATCTGAGTGCCCTTTTTAAAGGGTCAAAAATCATCATCATCCAAAGAGTCAAAAAATAAATCCACCACAACATTCACAAAAAATCATTAAGTTCCTGTCAGCCATGAAGACGATATTTTAAAAACTATACAGTCGGAGGGGCTTGGGAATCGGGGGCTTGGTCCGGGCGGACGTCCCCTGCGGGCTTCTCTCCAGCATCTTCAGACCACAGGGGTTCAAGGTTAAGGTCTGGATACAAGTCCTGGACCGCCTCAATGCAAGCATCGAAGCCACAGTTGTAAAATATAGTGGCTTTGGCTTCCCTCTCCTTTGAAGCCTTGAAGGCGTCCACCGCTGCTGCCACCGCTACAGCCAGGGAGGCCTCGTCTTCAGCCCGTTAAGCCTCCATCGCTTGAGAGACGGCTCGGCTTCACTCTTCCACTGCCTCGACCTTGGTCTGCTCCAAGACTTCACCCAATCGGGCATTCTCCTTCGTGAGAGAGTCCGCCAGAGCCTTAACACGGGTCAGCTTAGTTGTAGCAGCGCCGCATCGAGCTTCGAGGTCTCTTAGAACTCCCTGAAGCTGGCGCTCCCGAACTCTCCCTTCCTCAAGCTGTCAGCACAGCTCATCCTGCTCCAAACGGAGGGAAGTGGCTTCATTTTGCAAGATCCCCACTTCGGTCTTGAGGGCCTCCACCTCAGCCTCTCTCTTTTCCAATTCCTGCGCCCTCTCCCGAGCCGAAAGGAGCTTTAGGACAGACTGAACAAAAATAAGAGAATCAGCACTCGAAAGCAGTAAGTGCGAAAAGGTGAGGAAAGTTGATATAAATACCATGTAAAATACGGAAGCCTTGTCATTCAAGAAGGAGCTATCTGACATGTTGAGAAGGCGGACTATATCCTCCTCTAGGGCATGTTTGGCAGCCCAAGGCGTCAGGCAAGAGCGGTGGTAGCCCGGTTCGAATCTCCCGTTGCTCGTCCCCACCTGGGCCGAGCCTCCTGCTTCCCCGGCTCCAGTCCTGCTACCAGCAGAGGCCTGAACCTCGGCCCCGATATCATTCCCGGCCTCAGGGGGAGAAATCATGGCATCCGCCATCCGAACGATCTCCTCCCGCTTGGACGATGAGGGGACGACTATGTAGGGGGCTGTAAGACGAGCCTCCGCAATGGGGGGAATGGCGGTAGGAGGAAGGAAAGGAGTTATGGTTGCTGCTGAAGGAGTTATGGTTACCGGAGTTAGAACAATGATTGCTGGGACCCGGGTCTCGACGGGCACCACAGCGGGGGCTGCGGCAATGGGAGCTGCAGTCGGAGCTACAAAAACAGGAGCGGGACCAAAGGGGCCCTCTTCACGAGGAGCAGTCTGTCATCTCTAAACGGTTGTCTTTGTCCGGGGCTTGACCCTCAACATTTTCTCTACCGTCAGGGCAACTTTCTTCCTCCGGGACAAGATGCCTCGGCTATACCTGTGTAGAGGATAATTACTCAGCTAACGAAATGAACATGTTTGGCCTCTACAGAAGGAGATGGAAGAGAAACTTACTGAAGGATGTTGGGAGAGGTAGAGACTTACAAAGCCCAGACCAGTGAAGGTTGGCGGCCGTGATCAAGTCCGACCAAGAGCGAAGCTCTACCGATCCCGCCTTAACCTTAACAGCATAGTTCTTCTGGTCTGAGGTGAGGAGTGGTGTGCCCCTCAAAAAATCTAAAAGGATAAAAGAGAGCTTCAGTTAGACTGGAGTAAGTAAAAGGGGTGAAGGGAAGAAAAATGCTTAAAGTCCGACCTGGTTTTGAGAATCGGGTGGGGACCCGAGTCATCAGAGTCCCGACTTCCGCCGCTGGTGCCTCCCACTCGCCCGCAGCCCAAAACCACTTGTTCTTCCAGTCCTTATTGGAAGACGGAAGGTTCATCACCAACCCCGACCCTTTGCCGCCTCGGGTCGCGAAGTAGTACCATGGTTCTTGACTGTCGTGCTTGACCAGGTACAAGCTTATTAGCTCTTCTGGGGTCAGCTCCGGATTCCCGACTTGACGCCAGATAATGAAGGAAGAAATTAACACCCTTCAAGCGTTGGGAGTGAACTGCCCAGGAGCTAGTCCGAGGTAGGCGGTGATGGCTCGGACGAAGGGATGCAAATGAAGTCGGACTCCACATTGCAGTGCACAGAGAAAAATGGCAACTTCTCCCTCAGCGGGCGCACCAGTAGTATCAAGAAGATCTGGGCCCTTATCCGTACGGAGTCTGGGATTTGAAACTCCAAGAAGATCCACCCCATTTGAGACTCTGATAGTACAGAGCCTCCGGGGACTACCTTCGAGGCCTACTCGCTAACTGGCATCTCGACGACCTCGGTGGTTCTGGCCTAGGGGGCTCGGGCGGCTTTCTTCTTGCCGGCCCAAAGAGTCCGAGCCCCCGCCTCCTTCTGTCTTCGAGGTGGGGGGAACAAGGGAATAACTTCAAAGGGTCCCTCCGAGGCCCCCCTTCTATTATCAGAACTCTTCGATTCGGAGTCATCATCATAATTCCAAACAGTTTCCAGGTCAAATGACATCTCGAAAGGAAGGAATGCAAAGAGGCGCAAAGAAAAGGACTCACCGGACGATCACCATGAATCGCTTCTGCTGAAAATGCTTGATCGGCCGGAATCGCCTGGTCGAGAACTTGAAAATGGTCGGAATCGTACTCATCGAAAATCACCCTCTCCAGTACACTTTCAAATTCAGAATGCAAGTGGGGAGAATGATTCCAAAGGGGATTATATAGCCTGAAGAGAATCTTTGCATCCGATCCGTCGCGAGCCAACTTCATGGGCACACAAGGCCGTAGGTCACTGGTTTAACCCCTGCCCAGCCGCATGCGTCTGACATCAAACGACGAGCTGCAGGTAGAAGAAACGACGCTCGAGCAAAGGAAGCGTCACTCAAATGTTTCCAGGGTATACATGGCGGATAGCCATAGGCTGAACGACGATCCGAAATCTCAACCGTCGCCACGCGTACGTCGAATGTTAGTTCATAAGCGGGAAACCCTGAGGGCACAACGCTTCAAAATTCCAAAACCATGAAAATATCGGCGTGCACAGAAGGTTCAGCAGATGAGGCGGTTGATCTTCCATGTGCTTACTCTTTGAGTCCGTAGCCGACCTCGAAGAGTAGGGGGCTTCTGTTATGGGAAGATCCGGGCCCGTCATAGTTCCGAGGACTAGCGCCTTTGTAGTCCAATCGGACGAAAGAATACCCGAAATAATGATCACTGATGAAGAGAGCAACATCAAAGCACCTGAGCCAAGGGAACAACCTCCGAGCCAATGGCTCATACTCATGCGAAGAAGGACATCCGAGCCAGGGGATCGTCCTTGTTCTCATTTTCACCTTCATCCGGAGGAGGATGTCCCGAACTGAGACCAGGGCAGAACATCTCAGACGTTAAACTAAGGAACCGCCTTAAGTGGACATACTGCTAAACTAAGAAACTGCCTTAAGTGGACGTGCCCGCCAACTTCGCCCATTGATGTGTTGCACGATCCCTAGATTATGCACGATATTTCCACGATCCGAAAATCCTCCTAATTGAGTAAACCGTACCAAAATTAATGGACCCAGACCATCCGACAGTCAGGTATAAATACATCAAGACCTCATTGCTAAAGATACGGAACAACTCACACCTTAAACCCCATCTACACTACTTAGACCTAGATTCCTAGCCTGACTTTGGCATCGGAGGGTCCCCTGCTCTAGTCATGGTCTCCTTTGTCCTTCTCTTATACAGGCACACAAGGCTAGGCGCTTGGAGCTCAGCGAAGGGTGAACCAGATTTTTGCATCATTAGAATTCACTCGGTACGCTACGCAATTCCGCTGTCGGACGTACACGGTAGAATCGCATGCGACCATCCAAGTGCGGAAGTTCTTGAGAAATCTCGATAAATAGCTCCTCTCCCTCCCCATTACTGCTATACCCACAACCCCCTAAACCATAACCCTAATCCAGAGCCATGTCCATAGCCTCGATGACGATGTCTTCTTTGCATGTCACTGCCTCCCCTGCACCCTCTCTCCACCCCAAAACATTCTACTCTTCCCGAAATGCTTCACGCCGGCCCACTACTTGCATTAGGAGTAGTGGTGATAAGAGCCGTGAGGAATCCCCACTGATCAAGCTGGACAGGCGGAACATGCTCATCGGCATAGGTGGGGGTCTGTACGGAACGACGCTAGGCCTCGGTCATGATCAAAAGGCCGCCGCAGATCCAGTGGGCCCCCCGGACCTATCCAGTTGCCACGCAGCAAAAGACCTGGACACCACCAACACGACGGATTATGCATGCTGCCCACCTTACACTTTCCCTCTACCGAACCCAGAAAGCATTCCTTCCTACAAGATCCCCAAAAATCCGATCCTCCGCAAAAGGAAGGCCACAGCAGTAGAATTCGGGTCCGTGCCTAAGGCCCTTGTGAATGACCCCATCCGTGTCTTGGTCAAACGGCCCAACTCATCTCGTAGTAAGTCTGAAATACAGAACACGCTCGAGGTCGTCATGGTCGATGGCATTGAGGTGGAACACATAACCTCAACCCGGTTCGATGTCTTCATCAACACGCCTTCTGATAATTCCACGCACCTTGGAGACTTCGTCGGGAGCTTTACAACTGTGGCTCATGGGCACAAACATGGGGAGACGTCTGACGGGAATGAGAAGAAGCTGGGTCTGAAGCTCGGGATAACGAGCATGATCTCAAAGCTAAATGCTGAGGACGCTGAGAGCCTCGTTGTGTCGTTGTTGCCACGAATGGGGCCTGTTGTCGTCGGTGGGGTACGCATCGAGCAGACTGAGAAGAAGACAGCGTGATTTCTGAGACGTTTGTATTGAGCTTTAATGGTTGCTTGTTGTGATTGGGCATTGCTAGTGTTGTTGTGTTATGTTACCAAGTTGCCGCACCTTTTGGGAGACAGGGGCCCACCAGCACGTGGTCCACAAAGATTTGAAAATGACGAAATTATCCTTGAAGTCTTTCAACCATTCAATCCACTCCAAGACGTAGCATCCGACCTATCACAACCGTCCAAGTCTCCCATCATGAAAGGCCCACTACCCAAAGCCCTCAATCTGATCGCCCAATCAAAACCCACAACCCCACAAAAGCTCTCTCCAATCCCAGCCACCCAATTCATCAAGTTCTACACTGATAAGGGGCTGCTCAAGGAAGCACGTGATGTGTTCGACGAAACGCTCGAACGAGACGTGGTCACTTGGACGGCAATGATCGCAGGGTACACGTCACATGGCCACCATGAACATGCATGGGCCATGTTCGGGGACATGATCAAGGTGGGCCAGGGCCCCAACGCGTTCACGATGTCGAGTGTCTTGAAGGCGTGTAAGGGCATGGGATGTGGCCCACGTGGGGCCCTGGCGCATCGGCTGGCGGTGAAGAATGGTGTGGATGGATCCATGCATGTGGGCAATGCGCTCCTTGACGTGTATGCAACGTGTGGAGGTAGCATGGATAATGTATGCATGGTGTTTGATGGAATACTGAGACTGCTATCACATGGACGACTATGATTGCCGGTTACACGAGGAGAGGAGACGGGTATGCTGGGATCCGAACCTTTCAACGGATGCTTCAGGAGGGTGTAGAACTGAATCCATTCAGCTGTTCAATCGCAGTTAGAGCTTGTGCTTCAGTTGGGTCTCTGATTCTCGGCCAGCAGATTCATTCTGCGGCATGTAAATATGGGTTTGAGTTCAATCTCCCTGTTGCAAATTCTCTAGTTGACATGTATTGCAGATGCATGTGCTTACCGGAAGCAAAACAATATTTTGACGAAATGCATCGGAGAGATTTGATCACTTGGAATACTCTGATAGCTGGATTCGAAAGAAACGGGTTCCACGAGTCATTGCAGCTGTTTTCTCAAATGGGTTCGCAAGATTTGGATCCAAATTGCTTTACATATACCAGTGTCACCTCCGCTTGTGCGAATCTGGCAGTTTTGAATTGCGGTAAACAGGTTCATGGAGCGATAATTCGAAGAGGTTTCAGCGGGAACTTAGCTTTGGCAAATGCACTCTTGGATATGTTCTCAAAGTGTGGAAGCATAGGTGATTCATGTAGGATTTTCAATGAAATGCCGCAGAAGGATCTACTCTCATGGACATCAATGATGATCGGCTACCGGACCCATGGATATGGAAGGGAGGCGATTGAGTTGTTCAATCAGATGGTCGGTTCTGGAATCCAACCAGACCGTGTTGTGTTCATGGGTGTTCTAAGTGCTTGTAGTCACGCCAGACTTGTCAATGAAGGTTTGAAGTATTTTGCTTCAATGGGTATCGATTACCACATTGTTCCGGATCAGGAGATTTATGGGTGCATCGTGGACATGCTCGGCCGGGCCGGGAGAGTTTCAGAGGCTTACAATCTGATAGAGAGAATGCCTTTCGAAGCTGATGAATCAGTCTGGGGTGCACTTCTTGGGGCTTGCAAAGTGCATAGAAATATGGATTTGGGTAGACTGGCTGCCCAAAAGATCTTGGGTTTAAGGCCTAAGGGGGCTGGGACTTATGTCATACTTTCAAATATTTACGCCGCTGATGGCAAGTGGGGTGAATTTGCGGCAACAAGGAGGTCGATGAGAGGACCGGGTTGTCGGAAAGAGGCAGGGAGGAGTTGGATTGAAATGAGAAATCAGGTTTGCAGCTTTGTTGTTGGTGAAAGAACCAGTCCTCATTTGGATATAGTTTATGAAGCGGTGGAGATGCTGAATAGGAACATGAAACTACTGCAGTGTGAGTCTGATTCGAACTGCTTGCTGCATGATTTAGAAGAGGGGATTTGAATGTGGGGAATTTGAACTGGAATAGATGTTTCTGGGACTTGAGAATACAGGGAATTAGAATGAAGATTGATGCAGTATCATCATCACACAGATGAATTTAGCACATTGATAACCAATGAAGGGAAATTACAGATAGGTATCGATTTAAAGTCTATGTTTGAATGCACAACAGAATCAAATCGCAAACGTTCAGTTCAATTGAGAAGTATGCCTCCGAATCGCAGTTGGGTTTGTTTCAAGTTCAACTTAGAAGTAACATAATGCCAATTTTGAAGGCCAGTCCAGATTGCTTGCTGAATGATTTGGAAGATGGTTTTTGAATATGGAGAATTTGAACTGGGATTGATCATTGATGTTTATAGGACTTGAAAATGGGGAACTAGACAGTGATTGTTGCAGTATCGTGGAGAAACAGATGAATTTAGTATGCCGATAGTCAAAGAAATGAAACTTCAAATAGGTCTCACTTTGGAAGGTTGCATTTGGATGCGCAAAAGAATCAAATTGCTAAAATTCAGTCATTTGATAAGCATGACTCTGAATTGCAGTTGGGTTTATTTCAAATTCAACTTAGAAGTAATATAATCGCAATTTTGAGGGTCGATTCGGATTGCTCACCGAATGATTTGGAACGTAGTATATGCATGTGGGGAATTTGAACAAAGATTGATGTTTATGGGACTTGAAAATGAGGAATTGGACAGTGGTTGATGCGATATCTGTTGGGAAGCGCAGAAGGTGAGCCTTCAAGATCTGACGGTCTACACGAGTTTTGGAACCCTTACAAAACAGAAGATTGACGCTCTAACGGCCTGCCTATCTATTACTGGAGCAAATTGATCTATTCGCACCTCTGATCCTACGGTATAAGTGGCCCCGGATTGCGATCTATGGATTAGATCATCCTAAGGACAAGCCAAAATGGACGTGCACACTATATGTCTCTCCGTATACTCTCGGTATTACTTATGATGTGTTTAATGAGAGAGAGTCTCATTCATTTTATAGGAAGGCATAAGAGTTTGGATGAGACTATATCATCCGGTCTTATCCTTATCTCCTATCATAAATCAAATTCAAAGTTGAATGTGAAATATAACAGAAAAGGAAAAAGCTCGAAGAAACATGGGACATACCCACTAGTGATTGCTCACCAGTGGGCCCCACTAGCCTAGGTCCAACATCTCCCACTCAATCACATTGTGGGATAGGCACAAAAGATTTATCCATCTGACTTATCTAATAACAATCAAAGACCAAACATCGCGATCAAAAGAATCAGAGGCGTGGGACCAGCTGGATCACCATAATCTTCTCACAGGTGCTTAAGTATTAAGTGACCACTTAAATAGTACTCAATAACCCAAGATTTGCAGTGCCTGTCCTAGTCCGCATGATCACACCAGATGGAGTTAACTCCCGATCTGGAGTAGTCGGCCAACATACGTACTTA
Source organism: Magnolia sinica (assembly GCF_029962835.1). NCBI lineage: Eukaryota > Viridiplantae > Streptophyta > Magnoliopsida > Magnoliales > Magnoliaceae > Magnolia > Magnolia sinica. The sequence continues at coordinate 75,584,171 of NC_080579.1, read as the reverse complement.
TCCAACTTATCGAGTTATTCTAAAAACTTGATTTTTCACAAACTTCGACTAAAACCAATTTAAAGCAATACATATATATATGCTTTTTAAGAAAAATATTATTTGCAAAAGTCTAAAAAAAAATAACTTGATACTGTCGGCGGATAAGTCTTTAAGTGCGTATTTATAGTTCTAGAAACTTAGTGTAGCTGTCACAGGATCTTCCCCATGCAGATGTGTAATTTGAAATTAATCAAGCTACTTTTCTAGCATAACTGAGTCTGGCTAATCAAGGACCTTTCGTCATAGTATACTAAAGTAGCAACAATCAATCTCATCCTCATATATACAAGAGGAGGGTAGCCAAGGACACAAAAAGTCACATACGGGACTGGCTACTCGCACGTTGCAATAAGTAGAGCGAATCAAAACAATCTGTAGGTAAAAGGTCCCAGTACGTGGCTACAATCCACGTCATAAAATAGACAATACTAGGTGACTGTCGGGTCTACAATACGCAGGTCATTCTACATGAGGTACGACTCATCTCATAACTTCATAACCTGACTTTAAATTCAGGTCATAACATTAATTGCATATAACGGAATGGTGCGATTATGCTATTCGACTTTATCAGTCTCATCTTCAATCTTTATAAGATTGTAGGCGGATACGACTCACTCATATCCTCATCCTTTATTATTCAAAATAAAGAGAAGTTTATACCTCAATGTATAAACATGGCCCCGAATCTACCTCTCTTGTACATTCAAGGTTGGTCAACCAGTGCGAGTGGGTGACCGGCCTACCGATAAAGATAGAAATCCTACATGATCTCAAGGTAAATGCTGATGATCTACTTACCTAGTTCATATTAGTGTTCAATACTGAATAAATGGAATATATTATTCATTAATGAAAGATCGAATGTATTACAAAACAAGTACATCAGTCAAACTTTCCTCAATCTCATCTACCTGACGTAAACCTGCAATAGATCTCTAGCTATAGGTTTCGTCATGGGATCAGCCATCATCTCCTTAGTAGGAATGTAGCTGAGGTTGACCTTCTTATCTCTCACTTGATCACGGACGTAATGATACTTAATCTCAATGTGCTTAGACTTCTGGTGGTGTTTAGGATCATTTGCCAAGTCAATGGCATAAGTATTGTCTATCTTCAGAGATATAGGCTGACGAACACTCAATATAACACCCAGACCCAATAGAAATCTGTGAACCCATATACACTCTTGAACTGCAGCACAACATGCAATGTACTCGGCCTCCATAGTTGAAAGAGTTGTGGATGTATGTTTCTTACTCGACCATGAGATAACTCCTCCTCCAAGTAAGAATACATACCCTGAAGTAGACTTTCCCCCATCAGCGTCATTACCCCAAGCAGTATCAGAATATCCTTTGAGCTCGAGACTTGTGCCTTTATAACACAACATTAGGTCTTTTGTTCCTCTGAAATAGCGGAATATACGTTTGACGGCTTGCCAATGAGATTGTCCCGGGTTACTCTGATAACGGTTGACTATGTCAACTGCATAGCTAATATCCAATCTGGTGCAAAGCATAGCGTACATTAAGCTCCATACTGCGCTTGCATAAGGTACTGAGGACATAGCCAATTTCTCGGCTTCAGTCTGGGGACACGATTTCCTGTCTAGCTTGGTAGCTTTATCCATAGGAGTTTCAACAGCTTTTGAATTTTTCATCCTGAACCGCTCTAAGATCTTTTGTATATAGGTTGCTTGAGACAAATATAAAATTTCTTAGGACGATCCCTGATGATTTTTACCCCAAGAATAAAGTTGGCTTCACCGAGGTCTTTCATCTCAAAGTTCGAGAATGGCTAATCTTTAGTCAATATCAATAATTGCATTTCATTACCAGCTAACAAGATATCATCTACATATAGAGATAGTATCAGAAAAGATCTTCTAGACCGTTTCATGTATACACAATGATCTTCTTCACTCATCGTGAATCCAAAAGTGGTGATGGCCAAGTGGAACCTCATGTACCATGTTGAGGGTCAAATATTGCATATTAGACCTCATTTATTGCTTAGATTTACGAACATGATACTGTGTAACGGTCTATCTTAATCGTGTTTGTGTTGCAAGGTGACTTTAGGTGCTTGGACTAAAATAGGGTACTAAAAGCTGAGATTTAACGCTGAGAATTCACCAAAGCATGGACAAACCCCAGGAGACCAAGATCGATAGATTTGCATGCCATGGATCTAAGAAAATCGAGAAACTGAAGTTCAAGTGGCCCAAAAGATGTCCAGATTGCAAGATCACAGGGTTCCCACCATCCGTTCAGCTCGAAACTTCATACATGGTCTGAGGACCATAAATTAACCATACATGTCGAATTTCATCCGTTCGATCCCTGTACAAGTGTCCCAACGGATAGATCAACCCATAAATCATTGATTTTGGACCCACCTACTATTTGGATATGCTTCAAAATTGGTCTCAACGCGTTAAATGAGTTGAAAAATGGATGGATGGAGCGAATTTCTCACGAACATCTCTATAGGACCTCATGTATAACACATGTGCACGGTGCACAAGTGCACTAGCCGTGCACTGGATTTCTCAAAATCGGTCAGCGTTACATCTTCTCCAACTTATAAAAGGACATAGCGTCCTCCCATCGTCCGTCCGTTTCTCACTAGTAGGCCCCACTCCTCATACATATCATCAATTTGGACCGTCCATTGTGTACATAGGGGGGTATTAACCTCACCTACGTTCCCTTCTGGTCCCATGCAAGCGATCGTGTGAATTTCTCTTTTAAAACGCAGGACGGACGGCGGAATAAAAACTCTGTGGGCCGCACCGAAATAGACCCTAAAATCATCCACGTCCGACCGGTTGTGTGAGGGGAATCCAGTGGACGGACTGGATTTTCCATATGACGATGATCAGGGACCCACCGAATGTCACATTACGAGTCGCGCAGGCTCTGTTTCGCAAACAGAGCCTATAACGAATCTTGTGGGCCACCACCGTACTTCAGGAGTCTGATCTGGACCATCTATCAGAAGTCCACGCTTCCTATAATCCAAGCCTAGATAAATGAACTGCAGGAAGTAATGAAGATCGATTTTCGATCGTCCAAACGGCGGACAGACAATGGAAAGATTTGATTCGATGGACCACACTAAACCCAAGCAAAAACACTCCTTCTCGATTGAAATTCCGAGAGGAATTCAATGGATGGGTTGGATTTCTCGTCTAACATCAATCCTAGGCCCACCAATCATCACAGATGCGTAAGGCTTTACTTTTGATTCCACTGCGTAAACAGGGAGTCCGACTTCGTTGCAAACTGACTGTGAAAGAGAAGTCGGTGCTCGACTCCAGCCACCACTTCCGGAATTTTATAAAGGAGATAGAGGGAGAGAGAAAGGCCATCTTGGCTAGGGGGATCAAGGAAGCTGGACGTGTGGAGCAGAGAGAGAGTAACAATAATTTATTTTATTTTTACTGTTTATTTTTCTTGCTTTTACGATGTTTAACCTAATCATGCCTAGTCTAGGCTAAACCTCTTAGATAGGGCTAAGAGGTGAAGCTTGTAGCATGATGGGAGACTTTTTGCTTGTGCCTTTTGTTTAGACTGAACTTATGTTGATCTTAGTTTAATTAAGAGAATATTTTTAGTTTTTAACGGTCTGTTGTGACTAAAATTACAATGGGTCTATGATAGCTTTGAGCATGTTCCTTTCCTTTTTATGTTTATGACGTGAGGAAGCCCTATTGTTCACCATCGTCTCCTGGGCATGGTCGGATAACAGTGCCCTTCCTAACCTTCATACATTGTTGATTGGTTAGTAATTAGTTTAATTCTGTTGTTTACTTTGTCTCATGAGCATGGTTTGGTGATGGAATCCATTTTAATTTATATACCTTTCATCTCTTAAAAACTATATCAAAGGAAGTTCAATCTTGATTTTTATGAAGATGGGACTCTAAGTCCAGTTGAGTTCTTGAAACAAGCATAAGATCTCCTTGATCTCTACAAGTGGATCCTCTAAATCCCTAGTTCCTTTCCCTAAATTTTTTAAGTTTTAGATAATTATTTCATCATTATTCCTCAAATTACACTCGATTTAGATTTCATCTCATTTTAGTTCTAGTTCTAATTAGTTTCAGATTACGTACAGTTTTTAGTCCCTTGGGATTCGACCTCGGTCTCATCGAGTTTATTACTGCATCACAACCCTATACTTGGGAATTGAACATACCACTGTCTTGAAGATTGCTTCAGCTCATAGATGGATTTCAATAACTTGTAGACTTTCTTTGGATGTTTTTTGTCCACATGACCCATGGGTTGTTGCATATATATTTCTTCATCTAAGTCACCATTTAAGAATGCGATCTTTACATCTATCTGATATAACTCTAAGTTTAAACTTGCGACAATGGACAAGATCAAGCGGATTGAGGAGAACTTTGCAACAGGTGAAACGGTCTCTTCGTAATCAATGTTTTCTTGTTGTGTAAAACCTTTATTAACTAATCGTGTTTTATACTTGTCCACTGTACCATCTGCCTTTCTTTTGATCTTTAGTACCCATTTATTACCTATCGCTTTGCGATTGGAAGGCAGATCAATAAGTTCCCAGACTTTATTTTTCTCTATGGAAGTGATCTCTTCATCCATAGCATTTACCCAATCTGCCAAGTTAGAAGATAATAATGCATCCTAATACGAATCAGGCTCATCATCAATCGCAACGCAAGAGAATGTTTGCCCCTCAATATCGAAGTATCTTCAGGGAATCAATCCTCTTTCGCTTTGACGTAACTCAGGAGCCTGCTGAGATGTCCTCCCACTGTCCTGACGAACTATAGGAGCATCATCATCTTGAGGAGCAGAACTCCCACTCTCCTAAGATACATTGAGTATTTTAAAAAGTTCTATTGGAGCCTTTTACTTCATTCAGCTGGTGTATCTATCTTCAACGAAGGTTACGTCTCGGGATTCTATCTCAATCCATCGTCTATAGTCCTCATAAACTAGAACGTATCCCTTTGAATGCATAGGGTATCTTATGAATACGCATTCAATAGTTTTATTATCAAGTTTACCTCTATGCGAAGTAGGTAGCAAAACATATCCCAAAGATCCCTAAGGGCATAAGTTGTCTAGAGGAGTCCTTCCAGACCACATCTCATATGGGGTCTTAGGAATGGATTTGAATAAGACTCTATTAAGGATGTAGATGGCTGTTAACAGTGTGTCTCCCTAGAATGTGGTAGAGAGATTGGCTTGTGCCATCATTGATCTAACCATGTCCAATAATGTCCTATTCCTTCTCTCTGCAACACCATTTCATTGTGTAGTGTAAGCCATTGTGCACTGTCGAACAATGCCAAAATTTTCGCAATATGATTTAAACGTTTCAGACTTATACTCGCCACCTCTATTAGATGGAAGGATTTTAATTTTTTTCTCAAGTTGATTTTCCACCTCAGCTTTATATTTAAGAAAACAATCAAAAGCCTCGGATTTGTATGAGATGAGATACACATATCCATAGCGCAAGTAATCGTCAATGAAAATGACAAAGTATTGACATCCGTTTCTGGCATGTACATTAAAGGGTTTATAGATATCTAAATGGATTGTCTCTAGTCTGCCCTTGGACCTAGCTGCTTTAGGAAATGGTTTCTTTAAAGTCTTCCCGGACATACAATGTTCACAAAATGACAAATCAACTTTGGATAAGGAGTCTAACAGACCAGAACATACTAGTCTTGTCCTACGATCCTTTCTAATGTGACCTAACCTCGCATGCCATTTTTGAGATTCAGATATTATAATTTCATTCGACATAGCAGATAAAGCAAGAGGTGCATTATCACAATTTACGTCCAGAATAAATAAATCTGAAATTAAATTTCCCCATGCAAAGATGAGGTTATTCAGTCTTAAAGAAACTTTTGTCCCGAAAAATCGAATATTAAAACCATCAAATAATAACCTAGAAAGAGAAATTAAATTTCGATGCATCCCCAGTGCATAAAGAGTATCACGGAGGATTATTGTTTACCCTATGCGCATATGGAGATGAGAAATGCCAATCCCTAGTATGTCTTTGACAACATTATTTCCCATATATACTTTGTAAGTTCCCTTGGCTACAGGCCGAAATTCCTCGAGTCCTCGACGACTCTGTATCACGTGCCTTGTTGCGCCTGAATCCAAAATCCACTTGTTAGATATAGTATCAACAGAAAGGGTTTTAAAATAAATGCCTACATACAAAGTATCTAGTGACTGAGAAATTACCATCTTTTTATGGGCACACTGCCGAACATAATGGCCGGAATTTTCACAGACAAAGCAGACTATATTTATCTTTTTCTGCTTCTTCTTTCCATTCCCCTTCTTGAGATTTGGAGGAGGTGTTGTGGTCTTCTGTTATTGGTTATTTTTTTTCACCTTTTTGCAAGCTTTGAACCGTTTCTTGTTAGCTTTCCGCTTATGGGTCTCTGCTACAAAAGCCTTGACCGTACCTGGCTGAATTGCATTCATTTCAACCTCACGTACCAAGTGGCCACAAAAGTCTCTGAACATAGTGATCGAATCAGTATGATTCAGAATTCTTTTGATTTGGGCCCAAGATTCCTGCAAGGAACGATGTATGGCTATAATCTTTTAATTTTCAGTCAATTTACACCCAACATTCCTAAGGGCACCTATCATTTGCTCCATCTTACGGAAATGATCTTTGATGAGGCAGCCGATGGGCATCCTATACTCCTGGAATTCTAATTCCATTGCCCGAACTCTTGCATCTGACTTCTACGCATAGGCATTTGTCAGTGCTTCCCAGATTCCCTTAGCGGTTTTATGCACTTTATACGTAGGTATGAGTTCTTTGTGCATAATGCTAAGAAGGACATTACGAGCTGAATAATTCTATTTTCGCAACTTATTGTACCGAGTCATCGCAACCCTATGTTCTTGTAAATTTTCATTTTCAGACAATATAGGTTCCTCTTGAACTTCATCGAGTGTGTGTGATATGTCGTCCTCATTCAGAAGGCATCGCACCGTGCGGAACCAGTCTTCGTAGTTGTTGCCGTCGAAATATTGTCCTTTCAGCTGTTCAACAATTAACGCTTTGGTGGCCATCTCTAGATTGCATGAGTATCACTACCTAATTATGATCTAAGGTATTGACACTAATCATCAGCATTTCTACATGTTATTCAAATTTTCAAAGTATAAAAGAAGTCAACGCATCTTAACGAGATCTGAAAGTCCACATACCCGAATGGGCGGTGTAGAATGATTAAGTTCTCTATTTAAGATGAGTTTAATGCTTTTATAAGAATAAATTTGTATAATGTGCAACATTTCATTATTAGTTGCATGCATCATTTGATGAAGGAGAATAAACTCTCACTCAGGTTATGCACAACCTTTATTTATAAGGAGTATCTAAGCACTAAGTTTTTCTATATTTTTCAATGAAAAATAAGGAGGGCTTAGATCTAATCATATCAAACTTATTTATATCCTACAAATAAACATTATCATCAGAAAAGAAATGAAGTGCATAGCTATAAAGAGAGTTCTCTCGTCACTAGTGATCATGACCATTACAGATGGATCCGATCATTATTGTTAATGATCATTGTTGATGATGGATCCTTTCATCAACATTGATCATCACGGTTAATGATCGTTTCAATCACTAATGATCTGTTGATCAACAGTGAATAGTTTGATATAAAGGAAAACATAATCATAAGCATGTATATGTACATGTCATAGTGGCAATGTACATTAAAGGGCCCATCATTTTACATGCACATATGTATCCATTGCATAGAGGACTTCACTTGTCCATACTTGCCTAAGCTACATGAGAAATCCACTTAGATGGTTGTTTTCCACCATCGGTTCGAAGGCCACGCCACTCATCGGTTGGTAAGGATTGCCAGATCCGTGTAACTCTCAAGCTGTGGGCAATGCAAGGTGGGTCTTGTGGGCCCCTATTTTGAGTGCACCATCAGTAAAGAGTTGTATTGTATGAGCGGAATTTATCTCATGTATTTGTGCCACGATGCCACAGGCTACATGTAAATCGTATTGTGTACTGAGTAAACTCCTTTGGGCCTACCTTAAATGTATGTGGTTTATCCATGTCGTCGAACGGTTTGGATATAACATATACCTCGTGATAAGATCCACATGTGTTGCTGACGTGAATCCACATATGTGTTATACATATTAGACCCATATGTATGGCTAACGTCAAAACATACATGTGTTATAGTACAATACAACATCTACATGTTGTAGCTGACGTTATCCACATCAGGCAATTTAAGTGCACATCAGCAAACACGTGTGTATACCCATATATAACACATGGGCCCACTTGTACATCAGACATATATAACACACGTGTATAGCCATATATAACACACGTGTGTATATCAGCCAACACGTGTGCTCATTAGCCAATTCAAGTGCACATCAGGCAATTCAACTACACCACATGTACATATGTTGCTGGTGATGTATCTCACCGTTCTTCATGAATTGACTTATATAGCATCTTTCACGTGTTGTAGTTGAATACAACAACAATTGATGTATGTTTGGTGAGATGTACATGCATGTATTACAATACAACAACTTATGTACACCATCTAGTCACGTGTACAGAAGCTATCTAATTGGTATGATGCACACGCATGGGATATATAGCTGCTGTGATGTACATGCATGGGGTACATCACGTGGATTCTTACAGGTGGGTCATATCGTACAGTAATCATATGGGTTATGCATATTGGCATTTAACATTTTTTACTGTGGTGTGGTCCACCAGATTAGTGGATTTGCCTCATTTTTAACCCCATATCATAATATGATACAGAGAAAATAATGAAAGGACTGGATCCTTAGAAGTAATATTAAGTGGACCCCACCTATCCAACCCAGATTGTATAGAATCCGTCCATAGACAATCAGTATAGGTTGTGGCGTGTTTGTAGAAAATATGGAATGGTATCTTGAATCCAAACTTTCCAAAACACCTAAAAAAATGGTTTTGATACCTTGGTATTTCAATCCAAACATTTCAATTTAGGTGAATGTTCTTATTTAATGTTTTTAATGATTAAATCTTAAATTGAGTTAGCCAACAAAATGGATGGTTTGGATACAATTTATTCCATGTGTTCAGACCCATATGAATGGCTGACGTGAATTTAGCTTGAATGATGAACGTCATCCAATCCGCTACTCAAATACATCATCTAGTGGTGTATTTCAATACAACAACATCAACCACCAATATCTATGTACGTTTACAAAAGCTATGGTATGAAAATGTACATATTTGTGATATACATACATGTGGTATATTGCTGTTGTGATGTGCAATCATAGGGTACATCACGTGGACCATGCTTTTGTAATCAATCTTTGTTTGCGGAAATAATTAAGTAGAAATGCATCATACCATCCATTATACATAACGTGTATACAAAATCTAATCTAATCCATTATACACATGACTTTTCATGTATGTAATTAAGATTATTCTTATTGACAGGATATGGATTCCAATCCAAAAAGAAAGGATGGGCCACTTACCTTTTTAGATGAAAATAATCGGAGATCTGCCGTTGAACTCTCTGATACCACTGTTGGGAAGCGTGGAAGGTGAGCCCTTAAGATCTGACGGTCTACACAAGTTTTGGAACCCTCACAAAGAAAAAGATTGACGCTCCAACGGCCTGCCTATCTACTATTAGAGCAGATGGTCTATTCACACCTCTGATCCTACGGTATAAGTGGCTCCGGATTGTGATCTATGAATTAGATCATCCCAAGGACAAGTCAAAATGGACAGACTATCGTGCACACTATATCTCTCTCCGTATACTCTTGGTATTACTTATAATGTGTTTAATGAGAGAGAGTCTCATCCATTTTATAGGAAGGCATAAGAGTTTGGATGAGACTATATCATCCGGTCTTATCCCTATCTCCTATCATAAATCAAATTCAAAGTTGAATGTGAAATATAACAGAAAAGGAAAAAGCTGGAAGAAACATGGGACATACCCACTAGTGATTGCTCACCAGTGGGCCCCACTGGCCTATGTCCAACAATATCATCAACAAACAGATGAATTTAGTATTTTGATAGTCGAAGAATTGAAACCTCAAATGGGTCTCAATTTGTAAGGATGCACAACGGAATCAAATTGTGAAAATTCAGTTCAATGGAGAAGTATTGCTCCAAATAGCAGTTGGGTTCGTTTCAAATTCAAAAAGAAAAAAAAAAGTGTTATGTTACTAAATCCTCATTGATGATATGTTCTTGCCATTATAGGCTTAGCGTCAATCATGATTTTAAGTTATGAGTTTAGTATCATTTGTATGAATTTTTTCAATGGCTGAGATGTGACGCAATGGATGAACGTGATGAGCTTAATCACCATCTTCCTCAAGGATAACTACTCTGAATCCACGAAACTTCTCTGGACTCCTCACAGAGACTTTTCGAATCCACGAGGAAAAATAAAAATAATTCTAAGAAATTTTTTTTTTTTTTAAAGGAAACATAAATTGTATTGAAGAAAAGGGGTGCCACGAACTGCTTACAGGCAAAGATTTGGAGTGGGGCGATGACAAAAAGGAAACGGCCCCCCTATCATGTGGCTATACAAATAAACAAGAAACAGAGGGTTAAGAGGTCCTAAGGTTACCCAGCCTCACTTTGTCGAGAAAGAGAAGCCCTCTGATGGTGGGAGGGAGGGCTCCCCAGGAGTGAAAGTTATGTTCTTGCCGATGTTCGCTTCCTAGCCTAGCCAAGTCGTCCGCTACAAAATTCTAAGATATATGAAAGAAACTTGTTGAATGATTAATGAATAAAATAAACGAGTTCACAACCCTTTAAATAGGGATACCAAGCAATGGGAGAGAAATCAGAAGCAGACTATAACTAAAACTCCTAGAATTCGCAACTTACTATAAATAGTAAACTTATTACTTATAGACGGTTGTGATGTCTACTAGTGTGCAAGGTTTTCAGCCAAAAATAGTAAGTGACCTATTTTGCTTCACCAACCTGTTCTCTTAATTATTCTAAGCTCTTTTCACGTTGGACACAACTCCTAAAGCCCAACGGATGAAGAGTTATAATCAAACTAAAACTTACTAAAAATAGTAAAAATGGAAATAAACATAGAATTTGACCGTCGATATGATGGAATATCAAAAATTCGGCGTGGGCCACACGGCATAGCCAAGTTGGTTGGCTAAAGTAGCTCGTCCTACCCCAAAATCTTATATTGTACGTCGAGTAACTCATTTCGATTTGCAAGATATGTCTGTTTTAAGGTTTTAATGGTCTTGATGACTTCCTCCTTTGATTGGGTCTTCTCTGGTCCATCTTGGTCATGAAAGCGTCGATGACCCGCTCTACATCAATCCCCTCCACTTCAAAAGAACTCATCCTCGAGTTTTCATGCTGTTTCGATTCTTGATACTTGGTCTGGTGCGCCGTAACGATACCTGGATCAAAAATTATTATCTATTTACGGTCCACCTTCTTTTGGTCCAACCATGCTAGGAATGTATATTTGACACATTCTACATCAGACCCTTTCACTTGGATAAAACTCATCCTCAAGTTACTCAAGGGATTTGTCTCATAATTCTAAGATAACTTCTAACGTCGATGTTTATTAGCCATTTTCTTATACTTGGCATTAGGCTCTTGAGCTGACACAATACATGTACTCATGCTTTCCTTGACTTGACTCGTATGGATTAGTTCCTTCACTTTTGTCTTCAAGATGTCACATTTTTCTGATAATGTGGGCAATGAGGTAGACTTGCCAGCCTTGAGACGGGATCAATGCGATTTTTTTAAATCTCGTATAGGAAACAATTTATTAGGGAGTTCATCAAGCGCAACTGCCTTGCACTCCTACAACACTGGTTTCAAATCCCTTAGGATGTTCACATGCTCCATATATTCTTTCTTTTCAATTAATGTGTGTGTGTGTATCTTGTTTCCTCAGATTGTTTAACAAAAGCCTGTTCAATTGTAAGAGACTATTCCTCAACTTTAGAAGTCTTGGGTTGGTTATCTATTCCTCAACTTTAGAAGTCTTGGGTTGGTTATCTATTCCTCAACTTTAGAAGTCTTGGGTTGGTTATCTATACCCATAGTAACGAGGCCAATATTTCTACAGTCTTGAGTGAATATAAATGCGTTATCCCGACCTTTATGCATAGCAATAACATCAATATGACAAACTTCCATGTCGACAACATCACAAAGTACTTGAGTTCTGATGAACAACAGCTAGGCGAACAAATTCCCTCTGTTCCGAGTTGAACATCTCCATCGATCCAAGTCAGACCATGCGCCTCTCTGTCTTGCCTTCCCTTCCATTATCCAACCTAAGGCAAAGCCATTCAAATTCCTCATAATGTGGACTTTACATGATTCCTTTCATTCAGTGATTCAAAAGGCTTGGTTCAGTGAATGTGCAGCGGATCCCATGTTCAATATCTTCCTTAAATTAAAGAAAGTGAAACAACTTCTCAAAGTGTGGAACAAAGAGCAGTTCGGGAACATTTTCCAGCAGATCCAAAAGGCTGTAGAGGAGCGTGAAATTATCGAAAATAGGTTACAGGCTGATCCATCTGACGCTCTCTTTCAAGAAAGCCACAAAATAAAAAATAAGCTAGCCAAGTTAGAGTTGCAGGAAGAGGTATTTTAAAAACAAAAATCGAAGAATTGATGGCTTGAAAAAGGTGATAGAAACACTTCCTTTTTCCACACATCGGCGAACGAGAGGATTAGAAGAGCCGCTATTCTCTCCATCATCACTGAAGATGGGTCCATCATCTCAAACCAAGAGAGCATTAAATCGGCAGTTGTCTCCTATTTCCAGAACCTTTTCCAAGAGGAAGACATCTCTCTCTCGGATGAATTTCTCCACCATGTCCCGCAATGTGTGCATCAACAAGACAATGACGCCTTGCAGATTCCTCCATTCAAGGAGGAAGTTTTCTCCGCCCTCAACTCTATCCCAAAGGATGGAGCGGCTGGTCCAGATGGTTTCCCTGCATCCTTTTCTCAAATTGCTGGAATATTGTGGGCGAAGATGTTCACAAAGCTGCTATGGCCACGTTTACAGGAAGTCCTCTTCCGCGCGCTTTCACTTCTACCCTTATCTGTTTAATCCCTAAGACTCCGTCGGCTGCGAAATTCTCTAACTTCAGGCCAATCAGCCTTTGTAATGTCATATATAAAATCTTAGCAAAGGTTCTCTCTAACAGACTAAGCCTTCTTTTGCCTAAGCTGATTTCGCAGGAACAGGGAGCCTTTATTCAAGGGAGATTCATTGCGGAAAACATCACCCTTGCTCAGGAAGCGCTGAGAGAATTAAACAGGAAAGTCAGGGGAGGAAATCTAATCCTCAAGATTGACCTTGAGAAGGCGTATGACAGGGTGAACTAGTCGTACCTCAAACAGGCCCTTCTCAAACTCAGTTTCAATGATAAAAGTGTGCAGCTCCTCGAATTATGTTGGGCCAATGGTTGGTTTTCTGTTTTTATTAATGGAGAAGCTACCGGTTTCTTCAAATCGACGATAGGCCTCCGATAGGGAGATCCTCTAGCCCCGGCTCTTTTCATCTTAGCTATGGAAGCTTTCTCAATCAACTGCCAAAAGCTGTTCGAAGAAGGACAATGCCTCCCTTTCAAATTCCCGCAAGGAAGCCCTCTTATTTCTCACCTATTGTATGTAGACGATATGCTAGTCTTCCTAAATGCAAGTTGTCCTTCTCTCCGAGCTATGAAGGAATTCCTGCGCATATTCCAAGGAGTGACCGGTCAGAAAATCAATGGCAACAAAAGCAGCTTTATGGGTCCGTCGAGGTGGTCAGCAGCCAAATACAGTAGCGTGCGTGATGTGTTGGGATTTGGGAGAGTTGGAGAAGGTATGCATTACTTGGGGGCCCCACTAGTCAGTGGGAGAATTAAAGCGTCTCATTTTTAGAGACTTTTGGAAAAAATTAGCAACAAAATATCAGGCTGGGCAGCTAGGCATATCTTTCAAGCAGGAAGATCGACTCTAATCCACCATGTGTCAGGCAGTTATCCAATCCACATCATGTCAGCATTGTGCGTTCCTTCTCAGGTGATTAAACAGATAGAAAGCAAGTTCACTAATTTCTTTTGGGGATGGGCTGAAGGGAAGAAAAAATTCCACTAGATCACTTGGAAGAAAGCGACCAAACCAAAAGAGGAGGGAGGTCTGGGAATTAGAGATCTTAAGGAAGTCCTAAACACACTTAACATGAAACTTGCTTGGGCCATCAAATATGGTAAAAACCAAGGTCCATGGTTTAGGCTGATGTAAGCAAAACACGGTAGAGACCTACAAGACGTCTCCTCTGCTTCATTACAACGCAACTGCTCCCCGACTTGGAAGAAAATCAGATCCTTCTTTCTTGTTATTCTCCAACATGCGTAATGGACGGTGGGGCGAGGTGAGGATAACGTCTAGTCTACTAATTGGTGCGGAGTTGGCTCATTGCAGCAGCACGCAGAAAAACAAATCCCACCCGAAATAATAAATCTGAAGGTGAAGGATCTCCTAGGCAGACAAGGCCAACTTCCACCTTCCAGTTTGTTTGAGTACCTCCCTCAGCACATTATTGATGACATATTTACAAGAGGCTTCGCCATTTCTGATGATCCGTTAGCATGCGTGTGGCCCTTCGACCCTTCAGGTGAGTTCACCCTCAAATCTGCGTAGAGGCTCCTCAGAGGGAACACCAACAACATCACATGGGGGGACTAGATCTGGCTTAAACACTTACCCCCAAAAATCTCTATATTCACATGGAGACTGGTTCAAAATGCCATACCGGTAGATAGCAGAGTACAGGCTAAGGGTACTGCTCTGGCTTCAAAATGCCGCTGCTACAATCAGGAAGGGAATGCTCAGCCATCTGAGGAAACGATCTCACATCTGTTCCTTGCTAGTCAACAGGCGATTCAGATTTGGTCCCACTTCTAGGGCCTTTGTGGTGTCTCCCCAGTCTCTCAATCTCTATTCTTGGTAGACTCCTCCAATGGAGAAATGCCAAAGCGCCGGGTTCTGCCTCTCGTCAGGTCAGAATGTCTCTCCCCCTCCTTATTCTTTAGGAATAGTGGAAGGCTAGAAATGAAGCTACTTTTGGAGAAGTTGTAATGAACGCCAACAACTCCATTGGTCGCATAACTTGGTGGGCTGCTCAAACAATCCCCAATTTTCAGGTCAGATCTCAAGCCTAAGTCCGGAGCAGAGACATTCTAAATTGGCCAGCTCCTAGACATCTCGGGTCAAAGTCCACAGTGATCAAATGGAAGCATCCCTCCCTGGGCTGGTTTAAGTTAAATGTGGACGGGTCAGCCAGGGGTAACCCAGGACTATCAAGCGGTGGAGGCATTTACCGAACGGAGGATGGCTCGTTTCTTTTTGTGTTCTCTGCCGGTTATGGGGTGAGCTCAAATAACCTTGCAGAACTACGCGCAATCCACGATGGAATGATGTTAAGCTTAAAATTAAGGTTGGTCTAGACAATTGTTGAATCAGATTCAAAGCTTATAACAGACATCCTGCTGGGTGATATTAGATGTCCTTGGAGATGGAAACCGTGGGTTGAGAGGATCAACATTTTGAGAAGGTCGGGTAACTTCAGATTCACGCATATTTTCTGGGAAGGAAATGGCCCGGCGGATGCCTTGGCGAAGGTAGGGAGCTAGACCCAGTCGATGTCTAATCATGATCAATTAGCTTCACTCCCTAGGCAAGTTAAGGGTCTAATCTTCCTTGATAAGGTCGGCCTGGGAACGATATGCTCCCCTCCCTAGTCCGGCTTTCTTGCATCTTCCTCTCCTATCGCTGATGTATAGGGGTTCTTTTGCCCTGGGTCAAACCATTCGTTTTTTGTTGCCGTGAGTTGTTGGTTGTAAAAAAATACAGAGATTATAGGGGTGACATGATAGGAGTGGTCCATAGTCTTTTTGTTCGGACCCTCTCGAAGGCTTGTAAATTTCTCTGATTAATGACATTTTAGTAGCATGAGTCCACTTTTCGTTAAAAAAAAATCAATTGAAAATGAGACAATGCATTGTTCGGTTACCTCTGTTTTGTTACCTCCATGATCCATCCAATAGTCTACAGAGATGGATGCTTTTCTATTTTTAGTTGCAGCTTTTCCACAATTATTTTCAACACAAGATTCTCACTACTCCTAACATCGATGATTACATTTTGGCTTACAGTGCACCTCGTTCGAAAGATGTTGTCTCACTGTAATTATATTTCTACCTTTGACATATATAATGGCTTCCTCACGATCAAAGTGGTAGCCTGTGATTTCCCATCATTTGATGGTGCTCTGCAGAAATTGGGGTTGTGTCGTACAGTGATCACGGGTAATTGACCATCGCTATGAGCTTGGGGTGAAATTAGTACATCCGCAATATAGTTAAGGGTTGCCTGCAGCTCTTGCATGGTCAATTGGCTCTCCCGGTGGAAAGCTTCTATTCTTTCCGAAAGATAACAAATCACTAGATCACCGTCTATAGGATTTTGGTTCATACCTTCGTTGTTTTCTATCTGCCCGAGGGGAGTCCTCACTTTAATACCAATTAACGCAATGATGAACATGATGAGGTTGATCACCATCTTCCTCAAGGATAACTACTCCGATTCCACGGAGCTTCTCTGGACTTCTCATAGAGATTTCTGGAATCCATGAGGAAAAATAAAAATAATTCTAAGATATATGAAAGAAACTTGTTAAATTATTGATGAATGAAATAAACCAGTTCACAACCCTTTAAATAAGGATACTCAGCAACGGGAGTGAAATCAGATGCAAACTATAACTAAAACTCCTAGAATTTGCAACTTATTATAAATAGTAAACTTATTATTTATAGATGGTCGTGATGTCTACTAGTACGCAAGGTTTTCGACCAAAAATAGTAAGTGTCCTATTTGACTTCACCAACCTATTCTCCTAATTATTCTAAGCTCTTTTCACGTTGGACACAACTCTTAAAGCCTAACGGATGAAGAGTTATAATCAAACTAAAACTTACTAAAAATAGCAAAAACGGAAATAAATATGGAATTTAACCGTCGATATGATGTAATCTCAAAAATTCGGCATGTGCAATTAGGCAGAGCCGGGTTGGTTGGCTAAAGTAGCTCGTCCTACTCAAAATCATATATGGTATGTCGAGTAACTCATTCCGATTTGCGAGATATGCCTATTATAAAGTTCTAACAGTCTTGATGATTTCCTCCTTTGATCGGGTCTTCTGTGGTCCATCTTGATCTTGAAAGTGTTTGTGAACCGCTCTACATCAAGATGTCACTCTATTTATTAGACACTTGTGAGAACTAGCACCGAATGAAGTATTTTTTCTCCACAAGGAGAGAGAGGGGGAAAAAAATAATTTGATTCTCTAACAGAGCATGATAGACGATACGCAGTCACTAGAAATTGGCTACATGGCATACAAGTAAAAATAAAATAAAAATAAATAAATTCACGTACAAGTATTCCACTCTAAACAATCCATTATCAAACCTTATATTATTTTAAAAGGGTGCTGATAGTCTGTCCTGAAGGCACGTGAAAATTCCAGTTTTGCTGCTTTTCATCGGTCCATGTCATCACGGATGACACCCGGTAACAAAACAAACAGATGTTCTCCCTTCCGAATGGATCGCGGGTATACAACCCAAATTTTAACATGTGGTACTTTTTTAGACCCCATTATATCTTATGTGTTAGATCCACACCGTCCATAATTTTTTATAGATCATTCTATATATAGCGTGCTCAAAAACAAGATACATCCAAATCTCAAGTGGACCATACCACCCAAAAAAGCTAAGATTGAACGATTACTGTTGAAACCTTGGTAGGGTCTATTGTGAGTTTTATTTGCTATCCAACCTCTCTCTTTTTTTAATTTTTTCTTTTTTCCTGTTAGCTTCTTAGTACACACCCACTGTCAGTGCACACTCCCTGTTAGCCACCCCCACTAGGGAATTGATACCAACAACTCAGTGTTGAAGCGAGGTATTTTCACTCAGTTTTGCTATCTAACCTCTTCATAATGCTAAACATTCCTGAATGAAGCGAAAATTATCAGCTCGACCGGAACCTTACGCGGCCTCAAAAAGTTTTCCACCGTTCATGTCTAATTCTCGCTGTTTCTGTAGTATAGCCCACTTGAGCCTTGGATCTGCTCTTTTTTGTTTCATGCCTTAAAATGGTATGGAAAAATGGATAGACGGTGTGGATATAATATTAACTTGGGCTTGATAATGGATTGTTTAAAATAAGTGTGGAACGTCCGTGTCGAAGGCACATAAAATTCCAGCGCTATTGTTTCTCATTGGTCCACGTCATTTCCGCCTTTCTCAGGAAGTTCCTGCACTTGAAACTTAGGTGGGGTCCACCATGATGTTTTTCAGAAATCCACTCTGTCCAAAAGTTTTGGGAGCTCATTTTAGGAGATGAAACCAAAATCGAGCACGATACAAAACTTAGGTGGGCCGTACTAAAGGAAAAGGTGGTTAGGGAAATTTCTACCGTTGAAACCTTCCTAGGTTCGACAGTGATGTTTAAATTCCATCTATACCGTTAATAACGTCATTTTTCCTGGGATGAACTGAAAACATAAATAATACCATGATTCAAAAATATTTTGGCCCCACGAATATTTCAACTGCAGACGTTCAATTATCACTTTTCGGCCCATTTAAGCATTGGATACGGTTCATTTTTGGCTTCACATCCTAAAAGAACTAAAAAACGGAAACGGAGTGAATTTCTCACAAATATGACAGTGGGCCCCACCTGGGTTCCCAACGCAGGAACTTCCTGCAAAAGGATTTCGCAGGAAATCCGCGTCCCAGCTCACAAAATAAACTCAATTTGTCTCCGGATATAACATGCAACTTTTAATGTTGGGAGATTTTCTAGGTCCCACCGTAATCTTTTTGTCAGATCCACACGGTCCACCAATTTTTTCAGATAATTCTAGAGCTTTTATCCGAAAATTACATACATCCAACGATCAAGTGGATCACATTACAGAAACGATGGGAATTGAACAAACTGCCGTTGAAATCATCCTAGGGCCAATCGTGAGGCTTACTTTCAATCCGACTTGTTCATAAGGCCACACGTACCTGGATGAAGGTAAAATACAAATATTAGCTTGGATTGTGGCCCCAAGATGTTTTCAACAGCAGTATTAATTCCTACTGTTTCTTATAGTGTGGTCTACTTTATCTTTGGATCTGCCTTATTTTGACAATTTATCTTAGAATAATCTGAAAATTTGAATGGACAGCGTGGATCTAAGAAATACATCACCAAGAGGTTCTCGTAAATTTCACAGGTTAAGAAGAAATTCCGTTGCTTATGCGTGGTGCAGCACATTCCAGGTACAGAGACGAAAACCAGAAGTCCAGAATTGTTGACATGTGAAACTTCCATGCATCCGATCATGATGTATGCATTATATCAGCGTGGATTGCCCGCTGACGCTGCCGGTAGCGAGGTGGCTACTGGACAGTGCACTGTAGATCCCACCATGAGATATACAATTTATCCATGCCGTCCATCTATCTTTCCATATCATTTTAGGATATGATGCCAAAAAATGAGATAGATCCAAATGTCAAGTGAACCACACCACAAGAAAACCGTCGTTATTGAACACCCACCATTAAAAACTTCCTAGGGCCCACTGTAATGTTTATATGTCATTCAACCAGTTGATTAGGTTTCAAAGAAGCGATTAAAGGAAAAACAAAAAAACAAAACAAAAATCAGCTTCATACAAAGTTTTGCAGCCCCAAGAAGTTTTTAATGGTTGGCATTCAATCACCAATGTTTCGTGTGATGTGGTCCACATGAGATTTGGATCTGCATCATTTTTGGGCTTATACTCTAAAAGTAGATGGACAGTACCGATAAAACACTTACCGAAGGAGAGCATCAGGATGGGCCTGCGACCTTCGTTGAAGCAAATTCGTGACCGGTCTTCGCTTGCTTGCAAGGGGATTTATTTCATACACGGGCTGTGTAGAGCCCGATATTAGCATGCGCTTGGAAATTGACACAAGACACGCATTACTTCATATTAAACCGACCAAATTGTGGGCTTTATGTTCATATTCGTGGATAGTTGATTTTTAAAATATGGCTGATGGATATTTTATTCTAACCATTTAATGAATGTCCAAAAATCGGATGCTCAACTAATCAAATAAGCCTAATGTTGAACATATCTAACCTGGAGCTCACAATTTATACAGCTCAATTGAAATTAATTGCATTCTACATATGCAAATTTTAAGTAACTTATAAGTGCTACTGAAATTAATTATATATTCTACATATACAATTTTTAAGTTATAAGTGCTTGCGTGCTTTGCTAGAGTATGAAAGTTTTTCCCTTCTTGAAAAGCCTTGTTACAAAAGGCTTTGGCTCTACCACGTCCTCTTGGACCATCCCTTTGCCCTTTAAAAGCATCTATCTTGTACCATCTCGCTCTTAACCGATGAAGTCCTTGGTCTTTGTTGAACATGGTCAAAACATCTAAATATATTTTCCTTCATCTTATTGCCTATTGATGCTCCTCTTATATAGCTAGCTTCAAATGCATTCATTAATAATTCTATTCTTCATTGTCTTGTCACCCATTCATCTTAGCATCCTCATTTTAACTACATGCATCTTATGAACATGCTTTTCCTTAATTGCCCCACAGTCTAGGCTATGCTTCCAAAGTTTCATAGTATGGTTGATAAGTTTAGTCCTATAATAGTTAGCGTAGTTTTGTATGTCTCATTTATTGTTACGAATAGGTATATCAACACTTTTCCTTCATTCTTCGCTCATTGTCTTCTATCTTATAATCTTATTGAACAACTTTGTCAATTAAAACAACACTTTTATCTCCCATATACTTCCAAAACCTCTATGAGCAACCTTGTATGTCTCTTTGCAAATTGCTTATGTGAAGTTTTCTATTTCTTATAATTATTTCCCGATAATTGCTTATCTAAAATTTTCTAAAACTTGCAAATTGCTTCTATGTGAAATTCTTTGGAATTAATTCTTGAGAATTGCTTCGGTAAAGTTCTCTTTAAAAACAAAAACAAAAAAAAAAAAAAAATAAAGAAAAAAAAAAAAAAAAGAAAAAAGAAAAGAAAAGAAAAAAAAGAAAAAAAGAAAAGAAATGAAAACTTTTCATAGCAATGCAAAAAATAGGCCCTAAAATCATGCCTAGAGCCTACAAGTTCACCTAATGTGGTCCACTTAGGTTTCATATACGTATGATCTTTAGGGACTCACATCATCTTGATGAGGCCCACCTAAATGGCATATACATACCATGCACTTCCCATAAGAAACATTATTTCACTATTACCAATGTTTATCCTCATGGGACTGTCGAGATAAAAAATCCAATGAATGGCAATACTTTCAAAGTGAACGGACATTGGTTAAAGCCATTTGTTGAGAAATTTGATTAAGAGGACATGTCTATACCTATGATTGATCCCGTTTACCAGGATTGATCTCCTAGTCCGATGAAGGTGTAGTTAGATTTATTGTTTTCATAAAAATTAGGATTAGGATACTTCGCTTTCCGTTTGTTTAGTCTTTATGCTAATCCATATTCACATTGAGATCCTTAGCAAAGCCTCAAAATTCCTTCTTCAGGTACTACCTTTCCATTACTTCTTCCTTCTTTTCGTTGCCTCTTTTGCATTATATGCTTATTTCCTTTATATTGAGGACAAATGTAACTTTCAGGTTGAGGGTGTGAATTAGGTAAACTAATTAGTATTTTATTAGTCTTTGAGTAGAAACTTTGGTAATTTTCAATTTTTATGATTCAAAACCTATTTGGAAGACGATAGTTTCTGCACTTAAGAATGTTTTGAGTATTATAAGATTGAGATTGAACTTTGAATTGTTGGAGTTTGATCAACCAAGTATACTATCACCTAAGTTCTTACACTCAATTGATTAAGATGAAGTTTTAAATATCATGTGGATCTAAATCACAAGACACATTCAATTCATTTTCTATGGATTATGCTGGAATTTCTAATGATTAATATGTAAATCATTGATAGATGTTGAGAATTCAATTTGGAGAATTTTATCCACTTTAAAAGATGGAAAGAACTAGTTTAAAAACGGTGAGATCGACAAAAAGGTCATGTATGAGGAAAAGACTGAAAAAAAAGTTTGAAAAAGAATGAAAAATTCTGAAAAGAATCTGAAAAGAATGAATAATTAAAAAAAGGACCGTTGATAAAAAATCAGAAATTGGAAAAAGGATGAGAAGGGGATAAGTTCGGAATCGGCACTTGAGTTTTTAACTACTCTTGATATGATGAATATGACTAACAGTATGAAATGTTAATATTCTCTTGGGAAGTAATTTGATTTTCACTGAGCACATTGAAAAACATGATATAAAAACTTATGCTCTGAAGAAATTAATGAAGAACTTATTAGATTGATTGCTTATATGATTTGGCTCTAGGTTTTCAAAATCCTACTTTCTCACCTTAATTCTACTCATTCATACTTAATTGCACAAATGATTGATTTCTTAAAAAGGATTTGAACATTGAGAAGTGAGAAGTACTTCATGCATGTTTTGCTCAGGACTAGTCAAATGCTGGTTGGGGAGTGTCTTGAGTGTCAAATATTGCATGCTTTTCCCCCATTTATATCTTGGTTTTATGAACATGATAATGCTTAATGGTATATTTTATACATTTTTGTGTTATAAGGTGAGTTTAAGAGGTTAGATTGAAAAGAATGTTAAAAGCATGGATTCAGTACTCAAGAATCACCATAGCAAAGAATGGATCTTTGGAGACTAAGATTGAAGATTTCAAGACTCCTAGATTCAAGAAAACCAAGTGGAGAAGGAAGTATAAAATTAGTGCAGAAATTCATGCAGAATCTGAGCTTCCATGTCATCGAAGGTTGTTCGATGACAATGAAGCCAGTCTTCGATGACATCGAAGAATTACAGAAATTCAAGTTTGGTTGCTGGACAAATTGGATGCAGTTCTTGATGATATCGAAGACAGTTCAATGACCTCGAACTTTTGTAAATTTTTGGAGCAACTCGCTAGAACACTCTAGACACATTCTCGATTCATCGAAGGCAGTTTGATGACATCGAAGCAGGTTCGATGACATGAAAAGTTACGCAGTACAAAAAGGTGCGACTCTCGGATTCAAATTACCTTCGATGACATCGAAGGAGTTACGTAGAGTTACACAGACTGCGTAAATTTGATGCAGTTTTGCAAATCTAGGTGGAAAAGGCTATAAATATGGGTTTCCTAAAGACTTTTAGGGATATCTAGGATTTGGATAAGCAGAGTAAAAGGGTGGAGCCATCTCTTAAGAGTTCTTCTTCCTTTCTTTCCTAGTTTTTAATGCTTTCTTTGAGGATTCTTAATCTAATCATGTGTATGGTTGGCTAGACAACTTAGCCAGGGCTAAGAGGTGAAGCTTGTAGGGTTTTTGGGATGTTTTTCTAGTTTTGTTTGTAGCTTCGACCCCACCATTCATCTGAGGACGGTAGGGACTTGACCGATGATGTTGAATCTTGAATTTATCGAGGAAGTCGCCCATCCTTTTATTGACGAACGGAGTTCCGTTGTCTGTAATAATGGCCTGAGGAATCCCATATCGGCTAATGATATTGTTCTTCATAAACTTGACCACGTGAGATGTTGCGATGGTGGTGTATGATGCTGCTTCTAGCCACTTGGTGAAGTAATCTACTGCCACTAGGATGTATTTGTGCCCGTTTGAAGCTTTGGAGTTAACTTTGCCGATGATGTCAAGTCCCCATATAGAGAAGGGTCATGGTGTTGTCAGGTTGTAAAGTTTGGAAGCAGGTGCATGTATTTGGTTCGCATGTTCCTAACACCTGAAGCATTTTCTGACGTGTTTGCAGCAATCTGTCTTCATCGTTAGCCAATAGTAATCGAGCCGTAAGATTTTCTTTGCCATCATACGTCTATTCATGTGTGGGCCGCATAGTCCTTCGTGGATTCTGACATGATCTGTGCTGCTTCTATTTCATCCAAGCAGTGGAGAAGGACTTGTTTGAAGGATCGCTTGTAGAGGATGCCCCCAGTGTTCGTGAACTGGGTTGTTAGCCGATGGATAGTGCAACGATCAGTTGATGTTGCTCCTTCCGGGTACTTCTGACGCTCGAGATATTCCTTGACGTCTGTGTATCACGGCTGATCATTCGAGGAGGTTTCAACTTCGTCTCTCTGCAAGTAGAACACAGGTTCCTCATAAAGCTCGACAGTGAGTTCCCATTCAGCAACTCCTTTTGGGATCTCCAGCATTAAGGCGAGGGTAGCCAGAGTGTCCGCAAACTGGTTCTTGGCTCAGGGCATGTAAGAGAACGTGATCTCTTTGAATTCTTCAGTTAGATGCTCCAGATAGACGTGATATAGGATCAACTTTTCATCCTTGGTCTTCCAGTCGCCATTCGTTTGATTGATGATGAGCTATGAATCTCCTAAGACTCACAACTTCTTCACATTGAGGATGATGGCTTCTCTCAGACCAGCAATACACGCTTCATATTCAGTTATGTTGTTGGTGCATTGGAATGCCAATCGCCTGGATATGGGAATTGGGACGTCATCGGCAGAGTAGAGTATGACGCCTACTCCACTCCCTTTTGAGTTTGCGGCTCCATCGAAGAAAAGTGTCCACTCCCCTTCCTTTCTTTCTTCTTCTTCTATAATCAGGAGGATATCCTCATTAGGGAAGAAGGTCTTCAGCGGTTGGTGATCAGGCAGAGAGTGTGTTGCTAGGTGATCGGCCAGTGCTTGCCCCTTGATTGCCTTCTAAGTGACATAGGTGATGTCGAACTCGGAAAGTAGTAGTTGCCATTTTGCGATCCTGCCCATTAGTACTGGTTTTTCCAACAAATACTTCAATGGGTCTATGCGAGCAAGTAGTAGGATTGGGTGAGTGATCATGTACTGTTGTAGCCGTTGTGTTGCCCAAACTAGGGCGAGGCACGTCTTCTCTAAGCTGGAGTATTTAGCTTCGTAGCTTGTGAACCGTCAGCTTAGATAGTAGATTGTTTGCTCCTTTCTTCCTGTGTCGTCGTGTTGGCCGAGGACGCATCTGATTGCTTCTGCTGCGACAGAGATATACAACAATAGTGGCCTACCTGGGGTAGGTGGCATGAGCACTGGAGGATTTAGCAGGTACTTGATTTTATTAAAGGTCGTTTGACAATCATCGTTCCATTCCTTTGGCGAATTCTTCCTTAGAAGCATGAATATGGACTCACGGATTGGTGTGAGTTGCGCGATGAATCGGCTGATATACTGGATCCTTCTGAGGAAACTCCGAATCTCTTTTTCAATATTGGGTGACGGCATTTTGATGATTGCCTTGGTCTTAGTCTCGTCCACTCGTATGCCATCTTTGCTGACGATGAAGCCTAACAACCTGCCTCCGGTTGCGCCGAAGACACACTTTTGCAGGTTGAGGCGAAGCTTGAACTTATCCAACCTGTCGAAGAGCTTCTTGAGGTCTTCAAAATGTCCTTCGATTGTGTGAGATTTGACGATCATATCGTTCACATAGACTTCCATTTCCTTATTTATCATGTTATGGAATAAGGTAGTCATGGGTCGCTGATACGTAGCTCTCGGGTTCTTTAACCCGAAAGGCATATCCCGGTAGCAGAAAGTTCCCCACGGTGTGATGAAAGAAGTCTTCTCTCGATCTTAGATGGCCATCTTGATCTGATTGTAACCCGAGAAACCATCCATGAAGGAGAAGATCTTGTGTCCAGTAATATTATCTACTAGTGTGTTGATGTGAGGCAAAAGGAAATCGTCTTTAGGACTCGCTTTGTTGAGATCCCTGAAGTCGATGCACATCCTGACTTTTTCATCCTTCTTTGGAACTGGTACGATATTTGCGAGCCATTCTGGATAGTTGAAGACTACCAGGAACCCCGCGTTGTATTGCTTGATGACTTCATCACGGACCTTTAGGGTCCATTCTGGTTTCATTCTTCATAACTTCTGCTTGATAGGCTTCATATCTGGCTTTGTTGGCAAGTGGTGTACTCCCAAGTCTTCATCGAGCCCTGGCATGTCCTCGTAAGAGAAAGCAAAGTTGGACAAGCTCACTCTTAGGAATTCCATCATCCCCTACTTATATTCCGGAGATAGTGATCTACCGATGCACACTTCTTTGGGGAGTTCCACTGATTCCAAGTTCACAGTTTTGAAGTCGTCTGCTACAACGTTGGCCTTCATTTCGAACATTTCGAGGGAGTCCTCAAGTCTGAGAGTTGTATCATCATTTTCCTCATCTTAGGCCTTATCCAAACCCATGAGCTCAAACTCCAATGCTAGATCAAAATCATATAAGTCGACCTCAAACTCAGGCGCTACATGTGAAGTGTTTGGCACAATGATTTTTGAAAGTTTTTCTATTGTTTTTATGTTTTGAAGATTTTCCAATGTTTTGTGATTTTGATAAGTATTTGATTTTTTTTGTGATTTTTGGAATATGTGATCTTTTTATGTTTTGAAGGTTTTCTGATTTTTTTGTGTCACCAAGGGATCCCGAATAGGACGGTGTTGCAAACCATGATTGATCTTATCCTGATTTGGGGTACCAACTGCTATTTACATTGGCCTTTTTTCAGGGCAACTGTGGGTGATTCACCAGCCGACTCGATCGTTAAGGGGTGGTTGTCCAACCTGGTTCTTTCCCTTTTTTGATCCTGTTGCGCTGCTCTATTTGTACCTATGGGCCATCGGTCCTGATGACCATGATGTCTACTAGGCTGGGTTTGGAATCTGAGTCCGATCCGACCTCTTCGCTTAAAAGTTGAAGCTCTTCAGGCTCCTCAAGTTCACATTGTGGTGGGATGTTGATATTTATCCAGTTGGGGGAAGGCCATTTCCCTTTGTCAATCCAATGGATGGGCTGCTTTTACCCCTTGTGCTGATGGTTTGTTGGTGGGGGTGTTTCCCCTTGACTGTTGGTGAGGATGGGTGCCTCCCCGTTCTTGCCTGTGTTCTTGGTAATGGGCACTCCTAGTCTTGGGTCCTCTATGTGTGGCCCTGCTTCCATGCCCCTAGTCTTATATGATGGGTCTAGGGGTTCTACCCCTAGCATTGGATGTGTTTTTTATGCCTTGAGGATCTTGTCCCACCTTATTAGTGGCTAAATGGACTCCTGGCTGGAATGTTCTGTTAGATTGAGCCGTTGGAGGTGATCCTCAAGGGAGATCATCATGTCACCATAGACTGTTCCAGCCTTGACGAACTTGATGGGTGTGCACTTGAATGGTTGCCTCTTCTTAGACCTTGCAGCCTGATCTTCCAGTGTTGGTTGATACCCCAGTCTCTGTCTTTATATGTTGACATGGGCTGATTTACTACTATACCTTTCTCATGAAACTCGGTACGGTAGTTCAGGATTAGACATTCAGTAGGAGGGATGACATATTGGATTGGCAATAGAGTTCACAATTTCAAACTCAAAACTGTGATACAATATGTCACCCTCTGTATGCTTGACGTCAATCACTGGAATATCAGTTTCTGGGGTATTGACCGCCACTGGTAGGATGATTTCTGGCTCAGCTAGCACCGAGATGATTTGATTTCCTGATGGGAATTTGACCCTTTGATGGAGAGTGGATGGGATGGCTCCGACAGCATGGAGCCATGGTCGTCCCAATAGAAGGTTGAAAGAGGCGGGAATATCGATAATCTGGAATGTGACTAGAGTTATGTCTGGTCCAATCTGTAATTCAATGTCAATTTCCACTTCTACCTGCCTTCGGGAGTTATCAAAAGCTCGGACACTCATGGTGCTGGGTTGGAAAGAAGATGGTTCTATCCCTAAACGTTCAGCAGTCCTCAGAGGGCAAACATTTTGGCTTAATCTATTTTTTATAAGCATGAGTGGGACTTTAAAGTTCTTGTAATGGACAACTATATTTAATGAGCGTCCATGTTTGCGGCCCTCGGGTAGCAACTCCTTGTCTGAGAATGTGATCGCTCGTGGTGCGAGGAGTTGGCCGATCATACTTGCCACCATTTCAAGTGGTACGTTAGGAGAGATGTGCACATCATTCAGGGTCTTTGCAAAGATCTCTCGGTGTGATCTTGATGTACACAAGAGTTCCCAGATGGAAATCTATGCGGGAATGGACTTGAGCTGAGCTGCTATGTTGTAAGCGGCGTCAGCTTTGTGGGTTGTTCCTGCCACAGTTCCCTGGGTTTTTTTCGGGTTCTGATTATCTCTTCTGAAATACCTATCGTTGTTGCCCAATTCGGCACATTCAGGATAATGTCATGGGACTGCCTTTGGGTTATAGGGGGAACCACCTTCCTTCCAGATATATCACTGGTTCTTGAGGTTGAGTAGTGGAATCTGTCTGTGGTAGACTCGAGGACTTCCCCTGGGATGCGACTGAATCCTCATAGGGTTTAATAGTGGAATTTTCCTCCTCCTTTTGATGTGTACTTTGTGAAGGAGGGATCCTCTGGGCATGTGCCAATTGGTGAGGCAAGAGGAGACTTGGAGATTGGACAGGGGTGCCCCTTGTAGGGTCAGCGAGGTGAGATAGGGGAGACCGATCGGAAGGATGATAGGTTCAGGACCTAATGTCATGCCCCAAACTCAGAAAACGAGCTCACAAAATTCCCGATCTCCGAATCTGGTGCCGACAGCCTCTGTAGTGTCCCATTCTCAGATCCCGGCACTCGTATGTCAGATTCCGATCATGGTATCCTACAAGGAGGATTTTCAGTATAATTTTTTTTTTGTAATAGAGCATAACCACAAGCATAACCAAGGCACAAAACAACATCACCACATATCCACTATATCAAAAACTTTTAAGTACAATGCGGAAAAGAAAATACAAGGTGATCAAAAAGCTCCAAAATGATCAGATGCGCGCTCCTGCCTCAACGTTGCTGCTGTCCAACGACACCTGCATGCAACAGTCGTGCATAAGCTTAAAAAAGCTTAGAGGGTAGTGTAAGTATGTGCGTAAGGCAAGCGCCAAGTGTACAATATCAGAGTAATGCGGAAGTATACGGTAAGTCGATGAATGCTATCAGCTGTACCAAAGCTATATGATGCAAGGCATGAATGTTATCGACCATACCAAGGCCATGTGATGTGAGGCCTATGTAGACAAATGTTATATGCGATATGCAAAGCAAGCGTGCCAATACTCATCAAGTACACATATCAGTACAGTTCCTCTTTGGACATCACCAGGGTCTAATACACCTCACACTGACTGCCTCCTCCCTAGCTGCACAGTCAAGCAAGTGGAAGAGACCACACTATCTGCCTAACCAGTAGTCTGCCAATACCTACCCGGCTCGTCGATAGCGGACTCATTTACGAGCTGGTCAAACTTAGCCTAGCTTATAGCCCCCTCACTCAGGCGGATAAGGCCACACCGCCTTCCAACCGACCATGATACAGTGGGAGACGCGGCTTACTGGTATTCGACACTCGGAAGCTCGTGTATCCACTCAGTCTGGACATTGGAGCATCTCTTGGTACCAAAAAGGTTCTGAAATTTTCACCCAAGGACATCTTAAGTGCCCACAATGCTAGAGCCAATATTTTCGGTATCCCATATGACCATCCACGATGTGCCTGTGGAGGCCACGGCCTTGATGTCGCTAGGGCGTGCAGTGAATCACGATACATAATGCGAAATACATGGGTCAAATCGTCAGTCATGCAGCAATCTCGCACGTACCACGCGCTCACGTGGGGCACTCCATCTCATAAGGAGTCCCGTAAATGTCTCAGCCCAACGGCTTGTGCAATGATCAAACATTCCTCATATCAAGCATACATATGATGCGTATGGGTATGAATCATGGAGATATACTAAGCATGTTACAAAGTGATGAACCATCAACAAGTATGGGCCTACCAATGGGCCCTAGGGAGAGTTATAATGCAGACATTTAACCAATATTATTCTTACAACGTGGACGTTAAACCAACATTGCTCCCAAGGCAAGGCCCACCTTAAAATATCATTACCCAACCCATAGGGAATCACAATGGACCTACATACATCTTATTGGGCCTCGACCCATAGGCCTTAAATATATCAAGTGGGCTGTCTCATATGGGCCTTATATAAATCAAGTGGGCCGCATCAATGGGCCTTGTGCACATTGCAATGGGCCATAACCCATGGGCCTTGAATACGACACAATGGGCCTTATAACATGGGCCTTATATTCATATCAAGGTGGACCTTATGTATATTAGATGGGCCACACCAATTGAGCTCCATAAGTACATCAAATGGGCTACATTACACGGGTCTTATATTTATCAAGTGGGGTCCACTTGAACTATATATCTATCTTATTTTTAGCCTCAAGCCCTAAAACAAGCTTTCAAAATGGTTAGATAGATTGGATGCAACACATGTATCATGGTGGGGGTCCACATGAAGGCCCACCATCATGTATGTATTATATATAATGTAATATATAATCTATATATGATATATATAATATATACACTATAATATAATCTATGTATAGACACACACACACACACACACACACACACACACACACACACACACACACACACACACACACACACACAAACACACAATGCAGCCATACGTGGGGTGGGTCCCACCGTCCAGGGTGGACGGTGTGGATAGAACACATAAGCAAGGTGGGTTTCACCATCCACGGCCAATGGATGGTGAGAATGAAACTCATACATCACTGTGGGTCCCACGTGGGGCCCACCATCATGTTTACTAGCCATCCAATCCATTGAGTAGGTCATACGGACTTGGAATGAAGAGGAAAACAAATTTCATCTTGATCCAACACTTCTGTGGCCCAGAAAATGAGTTTCAAGGGCAGACGTTCAATTCCACTCTTTCCCGTGATGTGGCCACCTGAGTTTCAGATCGGGCCGATTTTTGGAGGGAGCCCACTTCAAGCAGAGGCCCACCTAATGAAAGGATTGGATGACAAATATACACCATGGTGGGGCCCATGGCTAGGGCCGTGGGTCTGCTCGCTGCATGTAACATTTTTTTTTGAAACCGAGTTTTTCTGTGGTTTTTCGTATATGGGACCCGCATTAACTAAATCTAACCCGTCCATTGCTCTCTATGGCTCAAGACCGTTCCAACGAATCTAATATCCGATGTTTTTCGGCGCATAAAAATTGTCGGGTGACTTTCAACGGTAAAAACTAATGTTTTACATACTATGGCCCGCAAGAAGATCGGATAGACTTCACATTTTGGCTCAACGCCTAAAATGAGTTGGTAAATAGGATGGATGGCATGGATTGAACTTATACATCAATGTGGAGCTTACACAAGTGGACCACCCCAAAATGGTGTGAACCAAGCTAATATTTGTGCTTTTCCTAGACCACGTCCAGCGTCCCTGGACGCTGGATGGTTGGATGAAACACATACATTCGAGGTGGGCCCGGCTTAGGTGGGCCACCACATGGAGGATGGTGTGGGTGTAACACATATAAGGTGGGCCCCACTTATAAATGGCTTGGGTAAAAGTCACGCCTCATGGTGGGGTCCATCCGGGTGGGCCACAAGGCCACATCATCACAAAAAATAGGAACAAAGAAAATGAAAGAGAGAGGGAGAGAGAGAAAGAGTGGGGCACACGTGTGATGGAGGGACTCCGACACTATGGGCCCTCCTTGCATTCAATCATACATCAAGTGGGTCCCAATACATGTGGGCCCACTAAAACAAAAATCAATGGTGGAGATCCTTTCTCCACCAAATGTAAGGTCTAGATGACCTCTTTTTATGTAAGAAAAATAAACATCATGATGGGGTCCATGGAGAATGGCCCCATCATGGAATGATCATGAGCATCAAGGTGGGCCATCGGCCACACCTAGGGTCCAAAGTGAGATCCATACCATCAATCGGTAGGCCTCACTTGGCCCATCATCAAAAACATGAAAAATCTATCCTAATAAGCACCCATCGTCGATCTTCTTGGTTCGTTGGAAAGCCGATCTCCTTGTGCTTCACTTTGATGGAGGGAGATGAGAAGTGGATGGCTTGGATGAAGGATTTTTGGGTTGGAAAGTGGGCCACTAAATCACATTTTTCTCTCCATGGGAAGGCTTGGACGTGGGATTGTCCTTGCTTGGGAAAAGTGATGAGAAATGGGAGAGAGAGAGAGAGAGAGAGAGAGAGAGAGAGAGAGTTGTAAAGAGAGAAAGATGGTAGCTTAGGTAGGCCATGATTACTTGTAAGGGAGGGTGGCTAGCAATAAATGCTTGTAAGAAGGCTAGGGGGTAGGGTGGCTATAGCTAGGGTAGGGTGGTTATAGCTAAGGTAGGGTGGCTAAGGCTAGAGTAGGGTGGTTATAGCTAGGGTAGGGTGGCTAAGGCTAGGGTAGGGTGGGTATAGCTAGGGTGATGTCATCCATCACCCTTATGATTACCTAGAAATTGGTGCCACATGGGATGGGTGGGTCGAGCAATATGCGATCCACGGTCATTATAATGCACGGTCCACATCTTATGATCTAAGCGTCGGGTTGTCGCACGAGACATGGCGTTGAAACCGCGGCGACGGTGCAAACGTAATGGTACGGGTCTCGGGTTAAGCTAACTCAAATCTACAGGATATGACCTAGGATCACGTGCAAACGTCGATTATAAGCACGAGTGGTACTTTAAAGTTCTTGTAACGGACAACTATATTTAATGAGCGTCCATGTTTGCAGCCCTTGGGTGGCAACTCCTTGTCTGAGAATGTGATCGCTCATGGTACGAGGAGTTGGCCGATCATACTTGCCACCATTTCAAGTGGTACGTCAGGAGAGATGTGCGCATCATTCAGGGTCTTTGCAAAGATCTCTTGGTGTGATCTTGATGTACACAAGAGTTCCCAGATGGAAATCTATGCGGGAATGGACTTGAGCTGAACTGCTATGTCGTAAGCGACGTCAGCTTTGTGGGTTGTTCCTACCACAGTTCCATGGGTTTCTTTCGGATTCTGATTATCTCTTCTGAAATACCTATCGTTGTTGCCCACTTCGGCACATTCATGATAATGTCATGGGACTGCCTTTGGGTTATAGGGGGAACCACCTTCCTTCCAGATATATAATTGGTTCTTGAGGTTGAGTAGTGGGATCTATCTGTGGTAGACTCGAGGACTTCCCCTGGGATGCGACTGAATCCTTATAGGGTTTAACAGTGGGATTTTCCTCCTCCTTTTGATGTGTACTTTGTGAAGGAGGGATCCTCTGGGCATGTGCCAATTGGTGAGGCAAGAGGAAACTTGGAGATTGGACAGGGGTGCCCCTTGCAGGGTCAGCGAGGTGAGATAGGGGAGACCGATCGGAAGAATGATAGGTTCAGGACCTGACCTGTTTGGATATGCCGGGGGTGGGGGTAGATGTGCCCCTTGGAGGGTGAAAGATTGCGATTGTGACCTGGATGTTGTTGATGCCCTTTGGAGGGTGAAAGATTGAGATTGTGACCTGGATGTTGTTGATGCCCTTTGGAGGGTGAGAGGTAGTGCTGTCGGTGCCGCTTCAAGTACGAGAAGCAGTGTGGTTGATGCTGCTTCAAGAATGAGAGGTGAAGCTATCAGTGCTACTTCGAGGTATATCTTTGGTCCAGGCGAAGGCGCTTGTTAGTATCCCCGTCTCCAATTTGTTGTATCAGGCATGATTGCTTATATGGAGTGATGTGGGAAAGAGTATGTGGGATACTCTCTTTCAATGTTGTTGACGGTAGAGGTGACAGACGTGTTAGGTCCCGCTGGATGCAATGGAAGGGGATTCTAGAGAATGTTGGCCTGATTGACATTGCCAGCCTATGGGGTAATTGCGATCTTCTAGCTCTTAATCAAGTCTTGAACCACATGTTTCAGGGAAAAACAGCGATCTGTTAGATGACTAGGAGCCTGATGATATGCGTAATATTGGTTTTCATTGTATCCTGTTGGCAGGGGATTTGGCGGAAGCCAAGGCTGAAGTGGTGTCAAGAGTTGCCTTTACATCAGCATTGTCAAGACCTGACTGTATGTTTGTGCTAAAGGGGTGAACTTTTTGCCTAACATCGCCTGCTTGTATGGGCTTTGCGCATTTTCCCGAGGCTGTTGCTGCTGCTGCTGAGGTGGCTGCACTTGATATCCCTGTTGGGCTTGCTGTGACTAGTATTGTTGTTCAGTGGCTGGTACTGCCTATCTTGTTGTGACTCCGGTTGTGGGGTATACTAGTTGCCTTGAGCGTTGACGACGATATTGTTGACCTCTGTGGTGCATTGCGCGGGAGCAGTACTGTTTCCATTCCCATATCCGACAAGTTTTCCCTCGACTTTGTTTTTTTTTTTTTTTGAGGGGGCCTGGTGCAGCCATGGAGAAATGGTCCCGGCTCTGATCCTGGCATCCGAGCTGGGAGAAATTCACGTATGAGTACGAGATCAGATATCCAGAAATGCTTAGGTTTGCAGAATGGACGATCATGAATATCTGCTCTTCATCATCGATGGGATTTCTCATTCGAGCTATCATGGCCCGTCATCGCCCTACGTATGCTGATAATGACTCGTCGCTTTTCTATCTTAGGGCAACTAGGTCTGCCCTTCTCGGAGCCATGTTCAGGTTATATGAAAATCTATCAATGAATGCCTAGGAGAGTCTTTCCTAAGTCCTGATTTGATGGTTGTCCAGCGAGGTGTACCAATCCAAAGCGTCACCTTTAAGGGATTTCTTGAAGAGCCGTATCAAGGCTCCATCATACCCTATTATCGCGTTGAGTTCCCCACAAAAAGATTTCAAATGTGCTGTGGGACACCCACTACCATCATACCTCTTAAATTTGGCCACCTCGAAGTTTGGAGGTACCCAAGAATTTGGAAAACGACATAGGTCCCTGAACTTGGTGGATGGATGGTCTACCCCCTGTTGCCACTACAATTGGTTCTAAACCATTTGTCGTTGTTCCCGCGATTCCTCAATCTCTGCTCTGTTATCCTGTGCGTATCTTGCCCCTTGCTATAGGGCTTGTGCTGCCTCTTCCTCGTAAGGATCAACTTCTTCGATCCTTTGGCTTGCCAGAATGGGGGGTTGTTGGAAAGAAGATGGACTCCCGGTGGCGGGAGGTAATTGAAATTGAACACCACTCCCTTTCGGAGGATGGTGTGATGTATGAAAATGGCTCCCACCTAGGGTATCTACCAATTTTGGAATGTTGCTCCCGTTAGGGGGAGTGAGTTGGACTCGAAACTGACCCCCTTCATGAGCATCCGTCAGTTCTTGTTTCTGGTTCCCGTTAGGGGAAACGGATGTTGTAACTTGATTGTTGTGATGTGTTGAGTAATGATGTGTGGGAAGGTTACTCCCATTTACTAGTTATTGTTGATCTTGTGCTGACTCCTCTGGGAGAGGGAGGATAAGATTTGCTGGAGGAATGATGAAAAAAAGTAAAAGGAGTTTGAAGGATTGAACTGTTCTGTACACTAGGCTGGGTTGCCTGTGTATTTGGTGTGGCACTCGGTACCAGGAGAAGCAATAGCTCTTGCATTACCTGGAGACTTTAGGCCACCTCTTACATGGTTGGGTTAGCTTGTGGGTGTGTTGGAGCTGCTGGAGGTAACGGTGTGGGTGTTGGTGTAGGTGTTGATGTTTTAGGAGCTGGCTGAGCTGCCGACTCTTCTTCATGGGTAGCTTGAGAGGTCATGGCTGTGCGAGATCGAGTGGTCATGGTTCGAATCAGTGCCTAAGCAAGTGTAAGACAAAGAAAGAAAATTTGTTGAATGCAACGGTGAATGTCCCTTGAGAGTAAAGTATCACAAACTTTCGAGTCGAGTCTTAGCTAGTGAAAGCTAGCATTCCTCAGTGGAGTCGTCATTCTGTGGACACTGGAAATCGACGCCCATGTCGACTCTGGCGTTTGACGCGATTTGATGTTGGAGTCACCACTAGCCGATAAATCTTAGAATCCTGCGGTCGGCTAGAACCGCGGAATACATAAGGTTGGAGAAGTCCGAAGACTTTCCTCCCTCAAATTGACTCCTGATCTGCGATTCGGGATTTCGGGTAAGGGACCTCAGTTACAGAGAGGGAAGGTGTTAGGCACCCTCTCTGTCCGTAAGAGTGTATGGTCTCTACTTAGTGTGATAAAATACTCTCAGGGGAAGATGGATGATGTGGTCGAGATGAGACTAGGCACACACGCAAATTTTTAATGTGACAAGATCCGAAGTCTCGGCAAGCCATAGAGCATATGTCCACGGTGTGTCTAGAAGGTGTATGTAATTATGCTTATGCAAAAAGGTAAGAAAAATGGACTAGACTACTAGGAATTTCTAATGTGATAGGATTCATAGTACGACAAGTCGCAGAGCATACGTTCGCTAAAAGTCTAGAAGAGCAGGGGGGTTAAGAAGGGAGTAAATATAATGATGGTATATGAGATGAGTGGATCCTTGGCTTTATACTTAGATAGGCTAGAACATGGATTGAACCATGACCAACATGGGCTAGGCTAGAACAGTCAAGAGGAAAGGCTAGGGGGTGGCTAAAGGATCAAATCTTGGGGGCTTAGGAGCTCCTTCCCTCTCCTTCCCTCTCTTCCTCTCTCTTTCTCTCTCTCTTTCTCTTCCTCTCACTCTCTTGATGTTGTTGTTGTTGTTGTTTTTTTTTAATGAGAAGAGGAGAGGGCTATTTATAGCCTTCTCCAATGGTACTGGGGTAATTGCGAGGTTTAGGAGGGGTAAAAGCTGAGGTGGCAAGTAGTGATTGGTTGAGGAGAGAGAATCACCATGTGGTGCTCTCTCATTGGCTCTTGGGCTTGGTAAAATGTTAAATAGGATTGGATAGGGGAATAATTCATGGAGAAAGTTGACTTTCGGATGTTGTGTCAGCTGTTGCTCGAAGGACACACGCATTCGGCCAATAGAGGTAATCGGAGTACCGCCAGCAATAGTCAAACTACCGCCCGGGCCGAGCCCCAACGTGCGGTCCTTGTGTGGTGCACTGGTTTGTCTAGTGGTCCTTTTTTTAGGTTTTTGGCTCAGTCGAGTGTATTCTAGGCTGACTTGGCTCGAATAGGTCCTAGATTTGAGACTTCGGGCTGGGTTTGGGAGGTTTTAAAGGTTTGGATTAGGGCTTTGAGTTCAGGTATGGCTAGGATTAGGGTTTCAGGTTCGGGTATGGTTTGGATTAGGGTTTCGGGTTCAGGTAGGGTTTGGATTAAGGTTTCAGGTTCGGGTAGGGTTTGGATTAGGGTTTCAGGTTCGGGTTGTTGATCATGGCCTAGATTGTCCTTGCCTCTTCAACATGTTAGCCTGGGTGGGGTGTCTACACTTTCATTAGAGTTTCTAATGTTCTTCACATGTGTAAGGCTTGATGTTGTGTGTTGCCCTTAATTTAACCAGTCAGGGCCACTTGTTTAACAGAGGACCTAGATCGGTCGTGCTTGTACATGTAAGATTGCGTGGGCATGCTAGAGTCTGACTAATTCAAGGTTTTCTTTTCTTGACTGAATTGATGGTGTCCCATGCGCTAAGATGGAGAAATTGGAAACGGAACCAAAATTCATGGTCCTCTCAACCACCTATTAATGCGTTCCATACTCAGGCAATTTATATAAGAGTAAGAGTTAACCCTCATGAATGAGTTCTTTTTGCCTTATGCCGGTAGATGCAGGATCAATGAGCTCAAGGAATTTTTATTACACAAATACTTTGATGTGATATTTCTTAATCAAAATGGAACACTTGCACAAAAGGGAATATAAGTTAGGCTAAACATGATCAATTTTTATTAATGACTTAGCCTTGTTACAACTGCTGTGCTTTACAATAATTATAAATATAAGCAAGAAACTTACCTGATGCGCCTATTGGAACAAACGATCAAGACAGATGGTCAATAGGATATGACCAAAGAATGAACAACTGAATCAGAACTCAGATGGATATAATGATCTAATGTGTTAGGTAACAAATATTTAGCCTACTCCTAAGATAAATGTACTACAATGGAAGTCATTGGGCAGTAACGAACTAAAATAGGAAAAGTAAGATAGACATGAAATAAATGTAAAGTAGATGGATGTGTTTGGCATGGGGCCTCGAGCTCTTCTTCTTATTCTCCTTTTATAGCTTTCTCGAGGTGATGAAAGCTCCTTGCTAAGCTTCTAGATCCTTCATGCGGGCTTTCTAGATACTTAATTTATTCCTTAACAAATCAGAATTTTCCTTGGAAAGAAAAGACTTCGAACTTGCTGGCTTCTCAAATCTTCTTTCGTATCTGATGCTTCACGAAGATGTTTATAACTCACTAAAGACTAGGCTTGGGATAACCAAAGTTCCTCTAATGAAGATAACTAGGCCAAGGTCCGGAGAGCTTAAGTACTGATCTCTATCGAACATGACCACTTAATACTTCTTGGTGGCCCACCTCATCCATTTTGAGGTATTGACGGTCTAGATCGAACCACCTCCCACATTTATGCATCCCTAAGATGATGGTCTGGAGTGCTAAAGGGATTTAACCCTCGATTTTGATCTGCCATTTGGACAAAAAAGATCTCTCATTAGCTTGATTACGATAGTTGTATAGAATGGGACATGATATAGGTTTATCCGTCCCTTTATGATTCAGGTTTGAAACTACATCTAGGTTGGCTTAGAAGTCGATTCAACCCCTTGGTCTTCAGAATCTTTTGGATCGTTGCTGGTTCTCCGAAGTCTTTGGGGGAGTCTCTCATTCTAAAAGGATTGTGAGAGACAACCTTGTAGATGGTATCATATCCAGTTGTGAGATAGGATATGCTTGCTTGACAAGTCTTTTATAGACGTGTCAGGCATGTTGCTTCATTTAATGGGCACGTTAATCGTATCCACATGGCGCGCAACAATTCGTCTTCTTAAAAGGCCTAATGAAAGTCAATACAATCGCATTAATGACAAAATATATAATGTTGAAGGAATATTAGAAGTAAATCTCTTCGGGTATGAGTATGAATTTTACATATGTCAAACACGTAGTGTCTGCACATGGCATCTTCCTATTTGTCTATGTC
Source organism: Magnolia sinica (assembly GCF_029962835.1). NCBI lineage: Eukaryota > Viridiplantae > Streptophyta > Magnoliopsida > Magnoliales > Magnoliaceae > Magnolia > Magnolia sinica. Next base: position 75,544,906 of record NC_080579.1, on the reverse strand, counting down.
AGGATGCCAAAAATTGGTGTAAACAACAGACACATGTGAAGGACTTGACGAATTCCTTCCTTATCAGTGTGGGCACACCTTGATGTGTGAGAGTTGTCTAATCCATACAATAGATGGGACCCCCACACCCTTGTTAGGCATATACCCAAAACTACACTTGATTCATAATTCACATGGGGCTATACAGGAGACATTGGGATGGGAACACTACCGTATAAACTTCAAGATTGACAGCTCATTTTAGTCACGTAACAAAAAAATGGAGATCAAAACTTAGGTGAATCATACCACAAGAAACGGTCGTGATTGGGTCCCCACCATTAAAAAGTCCATGAGGGCCACAGGAATGTTAATTTTCCATCCAACTTGCTGATAAAGTCACAAAGACCTGGATGAAGAAACACACAAATATCAGCTTGTGGCCCACAAAAAAATTTAATAATCAATTACCATTGTTTCATGTATTCTAGTCAACCTAAGATTTGCATCTACTTAAAATATATATATATAAAAAAAAAAACCTAATCGCCATTCCTTGAGGATAAAAACTTTACATGCAGCAGACATTTCGAGCTGCCACCAAAAAAGAAAAAGGAAATCTAGGGCTGCCTATCATATCCATTTATAAAGGCACCCTGAGCGGGGTCGCCGGCTTTCCCACCGTAAACTCTCTAAGGGGCCGTTTGGACGGGTGGATTCCGAAGTATTATGAGGGATTACACAGGATTGGATTGTTAAATCCAACGCCGTCCGTATGCCAGCCTGTTTGGGCGGCGAAGGATTTATTTGGATCCTCTAGGTCGCTGGATTCGAGAGGATAGACGATGGATTCTCAAATCCCGCATTCGGTCAAAACCCTATTCAAACCTCTTTTTCTACTCTGTTTTCAGTCACTCCACATGGAATCTAACCAGCCATTTCAAAATGCCTACAAGACCCTCTTCCAGACCTCCCAACCAAATGAAGAAGAGAAGAACAACAACAACAAAAGGTCCGATGTAAGAGACACCTTCCGCTAATTGATCTCAGCCGTCTAAGCCCATCGAATGGAGAGAAGGAAGCGGGTAAGCGACAGATAGTAGACGCTTCAACCAAGTGAGGCTTCTTCTAAGTGAAGAACCACGGTATTTCGTGAGAGATTCTGTTAAAGATCCGACGCGAGCAGAATAAGATTTTCCTGCCACCCTTCGAGAAGAAGGCGACGGAGACGGTGCTGGATTTCTCGGCGGACTGTTACCGATGGGGGATGCTGACGGCAACGAGTCTGAGGCAGTTCTCATGGTCGGAGGCTTTCCACATACCTTTGGTGAGGACGACGGATGCGATGGATTCCTTGGCATCCCTAGATATGGCAGGCTTCCTAAACATGCCACATTTTTCGCCACGGGATCTCTGAGTACCATGGGATTGGAACCAATCCACTGACGCTGCCATCATTACCTTAAAACATGTGCAATCCACCCTAATTCCATTCAATCCGCCCAGCCAAACGGACCCTAATGGATCCCAATCCCACCTTATCTAACAGAAACAGACCCCAGATGTAGAGAGGGAGGTCTGAGGCCTTCCTGTATAAACAGTTTCCCTGTCTGTCACTTCCTTCCGCAGAGAGGGAAGTCTGAGGCCTTCCTGTATAAACGGTTTCCCTATCTGTCACTTCCTTCTCTAGTTATAGCCCATAGAGAAGGAATCAACACTACAAGAATATAAGCTTAGTTGACGGTTGGGGCTAGCGGCCAGTTTTACCGACTGCCAGTAAAGGGGCCCTATAGATTGACAACATGGGACGCCCTAAAACTTCATTTGCAAAGATCGCCCTCAAGCTCTCCCTCTCTGCTTGCTCGCTCTCTCTCTACCTCTCCCTCTCCCTATTCGCTCGCTCTCCCTCTCGCGTCCGAACTCCCCTTTTCCACCGGCTAGCTGGGTGGTGTTGGGGTCATCACCTAATCTAAAAATCCCCAAACCCTCTCTCTCTTGATCTACTCTCCCCTTCTCTCTCTGATCGATCTCTCTCCCTCTTCCTCTCCCTCTTACATCGGCCAATAGCGTTCTACCGCAACCCAGCGGCACATCAGCCGCATCGTGATGGAGATCCGAGCATACCTTAGCATCTAACGAATAGGGTTTCTACCCTGAAAGGTTAAAAAAAAAAAAAAAAAAAATTCTTCATCTTGTTTATATGCTTGTAGTGGAGATTAGAATTAGTGTTTTTGATTTGGGATTGGAATTAGAGTTTTTCCTTTTGGGATTGGAATTTGGGTTTTCGTTTGTGATTGGGATTTGGATTGGAATTAGGGTATTGATGTAGGACGACCTAATACAACCTTAAATGAGTGTGATATATGAAAGGGGCAGATTTATGCAATGTAAAATAAATAAATAAAATATCAGCCTTATACATCATAAAACAAGAACGAAATAAGGTTAATATAGTATCGATTATGGCCATCCATCACAAACATGAAGTATTGAATCTTAAAATCTGAGTTTAGTTGGATCCGACGAAAGATAGAACTTTCATCTTGTAAATGGTCTATCTAACGATCCAAGTAGATTTTCTAATCCAAAAACAATAGAAATTTCCTGGATTGTGAAATCTAGAAAATTCAAAAAAGAATTGGTGGTTCTTCAGATTTAGATTTGGGTGATGGAATTTATGTGGGGGATGAAAATCTTTTGAGATCTAATGATTTAGATAAAAAAGAAATAAGAACTGGCTTCTATATCTAAAGGTTTTAGGAGAAAAAGAAGAGAATGAGATTAAAGAAAAGATTACCTTGAGAAAAGAGAGAAGGAGAAAGAAGTAGGGGATGAGAAATCGTTTACCTAGGCCTCACGCCCTCTTCCAATCACTGGAAGTCAAAGACGAAATCGTCAAAAGCAAAAAGCTCTTTTTTCTTTTTCATAAAACATCACATAACATGCTATGGGTTTAGGACAACCCTTATAAATTCGTAATTACATAAAATTACCAAAATACCCCTACTAAAAAAAGTTTCAAAAAAAAAGAAATTCGCACAAAATTAAGCACAAACTGTCTTAAAACTTAATTAACTCAAATGTTCATAAACGAAATGTAAATTTAAGATGCCCAATGGACCCTCGATGATAGTACAGTGAAGGTGGTGTAATTGTCACACCCCAAACTCAGAAAACGGGCTCACAAAATTCTCGATCGTCGAATCCGGCGCCAACAACCTCCGTAGTGCCCCATTCTCGGATTTCGGCACTCACATGCTAGATTCCGATCCTGGGATCCTACAAGGAGGATTTTCAGTATGAAATTTTTTTTGTATGGAGCATAACCATAAGTTTACCCAAATCACAAAGGGCAACATCATCATCACATATCCACTAATATAAATATTTGAATACAATGCTGAAAGGGAAATACATATGTCAAAAATCAAAACTCCAGAAGACCGCTGCACGCTCCAAGCTCAACGCTGCTGCAACCTAACGCCGCCTGCACGCATCTATCATGCATAAGCTTATAGAAAGCTTAGAGGGTGGTGAAAGTGTGTGTAAGGTAAGTGCCAAGTATATAATAAAGCCCATAAATCATACACCATCGGAATAAGCGAAAATACTGACAAGATCATGAATCATACAATATCAGAGTAATGCGAAAATATGCGGTAAGTCCATGAATGCTATCAGCTGTACCAAGGCTATTTGATGTAAGGCATGAATGCTATCGGCCATACCCAGGGTCATGCGATGCGAAACATAAAAAGATAATAACAGATGTTGAGGATGCAATGCAATATGCAAATCCTGACGAGCCGTGAATACCATCAACCTCATCTAGGCTATATAAGTGCAAAAACATAGTAACCAAAAATGCTAAGTGTTGCAGAAGCAATGTAATATGCGGTGCGAATGAAATGACCATGTTGGAATGTGAAGTTGGGATAATAGTACGTAGTATCACAGGCTACAGGGTCCACCACAAGGACTTGTATCCAAACCAGTCCCATACCTATATTTAGATAGTCCGACTCAATGTGGTAAACTCCTGATCTTAGGTTAGTCGCACGCCCAACCAAAATCCTGGCCATGCGATGGTACACGTAACAAATAGTTATGCACCACCAACCTGAGTGGATAGTGAATGAATGAATGAATGGATATGCAATTCCTGCTCAATAAGTCCACATATCAGTACGGTTGCTCTCTGAGAAAATCACTGGGGTCTATTACATTCCACTTCGACTGCCTCCTCCCTAGCTGCACAGCTCAGTGAGCAGAATAGACCTCACTATCTGCCTGACCAGTAGTCTGCCAATACCTACCTGGCTCGTCGATAGCAAACCCATTTACGAGCTGGTTATACTCAACCTAGCTTTTATCCCCCTCACTCGGGCGGATAAGGCCATACCCCCTCCTAACTGACCACGACATAGTAGAAAATGCGACCTACTGGTATTCGGCACTCGAGCGCTCATGTTCCACTCGGTCTAGACGTTGGGGCTACTCTTGGCCTCGGAGGTTCTGGAATTTTCACCCAAGGACATCCTAAGTGCCCATAGTGCTAGAACCAAATATTTTCGATGTCCCATTTGGCCATCCATGATGTGTCTGTGGAGGCCACAACCCTGATGTTGCTAGGGTGTACAATGATCAAGTCACATATATGTGAGATGCATGAGTCACACTATCCAGTCATGCAGCAATCCTGCGCGTACGACGCGATAATGTGGGCACTCCGTCTCATAAGGAGTCTCGTAAATAGTCCGCCCAATGGCGTATGCTATGATCACATAATCCTCATGTCAGGCATACATATGATGCGTATGGCATGAGTCATGAAATTATACTGAGCATGTTGTAAGGTAATGAACTATCCTTACAATGCAAATGGGCTTAGACGGCCAACACATAACAAGTATGGGCCTATCAATGGGCGTTAGGGAGAGTTATAATGCGGACATTTAACCAACATTAATCTTACAATGTGGACTTCAAACCAACATTGCTCCCAAGGCATGGCCCACCATAAATGTTATTACATAACCCATGGTGGAATCACACAATGCAATAGACCTTGTTACATCCCAATGGGACTCGACCCATGGGCCTTAAATATATCAAATGAGCCTCATCATATGGTCCTTATATATGTCAAGGTGGGCCTCAACAACGGGCCTCATACACATCACGGTGGGCCTTAATAACGGGCCTCATACACATCAAGGTGGGCCTCAATAACGAGCTTTGAATACATCACAATGGGTCTCAACCCATGGGCCCCAAATACATCACAATGGGCCTCAACCCATGGGCCCTAATACATCATAATGGGCCTTAACCCATGAGCCCTAATACATCACAATGGGCCTCAACCCATGGGCCTTAATACATCACAATGGGCCTCAACCCGTGGGCCCTAATACATCACAATGGGCCTCAACCCATGGGCCCTAATACATCACAATGGGCCTTAACCCATGGACTCTAAATACATCAAATGGGCCACATCATATGGGCCTCATATACATCATATGGGCCACATCATATGGGCCTCATATACATCAAGTGGGCCTCAACAACAGGCCATATGGGCCTCATATACATCAAGTGGGCCTCAACAACAGACCATTAACATATCCAAGGTAGGCCTCACAGATGGGTCTCATACATATCAAGGGTGGGCCCCAATGGATCGGCCATAACTACATCAAGATGGGCCTTAGAATACGTCAAAATGGGCCTAATCACATGGGCCATATGCATATCATATGGGCCTCAATGGATGGCCACAATTAAATCAAGATGGGCCTCATACACATACCAAGGTGGGGTCCACTTGAACTATAGATCGGTCTTATTTTTAGTCTCAAGCCTGTAATACAAGCATGCCAAATGGTGGATGGTTTGGATGCAACCCATGCATCATGGTGGGGATCCACACGAACTATGGACCTGACTCATTCTTTAGCTCATATCATCAAATGAACTTTCAAAGGAGTTGGATGGCTTAGATGCATCACATGCATCATTGGAGGGGGGGGGGGGGTTGGGGTCCACATGAAGGCCCATCATCAAGTATATATTATATATAACATAATATAATCTACATATAATATATATAATATATACAATATTATATATAATATAATACAATATTATATTTAATAAAATATATATATATACACACACACACCGTCCCACACGTGGGGGTGGGTCCCACCGTCCAGTGTGGACGGTGTGGATAGAACACATAAATTATGGTGGGCTCCACCGTCTGCTGGACGGTGGGAATACAACACATACATCACTGTGGGGCCCACCATTATGTTTGTATGCAATCCGACCCATTAATAAGGTCGCACGAACCTGGCTGAGTATGAAAAACAAATTTCATCTTGATCCAAAACTTCTGTGACCCAGAAAAAGAGTTTCAAGGGCAGACATTCAATCCCACTCTTTCCTCTGATGTGGGCCACCTGAGCCGTGGATATGGCTGATTTTTTGGAGGGGGCCCACTACTGGAAGTGGCCCACCATATGAATGGGTTGGATGACAAATATACATCATGGTGGGGCCCATGGCTAGGGTAGTGGGTCTGCCGGCCCGCCAACAGCAGGCGCTGCCTGCGTCTCTGACAGCAGTAGCGTCTGCTGCATGTATTTTAATTTTTTTTTAAATCAAGTTTTTTTCACGGTTTTCCATACATGGGGCCCCCTTCAAGTGAATCTGACCCAACCGTTGGATCCTATGGCTTAATACAAGCCAAACAAGCCCAATATTGAATATATTTTGGTGAATAGAAACAACAGTTGGTTTTTCAACGGTAACCACCACAGTTTCCCATGCTATGGCCCACCAGATACTCGGATCAGCTTCATTTTTTGGCTCAACGCCTAAAATGATCCAGGGAATGAGATGGACGGCGTGGATCGGATCAATGCGTCAGGGTGGGGCCTGTGTGAGCGGTTCACTCCAAATAGCTTTGAAACAAGGCTAATATTTATGTTATCCTTTCAACGTCCAACATCCCTGGACGCTGGACAATTTTGGCATGGTACATACATTTGAGGTGGGCCCCACCTATGGACATGGGTCATCAAAAGAAAGGGGTTGGATGGCATGGGAAATACATAAATCAAAGTGGGGTCCATCCAAGTGGGCCACTCAACTACACCATCACACAAAAGGAAGAGAGAGAGAGAGAGAGAGAGAGAGAGAGAGAGAGAAAGAGAGAGTGGGAGAGAGAGAAATAGAGTGGGACGCATGTGATGGAGGGCTCTACCACTATGAGCCCTCCCTTGCAAGAAATCATACATCAAGCGGGTCCCAATACATGTGGGCCTACCAAATCAAGGATCAACAGTGGAGATCCCTTCTCCACCCAAAATGGACGGTCTAGATGACCTCTCTTCATGCAAGGAAAATAAACATCATGATATGGTCCATGGAGAATGGCCCCATCACGAAATGATCATGAGCATCAAGGTGGGCCATCGGCCACACCTAGGGTCCAAAGTGAGATCCATACTATCAATCGGTAGGCCTCACTTGGCCCATCATCAAAACATGAAAAATCTAGCCTAATAAGCACTCACTGTTCGATCTTCTCGGTTCGTTGGAACGCCAATCTCTTTGTGCTTCACTTTGATGGGGGGAGATAAGGTTTGAATGACTACGATGAAGGTTAAAGGGATGGAAAAATGGCCCACCAAAAATCACTTTCTCTCACATGGAAGAGCTTAGACGTGAGCTCATTTGGTTGCTTGGATTTTGTGAAGAGAAAGAGAGAGAGAGAGGGTGGTTGAAAGAGAAGTGATGAGAGATGGGTGATGGATGCGAGTGATAGGTGAGGTGATGGATTGGTTGACTTTGAATTTGCTTGACTTGTGGAGAAAGAAAGCATGAGTTGCTTTGTACTTGACATGAGGTGATTGATGGAATTGATTTGACATGTTGTAGAGATTCTCTTAGGATTGCAAACGCGCGGCGTTTCTTCGAAATAAATGCCGGCCAGCATCTTCCTGGCAGGGTATTGGATCGATGCATAAGACGCGGCGTTGGAACCGCGGCGACAGTGTGGTTGCAATGGTATAAGTCTCAAGTCGAGCCGACTCTGATATACAGGACATGACTCAGGATCACTTGCAACTGATGTCTACCATCGCAGGTAGCCGAAATTCAACCGGGAGGACCACGGAAGCTTAAGGAACAGTATGGGCTAGGATACGGGTCTTATAGTAATGAAGGTGGGCCGTGACGATCCAACGGTCCAATCACACTATCCTCGCAATCCAATTGTCCAAATGTCTCTTTTAAGCAACTTATACATGTCATGAACATATGTGTAAGGTCTTCAACCTCTAGAGCCCCCACCCGTATCCGTCATCTAACCACATTGACAAGGGTAATGCACACTTCCTGCGTTGATATACTTTGAATGACTTGGTGTCCGCATCAACTCTCCTCGGCTGAGAAGATCTCAGCTCCGGCGAGATAAAACTCTTGTGCTTTTCTAATAAATCTGGATCTAGTCGCTGCAACTCTGCTTCCATCAACCATGTACAGTCGAATGATGATCTGTTCTTCCACTTCACTAAGTACCTCTGAAATCCACCGTCTCGAGTGGAAACAATTTGCTCATCGACAATTCCTTTAATTTCTTCTCTTATCTCAGATATAGTAGGCATAGGTGGTGTAGGTTGGGAAGAAAATTCAGAAATTGGCCAATGGTTTGGAACAAAATTAGGGTCTTTGGGATGGCTTAAACAAGGCATTATATCCTCCACATTGAATGTTGAACTAATCCCCATGCGAGGTGGAAGATCTATCACATATGCATTGGACCCAATCTTTTTCAAACTCTTAAATGGTCCAGCACTACGTGCTTGTAACTTCTTAATGGTAACTTGTGGGAACCGTTTTGGCCTCATCCGAACCATTATATAATCACCCTCATTAAATTCTTGAATTCTACGATGTAAGTCAGCTGAAATTTTGTATTATTCATTACTAGCATTTATCTACCTTCTAATCTCTGCATGCAACTCATAAATGTGATGGGAAAATGCATCGACTGACTCTGAGGTCCTCTGGGTGACTGACATAGTTAACAAATCTATGGGTTGTCTAGGTTTATAACTACTAACAATTTCGAATGGACTCATACCCATAGACCTATTAACTGAACTATTATATGCAAACTCGGCGACTGGCAGGATTAAATCCTAAGTTTTAATGTGTTCACCCACCAAACATCGTAGTAGATTTCCGAGACTTTGATTCACAACTTCAGTTTGGCCATCAGTTTGAGGATGGTAGGCAGACGAGAACTGGAGTCTTGTGCCCATCATATGCCATAATGTCTTCTAAAAATAACTAGTATACCGGACATCCCTGTCGGACACTATGGTCTTAGGCAAACCATGTAATTGAACCACCCCCTCAAAGAAAATCTTAGCTATGTTGGATGCATCTGAGGTCTTAGAACAAGGGAGAAAGTGAGACATTTTTGAGAAACGGTCCACGACCACAAAAATGGAATTGTGCTTATTAATTGTCTTGGGAAGTCCAAGCACGAAATCCATACTGATGTCTTGCCACGGTGCGTGTGGCATTGGCAATGGCATGTACAATCCAGTATTCTACTTCTTCTATTTTGCCAGTTGACATGTTCGACATTGTCCTAAAATTTTGGCTACGTCTTGCTTGAGACTTGGCCAATAACATCGATCATCCACTAAGGCAATGGTCTTATCTCGACCAAAATGGCCAGCAATACCTCCAACATGAAGCTCCCAAACAAGAAAATCCCGGAGGGAAGTGCAGGGAATACAAAGTCGGTCTTCTTTGAAAAGGAAACCATCTTTCAGTACAAACTCACCCGAACTATGCTGGGCACCTAAGAGTGACATGTATGTTCCCCTAAAATCTGGACACATGGGATACTCGTCTTTCAATTACTTAAACCCGACAACTTCTACACTCAAGGAGTTGAGCAATGTCACTCTCCTACTAAGGGCATCGGCTAGTTTGTTCTCAATCCCGGCTTTATATTTCAAGACAAATTAATATTTCTGAAGAAACGCAGCCCACTTGGCATGCCTTGGGTTAAGCTTCTTTTGAGAATTCAAATACCTCAAAGCCTCATGATCAGAAAACAAGACAAATTCTTACGGTAGAAGATAATGACGCCAATGACGTAGCGATTGCACTACCACATAAAACTCTTTGTCATAGGTGGAATACTTTTGTTTTGTCTCATTCAGTTTCTCACTGAAATAGGCAACTGGATGACCCTTTTGGCTTAGTACTCCTCCTATACCTACGCCTGAAGCATCACATGCTACTTCAAAGACTTTATAAAAATCTGGAAGACGTATGACGGGAGCCTTTATCATCTTGCCCTTAATATCTTTGAATGCCTTAGCTGCGGCCTTAGACCATATGAACTCTCACTTTTTAATGCATTCAGTAATGGGAGCCATAATAGTGCTAAACCCTCAAATGAACCAACGATAAAATGTGGCTAAGCCATGAAAGCTTCTCACTTCATGTATGTTTCTCGGTTCAGGCCAGTCAACTATGGCCTTGACTTTTTCTGGATCTGCTCACATCCCTACAGACGACACTATGAACCCTAAGAAGACAACTCTATCAGACAAGAATGAATATTTCTTAAGGTTTGCATATAACCTCTTCGCCCTCAAGACACTATAGACCTGCCTCAAGTGGTCAAGATGCAGCTCTTTAGTAGTACTATATATGAGTATGTCATCAAAATAAACTACTAAGAACTTCCCTATAAAGGGTCTCAAAACCTGGGTCATCATACGCATAAAAGTACTGGGTACATTAGTCAAGCCAAAGGGCATGACCAACCACTCGTACAACCCATCTTTCGTCTTGAAGGTTGTCTTTCACTCATCTCCTAGGAGTATGCGTATCTGGTGATACCCGCTCTTGAGGTCGATCTTGAAAAAAATGGTGGATCTGGCCATCATGTCTAACATATCATCAAGCCTCGATATTGGAAACCGATACTTGATTGTGATCTTATTAATAGCCCTACTATCCACACACATCCGCCATGTACTATTTTTCTTTGGTGTTAATAATGTTGGTACGGCACACGGACTCATGCTCTCACGAATGAAACCTTTTTGCAGGAGCTCATTTACCTGTCTAAACAACTCTGCATGCTCTGCAGGATTCATCCTGTAATGAGGAAGATTCGGTAAAGTATACCCCGGGACGAAATCAATGGCATGTTGGATGTCCCGCATAGGTGGAAGCGCATCCGGTAAATCCTCAGGGAATATATCACTGTACTCCTCAAGAACTGAAGTCACCTTAAGGGGTAACTCTACATGAACCTCGGGTGTAACTTCCCTAGCCATTAAGGGCGTACACCGTCGAATCATCCTCTGCCTCTTTCTCAAACTCTTTTGCATTTATGATATGTAGAGACTTCGGAATAGATTTCCTCACATCCTTCCTTGACTCGCTCATTTTCACATCCCTAGCCTTGTCCATGTGGCTCTTGGGTGACAACAGATTAATCTTGATTTTCTTGCCTTTATGCGTGAATGTACACACGTTCGAGCGACCAAAAATCGTGACATCTCTATCGTATAACCACGGCCTTCCTAGAATGATATGACCTACATCCATAGGAAAAACATCACACCACAACATGTCTTGATATGAACCGATTTGGATAGGGACTAAACACTGCTGGGACACAGGCATAGAAAGCGTGTTAACACAAGAAACCTTGTAGGGTTGAGGGTGAGGGATGGACTTCAAACCCAAACGAGTGACTGTACTAACTGAGACCACATTGGTGCAACTACCATTATCCACGATGACTTTGCAATTTTTGTCACCGCTCTTGATAAACGTGTAGAAAATTGTGCTTCTGCGCCAATCATCACTCTCTTTGGCCTGCATTAAAGCACATCTAACTACAACTAGTGGTGTAGTCTCTGGTTATTCTTCTTCATAATCACTAGCACCTATCTTTGGGTGATATTCCTCAACTTCATAATCACCCAAGTCATCCGCATTTTCATTTGACTCGTCTATGACTAAGGCTTTCCCACGAGTTTTTGTCATGCACTGGTATGCGAAATGACCTATATCTCTGCACTCATAACATCTCAAGTGACTACCATTGCCAGGATTGGCACCAAGGACACCTTTGCGCTTATCATCATTAGGCTTAGGCGGTGCACTAGCCTACGCCCTAGGCTGACTTCCAATGTTAGGTTTGATTCCCTAAAAACTAGATCTAACAGTAGAGTCTCGGGACTCAAAGCGCCTCGTGACAGGAGACTTTAGGTAAAGCTCTAACTCCTGTACAACTTGGTAAGCTTGATCCAAGTCACTCACTGCATGGGTCATAAGCTCACGCTACAAATTCATGCGAAGACCCACCTTGAAACGTGCCAACGTTACTAAGGGATCCTCCTGAATATCACACCGCATCATACACTCCTCAAATTTTGCGATGTAATCTGCAACTGACATAGATCCTTGGCGTCATGCTTGCCATTGATCTAGGAGCTTTTGACGGTAAGAGAGAGGAAGATATTTTTCCTTTAATAACTCCTTCATCTCTACCCAATGCGCGACTGGGACACCTCCTGATCTCTCGATCCTACGCTCCGTATTTGTCCAAAATAATTTAGCTTGACCCACAAGTTTCATTTTCGCAAACCGCACCTGTTGGTTCGTAGACATCTCATACCATTCGAAATAATGGTCCATGCCTGCTAACCAATCAATGAATGATTTTGGGTCAAGACGCCCATCAAAACTAGGAGCATCTACTTTAACACTCTTTAAGACCCTCTCATCGACATCATAACGGTCTTGATACTCGACAGCGGGCTGCGGATTTCGTGCCGCTCCACGTCCTACCCCTCGGCCACGTGTTCCACGACCTCTACTACGATTTCCTACCTGTTCCTTAACTACTCCCCCTACGTGAGACTGTTCATCCACTCCAATGTCGGAGATTTCTCTTAGGGATGTTTCTATCTGATCCATATGGGTATTCGTATTCCTAGATTGTGCCTCAATGGCGGTCAAACGTTGGTTGATCGTGTTCAACATCTCAGTCAACTGTTCCATATTGAAAATCGGGTGTAGACCAAATCCTCTACCAGTTCGAGTGGGCATACACAATAAGACTCAACTTAGGTTTCCTAAAACACGACTCTAGGAAATTGTTTTGACACAAGACTATAGACACCAATGATCATAACCTTTAAAATGATGTAAATGTAAAAAATTTCAGATCTGGACTCTTTTTTTTTTTTTTTTTTTGTACAAATATGAAATTTTCAGATCTAGACTCTATATGTGATGCATGAAACCCTAGAAATAAATAAATAAATAAAAATCTAGACTCTTGATAACTCGATCTAAGACAACCCAATGCAAGAAACCTGACTTTGATACCAAAATTTGATGCAGGACGACCTAATACAACCTTAAATGAGCATGGTATTTGAAAGGGGCAGATTTATGCAATGTAAAAAAAACAAATAAAATATCAGCCTTATACATTATAAAACAAGAACCAAATAAGGTTAATATAGTATTGATTGTGGCCATCCATCACAAACATGAAGTATTGAATCTTAAAATTTGAGTTTAGTTAGATCCGGCGAAAGATAGAACTTTCGTCTTGTAATAGGTCTGTCTAACGATCCAAGTGGATTTTTTAATCCAGAAAAATAGGAATTTCCTGAATTGGAAAATCTGGAAAATTCATAAAAGAATTGGTGGTTCTTCAAATTTAGATTTGGGTAATGGATTTTATGTGGGGGATGAAAATCTTTTGAGATCTAATGATTTAGATAAAAAAGAAACAAAAACTGGCTTCTAGATCTAAAGGTTTTAAGAGAAAATGAAGAGAATGAGATTAAAGAAAATATTACCTTGAGAAAAGAGAGAAGGAGAAAGAAGTAGGGGATGAGAAATCGTTTACTTGGGCCTCACACCCTCTTCCAATCACTGGAAGTCGAAGACGAAATTGTCAGAAGCAAAAAACTCTTTTTTCTTTTTCATAAAACATCACATAACATGCTATGGGTTTAGGGCAACCCTTATAAATTCGTAATTACATAAAATTACCAAAATACCCCTATTAAAAAAAGTTTCAAAAAAAAGAAATTCGCACAAAATTGTGTACAAACTATCTCAAAACTTAATTAACTCAAATGTTCATAAATTAAATGTAAATTTAAGATGCCCGATGGGCCCCTGATGATAGTGCCATGAAGGTGGTGTAATGAAGGTGTGCCGTGATGATCCAACGGTCTGATCACACCATCCTCGCGATCCAATGGTCCAAATGTCTCCTCTAAGCAACTTACACATGTCATGAACACATGTGTAAGGTCTTCAACCTCTATAGACCCCACCCGTATCCGGCATCTAACTACATTGACACGGGTAATGCACGCCTCCTGCGTTGATATACTTTGAATAATCTAGTGTCCGCATTAGGTGTTTCTTTTGGGATTGGGGTTGGAATTGGGGTTTTTCATTTGGGATTGGGATTGGCAAACTTCTCCCTCATCTGATTAGTGGTCTGCAATTGGCCAGCTGGTAAAAGAAAAATCCACCAGATGGCCTGTTGTAATGGATGAGATTTTCAGCCATCTGATTGTAATGGAGGAGATTTTTGGGGCATGGCCTGTTTGTGATTCCATGAGATCTATACTTGTACTATTTTTTTTTTTTTAAAGACTGCAATAGTCAATAGCTCAGTTGGACGATCCTTCTAACTAGGTGCTGCTCATGCTTCAAATTACCTTTGGACTCGAGCAGCCACTCCTGATTCTTAGCAGATTATACTTGCTAACTTTATGGTACAGATGCTTCCCTGCTCCCGCACCCGCACCCGAATCCGTTACTGCTTCGCTTCATGCTTCATTCATCTGTAATCAATACCACTAAAATATTCATATACGGCTCCTCCCTGCTGAAAACTGTACTCCCTTCCAGCTTGCAATGACTTTTCTATTCTCTGTTTATTGAGGGTGGAATGGTTCGTGTCCTTTCACTTCCTATGGTTAAGAGTAGGGTGGAACTAACCTAACCCGAGTTTGGGTTGGGTTGTTACTTAGGGTCCTTGGGTCCGGTTATGGTTGGAAAACTCCAATCCGATTTCAAATCGGGTTGAGAAAATTCGGGTCGGGTTAGGTCAGGTTGGGAATATTCATATGTATTTGGGCCAGGTCGGTTCAGGGTTGAGGACAAGAATTTGAGTTGCGCTCAGGTTGGGCACCTTGGGTTGAAATTTGGGTTGGATCGGGTGGCTGGTTGGGTCTTTTCGAGATTAGAGCAGGCTCAGGTTGACCCCTCAACCCGACCCAACCGCCTGAATTGCATCCCTAGTTAAGAGATTGGAGTCTTTGGACAGGGGTGCATCTCCAATCAAATGTAGAGGATAGCCCCTATTCATTCTGTTTGGAGAGGGAGATGGAAGGGAGCTGTTAAAACTTTGCCTTCTAATATCAGCATGGCCACTGCCCATGACAAGATCAATTGACCAAATCAGATTTTCTTTCAGATCCTATCCTTTCAGATAAAAAGATCCAAAGAAGCCTGGATTTGCCCCTCTCCAAATAAGCCCAAAATTCTATTTTTATCAGCAAGTTAGATTCCTTATATGCTAGCCCTTTCGAATGTTTTTCATGATATTTTTTCTTTTATACCTCATGCATGGCTTAGCTTTTAGTTTGATCTTAGAAGCTAGTCATCCTTTCGTAATCCAAGGCCTTATTTTGTTTAGGTGCATGTATCCTTTTAATGATGGTTCTTTTCAAATCATTCTGTGTATTGCTCTTTTTTTCCTTTTCTCTTTATAATTGGATGGTATCTTATGCAAAGGAACATTTTCGGTTTCAATTTCAGGTTTTGGGCCCACTTAGGAATGGCATATGCATTCACAATATGGACTTGTTATATGCTCTACAAGGAATACAATAGAGTAGCATTCATGAGGTTGCATTATCTGGCTTCACAAAATCGCCGTGTTGATCATTTCACAGTAAGTTCTGACTTTTATTTTATTTTTGTGGATAGCACTCAATGAAAGTTGCAGCTTTACAATTTTTGGAGAAATGAAATTAAGCACCCTTGTTATGGAAGAAAACATCCATGTTCCTGTTCATTCCTTTGAACTTCAATTAGTCAGTACTTTTAGCAGGCTTTAACACTTGCTGACATTTTATGATGACGCGACTACATTGATTGTGTGACTTAAGCTTGTGTGTATATGCTTCCTTTCATCTCTCATTGATATGCATCAATCTTTCTCTGAGAGTAACTTTGCATCCATGTGCATCTCTGTATAGAGAATGGGGACGTTTATTATTGTGTATTTAAAAATCTTTTAATGTGTTAAAACTCTTTAAAATAGAATGAAACGATCTTAGGCTACATTTGAAAGTTACTAGTTCCTACTTGATGCAGGTTTCATTTTCCAACTGCCCTGTATTACCTGGTTGCTCAGGAGTCTTGCCAACCACGATTCAATGGCCAAACACACCTATAGATTCTAGCTAAGCGGCCGTATGTGAACGTTGGCCAATTTTCTTCTACAGATAGAATGGCGAAATAGGGCTAGAGGATTGGATTCAATGTTTCGTGGAAATATCTTGATGAGTGCAATGGTTCAATGCATACATCATGGCTAGGATGACCTTAAGAAAGAAAAAGGGTGTTTTGAGTGTTATTAATTCGATTTCAATATGGCGAAATAGGGCTATTTCCATGTAATTCTTGGCAATCTCAAAATTTAGAGACAGTGTCAAACATCTGACACAGCAGAACATCCATCACTAAAGATAAATATCAATCAAAATGCATCAAGAGTCATGCACTATTTATGACTACAAATATGAGAGCAAATAACCAGTGGACTACCTCTCGTAGCAAGCAATAGCTAATTCCAAGTCCCCATGGTTTTTATATATAATACCCATGTTTTTATATATGCTTTGGCATAGATAGGCCTCTGTAGTGCAGCTAAGAGCCAAATCATATTACATCATCTCATAATAGACCACCCCAAGGTTGTAATATGCAGGCTAGATTTGAAACACAACACACCAAGAATTAATGAGGTTGCTGTGAAATATAAAATATATGAAGGTCATACCAACAAAACAAGAATCGAAGAGATCTTGAGATTACGACATAGTGGCTGTCCATCTTTAGAGCTTCACAATACTTCAGATTATCCCATTCTTAATTCTGTCTGTCCCAGTCTTCCTACAGTTACCTCTGAACATCTTATCTCTCCACCTTTCATTTTCTCCTCATGTCTTCTTAAAAGATATTTTTTCAAAATACCATGTTTTATCATACTTAATACTCTTAAGAGAAGTATTAAATATAGAAGTACAATCAACACCCCCCCCCCCCCATTCTCAACAATATCGTGACTGAGATTTTTTTGTCAGTTCCTGCTGTTCTCAACCTTGTGTGGCGTTTGGATAAAGCTAAGTATTGTCACAGCTGTCCTTCTGGTAAAGGCCAAGAGACATTGGAAGGCACCTCGTAGCAGTAAAGAAAACTTTGGCTGGGTTGGTTTTGGTGGATTGTTTTATATTTAGATAGCTACACAATCTTCGCCATGGCCATGTAGATTGGGAATATGAATGTGATTAGATGTTGTAGTATTTCGGAATGGGGTAAAATTAATTGGGGAAGTGATCATGCTTATGGTTGAGGGAGACCTTTTTAGCACGCTTGGATGGATGTCATAATGGGGATCCTCTTTGGTGGTTGTTCTTTAGATATCATGAAATCAAGCAAAATTCTTATTGGTCGGCTTTCTCATGTTTGATATCAAGCAAACTCTTTGTATGATAAGTTAGCTACTTATGGCATTAAATGTACTACTCCGGAAACACATTTGATGTGTAATATATCCTATAAGTTGTTCTGACCTATTCTTCTATGTTTTCTTCTTATTCAGAAGTATGCTTTTCGCTTTTCAAACAAACTCATTCATTGTATACATGATTCACGTCACAAAAAGCGCGTTCTTACTAATTACTTCTTTATTCATGCAATATCCACTGATGAGGAAATCTACATCAAAAGATTCAGGCACCATTCTCAAAAGTTCTACTTTAATATCATTCTCATTGCCTTCATTATCTTGATTGTTGATTGCCAGATTGAGCTTGTAAAAATGTCGTTGGCGGAGGGACAAAGTCATCTTTTTGCACATTGGCCTGAACAAGGTGTTGATGATGAAGAAAAGAGAAGTTTCTTTGATCAGGTTCATTTTCATGGCACTTTTTTTTTTGTTATTATTATTTTGGTTCCTACGAGTCTAAGAGCCTTGTATTCCATGCATTCTCAGTATATTTTAACAACTCAGCTGCTGTATCCTGGAAAAATTAAATGGTCTCTGATTATTTTCAAGTCCAAGCAACAAAAGTTTAACATCGGTTTCAACTTTTAACCTTCCATTTTCCTCACTCAAATATTTATATTTGTTATTATTATGATTATTTTGAAATTTATCTTTGGAAGCCTTGCTGACCACAAATTTCTGGTAGAAGACCAAACTGATTTTGATGGGTTTCTGGAAACCTACATTGCTTTGTACCTATCAGCTAGATTGTTAATGCTCTTCACATATCTGTTTGTTAATGTGAAGTAGCTCTTTTCTCTAGGTAACTCAGCTTAATTCAAGCTATCCAGGTGGTTTGACATCATATATTCGAAATGCTAGGAATATATTAGCAGATTCAAAAGCAGGGAAAAATCTATTTGATGGCTTTACTCCTTCGATAAGTGAATCCATTATTTTTGTTTTGCAATCTGTGATTCTTTTACATTTTTACCAAATTTTTTTCTTCAATTTAACTTATTTTTAATAAGAAAGATTTGGTCTATGGCTACGGATTTAACCCGTAGCTTTTGACCATTTTTTTGAAAAACTGACGGTATTGGGTCATCCAGCACAACCGCGGGTAAAAGGTCTTTGACCGCCGGCAAGGCCTTTACCGACGGAACTTTTACCGGCGGTTACCTGACCGCTGGTAAAGACTTTACCGGTAGTTTTCAACCACCAGTGAAGTATAGTTTTCTTGTAGCAACAATTTAAAAAGAAAAGAAAAAAAAAAAAACCATAGATACAACCCCTCTTCTTTAGGCCATCTATTCTGGTTAACCAATACCTTCATTTCCACACCTTCTCAACCACCACCTTAGATAACCCAAGGTTCACACAGAGGGCCAGGCCATCGTGCAATGCTCGGATTTCAGCACGGTGCCCTCCCCAAGATTTGTATCTACTTCATTTTTGGGATCATACACTAAAATAAGTTTTCAAAACGGACAGATGGTGTGGATATAAGGCACATACATCACGTGGGTCCCACGGTTAGGGATCCACCGAAGCCGCACCCCACGATTTGGCAGCAACCTCCGAAACTGGTGATGTGGGGGCAACCATGGCGGCAGGGCCACCTCCATGTATGAAATATGTATCCACGCCATCCATCTGTCTGTATAGCTTATTTTGAGGGAGTTGTTTAAGAAAATGAAGCAGATACATTACATGAAACTGTGGTTATTGAACATTGAAAACCTTCCATGAGCCAAAAAGTTTCGGATCAAGCTGATATTTAGCTTTCCCTTTCATCCAAATCTATGTGACATTATCAAGCGATTGGTCAAAAGTAATTACCGTCTTATGGGAAACCTTAGGAAGTTTTTAATAGTGAGCAATCAACAACCACTGTTCCAGTGGTGTGGTTCACCTGTAATTTCTATTTTCTTCATTTTTGGGATTATAACATAGAATAAGCTGGAAAGATATATGAATAGGGTGGATATAAATTGCATACATCGAAGTAAGCCCTACCATCAGGTCCCATTTACATCGCTCGTTGATATGCCGTGTTACAACAGCGATAAGTAATAAAGGTGGAAGCTATTACGGTAGATACGGGAGTACTGGAATATGGTAGAGCCCCACAGTACAAGTGGCAGGATGGCATATTATTTTGGTCCGTCCATCTGGATCTCATTTCCATTGATTGATGAATTTTCAAAATAAACACAGATATAATGATCTATCAATCTGATAAGTTTCTATCAACCGTATACTACAAAAATGTGAAATAATGGATTAATAGGATCTTTTGAAAGTTTTATTTTCGAAATATAGATCATCCATGATAGATGAAACTATATGGACGGTGTGGATTAAAAAATAAACAAATAATTTCAGCTGCACTTGGGAGAGATCTACCGTCACTACCATATACTTCCTAAATGAAAGGGATGTTCTAGATTCCAAGTTTTTAAGTGCAGGAGGAATTATTGGGTCTGCATGCAGTTTGCTGACGCTCAATTGGAACATAATTCAGAGATCCAAACCGTCGACGTGGTGGGCCCCTCCGTGTATGGTCCTCTAATCAGATCTACAGCACTGTCTAATGGAAGCGGATTAGCTGCGACCCCGGATCCAGCAAGGTAGGTACGACCCTGACCTTGGAGCCCACCTCAATGTATGTGCTGTATATCCACGCCGTCCATCCGTTTTACTAGCTTATTTTAGGGCACAGTCCCAAAAATGCAGCAGATACAAATCTCAGGTGGACCAAACAGTAGGTAATGAATTTCCACCGTTAAAAACTTCTCGGTGATCCAGCAGCTAGTTGTGTTCTCCCTTCATCAGGTTGGATGGCAAATAAACATTACAGTGGAACTTAGGAAGTTTTGAATGGTGTCCGTCCAATGACTACTGTTTCCTGTGATGTGGTCCACCTGAGATTTGTAATTGCTTCAGTTTTTTAAGGATATTCTAAAATAAGCTGTCAAAGCGGAGGACGGCGTGGATAAACACCGCGTACATCAAGGTGGGCCCACGGTCAGGTTCACACTCACTTGGCTGGATCTGAGTCGCAGCGAATCCGCATCCCTGTTTAATACGGAGTTGTGGACAGCTGAGATTCATTTTCCACGGTCCATTTTACTTACTTTCTTTCACAAGTTGAACCCAGATGATTTACCTATTGACCAAATTCGACCACTTGCATATTGCCTGGCCTGATGAGTACTGAAACTTTCACACACGTGTGAGATATCGACACGTGTGGGAGGAGAAGGAGAGGTGGGACCAAAGAGGCAAAAAGTCGCTAGTGCGGAGAGCGGCCTGACGCCGTGGAGAAAAGTATGCGTACGCGCCGTTCCATAATAGGATCCAACGGCTGCAATTCGTCGACCGTTACGCGCTCACAAGAAAATATCCCTCAACTCTCTCTCTCTCTCTCACATTTCTTATACCGTTCATCTCCTAGCAGACCCGTTATTCTCCCTTCCTTTTTCTACATTACAAAACTCTCTCTCTCTCCCTCTCTCTTTCTCTCTCTGATCCAACAGGGAAGAAAGAAGAAGAAAAAGAAGAGAGAAATTCCACCTTTCCTTCAATGGCGTCAAGGCCCAGCGGCAATCGAAGAGCTTTCGGAGACATCGGCAATATCGTCGGTGCTCTCTCCGCAACATACTTAGTTACAAAACCCCAACACCAACAACAACAGTACACTCTCTCTCTCTCTCTCTCTCTCTCTCTCTCTCTCTCTCTCTCTCTCTCTCTCTCTCTCTCTCTCTCTGTGTGTGTGTGTGTGTGTTTGTGTGTTTGGGGTTTTTCATATCTCTCTCTGACTCAGACACTTTCAAAACAGAAACCACACCAAGAACTTGACACAAATCGACAGGCCCACTACCCGGTAAGTCAGATCCAAATTACCCAAATCGAATTTGATATTCTTTCTATCAATTTTCCATGTTTTGATATTGATCTTGATTACCCATTTCGACTTTCACCTCATTTTCTCTGTTCTTTTCTTTTTTCTTTATCTTTTTTTCCTTTTTTGAAATGTCAAGCAGGAAATTCGGGGCGAGCTCACTGCAAAAAACCAGTTACATGGAAAGGTATAATTGGTTCTGCCAATGCGAAAGAATACAATCTGTTGTTTTTTCTTCCACTTTCTTGGTATGATCTGGGTTCTTTTCTTTGATTTTTCTTTTTGGTCAGGCAACACAGATTATCATTGAGGATGATCCAAAACAAAGCCGAACAGCATCTTCGAGGAAAAAAAGAAACAGAATTCCAGAGATACATGAGCCGAAAAGCGTACAAATGGGTGAAGAGGAAGAAGAACAAGGAAAGGAAAATACCCGGAAGAAGAAACTGGAGAGATGGGAATGTGACTGTTTTTGTTGAGGCGGAAAAATAGAAAATGAATCACTTAAAGATAGGCTTAAGGCGCGTTACAATGTCACTATCTTTAAAGCGATATTCGCACCCTACTGGTGATTAAACCAATTTGCAAGAGGGTTACAGCAAATCCGCCTCCATGATACAATAAGCCTCTTCCATAAGACTGGAGAAATGTGGGTTTCGGCCTGCAAAACGGAAAAACCGTACCCTGAACACACTTTTACAGCATACAATCCTTACTTTTGTGCTGTTATAATTTACCCCCTGAAAACTGTTTATAATTTACTGCCTGAAAAACTATTTGCAATTTAGCGCCTGAAAACTGTATTTTTTAAAGAACATCCAAAAATGAAAATTGAGAAGAAGAAGAAGAAGATGGAGAAGAGATTGTTGGAAATTGTGAATTCGGATTGACCCAAAGATGGGTTTATATAGAATCACAAGAGATGCTTAAGGCCCTTTTCATGAAAAGATATCTTCTTCCATGGTGTCTTTTCATCAATGATGGTGTCTTTCCAATAATGGCATCCCTCCATTTCAAATTCAAAAGATGCTCCCTTTACCAAGAGGCATCACCATTCACACCAACAATCACCAAAGCCACAACCCTTCTTTTCCCAAAAACCTTTTATAAATTAAAATATCTTTTCTTCTTATTTTGAAAAAAACCCAACAATCCCCCACTAATTTTCAAAATATAGGTGAGGATATGTAAGGAAAATATGTGCATAGGAGAAGATATCTTATGGACTTAAATCTTCACTTAGTATAAACAAATCAAAGTTGAATCACCATTACCAAGAGGCATCACCATTCACACCAACAATCACCAAAGTCACAACCCTTCTTTTCTCAAAAATCCTCTTTAAATTAAAATATCTTTTCTTCTTATTATGAAAAAACTCAACAATCTCCCACTATTTTTCAAAATATAGAGGTCAGGATATCTAAAAAAAATATGTGCATAGGAGAAGGTGTCTTATGGACTTAAACATTCACTTTAGTGTAAACAAATCAAAGTTGAATCAGAATCCTTAGTGACTATGGTATTAAACTAAGTATTTTTTATGACACAACCGGACATGTTAAACACACACATCTTTCAATTGTCATGTGTTCTAAAATTATAACACATTAACGGCCTTGTGCTCTGTCCTAGATTCATGAGTTCATGAGAGTAGCCAAAAACTCTCGAACATCAGGAAGCGGCCCCACTTCCAATACTCATATAAGTGAGTTCTTATGAATACCTCTATAACTATAACACCCTTGAAAGAACTCATTAAGAGCAATAGCTCATCTTTGTTTTTATCATTACAGGTACCCAACACTATACATACATCCAGGAATGAGATAGATAGAAAACGTACAGTGCTGCTTCAGCCACTTCCTATGAGGTACTTTGTCCATTGAACCTATTAACTTAGGTTAGGTTTCCCTCATTCGGTGTCTGTGAAATTAGCTTAAGTCCCATTTCTCTTGATGTTCTACTAACAACATCCCTTGCCAGTCCCTTAGTGAACGGGTCCACTAGATTCTGGATAGATCTTACATGTTGTATTGTTATAACACCGTCACCAAATAGTTGCCGCACAAAACTATGCATTAGACTAATATGTCTGGATTTTCCATTATAAGTCTTCTTATATGCCTTTGATAGTGTAGCTTCACTATCACAGTAGATAAAGACAAGTGGTAAAGGCCTTACCAATAATGGTATTTCTAATAATAGGTTTCTTAACCATTCTACCTCTTTACTACTAGCTGCCAAAGATATGAATTCAGATTCCATGGTAGAGTGAGATATGCAAGTTTGCTTCTTGGATCCCCAAGAAATGGCAACTCCTTCAAGTGTAAAAATTCATCCACTGGTAGACTTGGATTCATTTGAATCAGTAACCCAACTTGCATCACTATACCCTTCAAGTACATTAGGGTAACCAGAAAAAATGTAAACCATAGTTAATTATTTTTCTCAAGTATATGAGTACTCTAGAGACATCATTCCAATGATCTAAACTTTGATTACTTGTAAACCTACTCAATTTACCTACTGCAAAAGCAATATCAGGTCGAGTAGAAATCATAGCATACATAAGACTGTCAATCACCTTGGAATACTCTAACTGAGATACACTACGACCTTCATTTTTAAGTAACTTAATATTAGAATCAAAAGTAGTAGAAACTGGGTTCTTATCATAGTGATCAAACTTTTTACGTATCTTTTCAATATAATGTAATTGAGATAGAGTTATACTATCATTATTTCTTAATAGCTTGATACCTAAAATCACATTAGCTTCACCCATATCTTTCATGTCAAAACTAGATGATAAGAATCTTTTAGTGTTATTTATAACTTTTAAACATGTACCAAATATTAATATATCATTTACATAGAGACATATAATTACTTCTTTATTATCAGGGATTTTTAAATATACACATTTATCAGATTCATTAATCTTAAATCCATATGAAGTGATTACTTTATTGAATTTTTTATGTCATTGCTTAGGTGCCTGTTTAAGTTCATATTGTGACTTGATCAATTTACACACTTTATTTTCATATCCTGGAACTATAAAACCTTCTGGTTGCTTCATATAAACTCTTCATCGAGGTCTCCATTAAAAAAAAGCTATCTTCACATCCATTTGATGAATTTCTAACTTATGAATGGATGCTAGAGCAACTAAAACTCGGATAGTTAATATCCTTACTACTGGAGCATAAGTATAAAAAAAAACCAATACCTTCTTTTTGTGTTAATCATCTAGCCACTAATCTGGACTAAACCTTTCTGTAGTTCCATCAGGTCTTAATTTTCTTTTGAAAATCTATTTACAGCTTATTGGCTTGGATCCTGGGGGCAGATCCACAAGTTTCCATATTCCATTTTGCAATATAAAATCCATCTCATTATTTAGCTTCCTTCTAAAAGGAAGCATCCTGAGATTTAAGTACATCATCTATTGTTACTGGATCATTTTCTATGTTACAAACAAACATGATTTCCTTTGTTATGTTATCTTTATCTCCTTCTATTAACAGAAGGTAGAAGTTGGGTCCGAAAGATGTACCTTTTCTGATTCTCTTGATCCTTTTAGGTTTTATGTCCTCTTTATCAAGACTGTTGATATCTTAATCAGGTATTTGAAAACTACCGCTTGTACTAGGATCTTGAGATCTTGTCTCTTTTCTAGTTATAGAAGAGAATGAGTTTTCATAAAACTTGGCATCTCTAAATTCTATTATAGTGTTTATCGGGATCGTATGATTAGACTCTACAACTAAAAACCTATAAGTCTTACTATTTTGTGCATATTCTATGAAAATACGCTCAAGAGATCTCAACCATATCTTGGGCATTTTAAAATCAATAATGTCATGCACTAAACTCGAAAATCGGGCTCACAAAATTTTCGATCACCGAATTCGGTGCTGACAACCTCCGTAGTACCCCATTCTAGGCTCCCAGCGTACATACGCCAGATTCTGATCCTGGGATCCTACAAGGAGGATTTTCCAATGTACATTTATCTCGTAATAAGCATAACCACAAGATTACCCAAATCACAAAGGCAACACCATCATCACATATCCACTAATATAATCATTTGAGTACAATGCTGAAAAGGAAAATACATAAATTGAAAATCAAGCTCCAGAAGGCCGCTGCACGCTCCAAGCTCAACGTTACTGTGACCTGACGCCACCTGCACGCATCTATCGTGCATAAGCTTATAAAAAGCTTAGTGGGTAGTGAAAGTGTGTGCACAGGGTAAGTGTCAAGTAAGCGATATCAGAGAAATCAGAGTAAGCGGAAATACTAACAAGCCCATAAATCATACAATATCAAAATAATGCGAAGACATGCTGGTAAGCCCATAAATACCATTAGCCTTAACTAGGTTATACGATGCAAAAATATAATAAACCAATATCATATACTGATGAAGCAATGTAGATCAACTATGCAATGCGGAGACAGTAAGCCAAATACTATGTGTTGAGGATGCAATATAATATGCGATGCGAATGAAATGACCAAGCTGAAGTGTGAAGTCGGGATGATAGTACGTAGTATCGCAAGCTACGGGGTCTATCACAAAGGACTTCTATCCAAACTAGCCTCATACCAAAATTTAGATAGTCAGACCCATTGTGGTAGACTCCTGATCTCGGGTTAGTCGCGCGCCCAACCGAAATCTTGGCCATGTGAAAGTACACAATAATTAGTTGCGCACCACCCACCTGAGTGGATAGTAAATGAAATGAATGTATGAGTATGCAACTCCTACTCAATAAGTCCACAGATCAGTACGGTTCCTCTCTGGAAAATCACTGGGGTCTATTACACTTTAAACCAGATTGTCACCCCATCGCGCACAACAAGGTGAGTGGAAGAGACCTCACTATCTGCCTGCCAATATTGGGCATGGCTCGTCGATAGTGGACCCATTCCTCGAGCTGGTCAGACTCAGCCTAGCATTGCACCCTCCTCTCGGGCAGGTAAGGTCGTACCCCCTTCCAACCAACCATGACATAGTGGGAAACGGGGCCTAACGGTATACGGCCGGCATGCGCTCATGCATCTACTCGGTCTAGACGTTAGAGCAACCTCTGGAACCAAGAGGGTTTAAGCATTTTCACCCAGGGATATCTATAGCACCCCATGTAGAACAGATTTTTGATGTCCCATCTAGCCATCCATGAAATACTTGTGGAGGCTATGGCCCTGATATCGCTAGGGCATATGGTGGTCATGTCACACAAATGCGAGATACATGAGTCACATAGTCCAATCATGCATCAATCCTACGCATACTGTACGCTCGTGTAGGATAACTCTGCCTATCAGAGAGTTCCATGAACAACCTGTCCTATGGCATACACAACGGTCAATTACATCTCATAACAAACATGCAGATGATGTGTATGGGCATGTATTATGATGCTATGCAGTCACATACTCATAATTGGATCAATAACCGGCCTTAATAATCGTCATCGACAATCGACCTTGACAATGTGGACATTTAACCAACATTGCCCCCAAGAGATGGCCCACATAGAGCCTAACATATAGTGGACTCATGGCCTCACAAAGGGCCTAATATACAACACCATGGGCCTCACTTAAGAGCTTAATACACATCACGATGGGCCTTTCTTATGGGCCTACATACATCACAATGGGCCTCAACTACGGGTCGCATATACATCACATCGGCCTCGACAATCAAAATTGGCCTCAACAATCGGAATCGGTCTCGATACTCAGCCTTGACAATCGAAATCGGTCTATACAATTGGCATCGACAATCGGAATTGGCCTCGATACTCAGCCTCAATAATTGAAATCGGCTTATAAAATCGGCCTCGACAAATCAGAATAGGCCTCTATACTCGGCTTCGACAATCAGGATCAGCCTATACAATCAGCCTCGACAAATCAGAATTGGCCTCGATAATCGAAATTGGCCTATACAATCGGCCTCGATACTCGGAATCGGTCTCGATACTCGGCCTCGACAATCGGAATCGGCCTCGATACTCGGCCTCGATAATCGGAATCGGCCTATACAATCGGCCTCGACAAATCAGAATAGGCCTTGATACTCAGCTTCGACAATAGGGATCGGCCTATACAATCGGCTTCAACAAATCAAAATCGGCCTCGATAATCGAAATCGGCCTCGACACTCGGCCCCGATAATCGAAATCGGTCACGATACTTGGCCTCGATAATCGGAATCGGCCTATACAATCGGCCTTGACAAATCAGAATAGGCATCGATACTCGGCTTTGACAATCGGGATCGGCCTATATAATCAACCTCGACAAATCAACATATAAACAAGGCGGGGTCCATAGATGGACGACTGATCAAGCATAATATAAAGATCGACCCACTGCCGTGGTTATATCAAATCTAATGACATGAAGCCACCCGTCTATGGTGAATGGGGCCCACTTATTTGGGTTAACCCACTTAGAGAATGGTACGAATGGGCCTAACAAGGCCTACATGAAGGTCACAATGAGGACATCTAACCATCATTGCCCATCAATGTGGACATCTAACCAACATTGCTCCTAAGGAGTGGCTTACATAAGGGATTCATACACGACGTAACGACCACACATACATCACATTAGGCCTCATCCATGGGCCTCGAATACATCACATGGGTCTAATATACACCGCAATGGATAGCTCATACGACCTAACATACATCAAGTCAGACCTAATCACATGGGCCTAATATGCATCGCAACGGGCCACTCACACGCGCCTAATACACATCACTATGGGCCGCATCACATAAGCCGGAATATATCACAATGGGCCTCATCATTTGTGCCATAATCACATTACATCAGGCCTTTCCTGTCACGCCCCAAACCCGAAAATCGGATTCACAGGAATCCCGATCACCAAATCCGGTGCCGACAGCCTCCGTAGTATTCCATTCTCGGTTCATAGTGTCCAAACGCTAGATTTCCGATCCTGGGATCCTACAAGGAGGATTTTTTTTTCTTTCAAAGTACATTTAACTCATAATAAGCATAACCGTAAGATTACCCAATTCACAAAGGCAACATTATCATCACATATCCACTAATATAATCATTTGAGTACAATGCTAAAAGGAAATACATAAATCAAAAATCAAGCTCCAGAAGGTCGCTGCACGCTTCCAAGCTCAACACTACGACAACCTAACATCACCTGCACGCATCTATCGTGCATAAGCTTATAGAAAGCTTAGAGGATGGTGTAAGTGTGTGCATAAGGTAAGTGCCAAGTAAGCAATATCAGAGTAATCAGAGTAAGCGGAAATACTAATAAACCCATAATCATATTATATCAGAAACACTAGCAAGATCATAAATCATACGAAATCAGAGAAATGCGAAAACATACTGATATGGCCATGAATACCATCAGTCTTATCCAGGCTATGCGACGCAGAAATATAATAAAAACAATATCATATACTGATGAAGCAATGTAAATCAACTATGCAATGCGGAGACAACAAGCCAAATATCAGATGCCACTGATGCAATGCAATATACAAATCCTGATGAGTCCACGAATACTGTCAGTTGTATCTAGGTCATATAAATGCATAAACATAGTAACCCGAAATGCCATATGCGTCGGATGAAATGCGATATATGGTGCGAATGGAACGACCATGCTGGAGTGTGAAGTCGGGATGATAGTACGTAGTATCGCAGGTCACGGAGTCCATCACAAGGGACTTCTATCCAAACCAGTCCCATACCTAAATTTGGATAGTTAGACTCAATGTGGTAAACTCCTGATCTCAAGTTAGTCGCGCGCCCAACAGAAATCCTGGTCATGCGAATGTACACGTAACAAATGGTTGCGCACCATCCGCCCGAGTGGATAGTGAATGAATAAATGAGTATGCAATGCCTGCTCAATAAATCCACATATTAGTACGGTTCCTCTCTGGAAAATCAAAGGGGTCTATTACACTTCAAACCAGATGCCGCTCCATTGCGCGCAATAAGGTAAGTGGAAGAGACCTCACTATCCGTCTGTCAATATCGAGCCCGGCTCGTCGATAGCGGACCCATTCCTTGAGCTGGTCAGACTTAGCCTAGCATTGCCCTCTCCTCTCGGACAAGTAAGGTCGTACCCCCTTCCAACCGACCACGATACAATGGGAGACGCAGCCTAACGGTATACGGCCCTCATGCGCTCATGCATCCACAACCTCTGGAACCAAGAGGGTTTAGGGACTTTCACCCAGGGATATCTATAGCACCCCATGTAGAACAGATTTCCGGTGTCCCGTCTGGCCATCCACGATATGCCTGTGGAGGCTACAGCCCTGATGTCGCTAGGGCTCATAATGCAAGATGCATGAGTCATACAATCCAGTCATGCATCAACTCTGCGCATACCGTGCGCTCATGTGAGATAACCTCCGCCTATCAGGGAGTCTCATAACAATCTGCCAAATGAAATATGCAATGATCAACCACATCTTATAACAAACATGCAGATGATGCGTATGGGCATGTATCATGATGCTATACAGTCACATACTCATAATCGGAATCAATGACCGGCATCGACAATCGACCTCGATAATGTGGACATTTAACCAACATTGCCCCTGATGAATGGCCCTCATAGATCCTAACATATAATGGACCCATGACCTCTCACAAGGGTTAAATATACAACACCATGGGGCTCATTCAAGAGTCGTATATACACAACAAGTGGGCCCTGCTCATGGGTTTCAAATACATGACCTCTGGGCCATACACATGGGTCACAAATACATCAAATGCGTCATGCATCCTGGGCCTAATACATATCACAATGGCCTTGCCCATAGGCCACTAATACACCACAACGGGCCTTGCCCATGGGCCATGAATATATCACATTAGACCTCAACTACGGTTCACATATACATCATAAAGGTCTCGACAATCGGAATCGGCTTTGATACTCGATCTCAACAATCGGGATCGATCGATAATCAGAATCGGTAAATCGGTCATAACAATCGGATAGATCGATAATCGAAATCGGTAAATCGGTCACGATAACTAGGATCGATCGATAATCAAGGTCAGTAAATCGGTCACGATAATCAGCCTCGATCGCTAATCAAAATCGGTAAATCGGTCACAACAATCGGATAGATCGATAATCAGAATCGGTAAATCGGTCATGATAACTGGGATCGATCGATAATCAAAGTCAGCAAATCAGTCACGACAATTGGATTGATCGATAAACAGAATCGGCAAACCGGTCACGACAATCGGATCAATCGATAATCAGAATCAGCAAATCAGTCACGACAACCGGATCAATCAATAATCAGAATCGGCAAATCGGTCACAACAATCGGATAGATCGATAATCAGAATCGGTAAATCGGTCACGATAATTAGGATCGATCGATAATCAAGGTCAGTAAATCGGCCACGATAATCAACCTTGATCGCTAATCAAAAATCGGTAAATCGGTCACAACAATCGGATAGATCGATAATCAGAATCGGCAAATCGGTCATAATAATCGGATAGATCGATAATCGGAATCGGTAAATCGGTCACGATAATTAGGATCGATCGATAATCAGGGTCAGTAAATCGGTCATGATAATCAGCCTCGATCGCTAATCAAAATCGGTAAATCGGTCACAACAATCGGATAGATCGATAATCAGAATCGGTAAATCGGCCTCGTTGCAAGGCGGGTCCATAGATGAACGGCCGATGATGGATCAAACAATATCAATAGGGCCCAAGTGTTTGGGTTAACCCACTAGAGGATAATGAGAATGGGCCTATCCAGGCCTAAGGGAAGGTCATAACGTGGATATTTAACCATCACCGCCCATCAATGTGGACATTCAACCAACATTGCTCCCAAGGAGTGACCTACATGGAGCTAAACATATAGCGGCCCACGGCCTCAGACAAAGGCGTAATATACATCGCAATGGGCCTCACTCAAAGGCCACACATACACCACATCGGGTCTCGCCAAATGGGTCACAAATACATTACAATGGGCCAACTACCTAGGCCTATATACATCCCAATGGGCCGCATCTTATGGGTCGGAAATGCATCAAAATGGGCCTTATTGCACGGGCTTTAAATATATGACAAGTGGGCAGCATTAATGGGTCGTACCAATGGACCTCATATGCATAACAGGTGGGCCTTGCACCTGGGTCTCAAATATATTATATGAGCCTCAACGCACGGGCCTCAATACTAGGCCTCATATACCGAGTGGGCCTCATTACACGGGCTTAACAATAAAAACGGGCGAGCCCTGCCCATGGG
Source organism: Magnolia sinica (assembly GCF_029962835.1). Taxonomy (NCBI): domain Eukaryota; kingdom Viridiplantae; phylum Streptophyta; class Magnoliopsida; order Magnoliales; family Magnoliaceae; genus Magnolia; species Magnolia sinica. The sequence goes on along the minus strand of NC_080579.1, from coordinate 75,512,791 downwards.
CCAAAATACATCATGATGGGTCGCAGAATGGGCTTCATGTGTATCAAATCGGGCCGCACCAATGGGCCTCATGTTCAAACAGGTGGGCCCTATCACATGGGCCTCAAATTCGGAATAGGTGGGCCTGCACCTTCGAAATGGGCCCACCAAATGATCAGCATGGATGAACAACATATGAAACAGTGGGCCACACGTCCAGCGAACTAGACGGCGTGGTTATAGCACATACATCAAGATGGGCCCATTGCATCACAAGGTGGGCCTAATGGGGCAGCCCATAATCTCGGGAAATTGGGTGGACAGATTGCCTATAATGCATGCCTCAAGGTGGGCCGTTGCACCACCAAAATGGGCCCAATGGGCAGCCTATAATCCAGGAAAAATGGATAGGCAGCCTGGATATACAGTGAATTCATCCAGGTGGACCACTGTCCTGGGCATTGCGAGTATCCAGCACATGGATCATGGTGGCCCTACGTCCCGCGGGCTGTACAGATGTACATCATGGTGTGATCCACATCCAGCTGAACCACACGGCGAGGATGAAATACATGCAACATTGTGGCCCACGTCCAGCCCAACTGGACAGATGGCCGGTTGTACAATCATACATCAAGTAGGCCGTGTACAGACAACGGGTAAATAAAGTTCACATATTAAGGTGGGCCACACGCAGATGGAAGGCATGGCATACCACACATCATCAAGGTAAGGGCCCACACATCCTAAAACCGGCAGACAGCGTGGATGTAAAACAGATACATCAAGGTGGGGTCCACCTGCCCACACGTGTGGGATGGCCCCTCGTCCCAAAACAGATCGACGGATGAAAAGAAAAACACATACATCGTGGTGGAAACCCACCGTCCTTGCACTAGACGGTGAGGATACAACCCTTACATTATGGTGTGGTCCACGGATGATGTGGATAGAACACTTGCATCGGGTGGGACCCATGCCCATGCATGGGCGGGGTGGATTAAAACCCATATATCATGGTGCGTGCCACACTAGTAGATGGATGGCCTGGAGAAAAATCAAGGTGGGCCCCACAGGACTTGGTGACGTCAACTGCTGGTGGGACCTACTGAACTTTCCGCGTTAAAGCAGCAGCTGCAACTGCTGGTACACCACCAAGTGGATGGACGGGATATAACACATACGTTTGGGTGTGCCCCACCGTCCAGATCTGCTGAACGGTGAGGACCAGTACATACATCACAGTTTGGCCCACCGTCCAGCCATCTGAACGGTGGGGATTGCAAAACAGGTGGGTGGCGTGGAGCAAAATAGATGGACACGTTGATACAACGCATGCATCACGTGGCGTCCACACACACGTGGGTCCCACGGCTGCTGTAGCAGCAGGGTAAAACACATATATCATGGGTGGGGCCACAGAACGGGTGATCCTGCTCCCACGTCAGTGCTTGCTGACTTATTACAGCTATTACATACAGCTACTGTAGATACGGTGGGTCCCACGTGGCAGTGGCCCACCAAAATATAACTTTAATATATTATATTATATTATATATAAATAATATATTATAATATAAACATATGGCGTAGAAGCTCCCAAGGTCCAGAGAGTCTGGACGTTGGGTCATTACATTCAGTAGGGTGGGTCCACGTGGTGGCCCACCACCGTTTGGATCAAGCTAACATTTGTATTTTCTCTTCTATCCAGGTCTGTCCAAGCGCACACAGGTGGCGTGCCACTGGATGTCAGTGAGATGGGCCCCACAAATGGGACAGCATGGATAAGATCATAGTGGGCCACAATATCAAAGAGAGAGAGAGAGAGAGATGGAGGGGACCCGCCACTATGGGCCCCTCTATACAATACATACATCAAGTGGGTCCCACTACAAGTGGGCCCTCAAATACTCAAAATCAAATCATAAACCACCCACCTCTTCCGCTTCTTCTTGGATCAATGGCAAGCCAAGCTCATCGGCTTCAACTTTGACGGAGAATGATGAACATTGGACGGTTAGATTGGGTGGTAGGGAGGTGGGCCACACATGACTTTTTCCTCACCTTAGAAAATCATGGACAGTTGCTCTTGGGAGCTTGCTTGAAAATGGAGAAATGAGAGAGAAAGAGAGAGGGATGGGTGTGAGTGATGGGTGAGGTGAGGTGTACTTGAAAAGGGATGGGTGGAGAGAGGGAGAGTTGACTTTGGGTTGCTTTTTGGGTAATGTGACATGTACTTGATTGATTTGACAAATTGATGAGATTCTCTCGGTATTGCCACGCGCGGTGTTTTCTTCGAACTGAATGCGGGCCCACATCTCCTTGCCTGGGTATCGCCTCGGCGAGCGAGACGTAGCATTGGAACCGCGGCGACGGCGCGGTCGCACGGGTACAAGTCTCGGGTCAAGCGGACTCTGGAAAATCGGATATGACTTAGGGTCACGCGCAACTGCCGATTACAGATCGCGAGTCACCGGAATTCTACCGAGAGGACCGCAAAAGCCAACGGAACAGTACGGGCTAGGATACGGGCCTTACATTTCCCATGGGCCTCAAATACATCATAATGAGCCACAACCCATGGGCTTCAAATACTCAATAGGTGGGCCCTACACATGGGTCTCATATGCATCAAATAGGCCACGTATCTAGGCCTTGAATACATCAAATGGGCCACACATCATGAGCCTAATACACGTCACAATGGGCCTTGCCCAAATGGGCCAAATTGGGTCGTTGGAATCAAGCGTATACATCACATAGGGCCCACATCCCACGGATAACATATAATGAAATGCATTCATCAAGGTGGTACCCACCTATCAAACAAATGGACAGCATGGAATGAAACACATACATCATGGCAGGCCCACCGTCCCATGCTAGACGGTGCGACAGAAACATCACCAAGGTGGGTCCCACGTCTAGGGATGGGCGATGTCGATACATTAAATACATCAAGGTGTGGCTCATATGGCACCATTGGACGGTGTGGGAGAAACACGTACATCGCAGTGGTGTCCCACCGTCCCACGTCCAGATGGACGATGTGGGATCAAAACATACATCATAGTAGGGCCCGCCGTCCAGACAACTGGACGGTGTGGATAAAATACATATGACAAGGTGGTCAACCGTCCAGATGCTGAACGCATGGACACAACACATACATCATGTTTGGAGGCAGCACTTGGACCAGGTGGGTACCACAGCACCGTCCACACCTTGGACGATACAGATAAAAGACATCAAGGTGGGCACCTTGGATGGCCTAGATGAAACATGTATACCAGGTGGCCCACACGTGTGGGAAGTGGGGCCCACAACTGGACAATGTGGAGCAAAACCCACACATCCTATTGACTCAGTACAACAGTTATATAGCTAGTGTTTGCGTACACCAGCCAATCTTCTTGTAGATGGGTCCCACGTGGAGCCCACCATAACGTTTATTTTTCTATCCAATCTGCTCATAAGGTCACAAGACCCGATTAAAGAGGAAAACAAATTTCATATTGATCCAGAACTTCTGGGACCCAAAAAGGGCTTCAATGGTAGACATTCAATTCCCTATTGTTTTTGGTGGCGTAGACCATCTGAGCCCCATGTATGGCTGAATTTTATGGGATGTCCCCATAGTTAAAGGGGACCCATCAAATGGACGGTGGTGATGATCAACATGCATCATGGTGGGGCCTGAGATGGGACCCACGGTTCCACCCGTTAAAGGCAACAAGGACGCTGCTTGCTGCTATAATGGTTTTTTTTATAGGTGGGGCCCACATTGGGAAAATCCACACCGACTATTGGTCTCCCCAACTCGTAACAGATCTAACGATTCCAATATACGATATTTTTCAGCGTATAGAAACATCACAGCGGGCCTTAACAACTTAAATCACCCAAAACCATTGTTTTCTACATTATGACCCACCAGAGGTTCGGATTGGCTTTATTTTTCGGCTCAACACCTAAAATGAGTGGGGAAAGAGGGTGGGAAGTGTGGATCGGATACATACATCAAATTTGGAGCCATGTGTGTGGACGGTGTGAATGTATAAATTATATATGTCACACGTACATCAAGGTGGGTTCGCACATGTTGGACCCTCCAGCTTTGAGTAAAGCTGATATTTGTTATTCCCTTCGTCCAGGCCTGTCCTCAATGGACAGCTAGGTGAGCCCCGTTGGATGTGGCAGTAGTGCGGGCCCCCGTTGGGAGGACGGCTTGGATAACATACATGTATCATGGTGGATCACAAGATGAGAAAGAGAGAGAGAAAGAGAGAGAGAGAGAGAAGTAGCAGAGGGACCCCGCCACTATGGGCTCCTCTTGATACAAATCATACATCAAGATGGGTCCCACCATAAGTGGGCCCTCTAATAATCAAAATTAAAAAAAATAAATCACTCACCTATGCTTCTTGGTTCGATGAAATCCCTGGCTCCTCAGCTTCGACTTTAACGGAAGATGATGGAGATTGGACGGTTGGATGGTGGAGATGGGAGGTAAGAAGTGGGCCACACAAAACTCTCTCATAGAGCTCTCATGCCTTGGACGGTTGCTTGCTTGAAAAATGGGGAAGTGAGAGAGAGAGAGAGAGAGGATGGGATGTAAAGAGAGAAGAGGGGATGGGTGTGGGTGATGAGTGATGTGTACTTAACATGTAAGGGATGGGTTTTTAAGAGAGAGTTGACTTTAGGGGAGGGGTGGTTGTACTTGACATGATGTGGTGATTGATGGGATTGATGGGATTGCTTTGACATGTTCTTTCTTGGGTTTTATAACTGTGCAGCGTTTTCCTCGAACTGAACGCAGGCACACATCTCCTGGCCTGGGTATCGCCTCGGTGCGCGAGACGTGGCGTCGGAACCGCGACGATGATGCAATCGCACTGGTACAAGTTCGAGTCAAGCCAACTTTGAAATACGGGATATGACTAGGGGTTACTCGCAAATGCTATCCACGTCGTTGCAGGTCGCCGGAATTCGACCAGGAGGACCGTGGAAGCCTACGGAATAGTACAGGCTAGGATACAGGTCTTACAAATAAGCCTAACTAAGGCTTTACAACCCCATACCTTGAAGTATGAGATATTAAGAATCCTATTCTTCCATAGTTCATATGGAGTCTTACAAGTCTTAAAGTGAGGTATCTTATTAAAGATATGACAAGTAGTCAATAGGGCTTATCCCTAAAATTCTGAACTTAAACTCACATTATTGAGCATAAAGTTTACCATGTCTATGAGAGACATGTTTTTCCGTTCTACTATCCCATTTTTTTGGGGTGAATAGGGATCTGTAATTTGGTGAATTATACTATAAGTTTTATAAAACTCCGAGAATTCTAAGGATAGATATTCTCCTCCCCTATCCGACCTTAGAATTTTAATCTTTCAGTCTAATTGGTTCTTAACTTCTGCTTTGTATATCTTGAACTTTTGTACTATCTCATCTTTATTCTTCAATAAGTATACTAAGGTATAACGGGAGAAATCATCTATAAAGGTTATGAAGTACCTCTTTCCCCCTCTTGTTATTAAACCACTCATTTCACATATGTCACTATGAACTAAGTCTAGGAGTAGTGATTCTCGTTCCACCCTTGGAAACAGTTTTCTAGTTATTTTAGATTATATACAAATACTACATTTGTCATTAGGTTTTGTATACTTAGGAATTAGATTAAAATTAAACATATTATCCATTCTACGATAACTATTATGTCTTAATCTAACATACCAAACATCATGTGAATCAAGCATATAAACAAAAGAAGAATTTTCATTTATAAGGTTCAATTTTAACATTCCATTAAATACATAACCCTGCCCTACATATACCTCATTTTTAGACACAATCAATTTATCAGATTCAAATAGGAGTCTGAATCCAAACTTAATCAGTAGACTAGTTGATATAAGATTCCTCCTAATATCCGGTACATATAGCACATCGTTCAGAGTAAGGACTTTTCCAGAAGTTAGATTAAGATGTAGCTTCCCTTTTTCTACAACCTTGCATGTGAAGGCATTCCCCATATATAGTTCTTGATTATCCCCCACTAATTCGTAGGAATTGAACATGTTGTAATTTCTATAAACATGTCTGGTAGCGTCTGAATCTACCCACCATTCAACATATTAACTTCAGAGACAACAGCTGCCAGATTCATGTCTTCCGTCATATTGACTTGCTGTTTCTTTTTCTTGCATTTTTTTTTTGTATTTTCAGCAATCTTTCTTAAAGTGACCAGTGATTTTGCAAAAGAAGCATGGACCCTTCTTGAATGTGTTCTTTTTGAACCCTTGCTTATTAGGTTTGAACCTATTATCTTTCTTGAAAAGTGGCTTCTCTAATTCTCGATTCACACTATTCTCGACCATATTAGCGTTACTTAGGGCCTCCTGTTGTTCTTCATTTTTGTCACAAATAAAGAACAACAGGAGGCTTTAATGTGTATTTAGTGAGCAACGCTTACACAAATCCTTAGCAGTCTTCTTTTGACAGTAAACAGCGTATAACGAGTCAGAAAGAGTGTTGAAGATATGACCTTTACATAGGTAGTCATTACGCTCCCAACTTTGTTTCTTTTGAATTTGTTCTAACGTATCATTGTCAGATAGTGGTGAAGGAGGATCTTTAGTAAGCACGTGATCTAACTTGAGTGATGTGAGGAAGAGATGGACCCTCGATTGCCATTGAAGAAAATTTGAGCCGTCGAACAGTGTAATTCGAACAAAGTCAGGATGACCCATATAAGAGGCCATATTATCGCCTTAAAATTGTTATTGTTCAGGCGAAAAAATAGAAAATGAATCACTTAAAGATAGGCTTAAGGCACGTTACGTTCTCATTATCTTTAAGGCGATATTCGTTCCCTACTGGTGATTAAACCAATTTGTAAGAGGGTTACACCAAATCCGCCTCCACGATACAATAAGCCTCTTCTCTAAGACCGGAGAAAAGTGGGTTTTGGCCTGCAAAATCGAAAAATCGCAACCCGAACACAGTTTTACAGCGTACAACCCTGACTTCTGTGCTGTTACAATTTACCCCCTGAAAACTGTTTGTAATTTACTGCCTGAAAAACTATTTGCAATGTAGCGCCTGAAAACTGCATTTTCAAAGAACATCCAAAAACAAAAATGGAGAAGATGAAGAAGATGGAGAAGAGATTATTGGAAAATGTGAATTCGGATTGACCCAAAAATGGGTTTATATAAAATCACAAGAGATGCTTAAGGCCCTTTTCATGAAAAGACATCTTCTTTCATGCTGTCTTTTCATCAATGGTGGTATCTTTCCGATAATGGCATCCCTCCATTTTAAATTCAAAAGATGCTCCCTTTACCAAGAGGCATCACCATTCACACCAACGATCACCAAAGCCACAACCCTTCTTTTCCCAAAAATCCTTTATAAATTAAAATATCTTTTCTTCTTATTTTGTAAAAACCCAACATTGACTCCTCCTTTAATGCATCAATGTCGACCGAAACGGCAGACTTACGTCTGGACAGTGAGGTAGATTTACAGGTATACCTGCCCCAGCTTTCTTGTTCTACTAAAATATCAAAATTGAAAAGGTATGTTTGGCAATCCACATTGATGTTCTAAAACTAGATTTTTAATAAACAGAAGAAAAAGGAGCTGTTAGGACGGCCTCTTTTTAAAATTTATACCGAAATGGGTGTTTTCCGCCCCAAATCATGAGTAATCTCTCATAAAGAATGTATTGAGCAGGAATGGTGTGAAGTTGTAATGGAGGAAGCAGAATCTCCATTGCGCTGCATTGACAAATCAGACTCTCAAAACCTGCTAGCCATTGTCGAATACATTGATGATATTTACAGTTTCTATCACAGAACAGAGGTAATAAGTTGTAGATTTTCTCACCCTTCTGCCATGGCCCATAAATTAGGCCAATCAGATAGATCAACAATTGGGTGGATTGAAGTGTACACAATTAAACAGATGGTTGATGAAAATTGAACAACGGTCCACAATCGATGTGCACGGTTAGGCCCACCTGATGAGCGCCTAGATCACGCACACACATACTTCCACATTGGGGCACATCTGGGTCGACGTTGACTCGTTCCAATCACATTGCATTTTCTCTTTGCAGAACATCAGCTGGGTAGCTGATGGCCCACCTGAGTAAGCTTCTGATATATGTGAAGCCTATTCATCAGATGCAACCTACTATTTACATGCCATGGCCCCAAAATCAGGCCAATCAGATCATCAGTTGGGTTCCTTTAAGCATACAGAATTAAACATTAGTTAAAGAAAATCGAACAACAGTCATTCTCTTTGTAGATCATCAGCTGGATGGCTGATGACCCACTTGAATAGGCTTCTGATATATGTGAAATCTATTCACTAGATGGGTCCCACTGCTCGCCATGGCCCATAAATCAGATCATCAGTTAGGTGGATTTAATGTACAAAACCAAACAAAAGGTTAAAGAAAAATCAAACGGTACATTCGATGTACAAATGTGACCCGACCAGCCTAATTTTACCCATAATAAGTACACGGGTAGGCCCACTTGACGAGTTCCTAGATCTTGTAGCCCAAACGAAAGAAGTAGTCCGTCAGATCTGGGCCTAGTCCTATGCAAGGCATGTTGTAATTGGGCCCGGGCATGTCCGGTTAGAACAAGATAGGGAGAAATTGTTATTCAAAACATGGATTTTAAATCAACCGTAGCTTTTGCTTTAGGCATCGTCATGAAACGCCCGACCTATCAACCTTTATGTAACAATGCTTCCGGGATCAATTAGCTTGCTACGCCAGCCAAATTCATCCTTTCCGCCAAAAAACACACCCCGCCAGTTCAACATTGCGATTTTAGGAAAATTTTACTGTTTTTATAAATTTTCATTTTTAAGAAATTGCTTGCAATAATGTTGGGAATGCTAGGGTAAGGTTGATCTGAACTTTGTATTTTTGGCAAATTAGGCTTTGCAAGAGTTTTGCTAGTTTGGGTAACTAAGAGTTTTGATATTTTTGATAAATTTTTTTTTTTTCTTAATGGTGTAATTGAGAAATCATACAGAAATTATTCAATAAAATACCCGAATTTTCTCAGATTCAAGGTTTTAATCACTTGAGGAAGGCATTATCTTCTTCCCATTGTTTCACGCTCTTCCCTGTGTCAGGGCACGTGTGGCCGTCATTGAGTACTTGTATCACTGCATTTTCTCTTTGCAGATCAACAGCTGCGTTCCAACCAATTACATGTCGAACCAGACCAATATCAACCACAAGATGAGAGCTATACTATTTGATTGGCTGATTGAGGTCTGCGATCAATGATTTCATCGCTGGTTCATTTACATTACTCTTTTTTCTCTTTTATTCATTTTGTGTGATTTTCCTTTACCGGTGGGGCCGCTGCATTTTCTTTAGGAACACCATAAGTTCGAATTGATGCACGAGACACTCTTCTTGGCGATTAATATCATAGATAGGTATCTCTCTCAACAAGGCGTGATGAGGAAATACCTACAGCTGGTTGGGGTCACAGGTATGCTTCTTGCGTGCAAGTATGAAGAAATTTGCATCCCGCTGCTGGAGGATTTCATCTACATCTCAGATGGAGCTTACACAAGAGAAGATGTTCTGAAAATGGTGACTCATTTTTTTTTCTTTTAAGTAATTAAGGAGGAAATATATAATCATGGGCCTGAATTCTCATTTCTGTACATGGTGGGCCCCACCTTTCAGTGGTCCAGACTAATCCATCTGTGGTGGGTCTCAAATTGGGCAGTGCTAACCATAGCATTATCGGCATGAATATGGGTGGTTGGAATATTACAAGACTAGCTTTTCTTTTTCCTTTTTTTACTTTGGCCAGCATTCCATACATGTGGGACCCAACTTCAATTGATCAAGAGAGGTACCATAGTTGAATCATGGGACTGAATTCTCATTTCTGTACATGGTGGGGCCCGCCTTTCAGCGGTCCAGACTAATCCATCTGGGTTGGGTCTCAAATTGGGCAATGCTAACCTAACCATAGCATAATTGGCATTGATATGAGTGGTTGGAATATTACAGACTGGATTTTTTATTTTTTATTTTTCTCTTTTACTTTGGCCAGCATTCCACACATGTGGGACCCACCTTCAATTGATCAAGTGGTACATAGCTGAATCCTGTGAAAACAGTCCACATGAATATTACAGACTGGCTTCTTTTTTAAAAAAATTTTTACTTTGGCCAGCATTCCACACATGTGGGACCCACCTTCAATTGATCAAGAGGTACATAGTTGAATCCTGTGAAAACAGTCCACATGAATATTACAGACTGGCTCTTTTTTTTGCTTTTTTACTTTGGCCAGCATTCCACACATGTGGGACCCACCTTCAATTGATCAAGAGGTACATATTTGAATCCTGTGAAAACAGTACACATGAAAGCAGGAAAACGACCATTGATTTGGATGCCTGGGATGGATGAAGATTTCTGGTTCATTCACCCCCAACAATACATGATGGATCTAAGAGATGGTCCACCCATTTTCTCCATTTGGTAACATAATCAATCAAAGTTGTACTGTTGCATTATAAAAGAAAAGAAAAGAAAAGAAAAGAAAAGGTTGTGTCTATAAAAAGGGTGGGTGCAAATATCAGCTTCCTTTTGAAATATTGATGTTAAGGTCTATAAAAAAGGAGCCACACTATATTTTAGACAGTTGTATATGAAGGGAGTGTGTCTATAAAAAAAGGTGGGTGGAAATATCAACTACCAATTGAAATATTAATTCGTGGTTCCTTCAGGAGAAATTAACACTAAATTTTACAACCACCCATATCTTCAATTTGGTAATATAAATTAGTATAAAACTGTATTGCAAAATACTCAAAAAGTAAAGGGAGTGTATCTATATAATTTATTTATTTTTTTTAAAGAAAAAAAAAAGAAGGTGAATGTAAATATCAACTACTATTTGAAATATAAGAAAATACTTTGATAATCTGATGGAGAGTGGTGGATGATACGCGGGCACTTAGAAATTACTGAGAAATTGCTTGTGGCATACAAATAATTCAAACTTAACCTCCCAAATTACAGGAACCAGCTTAGGTGTATCATTAACCAAAAAAAAAAAGCCTTCTCTTATTTGGTTATCCAAATATTAGATTGCTGAACATTTATTGGCACTTAGAAATTACTGAGAAATTGCTTGTGGCATACAAATAATTCAAACTTAACTGCCCAAATTACAGGAACCAGCTTAGGTGTATCATTAACCAAAAAAAAAAACCTTCTCTTATTTGGTTATCCAAATATTAGATTGTTGAACATTTATTGGATGCTTATATGTGAAAAAAATCCAATGGTTTTATTTCAAAAAGCAAGTGTCCATGAATCAGAGGTTAGGATTGCTAAACCATCCTGATGTTTATACTGTAACTTAATGTCAGTAGCTTCCTAAATTTAGCCAGTTCTATTTGGGTTATTATACGCCACATGTACCATTTCTAAGTGCCTGCATATCAAGTGTCACACGCAGCCAGAGTATCAAATAACACCCTTGAAATATATTGATGGTTAAGTTCTTGGGTCCTGCAGGAGAAATCAATGCTAAATACACTACAGTTTAACATGCCTGTTCCAACCCCTTCTGTATTTATGAAGAGGTTTCTCAAGGCAGCAGAATCTGATACAAAGGTCAGTTTCATATTCTTCAGTCTCAATTTTTCTTGGGTGCTTCTTTTATGTGTTGCTTTTGTATGTTTTAGCTGATTGAAGAGATATTTTGTATTGGATTGTGCAGTTGGAGATGGTGTCTTTCTATCTTATGCAGTTGTGTATGGTGGAATACCAGATGCTGAAATTTCCACCCTCACTTCTACCTGCTGCTGCAGTCTATGCAGGAAGATGTATGCTTAGAAGGTCTCCACCATGGAATAAAACACAAAGACACCATTCCACATACTCAGAAGATCAGCTCCAGTGAGTCCAATTGCCTCTAACATCTGAAGAATTATATGATCCATGCATGTGGTTGTTGCCATTGTTCTCCTTACACATTGAGTTGATATAAGTGGGCCCTTTGAATATGGACAATTAATCATTTGCAAGCCACGAGTTCTACGGTTGGATATTTTTCCAATGTGACATTTATTCATCCTCAGGCCCTATCCCATTGTTATAGACAGTCGTCATTTTCAGGCCACCGATCGAAATCAGGAGTGAGCACCGATAGAAATCAGGAGTAAGCGTGATCTGATTTTGGTAGGCCCCCCATGCCCTCAGTTGGAAAGTGCTGCTTTAATGCAGTGAATCCGATGTGGGTGGCTTGGGGCCTGCCAAAATCTGGATTAATCCCAATTATGCAGGATCCCTACACCAAATGAACCATAGTTGTAAGTGTGCCATAATGGACAGTTGATCATTTGCAGGTCACCGTCCAAAGGGAATAGGATATCCAATCTGGGATACTCTTGTGCACATCCCAGATTTTCCAATCTTGGGTTTTTCCGGGGCATATCGTTAATGGCTGATGGGGGAATTTTCCATTTCAGGGAATGTGTGAGATTGATAGTGGAGCTCCATCAAAATGCAGGTCAGGGGAAACTGACGTCAGTTTACAGGAAATACTCATTTTCCAAATACAGCTGCATTCCCATACTGATGAAAACAACAACAATAGAAACTCATTTCCACTCGAACTGAGTTAAAAAGCAGAATTCAGTACCAGTATTATTACTTCCAATGATATCTTCTTAACCCAATACTGCTGTTTATTTACAAATTTGTAACAGTCGGAGAGATCACAACTGAAATAAAGAAGCATCTTGCTTCGTTTTTTCTTTTTCTTTTTTCTTTTTTGTTCATTTCTGTTCAAGTCATTCGTTCTAAATAAATTGGTTGCTTGATCTTATCTTCTTCTTTTTTTTCTTTTGTTCATTTCTGCTGTTGTATTGAATAAACAGACCAACACTTCACATTCTTAAGTTTTTTACTTGTGAAGGCTAAAGGAAAGTAGGCAATTTATATTATAACTTATTAGCATATGATGCCTACAATGAGCAATATATGCAATAAAAGCTATACACTGAGAAACACTATTTTCTCTAATAAGGTTCTCAAATGGGTCGAATACGAGTTATTCTTTCGATAAGGTAAAAGATACAAGTATTTCTATACTCTTTTTTTTTTTTGGAAGGCAAGAAGAATTACCATCCAAAAGGGCACAAGGCATGAAAGATTACATAGAGCAATAACAAGGCAAAGATAGAAAGAAGGGAAAAGCAATTTCCCTCAAGCAAAGGGTTGCGCAAAAAAAAAAAGAAAACAGCCTACATCCCGGGCGAAGATAGAAGAAAGGGAAAAGCAATACAAGTTATTCTTTTGATGAGGTAAAAGATACAAGTATTTGTATACTCTTTTTTTTCTGGAAGGCAAGAAGAATTTCCATCCAAAAGGGCACATGGCATGAAATATTACTTAGAGTAATAACAAGGCAAAGATAGAAAGAAGGGAAAAGCAATTTCCCTCAAGCGAAGGGTTGCGCAAAAGAAAAGAAAACAGCCCACATCCCAGGCGAAGATAGAAGGAAGGGAAAAGCAATACAAGTTATTCTTTTGATGAGGTAAAAGATACAAGTATTTCTATACTCTTTTTTTTTTTTTGGGAAGGCAAGAAGAATTACCATCCAAAAGGGCACATGGCATGAAATATTACATAGAGTAATAACAAGGCAAAGATAGAAAGAAGGGAAAAGCAATTTCCCTCAAGCGAAGGGTTTCGCAAAAGAAAAGAAAACAGCCCACTTCCCCAGCGAAGATAGAAGATAGAGAAAAGCAACTTGCTTCAAGCGAGGGGCGCAAGCAAAAAAGGAAAGAATAACACAGGCCATGCCCCTGGACCAGGGAAAAGAAAGGCCTACAACATGGGCTGAGGGAAAGTGCCCACACCTTGAGCTAAGATAGAGGAGAAGTTGTAGGCTCAAAGAAGGAAAAACCACAAAGGAAGCATACATGCTCTGCATGTCGAGGTGAAGGGGATGGCGATCAGTGTAAGCATTGTGAGATCGAGCAGGAGTAGAAAATGCTTTGAAGAAAGCCAATAGCTCCTCTATCTCACAATGCTTACACTGATCTCTATCCACTTCACCTTAGATGCAACACTTAAGAAGTGAGCAAAAGCCACGAGCTCCAGGGTGGGGATTAGATGGCCATCAGGAAATTAGTGCTATGAACTTCCATGGCCATGAATGTTAGTACTTTTTTTGATTGGTTACCCTAGAAATTACACCCCAACAAGCCACACCAGAAGGGGTAAGACAGAGAAGGCTTAGTTATCTTTAGAGATACACAGCTTCCAGCCCTCTTTGGAATGACTAAGGGCTCGTTTGGTATCTCTACTCTAATTCAATAAGAGCTAATACGTTTTTGTTTTTTTTTTTTGTTCCTTCGTTCGTTCTAACTCTTGTTGTAAATAAGGTAGTTTGGTAAAATCACTCTTTCAAGTCCCCAAAAAGCTCTTATGTGAAATAAGCATGTTCGGTAAACCCTTCAAATAAGAACTTTTAAGGGTAGCTGACGTCATTTTTAAAGATTTACAACAACTTTATTATAAGAGCAATCCACCGAGATGAATCATGCCCCAAATGACAAAAGAATCGATAATCTTCATATTTTAAGATATTTGGGTCATCCATTATGTTGTACATTAGATGTGGATCATCCATCATATGGAGCCCAATTTCATGTGGACCGTCCATCGTGTTAGCCAACCCTTCAGAGTGAGCTGTCCATCATGCAAGGCCCGTCTTGGATGCGGACCGTTCATCATTAGGGGCCCAACTTGATGTAGACCATCCATCATGTGGTGTCCACCATCAATGCTAATTGTCCTTTATGTGGCCCCTCAATGTCCACTACCCATCACCTATCACATGGAGTCTACATTTGATGTGTTCATAATGTGGGTCCTACTTTCAAACTGAATTGTCCATCATGAGGGGTCCATATTTTATATCCACCATGCATCGTGTGGGGCGCATCTTTTATGTAGATAATTCATCATGTGGCCCACTTTGGATATGGGTCATCCATCATGCGAGACCTCAGATGTAAACTGTCCATTAGTTGGGGCCCGCTTGGGGCCTGTTTGGATTCACGTATTAGACTGTATTGTATGGTATTAAAGGGCTTGATTTGACTTTTGCCGTGTTTAGTTTGGAGTTGAGATGCGTGGAAAACCATGTGCGCGAATACATCGTAATTCCAAAATAACGCAGCGACGGTAGAGGATTGTCAGACGGCTCTGTTGTCGTCAGTACAGACTATTCAATGTAATGTATTCGCGTGAAAAACCATCCAACTGCCTTCACAGTAACAGAAAAAGAAAATAATAGAAGAAAAAAAAAACAAATCGAGATTCCCAACCATCCATTGATGGCTGCAACTACTGCTTCACTACTCGAACCAATCCCTTCAGTCTTCCCAAACTCAAAGCCTCTCTCTCTGAAATGGAATCCTCTCTTACAGAGTCTCCCAATACGATCTTACCGTCAGACGCGTCTAACCTTAACCTCCTCCAAGCCTATCGTCAGATTCTCCAAACCAAATCTTCCTCATATCAAATGCTCCAACTCCTCGAAGAAGATTGGATCCTCGTCGAGAGAGCAACGCAATCCCTTCCAAGCGATTCTTGATGCCGTTTTCAAGACCTCGAAATCGCTACAAAAGCCGGCGATCGCAACCATCCTTCTGGGGGTCCTCTTGGCCTACGACCCGCATTCGGCATGTTGAGGGTCAAATATTGCATATTAGACCCTAGTTATTGCCTAGATTTATGAACATGGTACTGTTTAATGGTTCGATTTAATCGTGTTTGTGATGGAAGGTACATTTGCGAGCTTGGACCGAAACGGGGTGCTAAAAACTGAGATTTAATGCTCAGAATTCACCAAAGCATGGGACGGACCCCAGTAGACCAAGATCGTAGATTTGTACGCCAGAGATCCAAGAAAATCGAGAAACTGAAGCTCAAGTAGCTTGAAAGACATCCAGAATGCAAGATCACAGGGTTTTCACCATCCGTTCAGCTCGAAACTCCATACGTGGCTTGAGGACCATAAGTGAACCGTACACATAAAATTTGATCCATTAGATCCTTGTGAAAGTGTCCCAACGGACACATAATCCCCTAAAACCTTGATTTGGGGCCCACCTGCTGTCCGGATACACTTCAAATTCGGTACCCATGGTTAAAATGAGATGAGGAACAATATGGACGGTGTTGATTTCACATATACATCAAGGAGGGCCCGATTTGCATGTCAGGAGTGCACCGCTGACTGTGCATGCGCGGTGCACTGAACCAACACATGGGTCAAACCACGTTTGACCACAAGAAACTAAGGAGTTACCTTTTTTTTTCCCCTCAGCCTGCGATTTTGAAACAGGGGGTTGCGGCTGATATCTAGTGGGCCACCATCTTCGATCATACGGTCAATCCGGACCGTCCATTCGTTCCAGAAGGTAAAAAAGTTCGTACAAAAGAGGTTTTTCCAAATCCATGCTCGCACACACAGGAAAATACCGTTCAAACACAGGTTGTACAACAATATGGAAAATCAAGTGGGCCGCGTCAGCGGCAATTCAAAGCCAGCCATATCAGAATGGTTTTTCGAGCTGAATCTAATGGACGGCGTGGATTTATCAAAAAATATTTCTCATGGGCCCTACCAACGTCACAGCGCATGCTTGCGCAGGCTCTGCTGCGAGAGCCCTGTTTCTCAACCGGAACTGACGTTCCAAGTGTGCCATCACGGACGGCTCTTCTTGAACATCCGAACGGTTCATCTGAATGGCAGCCAAAAACCGTCCGTATGGACGCAGCCTTTCAAAAAACGCACTTGTGTGCGAAGGTCGGGTTCAACGCAAGAACGCCTTGCATAAGAAAAGGTCTGGAAGATTCCCCCGCGTAAAGCTATTCACCGACTCCAGCACTTTCTGCATTTGCGTAGGTTCACCAACCGACCTCCTTGCTCTATAAAAGGAAAAGAAAAAGAGAGAGCAAGGCATTCAATCTCTAAGGGATGTGGAGAAGAGGGAGAGAGTAATATTTATTTTGTTTATTTCTATTGTTTTTTTTTTTATTTCTTTTAAGATTATTAGCTTAATCATGTCTATTCTAGGTTAAATCTCTTAGCTAAGGATAAGAGGTGAAACTTGTAGTGTGATGGAAGACTTTTTACTTGTGCTTTTGTTTAGACTGAACTGATCTTGATTTAATTTTATTATGGGAATATTTTCAGGTTTTTTAATGGTCTGTTGTGACTGAAATTACAATGGGTCTGCGATAGCTTTGAGCATGTTTATTTCCTTATGTTGATTATGATGTTGGGAAGCCCTGTTGTTCACCATCGTCTCCTGGGCATGGTCGGATAACGGTACCCTTCCTGACCTTCATACATTTTATGATTGGTTGTTAATTAGTTTAATTATGTTTTTGCTTTGTCTCCTGGGCATGGTTTGGTGATGGAATCCATTCTAATTCTTATACCCATCATCTCTTGAAAACTGGATCAAAAGAAGTTCAGTCTTGAGGGAAAGTCCAGTTGAGTTCTTGAAACAGGCATAAGATCTCCCTGATCTTTACAAGTGGATCCTCTCAATCCCTAGTTTCATTCCTCTAAATTCTCTAAGTTTTAGATAAATATTTCATCATTATTACCTCAATAACATTTGATTTAGATTTCATCTTAGTCTACTTCTAGTTCTATTTAGTTTCAGATTACGTACAGGTTCCAGTCCCTTGGGATTCGACCTCAGTCTCACCGAGTTTATTACTACATCACAACCCTATACTTAAGGAGTGAACATGGCGCTCGCGGCTTCCGGCGGGAGGATGGGTGGGCGAGCATTCTCGTCGTCATCGTCGTCTTCCTCCTCATCAAGGAGCTACTTGGTCCCGCCATCGAGCCAGCCTAGGTTCTCTTAGTTGGTGTCGTACTATGCCCCGACGCCGTTCAGGGGTGGCAAGGGGTGTTACATGGGGCCCGCCGTCGGTGTTGGGGTGGGTGTCGGGTCGGGCTTCTTTGTGCTGATGATGGGTTTTGTTGCGGCCATTTTGGTGTCGGGGTTCCTTTCTGATCAACGGTTTAAATCAACAGACCAGATGATGCCCTTGTTTTCTCTCACTATCTATCGTTGAAATTGTACGGCACAAAGGTGGCCCAGATCATGGTCCGTAAGCTCCTAAAAAATAGATTGTACAATACGCAGGCCTAATACTTCGTATCCAAATATTGATCTGTACAAGAATTTGTATACTTGCCCGAACAATACCTCATATCCAAACATTAATCAATGGCATGTTGATTTGGATGTATTCTGAAAACCATCTAACATATACATGAACAGTACCCGGATGCAATACAATACACCCTAATACGTGAATCCAAACAGGCCCTTGGTGTGGACTTTCCATTGCAAGGGGCCTCACTTTAATGTAGACCATCCATCATGTGAAGACTACTCTGTCCATTGTGTGGGGCCCCACCTTCAATTTGGGTCATTCATCATGTGGGCCCACCATCAATATGGGTCGTTCATCATGTGGGCCCACCTTCAATGACCATCATCCATCATGTGGGTCATCCCACCTTTGATGTAGACCGCCCATTAAATGACGCCCACTTGACGTGGATGTTCTGTCATATTGGGCCAGGCTTTGATGCAAGCCATCCATCATGTGGAGCCCACCTTTGATGTGAACTATTCATTATGTTTGCCCACCTTAATGTGGACCATACATTATATGGGGCCTCACGTCAATGTGGGTCATACATAATGAGGGACCTACCTTTGATATCCACCATCCATTATGTGGTTCCCACCTTTGTTGTGGACCATCTATCATGTGGGGCCTAATGATGTGGATAGTCCATTATGTAGGGCCACATTTTGATCCAAGCCATCCATCATATGGGACCCACCTTTGATGTCCACCATCCATCATGTAGGTCCCACCTTTATTGTGAATTGTTCATCATGTGGGGGCCAACCTTCAATATGGGTCATTCATCATGTGAGCCCACCTTTAATGCTAACCTTCCGTCATGTGGTCCCACATTCAATGTCCACCATTCATCATGTAGGGCGTTCATCATGTGGACGTACTTGGAAGAGATTGTAAACATAAGAAAAGAGGGGCAAGATGGGAATTACTTGAAAAGTTCTAGGACAAACTTGTCTAAACATTAACCAAAAAATGTCACCAGCTTAATCCAAATAAGCTCTTTTTAAAAAAAGTAACCCCTCCCCAGCTGATAAAATTGGAGCTTATTTGCTATTTCTAAATAAATAAGCTCCCTAATTAAAGCCTTATTTTTTTAGAAATATGCCAATAAACTCTTATATGTAGGGACATCACACACCCCTGTGAAGGATAAAAGGAGATCATAAACAATATAAATGTGGTATGGGGCATCTTGGCAACAATACCTTTGACATCATCTACGGTGTTATTGAGAATTGTTGTTAGGGGTATCTTTAACAACAATACATTTGACATCATTTAGGATGTTATTGAGAAAATTATTGAAAAATACTCCCCTTAGGAAAGCTTAATAAAAATTCAGTTATTTTTCTCTCTCCAAACATGCCAAACAATGGCAAGAGGGAAAGCTTGCTCATAAGATTGCTAACAAAATTGCTTCACAAAAATTCTAATAAGTTGGATAAGGAAAAGGGCCAAATAGAATTAAACCTAAATCTTATAGTGGAACTTTTTCTAAAGCCAAAGGTAATATATAAGAGCATTGGAAGAAGAGGTGCTCAATAGATTCAGGCCCTAAAGCACAAAGATGACAATAGACATCCACCGAAATATTGAATCAACTTAATCCATCCTTGGTTTTAAATTTTCCAAGAAAGATGATATGTGATCCATACAAGATAAGAGTGCCTCATAATAAAGCCCTTGAACTAAATGAGATCAACCAAATCAACATTTGGATAACACACCTAATAGACATCAAGTAAAGAAGCGAAGGAGAAGTGCTCAAAATATTGCTGACGAGATTGCTATAAAAAAAACTCTAGTAAATTGAAAAAGGGAAGAGGCCAAGTAAAAAGGAACCTAATCTTAGAGTAGAACTTTTTTCAAAGAAAAATGGAATGATATCATTAGAAGAAGAGGTGATCAATAGATTCAGGCCTCAAAACACAAAGATGACAGTGGACATCCATGGAACACCCCAATCCTCTAATACTCTGGTATTGGATATCTATAAGTGTTACTAGTAAATTTTTAAATAGGCAATCACATGTGCTTACATGTGTGTATACTTGAAGACCTAGGGATCGTGAATTAAAACCTGAACTTAGAAACCCATAACCCAATTGAACTCCCTGCCCTACCTAATTAAACCATATTAGACCACCAGTGGGACCTGGATCCCCCAGATCCTCAATCCATTAGTCTGGACGTCTGATCAGGTAAGATCTACCATAAATATGCCAAATTGAATATTCAACCCACAGGTTAACTAGTGGGATGCAGTCGATCGATCCCTAGTGACCGATCAATCGAAATCTTCGCTTGATCTCACTAAAAACTAGAACCCTCAAATCTAGAATCGATGATGAACCACCTCACTCAGCCCTCCTAAGAACAGTCACTTGAGCCCCATGCAGGACAATTTAGGCCCTGTCGGTTGGATCGATAAGAGAAACTCAAACTTCAGCGACAAAACCCTGTCCTGGCAATCTGACCGACAGGATTGTCAGTTCCTGTCAATCCAACCGACAATTCCCAAATTTCAATACACTTGCGAACCACCAATTTTTTGATTAAGACTATAAAAGCCCATTTTTACCTTCTTTTTTATTTCTTAGGTTTGATATATATATATATATATATATATATAGGGTGAGTGTGGGAGTGACAGCAAGATTCAAGGATCATGAATTTTTCGAAAAAAAAAATCTTCTATCAATGCTGGGAAAGATTTAAGAATCTTCTAAATTCCTACCCACATTATGGCTAGGAAACTTACTGAATAATAAGCTATTTCTATAGTGGACTGACTTCGCCCATGCGCTAATTCGTAGAGATGATGTGCAATGGGGAATTCATGAATAAGGACCCCGATGATGCGTGAGATTATTTTGATATACTTGCTAAAAACGCACAATAATAGGATACTTCATCTAATCCCACTAATCCCAGACTGAATCAGTCCAGAGAGAAAGGAGGAATGTACATCTTAATGGATGAATGTGATGTGAATAATAGGGTGGCTAATCTCACAAGAAAAGTCGAGGCCATGGAATTAAATTTAAAAAAAAAAAGAAGTAGAAATAGTCAAATCCGATCAGACCGTTGAGATTGTTTATGGTATTTGTGTTAGTAAGGTACACTTGATTTAGGATTGTCCCACAATTTCTGCATTACAAGAGCTGTTACACGATCAATCAAATGCATGAACAATTACCAAATGTTGTTCAACGCCCCTATATCAAACACATATAATCCTTGATGGTGGAACCACCCAAACTTTAGCTGGAGGAATGGGCAAACAGCTAGTACTGATAGAAATACTCAAGAGGTTCTTATTTCAATCTTCAATTTATTAAATCAGAAAAGACCCCAAGAGGATACAGTTCAAAAATTCATTCAAAATCAAGAGCAATTTAACCAAAATATGTTACAAACATTCCGGGATATTAAAGCATCCTTGAGAGTATTTGCATCATCGTCTATCCAAATAATCAAGTCACTACTTGCCGTTAGGGAGAAATGGATTTTGCCAGCCCAACCTCTAACTAACCCAAAACAATAATGTAAATTTAGTGACCCAAGCTCTTTGAACAACCATGTGAAGGAAGCAAAGTCTATCACTACTCTTAGAAGTGGTAAAACAATTAATAAAAATATCCCGATGAGGGCCGAGCAACCTAAGGATTCGAAAGAATCTGAGAAGAATGATGAGCCGGGCAACGCTTCGTATGAGAAAGAACCGAAAAAATAGTATAAGTCGGTTGTGTCATTCCCTCAAGGTTAATCTCACCAAAACCTTTGTCAAACACTCAAGATATTTCAGAGGTTCTAAAACAGGTGAAAATCAACATCCCTCTATTAAATGCCATTAAACAAATCCTATGTTGTCACTAACTGATCATTGACACTCGAGGTGAGCCTATACATGGGTGGTACCAGTAAAGAACTATACAATTTCGATTAATCAACCATAGAAAGCCAGTGAATCCGCCCCGATCACTTAAACATCAAGTCTAGTCTCGTGATTTATTCATTTAGAGCCCAAATCTAGCTGACCTATCACTGACTAATCGAGACAACCGTAACCAAATAAATACCTACTTAAAGCTGAGAACACTAGCGATTGGATCTTAATTAGCAAACCAAATCAACCCAGCTACTCATTTAGCATACGAACCAACGGTTTAAAGTGATTATGAAGAATCACTATTTGTTTTAATTGCGAATAGGCCACACTATGGACTTAGCTAATCCAAACCCTAATCATTGCGCACAAGAAATCTTCATACCCAATTCATTCCAGAAATGCCCTGATTATCCGAATAAGCTTTAAACTGCTCATTAGCAGGCCATTAAACCTGAGGCTATAGAATGACATTTGTCTTAGTAGGCTTAATGTCCATCATGGGTGGTAAATCAAGAAAGTGCTCACAACTGTTCAACTTGAGCCAGAGGTCGATTGCTTGAAATACGCAAATGCCTTACACTAAAGCCTAAAACTTAAGGCTTATTTGATTTCTCAAATTAATCAAATGTAAATGCCCAGTAAATGAGTAATTATTACTCTCTCACCCGTTTGAAAATCCACTTGTATTTCTGCTTGGAAAATCGGTCCAAAAGAACTGGTTTAAATTTGTGGGCCCCACCGTGATATATATAATGTATCATGAGTGTCCATCCGTTTTAGCGTAACATTTAAATGAGACAGATCCAACACTCAAGTAACCCACACCAAAGGAAATAGTGGCCCCAAGAAGTTTTTAAAGGTAGGTGTTTAATTCCCTAAATCCTATAGTGTGGTCCACTTGAGCTTTGGATCTGCCTTATCTTTTTGGTCATGCCCTAGTTTCAGCTGGGATAACGGATGGATGGTGCGGATAAGCCACATATATCTCTATGGGCCCCACATATATTTGACAGTGTCCTCGATTTTAGTGCTAAAAAAAGCAAGTGTCAAATCAAGCATCGGTATCACCACCGGAATTACTTAAGGAAATAATTATTACTTATTTGCAGTGTATTTACCGGAGGTTTTGAAAATCAAACATGCCCTTAAGTGAAATAGGCATTCCGCTCTTTCTCAAAGTTGTGGATTTTCGACCATTAGATAACAATCAAACTCGAGGTGCAAGTTAAAGATATTTCTCCGCTAATATCCATATAAACGCATCCCCGATCGATCACCAATGACCGTCAATCGTAAGTGGGGCTCCCACGATTGATCAGAGTGTCCGATCATCACTTAATTGTATTCGAACATAGATCCCGTAGCAAGGCACCTGCCCTATGGTATAGATAAGGTAGTGGGCCTCCGGAAGGCCCCATGAGTTAAGAACAACCTCCCTCAGGGTAGTTTTATTGAGTAAAAAGTCACCTAGGCTATTTTTGCACATTCTGGCACTATAAATAGCCCCCAATTTTCACCATCTCACTCCCATTCGCATTTCCCATTTGCAATTTAAAAGAGAGGAGAAGATGAGGAGGAAGTGTGGGAGAGGGTTGATTGGAGGATTCGCCCCATCCTTGCTAGCCGACAACATAGTTGCGACCACACCGCATCGTCGGAGTTGCCTCGACGACCATTGGAGGTAATTAATGAATTCCCTTTTGGGGTTTGAGTGTTGAAGGTTGAATGCAGGGATGTTTACAAGCGAATTGCAATGGTAAGGGCATCGGTGAACCGACCTGCTGAGTCTTAGCCCTAGGAGCAAGTCCGAATTCGACGAATCAACCCAAGGTATGAACCATTATCTCTAGGTTATTGTTTATCGACCCTTAAGGGTTCAGTTAATGATTAGATACTTGTAGATGAATTTGTGTATGCTAATATGTTAACATTTTGATTTTTCTATAATATATGTATTGGTTGGATATGAATGCTCACCTGTTTGATAAAATGTCTAGCTGATTGAATGTGTTATTTTATGGATGATCATATGTTTGATTGAATGCTCAATTGAATGTGTTATTTTGTTGATGCCCTTATGTTTGATAAAATGCCCAAGTAGATGTGTTGTTTCATTGATGCTTACATGTTTGATAAAATGCCTAAGTACGTATGTTGCTTCTATTGATGCTCACATGTTCGATAAAATGCATAATTAGTTATGTAGTTAAACATATGCTATAATTACGTGATGTAGTGTTTAGTCCATAATGATACTTATGATTGCTTCGATGTTAGGTCAGTTGGCTAACCGCCTAAACTAAAGGGGTGGCCCGAGTTGGGGCGTCCACCCGAGGCTTATTCGATCGACCCGGGTTGAACATAGATGACCGACAGTAATTGAACTACACATGATGCTTACACCCAATGCTGGTTGCGCTAAGGTTCTCCCAGGTCAATTAAATTAGTCCACTAGTCGACTGATCATGTATGTTCAAAATGTATGACATGACCAAATAGAATCTATAATACTCTGTTCCCAATGGATGAGTCCATTCATAACGATTAGTGCAATATGATCTCACTAAGACTCATGAGCCGGGCATGGTGGTATGGGACACCGTGTCCCATCTGTTGGCCTATGCTGGGGTGACGAGCCTCCTCGTAATAACTAATAAGCACTAATGGAAGTGATAGATCATTATTTGAATGACCTCTGTCAAATTACCGTCCGATGGTTCGGTGCTAGAGTACCGTTCGAATGATCCATACGTGAATAGAATTAGGTGACAAGCTTTCCTTTGTGGTGATTTAGTTTTATGTGATAAGTCCTGTCACGCCCCAGACTCAGTCACCGGACTCACAAAGAACCCGATAGCCGATTCTGATCGCAACAACCTCCGTAGTACCCCATTCTCGGCTCTTGAGGCAGGTTCCGATCCTAGGATCCTACAAGGAGGATTTTCATAAACATATAACCATTTTCAATACGAGCATACTCAAGATCACAGCAAGTAATATCTCAAAAATAACAAAGAGACACATCACAAAATCCACTATAAATTTAAACTTTTACAAGTTACATAAGGTCCAAAAGGACATACATAAGATAATAAAAGAAAGAGGGAAAAGCTTACAACACCGGGGTCCTCAACTCAACTCTAATCCAAGCTTTGCTATGACACCTGCCTAGGATCTCTTACACGCATCAATCATGCATAAGCTTATAGAAAGCTTAGAAGGTGGTGAAAGTGTATGACAAAGGTGCACAAAAGAATAATAGGAGATACAAGAAGGAAAATATGATCAATGACATTATCACTAGCCTTACCGAAGCTTGTTATGGATGTAAAAAACTATACCAAGGCAGTATAATAAATGCAGGAAGCCATACCAAGGCTAAATAATGCAATGAGTACTAGGCATCATAACAAGGCGATGCATAAAGGGGCTTATACAGACGATGCGAATGCAATGCAAGGTGATGCCAGTGCTCATATCTAATCCACATATCAAGTACATTTCCAATCATAAGGAAATCACCGGGGTCCAGTACACTGTTGAATGACTGCCACTCTACAGACCCGCACAGTTAAACAAGTGTAAGAGACCTCGCTACCCGCCTGTGGACAGTCAATCACCAATAGGGCTCGACGGCAGCGGACCCATTTATGAGCTAGTCAAACTCAGCTTAACTATTGCATTATTTCTCTCAGGTGGGTAAGGTCACACCCCAACTCAACCGACTACACTATAATGAGAGTTGCGGCTTAATGGTGTAAGGCCCTCGTGCGCTCATGGTTCCACTCGATCACGGCGTTAGGGCAGATCTTGGTACCATGGAAGTTTTGAGAATTTCACCCATGGGCATCCTATGCACCTTATATGCTCAAGTAACATTTTCGGTGTCCAATCATGGTCATCTACGATGTATCTGTGGAGGCTACAACTCTGATGAAACAAGGGCGATAATGCCCATATGTTATGCAATGCCAGATGCATGAATCACACAATCAACCATGCATCAATTCCAAGCACCTAACATGCTCGAGAGGGGATACTACGTCCCTCGAAAAGGTATCATGCAATGCCCAATAGCACAATCAAAACCACACTCACACAGTGTCATTCAAGCATATAATGATGCACATAAGCCATGAAGATGGATCTAGACACACTATGCGGTAATAAACAAAGTAGTATACTCCTCCTATCCAAGAAGGGACCAAGACTAGGGATTTAGATAATATCCATAAGAAATCCAGCCTTTAATGGGGGTTCATTTACCTGGGGTAGCCCACGAGACTAAGCATACAAACTACGTGTCTAAGTAATACAAAAGTGAGTCTAGGAAGAGTCTGAGATGAGCATCCAATCACATTTAGATACAACCGGGCCTAAAGGGGTATATAATGAGGACATTTAACTACCATTCCCTAAGAGGCATCTTAACCATGAACTATATGGATACAAGGCCTAAGGCCTACATTCAAGATAAAAGCACAGGTAACCACACACACACACACATATATATATATATATATATATATATATATATATATATATATATATATATATCCCTCATAATATGCCATAAAAAATGATATAATACCACCTTTAACAACATGGGCCCCAAGAGGGATATTAAGGCCCAAGGCTCAATTTCTAATGGCCATAAAATCCATGCATTAAGTTGGACTTGGTGGACAGCCCGTGTACACAATGTTCAACCCAAAAATAAGTTTAAGTTGGATGAAATGGGCCCCACTACATTAGCCCAATAACTAGCAATTTAAGCGGACAACCAAGGGCCCAATACCATCCTTATCTCAGCCCACAAGTCCATCAAAATGGTGGAAGTTGGCTCAATATATGATTGGGCCAAGCTGGGACGTCCCTGCCCATACTGGGCCCATTGGATGTCCCAAAAATCTGATAAAAAATGGGATCCTCATATGATCACTAAAGGTGACCCAAAAGAATGAAATAATTAAGCCCAAAGATTATAAGAAAATATAAGCATACAACACATACATAAGTTCTCAATATAGTGGGCTCTACAGCCAACTAAAGTTTCAACCATAACAATGTGCATTTAAGGCCCCTTAATGAAATTTTGGCCTACTCAACTTCCTGGACCTGCTAAAGTCCAGAAATTAGTCAAATAATCTCATGAAGGCTAACAATACTCACAGGGGGCCCCACCAGATGGAGGGCATGTATACATCATGAAAAAGATCAAATAGGCCTACTACTGGACTATGAGTCTAGCAACAACCCAAGGCAGAGAGTGCCTCCAAGATCGGGTGATCCAAGGCTTGGATAGCCTAGACCAAACATATGTTAAGGTAGGCTCCACATACATCCATATTGAGCCTCAAATAAATGACCTATGGTCTATGGTGGACCTTAAACCACCCATAGAGAAACCCATGGGCCTACCTTAGGATCACCTAGGAGGACATCCAACCTCAACTGGTTCCCAAGAGGTAACCCATCTCTAACCAAATACAAATCAAGGCCCAAGGCCTAAGAAATCCATGGCCTAGTGGGTTATACACAAGGCCCAACACTTAGGCAACATGGTGGGCCCTCAAGTAAGGTTTGGGCCCAACCATAAAGATCATGAGTCCACTCATTGTGGTGGGCCTAATGGGCAGTCCATTATTCCAACCATATGGGAAAATTCTTATGTTTAAAACAAGTGAATTGGGCCTCACTTCTTGGCCCAAGTATGGGGTTGATTTTAATGGGCAACCAAGGGCCCAACTACTTGAGCATTTTGGCCCATAAAACCCATCACAATAGTGTATTAAATATAGGCTTAAAGGTCAGGGGTCCATTAAGAAAATTCTAGGATAGTGGGCTTAGGAACCCAATAAATAACTATAAACATAGGTCCAATAAAACCCAATTGGAATGGGCCTTAAGTATGTACTAATTAAACCTAAAAATCTAGTTTGAAATGGGGTAAGACATGTACAAAATATTCCCCAAATCTAGTGGGCCATGCTGCCCCAAAACATTCATTTATGGGCAATAACTTCGGGCCTATTGCTGAAATTCCAGCCCACCCACTATCTAGGCTTGCTGGAAATTCAATAAAAATTTATTTATATAATTCTTTTAATCCCTGGTAACTTGTATATGTCACAAAGGGTCCACCAGATGAAGGGGGTAATTAAAATACGTAAATCAAGTGGGTCATGCTGCTGGACTGGATGTCCAGCAGCAGCCCAATGGGCCTGGGCGTCCCATGGTGGGCAGTCCAAGGGGCCTGGGTAATTGGCCCCAAAACTCATTCAATGGGCCCCACATGGATGTTATTGAAGGTGGAAATGATCACGCCCCCCATGGACCCCACTTGGATGAACGATGGGACACAAAGCACATCAAGGTGGGCCCACAAGGTGGATGGACGGCCAACCATGGCTAGACGTCCCAGCCTGGTGGGTCAGTCCAGCTAGCGTCACGAATTGTATAGGGGTCTGTTGAGCCCAAAACTTGGTAGGTGGGTACTATCATGGGTGGGCTCCTGTCTGTAAATTTTAAATTTTTTGAAATATCAAAAGTATTTTAGTTAATTTAAAGAAAACAGACTATCCAGAAAAATCTGTTTGACCTGGACATCCCAACCTCGTGGGATGGTTCAGCCCTTGCCACGGTGTGTACAGGGGTTCATTAGCCCCAAAAATTAGTAGGTGGGTCTTACCATGGGGGGCCACCTCTCTGTAAATTTTCATGATTTTGGATTAGCAGAAGTATTTTAATTAATTTAAGGAATCCAAACTATCTAGCAAATCTGCTAAGTGCAGAATTTTGATAGACCCTGATCTGGGCCTCCAATGGGGTGGATCAATGGCCTCAAAAAAATTGAGAAAAATAGATTTTAAGTCCCCTCATATATGTACTATAAGGTGGGGTCCAGGGATGTGGCCCACCAATGGAAAAATTATAGACCACATTTATGCCAAACAATCAGCTACAATAAAAATTTCCAGAAATATGGATAGCAACATGTTGCTATCCAAACCAGCCCAAAAGATAGATAAAAGGGAATAAATCACCATTTCCTCAAGGTGGGGTCCACCTAGATGTGTCACATAACTCTCAGACCCAAGCCCATTCTAAGATCATCTATAAAATAAGCCCAAAGGTTGTCCAAAAATGCCAACAACATGGGGGCAACAAGGTTGGGCCTAAACGTCCAACCACTTGGGCCTGGTTGCATGGCACATTAGGTGGTGCACACATACATCAGATTTACTATAAAGACAGGAAGAAAAGATGGAGAAAAATACAATCCGGCCATGGAGTAGGGGCCCGCCACTAATGGACCCTCCCAAGATTTAATCTCATCCATACAACTATGTTGATTATACATGCAATAATAAACCAATGCATGCATGATCCATAACTAAAATGAATGGTTGGAATGCCATCCCAACATAACTTCTAGGGTCTAGATGCCCTTGGAATGAAGTAGATGATGCAATACATCATGATGGGGTCCATGGAGAATGACCCCATTATGTATCATGACATGCATGTAGGATGGGCCAAAGGGTCACATCCATGGGGTCAAATGGGATCCCCACCATAGATTGGTGGGTCTCATATGATCCACACAAGAACAGATAAGAAGATTAAAATATAAAAATTAAATCAACAAGATAATAGTCACACACTTGCAATCCAACTCCCAAACTTCTACACCATTAAGACCTTGGAGCAAGGAAGAGATTTTAATGGTGGAGATCTATTTTTAATGGTGGGATTGGAAGTATATTGGGGATTAGAGGGCTGGAGAAAAGAGGGAGAAATGGATGTTGGGAGAGGGAGAGGTAAATGGAGGAAAATGGAGGGAAATGAGAAAGATAAGGAGAGAGAGAGAGAGAGAGAGGTCATGATGAGTTTGTAAGAGGTCATGATTACCTAGGGGAGGAGATTACAATGCTTAAGCTTTAGGCTAGGCTTGTGTAGTATGTGTTGAGGTGGGTGGTATTTTTCATAGAATTTATGTGATGTGCGTAGTGTGCATAGGGACTTGTGCCAAGGAGGTGGTCCACATGCATTGCATAAAAGTGGGCCACATGATTAAGGGTCATACTATGTAATGTTCATAACTTTTGATCCATATATCGGATGGATGAACAAGACACGTCGTTGGAACCGTAACGACGATGCGAACAAGATGGCATAGGTCTCGGGTCGATCCGAGTTGGGTCTACGTGACCAGACTCAATGATGATCGCAAACACTATCCGAGGGTCGCGGGTCGCTGGGATTCGACCGGTAGGACCACAGGACCACAAGAAATGAAATGCCTACTCACACACACACATGCACATGTAGGAACTCAGGTCGGGTCTCACAAGTCTGCACCTCATAAATGAGTGATCATACTCGGTGTTTGGGTGACAACCCATACCAAGTTGATCCTCATACATTTGGATATTATACTGTACCTTTGGAATCACTGATTTATGAGATAAATAGGTGATACGTAAATTTGGATCAAGGGACACTGGTGAGGAGCCGCTACGCACTGCAATGAGCCACGTAATCCGGATAAGTACTCATAATATAACATTAGTATCCTAGCTTCGACAATTGGCTGTATGAATTAAAATTAATAATCACTTGGCTAATCATGCATACTCTAGAATAGGTTGTGATTTAGCGTTGGAGTCGCTTGTAAGGGAGTGTTGGCATTTACGAAATAGGTGTCAAAATCACTTATAAGGTAGTGCTAGATTGTAAGGCACATGCATGATTTCATAATCTCAATTGTGCATTTAACAAGAGTATTTAGGAAAAAATTGATTTGTTGTTTATCATTAATTGCGTTGATTCAGTCGATAGTATGTGTAACTTAGAACTAATGGAACCACTGAGTTAGCTACTCACTCTCACCTGGGACAGTATTTTAAAACACTAACCAGGCATTGTTGTTAATGCAGGTTCTATTGAGGCTCCGGTGGGTAGGCGTGGATTGGCCTGCACTTTCGTTATGATGCCTTGAGAGCGTCGGGCGAAGCTAGAAGACTTTGCTTTTATTTTTGTTTTGTTAATGTATATGTTAGCGTTCCCGATCAAAAATGCTTTATATTTAAATTTTGTTGTATAATCATTGTGGCTTGTATAATCCTCATTTTGGGCGATCACCATTATTGGAATTGTATCTTTAACTGTTAGTTCTATATTTATTGATTTTTGTTATCTCTATCTCGCTTTAGATCTGCTAATTTGAATTGTGCTACTATGATTGCTCGTGTGTGAAATGAATGTGAATCTAAACGAGGTCACACGTGCATTTTTATTTGGTTTACACTTGGGAACTCGGGACTAGAGTCTCTGTACTTGAGTATCGATTTTCAAGGTGTGACATTTATGCACGGCCAAGATACAGCAAAACATTCAAAAGAAAATATTTTTGACAAAGAAATTGAGTGTCATCCTCAAACAAGATGTGCCTCAAAAGTATAAAGATCCCGGTAGCCCAACCATCTCCATGTGATTGGGTACCACCGGATTGAACATGTACTCCTTGACTTGGGGGCGAGTGTGAATTTGATCTCATACTTGGTTTACGAATAACTTGGTCTAGGTAAATTAAAATCTACCAGGACCACACCTCAACTCGTTGATCATTCAGTCCATATACTGAAAGGGATGCTAGAGGACGTACTTGTCTAAGTTGATAAGTTCTATTGTACATTTTATCATTTTGGATACACAACCTGTTATCGATGCGAGCACTCAAATTCCTGTCATCCTTGGACGACCATTCCTTGATGCATCAAACGCCAGAGTTAATTACAGGAATGGGATTATGAAACTATCCTTTGGGAATATAACACTTGAGTTGAACATCTTTAACATGTGCAAACAACCAGAGGATTTTGATAATATCCATGAAGTAAATTTGATTGACACTTTTGTGGATGATAAATCATTTTTGACTTTGTTCACTAAAACTCTAGAGATGTGCTTGGCACACTCCACTGATTTAGATGATGACATGTTTAAGAAGATAGATGACTTGCTTGATGCTACACCAGTACTTGAAACTAACCAGTGGAGGCTGAAATTTGAAAGATTGCCACAAACTGACATTAAGGCTCTACTGTCTAGTGTCAAGGCACCAAAGCTTGACCTAAAATTATTACCCGCTGATCTTAAATATGCCTATTTGGGTCAAGATAAAATATATTCAGTGGTGATTTCTTCCCACTTGGATGAGGAACAAGAGAGTATGCTTATTTATACTCTTAAGGAATATAAAGAAGCCCTTGGGTGGATGATTATAAACCTCAAGGGAATCGATCCTTCAATTTATACTCATCGTATTCACTTTGAGGATAATGCGAAAACATCTAGACAACCACAACACCGTATAAATCTAAACATGAAGGAAGTGGTTAAATCTGAGGTGTTAAAGTTGTTGGATATGGGTATCATATACCCTATATCCGACAGCCAATGGGTGAGTCTGTAAGACCCGTATCCTAGTCCGTATTGTTCCGTCGACTCCTGCGATCCTTCCTGTCGAATTTCGGCAACCTTCGACGTATAATCAACGTTTGCGCATGACTGTAAGTCGAATCCTGTATATTTAAGTTAGCTTAATCCGAGACTTGTACCATTACGACCGCACTGTCGTCGCGGTTCCAATGCCGTGACTCGCGCACCGATCCGATACCCTGGCCAAAAGATGTGGGCCAGTGTTTATTTCGAAGAAAATACCACGCATTTGTAATCCCAAGAGAATCTCTACAACATGTCTCATCAATCAATCAATGCTTTCTTTCTCCTCAAGTCAAGCAATCACCAAGTCAACTCTTTCTCACCCTCTCTCTTACACACCCATACATGTCAACTACACTATCACCTCACCCATCACTCACCTCACATCCATCACTCCTTACAACCCTCTCTCTCTCCCTCATTTCTCAACATAATTCCAAGTAAAGAGAGGAGTGGATGTCCAACATTTTCAATGAGAGAAAGTGCATGTGTGTGGCCCACTTTTCCATCCCAAATCCTTCATCCTAGCCATTCAAACCTTATCATCTTCCGTCAAAGTGAAGCACAAGGAGATCGGCTTTCCATCGGACCAAGAAGATCAAATGGTGGGTGCTTCTAGAGGCTAAATTTTCATGTTTTGATGAAGGGCCGAGTGAGGCCTACTGATTAATGATATGGATCTCACTTTGGACCCTAAGTGTGGCTGATGGCCCACCTTGATTGTCATGATCATTCCATGATGGGGCCATTCTCCATGGACCCCATCATGATGTTTATGTTCTTTGCACAAATAGGGTCATCTAGACCTTGGATTTCGATGGAGAAAGGATCTCCACCGTTGATTTTGATCGATGGGCCCATATGTAATGGGACCCACTTGATGTATGTTGTAAATCATGGAAGGGAGGGCCCATAGTGCTGGGGTCCCTCCATCACTCAATCTCTCTCTCTCTCTCTCTCTCTCTCTCTCTCTCTCTCTCTCTCTCTCCCTCTCTCTTTCATTTTCTATTGTGTGAAATGATGTGGCTGCGTGGCCCACTTAGATGGACCCCACCTTGGTGTATGTTTTATCCACACCATCCATGCATATGGTGGCCCACCTGGACTGTACGTCTGAAGGTGGGGCCCACCTTATCATGTGTTGCATCCAAAACCGTCCAAACGTCAGTGAAGTATGGACTGACGGTGTCGTTGCTGTTAAGAAAACACAAAAAAAATCAGTATGATTCAAAGCTATTTGGGTGGGCCACTCATACAGGCCCCACCTTGATGTATGGTTCTAATCCAAGCCGTCCATTCCATTTTCCAGATCATTTTAGGTGTTGAGCTGAAAAATGAATCTGATCTAACTTTCTGGCGGGCCATACATAGAAAAACTGTGTTTTTTTACCGTTGAAAACCACCTGATGTCTCTACACACCAAACTATACTCAATATTGGACTTGTTGGATTTGTAATGGGCTGTAGAATCCAATGGGTGGGGTGGATTTTGATGATGTGGGCCCCACCCTAGAAAAACCTCAGAAAAACCAAGTTTTCAAACTGCTGACACAGCAGTAGAACGCTGCTGCGTTTTGGCGGGCGGGCAGCAGGGACCATGATCCCATATGTGGGCCCCACCGTGATGTGTCTTGAACATCCACACCATGCACTTGATGGCCCCTTAGGGCAGTGGGCCCCCCTCCAAAATTTAGCCGTATACGTAGCTCAGGTGGCCCACATCATAGGAGACAGTGAGATTGAACGGCTGCCATTAAAACCCTATTGGGACAGAAGTTTTGGATCATATGAAATTTATTTTTCCTTTCATCCAAGTATGCGTGGCCTTATCAACAGATTGGATGGAAAACAAACACTATGGTGGGCCCCACGTGGGACTTACAGTGATGTATGTGTTTTATTCACACCATCCAGGTGGACGGTGGAACCCCTGTGACGTATGTGTTTTATCTATGTCGTCTAGCCACTTTGGCTGGGCTGTTGGACAGTAGGGGACCCACCATGGGGTATGCTTTGTCCATGCCGTCTATCCCTATGGGACCCACCATGATGCATGTGTTAGATCCAAGCCGTCCAACCATTTTGAAAGTGCATTTTAGGGCTTGAGACTACGAAAGAGTCAGATCTAAGGTTCAAGTGGACCCCACCATTAATAATAGTGGAGACAGTGACATTCACTGTTCAAACCTCTTAGGAGCCACATTAGCTTCGAATTAAGCTTATATTTTACTTTCACTTCATCTAGCTCTATATTAACGTATGAATTTGGTTGGACCTCAAACACATCACGGCTGACCACTCCGTGATATGATCATCCATTGACGCCCACTTTGATGCGTATTGTGGCCATCTGTGAGGCCCACCTTGATGTACTTTGTGGCCCATTCGTCAGACCCACTTTGATGTATTTTGTGGCCTAATCGAGAGGCCCACTTTGATATACATGTGACTCATCAGGATGTATCTTTGACCTATGAGAGGGGCCCACCTATTGCGTGTTTTGAGGCCCAGGTGCAAGGCCCACCTGTTATGTATTTGAGGCCCATTGTGATGTATGTAGAGGCCATGGGTTAAGGCCCATTGTGATGTATTAGGGCCTATGGGTTGAGGCCCATTGTGATGTATTTGGGGCCCATGGGTCGAGGCCCATTGTGATGTATTAGGGCCCGTGGGTTGAGGCCCATTATGATGTATTTCTGACCCATTTGGCAAAGCCCATTATGATGTGTTTCTAGCTCATATGTTGTGGCCCATTGTGATATATTTTCAGTCCATGTGATTAGGCCCATTTTGATGTATTTGTGGCCCGTTGTTGAGGCCCACCTTGATATATATGAGGCCCGTTTGATGTATTGGAGGCCCGTGGGTTAAGGCCCAATGGGAGGTACATAAGGTCCATTGTATATGTGATTCTACCATGGTTTGTGTAAATGATATTTATGGCGGACCATGCCTTGGGAGCAATGTTGGTTTGACGTCCACATTGTAAGAATAATGTTGGTTAAATGTCTGCATTATAACTCTCCCTAGGGCCCATTGATAAGCCCATACTTGTTGTGTGTAGGCCATCAAGGCCCATCTTCATTGCGAGGATAGTTCATCACTATATAAAATGCTTAGTATAACTCCATGATTTATGCCCATATGCATCATATGTATGCCTGATATGAGGAATGTTTGATCATAGCATACGCCATTGGGCAGACTATTTACGGGACTCCTTATGAGATGGAGTGCCCACATTATCGCGCCGTACGCGCAGGATTGCTGCATGACTGGATAGTGTGACTCATGCATCTCACATATATGTGACTTGATCATTGTACGCTCTAGCGACATCAGGGCCGTGGCCTCCACAGGCACATCATGGATGGCTAAATGAGACACCGAAATACTTGGTTCTAGCACTGTGGGCACGTAGAATGTCCTTGGGTGAAAATTCCAGAACCTCCTTAGTACTAGGAGATGCTTCAATGTCTAGACCGAATGAAATATGAGCGTCGGTGCCTATACCATGAGGCCGTGTCTCCCACTATTTCGTGGTCGGTTGGGAGGGAGTGTGGCCTTATCCGCCCGAGTGAGGGGGTTATAAGCTAGGCTGAGTATGACCAACTCATAAATGGGTCCGCTATCGACGAGCCGAGTAGGTATTGGCAGACTGCTGGCTAGGCGGATAATGAGGTATCTTCTACTCACTAGGCTATGCAGCTAGGGAGGTGGCACTACAAGAAATATGGTTTTTACCGACGAAATATTTTTTCGTAGGTAAATATGACTTTTATCGACGAAATATATTTTCGTAGGCAAAAGTAAACTTTTACCAACGAAATTAAATTTCGTCGGTAAAAGTCATCTTTACCTACGAAAAGTTTCGTAGGTAAAGAGTCTTTTCACTTTTTCCTCCGATTAAGACATCAAAAGTGTACTTTTGCCTACGAAGCATAATTTCATAGGTAAAAGACATCTTTACCTACGAGAAGTTCATAGGTAAAGGGTGTTTTAAAATTTTAAAATATATTAAAGATTGAAAAGTTTACTTTTACCGACGAAATTTAATTTCGTAGGTAAAAGCTATCTTCACCTATGAATCTTTTTGTAGGCAAAGGGTGTTTTTAATTCAAAATAAATGAAAATTTTACTTTTACCCACGAAATACAATTTTGTAGGTAAAAGACATCTTTACCTACGAACATGTTCGTAGGTAAAGGGTGTTTTGGTAAAAGCTATTTTCACCTACGAAACGTTTTGTAGGCAAAGGGTGTTTTCAATTCAAAATAAACGAAAAGTTTAGTTTCACCTAGGTAAAAGATGTCTTTACCTACGAAAATGTTCGTAGGTAAAGGGTGTTTTGAATATAAAAGATTGCTTTTACCGACGAAATTTAATTTCGTAGGTAAAAGCTATTTTCATCTACGAAACTTTTTGTAGGTAAACAATGTTTTCAATT
This sequence comes from Magnolia sinica, assembly GCF_029962835.1. Taxonomy (NCBI): domain Eukaryota; kingdom Viridiplantae; phylum Streptophyta; class Magnoliopsida; order Magnoliales; family Magnoliaceae; genus Magnolia; species Magnolia sinica. The sequence continues at coordinate 75,475,678 of NC_080579.1, read as the reverse complement.
CAAAATAATCGAAAAGTTTAGTTTCACCTACAAAATATAATTTCGTAGGTAAAAGCTGTCTTTACCGATGAAAATGTTCATAGATAAAGGGTGTTTTGAATTTAATCTCGAAAAGTTTACTTTTATTGACTACATATAATTGCGTAGGTAAAAGTGATAATTACCTTCTACCTGATATTTGGATCTGTTCAATTTTTAGAACCACGTCCTAGAATGGACTGGTAAAATGAATGGACGATGTAGATATAGAACACATCTTCAAGGTGGGCCCCACACAATTTGTAATGGACTGTTCTGCAGGGTGCAATCATGGCCATTGGAGCATCCCAACCAATTGTAGTTGCTACCAAGGATGGGCTGATCGGTGTGAAAAGTCAGATGTGCAAGTGAGAAACATTCTACCTGGTGAGTTATTGGGAAGCCTGGAACCTCCAGTCTTGAGCCTTCCACAAACTCACTTGGGCAAAACTGTGAATGCTTGCAGGTGAATGTTATTGTAGATCATCGTGTTATATATGGTGTTGATTTGACTTTATTCTTGCAAACTCTAATGAAGATCATTGAGGATTCAAAAGATTTGACTTTCTAGTCTCTGCTTCAAGGTCATTGAAGTCTTTTTGAATCATTTGTTGAGATTATACCTTCCAACAAAAAAGAAAAGAAAAAAAAAGAAGCTGTGATTCAAGAAACTAGGGGCATGTGGGTGATGCAAGGTTCTATAGCTAATATGTTTGGGGCAGCTGTTTGATGGTCGAGGAATATATACAAATATGTAATCCACTTGAGTAGTAGGCTGGAATCAGAGACGTACATGATGGGACTCACCTGATGTACAACTTAGATCTTGCACCTATGGGCTACTTTGGTACAAATGGTAGTATCTTCTCTCTTTCTTTGACAATGGATACATCTAATTTTTTAAATCTCATTCTATCATGATTCAGAGAAAATGATGGACGAAGTGGATTTTACACTTTCATCATAATTGGCCCATAATAATTCATATATTTTTGTGTTTTCTCTTTATTCATATCTTCGTGATATTATGAACATGTTGGATGTCAAATAAACATTACTATGGGCCCAAGGAAGGTATCAACGGTGGAAATCATTATTCCACACTGTTTCGTGTGGCATGGTCTACTTGAGTTTTGGATTTACTGAAAATTCAGGATCAACCCACACTGTTCATCCATTTTTCGGGATATAAATCTCAGGTGGACCACACCATGATGTACGTGTTTAATCCATGTCATCCCCATGAGGTCAAGTTGTGTGGGCCCCACCATGACGTGTGTCAAACATCAACACCATGCATTTGATTGATCACCTTTAAATTATGGGATATCCCAAAAATCAACCGTATACGGAACTCCGGTGGGCCATACCATCTAAAATCACGTGAAGACATGCCTAAAATATATAAAAGCACTTAGTGGGCCCCACCTGAAATTTGGATGCGTCTGAAACTTGGTATGACCTCTCATCCAAGTGGCACACCCATAATGGATGGTCTGGATTTGCTGACCACATCTCTGTGGGCCCAAAAAATAATTATGAATGTTTTAATGGAGGGTAACCCCTCTCAACTTTTGTATGTGGTGTGGCCCATACAAGTCATAGATTAATTTGATTTTTAATCCCTGGGCCCACCATGGGATGATGCATCTGACTGATGGGGTAGATGTTTGACACGCATCATGGTGGGGCCCAAAGAGCCATACCAGACCCCGGCCCAAATTTGGGCGCGCTCTCAAAACAGACGCCCGCCCAAATCAAAACAGACGCCCGCCCAAATCAAAACAGACGCCCGCCCAATAAAAAACCCCAAATCTCTCTCTCTCTCTCTCTCTCTCTCTCTCGTGTGCATCTGGGACTACTGGTTTTCCTCTTCGTTGCTAGATTGAGAGGCGCCATTGCAAGAACTTCAAGAAAAAACAAGGTATATGCTTCTTTCTGACATTTACTACTACCATTGGATTTTCTGTTTTAGATTAGTTTTCTTCTTGAAATACATGCGACAACAATTTATCTCCCTGCCATTCTCAAGGTTCCATTTTGGATCTGTTTCCATCTTGTAACTTAAACATCAGTATTGCAGTATTTACATTAGATCTGTTTCCATTACGCATAAATCCATCGATCTTTGGAAGAAGTTGATCTCTAATCATGGTAGGGGAGATGAGACAAACTTGCAAAATGACAAAAATCAAAGAGGTTTCCATAGCATTCATAGAGCTTGAGCGATGCCCGAGTCTACAAGGGCCTGTCTAGAAGCCTGGTAAATAAGATTGTCAGTGGAGAAGGGCTTAGAAGTTATCGAGGTTATCCATGCTAGCAAGGTTGTCGGCTATATGGAAAGAACAAATCAACATAATGTTTTTCATGGGCCGTTTCTGCAAAAGCATTCGTGGGGTGTTGCCAAGTTGAGATATAGGGAGTTCAGTGGAAAGGCTCTAGAGTATTAAAGGAAATCACAGAGAGGGTTGAGCGTAAATTATTAACTTGGAAGCAAATCCTTGCATCTACTTCATGTCTTTGTTTAAGATGCAATGTTCCTTCCTTAGTAGACAAGAAGGCATTGAAGAAACTTTCTTGGTGAGGGTTAGGGATATGGCTCGTTTTGGGAAATGCCTTCAGAGAATTAGAAGCTTGGAAGTAGCAAGGGATTAGGATTGTGAATGGCCATTAGAGGCAGGATTCAGGTGTATACGGACTAACAACAGTGGTTGTAAAGAAACTCGAGAAGAAGAATGGGTCTGGGGTGGATTGAGGAAATAGAAAAGGTTCTAGGAGGATCTTTGACAAGAAACAGAGAGAGAGAGAGAGAGAGAGAGAGAGAGAGAGAGAGAGAGAGAGAGAGAGAGAGAGAGAGAGAGAGAGAGAGAAAAGAAAAGAAAAGAAAAGAAGAAGAAGAAGAAGCTAAAATGCAAAGTTACAGACACAGGTAGTGGGGATACAAGCCACATTGATGGAAGTCTAGGACATGACTACAGATAGGATTACCCTTCTAGTACTTCCATACAATTGCAGGGAAATTTTAATCAAGAGAAGGGCTTAATGAGGCTAAGCCACATTGATGTTTTTGTCTTTGATTTTTTTTTTCTCTTGATAATGAGGCTAAAAAGACAAAAACATCAAAAGAAAATTGCAATGGCAGCTCCTTGATTCCCATCAAACTAGCCCAAAACCCACAAAGGCACTTAGGCCCATAGCTCAAATGATAACCTTCCTCTAAACTTTTTGGAGCAGATCTGCAGTTTGAAAGATCAGAGGTTTTAAATGGTAATTGAAGGCTTGAAACAGCAAATTCCCAATAAAACTGTTTACTATTAGCAAAAAATCAAATTAGATGTGGTTTAGTGAACACTTTAGATTAGTGAAAACTCAACATCTATATGGATTTCTCAATTAAATGAAACACATCTATGCTTAAAAGGAAAAGGACCCAACTAGCTAAACCCCCAAAAGAAAAACTGTTTATTATTAGCAAAAAAAATCTAATTAGAAGAGGTTTATCAAACGATTTAGGATTAGCAAATTTCAAAATCTATATGGATTTGTCAATTAAATGAAAGATATATGGAAAAAAAAAAAACCTTGTATAAGATGAGATAATACAGCTAAACTCCAATAGAACTTTTTTACCATTAGAACAAACCTAATTAGAGGCAGTTTGTTGAACGATTTATGATAAAAGAAAATTCAACATCTATCTGGATTTCTCAATTAAATGAAACATATACATAAAGGAAAAAAACCCACCTTGTATAAGATGAGATATGAATTGTAATGTGAGGATTTTCAAGCACAGAATCTAGAAAAACTAGGTTCTATGCAAGAAGGAAAATACCCTGTTTTCTTTGATTGAAAACAAGGCCAAAGCATCTATCTGTTCAAAAGAGAAAAGCCAAAAAAATAAAAAATCAAAGCAGTACAGCATCCAGTACTTTCATAGCAACACAGAATAAAAGGGGAAAAGGAAAACTCCTTTTACCAGTCTTTCATCTCTTGGAAAATGGAGCTCAAAAACAATCTTTTAAAACAAGGCAAACCACTTTGTAGTAATAAGAATCCAATCTAGAAAACATCACTACAAAACCAGAAAAATCCACCTCTAAACTGCAAAAGCTTCATGTCTCATGGCAGAAACAAGGTAGCAATAAGTATTTACAAATCAGTCAAATATAACTAGAAAGAACAAAATGCAGAAACAAACAGCATCATTGTAAATGGCACTTTGAAATGATTCAACAAACTCTTCAATTGTAAGTGTGCACCACTTGTAACGTGTGAGGATTGCTAGCCTTCCATTTGGTTGATCCCACTGGGTCAATGGCCTGACCCAGCCAAGCGATGACAACAAGGATGGCTGCGATCTTTGGCCTGCAGTCCGGGCTGGCTTGGGACTAGGTTCTTTACCTCATGTGCTCTCTTTAACTTAAGTTCATCATGGCCCGCATTGGCCCAGCTGAACCCATTTGTTACCCTACAATACACCATCTTGAGATGGTAACATGACATTTCCACAAGGGTTGGGCTTTCCAGATATGTATGTATGTATGTATGTATGTTTAAACAAAATTAAAACTCACCTTGCTCCCTTGATTCCATACATATACACACATGCATATATGTATATACATACATATGTTTAAACAAAATTAAAACTCACCTTGCTCCCTTGATTCCATACATATACACACATGCATATATGTATATCTGTATATACCTAAGATGTATGTGTATGTATGTATGTATGTATGTACACAAACCTATGTGGCGATTGTGGGTTTTCTTTAGTTTAAACATTTTCTATTTTACTATCCAGAAAACGTTTTTGCCCATGATTACTCTTATTATATGTGATCACAAAATCTGTCACTTGTGTAGAACATCCAAAAATCAGCAGGGTCCACCAACAGGTGTTGCCTATCTAAGTAAATAGGTCAACCTGATTTTTACAGCAGGTGATATTTGGTGGGGTCCATCTTTTCATAGGTGGGATGTTAGCAAACATGACAGGTTGGTGGGAAGGAGGGGACTGTGTGAATCATTTCTCCTATTCATTATGAAGGGAAAAAAAAATCATTCACTAAGTTAGGAATTGTGTATGGTATAGATCCAGGGACTTGCGCTTCTCATTTACGGTTTCTTAAATTTTGTAGCTTTAAATGTTCTAATCATGCATTTGCTTACACCATTGAAAAAAAGAATCATGTGTTTGCATACAAGGCGAGGGTGATTTATAGCTTGTGGACATGCTCTTGCTTCTTCTCATTTAGGCACACATACGCACATCCATCCATATATCCATATACATATGGATGGATATAGCAAATGAATGTAATTTGAGAGCGAGTGATATGTATCAATTTTCAAGAGGCAAAACTAGGTTTTTGAGATGATTTTATTTGTTTCTGTTTTTATGTTTACGTTTGTTGATTATTTTTCCATGAATTTGGTACCTCAATAAGTAAAAAAACAAACAGAAGCCATGACCTGATTAACTTTTCTGAATTTTGCAAATTTTAGAAAATATATGAGAAGGTTTTCGCTAGTTCTGATATTTTTCTCTTATCATTTGATTATTTAGTTATTGTCTTTTGAAAGACAGCTTTTTCTCTTGTTATTTGATTGGATAGTTCCATCTTTTTTCAAAGCATAAACTGTCAGATTGATTTTCTTTTATCCTTACTGTAGGTATGATGGCCAACGAGCTCAGATTTTGTGCTCTTGCATCCCCCATGTGGGCTGGATGAATCACCATGGTAATAGAGATGGTGGAAAAAAAGGAAGTAGTAGTCTAGCCTGTTTTGAGCCTCAATTCTTATATGATCTTCATGCCTTGAGTTTGTGCTAGTGTGGCTCATGGTTCAGTTATCCAAACCACTAATATGATGGGTTTCGCTGTTGATGACCCACACACCAAAGTTCCTCAAGATTGAAATATTCCAACCCTTCAATACCCAGCCAAGAAGTACACATTTAAGAAAGAAAAAATAGTGATAGTTCGAACTCAATAGAAAACTGGCCAAATATCAATGACTAGGATCTGGCAATCTTGGCTTCTTTTTTTTTTTTTTTTTAGTGCATCACATCAACAATTTAAACCACTGAACCATGTAGTTTGGCATGCTCAAAACTTGTGGCAGTGACAGATGTTGATAAGCCTTCATACTTCTTTGTCATTTTACGTCTGCTTATTTATAACATGTGGGCTTTTCTCTAGATTGGTCATAACATGTTCTAGTAGAGGAACCTAGTTCAAATGATGCTGGTTCTTTAGTTCTCATTTTTGGTCCCTTAGTTATTGGACCTTATCATAAAAGCTACCTTCTCCTATGGTCCATCTGCTTTGTATTATTTCCTGTCAGAGGAGGAAATGGAGATCCTTCTTCTAGAAACTGCAGATTTTACTGTAGATTTCACTGGCGCAAAGCTGCAAAATATATTTTAGTTACTTCCTAATGAATTGTTTCTATTTTCCCATTAGGAGATTTTTTTAAAACTATCTTGCAACTGATTGGTAGGAATGAACCTGGAATTTTAACTGCTAGAAGGATTTAGACTACATTGGATGAGAAGAACTGTTGGAAGCCTTGAAGAGGGTAGGTGTTTTGTTTTGTTTTTTAACCACTTACATGGATAATTATAGTGTTTCACTAATTCATCTGTGTACACATGTTCTCAATCTACCCACTTGCAGCAAAAGGGTACGTTTGAAACCGGTCAAGAAGATAGTACTGAAATTCTGGAGGAGTTAAAGCTGAGGTTGGCATACAGGGAAGCAGCTGTGGCTGTTCTTGCATGCTACAATCCAAATCCTCACCGTCCTTTCACTGAGGTCAATGCTAGAATGATTTCTTCATCAGTCGATAATTTGTTTCAAGATCAGAGGCTTATCTGGAATTTGTTGCAGACTAATATTCGTTCCATTCGCAGCAAGCCAAATATGCGTTATGTTGAGACTACCGGAAGGTTTTTTTGAGAAAGTTAGATTATGTAGAATCTATAGTCCGTGCATGTGCCCGTAAGTCTTATATCTCTCTTTCCTTTAATTACTCTTTTTTTTTTTTTTTTTTGTCCTTGTGCCAAATAGTTCACTGTTCAGGTGCATAAGCCAATCAAATTATCATTGGCTTATGGATCTAGTGCATGCATGTCACATGTGCAGTAATGACATGGGGCATGGTACCTCCCATGCCTCCAATGGCACTGGATCTAGTCCCTTTCTGGTTACTTGAGTGTGAATTTCACACAATTTTGCTTGGTGCACTCCATCTTGACTCAGGTGTTTATTGTCTCATTTGAATTTTCTGTTATCTGTAGAGTTTTTTAGCGGTACTGGGTCCGAATGGAAGTGGTAAAAGCAACGTCATAGATGCAATGCCCTTTGTATTTGGGAAACGAGCTAAGCAAGTAAGCTCCATTTATATATGGGAATCTAATCTGGGTCATAGATGCAATGCTCTTTATATTGATTTGTTGCAAAACTTTCGTAATTCCTTGTGACATTTTTAAATTTTAATGTTATCCATGTCATTGATATAAGAATGTGAACCTTTCATCCACGACTAAAGTTTTTCCTTTATATAGCAATATCACAACCCTTTGAACAATGACTCTTTTACATTTAGTCTCTTTTTTTTTTTTCTTTTTGTTGATTGTCCTATTGATGATCGATTGCAAGTAATATATAGCCAATGGTCCTGCGTGCAATGGGAAGAAGTCCGCTGTTATTTTTTAATGGAGAAGAGCAGTAATATTGGTCTTCATTTTTTGAATTGGTAAAAGTTTCCTACATTTTGAGGTTTTAGGAGTTTAAACTAACACCCTTTTATTTTCTTTCGTATTGATTTTTGGGGATGGATTTGCCATTGCAGCTGGAGGTAACCAAAATTTACATCTTCATTTTTGGTTATACACCGGTTTGGGTATATGTTTTAGGTTATGAGATATATATATATATATATATATATATATATATATATATATATATATATATATATATATATAATTCTTTAAGTGGAACTTTTGAGAGGGTGATAGGACCTGCCAAGGCTAGTGATGGATCTGGCAAGAAGGATGTGGTCGCAGTGTAGCCTGGCCCTAGCAACTAGGTGGAATTGAATAGACCCTTATGATTTATTATTATTTATTTATTATCATGTTCACATCACATGGTTATAGTAGATTTGAGTGTTATTTGCATGAGCTTATCATAATGTCATAATGTCTTTTGATTGTTTCTATGGTAAATGAATTTGCTAGATTGCTCATCAGGGTTCTTTTACTCAAGGAATGAGCTATATGCATTCCCAGGTAAAGATTTCATCTCAATATCACTTGCTTACTGAAAATATAAATCTTGAAATTTGATATTGTATATACTATTCAGTAGCATTTTTGTATGAATGCAAACCTTTTTTCTTCAACGGGCCTAAAGATTTGATTTTGTAGGAAGCCAAATCCTTGGAGAAAGATTCTATTTGTCACATTTGGGCATGGGAAATGTGATTCTGTTGAATCCAGAAAATTTGTTTGGATACTAGGAAAGAATTGAAAGGAATTCTATGGTGTAGGTACCTATTTATAAAAAAAAATTCAAAGAAGTGAATGATTAGATTTTATGTTTTTCGGGTGATGTTAGAGTTGGCATAGTATTTCATAAGGAATGGTTAGATTTTATGTCTGATAAAGGGTTTCCTAAGAAAACTTGGAAGTGTATGTTGATATGCAGAGCTGGCTAGTTGTAGAATTGCTACTGAAATGCAAAAGAATTCACTGTTAAAACAGGGGACAATAGGAAAGCAACAAAAACTGCGATCCTCGCCAGCGTGACAGCATTTATAGGGGTGGCCATCTTGGGTTCAAGCTTATACTACTGTAAATGGGGCAAGAAGAGCACAACGAGGTAAACTTTTACCTGAGAATCACAAAATCCTAGACATTCTTAGGCCTTATTTGGTAGATACTTAAAAATGATTTGATCTCATTTTAATTAACAATAATTATGTAAACTTCTACCTGAGGATTTAGTTATCCTTTTAAAAAAAAAAAAAAAAAAACAACCAAGGATATTTTTTGTAGCTTCAATGTAATCTTCCTTGTTTTTAACAAAATGATTAACGGACGACATTCTCTTCTATTCTATCAAGCTGTTCATGCATATGAATCTCCTTGTACACATTCTTCTTATAATCTCTTAACCTACCAATGTATCGTCATTTTTTTAATTTCTCTCTGCTTTTCTTTTTCTTCTTTTTCTTTTAGTTTATGTTTGGATGGATCTACGTAGTTTGGGTTTAGATGGATGTGAATGTGAATACGATGAAATATGTTATATAACAGGTGCATACTAGGAAGAGTATGATGAAATATATACGAGGAAGTTTTTGTGAAAGAGACTTTTACCTACGGAATATTTCGTAGGTAAAAGTTTAGGTAGAGATTTTGAAAATATTTTTACCTACGAACATGTTAGTAGGTAAAGGTTTTGTAAATATTGTTTGCTACGAAAATATTCGTAGGTACATATTTTGAAAATATTTTTACCTACGAAAATGTTAGCAGGTAAAAGTTTTGTAAATATTTTTTATCTACGAAAATCTTTGTAGGTAAATGGTTTGCAAATATTTTTACCTACGAAAATTTTCGTAGGTAAAAGTTTTGACAAATATTTTTACCTACGAAAACGTTCATAGGTGAAAGTTTTGTAAATATTTTTAGCTACGAAAATACTCGTAGGTAAAAAGATTTGTCAATTATTTTCCCCATGAAAATTTTCGTAGGTAAAAGTGTCTTTTCTTTCAGTGTTTTTAGCTACGAAAACGTTCGTAGGTAAAAGTCTTAACACTTTGTAGGTAAAAGTCTCAACAAAGTTTTTAATTTCGTTGGTAAAAGTCTTACCATTGCCGACGATGACATTTTTTCGTCGGTAAAAGTCTTTAGCCACGGCTTTTTACCAACGAATTTACTGACGAAATATTTCGTAGGTAAAACTCTTTGCCTACGAAATAATATCATTTACCTACGAAATGTTTCGTAGGTAAAAGTGAAATTTCTTGTAGTGTGGCAATCGGTGTGGAGTGTAATAGACCCCGGTGATTTTTTCAGAGAGTAACCGTACTGATATGTGGACTTCTTGAGTAGGAATTGCATATCCATTCATTTATTCATTCACTATCCACTCGGGCTGGTGGTGCGTAACTATTTGTTACGTGTACCATCCCATGGCCAGGATTTCGGTTGGGCGCGCGACTAACCTGAGATCGGGAGTTTACCACATTGAGTCTGACTATCCAAATTTAGGTATGGGACTGGTTTGGATAGAAGTCCCTTGTGGTGGACCCCATAGCTTGCGATACTACGTACTATCATCCCGACTTCACATTCCAGCATGGCATTGCATTCGCACCGCATATTACATTGCATCCGTAGTACTTAACATTTTGGGTTACTATGTTATTACACTTATATGGCCTAGATGGACTTAGCAGGATTTGCATATTGCATTGTATCATCGACATCTGATATTTGACTTCTACATTTGCATAGCCGATCCACATTGCGTATTCTATTATTGTATGATTCATGGACTTACCAGTATATTTCCGCTTACTCTGATATCGTATGATTCATGATCTTGTCAGTATTTTTGCTTATTCCGATGATGTATGATTTATGAGCTTTATGGTATACTTGGCGCTTGCCTTGTGCACATACTTACACCACCCTTTAAGCTTTCTATAAGCTTATGCACGATAGATGCGTGCAGCTGATGATAGGTTGTAGCAGCGTGGAGCTTGGAGCTTGGAGCTGACTTATGGAGCTTGGATTTGACATATGTATTTCCCTTTCAGCACTGTAATCAAATGATTATATTAGTGGATATGTAATGATGATGTTGCCTTTTTTATTTGGGCAAACTTGTAGTTATGCTTCTTACGAGATAAATGTATGTTGAAAAATTCTCCTTATAGGATCCCGGGATCGGAATCTGGCATATGAGTGCCGGGATCCGAGAATGGGGCACTACGAAGGTTGTCAGAGTCGAATTCGGCGATTGAAAATTTTGTGAGCCCGGTTTCCGAGTTTGGGGCGTGACAGAGTCCAACTTAGGTGGTACCCAAGAAGTCCGGGATCACTATCATAGCCAATGCAGATAATGAACTCATGTCAACCAGAGTCACTACTGGGTGGGGAATGTGCATTAACTACAAAAAAATTGAATACTGTCACGAGGAAGGACCACTTTCCTTTACCTTCTGTCGATCAGATCTTATAAAGGTTAGTTGGCCATTCATATTACTGTTTCCTTGACGAGTATTCGGGCTACAACCAAATAAAGATAGCCCTTAAAGATCGAGAGAAGATCACATTCACATGTCCTTTTGTCACTTTTGCATACCGAGGGATGTTATTCTGACTATGTAATGCGCCCGCAGCATTTTAGCGATGCATGTTGATTAGTTTCTCTCATATAGTGGGGAAATTCTTAGAAATTTTCATGGATGATTTCTTTATTTTTGGTACATCATTCAGCGAATGTCTTGAACATCTTAAATTGGTGCTAAAGAGATGGGAACAAAAGAATCTTGTGCTGAATTAGAAACAAAATGTCATTTCATGGTTCAAAAAAGGGATAGTCCTTGGACACATCATATCATTCAATGGAATTGAGGTCGACAAAGCCACAATCGCATTAATCTATAATTTACCCCCACCCAAGAGCATACATGACATGCGATCCTTCCTAGGACACGTCGAATTTTATCAAAGATTCATAAAGTACTTTAGTCTCATCTCTCATCTTTTATCTAATCTTCTTCAAAAGGAAGTGAAGAATGCCAAAAAAGCTTTCTCCAAGCTAAATGACATATTGACTATTATTTCCATTATGCAATCAGCCGATTGGAGTTTACATTTTAAAATTATATGTGATGCAACTGATTATGCCATTAGGGCGGTGCTAGGCCAAAAATAAAAAGAAGAGAACCGGCCATATATTATCTACTATGCGAGTAAAACTTTAAACTCTGCCCAAGTAAATTATTCCACTATGAAAAATGAACTCATAACCATAATGTTTGCTTTGGACAAGTTTAGGTTCTACTTGATAAGATTCAAGATCATTATTTTCACAAACCATGCGGTGCTGAAGTACCTTATTTATAAGAAGGATGCTAAGCCCCGTTTGCTAAGATGGATCCTTCTACTCCAAGAATTTGACATAGAAATACAATATAAGAAATGAGTAGAAAACGTAGTGGTCGACCATCTTTGTCGGCTTGTTACATCCAATTCCATGGAGATGACACATATTAATGACATGTTCCTTGATAAATAACTTTTTAAAATATCTCAATTACCTTGGTATGATGACATTGCTAATTATCTTACCATAGGTACAATTCCTACCTACTGGACCGCGTAAGATAAAAAGATATTCTTTGCCGAGGTACACAAGTTCTTCTGGAATAATCCATATTTTTTTAATATTACCTAGATCAAGTCATTAGAAGATGTGTACCTGATAATGAATAACAAAGTGTCATTTCTTTTTATCATTCATACGCGTGTGGTAGCCACTTTTCAACCAAGAAGATCGCAATAAAGATTTTGCATTGCAGCTTTTATTAGCCCACTATGTTCAAAGATACTTATGAAATTTACAAAGCATGTGAGCGTTGTCAGAATTCAGAGGATTGTCTCATAAAAACATGATGCCTCCGAGCCTCATTCTCGTCATTAAAGCATTTGATTATCGAGGTATCGATTTCATGGGATCGTTCCCCAAATCCTTTGAAAATATTTATATATTACTCATTGTTGATTATGTTTCTAAATGGGTCAAGGCAATTCAGTGCCGTAATAATGTCAATCGCACAGTCATTAAGTTCTTGAAAGAAAACATATTCTCTTGGTTCGGAACACCTTGAGTCCTCATAAGTGATAGAGGATCTTACTTTTGTAATAAACCATTTGAAGCTTTTATGAAGAAATATGTTATTTCTCATAAAGTGAGCACCCCTTATCATCCCCAAACAAGCGACCAAGCTGAGATACCAAATAGGGAGATAAAACAAATTCCTAAGAAAATGGTTAACCCAGATCACAAGGATTAGTCAATTTGATTGACCAATGCTTTGTGGGCCTACCATACAAAATAAAAAATACATATTAATATGTCACCCTTTAGATTGTCTATGAGAAGGCTTGTCACTTACCTGTAGAGTTGGAACATAAAGCGTATTGGGCTATAAAGAATTTTAACTTCAAACTTAACAAAGCTGGTTTACTGCACAAATTACCATTGAATGAACTTGAAGAAATCCAGAATGATGCTTATGGGAATTCTTGGATATAGAAAGACAAAATGAAAGTGTTCCATGACAGGAATATTCTGCAAAAAAAAAAAAAAAAAAAAAACCAAATTAGAAAGTCTTATTGTATAATTTTAGAATTCATTTTTTTCTCGAAAAGCTGAGATCTCATTGGATCGACCCATTCAGAGTCAAAATGGTCTATCCTCATGGGGCTGTCGATATAGAAAACCCAATGAATTATAACATCTTCAAAGTGAACGGTCATCGTATCAAATCATTTATTGAGAAATTTGATTCAAGGGATATGTCCATCCCTCTGATTGATCTTGTCCATCAGGACTGACCTTCTAGTCTAATAAAGGTCTATTAATCCATTTATTACTTTCTTAGGATTAAAAATAGGATAGTTTGTTTTAGTTTTATTTTTTTTTTCTTTTGTACTAATCATTTTAGATGATGAAGAGTTCATATCATTTCATTGACCTTCATCAAGTACTATTTCTCTTACTCATTCCTCTTTTATTTTCGTTGTCTCATGTTATGATGAATTGCTTATCTTTTACATTAAAGACAATGTAAATTTTAGGTCGAGGGTGAAATTATATGAACTAATCAATATTTTCTTAGTTTTGAGCAAAAATTTTCAAAGTCTTTTTGAAAATTGATATTCTGTGTATTTGAATATATTTGAGTTATTATAATAAGATATAAAGTAATTTTGAAAATCTAGAGTCTAGTTAATTAGTAGATTTCTAAATAAAGTTATTCTTAATAAAATGATAAATAGAAAATTTAAATATCAATTGAGTCTAGTTCATGTCTAACTCATATTCTCTGAAATTAACTTGAAATACTAGTTTTAGCTTGATGATTACTTAAAAGTGTTAGGAACCAAGCCTGGAAATTTTTATACACCTTGATATAAAATGAAGAAAATGACTGGCTAAAAATTGTCGAAATCGAAAATGGCTACTTATTGTATGTGTTTTAATAAGAAAGTAATAATTTGTGTTTGTATGTCCACTTTTAGGTAATAATTATGGTTAATATTATGGAAAGAATGTCAACTCTTGTGTATTATAAGTTGGAAGCCACTAAGCACACAAGAAACTTACTGTTTGAATGCATTGTATTAATTAATTGATAAATCAGAACTTAATTTAAATGTTTACTAGTGATATTATGTTCTAAATTGACAATATTTTATTCTTGTATCTTTGAATTTTACTCATATGTATAGGATTACACAAAATTTTATTTTTTGAGAAAGGTTTGTTTTCGCATATTTTGCTCGGGACTAGCAAAATGCTGGTTACGGGGTGTGTTGAGTGTGAAATATCGTATATTTTCCACTTATTATGCATTGGTTTTCTAAACATAGATGCATTTAAGCAATCTAATTACGTATGTTTTCCCTTATTAGGTGATTTGGAGAGTTAAAGTGAAAAGCGATTATTTAATGATCAAAGAATAACCAAGTGAAGGATTGAATCTATAGAGGACAATATTGAAGAATTCAAGTACCAAAGATCCGAGGAAACCAAGTGATAAAGGAAGAAAATTAAAGACTTGAAGTGAAGAAACAAAGGAAAATGAGTCCTGAAAATTCAAGGCAAGAAAAATCATATTGTGATTTCTGAAATTCCAGGGTCAGAAAGATAAAATTTTGAAAACTGCATAAACGACCCTTCGGTGCCATCAAGGATAGTTTCGATGCTATCAAAGATAACTTTGATCCCATGGAGAAATTCATGAATTTTTCAAGTTAGTTGCTGAACAAATTCTTCGATGCCATCGATAGAGCTTCGATGGGATTTCGATGCCATTGAAGGTGCACGCGACTGCGTAAATTCAAAGTTGGTTGTGATTTTTTCGAGGCGGTGTAAAAGATGGAGTTCCAAAACTATAAATTGGGGTCCCTAGGCCGTCCCAAATCATCATCTAATATTAGAAGATGGAGAGAAGGCTTAGGTGGAGCACCGAGAATGTTCTTCTGCTTTGATTTCTTCACGGGTTCTAGTAGATCCTTTAGCTTTTCTTTTGTTTTTAAGTTAGTTATGACTAGCTAATCTCTTAGCTAGAGCTAAGAGGTGAAGCTTGTAGTTCTTCTTGATGTTTGGTTTACTTTGATTCAAGTTATTTTGATTTGAATCTTGAACAATTCACTAATATTTGGTTTGAATGAATAATTGTTTTTTGCTTACTTTAATTCATTGTCAACTACGGGCACAGTGGATGCTTATGAAAGCTAAGAATATTTTCTTATTTATTTTGTAAAGGAATGATCTGTAAAATCCATAGATTTATTGTAGACTCCGGACCTGATAGATGCGTTGAATTTCCTGTGATTAATACTTTAGTACATAACGTGGGAACCAATTCAATGAAAGTTTAAATTTATTTTGGATTGATGAATGATGATTTAACTGATCTATTATCTGACTATATAGAATAGGAGGACTTCGTTTCCAATTGTATGATCTAATTAAATCAAGTAAATTACATTAAAAAAGCTATAAGTGTATCTTTAGCGCTTTAGTGTTTTATTTCTAATAGTGTCTTACACATTTAGTTCTTAAAAACAAGAATTCAGTAATTAGTTTAGATTTTAGTTCTAATTCTAACGTATTTCAGAAACTGCATAAATTGCAAGTCCATGTGGGTATGACCTCGGTCTCATTGAATTATTACTACTTCGCAGCCCTCCACTAGCATATACACTATATAAAGCACCTTTAACTCTCTCAAATATATTACTAAAAGAAGATGAATCAGCTTCTAACAGAATGACTCTAGTAAGCGAAGAAGTTGAGGTCCAACTTCCTGGGAAATTTCTTCTAATGGATTTGAAATCTCATGGTCTTCATGATTAACAGAAAGCCTTATTGACCTTATACTCATTGAGTTATAGTGTTGGATCAAGTACAGCACACAAGTGTTAGCCTGATTACTTTGTAGTAATTTTTTAGCACAAATTAAGATTTTACAAAATAATATCTTCACCCAAATCCTATGGAAGTGCTTTGTGAGCAGTAAAATTACCATAATGCCTACTGTACACTTTTTTCCTTAGGTAAGTGATAAAGTTGATGATTGTATGGCCTACATGATATTTATATGATATCTGATATGTCTAATAAATACAATTCACGGTGATATTTAGAAAAAAAAATCAGTTAATCAGTAAACCACACCATAAAAATAATGAACACTACTTAAAGACATTAAAATACACATGCAGTTCAACCGGTGATTTGATTAAAGGTTTTTGGTTAGTATAATTATCATAGTTGGATGCATGTGTTTGATAAAGCTGGATGTTATACATATTTATTTATTTGTAAAGAAAAATATATTACTCTACTAACATCCCCCTTGAAACGCACTTCTTAATTGTGATGTGTGGAGGAATTATTTATAAAATTTGGAACTTATGAGGAATTTTCTGATACAAATCCCTACTTTCCATGCTAGGGAGAATAAGAACTTGAATGCAGGGCATGTGTGTGAAATCTACTTCGTCCACAGGATCTACCACTTGTTCTGGCATGAGGCCAAAAATCTGATAAATCAACGGCTCAGTTTGGACACACCACAGAAACAATGGGAACAAGAGGCTAACCTTGGACTCGGATTCGGTAGTGAACCCTCCATTACGGAGCTGGGTACTGGCTGGTGATGAAAAAGGCTTGGTGGGCCCACCATGATGATGTATGTATCTTATCCACACCATCCATTTATTTTTCCAGGTCATTTTATGGCATGATCCCAAAAATGAGACAAATCCAAATTTCATGTGGACCACACCGTAGAAAACAGTGGTTACTGAACGTCCACCATTAAAAACTTCTTGGGGCCATAAAAGTTTTGGATCAACCTGGTATTTGTGTTTTCCCTTCATTGAGATAATTGTGCCCTAGTCAAAGAGTTGGATGATAAATAAACATTACATTGAGCCCTAGGAAGTTTTTAACGGTGAGCGTTCAATCACCATTGTTTCCTGTGGTGTGGTCCACTCAAGAACCATATCTAATTAGTTTTTCGCTCATGCCTTAAAATGAGCTCGCAAAATAAATTGATGGTGTGGATAAGACATATACATCATAATGGCCCCACAGATCTTTTCCAGCACTGACCAGTACCCAACTACCGAAGCCGAGTCCGCTGACCATAGGCTTATGTGGTGATCTATCCTACACGTTCGTTAAGCAAAATAGGACAATTCAAAATTCAGCCAGATCCAAGACTCAGGTGGGCCACACCTTCCAAATGCACCTGCCATTGCTCGGCTCATCAAGATGGCCATACACGTGCGTTTGATATGGAACATGGGGACAGGTAAATAAGCCATGCACTTTTTTTAATGTAAGATAGGGACCCACTCAATAACCGCTCGAATGTCCTCCCTCTGCACCATTTCAAGTCGCCGCGTCCGCTACGCGTTCAACTGCCACCAGGGAGGGTGGGTGGTGCCTTCTATCTCACGGTCACGTTCGGTCAAGTACAAGATTTTACACACCGGCAGAGCATGATATCTATACACTTGCTCTTAATAACTGTATGAATAGATGGATATTCAATTATTATTTTTTTTTATAATGCCCTAATATCATATGATTCAATCACCACTGTTTTCTATAATGTGATCCACCTGATAATTTGATCTTCATTTTTGAGATAATGTCCTAATATTATATGGGAAAATAGATGGACGATATGGATATAGAATACATATATTAACATGGCCCCACAATAAGGGGCATGCCTAATTTGCTCCCCATTTGACTGAGAGCGGATGGTATTACCTGGGTAACAACATAGTGGGTGTTACTCTTATTATTGAGCCTACCTTGATACTGTGTTGTTGTTTATCCACGCTGTCAATCTCTTATTTCAGTCTATTTTAGGACTTTGTCCTAATATTTTAGAGATTTAAGTCTGGGGTGAACGGACATGGATATCCCATGAAAGCCTATAGAAGGAAGTTCCTACCTTGGAAACTTAATTAGGTAAGCTCACCGTGATGTTTGTGAAAATTATTCCATGTCCACCGTCCAACAGTAAAGTGGGCTGAAATCCCGAAGATTAAACATCACAAACATCACGGTGGGCCCCACCTAGATTTCCAGAGCAGCAACTTCCACCATTAAAAATTTCCTAAAGCCCATAGTAAGATTTATATAATGTTTATTTTCCATCCAACCTTTTGATAATGTTAACCAGACTTGGATGAAGGAAATGATCCAAAACTTTTGTGGTCCACAAAAAGTTTTTAACGATCATTCACCAATGATTCCAGTGGTGTGGTCCATGTGAGATTTGGATATGCTTAAAACTTGGAATTGCATAATGAGATGAAAAATTAAATAGACAGTGAATATTTTTTTATTTAGAAAAAATAAAAATAAAAAACATCAAGGTGGGCCCCACAAAATGAGGGCAACTCCCACTAAGGTATTACCTACGTAACACCTAACCTACTCTCATTGGACTACAAGGGACGCAGATATGGCAATGAAACCCACGTGCCCGTGGGCCCGCACCCTTTTTAAAAAGCTTTTTAGCCAATTGCCAACCTGACCATCTGACACTAGGTAAGACCTACCATACAGTGGGCCAGGGTTTCATTAATCAATATTAACTACAGAACCGGAAGCGTATCCACCCCTTGGCGGTGGTGTTTATATGTAGGGTGTTGTGAGGCCACCTGTGTATTTTATATTCACACTCTCTATCTGTCTTACTCTCATAAAATTAAAAATAAGACATCATAACCTCAAGTGATATACATAATAGGATAGTTAATTGAATGTGTAACATTATTTTTGAAAGCTACAAAAGTTTTGAACAAACAAACATTATAGTCGGATCATTATTCCCACTCTTTTCCATAGTGTGGTCCACTGAGCTAGAAAAATAGATGAACAGTATGATATAAAACACATACATCACATTGGGCCCCACAATGCCCAACGCTTCAATGCATCGATGCTAAGGCAACACCATCCAATCCTATGTTTGGGATAAAATTCTTATTATGGGAAAACATTGGATTAAGCAAAATCATTTTCAGTGGACCATGTAATTGTAATCAACCAACCAAATCCACAATTGATATCATTCACTTGTACACATATATAACTAGAAGATCACATGTAAATGATGTATATGGACGGTATGGATGAACAAATGCCTTAATGTGGGGCCCACATGTGTAGTGAATTTAAAAATTCACAAAAATTCTACATGTGACCGGATGCAATTCCATAGGACCAAATGCAATTTCATTCCACCTAATCCCAACCTTTTCCATCCTCCGATGTGCCGGATGAAATTTACATCGGAACAAATGCTATTCTATCCTTTTGTTTTTCTTGTTTTTAAAAATTATTTTTAAACACACTTACACACACCTCCACACACTCATGACGTAGTGCCTCCTAAGAGTCCACCACCAGAGCAAGAGTAAGGATCCAATGCAATTGTATCCTATCTAATCTCATCCAATATCATACGCCCCTAAGGGCTTGTTTGGTAAGTGGAATTAAAGGGTATTGAATTGTATTAGATGGGATTAACATTATTATTGTACAATGATTACATGTCGAGAAATACCATAGTATTGTAACCATCCAATTCCATATTTGGGATAAAAGTTTTGCAATGGAAAAGCGCTAGATTTAGCAAAATCTTGTTTGGCAGACCATGAAATTGTAATCAAGGATTAAATTTACAATTGATGTTATTCACTTGTGTATACATATAATGAGAACATCAAGTGTAAACGGTGTATATGGATGGATGACATAGATAAGTACATCCATTAATGTGGGCCCACATGTGTATTGAATTTCAAAATTTATAAAAATCTTGCACGGGACTGAATGCAATTTACGTGGAATTGCAAGACACCAAATGCAACTCTCTCCTACTAAATTCCATCTAATACCCTGCGCCAACGCCCCATAAGGATAGAAAAAAACACTACTCGGTTACAACAGTGGCAATAATGTAAAATTTTGCCTAAAGTCTGATGTGGACCGCCTAAGTTTGGATATGAGAGGCGTGTAGATAAAGCGTAGCTACGCACAAACCTGCTGTCTTCCTCCATCCACATTGTTCCACGTGGTAAGGCTTACATGAGTTGTATTTCACGTAGCTTTGCGGATCTCACCTGATGGACGGACTGGATTTTATACATGGCAGACGATTCTAGTACCGTACAATGTAACGTGTCATGTGGATAACGTATTGGCCAGATATTTCAACCGCGATAGGGACCATTATCACATGCGCATGCCATGTGTACGTGGACGGTTACAATCATCACTCGCGATGCCATGTGTCCATGACCGGTTGCAATCATCAATCGCATCTGCCATTTTTTGCAGTGGACGGTTGCAATTATTTATGATGACGCAACTTCAAGATTAATATCACTCGCTTTATCTCCAAGCGCTTAAAATAAACGCACCATGGGCACATGGCTGCTGTATCTGGTACGTTCCTCACACGGACCTTTTAAATGCATCTGTCCCGTACTAAACTATGGCCATTCTACTCATGAGGTGAACACCACATCCACATTGAATCCACACCGTTGGTTTTCATTTTTATAGCCGTCATGTGTTCACTAGGGCAGCTGGTAGGTTAACGGACATTCATCATGGGACCATCCGATGAACGACCCAGATCCCACACGCATGTGCCATGATCTAAACGTGGTGCCTGTTTTTTGGCGTTTGGGTGTGCAATAATATTGTTATCTACATGCTTCCGGACGACGTCGTTGTCATCTGCCAGAAAAAAGTTAGATATATCATCAGGAAGGAGATTGGGCCACTCCTGACGTGGAACGTACAAGGGTGGCACACTGATAAACTCAGTATGATTTATGCGCCCAACTTGATGTACGCGTCTAATCCATCAAGTTGCATGCGCTTGTACACGTGTACCAAGATCCAAGCTTCCAATAAGATGGGTCCCACAGATTTTGATGCACTTACCAGAAATCATAACGGTACATTCATCGGGTAGCTTCTATTTATAAACCAAATACTCGCACAAAATATTAGAAAGTTTTTACCAGCCGTTCATCTGCATATAATATCGTGGGTTCATTTAACCAATGAAATAGAAAATGTCTTTGGCAAGGGCTTCTATATGTTAGGACTCAATTGATGGACGGCTTTGATTTTGTAAATTTGTCATGCCACGTGCAGACAGTTTCTCTGCACATGCGCCAGCTTAACAAACCTTAAATTTAAAAGTCGACTAGAATCACGCTGGGGATCTGATTTTCGTGAACGTGGACCTGCCACCGCGTACGTCCTCGTGGTGACCTGGCCTCCGATTTGATTGCTCCTCGTGCTACTTATAAAATGTCGGTCCCGACAATTTTCTAATACGACATTTGATCATTATTTGATATATCAAGTGTGCATGTGATTATTTCCATAAAATTTTTAGAGTGAGCCAATTTCAACGTTCACCATTTAAAATATTTATGTAATACCAATGTAAATTTTTGCAACAATGATCACGTTGTTAAGGCCATTGATATATTGATATACCATCATTTAATTGCTTGAGCTTTTAAAGAAATTAATTATTTGACATAGTACTAGAACTTGAAGCTTTGTTTTCATATCTTGAAAATAATAAAATATGTTTTCCTAATATATTCTCTCGTAAAGGATTGTGCCCTTTTTAATATATTCCATACGGGTTTCACCATTAAGGGAATGTTAAAGTTTACTGATATGCATTAATACACCGTTATTTAACTGCTTGAGCTTTTAAAGAAAGTAGTTATTTGATACACTATATTAGGGATTATGTAAAATCTTATGTAAAATCTTACTCTTTTTTACATATAGGCATACCCTACGCTCATGCTTTTTTACACGCGCCCTCATACCTCATACCTCATACTCATGCACTCACACCACAATGAGTACTCCAACCCATGACCTTCCGTTGGAACTTTTATGAGTTTATCACTAAGGCATGCGTAATGACACAATAAAAATTTGCTTAAAACCCCTGAAGTTTATGTGTTGTGGCTTGTCTATGTTTTGGATTGGGCGAATATTTATCTATTTCTCATGACAATGTTGATTCTCAATTGATGAATGACTTTAATTCAATATATATGCAATGGTTCCCCAACCATCACTAAGAAGGGAAAATTAAATATCAGTTATTTGACACCAAATGTTTTTTTATGTTTTGAAATTTTAAGAGAATATTTTGACGTTTCGTTAATTGTTGAATGTTAGGCATTTTATATAGCTTGGTGTCATGGATTTGATCATAAGACCTCAAGTGTCAAATATCCAATTAGCTAACAAGGTGTGAGAAAATCAATACTAGATGGGGATGAATTTGCTTTTCATTATTTACATTAGGAAATTACTATACATTGAAGAACGGTTAAGTATTTATACTAATCAATTAATCTTGGGGTCAACAGTTTTCACTGTTTATGTTTACTTCTACTTTACTCTTATACATAGGGAATGCCTATTCACAGACTATACTCATATATGATGTATGCCTAAAGAAAATTATAATGAGTGGCTTTCGTTAACCTATGAAAGTAGTTACATTTCAAGTTGTAGTTTGGCCCAGATCCATAATTACATTCTTAGAGAAAACTCTTGATCTTTAAAAAGTAAAATTAGAACGTTTATTTTGGTCAGTAATACAAAATATTAATAGTCCTACTTACTTTGTCTTCGGAGAGTTTAGAATTTTAATATGGACAGGACTCACGATGGATGATCATGGCATATACAAGTGATCGTATAATGTTTAAATAAGTCTCACCTTAGTAACACCTATGACTAAAATTATTTTTTCTTCTTTGAAAGTCTAAACACCTTTCTATATCTCTACTACTTATTCATCAGTTTAGAAGTGTTATCAAGGTATTTATAAGTATGTGGATCCAATTTTTCTAACATCATGTGTGTGTGTGCGCGCGCGCGCGCGCGTGCACGCTTGATGCAAATGCCTTTTGTTGGATTTTTATGCCTATTCATATGTGTAGAAATGATATGAAGGTATTTATAAATAGGTGAATCGGTTTTGTCTAACATCTTGAGGAGAAAACCACTGCTTGTAACTTAGTGGTTTATATGCGCATGATGCAAATGCTTTTTATTCGTGTGATAACATTATTATTTGGCATATAGCAGTTGAAACTTGAGTTGATGTGGTACAAAGATGCCATCAGATGTGTAAAAATACATTTTAACTAAGTAACAAAACATACGTATCAACATCAGCATATTGTAAAAGTCATTCAATCTCGTTTATTCCTTATGATGTAGACAACCCAGCGTTTTTCTTTTTAACCTTTTTAAAGATTAACACGAGGGAAAGGAGCTGGTAGAAGCTGATAAACGTAGTCAGGCCCACAAAGCTTTGTGTTGCTCGCACATCCAGGCATGCTAGTGTATGCAGCTCCGTGTGACAGAGGCACTATGCATCTGTCTCTCATGTGACATGTGGAGCACACGTGTCGACATCATGATCATAGAAAACGACTTTGACAGCCCATATACAAGCACGAGGATAAGGCAAATCTAGCAACCTGATCGCCTCCATCACTTCCCAACTCTAATAATTGTAATTTTGCATGTGGGCTGTCTACGTGTTCTTCACTGTACCAATGCTTCAATCATCCGAATTTTTTATTACGGATACCTACCAATGCTCCAATAATATGAGTTTTTTATCACCTGTACCTACCGATGGTCCAATCATACGAATTTTTTTATCAGGCATGCCACGAGCAATTGATGGACGTGCATTGCTTGCAGAGCGGAGTTGGTGTGATCGAATGATTAGATCTGGCCCACCGTGATGTTTGCGAGAAATCCATCCTATTCATCCATTTTGCCAACTCATATTAGGACATGATCGTCAAGGTTAC
The DNA here is from genome assembly GCF_029962835.1 of Magnolia sinica. Taxonomy (NCBI): domain Eukaryota; kingdom Viridiplantae; phylum Streptophyta; class Magnoliopsida; order Magnoliales; family Magnoliaceae; genus Magnolia; species Magnolia sinica. Next base: position 75,451,405 of record NC_080579.1, on the reverse strand, counting down.
AACTTAGGAAAAGGTGGAGACGAAAATGTCAACGGTTTAATTTCCACTGTTTTTTGTGATGTGCTTCACATAAAATTTGGATCTGCCTATTTTAGGATTATGACCTTAAAATTATCTTTAAAAAATGGATAAACTGCGTGGATAAAATACATACATTATGGTGCGGCTCATAGAGCACCAATAAATTTTTGCTACACTGCTTCCGTAACCTTCTTAATGCTCAAGTAAGCAATCCACATCCACACTTACTGATTAGCTACTGAACCCAATAATAGCTAAGTCTAAATTTTGTCACCCTCAGTTTTTAATAATAGGTATTCAATCCTTGTTGTTTTCTATGATGGGTTTACTTGATATTTAAATTTACCTTACTTGTTGGATCATACTCTAAAATAATCTCTCCAAATGGGTGAAGGGCATAGATACAACAAATACATCATGGTTGAGCCAGCATAATTTGGTGATGCAACTTCAATAGCAAGTCTGGCTACTGCCGGGTTATGCATGCGGGAGTGGGTTAGGTGACACGTGCTAACAGTTTAGTGGGTGTTATCCTTACTGTGGGGCTCATTTTGATGATTTTTTTGTATATACACACCAGAATGGTATTCCAAACATTATGCAAATTCAAATATCAGACCGAACACCCCCACAGGAAACAGTGGCTATTGAGTGCCTCACCATTAAAAATTCCAAAGAGCCATTGTAAGATTTTCATAATGTTTATTTGAAATCCAACCTGTTGATAATGTCAATAAGATTTGGATGAAGGGAAAATACAAATATCAGCTTAATCCAAAAAATTTATGGCCCACAAAAAGTTTTTAATAGTAATTCATCATTATTTCTAGTGGTGTGGTCCACCTGAGATCTTTATCTTCTTAATGTTTAGTGTTGCATCCCAAAATGAGATGAAAAAACAGTTTGACGGCATGGATATCGAGAAAATATAGAAACTTAGGCCCCGAGTGGTGCGAATGACACCAACTAAGCTATTTCCCGAATAACAGATAATCCACTCCCACTTGGGGCTTGCATAGTGTAAGCGTGAAATCTCCGTCCGTCAGTTTTCTCCCGCTCGTGTTAGTTTGACATTCCAAAACTACGAGATTACGTGGACTTCACAGCAAGAAAAGTGAGGTTGGAAACGCACACCGTTTAAACCTTCCTCACTTTCGTTGATGTTTGGATGCCATCCAACTCGCTCCTAAGGTGATTCTCACCAGGATGAAGGAAACACAAATATCATTAGATTCAAATCTTATGTGGGCCCAAGAAGGTTTCAACGGTGGGCATTCTTCACTGTCTCCTATAATGTGGCGCACTTGAGTCTTGGATTTTCCTCTGAAATGAGTCAGCGAAACTGACGGTCGGAGTTTGATTTCATACCGAGATTACTGTGGTGTGGGGACCTAGTTGGAGATGGACCGTCTTATCAGGAGCTTTGGGGGGCCACCATGATGTATGTATTCCATTCATACCGTTCATTCTTTTGAAAAATCATTTTAAGTGATAATGACAAAAAAGAGTCAAATATATTGTTCATCTGGACCACACCACAGGAAATAGTAGGAATTAAAAGTCCACCACTAAAAACTTCTTGAGAGCCACGGAAGTTTTGGATCAACCTGATAACTATGTTTTCCCTTCATCCAGGTTTATGTGACGTTATTAACAAGTTGGATGGCAGAAAAACATCACGGTGGGTTATAGGGAAGTTTCAACAGTAGGGTTATTATCACCACTACTTCCTGTCCCGTGGTTCACTTGAGCCTTCCATCTTTCTGCTTTCCGGGATCATATCCTAAAATAATCTTTCAAAATATATAAACGGCTTGGATAAAATACATCTATATCACGGTAGCCCCACAGTCCTGGTGCGGGAGTACCAATCCGCGCCCAACGTTAGCAAGCTGCCCTCGGAATTTCTTAGAATCCGGACTCGGATTCGGTAGGGACCCGAACAGTACTGGTCGGTGCCCCGTGGTCCACCATGGTGAATGTTTTTATTTATGTCATTCATTCCTTTTTTTTAATCATTTAAGCGCATGAGCCCAAAAATAAGGTAGATCCAGATTTAATTAAGGTGATTGAACACCCACCGTTAAAAACTTCTTTAAGGCCCGATGTAATGTTCAAGATACATGGACGAAAGGAAAATATAAATATCGGAAACGGATTGGCTACTCCCCCGCCACCAGCCCCGTGGCTGATGGTCGGTGCTCTGTGGGGCCCACCACGATGTATGTGTTTAATCCATTCCGTTAATCCATTTTTAAAGATTATTTTAGGGCTTTATCCCAAAGATGCGAGGGATATAAATCTAAGGTGTTCCACACCACAGGAAAACAATAGTGACTGGATATCCACAATTAAAATCCTCCTAAGGCCCAATTTACTATTTATTTGAAATCCAATCTGTGATTAGGTCATACAGGTCCAGATGAATGGAAAAAACAAAGATCAGATTAAGCCAAAACTTTTATGGCCCCCAAAAGTTTTTTAATGGTCGAACGCTCATTCAACACTGTTTCCTGTAATGTGTTCCAATTGAAATTTGGATATAACTTATTTTTTTTCTCATACCATAAAATGATTTGAAAAGATAAATGGACGGCATGGATGAAACACATACATCATCCTGGGGCCTACAGAGCACCGACCAGGGGAGTAGCCAATCCGCTCCCAAAAATATCTGCTTGATTCAAGACTCGTGTGGTTAGCCTTCAATCACCACTATTTCTCTGTGGTATGGTCTAAATCTGCCATATTTTTCCTCACATGGCCTAAAATGAGCTGGAAAAATGAATGGACGGTGTAGATTAAAAAAACATGATTCATAGTGGGCCCGCATATCACCAACCAGCAGTTACCAGTACCGTCCTCGGTACTGTTGGGGTCACTACTGATTCCCAGTCCAGGAAACTCCTCGTAATCCACGATTCACGTGGAGTGTCGGTTTAGATAGATAGGACGCGGATTTCCTCCTGCACTGGGAACTCAGATGGAGCCCACCTTGAAGTTTGTATGGAATCCACCCTGTCCATCCGTTTTTTGAGCTCATTTTAGGCTGTGAGACCAAAATTGAGAAGGATCCACGACTCGAGTGGGCCGTACTAAAGGAAAAAGGTGGTTAGGGAAATTTCTACCGTCGAAACATTCCTGGTTCTACAGTGATTTTTACATGCCATCCATACCGTTAATAGCGTCATTCCTACTGGGATGAATTCTCACATTTTCGACCCACTTGAGAATTGGGTACGGTTCATTTTTGGCCTCATGTCCTAAAATAAACTCAAAAAGCGGATGGACGAAGAGGATTTCTCAAAATCATCACAGTGAGGCCCACCTGATTCCCAGCGCAGGAACTTCCTGCAAAAGGCTTTCGCAGGAAATCCGCGTCCAGATAGATATGGCCTATAGGAAACGGATCGGCTACTACCCCTGCCACCAGCCCGTGGCTGATGGTCGGTTCTTTGTGGGCCCCTTCAGAGTGTATGTGTTTCATCCATTCCGTTCATGCATTTTTACAGATCATTTTAGTGTTTCAACCCAAAAATTAGAGGGATATAAATCCCAGGTGGACCACACCATAGGAAAATAATAACGATTGAATATCCACCATTAAAATCCTCCTTAAGGCCCACTGTACTGTTTATTTGACATCCAATCTGTTTATTAGATCATAAAGGCCCAGACGAAGGGAAAAAACAAATATCATCTTGATCCAATACTTTTATGGCCCTTAAAAGGTTTTTAATTGTCGATGCTTATTTAACATTGTTTCCTGTAATGTGGTCCAATTGAGATTTTTATATATCTAATATTTTGTCCCATTCCATAAAATGATCTAAGAAAATAGATGGACGGCTTGGATGGAACACATACATCATGGTAGGTTCCACAGAGCATCGACCACCAGGGGAGTAGCCAATCCGGTCCGTTCCCCACGGATTGGCTACTCCCCCTGACACCAGCCATTGGCTGATGGTCAGTGCTATGTGGGGCCCATCATGATGTATGTGTGTCATCCATGTTGTCCATAAATTTTTATATATCATTTTATGATATGAAAAAAACAATGAAGTACATCTCAATCTCATTGGACCACATTACAAGAAACAGTGTTGAATGAATTTTGACCATTAAAAAAGTTTTGGGGGCCATAAAAGTTTTGGATCAAGCTGATATATATTGTTTTCCTTCACCTAGGTCTTTATGACCAAATCAACAGATTAGATGTCAAATAAACAGTACAGTGGGCCTTAGGAGGATTTTAATGGTGAATATCCATTCATTATTTTTGTCCTGTGGTGTGGCCCACATAAGATTTATATCCCTATCATTTTCTATATCAAACCTAAAATGATCTGTAAAAATAGATGAACGGAATGGATGAAACACGTACATCATGGTGGGGCCCACAGATCTCCGACCATCAGCCACGGGGCGTGTCGGGGGGGAGTAGCCAGTCCGTCTCCGGCCTATGGGGACCGGATTTCCTTCGGAGGGAAGTTCCCGCACTGGGAACCTAGGTAGGACCCACCGTGATGTTTATGAGAGATCCACCACGTTCATCTAATTTTTGAGATCATTTAAGGACTTAAGGCCAAAAATGAGCCGGGTCCAACACTCAAGTCGGCCACAAAAGTGAGGATTTAATGACCAACATTTAAAATATTTGTGGGGCCAAAAAAGTTTTGAATTAAGCTAATATTCATATTTTCAGTTTATCCAAGTAGTAATGACGTTATGAACGGTATGGATGGCATGCAAACATCACTGTTGACCCCAGGGAGATTTCAACTGTAGGAATTTCCCTACTATCTTTTCCTTTATTACGACCCACTTAAGTATTAGATCCGGCTCATTTTTAGCCTTACGTCCTAAAATGATCTCAAAAAACGGATGAACGTTCTAGATCTCTCATAGACATCACAATGGGCCCCACCTAGGTTCCCACCGCAGAAACTACCTGTGAAAGGCTTTTGCAGGCAATCCAGAGTCCAGAAGCATTCTCCACTGTATGCGTGGTAAGGATATCCACGAATCTCCACGGTCCATCAAGTGTTCCAATCTGTGGATGGAAAATCGATTAGCGAAAAAAAAAAACCGATAAGATGATCTAGTCTGTCCATTCACTGACCCTCAAATCGACGGTAGACAAAAGAAAATAATTGACAGGCATTCATCGCAATGGTGCAAACCTTAATCGGACTTTCGCCTGATGGGTACAGTTTTTTTTTTAGTCATTTATTAAATCCGACTATCTTTTCATGTAGTTACTAAAAGCCACCTCATTTTTAGTTATTTAAAGTAATATGGGCAAGGTATTTTTAGTCATTTACCAAAATCCGACTATCTTTTTGCGTAGTTACTAAAAGCTGCCTCATTTTAATTATTTAAAGTGATATTTCTGTCTTTTCTATCCGATATTGATATTAGCGACTGGTGTCAATTTCCTTTGAGAAAATTATCATTGTAGGCCCCACTTTTTACCTGGCGTCTTTCATGAAGGATACAAACCTTAACTTCTCCCCTTAGACCTTTCACGTACGCCGGAGCATCTGAGGACAAAATATAACCCTGCTCTTCACTGTCGTTGCTTTTAAAAAACCCTTTTTTCCAAGCACGAAAATCCCTTCATTGGATCGCTTCATTCTCCCATTGGATTACGTCCTCTCCATACATTAGCATTTCCTCATCTTCTAAAAATGGTCAGTCCACTGAAGAAAGCACGCACAACAGGTATATTTTAATATATTGCATGTTGGATAAAGCTTGCATCTGGGCTTTTCATTCATCTATGTATACATCATCCGATGAACATGATAGATTACAAATAAAACATCATTATGGGCTCAAACCCTTAATATAGATGGAAAAACGGATGAATGTTGTGGATAGTCCACATACATTTAAGGTGGGCCCAAATCTATTAACTCAGCACGATAAAAGCATACTGATCAAAATGATTTCAAATTTCAAGAGTTCTTAGTCTATTTGACCTACTTCTCGAAAATATGCTCGAGTTGTCGCCGACATTCCCGATACATGATTGGTTGAATTCCCCAACTCATACATGAATTTGATGTTTGGCTAGTTCAATTGCTTTTTAAGTTCATTAAAATTTTAAAATTCATGTTAGTCTAGTTCAATTGCATTTTAATTATGTGTTAGGCTAGTTCAAATACATTTTAGGGCCTGTTTGGATGCCTGTAAGTTCTTTTAAGTTGTAAGTGACTTACCTGTAAGTCACTTACAAGTGAAAGTTACTTACAGGTAACTTGTTTGGATGTAAGTTGTAAGTTACTTACAGGTAAGTTTTTCTGTTTGGATAGCCTGTAAGTTACTTACAAGTAGAAAGTTGTATATTCACATCGAGCAGAGCTTAGATTGGGAAATCATTCTAAAATGTTATAATCATATAAAAAAAAACATAGGATCAAATATGTTATTTTGTTAAGCCCATCAAGATGAATATTTGAGATAATTATTAAGTTAAACCAATCATCAAGTGGGCTATAAAAGTGGGTCCACGAATTCAAAATATCTATAATATGGAGTAATAACTCAATTTAAGCATTGAGAATAAATTTTAAAATATTAATAGAAAATCTAATAATTAAATTACATTACCAATGTCTTCTTTAACTATAGAAATTACATTTAAAATTTTTTAATAGGGAATCATTCTCTCCAACCATTCATTCCTTTGAATAGGACTTACATGATCTAGGAACGTAGAAGCAAAATGCGGTCTTTCCGCAAGGAATGTATAGGCCCTATACATCATGTCAGAATCAATGGTTGTTATATTCTCCAACTCATCCCATAGTCTTCCTACTGTTTTAGTTTTGAATGAAACATATTCATCCATTGTTTCCTGCATGCGTTCAAACTTTTCAATAACAGTTGATGCAATAGAGGCATTCTTCTTTTTCTTCTTTAGTGGCCTTGGAGCAGAGTTTCTCACATCCCTTTGACCGTTTCCTTCGCCATATTGATATTGACCTTGTGTTCCGTCGGAATATACATCATCGAGTGGTGCAAATGGTGTATATGATCCAGAGAAGTATGAGGACAATGGGATGTCATCCATGTAATGAGATGAATGGAGGACTTCTTCCTCAAGATCGGATGTAGTTTGTGTTGCGTTCCCGGTAGCAGAATCGTCCCCACATATAATATCAAACTGAGCTAGCAGTGGGAATGGCTTGTTTCTAATGTAAATAGCTTCAGGTTTTGCCTATAAAATAAATAGAATTTAGTTAGTTTTCACTGTATATGAATGACTTCAAGTTTTGAATGAACTTCACCTTGATGAATTCATCCCAAACGTCTGGTTCAGCGGTAACACATTTTCTTTCTTCATCCCAACCGAAGCCACTTTTGCTAAGTGCAACTTTGCCAAGTTATATTTCTTTTTAAGTGTTCGTAACCTATTCCTGCACTTTTCTCCATCCACTTGCACAGAAAATGTCTCCATCACAATTTTTGTTACTTTATTCATACTAGCTTCTCGAAAAGCGTTGTCAGATTTTTTTTCCCAGCGATACTTCCTCAACTAAGGCGTTTGCCATACATTTATCCATGTATGATGTCCAATTAATTTGTGCCTTTCGGCCACTGCTACTTGCCTTTGCATTTCGTGACATACCTTAAAACATTGTACATTTAAACATTACAAACATATAAAGCCACATAAGATATAGAAATATAATATAAATTGTAATAATCTTTCTATCAGCATCCACATTCTATATATATATATATATATATATATAACTAATTGATGTTTTGTTCTAACTTATATGATTCTCACATAGCCGACGCAAGTCCAAGTCGAAATTCCCTCTATCTTTGATTTTCCCTCCTAGCAGTCGCAGATTCATTTCGGAAGTCGCATTCATTCTCCTCTTCACTACTCTCATTACCTTCATCTTCATGCATCTCACTTTCATCTTCACCATCACCAATATCATTGTTATTTTCAAAATCAAGCTCTTGATCACGTTTTTCATTGATAATATGATTATGTAGGATACAACATGCAGTGACTATATTGACTTGTGTATTTAAAGGATAGCCTGAAGTAATCTTCAATATGGGAAATCGTGCCTTCAATACTCCAAAAGCGCGTTCTATAGTATTCCGCAATGAGGAATGACGAAAATTAAACAACTCTTCTTTTGTCTTAGGGTGACAACCTTGCCTAAATTCTTTTAGATGATACCGAACACCACGGAATGGTGCTAAAAAGCCCGGCGCATTTGCAAAACCAGCATCTACTAAGTAATATTTGCCTAAAAAAACACACTTTAAAAGTCATGTAAATGTAATCTGCTTATTAATAAATAAATATATATTTATATGTCTACTTAGATCAATACATGCTAGGACAATCAATTTGTGTTGTCGGTTAAGAGCATCTGCTAGTATTCGTGAATCTGATGTCGATCCCTCCCACCCCGCTAGTGCATATTGAAATGTTAAATCAAAAGAGCAGCTTGCTAACACATTTTGGGAAATAAATCTCTTTCGATTATGCCACTTGACTTGCTCTTTTATACTGATCATCGCTGGAATATGTGAGCAGTCTATGGCTCCAACACAATCCTTAAAGTACAGGAAAAACCTCGTACTATTCATTATTTCGGGTGGTACACCATTTCTAGGTGGTTTTATAATATCGCATTATAAAAGTACAACTGTATTAAACATTCTGTTAAAGTGACGACTAATTGTTTCCCCAGAATGGTTAAAATGATGTTGCATGACACGGTTCTTAATATTATAGCTAATTATATGAAGAAAAATTACTAACTCTTCTTCCAGTGATACACCAAATGTGCCTCCCAGGTTACTCTTTTCTTGTATCATATCACGAAGGCTAAAGAAAGCGTCTTTGTGCATACGAATGTAGTTAAAGCATGTTGGCCCTGGTCCATTATTAATCGCATTCGCAGCCTGTGCGCCTATCCAATTTCGTTGATGTTCTTGTGATTCTTCTAACATATTATTTTTATCCAGTCAAATAGTCATTAATGCACAAGCCGTAGTCATTGTAGACATCATATGAAAATCCATCTCAGAATCCGAATCCATTTCACAAATAAATCTAAAAATCAAAGAATAAATATATAGTAAGATAAGTTCAAGATTGAAACAAATGATTGGCAAGGTCACAAACAACCATACAAAGAGACCACAGTTGGGTTCAGGTTGGTTCCATGTCGTGGACCCTGTTAAGTTTTTTTAGTCCCGAAGTTTTTTCTTGTAATTTCAAGAAATGGGTTTTTTTTTTTTTTTTGTATAAAGCAATTATCTTTTCCATCTAGCTCTATTCAAACATGTTTGAGTAGTTTTTTAAACTCCATTGCTCTTTTTTTATTGTTGAGAACTCTTTACTTTCGGTAGTGTACTTTTTCTATCTGCAATAATCTGTTGAAGAGTTGTGTTTTTTTTTTTTTTTTTTTCATTTTTGGCTATGATGGGAATTTTAGTTGATTGTTCCACCCATCCTCAGTAATTCTAGTCATTCAGTTTATCCTTTTCCAATGTTGAAAGTAGTTTTTATTGTTAACCAGTGTACTTTTTTCTATCCAAAATCAGTTTATGAATCTTGGTTTTGTTTTGTTTTGTTTTGTTTTTTGTTTTCTATTGATATGTCCAGTTTTTTTTCTCTCAGTTTTGTCTAACAAACTCGGCATTTCAGATTGGTTCGACTTCAGTCACAGACTCACAGATGATATGATCTGATAAAGTAATTTAGTTTCTAACTTTCTATTTTTCATGATTTCCTTGTCAGGTGAATGTAGTGTTATTGTTCTATAGTATATGTTTTTCTATTAAAAAATTGCTATACACAAGCTGTTTTTATATTATGAATTATGAAGTTGGACTTGAAGGGAATGCAATTAAATTATCTTCAAGTTGGACTTGAAAGGAATGCAACTGCATTTTGAGGCTACTTCTTCGATGTGAATGCTAGGCAACAATAACACCATTAGTATTTGTTATTTCCTCTTGACTAAAGAGAATGGTCATGGTTCAATTCACTTGTGCATCCAAAAGCAACCTTTTTTTTTTTTTTTTGTGAAATGTTGCTCTTGATGCTCAAGCTCACTTACCCTTTCCTGATATTTATCTTTTCACTTTTTTTTCCAGCTCTATACTGCAAGAAAATCTGGATTCACATGTTAAAAGATGCCCACTGCTGAAACAAGTACAAGCCTTGCAAATGCAACTGTTCTACCAGAAGGGCGTCAATGGTAGCAAAGATGAGGATTGTTCTACATCATATGCTGGTACAGAGACAAGTAATTCCAAAGAAGTCAAAGATCCCATATCTTCAAAGTCCTCCCAAGCAAAGATTTCAAGCATCAAACCATGTTCAGAATCTTTGGACATCAGTTCAGACATGAAGATGGGCGCAATATATACAATGAGTATACCAGAATTTTAAAGGGTATGACCTTGCTGGATGGTCAGTTCAGCCATGAAAAGGGGAGCATTTTAAAGGGTATGACCTTGCTGGATGGTCCAGACTGGACGGTTACATGACAACTTCCAGACATGCTTCTTGATTTCATGAACACCACATATTAAGTAGAGAATGCAATAGGCAGCCTCACATTAAGAAACTAATGCTAATACGTAATGGAAACAAGAAACTATATGTTTGATTGTGCTGAATTCATACAATTTCTAATCATAGAAAAAGTTAAAAGTTTGCATTTCAAGCAAGGTTCCCAAATAGCATATATAAATATGATAAAGGTCAATTAGCACATGATTTATCCAATCGGCTATGAAATGGTTTCAAGACCCTGAAGATTTACAGGGCAAAAGAAAATCTTGTAGACAGGAGAACTCATACCAGGAGCCGAAGAAAAAAAATCTAGTAAAGAAATCCAACATGATCAGAACTAATGTAGTAAATCTAGAAAAGAAGAAAACATGCCTGAACAGAAACTAATGAAGAACACTGAGATGACAAGTGAACCAATGAAAAACTAAGAGAGAGAATGAGAAAGCAGCAAAAATAAACTAATGAAAAACCAAGAAAACAAGAGAAGGCAAGTAAAAAATAATGCAAAAAGAAAAGGAAGAAACCAAGAGATACAGTGAGTAGAAACAAGTGGCAAAACCAATAAAATAGAGAACTGCAATAGAAACCAATGCAAACATGAAAGAAAAACACCAAGCAAACAGAAACAAATTATGAAATTCCCAGTATGTAACACTCGGCGATGAAACCAAATTAGCACTAGTTTCATGAGATGTAAGCAAAAATATTCAAGATGCACCATTGATGTTTAGGACCACTTTCATTGCAACCTCAAATTAGGACTGGTTTATCCAATCCGTCCATCTATTTCTTCGTCTAAAATTAAGCATTAAAATGGATGGACAGTGTGGATCAAATACATATATCATGGTGGATTTACAAAGTTTACGCATTACTCAGCACATGATTCCTTCCCGCATAATACTCAGCCGTGCACCATTTGGCAAGAGTTCTTTTGAGAACTTTTTGAGAACTCATAATATGTGATTTGAGTCCAAAATCCGAATGGTCCACATTATGCAGAACCCCATGAAACCCCCATTAGCCAACTTATACTTTGATCTAAAATATTGATGGGCCATGAAAAAAGAAAACATTTTCCTACCTTGATTTACATCTCTCTTTTCTATGGCCCACCAGAGTTTTAAATCAGGCCCAAATTGGTCCCTAAACGTTTTCATGGGATTCTGCATCACATGGTCTGTTCGAATTAGAGGCCCATAACAGGTGTGAAAAAATGCGCACGTGCGCAGGTGTGCCAGCGTGCCTTATATATTAATGTCAAACCACTCCCGTTTTCAAAGAAGAAAAAAATGATGGATGAAACCCTACCGTTTCGAGAGGAGAAAAGATGGAAGGCACTATGCAGCGAGAGATTGCAGAGACGGATAGAGATTACAGAGACAGAGAGAGATTGCAGAGGGGGAGGGGGAGAGAGATTGCAGAGAGGGAGAGAGATAGAGAGCTTGGGATGGAGAGACGAAACCTGCAATCCCCTTTTTATAGAAGCTTATTAATGGTGGTTGTTGGTGTGGTAAACGGCAGTTGTTGGTGCGGTAATAATGAAGCTTTGCTGCGGTAATAGTGTTGTAGGATGTGGATTGGCTGAACTACTGCAAGGCTTGCTGGAGTTCCTTCAATGGCTGCTGCTTCCTCTTCATTGGCTGGAGCTTCATGGCTATAATGGTGGTTGGTGGGTTGGTGCATTTCTCCATATTTCCCTCTTTTTAAAAATATGACCGTTGAGCCTGTAAGTGACTTACAGGGAAGTGTCTTCCCACCCCCCTCGCCCTGTAGTTTTTTAGTAGATTTGCCTGTAAGTGACTTACAGGTTGTAAGTTACTTACAAGCAATTTTTCTCCCCCAAACACCACCTGTAAGTGACTTCCCTGTAAGTGACTTCCCACTTACCCAACTTACAGGCATCTAAACAGGCCCTTAAGTCTATTGAAATTCATGTTACCCTCGCTGAATTTTCAGTTTGCCCCACTCAATTTCCAGTTTGCTCCGCTGAATTTCATGTTTACCTCGCTCAATTTCTAGTTTGCCCCACTCAATTTCCAGTTTGCCCCACTCAATTTCCAGTTTGCCTTGCTCAATTTCATGTTTGTCACACTCAATTTTCAATTCCTAGTTTACCCCGCTGAATTTTATGTTTACCCTGCTCAATTTCATGTTTGCCTTGCTCATTTTTCCAGTTTGCCTTGCTCAATTTCTATATTGCCATACTCAATTTATATAGGTCGCCTCGCTTATTTTCTAGCATACCTTGCTGAATTTGATAGTTTGCCTCACTTATTTTGATAGTTTGTCTCGCTCAATTTTTGGTATTTCCTCGCTCAATTTCTATCTCGATTTCATATGAAGCTTGTTCAAATTCATGAAATGCTATAATGTTTTCAATTATATCTGATTTTGTACACTATGATTATCTTGTGAATTTTATATTTGATATGTTTTTCAATTCATCTTTACAGGTGATGAATATTCTGTTGTAATCCTATAACGTCTCAAATTTTTCCCAACTTGGCGATGGACGTCCTTATGCAATGGGTCAATCGTAACACCTTATTAACTTCTCAGAACTTAATCCCAAAGTCTCAAATCCCCTTTTAACTCATTTCCTTCAAAAATCTCACCTTTCACCACCTTGTTCTTCAAATTTTTCTAAATACTTTCATATTAGACACTAATCCTAAAGTTTATATGATGAAGGATAATACTTAAACTAAAATTTACTACAACTAATAAATATGTAAATAAATGAGTTTTTGACCATTAACCTTATGGAATCTTACGAAATAAATAGGTTATTTAAATAAATTAGCTTCTCCTATCCCAAAATCATATATTGCACGTCGAATAACTCATTCCAGTTTATAAGATACGCTTGTTTCAAAAGTCGCGTGGCAAAACAATCACCAGACAGCACAGCGGGGCGCAGCGCCACCGCCCGGCCGGCGGCGCGCCAATGCATCGAATTTCGGTGGACCCTCGCTGCAATTTTCTACACTTTTTGACCGACTTCAAAAAGTCATATCTCCCTCAATATAACTTCGATTTATGTGATTCAAAAGCCAGATTGAAGCTTGATAAGTCTAGTTTCATATAAAAATAACTAAAAATTAAAATAAAAATTTTAATATAGTTGAATCTAGGTTGATGTGATAACTGTCTAAAAATTATTAGTTCTGATAGCTGCTACTTCTAGAATTTTTAGAATTTTTCTAGAATACGAAATGTAATGAAATTTAGTGGATATAAAGTAGACTTGATAATGAACTACTAAAAAAATAATTAAAATAATATACTAACTAAAAGTGCCAAAAAGGGACATAGAACTACCCTAGGACCGTATTCTCTCGTAATTAGGGCGGAATTTAGTTAAGTACTAAACTAAGTAAGTGGTGGATTTAACTCGAACCATCATTTCCATAAATAGTAAGACCCAAAATCATTAATACCATTGAATCAATGTCCCTTACAAACCTAGGAGAAATCCCAAAACCTAATTACTCTCGGGAGCACATTGAAACTCCGTATCGGACCAGGACCGCGTCGAAAGTCCGATTACTGCGAAACTATAAGGTTATGACCGCCTTATTGGGCTTGACAACTATCATGAGAATTGAGCCCAAATAGTATCAAGAAACGCATAAATTGAGCCTTGAGCGAAGTGTGTGAGAAATGTGAATATCTTTAGAAAGTGAACCAGAACTTAAGTGAATTGGACCATTCGCTTGTGAGCGAAATTGAAGACTTTAGACCGTCAGATTCTTACCAAACTTCACCCATGGATCAAGGAAATTTCTTTGCTCTTATTTGTATACTTATGGCCTTGATTGAGTGACAACGACCGTTGATCTAATACGGGTCCTCCACGGTCGATCCACTAATCCGATCTTACCGAAATCATAACCTGGCCTAGATCCATTGTCAAGGAACTTACTCCATGACATAGACAAGTAATGGACCTCCAGATGAGCCTCATTCGTCAGAAACAGTCACCCTTTGGCTATAACCCAAGTATACCATGGCCCTGGGGCCATTTACATCACTTTTGAGCCTATATAAGGCCCTTAAGCGCCCGTTTGGCTGGACAGATTGGAAGGGATTGGATGGTATTGGAAGGGATTGAAAGTTAAATCCCGGGATTGGTCGAGCGTGCCAAACAAGCTGGATGACCTGATCCTCGGATATAGCAATCCCATGGATCTTAAGACAATCCACTAACAACACCATCATTACCTTTAAATCTCATCCAATCCACCTTAATCTATTCAAATTTGCCTAGGACGTGTTTGGTTCGAGGAATTGGAAGGGATGGGAAGGTTTAATCCCGGGATTGGCCGGACGTGCCAAACAAACTCGATATAGCAATCCCATGGATCTTAAGACAATCCACTGAAAACACCATCATTACCTTGAAATCCATGCCATCCACCCTAACACCATTCAATCATTTCCAATCCACCTAGCTAAATGGGCCCTAAACGACCCCACCCCTCTCTCATATGAATTTCTCAAACCCTAAGTGAGAGAAGAGAGAAAAGAGGAGAAAAGAGTGAGGAGTGGAGTGAGAGTTCGGGAGATCGTTGCTAAGATTCACTCCCACTACACGTACCGAATCGCCTCTCCACCATCGTTACACGAGCCATTCCAACTTCGATTTGGGTAAGAAATCCTAACCCTAATCTTGTTTTAGGAATCCAAATAGAGAAATCGACGAAATAGCTAACCTATTTCGTGATTTAGGTAACCATTGTTCTGTAGATGGGAGCGTAGGATTTGAACCGAGTTTGAAACGAACAATCCGATAAAAGGTGCGGACTATAAATGTTTAGATTATGATTTTCAATGCTTTCAATGTCAGCTAATGATTTTATGTCTGACTTGATTGCTATCATATTGTTGTAGATACGCCTATTCCTGTAAAATATACATGTATGAACTGTGTTAGATAAAAGATGCATTTCATGTGTCTATTGAAATGTTTGAATGAGCATTTGAATGTGATTTGAGCTTGCTGTGATTACTGATCTAAGGTTAATCATCGTCACATATATATTATTCTCTCCATATAAGGAATTGCTCAAATATATATTGTAACTAACCTAGTCTATGTATTTGGTATAGTGTAGTCTAAGTGTTTGTTCAATTATCTGAATGAGAAATTATTGATGATTTGTACTTATTACAAGTATTAAGATAGTATTTTGCATTACCTTGTATGTATGTATAATTTATTTCATGTAATCATATTTGCCTCTACTAAATTTATGGATAAAATGCAAGTGTTTGTTAACATGTTCAAGGTGTTTGATAAAATGCTCAAATGAAGTATTTACTTGGATTGTTTGTCAAATGCTGCAATGTCTATCACATATATTTATTTGCTGCATCTGAGTAAGATTGGGGCTACCACGTAGCTCAGGCAATCGGTAACTTTTTTTCTATTTAGGTGACTAAATTAGTCACGCAACATTTAGGAAAATTTGATGAATCCAGGTTGTACGAAGATTGTCGACAGTGGTTAGGCCACACGGGGTGCTTATGCACTCCACGTCGATTAAATCAGCATGTGCCCATACCAATCGAACTTTCCTAACAAATGATTGGCCTATTGTATGTTCACCATGTATGGCCACTACTACTTGAATCTAAGGTACCCCTTACCAATGTAAAGACCCGTTTCAACCATGGTACTACGATCCGCTAAGACTTATGAGCTGGGCATGGTGATATGGGACACTGTAGTCGAGCTGTCGGCCTACGCTGGGGTGACAAGCCTCCCCATAGTGACCAGTGAGCAACCCAAACTCGTGAACCAGGATGGTGGTATGAGACACCATTTTCGAGCTGTCGGCCTACACCGCCGCAGCTTGGCTGAGCTCCCAGCGTGGGTTGGGGTGAACCGTCTGATCTGGACCCCTTCGAAAATAACGCTCTAGTTGGTAGGGCGTTGGTGGAGTGATCTCGAGTATAAACTTGTGAATTTGCCTATCGACTGCTTTTCTTTAGGGGTGATGCCCTACAACTTGTCTATCGTATGTGTTTAACTAGGATTGATGACCTTAGATGGATCCTTTGGTTTGGGCCAATGATATAAAGGGAGGTACCCTAGCTTCCCGAACCTATTGTATGAATAAACTTAACTAAATAATCAGCTAACATGACCATGCATCACATTGCATCTAACGCCCAGTTGCAGCCTGGCTATGGTCCC
The DNA here is from genome assembly GCF_029962835.1 of Magnolia sinica. Taxonomy (NCBI): domain Eukaryota; kingdom Viridiplantae; phylum Streptophyta; class Magnoliopsida; order Magnoliales; family Magnoliaceae; genus Magnolia; species Magnolia sinica. The sequence continues at coordinate 75,434,606 of NC_080579.1, read as the reverse complement.
AGTGTGGGTTGGGGTGAGCTGTTTGATCCGAACCCCCTTTGAAAATAATGCTCTAGTTAGTAGGGGGCTGGGTAAGGTTATTTAGGATGTGTTTTGTTGTTGAAGTTGCACTTTATGAGGAAGTGTTGTCATGCGCGAACTTGGTTGTAGGAGTCACTTGTGAGGGAGCTCTGTGTGAGAGCATACATCATTACTGCACTCCATTCCTGCATTAACAAGAGTAGTCAGGAAGTGATTGTTGTATTGCTTTATCGCTAATGCTTGATTGACTTGATAACATGTTAACCTTTGCTTTATAGTTCCATTGAATTAGCTATTCATTCCCACCTGGGATGGTGTTTTAAAACACCAACCAGACTCTAGTTCAGATGCAGGTGACGATGGAGTCTATACTATGGAGCATGACTATATGGATGAGGAGGAAGAATTCTCTTACGTTTAGTTCTCAGGCATGTCTATGTAGACCTCGTGCTGCTTCGACAGGATCATAGGGATATATAATTTAGTCAGACACTTCACATTTTGACATTTTGTATATTTTGAAACAAAACATGTATGTATTCAACCCTGTTATATTATCATACTCTTGAGGCAGATAACCGCTTACTTATCTCAATGCATATATTTCAGTCTTTCACTTGCTAAATTACATTATCTCTAGAGTATGATATGCTGTTTTAGTATAATCTAACTTATGTTAAATACACTAATATGGATAACATTTAAACATCATTATCTATGTTGCATAAGTGATGTGTTGGATCTTGGGAGTTGAGCTTTGCTCGACCCTCAAAATTCGGGGCGTTACAAATCCCAAACCTAACCTCTAGGTGTACACTGAAATGTTGGTTTGACAAGGTTAAGGTTGGAGTAGAGAAGCATGATAGTCGGCTAAATTTGTTTAGTCAATCCCCATTTTCATTTTTGTTGCATGTTACATCCTTTAGATTTATAGGGGCTCTATTTCACCTTCTTTTTCTAAGATATAAAGGTGATCTAGTATTTGAGATTAGGGGGAGACGATTGCAGTTCACGGAGATGGACTTCGCCCTTATTACGGGCCTTAAGACTGGAGAGCTTACAGTACTGAAAAATCATCGCACTATGAGTACATTAAGAGACAAATATTTTAAAGAATATCCAGTATTAAAGAAGCACTTAATGGATGTGTTTGAACGATTAGTCGACACAAATAAGCACGAGTATGTCATGAAGGTTGCCCTACTTCTGGTTGTGGAGTGCTTTGTTAGGGGAACCGAACCGAAAACCATGTGCAACATGGATTATATTCACCTGGTCGACTCGCTAGATGATTTCTATAACTATCTTTAGGTTAGTTTGGGATACTATACAATGTCGCAAGGAATCGAAGCTGGCGTTGCCGCATCAAGTGCCCCTCGCTACACTGTATGTGGTTGCATCCTTCCTCTACAAATAAGAACACTTCTTATTTTCTACATGATTACAGTCTATTATAGTCAATTGTGGATTTTTTTTATCCGGTGCAATTTCATTATAACAGATATGAGCGATAGAGAGATTACCGACCCTACGAGAGTGTGTTGTTTCGTATGTTCCTTATTAAATTCCACGCTTCATTCAATATCAAGGCTGGAAGGGTTGGAGGTACAACAAAATACATGCTATTTTCGAGAGTAAAGCTGTAAGTATATATATTTCTACGGCATTTACTTTGCTTAATTTGACGTATACGCTTTTTTATTTAACATTACTCTTTGTTATTTTACAGACATTGGTAGTAATGAAATTAGAATTGACCCTACGAGAATGGGAAACGGACGTCGTTCGCTTGGTTCATGACAGCTTCCAGGTGAGATGTTATGAAAAATGAATTATATTTTTTCTACTATTATAAAAGTATCTTGACTCGTACATATCCATTGATACATTTTGTAGGTCATATCGACCCAAGAAGATGATGAGGAGGGTAATGAAAATGATTATGAGGAGGATGATGAAGCAGATGAAAATGATGAGAAAGTTGTGGAGGGAGAGGGATCAGGGGGTATTATGAAGAATGTTCTTTTTATGGAGGAATTCTGGGTTGAGAGGGAAGAGTTGAAGAAGGAGAAAGAGGAATTGAAGAAGGAGAGGGAAGAATTAAGGAAAGAGAAGGAAGAGTTGAGAAGGAAAGAAGCGAGGTTTGATGAGAGGGAGGCATTGCTGAAAGAGAAAGAAGCATTGAACATGGAGAGAGAGGAGTTGAACGAGAGAGCACAATTGAAGAGGGAGAAGGATTTGTTTTTTGAGGATAAGGAAAAGTTAACGAAGGAGAGAGAGGAGTTCAATAAGGAGAAGAAAGATTGTTGTACACGGAGGGGATATTTTATGAGGGAGGAGGGTGAGGAGTTGAAGAAGAGAGGAAGTAAATGATATTGAAGAGAAAGAACTTGCACATGGGGAGTTGGATGTGCAATCGTATAGTATTGTCGAGGGTAATGTATTGGATGCATCCATTTCTCCTCCTGTCTATCAAAGGAGAACTAAAAGGGTACTGAAGCTGTCATATTATAAGGTTTCTCTGTACTTTCCCTGTCTATATTTGATACAACCACCCCTGGTTTGGTTCTCGAACCTGAGCAAGCAACAACTTTTGTTACTTCTCCGATACCATTTCCTGTACAGATGGATCCATTCGGGATGCTATCAGTGCAGGAATTAAAAGAATTAGAGGACTAGTATGAAGCGCATAAGGACCCGATAGCGTCTTCTTAGTTCAGTACCATATGGGTGAAGGATGCGTGGGTTGATAGCGTGGTAAGCATTACTAATTCTGACGTTATATGCATTTATTTACATATATTTATTTCTTATATTAATTTATGGCTAAATCGTACTATCCTAATGATTAGGTTATTGACAAATATATCAAATTCCTTGAGAAAAGGCAGTCTGACCTGTCAATACTATATCCTCAGATTGCAAGTTCTGTCCCACGTATTTTATGATAACTATTTAATTCAGACAATCCTTAATCTGTTTTTCATTTTTATTTTCTTATATGTATTGATCTTTGATCATGTTTGTAACAGTAATGCCTTGAGAGGTTTGCCGATTTTGATTGCATACCGGGTCTCCAAGTCAGCGTCAAAACATGCCGAACTAATAGGCGAGATGGGCACGGCCTACGCAGTTGCTAAGCAGCGGGAGAAACCATACGCCAAGGCGATTTGGTGTTATGAACGGGTAATGCATTTATCACAAAACATTAATGCTGACTGTAATGTGTTCTCTCATGTTTTGACTAATATATTATTATTTGAATCAAGGACAAGTGTATGCGCTCGTGAAGCATGAAAATTCGCATTGGTTCTTGATGGTCATCTATCCTAGAGAAAGAGAGATCATTATTGTGGATAGTTTAAGCATAAATGCATTATTAAAGTACAAGCAGAAAATTAAGAAGATGACCGAAGCACTCCCCATTATCTTCCATGCCACTAGAGACAACATTGCGCTTGAAGGGAATAAGTGGACCGCTAAAGCTGATGAATTGTCGAAGTAGGACAATGGTTATGATTGCAGCATATTCGTAATTAAATTCATTGACATATTGTGTAGTGGTCTCACCTTGGCGCGAACAGACATGCAAAAATTCACCGTCGATTGGAGGAAATCAATAACATTTGATTGCCTTTCTGTAAACTGTAGATGATATTTGGCAAGGGCATGGGAGAAATTTTTGTGAGATATTGTATTATATACATTGCTTGATATACCGTGTACCATTTTAACTGAATAAAATTTATAATCAATGAATATTTATTACCTTTAATTGTTCCCCACTCATGTACCATTTCATGTTGTATACTTCATGTTTGCCTCGCTCAATTTCCAGTTTGCCCTGTTGAATTTCTAGTTTGCCCTGTTGAATTTCTAGTTTCTCCCATTGAATTTCATGTTTGCCCCACTGAATTTAATGTTTCCCCCACTGAATTTCATGTTTGCCCCGCTCAATTTCTAGGTTGCCCCCTGAATTTCATGTTTGCCCTGCTGAATTTCTTGTTTGCCCCACTGAAATTGTAATTTGGCCCACTGAATTTTTAGTTTCCCCGCTCAATTTATAGGTTGCCCCGCTAAATTTCATGTTTGCCCCTCTGAATTTCTAGTTTGCCCCATTGAATTTCTAGTTTGCCTCGATAAAATTAAGTTTGCCCTGCTAAATTTTCAGTTTGCCCTGTTCAATTTCATGTTTGCCTCATTGAAATTCTAGTTCGCCCCGCTGAATTTCCATTTTACCCCCCTGAATTTCATGTTTGCCCCACTCGCTTTAACAGATAACCCACGCGTGCATATTCAAAACACATGCCTTTCTCACTCCATTTCAATGAAAAACACTCGTAAGCACATTTTTCTTCTCATTTTCCTTACTAAAATATCCATTTATCATCTACAAATTATCATTCTATGGTTGTTGAAGGTACAGATCTTTAAAAAAAGAATAGTGGGGTTTATAGTTACTTCCCTTTGTAATATTGAACGATAATGCAATGAAAATTCACTGACTACCTGTGAACATTCAGCTAGTAATTCACCAAGGGTGCTTGGTCAAACTTAGCCATTGCACGCTCAAATTTAAAGAAGAACTCACAGAAATTGAGACGAGCCCAAGTCGATGACAATTGATCGACTACTCATTCAATTTCATGTGAAGTTCGGTCAATTCCATGTTAGGATCGGTGAATTTCATGTCAGGCTCGTACAATTTTATTTGTTAGGCTTACTCAATTTTATGCGTTAATCATTCAAATTCATGTGAAACTCGCTCAAGTCCATTTCAAGCTCTCTCAATTTTATATTAAGGCTCACTCAATTTCATGCTAGGATCGCTTAATTTAATATTTGCCCAGCTCAATTTCATGCCAGGCTCGCTCAATTTCATGTTTGCCCAGCTTAATTTCATGCTAGGATCCCTCTATTTAATGTTTGCCCAGCTGAATTTCATGTTAGGCTCGCTCTATTTAATGTTTACCCAGCTTAATTTCATGTTAGGCTCACTCTATTTAATGTTTGCCCCACTAAATTTCATTTTGCCTCGCTGAATATCTAGTTTGCCCCACCTAATTTCTTGTTTGCCTCGCTGAATTTCACTTTTGCCTTGCTCAATTTCATGTTTGCCCCACTCAATTTGCAGTTTGCCCCACTGAATTTCATGTTTTCCCCGCTGAATTTCTAGTTTGCCTCACTGAATTTCTAGTTTCCCAGCTGAATTTCTAGTTTTCTCGGCTCAATTTTTAGTTTGCCTCGCTCAATTTCTAGTTTACCCCACTTAATTTCCAATTTGCCCCCTCAATTTCTAGTTTGCCTAGCTCAATTTCATGTTTACCCCACTGAATATCACTTTTGCCCAGCTCAATTTCATGTTTACCCTGCTCAATTTTCAGTTTGCCCCGCTCAATTTCATGTTTGCCCTGCTCAATTTCATGTTTCCCATGCTCAATTTTTGGTTTGCCCTCCTGAATTTCGAGTTTCCCCGCTGAATTTCCAGTTTGCCCCGCTCAATTTCTAGTTTGCCCTACTGAATTTCATGTTTGCCCCACTCAATTTCATGCTAGGCTCGCTCTATTTACATTTTTCTTCGTTCACTTTCTTGGTAGGCTCGCTCAATTTTCAGTTTGCCTCGCTCAATTTCATGCTACTGACATAATATTGATAGTATTTGATCCTCTTTAATGCAATAAATCCTTGTTGCATCATAAAAGCATCAATGCTCACTAAGGTACCCATGAAACAACAATACCCTAACAATCTCTATGTACTGGAAATTCTTTTCCTTTGGCTTGACGTATCCCGTCTTTCCTTTTAATGAAATTGTTATCTTTCAGGAAGAAAAGAACCCTAATCGGTGATTGTGAGAAAAGAAGCAGTATTGGTAAAAGTATTTCTAGTCTGAATAGAACTGTTCCAATAGTGCATCCTTAAACACAGTAACCATTGTTCGAAACACATCAACCACAAAGAACTATTCTCAGTGGCTAGCTTGAATTGGTGTTTACTTGTCACTAACTTGTGCTGGTGTAAGTTCGATATTTAAGTCATAATGTTAGGTATCCCTCTTTTAGGGCCTGTTTAGATACTACCAAATAAGTTACTTTTTCTACTTACAATAGTAGATAAGTAACTTATTCGAGATAAGTAAGCTTGGTTTAAGATCAATTATAAGTAACTTTTTAACTTAAAGTTACCTAGTCACTTCAGCTTAATAAGTAGAAACCGAGATAAGCTACTTAAGGCATAAGTAGCTTATCTTAAGTTACTTACAATCCAAACTCCCTCGTAGTTGCATTACTTTTCCAAATTTTATTTCATTGAATTAAGAAGTTGGTAACATCTAAACATGGAAGCCAGGGAACCCACTTTTCTTAAGGTTTGACTATGAAACAGGCTACAATGTTCATCCGCCATGACTCAAGTATGCTGTAGCAACTAGCCAGTCATGTGCATAAACATGGTCCTATTGTGGATGGAGCATGGCCCAAAAAGTCACATGCATCAGATAGTTCCAAGCCATCAATATTAGCATAAGGTACCAACCTATTGTGCTAATTGTTAGTTAGCATAAGGTACCACCCTATTGAGCTAATTGATGATGAAAGACCACTACATGAAAGGAGAGACTAGTTGTAACAAAAAAAAAAAAAACTAAAAAAAAAAAAAATTGTAAAAAGTGCTCCTCAATAATATCGAGCACCCTTCGATAATATCGACATAAGTTATCAATATTATCAAATTACCATCGAAATAATCGATGACTTAAGTCATTTTGTCTAGTAAGCCAAGGTCTCGAAGCTAGTATCGACATATATTGACCATATATCGATATTATCGAAATCAACAGCTCGATATTATCGACAATGGTTCGATATATCGAAGACGATAGCTAAAATTGTCCAGCAACAAAAATAAAAAAAAATGGATGAATTTCCGATATTATCGAGAATGGTTCGATAATATCGATATGTAAACCTCGATATATCGATCCATTCTCGATAATATCGAGTCAGGACATTCCCCTATTCGAAAAGTTTGGCCGTCGATATTATCGATCTATCGCCGATTATATCAAGCATAAGTCATCGATAATATCGAGACATGATCGATAGTATTGATAACTAAATTATTTTATCTAGTGAAGTAGTTGTAGAAGCTCGTATCGACATATATGGACGATCTCTCGATATTATCAAAATCAATAAATCGATAATATCGATCACTGATTAATAATATCGAAATAGAACCTAAAATCGTCCAGTAGCTAACACAGAAAATCGGATAATTTGTCGATATTATCGATCGAGTCTCAATAATATCGAGATTCAAATCTCGATATATCAAGCATTGCTCGATAATATCAAACGAGGCCGAATTTTTATAAAGCCCCTTCATTTTCTGCATTTATTGTTTTCAGTATCCGCTTCCTTGTTTCATATGTTTGCCTTCTCATCTCCACTTTGCATTGCTTCTTCTCTCAAGCCATCCTCTCAAGCCCTTCTTCAAGCCCTTACTCAAAGCCCTTCTTCCAAGCCGTTTGGAGTATCGGAGGCCATCTTCCAAGCCCTTTCTCACAGTATTTATATTGTTTCGGTAAGATTCTCACTGTATATTGTGATTCTTGAGGAGCATCAATAGAGGTTGTGAATTTTCAGTGAGATATGCTACTTTATATGGAAGAGAATCAATAGAGGCGTGAGGACCGATCGAACCTGTGGTCATAGGAAATTTGGATCTCATGGGTTTGAGCTAACAATAGTTTTGAGCTGATTCTCTCTAGTTTTTTTATTTTATTTTATTTTATTTTTTATTTTTAGATGGAGAAATTGGCTTTTGGAAGTTGTATTTGTTTCTTTCTCTTCCCCAACATAATGGGAAGAGACTGAGCATAAACATATCTTTCTTTGCTTCCATTCTCCCTTTTTCGAAGGTGGCTATGTAAGGAAGCGTTTGGACTGGATTCTTTGATGTGAATATCTGATGGAAATAATGATGGGCTACAGAAATGTTGATATTTGATATGATGGAGAGATGTGACTATTATGTTTGGAGTTCTATAACAAGTTCCATATCTCAATTCCATTTAGCTTCCAGCAGTGCAACCTGTTTGTCTTGGATATGCAATTTATCTTTTCCTTGTATTGTGAAATTTTGTTATGTAGAAAGGTGGGGTGGATGGTCTTTATAGATTGCATAAACATATAAGATGTAGGGAGGAAAATGGATATAAAAAATGTGATTTTGTTTTAGAGTTCTTCATACAGTCTCTTTCTTTATATGATGATACGAGATGTTCTACTCTTGCCTCTCAATCCTTCATAAATATATCAGTTCTTAGTTCTATGAGTGTACTTTATAATTTGCCAAATCAAAATTCAATGAAAATTCATGAATTGGCCAGTTTATGGATTTATTAAATTTATGTTCTCATTTCCTTTGTCTGAAACAGGCCCTAACATCCAAACAGTCGTAATGCCGAAGGATAAAGGGAAAAGGGCTACGGTTGGAGAGTCCTCGAGGGGAGAACGAACTAAACTCCAATCAAGACCTAGATCGGAACAGGAAGAGGAACGAACTTCCTAGACTGAATCGCCAGTTAGACGAGCTCGTTCTTAAGGGAGTGCTCCCACTTGGGCTCCTCCTCCACCTATTCAACCAAAAGTGTTGATCCCACAGGTTCCTCCTCTTGAGAACCTGTATGACAAATTTCATGTCCGAAAAATGGTGTACGAGAAAAATATCAATCGAGAGTGCATCCGACCATTTGGGATACTTGAAATTTTGGAGAAAGTTGGGTGGAGTAACATCCTAAATTTTGGAGGGACTGTTAGAAATGAACAGGTGATCAGATTTCTATCCTACTGTCACTCACTGGTGTTGCACCCTGCTTCTTTTGTAGTCACCATTGGAGAGACCTCCACTACCATTACTCCTAGGGTAGTTACCTCGCTTATAGGGATTCCAGCCTCATTTCGAGGGTTAACTGATCACGACATTAATTCTGTAGATGTACGGATACAAATCACCAAGTATTTATGTAAGGGACAGAATGTGTCGTGGTATCAGGGTAATGCACTGAGAGCATCAAACATGGAAGACAAGTACAGGGTGCTCCATAATATCATCTGCCTGAATGTTTATCTGAGGGAAATAAATAAGTCTGACATTACCCCGTATGTGTTATATATTCTCTACATCATCTATGAGGGTATTCATTTGTGTCTTCCCAACATCATGGTTCACCTCATTGCCGACTGCATTCAGAGCACGAGAAGCACAACCATTCCATTCTCATACCTATTATGTTTACTCTCTCGCCATGTTGGCCTGATGCCCACCACTGACCAACCCAAACCCATTCGCATGTTTTCAAAAAACAATATTAAGTGCATGAAACTAGGGACGAAATGGGCATCAATATTAATAGTGCGCGGTGAAGATTTTGAGAGAAAAACAGAAGCAGAGGCAGTAGAGGCAGAGGCTACAGAGACACATGCAGCTGAGACGGAAGCAACCGACACCGACTATCCTACAGAGGGACAACAACGTGAGGTGTCACAACCCTCATATAGTCATACTAGTCAGCGGATGTCATACCGTGATTGTAGGTAATCCATTATTTTCCAACCGGATGAGCAGGACAGACGACTTACACGACTAGAGCGGCTTTCTGAAGCTATCCAGAAGGGTTTGGAGTGGGTGGAGTAGAAGATTCAGACCCTTATCGCCATAATCACCTGCCAGCGTGATGATGTCACTCCACCGGAGGGGGGTCCGTCCAGCTAGCCTGTGCTTAGTCATGACTGTTTGTTTACACATCAAATATCTTTTTGAGATGCTAAGCCAGACTAATCTTATTTTCGAATTGTTTCCTTAGATAGTGGCGTGAATATTATTTTGACTGATGATTTTACTACCGAAACTTGGGGTAGTTATTTTGATTACAATATGTGGTTTTATGATGAAATTTTTTTATGCACTTCATGTTATTTTGCATGTTCTCATTTATCCCAATTCAACCTGTGCCTGATAGTATCCTGATCTTATCGGTATTGCAACATGAGCAATATTGAGACCATAATCTTTCATTTTCCTTCCAATTATTGATGGATTTCTTGTTGAAGTTTCACTGAAAGCTCCAATACAATGTGCAATAGCATGCATATTATGGTTGACTGATATATTCATATTTACAAGTTTATCTTTTTGTAGCATTTGCATATTATAGTCAAAGATGATACTTCTACTGGTGATAATTGGGCCAAAACTGAATTTCGTTTCAGCAAGGCATGTCTTCTTGTTGCCTTGCCTATTGATGGAAGCATGTCATGTGAAGCTTGAGGCTCCTCATGCTACAAGTTCCTCAAGTTCAAGGTGTTTCTCATCTCTATCGCCTTCACTCTTGTGGAGCTCTCTCCAACATAATATTCTATTGCAATAATTTTTTGTTTGCTCTGAACTTTAACAGGTGTATAATTTGGAGTCGTAAAAAATGCTGCCAGAGTCATCATCCTAACAACTAACAAGTACTTCTTACAACAAAATGGAAGGGGTAAGCCTTGAGCTGGGGAAACTAGAAATTCAGCGGGGGAAACTAAAAGTTTAGCAGGGGAAACTAGAAATTCAGTGAGGGCAAACTAGAAATTCAACGAGGCAAACTAGAAATTAAGCGGGGTAAACTAGAAATGGTTGGACGGTTTGGATGCAACATATGCATCATGGTGGGTCCCATAGGGATAGACGGCATAAATAAAGTACACCCCTCATGGTGGGGGTCCACATGATGGAAGGTGTGAATACAATACATACACCAGTGAGTCCCCACGTGGGGGGCCCACCATAACGTTTACTGCCATCCAATCTGTTAATAAGGTCACTCAGACCCGGATAGAGGGAAAAAAAATAAATTTCATACAGATCCAAAACTCATGTGAAATCCAAAAGGATTTCAATGGCAGACGTTCAATCCTCACTGTTCCTTATGATGTGGGCCACCTGAGTTGCAGGTATGACTGATTTTTAGGGTGGCCCATAGCTAGGAGGGGGGCCCACCAAATGTACGGTGTTGGCGTCCAACACATCACGGTGTGGGCCATAGCTGGGACCCATGGTCCCTGGCCTTTTCGTCCATAGCACAGTGTCCTGCTGTTGCAGCAGCAGCAACAGCGTCAGCTGCTTTTTATTTTATTTACTTTTAAACAAAACAGAGGTGGGTCCCACATAGAGCCCACCACAACAAGTATATATAATATAATATATATTATATAATATAATATATAAAATATATAATATAATATATCTATCGTCCAGGCCGTCCAGGGCCTAGACAGTTACATACATCAAGGTGTTACCCCCATACGTGGGGTGGGTCCCACCGTCCTTGGACGGTGGACGGTTAGGATGAAACACATACACTATGGTGTGGTCCATCTGAATGGATGAACAACGTGGTTGGGTCTCATGGACCCCACTGCCAGTCCACACTTCATTGTCAGCACACACCCACTGTCAGTTAACACTTCACTGTTAGCCATACCTCACTGTCAGTACACCCTCCACTGGTGCGTCTACTGGACGGACGGGGTGGATATGCAACTCATCAAGGTGGGTCCCGTCCCACATGGCCCACCTGTTTTGGATTAGCCTGATATTTGTGTTTTACCCATGTCCAGCAGCGACTACTGTTGGATGATGATGTACCACCCATGTAAACAATGGGGTCCACATCAATGGACGGCGTGGATAAGGTCATGCATCAAAGTGGGCCACAGGCCATCATACAAAAAAAATGGAGAGAGAGAGAGTGTGTGTGTGTGTGTAGGGGAGGGACCCCGCCACTATTGGGCCCTCCCTTGATCAATACATCCATCAAGTGGGTCCCACCACAAGTGGGCCCATAAATCTCAAAAAGGAAAAATACAAAAAAGGGAGAATGTGGGTCCAAGATCATCCACCGTCCACTTCTTCTTGCTCCCTAGGCTTCCTTTGCTCCTTAGCTCTGTTCCTAACGGAAGAGATGGAGTTTGGATGGTTGAGATGGGAGATGAGAGGGTAGGAAGTGGGCCACACTAAAGCTCCTCCATGAGAGCTTTGGGAGAGCTTGGATGTGTGGCTCTTTGGTTGCTTGGAAATGAGTTTGAGAAATGGGAGAGAGCATTATAAAGAGAGAGTGAGAGAGAGAGAGAGAGAGAGAGAGAGAGAGATGGGTGATGGAGTGATGGATGTGGTGAGTGATGGGTGTGTAAGAACTTTTTGACTTTAGGGGTAGATGGTGTAAGAAAGGTATGGGCAGTGTAAGAACTTTGTTAACTTATGGGGTTGCTTGGGGATGGGTTTAAGGTGATGTGTACTTGACCATTGATGGGATTAATTGATTGATTGAGGTGACATGTTGTAGAGATTCTCTCGGAATTCGCACGCGCGGCGTTTTTCTCGAACTAAACGCGGACCCACATCTCCTGGCCTGGGTATCGGACCGGCGTGCGAGATGCAGCATCAGAACCGGGCGATGGCAAGGTCGCTGAGGTACAAGTCTTGGGTTGAGTCGACTTAGGTTTGCAGGATTCGGCTTAGGATCGCGCGCAAACGTCGGATAAAGGTCGAAGGTTACCGGAAAGACCGCGGAAGCCTATGGAACGGTATGGTCTTGGATATGTGTCTTACAAAGTATGTTTCATACAAAACACTATATATCATACATTGGGTATAGGAAACTTGCACTTCCGGCGATTATGCCTTATTTGTTTACATCGATCGCATTTTACTGATTTCTTTTCCTCTCCACGTGAGAGAATTCTTAGCCTTTTTGGTCTTCCAGCTGACCTCCTCTGCCTCAGGGGTTTAATCTGCGCACAATACTCCTTGAAGGCCGCTAAAATTTCCCATTCGCTCTTGTCACATACTGGGTACATCGATTTGCTATACGTGGTTAGGTAAGCACTGTGTAGAATGGGGAGCAGCATGGGTAATGAGGAAGATTATAGTGTATACATGCTGACAGGACATGCATACAAGGGTACGCCTTCACGTCAAACTCATGACATGTACATGTAAACACACTGAGCTCGACTGTATCATTATAATCTCCCACAAAAGAATACTCATCTCAAGAAATTGTGACATAACGAACATCTCACGCCTTCTGCACAAGATCCTTTAACTGTTCCTCCGCTTATGGTGTCAACGAACCTACAAACGATGCTGCAGATTCTCTTTTCTTGTAAAATAATTTCTCTATCTTAAATCTTACCGCCTCTATCAATTTAGTGATGGGGTATTCGCATGCTTCTTTGAAGAAGGCATTAACACACTCAGATATGTTTGTAGTGACCAAGTTGAATCTTTTTCCTGGAAAGTGCGAAGATGCCCATCTCTCGTACCCAATTTCTCTCAGCCATACATAAACTAGGGAGTTGGCCATTTCGATATCATGCATTAACTTATCGAATTCAGCCCTCTTGCATGTTTTCACAGCCCGCCAGTAGTACATCTCCAATGACTTGTCTTTAAAAATGTCCACCAAGTTTCTATAGATATGGTACGCGCAGTGGCCATGGATTGCATGTGGGAAGACTTGGGGAACCTCTTTCATTAAACCTTTATGTCAGTCGGATATAATCACAAGACCCGGGAGATACCCTAACGTATGGTTAAGGTAGGTAAGGAACTAATTTTAGCTGCTGCTGTTCTTTAATTCTCCAATGCCAAACACAATTGGGAAAATATGATTATCCTCATCTAAAGTCGTGGCAATGAATAGCACACCCTTGTATTTTCCCTTTAAGTGTGTCCCATCGATGGCCAATACCCTCCGCATAAAATTTTAAAAACTTCGAATACATTGTTCGAGTACTATAAAATACCTCTCGAACCTTTTAGCCCCTTCATTAACAACCAAGGCAGTCACTGTCCTCGAGTTGGCCCTCATTAACTCATGCAAATACAATGGGAGTTGATTATAGGAGTCTTCATAAGACCCCATCACGTAATTTATTACAAGCTCCTTAGCTTTCCATACCTTCTTATAACTGATAAGAATATTATATTTCTCTTGCATAGCGAAGATAATATCACATGGCCTTAATCCTACACGTTGCTTGATGCGGCTAACAACCAGATCACATGCTAACTTACTGCTTGCTTGTCGATGATCGCTCTTCATCTATGACATGCCACACGTGTGTTTAGACGTATAAGTTCGTACCTTGAATATCCCAGCATCATTCACCCGAGATGCATGAACCCTCCATTCGCATGTATCTTCGAAGCACGCCACGGTGAATCTCGTAGAATTTGAGTACAATACCCTATACTGAAAGTTATTACGAATTGCAATTTGGCTCAAAACATACTGGCACCAACTTTTGTCCTTAAACGTTTGCCCTATGGATATCTCCACCTGTTCACCCAACGAATCTGTATATTCCAGCATTTTTGCACTGGTGAATGTCGCATCATCGAACGACACGAGAACTTGACGAGTGATGAAGTTTGATGTTTCGGGAAGTTCTAGAAGCGGAATGACGCTTTCACGTTTTATGTATCTTCAAGTGGTGGATGATGACGACAGATCTGCTATTGTTGTTAAAGGGGGTGCCATGTAATCATAAATGAGGTTAAGGTCACCTGCACCGTTGACTTGGCCACTCACAAAGTTTGATGTTTGAGGCGGTCGGGCAGTTGATCGTTTCTTCCTCTTATTTGTAATGGACATGACTTATATTCAAAGTTTGATGTTTGGGGCGACTCGGGCAGTTGATCATTTGTTCCTCCCACTTGTAATGGACTTGTCTTATATTCAATTTCCATGCCATGCTCCTCAACCACACTGTCCATGTGTGCTGTCATATTAATGTGTTGCATTGTCTCGATGACTAAAGGAATGAATTTTCCCAAATGCTCCAACTGTGTTCCCAGGAACTCTCTCACGTCATCGTTGTCTTCGATTTCGGTTGGAGGGATTAATTCATTAGAGCAAGGATACAATACTTTCATCCTAATATCACAATCTGTTGGTCTACTGTTAATAAACCTGTACATTCTGGATAGAAGCTCCTTGTATGTAGTCTCGACACGTAGCGTAATAGTTTTCGTACTTCCACTCGTGTACGTCCATCGTTTGTTTTCACATTCTAACTCCCCGTCATAACAGCAGATGATTCTCGTAGCCATTATCTGAAAACCAATACAATGAAAAATTATCAATGAATCGTTAAACAATAGAAGCTTACCATAAGATAAAACTCAATTAAATAATAGAGGACCGAGAACTCGCTTTCCTTTATAGATGAGAATGATACAAATCTTAAGGAAATAAAGAGTAAGCAACGCGTTAAAATTTCAAGTAAATAACCAGAGCTTATATAGATTAGGCCTTCAAAGGTACGAATGATTTCATTTTGTATTTTATTAAATTAAGCAAGCTATCTATCATGACATTGAGCGGGGTAAACTGGAAAATGAGCGAGGCAACCTAGAAATTGAGCGAGGCAAACATGAAATTAAGCGGGGCAAATATGAAATCGAGCGAGGCAAACATGAAATTGAGCGGGGCAAACAAGAAATTCAATGGGAAAAATATGAAATTGAGCAGGACAAACATGAAATCCAGCGAGGCAAACTAGAAACTGAGCAGGGTAAACTAAAAATTGAGCGGGGCAAACATGAAATTGAGTAGGGCAAACATGAAATTCAGCGGGGCAAACTAGCAATTCAATGGGGTAAACTGAAAATTGAGCGAGACAAACATGAAATTGAGCGGTGCAAATTGAAAATTGAGCGGGGCAAACACGAAATTTAGCAGGGTAAACTGAAAATTAAGCGGGGCAAACATGAAATTCAGCGAGGCAAACTGAAAATTGAGCGGGGCAAACATGAAATTTAGTGGGGCAAACGTGAAATTGAGCAGGGTAAACATAAAATTGAGCGGGGCAAACTAGAAATTCAATGGGCAAACTGAAAATTGAGCGGGGCAAACATGAAATTCAGCAGGGCAAACTAAAAATAGAACGAGCCTAGCATGAAATTAAGCTGCGTAAACATTAAATAGAGCGAGCTTAGCATGAAATTCAACTAGATAACCATTAAATAGAGGGATCCTAACATGAAATTGAGTTGGGCAAATATGAAATTGAGTGATCTTAGCATGAAATTGAGCTGGGCAAACATTAAATTGAGCGATCCTAGCATGAAATTGAGTGAGCTTCAAATGGAATTGAGCGAGTTTCACATGAATTTAAACGATCAACGCATAAAATTGACTAAGCCTAACAAATAAAATTGTACGAGCCTGACATGAAATTCACCAATCCTTACTAGCTGAACTTCCACAGGTAGTTAGTGAATTGTCATTGTATTGTCATTCAATACTACAAAAGGGAAGTAACTATAAACCCCACTAGTCTTTTTTAAAAAGATTTGTACCTTTAACAATCGTAGTACCTGTCAAATGCAAGTTAAGGAAGGGTGCTTTGGGGTGAGGGAATATTTTAAACCTTTTTAAAGATTGCAGCTGCAACCAGTTTGGAGGATTTTACATAACCCTAACCAAGATGGAAAATGGCAAATGTAAAATGATAATATGTAGATGATAAATAGAGATTTGAGTGAGGAAAATGGGAAGAAAAACATGCCTACGAGTGTTTTTCATAAAAAAGGGCATTGAAGGCATGTGTTTTATATATGCGCACGTAGGTTATCCGTTAAAGAGAGTGAAAGCAATAGCAGTGAAGAGTAGGGGTAATTTCATCCTTAAATGCTCTGGTTGTACATGCAAGGACTAAGTGGGGAAGTTAAGGTTTGTATGTTTCGTAAAAGACGTCTAATAAGGGAAAGGTATGTAAACCTCTTTTAAAATGCTAGAGACAGCAACTCTTCTCAATAGGGAACCCTCATCCTCCTCTACTTGATTGACAGCAGGAAACCATATTCAAACCTCTTACTCTTAGCACCACGGTAATAATACTACCCATGTGCAATGGCAACATCTGTCACTTTCAGATTTTGAATGCTTTTTTTTTTTTTTTTACATATTTTCTTATGCATGCAGGGCACAATGTGTCTTTTTTTTTAAAGCATTGTAAATGTGTCGGGTCCATAGGATGCCAAGTCTGTGGGACACGATGGCTAGAGAAATGCATGGTAAAGTGTCTTCTGTATGGGGTATGTGGGACATGTTGAGGGGAAATGAACGGGGGCCCTGCACATGCATTTGTTGCCCTAATTAGATTTTGGCATTTATTTACCCTAATCTACAATTGGATTTTGGCATTATTAAACCCTAATTCAATTTTAAAAATTTATGCAAGTGAACTTCAATTACGATTTGGCCATTTCATTACCATAATTTCAAATTTTGGCATTTATTTACTCTAATCTAAAATCGAATATGGGCATAGTAAAACCTAATTCAATTTTGAGAATTTATTAAGTGAACTTCAATTTCGATTTGGCCATTTCATTACCCTTACTCCCATTTGAGATTGGGCATTATTAAACCCTAAATCGATTTTGGGGATTTATATAACCGAACTTGAATTAGAATTTGGACATTTCATTATCCTAATTCTCATTCGAGTTTAGGCATTATTAAACCCTAATTCAAATTTGGTGATTTACTTAATTAGAATTTGGCATTTATTTACCATAATCTCCAATGGAATTTGGGCTTTGGTAAACCCTAATTCAATTGTAGCAAACAACAACTACAATGGTTGTTACTGTGGTTAGTTTAATGGATATTAAGGTTGGATACTTCTCTTGTAGAATTGTTCTAATAATTGTCCACCAATGTTTTGATAGTTTATCTTGTAGCAAAGTCTAGACAATAGAAAACTATTAAACTTCTCTTATAACTAATTATGACTATTCTATAACAACTATGGTTGGACGCTTTATGATGTAATTGGGCATATCTATCTGGATTGTTGAGATAATGTGTCATGAACTCTGCATTGTAGCAAACAATGACTACAATGGTTGTTACTATGGTTGGAGGGTTTGATGGATACTGAGGTTGGATACTTCTCTTGTGGAATGGTTTCCAGTAAGCATCAATTGATGTTTTGATGGTTTATCTTGAAATGATATATGTTATGAACTCTATATTGTTGACATGTATTGTGATTTATAATTTGTATTATTGTTGACATGGGTACTATTGTTGACGTGTTTTGTGATTTATCATTTGTATTATTGTTAACATGGGTGTTATTGTTGATAATATGACTTCTATTGTTGACATTGATATTATTGTTGACATGGGTATTATTGTTGACATGTATTGTGATTTATCATTTGTATTATTGTTAACATGGGTGTTATTGTTGATAATATGACTTCCAATGTAGTGTAGGTGATAAGATGATTTCCAATGAAGACATTGTGGTGACACAAATACATTATAGAGGAAATTATGTCATGACTGCATTCAGCAAATTAGAATATATTGCTAGGAAGATGAAGGAGTTAGATCTAGATATAGATATGATTTCATTAATGGACTTACATTACGAAGTACGTAATTTAGCAAACTGTTCTGCTAAACGAAATGTTAAAATGAAGTATAAAATACCGCGCACAAAGCTACATGAGAGTATGAGGCTGGTAAAATCAATGCCTTAATGTTGGAGATGTTCCATATCTATCAAAAGAATAATAGTTTGAAGTTAAAAATATATGTTACAGTCATAGGTGTGTTAGAAGTGGGAAGTACTATAGCAGATGAAAGATATGCGGGTACAAGTCAACCTGCAGGACGTGATTATAATGCTACCAATGATAGAAGTCCTGTTGTCAGACTAACGAATGATGATAGACATCCACTAGACACCCAAGATCCACTTGAACTTTATATACTAGACATGCCAGATATTGACGTCGTAGATGAGCTATAGAATGAGACTGATGAAGACGAATATGGCATAGAACTTCATGAATTCACTGGTGAGGATCCAAACTTTTATGTGATGCAAGAATTCGATAATGTTAAAGCCTTCCATTCAACACTTCAACATTATTGTGTAGTACATGGAATTCAAGAGACATATATCAATAATGATCCCAAGCATGTCACTACTAAATGTAAGGGTAAGAGCCGTGGTTAGAGAATACATGTCAATCGTCATAAAAATGGCAGAAACCTCGTAGTGAAAACACATATGGAACAACATGCATGTACATCCATCAACGACAAAGGAAATCAACACGCTACAACAAACTGAATTTGTACATCTATATTAGACAAATACGTGGTGATTCAGATATAGCCATTCCTACTTTGGTTCAGCATGTTAAAGAAGCATATAGTGTAAAGATACTGTAACACCCTGTACTTTCCAATACTCGAGTGTTACTATATAACCTAATTTAGTAGAATACAAATCTAGCTCAAATGAACATTCACGTGCATCCTAGTTTAAATCTGACGGTCGTAAGTAATCCTAATCCATATATCAAGTTGTCCATCCATCGATTTCCAAGATGGATCATCATACTACCAGAGAGATGTATCTTTAGGGTTTCAATCACCTCGATAGACAAACCAAACCGTCCAATAGGCTACGATCTATAGCCAGGTCTACTATTTAAACCCATGTAGTCTCCTAGACAGTATGGATCTTAGAAAATGCGATTCGTGTGGCTCAAATTATCAAGTCCATTGTTCACCAGCTTCAAGATTAAGTTGGGAGTAAACGAAACTGAGATTTACAAGCCTTAAATCCCACTAATAATAATAGTGTGGATGGCCCTTGTGCCTTTAAAACCCTTTTTATCGGTGATGATCAAATCTATAAGAAATCCGACCATCAGATTAGCGGGAATCATTAGTTGGCCGTAAGATCACCAAGTATGGCCCACTTACAAATTAAAATAATTTAATCTTTCTGATCAAAGCCCTATGGGGGCTGAGTGAGTAAATAAATAGTGCTGATCGGGATGAGAACCATGCAAACAACTTAGAGAATAATAATAATAATAATAATAACATTGTAATAAATATTATAATGTGTATTAGGCCATCTGATGCACAATCCAGCCACAAATTTCTAGTTAAGTGGTCCCGTGGAACCTCTTTTTTATCATTAATGATAAGTTTGAACCTAATATGGCCATCGGATTGAGGTAAACCGATAAATAGGATTCAAATCAAGTTATGGGGCCCACCTGAGCTTTGGATCTGCTGGCTCATGGCTAGAGGACCTGATTAGGGCCTCCAAGGAGAATTGACGGAGTGGATTGAATTACACATTCCTGTGGACCCCACATTCGCTGCGTGTGTATGGTGTGTGGTGCATACCCGCAAAACATCAAACCGAAAACTCAGTCAAACAAGGTCTGACCCGTGCTCGAAGAGGAAATTTCTCTTCCTTCTTTTTCTCGCCGAACGTCGTTTGAAATGAATGACGTTCATTTGATCAAGATGGGGCCCACCATAATGGCCCAGAAGCATGATCCGAACCATCCATCATTTGAAGCCCTCAATTTCATCCAAACCTAAAAAAAATTACACATGTTGGAGCCTATTCATGTGTGCAAAAACACTTGCACAATCAGAGCTGCGCACGGACGTTTTCTAAAAATGGAAAGCATGCTTGCTGCAGTTGCCTCGTTGGCAATTTGTGTGCGTCTGCCTCCAGAAATCTCGGCCCTCCATTGGTGTAAATCACAGCCATTCGATGCCTTTCATGCAGATTAGGGCTCCCATAGAAAACCAACACCAAAAATATCTCTAATTGCCTGTTTCTAGAAACTGGACACCTGTCAAAATCCAAACCGTTCGCTCTCATCCAACGGGTCTGGGATCGTTAGGGCAATGCTATTAGAGGGAGAAGATCAATCATCAACGCTTGCTCCTCCTATCCTTGCGGCCGCACTCGAAAAACAGCAACCATCTTCTACCTCCAAACCCACCACCCAAATGAACCCTAAGCTTCAAAACCTCTTAACCAGAAGCTCCATGACAAACATTCGTACACTCTAGCATTACTGGATTAAAGGAAGAAGCATCAAGATGGTTTCCAGCATTGGAGCTAAGCTCCTTCTTCTTCATTCAAAACGCAACAAGTCGTCTTGGGTCGAGGCGAGATTTGGATGAGTGGGAGTTGTTCTTAATGGCCATAGATGACAGGAGAAATAGAGAGAGTAAAGAAGAAGAAAAGAGAGTGAGAGAGAAGAGAGAACGGGGGTGGTTAACGCACCAACCTGACTCGGCTATTGTGTGCGAGTCAGGAAGGGTCCATTGGTGTTGTTAGACCTTTAGTAGATGAAAAGTGAGAGAAAGAAGGAAAGAAAAGAAAGGAGAGTAGGAGAAGGAAGATGGTGTTGTTTGAGCGTGGTGGTGCCGCACCATGTTATGCAAGTGACAACTGAGACTCGGAGTCTCAGACTGAGTCTGGACCATTTGAGTCATGCTGACTCACTGAGTTAGATGGGTTTTAGTCTAGTCCAGCAACCCCTGCTCGCATGATCGTGATAGCTAAGAAGAGGAAGGGAAAAAGAAAGGAGAGGAGAAGAAGAAGAGAGAGGGAGAGAGGTGGTTCCGAGTCAAGTGGGGTTGACCTGTTGGGCTGAGATCGGCCTAAGATGGACGTGGGCCTAGTCACATCCAGGCTGTGTAGGGACTAGAGAAGAAGAGAGAAGAGAAGGAAGAAGAGGCTAGGTGTGGTGGTCATTTACCACACCAACACGACTCGGTCGAGTCAATGAGCTAAGTTCGAACTGAGTCAGGGTTGGTTTGGTTCACACGTTACTGAAATTCCAACAAAGAATGAGCGATAAAAAGAAAAGGAAGAAGAAGAAGAAGAAGAAGAAGACAGAAGAAGAAAAATCAGAGAGAGGAAGAAGAAGATGATAAAGGAGTTGTTGGGTTTAGGGCTGTTTGGGAACTGTTTTCCTGTGATTTGGTCCAGCACGCTGCGACAGTTCAGGCCTCCTCACTGGATCGGATTGAGTCCTGCAAACCAGTTAACTTAGGTATGCCAACTTCCAATCTTTATAGATTTGAATTGTCAAAATTAAATTATCATTATTTTACTATTGTTAGGAATTATTAATAGACATTATTAATTCTACTACTCGATTGTTAGTATTAAATATTAATATTTATCATTATTAATGTTATTCTTATTTTGTCATTAGTAGATTATTTATTATAAGATTAGTGTTGATAGTATTAACTGATAATTATTACTTATTATTACTTCATTTTTAATATTATTATAAATTAATTATATGAATTAGATTTCAAACTCTAAACCAAAGCCTAAAATTAGATTAGTGGATAAAACCCTAAATCTAAGTAATCCAAACCATAAGTTATGATCCTAACCGTAGATAGTTTGTAAAACATTGATCTAATTATACAACTTAAAATTCATGATAAGATTCAGATCTAAGGGCGCACACACTTCCTAGTAACATTAGACTCAATTCGACTCATAAGGTGATGAATATTTCCTCTTGAGCTTTCCTCTTCCTTGTTAGTTTAAGTAGTAGTTCATTTTATAATTGATATCTCTAATTCATGATAACTTGTGTTAGATATTGAATCTGATTATTAATCATATGCTCAACACTTAGCTTGTATGAATATCCATATGTTGTACTTATGTATCTTTCAAGTTTATGCTAAATCTATCAGTGGAAAAACCCCACTTATATATGTACATCCAGACTTGGGATGTAACTTGACTGATTGTGATTGTAATGGACGCTCACCTAGTAGCTACTTTAATTGATGGATTAATTGAAACATTGATGTGGGCTTACCATCCATGGATTATTGTGCCTATGTGGTTTTTTTCATTACATATTTGCTCTAAGCGGCTTGATGGATTATTTTGTGCGACCATGAGATCCACTTGATAGACTATGATTGGCCACTGGTGGAGGAGGATCCCATTAAACATCCTAATGATGGAGTCTCATGAGTTGGGGATGGTGGAATGAGACACTATGCTTGAGCTGTCGGCCTATGCTGGGTGACGAACCCCCCATAGTGACCTTTGAGCTTTCATAAATCGGCAGTTTGTAAATTGGAATAATAATGGTTGGAATTAATCATGCATTCTTAGTACTTACATTTTGAATGGACTGACTATTTGAAAGGTCCATTCTCTTATTAGGGATGAGTCGATTGTTTGAAAGGCCCATCCCGTAGCATGAATGAGTTGACTGTTTGAAAGGCCCATTCATTACTTAAGTGAGTTGACTGTTTAAAAGGCTCATTATCTCACTTGAGCGGGTCGACTGTTTGAATGACCTGTTCCCTTGCAAGTTGAATTAGCCGACTATTTGAAAGGCCCATTCTCTTGCTTAATGGACCGACTGTTTGAAAGGTCCATTCTCTTATTAAAAAGGGGGTTAGCTGTTTGAAAGACCCATCCTATTGCTTAAATGATTCAATTGATTGAAAGGCCCATTCTTTGCTTAAGTGAGCTAACTGTTTGAAAGACCCACTATCTTACTTGAGCAGGTCGACTGTTTGAAAGACACGTTCCCTTGCAAGTTGAATGAGTTGACTGTTTGAAAGACCCATTCTCTTGCCTGAATGGACCGACTGTTTGAAAGGTCCATTCCCGTATTAGGGGTGAGATGACTATTTGAAAGGTCCATCCCCAGGTATGAATGAACTGACTGTGTGAAAGGCTCATTCTCTGGCATGAATGGACTAACTGTTTGAAAAGTCTATTCACTTGGCCAACTGGATGTGCACCCCCAGTTGATGTGCATTCACGCATCCATGCACTTAAATAAGATCGCATCATGAAATGTTTTGTATGTTTTATTGTTTAAAACTATGCTTAACTAATGCGGCAGTGTGAAATCTTGAGGGGAATTCACACTGAGCTAGCCACTCATTCATCGAATATATAACCGTATAGGTAGTACAAGTGGTTTAAATGATATTCATGTTTGAATTGATGAGGAGCATGGTGCAATTTTCAAGGATGCATGGTTGTAATTGCCAAGAGAAGCTGCGTGACATTGCGGCTCAAATTTACATGCATTTTATTATTTTAGATGTTTTAAATCTTGTAATTCTTGTATTTGTTAACATAGAGACATTAGTTTGTATAAGTCATTTTGGGCAGCCACTCTTATAATTTGAATGTATATATAATTTCCTCTATACTTGATTTTTTCATATTCTGCCTAAATGCTCACTCTGAAAGAGAAAAGAAAAAAAATGCACGTGGAATTTGGCTATCCTTATAGGTTAACACTCGAGTTTTTGGAAAACGAGTCATATACTCAGATTTCAAAAACCCAAGGCGTTACAGATACCTTACCAAAGGATATGACATGAGAGGGAAATAGCCTGAAAAAAGCTTATTGGTTCTCTGAAAGAATCATAAGCTTTAATTACAAGATTTGCTTATGTTTTACTTTCATTCAACTTAGATAGTGTAATTAGATATCAATGTGAGAGTTGTGATGATCGACGCTTCAAAATGTTCTTTATGTGCTTCCGTGTGTGCATCAATGGTTTCCGTACTACAGTCAGGCCATTCTTTAGCCTTGACACATGCCACATTAAGACTAAATATAAAGGTGCAATGATATCTGCAGTAGTAATTGACGAAAACAATCGTATATTTCGATTGATAGTAGCTGTTGTAGAATGAGAAAATGGTTCCTAGATACGTTACATTGTAGGATCATAGAACCAAAAAGTTGCTTATAATGTCTGACCAACGGAAAGGGTTAATTGAGGTTGTTGATCAAATCTCCCAATATGCCTACCATAAATATTTTGCTCATCATTTGTATCAAAATTTTCAACAGAAGTACAAAGGAAAGTTTTTTAAAGATAGATTTTGGCAAGCGTCGAGAGCATTTATGTGTTTTGACTTTGACCAAGTTATGATAGAGATTAAAAATTAGCCTAGAAAGGCTCATGATTGGATTAAGAAAGTGTCGTATCACTGTTGGAGTCAAGTTTATTTTAAAAATGGTGTATGCGATGACCATGTGACAAAAAATATATCCAAGTCGTTAAAATAAGTACATCGAGCCGTACAGAAGATGCCACTTATCATAGTCTTAAACAAAATTAGGTCCAAAGTTATGAACAACATGACAATCAGGAGGGCGCAAGTTAACAAATGGACATCTAGCATTGTCCCTATTGTTCTGAAGGTAATGAAGAATATTGTGTGAGAGGCTCGCAAGTATCCAGTTAGGTAAGCGACTGGAGGATTATCGGAGGTCACCGTCCCTAAGGGCACTGTGGTTATAAATTTTCCTGATAGGACATGTACATGTGGTTGATTTGATGTCACAGGGATCTTGTGTAAACATGTGATTTTTGTAATTTGGACGATGAGGGGTAACGTTGAAGACTATTGTACTTCCAACTTCATAGTAGATTCATATAAAAAGATGTATGATACCTTTAACACCTAATGTCATAATGTCAAACTGTATAAATTAGCTTATGATTGTAACACCCCAAAAATCGGCACCTGAGTACATAGACTCTGATCCCG
Source organism: Magnolia sinica (assembly GCF_029962835.1). Taxonomy (NCBI): domain Eukaryota; kingdom Viridiplantae; phylum Streptophyta; class Magnoliopsida; order Magnoliales; family Magnoliaceae; genus Magnolia; species Magnolia sinica. The sequence goes on along the minus strand of NC_080579.1, from coordinate 75,409,104 downwards.
AGTTCCCGGATGTTAACTTAATAAAATGCACACATGTTCTCATTCTAATTCACATTAAATCCATATACGAATAATCAAAGTTGTGCAATTCAGCTTAACGGAACCAAAATGAGGTAAAGATAACAAAAATTAATAAATATACGGAAAACAGTTAAAGTACAATTGAAAAGTGGTGTCCGCCCAAATGAGGATTATATAAGCCACAATATACATACCCAAGAAGGTTAAAGTGTAAAGTTTTTAGTTTACGCCTAATCCTTTAAAACATAATAGTGGTGGCACAAGCCGATATAAGCCTACCCGTCTGAGATCTCATTAGTACCTACATCAATTATATGCCTGGTTGGTGTTTTAAAACACCGTCCTAGGTGGGAGTGAGTAGCTAATTTAGTGGTTCCATTAGTTCTAAGTTACGCATGTTATCAACCCAATCAGCGAGGTCATGATAAAACAAGAAATCAAACAATTTCTAATACTTTTGTTAAATGCACGAACGAGATTATGAAATGATGCATGCGTCTTACAATCCAACACTCCTTCACAAGCGATTTCAATGCCTATTTCACAAATGCCAACACTCCTTTACAAGTGACTCTAACTCCAAATCAAAAAATCATATCTAATGCAATGCGGTGAATGCATATGTTAGCTGAGTAATTATTAAGTTCTATTCATCCAATATATTAGCGAAGCTAGGATACCGATGTTATATTACGAGTCCTTATTCGGATCACATGGCTCGTTGCTGCACGTAGCAGCTCCTCACTAATGTCTATTGATCCAAATTTAGGTATTACCCATTTATCTCACAAATCAACTATTCCAAAGGTACGACATAATACCCAAAGGTATGAGGATCAACCTGGTATGGGTTATCACCCAAAACGAGTATGATTACTCAGTTCTGAGGTGTGGGCTTATCACATAAAATTAAATTCCATTCATGCCCGGGTCGTTCGAACGGTACTTTGGTATGGAACTATCGGCCGAGTAATTTGATGAGGGTCATTCGAACAATGATTTATCACTTTCATCAGTGCTCACTAGTTACTATGGAGAGGCTTGTCACCCCAGCATACGCTGACAGATTGGACGCGGCATCCCATACCACAATGCTCGGCTCATGAGTCTTAATGGGATCATATCACACTAATGGTTACGAATTGACTCATCCATTGGGAACTGGGTATCCTAGATTTGATTTAGTATTGTCATACATTGTGAACATACATGATCGGTCGGCTAGTGGACTAATTTGATTAACTTGGGAGAATCCCAACACAACCGGCATTGAGTGTAAGCATCCCTTGTAATCGAGCTACTGTCAGTTGTTTATATTTAACCCGGGTCTATCGAACAAGCCTAGTGTGGCCACCCAAACTCGGGTCACCCATTTACTTCGGGTGGTTGGCCAATTGACCCAACATCATAGCAGTCCTAAGTATCATTATAAACTAAAAACTACATTACGTAATTATAGCATAAGTTCTACTACACAACCACTTAGGCATTTCATCGAACATATGAGCATACATAGGGTACTACATTCATTAAAGAATTAAGTCAAACATGTGAACATGCATAAAGTAATATAACCATTTAAGTATTAAATCAAGCATGTGAGCATCAACAAAGCAACACATTCCACCACTCAAACATTACATCAAACATGTGAGCATTCATATCCAACCAATAACATATATTATAGAAAAATTAAAACATTAACATATTAGCATGAACAAATTCATCTACAAACAACTAATCATTGATTAAGACCCTCAAGGTTTGATAAAAGATAACCTAGAGATAATTAATAGTCTGCACCTCTAAGAAGAAATCTTTGATTTTGACCTCCTGAGGTTATGGATTTAGGGAAAATCACAAATTCTTATACAAACACTAAGAACTATGTGAGATTCATGCAATTCATCCTACAAAAGCCTAGGTTAGAAAGTAGGATTTGTTTCTTACCTCCCAATCATGAGTGGGGTGGATTCGGCGGAGGAAAACGATCAAAACTAGGGCTTTGATTAGAGAAAATTGATGAAAGGAAGCACCAAAACCTCCCCACTCCTACTCTCACTCTTATTCTCTTCTTCTCTCTCCTTCTCTTTCTTTCTTTATCTCATTTGGCAAAGACAAATTCGTATGAGGAGAGGGGGTATGAAATAAAATAGGTTTTATAGTACCAAAAGGTGCATAAATGGCCCCAATGGCCTTTTATTCATTTTATTAACCTTAAGGGAAGTTGTTTCCCACTAATGGGACCCAATGAAAGGCATATGGGTCAATCTAAGCCATGGATAGGTGTCCCATAAGGTGATCTATGTTTGGACACAAGCATACAATGATCGGGCGTGCCAATTAATAAGGAAGGCCCTAACTTAAATTGGTGGTCACCGATGATCAATCGGGGTCGTGGCTATACGAATATGTGTGAAAAAATGTCTTTAGTTGGTATCTCGACTTTTGCCTTAAATCAATTGTCTGAAAATTACAACTTCGCAAAAGAATAATGGGCTAGTTTCACTTAAATTTCATGTTTTCACCTAAGGCATTCGCACTTCCCATGCACTTGGCTTGTGGGCCTAAGTTGAGTGATTCGAGACGCGACCTTGGCTCATTGTCCCATGATGGACATCAAGCTCACTAAGAAGAACATCTTTCTATAGTATCAGGTTTAGTGACCCACTAATAAGCGATCTAAAGCCTGTTTAGATAATGAGGGCATTTTTAGAATGAATTGGATAGTGAGATTTCTTTTGCGTGATGATTAGAGTTTGGATTAGCCAATTTTATAGTGTGGTCTATTCACAATCAGCAAAAAAGGTGATTCGGTCCTAAACCGTTAGTTCTTAGTCTAGAGGAGTAGATGTGTTGATTTGGTTTGTTAATTAAGATATGACCCCTAGTTATCTCGACTTTAAGTAGGTCTTTACTTAGTTGCGGTTACCTTGATTATTCACTGATAGGTCAACTAGATTTGGACCCTAGATGAATAAATCAAGAGGCCAGACTCGAGATTTATGTGATTCACGAATTCGTTAGCTTCCTACGGTTGATTAATCAATTTGCACGGTTCTTTACCAGTACCACCCGCGTGTACGCTCACCTCAAACGTTAAGGGTCAGTAACTGACGACATATATATGCTAATTATAACAAAAATTTTCAAGGGTTTTTGGTAATCCAGAATAGCAAAAATCTGAGACGTTACAATGATTGATGACACTGTGCTTCCACTTGCATGTAGGCGTCCATCCGGCCGACCTAGAACATTAAGAATTCGAGGTGAGAACGAGTGTCGTATGTCATCCTCGCAAATGACTAAATGTAGTCATTATGGAGGCCTTGGACACAACAAGGGAACGTGCAAAGAACTTATTAATTGATGATAGGTACATCTTCACATCACTTTCTTTATTTTATGTTTGTGTCATAGTGTTAGGCTGATCCTTTCAATCTATTGTTACATGTACAGTTGTGTTGTTCATGTGGGCCCTAGTTAAAGAAAAATCAAAGATTTTCATTCTTTTTTAAGCAACAACTTTGCATACTTTTGGTTACTTTTGGATGTGTACACTATTATATTACATGGTACTGTTATTTTTATTTTGTAACACTGATACATTATTGTTGCGACACTTAGGGTGTTGACTATTATTTACTTTTCTCACCTCATACTTTTTGTTAACTTTTGGTTCGTGTTATATGTTACTTTTCTTGACAATATTGCGGTTTTCTTTACTCAATTTAATTGTGTTTCCTGATATTATACTTGTATTGTTATATTTGCTCGATTTATTGTTGTATTTACTCATTTGATTGTTAAAAGTTTATATCTACTATTTTCATGGAAATGGATAAAGCTACTATCCTGAAACGATTTTGCTCATGCAGAGCAAGGCTGATGAAAATTTTATTGTCAAAGACATCGACCAATTTTGGAAAATACTTCTATAAATGTCCTTATGGGTTGGTGAGTATAATGTATTCTCAATTAATATCACTTGAACTGTTGGTCAATTTTTTCAATCTAACGTAAAATAATGACATAAACATGGGGGTGATTTTATATGGGTTGACACAACAACCACACAATGGAAAGACTTACGACCTTTCTTCCCATCCCAGACCTCTACCTCTACTAGTGCTATGTCTAGATCACTTTCAAAAAGGTAATTTCGGGATGTTGCAATTCAGACGGTGGACGAAGTACCTACAATCGATGCCCACATGAAAATGTCCAATAAAATGCAATGGATGATATATGGCGCATGCGGGTGTTATGCAATATTCATTGTGGTTTTTTTCATTATGATATCCATCATTATTACTTTCAGTCTACTCGTTCACTATGTAGATTATATAAAAAATTTCTGTAATAAAGTCTAGGGATGGTTGGATTGGATGTGTTTATTTCTGTTAGATTGGATCTTGATCATTGGTTGCAAGGAGAGTTCGATTGAATCTATTTATTTTTCTTTCGGTTTCCATTTCAATCATTGACTTGGCCTTTTCAAATTGTATGGACTCTTGGATTGAATGTGTTAATTTTTATTATTATTTTAGATTATTTCATTTAGTTGCCTAGTTTTTAGGTTGCAGGGACTGCTAGATTGAATTTGTTTATTTTGCTTCTATTTTCAATTATGTCATTCAATTGCTAGGTTTTTAGGTTGCAGAGACTGTCTGAATGGATATGTTGATTTTACTTCTATTTTGGGTTATTCCATTCAATTGACATTTTCAGGTTACATGGACTAATTGAATGAATCTGTTGATTTTGCTTCTTTTTTGGATTATTGATGTGGGACGAGGATCAAGCACATTCCTAACACACATGGATCGAAAGAATCCCAAGGGAAAATCAACAAAATTTCAACAAAGTTTGACTAGTTGACAGGTCAAAATTTTGCCAGAAATTTCAGATTGCTTGCTGGCTGATTTCTACTAGTTTATACAGGTCGAAACATTGTTCACATGCCGATTCGACATGTCAATAGAACTGTTCGACAAGTCAAAATATTTTTTGATAAGTCAACAGAACAGGTCGAAAGGTAAAAAATCACAGAATTTCTAATTTAAATCTCTAGACACTTTTTAGTTGTTTTGACCTGTTGACTCGACAGGTTGACAACGGGTCTACGGGTGGTGAAAATTTGTGTATTTTTTTAATTTATTTCTAGTTTAATTAAAACTCTTTAATTACATTTTAGGGTTATTTAATGGGGTTAAACTCATTTTTTTAAAAAAATATATATTTATTAATTAAAACTTCTTAAAATTTTATTTCTTCTCGTGGATTCAATATTTTCTCTTGTGGATTCAAGAGAGCCTTGTGGATTTAAGGTAATTATTGATTGAGGAAGACAGTAATCGACTTCATCACGTCTTCCCCTACATCAATTATTCCATTCACTTGACCTTTTTAGGTTACAACGACTAATTGAATGAATCTGTTGATTTTCCTTTTGTTTTTGATTATTCCATTCATTTGGCCTTTGAGGTTACATGAATTGTTTGAATGAATTTATTGATTTTGTTTTTGTTTTAAATTATTCCATTCAGTTGGCCTTTTCAAGTTACAGAAATTGTTTAAATGAATCTGATGATTTTGCTTATGTTTGGAATTTTTTTATTGAGTTGGCCTTTTCAGGTTACAGGAACAGTTTGAATGAATCTGATGATTTTGCTTCTGTTTGTGATTTTAACAATCATTGGCATTTTTAGGTTACAAGAACTGTTTGAATGAATCTAATGATTTTGCTTCTGTTATGGAATTTTTCCATTCAGTTGGCCTTTTCCAGTTATAGGAATTGTTTGAATGAATCTATTGATTTGGCTTTTATTTTGGATTCTTCCATTCAGTTGCTTGGTTTTCAGGTTCCAGGGACTATTGAATTCGATACATTGATTTTTCTTTTATTTTTGGATAATTTTATTAAAGTATAGGTTGTAGGACGGCTTGAATGGAGGTTTCGTTTTCAATTCTTTCATTCAAGTACCATTTTCAATTTACACAGACTATTTCAATGTATCTGTTGACTTGCTTCTATTTTGGAATCTTTCATTCAGGTACAGGTTACACTGATTATTTGAATAGTTCTGTTTGATTTTGCTTTTGTTTTGGAATCTTTCATTCAGTTGGCCTTTTCAAAGTTGCACGGACAGTTTGATTGGATATGATGTTTTTTGCTTTTAGTTCGTAGAATCTTCATCCATATTACGCATTATTAATATTCTAATATAATACTTTTATGTTCATTTTCATGATAAGGTAAAGCAAATCAAGGATATGAGTTGAAACTTTTTTTTTGTCTTATAAACTGAAGTTGTTGTCTTTTGGATTGTTTTTCACGTATAAGAAGCAATTTTTTTAATAATTTTTTTGTAATTTTTGTAATTTTTATTATTTTTTGCAATCAACAATATAATTATTTGTCTAATTAATGAAGTTGTTTTCTATGATTTTTTAGAATTTCTTTAATCCGTGGGCATGAGCCATTTAGCCATTTCTATTTTTTAAAAAAATAAATCTGTGGGCATGATCTTTGATTTGTAATTTCTATCATTATCTAAGTCGTCTATCCATTTTGAAATATCATTTTAGGGCATGAGTCCAAGAAGGAGCTACATCAAAGGTGATAACGCCTAAATATTACATATTTATTCCATCAGTTGCACTAGTTTCGGTTGCATTTAAGTGTTAAATTGAATTAATAAAATATGTTTTCTATATACGAGGTAATATGATAGACAAAAATGAATATATGCTTAAATGGAGGAATTAAAGTTTAAAAGAATGATCAATGAAGAATTTGAGATTTTGAAGACATTATTGAAGAATTCAAGTGTCAAAGATCCAAGAAAATCAAGCACAGAAGATAGAGAAAAGACTGAAAAAATCATGTAGTGCGTTAACAGAAATAATAGACTGTTCGGTACCACCTAAGGTTGGTTCGGTGAAACTGAAAGTGTACAAAACAATCTAATAAAAAATAGTGATTTTTAAAGTTAATTCGGTTCGACAGTTAGGTATGACCGAAGGTGCATTTGGTGCCACTGAAGGAGGGTTTGGTGCGACCTGAGGGAGATAAAGACTTTAGAAGAATATTGAAGAAATTTGACTACACCAAGAGACCCATTCGGTGCAACCGAAGTGATGTTCAGTACAACCAAAGTATAACAAAAGTGTAAAAATATGAATTCGATGCAAAGTCGATGCGAGTTTTTCCTATTTAAATTGATGTTTTAGGCTTTTCTAGGTACGAATTAAGGATTGGAAGAGAGACATGGGGGTGGCGGAGCTTCCACGGCGCCATTCTCCTTCTTCAATCCTTTGGTTTTAGTTTGTCATTTTAGTTTTTTCTTTATTTTTTCATATAGGATGTTAGTCATGCTAGACCAATCTCTCAGCTAAGGCTAATGGATGAAGCTTGTAGTTAATTACGATATTTAGTTTATTTGATTGAATAACATTAGTTTGAATGATTATAGTAAATTGAAATTGATTTGGATTTATTTTAAAATCTTAAAGTTGTTTATTTTTTAATTTATTGTACACTACAAATATAATGAATGCTTTGATTTAACAACTGTTTAACCTGAATTAGAGAATACATCAATCTGTATAATTGATTAATCTATTGTTGCCTAAAGGTGCTTTAGACGCTTTTGATTATTTGTGATTGAGATCCGAGTGCTTTATGAGAGAATCATTTAATTGAAATCATATCTTATTGATGTTGATAATTGATTTAACAAAATTATCTTCCGATTAGATATGATAGGACTTCGATTCCAATTGAGTTACAGAAGTTGAAGCAGTGAATGAGATATTGTGATTGTTATAAGTGGATTCATGTATCCTTAGTCTTTTTTTCTTTTCTTTAATTGTTTTCAACTCTTTTATATTTCGTTGGATTAAAAAATCTACACAAATGTTTACCTTTAGATTAGTTTTAGGTTGTGCTCCCCATTCTTTAAGGATTCGACCTTAATTTCACTGAGTTATTACTGCATTGCAGCCTTGTAAGTGGAGTTGTCAACCCTTAGGTTTGATTAAAAGATTTGAGTGGACCACAACACAAGAAGTAGTGGTGATAATGACTCCTACCATGGACACCTTCCTATGCCCACCCTTTCATCCACTTAGATGAAGAAAAATATATGTTTTAATTTGATAGAAAACTTTTGTGGCTTCCAATTTTTCAAGCGGTAAGCATTGAATCCTATGGGATGGTGTGGTCCACTTGTGAATTCCATATGCTTCATTATTGGGCTTGTCACCTGTAATGATTTGTGAAAATGGATGGACTGTATGAATAAAAAACATACATCATAGTGGGCCTCATAGAGCCCTTGACAGGACAATTTGTTGCAATGGACTCCACGTAGCACCACCTGTTATTCAGATTGACCTTATTGTTTCAGCCCATGGCTTGAAATGAACGTACAAAAGAGATGTACGGTTCCGATGATCTGGCGAGATGACGATGGGCCCCACAATTTACATTATATGTTCTTCTTAAACCTGGGGTTAGTCTGGTGAAAATGAGTGCCCTTGAGGGCAAAATGATCATATGCATGCCTTAACAACCCTTTTTCCGTCCATAACAATCAATTAAGTTCAACAAGCGATTGGTATCGATTCCTTACTGGTGGCGGCGAACAGTGGAGTGTGTACTAACAAGCTAACTGGAAAAAAAAAAAAAAAAAAAAAGGTTCAACAAGCGATTTTCTTACTGCTTTTTAAACTTTAAGCGCATTATTTTAAATAATTTATGTAAGCGGGTTTTTAATATGGAACAAAAGACAGGTGGGTTTTCCTAATTATTTCTTTTTTGTAATACCAAAAAATAAGTCTCTCTTAACACGTGCCTCTCATATTAGAGAGATGCTCTCCTGTACCAAGTCAGTCAACAAAAAGGGCCTAACACGTGCGACTCATGTGCGACTCAATGAGTAGTCAGATGATTCACGGCATGCTTTTCAATAGTATAAATGCAATTTCAGTCTGAGATGTGGAGTCCAGTTTTCGGTGATCCAGACCGTTGATCTTTGACATCCAACGTGCAAAGACTATGCCATAAAATTACTTTTCACAGAAAATTCTATCCACGAGATTAATGGTCCAAAGATAAAACAGTTCATAAAAGAAACAGAAATAACTGTCCACATCCAACTGACAAAGTTTCAAGATTGACGGCTCAAATCATCTAATTATGGTACATCAGATGTGGGGCACAGTAAGACAATGGTCTAGATTAGCTAATAATATGGCCCCACTTCCTACTTTCTAAAATCAACGGATGCTGTTCAAAGACGCAGGACACAAAAGAAAAGAGGGAAATGATATTACAGCCGTACATGACATAACATGATAGAAAACCTAGCACAATCCATGTGGAAGATGATACGTTAAATCCGGACCGTTCACATGGTAGGACTTGCATTAGATGGTCAATATTTCAAAAATCATACTAATAAGAAAATTCTAACCATCTATTCTTCCCACCTTTCTCACTATGAATCACAGCCGTTAAATTTTTATATGTTCCGTCCATTTCAAAACAGCCAATCGATCTTTAGGAATATTAATTTCTTACGAGTTTTAAAAAAAGGGCCATCCATGGGCCTCGTCCATCAGTCTGCCACGTGGACGGTGATCACATCGTCCCGCTACCTATATAACTCTCTCTCTCGCAACCGTGTTCTCAGCAAACCGTTCTAACCTCCGTCTCCCGAGATACGGCCGACGAGCTGGTGAGGGTTTTTCTCATTCCAGACCACGATCTGACCGTTCATGTCTTTCATTATTCAAGATCTTCAATCGTTTTTGCCATTTCCGTGTAAATCCTAACCACATTTTCACGTACTTACCTTAGATCTTCTTACGTTTCAGATTTTTCCGGATTCGACATCGAGGAGCCATGGTTGGAAGCGTTGGATTGATTTCCTGTGGTCTGCCCGAGAAGATTGAGCCGTTGCCGGAAGAGTTCGATCCTAAGGAGATATCGGAGCCGTTGATCGAGTCTCTTGCGGGCGTCAACGGTGCAGATCACGGGGAAGACATCAGCAGAGAGATCGTGCTCGGACGGAACGTTCATACGACGTGTTTCGCCGTCACGGAACCAGATGCAGATGATGAGGTTACTGGCGAAAGGGAAGCTTACATGGCCGGCGTGTTGGCTAAGTACCGGAGATGTCTTATCGAAAGAACCAAGCATCATTTGGGTAATGGGAATTCCTCTTTTTTCGTCCGTTCGATCTTTGAATTTTCATCAAATACATTCCTAGTTTGTCGTCGTTGTTTCAATTCTGTGATGAGTTTTCTCCAAGAGCAGTGTTTGGGTGATTTGCTGCGCATGTGCTCATGCATGTGAAATTCAGGACATTCATCAGATGAGGCCACTGTAACTATGCCATGGCCCATCAAATTCTGCTCGTTAAGTGGGTGGTACGTGTACGTTGAATATGGACCGTCTGATGAGTGGTCATCAAGTGGGCCACATGTTTACAACCATTAGATGAGTGGGCAGAACTTATTTTTGGGAAATGGCATGTTAAATTTCTCTAGCTGATGAGTGGCCCAGATCCTGTGCTGGATATCGCATCATCTTTCGCTTCTTAAACAAGTTGCCTCAGCACCTCTCTCTCTCTCTCTCTCTCTCTCTTCTTGAAAGGCGCCTCAGCATTTCTATTTCTTTTAACCTTGGCAAAATTGTTTAGAGAGTGTATGCTAGGACGAGTTGGGACTTTTCCAACATTGTGTTTGATTTTGAATAGATCTTCAGTACATAAAAAACCACCCCAGATATGCAATAGAGTCAAAATGATGAACTGAGGTTACATAGTTTGTTCTTTTGCTTTATGCTGTGATTCTTTGCTGTGCTGCCCTGAATTCGCATCCTCCTCCTCAACCTCCTCCTTCGTTTAGCGTGGTTCTTTCACATGGCAGTTAAAGGGTTACTAACTGTAGGTTCTGCACTTCCACTTGGTTCCAGATCTTTTGAACACCCAATGCCTTCTACCTTGAATCAACTTCTGGGGTAACCAAACGATGTCCGCCATTTGTCGCCACCAAAAGTAAATGGCCCCCACTCTTTGAGTTTGCATATTGCCTAAATTACCTAGCCCCCAATCTACTCTTTGAGTGTACATACCGCCAAAGGGATGCAAAATTACCTGACTTAGGGGTTACGGGAATCTCCTGTAACCCTAATATAGCTTAATAAAAAAGCGTAATGTCCGCATGTCAGAGGTGGGGCCTGTAGTGAAAAGCAAAGATTTTACTCTAGATGAAATGATGTTTTTGCTCTTTTCACTGTGAGCCCCACCTCTAACATGTAGATATGATGCTTTCTCATTGGGCCATGTCAAGGGTTACATGATTCCTGTAATCCGTAGTTATAGGTAATTCATGGCCCCACCAAAGCTACCTAACCAATGATCTATATCTCGAGCAAACACATAACTAATAATTTTGCTTTCAACTCTCCTTTAGTGTTGAATTTTTGTGAATACTTGCTTGCTTGATGCATTCCACCTTAATTTTCTTCTTGCATTATCATATTTTACAAGGGTTTTCATTGCTTTATGTTAACTATCATTGAGGTTGCAATAGGGGGCCTGGTTCTAGCAAAATCAAAATTTTGAATAGGGCCGACCTAAAAGCCTAGTCTGACTGGTTCAAATTCTAGGACCGTGCCCGGCCCATTGCCAGGCCTAATTATTAGGGGTAGACCAAGGAACATGATGTGAGAGATTTTTATTGCATTGGGTGTTCTTATTAGTACAATTGACAGGTTAAGAATGTCACATGTAGGATTTTCATTTCTTTGAATATTCTAGGCAGTTTAGTATTCATGCATGGCATCACATTCAAACACACCTTTTTCACTTGCATGTAGAAACTAGGTTCCTGTTTGGGAAATTTGATCTTACTCTTGGAAAAGTAGAGTAATTAATGGGTGTTAATCTGAAATCAAATTCAAATGGATGTAGTCATTAATAATGTGGCATGTAACATGGTACATATGGCATTTGTGCCAAGCTAAAATCTACAAAAGAAGGTATCCAAGTCAATGTCAAGTGATCATGTTGCAATCATTTTGTTGAAGAATGAAGGTGTTGGCCCTCTTCAGATACTCTAAACCGAAACCCCTAGGTGCGATGTATTACGTAATGGTAATGGTGGCCATAACGGCCACCACCGTTACCTTTACGATACGGGCTGTAACGGCTGTTACGAGGTCCATAATGGTCATTACGATCTCTTTTTTCTTTTAAAAAAAAACCTGAAAACATGTATCTGCCCTGTAATGGACTGTTACGGGATGCATAACGGGCTGTTGTGGAAGCTGTAACGGCTTTTACGGGTCATTTTTTCTGTAATGGCCATTGTGGCTGTTGTAACCCCGTAACGTGTAATGGTTGCCACTGTTACCTTTATGTAATGGCCTTTACGGTCCCATAATGGCCATTATGGCACACCATGCACAGGTGGAAAAGAGAAGAAAAGCATGAAGAGTTTTTGGGATAGTTTTGAGTCTCTCTAAATTTAGGGATAGTGTTGGAGTTTCGAAGTCTGTAAATACTCTAACTGAGATGGCAACTGAGTGCCGCATTCTTGTTTATGTTGAAGGAATCTGTTCAAGTTCTACAAGAGCTGATGGGCCAGGTCACAGGTGACTTGAATGAATGCAGCAATATCTTCTGAGGTCATTCACAATCAGGACTATCTAGTCCGAATCCACGGAGCTTCTCTGGACTCCTCACAGAGACTTCTCGAATCCACGAGGAAAGAAAGCAGAAAATAGAAATAAATTCTAATAAATTCGAAATTGATTAATTGATGAATAAAAACGAGTTCACAACCCTTTAAATAGGGGTACCAAGCAATGGGAAAGAAATCAGAATCAAACTACAACTCAAACTCTTAGAATCCGCGACTTACTATAAATAGTAAACTTACTATTTATAGATGGTCGTGATGTCTACTAGTGCGCATGGTTTTCGGCCAAAAATAGTAAGTGTCCTATTTGGCCTCACCAAACCGTTCTCCTAATTATTCTAAGCTCTTTTCATGTTGGGCGCAACTCCTAAAGCCCGACGGATGAAGAGTTATAATCAAACTAAAACTTACTATTTATAGTAAAAGCGAAATTAAAACGGGGAAACGACCATCGATCCAGGGGTTTTTCGCAATTCCGGGCTGCGCAACCCGGCGTAGCTGGGTTGGTTGGCTTCAGTAGCTCGTTCTACCCCAAAATCATATATTTTACGTCAGATAACTCATTCAACTTCTGTCGTCGACCGGGCCTTTTCTGATCCATCTTGGCCATGTAACTGTCCGCGACCTGCTCTACATCAAATATCTTCTGAGGTCATTCACAATCAGGACTATCTAGCTTGAATGTGGGTGTTCAGCTTGCTTGAAGTGGTAACTTAGCTTTTAGAAGCTTCTGTGAAGGTTCTCAAACCTTTCGTAAAGATTCAAGAGTTCATTATTGAGGGCATTCTCTCCTCCACCTCAACAAAGGAGATTTGGTACTACATATCTTTAGGTTGAAACTGGAAGTACAAGAAATTAAATAGAGTTCTTTCAAGATCAACATTCAATAAGCGAATAATTGTGGCAAAAATCTACACTAGGCCATGTGCATGAAGTTAAAAAAAAAAAAAACTGAGATCGAGAGCATGAGTGTGAAAATCAAACCATTGATAAAGAAATTAAATTGATTTTATATTGACAATCTAGAAGGTAGTATCTTGGATCCAAATAGGATGAAGGGTGCAGGTTTGTAACCTAGAAACCATATATTGATTTGAGATAACTCCTTCAAGGAGTCTTTCCAAGATGTGCCCAAATATGGGTTCGAAGCATGATTGATCAAACCCTTACGTTGATGGAGATCAATGACAAGGATGAAGAGGGACAATCGCTGAATTGCTAGGCTGGGGTTCAAACTCTCGATGCTTGAACGAGAGTTGAAGCAGCTGTCGAATATGGGTGTGGGAGCAGTGAGGTGTGTATTTCAAAATGTTAGCAAGTATTAACTACCAAAAAAGAAAGAAAGAAAGAAAGAAAGAAAAAGAAAAAGAAAAAAGGAACACGAGTTCAAAGTGGGAGCAGCTCGTTGGTAGAAGTTTGCTGCAACTAAGATCAAATCTTGTAGCTTGAATGAATGGTTTGCTGATTTTCATCATGCAGGACAATGACCTGTTCTCCAGTGATTAACAAGTAACACCATTAAAATAGCACAAAATTGGTACCATTGTTTAGTTTGTTTAGTACCATTCCAATGGGTCATAGATAACACAATTCAGGGAAGATCTCAGCAAGTTATGGCCAATTTACCAGTGAGGAAATTGTATGATATGTATCCTGTGTCTTTGCATAATATAGACGTTTTCTAAGTTCTGACTAGTAGGTCCCATTGTTAGGCATTCTAGACCATTTGTTTTCAATGTCATTGAGGAAACTGGTGACATCTAGGGCTGGTTAACATGCTAGCAAATTTTAGTGAGAGGTCAAAATTTCCAGCAATGGGACAACTCTGTTAGTGACTATACTGAGAAGTTCTGCATGTTTACATCTATGGATGTTTTTTCATGTCATTGAGGAAACGAATGATATCTAGGGCTGGTTTACATGCTAGCGAATTGTAGTGAGATGTCAAAATCTCAAGCAAAGGGACAAATCTCTTAGTTGCTAGACTGAGAAATTCTGCATGTTCATGTCATTGAAGAAACCAAAACAAATGTGGGAATTAGTGTGTCATGTGTTCAAGCAAGAAAAAACATCATATTAGGTTGAGGACGTATCCAAAATGAATATGAATGGAATACCCCAGGCAAGGATCCTTTCAAGTATCTGATCTATGGACACTTCAGGAGAATGTATCAATTATTTCAGTTGATCTTGAAAAGAAATAGTATCTGGTGAATGAAAGGGCCATATGATCAAATCAAACCAAATTACTTTGCACAAGATGACTAAAATAAGCTTCAACACATCTCCAAAACATGGAAATCATTTGCATATAAAAATCTAACAGCTAAACCGGATGGGGGATCAACATTGACAAATGACCCAATTGAACTCATTGGAGTTGAGTTTTTCTCCGTCTGGGAGAGGATGATGCAAGGCTATACAGTGAATTTCCATCACTAAAGATTCTGGCTCCTTTTATTGTGCCAAGTGATGTATTGGATAACATATCAAGATATATTTATGAATTTAGTTAGTTATGATCGAGAACATTTAATTGGAGTTCTTTGGTGTGTCTACAGTGACAGGATGATAATAATTATCTTCTCCCTTCTTCTTCTTTTTTGTCGTTTTCAGGTTTCCCTTATTTAATTGCTAAAATGCTGACCAATTTTGGTTCTAAAATACCCTTCCCTAAAGGGAGCAAGTTGCAGTTCTTCCTCTTCTCTCTCTGGATTCCAAAGCTCCATTAAAAAAATAAGCTTCGGTCAGAGACATTAATTGCAAGAAAATAAAGGGGGCTTTGGATCTTTAAAATGCAAAAATGGAGTGTTGTTGGTCTTTCCAATTCCCGAAAAAGGAGAAAAGGAGGCCTCTTGTGATAACCCACCTTGGTTTATGGTATTCAAGAAAACAAGGCGTTCTTAGTGTTCATGTGATGACACATAGACTTCATGTCAAGAATTTCAAGTCTTGAGTTTTAGATGAGGAATTAAAAGAGAATTGATAGCAATGATCAAGATTCTATATTTTATTAGTTGAGATTTTTTCAAGGGATTTGAAGATGAATGGAATCAAATGGTTTTGGCTGGCTTTGGATACTGTTGGCAGCATTTTCTGTAGTTGGAATGTGGGGTTTTGAGTTTTTTTTTTTAAAACCTAAAGATCAAGGATCATGATGAGAGATCCCAATGATCCTCTATCGAATTCAATGATTTCGCAGAAAATTTGCACCATGTAGTTTGAGATTATTTTTTATGCAACAGATTCACTATTTTGATGACAGTGTGGTTTCTTAGAGATTGCAAAATGGATCAAAACTTTTTTTTTGAGCTTCACAGATCGAATTCATGAGTACCTTCAGAATCTCAGATTTGAGATTGTGATGGAACTTTTGCGAGGACTGAAAATTTTAGGAAACGACTGGGATTTTTCTACAAAATGTGGTGCCAGTTGTGTTCTTCTTAAAACAATGGCAAATCTAGACAACTGTTTACATTCTGCCACGAAAGATGGATAAGGGAGTCCAATAAAATGCCATGACATGCTTGCTTACACCGGCACTTGTGCCTTAGGCTTGCAAGTCCTTTAACCAATGGGTAGAGGGTTGTGAAGTGAAGCAAGAAAGAAATGTGGGGTGTTTGCGATGAGTTCCTAGTAAATATGGTTTTGATTTCTCAATAACTTTAGTGATAGAGCTTCTATGGTTAGCTGTATTCCCTGTTATAATCTTATGGAAATATGCCTAATAATAATTATCCGAGGTACTGAATTTAGTTCAGGAGGCCTTTCCAGTTGCATATCTGAGAGTTCCTTAATATTCTTATTTTTTGAATTTTAATCTGTGACAGGTTACCCATATAATCTGGACTTTGATTATGGTGCTCTAGGGCAGTTGCAACATTTCTCCATCAACAACTTGGGGGATCCCTTTATTGAAAGCAATTATGGTGTCCATTCCAGACAATTTGAAGTGGGGGTGTTAGATTGGTTTGCCCGTCTTTGGGAGTTAGAGAAGAATGAGTACTGGGGATACATCACAAATTGCGGTACAGAAGGCAATCTACATGGGATTCTGGTTGGGTCAGTAACATACCCTTGGCATAGCATTGCATTAAAAAAAAAAAAAAAAAAAAACATAAAATAAATTGCCTCACTGTATTTTATCTCTCTAATGTAACAAGGACAGGAACATGAAAAAAAAAAAGAAAAAGGAAGGAGGAAACTAAAAAAGAAGATGGCGCTTGTTTGAAATTGTGCCATTCAACTCATGTTCTGTGGACATGTAACGTGCTATTATTCAGCATGATTTCAAGGAGCCCGAAGAGTGTGGAGTGTTGGTGGGCATTTATTTTTCCACCATTATGACTGTTCGCAGGAATCTATAAATATTTCAAAAGTCTGTTTTGAACTGCGTGTTAAGATTCCTTCCTATCGTTGGATGATGGGAGATTCTTGTGCGCTGACTTCTCCATGAACACTGGGCACAGGCAATCTTTTCTCTTCAAATGTTTTATGGATGTGTCAGTGAATCTGACTTCTTAAATCCACCACATCCCATATCCATGTCCAACACTGAGACATGTTTGTGTCCAAGTTACATAGTTTCTTCACAAAGCATGAAAAGAGTCTGTTATTTTATCATTTGGGTTGTGCTGCAGGAGGGAAGTGTTCCCAGATGGTGTTTTGTATGCTTCCCGGGATTCTCATTACTCTGTCTTTAAAGCAGCCCGGATGTACCGAATGGAATGTGTAAAGGTGGATACTCTGGTCTCTGGTGAGATTGATTGTGCAGATTTCAGGACCAAACTCCTCGAGAACAAAGACAAACCAGCCATAATCAATGTCAACATTGGTAAGACAGCCCTTCCAATCCAATTTTCTGAACATTTTCTTCCCTTCGACTTCATGTCTTCTCACTGTTGTGCTTCCTAACATGTTTTAGGAACAACTGTTAAGGGAGCTGTCGATGATCTCGATCTAGTTATTAAAACACTTGAAGATAATGGATTCAAACACGACCGGTTCTACATTCACTGCGATGGTGCTCTGTTTGGGCTCATGATGCCTTTTGTGAAGCGTGTATGTGTTCTACCCCCACCAGGAATCGAGTGCCCACATATTAGCAAATGTACAATCAGCTGCTGTGCATGGTCTCTGCATGCTGGGCGAGATTTTAGCGATCAACTGCCTATGATATGGATTGCATCATGGATGAGGATGCTCCAAAAATCTTCCAGATAGAAACATCCCAACCCTTATAATCTGTGGCTGACAAATAGACTGTTGATGATAAAATAAAACAATGGTCAAGTCAAACAAAATGAGGGCCAAAAGCTGAAGGTTCAGGATCATCAAGTCTGGACATTTTTGGGGAATCCACCATCATGGATAGGATGCATTTGATGGATCTGGATCACCGAACCATGGGCGCCACATGTACAGAACTGTGCTCAGCGGCAAAATGTTTGTTTTGCTGGTGACCATGACCCTAAGCAAGGCCAAGGATGGCTGGCTCTTTTTCTTTTCTTTTTTCTTTTTTTTCTTTTTTTTTTTTTATCTGAGTTCTAATGATTCTGCTGGACAGGCGCCAAAGGTGACATTTAAGAAGCCAATCGGGAGTGTGAGTGTTTCTGGGCACAAGTTTGTTGGATGCCCAATGCCATGCGGCGTTCAGATAACGAGATTGGAACACATCAACACCCTCTCGAGGAATGTTGAGTATCTTGCTTCCAGGGATGCCACCATCATGGGCAGCCGAAACGGTCATGCCCCAATCTTCCTCTGGTACACCTTGAACCGGAAAGGCTATGGAGGGTTCCGGAAGGAAGTCCAGAAGTGCCTGAGGAACGCCCATTACTTGAAAGACCGGCTTCGAGCTGCCGGCATTGGTGCCATGCTTAACGAGCTCAGCAGCACCGTCGTGTTCGAGCGCCCACGTGATGAGGAATTCATCCGTCGCTGGCAGCTCGCCTGCCAGGGGAACATTGCTCATGTTGTGGTGATGCCAAACATCAACGTCGACAAGCTCGATGATTTCATGGACGAACTGATTAAGAAGCGATCAAGCTGGTTCCAGGATGGGAAGATACAGACTCCTTGCATTGCAGATGAGATAGGGAAGGAAAATTGTGCTTGTGTTCTGCATAACTGATGTGTACGGGTTAGTCACGCCCTCACCCGAGCTGTTATGTTTTCCTTCTGTTTGTAGTCGTAGCAGTAAGTAGTAGTGGGCCCTCTGAATTGTTGAATGCAAGCGTCCAGATGGGAAGGAAGAAAAACTCTGTTATTTGTTGCAGATGAATATTTTGATAGGAAGACGGTTGCCTTCGACAGAATACATAGAGCTGTAGTCATTGCATTTGAGATGATTCCTGTTTTAGGAATGTTAGGAGTGGCGTAACTGCAAAGCTTGATGATGACACGATGGAAAATACCTCTGTTTGCAATATAAACTTTTTCTTGGAGGGCCTGTCTTAATCTGTGGAAGGAGAGGATATGTAATTTCTCAGGAAACTTCCTTTCCACTGTTTGGCATTCTTCAACAACAGATTTTTTTTCGTGAAAATTTGGTCATTTATTTTCTCACCTCGAACTAGGACTGTCAATGGCCCTGGCTTGGCTCAGGCAAAATTGAAAACAGTTCAAAATCTGGGCTGATGCCAGCTCCAGGCCTTGCCCATTGACACCCCTACCTCCAACCTAAAAGGTCATATCACAGATTAAGGTAAAAAGGGGGTTTTTTTTTCTCTGATTTGAAGATTTGTGTCCTTTAGATAGCAAAAGAAAGAGTAAATTCCACCTAGTAATCATTATACTGAATTCTTGATAGAAGAATATAAGATTTTCACTTGCTATCCAAACAAAAATTCAAAGTTGGACTCTTGTGTTTCAATAGTTGTCATGAATCATTTAATATTGTTTTTTTTGTTTTTTTCCCATTCTTTTGCTTTGGATTTCATATATCCAAACGTTCTCGTAAGAAATAAGTATTCAATGCCTATAGAAAGGGGGATCCATGTGATATATGGCCCAATGTGTCAAAATGCCATACGTTCTGCGCCACTGTCCATAGTCAAGTCCCAGATGTGCCAGTCCATGTTTGAAGTGGCCTACATGAGCCAATGAGCTGATTTGCCATGTGATGTATGACTGCTGTCCATAGTCAAGTGTCCCACTTGCCAATGTGCTACTGTCAATCATCATGCTAGGCTTGCCAATGTGCCACTGTTTATCTTCAAGTACATCACATGACACATTTGCCACCATCTATCATCTACCCCACCATGTGTCCTATTTGCCAATTTACTACTGTCTGTCTCTTGTATGTATCCACATTTCATGGGCCACTGGCAAATATTATCAAACAGCAAGTATATTTCTCATGCAAAATCATCTTTGCCAAATAACAAAATGGGAAACGAACTCTGGAAAACAAATGGCGTAAACGTCCTTCCTTTCCCCCTAGTTTCCTGTATTAGTAATGTTTTCTGATGAATGCTATTTTCTCCTCTTTTTTCATGTGTTTTTCATCTATCCAGCTAGGCTCTACTGTACCTTGCATCTTCTTAGAAAATGGCCATGCTTGCACACATCCAAGGCAGCTCCCCTACACCACAACGTACCCGTGTGTATCCAACTCCATCAAGTAGGGTCATCATAGATGGACACCATGTACCTGTAAACTGCAATGGGGCTCACCGTGATGTCTATATTATATTCACTCCGTCAGGAGTTGCCTGAGCCATGTTAGGATATCAAGTGGACCACGCATTGAAACCTGCCTGGGTGCCACAAAAGATATAAAACAGAGCTGTTGGGGTTTTTCTCAATCCTTTTTTTTTTGGAGGCAGTGAAATTTTTTATTGAAAAAAAGACCACAGCCAGAATATACAAATATACAAAAATACAACTCAAGAGCAAAACTACTGCCAATCCAATCGCCTTGGAGCTGAGATAGTGTAATTGATGCAGACGCCCACACTCTTACATGGAGATCCCTGTTGAAAACATCCACCACTCCACACTTCTTGTTTCTAAAACATCGAGCATTTCTTTCCCACCATATTGCTCATAACACTGCTAGCATGCTCAACCTCCAAACCCTTTTCCCCAATTTCCCTAATGCTATGATAAAAGAAGATTATCTATTGAAGTTGGAAATGCCCATATCACACCAAATAGTTAGAGAAGATGAGTCTAGGCCTCACTATCAAAGGAGCAATGGAGAGGCTATCAAAGGAGTAATGGACGAATAGATGATTCACAGATTCCACTTCTTTGAAACAAAGCAGACAAACAATCATAAGGATTATATTCCTCTTTCGCAGATTGTCAATCGTCAATACCTTGTTTCTTCCGACAAGCTATCCGAAAGCTGCAACTTTCCAAGGGGCACTGTAATGCCTTGTGAAGCTTGTCAGAGATATCCCAACAATTGCATCATTATCCCCTGCCAACTGATAGAGGAACCTTGTTGAGAACTTACTGGATTTATCTTTTAACCATCTTGAGGAATCAATGCTTGATAACACTACAGGGACATTCGATAGCAACTCAAGGAGACCTACCAATTCTTCAATTTCTTCATCAACAAGGTTCCTTCTGCATGGAGGAGCCTAAATAGCTTATTCTACCCTTATTGAAAAGCAGCTAGCCACTCTACCTTTTAGGGACACCACCAACTTCCACAAGTACGAAAACCTATAAAGTGAGGACTTAATCCACCACTCACCTTCTTCTATCCCATACTTCTTTCCTATCATTTCCTTCCATCTAAATCCCCTTCTAAATGAAACCTCCATGCCCGTTTCCCCTACAACGCTGGATTCATCACCCTCCAAAACCAATCGAATACGATTTCAATCTATTCTCCATCTAGGGGGAATAGATGGGTGGCTCTGCTGCAATTTACAGTAGTGGGACCCACAAATGAAACGGTTAGCCTGTTGTGGTGGGCCCCATCTAAAAATTTTATTTTGTTCAACTGGGACTCTCAACTCCGTTGATAGCCCTAATTTATATATATATATATATATAATCTGCACATTTTCAAATTACTAATTCCCAAAAGGGTTTTGATAGAATGCAGCCCCACATCATAAATACCTCACTGGGTGTTGCTCTCACAATCAGCTAGCATGTGAGATCGACCCCGGACCGCTAATTACATGGTGCACAGAGCATGCCACATCCCAAAAATCAGGGTGGAACCACCATCAAGCTTCACCTACTTTCATAGGTTGAATTTGGACTGTTGGAATTGTTCTCAACCACTCATTTTTCTCATTCGAGTGTGATATGACCTATCAGTGGACCAATATTATTTCGTTTAGTCCAGGGCATGTTCACAGCGTATACTAGCTGATAATGGTCTGGATCTCTGACATGCTTTCAACGGCTGTGGTGCAGACCCTATATTCCTGCATATTACCTGAAATTACTGTAAATGTGATAATCATGCAGTTTCTTCTTTTCAATTGTCGAGTGCTGACTAATATCTTGCAGATTCTTTCCACATTAACCCAGTCAATGTATTCATCGCTGACATTAATGGGCCCGATCATGGGAGACTTTCGGGCATCCCCTCTACAACGGGTCCCATACATCCTAAGTTTGTCAATAGGCACCTGATGGACCCAACCCCATTTTAACAGGTCCAAGTCCCATTTATTGGACCCATTAAAAAAAATAAAAATCATTTAAAGTTCCGGTCCACATGATCAACCCGCTTCAAGTCAGGTTGGGTCCAGTCAGGTCCACTTAGTTTTAACAGTAAAATTATGCATATTATATACATATGCTGATTATTCTAGCAAGAAAGAATAAGGTTCCTAAGCGACCGACAGTGTAAGAGCCTGTTTACACACCATGATTTGTCAGTGTCATGTGTGTGCAATCTAATACATCCATTGAATGGGACCATGTAAATGTTCTTATTTGTCTGAACCAGCTCGAAACCTAGATCAAACAACCTTATGGGTATCTTACAGGCACTTGAACCCAATCGGATCTGGCCTGGGTCTTCAAGAACTAGATCCAGACACAGCACCAATACACATACCATAGGACCTAACTCGAACCTGACCCATTAACAGCCTTAATAAATCAGGGGTCCAGATTATCAAAACTGGGTTGGCACGCTTACAGACTAGCACATTATCATACTATTCATGCACTGATGCATCAGGACCCTATAATTTCTCACATGAAGATGGATAGTGAATGATGCCCCATTTCAGCCACCTTACCATGCATCCACATCTCCATTATAAGAAACACCAGAAACTTCCCAACCTGAGAATGCTGAAAATTTTCATAAACACTATAATTCTATAAAATATATCAATGGTCTGTTTTCATCTGCCGAGCATCAACCAGCTGCTTTCAACCCCTTTGTTCGTCCAATGCTGTCAGCTTCGACAGCCCCTACAACTACAGAAAGGGCAAGATGGGAAGGGAGGGAGAGCAAAATGCCCTGATGCAGTGCAGAGCAAGAAAATATAACAAGCATTTATCCTGCACGTTGACTGAACATGAAAGAACAGAGACATTATTACTCTTCAACTGTTGAAAGAAATGATTGGACACCAAAAACTAAGAAAAGGATCCCGCCAGAGAGTGCAACCTGTTGCAACATTACCAACAAAGCATGATTTGAGTCAGTAGCTATCCCAATCCACTTATGTATGAGAAATCGACAATAAGGTAAAAGGTGACCAGGGATCTTATCTCTATATGTATTGTTGATTATAACAATCTATATATTTAACATGCATCTGTGGACCACCTCAGCGATCAGATAGATAATTGTACTGTGCCGGGACATGTTCATGGCAGTGTTTTCAATAGCTTACGCTATGTAGTGTGTAGCTTATGCGTACAGCTCATGAAAATAACTCAAGTCCCGGGTAGCCTCCACTGCATGATAATGGGTGCAACCAAGCACAGCCTTGATTAAAAATCTAGAAGTAGCAAGTAGTTTATGCTACACGCAATGCAGCTTATGCCTCATGCTTCAGAGGGGGAACGGCACATTACACATTATTCACTATTTAAAACACTGGTTCACGGTGGGTCCCACCTAGTGAATGGCAGGATCTCACATGTGTTTCATGTTTGCACGTCCTGGAAAGTGACCCTTCCTCACTGAAGTATAACCCATCTTTGAAGAAAGCTAGTCTAGACTATACAGAGCATATTTGAGACCAGTATCATACCATTTTCTCAGATATTTGGGATGCCAAGCTTTTTCCTCCCAGAACAGCTGCTATTGTGCACAATGCTTGTCCTCTTTGAAAAGAAAGAAAGAAAATAAGTGTTTTTTTTTTTTTAATTATAAAAAAAAAAAAAAAAAAAAAAAACAATGGTTGGGCCCTGAATAGAAACAGTTGGCAAAACAGGATTCACAAAAACCAACCCCAAATAGCCAGAACAAGATTGATTATGATGGTGATGATTGAAAAAAATAAATAAATCACACATTTAGGTACCTGCTCAAGCTACTCACAAGAGTAGCCTACTCTCACCACACTTGCGCAAGTCCCGGGCTTTTCATCAGGGGAGGCACACATGGTATACTCCATGGCCCAAACATCAGGCTTGTCCAGCATCAGGTGTGTATCTGTAGGTTTTTAAACTGTAACATTGATTATTTTTCTAATGCCCATACAGATGGCCACCTGATGACTAGACTGACCAGATTCTGGTACCATGGCACAAACAGTGCTAACCCAAATGAACTGCCTGGATCTCACACAAATGTTACATGTTGGCAGTGGAGAGAAAAGGGTTATAATCCTACAATGGTGAGTAGCCTGCTTGGTGTTTCTCAAATGTAAATCTGAGGCCTCCCATCTAATGTGGAAAACATATCACCAAAGGGCTATGATCATCCCGAATATTTGTATGCTTTCAGGTGATGTGGTCAGCTCTGGTATCAGTGGATCTCCTCTTGAGTGCTTGGAGGGGTGGGACTTGGGAGAAAGACAGCTTTGGAGAGTGGCTTTGCTTGCTATATGGTGGGAAGACAGCTTTGGAGAATGGCTTTGCTTGCTATATGGTGGGAAGACAGCTTTGGAGAATGGCTTTGCTTGCTATATGGTGGGAAGACAGCTTTGGAGAATGGCCTTGCTTGCTATATGGTGGGCTGTCTGGGAAGAAAGGAATGGTAGATACTTTAATAATGTCGGCAAATTGCAGGAAGGCATGTCCCGAAGAGTTAAGAGTGGTGATTATGGAATAAGCTTCTTGATCCCCCTCTTTATAGGACTAATTTGGATATTCTTGGGTTGTAGTTTGGCCGCCTTCTCGGTGCCCCTCCCTTGTGGTTTTGTTTTCTTTTGTTTCTAATAAAAAAAAAAAAAAAAAAACCACTAGGCATAACTTTTCACATTGTGGTGATGGACTGCCTATTGTCTGAATCTCTCTATAGACTAATTCCATGTAAAGAAATCAGATATAATGAATTTCAGGTGAGGACACAAACTGTGGTCCCCAATTCTTAGATGGAATGTTGTAGAGGAAGAGGATGAGGATTATTGGGGCAGCTGGAGTGTGTACTGCTGAATTAATTGGAGCAAGACAGGAGAGTTTGGAAGTGGGAAATCTAAAAATAAAAATAAAATCCATTAGATCTTTCTACAAAAAAAAAGGTGATGGAAGGAGGTAGAGGGATAACTCCAACCATACTAAGGCCATTGCAGGGTCATTGTAACGACATTTTCACACCGGGCTCGAGTGGGGTGGCCTGCGGGATGCAGGGGCACACTCAGGGTGAACGGCCCGTGTGAGGTGAGCACCCTTGTGTGAAGTGGGGGCACACTTGTGATGGGCGGCCCACATCAGGCGAGACCCATGTGAAGTGGGGGGAGGTTAGGCCAAGGATCTGAGATAAAGGGATTGATTTACCGTGCTCTATCAGTTTGAGCCTTTAGAACAATTGGCTAGTTGTCTTGCGTTGCATTGCCTATTGACCATCTCAGAAATAGACAAAGGTCATCATGAACCATTCACGATAAATAGATACAAGTTGAAGGCTCTAAAAGGGCAAGGGGAGGGTGTGGGTGGAGGTCGTAAGAAAAGATTTGATGACCTACGATTTAACTAAGGATATGGTCATTGATAAAGTGAAATGGCAGGACAGGATTCCTATAGCTAACCCCAATTATTTGGGATAAGGCTTGGATGATGATGATGATGATGTCAATGACGATTATCAAGGATGATCGCTGCATGTGCTTGATGAGTGGAGAAGTATGAATGTGTCCAACATTTTATGGTCGTGTTTTAGCCAATTTTGTACGGTGTGGCCTGCTAAACCTTGAGGACAGAAGGGGAAGATTCTTTGGAACCTATGCTTCTTAGCAGCACTATAATCTAACCGGAAGGAGAAAGGGAGAAAAAAACAAAGAAAAGAACATTTAACAACAAAAGTGAAGGTCATGTCCAAGTGGTTGTTAGAGTGAGGTGCAAAGTTCGCTTTCAGGCATCGTCCTTCAAAGAGTTTTGCAGGGTGCAGGAGAGAACTTTTACAGGTATTGGGCACGCATTCTTACGTAATGTGGATGCACTGGGACATGGAATCCTGTAGGGAGCTATAATTTGTGCCTGGTCAGGCCTTTCACTTCTAATGAAGTTTTCTTACTGATCAAATCAAATAAAAAAGAGAAAAATCTAGGGCCCCATTGATTTGGCCAGAAAAATACATGAATAATAGTTCTTGAGGAAAAAAAAGAAATAAATAGAAGACTGGCCCAAATGTCACACATACATGCCATGTGGGGAAGTGTGGAGAGATAGGCTTGAGATCTTTTACACACACTTCCAAGTAGGCTTCCTAGATTTTTATATTGAAAATCTAAGGCCCAATTCGCTTTAAACAGCAACAGAGATGAACAATAATTCTCAAGGAACATATAAAAAAAATATTTAAAAAAATATTAAAAAAAAAAAGGAAAAGTAAGAGATGTTTGGACATACATGATTCCACCAAGAACCACACCATAGGGGTTCTGGTCTGCTGCCAAACCAATTGTCGCTATCTGAAAATTATAGTCAGCTTCCAATCATTATGAATACAGTACAAGCAGCCAATTTAACCCTTTTTTCCCTTTCTACTGATACCTTACCTGACTCTTGTCACCCCACTCCCCAAAGAATGTAATCGAAAATGCCTACAAGAACAAATATGCTATTAGAGAAATGGAAAGGTTACAAAGAACAAGCACTCTAGTAGGTAGTTTCTAGTTGAGATCTTAAACCAATTAATCTTCAAGAACTTGCTACCTTCAGAAAGATGGGCGAGAAAAATTGGGCTAGAAATGGTCTTTGAAGTTTTTTCAATTCATCATCTGCCTGTGATGAACAATAAAAAATAAAATAAAAAATTAGAAGGCCATTCAAAAAACTGAGCAGAAATAAACCCTCAGAATCATGTGCACTGAATACCGATTGGAGAATGAGGACCACAAATGCAGAATGGAAAAATAAATAGGACTCATTTGATGGATTGGGTTAGTATGATGATCCATACTCATGCACACCGCCACCATACTCATGGCATACAAGTACACGGATCTTGTAAAATACAAATGAGATGTGTTGCTTGATAAAGAATGAGACTAAAGGCATGATCTTCTCAAATCTGTGTAGGAGGATTCCAGAATATTTACGAGAATTCTAGGAAGGGAAAATGCCTAAAAACAGCTTAGTTTCATCTGATTTTCCCAAACAAGTCAACTTCATTGTTACCTAATTTAACTTTCCCGCACATTACTCTGAACTCCCATTAGAGTCTAGCACCTTTGTTTCATTTTTTATCCAGAAAGACAGCCACAATTAGGGCTGTCAATGGGTCGGGTCTGTCAGGGTCCTTCAGGTTCAGGTCTCGTTCTTGAAGACTCAGGCCCAGATTCAACCAGGTTCAGGTACTCATTGGGTCTTTAAATCTAGGTTTCTAGTTGGCTTGGGTCAAATAAGAGTATTTACAGTCTAGCTCACTTGATGGATGGCTTTAGATAACACATGAATGTGCCACATTGACACATGCGTAGCGCATAAATGGGTTCCCTTACATTCCTATGGCTTGGGAAACCTTATTCGATCACTAGAATAAACAATATATATTTCATATACATATCACCATTAAAACTAACTGGACCCCGACAAACCCCCCCCCCCCCCCCCCCGGGACCCGATTTTAACGAACTCCTAGTTGATGGCCCAACACATACCTAACTGTACCCAAATTTAACTGGGTCCAAAAGGATGACATCTGAAAACCCAACCCGATTACTTGACTGGTCCCTCAGACCAATTAAAATCAGGTCGGGTCTGTCAGGTACCCACAGGTCAGGGTACCCATTGACAGCCCTAACCAAAATGTGGTTTAAAATACTAGCCATTGTACTTACTCTTACAATGATAATTTTACCCCTCAATAAAAAAGAAGAAGCAATAATAGGAATGCTATCAACAAACACCCACTTCAAGTGCCGAACACATTAATACTAGTGCCAATGTGGCGTTGTATCTAGGGCATTGATGCAACTGGATGGCTATACAACTGTCCAATCAAAGATCGTGCCATTAGATTGGTCATCAAGCACAGATAAGACCCATCCAATAGTCCTGAACAAAGATCTATCAGATCCATCCAGATCACAGATCTAAACCATCCAGCCTCCTAGATTGTAGACCTGGATCTCATCAAAGGTCCCAATTGTCTTATCTGGTGAGCTAGATTGGATCAAGGGTAGATGAGATACATGGATCCATTTCAATTTCCCAATTGGTTTTTTGTGGTCCAACAATCCAAGCGGATGACCTGATTAATCAAGCGCGTGAAGAGAGACGAGTGTTTTGTCAAATGGTTGGTTTTCTTTGTGTAATTTTAATAAAAGAACTAGCATCCGTTATCACCATTTTTAGTCGTTGTGGTGAGTGGTGACAGAGGCCCTCAGTTGAATGCTTGAAAATCTGTGCCTTGAGAGGCTTATTAATGGCTTCAGTGTGAATCAATCTGTTACCAAGTTTCTCATCTAAATTGCTGATGACACCTTTCTTTTCTTCCTGGGGGGGAGGGGAGATTGGAAGAGGATAGAGTGAAGGTTTAGCACAGGTGTTTGGTTGTAGAGTGGGAAGTCACCATCATTATATATAGATTTACCACTGTTGGAAAACTGGCAAAACACCTATGGGATTTTGCAGTGGAGAGTGTGGAAATAAAAGTATGGCATGGAAAAGCATATATGCGTCTGTTGGGAGCAAAAGTACTTTAATTAAAGTAGCTTTGCCCAACATGCCAGTTTACTTCATTTTGTTCTTCAAGTGCCCAGTTGGTGTCACCCAGTGATTAGAAGGCTTCAGAGAGTTTTTTTTGTGAAGAGGAATGGAACGGGAAAAGAAGATGGATCTTGTAAGCTGGAACAAGGTTTGTAAGCTTGAATGGATGGGTGGCACAGGTATCTAACGCGCCCCAAACTCGGAGATCTAGGTTTTCTAGACTCTAGACACTGTTTTGGGCAAAGCATTAAAACGAGAAATCTGATAATTTTTGCTGCTCCTTTTCTCCTCCTTTTGAAAAGATGGTTGCACAAGTAGATCAAGCAGTGATGGCATGCTTCAATTGATCAATGGATTGAGAGCGGATCTCTGCCTTTGATTCTAAACAAAGAATATTATAACCAAACTTCAAAAGTCAAAATCACAAAGCATGAAAAACAGAAACAAAAATAATAATAATAAATTTGTTGCCTGTTTACAATGTTGTCAAAATCGTTATTGTATCACAAATCGTAATAGGGGTTGAATTGTATTGAATCACAAATCGTATTGTAAATCGTAAGATTTTTTTAATAATTTTCTTAAAATTTAAAAATATATAAATAAATCAGAAAAATTTTAAAAATCATCAATCATACTTTTGCCATCAATATGCACCTAGTAATACAATGTCATGATAGTGTTAAAGGATTCTTTATCTTTTTTATGTTCTTGTTACTTTTCTTGAATGTAGAATCACGTTCGAAAAGTGGCATTCGATTCTGTAGACTGATGAAAAGATATTTTGATTTACAACCATCATTCCACAATACTTTTTAAGTCAACATAATCGTAACCATCCATAAAAACGTTCCAAATAGTTATGCATCAATTTGCTGTTTACAACCAGTTAAGAAGTAAGAAATCATTAAAAAATAATAATAATAAATTCATGATTTGACATTGAAGAGAAACAAAATAAAATAATTTTCCTTTTATAAATGATTCTTAAAGCCCCCACCAAGTTAAAAACATAAAGTGAAAGCCGGGTGAAGCTTAAAATATAAGAGAATAACTAAAATTTGAATCGTATATCATAGGATTCAAATCATAGAATTGTATGATTCATATAAAAAGGGATTCAAGGTGGGATTCATATCGTTTTCTTAAGATTAGACTCAAATCGTATATCGTAAATCGTAGGCTTTTGACAACATTGCCTGTTTATTGTTGCCCAAATGGAATGCATTTTCAATGGATTTTTGGGTGGATTTTTAGGCTGACTTCCAGCTTGATATTTGCTCTTGATGTCACCCTCTTTGATGGAGTTTAGGTTTTTTTTTTTTTTCATCAATCTATGGAGTTTGTCACATGAGTTTGATGCTCAATATATCCCCCTATCTCTTCTATACTTCCAAGAAAATTTCAGCTCCTTGAGACTTTCATACTTGCCGTAATCCTTGAACCATCCAACTTTTCATGGTAATCATGCCTTGCAGTAAGGATGTATGTATGATGAAAACTCTATAAAAGATGGAAAATTATATTCTTGACCTGACCTTGGAACCTGCCTTGTTTGCACCATTATTGGACTTCAAATCAGCATCCTATCATTCAACATACAAAAAATTAGACAAAGTGAAGAGGAAAATGAGCGAAAGGCATTAAAAAGAGAAACACGAACCAATTTTGCTTCGACTTCAGCCAACTCTTCAGCATCCCTGTTAGGTAAAACATAGTTAGCACTTAGCAGTTATTAGACAAAAAAGTTTGGAATTGATCAACAAGAAAAGGAATATGAATAGAAAACATGTACATACAAACAAGGAGTGAAAATGAGAGATGAGAAATAAGCATACCCTTCTTCCGTGAATCCTTCCCATAAAGACCAAAGCCCAAATCCAAAGAACAACAATGTTGTCATGTGATGAGTCCATTTGCGAGAAATCTAGGCCATTTTCAATAACATTTGGATGTTGAAAACAAGGTATTAATGAACATAGATGACAGAAAAGTAAGACCAGTAGGCACAATGCCTCTCATTGGGCCCATTTGGAAGTTCTCAGAAATCAGGTGGTGGCTCCCTAATGTGCCTCAAGGCTCAGGCTATGGCAGCTTGGGAAACAGGATCTGCATTAGGCAGTCTCCCATTTTCACCACTTTTCCGCCAGATTTGGAAGCGATTTAATAATGGATATGGACTGTTCTGATCCCATTTGCAGTTCGCTGAATGTTTTCCCAGCTACCACAAATTGGAAAGCTTCCAAACAGGCCCTTGAACAACTCAGTTGAGATTCTTGATCTCTATTGTTACCAGATAAGACATCATAACTGATTCCATTGAGCCAGTCACCCATGAACAATAGGAAAAATACGAAGTTCATAATAAAGTTTACTAACATCGATGGCCCAACCATGCTTCCACAATGAGGAAAATCTGAGCAGTGTTGTACAATTAAATGTATTTACAAGGATGGTATCAAACATGCAATGAATGAATCAATGGAGGTAATTTTATGTACATAAATAACATAGAACATATTAGCACTATTTAAGAGTATATGCATCATGAATCATGACATATATCATATATCACATATTTTACATTTCTAGAAAGACAATGCAATTTTGTTAAGGCAGAAAAGAAGGGGCAAACATGAACAATCAACACCCGAAAAGGTTATACAGACCATAAAGAATCAAAAGATTCAAAAGAGCAGCCAACAAACATATTGAGGACCAATGCCCAGGACTATGGTGATTGATATTTTTTACGTTGTATAATATATAAATAACTCAGTGTTCTAAGTATTGGCATCGCTACAAGTTTTGCTGGCCAGGGATACGGAAACAATATCGTTATCGCCAATTTCTAGAAATACAAGGAAACATGGGGAAAACAGTAGAATTTTTCAGAGAAACATCATGAGATGCTAAAATAAACATATTTGCATATTTAAGAATCAAATAATAGTGAAAAATACACATATTTGCATATTTAGAAATCAAGTAATAAGTCTCCCTTTAATGGGGCCTAAAAGCATGTGTCATTGACTTAGGGAAACATTGAGAAAATGGTGGTTCCATCCATCCACCCAACCACACATACACACATAAAACGCACATGCATGATCCATCCATCGATGCATGCATGCATGCATGCACATACATACATACATACAAACAAACATGCATGATCTATCCATCCATCCATGCATGCATGCACATACATACATAACAAACATGCATGATCTACCCATCCATCCATGCATACATCCATCCGTTATCCATCCATCCATCCATGCGTGCATACATACACACACATATGAATATGCATTTCATCATACAATCACGTGCCTGTAAAAAGAAATTGAAATGAAATTTTTTTTGGAGATATTGATACATTGGTGATATTATTGAAATATCACCAATACACTAGCAATACAAGAGACCTAGAATTAACACAGTCGAAAATATTGGCGATACAAGAGACACCTGGAATTTATATAGTCGAAAATATTGGCGATACTTAGCAACACATCACCGATACCTGGAATTTTTTATACTACCGATGTTATTGGTATCGCTACCATTGTTATTGGTATTGCTGAGCCAGAGATACGGATAATATAGGGGATATTTCAATAATATCAGGACACTCCGAAAAATGTATATCACTCATGTGGCTTATATTTTGTTTCTTCCATAGATGCATCTGATATTATTAAAAGTGTCATAATTTTGTTCAAGTTATTAGATAGGTTATTATTATTTTTATTTTTTTTGGAAGGTAACATTACCATGGATTGAACCCTCGATCACTCACACACACTGCATTGTCTCTACTGGCTCATCCAACGAGTTAAAGAGGTTGGAGTTAAGAATGTGGTTCAGATGGTAGATAATCATTCAAGTTATAAAGCAGCTAGAATGTTGTTGGAAGACGAGCACAAACTTATTTTAAAGCCATGTGCAGCTCATTGTAATGACTTAATGTTAGAGGACATAGCAAAAATAAGGTAACAAAATGTGTTGAAAGGGGTAGAAAGATCACAAAATTTATTAATAATCATTTTTGGGTTTTGAACTGGATGAGAAAGGGAGTTTGCTCAAAATAAGGACCTTTTGAGATCTAATATTACAAGATTTGCAAGAAATTTCATCTCATTGGGAAGTATACTTGCATAGAGATCTAACTTAAGAAGCATGTTCGACTCTAATGAATACTTGAATATTCATTATGCAAAGTTAAGGGAAGAGAAAAAAGTAGCCAATATTATTGCAAGCAGAAGTTTCTGGAAAGTTGTGGAATATTTTTATAAGAATTTGGCATCATTGGTGAAGGAACTTATGAAAGTTGATGGGGACCACAAACCCATTCTTCCATCGATTTATCATGACATGGATAGTGCAAAATGAGATTAAAGAAGCATGCAGTGTTGATATTGGGTAGTGTCAAGGGTTGTGGGACATCACTGATAAAAGATGGAGTGAACAACTCCACCCATTAAATGCAGCAGCGTACTTCTTAAACCCAAGATATCACTATTGTGATGATTGTCCCCATTATGTTTATTTACCGTATTAGTTTTTCAATATTTATATTTTATTTAGAATTTGATATTGATTTTCAAATTAATGCTCTTTCTTGCTCTGATTGGAGGTACATTTATTTTGTAGAATGCAGTCATCATGCGTGGCTTAAATGATGTGATCTGTCATTTAGAGCCAAATGCTTCAAATAGAGTTACAGCATCTATTGGAGTAACCATGTATAACAATTTTTTAATAAATAAAAATTTTCATTTCTTTTTTCTTTTTCTTCCAAAAAAACAAAAAAGTTATATGCATGTCTATTATGTTCTTCCTCAGATTTCTTATTGTCTCCCCTAAAGCCGATTAGGGACAGAACTGGCCATTGCTAATTGAAAGTGCTTGATCAGGTGCAATTTACATCTTTTTAGTTTGATTATACATTTTTAAATCATCTTAGTAATTTTTATTTTAAATTTTTTGATGTATGTATTATGTGAATCTCACCAGCTTGGGGGCAACAACATGGAATCACTTGCCTGAGCTGACCAGCATCACTATTAGAGTGCTTAGACAAACATGCACCTCATCTAGATGACCTTTAATCAGATCCATAGTAAACAGCATAATAGGCTGCCTTAGAAAATATTGATTGACTTGGTATATGTTCATTATAAGTTGTCTAAAAGAACGTCAACTTAAAAAAGATTGGTTTGATACTTTAGTGCTTGAAAATGTAATGCTGGAGAACTCTTTAGATGAATGGATCCAAGAAATAGAGGAACCAATGATCCAAGGAGATGAGGTACAAAACTAAATTATACGAAGGGAGATAAGTACAAAACTAAAATTATAAGATACAATTTTGTTATATGTTCCTCTCTCTCTCTCTCTCTCTCTCTCTCTCTCTCTCTCTCTCTCCTTTTTTTGAGAATTGATGATTTTATTAAATAAGATAAAAGGAAAGAAGCATAAAAAGTAACAACACCGACCAAGAAACTAGAAACAATTTTTTTCCTAATATATCAGACGCTCAAGCCCATTCAATTACAAATAATTTTGCCCTATTAAACATCTTTGATACCCTCCCTCTTCGATTCCTAAAGCACCAACTATTTCTTTCTCCCCATATACACCCAAGGTATTCTGTATCAGTAATGGTGGTCATAACAGTCACCACCATTACCGATACGGGTACAGTCGTAACGGTCGATGTGAGGGTGTAATGACTGTTACGACTCTCGTAACGGTTGAAAATTTTAAATTCTTTAAAAAAACATCTAGAAAATCCAGAATAATGTAAATATTCCAAATATATATTCAATTTTGTTTTGAATATGTTTATGGTAGTGTAATAGTCCACTCTTTGGTGAGAGTGTTGTATCGAGTGATCTAGTGAATTTGTGAACGTGATTATATGTCTCTAATGTTTACACATCACAATCAAGCATTAGAACTAGAAATATATATATATATATATATATATATATATATATATATATATATATATATATTTAAGGCATAAATACTAATTTTTCAAATTTTTTTTGAAAAAAAAGGCCCTTAGAGGTTCTATTCGCCCAATTCACTTTAATTTACGATTTTAATCTTAAAAACTATAGTAAAAGTGGTCGAAATCTATTATAAAATGATCTATGAGAATTTTTTGAATGAGAAAAGTGAAAAAAATGAGATTTTTTTTTTATTATTTAAAAAAAGCGGTTGTTTTTCAACTGTTATAGGGGTAACGGTCGTTATACCAAGTAACGGCCACTGTAACGACCAATACAGTCCCAAAAAACCAACTGGCCTGTTTCACCCCCGTATCGTGTAACGGTAATGGCATTTACCTATACGTATCAGGCCTTTACGAGCGTATCGTAACAGATACAGAACACCTTATATACACTATAAGCCTGCCAACATCGCCATTCTCCAAATTGCCATGTCAACTAAACCGACTGCCTTGCCAGCTAAACTAACTCCCCTACCATGCCATGCTAGTAGGAAGCTCTCCATTGAATTTGGCATCACCCATGAAATCCCAAAGAGATTCAAGAAGCTATCCAAAACTGCTTTTGCAAACGAGCAATGAATAAAAAGATGATCTATTGATTTTTCATCCCGGATGTACATGATACACATGTGTGGAAGCACCATACCTCTCTTGCAAAGATAAATTTAAAATATTACTAATCTTCCACAAGTTTTATATTACTAACTTGTAAAGTATAAATTGTAGGATTTTCATTTCAATGGTGCTAAGATAAATGATATTGAAGACATTGACAATGATAGTGATGAAGATGTTGTTGTCTTGTTGATGAGCAAGATATTTTAATCACGTGTGGTAATGTTGCCAACAGAGATGAAAATGAAGATGAGTTGACAGTCTTCCATCCACAAGTGGCAATGACATGGCTTAGAATTACTATAGATAATGGCTATCTTAAAACTAAGACTTGGAAACTTATAAGACTTTGAAATTATATTTATTTATTTATTTATTATTATTACTTTTTTTTTTGGGTAACATGGGCTCAAACCCATGACTTCAATGTTGAAACGCACTCTATCTACCACTGAGCCGTAACTTGAAACCCGACATTGAATATTTTGAAATATTTTTTTATATTTAAGTGATGAAGTTTCATTTTAAAGTTGACTTGGAAACCGGTGGATCAAATCTTTCGAAAAGCAGTGACTTGGATAATTGAGCAGGCGTCGGGCTTGAAGGATCTGGATCCTTGTGCCATTGTAGCCCTTCTGGGCCTTTAGTTTTTTCTTTCTTTTTTATGTTTGTTGTTGTTTCTTTTCCGCCTTGTTTGTAGCTTCTAAAGAAAAATAATTCGTTACCTCTTAAAAAAAGAGTTTCATTTTAAAGTTTAGCACTTGATAATTTAGATTATATTGTCAACTTTGAATTTTAGCACTTGAAAGTATTTTTTAATATTTATCTATAATTTTTATATTACAAAAATATTTAAATAGAAAAAAAGTGACTCGCCGGAGTCACTGCATTGCCCCACCAGAGTCAAGTTTTTGTGGGTCGACTAAGTCAAGTCCAAGTCCCGAGTTTACCAACCTCGTACAAGCAACAACATCATAAACACCAATATCATCATTGTATCATATCAAAAGAAGAAAAAGAATCATATCTATGGATACACCATTTTTATTTTTTTTCGGTACAAGCTAACATTTCACCTTTCCAGTTTGTAAACTGAATATAGGGTGGTGCAATGCTCTCAAGTAAAGTCAGCTTCTCGGATCACTTCTTTCTGAGAAGGAGACCTTAGCAAAGAGAATACAAAATAATAAGAGGGTCGTGGATTTGGCAAAGGAATCCCAATGCCAATCCATTTCCATTAAAGATCCAATAAGATTCATCAAACAGACCCTCCTTTAACCTAGACACCTATAGGAAAAGACAGATCTGAGAATCTGTTAAATGGTGAAGGAGATCATCATTTCCTTCTTCTTCTTTTTCACTGCGTAGGATTTAGAGAGTTGTTAGAACCTGCTAATCCATTGCAACTTTGCATGCAAGTGTGATCAGCAGTATTTAGCAAGTTTGGAGTAAACTGGGTTTGTCCAGCTGTCGTGGGGGATCTAAGTTCGGGGATGGAAAGGAAGCAGATTGAGGCCCATGGGGAGATTGCTGTGCATCAAGGTGTGCCAAAACGGTTACGTATCGGCCATAACGGCCGATACGTAACGGTAACGGTGGGAACTTTTTTTTTTTTTTTTTCATTTTAAGTCTGTTTTTGCTGTTTTTTTGAAACCTATTGCTTCCAAACTATTTTTTACTCCTACTACTAATTTCAACCAACTTTGGCTAGGTATTTGAGATAAAAACACATTATATTACAGATTTTTTTTAATCAAAGCTCGATGGGCCATTTTTCAGAAATTCATCAAAAATAGGTATTTATACTTTTTTTAATATGTTTTGCTGTTTTAATCATGTCATATGATGTGTTAATCATAGTAGAACATGTTAATGTGCATTTTACAGATTTGGGGTGCCATTTAATAATTTTTTTATATTTTTTTCTATTTACGCATGAATTTTGGCCCCTTTTTTTAAAATTCGAAAAATCAATTTTTAATGGTTGTTTTGTTGTTTTAATCATGCCATTTGATGTGTTAATCATAGTAGAACATGTTAATGTGCATTTTACAGATTTGGGGTGCCATTTTTTATATTTTTTATATTTTTTTCTATTTACGCATTTATTTTGGCCCTTTTTTTGAAAATTCGAAAAATCATTTTTTAATGATTCTTTTGCTGTTTTAATGATGCCATATGATGTGTTAATCATAGTAGAACATGTTAATATGCATTTTACAGATTTGGGGTGCCATTTATATTTTTTTTATATTTTTTTCTATTTACGCATTTATTTCGGCCCTTTTTTTGAAAATTCGAAAAATCATTTTTTAATGATTCTTTTGCTGTTTTAATGATGTCATATGATGTGTTAATCATAGTAGAACATGTTAATGTGCATTTTACATATTTGGGGTGCCATTTTATATTTTTTTTATATTTTTTTCTATTTACGCATTTATTTCGGCCCTTTTTTTGAAAATTCGAAAAATCATTTTTTAATGATTCTTTTGCTGTTTTAATGATGTCATATGATGTGTTAATCATATTAGAACATGTTAATGTGCATTTTACATATTTGGGGTGCCATTTTATATTTTTTTTAATATTTTTTTTCTATTTACGCATGAATTTTGGTCCTAAAAAATAATTGCAAACACCTAAATGTAAGATATTTTCATATTACATTCATTCTAATATATCTATCATTGATAGTAAATCGTTAGAAAATTAAATATATGAATTTTGTAATCAAATTCAGGTTATCTGGTTCATAAATTCATCAGACAGTCCGATACAACTTCTCACCAAAGAGTGGACCGTTACACCACCATAAACATGTTCCAATTTATAAATGAATGCATATTTGGAATGCTTAGAATATTCCGGATTTAATCCATATTTTTTCATATTTTTTTAGCAAAAAAAAAATTTGCGCCGTTACGCCCCCGTATCACCGTTACGCCCCCGTATCCGTATCGGTTTTGGAGGTCACCATTACGCTAACCGATACCGATACGGGACACCTTGCTGTGGATTGTCGTGCTGAAAGCGTCATTATGGATGATTTGGAAAGAGAGAAATCACCATATAATTAATGGGAAAGAGCCTTTACTGGGGGAAGCGATCAGCAAAAATTTTCATTTGATAATGGAATGGAGCATCTCAGATGGCCAGTTAAGAGGTATCTAGAGGAATCAATTCTTTTCAAGCTGGGATGCAATCCTGGGGACTGGCCTATAATCCTATAGCGGGGGCTGCAGAGTGTTTGGTTTGGGTATGAGTTGGTGTGCAGCGGCTGTGGCATGCCATTTTGGTTTAGGATCACTGTTGCACCAGTCAAGTCTTTATTGCAGTAGGCATAAAGTTCATATCCTGTTTTGCTTTCTTGTTGTTGTTGTTGTTTATTTTTTCTAATAAAATTCCACCATTCATCGAAAAGAAGAAGAAGAAGAAGAAGAAGAAGGGAAAATGTGTGTAGGATTTGTTGAAGAAAATGCAAGACTCGAAAATCCCTCTAATATTTGATGTGAAAGAAATACTTTTGGGGACCAGTGGGTACCAAATAACTACAGAAAGGAAAAGGAAAAAGAAAAAAGAAAACAATTTGAGAAGTCATCCATCAGCCCAAAACCTTGAACGTTAATTTTAGATATAACGGGGATTCTGAAAAAAGAGATCGAGCATTAGATTGAAATTGTTTTCCATGAGTCAAGATTTGAATAGTAAGATTTGGATTATAAAATTGTAAGATTTTCAATACAGCTTGGGCATGTTTCAGAAAAAAACAGGTAAAATAGAACTCCCCATTATTGTTTTGGAAGATTTTCAACACACGCATGCACGGGCGCGCGCGCACACACACGCGCGCACACACACACAAAAAAAAAAAAAAAAGGGAAGAAGAAGAAGAAGAGCGTAGGATTTGTTGAAGAAAATGCAAGACTCGAAAATCCCTCTAACACTTGATGTGAAAGATATACTTTTGGGGACCAGTGGGTACCAAATAACTATAGAAAGGAAAAGGAAAAAGAAAAAAGAAAACAGTTTGAGAAGTCATCCATCAGCCCAAAACCTTGAACATTAATTTTAGATACAACTGGGATTCTGAAAAAAGAGATCAAGCATTAGATTGAAATTGTTTTCCATGAGTTATGATTTGAATAGTAAGATTTGAATCATAAAATTGTAAGATTTTCAATACAGCTTGGGCATGTTTTCAGAAAAAAACAGGTAAAATAGAACTCCCCATTATTGTTTTGGAAGATTTTCAACACACGCACGCACGGGCGTGCACGCGCGAGCGCACACACAAACCAAAAAAAAAAAAAAAAACCTCACAGAAGAACAGAGCTCCTACAGAAACAGAACGACAAACAGGAAAGGTAATAAACTAGGAAGCTTCCTGCACCATAACATTCCCAACACTAATGATGTCAGAAGGGTGATCCCCCAAACCCTGGATTACACATTGCCCAATTCTAACCCTTAATTAAGTCTCCCCCTTCAACATTTCAGCCAACACTTATTTATCTTCAAAGTTGCTATTATCTCTTTCGATAGACCCCACATAATAGCATATGGGAGCATCTTCCAGATTATACTGCCTCAGATTGTGATTGGACCTTTTTTTTCTGAACAAGCATAATGAATGGACCTTTTCCCCAACCCACAACCAGATTTTATTAGAACTGCTAATGGCCGAGGACAAATCTTCTAATCAAATAGATTGAAGTAGTTCCAGATGGACCTTGCAATTGTGCAATGTAAAAAGAGGTAAATGATTGATTCTTCCACTTCCCTCCGCATAATACGACAGAAAATTCCTCTTCTTGAGGTTTTTTATGGTAAGAATTTTGTTTGCCATGGCAATCCATACGAATTGTTAAACCCTTGGTGCAATGGGCAAGTTCCACAGCTAAGCAAGTAGGGCATGGCCACCATACCACTCTGACATAGGGCAAAAGATTTGGAAGTAAATATACCATCCTTCGACCATTTCCAAGTTTGTTGTAGTCACCTACAGCCTAATTGATTCACGTTCCATAAAGCTTTCCAATGAGCCCACCGTAGGACCTTTTCTCCTCATAATCCAAATCTCAACAAAGAATCACATCCCATATCGCCTAGCCTCCACTACCAAGGTTTGCCATAAAGGCTGTTACGGGGCCGTCAAGGGCATTACATAAAAGTAATGGTGGCAACTGTTATACGTTACAGGGTCCTAACGGCCGTTATGGAAAAAAATGACTCATAACCACCATTAACGGCCCGTTATGCCCCCTGTAAAGGCCGTAATAGCCCCATAATAGTCTGTTACGGGGTAAAAATACAGGTATTCGGATTTTTTTTCCACGTTCCGGGGGAAATACAGTTTTTAAAAATAAAAATAAAAAAGGAAAAAAGAAAAACAGAAGAAGGACCGTATCGGCCGTTACGGGCACCATAACAGCCATTATGACTCGTATCATAAAGGTAATGGTGGTAGTCGTTAAGTCGTTATGGCCACCATTATCGTTATGGAATACATTGTCCACTCCACACAAGAATCCATCACATTTTCTTCTTTTTTCTTCAAGCAAAAGGAAGAAAGAGACCACCAAAGGAACATCATCAAGCCAAAATCTGATGCAGGACATGAGATCTACCATGATGAAAGGCTGAAATCAGTCAACTAATTATGTAAACAATTATGGTATAAAATGAAAGCAGTTCAATCACAGATCAAAACAATTCCAAACAGCAACTATGCCCAAATTCTAGGCCCAATGACAATCTCGCAGTCCAAAAACTATAAAATAAAGCTCAACAAGGACCTATGGTAGTTAGGAGTTAGGACTACCATCTAGCATAGGGTATTAGCACTAATTGAATGTAGAGTTGATCAGTTGGCGATTTAGGGCTCAATTCGGGAATTAGGGATTTCTTTAATTTGGTAAATAATTGGAATTAGGGAGAGGGTTTTAAGAATTAGTGTTCTAAATTAGGGAAGAAGGATTTCTATAAGGAGGGTTAAATGATGGTGAAAAGAGGGAAGAAGAATCACAAAGGGAAGGAAGAAGATGGCCGTACGGACTGTCCGTACGGTCAGGGTTAACCGTGTGGTTATGTCTAGATGGGTTTGGGTTGGTGAGGGTTGGGTATGTAGTGAGATAGGAAGAAGACGAAGAAGAAACTCAGAAAAAAAAGGGAATGAAGTACCTTGTTGTTCAAGAGAGAAAAAGATATTACAGGATAACTTGTAGCTTCGCACCACCTTGGAATCACACCAAAAGATCTCTTATCACAAGAGATTTCCATGCATCACACATGGGGAAGAGAAAGAACTCTTTTTTCTTTTTTTTCTTTTTTTTCTTTTTTTTTTCTCAAAATATCATTCATAGAAAACACCAAAGGGCTAGATGTCCAAGCCTAAATAGGTTTTGGGCTGCCAAATTACAAATTTTCCATTTTGGTTCTTTTTTTGTTCCCACTATGTCCCAAACCTCTCAAACATTAAATAAATGTACCAAATATGGAATAAATTGGAATAACGCCTAATCTAAGCTTTTGAAAAAATGAAATCCTAAAGTATGTAATATCCCATGATGTCTGGTGACGACGATGGCCCACGATCGATGGTCCGATCAAGCTATCTATGCGATCCAACAATCTAATTATCGTGTCTTTGCGATCCAACAGTCCAAATCTCCCAACGAAGCAACCCACATGCATCTTCCCAGTGTGAGGCCTTCGAAGATGCACGTACATGCATGTGGGGGCTTCTACGATGGCTAGAAACTCGATCCGGGCCTGCCTCTGGGTCCCACATGAAAATCACCTAGCCACAACAAAGTCGTTGGAGCTCTCCTCCTCTGGTATACTCTATGAGTTCTGTCCTCATCAAAATCTTACCTTATCTTCTCCACCCACAATCAGGCAGATGAAACAAATTCTCTATCTTGTGACGAAGATCCTGATTCTCCACATTGTGTGTCCGGCCAAAACAACTTTTTCTCTTTTAATAAAAATAAAAAAAAATAAATTAACAAGCTATTTAAAGGAACAACATTACAGAAACACTGTTGTTCATTGTTACATGTATGCAATCAAGATCAGATGACTAGATTTTCATTTCTGCTGTCCAATTTTTTCAACAATGACCATTGATAATCTATTCAAGTATAACCCATGTTTCAGTTAAGTTCTCCCAGAAACTCAATTTTCTCACCATTAATTTGTATTTGATCATGCGACAGGATCGTAGATGAGAAATTTTTTCGTTATGGGTAATTTTGGTAAATAGTTCAGAATTGTTAGGGGTAGTTTCATGCCTGTATTTCAACAAATCATGGGAACCTCGTCTAAACCAATCTTCAGTGTCCATCAAATGATAACTTTCAGAGCAGACAAGATGCCGTGCAACGTTTCAGACTCATTCCCCAGAAAATGGCATGAGGCAGATTACAAATTGGGTCATCTGAGTTTAATGTCCACAATGAGAAAACTAAAATTCAACTATCATCCAATACAGATGTCAAACAGAACTACATTCAACAATGACCAGAAACTGAATTCATAAACTGATTGCTTTGTCTAAGAAATAACCGTAAACCACTAAATATAGTCATGTAGCGAAAAGGGTTAGGACTTTTCAGTTTTCACATCTCAGAAGCAAAGTGCCTACCAGATTTGGTGTAGCCCAGCCGACAAGA
The DNA here is from genome assembly GCF_029962835.1 of Magnolia sinica. Classification (NCBI taxonomy): domain Eukaryota; kingdom Viridiplantae; phylum Streptophyta; class Magnoliopsida; order Magnoliales; family Magnoliaceae; genus Magnolia; species Magnolia sinica. The sequence continues at coordinate 75,365,784 of NC_080579.1, read as the reverse complement.
ACAGAGAGAATCGTCATCACCTACATGGTTCATGACATTTATTGTAATAAATAACTGCATATTCATTTTTCTATTTTCTTCTTCTTCTTCTTCTTCTTCTTTTTTTAGGGGGAAAGAAGAATATGGAAGGAATATAAGAGAAGCTTACAGTCAAAGCTGACAAGCAGCCTGATAAGACTAGTCTACGTGGATGCCGCATTGCCAAGATCTGAAAACATGCATCTTGATGTCAAATTTAAAAAAGAAAAAAGAAAAAAGAGAGAGATTAAAAAACAAAAAACAAAAAACAACTATGTTTTGTTAGAATCCTTAATGTCTTCCCAATTCTTACAAATGAGGATAAAGATGAGCAAATTCAAGTAAATGCCAACAAACTGACAGCATTGGATGATAGTATAACTGCAATGAGGTTTCAGAAACAATTGTTCTCACGCCAAAAGTCACCTTCCCCTAAAGAAGAAATTACTTTAAAAAACAAATGCAACAACATTGCTAATGGTATTCATGAAGGTCCTCAAGCCTTTAAATCCCAACTGTAAATCCTCCCAATCTTTACATCTAGAGTCTTAAACCATAATAAACACCCAGTCAACTCCATATATCAATGGTCTAAACCCCACAAGTCCTAGATCTACCCTCCAAACCATCGATATAACTCCAGCCCAGGACATCTAAAGACAACCAGGAGATGTTTATGGAATCAAGAAATAACTCCCAAGAAAACCCTGAGCTGTGCACACCAGATGTAAATAATGAAAACTTCAAAGGTGCACATGAACCTTACCCGGGGATCCAGCAACCTGACTACCCTCAAAAGGTCTGAGTCACCCAGTCCCCCTCAACAGAAATACCCAAATCATCATGAGGAAGAACAGAATTCATGCGCTAAAGAACTGACAAAGCGCATATAAGTAGATTTTAAAGACTATAATGGTGATCTGGATCCAAACATCTTTCATGAGTGGTTGAGGTCAAAAGAAGGTTATCTCAGATGGTATGAGATGCTGAATGCAGTTAAACTAGAGTTCACTGTGTTGAAACTCAAAGGCTTGCTGAAGCAGTGTTCTTGGAATCGCCAACATTATCAATAATACCATCCAATATTATCTGTATCACAGGTCTGCATACAGATGCAGGGTGTAATATAAAAATTACACCATATCGGTCAATATAATCCACAATATTGCTGACTTTTTATTTTTTATTTTTGTTGAGAGATACAATATTGCTGATATTTCACGATGATTTCCATATCACAAGATATCAGTGAAAACCCTTTGCAATAAATATACCATATCGTTGACACATGCAACAATATTAGCATAATATCGATGATACCAGCATTAATACCTACAAAATTTCAGAAAATGTATGTGTGTGTGTGCGCACGCGTATATATATATCCCATGTTATTGTGACTTCTTTCCTTATTTGCTTGTTGTAATTAGTTGCTATTAAGCGAGCAATACTTCTTGCATCTTGTAATTAGTTGGGTTGGTCTAATCCAGCCCTCATCAATACAAAGATTCCCATAGAAATCCACAATCATATTGCATATACCAGTCAGTGTTTCCATTTATACCCGATTGACCTAAAGGGTCGTGCAATTAGTTTTCCTCCTTCCCTTGGTTATGCCATGAAAGAACTCGTCAGCTGCCTCTTTTGGCCAAGTCTCGTTAGATCTCTGTCTCCACATAATCTCTTCCTCTCTAAGCTTCTTCTCAAAATCCCCCTTCAGTGACTTTTCTATATCTTCCCACATCATTCGACACCCTTTTTCCTTTCTCCTAATTTCCCAGATGGTAACAAGAAGCTGGAGCACGATCTCCTCAACCCTCTTAAATTGAGTCGGTTCCACTCTTTTGTTTTACTTTTAAGCAACTTAAACTTCATCACTAATATGTGTCCACCCCTGCCCTCCACCTGCTAAGATCACTTACACAAAACTCTAGTATTCAAGTCACATGATCTTGAAAAGAAATGGCATCAGACCACAAGAATCCAATTTTGAGTCCAGACCCCAAGAATCCAATTTTGAATCCAACACAATAGGGATTCAATGTGAATCTAGGAGTAGCCCTCTTATCAGTTCCAGGTAATGTTCCCACTCCTCTGAAATAAGAAATCTATCGATCCTGGCCATAACTAGTTCCTCATCATTTTTCAATGAAGCTAACACTGATTAAAGGCATGTCAATCAGTTCACAGCATCCGTCCGACTTTGTGAATCCCCTCGTGCTCGAGGTCACTCAAGTACCCCCTTCCAAGGATTGGACTTCGATGGGAATGATTGGTGAAACAGGATTCATCAAGCCGACCTCAAATGGTTTGTACCAAGCTATAATGGTGACAGAACGACGATAATGATGATGCTCAATAGTGGGACCTTGGGATCGTTATTAGTCCAACTTGAAATCAGCATAATTTTGGATCCTAGACCACAATATGAATGCTAAGGTAACTACAATTTGGTCGGTTGAACTTCATCGAACTAATGACTAGAAAATCAATTTGACAGGGCACCCAAACATGGGCTAGTCATGAGAAATAGCTACTACAACAGAGTGTTAGTTGCCCTATTGAGGAACCTAAGCAGTGTTGTGTTGTTTTTGTAGTTATCAAATTCACACAAAAAGGAATGAGCTACATGACATAAATTCTGGGAGAGATCCAAATAAGAGAAGTAGCATTTCAAAGCCATCTAATCAATGATAATAAGGCACTTCCTTATCTCAAGCATTTCTTACATAATCTGATATCTTATTTTGAGTATTATGGAGCCTAACTACAACTTGGATCCTACGCATAATTGTAGTTGGACCCTAGTACACGATATGAATGCTAAAGTAACTAAAATTTGGTGAGTTGAACTTCATCGGGCTAATTACTGGAAAATCAATTTGATGGTGCATCCAAACACAGACTAGTCGCAGGAGCCATCTGACCAATGATAATAAGTCAGTTCCTTATCTCAAGCATTTATTAAATAATATGATATCCTACGAGGAATTATGGAGTCCTAAGCCTAACAACAATATAGTTTGTCAAGGTGCCCGATTCCACACATGCGTGGCCCATGATTCTATGATCCAGAAGTTGATCTTATGGGGCTCACCATGGAAGAAGGGATTTCCCCAACAATCTACCATACCAAAAGACCCCACTCTTTAATCTTTGGACCATTCCATTGAATGTGGAAATTGTTGTATTTTATTTTATCTAAACTGTCTATTATGGCCCTTGATATTTTTTTATGGCCCTCGATAGAGTGGAATGCGAACAGGATTCCTGTAGCTGATCCCAATTAATAGGGATAAGGCATAGATGATAATGATGATGATGATGATGATGATGACCACGACAACGCTGATCTGTCTAGTTGTAGGCTGCCAGGGCACTAATTCCATGCATATGCTGCCAATGGTGTGGTGAGTCAGGTGACCTATGCAACCCATCATGCATGCAGATTACCCAAAAAAATTTTTAAAAAAAATCTAGATTGGTAGATTCATACACTTTGAACTTTGGCCTTTCTTTCCCATGAATGTCAATCATCATTGCATTTTCTTTTTCCTCGCCGCCAACTTGTTTGCCACGAATCAAAGGGCTAGGATCTACTTATGGAGTAACCCCCCATCATCCCATCCTATAAATATTCTGCCATGAGCCTCGCAAGGTATTGGGAGCCGGGAGGACCGGAAAACTCTTCTCCAATAGTACCATTACTAGTACAACAAATGCCCTGTTTCAAATGAAGTTTCAATATGCATTTCTACATCATATTTTTAAGAGAGACGCAATGGAAATTTATGTTAGTGCAATAGGAGAGCTGCATAGCTCCACAATATGGCACGCACGTGCGTGATCCAGCCCAATCCAACAGTGCGTCTGACCGTGACCATGCTCTGGCCCATGAATCACACCAATCCAATCATCACGCGGACCACACCCATATGAGGAAAATCCCCAGTTACAAAGAAAATCATCGATGGCCATATTAAATGCACACACATGGACCCAACTGACAAGTGAACCAGCCCAGCTTCCCAAACCGAGAATCCTCATCTAGTTCGGCACATCGCCAATTCACCACTTGAATCTCTCCTCTACCAAATCGATTTAGCATTTCCCTACTATCAACAACTAAGAATTCAATACTACTTTAAATAGTAAAAATTACAGGGAGCCGAGAAACATTACCGCTGCAGCAAAGAATGTCTTGTCTCCAATCTCAGAGAGTACTGTCATGGCAAGCGATTTGGAGAAACCCTAATCAAGAAAAAACCAAAAGGATAATCAAAATGAAATCGATTTGAATCGTGATTTCCTTCAATTTCGATTTTGTGGTGTTAGAGCAGAGACAATAACCTCGACTAGTGAGAAACCCATGGCGGGTGCGTAGGTTAGCAGATACCAGAGAGATGGGATGAGAGGATTGGAGAGAGGAGAGGAATGCAGAGAGAGATATATAGACGGATTAGAGAGAGAGAGAGAGAGAGAGAGAGAGAGAGAGAGAGAGAGAGAGAGAATATAGTGAGTCGGACGAGTCAGCTGTGGTTCCGACTCGAGAGAGAGAATATAGTGAGTCGGACGAGTCAGCTGTGGTTCCGACTCGCCCGGGTTCTGATTCGCGACCTACTACTAGTGGTGGTTGTTGGAAGAGGGAAGACTTGCAACGAACATATGCTTTCAGAGGGATTATTCTATCCTCGGGTCATTAGTTTGTACAGGTGGGCCATGTTTCAGTGATCTATACCGTTGATGTCAGGAATATCACATTAGATGGAGGATAGGAAAACGTAAATCTTACCATCTATGGGTCGTAAATAGGTTAGAACTGTGAATAATGCACGGTTCAGGTTCAACTGATAAAAGTCTCTTTTAGTATGGGATAAATTCTTGAGGGGTAATTGATCTATAGGACCCATGAGATCAACGGTCTGGATCACCGAAATATGAGCTACATCTAAGTAAACTGGAAACCCGAGGATTTTTGCATATCCTTGGGTTGAGAAGCATATGATCCGTCGTATTGCTGGTGGACGACTTGCAAATCCTGACCTCTTTTCTGTGGCGTACGCGGACGCGGATTGGGTACAGCTCCGTCTTTTTCGAGCTTGGTACAGGGAGGGGCTCTGAGGATCCCACCATGATGTATGAGTTTATCCACACCGTCCATCGATTTTTTCATATAATTTTAGTATGTAAAACCAAAAATGAGAACGATAGAAGGCTCCAGTGGACCACACCATAGTAACAAGCGCAATAATGACATCCACCGTTGAAATCTTCCTAGGGCCCACTAGTGATGTTTATTTTCCATCCAACCTGTTTATAAGGTCACATAAACCTGAATGAAGACAAAAATCAAATAGAAGCTTGATCCAAAACTTCTTCGACTCCAAAGAAGTTTTCAATGGTGGGTGTTTAATCTCCACTGTGCGGTCCACTTAAGTCTTGGATCTTTCTCATTTTTGGGTTTTTACACTAAAATGATAGGAAAAAAATGGATGGACGGTGTGGATAAACGTATACATCACGATGGACTCTTCAGAGGCCCAGCCAGTTCCGAGATAGGGACGGGGTAGTATCCAATCCGCATCCGGCGTAGGGTGAAAGGTTGCTTTTTGTCACGTTGAGAGACCGTTCCCACAAGTGGGCCCGACGGCTGTTATGTCAAACCGAACTGATGAACCATGAAGCCGTGGTTGAACCACGTGCCGGTAATTTTCCTGATGAGCCATCCATAACCCTTGGGAATACGAGGCCTGAAAGTAGACGGTTCATGAGAGATGCCTAAGATCCAATGGATTAGATCACCCAGTCTGCAAGACCATTTGAGGGATCCTTTACCCACATAGGGTTCCATTAGATCAACGGTCTAGATCACACAACTAATCACGGGCTAGCTTGTGCAAGCACCAGTTTTCAGTTGATGCAACTGGCAGCCCATGTGCCACTGATCCGGACCATTGATCCACAATGCCCTCACGGGAGATGTACGATGTCTGAAGTCCTTGCGGATTGGAGCATCCAACCATTGTTAAACTTCTCCTAGACTGAATATGGATCGTAGCTTTATTTCTCTACTCAACAGTCTATTTCCAGGTAAACAGAAAATGTAAGGCTATATCTGCATGGTCCATCAACGCTGAGGCCCAACAAATCAACGGACGCGGATTGGCACGTGACCCCTACACCAGCCAAATAGCTGGTGAAAAAGCTCTCTGTGCCTACCTAATGTATGTGTCATATCGGCATCGTGCATCCATTTCTCATGTTCATTTTAGTGCATGAGGCAAATCAAAAGCTCAAGTGGACCACACATGAACACCTGCATCTGATAACTTCCCAAGGCCACAGAAGTTTTAGGCCTGTTTGGGAGCGTGGATACGGAACCCCCTAGATTGGGAACCCCCACCATTTAAAATCCTCCAAGGGTGTTTGGCACCCCGAGTGTGAATCAACTTTAATCAAAAGTAACCATGCATGATATATCCTTGAGGGTTTGAAATTAATTATTAAATTAACTTTAATATTTCTAATTAGTAAGATATGTAATTTTTGATATAATGGTTGTGATAAGCTCACTGGAATATATGCATTGCTTAAAAATAATGAAATTTCAAGTCTCAGATGGGCTATGAGCACCAGATCATGTCTGAGTGACTAACTAACGATTTTTAATCGTTGATTTACTTGGACAATATTTGAATGGTGCTGATTTATATGAATAATGTTTGGATGGTGTTGATCATCATTAGTGGGTCATGTGCCCAATAGAATGATAATACAGTGATACACATGTTACATATGCAACTATTGAAATGATTTTAAGTGTAGCCGAAGCTCTTACCGTGGATTAGAAACCCCTTCCAAGGGATTTCAAACTCATTGGATTTGAAACCCCAAGTTACTTTATGTTGCCGAACAACAGGGGATTTGAGACAAGTGACCCCTTAGATCAAGTTAATTTTGTGTTTTGCCTCTAAGTTAAGTGAATTTATAATGGACTTCTTAAGTTCTCAATGGTGAGCATTCAATCCCCATTGTTTCCTGGTACCTAATTGTCTTGAGATTTAGATCAAGTGAAATGGATGAATAGTATGGATAAAACATATAAATAATGGTGGGCCCATTAGGCTTTTCCACCAGCCACCTTACTGGTGTAGGGTCATCGGCCAATCTGCATCCCAGATCAACAGTGTGGCTTTCTAAACCATGGACTCCACGTGCTAAAAGTAAAAAAGCCGACTATGCCAAGCATACCATCAGATCGAGGATCGCCAAGCACACGCTCCGTAGCATTTTGCATCCGTCCCGTCCTGTGACATGCGTAGGACTTTTTTGGTCGCAAGAGGCGAATAAATAAGGAGAGGGATGGCTTACGTGTAACCCAGGTAAAGCTTGAGTGGGTGTTATCCTTATTGTTTGGGGCCCACCTTAATGAGGTGCTATATATTTTATGATGCACGTTTTCTCAGCCTATTTAAGAACGTGGTCAAATTGAAATCTCAGATGGACCACGTCAAAGGAAATAGTTTTGAATGAACGCCCACCCTTAAAATCTTCTTAGGGCCCACCTTATTATTTATTTTCCATCCAATATGTTCATAAGGGCAAACAGGCTTGGATGAAGGAAAAATATAGATATTATATTAATCCAAAACTTTTGTGGCTCACAAAAAGATTTTAATAGTCATTCACCACTGTCTCTAGTATTGTCGTCCACTTTAGATTTGGATCTTCTAAAATTTTTAGATAATGTCCTAGAATGATCAGGAAAAATGAATGGACAGCATAGATATACAACAAGTTCATCAATGTGGGCCCCACAGTTAAGGTTAGCTGGGTAACACCCATTAAAGTATTATCCAGGGTAACACCTAACCTATCCCGCTCCCGTGAAGAGAGGTTGAAAATTAGGGCGGTCAACGGGCCAGAGATGTTTAAATATCAAAATTTCAAATCCGACCTGGCCCATTAAAGACCCTAATGAAAATAAAAAATTAAAAATAAATAAATAAATAACCCTTCCCGTCTTGTCTCCTAAGAAGGTAGAGATAGAGGGTGTAAGTAGAGCATCACATGTGGCAATGATGTACATGTATCCGTACCATCAACGGTGTGAATTACTGAACGATGTACCCACATCCTAAAATTAAAATGAGGTAGATTCAAAACTTAAGTGGGCCACCTTGTAGTTAAAAGTGAGTAGGGAAATGCCCACGGTTAAAACTTCCCTGGCTCCACATTGATATTTATTTGCCATTTATACCAATCATAAGTTCATTCCTACTGAGATAACCCAAAACATAAAAATATTAAGTTCACCCAAAACTTATGTGACCCTACGAATATTTCCACGGTGGATGTTAAATTCTCACTGTTTTCTCTCATAATTTCAGATCTATCTCATTTTTTGGTCCATGCCCTACAATGATACAGAAAAACGGATGAATGGAGAAACATTAAGGTAAGCACTATCAAGCTTCCCATTGCAGGAAATTCTAAACAAAGGCTTTGCAGGTAATCAATCCGTGTCCCTTTTTTAGTGGAGGATTTACGGAGGAGAATATGTCAGGACTCACGAGATGCCGAAAACGACCCTCCTCAGTCACGGCATTTTTAAAGACAGACATAAAGAGCCCGAAAGGAGCGCTTCTAACATAGTTCACCACCATCTTAGAATTGGTAGTCTAGGATCCTCTTCACATGGGGCACTGATGTAAACCTATTAATACCGTCTAGATTTCGAATCTGTGGATGGAGCATATTTAAAAACTCTCTATTATCAAACAACCCTAGTTTTCAAATTGATGGATATCAAATTAATACAAGTAAAATAATCTGCGGTGCAGATTCGATACAGGGAAAACCAGGTGATATTTACTATCTTATTATTGTAAATACTGGGTTTGCTCCGTCCACTGATTCAGCGACCCGGGCAGGATCGACTGCAGCTATATGCCATTTTTTAATGTCTAGACGCAAAAGTCACTATCATTTTTTAAAGGGTGAAAATTAACACTGACGTCGGACAGTAATGGTAGTGGACGGGAAGAAGTGAATGTGGATGGATGTGGTTGGATTTAATTGCGTGCTTTTGATGTAATAACTTTCAAACGTGCTTCGTGATGGACACCTGGCTTCGGTGGATCCTCTAATCCACCCCCTGACTGTGGCATTATTATGATATGTATACAACTTAAATCCATGCCGAATATCCATTTTTGACAAGTCATATTTTATGCATGATCCAAAAAATAAAGAAGATCCATATCTAATGTGAACTACACCATAGGAAATAATGGTGGTTGAATATCCACCATTATAAACTTTTTGGGGGCAAAATTGTTTATTTGCCATCAAACTTGTTGATAATGTCACATAAACCTGAATGAAGGGATCACACAAATATTAGACTGATCCTGTTCATCTCCATTATTGACATTCCATGCAAGAATCAATCAGCAGAGTTACATGTGATTTGTACATATCCGCATGATGTATTTGAAGATATATAGATATATATGGGAAAAATTTCTTGATTATAATAGCTCTAGCATATCAAACGTTATCTACTATTGCTTAAGCGACCGATGAAGAAGCAATCGTGCAAAAGCAGTCACAAGACACATGACGAGAGAAGAAGCGAAGGAGTACAAGTAGTGTCGAACGGTTATGCTAACCGTTGGAACGTAAGAAAGATCTAAATGGGTAAATCAAAGCTATAAATAGGAGGAATACAAGAAGGAAAGAGGTCTCATACCAATCTAAATAAATCAAATCTATCTTTTGATTACCCTTTCAATTATTAGTCAAATTACATTCCACTGTGTAATCACTTACTTTACAGCCTGTTGTTTACATTTTGTAGTGTAATCCATAGCATTAACCAAATAGCTGGTAACCTTTAGCTGTAATTTGAGTTCATGTCAGTGTGCTAAATTCAATTAATCAATCGAAAATGTGTTTTACAGCTGCTCTTCGCGACTGACTGTAAGAAACATTTCCTCATTTTCATTTATCTGTATGGAAAAGTCCTATCATACAGAAGGCAAAGATACAACTCATCATTAGAAGACGAACCACACTTTCTGGATATCGCCTATTCTGATTTTACACATCGAATGAGTGACTGAATAGGCGATCGGTATCATTAGATCTCGGGCATACACTATTTGTCTACCTATCTTAACACTTGGGGTCATTGTTGTTTGGTTTAAATTGAAGTTGTAATTTTAATTCTGGCATGCCCGCACACCTAGTGCCGAAAGCCGCAGCAAACAGATCCAAAACTTTTTATGACCCATAAAAAAGTATTCAATAGCCGATCACTTTTGTTTCCATGGTATGGCTCACCCGAGACTTGGATATGCTTCATTTTTTAAACCATGCTCTAAAATATTTGTTACATAGTGGATAAGGCCCATACATCATGATGCCCCCATATTCAGGTATCTATTAAAGCTACTCCTATATTTGATAGTTGCATGCGGCCCAATTAAATCTACTTCATCAACTCACGTGGCTATTTCCACTCTCATGACATTTGAGTCAGCATGCAATTTGCTCACGTAGTTCTTTGGTGTTTGGGTGTGCTGGGAATTGACTGCAAGGAAGCCCATATAAAGCATGTTTGAAGATTGGCTTGGTGGGGCCCAACTCTGGTAGTGTCATATGACTCAATCAAATCCCATCGTGTCCCAGCACCATAGCTACATGCACTATACGGTAGGAAGTAGCAATATGAGAAAGATGAGTTATATGATCCTCGGGCCCGCACCCAAAAATTGTGTACTTTATATATATATTAATACTTGCGTTCGCTGCAAGCACCTAGAAATTGTATACTTTATATGTATTAACTCAAGCAAAACAATCCCAAGATCAGATTAGTTGAACATTTCTAATCTGTAACTCATGACACTTAATTGTGGAAATATGACAGTTTTTTTTATTTTTATTTTTTTTGAGTTAGCATGTAAGTACACACACACCATATTAGCCACCCCCCACTAGGGATCCATACCAAGACCTCAAGTGTTGAAACGAGTTATCTCTACTCAGCCTGCCAGTTGAGCTATGGATTTGGGTGTAAATACCAAGACGTCAAATATGACAGTTGGATGGTTTGATATCCATCCAATAAATGTCCACCAATCTAATATTTGATTTATAAACCATCTATGTTGGGTACCATATTTTAGACAGGTTTATTTGATAGGATTATGCCACCAATGTAAGGGCTAAGTAATTTCAAAGTGCCTGTGTATCATCCATCACACTCTACCAGAGTATTGAAGTTTTCCAATGAGAAATGGCAACGTGCTGTCCGGCACCATATGCCTACTCTACTTCCCAACTTTTGCCACCGATGCTGTACATGTGCAGGTCATCGGGACTCGGTACAAAACATTGTACTTATAATTATAGTTATCACCTTCCAAGAAAATGAAATAGATTTATGCAGTAAATGGGAGAAATATTAAAATATAGTACCCCGAGGATCTGACCGTACATATAGGTTTGGCCAACCTGATGAATAGATCATACTGACTTTAGCTTATAGTTATCTTGGTAATGAGGCTAACATTTTCCACATACATGTGCTATGCACGTGAGGCATTGGTTACAAGTCCCCGTAGAATAAAATTATTCTCCATGTCGTGCGCATGTGAGCATATATTCATCCACTTATAAAGGTTGTCTGCTTAGGAGCCCACTCATTTACCTTGTTGATCAATGCTGCCTATGCGGAGCCCAACATGTTGAGTGCATGCCATAAGACCGGCCCAAAACATATGTAATAATTAGGTGGGCCACACCATAGAAAACAATGAACAATAATCCAAAAATCTCTGCATTCAAGTGTAGCAGCCCACATACATGATGGTTCACTCGCCTGATTTTTCGGGCATCGATCAAGTTACATGGTGGGTTGAACTTATGGACTTATTAGAAGACATAAACAAAGTTATGGACATGTTAGAGGACATAAACAAATTGATGTTGGTCCCACACCCAAACCATGTAGAATAAGCTTATTGTTTTTGTTTTGTTTTGTTTTTTTTTATTTTTGGTAAATGAGAGTATTTTTAAACAAGGTCTAAATACAAAATCAAATGAATCTAGTAGAAGAATATCTAGAAGAAATTTACAAGGCATTCCCTCCTTTCATGGTAAGTTTGAACTGATGATTTAGACAAAAGTTTGAACTGATGATTTAGACAAATTATCAGCAACTGCGTTTCCTTCTCATTATACATACACCACTTTCCATTTATTCATGTGCCAGCTGAGAAGGTTTTTATACATATCTCCAATACTGCCCTCCTTAATTACAAATGTCTGAAGTCCTTGCGGATTGGAGCATCTGACCATTCTTAAACTTTTCCGAGCCTGAATATGGATCGTAGCTTTATTTCTCTACTTAACAGTCCATTTCCAGGTAAATAGAAAATGAAAGGCTATATCTGGATGGTCCATCAACGCTGAGGCCCAACAAATCAATGGACGCGGATTGGGACGTGACCCCTACACCAGCCAAATAACTGGTGGAAAAGCTCTCTGGGCGTACCCTAATGTATGTGGACCACACCACATGGAAAGTGGGGATTGAACGCCTACAACTGAAAACTTACTGATGCCACGGAAGTTTTAGATAAGATGATACTGTGTTTTCCCTCCATCTAAGTTAAGTGACTTTATGATGGGCCTCGGCGCGGTCCTTGAGCCTGACTGGCCAGCTCGGGCCGTTCGAGCCAAGATCAAGCCTCTGCGGCATTTTATCAAACACATGGAGTGCACCTTCAATTTCTCATGGTATATAAAACAGTAGCAACAGTTTACAAGTATTTCATCAAACACTAAGTTGGCAACATCAAAATAAAGATACAAGGGTATTTGTTTCATATCCATACCACTAGCCAAAACTTCGTTGAGTCATTTCATCAAACACTTGGTGAGCAACATCAATATGAAAATAACCGAGTCACCGAACTGGTTCGATCCGAGTTTGATTCGAGTTGGGGTTCGATCCGAGTCGAGTCGAGCTCGGGCAAGCTCAAACTCGGCTCGAAAATTTTCAAGCTCAAAAAATCAGCTAGACTCGGCTCGAACTCAGTTTCGAACTGAGTCGAACGAGCGAGCTAATTGAGCTAACTCAGTTCGCGTGCAGCTCTGCTTGAGCTTTAGATTCACCTTATTTTTAGGCTTATGCCCTAGGACTAAAAGGATCCGGTAAAATGAATGGATAGCATGGATAAAACATATAAATAATGGTGGGCCCACAAGGCTTTTCCACCAGCCACCTTACTGGTGTAGGGTCACCGGCCAATCCGCATCCCAGATCAATGGTGTGGATTTCTAAACCATGGACTCCACGTGCTAAAAGTTAAAAAGCCAAGTATGCTAAGTGTTGATGCAAGAATTTGGACTGCCCTCTTCAGACCTCCAAACACCTGCACAAGAGGAAAGCACAAGAGACCCTGGCTAGAGCAGGGGACCCTCCAATGCCAAAATCAGGCTAGGAATCCAGGTCTGATAGTGTTGAGGGGTTTAGGTCAGAGAATTCGCATACCTTTTCGTGTAGACGGATCCTCAATTTATAGTGTGGGTAGGACTGGGTGTGCGCGAGTGATGAATGTTGACAATTACCCTAAAATCATGCGGCGGACATTTATATGTGAGTGATGGGTATCGACGGTTACCCTAGAATCATGCATATCAATGGAAGGTTGGCCTCCCGACTAAGAAGGTAGGTCGACACGATTCAGCTCTAGGCCCGGCACGACTCAAATCGTCCAATATGTCTCTCGTGCCGGCATCTCCTTAGCTCGACCACCATGGACGGTTGGGACTGACCTGAAATAAGTCCTCAATTGTTTACGTCGGAGCCGAGCTGAGCCAATTGATTGGTTGGTCAGGGATTTTTTACGAGCAACTCGGAACTTTTGTATTGGTTGGCACTAGTCAAGCCCTCATTCATCTGGGTCGTTGGCTTTTCTGAGCAGAGGGGTGGATCTATCTTCCTGACCGTTCCTTCCGTTCTCAATGAGCTCTCCCTCGACTTCGTCGAGCAGATCAACCCCCTTAGTTTATTATGACCGGGCGCTTCAGGACAATCCTTGTGAGACACATAGATGAGAGTCAGAAATGCATACCGCTGAGGACCATGCTTGGGGGTGTGAAGTCTAGCCTCTGAGTGAGATGGTACAGGATCATATGCTCGTCAGCCCGAGCTGACCTTGAAGGTGGTCAGACCATATTTATCCACAATAGAAGCCCCCTACTTTCTGAGCTTACAATGTGGGCTCGAGAAGTAAGTCGGTGGGATAAGGTCAGGTGAACGAGCCGTTACGCATTCATTGCCAGCAAGTAGAGGTGATAAGATCGAGGGAAATCTGTAATGATGATATGCTCAATCTAGGTACCGTGCTCCATTGCGGCAGATTTTTTACTACAAATTCACGTGGTGCAGACACATGGCACAGCATGAGAATTCGGATCGACAAAGCTAATGGGGTGTGGATGCGTGGTGCAGCTCAAGTATTCGGATCAGCAGAGAGAATGGGAGGCTGCCGCATGTAAAGCGATGGACAAAGAGACGACTCTTCGTTCGTGACATTTAATGTTAGCATTAAAGCCCGCAGCTGAGCAGGTCTATAAAAGCGGAGGACCCCGCCCCCAACTTGGCTATTTACTTTTCGACTATCCTCATTACCACAGGACTCCCAGAGCAGGCGATTTCCAGTGAGTTCGTCTTCTTCTCCGATCTTCCTGTCCTGCACTTTCTCCCTTCTTTCTTTCCTTTTTTCCATTTTCCCCCCGATATGTTGGACGCTTTGGATGAACGACATGAGTTCTATGCCTTCGAGGGCAATTTCGACTAGGGAAGTGTGGATTCTCGGTCTAAGGTCCCATCGGAACTAGCTTCTTTGGTTCTGTTGAGGTCTAGTAGGACAGCCACCCAGCCATCAGTCGAACAGCCTTTTGACATCGGTCCTGGGGGGTCAATTATGAAGGAGGCTGCTATGGTTGAGATCCGTTTGGAATATTAGATTTCGGACTTCATACAGATCCGAGCACCGACCCCTTACGAAGTTCCTGGGGACCCAGATGAAAGGGAGATAGCCATATTCATGGTTGCCCTCCAGTGTGGACTTTGGCTTCCGATTCACCCATTTATGAGACCTATGATGGCGCAGATGAAATTGGCTTTTGGTCAGCTCATTCTGAATGCTTAGAGGGCACTGCTCGGGATGTACATCCTCTGGTTTCAGCTCAGGAACAATGAGCTGACCTCAGAGGAGTTTATCTATCTGTACCAGACCAAGCACAACCTCATGCAGCCGAGCTGGTACTACTTCTCAGCATGGGTGAACCGAGGCCGAAGCCTTATCACCAATCTCCCAACTTTCAACAAGGATTGAAAGAACAAATGGTTCTGGGCATTGAGAGAATGAGAAACGCCCACTGCTAAGCTAGCCAATCTTCGGGTCAGAGTCCCCACAAAGTTTACCACCCCAGGTCAGGTACCACTGAGTATCTGGGTTTCTCTTTTTTATTTTTGGACTTTTGTATTGATCTTATTTTTCCTTCATGTTCCTGTAGTTTTCCCTAAGGGTTAGCCCGAGCTGTCCGCCCTCCACCGCAAACAAGTGGACAAGGCGAAGGTGTTGAAGGAGGAGTTTTGTCACTGGAACAAGCTCATCACTCTAGAGCTACAACATCGATTCAGACTCTATGTTGAGTGTTAAATATTGGATATTCTTCCCTAATTATATCTTGGTTTTATGAACATGATAATGGTATATTTTATACATGTTTGTGTTGCAAGGTGAATCTGAGAGCTTGGATTGAAAAGAATACTAAAAGCATGAATTTAATGCTCAAGAATCACCAAGGTAAAAGTTGGATTTTAGAATACCAAGAATGAAGAATTCATATATCAAAGATCAAAGGAAACCAAGAACAAAGGATGAAGAAAGGACTTGAAAAACTTCAGAATTTGTAGTAGAAAACAAATGAGTTCGGTCCGACCAAACCAATATTCGGTCCGACAGAAATCGCACAAAATAGTCCGGCAGCCAACAATGAAATTTAGAAGCTAATTCGGTTTGACCGATAAACAATTCGGTCCGACCAAAAGGAGGATTTAGTGCGACTGAAAGTGCACAAAATGCTCCAGCGAAGAACGATGAATTTTAGAGTTAATTCGGTTCGACCGAAGATTAATTCGGTCTGACCGACAACCTAAGTTCGGTCCGACTTTACATAGCTCGGTCCAATCGAAATCGGGCAACCGCTGAAACAGAATCCTTTCCAAGTTCGGACTCAACTTCAGTTCGACTAGTGCGTAACGTGACTGCATAAATTGAGGCAATTTCACGATTGGATTGCAGAAATTCCAAGTCAGTGCATAAAGTAGAGCTTTACAACTATAAATAGGTGTCCCTAGGACATTCCTAGGTATCTTCTAGGGTCTAAGGAGTGGAGAAAAAGGGTGGAGAGCCGCCGCCAAGAGTTTTTCTTCTTCTTCCTTAGTTGTTTTCATGTTTTATTTAAGAGTTTTAGATCCAATCATGTCTATGGTTGATTAAATCTCTTAAATAGGGTGAAGAGGTGAAGCTTGTAGCATGTTGGGATGTTTACTTTGCTTTGATTCTTATTTATATTAAACTTCATTGATTTCTAGTTGATTTTAAGGAATATTTTCAGTTTCCTATGATTTGTTGTGACTCAAATTACAATAGACGCTGTGATAGCTTAGAATATCTTCTTTTCCTATTTAAGATTGTGGGATTGGTAAATCGTCTCTTGGGCATGGTTGGGTGACGGAATCTCTTCCAATCTCCATAATTCTCCTCCATTGAGGCTGAGTCAATGAGAAGTTCAAAGATTTGATCATCTTTTTTTCCAATTGGATAATATAGGACTTTGATTCTAATTGTGTCACTTGAATAAAGTAAGGTAGCATCTTGATAGCTACAAGTGGATCCTTGGCACCCTAGTTCCCACGTTTAAATTCACAAGTTTAAGTTAAGTTTATTCACAATCACTTCCAATTATTCTAGAATTCAGATTTAGATTTTCTTCTTCTTCTTCTAGTTCTAATTACTTTAAAAAAACATACAAGATTAGTCCCTATAGATTCGACCTCGGTCTCATCGAGATTATTACTACATCGCGACCCTACACTTGGGGTTGTGAACATGTTTTTGGCACCGTTGCAAGATTAATCGAAGGGTTGCTTAACCATCACAAGATTAGACACCACAGAGATTTTCTGAGTTAATAGAAGTAATGGCTGCAAATAAACCTCAACATCCGGTTGAGGAAATTCAGGATAAAAATGAGGTGCATGATGCACCCCGCCTCGTACTTTATGAGATTATTTACAACCAGCGGGGGTGAGCACACCTTCCTATATGTTTTTTTTTCCAAAAAATACAAGAAATATGGATATTAAGCCAACAGTAATCTAACTCCTTCCAAAGTTCCACGGACTTGAATCTGAAAGTCCTTATCTACACATGAAAGAGTCTGATGAGATAATAGCCACTTTACACTTTCCTAATGTGTCTGAGGACATGGTCAAGCTCAAACTCTTTTACTTCTCTTTAAAAGAAAAAGCTAAAATGTAGTTTTATTCACTACATCTATGATCCATTGGTAGATGGAATGACATGAAAAGGGAGTTTATAAAGAAATTCTTCCCATATCATAAGACGAACACCATCAGGAAGTTGATCAGGAAATTCACCTAAAAGAAAGATGAGACATTCTTCCAATGTTGGGAGCGGTTGAAGGATCTTGTTAGTTCATGCCCACAATATGGCTTTGAAACGTGGTGCATAACAAATTTCTTCTACGATGGACTGATATCTTTCATGTGTCAATTGGTCGAGACGATGTGCAATGGGGAATTCATGAACAAAGATGTCGATGATGTGTGGGATTACTTTGACAAACTTGCTGAAAACACACAATCATAGGACATCTCCCCAAGACCTAGCACCACTTCTAAGCTTACTCAATCAAAGGAGAGGGGCAAAATTTATATTGAAAGAGGAAGATGATATCAATGCTAAAGTGGCTAATTTCACAAGAAAAAAATGAGGTCATGGAACTTAAGAAGGATAAGGCTACGGAAGTTGTTTATGATATTTGTGCTTGCAACGTACATACTACTGAAAATTGTCCTACAATACTTACTTTTTAAGAGGTATTGAATGAGCAATTGAATGTCGTAAATAATTACCAAAGACCTTTCAGTGGACCCATCTCAAATACATATAATTCTAGTTGGAGAAATCATCTAAACTTCAGTTGGAGGAATCATCTAAACTTCAGTTGGAGGAACGGACAAATTGCTACTCCTCAAGGATTCCCTAACTAATTCTTAAATCAAGGGAAACCTCAAGAGGATCTGGTCTTAAAACGTATCCAAAATTAAGAGCTTTTTAATCAGGGTATGCTCCAAGCCTTTCAAGACCTTACAAAGGCCATACAAGGGCTTGAGATGAGCAAATCAATTAGGGAAAAGGGGATCCTTCCAGCTCAATCTCTCCCTAATCCAAAACCACAATATGAAATTAGTGATTTAAGCTCTTTAAATCAAATGGAGCAAGCCAAGTGTTCACAACCCTAAGTGTAGGGTCGCGATGTAGTAATAATCTCGGTAAGACTGAGGTTGAATCCACAGAGACTGAAATTTATACGTTTCTGAAATTAACTATAAGTAGAACTAGAAGAAGATGTGAAACTAATTCTGAAGTATTTGAGAGAGTAATTGTGAATAGAGTAATTAAAACTAAGAATTTAAAGGTGGGAACTAGGGTTCTAAGGATCCACTTGTAGTGATCAGGGAGCCCTCTTACTTTATTCAAGTAACACAATTAGAATTGGAGTCCTATCCTATCTAATTGAAAAATATATCAATAAAATCAAATCTAAACTTTCATTGACCTAATTCTTATGAAGGAGAACTATGATAATTGGCAGGGATTCCATCACTACACCATGCCCAGGAGACAATGGCAAACAACAGGATCTACTAATCCCATAATCTCAAAACAGGAGAATTGTGAAGATTAGGAAGGATTTCATCACTCTACCATGCCCAAGGGACGATGATGAACAACAAGACTTACTAATTTCACAATCTCAAATCAGGAAAAGAAAATACTCAAAGCTATTGCAAATCTACTGTAATTTGAGTCACAATAAACCATTAAAAAAATGAAAGTATTCCTTAAATATCAAATTATAATCCATGTAGTTTAACATAAACATGAATCAAAGTAATAGAAGCATCCTATCATGCTACAGGCTTCACCTCTTAGCTAGGGATAAGAGGTTTAGCCAACCATAGACATGATTGGATCTAAAACCCTATAAGAAAGCATGAAAAAACTAAGGAAGAAAAAGAAAAACTCTTGGTGATGGCTTCTCAACCATTTTGCTTTACTCCTTAAACCCTAGAAGATGCCTAGGAACATCCTAGGGACTCCTATTTATAGTTGTGGAACTCCAACTTTCGCACCTAGTTGGAAAACTCTAGAAACCGCCTCAAATTTATGCAGTTTACTAAAATAGACTTCACTCTGCGCAGTTTTTTAAAATAGACTTCACTCTGTGCAATTTCACAAAATGACCCAGAGATTTATAATATGCTTTTTCAGGACGATTTCAGGATTCCTTTTCTTCACTTCAAATTTTTATTTCTCTTCATTCCTCACTTGGTTTTCTTGGATTTTGGCATGTGAATTCTTCAATCTTGGTCTCCTAAGATCTATCCCTTGCCTTGGTGATTCTTAAACATCAAATCTATGCTTTTAACACCCTTTTTAATCCAAGCTCTTAAATTCACCTTGTAACACAAACATGAGTAAAATAGAACAGTAAGAATTATCATGTTCATAGAACCAAGATATAAATAGGGGATAATATGCAACATTTGACCCTCAACACTAAGTCTATCACCACTCTTAAGAGTGGAAAAACAATTGACAAAACTATTCCAGTAAGAGCTGAAAAGTCTAAGGACCCAGAAGGAGACTTGAATGATAGACCTAGCATTGCTCCACATGGGTTAGAACTAGAACATCAAAGCAAGTCGATTGCTCCATTCCTCTAGGGGTTGATTGCACCAAAACCTCTAGCCAACTCACAGGATATTCTAGAGGCGTTGAAACAAGTGAAGGTCAACATCCCTCTTCTGGATACTATGAAACAAATTCCTTTACATGCCAAATTTCTGAAAGACCTAAGCACAACTAAGAGGCGGCAAAGTATCAAAAAAAATTTCCTGACAGAAAAAGTGAGTGCTACCTTAAGCAAAATTTGCCACAAAAATACAAAGATCCTGATAGCCCAACTATCACTTGGATAATTGGGAATCACTAAATTAAAAATGCACTTCTTGACTTGGGGGCGAGTGTAAATTTGATTCCTTAGTCTACGAACAACTGGATCTAGGTGAATTAAAATCCACCTGAACCACATTACAATTTGTTGATCGCTTAGTTCGTGTACCAAGAGGGATGATTGAGGGTGTATTGGTCCAAGTCGATAAATTCTACTATCTAGTAGATTTTATTGTCCTAGATACTAGCCCATCGCAAACATAAGCACTCAAATCCCTGTAATACTTGGCCGCCCGTTCCTTGCTACATCCAATGCTATCATCAATTGTAGGAATGGGGTCATGAATTTGTTTTTTGAAAATATGATGTTGGAGCTCAATATCTTTTTCAACTGAGTGAAAGGCAGAGGATGATGATGAGGCCCAAGACATTAATATGATAGACTCTTTCATGGAAGATAGAGCTCTGATGACCTTATCCTCTGGCCATCTAAAGACATGCTTGGAACACTCTCCTAATTTAGATGATGACACGATTAGAAAAATGGATGTCATACTTGATACTACACTAGTACTTGAAGTTAACCGGTGGAGGCCACAATTTGAGAAATCGCCCCAAACCAATGTAGTGCCTCTACCTTCTAGCATCTAAGCACCGAATTTTGACCTAAAACCTTTACCCACTGATCTTAAATATGTCTACTTAGGTCAAGGTGAGATATACCTGGTGGTGATTTCTTCCCACCTTGAGCAAGAACAGGAGAGTATGCTTATTGCTACTCTCCTTGAACAGTAAGGAGCCCTTGGATGGTCGATTGCAGATGTCAAGGAAATTGATCCTTTGACTTGTACTCACCGTATTCATCTTAAGGATAATGCGAAAACCTCCTGGTAACCACAATGTCCAATCTAAATATGAAAGAAGTGGTTAAAGGAAAAGTACTTAAATTGTTGGATGTAGGTATCATATACCCTATATCCGACAGTCAATGGGTGAGTCCAACTCAGGTGGTTCCTAAGAAATTCGGAATCACCATAGTAGCCAATGCCGATAATGAACTCGTGCCAACTAGAGTTATTATTGGTTGAAGAATATGCATTGACTATAGAAAATTGAATACTGTCACGAGGAATGACCACTTCCCCTTACCCTTCATTGGCCAAATCTTGGAAAGGTTAGCTAGTCATTCTTATTATTGCTTCCTTGATAGGTATTCGGGCTACAATCAGATAGAGATAGCCCTTGAAGATCAAGAGAAGACAATGTTCACATGTCCCTATGGCACCTTTGCTTACAGAAAGACGTCATTTGGACTGTGTAATTCCCTTGTCACATTTCAGCGATGCATGTTGAATATTTTTTCTCACATGGTAGGAAAATATTTAAAGGTCTTCATGGACGACTTCTTTATTTTTGGTCCATCCTTCAACGAGTTCTTGAAAAATCTTAAATGTATGTTGAAGCGATGTGAGGAGAAGAATTTGTTTATGAACTGGGAGAAATGTCATTTCATGGTTCCCAAGTGACATAATTTCGTCCAAGGGAATTGAGGTGGATAAGGGCAAAATCAATCTTATTTATAACCTACCACCTCCCAAAAACATACATGAGATGCGATCCTTCTTAAGACAAGCCAGATTTTACAGACGATTAATAAATGACTTTAGTCACCTCTCTCATCCTTTATGTAATTTACTTCAAAAGGATATACCATACGAGTAGACTGAGTATTACCAGGAAGCTTTTACTAAGCTCAAAGGCATGTTAACTACCGTACCTATCATGCAACCACTCAATTGGAACATCCCTTATGAGATTATGTACGATGCGTCTGATTATGCTATTGGGGCAGTGTTAGGCCAGAGAAAAGAGAAGAAGCCCTACATTATTCACTATGCGAGTAGAACTCTAAATTCTATCTAAATGAATTACTCTACTATGGAAAAGGAACTTTTGGCCGTAGTATTCGCTTTGGAAAAATTTAGGTCTTACCTGATCGGATCCAAAATAATAATACACTGATCATGCGGCGCTGAAGTATCTTTTTTCTAAGAATGATGCTAAGCCCTGCTTGATAAGATTATCTTCATACTCCAAGAATTTGACTTAAAAATACGAGATAAAAAGGAAATAGAGAACCTAGTGGCTGACCATCTCCCAAGGCTTGATCTCCTCGATCCCCTTTAGATGATACTAATAAACGACATGTTCCCTGACGAACATTTGTTTAAAATCTCCTAACTACCTCGGTTTACTGACATTGCGAATTATCTTGCTATAAGTTTCACGCCGACACATTGGACTGCATAAGATAAAAGAAAATTCTTCACCGAGGTACGTAAGTTCTTCTGGGATGATCCATATTTGTTTAAATACTACCCAGACCAAATTCTAAGGAGATGTGTGCCAAAAAATGAACATCAAAGTGTCATCTCCTTTTGTCACTCTCAAGCCTGTGGTGGTCACTTTTCCACTAAAAAGACCATAACCAAAATTCTGTAGTGCGACTTTTATTGGCCCACTATATTCAAGGACATTCATAAGTTTTATAAAGCTTGTGAGCATTGTCAGAAATTGGGAGTGTTGTCTTATCGAAATATGATGCCATTAAATCTCATTCTAATGATTGAAGCATTTGATTGCTGAGGCATCAGTTTCATGGGGCTATTCCCCAATCCTTTGGAAATTTGTACATTTTTGTTAGCAGTAGACTATGTCACTAAGTGGGTCGAAGCAATCCCATGCCGAAACAATGACCATCGAACGGTCATTCGATTCTTAAAAGAAAATATCCTTTCCCAGTTTGGAATGCCTCGGGCCATCATTAGTGACGGAGGTTCACACTTCTGTAATAGGTCATTTGAGAACTTAATGAAGAAATATGACATCTCTTATAAGGTGGGCACTCTATACCACTCACAGACAAGCGGGCAAGCTGAGATTTCCAATAGGGACATTAAACATATTTTGGAGAAAACGGTTAACCCTGATCACAAAGATTAGTCAATCTGTTTGATTGATGCTTTATGGGCATACCATACAGCTTTTAAAACCCCCATTGGAATGTCTCCCTTTAGACTCATTTATGGGAAGGCTTGCCACATGCCTGTAGAGTTGGAACATAGAGCCTACTAGGCTATCAAAAATCTAAATTTTAAATTGGACAACGCTGGCTCGCTGCGCAAACTTTAGTTAAATGAACTCGAGGAAATCTGGAATGATGCATACGAAAATTCGAGAATCTACAAGGACATGATGAAGGTGTTCCATGACAGGAACATCTTTCAGAAATCATTCTTAACTGGTTAAAAATTCCTCCTATACAATTCTCGGTTACACCTTTTTCCAGGTAAACTCAGATCTCGTTGGACTGACCCTTTCACTGTTACTAATGTCTATCCTCATGAGGCCGTCGAGATAATGAACCCAACTAATGAAAATGCTTTCAAAGTAAATGGACATCGTCTAAAGCCATTTATTGAAAAGTTTGATTCAGAGGACATGTCCATACTTCTGACTGATCCTGTATACTAAGATTAATCTCCTAGTTTGATGGAGGTGTAGTTAGGTTTATTGCTTTCATAAGATTTAGAACTAAGATAGTTTTCTTTCAATTGTTTAGTCGTTGTGTTAACCCATCTTCACATTGAGAACTTTGGAAGAGCTGCAATTCGCTTTATTCAGGTACTACCTTTCTTATACTTCTCCATTCTTTTCATTGGCTCATTTGCATTGCATGCTTATATCTTTTACATTGAGGACAATGTAGATTTTAGGTTGGGGGTGTGTAATAGGTAAACTAATTAGTATTCTCTTCGTCTTTGAGCAAAAATTTTGAAAATTTTCAATTTCTCAAACCAAAAACCTATTTAGAAGGTGATAGTTTGTGCACTGAAAGAATGTTTTGAAGATAGTAAGATGAAGATTAAATCTTGAATTGTTGGAGTTTGATCAACCGAGTAATCTATCACAGAAGTTCTTATACTTAATTGACTATGAGAAGTTTGAATATTATGTTGATCTATAAACACAAAGCACATTCAATTCATTTTCTATGAATTATGCTAGAATTTCTGAGTGTTAGTATGCGAATCATTGATAAATGTTGAGAATTTAGTTTGGAGAATTTTATCCACCTTAAAAGATGAAAAGAACCTGTTAAAAAACAGCGAGATCGACAAAAAGGTCATGTATAATGAAAAGACTGAAAAAAGTTTAAAAAAGAATGAAAATTTCTGAAAAGAATGAATAATTAAAAAAGTAACCGTCGATATAAAATCAAAAACTGAAAAAAGAAGGAGAAAGGGATAAATTCAGAATCAGCACTTGAGTTTTTAACTACTCTTAATATGATGAACATGGTTAACATTATAAAATGATATTATACTCATAGGAAATAATTTAATTTTCACTGAACACATTAAAAAATATGATATAAGAATTTATGCTCTGAAGAAATTGATAAAGAACCTATTTGATTGACTGTTTATGTGATTCGGCTCTAGGTTTTCAAAATCTCACTTTCTCGTCTTAATTCTACTCATTCATACTTGATTGCGCAAAAGATAGTTTTCTGTAAAAGGTTTAAACATTGAGAATTGAGGTTCACTTCATGCTTGTTTTGCTCGGGACTAGCAAAATGCTGGTTGGGGAGTGTGTTGAGTGTCAAATATTGCATATTCTTCCCTATTTATATCTTAGTTTTATAAACATGATAATGCCTAATGGTATATTTTATACATGTTTGTGTTGCAAGGTGAATCTGAGAACTTAGATTGAAAAGAATACTAAAAGCATGGATTTAATGCTCAAGAATCACCAAGGTAAAGGTTGGATCTTAGGAGACCAAGAATGAAGAATTCACATGTCAAAAATCCAAGGAAACCAATAACAAAGGATGAAGAAAGGACTTGAAAGACTTCAAAATTTGCAGAAGAAAATAGAGAAGTTCGGTCTGACCGAAATCACACAAAACAATCAAGCAGCCAACGATGAAATTCAGAAGCTAATTCGGTTTGACCGATAGACAATTCGGTCCGACCGAAAGGAGGATTCAGTGTGACCTAATGTGCACAAAAAGTTCCAGCAAAGAACAATGAATTTTAGAGTTAATTCGGTTCGATCGAAGATTAATTCGGTCCGATTGATAACTTAAGTTCGATTTGACCTAACACAGCTCGCTTAAATAGAATCTTTTCCAAGTTCGGATTTAACTTCGGTCTGATTGATGCGTAACACGGATGCGTAAATTGAGGCGGTTTCACGATTAAATTGTGGAAATTTAAAGTCGGTTCGTAAGGTGGAGCTTCACAACTATAAATAGGAGTCACTAGGACGTTCCTAGGTATCTTCTTGGGTTTAAGGAGTGGAGAAACAGGGTGAAGTGCCGCCGCCAAGAGTTTTTATTCTTCTTCCTTAGTTGTTTTCATGTTTTATTTAAGAGTTTTAGATCCAATCGTGTCTATGGTTGGCTAAACCTCTTAATTAGGGCTAAGAGGTAAAGCTTATAGCATGTTGGGATGTTTACTTTGCTTTAATTCTTATTTATATTGAACTTCATTGATTTTTAGTTGATTTTAAGGAATATTTTCAGTTTTCTATGGTTTGTTGTGACTTAAATTACAATAGACATTGCGATAGCTTTGAATATCTTCTTTTCCTATTTGAGATTGTGGGATTGGTAAATCGTGTTGTTTTTCAATGTCTCTCGGGAATGGTTGGGTGATTGAATCCTTCCAATCTCCACAATTCTCCTCCATTAAGGCTGAATCAATGAGAAGTTCAGAGATTTGATCATCTCTTCTTATAATTAGATAATATAGGACTTTGATTCCAATTGTGTCTCTTAAATCAAGTAACGAACATCTTGATAGTTACAAGTGGATCCTTGACACCCTAGTTCCCACCTTTAAATTCACAAGTTTAAGTTAAGTTTATTCACAATCACTTCCAATTATTCCAAAATTCAAATTTAGATATTCTTCTTCTTCTTCTAGTTCTAATTACTTTCAGAAACATACAAGACTAGTCCCTGTGGATTTGACCTCGGTCTCACTAAGATTATTACTACATCGTGACCCTACACTTGGGGTTGTGAACAGTTTGCTAGTCAGGTCTTCCTCCATCCTCTCTTGGTGAGCAGTTGTCCATTAGTTAACACTCTTGCATTGGTGCTCAACTGACTCAAGTTGTGATATGCAAGTATGGCCGAGCTTCACAAGCCTGGGAAGAGGAAGCGTCCTCCTCCCATCGAGGAGATGGTCCGGAAGAAGACTGTCGCTCGGAAGAAGGTGACCCCTTCCATCGCGCAAATACTCTTCTTCGCTGTGGAGGTGAGGTCAGTAACTGGGGTCGAGTAATTCCTGGTAGGTCAACTGGCTCTAGGCGAGGTTGGAGGAGGGGAGGCCCTTGTTCCGATCACCCCTTCACGGCCCAGCACTATGGGGGTGATCGACCTGGATGTGGAAGATGTATCTCCAGTCCCCGAGGTCTGTACGGTCGAAGGGACTAAGACCTTCCTTACGGCCGAGGAGGTCGAGGCCCTCATCCCGGATGAGGTTGTCCAGGCGGTTGAGGTAGCCAACCCCTTGGCAGTCCAATCTGATTCTCCACCCCCCACTGATGATGAAGGGGTCGTTGCCTCAAGCCCCCAGGCGCCCGAGGAGGCGAGGACATATTCCCAAGTCATCACATGTCTCGTTTGTCCGATTGGTCATCAAAACATGTTTTGGAGGAGGATATTGCTGACCTGATGAACTCCCATCAGGAGTCCTTCCTCACTGATGTGGCCGCGCTCTGCTACAAGGTATATCCTTTTCTTCCATTGTTGGGTCTCCCCCCTTTTTCTTTACACTTTCTAACTAGTGTGTTTAGCTTCTATGCTCAACTCGTCCCTTCACTGCTTTCTACTCGTGATAGGATGAGGTGGGTAGTTGACGAATGCAAGGTGGCCAAGGCGGCCCTTAAGGAGAGGACTGCTTAGGTCGGGGCCCTTAGCGAGGGCCTCCAAGAGAAGACAACTGATGTTGAAGCCTTAAAGGGGGCTCTGGAGTCTGTGAGAGAGGAACGAAATGCTCTGAAGATCCTGCTGGCGAAGGCCCGGGACAAGGACGGCTTGGTGATGGCCGAGCTCAACGAAATGAAGTCCCATCTCAGCTCCACTAAGGCCAAACCGGGGAGAGTGAAGGTGCACCTCTCATTTGTTGAGGATGCTGCTGCAGGACTAAGGGCAGAGTTGGCGAGGGTGAGGGCCAGCTCGATGGCTAAGTTGGTTGAGGTCAAGAAGACCTTAGCTGCTCAACTAGGTAAGTATGAGGCATCCGTTCCATCGATTAAAGCGTTGGTGTAGAAGAGTACAAGGCCTCGAAGGAAAGGTCCAACGAGGTCGATGCCATCTATAACTACGGTTATGATCGCTGCGTCAAGGATGTCAAGTGGCTATACCCCGACCTGAACTTGGACGCTCTCTTCAGGGATAAAGCCTCAAAAGGGCCTTCGTAGGACGAAGCCGAGCAACCTTCTCTATTTGAGCCACCTCCTCCTCAAGCAGATTAGATGTTTAGTTTTCTCTCTCTTTTTTGTAAGAATTTTGTAATCTCCTTTAACTCTATGGAAATGAAGTTTTTTTTTTTTGCCCCGATTTGTTGTTTTTGATACATTTGTCTGGTATCTTGTTGGGCCGCACACTTATACGTAGTAGTGGTGCGGTTAGCCGCATTGAGTCATAAGCGGTAATCTAGCTTGCCTATTATTGGTTGGCACATGTGTAGTTATAGTTAATGGGCTGATCTCTTCTTTAAGGGCCAGGCCATCAAAGGAATGTTTCTCCTTGCATTAAAGGAGTTCCTTGGTAGTGCAAATAAGTAGAAACGGAATTTAGATGAAATTCTCCCATGCTGAGGAGTTTTTATTGCGAAAACCCATAGGAATTTACATGCAATATAAATCGTTTATGACCTTGGTCGCTCTTTCTGTGCGATTCGGCTCACGAGTAGTAGATCTTTAGATGCTCGGCGTTCCATACATGGGGTAAAGGTTGGTTCTCTAACTCTTTAATGAAAGTGCCTTTGTTTGTCAATTAGCGTGACGGTTGAGTCAGTAAGTCAAGTGAGCCCCATGTGAAGAACATACAAGCTACTGCCTCAACCGGATGGGTGATTTAGGAATGTCAAAGGTAAATTAAGCCTTACATCCCATGACCAAAACACCCCAGGTATATAATTCCCTTTAAAAGTCTTAGAACAACAAAGAATTTAATGTTTGAAAACTTGGTTCAAATAGGTAAACTCTATAAGTTTTCTGCATGTCTCTTTCAGTTATCAAACTTGGTCGATGACATCAAACATGTTTCGATGACTCGAAAACTGACTCTCATATGTCCAGCAACCACATATATATATGGATAGAAAATTTGATTCATCGAACATACCTTTGATGACATCGAACATGTGTATTCGATGACATTGATGGTGATTCGATGACATTGAATAACTTAGAGTTTTTGTCCAGCAAGCTTCTTGGAAAATATTCTGGAAATGTTCGAGGAATTAAACTAGTTTCGATGTCAACGAGATTCAAACTCCGATGACATTGAACCAGTTTCGATGACATAAAAAATGGACAAGTTTGTGTCCAACAAGCTCCAAAGGAAAACTTCTGAAAAATTTAAGGAATCGAACTAGACTCGATGTCATCAAGATTCAAAATTTGATGACAGCGAATCAGGTTCGATGACATCGAAAAAGGACAAGAAAATGTCCAGTGAGCTTCCAAAGGAAAACCTTCTGAAAATTCGAGGAATCGAACTAGACTCGATGTCATTGAGATTCAAACTTTGATAACATCGAACTAGGTTCGATTACATCGAAAAAGGATAAGAAAATGTCCAGTGGGCTTCCAAGGAAAATCTTCTAAAAAGTTCGAGGAATCGAACTAGATTCGATGATATCGAATCAGGTTTGATGACATTGAATAAAGACACAAAATCGTCCAGCAAGCTCTGCTGAAAAGTCATGCATAAATTTGAGGAGTCGAACTAGATTCGATGACATCGAGATTCAAATTTTAATGACATCGAATCAAGTTCAATGACATCGATCATAAGTCAAAAAGTGCTCAGCAATCTTTATCAGTAAAATCGATGTCATCAAACTGACACTTGATGTCATCGAAGGCTATACTCGATGACATCGAACGCAGTCAGATTCTGACAATTATGTTACCGTTGGACTTTTTACCTCTATAATGAGAAGCTTGGTTCTAGTGGTTGTATTGAGAAAAAGAGTGAGCTCTGTGAGAGTTGTTGCTTACCTAACATCCTTTACCTTTTTCTCATGAGATTTCATCCTTCAATCCTCTCTTAATCATTGATATTCAATAGAGTGGATTAGAGAATGAACTTCACCATTCAAGGATCTTCCAGCTACGTTCTTAATGGCATATCATTAAGCTGAAATCCCTTGAATGCATAAACTCTGGAATATCTCTGTCTCTTAAATGATCAACATTCCTTAGAGTAGATTCCACCAAAGAACCTTGACCCAACCCTGGCTACTTACGTTGGAGCATCTTTAAATGTTGCGGTTCAAGGGAGCGGAAGAATCTCCGCCATTAAGGGAGATCATCTTCATCAACCGCAGAATGGGGCTCATCTACTTATGAGTAAGTCATTAGAGTTCAGAGATCTTGGAGATCATTCCTTGTATAGGATTGGGTCACAGGTTGTATCTTAAACTTACCAAGCCATTAGTGGAGGCCTCTGAGGGGAGAGTACGTTTAGGTTCTTTGTGTAGAACCTTGGCCTGTGTGGCCTAAACCTAGGTTCTTTGTGTAGAACCTTGGCCTGCGTGGCCCAAACTTAGGCCCTTGTGTGGGACCTTGGCCTGTGTGGCCTAAACTTAGGTGCTTTGTGTAGGACTTTTGCTCTTGTGTAAGGCATAAACTGTTGAGTCCTTGTGTAAGACGATTTGCCTTGTGTAGGCATCCTTAGGAACCTTGTGTAGGTCCTAGTGTCAACCTCGAGTAGGTTGTAAAGGTTTGAGGTGAACCTGATTTGAAACCTTTGTTAGTGAAATCTGGTACACTCGAGGGTTGAGTGCATCTGCCGGGAGTGGAGTAGCCACATATCCGAACCACTATATATGATTGTGTTTGAGATTACTATTTGCACACTCTTTTAATTATGCTTATTTTGAATGCTTAAAATGATGCATGATTATGTGAATGGTTAGAACTGATAGGAATCACATCCCATACACCCATATACACAATCCTTCATAGACTAGGTGCTTAACTTTTTCAATCTTGAGTAGTCTATTGTTTAGATCCTCTACTTGGCTTGGAAGCCTTTAGAGTTAAGATGATTGTATCTTGATTAATTGCATATTAGATCAAGATTAGGAAAGTAGGATTTTAAATTAGCATAAATTTTATAAAGCCCTATTCACCCCCCTCTAGGACACTTTGACCTATTCCATACTTTTACGATAGCGGTTTATACTGCAATTTCAATTGGTATCAAAGCGGGTTTCTCTTTAGGGTTTAACCACCTAGAGAGTGATCTTGACTGAAGTTGGGAATTATAGCCAAAGGAGAGGGATCATTAGTGTCTAGACCTATCTTTAATGGTTCAAATTATGTGTATTGGAAAGCTAAAATGCATTATTTTCTATAATCTCTAGATCATGATGTTTGAGAAATAGTTAAAAATGGATATATGCCACCAACTGACCAAGTGGTGCTTAAAAATGGTACAACTATCACCAAACACAGATCTAAAGAGATGTGGACTACCTATGAGAAAGAAAAGAAAACATCTGAAGCTAAAGTGATGAATGCTATCTACTGGGCCGTATCACAAGAAGTTTTTAATTAGATCAGTATGTGTGGTACATCAAAAGAAGCATGGGATTTGTTAGAAACAACTCATCAAGGAACTAGTACAGTAAAAAGATCAAAGCTATAACTTCTGACATCGTAATTTGAACACATCAGGATGGAGGAACATGAGACCTTTATGGAGTTTTTCACAAAGCTGAATATCATTTGTAACTCCATGGGTGGATTGGGAGAGAAAATTCCAGTATCTAAAATTTGTAGGAAAATTTTGAGATCCCTACCGGAACGTTTCAACTCCAAA
The DNA here is from genome assembly GCF_029962835.1 of Magnolia sinica. NCBI lineage: Eukaryota > Viridiplantae > Streptophyta > Magnoliopsida > Magnoliales > Magnoliaceae > Magnolia > Magnolia sinica. The sequence continues at coordinate 75,334,272 of NC_080579.1, read as the reverse complement.
GTTACAACTATTGAAAAATGTAGAAACATGGATGAAATGAAAGTAGAGGAACTAGTAGGTTCACTACAAACATTTGAACTATGCTTCAAACCACCCCTAAAATCCAAAAGTAATGCCCTCAAAGCTGCTAAACACATAACCATGATTGAGGAGGAGGAAAAGTGACAGAGAAAATGATGATGAGGAAGTGGCTGTCTTGGCTTAACGGTCCAAAAAATTCTTTAACAAAAACCATGACAGACCATACAACCACAAAGGCAAATAATTGGATAACAAGCGCCACATAGGCAAACCTTTCACAAAGTCCAAAGAGCCTCAGTGTTACAATTGCCAAAAATTTGGGCACTTGTCCACTGAATGTCATTCCAATAAGACCAAGGGAAAAGATATGGTAGCCACATGGGATGACATTGAAGAATCAAATTCAGAATTCAGTGATTCAGAGTGTCATGCCCCAAACTTAGAAACCGGGCTCACAAAATTTTCGATCGCAAAATCCGGTGCCCACAGCCTCTGTAATACCCCATTCTCAGCTCCCAGCGTCCACATGCTAGATTCCGATCCTGGGATCATACAAGGAGGATTTTCCAACTTACATTTAACTCGTAATAAGCATAATCACAAATTTACCAAAATCATAAAGGCAACATCATCATCACATATCCACTAATATAAATATTTGAATACAGTGCTGAAAGGGAAATACATATGACAAAATTAAAGCTATAAAGGTCCGCTGCATGCTCCAAGCTCAACGCTGCTGCAACCTAGCACCACCTGCACGCATCTATTGTGCATAAGCTTATAGAAAGCTTAGTGGTGGTGAAAATGTGTGCATAAGTAAGTGCCAAGTAAGCAATACTAGAGTGATCAGAGTAAGCGAAAATACTAATAAGCTCATAATCATATAATATCAGAAACACTGGCAAGATCATAAATCATACGATATCAGAGTAATGTAAAAACATGCTGATAGGCCCATAAATACCATCAGCCTTATCCAGGCTATGCGATGTAAAAATATAATAAAAATAAAGTAATATAGATCGGCTATGCAATGCGGGGACAGTAAGCCAAATATGAGATGCTGATGATGCAATCCAATATACGGTGCGAATGAAATGACCAAGCTGGAGTGAAGTCGGGATGATAGTACATAGTATCGCAGGCTATAAGATCCATCACAAGAGACTTCTATCCAAACTAGTCTCATACCTAAATTTGGATAGCAAGACTCAATGTAGTAGACTCCTGATCTCAGGTTAGTGTCGCGCCCAACCAAAATCCTGTTATTAAGAAGGTATACAACAAATAGTTGCACACCACCAACCCGAGTGGATAGTGAATGAATGAATGAATGAATATGCAACTCCTACTCGATAAGTCCACATATCAGTACGGTTTCTTTTTGGGATCATCACCGGGGTCTAGTACACTCTACATGCAAATCACCACCCACTGATGCGTGACCATGCAAGTGGAAGAGACCTCACCATTCGCCTAGCTAGTAGTTAGCCAATATCTACCCGGCATGTCGATAGCGGACTTATTCATGAGCAGGTCAAACTCAGCCTAGCAATGCCCCCTACTCTCTAGTGGGTAAGGCCACACCCCCTCCCAACCGACCATGACACAGTGGGAGATGCGGCCTCCTAGTATTCGGCCCTTATGTGCTCATATATATCCACTGAGTCTCGATGTTGGGGCATCTCCTAGCCACAAAGGTTTAAAGATTTTCACCCAGGAACATCTATGGTGCCCGTATGCTAGAACCAAATATTTTCGGTGTCCCATCTGGCCATCCATGATTTTTCTGTGGAGGCTATGACTCTGATATCGCTAAGGCATACAATAGTCACAACACACAATGCAAGATGCATCAGTCATATAATCCATTCATGCATCAATCCTGTGCATACCGTGCGCTCATGTGAGATAACCTCCGTCTATCAGGGAGTCTCATGACAACCTGCCCAATGACTTACGCAATGGTTAACCACATCTCATAACAAACATGCAAATGATGCGTATGGGCATGTATCATGATGCTATGTTGTTACATACTCATAATTGGTATTAATAACCGGCATCAACAATCGGCCTCGACAATGTGGACATTTAACCAACATTGCCCCAAGGAATGACCCACATAGAGTTTAACATATAGTAGACCCATGGCCTTGCACAAGGGCCTAATATACAACACCATGGGCCTTACTCAAGATCTTAATACACATTACAATGGGCCTCTCATAGAGCCTAACATATAGTGGACCCATGGCCTCGCACAAGGGCCTAATATACAACACCATGGGCCTTACTCAAGAGCTTAATACACATCACCATGGGCCTTACTCAAGAGCTTAATACACATCACCATGGGCCTTACTCAAGAGCTTAATACACATCACTATACTGTCTAATGATGGATGGCTGGGGTAAAACAGATACATCACACGTGGGCTCCACGCGCTGGACAGCATGTACGAACAACATATACATCATGGTGGCCATCCACCATCCAGAGAGATGGACGGTTTGGATACAACACAAATGACAAGGTGGGCACCACCCCCACACATGCAGCATGTGTGGGGTGGGCCCCACACAGCTGTAAATGCATGGGCGGCGTGGCTAATCAGATACATCACGGTAGGCCCTGCACAACACCATCCAAGGGACGTGTGTGTATAAACACATACATCATGTTGGTGTGTCCCACTTGGACGGTCTACACGTCAATAGGTGGACCCCACCCTCACACGTACAACACGTGTGAGGTGGGTCCCACACCCTACAGAATAAATGGATGGTGTGGAGAAAAACCTACATCATGGTTGGCTTCACAAGCACCGTCTAGAGGGACGGTGCAGATGTAAAGCAAATACATCAACGTGGGTCCCACATGGGGCCCACCACATATGATATATTATATAATATATACACATCATCTGGAAGCCAGATGTATATGTATGTATGTGTGTGTGTATATATATATTATTTAATAACGTCTGTAGCCTGCCCACGTCCAGCGACCACCGTCCATTGGACTGGATGGTGTGGACGCAAGACACGAGGATCACGGTGGGATCCACAGAATCTGATGTCTTCAATACAACAGCCATCTGGCTGGGCTGATGGCCCACCAGCAGATGAACGGTCTGGATTTAACTCACACCTCATGATCAGATCCCTTTTAAACTTGCTATCGTCATGCAGTGGGACCCACTGCTGGATGTTAGGATTCAAATACATCAAGGTGCGTCCAGCATCATCTCATGTGCTGGATAGTGCATACATGACAGGTGGGTCCCATGCCTCTCACACATCAATATAGCAGCTATGCAGCTGTGTGAGGTACATTAGCCAAACCGATTCCACAGCTCTCCCCAAAAATAAAATTTCATCCTCGAAATTTACACCTTGGTGGACGGTGTAAGAAAACCCATAAATCATGGTGGTCCTCGCACAGGACGGCATGGATGCACCATGCATTAGGGTGAGGTCCACAGCAGTGTGGCCCACCAGCTCTGGACCAGACCAATATTTGTATTTTTCCTTCATCAAATCTATCCCAAAGAAATGGGCAGCAACATGGTGGGCCTCAAGATCGGACGGTGCGGGTGATACATTAAGGTGGGCCATGCAATCAAGGAAGAAGAGAGGGGGAGAGAGAGAGAGAGAGAGAGAGAGAGAGAGAGAGAGAGAGAGAGAGAGAGAGAGAGAAATCATTAGAAGGGGTGGGACCCCGCCACTATGGGCCCTCCCTATATAATGCATACATCAAGATGGGTCCCACTATAAGTGGGCCCTTAAATTACAAAATCAACACATAAGATCACCCACCTTTGATCTCTTCTTCCGTCTTCCGCCAACAAAATCTAGAGCTCCAAGGGGACAATTCCAATGGTCAAGATGTTCTTTGGATGGTGGAGATGAGAGGTAGGAAGTGAGCCACACAAAGCTCTCTCATAGAGCTCTCATGGACGTTATGTTGCTTGCTTGAAAATGGGAAAATGAGAGAGAGAGAGAGGATGTGATGTAAAGAGAGAGAGAGAGAGGGATGGGTGATGGAGTGAGTGATGTGTACTTGACATGTAAGGGTGTGTAAGAGAGAGAGTTAACTTTGAGGATGGTGTTGTACTTGATATGATGTGGTGATTGATGTGATTGATTTGATTAGAGATTCTCTCAGTATTTGCAACGCACGACGTTTTTCTCAAACTGAACACTGGCCCACATCTCCTGGCCCAGTTATCACCTAAGTGCGCTAGACGGGGCGTCTGAACCACAGCGATGGCGTGGTCGCAAGGGTACAAGTTTCGAGTTGAGCCAACTCTAATATACGGGACACGACTTAGGATCATGCGCAAACGCCGATAACAGATCGTGGGTCACTGGAATTCGACCGGGGGGGATCGCGGAAGCTTATGAAACAGCACGGGCTAGGATACGGGCCTCACAACTCTCCCCTCCTAATAAAATTTCATCCTCAAAATTTACTATCACGCAGGATAAAGTAAAGAAAGAGGAAGCATCGACTTATACATATACCAATCAATACCATACAAGGCATAATCAATCTATAAACAAATAGCACTCTATAATTTGAACCTCGCACCCTCAGGATGCGTCATTAACGTTATGATAACTCCATTAATCCCCGGATCCTGGTCAGAAACAATCGAAACTAGAATACTATGCAGCCTCACAATCTCAACGGCAGGGAGCTATTATCAGAAAATCTCTAAGTTATTCGGGCTCAAAGATCTAATCATTCTAAGTTCTCAACAATCATAGAGTATAGGGTAATTATTAACAAATATGTGATGTTATCCTCAGGTATTCCCAAGTAATGCTCTGATACCAACTTCTATCATGCCCCAAACTCGGAAACCGGGCTCACAAAATTCCTGATCGCCAAATTCAGTGCTGACAGCCTCCATAGTACCCCATTCTCAGCTCCAAGCATCCATACGCCAGATTCCAATCCTGGGATCATACAAGGAGGATTTTTCAAGTTACATTTAACTCGTAATAAGCATAACCACAAGTTTACCCAAATCACAAAGGCAACATCATCATCACATATCCACTAATATATACATTTGAATACAGTGCTGAAAGGGAAATACATATGACAAAATCAAAGTTCCAAAGGTCCGCTGCATGCTCCAAGCTCATTGCTGCTGCAACCTAACGCCACTTGCACGCATCTATCATGCATAAGCTTATAGAAAGCTTAGTGGGTGGTGAAACTGTGCGCACAAGGTAATTGCCAAGTAAGCAATACCAGAGTGATCAGAGTAAGTGAAAATACTGATAAGCCCATATTCATATAATATCAGAAATACCAGCAAGATCATAAATCATACAATATTAGAGTAATATGAAAATATGTTGATAGGCCCATAAATACCATCAGCCTTATCCAGGCTATGCGATGCAAAAATATAATAAAAACAATCTCATATACTGATGAAGCAATGTAAATTAGCTATACAATGTGGGGATAGTAAGCCAAATATCAGATGCTGATGACGCAATGCAATATGCGGTGCAAATGAAATGACCAAGCTGGAGTGAAGTCGGAATGATAGTACGTAGTATCGTAGGCTATGGAGTCCATCACAAGGGACTTTTATCCAAACCAGTCCCATACCTAAATTTGGATAGCCAGACTCAATGTAGTAGACTCCTGATCTCAGGTTAGTCGTGCGCCAAACTAAAATCCTGCCATTACGAAGGTACAAAATAATTAGTTGCACACCACCAACCTGAGTGGTTAGTGAATGAATGAATGAATATGCAACTTCTACTCGATAAGTCCACATATCAGTACGGTTTCTCTCTGGGATCATCACCGGGGTCTAGTACACTTTACATGCAAATCGCCGCCCACTGACATGCGACTATGCAAGTGAAAGAGACCTCACCATCCGCCTAGCTAATAGTCAACAAATATCTACCCGGTATGTGGATAACAGACCCATTCACGAGTTGGTCAAACTTAGCTTAATAATGCTCCCTACTCTCTAGCGGGTAAGGCCACACCCCCTCTCAACCGACCATGACACAGTGAGAGACGCGACCTCCTGGTATTTGGCCCTCACTTGCTCATATATATCTACTCGGTATCGATGTTAGGGCATCTCCTGGCTACGGAGGTTTAAGAATTTTTACCCAGGGACATTTATAGTGCTCGTATGCTAGAACTAAATATTTTCGGTGTCCCATCTGGCCATCCATGATTTTTCTGTGGAGGCTATGACTCTGATATCGCTAAGGCATACAATAGTCACAACACACAATGCAAGATGCATCAATCATATAATCCATTCATGCATCAATCCTGTGCATACCGTGCGCTCATGTGAGATAACCTCCGTCTATCATGGAGTCTTATGACAACCTGCCCAATGACATATGCAATGGTTAACCACATCTCATAACAAACATGCAAATGATGCGTATGGGCATGTATCATGATGCTATGTTGTCACATACTCATAATTGGTATTAATAACCGGCATCAACAATCGGCCTCGACAATGCGAACATTTAACCAACATTGCCTCCAAGGAATGACCCACATAGAGCCTAACATAGAGTGGACCCATGGCCTCGCACAAGGGCCTAATATACAACACCACGGGCCTTACTCAAGAGCTTAATATATATCACGATGGGCCTCTCACATGGGCCTAATATACTTCACAATGGGCTTCATCAGCTGGCCCTCAAATGCATCATAATGGACCTCATCACATAGACCTCATATTCATCATATTAGGCCTTAAACACGGGCTGAATACACATCCCAATGGGTCTCAAATACGAGCCGCATATATATCACATTGGGCCTCAAACACAGGCCGCATATACATCACATAGGGCCTCAAATATAGGACGAATACACATCACAATGGGTCTCAACTACGGGCCACATATACATCATATGGGTCTTGAAAATCGCCCTTAGCAATCAAAATCAGCCTCGACAATTGGCCTCGATAATCGGAATCGGCCTCGACAAATGGAAATCGGCTTATACAATCAGCCTCGACAATCGAAATCGGCTTCGACAAATCGAAATTGGCCTCGACAATCGAAATCGGCCTCGATAAATCGAAATCGGCCTCGATACTCGGCCTCAACAATCGAAATTGGCCTATACAATCGACCTCGACAAATCAGAATCGGCCTCGATACTCGGCCTCGACAAATCAAAATCGGCCTTTAGAATCAATCTCGACAAATTGGAATCGGCCTATACAATCGACCTTGACAAATCAGAATGGGCTTATACAATCGGCCTTGACAAATCGGAATCGGCCTCTATACTCGGCCTCGATAATCGGAATTGGCTTATATAATCGACCTCGAGAAATCAGAATCGGCCTCGACAAATCAGAATTGGCCTCGATACTAGGCCTGGACAATCGGAATCGGCCTCGACAAATCGGAATCGACCTATACAATTGGCCTCGACAAATCAACCTTGGTGATCGGCCGAATAAGGCCTAAGGGAAGGTCACAATGTGGCAATTAAACCATCATTGCCCATCAATGTGGACATTCAACCCACATTGCTCCCAAGCAGTGGCCCACATAGAGCCAAAGCTAAACATATAGTGGGCCCATGGTCTCACACAAAGGTCTGATATACATTGCAAAGGGCCTCATCATATGGGCTGAAATACATCAAAATGGGCTTAATCGTATGGGTTGGAGATACATCACAATGGGCCTAATCACATCATGATGGGCCGCAACCCATGGGCCTCAAATACAACAAGTGGGCTGCACTAATGGACCACATATAAGCAATAGGTGGACCCTGCTCATGGACCTCAAATACATAACATGTGGGCCCTACACATGGGTCTTGTATGCATCAAATGGGACATGTATCTGGGTCTAATACAGATCACAATGAGCTACATGATAAGGGCCTAATACATATCATAATGGGCCTTGAATACGATTAAGTGGGTTGCATTAATGGGCCACACTAATGGGCCTCATATACACAATAGGTGGGCCCTGCTCATGGGCCTCAAATACATAACATGTGAGCCCTACACATGGGTCTTGTATGCATCAATTGGGCCACGTATCTGGGTCTAATACACGTCACAATGGGCTGCACGATAAGGGCCTAATACACATCATAATGGGCCTAGAATTCGATCAAGTGGGCTGCATCAATGGGCCGCACTAATGGGCCTCAAGTGAGAGCTTGGGTTACATCAAAAATCATTTCAATAGTTGTAGGTGTAACACGTGTGTCACTATACACTATCATTCCATGGGGCACATGGCCCACTAATGATGATCAGCACTGTCCAAACATTGTCCAGGTAAATCAACACCATCCTGATGTTGTCCAGCACTGTCCAAATATTCTAGATGGTATGGATTAAACAGATACCTCAGGGTGGTGTCCCACAGTCCAAATGATGGACGGTTGGGATAAAGCAGATACATCACACGTGGGCTCCACGTGCTGGACAACATGTACGAACAACATATACATCATGGTGGCCATCCACCGTCCAGAGAGATGGACGGTTTGGATACAACACAAATGACAAGGTGGGCACCACCGCCAAACGTGCGGCACGTGTGGGGTGGGCCCCACATGGCTATAAATGCATGGGCGGCATGGCTAATCAGATACATGACGGTAGGCCCTGCACAACACTGTCTAAGGGACATGTGTGTACAAACACATACATCATGTCGGTGTGTCCCACCTAGACGGTCTACACATCAAGAGGTGGACCCCACCGTCACACGTACAACACGTGTGAGGTGGGTCCCACACCCTACAGAATAAATGGACGGCGTGGAGAAAAGCCTACATCATGGTTGGCTTCACAAGCACCGTCCAGAGGGACGGTGCAGATGTAAAGCAAATACATCAACATGGGTCCCACATGGGGCCCACCACATATGATATATATGATATATTATATAAAATATATACATCATATGGAAGCCAGATGTATATACATACATATATATATATATATATATATATATATATATATCTATATATATACATACATATTATAATATTTAACAACGTCTGCAGCCTACCTACGTCCAGCAACCATCGTCCATTAAACTGGACGGTGTGGACGCAAGACACGAGCATCACGGTGGTGTCCACAGAATCTGATGTCGTCAATACAACAGCCATCTAGCTGTGCTGATGGCCCACCAGCAGATGAACGGTTTGGATTTAACTCACACTGCATGATCAGCCCCTTTTAAACTTACTAACGTCATGCAGTGGGACCCACTGCTGGACATTAGGATTCAAATACATCAAGGAGCGTCCAACACCGTCCCACATGCTGGACGGTGTACGCACGATAGGTGGGTCCCATGCCTCTCACACATTAATACAACAACTATGCAACTGTGTGAAGTACACTAGCCAAATTGATTCCACAGTAAGTGGGCCTCACCGTCCAGCAAGCTAGACGGTGTAAGAAAACCCATAAATCATGGTGGTCCTCGCACATGACGGCATGGATGCACCATGCATCAGGGTGGGGTCCACGGCAGCATGGCCCACCAGCTTTGGATCAAACCGATATTTGTATTTTTCCTTCATCAGATCTATCCTAAAGAAATGGGCAGCAACATGGTGGGCCTCAAGATCGGACAGTGAGGATGATACATCAAGGTGGGCCATGCAATCAAGGAAGAAGAGAGAGAGAGAGAGAGAGAGAGAGAGAGAGAGAGAGAGAGAGAGAGAGAGAGAGAGAGATCGTTAGAAGGGGAGGGACCCCACCACTATGGGCCCTCCTTATATAATGCATACATCAAGATGGGTCCCACCATAAGTGGGCCCTTAAATCATAAAATCAACACATAAGATCACCCACCTTTAATCTCTTCTTCCTTCTTCCACCAACACGATTTCGAGCTCTAAGAGGACGATTCCAACGGTCGAGATGTTCTTTGGATGGTGGAGATGGGAGGTAGGAAGTGGGCCACACAAAGCTCTCTCATGGAGCTCTCATGGACATTGGGTTGATTGCTTAAAAATGGGGAAATGAGAGAGAGAGAGGATGGATGTAAAGAGAGAGAGAGAGAGAGAGAGAGAGAGAGGGATGGATGATGGAGTGAGTGATGTGTACTTGACATGTAAGGGTGTGTAAGAGAGAGAGTTGACTTTAGGGATGGTGTTGTACTTGACATGATGTGATGATTGATGGGATTGATTTAATTAGAGATTCTCTTAGTATTTGCAACATGTGACATTTTCCTTGAACTAAACGCAGGCCCACATCTCCTAGCCCGGGTATCGCTTTGGCGTGGGAGACGTGGCATCAGAATCGCGACGACAGCGCGGTCGCAAGGGTATAAGTTTTGAGTCGAGCCGACTCTGATATACGGGACATGACTCATGATCGTGCACAAATGTCGATAACAGATCGCGGGTCACCGAAATTCGACCGGGGGGAACCGCGGAAGCTTATGAAACAGTACGGGATAGGATACGGGCCTCACACAGAGAGTGATGGAGGCCAAAAATCTCTAAAAATACTTATGGCTTTCACATCTACTGGCATCCCCAATCTAAAGGAAATTGAGGAAATAGATGAACCTCAAGCCAAAGAGACACTCCCCTCAGATGGTGAAGAAGAAGAAGAAGAAGAAAAGGAGGACATTCATGATGCCTATGATTAACTTTACATTCATAGCATTAATATTCTTAAGAGGCTTGGTATTACTGAAAATAAGAACAAATTACTGCAAAAAGATCTAGATAAGACTCTAGAAATTAATACTCACTTGATAAATGATCTCCAGCAATACCATTCAAAAAATGACAAGCTTGAAAGAATAACATCATTCCTTAAATCTGAGTCACTAAAATTAAACAAACAAATTGAACTTCTAAAAACTGAGAATATGCACCTTAAGAATGAAAATCATAAACTTATTCTTAATACAGAGAAATCCAAACAATCTGTTGAACTCAGTCATAGATTCTCCCAATGCAGCGAAAAACTAGAGAGACTTCTAGGGATGGGAAGAACACAAAAGGATAAAAGAGGCTTGGGATATAAAAATTACAAATCTAGTCCCATTCTTGCAGCCCCGGTGATTAAGAAAGCTGCTGCCTCTGGGAGCAACACATGGGACACTCCTATCTGTCATTCATGTGGAGACTCAGGCCACTATAAGTTTGAATGCCTTACTTTTGGTAGGACTCACTCCATTTCCGGGTTAAACTTTTCTGGTAAATTCAAATCGATCGGAAGAGCAATACAGAATATCAGGAGTCCGTCAAAATACATACCAAAAGAAGGAAGGAAACATCCTACTCCACCCAAAATGACAAAAAGAATGGAGGAGTTATTGAGTCAGGTAGCTCAATTGAATAAAAAAAAACCAAAGAATTGATGAAGTAAGGGAATGTGATTCAGTTACCCAAAATATCCAAACAGGCCCATGGTGGAGACAAATCAACTTCTCCAAGAAAAACTGTCGCCAAATGGGTAGTAAAAACTAAGAACAATTGCCTAGTGACTCATTCTTCTTTTAATGCAGGTAATAATTCTAGATGGTATCTTGATAGCAGTTGCTCAAGACACATGATAGGTGACAAATCCCATCTTCACACTTATACAAAATGTGATGGTGGGATGGTCACATTTGGAGATGGGAGTTCCGCCAAGATAACTGGGCAAGGAACAACAGTCGAACTTGGAATGCCCAAGATTAAAGATGCTCTTTACTTAGAAGGATTAACACACAACCTTCTTAGTATCTCACAAATCTGCGACAAAGAATACATGGTGACATTCTCGAAAAATCTGTGCAAGATCTCAGACCTATCGGGAAAACGTATTGTGAAGGGTCTTCGCATGAGTGACCACTGCTACGTTATTGAAAGTAGTAAAGAGAATGATCCATCTATCTGATACCACGTGACTAAGAATAATAAGTCCAAGTCATGGCATCAAGACTTAGATATGTGTGAAATGATGCATTTTGTGGTCTTCATGATATATTTGAGGATTTTAAGCCTCCAAATTCTTTTTGAACATAAACATAGGAAGTGTTTATAATTTTGGCTCTCACACTTTTTGTACAAATTTTGTTGAGTGTACAAGTTGATAAGAAGCAATACAATATTGTACATCTCCCTGATCTAATCGAAGTGCTCAGAACAATGTTGAACTTATTGCTTCGATGATTCATTCAATGAATTGAATGACACTTCAATGGCATCGAGCTAAGTTCGATGACATCGAAGAAATAACAAGAACTGAAATGTCAGACACTACTTATTGTCATTGAACACCTCTTCGATGACACTTATTCTGATCGTTCGATGTCATTTCGATGACATCGAAGATCCCTGACTTATAAAAGTTCAGGCGAGCATGATTTTTTTTTTTTTTTTTTTGCAGAAGTCATCTTCCTCATTTCTCTTCGGTCCATTGAAGCTGTGGTGTTGATCTTAAGCTCAAATCAAGGCCTTTCTTGGTAAAACCCCACATCCCTTCACTTTATTTTGCATGGATAGGTTGATTCTAGGTTACATTGCTTCTAGCTTGGATTTTGGGAGTTTTTCTTCCAAATGTTGTTCTTCTTCCTAACCTTTTCCTTTTTTTTTTCCTAGGAAATCTTTATCTTATCACTCATGGCAAAGGATAAAGGAAAAGCACCTGTCGAAGGTGAATCTTCTCGGCCAATGAGGAAGAAAACCCCGGCCCCTAGAGAACGGGCTAGGGCGTCGGATCAGGGTTCTCCTGCATCTAGATGTGGCAACCCTGCATGATAGCTGTCACGCAGTGATGCCTAGCCTACTGCTCCTGCACCTCCTGTTGGACCGTTGATTCCCCCACCTAGTGCTAGCCTATTAGAAAAATACACCGGGAGACAACTAGTGCACGAGCGATAGATTGATTGGGAGTGCATTCGGGTTTATGAAATTGAACCCCTTCTGTCGGTCGTGGACTGGACCCCACTATTGGATTTTGGAGGACCATGTCGTGATGAGCAAGTCTATCATTTTCTTGCCTACTGTCATTCTCCAGTTTTGGATCCACCCTCCGTAATTGTCACATTTGGGGAGACTAGTGTAGAAATCACGACCGAGACAATTGGTAGTCAGTTCGGTCTCACTTTATCCCCGATTGGTCTGTCCGAACTCGATATTGATGATCCTATGATCTGTTCCCTGATGACTAAGTTCATGTGTTATGGTAGAGACATTCCTTAGCACTAAGAGAATGCTCTCAAGACCACATAAATGCTACCAAAATATCGAGTTCTTCATGGCGTCTGCTCTACCAATGTATATCCATGAGGGAAAAATTGAGTCGACCTAACCCTATTCATGCTTCTAGTCCTCTATAGTGTTGCATCAGGTGTAAAATTGTGCCTTCCTTCCTTGATTGTTCACCAACTTGCGGTTTTTGTCCATACCTCAAGACCCACTCATCTTCCTTTTCCACACCTTATCAGTATTTTGAGTAATGAGTTGGGCTTGCCTATAACGAATGATCCTGAGTGTCCTTTGCAATGCTTCACCAAACTTAATATCAAAAGAACGGATCTCAAATTTCATCTGCTTCCAGGAGAACCAGATGAAGAAGAAATGCAAGCTGAGACAGAGATGGGAGAGATAGCTGCACCTACAGAGGACGAGGCATGACCACCGCTAGTTATTCCAACCACTCCTGATTCCATGCATGCACAACGCCACAAGTGGCATCAGGATTGTGTTGGGGCAACTCTATGTGGACAAGAGCGGCTAGAGGACTGGTTTAAGATACAGGAGGAACGCATGGCGTGTACGGAGGAGTGGCTCTCTGGACTTGAGCAGATGGTCGCAGCACTACAGCGCATTGCTCAACACATTGTGGACTTGCTGCCGTGATGACACCGTTCTGTCAGATGCGGCTCCGGCCCCGTACCACCTCTTTTACCTCATCACATACACCCGATTGACTATTGATGCTTAGGGCATGGATATCTTTTTGGGTGCCCTTAAGTATATGAGTGTGTATGTGATGATTCACTAACTTGTACAGGCTAACTTCTTTTTGGTCTTGCCCATGGAGGGGCTAAATGTTGTAGGATATTTCTCTTTGTTGTGTATGCCCGTGGATAGGCCGAGTATTAGCAGATATTTGTTTTGGTTGTTGGTTGGTCATGCCCATGGATGGGCTGTATATTTTTTTTTTGTTGATTTTATATGATGAATGTCTGCCAAGCTTGGGCAGTAGTTTTTATATTGCATATGTGTCTGAATGAATCGTATCTATCTTATCTGTGCTTGGAACTAAGGTTATATATTGTGCAATGATGTTTAAATGCATATCTATTCACCCTCTATATTGATTCTCCTCTATCCTTTTCAAGTTCAACTTCAGTCATATATTGTGATATTGGTATACACTAAGCCTTTGCCAATGACTGACAAAAAGGGGGAGAACAATCCCACCATGATAAACCTATAGTTGTATGTTTTAAGAGCATGGTGATGCAGGTTGATTGGGGAGCAGCTGTAGGTTGATAGGGGGAGCAACTATAAGAAAGACATTCTGTTGTGTGTGTGTGTGTTATATAGAATCTTTGTAAAATTGTGTAAAGTTGATGTACACACAATTTAAGTTGTTGTTCTAGGTGTTTTGTCACATAATTGACAAAGGGGGAGATTGAAAGTGCCTTTGTTTGTTAATTAGTGTGACGGTTGAGTCAGTAAGTCGAGTGAGCCCTATGTGAAGAACATACAAGCTGCTGCCTCAACGGGATGGGTGATTCAGGAACATCAAAGGTAAATTAAGCCTCACATCCCATGACCAAAACACCCCAGGTATATAATTCCCTTTAAAAGTCTTAGAACAATAAGGAATTTAATGTTTGAAAACTTGGTTCAAATAGGTAAACTCTATAAGTTTTCTGCATGTCTCTTTGAGTTATCGAACTTGTTCAATGACATTGAACACACCTGTTCGATGACTCGAAATGTGACTCTCATTTGTCCAGCAGCCATATATATATATATGGACCGAAAATTTGATTCATCGAACGTACCTTCGATGACATCGAACATGTGTATTCGATGACATCGATGGTGATTTGATGACATCGAAGAACTTAGAGTTTTTGTCCAGCAAGCTTCTTGGAAAATATTATAGAAATGCTTGAGGAATCGAATTAGTTTCGATGTCATTGAGATTCAAACTCTGATGACATCAAACCAGTTTTAATGACATAAAAAATGGACAAGTTTGTGTCTAGCAAGCTTTAAAGGAAAAACTTCTGAAAATTTCGAGGAATTGAACTAGACTCGATGTCATCGAGATTCAAAATTCGATGACATCAAACCAGGTTCGATGACATCGAAAAAGGACAAGAAAATGTCTAGCGAGCTTCCAAAGGAAAACCTTCTGAAAATTTGAGGAATCGAACTAGACTCGATGTCATGAAGATTAAAACCTCGATGACATCGAACCAGGTTCGATGACATCAAAAAAGGACAAGAAAATGTCCAACGAGCTTCCAAGGAAAATCTTCTAAAAAGTTTGAGGAATTGAACTAGATTCGATGACATCGAGATTCAAATCTCGATGACATTGAATCAAGTTTGATGACATCGAATAAGGACACAAAATCGTCCACCAAGCTCTATTGAAAAATCACGCATAGATTCGAGGAATCGAACTAGATTCGATGACATCGAAATTCAAATTTCGATGACATCGAATCAAGTTCGATGACATTGATCATAATTCAAAAAGTGCCCAAAATCTTTATCAGTAAAATCGGTGTCATTGAACTGACACTTGATGTCATCGAAGGCTATACTCGACGACATCAAACCATGTTCAATGACATCGAACGCAGTTAGATTCTGACAATTATGTTAGCATTAGACTTTTTACCTTTATAATGAGAAGCTTGGTTATAGTGGTTGTATTGAGAAAAAGAGCGAGCTCTGAGAGAGTTGTTGCTTACCTAACATCCTTTATCTTTTTCTCATGGGAGTTCATCCTTCAATCCTCTCTCAATCATTGATATTCAATAGAATGGATTGGAGAATGAATTTCACCATTTAATGATTCTCCAACTAACTTCTTAATGGCATATCATTAAGCTGAAATCCCTTGAATGCATAAACTCTGGAACTTCTCCATCTCTTAAATGATAAACATTCATTAGAGTAGATTTCACCAAAGAATCTTGACCCAACCTTGGCTACTTACATTGGAGCATCTTCAAGTGTTGTGGTTCAAGGGAGCTGAAGAATCTTCGCCATCAAGGGAGATCATCTTCATCAACCACAGAATGGGGCTCATCTACTTATAAGTAAGTCATTAGAGTCCAGAGATCCAATAGACCATTCCTTGTGTAGGATTGGGTCGCAGGTTATATCTTAAACTTACCAAGCCCTCAGTGGAGGCCTCCGACGGGAGAGTACATTTAGGTTCTTTGTGTAGAACCTTAGCCTGTGTGGCCTAAACTTAAGCCCTTGTGTGGGACCTTGGCCCATGTGGCCTAAACCTAGGTGCTTTGTGTATGACCTTTGCTCTTGTGTAGGGCATAAACTATTGAGTCCTTGTGTCGGACAATTTTCCTTGTGTAGGCATCCTTAGGGACCTTGTGTAGGTCCTAGTGTCAACCTTGAGTAGGTTGTAAAGGTTTGAGGTGAACCTGATTTGAAACCTCCGTTAATGAAATCTGATACACTTAAGAGTTGAGTGCGTCTGCTGGGAGTGGAGTAGGCACATAGCCGAACCACTATATGTGATTGTGTTTGGGATTGTTATTTGCACACTCTTTTAATTATGCTTATCTTGAATGCTTAAAATGATGCATGATTATGTAAATGGTTAGAACTGATAGGAATCACATCCCACACACCCATATACACAATCCTTCATAAACTAGGTGCTTAAGTTGTTCAATCTTGAGTAGTCTATTGTTTAGATCCTTTACTTGGCTTAGAAGCCTTTAGAGTTAAGATGATTGTATCTTGATTAATTGCATATTAGATGAAGATTAGGAAAGTAGGATTTTAAATTAGCATAAAATTTATAAAGTCCCATTCACCCCCCTCTAGGACACTTTAATCTATTCCATACTTTTACTATAACGGTTTATACTGCAATTTCAATTGGTATTAAAGTGGATTTCTTTTAAGGGTTTAACCACCTAGAGAGTGATCTTGACTGAAGTTGGGAATTATGGCCAAAGGAGAGGGATCATCAGTGTCTAGACCTCTTGTCTTTAATGGTTTAAATTATGCGTATTGGAAAGCTAGAATGCATTATTTTCTGTAATCTCTAGATCATGATGTTTGAGAAATAGTTGAAAACGGATATGTGCCACCAACTGACCAAGTGTACTTAAAAATGGTGCAACTATCACCAAACCCAAATCTAAAGAGATCGAGACACATAGTCATCTGCTCTGCATTATGGGCCTCATCGTAAGATCGAACACATGTCGTAGGGAGTCCCACCTTGACCAGGATGAGGGCCTCTGCTCCAAATGAGAGAGAGAATGAAGTTTCACCGGTCGAAGCTCGGGCTATAGTCCTATAGGTCCAGTGCACGAAAGGGAATTCCTTGGCCCATGTACCTTTTACCTTCTCGAGCTTAGTCTTAAGATGGTTTTTTATTATCTTGTTGATCGCTTCCACCTGCCCATTCAATTGAGGGTGCTGATGTGATGAATAAGCATTTTAGATGCCCAACTTTTGACACATGCTACGAAACTTGTCGTTGTCTAATTGCCTCCCATTATGCGGGATGCCGAACCGGTAGATGATATGTTTTAAAACAAAATTAGTGATCTTCTGCTCGGTGATTCTGGCCACAGGTTCGGCCTCGGCCTACTTTGTGAAGTAATCGACTGCTACAATGGCGTATCGAGTTTGCCCTTTACCTGGGGGCAGTGGCCTTATGATGTCGATCCCCCATTGGGCGAATGGCTAGGGTCCGGTCATAGAGTTAGCTCTTCAGCAGATTATTTAGGAACAATGTGAATCTCTAGCACTTCTCACATTTCTGAACAAAACGCCTAGTATCCTCTTGAAGAGTCGGCCAGAAGTGTAACGCTTCGAGTTTTCGAAACCCAATTATATGACCCGTCCTCTAAAAACCCGAGTGTTAACCTTTAAAGATAGTCAAATTTAGGTATTTTTATTCTTTATTCTTTTTTTTTTTAGAGTTAGCAGTTTAGCGAAAGATGGACAAATCAAACATAAAGGAAAATTTCATTTGCATTTAGAATACACGAGGGCTACCCATAATGACTTATACAAACCATTGTCTTTTATAATAGCAAATACAAAAACTACACAATTTACACATGATAATTAATTAAATGCATATAAACATGAGCCGCAAGATCATGCTGCTTCTATTGGTAGATATAGTCATGCATCCCTGATAATCGTACCCTGCTCTTTATCAATCTGGACATGAATATCTTTTAAATCACCTGTATTTCTTGTGCGGTTATATATTCGATGAATGAGTGGCCAAATCAGTGTGAATTCCCTTCAAGATTATACACTGCCGCCGTAGCTAAGCATAATTTAAAAACAACAAGACATTCAAAATAAAACATGATGTAGTCTTATTTAAATGCATGGATGCGTGAATGCAAATCGACCTGGGGATGCACATCTAGTCAGACTTGGGCTCGTCACCCATGGATATGACTGGTCACTAGCGTAGCACATCATGTGTGTACATCATGTACAGCATGATAACCAAGCCATCGTACATCACGTACGTAGGTCGATAGTCGATGGTCTGAGAGTTAGTGAAATGATACCCCAGTAAACCTAAGGGCATGTGCTACAACATCCAAAATTAGCCACCCGTCATCCCCAGTATGCAATGAATGCATGATTAGCCAAACCATTGTTATTCTAATTACAACCAGTCAATTTAAGTAACTCAAGGGTCACTATGGGGGGGCTCGTCACCCAGCGTAGGCCGATAGCTCGGGCATAGTGTCCCATTCCACCATCCTCGGCTCATGAGGTTTCCCCATCTTAGGATGTTTAATGGATGCCCGTCGACCAGTGGCCAATCAAATTCAATAAGTAGGGATTACCATCGTATGGGTATAGGCCATCGAAGCCATGCAAGGCAAACATAAAAAAATGGGACAGATGTTACATCGCAGCGGTAAAGGGGTACTCGGAACATTAAATCGAGACGGCAAAAAGGGGTCAGACAAGGTTAAATTAGAGCAGTTAAAAGAGATTATTTCTAAGCCACTCAAGCTATATGCCCTATGGATGGTAAATCCCACATTAATGTTCCATGTCCCATACAACCTCTAAATTAAGGGCTCATTTCTTACCACACTCCATCTTGTTACATCCTAAGTATTGGTTCACATACACAAGAGGGAGTTGCCCACTAGTAAGTGTAGTGAATAGAGATTCATAAGCGACTTACAATAATTCATGTAAAAGCATATAAATATAGCATGTCATATGTATGTGAAGCATTTGATTCATAATAATCGCAATAGGTCATGGATTGAAATTTAAATGGAAGTTATCATGTAAGTAACTATTGCATGCAATCATGGTCCACAACTATCAACCATAAATCAAATATAAGTCATGTCTTAAGAGTTTATAACTAATGTAAGAGACCGCATCCTATGAGATAACATTTGTGATTATGATAAAGACTATTTCTTAAACTAATTTAGAAATGGAAAACTTAAGGGGAAGAAGTCATCACCTTAGGAGTCGATTCACTAACTAATGTCGCTAGGGAGCACGCATGCCCTTAGAATCGAATCCTACCATGAAGTGTAAATCTCATATTTAGATCAAAGTTCTACAAATTATCTATGGTTAGGATGAACTTTAGGATCTTAATTATGTTATCTACTGGGCTTTGATCCACATTCTAACTTAAGGTTAAGGTTTGAGAAATACAAGCTTAATAGTTATATCATCTAATAATCAAATCAAATTTACAACACAAGAGGGTGGAGGGTTTTATACCTCAATGGAGGTTGGATGTGGCCCAACTTGATGTCCAACGAGTTAACTAGGGAGGTCAAGTTGAATCAACTCGGCCACCACATTTCCTCTCTCCTTCTCCTTCTTCTTTTCTTCCTTCTTTTCCTTTCCCTTTTCTTCTTTTCACCCTTTTTCCATGGAGTTCTAGCAGGGTCTGGACCTAACCAGATAGTGAATCCGATACTTGACTCGGTTTTGAACAGAGTCAACTCAGTTACTCGCTTCACTTCCTCCTCTTCTCTCTCTTCCCTTTCTCTCCATCATCTTCTTCTTCTTTTTTCTTCCCTTCCTTTCTTTCTCCCAATTTTTTTTTTTTTTTTTTTTTATAATTATTTGCTGGTGAGTCTAGCCAGCTCAGCCCTGATTTGACTGGGCTCGAGTAACTCCAAGTGAGTCAGCGACTCTTCCCGAGTCTGCGAGCTGACTCGGCAGCGGGTCGAGCTCCTAAGCTTGCCCCAACCACTCTTTGCCCTCTCTTCTCTTTCTTCTTCCTTGTTCTTCTATCTGCTTCTCCTCACTCTCTCTTCCTTTTCTTTATTTTTGCCCTACGTTTTGAACAGCCCATACTAACTCTTCGACTCGATTCAACGACCCAATAACGAGTCGATGCTGACGGATTTGCATATGACTGTTTACGCTGGATCATATCCATTGCTAAAAACCACATAATCTAAGTTAAATAATTAAGAGTAATGCTCAGACATTGTTAGAAGGTCCCACCTAACGAATGAAACATATTAGAAGTTAGAACTTGGACCTGAATTTACGACTGAAACTGAAACGATTGTCGGGGAAGATGATTGAGCTCCAATGGTGATTCTTAATCTGGCGAATCTTTCGTGATTCCAGCACTTCCAGACAGCTTGTACACCCCCAATGGAGCTTACGGAAGCTTGAAGTCGAAGCTCTAGTGGGGATTGCATGGTGGGTTCGTTGGAGGAAGGAAATGGCATTTTCTTTCTTTCAGCCATAAAAACGGTGATGAAATGGGATGTGGTTTGATCCTTTTCCTTTTATTCTCTTACACTAACTCTCCAGGACTGTTGGATGGACAATGGACCACTAGGATTCGACCTAGGTCTCCAGTTTCTAAAAAATCGCTAATGGAACGACAGTTTTAACATCAGTTTTCCAATGGAAAACCCTGTTTCAGATAATTTGGGTTCGTCTAACACAGAGCTGTGATTAGAGGAGGGATCCTCACATGGATCACAACAGCTAGCTGGAGAAAGTGGTGGGGATAGTTTCCATTTTTGGAACGGGTCGTGCGAGGGTGTTTTTGGGTAGGGTTTCAGCACACACACGTATGCATGCATTTATGTTGGGTCCACCATCCCGGATGGATTTGAGAGGCCTACACTTTGAACGGCTTGGATCGTCATAAGGTGGCCCATATAAATCACAATGGTTTGGTTTAAAAGTGGCTGGAAACACAACTGTACTTGCACACCAGCTCAGTTCAGTTGGAAATTATGTGCATACTATTAGGTTTCAGCCTGCGAAAGTGTTGGGTTTTGGTTGAACATGGGCGCTCTATCAGATTGACAGTTCAGATCATGTAGCTGGAAGATCGTGGTGGGCCATGCTCTCTCAAGAACGAGTGTAGTTCGTCTGAACGAGAGCTGGGCGGGAGTTGCAAAAGTAGCGAGGAAAACTTCTCTGTTTGGCAATGTCGGCTTAGCCCGACTTTGACTGGAGGTGCAATCCAGTGCACTGTTGGTACACGTGAACTGTGCACACACACAACAAGAGTGGGGTCCACAGTAGTGTTTGGGTGAAATCCACTCCGTTCATTAGGTTCTAGGGGTCCTATTAGTGCCATTGACCAAAGATGGGATAGATCCAAGGCTTAGGTGGGCCCCACAACTTAATTTAGGTACTATTTGTTGATTCACATCGATCCATCAATTGGATTGATTCCGATCTAAACTTTAATGGTCTGGATGATTGGGGCCACTTATTCTTTGAATTTACAATATTAAATGTCATGATTATAACATCTTCAATAATAGAAATCATTATTACTTTAACTAAAAAATTGTAGGGCTTATTTTAAAAAGAACTATCCTTATGGTAGATCAACTATTATATTCATGCACCTAAATCTTAACTAATTTTAGCTATTACATGGGCCATACCACATGAATGTCTGATTACTAACTTCGACATCTTGATCATTCAACCAACCCATCGGTTGGATCGACACATATCTAGTTATCAATAACCCTAAGGGTCCCAAAGAGTGTTTAGGTGTGATCCAAGGGTTGAATATGAAACCAGACAGTCTGATTTGTGTTTTCAAAGGATGGACCATTTAAAGAACATTGTAAACCCGACGAACGGTGGATTTACACTAGAATGAACATAGATGTTCGAATAAGTTAGGTTTGTATTTATACTAAGTTAGGTTACACGTAACAACCGAGTACTGAAAAGTATGGGGTTTTATAAGAAGTAACCCTGCTGGATGACTTTTAGGGCTAAGGCTCGGCCGCCAGAGTGATTGCCACATTCCTTCGTCAATTTCCTTCATGACATAGTCGGCCTCTTTTGGTCGGAGGCATCTGAGATAGGGCAGGGAAAACTCTTTTTTGTACAGGACATCTTCGATCATCTTATACTAGGTTGATCTAGATCCGAGCCTACGTGCATTCAATCTGTAGTTGGGGTGCTCTCCTTTTTCGAGGTACACCATGATCGGGTCTGTCCAGCTTGGGGTTGCATGCACGGGTAGAATGACTTCTGGCCTGAGTTGATTGATACTCGACTTGGCTAAAAACTCTATTGGGACGGTCCTCAGAATGTCCCCCTTAGTCGCGGACGCTAGCTTCACTAGTGCATCCACCCATGAATTTTCTGCCCTTGGAATCAAATTGACGTTACACCTCTATAAATTTCTCATCAATTCCTGAGACTCATGCAGATGTGCAATCATTCACGTCTCTTTTGCTTGGTATTCGTCGAAGATCTGGTTGATGACAAGTTGAGAATCACAGCGGAACTCGAGGACCTGAGCTCCCATAATCACTGCTAGCAGTGCTTCGTATTCAGCCACATTATTCAAAGCACGAAAACCGAACCTCAGAGCATACTGAATTGATGTCAGGTCGGGGGCTAGGAGGATGATCCTGACTCCACTGTGCTTGGAGTTAGATGATCCATCCACATACAACGTCTAGGAGCTCTGGTCGGTTTCTGCAGTTTGGGCATTTTTAACCATTTAGTCGGGCCCTATACTGGTAGCTGACCGACATGCTTCGATTCCTTGATCCAACCTGTTGGTCGGGTCAAAGGATTATCCCGGTTCATCCGAGGTAGCCTAGTTTTCCTGATTAGTGAGCTCGACGATGAAGTCAGCCACCACTTGACTTTGATGGCGATTCTTGACTAGTATTTAATATCGAACTTGCTGAGCTCGATTGCCCATTTAGTAAGCCTTACTGACACCTCAGGCCTCTGAAGTACCTGTCGGAGAGGTTGGTCGGTTAAGACTATTATTGTGTGAGCTTGAAAATATGGGCGAAGCACCGAGATGAGATCATTAGAGCTAGAGCCAGTTTCTCTAGGTTCGAATAACGTGTCTCGGCTGGGGCCAAGGATTTGCTGACATAATACACCGGATGTTGTTTTCCTTCGAATTCTCGGATGAGGGCCAAGCTGACTATGGTCATAGAGACTGCTAAGTACAGTAGTAAGGACTCTTTATAAGGCCCGTATCATAGTCCGTACCGTTCCTTAAGATCCCGTGGTCCTCCCGGTTGAATTCTGGTTACCCGCAACACGTAGATAGCATTTGCGCGTGACCCTGAGTCGTACCCTGTTAACCCGAGTCGGCTCGACTCAAAACTTGTATCCTAGCGACCGTGCCGTCACCGCGGTTCCAACGTCGCATCTCGCATGCTAATCGATACCCTCGCCAGGAGTTGTGGGCCCACATTTATTTCGAGAAAACTACCGTGTGTTATAAATCCTAAGAGAATCTCTACAATCCATCACATCAATCAATCAAGTACACATCCTATCACAAGTACAAGCAACCCATACCCTACCTATCACTCTCCCATTCCCAAAGTCAACTCTCTCTCTCCACCCATCCCTTCCTTACACCCATCACCCATCACTTCATCACCTTTTCATCCCATCACTTCTCTCTCTCTCTCTCTCATTCTCTCTCTTCACTCCCAAGCAACGAAGAGACCAATCGTCTAAGCCTCCCAAGGAAAAGCTAGGTGCGGCTCACTTTCCTACCCCAAAAACTCTCATTTCCACCATCCAAACTTCATCATCCACCATTAAAGGTTAAGCATAGGAGCTAAGGAAGCCAATGGACCAAGAAGAAGGCCAATCAGTGGGTGATCCACCGTTGATTTCCATTTAAGGGCCCACTTATGATGGGACCCACTTTGATGTATGTGTTGTGATCTAAGAGGGGCCCATAGTGGCGGGGTCCCCTCCACTACTCTGTGTGTGTGTCTCTCTCTCTATCCCTCTTTCTCTCTCTCTTTTGTGATGAGTTGTGGCTCGCTTGATCTAGACTGTCCATCCGTTGGGCCCCTTCCCGCTGCCATGGGTGAAATAAAAACACAAATGTCAGCTTACATCCAAGATGGTGGGCCACACGTGTGGTCCCACCTAATGAAATCCACACCTCCAGACTTTGGACAGTGGGCCCCATTGCAGCAAGCAGCTTCAACTGCTGTATTGGCATCAACAACTAAGGGTCCCATCACGAGGTTGTGTTATATCCTAACCATCCGTCCATTTAGACGCGTGGGGCCCACCCCACATGTGTGACACATGTGGGCAGGTGGGACCCCACCTTGATGTATCTGTCCTAATTTCACACCGTCCGTCCAACATCCAGGGTCTGGAAGCTGGACATTTTCAAAAAATAAAATAAAATATAATATTGTATTATATATATATATATATATATATATATATATATATATATATATATATAGGGAAAAGGTACTATGCGCTCGAGATGACAAGACCATCCCATGAGGTTGAGCTGTGTGGGCCCACCGTGATGCGTTTCGAACATCTACCCCATCAGTCAAATGCACCATTCCATCGTGGGCCTAGGTCTCAAAAATCAAGTCAATCCATGACTTGTGTGGGCCACACTACATATAGAAGTGGGGAGGGGCCGTGCACCATTAAAACATTCATAATCATTTTTTGGGCCCACCGAGATGTGGTTTGCAAATCTAGTCCATCCATTATGTGTCCCACTTGGATGAGGGTTCAGACCAAGTTTCAGCAGCATTCAAAACTCAGGTGGGCCCTACCAAGTGCTTTTATATGTTTTAACGATGCCTTCACATGATTTTAGATGGTATGGCCCACTTGAGTTCCGTATATGGCTGATTTTTGGGATATCCCATAATTTAGAGGGGACCCATCAAATGCACAGTGTTGATGGTCGACACACATCACGGTGGGGCCCACACAGCTCGACCTCACAGGAGCTTATTGTGAGGTCAAGCACAGAGTACCTTTTCCCACATATATATATGCACGTAAGTGATGGGCCCCATGTGGGACCCACTTGCTGGACGGATTGGCTAGTATACCTCACACTAGCTATATAGCTAAGGTGTTGATGTTAGAAAGTTTTGTGGGCCCTAATCATGGGGTATGTTTTATATCCAAACCGTTCATCCATGTAGGGCCCACACGTGATGCATATGTTTTATATCCACACCGTCCATTGCTTGGATGGTGGGAACCCATCCCACACGTGGGGCCTACTTTGAATGGAAGTGGATTGGCTGGACTACATACACCAGCTATATAGCTGTTGTAGTGACGTCACCAAATTCTGTGGGACCCACCGTTGATATGTTTTAAATCCAGATCGTCCATCTAGATGTGGGGCCCTTAACGTATATGTTTCATTCATACTGTCCAGATCAGGGACCTACTCTGATGTACATGTTTCATTCACACCATCCATTTGCAAGGACGCCAGCAAGTTCTGTGGGTCTCGCATGTATGCACACCATCCATCCACACCAGTAATATAGCTGCTGATGATGTCAGCAAGTTCCGTGGACCCCACATTGATGTATGTATTTTATGTCCACATCGTCCATCGCTGTGTGGGCCAGATCACGAGGTTGTGTTAGATCCAAACCATCCATCCACTTTCCGAGATCGTCTTAAGGCCTGAGACGAGTAATGAGGAAGATCTGCTTATTAGGTGGACCACATTGCAAAAATTAGTGGAAGATGATCGTCCACCATTGAAACCGTCTAGGGTCACAGAAGTTATGGATCAATATGAAATTTGTTTCTCCTCTTAATTCAGGCCTTTGTGACCATATGAACAGATTGGATGGAAAATGAATGTTAGGGTGGGCCCTGGGAATTTTAAATAGTGGAAATCATTATCTCCACTGCTATTTAAGGTATGGTCCAGATGATCTTCTGATATGATTCATTTTTTGTGGGTAATGCTCTAAAATGATCTCTAATAATAGATAAATGGTGAAGATAGTCCTGCTGGGCGATGGAACTACCTTGATGTATATGAGGCCCATGTATTACGACCCATTTAATGTATATGAGGCCCATGTATTGCGGCCCACTTGAAGTATAATAGGCCCATTATTGTGGCCCATTGCGATGTATATAAGGCCTATGAGATGTGGCCCATTGTGATGTATATGCGACCTGTACTTGAGGCTCATTACGATGTATATGCGCCCGTATTTGAGGCCCATTATGATGTATATACGGCCCATGTAATGAGGCCCATGGGATGTGACCCAATGTGACGTATATGAGGCCCAATGTGATCTATATGAGGCCCATGAGATGTGGCCCATTGTGATGTATATGTGGCTCGTACTTAAGGCTCATTGCAATGTATATGCAGCCCGTATTTGAGGCCTATTATGATGTATATACGGCCCGTTTAATGAGGCCCAGCATGATCTATTCGAAGCTCATGGGATGCGGCCCAATGCGACGTATATGAGGCCCAATATGATCTATATAAGGCCTATGAGTGTGGCCCAATGCGATGTATATGAGGTCCTTTTATGAGGCCCATTGTGATGTCTATTAGGCCCATGTGATGCGGCCCATTGTGATATATTTGAGGCCCATGTGAGGCTCATTATGATGTGTATTAGGCCCTTATGTGAGGCCATGGACCCATTATATGTTAGGCTCCATGTGGGCTACTCCTTGGGAGCAATGTTGGTTAAATGTCCACATTAATGGGCAATGATGGTTAAATGTCCACATTATGACTTTTCTTAGGCCTTTGTTAGGCCTATTCTCATCATTCTCTAAGTGAGTTGACCCTAATCATTGGGCCCCATTGATGTTTGTATGACCCACCTATTCATATTGGGTTAACCTATAACGTTAGGCCCCCATTGGTTGCTCGCAAGATTATTTTCTTTTAATCTTGGAGTTCATCTAGGACTTATTTGGGCCCCCTAGGGCATCTAACAGGCCATATGATAGTATGGCGAAAGAAGCCCGCTCCGGATCCTTAGGAAAATAGGTAGGCCACCTAGGCCCAACCTTGATATGAGGAGAGTACAACATCACTATAGATGGAGGGATCCGTGTTATCGGATTTGGTATATTCACTATCGAGGACCGATCCTCATATTATGGATTAGATCTGATGTCCTTCTATGGACCCCGCCATATATATAGGTCGATCATCAATTATGACTATGTTGGTATACGCACTGAGTATGTGTTAGCATAACATTGTGATTATATGAGGCCCATCGTGACCATGTGAACCCATTGTGATTACCTGAGGCCCGTTATAACCATGTGAGGCTCATCATGATTGTATGAAGCCCATTGTGACCATGTAAGGCCTATTGTGATGGTATGAGGCCTATTGTATATGTATGAGGCCCATTATGATGTGTGAGGACCATTGTGTTGTGATGGTATGAGACCTATTGTGTATGTATGAGGCCCATTATGATGTGTGAGGACCATTGTGATGTGATGGTATGAGGCCCGTTGCGATGTGTGAGGACCTTGTGTTATGATGGTATGAGGCCCATCGTGATTGTATGAGACCCGTTGTGACTAGATGAGGCTCATTGCGATGTGAGAGGCCCATTGTGATTGTGTGAGATCAATCATTATTATGTTCGATAATCATGTATAGCATCATGTTACATGCCCATACGCATCATCTGCATGTTTGATATGAGATGTGGTTGACCATTTCATATGCCATTAGACAAGTTGTTGATGAGACTCCTTAATAGGCGGAGTTGCCCCATATGAGCTCGTGGTACGTGTAGGTTTGATGCATGACTGGATGGTATGACTCATATATCTTGCATTTTGTGATATAACCACTGTACGCCCTAGCAACATCAGGGCCGTAGCCTCCACGGGCATATCGTGGATGGCCAGATAGGACACCAAAAATCTTTTCTACATAAGGTGTCATAGATGTCCTTGGGTGAAAGTCCCTAAACCCTCTTGGTACCAGATGATGCCCCAACGTCTAGACCGAGTGGATATATATAAGTGCATGAGGGCTGTATACCGGTAGGCCACGTCTCCCACTATGTCGTGGTCGGTTGGGAGGGGGTGTGGCCTTACTCGCCTGAGGTAGTAGGCAATGTTAGGCTGAGTCTAACTAGCTCATAAATGGGTCCGTTATCGACAAGCCGGGCCTGATATTAGTAGGTAGATAGCGAGGTCTCTTCCACTTACCTAATTGTGCGCTTGATGGGGCGGCAGGTAGCATAGAGTGTACTAGACCCCGGTGATGATCCTAGAGATATACGGTACTGATATGTGGACTTATTGAGCAGGAGTTACATACTCAACATTTTACTCATTCATTCCTTCATTCACTATCCACTCGGGCTGGTGTTCGCAACTAATTTGATATGCGTTCCTTCGCAATGGCCAGGATTTCGGTTAGGCATGCGACTAACCTAAATCAGGAGTTTGCTACAATGAGTCTAGCTATTCAAATTTAGGTATGGGACTGGTTTGGATAAGAGACCCTTGTGATGGAACCCACAACTTGCGATACTACGTACTATCATCCCGACTTCATGCTCAACTTAGTTATTTTATTCGCACAACATATTGCATTGCATTTTCAGCACATGACAATTGGTTTACTATGCTCATGTATTACATATTCTGAATGAGGTTGATGGTATTATGGACTCACCAGGATCTGCATATTGCATTACATCCGCGGTATATGACATTTGGGTCGCTATGTTTCTGCATTTATATGGCCTAGATGAGACTGGTAGTATTCATAGACTTGTCAGGGTTTGCATATTGTATTGCATCCTCAGTATATGATATTTGGCTTACTATGTCTCCGCATTACATAGCTGATCTACATTGCTTCCTTAATACATGATATTTGGCTTACTATGTTTTTATATCGCATAGCCTGGATAAGGCTGATAATACTTATGGACTTACCAGCATGTTTCCGCATTACTCTGATATTGAATGACTTATAGCCTTGTCAGTATTCCGCTTATGCTGATATTTGTGTGCTTGACACTTATTTTGCGCACACACATACACCACTCTCTAAGCTTTCTATAAGCTTATGCACGATAGATGTGTGCAGGTGACGATAGGACGCGATTGAGCTGAGGCAGGAGTGTGCAGCAGAGCTTCTGGAGCTTTTGACATTTACCTTGTATTTTCCTTTTAGCACTGTATTCAATTGTTTATATTAGTGGATATGTGATGATGATGTTGCTTTTGTGATTTAGGTAAACTTGTGGTTATGCTTCTTACGAGATAAATGTACGTTGAAAAATCCTCCTTGTAGGATCCCAGGATCAGAATCTGGCGTATAGGCGCTGGGAGTCGAGAATGGGGTACTACGGAGGTTGTCGACATCGAATTCGGCGATCGGGAATTCTGTGAGCCCGATTTCTGAGTTTAGAGCATGACACTCTCCATGCTTTGGCTTTGATAGTAGCGGGGGTGATCTGAAGTACTGTTTCAACTGCTGGAACGCTTGTTCGCAATCTGGAGTCCATTTTGCCTTCTTGTTACCCTTCAGTTGCTGAAAAAGGGGAAGCACTTGTCGGTTTCTCTGGACACAAAGCGATTGATGGCTGCAATTCTACCGGTGAGGCACTGGATTTCTTTCATTGTTCGAGGTGAACTCATATCCAGTAAAGCTTTCATCTTTTCAGAATTTGCCTCGATTCCTCTTTAGTTGACCTGGAAGTCGAGGAACTTACCCGAGCTAACTCTGAACGCGCACTTGGTCTGGTTCTGCTTCATTTGGTATT
Organism: Magnolia sinica; assembly: GCF_029962835.1. Taxonomy (NCBI): domain Eukaryota; kingdom Viridiplantae; phylum Streptophyta; class Magnoliopsida; order Magnoliales; family Magnoliaceae; genus Magnolia; species Magnolia sinica. The sequence goes on along the minus strand of NC_080579.1, from coordinate 75,303,936 downwards.
GTGGCAAGATTGAGAACGTCTCGTTGAGATTGGCCATATGGTCAGCGACCTTGATGCTCTTCACCAGCATATCGTCAATGTAAACCTCCATGGATCGTCCGATCTATCGAGCGAACATTTTGTTCACGAGCTGTTGGTATGTAGCTTCGACATTCTTCAATCTGAAGGGCATGACCTTGTAACTGTAGAGCCATTTGTTAGTGACAAAGGTCATCTTCTGCTCATCGTCTAGGTGCATGGCCATTTGATTATAGCCTGAGTATGCATCCATGAAGCTTAAAAGCTAGTGTTCGGCCATGTTGTCGACCAGTTGGTCGATTCTTGGGAGAGGAAAGTTGTCCTTATGGCAGACTTTATTCAGGTCGATATAGTCAACGTAAACCCCCCACTTCCTGTTGGACTTCTTTACCAAGACGACATTGGCGATCTAGTTAGGATTGTAGACTTCTTCGATGAACCCTACCTCCTGGAGTTTGCCAACCTCCTCTGCAATCACGGTGTACTGCTCTGGCTCAAATGCTCTCCTCTTTTGTCTGAATGGTATGCAATCAGGGTCTACATTCAATTTGTGGACCATTACTTTGGGACTAATGCCCGACATATCCTGGTGGGACCAGGTGAATATCTCGGCATGGCGTCGGAGGAGATCCATCTCCGAACTGATCGGGTTGGATTCGACTCATCAAGGGGAATGGTTAAAATATCTTCGATCGGAGACCCTCTCTCGGACGAATCTTCCCTAGGATCTAACGAGTTGACCATTAGGACTTGGACGAGAGTCTTTGTTCTTAGAGCGGTCGAGTAGCACTGCTGAGCTTCACACTGATCTCCTCGGATATGGCTGACCCTGTCACTAGTAGAAAATTTAATCATGAGGTGGTATATAGATACCACATCCCTCATGGAGTTAAGGGAAGGTCGACCGAGGATGATGTTGTAGGTGGAGGGGCAGTCTACCACTAAGAAGTCAATCATTGTGGTGGTCTGATTTTGTCCTTCTCTAGCATTGACAGGGAGTTGGATGGAGCCTTCAGAAATGACCTTGTCTCCTACAAAGCCGTGCAGTGGAGTCTTGATAGGTCGGAGGCGCGATCTATCGATTCCCATCTTGTCAAACACCTCAACGAAGAGTTTGTCAGCTGAACTGCCCGTGTCCACATGAATGCAGTAAAGCTTTCGTTTATCTATGATCATGGCCACGGCCAGAGCATAGTCATGTGGGTGTTGGATACCGTGGGTGTCCTCCTCAGTGAACATCTTATTACACGAGTGCATCCGGTGTTCTTTGGATGATCTGCTGGCGAGATGACATAATGGTTCAGGTCAGCACTCTGAGCATGGGCTTTTCAGGCTCGGTTTGAATCACCACCTTTTATGGGTTTGCCGCAGATAGTACGGATTTCGAGGTTGTCGTCGATGGCTCGGCTGGGTTGCTCATCTTTCCGACTTGATTGTTCTCCTTTAACGTATTCTCGTAGGTGCTCGCTGTGGATGAGGGCCTCGATCTCTTCCTTGAGGTCGAAACAGTCATTGGTGGAGTGGCCATGGTCACAGTGGAAGCGACAATACTTTCGCTTATCCTGCTGGTCTGTGTTAGTTTTCATATAGCTCGATCACTTCAGTAATCGATTATCTTGTACTTCTAAAAGGACTTTTTTTGGCGAAGTGTTGAGAGGGGTGTATGAACTGAACCGACTTTCGAGTCGTCTGTTAGGTTGCTGACTTTTTATTGAATCCTCGTCTTGTCTCTTTTTATTAGAGGGTGCTCGGGATGAGGGTTCCTCTCTCCATTTCTTGTCCTTTGCGGAATTCTCAGTGCTTCGAATAGTTTTTTGAGAACTGAAAAGTTCCTCAACATTAGAGTATTTTTGTGCTTGATTCATGAGCTCACCCAGAGTTGTTGGAGGGTTTTTGCCTATTGAAAAGAGGAACCTTCCTTCCCTGAGACCGGCTATCATGGCGGTTAGGGCTATTTTGTTCGAGTAGTCATCGACTTGCAGCGCCTCCCCATTGAACCGCACAATGTATTCCTTTAGCGTTTCACCTTCTCTTTGCTTGATGGTAAGTAGGTGAGTGGGCGGTTTCCATTGTTCTTTCCCCACAATAAATTGTGTCAGGAACGTCTTGCCATGGTAAGCAAAGGAACTGATCGACTTCGGATTTAGTTGTCTGTACTAGCTCCGTGCAGCTCCTGTCAAAGTTAAGGAAAAGACAACACATGATAGACTTGGATGCCGACTAGAGCTCTATCCAAGCCCTGAAGGATTCTAAATGTTCAATAGGCTCCCCAGAACCCGAGTATGGGATAATGGGTGGCATCTGGAAACTCGTGTGCAAGGCAGAACTCATAATGTCGTTGGTAAATGGTGGCTCTGTTTCTTCCATCATTGCGTCTATTGAAGTCGGGGCTTGCGCTCGATAAGCTTGACACATGTCACCGATCTTCCCTCGTAGCTCATCGAGCTAAACTTCCCAGGGATCTTTGTTCTCGGCAACAACTTCGGGGGTCGAGTCTACCTTGAATGCTTTTCCGTTCGTCCTCTTTTCTAGTTTGTGACGTAGATCGGAGGCACTAGCACGGAGGTCCTTGAAACATGAGATGGTGCTTGGGCGGATACATATTGGGACATGTCTTTCAGAGAATTCGTTGGTGCAGAGCCCTTGGAAGTTGCTCTAACGATAGCCTCCTGATTAGGGAGGGGGATTTGTCTTTCTAATATCTGCCTCATTTGGCTGAGCTCGCTGGCTAGCGTTTCGACCTGATTCTGTAAGGAAAGGTAACGGCCTCCTCGGTTTCAAGATCATTGCACTGGGCCTGTAGTGACAGACTCGGCCTGGAGTTGGGAAGATGAGTCCCGACGATCAGGCTGCCCTGCAAGCTCGGGGATGGCATCAACAGTGGTGGGAGGATCTTTCTTTCTTCTTTTTGCCATTATGATTTTCTGGTAAAGCAGGAACGACTTTGATGTCGTTTCCACAGACAGCGCCAAAATGTTAATGCAAGAGTTTGGACTGCCCTCTTTATACCTTCGAGCACCTACACAGGAGGAAAGCACAGGATAACCTAGCTAGAGCAAGAGACCCTCCGATGCCAACGTCAGACTAGGAATCCGGTCTGATAGTGTTGAGGGTTTTAGGTCAGAGAATTTGCGTACCTTTTCGTCTAGACACATCCTCAATTTATAGTGTGGGTAGAACATGGTAGCTCGTGATCTTAGGCACGATCTCATCCATTACGCGAGGCGTAAGCGAGTGATGAATGTTGACATTTACCCTATAATCATGCGTATCAGACAAAGGCTGGCCGCTCGACTAAGAAGGTTGTAATGGCCCGACCAGCACTGTACGATATTATCCGCTCTGAGTCCCACTAGACCCGCACGGTTTTATTTTCGGGGTCGTCCCCAAAAGGCCTTGTACAAGGAAGGTCCGAACCACACATATAACTATTATTACTTCGGACAACTCTTCCGATGTGGGACAAGTTACGCTATAGTCAACTGCAGCAGTAGCTCGCCCAGCGCGGTAGCTCGCCTAAGTCCTCAGACCCCGCCCACATCGCGCCCGTCCACATTGAAGCAGTGACCAGGGCGTCACATTATCCCCCACCGAGGGTAGAGCCGTCCTCGGCTCTAATACCATTTGTAACGGCCCGACTAGTACTGTACGATATTGTCCGCTTTGGGTCCCACTGGACCCGCACGGTTTTGTTCTCGGGGTCACCCCCAAAAGGCCTCATACAAGAAAGGTCCAAACCACACATATAACCACCATTACTTTGGACAACTCTTCCGATGTGAGATAAGTTACGCTACAGTCAACTGTAACAGTAGCTTGCCCAACGTGGTAGCTCGCCCAGGTCCTTAGACCCCGCCCACATTGCGCCCGCCCACATTGAAGCAGTGACCAGGGCGTCACAAAGGTAGGTCGACACTATTCAGATCGGCGTATCATAGGTCAACGCGACCCAGCTCTAGGCTTGGCATGACTCAAATCGTCTAATATGTCTTTCATGCCAACATCTCCTTAGCTCGACCACCGTGGACGGTTGGGACCGACCCGAACTAAGTCCTCAATTGTTTACGTCAGAGCCGAGCTAAGCCAGTTGGTTGGTTGGTCATGGATTTTTTACAAGCATCTTGGAACTTTTTATTGGTCAGCACTAGCCAAGCCCTCGTTCACCTAGGTCGTTAGCTTTTTCGAAAAGAGGGGTGTATCTGTCTTCCCGACGGTTTCTTCCGTTCTTGATGTGCTCTCCCTCGACTTCTCCGAGCTGATCAACCCACTGAGTTTATTATGACCAGGCACTTCACGACAATCCTTGTGAGACATAGAGATGAGAGCTCGAAAATGCATACCGCTGAGGACCATGCTTGGGGTGTGAAGTCTAACCTCTAAGTGAGATGGTATATGATCATACGCTGGTCAGCCCCAGCTGACATTGAAGGTGGTTGGACTATATTTATCCACAACACTAAGCATACCATCCGGTCGACGATAGTAAAGCACACGTTCCGTAGCATTTTTCGTGCAGTCCTGTGATATGCGTGGGACTTCTTCTAGTGGCAAGAGGCGAATAAATAAGGAGAGGGATGGATCAGGTGTTTCCCGGGTAAAGCTTCAGTGGGTGTTATCCTTACTGTGTGGGGCCCACCTTGACGAGGTGCTATATATGTGTGCTGTCCGTTTTCTTAGCCCATTTTAGGACGAGGTCAAATTGAAATCTTAGATGGACCACGCCAAACGAAATAGTTTTGAATGAATGCCCACCGTTAAAAATTTATTAGGGCCCACCGTATTGTTCATTTTCCATCCAACCTGTTCATAAGGGTAAACAGACTTGGTTGAAGGGAAAATATAAATATCAGATTAATCCAAAAATTGTGTGGCCCACAAAATGATTTTAATAGTCATTCACCATTGTCTCTAGTGTTGTCGTTCACTTGAAATTTGAATCTGCTTAAATTTTTTGATCAAGTCCTAAAATGATCAGGAAAAACGAATGGACCGCATGGATATTTAACAAGTTCATCAATGTGGGCTCCACACGTTAAGATTACCTGGGTAACACTCACTGAGGTGTTATTAGGGGTAACACCTAACCTAAACCGTTCCCGTCGGGAGAGGATTAAAATTAGTGCTGTCAAAGGGCCGAGCTTGGGTTGATTTTAGCCTAGGTTTGGAACTGTTTCAGGCCGGGCCTGTTTAAATATCTAAGTTTCTAGCCCGGACCGGCCCATTAACAGACCTGATGAAAATGACCCTCCCCATTAAAGATAGAAAGCGTGAGTCAAACGTTTCGATGATAGTTCATCATCATTTTAAAAATGGTGGTCCAGATCATCCTCACATGGGGCACTGATGTACATATATCCAGACCATCAGATTCCCAGTCTACCGATAGAGCATATCTAAGAAATGGCAATCATCAAACAGCTATGCGATGGTCCATCCACACTTAGGTCCTACCGATCAATGGACGCGGATGGGCTGGTGAGGCCGCTCTCATGACCCCATGCAAGCTAGAAAAAGGAATGGGCGGCGTGGATAAAATACATTAATCATGGTGGGTCCATAGAGCTTTTTCATCAGCTACCCAGCTAGTGTAGGGGCACTAGCCAATCTGTGTGGGATGTCAACGGTGTGAATCACTGAACCATGGACTCCACATCCTATAAAAGTAAAATGGTGTAGATTCAAAACTCAAGTGGGATGATCGGAAAAAGTGAGTAGGGAAATGCCCATGGTTAAAACTTCCCTGGTCTACTGTGATATTTACGTGCCATCTAAGGTCATTCTTATTGAGATGAACCTATTATATATATATATATATATATATATATATATATATATATGTGTGTGTGTGTGTGTGTGTGTGTGTGTGTGGGGGGGGGGGGAAGGTACTATGCTCTCCACCTCATGAGTCCGTCCCATGAGGTCGAGCTGTGTGGGCCCCACCGTGATGCGTTTCGAACATCTAACCCATCAGTCAGATGCACCATTCCATCGTATTCCTAGGTCTCAAAATTCAAGTCAATCCCTGACTTGTGTGGGCCACACCATATACAGAAGTGGGGGGGGGGGGGGGAGGTACTATGCTCTCGACCTCATGAGTCCGTCCCATGAGGTCGAGCTGTGTGGGCCCCACCGTGATGCGTTTCGAACATCTAACACATCAGTCAGATGCACCATTCCATCGTAGGCCTAGGTCTCAAAATTCAAGTCAATCCCTGACTTGTGTGGGCCACACCATATACAGAAGTGGGGAGGGGCCGTGCACCATTAAAACATTCATAATCAGTTTTTGGGCCAACCGAGATGTGATTTGCAGATCTAGCCCATCCATTATGTGTGTCCCACTTGCATGAGGGTTCAGACCAAGTTTCAACAGCATTCAAAACTCATGTGGTCCCCACCAAGTGCTTTTATATGTTTTAACGGTGTCTTCACATGATTTTAGATGGTATGGCCCATCTGAGTTCCGTATACGGCTGATTTTTGGGATATCCCATAATTTCGAGGGTACCCATCAAATGCACGGTGTTGATGGTCGACACGCATCACAGTGGGGACCACACAGCTTGACCTCACGGGAGCTAATCGCGAGGTGGAGCGCATAGTACCTTTTCCTTTTATATATATATATATATATATATATATATACCCAAAACTTCTCTGGCCCTAAGAATGCTTCAATGGTGGACGATCAATTCTCACTGTTTTCTCACTTAATGTCTAATTGACTTTCGGATCTATCTCATTTTTGGGCCATGCCCTTATAATGATATGAAAAAACAGATAAACGGAGTAGATATCTCACAAACGCTACGGTAGTCACCACCTAGCTTTCCATTGCAAGAAATTCCTGACAAAGGCTTTAGAGGGAATCAATCCGCGGCCCTTTTCAGGGGAGGATTGACGGAGGAGAATATGTCAGGATATGCCGAAAACGACCCTCAGACATCAGTCATGACATTTTTAAAGACCCGAACGGAGCGCTTCTAACATAGTTCACCACCATTTTGGAAACGGTGGTCCGGGATCCTCTTCACATGTGGAACTGATGTAAACCTATCAAGACAGTCTATATTTCGAATCTGTGGATGGAGCACATTTAAAAACTCTCACATATCAAACAACCTTAGTTTTCAAATGAATGGATGTCGAATTAATACAAGTAAAATGATCAGCGGTGCAGATTCGATACAGGGAAAACCAGGATCGACTGCAGCTATATGCCATTTTTTATTTCTAGACGTAAAAGTCACCATCGTTTTTTAAAGGGCGAAAGTTAACACTGACGTTAGCTAGACACTGTTGGTAGTGGACCAGAAGAACGTGGATGTGGATAGATGTGGTGGGATTTAATTGTACCATGTGCTCAGCCATAATGACTTTCAAGCATGCTTTGTGATGGACCCAGCTTCACTGGATCCTCCAATCTATCCCCTGACTGTGGCTATTATGATATGTATACGACTTAAGTCCATGCCGTTCAACCAATTTTGACATGTAATTTTTGATGCATGATCCAAAAAAATAAAGAAGATCTAAATCTCATGTGAACTACACGTAGGAAATAATGATGGTTGAATATCCATCGCTAAAAACTTTTTGGGGGCCAAAAAATGTTTATTTGCCATCAAACCTGTTGATAAGGTCACAAAGACTTGAACGAAGGGATCACACAAATATCAGCTTGTTCCTGTTCATTCCAATTATCGACATTCCCTGCAAGAATCAATCAAGGAGAGTTACGTATGATTTGTACGAATTTGCATGGCATATTTAAAGATATGTAGATATGTACGGGGAAGATTTCTTGATTTTAGTAGTTGTTGCGTATCAAACGGCATCTACTATTGCTTAAGCGATCGATGAAGAAGCAATCGTGTGTAAGTGGTTACAGGATAGGTGGTGAGAGAAGAAGTAGAGGAGTTCAAGTAGTGTCGAACAGTTATGATAACTGTCGGAATATGAGAAAGATCTAGATGAGTAAATCATAGCTACAAATAGAAGATGAATGCAAGAAGGAAAGTGGTCTCATACCAACCCAAACAAACCATATCTATCTTTCGATTACCCTTTCAATTATCAGTCAAATAACATTCCATAGTGTAATCCTTTACTTTACAACTTATTGTTTACATTCCGTAGTGTAATTCGTAGCGTTAACTAAGTAGTTGGTAACTTTTAGTTATAATAGTTCATGCCTGTGCGTTGGATTCAGTTCATTAATCAGAAATGTGTTTTGTAGCTGCTCTTCACGACCGACTGTAAGAATCATTTCCTTAATTCCATTTATCTGTATCGAAAAGTCCTTTCATACAGAAGGCAAAGGTGCAACCCATCATCAGAGGACGAACCCCACCTTTTGAATATCATCTGATCCGATTTTACACATCAAGTGAGTGACTGAATAGGCGACCGATCTCATCAGATCTTGGACATACACTATGTATCTGCCTATCTTGGCACTTGCGGTCATTGTTGTTTGGTTTGAATTGAAGCCGTAATTTCAATTTTAGCACACCCACAAACCTAGTGTTGAAAACTGCAGCAAACAGGTCCAAAACTTTTATGGCCTATAAAGAAGTTTTCAATAACCAACCACTTCTGTTTTTCATGGTATGGTCCACCTGAGACTTGGATATGCTTCATTTTTTAGACCACGCTCTAAAATAATCTGTTACAGTGTGGATAAGGCTCATACATAGTGGTGGGCCCCACAATCAAGTATCTTTTAAAGCTGCTCCCATCTCTGATAGCCGCACATAGCCCAGTTAAATTCTACGGCATCGACTCACATGGCTAATTCCACTCACATAACACTTAAGTCAGCATGCAACTTGCTCACTAAACTCTTTGGTGTTTGGATGTGCCAGGATTTGACTGGGCAAGGAAACCCATCTAAAGCATGTTTGAAGATTGGCTTGATGGGGCCCAACTCTAACGGTGGCATATGACTCAATCAAATCTCACCATGTCCCAACATCATGGCTATATGCACCAACTAGGGGTGCACACGGGTCGGTTCGGTACGATTTTGGGGTGAAACTGGAACCAAATTGTTCCTAAAGGTTCTAGGATTTTCGGAACTGGAATCAGACCGTTAGCACCCTAGAACCGAACTGGAACTAGACCGTTAAAACCGGTTCAGTTCTGGATTAGTTCTACAGTTCAGTGAGAGAGAGAGAGAGAGGAACAAAGAGAGAGAGAGAGAGAGAGGACCAACGAGAGAGAGAGAGAGAGAAGAGGAGAGAGAGAGGACCGGAGAGAGAGAGAGAGAGAGAGAGAGAGAGAGAGAGAGAGAGAGAGAGAGAGAGAGGACTGACGTCGGTGAGAGAGAGAGGAGAAGCGAGAGAGAGAGAGAGAGAGAGAGAGAGAGAGAGAGAGAGAGAGAGAGAGAGAGAGAGAGGGCAACTGCAGCAAGGTTGGGTCAACGTGAATAGGATTAGGGACTTAGGGTTTAGGTTTTTTTTTTTTATTATTTATTATTTTAAATATAGGTTCTGTTCCACAGTTCGGTTCTACATACTCCCAAATCGAAAATCGAACCGAACTAAACAGTTTTTTGATTTTCGGAACCAGAACAAGAACCGGTGCACTCTAGAACCAGACCATACTAGACTACTTAGTCGGTTCCAGTCCGGTTTCACAATTTTACTGGTTCAATGTGCACCCCTAGCACCAACCGGTAATAAGTAGCAAGATGAGAAAGATGAGTTATATGATCCTCGGTCTTGTCACGTACCCATAAATTGTATACTTTATATACACACACACACACACACACTCGCGTTTGCCGCAGGCACCCATAAATTGTATACTTTATATATATTAACTCAAGCAAAACAATATCAATATCAAATTAGTTGAACATTTCTAATCTCCAACTCATGACCAATAATTAAATATGGCCGTTGGATAGTTGGATAACCATCCAATAAATGTCCACCAATCCAATAGTCAGATAATCAAATAAACTTAATATTTGATTTATAAACTATCTATGTTGGGTTCCATGTTCTAAACTGGTTTATTTGACATGATTCTGCCACCAGTGTAAGTGCTAAGTAATTTCAAAGTGCCTGTCTATCATCCATCACACTCTACCAGAGTATTGAAGTTTTCAAATGAGAAATGACCACGTGCTGTCCGGCACCATATGCCAACTGTACTTCACAACTTTTACCTCCGATGCTGTACATGTGCAAGTCATCGGACTGTACAAAACATTGCACTTATAATTATAGCTATCACCTTTCAAGAAAATGAGATAGATTTATGCAGTCAATAAGAGAAATACTAAAATATACTACCCGAGGATCTGACCGTACATATAGGTTTGGTCCACCTGATGAATGGATCATACTGACTTTAGCTTATAATTATCTTGGTAACGAGGCTAACATTTTCCACGAACATGCGCCATCCACGTGAGACATTGGCGGCAAGATCCCGTAGAATAAGCTTATTCTACATGTGCGCATGCGGGTATATATTCATCCACCTGTAAAAGTTGTCTGCTTAGGCGCGTGGCCATTTACGGAAACGGATTGGCTACTTCTGCCGGCAGCCAATAGTCGGTGGTCTGTGCTCCGTGGGTCCTACCATGATGTATGTGTTTCATTCATGCCGTTCATATATTTTTACAGATCATTTTATGATATGAAACCAAAATTGAGGTATATCCCAATCTCAAGTCGATCACATTGCAGGAAACAGTGTTGAATGAGCGTCATCGTTAAAAATCTCTCGGGGACCATAAAAGTTTTATATCAAGATGATATTTAATGTTTTACCTTCATCTGGGCCTGTATTATCTAATCAAAAGATTGGATGTCAAATAAACAGTACAGTGGTCCTTAGGAGGATTTTAATGGTGGATATCCAATCACTATTGTTTTCCTGTGGTGTGGTTCACCTGATATTTATATCCCTCTAATTTTCGGGATTAAGCTCTATAATGATCAGTAAAAATGGATGAACAGAATGGATAAAACACATACATCATGGTGGGCCCACAGAGCACCGATCACCAGCCACGGGCGGGTGGCAGGGGAGTAGCCAATCCGTTTCCCTCATTTACCTGCTCATTCAATGCTGCCTATGTGGAGCCCATCATGTTGAGTGCATGCCATTGGACCGGCCCCACCTAAAAAGTAAACTTATTTGATAATTAGGTGGGCCACACCATAGAAAACAATGAACAATCACCCGAGAACCTCAGCATTCAAGTGAGGCGGCTCACATGCATGATGGTTGACTCGCCTGATTTTTCGGGCATATGCTTACATGGTGGGTTGAACTTATGGACGGACTAGAGAACATAAACAAACTTATGGACAGATTAGAGTACATAAATAAACCGATATTAGCCCCACACTCAAACCATGTAGAATAAGCTTATTATTTTTGTTTTTTGTTTTCTTAGTAAACGAGAGTATTTTTAAACAATGTCTAGATACAAAATCAAATGAATCTAGTAGAAGAATATCTATTAAGAAATTTAGAAGGCATTCCCTCCTTTCATGATAAGTTTGAACTGATGATTTAGAAAAACTATCAGCAACTCCATTTCCTTCTCATTATACGTACACCACTTTCCATTTATTCAAGTGCCAGAGAAGGTTTTCGTACGTATCTGCAATACTACCCTCCTTAATTACAAATGGATGAGACAATAAGTAAGGAATCACCTTGAAGATCAACATTTTCTAATACAATAGTGATGTAGAGTGGGTCGTGGACACTTTCTTGACAAATATGGACTAGAGGACCACTGAGAGGCAGAAACTATAAGGAATGTCAAAACCTTAAAACAGTCGTATCTCGCAAATTGAAATGAGTTTTTTGACATATCATATATGATTTTAGGGTAAGAGAATCTACTTTAGCCAACCAACCCTGCTATGTTGGGTTGCCCACGCCGGATTTGCGAGATTCCATCGGATCAATAGTCAAAAGTCCATTTTATTTTCGTTTTTACTATAAACAATAAGTTTTAGTTTGGTCATAACGTTTGATCCTTTGAGTTGTAGGAGTCGTGCCTAACATAAAAATGGCTTAGAAAAATTAGGAGAATAAAATAGTTAGGCCAAATTGGACACTTATTATTTTTGGCCGAAAACCATGAAGTCTAGTAGGAATGGTGACCATCTATAAATAGTAAGTTTACTATTTATAATAAGTCACGTTTTTAGGGAGTTTGAGCTAGAGTTTGAGTCTAAAAATTCATCTTAGGTTTGAGTTCATTATTTAAAGGATTGTAAACTCATTTTGTTTTAATCATCAAACAATTTATTTTCGAATTTATTAGAAATTATTTATGTTTTATCCATCGTAGATTCAAGGAAACTCTGTGAGGAATCCAGAGAGCTCTGTAGATTCAGAGTAGTTATCACTGAGAAAGACAGTGATTGTTGAGACTCAAATATTGCATAATTTTCCCCATTTACATCTTGATTTTATAAACATGAATCAACTTAATGTTCTAATTTACTCATGTATGTGTTGCAAGGTGAATTTAAGAGCTTGGATTGAAAAAGGGTACTAAAAAGCATGGATTTGATGTTCAAGAATTAACAAGGCAAGGGATGGATCTTAGGAGACCAAGATTGAAGAATTCCTATGCCAAATATCCAAGAAAACCAAGTGAGGAATGAAGAGAATCGAAGATTTGAAGTGAAGAATCCTAAAATCGTCCTAAAAAAGTGTATTCTATAGCTGTGAAGTTTATTTTGGAAAACTGCACAGCAGGAAGTCTGTTTTAAACGAACTATGTAGCAAGAAGTCTATTTTGAAAAAATACGTATATTTGAGGCAATTTCTAGGGTTTTTCAACTTTATACGAAAATTGGAGTTCCCTACTTATAAATAGGGCTTCCTAGGGATTCAAAGAGATTATTCAAGACATCCCAAAACAAAATTTAGGGTTTTTAAAGAGTTTTTAGTTTTATTAAAGCTATATAAGTTGTTTTTTTTTTTAAAGATCTTTTCTATTTGCATTTTTTTCTTTTTTTCCTTATTACTTTTTATTTCTGCAATTTAATTATGTTTTTCTAAGTTCTTTCTAGCTAAAGCTAGAAGGGAAGCACATGGGTTTAATAATTTTTTAAGATTATGATAATTAATTGTTTTAATGATGAGAATAATGCTGTATGCATGTTATCTATTATTTAAGTTTTATTTTTTATCCTCTTGTAAGATCCATATGTTTCCATCATATGAGATCCACATTGATGGATAGACTTACCCTATATCAATCAGATTTCCTAGATAGGAGAGGTTCTCAACCTGTTATATTTCTTTGATATTCATTATCCTATAGATATTGAATACTTAAAATCACTGGCACTTGAGAATATATGTCAATGGTGCAAATCCATTATTTTCTAATCTTTTATATCATTTATTAAAATATTTAAATTATTTTATTTTTCGATTAGGCTGACCATAGTGCTTAGATCCTAGTTGTGTTATCCAAGTCATCATGATTTTGGAACATTAACCTATGTGTGGAACTTTGAAGTTTGGGTGTTATTTTATTCCGTTGAATTACATCCATTCAAAAATCCCAAAATCAAATCATCAGATTAATTTTTATTACTTAGTTTGTTTTACATTTGATTTTTTTCTTCTCACAATTCATCTCCCTGTGGGATCAACCCTGTATTCACGGGATACTACTTACGAACCTCTGCACTTGGAGGCAAGCAATTAAGTTTTTAGTGCCATTGCCAGGGAGAGACTGAGATAGATCAGATCTGTGCAAGATAGCTAAGGTAAGTTTTCTTCTAAGGTAAGTTCTCTCTAAACCCTCCAAATTTTCTGTAGATTTTTTTCTCTTTTCTTTTTCTTTAAAAACAAATTTAGTTGGGTCTTTCAAGCACTAACTATGACATAAAGTTGCCTTGCTTGGGATTTTATCACCTAAGTGCTATGGTTGTCCTACAGTTGTTGTTTGATCACAAAGATCATCCGCTGAATATATTTTCCAGATTAGCATAGTTTAATTTCTACATTAGTTTTACTTTTATTTATTTTTTTGTGGATTGAACCCTCGTGGTTGGCCCTGCCGCCTGGGTTGTTGATTTATTTTGCTTTGTGGACTGAACCCTCATGGTCGGCCCTGCCGCTTGGGTTGTTGATTTATTTTTGCTTTGTGAACTGAACCCTCATGGTCGGTCCTACCGCCTGGGTTATTGATTTATTTTGCTTTGTGGATTGAACCCTCATGGTCGGTCCTGCCACCTGGGCTGTTGGTTAAGTTTTTATTTTTATTTTAAGTATCATACTTGCTATTTGAATTAGTGATATTTATTGTATGATGTGAATAGTTTATGTCTCGTTGGAGTAAGGATCAAAACAATCGACTCTCCTCTGAAGGTGGACTAGTTCCAGGCCTTGATCATTTACTTAGAAGAGACACTCAACATCACTTGGATTCCATGGCAGACCCAGTTGATAATCCAAATCCAAATCTGTCAGATCCAACTATAAATCAAAACAGAGAAAATCAACCCAATCCTCCTCTTGAGGATGAAAATGAAGTTCATAGGAATGTGTTAAACCAACCACAGACTTTACGTGAACATTTATACCCTGAGAGATCAACTTTACCATCTTGCATAATATTTCTTGCTCACACAGGGAACATTGATTTTAAACTAGATGTGATTTAATTGATTCCTAAATTTCATGGCTTAGATTCTGAAAGCCCCTACTTGCACCTCAAAGACTTTGAGGAAGTAATTGCAACGTTACAAGTAAATAATGGCAATAGGGATGTACTTAAGCTTAGGTTATTCTCATTTTCTGTAAAGGATCGGGCTAAAGCATGACTCAACTCTCTAAGACCTAATATCATCACTTCATAGAAAGCCTTAAGTTGAGAGTTTTTGAAAAAGTTCTTACCCGAGTACAAAACAAATGTACTAAAACAAGAAATTATGTCATTCTCCCAAAAGGGGAATGGACTATTTTTTCAAGCTTGGGAGCGCTTCAAAGACATTCTAATTACTTGTCCACATCATGGTTATAAACCATGGCACATGATTGATGCTTTTCAAAAGGGGCTCACCATGGATACCCGTTAGTTTATAGAGATGATGTGTGGTGGAACCTTTCTTAACAAAGATCATAATGAGGCTTGGAATTTTCTCGATATGTTAGGAGAGAATACGTAGACATGGGATGTCTCTGCTACATCAGACCAAACTAAACCCATTCCTAGAGAGAAAGCAGGAATGTATGTCCTAAGAGAGGAAGACGACCTTAATGCAAAATTTGCTGCATTGGCTACAAAGGTCGAAGCCTTGGAAATTAGGAAGGTTGATATGGTTAAAGCAAACACTTCCTTAGATAATTTTTGTAGCATTTATGGTAGTACAGACCATGACACAAAGGATTGTCTAATAATCTCAGTTGTACAAAATATCACGCATGAGCATGATCAAGCAAATGCTATAAATAATTACCAAAGGTCAGTTATGCAACCAATGGGAAACAAGTATAATCCAAATTGGCTTAACCATCATAATCTTAATTTGAGGAATGAGCCACAAATTAATGCGCTCAATCCACCTTAAATGCCTCCACAAAACAACTTCTTTGGGGCACCTAACAATGCACCATATGTGCCCCCACCAAAGCGATCATCTATGGAGGATGCATTGACCACATTCATGAACTCTCAAGCTCAAATGAATCAGTTTCTAATCCAATCAAATCAGGAATTAAAGACAGCTGTGGCTAGGATTGAGACTCAACTAAATGCTAGGGAAAAAGGCACCCTTCCTTCTCAACCTGTGCCAAACTCTCGAAACACACATTTTATTGAAGACTCAAATCCAAGTGAGGTACATCATGAACAAGCTAAAGCCATCATTACCTTGAGAAGTGGAAAAGAGGTCGATAACAAGATAATGCAACTGGTAGAAATACCAAAGGATGAGCCACTGTCTCAAGAAAATGATGAACCGGCTATGGTTCAAGAGCCACAATAGCAAAAGGATAAAGAGACTAAGTCATATGAGCCTCTAGTTCCGTTTCCATCTAGACTTTAGAATCCAACTGTCCCCATGAAATATCAAGAGGTGTTGGATGTGCTCCAAAAGGTTATTGTCAATATTCCTCTGCTTAATGCCATTAGACAAATTCCATCATATGTTAAATATCTTAAGGACTTGTGCACTGTAAAGAGAAAATTAAATGTGCATAAAAAGACCTTCCTTACTGAGAAAGTGAGCGCTATTATTCAACAAAGAGCTGTACCCAAATACAAAGACCCGGGAAGTCCCACTATTCCTTGTATTATTGGGAATTTCTAAATTGAGCATGCTTTGCTAGATTTGGGTGTAAGTGTCAACTTAGTACCTTATTCAATTTACAAACAAATGGGGTTAGGCGAGCTTAAACCAACTGCGATTATGCTCCAACTAGCTAACTGATTTATTAAGGTACCAAGGGAAATTTTAGAGGACGTGCTAGTCCAAGTGGAGAAATTCTACTTCCCCATGGATTTTATTGTACTAGACACTGAACCATGTGTAAATGCTAGTGCTCAAGTTCCCATCATTTTAGGTTGCCCATTCCTAGCAACTTCAAATGCAATCATAAATTGCACGAATGGAATGATGAACTTGTCTTTTGGTAACATGAATCTAGAGCTAAATATTTTCAATCTATGTAAGCAGCCCATTAATAATAATAAGATCCATGAGCTGAATTTCATGGACTGCTTGATAGAAGAAGAGGAATTGGAACCTAGTCTGACTGAGGAATTGTTCAAGTCTTTGTGGACTTTAAAAATTCTAATTTAGAAAAAGTGTTTACTAAAATTTGTGATGATAATGAGAGCACTACCACGCACGACATTGGTATGTACCAATGGAGACCGCGTACTCAAATCCTATCTATCGAGGACTTGCGACCTCTGCCATCACCAACCAATGTTCCAAAGCTTGATTTAAAACCACTACCAAATGAGCTTAAGTATGTATACTTAAGTGAAAATAAAACTTATCCTATGATGATCTCTTCATTTTTAGAGAAGGATCAAGAGATTAAATTGTTGAAAGTTCTAAGGGACCACAAAGGAGCCTTGGGCTGGACCATTTCTGACATCAAGGCTATAAGCCCTTCCATATGCACCCATCAGATCCATCTCGATGATGATGCCAAACCAATTAGACAACCTCAAAGGCGTCTCAATCCAAATATGATGGAAGTTGTAAAAAATGAGGTGATTAAATTATTAGATGTGGGAATCATCTACCCAATATCCGATAGTGTTTAGGTGAGTCCAACTTAAGTAGTCTTAAAGAAATCTAGAATAACTATTGTGCAAAATTCTAATAATGAACTCATACCAACACGTGTCACCACTAGTTGACGTGTTTGCATTGACTATAGAAAATTGAACCAGTTCACAAAGAAGGACCATTTCCCTCTACCATTCATTGATCAAGTTTTAGAGAGGATAGCAGGTCGCTCCTATAGTTTTCTTGATGGATATTTCAGATATAACCAAATAGAGATAGCCTTGGAAGACCAAGAGAAAACCACGTTCACTTGTCCATTTGGTACGTTTGCTTTCAAACGGATGCTATTTGGATTGTATAACGCCCCAACAACTTTCCAACGGTGTATGTTAAGTATTTTTTTAAATATAGTTGGGAAGTTTCTTGAGGTTTTCATGGACGACTTCTCTATATTTGGGAGTAGTTTTGAGGAATCCTCAACAATTTATCTCTTGTCTTGTCTAGGTGTGAAGAGAAACACCTTGTCTTAAATTGGGAGAAATATCATTTCATGGTTCAAAAGAAAATTGTTTTAGGCCATGTTATCTCTGAAAATGGAATCGAAGTAGATCGCTCAAAACTCAACATTATAGCTAATGTACCTATCCCCCGAATTGTTAGAGATATTAGATTACTTATTGGGTATGTTGGTTTTTATAAAAGATTCATCAAGGACTTTAGTGTCATTACTGGACCCTTGACTAATCTTCTTCAAAAGGATGTTTCATTTAAGTGGACAGATGAGTGTGCAAGTGCCTTTAATAAAATTAAATCATCCCTTACCACTACACCTATCATGCGACCACCAGATTGGATACTTCCTTTTGAACTAATGTGCGATGCAAGTGATTATGCCATAGGAGCTGTTTTGGGCTAAAGGAAAGATAAACAGTCTTATGTTATTCACTATGCAAGTAGAACTCTAAACTCGGCCCAAGTAAACTACTTAATAACTGAAAAAGAGTTATTTGCAGTAGTTTTTACTTTAGATAAGTTTAGGTCCTACTTGTTGGGATCCAAAGTGGTCATTTTCACGGATCACTCGGCTTTGAAATATTTGCTATCTAAGAAAAGAAGGATGCAAAGCCGAGACTTTTGAGATGGATCCTCCTACTCTAAGAATTTGACTTAAAGATAAAAGATAAGAAATGAGTAGAAAATGTAGTAGTCGATCACTTTTCTAGATTAGTGTTAGATGATTCCACTGAGGAGATGCATATCCAAGACACTTTCCTTAATGAACAATTATTTGCGATCTCCAAATTACCTTGGTATGCGGATATAGTGAATTATCTTGTTACGGGAAAAATGTCATATCATTGGAAGTCACAAGATAGGAAGCGTTTTGAGACCGAGGTTAGGAACTTCTTCTGGGATGACCCGTATTTATATAAATATGGGACTGATCAGATTTTTAGACGTTGTGTTCTAGAGAATGAAGTTCAGAGTGTTATTTCCTTTTGTCACATGGAAGCATGTGATGGCCATTTTTCTGCTAAGAAAACCACTGCAAAAATCCTGCAGTGTGATTTTTACTAGCCCACCATGTTTAAAGACACTCATGCTTTTTGTATTTCTTATGATAAATGTCAAAGGTTGGGAAGAGTGTCCCGGCGCAACATGATGCCTTTATCCCCAATTTTACTATTGGAGATTTTTTATTGTTGGGGTATTGATTTTATGGGCCCATTTTCATCTTCTTTTGAATTTTTTTATATATTGGTTGGCGTGGACTATGTTTCAAAGTAGATTGATGCAGTTCCAAGTAGGACCAATGATAACAAAGTGGTTATACGATTCCTCAAGGAAAATATTTTTTCTAGATTTAGAACTCCAAAGGCCATCATTAGTGATGGTGGGTCTCACTTTTGCAATAGGACATTTGAGGCTTTGATGAAGAAATATGGCATCAATAAAGTGAGCATCCCATACCACCAACAAACGAGTGGGCAAGCTGAGATTTCTAATCGGAAAATCAAACACATTTTAGAGAAAACTATAGGGCCAGATAAGAAGGATTGATCCCTTAGACTATCCGACGCTTTATGAGCTTATAGGACTGCTTATAAGAGCCCGATTGGAATGTCTCCATACAGATTAGTATATGGGAAGGCTTGCCACTTGCCAGTGGAATTGGAACATAGAGCCTACTAGGCAATAAAGAAATTAAAATTTGATATGTATCAAGCAAGTGGACAAAGGAAATTAGAGTTGAATGAATTAGAGGAGTTGAGGAGAGATTCCTATGAAAATTCTAAAATCTACAAAGAGAGGACCAAAGCTTTTCATGACAAAAATATCCTGATGAAGAATTTTGAACCTCAGTAAAAGGTCCTATTGTACAATTCCCATCTTCAGTTCTTTCTGGGAAAGTTAAGATCAAGATGGACATGCCCCTTCATTGTAAAGAATGTTTATACTCATGGGGCTGTTGAAAATGAGAATCCACGTAATGATAATGTGTACAAGGTTAATGGTCAGAGATTGAAGCCTTATTTGGAAAACTTTCATTTGAGAGAGGAGTCCTTCCCTCTTCATAAGTCAGAATATTCAGATTGATGCTCCTAGTCTGACGGAGCATTTGTGTAGGATTTGTATCATATTGAATTTTTTTAGTGTCACATAGCAGGTTAGTTTTTCATGGTAGGTACTATTCACCATTTCTTTTATTTTTATGTTCTCTGCATTACATTATTATTACATTGGGGACAATATAGATTTTAGGTTGGGGGGTGTGGATAGTCATCCACATGAAGGTTTTTTTTTTTGGTTTCAGTTTATTTTACTATTATTTTTATTATTTTTAGGTTTCGGTTAGGTTTAATTTTTTTTTTTTTTTTTTTTTTTTTTTTTTTTTTTAGGTTTATGGAATTTTTTTTTCAACATTTTTAAAATAATATTTTTATATACAAGAATGTAAACATAATATTTTGCGAATTCCAAAGGCAAAGTTAATACTTAGTCTAGGTTGATAGTAGTCAGAAATCTGATAACTAAAAATTATAGACTTGAGTTCAATTATCTAATCACTAGTTTAAAGTGAGTTGTAATTTGATGTACTGAATTCACAATACACCCTAACTAACTAAGTGAGGAATATGATATGTGAACTAGAATAACAACTTTTGATTCAAACAAGGTTGAATGAACTAGTACCATTGATATATGTTTAAAAGAGAGAATATTGAAGGAAAAATAAATTTTTATTATAGAGCATGAATGCAATGACCATAACAATCGTATCAGTAATCCGGAGTTAGGATACCTAAGTATCCATTACTATTACCATTACTAGTACGATCCTTTAGGTTATGAAGCAAACCCGATAGGAATCTTCATCTAAGGGTAGTCTATAATAATGGGAATATGATGATAAAAGAAGAAATGTCACGAAAAAAATGAGATAACTAGAGATTTCATATTCTTGGGATGATTGAAAGGAGTTAGGACAGGGAACATGCATATTTCTCAAAGTTAGACTAGTGTCATGGAGCACCTAGGTATATTGGATCATAACTATTCTAAATTTTGATTAGGTTTCTGAACTCAAGGATGTAATGGATTAGGAAATTGAGATTCTAACTAACTTCAGACTTAGAGTAAGTATTATTTTGTTCTGGAATTCATATGATGAATGAAGGCATAATTATATAAATTTCTGAGTATTGAACTATTTTTCATGTTTTCAATATTTGTGGGTAACATTTCTGTAAACTCTCACGAGACTATAACTCGTCCACTAGGGGAAACCTAGGGGT
Organism: Magnolia sinica; assembly: GCF_029962835.1. Lineage (NCBI taxonomy): Eukaryota > Viridiplantae > Streptophyta > Magnoliopsida > Magnoliales > Magnoliaceae > Magnolia > Magnolia sinica. The sequence goes on along the minus strand of NC_080579.1, from coordinate 75,282,872 downwards.
TTAAAGGCTTGTTGCATATGCTAAATGCAATCGAAATTACCTGCGAAAGTGGTGTAGTTAGAATTTTGTTTTCATTTTAATTTTATTTCTAGAATTAATTTTTATTCTTATTTTTATTTTTCTTTACTTATTTTGCTCGGGACTAGCAAAATGCTGGTTGGGGAGTGTGTTGAGACTCAAACATTGCATAATTTTCTCCATTTACATCTTGGTTTTATGAACATGAATTAACTTAATGTTCTAATTTACTCATGTATGTGTTGCAAGGTGAATTTAAGAGCTTGGATTGAAAAAGGGTGCTAAAAAGCATGGATTTGATGTTCAAAAATTACTAAGGCAAGGGATGGATCTTAGAAGACCAAGATTGAAGAATTCACATGCCAAAGATCCAAGAAAACCAAGTGAGGATTGAAATGAATCAAAGATTTGAAGTGAAGAATCCTGAAATCGTCCTGAAAAAGTGTATTTTAAAGCTGTGAAGTTTATTTTGGGAAACTGCGCAGTAGGAAGTCTGTTTTAAATGAACTATGCAGTAAGAAGTCTATTTTGAAAAAATACGTATATTTGAGGCGATTTCTAGGGTTTTTCAACTTCGTACGAAAATTGGAGTTCCCTACTTATAAATAGGGCTTCCTAGGGCATTCCAAGAGATTATTCAAGGCATCCCAAAGCAAAATTTAGGGTTTTTAAAGAGTTTTTAGTTTTATTAAAGCTTTATAAGTTGTTTTTTTTTTTAATTTTTTTTAAAATCTTTTCTATTTGTATTTTTTTCTTTCTTTCTTGTTGCTTTTTATTTCTGCAATTTAAATATGTTTTTCTAAGTTCCTTCTAGCCCAAGCTAGAAGGAAAGTACATGGGTTTAATAATTTTTTAAGATTATGATGATTGATTATTTTAATGATGAGAAGAATGGGCTATGCATGTTATCTATTATTTAGGTTTTATTTTTTATCCTCTTATAAGATCCATATGTTTCCATCATATGAGATCCACATTGATGGATAGGCTTACCCTAGATCAATTAGATTTCCCAGAGAGGAGAGGTTCTCAACCTGTTATATTTCTTTGATATTCATTATCCTATCGATATTGAATACTTAAAATCACTGGCACTTGAGAATATATGTCAATGGTGCAAATCCATTATTTTCTAATCTTTTATATCATTTATTAGTAATCGATCTCATCACGTCCTTCCCTATGTCAATTGGTATCAGAGTATGGACTCTCCTTAGACTGATGGCAACTAATGATGGAATGGACCAACATCTTGTGGACGGTGATCTAGGGATTTATTATCTATTGGGAAGAATGAAAGCATTCCACCGAGAGAGTTAGTTGACCATTCAAGGGCTATAAGCAACCCTCAATCTTATTATGGATGCCCCAAGCCCAAGGCGATGCTTAGCCACTTGTGGTCGCTATATGGCATAACCCTTATTTTTGTAGAGCACTTCCGGAGGTGAGTCTTAGGGCTACCCTAGATGATTCGAGCTCCAGTGACAAAGACATCGGTGGCGTCGTTACTCGACTACCAGTCCGTGGAGACAATCGACTACATCGTACTGAAAGAGATTATCAAGATAAGGCCGAACTTCCCAGTTTTAATGGCTTGTTGCGTATAGAAGATTCACTCGATTGGTTAGCCAAAGTATAATGATATTTTGATTACATGTATGTGCTGGAACAAAAAAAAGTGAAATTAGTAGCATTCAAATTAAAATCTGATGGTTCTGCATGGTGGGAGTAATTATAACTCTCACGTGCCCAATAGAACAAGGCGCTGATTCGATCATGGCCACAGATGAAACACTTTATTCGATCATGATTCCTCCATAGTGATTATGAGAATGTATTATTCCAGCAATACCAAAATTACTAATAAGAGAATCGAACATTCATAGATTACGCCAAAGAATTCCAGTGGTTGGCAACACAGAATGACTTGTCAAAGACCAAATTGCAGAAGCTAACACGGTTCATAGGCGGTTTACGATCGATAATTTAGAACAAAGTTCAGATGCACCTGGTTGGGATCATGGATGAAGCGGTTCAGTTGGTAGGTAGGGTGAAAATATAGCTTGTAAGAGTCCCTACTTGGCCTTATCCTTTGACTTGGCCCCTCATGACGGGTCCAACACAGTATTCAATGTTGACCAAAGGAAATGAACTAGTAGGAGGACGTCCTTAACCCTCTATAACTGCAAACCGTGACATGGTGAACTATCCATCTAGGCCTCAATGTTTGGTACCCATAATAGTGGGTGCGAGTAGGATTTTAAATCTTTATGGTTGGTTAAGGCTATTGTTACTGTTATGGCCAACTGGGCCACTTATCAAACACCTGCCTTCAACGCCCCACAACCCACTTGGCCATTAACAAAATGAATACTGAAGATAATATAGTGGAAGAAGACCTTTGATTTGATGAAGATGAACAAGTTGACGAGGAAGGAGTTGGTAATAAAGAATGGTTAGCTGAGGATAATGAGAAATCCTTGGTTATGAGGTGATTATTGTACACTCCAAGGAGGTGCACCCACATTGGTATAATATATTCTATACATAGTGTACCGTCAATATCTGTGATGTAATCATAGACAGTGGTAGTAGCGAAAACATCATCTCAAAGGTGATGGTGGACAAGTTGCGGCTACCTACAATAAGGCATCCTTCCTCTTACTTGATTGGTTGGATAAAAAAGGTGAGCGAAACTAATTTAACTGAACAATGCACAGTCTCATTTTCAATTGGTAGAAATTATAAAGATTAAGTACTTTGTGACATGGTCGACATGGAAACATGTCATATGTTACTCGGTTGACCATGATAATTTGATCATGATGTGACCCACTGAGGACGAGACAATGTTTACATCTTTGTCAAGGACGGTCGAAAGATGATCCTTGCTCCTATGGTATCAAAGAACAACCTTGAAGCTTCTAAAGTGGAGGAGAGCTCCTTCCTAACTATTTAGAATTTCATAGAGGAATCCAAAGAAACCAGCGAGGTATATGTCGTGGTGGTAAAGAGCGAAGAATCAGAGCTCTTAAACAATCCTCCAAGTTTTAGGTTGTTCTGAATGCATTTAAAGAAATCTAGACTGAAGAGTTATCCAATTGATTGCCCCCATGCGGGACATCTAACATCACATAGACCTCTCTTTTGGGGCTAGCTTGTTGTAACACCCTGAAAATTAGGGGTCAAGCAAAGCTCAAATCCTGAGTCCAACACATCACTTATGCAACATAGATAATTATGTTTAAATGTTGTCCATATTAATACATTCAAACATGAGTGAGATCATACTAAATCAGCATATCATACTCCAGAGTTAATGTAATTAGGCATGCGGAAGACTGAGATAGATATATAAAGTATATAAGTGTTTCACAACCTCTAGAGTATGAATATGTTACCAGGCTGAATATATACATGTATGGTTTCAAAAATTTATAAAATATCAAACTGTAAATGTCCAACTAATCCATAAGTCCCTGTAATCCCGTCGAATTAGCACGGGTTCTACATAGACCCGTTTGAGAGTTGAACATAGGAGAATCCTTCCTCCTCACCTACGAAGTCCAACTCCGTTGTATAGACTTCGTCATCACCTGCATCTAAATCAGAATCTGAGTGGTGTTTTAAAACATTGTCCCAGGGTGGGAATGAGTGGCCAACTCAATGGTACTATAAGGCAAAGGTTAACATGTTATGAATTCAAACAAGCAGTAATGATAAGGCAATGCAACGAACATTTCTTAACTACTCTGGTTAATACAAGAATAATATGCGTAATGATGTATACCCTTGCCTGCACTCCCTCAGCGACATCATCTCACGGTCGTGCATGCTAAACTCCCACTGTGCTCTTTCACGCCAAAGGCACATGCAATGCGGTGCATGGTCATGTCGGCTAAGTTCTTAATTAGACTTATTCATACAGTAGATTCGGGAAGCTAAGGTACCTCCGTTTATATCATTTACTCAATGGGGATCCATCTAGGGTTGTCAATCCTAATTAATCACATACGATAGGCAAGTTTTAGGGCATCACCCCTAATGAAAGCAGTGGATAGGCAAGTTCAATTAATTATACTTGAGGTCACTCCACCAACGCCCTACCAACTGGAGCGTTATTTTTGAAGGGGGTCCGGATCAGACGGTACACCCTAACTCACGCTGGGATCGTAGCTAGGCTGCACCGGTGTATGTCAACAGCTCGAATATAGTGTCCCATACCACCATATTCGGCTCACGAGTTTGGGTTGCTCACTGGTCACTATGGGGAGGCTCGTCACCCCAGCGTAGGCCGACAGCTCGATCACGGTGTCCCATACTACCATGCTCGGCTCATGAGTCTTAGCAGATCGTGGTACCATGGTTGAACGGGCTTTACATTGGTAAGTGGTACCTTAGATTCAAGCAGTAGCGTCCATACATGGTAAACATATAATAGGCCAATCGGTTTATTAGACAAGTTCGACTGGTACGAGCGTACGCTAAATTAATCGATATGGAGCATATAAGCACTCCACATGGCCTAACCACTGTCGACAATCATCATACGACTCGGATTCACCGAACGCATCAAATGTGGTGAGACTAATTTGGCTACTTAAATAAGAATTATTACCAATTGCTTGAATTACGTAGTAGTCCCAATCATACTCAAATGCAGCATGTGGAGACATGTGATAATCATAGAGGCATTTAACAAACAATCCAAGTACAACACTCATTTGAGCATTTTATTAACATATCGAACATGCTACTGAACATTTCAATTCATCCATAAATCACATAGTAACAACTTATATTACATGAAGGGAATTATAGATATGGATACGGTAGTTGAGAATCCTATCTTAAGACCCTCATTAAAAGCAATTCAACAAACAATTTCTCATTTAAACATTTTATCAAACACTTAAGCTACACATTACTACATATATGACATAAACTAGTTATAACATATATTATGGCAAATCCTTTCATAAAGGAGTTGTCATACATACAACGAACATGTATTATAGGTTAATAGTCATGGCAAGCACAAGTCATAAATTCAATTTCATTCAATCATTTCAACAAACACATGGAATGCGTTATATATTCACATAGTTTACACACAAGCATAATTTATCAAATACATCGTAATTAAGATCATATGATGGCAAACAAGTCAGACATAAATCATTAGCTGACATTGAAAGCCTTGAACACCATAACCTAAACGTTTATAGTCTGCACCTTTCGTCAGTTTGCTCGTTTCAAACTCGGTTCGAAACCTACACTCTCATTTATAGAACAACGGCTACCTAAATCACGAAAGAGGTTAGCTACTTCGTCAATTCCTCTATTCGGATTCCTAAAACAAAATTAGGGTTAGGATTTCTTACCCAAATCGAAATCGAAACAAGTTGAGTAGCGTAGTAGAGAGGTGAATCGGTGTGAGGAGTTGTGGGAAAAGATCCCAGCAACTATCTCTAAGGATCCTTCTTCCTTCCTTCCACTTTTCTCTCACTCTCACTCTCTCTCTCTCTCTCTCTCTCTCTCTCTCTCTCTCTCTCTCTCTTCCCCCCTAGGGTTTATAGGAAATTCGTATGAGGGTGAGAAGCGGTGGTTTAAGGCCATTATATAGGCTCAAAATTGATGTCAATGGCCCCATGGCCATGGTATACTTAGGTTACAGCCAAAAGACGTCTATTTCAGGCCAATGGGACTCATCTGGAGGTCCATTCCTGTCTATGTCATGGAGTAAGTTTCCTGACAATGGATCTAGGCTAAGATACGATTTCAGTCCGATCAGATTAGCAGATCGACCGTGGAGGACCCGTTTCAGTTCAACAGTCATTGACACTCGATCAGGGCCAGAAGTATACTGACATGTGTAGGAAATTTTCCCTGATCCAAGGGTATAGTTGGGTCGGAATTTGACGATCTGAAACTTTAAATTTGGCATGCTAGCGAACGACCCAATTCACTTAAGTCTAAGTTCATTTTCTAAAGATATTCGCATTTCTCACACACTCTACTCAAGGCTCACGTTATGCGGTTCTAAATACTATTTGGGCTCGATTCTCATGATGATTATCAAGCCCAATAACGTGGTCATAACCTTATAGTTTCGTGGTAATCGGACTTTCGACGCGTGGTCCAGGTTTGATACGGAGTTTCAATATGCTCCTGAGAACAACTGAGTTTTGAGGTTGCTCTTAGGTTTTTAAGTAATGTTAAGTTCGTGATTTTAATGGTTTTAGGTCTTGTAGTTTGGATAGAAAGTGGTTCAAGCCAAGTCCGTCGATCGTTTAGTTTAGTACTTAACTAAATTCCGCCCTAATTATGACCGAATAAGGTCTTAGGGTAGTTCTATGCCCCTTTTTGATAATTTTAATTAGTATATTATTTTAATTATTTTTATAGTAGTTCATCATCAATTCTACTCCATCTTTACCTAATTTCATTAGATTTCATATTGTAGAAAAATTCTAGAAGTAGCAGCTGTCTGGACCAATAATTTTTGAATAGTTGTTAGACAAACCTATATTTAACTATATTAATATTTTTATTATATTTTTTACTTATTTTTATATGAAACCAGACTTATCAAGCTTTAATATGATTTTTGAATCACCTAAATTGGAGTTATAACGAAGGAGATATGACTTTTTGAAATCGCTCGAAAAGTGCAGAAATTTGTGGTGAGGGTCTAGCAAAACTTGGTGCACCGGCGAGGCATCGTGGTCGGCGTGATGCCATCGTGGTCTGCTGGACCTAGGGTGATGCCATCGCCACCGGGGCGAGGCCTCGCACTCGCCAGGTGGTGGTTCTGCCACTCGCCTTCTTGAAACGGGCGTATCTTCCAATCCAGAATGAGTTACGCGACGTGTCATATATGAATTTGGGGTAGGAGAAGTTGATATATCCAAATAACCTATTTATTTTGGGAGATTCTAAAAGGTTAATGCTTAAAAACACATTTTATTTTTAAATTTACTATTTATAGTAAATTTTAGTTTAAGTATTGTTTTTCATCATCTAAACTTTAGGATTTGTGTCTAATATAAAAGTACTTAGAAAAATTTGAAGAACAAGGTGATGAAAGGTGAGATTTTTGAAGGAAATGGGTTGAAAGAGGATTTGAGACTTTGGGATTGAGTTTGAGAAATCGATCAGGTGTTATGATAGACCCATTGCCTAAGGACGTATAATTCCAAGTTGGCAAAAATCTGGGATGTTACACTTGCCTAACCACCCTCACCATCGGATGAGTCCGAAAGAGTGTGAGATACTTCAGGGGCAAGTAGATAAATTAATTCGTAAGGCTCTTTTAAGAGAGAGCATGACCCGATGTACCATGCCAACTTTATTAACACCGAAGAAAGATGGGAGCTAACACATGTGTGTCGATAGCCGAGCAATTAACAAGATTACCATTAAATATCGCTTCCCAATACTGTATTTGGATGACATACTTGAGGTGCTAGAAGGTGCCAAGGTGTTCTCTAAAATCTATTTGATGAGCGAGTACCATTAGAATCATATTCGACCTCGTGATGAGCGGAAAAAAAACATTCAAGACTAAGGAATGATTATATGAGTGGTTGGTCATACCCTTCGGTCTATCGAATGCACCGAGCACTTTTATGCGTCTGAGGAATCGAGTGCTAAAGTCGTTCATTGGCCAATTTGTGGTGGTATATTTTGATGACACTCTGATATATATCCAGGGTGATATGGAACACATGGAACATCTTAGGCAAGTGCTATAGGTCCTGACAGTTAACAAGTTGCACCTTAATTTGAAGAAGTGTAGTTTTTTAATGGATAACTTGTTGTTCTAAGGATTTTTTGTGATGTCCATGGGCATCCGTGTGGAAGATGAAAAGGGGTGAGTCATCAGAGAATTGCTGATTCCAATGAACTTTCCTGAAGTGAGGAGTTTAAACAGGTTGACGACATTTTGTCATCAATTCGTGCGTAATTTTGGTACTATAGTCGCACTGGATCAAAGAAGCTAATAAGAGCTTTGTTGAAATCAAGCATCGATTGTCCACAAAACCAACCTTGGTTCTTTCCGACTTCGATAAGTTATTTTGAGGTTAATGAAACAGCTTAGCTATACGTCCTAGAGAGGGGGGGGGGGGGGGGGGGGGGGGGGGAAGGGGGATGAATAGGACTATGCCAAATTATAATTATAACAGCGGAATAAAATAAAGAGATAGCCAAATAAAATAAATCAATTCACAATGCTGAAATAAAATCAACCTCAATAAACAAGTATTGAGAGGCTGATACAAATTCAGTTCTAAGGACAACCTTACACCATAAAAACCAAGGGTTTATGGCAGGACAACCTTATTTCTAGAACGTCCTTTGTATCAAAAACTCAATCTGAAGAGAAATAAATAAATAGCAAGGAATTGAAATAAATTGTAGGAATTTAAATCTAAATTATTAGAACATTCCACACACTTGCTTGAAATGTAAATTTTACAACATTCACATCCACACATACATCCCACAAACTTGAACGATAAAATATATAAAACTTAAGCAAGCATTCAAACCACAAGACAAAGAATTATAGTGGTTCACCTGTGTGTACACTAACTGTTTCACAACAACCACACAGAATGCTACTCCACTCCTAATATCCTCACACAGGGGATATTAGCGTTCACTAATAAAATGGGTTTCACAAGTTCACCTAAAACCTTCACAATTATGTCTTTTTAACTTGGGCTTACACAATCCAAAAACCCACACTTTCTGAGTTTTCTGGCTCTCCTCAGATAACCACACAATGAGATTTTTCTGATGAATCTCATACAAACACCAAAAGAATAGAAATTTTATATAAACGTAAAATACCTAGATTTCTCCATTCGTAGCAGCCCGGAAGAACTAATCGGAGTAGAAGTTCGAATCAACGTTCAATGTCCAATACTCACTTAAAATGGTTCTAAGTTCTAATTGATTTTAAATTAAATCAAATGGGCTAGCTCTATTTGATTTTGATTCCAAGAAGAAGGAATTACAAAATTTTCCCTTTTCAAATCAGATTGGAATGTAGATCAAAATCAAATAAAAATAAGCTAACAAAAGGAAATATTAATTATGCACAAAGTAGCTTAAAATGAACACTAACTTATCTCAAAGTGGAGCCTTGAATTTCTTTAAATTGAGTTATGAAATTTTGAGATTCGTGCTCAATTTATAGAAGCAGAAATCACGTCTACGACTGGTCTTAGGGAAACTTCGACTAGTCATAGCTTCAACGGCATTTTGAGTTTTTAAGTGCGATCTTTGAAAACCGTTCTACGACTGATCGTGGGGTGTTTACGACTGGTCATGGACCACCTACGACTGGTCGTAGACCGCATGAGTTGGTCGCTATAGTTTGAGTTGAGTACCCACGACTGGTCGAAGTTTGAGTCATGAACACACCTACGACCGGTCGAAGGACCTCCAGGACTAGTCGTGGGCTAATTAAAAAATTCTAAAAATCTTCAACAACTTAAGATTGGTCGTGAAATTTCTTGGACTGGTCGAACCAGTGCTAAGACTAGTCGAACAAGGTCCAGGACTAGTCTTAGAACAGACCAAATTCATATATAAACATACAGTTTGAATTATGTATCCGAAATGACCTATCTTAAGGTCAATCATACCTGGAACATGAAGTATGGACATTAAAACTCCAATTTATCAAATGATTGTTGACCTTTGAACTTTACAAAGCTTGAGATCTTTATTTGATGTAGCTTGATCTTGAGATCTTCGGAAGCTTGACATCAAACTTCAACTTGAGTTGCTCTTGAGTCTTGAAATGTACTTGAGTCTTGTACTTTTTATTGATGTAGCTCTGAACATTGATGTTTACAGTACATGGCTTGACTTGGCTTGAAGTCGATCATTGTACTTAACTTGAAGCAGTTGTGAAGCAGTGTTTGGAACATATATAACAACATATAAACACAAGATACAAATAGAGTTTTGGCACAACAAAATTTGACAACCAAAGGAGCATGAGACCATAGCACTTACAATCTCCCCCTTTGTCAAATTTGTGAGAAAACACTCTTAAAGAGAATAAGAGAAGCACAACATGTTCAACAAAGAATCATGCTCTAGCTATCATAAACTAGCACACACATTCATTTAGAGGCAAGTCTCCTCTATACTTAGTACTCCGCCTGAGTAGCACACATAAATATTCAAAATAAAAAAAATGCTACTTAATCCATAACCAATTAGCTTCAAAAAGTCTTCTCCCCCTTTTTGTCACAAAATGACAAAGGAAGAACACAATAATAATAATGATAATTAGGAGAGCAAAGTAATTAAGAGATGAAATAAAGTCCATACATCCAAATATCAAAGACCAATCAGGTTCAAAGACAAATAAAAACAGTCATACAAACTGAAATAAAGAAAAATAGTATATGAGTTATTACAGACCAGCAAATAAAAATATTCAGTCAGATCCTGAAGGAGTAGAAATAGATGGATCAATTTTGTGCAAACCCTTAATAACACACCGCAAATACTTGCGCATATAAGCAAATTGAGAAGTTTGGGTTACACGTATTTCAGCCACCTGTTCCTCAAGAGAATGCAATTTCTCATCAAAGCCAGACGACACAAAGTCAGGATCATTTCCAGAATCAGATTCTATTTCATCAAATATATCATCCATATTAACATCGTCTGGAGGAAGATTATCACCCTCTTCTTCATTCACACCCGCTGCTCCACCTTCTCCAACATCTACTTGGCCCTCAGCCAATCGCAACTTCATTTTGTTTAAGTTGGAGTTGTTGAAAATGAGGTGTTGGATAGGAGCCTCTCCAACAGGCATAGCGACTAGCATGTGAGTAGCTAACACAGTCATTAAGTAAGTAAAGGGAAGATCACTATGACCTGGATGGATACGGAATTGAATGATGGAATGACATATTAAAGAGGGCAGACAAACAGTTGCACCAGTGATGATAGAATACAAGATACGAACCATGAATACAGTCAGTTCTGTTTTGTTACCAGAACAAGGATACAAATTAGAAGTAAAGATACGATGCAAAACTCTGTATCTAGATAACAAATATTTGGTTGCGAGGGCATTCCCGTTCTGAGTCTATTGAGCATCCATGTTACAAAGTGCTCTAGTATAAATATGTTTTTCAGATTCAGAAACTTTCTCAGCTAGAGTGCTAGGTGGAATACCATCATCATTAACAGATATATCCATAAGGCCTGAAATTAAATGACGATCAACAGGAAAAGGCCCTTCTCTAGTAGTAATAGAGAAAGTTAATTGTTTAGTAGAAAATTCAGATATGCATGCAAACATACTCTACACAATGGATTGGTATGTCGCCCCGCCCCAATGTAGGATGTTATCCCAACCTACAGATTGGAGAATAGGAAGGAGATTGAAACGAACGATGTGATCTAAATTAACGGCTTTTTCCACAATGACATTATGCAGACGTAAATCACGCAGATAAGATGGATCATCTTCGGGAGATCGAAGATGGCGTCTTATAATAGGAGTTGATCTGGATGACGAGGGACCTCTAGTATTTTTCTTTTTCCCTCTAGAGTCCATATTCTTGAATAAAAATAAGAAATCTCAAAGAAGTAGATATGGGGTTTTCTAGATTAGCAAATGGAGAAGAAAACCCTAAAAAGCTCAAGGCAAACTTAAAATCAACTACTCTAATGAAGAAATTGAAGAAAATGAATCATGAATCTACAAGAAAGACAAGCAAAATGCTCTGACCTAGTTGAATCGAACACTCGGGTTCAACTAGTCGTAGCTCGACTTGTTGGAGAGAAAAGTGAAAATGAGGAAGAAGAGAGATTTCTCCAAATTAAGGAGGTCAGCACGCTCCACGACCGGTCTTGGGAAATACACGACTGGTCATACCACGACTAGTCGTGTATGACCACGACTGGTCGAGTACCGGCCAAAAATTGTATTTTTCAGTGAATTTAAAAATTTAACCACAAAAATACATAAACATATATACAATATGTTACAATTATGCAAGAATATTCAATATAAATTGCACATACCGAGGTCAAACTTTAATTTATTGAACCTGCTTTTGTCGAGCGATTTAGTGAAAATGTCAGCAAGTTGAGTCTCGATTGGAATGTATTCAACAGATATTGTTTTTTCTTCCACTAATTCACGAATGTAATGATACCTAATGTCAATGTGCTTGGTACGTGAATGCTGGATTGGATTTTTAGAAATATTTATTGCACTGGAATTATCGCAATATAAAATCATTGAGTCCTGTGCAATTCCATAATCACTTAACATACGTTTCATCCAAACAAGCTGAGTACATGCATTTTCTGCTGCGATGTATTCAGCCTCAGCAGTGGAAAGTGATATAGAGCTTTGCTTCTTGCTAAACCAAGAAACTAAGCAATTTCCAATATAAAAACAACCACCACTGGTTGATTTTCTGTCATCTATATTACCAGCCCAATTAGCATCTGAGTACCTAGCCAACTGAACACTAGTATCATATGGATACCAAATACCCAAATTAGCAGAACTTGTGACGTATCGCATAATTCGCTTAACAGCAGTTAAATGAGATTCTTTAGGATTAGACTGATATCTAGTGCAAATACCAACACTAAAAGCAATATCAGGTCTACTAGCAGTTAAATAAAGTAAACTGCCAATCATGTTACGATACAATTTAGGATCTACATCTTTACCTATAGAGTCTTTTGAGAGTCTTAAAGTTGTACTCATGGGAGTGTCAAAATTCTTACCATTCTCAAATCCGAACCTTTTAATCAAGTTCAAAGCATACTTGGTTTGAGAAATAAAAATTTCATCAGGTTGTTGTTTTACTTGCAACCCTAGGAAATAATTTAATTCCCCAACCATGCTCATCTCGAACTTAGATTTCATTAAATCTGTAAACTTAATAGTCATGTTAGTACAAGTTGATCCATAAATAATATCATCAACATAGATCTGAACCATTAAAATATCATTGTTGTGTTTCTTAACAAAAAGCGTCTTATCGACACTACCCATTTAAAAATTATGACTGAGTAAAAACTTAGTCAATTTCTCATACCATGCCCTGAGAGCTTGTTTTAGACTATAGAGAGCCTTTTAAAGATGGTATACATGATCAGTTAACTTAGGGTCTTCAAACACTGTAGGTTCTTCAACATATACCTCTTCATGTAAATCGTCATTCAAAAAGGCACTCTTTACATCCATTTGATAAATCTTAAATTTTTTATAACATGCAATGGATATAAAAAGTCTGATTGATTCAAGGCGAGCAACTGGGGCAAAGGTTTCATCGTAATCGATGCCTTCAATTTGAGTGTACCCTTGTACAACCAGTCTTGCCTTGTTTCGAATTATATTTCCAAGTTCATCAGACTTATTTTTGAAAATCCACTCTGTTCTGATAATGTGTTTATCTTCAAGTCTAGGAACGAGATACCAAACATCATTACGAACAAATTGATTAAGTTCCTCCTGCATGGCAACTATCCAGTTTTCGTTAGAAAAAGCTTCTTTTACATTAGTTGGTTCAATTTGGGATGTAAAGCATACATAATTACATGTCTTCTAATTGTCTATGAGTGCGTACACCAATGAGAGGGTTTTTAAGAATCTGAGTAGTTGGATGATCTTTAATAGTCCTTAATTTAGAATTAACTTGATTTGGTGAATTATCTGGTTTGTTAATTAAAAGAACTTCATCATTATCTGGACTAGGGGCAGGTGTATTGATCATCAATGACCACATTAATGGACTCTTGAATCACACCGGTCCTATTGTTCAGTACACGATATACATGATTGTTTGAAGAGTATCCTGAAAAGATCCCTTCATCACTCTTAGCATCAAACTTTTTCAAATTTTCACGGTCATGTAAAATATAGCACTTGCTGCCAAAAACTCGAAAGCATTTGACAGTAGGCTTCTTATCAAACCAAAGTTCGTAAGCCATTTTATTATTAGATTTACAAGTATAAACTTGGTTAATAATATAACAGGCAGTATTCACTGCTTTAGCCCAAAGATTTTTAGGGAACTTCATACTATTTAACATTACATTTCTCATTTCTTGAAGTACTCTATTTTTTCTTTCCACAATTCCATCTTGTTGGGGTGTTTTGGGCGCAGAGAATTCATGCGATATTCCCTGATCGCTACAGAATTTCTCAAAACTACTATTCTCGAATTCAGATCCATGATCACTACGGATCTTACTGACATGAGAACATTTTTCAATTTGGATTCATTTGATGATCTTTTTCACTTTATCAAGGGTTTTTGATGTCCCTTAAAAACATTACCTAAGTGAATCTGGTATAATCATCTACGATAACCAAGATGTATTTTTTGCCACCTCGACTCTCTGTTCTGGTTGGTCTTAGAAGATCCATGTGGAGCAGCTCGAGTGGTTTTGATGTGGCATTGGAGTTCACCTTTTTGTGAGAGCTCCTAGTTTGTTTACTATACTGGCATTCACCACATATTTTGCCTACTTTTTGCAACTTTGGTAGACCTCTAATTAGTTCTCCTTTGCTCAATTTGTATAAATTCCGGTAGTGTACATGTCCAACGCGTTTATGCCATAAATCTATCTCCTCGGTATGGACCATATAGAATGATTGATTAGATGAGCTACCATCGCTTACAATATAGCAGTTTTCAGAAGTTCTGTGACCAGTTAATATAACAGAACCCTTTTTGTTTATTATTTCACAACCTTGATTGGAAAATTCACACTATGGTTGTTATCGCATATTTGAGATATGCTTAACAGGTTGTGTTTTAGCCCCTCAACATATAAAACGTCTTTAAATAAAGGGAGGTTATAGAGTTAGACCGTACCTTTGCCAATAATCTTGCAATTACTACCATCACCAAATGTGACTGACCCATCAGTCATATCTTTTAGATCGGTGAATAAAGCCTTGTCGCCTGTCATATGCCTGGAGCATCCACTATCTAGGTACCACTTTGAATGGCTTGTTTCTTTGAAAATAGTATGGGCAACCAAGCAGGTAACTTTGGGAACCCATTTTAGAACTGTTTTGGGTTTAAGAGTATAGTTGGTCTTCTTCTATCTGTTGTTGTAAGAATGACCTACTGAGTTAGATTTTAAGAGCTCTTTGAGTAAATCAACTATCTTTTTAGCTAGTGGGTTTCGGTTCTGATTTTTAAAGTTGACATAGCTGCTTTTAGGTTTTTGAATTTTTTTTGTATTTTTAGAAAAACCTTGATAAGTACTTTTCCCTTTTGAGTTTGAGGTCTCTCTTTTCACAAACTTAGGAGTATTCTTTTGTTTAGGAGGTATATTCTTATCATAGCCCAACCCGGATCGATCGCCACATTTTCTTGATCCGGATAATAGTTTTTCTAACTTTGGATCACCTTGGACATATCTCCATGTGTCCTTTAAACTCAGAAGAGAAGATACTTTACTTTTAAGTTTCTCATTTTCAGATTTCAGATTTTCAATCGGGGAGGTTTTGAATTCTAAATCGCATTTTGATTTTTCAAAAGAATCTATAATTTGGGATTTTTCTAAAGCAAGTGATTCAAAACATTCTTTGAGTTTAAAAAACTTTTCTTTTTGAAGTTTAAGTTTGATAACAATTTTACAACTTTCCTTGTATAGGGCATTATAAGCATCTTGAAGATCCTCTTCATTTTCACATTCACTGTTCAGATTTTCCTCACTAGTTAAATCATCATGATCTGAAAAAGTGAACTTGGCTAGAGTCATAAGGGCTTTAACTTCATTGCTCGACTTAGTTTCAGAATCTTTAGATTTAGAAGAAGCTTCAGGATCAGATGATTCATCCCAAGTAGCCAACATACCCTTTTTTTTTATTTTGTCCTTTTTAAGACATTTGTTTGCTAAGTGCCCGTACTCTTGGCAGTTGTAACATTGACTATCTTTCAAAGACTTCAAATTTTTAGATTTAGGTTTAATCTCTTCTTATCATTTGATTTTTGAAAATCTATCCTTTTCTTGCTTTTGAAAATCTTGTAAAACTTTTTCGCTAAAAGAGCCATATCGTCTTCAGAATTTTCTAAATTCGAGTTTTCTTGAGAAATACCTTTAGAAGATTTAAGAGCGATGGATTTACTCTTAGGAGCTTTAAAGTTTAACTCATAGGTTTGTAAAGAACCAACTAGTTCTTCTACCCTCATATTGTCCGTATCACGAAGTTCCTGGATCGCGGCTACTTTAGAGTTGAATCGTTCAGGAAGAGAGTGTAGTATCTTTGCACACACTTTACTTTCTGAGATTTTATCACCAAGACCCTACATTGAGTTTACAATTTCATTTAATCTTGTGTAAAAGTCCATAAACATTTCATTTTCCTCTATATGAATTTCTTCAAATTTGGTTGTGAGGAGTTGGACTTTAGATTTTTTGACAATTGTAGTACCCTCGTGTGTCATTTCTAATATATCCCAGGCTTGCTTTGCAGTATCACAGGATATGATTCTTTTGAACTCATCCGGTGATAGTGTGCAAGTGATTGCATTTAGTGCTTTTGTAATGACACTACTCTCATTTTTCTGAAGGGTGGTCTAAGAGAAATAAGGAGTTACTCTCATTGATTTTGAACCATCGATTCCAGTCACTTCAGTGGTAGGAGAATTCCATTCAGTCAATGTGGCTTGCCACACACTCTCATCCATTGATTTGAGGAAGATCCTCATCTTGGCTTTCCAATAGGCATAGTTGGAGCCATCAAAGGGTGGAGGCCTAGTGACAGATAGGCTATCAAAATTTGACATCTTTTATATAGCTTAGATCGTTAGCTCAGGAAATAAATCCAAATAAAAAGCAATAAGAGTGAGCTATTAGGCTCTGATACCACTTGAAACGGCCTAGCTATATGTCTTAGAGGGGGGGGGGGGGGCGGGGGGATGAATAGGACTATGCCAAATTATAATTATAACAGCGGAATAAAATAAAGAGATAGCCAAATAAAATAAATCAATTTACAATGCTAAAATAAAATCAACCTCAATAAACAAGTATTGAGAGGTTGATACGAATTCCATTCTAAAGACAACCTTACACATAAAAACCAAGGGTTTATGGCAGGACAACCTTATTTCTAGAATGTCCTTTGTATCAAAAACTCAATCTGAAGAGAAATAAATAAATAGTAAGGAATTGAAATAAATTGCAGGAATTTAAATCTAAATTGTTTCATGTGTTGTGGTTCACTCAGACCTGATCTGCCTCTTTTTTTTTTTTTATGCCCGGAAATGAGCTGTCAAAGTAAATGGACCACGTACGGATAAAACAAATACACCATGGTGGGTCTATAGACCTTTTATAGAAGTGAAGACTTGAATGAGGCAGCATCTCTATATGGAGAGTAGAGAGGATTAACACACCTTATTTGCTAGCTGTACAAGGCACTTCTCTAGAGAAGAATGCAGAGCAACCCTTTGCTCATTTATGGCATCTCCCAATTTTGGTAATTCAATGGAGCACAGGAAGCATTTGCGCAAGTATCTCATCAGGTCATTTATTGCACCAACTATAGCTACCATATCGAAAAAGAACAAAGTCTTGCACAAACAGCAGATTGTTCAGTACTGCTGTTTTGATCAAAACAAAGTTCAGAGATAGGAGATTGCACAATCCTGCATTAAAACAAATCTATAAATACCCCAAACTTTCAGAAAAAAAAAAAGAGAGTAAAAAATATAAATACAGGAGCTTAATTTTAGGTGCCCATGCTCCAAATTAAAAAACAAAAAAGAAAAATCAGTTATGCAATTACCAAGAATGGGTAGTGTATTTCCTTCTGAAGATTTTACTAGTGTTGCATTGAAGAAGAGAGTTAGCTGGTCATACCTGATACACAAGAGAGGATCCTCAAAATTCTTTGTCGAAAACACAATCCTGCAGGATGGTCCATAGTTTCATATGGCCCCACTTTTTAAGGTTGGAACCTGCATGATAACCAGGAACAGATGAAATTAATCTGACATGACAAAAAAGAGAGAAAAAAAGAAAAGAAAGCTTCATCAGAATGAACAAGGATCATGTCATATAAGCTCTGAAAGTTGGGTCCTTGCTCATGCCTCAGTGGTAGACTCACAAGAGTTTCAACACGAGATCATGGGTTTGAGTACCCATTATGGTGAAAAATCACTGTGGTGTGTGAGAGTGTGTGGGGGTGTGAGTGTGTTGGTAAAAAAATAAAGTTTTGAAAGATAAATAAGGAAAAGGACACAATCAGGAAAATTGCCCTTTTCTTCTACAAAACAGAAAATGACAAATAGTTGTAGGTTCGAATTGTAGATTACGAACAAGTTTTAGAATGTGCAGAATAACTAGAGATCGATACCCAAAATTGTTTCATGAACAGGTAGAGAGAGAGAGAGAAAGAGAGAGAGAGAGAGAGAGAGAGAG
This sequence comes from Magnolia sinica, assembly GCF_029962835.1. Taxonomy (NCBI): domain Eukaryota; kingdom Viridiplantae; phylum Streptophyta; class Magnoliopsida; order Magnoliales; family Magnoliaceae; genus Magnolia; species Magnolia sinica. The sequence continues at coordinate 75,264,401 of NC_080579.1, read as the reverse complement.
AGAGAGAGAGAGAGAGAGAGAGAGAGAGAGAGAGAGAGAGATTTTCTCCTATGAACCGGTTGATGTGTGCACAAAATCCAAACTATCCACTAGATCAGTCATCCTCATGAAACCCCTAGGGCCCAAAAGTCAGCCTGATCCAAAAACGTGTGGGCCATAGCAAAGTGGGAGGGAATTCCCACCCTTTATTTTCACAAAGTGCACCAGAGTTGCAAAAGAACATGATTTTGGCCAAATCCTTCATCTAAGCTGTATGGCCTAGATTGCATATATATACACATCACGCGAAATGAATTCTCATGAGCAAAATTTTCTCATGAGAATTGGTCCCTCCCTCTATATGTGTGTGAGTGTGTCAAAATTACAGTTGCAATAAACAACTAAAAGCCTTAACAAGATGTGGACAATTGATGATATTCCATTTTGACTCATTTCCTCTTGGTGTTGGAGATTTGCTCAACTCAAACAAACCAAATATTGAATGCATCGTCTGAAAAGTTCAACACATTGATAAGTGGATGTGTGGACTCATAGTACAAAATTCAAAAGGCGAAACAGGTAAGACTGTGATAACCTACCCTACTGCCTGCTTATGCATCACAAGTTATGTCTATAAATATAACATCTAACACCATGTGCCAACCCTAGTCAGAAAATGAAGAACCCGGCATAGAAATTTAATTGCAAAAGCTGGTACAATTGTCCCTTGCCCCTTTGATGACCACCCAATTCTTAGAATATTCATTTTCAAGACTTATTCAGATATTTATGATTATATATTAATATTATAGTGAAAAAATATTTGTTGGTTGACTCTTTTATTTTAGCACATCGATTTTTTTACGATTTCCTTTAAGGCTGCCTCTAGCCTCAAGCAATTATTCCTTCTTAGTCATTATGAGGAACCATGAGACCCATCCCCAACCCAAACCAGTTTAGCTCATCCAGTCAAAATCTGTATTGTTGCAAATACTGCTCAAATTGTGGAGGTTCAATCATCATTGTTTCATGTGTTGTGGTTCACTCAGACCTGATCTGCCTCTTTTTTTTTTATTTATGCCCGGAAATGAGCTGTCAAAGTAAATGGACCACGTACGGATAAAACAAATACACCATGGTGGGTCTATAGACCTTTTATAGAAGTGAAGACTTGAATGAGGTAGCATCTCTATATGGAGAGTAGAGAGGATTAACACACCTTATTTGCTAGCTGTACAAGGCACTTCTCTAGAGAAGAATGCAGAGCAACCCTTTGCTCATTTATGGCATCTCCCAATTTTGGTAATTCAATGGAGCACAGGAAGCATTTGCGCAAGTATCTCATCAGGTCATTTATTGCACCAACTATAGCTACCATATCGAAAAAGAACAAAGTCTTGCACAAACAGCAGATTGTTCAGTACTGCTGTTTTGATCAAAACAAAGTTCAGAGATAGGAGATTGCACAATCCTGCATTAAAACAAATCTATAAATACCCTAAACTTTCAGAAAAAAAAAGAGAGTAAAAAATATAAATACAAGAGTACCTAACAGTTAAAATGAAGCATGGGCACCAAAAATTAATTGCAATACCTGAAAATGAAGCATGAGCACCTAAAATTAAGCAAACATATTAAAATGTTAAAGCCAAAAACACCAAGCTCTTTGCCAAATGACCAAAAAACACTAAACTGCAAGAAGATATTGCCAAATGCAAAGGCAGTCTGAATCCAAGAAAAATGAGTACAGTACCATCAGACATTCCTAGATTTCCAAGTTCATTAGCAAACAAAGCATGAAGAAAAAAAGTATGGCCCACCTTTTTCCAATCTGCAACCCTCATTTTAAGACAGCCCTTGGATTCTTTTGCATGTCAAACACATAAATACACATAAATACGACTTGACCTGAAAAAGAAAGGACCAACTATTCAATGATGGTGAACTACAAACTCATGAAATGTAATAAAACATAAATATATATGTAAAAGATAACACATAAATGAATCTCAGCAAAAAACTACCTATTGATTCTTCGGAACCTTCGACTGAGGTCCCTCAGCCTCAGGTCTATCCCTAGGAGTGGATACTGAGTCAGCCTCTACATTTAGTACATTGCCCGAAGTTTGGTCTGTTGCAACCAATGAGTTCATAATATCTCTCATTCGTGCCATCATCTGCTCTATTATTCGCTCTGTCATCCGTTGCTCCATCTGCTCCGTTATTCGCTCTGTCATCCGTTGCTCCATTTGCTCTAGATGCTTAGCCATCTGTTCTTTCATCCGCTCCTCCACTAGTTGCTCTACCCGCTCATTCATGTGTCGTCGCAACTCATCAGTCTCCCTCCTGAGTTCTGCAATGGTATTTCTTGTGCCCCATAACGTGGAAGCTGTGGGACCTAACCCCATCATGCGGACCCGGCCCGGATGCTCTGGTCCCAATATCTGGGATAAGAGATCGTCTCGGGCAGTGCTACTCTGAGAGGACTCAGCAGTCTGAGTTGCCCGTAACTCCTCAATCATTTCCTGTAGTGTAGAAAAACATTAAATAAGTTGTTCAATATCATGACTTAATGAAAAATATTGGCTGAGATGTCAATGATTAATAAATTTCTACATACAATAACATGAGTCGACTCTTCGTTCACAACACTCCCATCTTTCTTCCGATGGGTCGTTATGAACAACGTTGCCCGATCAGGAGACTCTCCACCAAGATTCTTTGCCCGCTTTTTCCATGTAAAAACAAATGAGTTGATAACAATCATATTAAAACAAAATGATGGCATTTCAAGTTTAGAAATCAAAGAAGAATTTACCTCTTCTTCACGCACTTGAGCAAAGCTCCTTGAGCCGGCAGTGTGGGCCATACGATGCTTGCTGCGGTTGATTTTATTCCTTTGAGTGCGGGCCTACAATGTGACATAGTAAAATAACTAAATTTTAATATAAATAACAATATACACCAACATGGATACAATTTTTCTTTATGTTTAATTTTTACCTGTCCTTCATCACTTGACCAATAGGTGACGAGCCACTTCCAGTGCGTCGGCTCCACTCAATCAAGACAGTGAGCTAGTCATTCCTCATTAGTCAAATATCACTTGTAGTGTTCTTTTTTTAACCTCTTCTTCCACTCCTTCCATGAAGCTCCGATGGACTTCATTACCCAATTTCGATGCTCCTCGTCGATATTCCACTTGATCTGCAATACATCAATCATCAATTATACTTAATATACAAAAATACAAAAAGAGTAATTGAATTTTTGATTTCATATTACCTTCACTTCATTCCAAATCTCATTCTTGTGAGATAGTGGCACATGATGCCAACTATCGTGATCAAGAGGCGCTAAGCGCCCATTCCTAGATAAAATGCTCAGCCACCTTGTAAATTCATTGTACTTATGTCCAATGGGCTACCCGTACTTATTCCAACTGATATTCAGTTGCTTATTGGGTGGTAAGTTCGCCACCTCGCTGATGACTGTAGGGCCTCGAAATCGTCTATTATGAATACCACCCTCTTTATGAAACAAAAGAATAGATATGAGCATTCTAAATATTTGAAATATAATATCTACATTTAATTAAATCAATAACAAAACAAAACTATAAAAGTTACAAGCTTAACTTCACTTCACTTAAATTATATATTTACATACCCAGAGTCGATGCTGAACTATTTGAACTCTGTCCAACCTGGTTGTTGGTCGGGACCGGGTCAATAAAGCTCGAATGATGATGGTCGGAGGTCGACATCTTCATTTCCTTCACAATATGAAAATAATATATGTAATGAGATTGGAGTTAACCAAACAATTGTGAGCATAAAAAAAAAGAAAAGAAGAAGCATGCATCACATTTGTGTTAGGCATCAATACCTAGTCATCAGATTCCGACCTAGAATCGTGGTCCTCTTTAATCAAATTAGATAAGTTTTATGGAGTGTTAACTTCGTTTCCCTCTACATTCATCCTATCCCAACTCACATTATCATCATTGGCAAGCATAGTCGCTTCCAATGTATGATTAATGCAAGGCAAGCTCTGAAGGTATGTATCATTATCAACAAACGAATCATTCATGCCCATTTCGAACAAATCCCTTGGCTTTGACCTGATAACAACATGCCAATCATGATCAATAGGATCGGGGACATAGAATACCTGTTGTACTTGGGTTGCTAAGACATATGGTTCATCATACAGGTTCCGACCAGTATGCCATAATTGTTTGAAATTCACGAGCGTGAACCCAAATTCATCCTTCTTGATTCCCCTGCCCTGAGTTCTTACATCCACCCAATCACACCTAAATAATACAACTTTCTTGGACCCACAATAATCCAACTCGATAATGTCTGTTAAAACACCATTAATCCACATCCCCTATAACAGGGTTTCTATCACTTGTACTTGCGAAGCTTGATGTCTTTACCGTCACTACAACTCCACTATTCTGTGTTTTCAAGTCTCTCTCACGGTCTCTTGTACGAAACCTGAAACCATTAATGATGTATCCTTTAAATCTTCTTGCAACAGTGTTAGGGCCCCGAGCCAGGCTTCTAACTTCTTTCGAAACTTGATCATTCCCAACATGGTCCACATGCTTCCCAAGCCAATCTGGAAACTTTTCATTGTGGATGCGTTCTAGGAGCCTCGGTGCTCTTCGAGGCATCTCCTTCTTAATCACTTTCCTGTGTTCACTGCATTTTATTCAATTCGATGAATAAGTTGTAAACAAGTGAGATTCTTATGAATTAACACTACAAATAAAACTACTCTTACTCAACGAATGGTGCGACCATATTGGTGTTGAACAACACATATCTATGTGCCTGTGTCCTATCAACATATTCGATAATAAACACGTCAATCTTTCCCAATGGATGACCTACTGTCGCATCCCTAAAGTCCTCATTTCGAACCGGTCTGTTGAATCTTGTCTCAACACCATGTAAGTACCGAGAACAGAATGTTAGGCATTCTTCAGCTAGGTACCCCTCTGCAATCGAACCCTCTGGCCGACTTCTGTTTCGAACGTAGGACTTTAGTCTCTATAGGTACTTATAGTCACATAATAGACATATAAGTATACATGATTTTATCTATTACAACAAGATAAATGAAATGTCATATTGAGACCTTAAAACACACCTTTCGATTGGGTACATCCAGCGGTACTGTACTGGCCCGGCTAACATTGCCTCGCTGGCTAAATGTATAGGCAAATGCACCATGATATCAAAGAATGACGGTGGAAAGATCCTCTCTAAATGGAAAAGTGTTAAAGCAATCTGAGATTCAAGAAACTTGAAATCCTGCATCCGGCCAACCTTGGAACACAAATCTCTAAAGAATTCGCTTAATTCAATTAGGATTGAGCTCACGTTTGGAGGTAATGTCCTTCGCACGGTGATCGAAAGTATTTGTTGCATCAAAACATGAGTGTCATGGCTCTTGAGTCCTAAAATCTTCTTCATTTTGAGATTGGTACATCGTGAGATATTACTCGCATAGCCATTTGGTACCTTCATGTTCTTTATGACTCTGCAGAAATCATCCTTCTCCTTATTCGCCATTGTAAAGCATGCAGGGGGCAAATATGTTTTGCCTGATGGTCTCTGCTTTGGGTGAAGTGTTCGTCTTATCTTTATTTCTTGGAGGTCCAGACGAGACTTCACATTGTCCTTTGTCTTCCCGTCGATGTTCAACAACGTCCCAAGAACATTGTCGCATACATTCTTCTCGATGTGCATCACATTAAGGCTGTGACGCAACATATTACCTGCCCAATATGGTAAATCGAAGAAAATACTTCTCTTCTTCCAACAAGATGCCTTTCCCTTTTCCTTATTATTGTCTCGATTTCTCTTCTTTCCAACTTTGGTATCAGACTTCTTTCCAAATATTATGTTAATTTTGCTCACTTGAGCTAACACTTCATTTCCAGATAGTTGTTTCGGCACATCTCTCAACTCCAGCTTTCCATTAAAGTTCCTTTTATCATGTCTATACCTATGATCTCTATCCAAGAATCGACGATGACCCATGTAACAAAACTTATGGCTATGTGTCAACCACTGGGATTCTGTGTCCTTATTGCAGTTAGGACAAGCGAGCTTACCTTTTATGCTCCATCCTGACAACATTGCATATCCAGGAAAGTCACTAATAGTCCATAACAAAGCAGCACGCATTCAAAAATTCAACTTCGATGATGCATCGTAAGTGTCGACACCGACCTCCCACAATTTAAGCAATTCTTCTATTAACGGTTGTAGATACACGTCGATATTATTGCCAACACCATGCGGGCCTGGTATAAGTAGAGACATCATGATGTAAGGCTGCTTCATGCACATCCACGGTGGTAAATTGTACGGCATCAAAACAACAGGCCATGTGCTATGAGCAATACTCATCATCCCGAAGGGATTGAATCCATCAGTTGCTAACCCAAGCCTGACATTACGACTATCATATGAAAAATTTGGGTGTTGCTCGTCAAAAGATTTCCATGCAGGAGAATCAGCACGGATAATTAACATTATAGTCTATTTTGGAAATTACAAGATTCATGGTTTATGTATTAGCATTTGGTGTGGGTGCATGTATATACAACACACATGTTTGCTTGTGAGGGTGCATCTGACTTCAGCAGTTGTGTATGTTGTACAGTTGAAGAATGCGGACAGGTGGACCCTCCATAGTGGATAACCATTGAATCCATAACCCTATCTTTTGTAGGGGATTGAAAAAGAAAGTGAACAAGTGTAATGTGCAAGTTATATAACAATCAAAAGAAAGGGTCAAGAGTATAGAAATAAGTGAGAAGATGGTGAGGAATTTTTCCATCTTACCAATAAGTCTTTTTAAAAAAAATGATGTTTACACTTGCTGCATGCTCTTATTTGAAGAAATGAAGTTCCATGGAGAGATTAATGCCTTTGTAATTTCCATTTTCTATCACGTATCTTATGCTTGAGGCAAAGTTAATCATGTGTGTGAATGCAAACGAAAATTTTAATTGTTTTGAATTATCATCTGCATGCCACGTGAATAATAGATTACTAACATAGTAACACCATTGTTACACATCTGACCATCCGCCGAACAATTTTGATTGTTTCCACCAGAACCTGAGCATTATCGGGGCCCCAAGCTTAAAGTTGCTATCATTGGAGCTGGGCTGGCTGGCATGTCTACTGCAGTGGAGCTTTTGGATCAAGGCCGTGAAATTTGTACACAATAATAAATACCCTGACCAGAATATTGCACAATATACCAACTATCAGGTTTGGAATTTGTGTCATTTTTCCACCAATCAAAATACAAGGCCAGGTTCTTTTTTTAAAAAAAAAAAGGTTCAGACACAATGCACTCACTAAATCTGGCACAATTCATGGCAACTCATTTAGCTGAAATATCCTATTCAGTCGCAATTTGGGGTACAACCAAAACACACAGTAAGCACTTCATCATTCCAAAGAAAAGAAAAAACAGAGTCAGCCATTTAGCTCTTGCCCTAATTGATTTGTCAACTACCTACCAAAAATAGAAAATGTGTATGAAAATCAATCAGATTAGGTGTGGATGCTGAATCCCGTTGGGCCAACGTTCGAATTTATTTCATCCAACCAAAACTAACCCTTCTCATGAATTAAGATAATGCCATATCCACAACCGCTCCCAAATGCAAAATTATCTAAATTGAAGATGAATCACATCCATCTCCAATGAGGATCATTTTCTGCTAGCAGAGGGAAGTGGTATGCAGGAAGTGCATGCTCCTAAAAAACATAATACATAACAGATCTTTCTCTATTCTCCTAATCTGATCAAATTTGAGATCGAGAGAAAAGGAGCGGAAGGAGCGAAATGAAAAGAATTGAGCTTACCTTGAACTGATTTGGATCTGGATCTGGATCTGAATGATAATGAGGTCTTCTAGCAGCTCTCCTTCTTCCAATCGAGAGAGAGAGAGAGAGAGAGAGAGAGAGAGAGAATGGATTTGGATCTAGATCTGAATGATAAGGTCTTCTAGCAGCTCGAAAACTTGCGAAAAGAATCAAAATCTGCAAACAAGGAAATCATAAAGGTCTTCTTTATGGGAATCTGACAGAATTCCACAAAAAAAAGGAAAAATCTCTACATTCCTCTCTAAACCAGACGATCTAGGGTTCTCGATCGAGAAAAAACAGAAAACAGCAAAGAAATTGCAAACAAATCACGAAAAACGAAATTGAGAGCTAGAACATCCGATCTTCGACGAGATTTAACGAGAAAATGCGGGAACAAGAGCAATACCGACCTGCACGTCTGATAAACAAGAATTCCGAAGCTCCTTTTGCCATCAATCGATGAAATGGTTGGAACCGAAGAAAGAAATGGCGATTTCCGAGCAAAAATCAAGAGAAATGAGGGTTTCGGAGACTTGCTTGGAGACCTTTTGGCTGAAAAGCCAGTGAGAGGAACGGCGGCTTGCTTTTGTAGCTGGACTTTACCGGAAATGACGAAAATGCCACTATAACTTTAGAAAGTCAAAATTACCCTTACTACTTTGTGACATTGGCCTCAGTTTTCAATAACCGAGGCAAAAAGGCTTGGCCGGCCCATGAAGCAAAGAGCTCAGTAGGGCCCACCATGACATGGCATCCGCTCCATCCATCTCTTATGACATATTATTTTAGAATGGGACCCAAAATAGTAGGCTGATTCAACACTCTAATGGACCATAATACATGGATTAGTGATGATGGGACCATTTACCTTTGAAATCTTACCATGGCCCACCGTGATGAGTTCGGTAGCCTCAAGAAGGCTTCAATGATAGACGTCTTCGTGAAATAATTTTCCGGCCCACTTCCATAAATGAGTTTTCAAAAATGATGGACAGACTTTTAGCCTCGGTTACTAACCAACTGAGGCAAAATGATAGACTTTTGGCCTCAGTTACTTACCAACCGAGGTAAAAGGGTAGACATTTGGCCTCAGTTGTTCACCAACCGAGGCAAAAGGGCAGACTTTTTGCCTCGGTTGCTCACCAACTGAGGCAAAAGGGCAAACTTTTGGCCTTAATTTCTCACCAACCGAGGCAAAATTGCTGACTTTTGGCCTGACAAAAGGGTAGACTTTTGGTCTTAGTTTTCAATAACCGAGGCAAAAAGGTATGCTTTTGGCCTCAGTTTTCAATAACCGAAGCAAAATGGCATACTTTTAGCTTTAGTTGCTCACCAACCGAGGTAAAATGGTAGACTTTTGGCCTCAGTTTCTCACCAATTGAGGCAAAAGGGCAAACTTTTAACCTCAGTTGCTCACCAACCGAGGCAAAAGGGCAGACTTTTGGCCTCAATTGCTCACCAATCGAGGCAAAATGGCAGACTTTTGGCCTCAGTTTCTCACCAACCGAGGCAAAAGGGCAGACTTTTAGCCTCAGTTTCTCAACAACTGAGGCAAAAAGGTAGACTTTTAACCTTGGTTGCTCACCAACCGAGGCAAAAGGGCAGACTTTTGGCCTCGTTTTCTCACCAACCGAGGCAAAAGGGCAGACTTTTGGTCTCAATTTCTCATCAACCGAGGCAAAAGGGCAGACTTTTGGCCTCAGTTCTCAACAACCGAGGCAAAAGGTAGACTTTTAGCCTCAGTTGCTCACCAACTGAGGCAAAAGGGCAGACTTTTGGCCTCAGTTGCTCGCCAACCGAGGCAAAAGGGCAGACTTTTGGCCTCAGTTCTCAACAACTGAGGCAAAAGGGCAGACTTTTGGCCTTAGTTCCTCACCAACCGAGGCAAAAGGGCTGACTTTTAGCCTCAGTTTCTCACCAACCGAGGCAATAAGGAAGAGTTTTGGCCTCAGTTTCTCATCAACCGAGGCAAAAAGTGAATTTTTAACCTCAGTTCCTTTACAACCGAGGCTAAAAACCATATTTAGCCTCCTTTTTTTGGACCGAGGCTAAAAAATTGAGGCTAAAGGCCTACTTTCTTGTAGTGCGTGGTTGTATATGCAGACTTCCAAGCAGTCCTACCATCTCTTAGTAAGAGATGCCATATGTCTCAGCAGAAACAAAACTATATTACTATATTAGTCATTTATTTTATGCATGTGCAACAAATATAAATAAAAACAAAAATTATATCACAATAAAACTTAAATCAGCAACTAAACTTTAATAAATTGGAACGTAGATACAACTGTAATGTCTGTATAATTTCACTAACTCGAAGTATCCTATGAGAGATAATGCCTTGATCAATAAGACTATAGAAATCTATAGACATCTGACGATTATGAACAATTTCCTTTATGTAATAAGGAACCTTAAGCTTATATTCTTTATATAAATTCTTGTTATTATTAAGACTAACATTATACCACAATGCCCAATCTTTTGGCTTTGTGGTGGGCATTAATATCCATTTTTAATGGACAAAGCCAAAAACATATGTACTGCATTAATATTTTGTGCACTGACCTCCATACAACCAAAAACCTTAAATTGACCTTACACTGATGAGATACTTAGAGTAATCCAAGCTATAAATCTAATCAAAATTATTGGTGTTCTTGTGTGTGAGCAAAATATTGTATTACTTTTTTATGGATCTATACTTGGATTTAACATAACTCCCCGAGGATTTTTATTGTAGAGACTTTCTCTAGCTAAGTGCAAACCTAATCTTCCACAACATTAGAAACTTGCTCTTATCATTCCATCTTTAATCAATTGATTAAAGGGCATATCTTACTATTTGTCCATAAAATCACATTTTTCTTTTCAATGAATTTTCCAAGTAACGTTTATTATGTTTTATGGAATGGTCATGCTTTGATAGATATTTGTTTTTCTTTCTTGAATGCCACAACAAGTACAACTATCTCTTTGAAGTGATTTCATCTATTGTCCGAATTATAATTATTTGCACATCACATCAAGATAGAATCCTAATTAATATTTTTCTTATTTTTATTCTTCTATGCTATTTATAATCTGTATATGTCCTAATCCAAATTTGGAACCCGGGCAATACTATTTCGCAAGTCCCAAACTTGAGTAAGATCAACTTCCTTGCCACTTACCAGACTTGGTGAACGGTTAGGGAACTTCTCAAACACCAAACCCGGCTCATGGTGAATGATTTTTTTAATGGTTAATCTGATTTGGTGATTATACATCATATACATGGCATCAACGCATACATCCAAGAGATGGACCTATCATTACAAGGATGGTTACCCAATATAACCATATACATTATTCCATATTATATATACATAAGTACAATTATCTTAAAAACAATGAAGGAAACATTAGCAAGCTCCAACAACTCCTGCATGCATCCTGATACTAAACACATCTTGAAAAAGGTGTAAATTATCTGTATGAGTGAATAACAACTCGTGAGTTTGTGACAAGCCGACAATAAATGTAACACCAGGCCCAAAACTGGAGCAGTGTCCTGAGGTGCTCAGTTGCGAATTGACGCAGGATCGTACAATTCGGTCACATGTGTGGGCTTATTGCCCATAAATTAATCATGATTAAGCCACTAATGTGACTTGATCAAATTATATTCAGGAAGAACACGGGTCGTAAGGTCAAATGGCCAAGTCTCACTTAGCGACTGTCCGTCCGAGCCGTGTACTGCTCGAGGAAGGACTGAAAATTCTAAAATTCTGGGAAGTTATAGGCCTCACTGGGCTTGTGGTCCATCAAGGACTTTGGGCTCAGATGATGCCCAGAAATAGATAAACAGTACAGTCCAGCCGGCACTTGAGCAATGCGAGTCACCAGCCTATAGAGGGAAATTCTGAAAATTTAAATTAATTGGCTTTGTTTCACGAGTCAACAAATTCGAGCATTTCAGCCATCAGATCTCTTTTAAATTAACACCGAAGGTTAGAAATATTTCCTTGCCCTTACCCACAAAATCTGACCGTTGATCGAAGGTCGGTAACCATTGATCGCAAATCGGAGCGCTACAGAAAAACCCCGCATCCATTTGCTATCAAATTTGACCTGGCCCTTCATCAGGCCATGAGACCCTTATCCATGAATTATATGGGCTAAGGGCCCATCAGGGTGGCCCTAATAGCCAAAAGGGGCCCCATAGGGCCATTGGAGGCATATTATCAAACTCAGGGTTAAAGGATCTAATTCTAGGGTGTATATGGCCTAACCTTTTCTCATTTGCTGATTTTCCAGCAATTGAAAATTTGAGAGAGAGAGAGAGAGAGTAGAGAGAAAGGGAAAGAGAGAAGAAAGAGAGAGAGAGAGAGAGTAGAGAGAAAGGGAAAGAGAGAAGAGAGAGAGAGAGAGGAAGGGAGTGCTTGGGTGCTTGGTGATCGCATTGCCCCCGCACCCACGCCCTTGCAACCCCGCGGATCTCGATCCTACTGTCGTAGAACCGAGCCACGCCCGATCTAAGGTGAGAATCGAACTTCAGCACATTTCTCCCTAATTTCCAGTTACATGCATGCATCTTACCGCCGCTTTCTTATAACGCAGGGCCCCGGCGCGTCTAGCTTGCAGACCCAGCAACGTTAGGACGATTTCGGTGGCTTTTGGTCAACCATAGGTACGGATTACCTTTAGGTGGTCAATTATCATGCTTAGCGTAGGTCTAGTAAATATGTATGGTGCATTACTATTGCATGTTGTTGAAATTTCCTTAGGAGTGCATGAATGGGACTATAGACTAGGGATTTCTCAAATTCATGGAAAAGGGGGTTTGAGCTCCTAATACCCTAATGTATGAATTGTTGATTGCATGTTCTTGTAGGGTATAAGCAATTAATTTTTCCTAAATATTACTGATTTTGGATGAATCACTGTTGCATGTCAATTGTGCTAGGAGAGAAGGCTTGAATTGTTGACAGCTTGCTGATTTATTGAATTACTTGTACTTGATCCTCTACATACAACTGAATTGCATGATTTATGTTGACCTATGAAAGACCGAACTGTTGTGTATTGGTGCATGGCTGTCCTTATGGCTGTATATGTTGAAATATGTTGAATATGGTCCGTATGGTTTAGCTGAACTTGGTTTATTGCTGTCCATGTAGTTGAATTGCTGAATTATGCTTGCTTATATGACTTATCCCTAAATCTGATAATATATGTTGTTTATCTAGTGCATAGACCCTTATGGATTGGCCGATTAATTGAATCATGTGAGCCGAGGATGGTGGTATGGGATACTGTGCCCGTGCTATCTGCCTATGTTGGAGTGATGACCTTCCCATAATGACCATGAGCTAGACTTGAAAGTCATAATTGACTTTGTATGAGCTTAAGAGCTATGAGATTATCGAACCCACGAGGGCTAAGGATCGCGAGAGCCAATCGGCCATGGCCCTGAGCCGCGCGATTAGGTTAGGGCAACATTTTACTAAGGGTATTACAGTTTTCCCAACCTGTTGGATGAATGAACCTAATTAATCAACTCGGCTAACATGATCCATAATATTGCATTGCTTACTTTGGCGATTAGGGAGTCAAGGTCACACTGAGGGAGTGTTGGTCATTCGCAATCATTAGATGTTGTCGCTCGAGGGAGTGTTGGTGGAAAGCGGCTTGCATCATATCATGAACCATGTATTTCATTAACAAGAGTATTTAGGATTTTGTGATGTATGTTATTTGCTAAATCTATTCTATGCATGATTATTTGTGCTATCTATTACTAATGGTACCATAGAGTTGATCACTCATTCCCACTCTAGGATGGTGTTCTAAAACACCAACCAGATTCTGGCATAGATGTAGGAACCTTAATTGGAGCGAGACGCATTGGACGATGTCAGTGTGGATGACGATGAGGAGTTAGCATACTTCCAGACATTTAGCGGACCTTACTAGCGCGATAGATGATCTCGGGTCTGGGCCAGGGCCCAACTTTCTTTAGAAGAGACGAGAGGATGGGATTAGGTCCCTAATGGATATTTATTCTTAGGATTATGAGGTTTTATGCTGGTTCATAACTTTATTAGTAAAACTTAGATTGTAGATGGTTTATATTTAAATTTTCGGTGATTAGTTACCTTATGTTGATTTAATCTTTCTTTGACTTCTTGATATCCATATTTACATGCATATGAGGCCTGTTAAGGTACACGTGACACTCGGGAATCCGAGAGCCGAGTTCTTACTCGGCCCTTGAATTTCGGGGTGCTACAAACTTGGTATCAGAGTAATAGTTTGGATTAAATCAGGCCTAGGGTGACGGGTCTATCACGACGTACTCTGAATTAGGAGGGAGTGATTGAACTTAGAGACAATATTAGGATCCTGAGGTTCAGTATGTAGGCAAGACGAAACCTTGTAGACTAGCTTAGGACCTACAAGTAGAAATGCTTAGGCTATGAGAAATGATTCTAGTCACTCCTAATCATGAACAAATGAACTTACTTGACTCGATATTAGTACGTCGAGACTAAGCGGTGTAAGTAACTCGCGAGACTTCAATGGCCTTAACGTTCAACCTAGCGGTCCAATCAAACATAGAATCCCATAAATTTCTAAGTTCATTAAGCAGTACGTCTCCACATGGACTCGATGGACTTAAATCCCATTTGAATTACCATTTTAGGGATATCCAAGGTTCAATATCGACCGGATGACGCAATGAAATGGTCTGTGGACCGCGAATGAGCGAACTTGAACCATCGGGGGCCCGAAGGACACGTATAGGGGGACCCAGAGGGTTCTACAGACTAGAAATGGAGGCCAGGGTTGGCTGGCCACCCCCACCTCGGTGCACCGCCAGGATGTCCAAAGGATATCGGCGGCGCTGCTGGTCCAACGCTCATGTGGGGCCCCTCCCACGTGTGGGGACCCCCAAACATGCCCATTTTCCTTTTTTAAGGTGAAAACCCCCCTCCCAAATCACTTTCTACATTCCAAACCCATCCTAAACCTTTTCCCTCTTCGAAATCTTCATTCTCAAGCTCTTAGGTCCATCATCTTCCTTGCATGTTTCATCCTTAACCCATCCTCAACCCCAATCATCCTAAACCTTCCATATACCTACCCAATCTCACTCCTTTGAACCCGAAAACTCCCCTTTTAGGGTCCCACAACTTCCATTCCTTCAAATCCATTACTTTCTCCAAGCTTTTACACTTTAATGGCTTTCTTTGAGGTGGTGACATCCATCTTCTCCATTTCCGTACTTCTTTCCCTCATGGGAAAGAAACGGACGACCTCCGATGAAGCTGGGCCGAGCCAAGAGAGGAGATTGGAGAAGAAACAAGATGCTAGTGCAGGCCCAAGCATCGAATGGAGATCCAAGAGGAATCTCGACCACATTGCTCCACCGACAAGAGCGCTACCGTCAACCTTCGAATACGGCAGGTTCAGGAACTACAAGATCGTGTTCAAGGCCCACGTGGATGAGAAGTTGTTCAGTGGGCATCCGCTATTGGACCACCTTCTTAAGAACGGATGGGGTCTGATCTTTGAAGGGAAGTATCGAGCCAGCGAGGACCTTGTACGGACCTTCTACACACGCATACAAAGGGCATCCCTCAGGGTGGATAGGAAACTCAGATCAATGTGGATGTCATCGCACGTATCCTCAGGGTTGAGCGCGGCGTTGTTCATGCCAGTGAGAGGAATCTCGTTGAAAGATGGGAGAGAGACCGCCGCACGCGCTACTTGTGTGGTCGACTAGTTGATTGGAGGCATGAAAACATCCTCAAACCGACGGAGATGACCCCCGACTACCACACCCTTCACCATATATGCACCTACAATGTGTATTCGAAGACAAGCAATCGCACAGAATGCACTAGGTTCATGGTAGACTTTATCTACCGTGTGGGTCAAGGAGAGAAGGTATGACTGCCTATGCTCATACTGACGTAAATTGTGAATGCGGTGCAGTCTTACCGGGAGAAACAGCCACTCCCCTTTGGCTGACTGATCTGCAAGATCGCTCATAACTACAGGTAGTCTGCAGGGCATGTCGTCCCAATCAGAATGATAGACGAGAACACCCTCAACAACATGAAAATTGGCCCCAAGCAACACCAGGCCCAACTTGAGAAGTTCGGGGATGAGATAGAGGAAGAAGAGACTGAAGAGGAAGAGGAGAGTGAGCCCGAAGAAGAAGAAGAAGAAGAAGAAGGTGAGGCTCAGGATACTAACTAGGAGCCTCCCACCACTCGTAGTGGGTGCCAGAGTCAGGATGCACTTGACTCTCGCCTTGCCAAAATCGAGGAGAACCAGGAGAACATGAGAAAGAGGCTGAAGAAGATGTCTCGTACATTGAAGGAACTCTTATGCTGCATGAAGGATAAGGGAGCACCTTCACCTTCACTTAAGTCGGAGGATTAGGAGAGTGATGCTGTAGATGTTTTCATCCCTGTCTTTTGTAATGGCCTTGGATAGGCTTAGTTTGGTTGTCTTAGGAAATAGTTATGGAAGTTTTTCTTGTTGATGGGTAATCATGCATTTTCCGTCATTGTACATGTAATGCCCTAACATATGTAACAGTGACAATTTTTCTTAATGAAATGCATGAGGTTGCCTTTAATTGAGTAATGTGTTGGAATATTTGGAGAATTGATGGCATTCATGTGATGTTGCTCTAAATTTGTTTATGTATTATATGTCATGTCCATGGATATTTTTGTATCTAAATAATGCAAATTTACCTTCCAGGACAATGAGACCCTAAAGCAATAGCCTCCTTATCTGCCTGGCTTTGGGCGGAAGAGATGAACATGGATGAACCGCCCCAAATGAGCCACAAGATAGCCAGGGCAAAGCCAGTCAACCCGATATAGAAAATGACCTACCGTGTTAACTCCCAGAGGTGCCATTCACTCAAGGTGAGACCTCTTCATACCACGCAGCCCCGGCACGATGGAGCAGGTGCTACACATCATGCAGCAGTAGTAGTTGTTACACACTTTAGTGGGAACTGTGGCCCACCATATGAGCATGCCATCGCCAGATCGAGCCGATACGGCAATCGCATCTTACAATCTTTTTGAGCGCTTCCAGCTGGTTAGACCGCCGACCTTTGCCAGCACGCATCGACCAAAGGTAGCCGAAAGTTGGCTCAATCAGGTTACTAAGGCGATCCTGCCTCTCCATTGCTCTGAAGCAGAACAGGTGGAACTAATATCCTATCTGTTCTTGAAAGAGGCTGATGTTTTATGGTGGGATAGTTTATTGAGGACCGTCCTCGAAAACTTTGTATGGACTTGGGAGGACTTCAAGACGTGTTTCTTCCAGAAGTACTTACCACATACATACCAAATTGGAAAGGAGAACAAGTTTCTACGCCTCCAGTAAGGGGGAATGTCAGTGGTCGAATATGAAAATCGGTTCACTGAGCTATCCCGCTACGCCCCCAAGATTGTTACCGATGAAGAAATGCGCATGAGGCATTTTGTTGAAGGACTGAGGGTCGAAATCCGCACCAAGATGTGCTATGTGAACATCCAGACTTATGCTGATTTGGTTGAGATGTCCTTGCGATCGGAGAAGGATGGAGAGCGAATCTCATGGGCGCACCTCTAAGCCGAGTCACGGGGGAGATCTGTGGGACAGTCTTCCTCCACCTCAGGAAGAAGAGTACAACCAAGTCCACCTCCTCAGCATGCTCTTACTCCATCCACATTTGCTTGACCCGATTGTACTGTGGGTATTGTAGAAAAGTGGGACACTCGGAGGCGTATTATTTCTCGAAGATGAGGGATCATGGCTACGCACCCCCTTAACGCGCAAGCCAACTGCCCCAACAAGTGTTGCCAACTCCTCCCCAGATAGCTACGGTCCCATCTCAACAAATCCATAGGTCGCCGGTGCCTCAAATTAGGCCACCACCTTGGCCTACATATCAACCCAACAGGCTGTAACAAGCTCGCATACATGCCCTAACTACCGATGGTGTGGATGCAGCCACGACCACACCCTTAACATTCGAAGTCACGGCCCATATCCAAGGTATCCCTGTCTTTCTTCTCATAGACACTGGGTCCAAAACGTCAATCATATCGCATACAATTGCCAAGAACCTGAGGTTACTGACTACTCCCATGTCAGGAGTAAGAATTACAGTGGCAGCCGGAACCTTCACTGAAGCTACATCCATCTGCCAAGGTTGTCCCATTAATCTGGGAAATAAGAGAATACGCGTGGACCTTATAGTTTGAAGGGTCTTCCACTATGACGTGATCCTAGGTATGAACTGGCTCTCCGCAATGAGAGCCAAGATCAATTGTGAGGACTGTACATCGACGATCTACGAAGAGGATAACTCTCCTTTCACATTTCCAGTTCAGGTTAACTATCCACAACGAGTCCTTTGTTATACGTCGTTAGAAAAAGGTGATGAAGAACTTTCATTAACTCACACACCCATTGTCAAGGACTACGTTGTTGTATTCAAGCAACTACCGGGACTCCCCCCCCCCCGGACGGGAGATCGATTTCATCATAGAACTAGTCCCGGGTACTGTTCCCATATCTCTTCCGATCTACCGAATCCCTCCATATGAAATGGAAGAACTTTGGGTTTGGATAGATGATTTGCTGGACTCGGGTTTCATTTGACCCAGTGTATCACCTTTAGGAGCCCCTGTTGTGTTTGTGAGAAAGAAGGATGGCTCCTTACGGCTGTGCATCGATTATTGACGGTTGAATCAAGTCACTGTGAAGAATAGATACCCACTGCCTAGGATTGATGACCTGTTCGATCAACTAAGAGGTGCTCAATACTTCTCGAAGATTGATTTTGCAATCCGGGTACCATCAGCTTCAGGTTAAAGAAGAGGACATACCGAAAACAACATTTAGAACCAGTTTTGGGCATTATGAGTTCTTGGTCATGCCCTTCGGACTCACGAATGCCCCAGCTGTATGGTTATGATTAACAGAGTTTTCAGGCCCTTTCTATATCAATTTGTCATTATGTTCATTGATGACATCCTAATATACTCCAAAAGTCACAGAAAACCAGAAGGACACCTATGAGTGGTTTTGGAGACGCTCAAGCAAAAAAAAAAAAAAAAGCTAAATTTTGGAAGTGTGACTTCTAGAAAGAGGAAGTCAAGTTCTTGGGCCATGTGGTGTCCAAGGAAGGCATCTCAATGGACCTAGCCAAGGTAGCAGCGATATAAGATTAGAAGCGGCCGAGTTCGGTTACGGAAGTCAGGAGCTTCTTGGGACTGGTGGGATATTACCGCCGGTTTATCAAGGACTTCTCAAAGATAGCCCGACCCCTATCACAGTTCACCAGGAAGGACCTCAAGTTCACCTGGAATAAAAAGGTGGAAGCGGCCTTCCGAGAACTAAAGGAGAGATTGACCTCGACTCCAGTGCTCATTCTGCCTGAGCAAGGAGTCAAATACACAATCTACATAGATGCGTCCCACATCAGATTGGGTTGTGTCCTTATGCAAAAGAATAGAGTCATTGCCTATGCCTCACTAGAATTGAGGAAAGATGAAGAGAATTATCCTACTCATGACCTTGAATTAGCGGCAGTTATCTTCGCCTTGAAGCTATAGATACATTACCTCTACGAGGAAGAATTTGAGCTCTTTTGCGATCACAAGAGTCTCAAATACATATTCACCCAAAAAGACTTGAATATGAGACAACACCATTGGATGAAGACACTAAAGGACTTCAAGTTTAATGTCTCCGACCACCCTGGTAAAGCTAATCTAGTGGCAGACACTTTGAGCCAAAAGAAGACACTAGAATTTGCCGCCCCATTAATGGTAGAAGAATAGAGTATGGTAGAATTTCTACGGGACTTCGAGTTAAAATTAATGGTAGAAGAACTATATGAAGTTGTCACACATGTCCACATTCAACTGATGATTGATAGTCAAATCATCGAGGCCCAGAGCGGCGATGAATCGTTGAGAAAAATGAGGGAACTGGCAGAAGTCTGGAGCGACTCTGAATAGAGAATCGGCTCCGATGGAGGCCTACGATTCCAAGGCCGCCTTTGCATCCTGAACCACCCCAAATTGAAAGAAGAACTTCTAACCGAGGCTAATAACTCGAAACTAGCAATGCATCCCGGAAGCACCAAAACGTATCGGGACCTCAAGCAAAACTATTGGTGGGACAACATGAAAAGAGAGATAGCTGATTTCGTCTCTTGATGCTTCACATGCCAACAAGTCAAGGCTGAACATCGCCGACCGCCATGCCTCTTGCAGCCTATGCCTCTTCCTGAATGGAAATGGGACTTCATCTCCATGGACTTCATCTCAGGTTTACCCAGGACAAGGAAGGGACACGATTCAATTTGGGTGATTGTGGACTGGTTGACAAAATTGGCTCATTTTCTCCTGATTTGAACTTCTTATTCTGCCGATGATCTAGCCAGACTATACATTAAAGAAATAGTTCGGCTCCATGGTGTTCCCTTGGAAATCGTATCGGATCGAGATACCTGATTCACTTCAACGTTTTGGACCCGAATACAACAAGTAATGGGACTGAAGTTGAAGTATAGTACCACCTTCCACCCACAAACAGAACAAGTAAATCGGATATTAGAGGACATGTTGAGAGCGTGTACACTAGACTTCTTGGACAGTTGGGACGAATGTCTCCCTTAAGCCGAATTCGCCTACAACAATAGTTTTCAAGCTAATATCGGCATGACGCCTTATAAAGCCTTATATGGGCGCCCATGTCGAGCGTCTCACTGCTGGGCCGAGATTGGCGAGAAAAGTTTATTAGGGCCTGATTTGGTGCGGACAATCACTGAGAAGATCGAAATCATTAGGCGATGTCTCTAAACGGCCTAGAGCAGACAGAAAAGCTACGAAGACACAAGGCAAAGGGACTTAGAATTTGAAACAGGGGACCATGTGTTCTTGAGGATTTTTCCAATGAGAGGAGTTCTACGTTTCAGCAAGAAAGGAAAGCTTGCCCCATGATACATTGGGCCTTTCCAAATTCTCGACCGTATAGGGTTGGTCACATATTGCCTTACATTGCCCACTCCACTCGCCAGAGTGCACAATGTGTTCCATGTCTCCATGCTCAAAAAGTATGTTTCCGACCCCTCACATGTCATTCGATGGGAACATGTGGAACTCAAGGACAACATCACATACATTCTTAAGCCCACGCGAATCCTGGACAAGAAAGAACAAGTGTTGCAGAACAAGGTAATCCCATTGGTCAAAGTACTATGGACACACCATAGAGAAGAAGAAGCCACTTGGGAGACTGAAGCTGAAATCTGCAAGCACTACTCAAACCTGCTCAAGTAATATGAATAGGTACAAATTTTGAGGATGAAATTTATTTATAAGGGGGGTAAACTGTAACACCCGGTCCAAAACTAGAGCAGTGTTTTGAGGCGCTCACGTGCGAACTGACGCAAGACCGTATAATTTGGTCGCATGTGTGGGATTATTACCCATAAATTAATCATGATTAAGTCATTAATGTGACTTGACCAAATTATATTCAGGCCAAACACGGGCTGTAGGGTCAGACAGCCCAGTCTCACTTGGAGATTGTTCGTACGAACCGTGTACCACCCGAGGAAGGACCAAAAATTCTAAAATTTTGGGAAGTTATAGGCCTCACTGGGCTTATGGTCCATCGCAGACTCCGGGCTCAGATGATGCCTAGAAATAGATAAACAATATAGTCCATCCGGCACTTGAGCAACGCGAGTCGGCAGGCCTGTAAAGGGAAATTCTGAAATTTTAAATTAATTGGCCCTGTTTCACGAATCAGTAAATCTGGGCATTTCAGCCGTCAGATCTCTTTTAAATTTACAATGAAAGTTAGAAATATTTTCCTGCCCTTACCCACAAAATCTGACCGTTGATCGAAGGCCTGTGACTATTGATCACAAATCGGATCGTTGCGGAAAAACCCTGCATCCATTTGCCGTCAAATTTTACCCGGCCCTTCATCAGGCCATGAGACCCTTATCCATGAATTGGATGGGCTAAGAGCCTATCAGGGTGGCCCCAATAGCCAAAAATGGCCCCACAGGGCCATTGGAGGCATATTATCAAACTCAAGGTTAAAGGATCTAATCTAGGGTGTATATGGCCTAACCCTCTCTCATTTGAGGATTTTCCAGCAATTGAAAATCTGAGAGAGAGAGAGAGAATAGAGAGAAAGGGAAAGAGAGAGAGGAGAGAGAGAGAGAGAGAGAGAGGAAGGGAGTGCTTTGGTGCTTGGGGATCACATTTCCCCCGCACCCATGCCCTTGCAACCCCACGGATCTTGATCCTACCGCCATAGAACTGAGCTACACCTAATCTAAGGTGAGAACTAAACTTTAGCCCATTTCTCCCTAATTTTCAGCCACATGCATGCATCTTACCACCATTTTCTTGTAATGCAGGGCCCCGACGCATCGAGCTTGCGGACCCGGCAATGTTAGGATGATTTCAGCGGCTTCCAATCAACCATAGGTGTGGACCATTACCTTTAGGTGGTTGATTATCGTGCTTAGCATAGGTTTGGTAAATGTGTATGGTGCATTACTATTGCATGTTGTTAAAATTTCCTTGGGAGTGCATGAATGAGACTATAGACTAGGGATTTCTCAAATTCATGGAAAATGGGGTTTGAGCCCCTAATACCCCAATGTATGAATTGTTGATTGCATGTTCTTATAGGGTATAAGCAATTAATTTTACCCAAATATTACTGATTTTGGATGAATACTGTTGCATGTCAAATGTGCTAGGAGAGAAGGCATGAATTGTTGACAACTTGCTGATTTGTTGAATTACTTGTAATTGATCCTCTATATACAACTGAATTGCATGATTTATGTTGGACCATAAAAGACCGAACCGTTGTGTATTGGTGCATGGTTGTCCTTATGGTTGTATATGTTGAAACATGTTGAATATGGTCCCTATGGTTTAACTGAATTTGATTTATTACTGTCCATGTAGTTGAATTGCTGAATTAGGCTTGCTTATGTGACTTATCCCTGAATCTGATGATACATGTTGTTTATCTAGTGCATAGACCCTTAAGGATTGGCCGATTAATTGAATCACTTGGGCGACCTTCCGTTGGGCCTGCCTACAAGTAAATCTGGCCCAATCAGTTAAGATGTGTATCGATGGTTATAGTTGGACTACATGAGACATCGTTCTCAGACCGTTTGGTTTACGGTGTGACTTATGGGGGCATATTGACTCATAATCGGCTATCCTTATGTGTTAACCATGATCGCATGCCTATGTAGAAACCTGAGATACCCCGAGACCTTTGCGCCCACTGTTAATTATAATATTCGGCCCACACGACTCATGAGCTGGGATGGTGGTATGGGACACTATGCCCGTGTTGTCGGCCTACAATAGGGTGATGAGCCTCCCCATAATGACCAATAAGCACCAAGACTCGTGAGCTAAGGACGGTGGTATGAGACACTATACCCATCCTGTCGGCCTATGCTGGGGTGACGAACACCCTATAGTGACCGCGAGCTGGACTTGAAAGTACTAATTGACTTTATATGAGCTTAAGAGCTATGGGATTATCGAACCCACGAGGGCTAAGGATCGCGAGAGTTAATCGGCGACAGCCCTGAGCCACGCCATCAGGTTAGGGCAACATTTTACTAAGGGTATTACAGTTTCCCCAACCTCCTGGATGAATGAACCTAATTAATCAACTCAGCTAATATGATCCATAACATTGCATTGCTTACTTTGGCGATTAGGGAGTCGAGGTTGCACTGAGGGAGTGTTGGTCATTTGCAATCGTTAGATGTTGTCGCTTTACGGAGTGTTGGTGGAAAGCGGCATGCATCATATCATGAACCATGTATTTCATTAACAAGAGTATTTAGGAATTTATGATTTATGCTGTTTGCTAAATCTATTGTATGCATGATTATTTGTATTATCTATTACTAATGGTACCACAAAGTTGATCACTCACTCTCACTCTGGGATGGTGTTCTAAAATACCAACCAGACTCTAGCATAGACGCAGGAACCTTGGAGCGAGATGCATTGGATGATGTCAGTGTGGATGACGACGAGGAGTTAACGTACTTCTAGACATTTGGCAGACCTTACTAGCGTGATGGATGATCTTGGGTCTGGGCCAGGGCCCAACTTTCTTTAGGAGAGATGAGAGGATGGGACTAGGTACCTAATGGATATTTATTTCTTGGGATTATGAGGTTTTATGCTGGTTCATAACTTTATTAGTAAAACTTAGATTGTGGATGGTTTATATTTAAATTTCCAATGATTAGTTACCTTATGTTGATTTAGTCTTTCTTTGACTTCTTGATATCCATATTTATTTGCATATGAGGCCCATTAGGATACACGTGGTACTCGAGAATCCGAGAGCCAAGTTCTTACTCGGCCCTTGAATTTCGGGTCGTTACGGTAAAACACGGCTTATCAGGGTGCTCCCATAAAGACTTACAATACAACCATAGGCATGTTTTCAACTAGGCATGTTATCAACCAAGTATGTTATCCTAGGTGTACATGTTATCAATTAAGCATGTTGTTATAGCTAAACAGGTTGTGATGAACATGTCATCAATGTTAGGCATACTTAGGGTTGTACACGGGTCGAGCTGAGTCGAACTGGGCTTAACCCGGCCAGGCCCGTTCAACAGCCACACCAGGCCCAAACTCGGCCTAGTCACCGGGCCAACATCTCCAGCCTAAACCCAACCCGGCAGCAATCGGGCGAGTTCGGGCCAGTTTTGAACCTTCGAGTTTGGGTCAGTTTCAAACTTGAGTTCGGGCCAGTTTTGAACCTTTGAGTTCGGGCCAGTTTCAAACCTTACAGCAAGTTCATGGGAAGAGGTTTGGCAGGTAATCCGCGTCCCATTACAAGGCCCTCGATCAACGATTTAGATAGTTGAACTATAGACTTCACAAAAAATCTAACTAGTCAAGAGATTTACATACATTTACATACATTTGACAAAGCATAAAATAAAATATTTTATACAAACTCAATACAGTCATACACTACTGACTACTATTGAGGAAATTCATCTGCTGAGCCCGAGCTGCTATCTAAATCTTCATATACGTACTCATTCACCTCTCCCTCTTTAGAAGGTAGAGATAGCTTTTTATCGCCCTCCTCTTGTATAGTTTGAATTAGATTTATCAAACTATTTTTGTGAGAAGATTTATATGTAGTTTCCAACGTCCTGTTAAACGCACCCAGACTGGAGAGAAACTTAGCTGAATTCTTCCTATTCTTATTTTTACCCGTGCAAGTTGAGCCTGCTTCGACATCATGTGGTCATGGAGGACATCGCTGATGTGTAGAAGCCTCTTTCATATTATGCTTTAAGGCGAGTTGGAATTGATCTTCTTTCAACACCAATATTTAGCTTCCTTTTCTCCTCAGAAAGTTTGTATTGGGGAGTGGAAGCTTTTTTGTTTGAGTCAAGAACTGCTTGAAAAAGAACTTAGATTTCTTTTGAGACTTTAGGATATGGTTTTGCATCTCCGCCCTGACAGGATAAGTGTAATCTAAGCCGATTAGTTTTGTTAACAAACTTGGCTCCACACAAATTACACAAAATCTTTAACTTTTCAGACTTTCGAGAATGGACTAAGGAACCATAGTCCCAAATATCAATCGATGGTTTACTTGAAGACATCTGCATATTATGTTGGAAAAGTATTTTAGGATTTTTAGCAATAATGAAATACTGACATAAAATAAAAGTAATTTATGGATATAAAAAAAGCCATTAATGCATTGCGCAGCTTGCATAACATCTATCAACATAACAGATAAATAAAAATAAAAGTCAAAAGAGTACCCATTACAGCATTTGTAAATTCAAATAAACTAACATGATTAAAACATCCATCCCAAACATCCATCATATTGCTGTCGTTTCATGTGTTGCAGCTTAATTCACATTCTCCCCATCTTCCTCATCTAGATCATAGCCTCCTAGAGTCGAACGCAACCAATCTTGTGTACAAATTAATGCTTGCACTGTATCTGGTGTAAGGGAACTTCTAGTCTTGCTCACGACCCTACTCCCTATGCTAAACGCAGATTCTGATGCCACGGTTGAAATAGGAACTGACAAAATATCTCATGCCATCATCAATAATGTAAGGTATTTTTCTTCACTAACTCTTAATTTCCACCACTCCAAAACATCGAACTCTAAATCCTGTCGTAGTAGGACTGACTCTTTGAGATACATATATAACTCTGATTCTTTCTTGTCTGTGTCTGTATTTTCCTTTACTAAGAAAGACATGTAATCATCATCGAAGCTTGAAGCAACATTCGATCTAACTTCAGAAGCACTTCGTGTGGACACTATGGTTGTGTACGACTTGTACAATGCTTCAATTGCGTCACGAACCTTCGAGGTTTTAGATATTACTTTTTATTAGGATAAATCCTTGTGAAGATATACTTAACATAACTCATCTTGCACCGAAGATCAAGAACAATAGCTAAGGACATTATCAAATGACAATCATCCCAGTACTTCTCGAATTTCATTTGCATACCACCTGTCATGATTTGGAGAAAAAATGTACCATCATCAGTAGCTTTCTTCAGGGCATCCTTAATCTTCCACACAGCTGGAAGAAACATATTTGTTGTAGAAAACTTGTTGTCATAAAATATTTTCGTACAGTCACAAAAAAACCTTCAAAAATTTGTAAACTTCTTTCGTTTTGCTCCGGTCATCTTCACTAGGCAACCAAGCATATGTTCGATCACGCGCTGCATATTCTGGAAAAGCATGTTCCAATTCCAGGGCCGAATCTAATATCTCAAAAGTTGAATTCTAACGCGTGCATACATCGAGCTTCAACATTTTTGGAGACTTTAAATTCAAACGTTGGACAATGTCATTCCATATACTCAATTTTGATAGTGAGCCTCTTATGTACTTCACACTCTCCCTCACATTCTCTATAGTTTGGTCAATTGATTTCAACCCTTCTGTACAATTAAGTTGAGAATATGTGCACAACACCGAACATGAAATATTTTTCCCTCAAAAATAAATTATCGGTTGCCTTGAACTGGTTACGTAAGAATGATATAACACTGTCATTTGTCGAAGCATTATCTAAAGTTAATGAACTGACTTTTTTTTCAATGCCCCAATCTCGTAGACAGTTTAAATGCAATCTAAAATAACTAAACTAGAATCGGGTGGCGGAAGGTGGCGAAAGTTCAATATTCTCTTGCAGAGTTTTCAATTTTCATCAACATAGTGTGCAGTCAATGAAATGTAACCCTTTCTTTGATTTTGCGCCGTCCACATATCAGATGTCAAACTTACCCTTGAAATTGAATCTAAAACTGCTTTCAGCTTCATTTTCTCACTGTCATACATCTTCATGTACTCCTTCTTCATAGTAACATGGGAGACCTTCTCAAACTGAGGATTAAGGAATTTACTGTATCCCATAATTATTTCACTCTCTACTATCTTAAATGGTTGCTCGTCAATGATAATAAGCTTTGCAGACCACTCCTTCAGCTTCCCTTTTTCAAACTTAAGTTGAGAATATGTGTACAACACCGAATATGAAATATTTTTTTCTCAAAAAATAAATTGTCGGTTGCCTTGAACTAGTTACATAAGAATGATATGACACTGTCATTTGTCGAAGTATTATTTAAAGTTAATGAACTGACTTCTTTTCAATGCCCCAATCTCGTAGACAGTTGTAAATGCAATCTAAAATAACTAAACCAGAATGGGGAGGTGGAAGGTGGCGAAAATTCAATATTCTCTTGTAGAGTTTTCAATTTTCATCAACATAGTGTGCAGTCAATGAAATGTAACCCTTTCTTTAATTTTGTGTCATCCACATATCAGACGTCAAACTTACCCTCGAAACTGAATCTAAAACTGCTTTCAGCTTCATTTTCTCACTGTTATACATCTTCATGCACTCCCTTTTCATAGTAACACGGGAGACCTTCTCAAACTGAGGATTAAGGAATTTACTGTATCTCATAATTATTTCACTCTCTACCATCTTAAATGGTTGCTTGTCAATGATAATAAGCTTTGCAAACCACTCCTTCAGCTTCTCTTTTTCAAACTTATGAGTGGTAAGTGTACCTTTAGAAGCAGATCCTTCGGACTTTGTAAACGATAACAATTGTTGGCCTGAATGTGAAAGTCTAGGTCTCCTTGCACAACTTTGTCTATGTCTGTTTAAATGAGACGTCGACCCCCCAACACTTTTGGTGTATAGACTTTTGCAGTGCATACATCTGATCTTGGGGACATTGTTAACTACCACTTCTTCAAAATCATCCCAGATAGCTAACCGTTTCTTTCCTTGGTTTACAGCTAAAGACCCCTCTCCCTCAACAACAAGTGGTGATGTGGCTGACGTACTGGCATCGGTACTAGGGGTAGTTGGGACTTCATCCTCACTAGCCATATCTAAAGATATAAAACAATTTCATTTATCCTTGAACCTTAGTAAAGAATTTTCTAAGCTGATAAATCAGTTACCCATTCAATGCTGGATAGATAGTAATGCTTTCATTATTCAATTTAAATGCCACGTCAAAATTTCAGCAACATCTCCCCTTATCTCTTCAAAATATATTAATCTTGGATTTGATTCACACGTCAACTATCCACACAAAGTGTGCATATTTGATGAGGAAGTAAATGCAAGAAATATATCCAGACAGAATTATGAGAGATGAACCGAAACAAGCATGTGCATTTAAATTAGAGTAAATGAAAATATTAATATCTATCCAATATTGAACTGTTCAAAAAGGGACAATATGAGAATTTCTATGCATCCATGAACACACTCAATCTATATCTGGCAACATAGAAATCCTCAAATGGGTAACTGATTATCCTATACTACAATAACAATATAAAAAATAATTAAATCAATTACCCATTCAATGTTGAATAGATAGTAATGCTTTCATTATTCAATTTAAATGTCACACCAAAATTTCGGCAGCATCTCCCATTATCTCTTCAGAATATATTAATCTTGAATTTGATTCACACATCAACTATCCACACAAAGTGTGGATATTTGATGGGGAAGTAAATGAAAGAAATATATCCAGAGAGAATAAGGAGAGACGAACCGAAACAAGCATGTGCATTAAATTGAAATAAATGAAAACATTAACATTTATCCAACATTGAACTATCCAAAAATGGACAATTTGAGAATTTCTATACATCCATGAACACACTCAATCTATGTCTGGCAACATAAAAATCCTCAAATGGGCAACTGATTATCCTATACCACAACAACAAGGATAAAAAAATAAAAATATATCTAATAGGCAATTGGTATAAGCATAGATTAAGACTAACTAACAAAAATAGAAAATATTGTGTCTCTTTTAGAGTCAACGGGTAGATATGGTAGTTCCATGCTAAGACCCTTGGGCCGATGTGAAAGCAGACTCCAAAGGAGCTATTGCTCAAAGTGCACGGTTAGAGGTGTTACCTCTACCACCAAACGGGTTGTTGTTCTTATTCTAAAGAAAGCAATTCTATAATTGGCAACCGATTGTCCTATACTTAAACAATTCTATAATCAATCATAATTCACATTCAACATCTAGCTAACTGGTAACAAAATATGTTTAAACTGAATAAATAGATTTTGTTTTGATAAATTAACCTAATAATATCTACTATATACTAGTAACATACAAACAATATTGGGGCTCATACCATAGGCTGTAAGAATATCATGTCCCCCTAAAAAATACATCCTCCAAGGATAACATATATATATATATATATATATATATATATATATATATATATATATATATATAAAATAAGTTGTTTATTATCATTCTCAATCACAAGTATCAATCATCATCAAACTAACTATTAATAGCATTTACAAAAATATAAATAACTACTTAATATGCATTAAAAAGATTAGAATGGAGTGGCAAGAAATCTAATAAATGAAAATTTTTAATCATTTATTAGTCATTTAGTGGGTGGTCACATGTGGTGAGGAAAATGATGTAACATAATAGATGACTGATGGTTTATGTTTTAGATAAACATTGGGGTGGGGCCCACCTAATTCACAAAGTGAAATTTATATCATTTTCATGCAGAAGTTATCCGACATGGACCCATGCATACTTTAAAAAATTCTCAAACATGGCCCACTGTTATGGTTATGTAAAAATTCATCCCAATCACTAGGTATGTCACCCCATAATAACGGTTGTGGCCCAAAAATCAGGCAGGCCATAAAAAGAGAATAATAACGCTCACCCTCCAAACTGTTAACTTAAATGTGGCTAACCCAAATCAGAAATGGGCCTGATTTTTTGTCCCAAGGCCTACATTTTAGCTTTGCATCGAACGGGTGGAGTGAATTTCATATAATTATCATGGTGGGCCCTGAAAAATCAAGGGTGGTCATCCTCTTCAAATTGTTTCCCTTTCTATGGCTTACTTGAATCACAGACAAAGCTGATTTTTTACCACCAGGGTTAAAATGGGTGACACACCTGGTCATCGGGTGGGTTTCACTTAGACATCACAGTGGGCCAAGCAATTATTGCAGTCAAGCCAATAGTGATTTTCATACTGATTTAATACATGGTAGTTTGTGGTAATGGGAATTGAAATTACACCTCCAGCAAAACATGTTGTGGTCTACCTAAACTCCTTGCTTTTTTCTTTTACCACTTATTACTATCTTACCTATGTATGTCCCTCTCATCTTAGTGGGTTATCCCAGATGCATTGATTGGCCCCCAATAAAAGTTTTATTTGTTGGGATCTCCTCCCCACATATCTTTCTGGTGTGGCCCACCTGAGTTTACCATTGGCTGATTTTTAGTCCATGACATAACCTGAAGGCGTTCCTAATGGATAAGTTGGATCTGATGTAGGCATCACATGGGCCCCACAATAGCTTGGTCCCACCAGCCTTCGCTGTGTTTATAGTACCTCAACTTTAACAGTGGATTTCAATTTTCAACTGTTATGCACGTGAATCCATCTAAATCGACTATGAACAACAATAGGCTCGACGTCCACTGATTGTTGTACTATCATCTAGTGGAACCATTGTGGGTGGGCCACCCACCAAAAGTCACTGTAATCGGGTGATCGCGGCCATCAGTTCCATTATTAGAGCAAACAAAAGTAGAGAATGGCCGATCCAACCATTAGATGGACCATACTATTAAAATCAATGAATTATATATATATATATATATATATATAAGCAGGAGAGAGAGAGAGAGAGAGAGAGAAATCAATGAATTATTAAGCAGGAAAAATTGATCCATAGCTAGCAGTAGCACTGAGAGCAAATCTAAACTGAAGATTAATAAAAAAAATCTCTAATCTACACAGATCTACTAGATCAGGCAACCTAAATAAAAAAAATCTCTAATCTACATAGATCTACTGAAAGAGGAATCATACATTGAAAGAGAGAGAGAGAGAGAGAGAGAGAGAGAGAGAGAGAGAAATCATACTAGTTGTGGTTGGACGGAGGGACGAGCGAGCTCTGGTGGTTGGACGGACGGACGAGCAAAGAGAGGCAGACGGCCTCTGGTGGTTGCACGGACGGACGAACAGAGAGAGGCGGATGGCCTCTGGTGGTTACATGGACGGACGAGCAAAGAGAGGTGGACGGCCTCTAGTGGTTGCACAGACGGACAAGCAGAGAGAGGCAGACGACCTCTGCTGGTTGGACAAGAGAGAGAGGACCACTGGTTGGACGAGAGAGAGAGAGATTAGAGAGGTTGAGAGCCGAGAGGGAGGGGGAGAGAGAGAGAGAGAGAGATTTGGTGGGGTCGGGTAGGGAGGGAGCGAGCAGGGGAGGAGAGGGTTTGGTGGGGACGGTGGGGTAGGGCGTTTTCAGAAAAAGGGAAAGGGAAAAGTGATGGGTAGGGTTTTTTTAATAGGTATATATACCTAAAGGCGGGTCGGGTCGGGTCGGGCTGAGTCGGGCCGGGTCGAGTCGGGTTTCGGACCGAGTCGGGCTAAACTGGGTCATATCCGAACTCGCCCTGAACTTAGTTTTGGCTGAGAAAATTGGCCCGTCCTGAGCCGAACTCAGTTTTGGGTCAGGTCGAGTCGAGCTTTTTTCGGGCCGAGTCGAGCAAGCTAACTGGGCTAGCCCGGTTTGTTACACCCCTAGGCATACTACTTGAATGAGTAACCATGAATCATGAGATTATCTAATAATCATGTACAAGATAGTTAAATTCTATATTCTACTATAAGGCATATAATGTAAAAGGAATGATAAAGCTGGCACGTGTAGTCGATATGATAGTACGCTGTATTGCAAGACATTGGGTGTAACACCTCGTACCTCTAGTACATAGGTGTTACCTCTTAAACATACATCGATGGAAACTAGGGTTAATTAACTAGATACCTTGAACCAATGTATGCAGGATGGGGCTCCCAGTCACCATTAAAGCCGTCCAGTCCCCATGTAGCCGTTAAAATAAAATCTCAGGCCAATCCGACCTTTGGATCGAGATTTATGGGCTAGGTAAGCCCTGAGGAGTGTGATATGGTCCAGCTGGACCTTGGCCCCGCCTCAAACTGGGCCAGGGCCCCTAAGCGGGGACTCCTAAGAGGAATGGACGGCGTGGATCCATCTCAAACATCACAAATGGGCCCTATACGGTGTGTGAGTGCACCTAGTGTGCTCATGCACGACGTGCACTGGAACAAATGAGTCGGTCAAACGGTCTTTGACCGAGCTCCCTTGGAAAAACAGTAGGATTCTCCTGCCAACGGTCATTTTGAAACTGATGGCCTTTAACCTCCAAAGTGGCCCACCATGGGCACTTTCTGAACGATCCAAACCATTTATTTGGCTTGTGGGACCCATCTAATTAAAACCGTATACGCTTTTAAGCCCATGCAAAAAGACGGGGATTTTTGGGTAGAACCATCCAAGGACTTACACGTGACGGAGATTTGAGATGTGAGACTAGTTTGACGCTGCATGGGTGGCCCATGATCAGCCTGATCATGCCATCCCAACCATCCATCTCCTAGGAAGAGCCATGCTCTCCCATTTCTGGAAATAGCCAAGTAAGAACCTGCATAAGAAAAATAAAAAGGAGACTTTCCTTTCTGGGAAGAAGGTGCTGGCGTGTTTCTAGCCACTCTTTGGGCCATGTGGAGCAATCTTAGCCATCCCCTAGGAGGTAGTACGAGATGAGTAGGGAGAGCATCTCATATAATGAGAAAATGCAGAAAACTAGATTTTCTCATGAGATAACCTGAAACTAACATTTAGGGTACAAAAAGTGGGCTCTGCATTGATCAGAGGTCTCATCTGGTCTGCTCAAATGGACTAGATATGCCAATATACATGGGATAGTAATCTGCCATTAATGGCCAAATCATCTTCCCTGATAACCACATGTACCTGATCACGAGGTGGGCCCCACCATACTTAAAAAGTTACTTTTCTGGTGGGCCCGGGCATCAGCAATCCATCCTAGCGTGTGGATAAGCCCCATGCATGGCCATTTTTCAATCACAGCCATCGCGAGGGAGGCTCTTTTCTAGTCATTGATGGCTCTCTCCCACTGCTATAAATGGGGCATTGTTGCCCTCGGGATTCGCACCAGCAAGGGAGAAAGGAGAGAAGAGAGAGAGAAAGGCAAGAAAGAGAGAGAAAGAGAGAAGAGAGGGAGAGGAGTGAGCTGAGTGAGCGAGTCAGCTCAACTCGACCCACCTATAGGTCGACTCGGTTGAGTGAGAGGGCTGTGTCCACTTCATCTTGAGGTCCGGACCCATTAGGTAAGGCCCTGGTTGCCTCAGTCAATTCCTTACGATCAAGAAACCCTGCTAAATCGGATTGATTTTCCCACAGGCACCATTGTTGTCACTGTGTTGGTTTGACCCAACCGGCACTAGAGTTAGCCAGGTAACGGTTTATCTCACTCCATTCTTCCATCCAACAGCACCTAGCTGTTAGAGTTGCAGTCAGTACAAAGTAGGGCCGGATCCAGGCTAACAGTAGTTATATTTTGGACAAAAACCATGCCAAATAATGGCCGTGTTTTGGGCCGAAACTAGGCCAGCCAGTAAGCTCAATTTTGGACCGAGACCATGCAAAATAATGGCCATGTTTGGGCCGAAAATCTGGCTATTTTCCAAATGGTAGAAGGGTCTCTAGTAGGCCGTAAATGGAGATGGTAACAGAGCCTTGCATAGGCCCTGGATGGTCTAGGCAGGCCCTGAACGAGCTCTGCTATGGGTTGAGGGTGGCCGTAATCAGGCTATGAAAGCACCCTCCTGCTGGTTCAAAAAGAAGGTTGAAACCACTCCTAAATAAGACTGAGAATTGGCCCTAATTTGAGCAAAAATCAGCCCGATGTTAGGCCATGTTCTAAGACCGGGTAGCGTCCTCAAACGGACTAAAGTCCAGCAAGTAATGCCAAGACAAGCTCTCAGCTGGACTAAAATCCAGCTGAAACCAGTCCTCCAATAAGTTGTGATTTGGATTAGAAATAACCCTCGGATGGGCTTGAATCAAGCTAAAACCTGGCCTCAGTTAAGCTTTCATCTGGGCCTTAATCCCAGTTAAAAACTAGGCCCGAAGTCATGCTAAAACCAAGGTCCAGTTGGGTCGTGAGTTCAACCTGGAACCAAGCCTTCACCAGCCTTTAAATGGAGCTGCAGACGTCCCTTATTTGGGCCCTGCAATGGGCTTAAAACGGCCCTTAAATAGGCTTTGAATCCAATGGAGAGCAGGCCCTAAACTGGGCTCCAAGACGGTTCGAGATGGGCCTCACCATGCATTCCAGAAGGCCATGAAAACAACATTCAGTTGTTACATGAAACAGGCTGAAAACAGCCCAGAACTGGGCCGAAACTAGCCCAGCATTGGGCAAGAATTAGCCGCATGTACTGGGATGAAACCAACCCAGAAGTGGGCCACACCGCATGGAGCAGGGAGGGCCGCACCACATGGAACAGGTGGGCTGCATCTCATAAACAGGTGGGCCGCACACTATCAAACCAGGTGGGCCGCACCCTGCTAGTAGGTGGGTCGCCCACAGAGAATGGTATGGGCCCAGGGCCAGCTAGGACACCTGCTTTAGGCCTAGCAAACTGGACCAGTTAGGCCCAACCCAATTCATGGGAGCCAAGCCCAGTTTTTGGGCCACCTTTGGAGCCACCGAGTTAGGCCAGATCAGGCCTAGGTTAAGCCCAGTCAAGCCACTTGTTGGGACAAGTATTTCGTGGGCCCGGTTCCCTTGATGAAAGCCCAGACAATCTTAACTATGGGCCTTTCAAACGCCCACCAATCTTTAATATGCTTAAACTTTAGGACTTGTTGTCTAATGCAAACAAATTTTCTAGGGGACTACTCGAGTAACGTAGAGCCACTAACTTCATAAGGGAATTCGCATCAAGGGACATACTGACTTTTCTGATGATGATTCTTCCCCTTGGGCTTTCCATTTCTAAATTAGTCAAACATGGTGTTTATTAAATTGCTATCCTGATAGTTGCTACTTTATCTTGAGTCATTATTAAACTATGATCACATCACATGCTAAGACCACATATTGACTGATAACTCATGAGTACTGTTCATGTGTAAAAATTCTTACATTCCTATGTTTTAGTTTTATCCTTCTTAATAGTTCACGCTTTTCTTTCATAATGCCTCTTTACAAATCTTGATGTTATCATTTAAATTTATATGTGTTACATATTGAGTGATTGCTATGAGTTGCCACTGAATTCAACTCACAACATTATAAATGGAAGAAAGTTCGCTAATGCATGTGAGCCACACTTGGGTTGCAACTAGACTGATGGTGTGAGAAACGGGACCCTCTGACTCAAAGTGTATAAATCAACCAATTATGGAGGGGTCCGTTCAAACACCTTAAGGTGGAATACCTCATGAGCCAGGGATGGTGGTCATGGGACACTGTGCTTAAGCTGTCGGCCTATGCTAGGTGACGAGCTCCCCGTAGTGACCATTGAGATACTTAAATTGGCTCATTGCAATGGGAATAATAATGGTTTGGCTAATCATGCATTCATAGCATATTGGCGATGAGGGGTGGCTAATTTAGGATGTTGTAGCACGTGCTCTTTATTTGGGGTATCGTTTCGCTAACTCCCCGACCACCGACTATCGGCCCTTGATCACTATGTTGTACGAGTTATGTTACACTAGTGACTTACGTACGAGATATGTACGTTGACTTGGTGCACTGTTGTACAAGTTATGCTACGCAGGTGACTGGTCTCATACATGGGTGACAAACCCAAGTCTGACTAGATGAGCATCCCTAGGTCGTTGTGCATTCATTCATCCATGCACCTTAACAAGATCGCATCCTATTTGTTTTGTTTGTATTATTGCTCTTTTCTTTAAACTATGTTTGCTAAGGTGGCGGTGTGTAATCTTGAGGGGAATTCACACTGAGCTAGCCACTCATTCATCGAATATCCAACCATATAGAGTATGCAGGTGTAGATGGAGAGGATGGTAGCACTGACGCTGAGGGCGTGATGGCGAGACCTGGAGATGGTTTCTATGAAGAGGAGCCATAATGAGAAGTGGCCGAATATTTCGAGCTTAACCAGTAGTAGTAGTAGTATTTCTTATGTTTGATTGGATGCACTGAATACTCTTAAAAATTTTGTACTATGGCCCCTAGCTAAGTGGGTTGAATATTCAGGTTTTATGATATTTTTCCATGCTTATGCTATCGTACTCTGATTTGACATTTCCACCAATACTCTGATTCATTAACTCTCGGGTTTTCTGGAATGAGTCATGTACTCAGGTTTTGGAAACCGGGGTGTTATATTGGGTCCATCATAAAGGACTTCTATCCGAACCAGTCCCATACCTAATTTGAATAGCTAGGCTCAATATGGTAAACTCCTGATCTCAGGTTAGTCCCATACCTAACCGAAATCGTAGCCATTGTGAAGGTGCACATGATGATGTAGTTGCGTACCACCAGCCCGAGTAGATAGTAGATGAATGAATGCATGAGTCAAATGCGAAACATCCTTCCTCGCTACTAGTACACCTCCACACCACATGATACATCTTTTCAAGAATCACAAACATACTACACAGTGTAATCCAACATCTTCAGATAAGTGTGAAACGCATTTCCAAAAAACAAAATGTTGGGCATGTACACCCCAACTCATCTAGTCATTGGCTTAACAATTGAGGACCCTGATTTGTTTCGCTCTACCCAGCCTCTGCAATCAGAATACCACCCACCTCAACCCAGCATAGGATGGTAAGTAAGCTTATCACACCTCTTCCCTTTCTAGTACTAGTAGTGGGAATGACTCTTTCACCCATCTAAAAATATTCTCAATAATATTAATAACTTGGCTATCTCAATGCCTCAACACAAACCATCTCTCCCAACCAGCCATCACGTGGCCACCATATAAAATATTCACTCATGACATACGTCACCATGAAATGCCATATAATCAAATGTAGAATCGCAAAGGTATATACATACCCCAACTCTTCTGGATTTCATCCAAGCATATAGATCAACACGAGGGACCACATACTACCATACGTACCAACACGATGGCCTGCATACTACCACACGAACTAACATGAGAGTCCAAATATAGTACATATCTAGATCTCATCCAATCATATGGACCGGCACGAG
Organism: Magnolia sinica; assembly: GCF_029962835.1. Classification (NCBI taxonomy): domain Eukaryota; kingdom Viridiplantae; phylum Streptophyta; class Magnoliopsida; order Magnoliales; family Magnoliaceae; genus Magnolia; species Magnolia sinica. The sequence continues at coordinate 75,226,743 of NC_080579.1, read as the reverse complement.
GGCCCAAATCAAAATAATATCCATTATCGTCTAACTCATCTGGGTCTTGTCCAAGTATATAGACCAACTCGAGGGCCCTAATTTCATGATATGCTCATGCATGTATATCATGGATTCTCATAAATCAACTATGTATATCAAACTATCAACCTGGTGCTAACATAAATAAAGGCAGAATAGACCAACTTGCCAAGTTATGACACATGGAAACTTAAAAGTAAACCCTTAGGTCATGGCCCATTATCCATGAGAATGTCCATATAGACCCTTAATCTGGTCTTGATACGGGCCAGATCATGGCCCTAATACCCATAAGCAATGGGCCTTAACTTGGGCACAATTAAGATTCAATCATCAATTTGTAATCTGGTCTTAAGAGACCCACACTGTGTTTAAGCTACACATTTCATGACATGTCCATCATGTATTAGCTGCATAACATATGTTATAATCATTGTGTGTGAGCTACACATCACAGACCATTATTCTTCACCACATATCACATGCCATCATACTTCTATCATGAATTATATGTTATCATGCCTTCATTATACATCACATCACAAGTCATCACACATCTGCCATAGATCTCAATACCTTAAGGGCTTTACTTAACAATAGTGCCAATGGGCCAAGCAGACTAACAAATTAACAATAATCAAAACATCCTTCCCTTAGTTATGGAAGTGGGCTCACCTGGCCTCTCATCCAACGGTTGTTTCTAACCATTTTGCATTCTAAGTTCCATGGGCAAGTGGGCTTTCACAAGCCCAAGTCACTAAACCAACTTAAAAATAGCCAGCATAATGTCAAGGTTCACAATTTCAATTATTCACATATGCATCATCATTTCATAGCCCTCAATCATATTTGATTCATCACCATTAATTATATCATCACAAGCTTTTGTATTTTTCAATGTGCATGTACATGTAATGCACGACATGCTGGAATTTACATATCTTATCATTATCATAGCCATCATCCAACACCATCATCACACATGCCTTAGGTGACAGGTGTCTGTTCATCATCATGCGTATGGCAATCCTTATATGTATCATCCTCATATATGTTATTTTCATCCATGCATCAAGTAAAACATGGTTATAACATACATGTCATCATCATGATCATCGATGTGTGCATTATTGTCTTGGATATCAATATCATCTCCTATGTAACCAGTATCAAGTAAAGCATGATGATTATACACATATCATCATCATGAGAATCAACACATGCACGATTATTGTAATGACCCGAAAAATTTTGTGCCAGGACTCGAGTACTACCTCTATTTTCCTTAGAAGCTATTTGTGGGTTACTTAGCACTAAACTCGATTGCTTATGAAATTAGCATCAATCACTTTAAATTTGATCTACATGACTCAAAACCTGTAGAATCATTAGCTCTATATTACTTTGAAATATGGGATTCATCGCTAAATCCAGTTGCTCTTGGGAATTTTTGAAGGTTCTGGATAGGACCTGGACCGCGCGTCGAAAGTCCGATAGCGATGATCTTAGGCAGTATTGGTCACCATGTTAGACTTGGCCATCACCTCAAAAATCAAGTCCAGATGATGTCCGGGGTCGATTTGATTGAGTTCGGAGTGAAGAGTGTGAGAACGGTGAGAAATTAATGTGATTTTATGAAATCTGAGTCGTGTCGCTTGCACGAAGATTTTAAGCAATCTGACCGTTGGATTCTAACCTAATTTCACCCTCGGATCAGGGAAGATGGCCCAGGTAGGTCATAGTGCTTGTGGTCCTGATCAAGTTTCGGTGACCGTTGAATCGAGTGTGGTCCGTCACAGTTGATCTGTAAAGCCGATCGGTACAAAAACTCAGCCTGACCTAGACCCATGGTCAGTGAGCTTAAGTCCGACCTCTCATGGAAAAAGGCCCACCGGAAGTGTTCCGTTGGATTGAGAGAGACTTGTTTTAGTTATAACCTAAGTATACCTTGGCCCTGGGGTTATTTTCATCAATGTTAGGCCTATATATAGACCTTAAAACCCTAATTCTCTTTTCCATACGAATTTCCTAACCCTAGCTAAGAAAGAGAGAGGAAAAGAGAGAGAAAGTGAGAGAGAAGTTGGTGAATCATCTTGGATTCTTTCCTGTTCTTCTTCATCCTTAAACCTTGACTTTTGAATCGTTATTCTGGCGATTCTAAGTTCATCCTTGGGTAAGTTAACCTAACCCTAATCTGTTTTAGAGCTTAGAATGGTTTATGTGTGTTGTATCTCATTTCTATTCTTGCCTTAGGTTGTCTAGTCACCGTTGACGAAGACATCGTCTGAATCAGTTCGGTGTTCTATTTCTAGTTTAAGGTGCGGACTTTAATCGTATAGGTTATGGTTTTCAAGGCTTTCAATGCGAGTGAATGGTTTATTCTTGTTATGGATGAGATTTCACATGCCAAATGCTATGTTTATTTTGCGTTCTTGATATGCATGTGATATATTGCGATTTGTGTATTATATGTATATGTAGGAAGTACCGTATACGTATAAAATATGAACCTGTGTTTGCCATGATTATTTGTCATGTACTTGTGCTAATTGTATGTGCGACAACTCCTTGGTAAACGAAATTGTCCAAATGCGTGTATGTCAACATATGTCATGTATGTTGTATTATGTATTCTAAGTGTTTGTAGAATGTCTGAATGATCTAAAGTGCAACATATTAACTTAATTGCGGGTGTTGAGAAGCGATTCTCAACACTCCTAGTGATGTGTATGATTTACCACATGCAAGTCATATTCCTTGTTGTTTAAGTTCAAGTATTACTTATGTTTAAATCCATGTTAAGTTGACATTCTTCAAATGCTCATATACTGCATGATTTGAGTTGTTGTTCCATTACTATTCTAAATTGTTGATATCAATATCTGTTATAGTGCAATGTGTTTGGGACTAGGAAATAGTCCAGGAAATCGGTAATCGGCCTTGAGTTCGTGACTGAGGTTGCTTTCGCCACGAAGGACACGATTTGACGAACCCGAGTCGTATTAGAGTTGTCGGCAGTGGTTTGGCCACACGGAGTATTTGCGCACTCTATGTCATTCAACCCAACGTGCACTCGTGTTAGTCGAGTTCGTCAAGTAACCCGATTATCCGATGTATATTCACCATGTATGGACGCTATTGTTTGAATCTAGGTACCAAACTTACCGATGAAATCCTATTAACCATGGCACCTTGATCCGCTAAGACTCATGAGCCGGACATGGTGGTATGGGACACCGTAGTCGAGCTGTCGGCTTACGCTGGGGTGACGAGCCTCCCCGTAGTGACCAGTGAGCAACCAAACTGGTGAGCCAATTATGGTGGCATGGGATACTATATTCGTGCTGTTGGCTTACATTGATTGGTGACGAGCCCTTTGTAGTAACCTCGAGCATACCTGGATACCGCATTGAGGTGACGAGCCTTATTGTAGTAACGAAGGTATGATAGGTGTGCATTGATTGGTGATGAGCCCTTTGCAACGACCTAAAACCATATGATCGTATGAGATGATCTAGGATTGACGAACCTAGAATGGATCATTGTTTGGATGGTGATATACCTTAGCTTCCCAATCCTGCTGCATGAAAAGGACTAATAACAACTTGGTAATCATGTTCATGCACCGCATTGCATGTGCCTGGAAGAGGTGGAGCACTTTGAGGTGGTGTCATGCGTAACGTAAGATGAAGACGCTGAGGGTGTACGCGTGAGGGCACACATCATTCTACATACATCCTTGCACTAACAAGAGTACTTAGGACATGTTTGATTGTTCTGCTTTATCATTACTGCTTGATTGAATTGATAACATGTTAACCTTTACTTTATTGTTCCACTGAGTTGATCACTCACTCCCACGTTCTGAGACGGTGTTTAAACACCCACCAGACTCTGTCTTTGTTGCAGATGTTGATGCAACCCCCGAGGCAGAGCAGGAGTTCGAGGATGATGAGGCTGCATTTTCTTTCATGTAGTTTTCAGGCGGGTTCTAGTGAGCCTTGTTCTGATGCATGGGATTCTGAAATTTCTTTTTGGGATTAGATGATGTCATTTGATACTTGTAATTTTGATAGTAACACTTGTAAGTATGACCTGGTATGTATATGTATTTCAAGGATTTTCACATGTACACATATATTTCTTTAAGTCTTCCGCTTGCGTTCTTCACTTATCCCTGAATTATATTTGCAGTTTGGTTTAATCTATTCCATGTTTTATGCACTCATACAGAGAACATACATCCATCATTCAATATGTTGCATAAGTGATGTTTTGAAACTCGGGAGCTGAGTTATGCTCAACCCCCGAATTTTAGGGTGTTACAAGTTGGTATCAAAGCATGAATTAAATTAAACCGGACCTGGGTTTAGGTCACACACCACACACTGTCATCAACTTAGTGTATTTGGGTGCGATTTTATTATAGATTTTGTGTTTGTCTCTCGTTTCTTCAATCGGTGAAAGTTTACTGAAAACGATCACCGAGATCGAATCTGTGCTCTCTCCTCATCACACATAGTGATCTAAAATCTCTTCTAGACCATCTATTAATGAGTCTAGATGGTTTATCTTCCCATCTTAACCTTTTAATTGTCAGTAAATCTGTGTTTGTATCAGATTTTAACCCGAATGGCCCGATAGGCGTCGAATCGGACAAAGGGGACGATCGGGGCATTTTCAGGGGGACCCAGGGGGGACCCACATTATTTTCCACATAAGGGGTCATGAGGACCTCACCCAAACTGCGAGCCATCACCGGACGGTCCAGAGACCGGCGATGTCCTCACCGGTTCGGCGAGCCCTCGCCGCCCAGCGGGCCGGCTCGGGCCGGCACTCATGGGGCCTAGTGTGGCCCACTCCTACATGGTTGCTCAGTTATATCACTTTCTAAACCCTACTTCCTTCACAAATCACCCTCCCAAGCTCTCCTTTTCTTCAAGTTCCTCTCAAAACTCCACTAAATCTCTCCCAAATCTCCTTCTTCTTCCATTTTCGTGCACACCCAACCAACCCATCTCAAAACCTCACCCCCATTGCTGATTTCACCCTCTTTTCTTCTCATTTGGGCTCCCAAATCCTCCTTTGGGATCTCAAGTGTGTGGAAGCTTCACCATCCTTCCTATTTCTCCCTTTCTCTCATTTTTCATGGCCTTGTTTGAGTTTATCACAGCCATATTTTCCATCTCTACCCTTCTTTCTTTGATGGGGAAGAAGAGAGCGCCCATGGATGAAGCTGGGCCTAGCCGCCCAACTCGTGCATGGAGGCCGAGAGGTGCCGCTGCGAGCACAACCGCCACCCGTGAATTTCAGACCAAGCGAGACCTTGATCCTCAAGCTCCCATTGGAAGAAACTTGTTGGCGAAGTTATCTCATGGAGTCTATGAAGGCCGTAGGGTCCTTTTTGAGGCTCATGTTAATCTGCGGCTATTTGGCGAGTTTCTGTTGTTGGAGCGCCTGGAAAGGGCTGGTTGGTGTCCCTTGTTTGAGGGCGAGTATCGCGCCAATGCAAGCACTATTCAATCTTTTTATACCAACATTCGTGATTCGTCGCTGGAGCCTCTGCAGTTCAAGATTCCTTGTGGTAGTGGTCGGGAGGCCACGGTCAACGTCGCTTTGATATCCCGACTCCTGAATGTGCCGCTTGGTGAGGTGCATGCCAGTGAGAAGAATTTGAACAGTATGTGCGAGAGGGATCGTCGCTCCTGGCTCTTTTGTGGTCGTCTGGTTGAATGGCAGCCTAATAGAAGTCTTCTAGCTACCAACATGACAGACGACTTCCGCTTGCTTCACCACATATGTACATTCAATGTATATCCAAGGTGGAGCAACCGCAGCGAGTGTATGCGCCTGATGATTGATTTTCTATATCAGGTAGGGCAAGGAGCGAAGTTATGTGTGCCGACGTATATCTTGCGTCAGATTATCCTTATCGCTCGTTCGACTAGGAGGACCGAATCGCTCTCATTTGGCCGACTCATTTGTATGCTTGCACATGAGTTTGGCTATAGGCTTGGGGCAGAAAAGCCGGTACCTGTTCATCATATTAATCTGATGACCCTTAAGCAGATGAAAATTGGTCCTCGTCGATAAGCCTCAGAGAGTGAGGATGAGTCAGAGAGTGATGAAGATGAGAGTTATGCTGAGGGTGGAGCTGAGATTGAAGAAGAAACAGAGTAGGATGAGGAAGAGGTTGAGGCACAGGATACGAGTGAGAGCTCTCCTCCTGTGGCACCAGAGTAGAGCGCAGATCAGGTTGCCAGGGATGCCCGTATCACTCGGCTTGAGGAAGGGCAGGCTGTTCTACACCAGGATATCATGGATCTTCGAGGCCTTGTGAAGCATAAGTTCAAGAAGGTGACTTGAACTCTGAAATCTATCCTGTGTTGTTTGCAGGATAAGGGTGCCCCGCCTCCATCTTCTGATTCCGACGAGTAGTTGTCGTTGTAGTTGCCTTTACTTTGTTTTGTTGTTTCTTTCTGTGTGTTGCCGTTGTTAGCTTAGTAGTTGGAAGTTGTTTGTTGTTGTTTGAAGTTTTAGGTGTTGTAGTTCACATGCTTTCCCTGTCGTGATTCATGTAATGTTGCATTACTTGTATTGCGACAAATTTTGTTAAATGGAATGCATGTTGTTTATCATTGGAGTTGTGCTGTGATTTGTGTTTGGGTCGATTATGTGGACGTAGAATCTTATAGGTTGCATCCTCTGTTGAATGTAGGGTATGCCTCCTAAGGGTTCGAAGACTTTGGCCCGTCTCTCCTGGTTGAGTCGCTTGTCGGGGTTCCTCCCCTGAGCGTTAGCCAGACAGATCCACAGTCGGGCCCATCTCATGCTAGTGTTGGGCCGACACCTATGGCTCCTCCAGTCACACCTTCGGTTCCTAAGCCGAACCGTGCGTCTTCGTCTACTCCGCCTTCTGATAGGTTTGAGCAGATGATGCTGTTGATGCAGCAGCAGCAGATTCAGCAACAACAGTTTCTGTCTTCCATAGCTGGCATCTTTGCTCAGTCAGTGGGGGCGACTCCACCTGCTTCACCTATGCCGCCATCTGGGAGCTCTAGTGCGAGCGGCACTTTTGAGCGATTCCAACGCTTACGACCTCCCACATTTACGGGTTCTCATAGACCCGAGGAGGCCGAGTACTGGATTGATCTCATCTCTAAGATGCTGAGACCACTGCACTGTTCAGAGGTGGAGCAGGTCGAGCTTGCCTCCTTCATGTTTGAGAAGGAGGCCAGTTTATGGTGGGACAGTGTTCTTCGCACTGTCGAGGAAGGATATGAGTGGTCGTGGCAGGCGTTTGAGGCACGCTTCCACGAGAAGTATTTTTCGGTTACGTACCGACATGAGAAGGTGAGTGAGTTCCTTCGCCTCCGCCAAGGAGGGATGTCAGTGACGGAATATGAGAACCGGTTCACTGAGTTAGGTCGCTATGCTCCCTTGATTCTGAACGATCAGCCGATGAGGATGCGGTATTTTTCTGAGGGATTGAGGCTTGAGATCCGATCGAAGATGTGCTGTGCTAGCATATCTTCCTATGCGGAGTTGGTGAGTATGTCCTTGCGAGCAGAGCAGGACAGGGACAGGTCGTCCCGTATGCGAGCACCTATGGTTCCTAGACCTACACCTTTTCTCGGCAAGAGGCCGCGGGCAGATTCTCCTCCAAGGCGTTCAGCGCCGCTCGCTCAGCAAATGCAGCTGATCTTCGCTGTTCATAATGTGGGAAGATGGGGCATTTGGATCATTTTTACTTTTCACGTATGCAGGCCAGTGGTTTTACTCCACCGCAGAGGATCAGCCGTCCGATGCCTCAGATTATATCACCTCCACCTCTTCGTTCAGCGCCAGCTCATCCATCCTTCAGACCTGTTGTACCTAGCTTCAGGCCACCTCAGTGGCCCATGGTTCCTCCGCCGAATCGTCAGCAGTAGGCTCGAGTTCATGCGCTCTCAGCTGAAGCACCTATGTCTGACTTGGTGCCGAGATCCTTCGAGGTTACAGCGCACATTGAAGGTAGTCCCGTTTCTATATTAGTGGATACAGGGTCCACTACCTCTCTTATATCATATGCGGCAGTTAGGCGTCTGAGTTTGAGCACTGTTTCTATGAAAATGGTGACGCTCACTACCGTTACGGGGATTTTCTCTGCTATGAACAAGCGTTGTATGGATTGTTGGGTTGATCTAGGAAGTGGATCGATTCGTGTTGACTTTTTTGTCACACATCTTTTTCATTACGATGTTATTATGGGTATGGATTGGCTCAAGAGGATGCGAGCAGAGATTGATTGTGAAGCAAAGTCGGTGACAATTCATAGACCTGAGGGCGAAATAGTTACTTTCTCAGTTAAGGTCAGTTACCCTTTTCGTCTTGATTATTATACTTCTCTGTTGGAGAGTATGGCTGAATTAGCGTTTGAAAGCACGCCTGTAGTTCAGAAATTTAAAGATGTGTTTAAGTCGATTCCTGGATTACCTCCACAACGTGAGATTGACTTTACTATCGATCTCATGCCTGGTGCGGCGCCCATTTCTTTGCCCACCTATCATATGCCTCCGAGTGAAATGGAGGAATTGAGGAAGCAGATAGATGGTTTGTTGAATTTGGGCTTTATTCGGCATAGTGTGTCTGTCTCCTTGGGGAGCACCTGTCTTGTTTGTGAAGAAGAAAGATGGTTCCTTGCGATTATGTATTGATTATCACAGGTTGAATCTGGTAACTGTGAAGAATAAGTACCTTTTGCCCAAGATTGATGATTTATTTGATCAGTTGAAGGGGGCACGGTACTTTTCGAAGGTTGATCTGCAGTCAGGGTATCATCAGTTGCGTGTCAAGAATGAGGTCGTGCAGAAGACCGCTTTCAGGACTAGCTTCGGTCACTATGAGTTCCTTATGATGTCGTTCGGTCTTACGAACGCACCGGCCGTATTCATGGATCTGATGAACAGGGTGTTTCGGCCATTCTTGTTCCGATTCGTCATTGTCTTTATAGATGATATCTTGATATATTCTGCGAGTCGGGAAGAGCACGAGGAGCACTTAAGAACGGTTTTGGATACTCTTAGAAAGAATCAGCTTTTTGCACAGTTCAAGAAATGCGATTTCTGGAAAGAGGAAGTCAAGTTCCTGGGACATGTGGTGTCCAAGGAAGGGATAGCTGTCGATCTTGCTAAGGTAGCAGCAATTCAGGACTGGAAGCAGCCTGGTTCAATTACTGAGGTGAGGAGCTTTCTGGGTCTAGCAGGCTATTATCGACGCTTCATACAAGACTTCTCGAAGATTGCCAGACCATTGTCTTAGCTGACACGGAAAGATTTGAAGTTTGCTTGGAATGAGAGGGCAGAGATAGCTTTTCAAGAGCTGAAGGACAAGTTGACATCCGCCCCTGTGCTAGTATTGCCAGAGCAAGGGGTTAAGTATATTATATATACTGATGTCTCTCGCGTTGGCCTGGGTTGTGTCCTTATGCAGAAGGACAGGGTGATTGCTTATGCTTCGAGACAGTTGAGGAAACACAAAGAGAATTACCCTACACACGACCTGGAGTTAGCAGCTGTCATTTTTGCAATAAAGCTCTGGAGACATTACCTCTATGGAGAGGAGTTCGAGCTCTTTTGTGACCACAAGAGCCTTAAGTATATTTTCACGCACCGTAATTTGAATATGAGGCAGCGCCGATGGATGGAAACATTGAAAGACTTTAAGTTCGATGTTTCTTACCATCCGGTCAAGGCGAACCTTGTGGCAGATGCGTTGAGTTGCAAGAAGGCAATAAAGTTTGCGGCTTCGCTAATGATAGCAGAATGGGACATGTTGGAGTTTGTGCGAGACTTTGAGCAGAAGCTTACGGTGGAAGAGCCATATGAGGTTATCGTACACATTCGTGTACAACCCCTCATTGATGAGAAGATCGTTGCAGCTCAGGCAGATGATGAGCTTTTGACGAAGATGAGAAAGCGGGTTGGTACAGATGAGAACTCTGAGTGGAGTGTTGGTTCTGATGGGGGCCTATGCTTTCGTGGCCGGTTATATGTCCCAGACATTCCTGACTTGAGACGGGAGGTTCTCGAGTTAGCACATAGTTCTAAGCTTGCGATGCATCCAGGTAGCACGAAGATATATCAAGATATGAGAAGAACATATTGGTGGGACAACATGAAGGTTCACATTGCTTTGTTTGTATCTCGTTGTCTCACGTGCCAGCAGGTCAAGGCAGAGCATCGCCGACCTCCTGGTTTGCTTCAGCCCATGCCCATAGCAGAATGGAAGTGGGACTTCATCTCTATGGATTTTATTTCTGGGTTGCCGAGAACGAAGAAGGGACATGACTCTATTTGGGTGATCGTCGACCGATTGACGAAGTCGGCGCATTTCTTACCAATCAGAGTCACAAATTCTGCAGACGAGTTGGCTAGGTTGTATATCAAGGAGATTGTGCATCTGCATAGAGTTCCCTTGGAGATTATGTCTGACAGAGACACGCGTTTCACATCTATCTTCTGGACTCGTATTAAGGAAGCGATGGGTGTGAAATTGAAATTCAGCACCGCGTTTTATCCGCAGACAGATAGGCAGACGGAACATGTGAATCAGGTTCTGGAAGACATGTTGTGAGCTTGTGTTTTGGATTTCAAGGACAGTTGGGATGATTGTTTCCAGTCTGCAGAGTTCGCGTATAATAATAGCTTCCAGGCGAGTATTGGCATGACTCCCTACGAGGCGTTGTATGGTCGCCCGTGCAGAGCACCGCATTGCTTGGCAGAAGTTTGCGAGCGTAGTTTGATTGGCCCGGAGTTGGTGCAGGCGACTTCAGAGAAAGTTGACATTATTCGACGTCCACTTCTGACGGCCCAGAGTAGGCAGAAGAGTTACGCTGATAAGAGACGGCGACCGCTTGAGTTTGAGGTTGAAGACCATGTATTTCTTAAGGTTTCTCCTATGAAGGGAGTTCTGCGGTTCGGTAAGAAGGAAAAGCTTACGCCAAGATTTATTGGTCCATTTCAAATTCTGGATCGAGTGGGAGCGGTAGCATACCGCCTTACTTTGCCCACACCTCTTGCGGGCGTGCATAACGTATTTCATGTTTCTATGCTAAAGAAGTACGTTCCTGATCCTTCGCATATTATCAGTTGGGAGCAGGTGCAGTTGAGCGAGGATGCCACATATGTACTGCGACCGACGCGTATTCTAGACAGGAAGGAGCAGGAATTGCGTAGCAAGGTCATCCTTCTTGTGAAAGTTCTGTGGACGCATCATAGTGAACAAGAGGCTACTTGGGAGTCTGAAGCTGAGGTCAGAAAGAGCTACCCTCAGATCCTTGAGGAATATGAGAAGGTATGAATTTCAAGGACGAAATTTTCTTTAAGGGGGGTAGATTGTAATGACCTGGAAATTTTTGTGCCAAGACCCGAGTACTACCTCTATTTTCCTTAGAAGCTATTTGTGGGTTACTTAGCGCTAAACTCGATTGCTTATGAAATTAGCATCAATCACTTTAAATTTGATCTACATGACTCAAAACCTGTAGAGTCATTAGCGCTATGTTACTCTGAAATCTGTGATTCATCGCTAAATCCAGTTGCTCTTGGGAATTTTTGAAAGTTCTGGATCGGACCTAGACCGTGCGTCGAAAGTCCGATAGCGATGATCTTATGCAGTATTGGTCACCATGTTGGACTTGGCCATCACCTCAAAAATCAAGTCCAGATGATGTCCGGGGTCGATTTGATTGAGTCCGGAGTGAAGAGTGTGAGAACGGTGAGAAATTAATGTGATTTTATGATATCTGAGTCGTGTCACTTGCACGATGATTTTAAGCAATCTGACCATTGGATTCTGACCCAATTTCACCCTCGGATCAGGGAAGATGGCCCAGGCAGGTCATAGTGTTTGTGGTCCTGATCGAGTTTCGGTGACCGTTGAATCGAGTGTGGTCCGCCACAGTTGATCTGTAAAGCCGATCGATACAAAAACTCAGCCTGACCTAGATCCATGGTCAGTGAGCTTAAGTCTGACCTCTCGTGGAAAAAGGCCCACCGAAAGTGTTCTGTTGGATCGAGAGAGGCCTGTTATGGTTATAACCCAAGTATACCTTGGCCCTAGGGTTATTTTCATCAATGTTAGGCCTATATATAGACCTTAAAACCCTAACTCTCTTTTCCATACGAATTTCCTAACCCTAGCTAAGAAAGAGGAAAACAGAGAGAAAGTGAGAGAGAAGTTGGTGAATCATCTTGGATTCTTTCCTGTTCTTCTTCATTCTTAAACCTTCACTTTTGAATCGTTATTCCCTCGATTCTAAGTTCATCCTTGGGTAAGTTAACCTAACCCTAATCTGTTTTAGAGCTTAGAATGGTTTATGTGTGTTGTATCTCATTTCTATTCTTGCCTTAGGTTGTCTAGTCGCCGTTGACGAAGACATATCGTCTGAATCAGTTCGGTGTTCTATTTCTAGTTTAAGGTGCGGACTTTAATCGTATAGGTTATGGTTTTCAAGGCTTTCAATGCCAGTGAATGGTTTATTCTTGTTATGGATGAGATTTCACATGCCAAATGCTATGTTTATTTTGCGTTCTTGATATGCATGTGATATATTGCGATTTGTGTATTATATGTATATGTAGGAAGTACCGTATACGTATAAAATATGAACCTGTGTTTGCCATGATTATTTGTCGTGTACTTGTGCTAATTGTATGTGCAACAACTCCTTGGTAAAAGGAATTGTCCAAATGCATGTATTTCAACATATGTCATGTATGTTGTATTATGTATTCTAAGTGTTTGTAAAAATGTCTGAATGATCTAAAGTGCAACATATTAACTTAATTGCGGGTGTTGAGAAGCGATTCTCAACACTCCTAGTGATGTGTATGATTTACCACATGCAAGTCATATTCCTTAGTGTTTAAGTTCAAGTATTACTTATGTTTAAATCCATGTTAAGTTGACATTCTTCAAATGCTCATATACTACATGATTTGAGTTGTTGTTCCATTACTATTCTAAATTGTTGATATCAATATTTATTGTAGTGCAATGTGTTTGGGACTAGGAAATAGTCCAGGAAATCGGTAATCGGCCTTGAGTTCGTGACTGAGGTTGCTTTCGCCACGAAGGTCACAATTTGACGAACCCGAGTCGTATTAGAGTTGTCGGCAGTGGTTTGGCCACACGGAGTGTTTGCGCACTCTATGTCGTTCAACCCAACGTGCACTCATGCTAGTCGAGTTCATCAAGTAACCCGATTATCCGATGTACATTCACCATGTATGGACGCTATTGTTTGAATCTAGGTACCAAACTTACCGATGAAATCCTATTAACCATGGTACCTTGATCCGCTAAGACTCATGAGCCGGACATGGTGGTATGGGACACCGTGGTCGAGCTGTCGGCCTACGCTGGGGTGACGAGCCTCCCCGTAGTGACCAGTGAGCAACCAAACTCGTGAGCCGATTATGGTGGGATGGGACACTATATTCGTGCTGTCGACCTACATTGATTGGTGACGAGCCCTTTGTAGTGACCTCGAGCATACCTGGATACCGCATTGAGGTGACGAGCCTTATTGTAGTAACGAAGGTATGATAGGCGTGCATTAATTGGTGATGAGCCCTTTACAACGACCTAAAACCATATGATCGTATGAGATGATCTAAGACTGACGACCTTAGAATGGATCACTGTTTGGATGGTGATATGACGAAGGTACCTTTGCTTCTCAATCCTGCTGTATGAAAAGGACTAATAACAACTTGGTAATCATGTTCATGCACCGCATTGCATGTGCCTGGAAGAGGTGGAGTACTTTGAGGTGGTGTCATGCGTAACGTAAGATGAAGACGCTGAGGGTGTAAGCGCGAGGGCACGCATCATTCTACATACATCCTTGCACTAACAAGAGTACTTAGGACATGTTTGATTGTTCTGCTTTATCATTACTGCTTGATTGAATTGATAACTTGTTAACCTTTGCTTTATTGTTCCACTGAGTTGATCACTCACTCCCACGTTCTGGGATGGTGTTTAAACACCCACCAGACTTTGTCTTAGTTGCAGATGTTGATGCGACCCCTGAGGCAGAGCAGGAGTTCGAGGATGATAAGGCTGCATTTTCTTTCATGCAGTTTTCAAGTGGGTTCTAATGAGCCTTGTTCTGATCCGTGGCATTCTGGGATTTCTTTTTGGGATTAGATGATGTCATTTGATACTTGTAATTTTGATAGTAACACTTGTAAGTACGACCTGATATGTATATGTATTTCAGGGATTTTCACATGTACACATATATTTCTTTAAGTCTTCTGCCTGCGTTCTTCACTTATTCCTGAATTATATTTGCAGTTTGGCTTAATATATTCCATGTTTTATGCACTCATACAGACAACATACATCCATCATTCAATATGTTGCATAAGTGATGTTTTGAAACTTGGGAGCTGAGTTATGCTTGACCCCAGAATTTCAGGGCGTTACAATTATCAATTAGGATATCAACATCATCATCCATGTAACGATCATCAAATAAAGCATGGTGATCAATGAGCATATCTTTCCATCATGCACACACACACATACATACTATCATCATCATTAGCATAGGGATCACTTCCACTTCATCATTAGCATAAGCAATGCCATAACTACCACAAACAATTACTTATCCATCATCAATATATATGTCATCAATTCACCATCTATTAGATCATCACCATAATCGATATTAACCCTACTATAATCACCATCAATTAGATTATATCTATCATTTCAAACAACGACTCACCATCATCATGTTACTACACATGTATCATTATCTCAACCATCAGTAGCTGTGTCCCATTAAGGTTTGACCTCCCACATTGACCTTGGAGCGTGAGTCTCGCTTGAAGAACCACTATGCCAACTTAAAGGGATAACCTTCTAACCACAAGGCTTTCAATGGCATGGATCTAATTCCACAACTAAGTAGGCTCCACACATTCCACTATTAACTAGGAGATAACTGACGATCTCAAACATAAAACCTACATGACAACATTGTACAAATTCCATATTATGTTGGGTCCACAAGCCTCATGCACAAGTAAAACAAAAAAGCTCAACTATTTCAGATTATACAATCCAAAAGAGCCCCACTAAGTGTAACATCTCAAAACTTTCACAGCCAGAGTTTGTGCTCATGCTCAAGAAAATGGGTGTTAATAATGTATAAATTGGATGCTTTAAAACTCGCACCTTGTTATTATTTTTTTTTCATTTGGATCACATGCAGATACATTCATGAAGGTAACATTCATGAGAATAAAATCAACTATATTGATTATTTCATCAGAATAAATGATTAATCAAATGCCCTCTCAATGGGAGTTTATTACATTTATTGAGTTCGCAGTGGAAGTATAAAACTAAATCATAAAACTATCATCTTATTCTTTCAGCATAATCTTTCATAGTGAGATGGTCCTCTAGGTCTTCAATTTATACGTCACCTGCATCATCTATACGGTTGGAGAGGGTCAACGCTCTACTCATAGTGATGGTCATCCTTTAAGATTAACAATATTTTAAGAGATTCATAAAAGTAATGTAAAAGTTCTGATACATCCCGTACTCCACTAATACGAGGGTATCAGCATGCGCAAACAACCTACATGAGATGCATGCCTAGCAAAGTGTGTGCAGCTCATCATACATAGTGATCATTACAATGAGGAATACGATTCATAGAAAACCCATATCGCCCCACATTCTCACACTACGAAGATTCACTGGCATGTCCGACGCTATCGTGAATTTACGTGAACACTTCGAGGCGCACAACACATGAGTCGGATGAATTACATGACACGATTTATTTATAGAGTGACTATTTGTGACATCCAATCCTGAAAGTGATGTAACATGCATTGCGAATTATTTACATTGATTTGTGCCCCACTACCTAAAAACTAATGGAATTACGTTACGACTAAGGGGCTCTCTACCTAGAGCAAATTACGTCCATGATAGAATATTTGAATCACTAGTTGTGATACCTCTTAACACCTCACTTGTATCATTAGATAATGTAAACTAAATCATGGGGGTTTTGGAATAACAAGACAGATGCCCTAGCCCTTTAAGGATAGGTAACACAAGGCCAATAATATAAAGAGAAGAGTGGCAATGGCCAACTCAGTAAAGATAAAAGTGGCAATGGCCAGCATAATAAAAAAGAGAGTATCAATGGCTAACTCAACAAAGGGGAGAGGCGATGACTAACTCAATAAAGAGAAGAGTGACAATGACCAACTTGATAAAGAGAAGAGTGGAAGAGGCCAACTCAATAAATAGATGAGTAGCAAGGTTAACTCAACAAAATTGGTAAGGGTAAAGACAAGGCTTATATCCATTGCCCCACATAAATTCATAAAGATCACTTGTGATCAACATTATATTGTAATCCAAAAGGACAAATAATTGATGGTAAACCATATAATTGCAGGGAGAATTCTCAGTAACATGAAGACACGTAAAAGGCAAGATAAATATAACAACTTAAATTAATGTAAGCTTAAAGGATAAAACCCTCACCTTAAGGTCGACTCACCCTTCCATATGACTAGGATTTAAGTATGTTTCTACAGTTGAATTATGATTGAAGTTGCTAGACTAGAATTCTAACTGATCGAACCTAGCCCTGACTTAGTCTAGGACTTAGCGAGTCGACTCAACACTCGATTCTCCTCCTTTCTTTCTCTTCTCTTTCTCTCTCTCTTTCCTTTTCTTTTCTTTTCCTTTCTTTCTCTCTTTCTTTCTTTCTCTTTCTCTTTCTCTTTCTTTCTCTTTTCCTTTCCTTTCCTTTCTTTCTTCCTCTTTCTTTCTCTCTCTTTCTTGTGATGTGTATCCTCCAGCATCGAGTGTGGGAGGGTTTATATACAGCAAGGGAATCCCGAATTTCATGCATAGGTTTTAAGCTATTCACCTTACGCTGCTCGTCTGTGCGGAGGCAGCGTTTTGGGAGTGTGATCCGAGTTTTCCTCTATTTTTGGTTTCTTTGGAGTTTTTTTTCTTCTTTCTATTCTTCTGGAGCTTGAGTCGTGCTCGGACCATTATCTAGACATCCCAGATTTCCTAGTGGTGTAGGTTTCCATCATCTACAGCTGTCATTCTACGTGTAGGATGTGGTCCCTGTTTCAATGGTGGAATAAAGTCCGAACCACCTTCTCTTGAAGTAAGGTTTTCAGATGGGTTAGAACTCCCATCTGACGCGTCCTGGCCCACCGGATTGATGGTTGGTGCAAGATCATTAGGCTCATTGTGAATCAAGGGATCCCTCTGCATGGTGCAATGTGGCGTGAAAACCGGTGGAATGGAGAGGCGTTATTCTTTCCTCTACTCCTTTACTTCCTTTCTGTTGACGTGGGAAGGATCAGAATCCACTCCTTCAAATTTTGGATGGCCTGAATTGAAGCTAGGAAGGAGTCTTCAAGTTTTCCTACGCACGAGGAAAAGGACGTCCGCTTTCTCCGCTGTTTGGGGAAAGAACGGAAAAGGTGCGAAATGGGTACGGTTTGAATCTTGTTGGAGTCCATAGGGCCCATTTTTACAACTTCCTTGGAGGATATGCTTCATTCATCAGTCTAGTAGAGGGGTTTCGGTTAACATCCCCAAGTTTGGAGTCGATCCATTAGTGGTGGCCCCCGCGGTTGATCTTGGCGAGTATCATGCCGGACCGTTCACTAAACGTTGGTTGGAGGTGGGGTCTGCTCACGATGGATGGTCTAGATCGTGCAAATGGCCAATCATGATGGGCCACAACACGTTCTCCAAACAAACGTTGTTCGTTCGCCATATGCAGGCAGGGATGTTTGGTTTGAAAGTATTCGGGTCAAAGGAGGTTTGACCGACCTTTAGTTATAGTGCAGTGCGGGTGTGTAACTTCTGTGTGCACGCACTTACTCCATGTGGGGTCCACGGGTATGTTTTGAGAGATCTACTCCATCCATGTGAAGGGAAATGTCCAACTACGTCTACCTATGAGGTTGCTTCACTCGATGGACACCAAAATTGATGATTACAGACTGATTTATCAATTGGGCCACTTTTACAATGATTTAAGAGCTGAAATTCGATGTGTATTGCTAATTTAAGATGCATAAGCATGGTGTAAAGTTTCACATTAAATGGATCGTGGGAACCGTGTGATCTAAGATTCAAGGGTCTAGGTTAATGTCATTTTCGTAATTAATGCTAATCTAAGAGTTCTGTGAAATCTAAGGGTTCTACATGGTTATATGCACTTTTCTAAACAATTCCTGCAAATAAACTTATGTCTAGATCATTACAGATAGGGAGTTATTTGCCAGTTTATTCAAGGGAAGGTATCTATGTCAAATCACGTGATGGATGATCTGGTCTTAAAAATCAGCTGTCAGATGGCTTTGTCTATTGCTTAAAAATTATTCCCAATGGTCAGGTTCATGTTGGGAGATAGATGTAAGGTTAGGTTAGCTAGATTGGTATCGTACGTGTGTACATGTCACTTTAAATTTCATGGTAGCACTCGAGAACTTTCAGTACTCGGGTATTGAAATGTTCGGGGTGCTATAATCTACCCCCCTTAAACAAAATTTCACCCTCAAAATTTAGTACTCCTATTATATAAGCCATTTTCCATACCTCTAAGGGTCCCCTACTTGCCTGTGTTCGAGGTGATATGAATAGATGGTTGTAGTGGGTTTGCGCCTAATACATAGATCCTTCACCTGCGTAGTACAGAGGATTTACTAGTATCAATTTGCAATCCTGTAAAATCTTGATCCTTTGTTTGAGATTAGCTAGGACTTAGAATTTGAGTCAAACCGTGTGAATTTCACGTAACATGGTTCCATCAGTCCATAATCTCGCTTGTCTAAACTAATGAGGAATATCATGAAATCTTATATTCTCATAAGGGGTAATTCTATGTGGCCCATTAAGCTTTTCACTGCGTACTCTGATTATCTGATAAATTATCCGAAATTGCTTCTATCATCTCTAATGATTTATTTGCTTAAGTTTTCAATGTATTACTCATAAGGTAGATATATATGTCTGAGTATGTTATAATATGTTATCTAAAATCGGGATGCTACACTAAGTGTCATGCCCTGAAATCAGATACTTGGGTATATCCGACCCTGATTCCGTACCCGAAAATATGACATATATTTTGTGTGTCTACATTTCATAATCCACACATATATTAGCAAAATGATTCTCATTCATAAGATATAACTATCCAAAAATTAAATAATTAAACATTTATTTAAAGAAGAATAAAATATACATGCTCTGTCTATCCAAGATTATTACCAAACTCATGTTCCAACATATGTCATCACCATATTATTATATTATACTTAATGTTCATTACAACTTATTCAGAAAACGTTAAAGAAACGAAAAATAATTCTAAATATAAAATTAAATCTCTTTAAACGCTTTCGTGAGATCATGTTACTGAAATTTTAAAATCTCAACAAGGTAAGCTGCAAAGCCCAATGACTAATCTCAACACAGGTTTAAAAAATAACCTCATATAATGTAAATAAAACATACTAAAAAACATAATACATGTTTATGTAAAACAACAGATGGAGATGTTAATAAACAAGTTTTTTCAATGTAAATTAAAAAGAATGAATGAATGAAATCAACATATGCCATAATCAATAATAATAAGTGCAATTTATTCTTTTTAATACCAGGGCCAGTTTACACTAGTTGACCAACACCCACGCCATTACAACACTTATTCTGATAATTGCAACCTTTTACGTGACATGCTCACCCATCAAAATGGCACTTTGTGAGGGGTCTATTTATATGTTAGCTAGTCAAACTACTACCCTACCATACCTAATAATAGGAACATTTTGCAATCCTAACATGCTCACTGTTCACAACCCCAAGTGCAGGGTCACAATGTAGTAATAAATCGGTGAGATCGAGGTCAAATTCACAGGGACTAAACTTGTACCTAATATGAAAATAATTAGAACTAGAATTAGAAAAAGATCTAAATTGAATTTTAGAATATTTGAGAGGAATTGTGAATAAAGTATCAATAATCAAAAGGAAACTAAAGCGCCAAGGATCCACTTGTAGCTATTAGGATGTTACCTTACTTGATTCAACAAACACAACTAGAATCAGAGTATTATCCTATCCAATTGGAAGATGAAACAATTATATCAAATCTCTGAACTATTCATTGATCTAGTCCTCAATGAAGGAGTATTATGATGATTGGAAGGGAATTCATGCATCCACTATGCTCAAGAGACGATGGTAAATCACGAGTTTTACCAATCTCATAATCTCAAAACAAGAAAAGAAGATATTCAAAGCTATTACAACATCTATTGTAATTTAAGTCACAATAAATCATAGAAAAATGAAAATATTCCTTAAATTAAAACTAAAAATCAATGACATTCAACATAAACAAGAATCAAAACAAATGAAGCATCAAAATAAACTACAGCTTCACATCTTAGCCCTAACTAAGAGATTAGTTAGTCATAGCTAACTCAAAAACAAAAGAAAAAATAAAAGATATTTTATGATCCATGAAGAAATTGAAGCGGAAGAACATTGTTAGCGCTCTGCCTAGGCCTTCTCTCCCTTTCCAAACCCTAAAAGATGCTTTGGAGCATTCTAGGGAGTCCTATTTATAGTTGTGAAACTTCAACTTTCGCACCAAGTTAGAAAATTCTAGTAACCTCCTCAAATTTACGTACTCTACGCAGTTTCAAGAATAGACTTTCAAAAAATGTATTTTTTAATCTCAGAGTTTTAGAATATATTTTTTCAGAACAATTTTCAAGAATATATTTTTTTAGGACAATTTTCAGGATTCCTTTTCTTTTTCGTCACTTCAAATATTCGATTCTCTTCATTCCTCACTTGGTTTCTTTGGATCTTTGGCATATGAATTCTTCATTAATGACTTTCAAATCTCTAAATTTTCATTTAGTAATCTTTTGAGCATAAATCTTCCTTTTGACATCAATTTCATCTTAAGTTCTCGAAATCACCTCGCACATGAAAACATGCATAATTAGATTGATTAAGCACTATCATGTTTATAAAATTAAGGTATAAATAGAGGGAAATATGTAATATTTCATACTTAACACAACCCCGACCAGCATTTTACTAGTCCCAAGCAAAACATACATAAAGTGATATTCAATCTTCAATGTTCAAAGCACTTTCAGAAAATAATCTTTTGTACAATTAAGTATGAATGAGTACAATCTAAAGAAGCTAAAGTGAAAATTAGAAAACCTAGAGTCGAATCACACGAGCAATCAATCAAAAAGTTTCTTTATTTATCATTTAAGTGCATAAGTTCATATATCAACATTTTCCAATGTTCTTAATGAATTCTATTTACTTTTCATAACATACTACTATTTCATAATGTTAACCATGCTCATCACCTCAAGTTTTATTGACTAATCAAGTACTGATTCCGAACTTTTCACATTTTCCTTCTTTTTCCAGTCTTTGATTTTGTATCAACGGTCCCTTTTATTTAGTCATTCTTTTCAAACTTTTCATTCCTTTTCAGTTTTTTGATCATACATGACATTTTTGTCAATCTCTCTATTTTTTTAACTGCTTCTTTTCATTTTTTAAAGGTGGATAAAATTCTCCAGACTTAATTCTCAATATCTTTCAGTGATATACATACTAACAATCAGAAATTCTAGAACTATTCACATAAAGTAAATTAAACGTGTCTTGTGATTTAGATTATCATGATATCCAAACTTCCTCTTAATCGATTAAATGAAAGAACTTAAGCGATAATCTTACTCAGTTGATCAAACTCCAAAAATTTTAAATTCAATCTCTTATCCTAGCATCATACTCAAAGCATTCTTAATTCAACAAATTATCATTTCTCAAATATGTTTTTAGCTTGAAAAATTGAAAATTTTCATAAATTTTCCTTAAAAGTAAGAAAACACTGATTAATTTACCTAATTCACACCCCCAATCTAAAACCTACATTGTCCTCAATGTAAATGATATGAGCATGTAATACACATGAGACAACGAAAAGAAACGAGAAGTGATGGGAAGATACTACCGGAAGAAGGAGAATTGAACCTTTTTCAAAGTTCTTAACATGTAAATGGGTTAGCACGAAGACTAAACAAACTAAAATCAAACTATCCTAATCCTAAATCCTATGAAAGCAATAAACCTAACTACACCTTCGTCAGATTAGGAGGTCAATCCTAGTACACAGGATCAGTCAGAGGCTCTGAATCAAACTTCTCAATAAATGGCTTGAGACAATGTCCATTCATTTTAAAAATATTGTCATTCATCAAATTCTTTATCTCAACAACCCCATGAGAATAAACATTAGTAACAATGAAGGGATCCATCTAATGAGATTAAAGTTTACCTAGAAAAAGATGTAATCGAGAATTGTACAAAAGGACTTTTTGACCGGTTATGAATGATTTTCGAAGGATGTTCCTGTCATGGAATACCTTCATCCTTTCCTTGTAAATTCTCGAGTTCTCATAAGTGTTGTTCTAGATTTCTTTGAGTTCATTCAATTGAAGTTTGCGCAGTGAGCCTGCGTTATCCAAATTAAAGTTCAAAATTTTTATAGCCTAGTAGGCTCTATGCTCCACCTCCATAGGTAGGTGGCAAGCTTTCTCATAGACGAGTCTAAAGGAAGACATTCCAGTGAGGGTCTTAAAAGCTGTGCGGTAAGCCCACAAGTCATCAGTCAAGTAAATTGACTAATCCTTACGGTCAGGGTTAACTGTTTTTTTTTAGAATTTATTTAATTTTTCTATTGAAAATCTCAGCTTGCCCGCTTTTCTGTGGGTGATATGGAGTGCTCACTTTATGAGAGATGTCATATTTCTTCATTAAGTTCTCAAATAGCCTATTATAAAAGTGTGAACCTCCATTACTAATGATGGCCCGAGGAGTTCCGAACCGGAAAATGATATTTTCTTTTAAGAATTGAATGACCGTTTTATGATCATTATTCTGGCACGAGATCGCTTCAACCTACTTAGTGACATAGTCCACTACTAACAAAATGTAAATATTCCCAAAGGATTAGGGGAATGGTCCCATGAAATTGATGCCCCAACAATCAAATGCTTCAATGATAAGAATGACGTTCAGACGCATCATATTTCGATGGGACAACCCTCTCAATTTTTGACAATGCTTATAAACTTTGCAAAATTCATGAGTATCTCTGAACATCGTAGGCCAGTAAAAGCCATACTGCAGAATTTTAGTCGTGGTCTTTTTAGCAGAAAAGTGACCACCACAGGCCTAAGAATGATAAAAGGAGATGACACACTGATGTTCATTGTTTGGCACACATCTCCTTAGAATTTGGTCTGGATAATACTTAAACAAATAAGGATCATCTCAGAAAAACTTACATATCTTGGTGAATAATTTTTTCTTATCTTATGCAGTCCAATATGTTGGCGTGAAACTAATAACAAGATAATTCGCAATGTCAGCAAACCAAGGTGATTGGGAGAGTTTAAACAATTGTTCATCAGGGGATATGTCATTTATCGGTGTTGGCTCAAGGGAATCGGAGAGATCAAGTCTTGAGAGGTGGTCAACCACTACGTTCTCTACTCCATTTTTGTCTCTTATTTCTATGTCAAATTCCTGAAGTAGGAGGATCCATCTTATCAGGCGAGGCTTGACATCATTCTTAGAGAGAAAGTACTTTAGTGCCGCATAATTAGTGTAAATGATGATCTTGGATCTGATTAAGTATGACCTAAATTTGTTCAAAGTAAACACTACGACTAAGAGTTCCTTCTCCGTAGTAGAATAGTTCACTTGAGCAGAATTTAGAGTTCTACTCGCATAAGGAATCACATAGGGCTTCTTCTCTTTTCTTTGGCCTAACACCGCCGCAATAACATAGTTAGACGCATTGCACATAATCTCAAAAGGTATGCTCCAGTCGGGTAGCTGCATGATAGGAGCAGTAGTCAACATACCCTTAAGCTCAGTGAAAGCTTCATGGCATTATTCAGTGCACTCATATGGTGCAACCTTTTAAAGTAGATTACATAAAGGATGAGAGAGATGGTTAAAGTCCTTTATGAATTGTCTATAAAATCTGGCATGTTCTAAGAAGGATCGCACGTCATGTATGCTCTTGGGTGGAGGTAGGTTAGATATAAGATCAGTTTTAGCCTTATCTACCTCAATTCCGTTGGAAGAAATTATATGTCAAAGAACAATTCCCTTGGAAACCATGAAATGGCATTTCTCCCAATTTAGAACCAAATTCTTTTCCTCACATAGCTTCAGCACACATTTAAGATTTTCCAAAACACTCGCTAAAGGATGGACCAAAGATAAAGAAGTCGTCTATAAATACCTCTAAATATTGCCCCACCATGTCAGAAAAAATACTCAACATGCATCACTGAAAAGTGGTGGGGGCATTACACAGTCCAAATGGAATCCTTCAGTAAACAAATGTGCCAAATAGACATGTGAACGTTGTCTTTTCTTGATCTTCAAGAGCTATCTCTATCTAATTGTAGCACAAATATCCGTAAAGGAAGCGGTAGTAAGAATTGTAAATGTTATCTTGTAAATCTAGCACCCGAAGTTGTCAAATTTTGTTGTACCAAACTACTTAGAATCTGTATCTTGTTTTGATGAGATGCATAGATCAACTTCATGCATTGTAAGTCATCTTCTTCATCGCCAAACTTTTCTACGTATTCAAGTTGAAGAACGTTGTCAAAGTTCAAGGCTCAAGTTCAAGTTGAAAGCTCATTGTTACTACTTTAGAGAATCAAGAACTCAAGCCCTAGCTTAAGCTCCATGTATTTCAAGTGAATGAGTTACCGAAGTGATCGATGTTTCGATGGTTCAAACTAACAAACAAGGTATGGATGACCCTAGATTGACCATAGGTTAGGTCATATTCATTACATATTTTATTTGGGTCATTACATAAGTTTATAGGTTATTTCTTCGACTAGTCCTAATCTTTATTCGACTAGTCCAAGCACTGGCTCGACTAGTCCAAGAAGTTTCTCGACCAGTCCAAGATTTGTTATGAATTTTTAAAATTTTATGTTGGACCCTCGACCAATCGAGTGAACAGTCTCGACCAATCGTGCAATGCTCGACTCAAAGTCTAGCAAGGTTTTTTGGTCCTACTTGACCAGTGGAGTGCATTGCTCAACCAGTCGAGCAGGCCAATCGACCAGTCGAGTAACAATCTTATCTTATTGTGCTAGAAATTTTAAAATGTGGTTGGTCCTTTGACCAGTCGAACCGACCCTTAGACTAGTCGAGTGAACAGTATTTTTACCTATAAATAGAGAACGAATCTCAGAGTTATTCATTCATTCTAAGCATAATCAAGCCATCACTCTAAGAGATAAGTTCCTACATTTCTTAGGCTATATTATGTTCATTTTAGATTCTCTTAAATATCTTTTTGTATTTGATTTTATGATCTTCATTCAAGTCTATTTCATTAAAGAAGGGAATTGTCATTTTATCCTCTTTGAGATCAAAATCAAATTAAGCTAGCCCAGGTTGATTTAATCTAAAAATCATTTAGACCTAGAACTATTTCATTTATGAGATTAGACATTGAATAACTACATCTACATTGAATTGGTTCTGCTGGGTTACATCGGGATCTTTAAATACGTATTTTATTTTTTTGCTTTTGTGGCTTATGAGATTCAGCCAGGAAAAACTCATTGTGGGGTTTTTGTAATTGTGTAAGCCCAATTGAAAGACACAATTGTGAAGGTTTTAAGGTGAACCTTGGAAAACCTTATTTCATAATGAAAGCCAATATCCCGTGGGTGTGGATATTGGGAGTGGAGTAGTTGTGTGGCTGTTTGCGAATAGTTGGTGTACACACAAATGAACCACTCTAATTCCTGGAGTTGTGGTGGATGATAGTATTTGTTTTTGTGTGTGAATGTTGTAATTTACTTTATGCACTTGTGGTGAATGGTGTAATTTTCTTTTATGCACTTGTGGTGAATGTTGTAATAACTTAGTTTATTTCCTTTGCCTCTTTCTAAGTTTGAGTTTTTGATACTTACCAACGTTCTAGTAAGGTTGTCCTTAGAACTCAGTTTGTATCAACCTCTCAATATTTGTGTATTTGAGGTTGCTAATAATTGTGCTATCTATCTTTGTTTGTCTTTGTAATTTTGCATTTATTTTTTAATTTGCCATAGTCCTATTCAACCCCCCGCCCCCTCTAGGACTTTAAGCTCGGCCTTTTAAGTGGTATTAGAGCCTAATAGCTCCTTTTTTTATTATTTGTATTCATTTCCTGATCTAATCAATCCAAGCTTATAATATGTCAAATTTTGATAACCTCTCTATCACTAGGCCTCCACCTTTTGATGGCTCCAACTATGTATATTGGAAAGCCAGAATGAGGATTTTTTTGAAATCCATGGATGAAAGTGTAGGGCAAGCAACAATGACTAGGTGGACCCCACCTACGTTAAAGTTCTAGGCACTGATGGAACTAAGTCCTTAAAAGAATCACCATATTTTACATGGACCACTCTTCAGAAAAATGAGAGTAGTGCGAATGCCAAAGCTTTAAATGCAATCACTTGTGCATTATCACCAGATGAATTCAAAAGAATTATATCTTGTGATACTGCAAAGCAAGCCTGAGATATCTTAGAACTGACACACAAGGGTACGACTATAGTCAAGAAATCCAAACTTCAAATCCTCACCACTAGTTTTGAGGAAATACGTATGGAAGAAAGTGAAACATTCATGGACTTCTATACTAAATTGAATAACATAGTCAACTCAATGTGGGGTCTTAGAGATAGCATCTCAGAAAGTAAAGTTTGTGCAAAGATACTGCGCTTATTGCCTTAAAGGTTCAATTCTAAGGTCACTGCCACTCAGGAACTTCGTGATACGGATAATATGCGGATTGAAGAACTTGTTGGTTCTTTACAAACCTACGAGTTAAATTTCAAGGCTCCTAACGATAAGTCCATAGCCTTTAAGTCATCTAAAAGTATTTCTTAAAATAATTCTAGTAATTCTGATTACGAAAATTCAGAGGATGATATGACACTATTAGCCAAGAAGTTTTACAAAATTTTCAAAAGCAAAAAGAGAGTAGATTTTCAAAGACCTTCTGAAAAGAAAAAGAGTAGATTTAAAAATCGGAAATCACTTAAAGACAACCAATGTTTCAACTGCCATGAATACGAGAATTTGGTAAACAAATGTCCAAAGAGGGACAAACCTAAAAAGAAAGGTATGTTGGCTACATGAGATGAATCGTCTTGCTTTGAAGCTTCTTCTAAGACAGATGATTTTGAACCTGAGTCTTCTAATGAGGTCAAGGCCATAATAACTCTAGCCAAAGTTACTTCCTCAGAGAGTTGTGATTCAACTTACGATGAAAATCTGAGGAGTGACCCTGAAAACGATGAAGATTTACAAGATACCTATAATGCCCTATACAGGGAGAGTTGTAAGATAGTTGTAAAACTAAAATTTCAAAAAGAAAACTTTTTAAAACTAAAAGAAGATTTTAATAATATAGTTTTAGAAAAATCACATCTTTTTGATTGTTTTGAAAAAGCTAAGTGTGATTTAGATTTCAAAACATCCCAAATTGAAAAACTAAAATCTAAAAATGAAAAACTAAAACTAGAAGTCTCTTCTCTCTTGAATTCGAAGGATACTTGATGGTATGCCCAGGGTGATCCTAAACTAGAAAAATTGCTAAAAGAATCAAGGAAATATGGTGATAAATCTGGTCTGGGCTATGATAAGAATACGCCTCTTAAATGTAAGCCTACTCCTAAGTTTGTTAAAGGGGAGTCCTCTAACTCAAAAGGAAAAAGTCTGAATCAAAATAGTTTTAAAAATCCTAAAACTTTTCAGGCTATGAAACCTAAAAGCAACCATATCAATTATAGAAATCAGAACCCCTTAGCTGAGAAAATTGTAGATTTACTCAAGGAGCTTCTAAAATCTAACTCGAATGGTAGAATATATAACAACTACAAGAGTAGAAAAACCAACAATGCTCCAAAACCCAAAAACTGTAATGAAATGGGTCCCTAAGGTTACTTGTCAGGTTCCCCACACCGCTTTTAAGGCTTCGAGTCAATCAAAGTGGTACCTAGACAGTGGTTACTCTAAACACATGACAGGTGACAAAGATTTGTTCACCAATCTTAAAAATATGACTGATGGTTCAGTCACTTTTGGTGATGGTAGTAATTGCAGAATTGTTGGCCAAGGTACGGTTTAACTCTTTAATCTTCCTCTATTTGAGAATGTTTTGTTTGTAGAAGGCCTTAAGCATAATCTATTAAGCATTTCTCAAATTTGTGATAATAATCATAGTGTCAAATTCACTAATCAAGGGTTTGAGATTTCTAATGAGAATGGTTTTGTGATATTGACTGGTCGTAGAACATCTGAGAACTGTTATATAGTCAGTAATTCAAGCTCGTCTAAGTTATCATGTTACATGGTCCAAACCAATGAGACCGATCTATGACATAAACGCCTAGGATATGTACACTACTATAATCTTTATAGATTGAGCAAAGGTGATGTAATAAGAGGCCTACCTAAGTTATAGAAAATGGATAAAATTTGTGGCGAATGTCAGATTGAAAAACAAACTAGGAGTGCTCACAAGAAAGTGAACTCCAGTGCCACATCCAAACCCCTTGAACTCCTCCACATGGATCTTATTAGACCTACTAGAACGAGGAGTCGAGGTGGTAAGAAATATATTCTGGTAATAGTGGATGACTTTACCAGGTTTACATGGGTAGTTTTCATGAGAGAGAAATCTGAAACTCTCAATGAAGTGAAAAGGATACTCAAGTATATCCAAATTGAGAAGGAATCACATGTTACTAAAAAATGAAGTGATCATGGATCTAAATTTGATAATACCAATTTTGAGAAGTTCTGTAGCGATCACGGGATATCGCAAGAATTTTCTGCTCCTAAGACACCTCAACAAAATGGGGTTGTTAAAAGAAAAAATCCTGTGCTTCAAGAGATGGCTAATGTTATGTTAAATAGCATGAAACTTCCTAAAAATATTTGGGCTGAAGCTGTGAACACTGCTTGTTATATTATTAACCGTGTCTATACTAGAAAATTAAATGATAAGACTACATATGAACTCTGGTTCAATAAGATGCCAACAATCAAATACTTTCGAGTTTTTTATAGCAAATGCTATATTCTACGTGACCGGAAAAATTTTAAAAAATTCGACACTAAAAGTGACGAGGGTATTTTCCTAGGATATGCGCTAAACAGTCGAGCGTATCATATTCTTAATAAGAGGACCAATGTAATTCAGGAATCTATTAATGTGGTTATAGATGATCACCTGAATACACCTATCTCTAGTTTAGAAGATGATAAAGTCTCATTGTTTGATAAACTAGACTCTTCATCTAGTTAAAATGACATTGAACTGCGGTCAATTAAAGACCATCCAACTGATCAAATACTTGGGAACCCTCTCACTGGTGTGCGCGCTCATAGACAACTAAAAAACATATGTAATTATGTGTGTTTTACTTTCCAAATTAAAACGACCAATGTAAAAGAAGCACTTACTGATGAAAACTAGATTGTAGCTATGCAAGATGAACTTAATCAATTTCTAAGAAACGATTTATGACATTTGGTTCCTAGACCTGATGATAAATATATAATTGGAACTAAGTGGATCTTTAAAAATAAGTTTGATGAATTACGTAATATTATAAGAAACAAGGTTAGACTGGTTGTACAAGGGTACACTGAGATAAAAGGCATTGATTATGATGAAACCTTTGCCCCAGTGGCTTGTCTTGAATCTATCAGACTGTTCATATCCATTGCTTGTTACAAAATTTTAAAATCTATCAAATGGATGCCAAGAGTGCTTTCTTGAACGATGATTTGCATGAGGAAGTATATGTAGAATAGCCTAAGGGTTTTGAAGACCCTAAACATAATAATCATGTTTATCGCCTGAAAAAGGCAATCTAAGGATTAAAACAAGCTCCCAGGGCATGGTACGAAAAGTTGACTAAGTTTCTATTGAGTCATAATTTTGTAATGGAGAGTGTTGATAAGACACTGTTTGTAAAGAAACACATTGATCATATTCTAATAGTACAGATATATGTTGATGACATTATCTATGGATCTACTAGTTCTAACATGTTTGTTGAGTTTACAGAATTGATGAAGTCCAAGTTTGAAATGAGCATGGTAGGAAAATTGAATTACTTTTTAGGTCTGTAAGTGAAACAGCTTACTAATGGGATCTTTATTTCTCAAACCAAGTATGCTCTAAACTTGGTGAAAAAGTTTGAATTTGAGAGTGGTAAAAACTTTGATACTCCTATGAGTATGACACTTAAGCTCTCTAAGGATTCAACAGGTAAAAGTGTGGATCCTAAGTTATATCGCAGTATGATAGGTAGTTTATTATATTTAATTGCAAGTTGACCTGATATAGCATTTAGCGTAGGTATTTGTGCTAGGTATCAATCTGATCCTAAAGAATCCCACCTAATTGCTGTAAAGCATAATTTTGAGATATGTTGCAAGTTCGGCCAATCTTGGCCTTTGGTATCCACATGATACTAATGTTCAATTAGTCGGTTATACGGATGCTGATTGGACTGGTAATATTGATGATCGCAAGTCTACCAGTGGTGGATGTTTTTATGTCGGGAATTGCTTAGTTTTATGGCATAGTAAGAAACAGAGTTTCATATCGCTTTTCAAAGTTGAGGTTGAATATATTGTAGCTAGTAATGCATGCACTCAACTTGTGTGGATCAAGAGGATGTTAAATGATTATGGATTTGTGCAAGATTCTATGGCTCTGTATTGCGATAACTCTAGCGCAATTAACATCTTTAAAAATCCAATCTAGCATTCACGAACTAAGCATAGTGATATAAGATATCATTATATTCGTAAATTAGTGGAAAATAAAATTATTTCATTGGAATACATTCAAACTGAAAATCAACTTATGAATATTTTCACAAAGCCACTTGACAGAAACAGGTTCATTAAATTGAAAATGGATATTGGTATGAGTAATGTGATTTGAAATTATTGTGTCTTCTTATATCATATTGTATATTATTATTTTTACAAATTTATTGGATTTCAAAAATTAATAAAATTGCACATTTTTGGGTTTACACGACCAGTCGGGTACACACTCGAACAATCGTGGCATGATCGGTCAAGTATGTACATAACCAGTCGAGTGACGCATGTAGGGTGCTTTTAAGATGAGAAAAACTACTGTTTCTTTATTCTCTTCATCTTCTCCAATAGCCCCTTTCACAACCGGTCAAACCCACCTTTGATAGCAACTTGGTTAGTGCATCTTTTCTATTTTCCTTTTGGATTTTGGTTCTTTGCACTTCTATTTGCTTTATTCTAAGGTTTATTTCAAGGTTTCTAGTGATTTCCTTGCATTTCTAGCTAAAAATCTAATTTGTTTGAAACCCTCCATTCCTTTCTTATATTCTTTTTGTGCATCTTGAAATGGAAGGTAGATATAAGAAGAGAACCAGTCGTGGTCCTTCTTCCCGTTCCACACCTATTTCAGTGCGTACTCTTCGACCACCCCAAAAGGACCTAGAATATGTATGGGATATTCGTCTCCGCAACGTCATTATTGAGCGGACTGTCAATTCCAACCATTTAAGCCCTTTTAATATCGTTCCTCTCCTTGAGGCTGTAGGATGGGCTAACATGTTGAATTGGGACGGACCTGCATATCGGTCCATTGCCCATGCCATGTTTGCTTGTATTAGTGATGTGTCTATTAAAAATTTAACCTTTATTATTATGTTTAGAGAAGGTACATTTCCAGTAGATCGTCACTTGATTTCTAACTTGATGGATATTCCTGTTAATGATGAAGGGATTCGACATTGTCTGAAAGATTAAATGAATCTGAGAAACGAATGTGAACCAGAGTTTTATGCAACATGAACTTGGATTGGAATTCCGAAATTACACTCCGATCTAATCATATGTTACCCAGATACAGAGTTCTTCATCGTATCTTTATCTCGATTGTTTGCCCGAGATCTGGTAACAAGACTGAATTAACTTCTTTCATGGTGTGCATTCTTCACTCTGTTGTTTCTGGTTTCAAGTGTGTATTCCATCTCTAATTTGTTATATGAAAATTCAATTTCATCTCCATCCGGGCCATAGCGATATACCTTTCGCTTACTTGATGACCACCCTTGCTATTCATTGTCTTGTGGTCATGCCTACTAGAGAAGCTCCTATTACCCATATTCCTTTCAACAATTCCAACATTAATAAGATGAATTTGAAGTTGGTCCTGGCCAAGTTGATAGTGATGTTGGAGGAGCTACTGAAGAAGCTGAAGAAGAAGAACTACCCCCTAATGATGTGACTATGGATAATATCTTTGATGAATTAGAATCTGATTCTGAGGCTGATCCTGATTATCAGCCATCTGCTTTTGATGAGCAGTTGAGAACCTTAGAGGAAAAGGTTAATTCAAATATATGCGCAAATACCTTCGGACAAGGGACTACATCATTTTGATCTATCTATTCCTGCTCCATCTTTTGGTTCTAACTAGATTCAATTATCAATTCTGGGTTTGTAATAACTCTTATCTTTTCTTGTACTTGGATAGTTCTTAAACATGTGTGTTTTTATTTTGTTACTTTATGCACATGTTAGTATACTTAATGATGATTTTTGGATGCTAATTTATAGACATGTTTATGTTATTCACTCTCTTATCTCATATTTTTCTCATATCTTTTTACTTAAATCATCTATTTATTTTTCTTTCCTTCGTCATATTGTGACAAAAAGGGGAAGAATGTGGTATAGATATATTTAATGCTATATGATGATTATTGGGGAGATGTGTGATTGTAGAATATATGGAAGTGTAGTTTATTTTATTTTTTGCTATATGTATTTGATTAACACAGGTTCTACAAATCACCTCACCTGGATTGAGGGGGAGTTGTTGTAGCATGACTAATACATGATTCTTTATTGAACTGGTGCATGATTCTTTAGTTTTGTCACAAATTTGATAAAGGGGGAGATTGTAAATGTTATCTTGTAAATCTAGTACCCAGAGTTGTCAAATTTTTTTGTGCCAAACTAGTTAGAATCTATATCTTATTTGATGAGCTGGATAGATCAACTTCATGCATTGTGAGTCATCTTCGTCATCGCCAAACTTTTCTATATATTCAAGTTGCAGAACGTTGTCAAAGTTCAAAGCTCAAGTTCAAGTTGAAAGCTCATTATTACTACTTTAAAGAATCAAGAACTCAAGCCCTAGCTCAAGCTCAAGTTTAAGATTTAGAACACAAGATTCATGTATTTCAAGTGAATGAGTTACCGAAGCAATCGATGTTTCGATGGTTCAAACTCGCAAACAAGGTATGGATGACCCTAGATTGACCATAGGTTAGGTCATATTCATTGCATATTTTATTTGGGTCATTACATAAGTTTATAGGTCATTTCTTCGACTAATCCTAGTCTTTGTTCGACTAGTCCAAGCATTGGCTCGACTAGTCCAAGAAGTTTCTTGACCAGTCCAAGATTTGTTGTGAATTTTTAGAATTTTCTATTGGATCCTCGACCAATCAAGTGAACAGTCTCAACCAGTCGTGCAGTGCTCGACTCAAAGTTCAACAAGGTTTTTTGGTCCCACTCGACCAGTCGAGAAGGCCACTCGACTAGTAGAGCAAGCCATTCGACTAGTCGAGTAATGATCTTATCTTATCGTGCCAGAAATTTTGAAATGTGGTCGGTCCTTTAACCAGTCGAACCGACCCTTGGACCAGTCGAGTGAACATTATTTTCACCTATAAATAGAGGATAAATCTCAGAGTTATTCATTTATTCCAAGCATAATCAAGCCATCACTCTAAGAAATAAGTTCCTACATTTCTTAAGTTATATTGTGTTCATTTTAGATGATCTTAAATAGCTTTTTGTATTTGATTTTGTGATTTCCATTCAACTCTATTTCATTAAAGAATGGAATTGTGATTTTACCCTCTTTGAGATCAAAATCAAATCAAGCTAGCCCAAGTTAATTTAATTTAAAAATCATTTAGACCTAGAACCCTTTCATTTGTGAGATTGGACATTGAATATCTACGTCTACATCGAACTAGTTCTACCGGGCTACAACGGAATCTTTAGATAAGTATTTTAATTTTCTGCTTTTGTGGTTTATGAGATTCAACCAGGAAAAACTCATTGTGGGGTTTTTGTAATTGTGTAAGCCCATTTGAAAGACACAATTGTAAAGGTTTTAAGGTGAACCTTGGAAAACCTTATTTCATAGTGAAAGCCAATATTCCGTGGGTGTGGATATTGGGAGTGGAGTAGTTATGTGGCTATTTGCTAACGGTTAGTGTACATACAAATGAACCACTATAATTCCTGGAGTTGTGGTGAATGATAGTATTTGTTTTTGTGTATGAATGTTGTAATTTACTTTATGCATTTGTGGTGAATGGTGTAATTTTCTTTTATGCACTTGTGGTGAATGTTATAATAACTTAGTTTATTTCCTTTGCCTCTTTCTAAGTTTGAGTTTTTGATACTTACCAATGTTCTAGTAAGGTTGTCTTATCATAAACCTTGGTTTTTGGTGTAAGGTTGTCCTTAGAACTCAGTTTGTATCAACCTCTTAATACTTGTGCATTTGAGGTTGCTTATAATTGTGTTATCTATCTTTGTTTGTTTTTGTAATTCCACATTTATTTTTTAATTTGGCAGTCTTATTCACCCCCCTCCCCCCTCTAGGACTTTAAGCTCGGCCTTTTCAAGAATGACCAGCTAGCCTTTCCAACATATGATCAATGAAGGGCAAAGGAAAGTGGTCCTTGTGATGATATTCAATTTTTTGTAGTCAATGCACATTCTCCAACCAGTAATGACTCTAGTTGGCATGAATTCATTGTCAACATTGGCTATAATGGTGATAAGCACTTCTCCCTCTTTCATGTTTGGATTTAATCAATGTTGTGGTTATCAGGAAGTTTTTACATTATCTTCTAGATGAATGCAGTGAGTACAAATAAAAGGATCAATTCCCTTGAGGTCTGCCATTGACTATCCGAGGGCTCCTTTATGCTCAATGAGAGTAGAAATAAGCATGCTCTCTTGTTCTTTCTGAAGGTGGGAAGAAATCACAACTAGATATGTCTCATCTTGACCTAAGTAAACATATTTGAGATCAGTGGGCAAGGGTTTTAGGTTAAACTTTGGTGCCTTGAGACTAGACGATAGAGGCACTACATCAGTTTGGGGCAACTTCTCAAATTGTGGCCTCCACCATGTACCAACGTCACATCAAGAAAGGCAGCCATCTCTTGAATCATGTCATCATCTAAATTAGGGGAGTAGGCTAAGCACGTCTCTAGAGGGTCAAAATATTAAGTCAAAAGTGCTCTATCTTCCACGAAAGATCGATCATATTAATGTCATGGGTATCGTCTTCATCTTTTGTCTGTTTGATCATATTGAAAAAGATATTGAGTTATAATGTCATATTTTCAAAAGATAGATTTATAACTCCATTCCTACAATTAATGATACCATTTAATGTAGTAAGGAATGGACGACCAAAAATGACGGGTATCTGAGTGCTCACATCCACAATGGGTTGAATATCCAGAACAATAAAATATACTGGATAATAGAATTTATTAACCTGGACCAACACATCCTCAATCATTCCTCTTAGTACACAAACTGCTCAATCAACAAGTTGCAATCTGGTCCTGGTGAGTTTTAATTCACCTAGACCCAATTGTTCGTAAACCAAGAATGTGATCAAATTAACACTCGCCCCCGAGTCAAGAAGTGCGTACTCAATCCGATGTTCCAAATTACACATGTGATAGTTGCACTTCCGAGATCTTTGTATTTTTGTAGCACTTCTTGCTTAAGGCTGACACTCAATGTTTCTGTCAAAAAGATTTTCTTTTGAATGTTTTATCGTCTTTTGGTTGTACATAGATCTTTCAGAAATTTGGCATATGAAGGGATTTATTTAACGGCATTCAGTAAAGGGATATTGATATTCACTTGGTTAAGCACCTCTAGAATATCCTGGGAGTTAGAAAGAGGTTTTAGTGTAATCAATTGTTGGGGGAATGGCGCAATTGGCTTGTTTTGAGATTTCAGTTCCATCTCACGTGGGATGTCGCTAAGTCCATCATTCTTAACTTCTTCCGAGTCGTTAGGCTTTTTAGCCCTCACCGGAATGGTTTTGTCAATTGTCTTTCCACTTCTAAGAGTGGTGATAGATTTAGCTTGTTCCACATGTTGATTAGAAGAGCTTGGGTCACTTATTTCACATTATGGCTTTAGATTGGGGAGTAGTTGGGCTGAAAAAGTCCCTTTCTCCCTAGTCATTAAGTGTGATTCAATCCTTTGAATTGATGATGCAAACATTCAAATTGTTGTTTTGAGATCTTTAAATGCTTGAACTGTGTTCTGGTTGAAGAGCTCTTGATTTTGCAAGAATTTTTGAACTGGATCCTCTCGAGGTTTCCTTTGATTTAAAAGTTGAGTAAGGGCCTCTTGAGGATTGGCTGTTTGTCTGTTCCTCCAACTGAAGTTTGGATGGTTCCTCCAATTGGAATTATATGTGGTTGAGGTGGGTCTGCTGAATGGTCGTTAGTAAGTATTTACGGCATTTGATTGTTCATGTAATAAATCTTGAAAGGCGGGGATTGTGAGACAATCTTGTGTCGCATGTATGTTGCTAGCACAAATACCACAAACAACTTCCACGACTTCCCTTGGTTTGATAGCTTCCATGTTCTTAAGTTCCATGGCCTTGACTTTTCTTGTGAGATTGATCACCCTTGCACTGATGTTATCTTCTTCTTTTAAGGCATACATTCTTCCCATTTCCTTTGATTGAGTAGGTTTAGAAGTGGTGGGTCTTGGGGAGGTGTCCCATGATTGTGCGATGATCAAGGTAATCTCACGCATCATCGGCCTCCTTGTTCATAAATTCACTGTTACACATCATCTCTACAAATTGGCACATTGGCGAAGTCAATCTATTATAGAAAAAGCTTATTGTAGAGATGTATGGACAGGATTTTGTGAGATCTTTGAACCTTTCCTAGCATTGGAAGACGGTCTCTTCCTCTTTCTAGGCGAAGTTCATGATTACCTTTCTTAAAGTGTTAGTTTTATGAAACAGAAAAAACTTTTTAAGAAATTCCCAAGTCATCTCAGCCCATGTGCCAATAGACCGTGGCTTTAAGGAGTGCATCCACATCTTTGCCTTCTCTTTCAATGAAAAGGGGAACAATTTGAGTCGCACTATGTCCTCAGACACATTTTGAAAGTGTAATGTGGCGACTATCTTATCAAACTCTTTAATGTGTAAGTATGGACTTTCAGAGTTTAGTCCATGGAATTTAAGGAGTTGTATCACTCCAGGTTTAACATCCACACTTCCTGCATTAAGTGAAAACACCATGCAGGAAGGTGTACTCACTCCCGTCGGTTGTAAATAATCTCACAAAGTACGAGGCGCGGGAGCATTATGCACCTCATTCTCATCTTGAACCTCCTCAACTGGAGGTTAAGGTTGATTTGCAGCCATTACTTCAATTAACTAAGAGGATCTCAAGTGGTGTCTAATCTTTTGATGGATAGGCAACCCTTTGACTAATCCTCCTTCACTCAAGAGACGGAGGGATTATCACAAACCCAATTGGGCATGAAACACACATAGCCCTCAAGCACCAAACAACTTAAACCTAGAAGAAAGAAAACTAAGGAAATTAAGAAATCTAGAAAAGAAAGAGAGAATTGGAAAGAGGTTACCGGATTAGAGTTGTTATGTTAAGATGTTACATAATAGAAAATAATGTTAGTTTCTAAAAACAATTACAGAAAAAAAATCCTCACCTAAAAATAAAAAATAAAAAATAACCCTAATCTTAACTTAATTCTAATACGAATTAATCTAAGAAAAACATAACTGTAATCCCTGATAACAACGCCAAAAACTTGTACACAACCCCAAGTGCAGGGTCACGATGTAGTAATAACTAGGTGAGGCCAAGGTCGAATCCATAGCGACTAAACTTGTACGTAATATGAAAATAACTAAAACTAGAACTAGAAAAAGATCTAAATTGAATTATGGAATAGTTGAGAGAAATTGTAAATAAAGTATCAATAATCAAAAGGAAACTAGAGCGCCAAGGATCCGCTTGTAGCTATCAGGATGTTACCTTACTTGATTCAACAAACACAACTGGAATCAGAGTCCTATCTTATCCAATTGGAAGATGGAACAATTAAATCAAATCTCTGAACTTTTCATTGATCTAATCCTCAATAAAAGAGTATTGTGGTGATTGGAAAGGAATTCATGCATCTAACATGCCCAAGAGACGATGGTGAATCACGAGTTTTACCAATCTCACAATCTCAAAATAGGAAAAGAAGATATTTAATGCTATCACAACATCTATTGTAATTTGAGTCACAATAAATCATAGAAAACTGAAAATATTCCTTAAATTAAAACTAGAAATCAATGACGTTCAATATAAACAAGAATTAAAACAAATTAAGCATCAAAATAAACTACAGCTTCACATCTTGGCCCTAGCTAAGAGATTAGCTAGTCATAGCTAACTCAAAAATAAAAGAAAAAGTAAAAGATAACTCTAATCCATGAAGAAATCAAAGTGGAAAAACGTTGTTAGCACTCCGCTTAGGCCTTCTCTCCCTTTTCAAACTATGGAAGATGCTTTGGAGCATCCTAGGGAGTCATATTTATAGTTATAGAACTCCAACCTTCACATCGAGTTGGAAAAATCTATAAACCACCTCAAATTTACACACTTTGCGCAGTTCCCAAAATAGATTTTCAGAACTTTCGTATCAAGGAAATGATGCATACTCTTTCTTGTTATTTTTTGTTCAGCAGTCCAAGCAGATGATATGACGGGACCCACTTTAAGTAATGATCTATGCGTAACTTGCTACAGGTTGGAAGATATTCCAGCCATTAAATCCATTCATTTGATCATTGCTGTATTTTCTTTCCAACATGGCCATCTAAAATGTTCAGGTGATGAGTTTTCTCATCTGGTGGGAGCACTTTTTGTTCATGGGCCACCTGAAGTGGGTCTAATGATGCCAACAGTATGAATCGTCATATAAAGGTGGAACACTTGAACTCACGTGAGAGATTATGCTAGAATGAAAATCTTCTTTCTGCAATTGGCTAAAGATTCTATTCATGGTTGTTAGCTGGGCACGCCTCTTCAAAATTTTAGAGGGATTTCATTTTATGCACTCATGAAGAACTGGAATTCCATTAAGGATGCTTGTTGTGCTTCTTGTTTTGGCATGCTTGTTTGCAGAAAATTGAAAGCCTACCTACCAATTTGCAGCCCCAAAGAAATCACCAAAGAATAAACTGATGTATCGACTCACCAATAGAAAGTTTCCCTATGCAGGTAAGTTGTGTACACATATCCCTTTTTATTTTCAAGCCATTCCCTTGATTTATGCAAAACCAGGCTACCTAAAACTTATGGACAACTCCCATTGCCTTTGAACTACTAGAACTAGCATGTGTGGATTGGCAAAAGTGTGAATGCACTTGCCTTAAATGTTTCTAAGGTGCCTAGTTCTCTACATGAAGTAAATTTTTCTGAGGGAGTATTGAAGATCTCTGGATATTTATTTGGTCATTTTGATACTTTCTCCCCAAAGGTATGCATGATTCACATCCACCTTGTAGATGTATTGAAGAAATACTGTACGCATGATGTTTTGCAGGAATCTATTTAATTCATTTGATATAGCTAAGCAGGGTAGAGTCTCACTGGATTTCAACCTGTTTGTTTACTGCAATATGGATTTCATCTCTTTTGCATGTTCCTTCCTGCAACTTTTCTAGAACAATATTTCTATTTTATTTGCTATAGATTTTCTGTTATTTCAGGTCCAGGTAAGTTCTTTTAGGGCACAATCTTGTGTATAAACTATCTCTAAAGCCCAACAGTTGACTATGCCCATTGATTAGAGGCCAAAGCCTAATTACAAACCTACATTTACTCTTCTTTGGCCACAAGAGATTTTTTTAGGTGGATGCTTATATACACTCTTCACTCACAGGATGGCAAAATTGAAGCTGAAGTTAAACTCACTGGAATTCTCAACTTAGGAGTATTGCAGCCTGTGGAATCCAGAAAATATGGTACACCTATTGCTCCTGGGTCATATGCACCAGTCCATCAATACTTCTTTGTTGCTCGTATGGACATGGCCATTGATTGTAGGCCTAGTGAAACATTCAATCAGGTGTGCTCCTATGAATTGATAGGATATTCCCCAATTTGTCTATAGTTTGATATATGCGAAAAGGAATTTGATATATTCCTCATATTTTGTGTTTTTGTTTTTGGTTCCATCATATTGTGATAGTTTCTACTACAAAATTTTGTCAGCTTTCTCCTCAATGAGATTTCGCATTGACAAAAGGAACACACTAGTTCAAATTATAAGATTTCTTATTGCTCTTCATTACTTACTATAAAACTTTTAAATGGAATGGGTCATAGTTGTTTCAAGTAAAAGCCACAAAACTAAATGTCCTTCGCCTAAGATATTTTAAAGTTTAATTGAAGCATTTTCTTAGCATTACCTTTGATAGGCCAATGACAGCTGATGTATTTCAGTTGTATGATCACTACACCAAAATCGATTATTATTGCCAATACAATCTATTTTCTATGAGATAGTATAACCACTCCCAATGGATGGTTCGCCACACAAAAAAGGATATGCCTGTCCATGAGCGATTGTAAGTCTTGGGCTGAACTATCTATTGCTGTGATATTTGTAAGTTACTTGTGATGTTTCTTATAACTTGAAAATTTTCTTTTCATCTTCTCTCAGTTCATCTAGAGACTTGGAACCCAATGTGGTCTGTGGCAAGGTAAGGTGAAACTAAGTTTCAGTTATGTTGTTGGAATGCTATTTGTTTGGATTTTGGTAATTGGTTTAACTACTTTCACATGCTGACATGTTTAAGTTGCAGATGTGCAGCATACTTGCAGGCCTTCTGTCGTTCATGGTAAGTTCATCAATCTTCTTCTCTTTTATCTTTTTTTCATAGTTAATTCTGGAAGCCCCTGTTGCTATTAGCAAACACAAGTGGAAGGAGAAATGCACCAAGTTTCATCATTCAAAGGGAAGGAGAAATGGTAATATGAATATCATTAGTTTGTATAAAAATGTTGTTTTTCTTTTTCTCCATGAATTTCAGTTCCTCCTAAATCTAGGGTCCTAGACTAATGTCCCTAGGAATTTCTGGAAAAAAAATCCCAAGAAACATGGAGAAGATTGGCAAAATGCAACTGAAATCCTTGAGTAAATTTGCACACGAGAACTTGGAGACATACTAACTTGTCATTAGGAACTGCAGTAATCACAGATACGAAAAGGTAATCTACCATCTATCAGCGTTATATCCAAGGAAGTAGAAATAATAGTTGCTCTGTATTTCTTTTGGACTGGGAGGATGCAGGCTGTAGCTATCTCGTATTAATATTTTGGCAGCTTGCAATGTTTGAGTATCTGACACAAGCAAGTTTTGTAGTTTACAATTTTATTTTATTTTTTTGTCTTCAAAAAAGAAATGGTTATTTTAGATAGGTAATCTGCCATCTATATCTCCCTTACCATTCGTATCCCCACTTGGTCTAGAACGAGCCCCCCTCGGGTCAGGAGTGCATCGAGCATATCCAAAAACCAAGTGAGTCAATTAACAACAGTCCCCCATATGTATGTTCAATTGTCACAATTTTTTTCACACTGTTTTGATAGTTGATTGTTGTTCTTTCAATCTATTCACATGTTTTTGTTCTTATTTTTTACTTGTTGCTTGTTAGTTAGGTACATAAAAGGCCATCACATTGTGGAGCTCTTCATCTGCTTGACGGACTTTCATTGAATTGTCTTTTTATTTTGAAGTCTTCCATTGCAAATTTTAGTTTTTACTTTCAGGTTTGCAAGTCAGAAAAATAATGTTTCAAATTACATCATGGTTGTTTTTACTATCTTTTGATTCTTAAATGAATATGGCTTAAATATATTTGTTTCTAATTTTATTTTATTTTTTATGGCAGGTTTTTTTGTTTCAAAATCATTTCGAAATAAGAAAAAATATTGTTCCCAAATATGACCGTTGGCACCATAATGGTTTAAAACTATTCCTAAAATTCCGTCTCTAAAATTTGAAACGGTACCCAAAACGGTTCTGAACCGTTCCTGATTTTTTGCGACACCTCATTTAGGAACGGTTTTAAACTGTTCCTGACGTATTTAGGAACACTTTAAAACCATTCCTAGATGACCATTTTGGTGTATTGTCCCTTGACGTTTTCTATCTCTACAGTTTCTCTGTCTTTTTTTTAACCCAATTTAAAACACGTGTTGGAACATAACTCAATTTGCATGCACGGATGTCATGTACGCTACATGCATACCATATGTTTGCCACATTTGTGTGCATATGATGTGTTTGCCACGTATGTGAGAAGTGTGTGTGCATGTGATGGGTGTACATGGTGTGTGGTGTGATATATGCAAGGGTGCATGTACGGATGGACGAATAAATGTATGATTAGATGCACATATAGATGTATGGTTAGATGTGCTTGGGTGTGATTAACGGCTGAACTCCATGATGTACATATGGATTGGAGGTGAGATGGACGGGTAGGATTGTGGTTGGCATCATGACCAGCAAAATGAAGGTCAATTTATATGGTTAGATAAGTGTTCTGACATTTTTCAACACATATGGATGGTTAGATGGGTGTATCTTTGGATGAATGGTTAGATGCATGATTGGGTTTATTAATTTATGGATGGTTAGATTTAGATATATTTAAATCAACGGTTGAGATTGGACTAATTTGGTACATTGATCAATGGTTAAAATTGGATGGATAGAATTTACTTGGGTTATTACACTAAGTATGGCCCAACTGACTAGTGGTAGTGTGCAAGGAGCGTTGTCCACTAGGCAATGGGCCTACCTTACATGCCCAAGAAGGGTTGCCATAATGGACTTCCTACTCTCAAGTGTTTCTCTTGCTATTGGGCCCAACTAGGTCTTAGATTTGCTTTATTTGGATGGGTCCAAGGCCTCATATAACTTAGGAAAAACAAATGGGCTACAAGATTGTCTATCTCATGTCCCACACCATCAGAAAATGATAGGCTTACATATTGTGCAAGGTGGGCATCACTAGGCAATGGTAAGGCCCATACAACACAACCCACACTAAATGGCCCACTTAAGGTTTTGGGCCCACTAGCACCTGGGAGTTTATTTTCAGGGTTTAGACGCTTCATTAAATGTCTTGGGAAGGTGGTGGACCCCACTGATGTGGCCCCACATGAATTTTATGTCAAACAGATTTTTCG
This sequence comes from Magnolia sinica, assembly GCF_029962835.1. NCBI lineage: Eukaryota > Viridiplantae > Streptophyta > Magnoliopsida > Magnoliales > Magnoliaceae > Magnolia > Magnolia sinica. Next base: position 75,183,114 of record NC_080579.1, on the reverse strand, counting down.
TGAAGAAGTGGTTATGGGCCATTTTAAAGTCAGTTTCATAATCATGTGGAGCTCACATCTAGTAAAAGGAAATAACCACTTGCTAGCTCTATGTATGGGATTTAAAACCCATAAAATGGGCCTTATTGGTTGATTGTGTATAATTTACAGTGATAGCCCAAACATGGGTACTTGTAGAAACTGTGTACGAAATACAGTAAATAATTTTTGCCCAATTTTGAGTACGTCTCATGATCACATGGGGCCACCTTTTAGTATGCCTTCAGGTGCCCTTGGCAATCCTATATATGCAATTCAAAAATCATAAGGTGGGACCTACTGGATGCACATACATAATTTCTGAAATAAGGCCAAACATGAGCATTTCAATTTTCTGTGCAAAATTTTCTGCACAATTGTACCTAGCCCCATTTTGAGATCCGCTCTCTGATCATGTGGGGCCCTTTATGGCTCAACTAAAATACTATTCCTCCATAAATAGGTATATTCTAGAAGGTCCAGATGGTGGCCCATGCCTATCTTGTACTTGGGGTCCACCATAAAGGCTCAAAGTTGGTCCAAAACCTAGAAAATCAGATATACAGTTTTAGGAATGGATCTGTCCCAACTTAGGGTCAACTTTTCATAGACTTGGGGGTTATTCCTGATGATGTGGTGGGACATCCTAGTACTCAGAAATGTCAAATAAACACCCACAATGGTGGGACCCTTTGCTATAGAGCATGGGGCCACCTACGAGGTGTCAAAGAAGCCTACAAGAAATACATAGAAAAATTTCAGTAAACAGAAAAAGTGCAAAAGAAATGAAATAGATCCAATAGAAAGTGGGGCCCACACGCTCGAAAAGCATAGATAAGACACACATCAATGTACATAACTATCCAGATTGGATGAACTAATAAAAGACATAAATCACAAGTGGTCCCACTCCCATGTGGGTCCATAATAAGAGAATGAATGTTATGGACAGCATACACACAACATACACATTAAGTAGCACATGAAATATGCTAATCAAATATCTATGATTAGATTATTTGTTGGAATATCTAAGCCAACAAATGATTTTGGAATACATCATTCAGTTTACATATAGGTTTCCAACCATACAGGGTCTTGGATCCATCTGGACCACACATGACAATTCAAGATTTATCCTTACGAAAGTATCTGTCAATCTAGAATTTCTTAAATTCTATCAATAAAGAATCTGACCATAAGGAACATATATATGACTATTACTAACTCAAGTAAGCTAAGAAAAAAATCTCAGACATATCTGACCGTTTGAATCACATATATAGCCCACACAACATGTAGCCACAATAAGCCCTTAGATATATTTTTGTACAAGGCTGAGATATCAGTCGTTCGAACTCCAATCGAGGCGTATTATATACCATTGGAATGCTACTTTGATGTACTACAAACCCAACATAATATATATTTTTATTAGGTTCAATGAAGAGATAAACATGGGTCTGTATTTGGTAAATCGGGACCATATATGCCTTACTGGACAACAACCAAGTAAAATTGATAATATGGGAGATTGGACCATCAGATAGCCACAAAATTTGGTCCAGAATTACCTCATACTATGGTAGATATTACCACCAAGTTTTACTTTTGATCTTAACACAATTGAATTTATACAATTTTTAAAAATTGTTGTCTAAATAGGAAAACAAGATTAAATGTGAAAGGTGTGGATATAATATTTATCTTGGTGGACCATATAGATGTGGGCCACCTTGCTGATCACCATGGTCAGCCATATATGCACATAGGGGCTCCACACCAGTGGGCCCTACATACATCAAGAAAATATAAAAGGAAGAAGGAAATTGAGGAAGAGGAGGATGGAAGGAGAGGGTGTAAACTCACCTCAAATGGGATGGACGACTGGATGATGATGAGTGGTCCATTCCCTCTAGGTTTGATGGTGGGCCACACTTTGATCTCTCTCTCTCTCTCTCTCTCTCTCTCTCTCTCTCTCTCTCTCTCTCTCTTTCAATATCTAAATTTTTTTCTAATTGTAGCAAAAGTATGAGTGTAAGAGAGCCCATACTCTTTTATAGAGAATGGGGTTGATGTGGCAAGATGATGTGAGAAATTTGGAGTCTTATTGGTGTTAAAAGTGAAGTAGAAAGTGGTGTATTATGTGGGTAGTGCATGGTGTTAAGAATGCATTGGCTAAAGTGGATAAAATTTAAGCATGCATTGGCTAATGGATGAATAAGGATTGTGGGTTGTAGGTGATGCATAGCAGATGAAGAAGTGGAGTGTTTCAATTGATTGTTTAAAGCGATGTGCCACAAAACAAAGTATGCATTGGATGCATGTCTAGGATGATGTGGACATGGACCATGATTAGTTTCTAAGGCATATGGAAAGGGCCAATGATGGATTTTGGAGTAGAGCGCATTTTGTCTCATAGTGTATTCTCTTATATGTAGTAGCTCTTTATTTGTCATGTAGTGCTTGTCCTATCTTGTGATAATTTTTATATTCTAAAAAGTGAGCTTTAGGCCCACATGAGCTCAAATCCAATGGGCCTAGCACAATAAATGTTGCTTGTGTTACAAGATATACAATTTGGGCCGTGGATTTGATGGGCTATATCTTACTAATGGAGCATCAAATTAACGCATGGTTTTCACCATTGCTACCGTAGGGATGACGCGGTCAACGTGACATGGGTTTCAAAGGCATCCGACACAAATCACTTGGGTAGGGTTACTAGATATACTACGGTGCTGCACATAATCAATTGATAGTGCAAATCAGGGCAAGTGTGTGCACAAGCAGTATTACTAGAGGTGGGCATGTTGGACCCGATCTGATGGGTCAACCCGACTCGATATCGTTCCGAACAGAACAGACGGCCTAGATCAGCCTGATCGAGTCTGTAAATTTATATTCGATCTTTTTTCGGGTCGGGTTCGGATAGTGGTGTATCCGGACAGAACCGATCCGAAAACCCGGACCGAAAGGGTCCGAACCGACCCGACCCGACTCAACCCGGGATGTAAACATTTCTTTATTTTTGCAAAATTCTCTTTCTCTGTAAAGATTTACCACCCACGCATATTTTCAAAAAACAAAAGTTTTATCGCCTAGCCTTTTCATTCGGCGCCAAAAAACCCAACTCTCTCTTTATATCTGTTTATCTGTCTATATATACGTCTCTCCCTTTCTGTTGAAGAATAAGGCTAGCTGGATGTCTTCTTATAGATCAAATCCCTCATTTTCTGCTGTTGGGTTCAGAAGCTTCATGTGATTTATTGTTGGAGAGAGGTATATATTGAGAAATGGTGTATAGCTGTGTACGGAAGAGAGAGAGAGCCGTAGCAGTGTTGATTGAAGAAGGGAAGCGGATAGTGTACTGCGTAACTCAGTACCCAAAGCGTACTGAGTAAATTCTGTGGGATCCACCGTGATTTATGTATTTTAACTACACCATTCATCCATTTTACCAGATAATTTTAAGGCTTGAGCAAAACAATGAAGTATATATAAACCTCAAATGGGCCACACCACAGGAAACAGTGTGAATTGAATATCTACCGTTGAAAATTTCTTGGGGGCCACGGAAATGTTGGATCAATCTTATATTTGTTTTTTCCCCATCATCCGTGTCTGTGTGATCGTATGAACAGGTTTGACGAGAAATAAACATCATTGTGGGCCCTAAAAAGGTTTCAACTGTGGAAATCATTATTCCAGCTTTTTCCTTTGGTATGGTCCATTTGATTTTTGGGTATGATTAAATTTTGGTCTCAACCGTTAAAATAAGATGGAAAAACGGATGGACGGCGTGGATAGATCATATACATTCACGGTGGGCCCAACAGAGTTTACTCAGTATGCAATCCGAATCGTTGAAGGATGGTTAGTGGAAGCAGGTGTTTACAGGGTGTCATCTTGTTAGTCAGACCCAAACTGACGGAAGCAGATTAGGTGGTGTACGAAGCAGATTAGCTGGTGTAACGTCAGTGAGATTTGTGGGTCTGATCATGAGGTATGTGTTATATCCAAACCGCCCATCCATTTGGCAATATCTTATTAAGGCTTGAGGAAAAAAAGAAAGACAGATCTAACTATTAAGTGGAACACACTATGGATGGCAGTGGGGATTGAACGTCTACCATTGAAACTCTTTTTGGGTTCACAGAAGTTTTGGATCAATATGAAATTTGTTTTTCCTCTCCATTTAAGTCTTTGTGACCTTATGAACAGATTGGATGGAAAAGAAACGTTATGTGGATCTACAAATTGTTTAATGGTGAAAATCATTATCTCCGCTGCTATGTAATGGTGTGGTCCACATGATCTTTGGACATAATTCTTTTTTTAGATAATACTCTAAAATGATCTCTAAAAATAGATGAACGGTGTAGATATAAAAAATACATCACTATGGGGCCCATAAAACTTTGATCTCCTTTGAACCGTTCGTACAACTCAGAGCTCGAGGAGCATCAGTGCTCGTCTTTGCACGACACGTGCCTAGAGCATGAACGTATAACTGGGGTGAGCTATATAGCCTATATTAGGCAGTACTTCTTCGATTGTGCACTGAGTTACTACGCTCTCATCGTACTGAGTAAACTCAGTTGGGCCCACCGCGAATGCATGTAATTCATCCACGCCGTCCATTCATTTTGCTAGATCATTTTATGGGTTCAACCCAAAATTGATGCATATACAAAACTTAAGTGGACCATACAACTATAAAAGGTGGAAGTATTGATTTCAACCGTTGAAAATTTTCTAAGGCCCTCAATGATGTTTATTTGTCATCCAACCTGTTCATAAGATCAGAAAGACATGGATGAAGGGAAAACACAAATATCAGCTTGATCTAAACCCTCTGTTGTCACTAAGAATTTTTCAACGGTAGATGTTCAATTCACACTGTTTTCGGTGGTGTGGTCCATCTGAGGTTTGGATATACTCCATTTTTGGGATAATGCCCTAAAATTATGTTTCAAAAGAGATGGACGGAGTGGATAAAATGCATGAATGCCACTGGGGCCCACGGATTTTACTCAGTACGCTTACCGTATTGAGTTACTCAGTACGCAATCCACTACCCTTCATACAAAGCTTCTTTGATAAGCTGATTTCGCGGTGAAATATTTTATCCATTGCGTAAACTATGTGGGGCCCATCTTAATTTTTTTTTGGTTTATCCACACCGTCCATCAGTTTTTTTTTAGATCATCTGAGGGATTGATGCTAAATTTTAAGTATATCTAATAATCAAGTAGATCTCACCATAAGAAACAGTGAGAATAATGATTTCCACACCGTTGGTAAAAATGGACGGTCCAAAACTTGCCCAACCCGATCCGACTCGGTTTTCCTGACCGAATCGAACTTGGATCGGTCCAGGTCAGCAGGGTTTAGGATGGGATTGGGTTAGAGGACCTGGACTCGGTCCCGGATCTGACCGAGTTCGGGTCAAGCCATGCAGAACTCGAACCTGGTCAAGTTGGGCCCAATCCGATTCGACTTGGTCCGATGCCCAGCTCTAAGTATTACATAGGACCGGGCTCCCACAATATAGTACTTACCTACAAGTTACTATTAACTTATATAAGTTCGAATAAAATGTATGAATTTTAAAACACAAAGTGTTCGAATAATATCATGGGTATTCTCCACCATCACCCCTAGTGATCCCTAACCATTTTTTTAACCATTCGACCAGATAAGCTCCTCACAAATTCACAAAAATGGTTGCATCCTGCTCATTCTTTAAAAGGAGCTGACCAACAGTGTAAAATTCAATATTGATCAGTCCCCCAATCTCCTCCAAAGCACTCATAACTTTAGCCATGTGGTTTATCTCTTTACCATAAATAATGAGTATTGCAAAATGACGCATTGCATCAGCCACATAAATTAAAGATGCTTTGAGAACTTCACACGGACGAGCAGACCAATTCCTTTGAATTGTTATCATTACAAGCATTATTAGATGTCAAGTTTGGGGTGCTGCAGAACGATTCTCTGGGATTATCTATCGAAGGAATGTCATAAATTTGGCCCAAATTCTTTGAAGATATCTCCAACGTGTCATGCATGTAATCATCCGTGTCAGACTACGTCTCATTCAAATCCCGTTGAAGCTGGGAAGAGGATGTAACCATATTTTTGTTGCCTTTAACATACCTCCCTATTGCTTGGTCATCCCCGACGATGGCCACTAGATTGTCCATTCGGTCGATTCACTTGCCTCAAAGTTGTTCTGCTCATGGATGGGACTAGACGTAAACAAAATATAAATGTTAGAACATTTCACTATGGACTTCATCAATAACATAAAATATCAACGAATTTTTGTCTCGACTATTAAACAGATTAGTGAAGAATTATAAATAGTTACCCCCAGGTAATCCTCCCACACTTCATCCAGGGCCATGACGATCATTAGCTCAAAATCCCATCCAAGCCCATTGGCCGAGAGCATTTCCTTGACATCGCTGTAGAATCTCTTATGATACCTCATCCAATTCTATACATTCATTCAGTGGAGGATAACCCCAGTTTGTCTCATCACATCTTCCAAAGCCATTTGTTAAGCCTTCCTCTTGAAGCCACTGTAAGCTGGAGGCTCGTTTTATAGTCCCCAAAATCGAAGAACAAATCGTGCTGTGAACCCAATGAAGATGGAGAAGGAGATGGAGATGGGTGATGGAGATGGGTCGTCTCCCCCTCGAGTTCCATCGTCCTACAAGCTTCAGGATATGGGGCATTTGGGAATGACTTTCGAATTCCTCGCTAAGAGATAATTGATCCTTGAATGAGAGAGATGAAAACCCATTGAATCCGTTAGCGCAGACGCATATTCTATGAGGGATTTTCCAAATACCTCTTTAGTCGAAGTGAAACCCCTGTTCGATATGAAGGGGCTGTGGCACATATTCCCACATACGGACTCTTCAAATTTTCAGTTGACACCAAGCCAATTTTATTTGCCACCTAATTCCACTTAATACCATCTAATACAATTTAATCCTAAGCATCAAACAAGCCCTAAAGTCTATTAAAGTTTATCAAAGTGCTTACAAGTCTTGTGGAAGTCCCTCTACGTTCATCAAGCTAGAATGATGTTGAAGATGAACAACCTTTTTATGCCAATATTGTAGTTAAATGGTTGGATTCGATTGTTGTTTGAGGCAAACGGTTAAATTAGGTAGTATTTTAAAGATCAAAGGTTTGGTTACACTTGTATTGAAGATGTTCACTCCAAATGAACTCATATAAATATTGATGGCCCAATTAAGTTAACATCAAAGACAAGCATCCCGATAATAATAATATTTAACTTGAATGCATCGATTCAACCAATATTTATGATGAGTAATTGGATTAGAAGTCAAGAAAAAAAAAAAAAAAAGTGGCTGGATATGATAGAAGGAAACTTTAGAATATGCCCTCCATCAAGTTGAACAGTATCCATTAGGCCAATGCAAAAATTACATGTGCCACATTTTTACCCGCCTATTTCGACTATTCATCTTTTTAATATCAGCCTAATCATACATTTCGTCCTAAATATCAGTAGAATTAGGAGCTGTTTGATATCTCTACTAATAAGAACTTATTTGGTTATTTAAAAAAAGTTTTATTTTGGAAATATATTGTCCAATAAAGTTTTAATATTATATCTTAATTTTTTAGAAACTAGAAAATAAGCTTTTAAATTTTAAGTAACCGAGAAATCACTTTTTTTAATAGCTTAATTGCCTTAAGCAGGTAGAGATTTAAGGCTTTAAGTATTTTTGAAAATACCAAAATTGCCCCCTTGAAATCTCTTTGCAATCTCTCTCTTTCACTTGAAGGTAGGGCCCCGCATGATGAATGGTCCACATTAAGGTGGGGCTCACAAAATGCATTGTTGATGGTTCACATCAAAGGCGGGCCCCCCGTGATGGATGACCTACATCAAAGTGTGGCCCCCACATGATGGACTATCCACATCAAGTGGGCTAACTTTATGGATGTTCCCCATCAAAGGTGGGACCTGCATGATGGATGGTGGACATTGAAAGTGAGCCTACATGATGGACGGTTGACACCAAAGGTGGGCCCAGATACACCCTGATCCATAGCTCAAATGGTAGGCTGAGTGAAGATACAGGGTTTCAACACTGAGGTCTTGGTATCGATTCCCTAGTGGGGGTGGCTAACACTGAAGTGTATACTGACGGTGGGGTGTGTCGCTAACCCAAAAAAAAAAGAAAAGAAAAAGAAAGTGGGCCTAGATGATGAACAACCTATATTGAAGGTGGGGTGCCACATGATGAATGGTCCACATGAAGGTGGGCCCAAATAATGGACAAAGTGGGCCTCACATGATGGATGTCCCACATAAAAATGTGGCCCCCTGTGATGGATGGTCCATATCAAGTGGGCCACACCTGATTGATGGTCTATATCCAAGGTATCGCATGATGGACGACCTATATCTAAAGTCGTCCAACATGATGGATGATCTCCATAGAAGGTGCACCCCACAGAATGCACACAATGGACGGTGGACATCAAAAGTAGGCCCAACATGATGAATAGCCACATCAAAGTGTGGCCTCGCAAAATGGATGACACACATCAAGTGGGCCCCACCTTGTAGATGATCTACATCAAGATGAGCCCAACATTATGGACAATCCACATCAAAGGTCAACCCTAATGATGAATGTCCCACATCAAATGCGGACCGTACATGATGGAAAACCAAATTCGAAGTTGGGGCTTACAGGATAGACACATCAAATGTGGGCTCCACGTGATGGGCAATGGACATTGAAGAGCCTCACATGATGGATGACCTACATCAAGTAGGCCCATATAATGGACGGTCCGCATGAATGATCCACATCTAACGCGGGCCTCACATGATGGGTTATCCACTTCAAAAGTTTGGTCTACACAATGGATGATCCACATCAAAGGTGGGCTCCATATGATAGACGATCCACATCTAATATTGATATTATAGACCACTCACATCCGTTGAGAGAGGCATGAGGGGCATGCTTGTTTAAGATTGAATTGTTGCAATTTTTTAAAATTACAACAACTATCCTAAAAGCTCTTATTTAAATATTGTACCAAGCGATCTTATTTAATTTTTTTTTTTAAATTAAAATTAAAATTATTATTATTTTTAAAGTTATGAAAAAAGTAATTTTATTAAACAAGCTTTTTATAAAACAAATGTTAGAATAAAAAGTCTTAATATTCTCTAACTTTTATTAAAATAACTTTTATTGCATTAGATAAAAGATGCCAAATATGCCATTAGATTGTTCATCTTTAATATTGATTTAATAGTAGTATTCTTCTACGATATCGACCTTATCGAAGTACTATTATTTTATAATAGCCTAATCGGGTGGCTCGTATTCAATGCCAGCCTAATTAGATTAACTTCTTTTTTTTTTTTTTACACACGCACCCGCCATATACCCATGCACGCCATAGTGGGATTTCAACACCTATGGGTTTTGAACCTCGTGTTGAAACTCCTCAGGGTCTTCCACTCGACTAAGGACGGGAACCCAAAAGTGAAAAAATTTCCTAATTAGATTAAATCTTTGAATGGTATACACCAAATTTGGTTTAAGTTTGCCAAAGTCCATCAAAGTGCCGTTAATTGGAATCCTTGGAAGGCCATTTAAATGCTTATAAGTCCTTTTGAAGTCCATCTAAGTTCATGAAATTAGAGCGGTATTGAAGATGGCGGAAACCAATTAGGTTACTATTGATTGAAGGGCTGGATTTGATAGATGCAGTACTATAAATGATCTATATCCATTGTCCGGTCTGGATGGCCCACCTGATGAGTATACCCTCTTGATCATCCTGTATTTCTTCTCAAGGAGGAATTGAAGAGATGAATTTTAACAGATGTTCGTGAGACACCATCTATTAGGTGGTGCCAACTATGGAAATGCCGTAGACCTTAGTCCATTCATGGATGGGCTACAGTCGTACAATGAAAATGGACGGTTGAAAACAAAAAGCACCAGCGGCCTTATTTGCAATGTCCACATGTAACCAAGAAAAGAACATCCGGCTCATGGAAGCGGATTGCGTACTGAGTAACTCAGTACTTTACAGCAGCGTACGGAGTTAACACTGTGGGGGCCACCTTGGACGTATGTGTCATATCCACGCCGTCCATCCATTTTTTCAGATCATTTTAGGGTATGATCCCAAAATTGGAACATATATAGAGCTCAAGTGGACCACACCAGAATATCAGGTTGATCTAAAACTTAGTGTGGTTCATTTTAGCTTTGCATATGCTTCAATTATGTCCTAATGCCATAAAATGAGTTGTTAAAACTGATGGACGGAGTGGATAAGACACATACATCATGGTGGCCCCCACAAATTATACTCAGTATAGCGTACTGAGTTACTCAATACGCAATCTGCTTCCCCGTCTCTTGGGACATTGCGTGTTCACACAAACCCTCCACCTGATCCACGGCCCAGATCTTTCATACGTGTGCCGCGTGAGCTCATCAATCTTCCCTCGTGCGAATCGCAGTGTCCTTGGCAAAGGAACGTACCTTGGAAAGAATATGCGACGCGCCTTCGCGCGAAGATTCTTTTAGATGCGAATCATGGAATCTTCTCCCTACCTCAATCAAGAGTTTTAAGACCCCCTCCCTATTCAAACCACCTTCTCATTTAAACTAACCTACACCTACCTCCGTCTCCCTAGCGCACGTTAGCAGGTACCTCTCTCTCTCTCTCTCTCTCTCTCAGCTGCATCCCTTCTTTCTACTCTTGATAACGAGAACTAATCACCAAAAAGCTGGCTGCATGCTAACTGATCCAGCCCCGATTCTCCTACCAATGTATCATATGTGTAGGCCATCTGACCCGTGCAATAGTCGGACCCCACCATGGAGATTGCCTGTCTAAAAAATTACGCCGATCTACTTGTTAGGTGCGCCACACTAAAATTTGAGTAGGACCGCCGGCCATTCCGTTAATTTCTGCTGTCTGTCACCGCTCGATGTGTGGATGGACTTAATGGTGGGCCACACCGTTTTCATGGGTCGGATATCCCGTAAAAGTGCCATATTGGCGGGAAAGATGGGGCTGCATGCTGAATTATCATGCAGCTGGTTGAAGGTATTAGTTCGTTTTGGTAGATACCAGATTACAAAGCTGTACTGTATCTTATAGGTACTTCTCTGAATTTGGGTACGTTGGGAGTGTCTCCCATAGTTTTTTTTTGGAGCTCATGGTTCAATGATCTAAACCGTTGGAATGGTGGGCCTCATCATGAATAGTGATACCTGAGAAATCTTCGCACATGCCACATGTCCAAGATCCAATTTGTCCACAGACTATACAATTACTGATGAGCACAATCTCTGTAATTAGTATGTCCCTATCCTTTATGTTTGTAGAAGAAGGAGAGAGAATTTGGGGAAATTACAGATTAGAGAGAGAAGGCTGTCTTACCCTATGTTTTATTAAAATAGATTCTAATACAGTATAGTGTTCCATGAGAGCATCAAAATAGGATATAGGATACAATCAACAATAACAAAGAAATCAGATACCATAGTCTGGCAAGGTCATGACCTTAATAAATAGGTTAGCCGATTAAGATTGCTGGTACATGTGGCAATGTTGGTTGGTGTGGCCACTACTGGCGCTGGCATGCAGTGGTGACAATAGGTGGGGGTGAATAGTTAATGTAGCGGTGATGGTAGCTGCTGTTGGTGGTGGCACCATGGTAGGTGGATTGGAAGACGGGAAGAAGAAGGGGAGAGAGAGAGAGAGAGAGAGAGAGAGAGAGAGAGAGAGAGAGAGAGAGAGAGAGAGAGAGAGAGAGGAGTTATGAATTAGGGTCAAAGAAACCTAGCTCTGATACCATGTAGAAGAGAAGGAGAGAATTTGGGGAAACTAGAGATTAGAGATAGGAGGATCTATAGCCCTATGTTTATTAATATAACCTTTAATATACAATAAGGTGTCCTGAGGTATCACCAAAGTAGAATAGAAATTTACAATCTCTCACAATCCTTGCAATTATGAGAGAGTGTGTATTTGTAATCAATGCCACTCAATGAATTCAATATGAAATGTTTATTTCATGGTAAGAGAGTATGTGATGCTATCAATATTAGCTGATTTAGTGATCAGCATTCAATATCCATGCATACAATACACGTACTAGATTTGGTCTTTTCATCTGATGGGCCCTAGTGTAGATGAGGATGTCCCAAGAATCACACCAGCTGGATGATTGTAGCCACTGATTAGGGGGTTTTTCTTATGAATTGCTGAAGTGAGGAAAAATTCTCACCTGGGGTTGACCACCAATGGGGAAAGAAAATAAATCCTCCCATAGATGGCTCAGATCATGCAACTTGTGTGATTCTTGATGTATCACGCATGGTTTAAAATGTTGTTTGATACGACTTGCTTTGTACTATTTTTGTGCTATTTATTTTAAAATAAATTGGTTTTTGGGATATTTTGTGAAATACTTGGACTAACTTTTCAAACCCTTGAAATAAAATTTTCTTTTTAAAAGGTAAAAATATATTGGGCGTACAGGAGGTAATTTAAGGCTTTGATTTTTGCTCCGTCCACACTCTCATATGCACGGGCAAGGGCTTGGGCACTTGAGGTGCACATTGCACTTCACATGTGCACATCCTTGTGAGGAGCTTGAGGATCTATTGGGTGTCCCAAGTTGATCAGACCACAAGATTGTGCTACCAGGTTGACTATGGTATGTCTACAGGCTTAAGCCTCATATGGGTCCAAGAAGATGTGCTTTAGATTGTCAGATCAAACTAGATAGAGCTGGTGCAGGTACAACGTTGGATCACATGGTTGCTACAATGTTTCTTGGTGTGTTAACCATTTGAGTCGGTTAAAAATTAATGGTTGTAGTGGAAAAGTAGTAAATAAATAGAACCACTAAGAGGCGTCATGAAGGGTTGTATGAACCGAACAGGCACATTGGAAGATGGTTATATACTCTAGATGTAAGCTTAAGATGTTGTTTATAGGGTCCAATTCTCAAAGAGAAATATTGAGGTAATTTGAGGCTATTTGCAACATGTACCATGCTGCACATGACCACAATTTACATGTCTTGGCAAAAAATTAGGTTGTTCCTTCTAACTGGCATGGTCTTGGTCTTCATTGCACATGACCAAACCATCTACGTCTGCTTTCCCTCATCTTATTACTTAGTGGTGCTACTCCTAAGTTACTTGAATGCATTCATTTCTAATTCTATCGTTCCTTGTGTTGCCACCCATCTTATTACTTGAATGCATTCATCCACCTAAGACTGGCGTGGTCTTGGTCTTCATTACACATGACCAAACCATCTAAGTCTACTTTCCGTCATCTTATTACTTAGTGGTGCTACTCCGAAGTTACTTGAATACATTCATTTCTAATTCTATCATTCCTTGTGCTACCACTTATCCACCTCAACATCCTCATTTCAACTACACTCATCCTATGAATGTGTTGTTCCTTAACTGCCCAACATTTTCCTTTTAGTTTGAGTGGTAGATGACGATCACATAGAACACTAGAGGCAAATCTCCATTTCTTCCATCCAAGCTTGAATTCTATGGGCAACATCCTTGTCAATCTTTCCAATCTCATGAATTATTGACCTAAGGTATTGATGTTGGTCATTTTGGGAAACTTCTTGGTCAACAATCTTAATTAATTCCTTGTTTTCACTCATATTGACTAAAATTGCACTACATATACTCTTGTTTAGTCTGACGAATTTTAAATCCTTTAGATTCTAAAACATTCCTAAATAAATCTAGCTTTGTGTTTACACCCACACCCTTGTCTTGTCAATCAAAATTATGTCATTTGCAAACAACATACACCATGGGATCTCTTCCTGCAAATTCCTCATTAACTCTTCCATAACCAATGTGAAAAAGTGTATGCTCAATGCCGACCCCTGGACAATGATATTCAAATATTTCCATTCTTAAACAAATTTTGAAATATGTTTCTCTAGTTACAAAATTTTAGAATAGCATAGATGGGGACTTTGATTAAAAAATGAGCAAGAAATAATAGAGGGAGAACGATTGGTTATAAACTCTTGATTTTGTTAGTTCAGATCCTCAAAGGACTTGAATTTTTATGCAGACTAGATCAACACTTTGGGTTCCTTAATGTGCTTGTTCATTCATTCTGAATGACCCAGGACTACTCTTGAACAGATGTGATCCTAAACTACAATGAAACTAGTGAACTTGGTTTAATCATAACCTATGGAGTCCCATAATCAATTAGAACCCTCAGTGGGCTCCTTGGCACCTCTCAAAGTGTAAGGTATAAAGTGTGCCTCAAGCACTACAATCTCACATGAGGAAAAGTAACCTTGCACATGCTTACACCTATATAAAAGTAAAATAGAAAGGTGTAGGAAAACCCGTTATAAACCATTCTCTCGTTCTTCTCCATATAAAATTTGGCAAGCTTGTAAAGGAGAAGGAAAGAATAGTTGCTATATTGTGTCTCATTACTGAAACTATCCATCTTTGTCTTATTTGATGAATGTCATTTTTCCTTATTTTAAAAGGCTTCATAATTCATGATTTAGAAAATTTTCCTTGAGTATTTTCGAATTTCTTAATAAAATATTTTGGGAATCCACTAACACCATATGTATGAGAAAAATGAATGGTTAGAGCTTAGTTGCATGATCCTTCTATTCAAGTGCCGCTCTCGCTTTGAAACTTGTGCTCCTGCTCCAGCTTCCTAGCTGTTTATGCTTGATAACATTTCAAAACAGACACTTCCCTGCTTCCCACCTGAATCTGTTGCGTGTCACTTAACACTTCATGCATCTATCATTTAGGGTAGAGGAAAAAAGACCAACATCATATATCCAAATGTGCATCACGTCTGATGAGAAGACTGACCTGACTTTTGGGCTTGGTAATGTTCATGGGTGCCCCAACTGACTAATGGCGCTGATCACTCACACGTGTGATGCATCGGTATATGTTATGCAAATCTTCCTTTTTTCATTTCTCCATGCAAAAACTGCTTAAGCATCTCTCATGTTCAAAATATCAGGATATACCAAATTATATCAGGCATGTATGGCGATAAATACATCAGGCGATACCTTATAGATGTTTGCATCACACCTAGGACATAATATTGCTTGAACTGTATTGTATTGTGGATACATTCTGATACTAGTGATATCAGTCGAACAAACAGAAAAAAAGAAAGCTAGTAAGAGTTCAATTTTCATGTACTATTGATATCAATTTAAAGAAAGAAACATAAAGCCAATAAGAGTTCATTTTTCATGTTGTTGTAATAATATTTTAGTAGATTTTGATTGTAACTGCAATATTTCTTTCACATTAGATCTTGAAGCGTTTTCTTGCAAATTCCAATCAATCTATTTTATCAGCGAATTTCTACTAGTTCCTGGAGTATGTCAAACCCATCTAGAGCCCTTGATGGGGTCCATGGACTACATCGGGTCCCCCATTCGCCATTCTCAGTGCATGAGACTTCTCAGCATGGGGACTGCCATCTCTCAACCTGTGATGGTTCGGAGGCTATTGGAGCAAACCAGAGATTATTAATGAGGTGGGTTCCACTAGCTACTAATATTTTAGCCTTAACCTTAAGCTTTGTATGAATTCATGACTTCTCTATAGTCTCTTGTGTAGTGTTTATCTTAGAGCATTTGAGCTTCTTTTTTGCATTATGGTATACACTAATAATAATATGATACTACTGAAATATTGTGTAAATAGAGCTTTGCTAAGCCCCACATGAATCCTTCCACATCCAAGCCATGCATTAGGTTAGCCTGCTCCAAGAGTCAGGGGGTCTGTTTCTCTCAAGGGCCACATACGTACAAAATGATGGACAGTTTGTAAGGGAAATGCCGATAGGCCACATTTCAACATAGATGAGCAGCCCACTTGATGAGAAAACTAGCCTACTTTTGGCCATCTATACAGTGGGGCCCAGCTGCTTAGAGCTCCCACAAAGTACTGGATTTGCACTTGTGGCTGTGTTTGGAGGTGTATGTGGGCTTGGTAAAATCTTGTAGGTGTTACTGGTTGATTAATCTGTGTACGTTTCAGTCGGATGTGGCAGCAGAGACCATCATGCCTGAGGCCGATACACTGTTGTCTTGGAGGAGGTACTTGAAGATGACTGCTATTGCTTCTTGTGTGCAGATTAGTTTGGTAAACCCCAATGACTTTGTGGCATATGATGTTTCTTCTCATACTTCTGTTTTTCTCTTTTAGGGGATCAGAACCTCTCAGAGACAATTGCTAATGTATTAACATCTCTGCCATTTATTGTCCTCGGCATCCAGGCCCCACGGCAAGTTTTCCTTTCAAATGGCATAAGAAGCTCCCAAGTTTGTGTTTTTTCTTCCCTTCATGACATCTAACACCTCGTCTTTCATTGAGCATGCAGGAAGAACTTGAATGGCATACTGTATGCAAATTCGTTGATCGGAGTTGGAGTTGCCTCGAGTTTATACCACTCCTCAAGAGGAGAAATCAGGAAGTATCTGCGATGGGCTGATTACACAATGATAGCCACGACCACAGTCGTAAGTGAGATCTCATTTGAAAACCATTTAATGAATCCGAGAACTGTGGGCTAGTTTCATTTGTACATGTAATCTTATCAAGAAGCATGAATATTACATTAATGGAATACGAAAGTCCCTATAACAGATTGTTATGCATTTTGCAATGAATCTGAATGGGTTAGCTCATTGTGCCATAAAATGCTCTGCTTTCGTATTGTTAGAACTTGATGCAAGTGGAATTTAGTTTGTCCATCGAGCTGTTTACCCTGATCAAGGTTCCCTGGATCGTGGGTCACCATGGTACGCAGTTCACAACTTCCTCCAATACATGGTTCTCTAGGGGTAGGATCATGTCGGTCTCACCAATACATACACTAAAGTCTATGCGATATAGTTTTATATATGAATGAATATTACAATTTATAATGAAATCAGTAATGTTGTTATTATAGACCCCACATGTCCATTCTATTGAATAAATCAAAATATAAATATGTGCAGTTTGCATTGTAAATAAAAATCGGACAACTAATTCAACAGTAACAGTATAGAACCATAATTTTGGGTTGCTAAAAATAGCGATATGGATCTCCATTGACCCATCATCTGGATCACATGATTTGGAACACAAAACGTAGGGCTTTGGTGATTTAGGTAACATTCCTTGATGATACATGTTGAATTCGTTTGACCACTAAATCCCAGGGACCCATTTTATCGAAACATTTTTTAGCATATTGGTAATGACTTTTAAATAAATTTTTATGTTTGATTTTTATATTCTTGGTATGACTGACTCTTATCTGTTGTGAATCCCATACCCGTACCCATGTCATGTCATATCCCACATGGGATTTGAAGGATCTGAGTGTGCAACCAACAATATCTGTTCTATGTATCTTTCATTTGTGATAATTCAAAATTAGATCTAAAAAGCATACTCATGGCATATATCTGCCATAGTTAGTGTTAAAGGGTGAGGAAGCCTTTGTAATAAGCTTCCGATCAGATTTTGGGTCCAGTTTCATTGCCAAATACCAGTTTTCCAGTAGTAAAACTTTGCTGTCTACTGTGTATGTTTTGGCTATTTGATACCATTTAAGTTAATCCATGAAAATTCAATTTCTATGACGAAAACTTCCTATGGTGGTTTTCAGAACTCTGTTGAAAAGTTCAACGGTTTAAGCAAACTGCTGTCATCATCATAATACCCTTGTCCAACTATTTGGCATCTGCTCTAAGAATCCTGTTCGTCAATCTTATTGGAATTTGAAATTTCTTGATCGATTGGGAGAAGTTCTACGATCGGCTGCACCCACGATTTCAATCCTTCTACTTTACCTGGACATGGAACCGTCAGTCACATCCTTTATTTTCTTGTCTCCCCCCGCACCCCCTCCTTTTTTCCCCCTAACTAATGTATATTTTTTCAAACACCACAGTGTAGAGTAGTTTAGTTCCTTTTGACATGGTATTAGAGAAGAAGAATAACAATACCTGGTTCATCACTGAGCCAAGTTCCCTATGTATGGGATTTCTTTCTGGAACTGAAATTTCAGATTGGTTTTGGAACCAATTTGATTCAGTTCTTATTTTTGGCTCCTTTCAAATCTTTATCTTCCTCTTTCTTTTAACTGTCTTTTGTTGATTCTATGCATCATGTGGAATATTGTCATCAGATGAATTCTTTGACTTATAGTATGTATTGCTTCATTCTTGAGTTCACAATGATATGAAGCATAGTTCATAAACCCAAAAATTTGACTCGATGTCCAGCTGGGTCAGCTCGTATTGAGGACCTGGACGAGCCTTGACTTATCTTGACTTAATAATTAATTAATTAAATTAATAATATTTAATTAGCCATAAGTGTTTAATATACATGTAAAGTTAATCAAACTGTTAAAGTAAACACAGATGCTGTCCTTCTATAGATATTGAGTTCGAAACAATCCTTATACTTTCCCCCAACCATGTTTCCTCATCACGCAGCTTGGAATCACATTGATTCAAGTTGACTTGGTCGAGTTTCGAATAATGTAACCGTGTTTTAGAACTATGACATAGAGTGTGATCTTGCAGGTGAGGCACTGATGAAGTTAATTCAACAAATCATCTGTGAAACATGTACCAACCGGCAGTAATAATCAAACGATGGTCTAAGATTGTTATTCATTCTTTTAATATATCCTAGAATAATCACATTTTTAACCATTTCCATCAATTCCTTGTATGAGTTATTATTGTCACTGTTTGATTTTTATTTATTTAATTAAAAATGGTCAATACATTTTTCCCCCCTCTAGCGTTTGCGTTTATTGCTCCTGTGCACTGAATACTTTCATTTATTCTAGTGTGGATAAATGAACTTTTTCTGCAGTGTCTTTCGAGGGCAATCGGGAATGAGAATCCAAAATTGCTAATGGCAGCATCTGCATTGTGTCTACCATTTCAACCATTGATGGTTTCAGTTCTCCACACCGGCATGATGGAGGTAATACCCAATCTACTCAGCATCTAAATTCAAAATCTCAAGATTTTCATAGTATTGCAGTTTCTTATGTGGAGAGATGCACGATTTTAGGTGTTCATACAGTTGCTATTGCACTTCTGTCTATTTTTCAATTGAAATGACCAAATTACTGTGATTTTTTCTTGCTACGTGTAATGTACCTTTGGTGTTTTGGAAAGATAGGAATTGAAATGAGCTTCTCAAATGCTGTCAAGTGTTTCTCTCACCTTCCCCATTGCTGTTTCTTTTGGTGGGTTGTCCCACTAGTCACATGGTGCTGACTCACAGGATTCTGTAGTCTGTACATGTGGGGCCCACAGTGTGGTGATCAGTGGATGGTGGATGCCCCAAAATCACCAGATAAGAAGATCCCATTTCTTTGATCTTTGGACTATTTTCCATTGAAGATGGACTGGTGTTGAGTTTCTCCTCAACCATCTATTGTAGGCTACTGATCAAAGGGTTAGGATCTTCCAAATTTGGAAGATTTTTGGGTATCACACATCCACATTGCACCCATTAGATCAATGGTCCACATCATTGAACCATAGCCTACACGAATGGAAATACATGTCATCCAACCGAACTTTTGCTGATTCAAAGGACTCTCTTAAGGGCCTAGTTGGACGCACTTGTGCAAGAGGGAGTTTCTGAAGAAGGGTGTTTCAAGCCTGCTATTTCTGTCAACTCAATGAAAACCAGTCGGATTGGTTTCCATCGAGTTGGCATTTTAGTGCATATTTTGTCAAGCAGGATGGTGAAATGGGGATTTGCAAAGTGAATCCAAATGCACATCAATACCCCGGTTTAGCTCAAAAGCTGGTTTACGCCTCAAACACCCTTTGGAGGGTGTGTCCAAAAGGGCCATAAGTCCTCTCCTCTAGAAGCAGTTTATATCAATTCCATCCATCGTATTTTGTAGGTCCTCTAGGAACTCTTTTTGTTTCAGCATTAAATGAGCTCCACCTTGTAAAAATTTCTTCAAGCTGGGAAGCCAAACCCCAAATAGCTAGGACAAGGCTATGATGATAGTGATGATTATGATATGTGCTTTGGGCATTAACGGCATTGGTCAAAGAATATTGGATTACCATCCGAACCCCAAATAATGACCACCCAAGCTGTTGGGAGAAAGATCCCTTCTCGACCACAAATACAACAATATTGTAATCAAAAGAAAGTAGAAAGAAAAAAGGAAAAATACAACACAGATTTACGTGGTTCCCTTTCGGTACGTCCATGTATTCACGCCAATTCACTATGCTCAAAGGTAAAAAAACGAAGAAGCGACTTTCAATACAATGACGGCTCTCTCTCTCTCTCTCACTCTCACGAGAGAATATATATTACCTCAAACAAACTAGGGTTTACATAAAATTCCATGTGAAATTACGAAATTACCCTCAGGTGAGGGGCGTAGCTCCTAGACTCCAAGTAAGGGGGGGTGCTGCCCCCCTGCAACCCTCAATGAGCTTAGCATAGAGCTCAACTTGCGAAAGTGGTGGCCGGATGAGCAGTACACCTCTAACGATCAAGCTCTACAGATCCTAACACAAGCTACCACTAGAAGCCAGCCCCAAATAGCTAGGGTGATGGTTATGGTGGTGATGGTGATGGTGATATGGTAATGGTGATGGTGATGATTAAATGCTTGGGCGGGCATTTTAATCAATAGCTGGGGTGAGCATTTTTTGGAATTAAATGCTTTTGGTCAAAGAACCTTGGATTAACATCTGAAACCCAAATGATGATGGTCACCTAAGCTACCATTAGAAGCCAACCCCAAATAGATGAAATGAGGCTATGATGGAGATGGTGATGGTGGTAGCCGTGATGATGATGATCCATGTTTTCAGCATTAACTGCATTTGGTAAAAAATGGATTTACATCTGAACCCTGGTCAGATTACTAATTTAAATTTAAACGCACACACATGCACTCTTCCGTGGGCTGGAAGACACAAATCATAGTATTAAAATCCTTGACTATTCGGCGTAATTTTATTCAAGAGTACATTTCCTTTTCTCAAGTGACTTTCAAGGCTGTTTCGCCACTATCTGTTCAAGTCTCTTTTCGGTTCACAGAATTGATTTGATTAGTTGGCTTGATCAAGCCATCTTGGTGTTTTGATGGCTGGTTGTATTTATAATTGCAGGTTGACTAGCTGGTCCATCGGGGACCAATTTCCCTTCCAGCTCAGTTATGTAGTAGGAGCATAGACAAAAGGGAAAAAGAAGATCACTGTCCTTTGAATCCGAAAGGGTAAAAAAGGGGTCCTGTAAATAAAATTAATAAGATGAGTTGTCCTCTCAACAACGCAATTGATATGTTTATACGAGCTTGGACTCCTTAACTTACCCGAATAGAAACTTAATAAAAATAGTGAAGTCATTTAAACCGATTCAAACAATCTTAGATGATTCAAACAAGGATTTTTAGTTATGACTGAACTCTTCAAACCTTAAACGACTAAAAAAATAAAATTGGTAGTATCTAAAAATGGAAAAGTTTGACTTTGAACTAATATTCAACCCCTAAAATGGCCTCTTTTTTTTTTCTTTTTTTTTTTTTTTTGGGGGGGGTGATTTGTATTGAGCCAATTGACTCCTAGCTTTTAAAGATATCTTATAATAGTGATTTTGACAACCAGTTGCAAAGTCATGGCTGTTTCAAGCTCAACGTGCATTAGGCAGTTTTTGCCCTAGATTGGAGCCTCTGAGCTTTTGATCTTGGCGCTCCATAAAGTCGTCTGCAACATCACTCAGATTGCTCTTCTTTTGGATGCGTCTGGCTCATATGCGTTGAATTGAATCACACCCACAAATCTGGTAAAAGTGGAACTAACCAAATTGTAATCTCCATAGCATTAGTATTCACTTTCAAGGATCCAAATTGAAATTGCACTACTTCCAAGTTGGACTAGGAAAGGAACTAAATTGCATTCTGAGTGCTACTTATTTTGCCATTTCCTCTTGATTAACCCGAGTTTACAATTCAATTCACTTGCGCATCCAAACATGACATTCGGGTTCTTGCTGTTCTCAACTTACAAGATCTGTCGTCCTTGTTTCCTTTGCAGGTAGCATTCGCAAGAAGAGCATTGACGAAACCAGAGCTGAGGATGGCCCACAACCTTCACAAGATGTCGTCGCTATTGGGAGGTGTGCTTTTTGTGGCGGATGATTTCTTCCCTCAGACTCCATACATCCATGCTGCATGGCATCTTGCAGCAGCAATTGGTGTTGGTACATGTCATACACTTCTCGAATGACTATGCTCAGTGGTACATGCATATATGACTATCATCAATGATTGTTGACCTGAGAATGCATATATATAGTCAGACCCTCAATCTGCACAAGTGGGGCCCACATTTTCATGATGGGCCCCAACATGGATGGTCCATCCTCCAAATATCTCGCCCATGGGACAATCCTAACCTGTTGCTGATCAGGGAGCATGTAAGTAGATAAGTCTTCCGAAATAAATAAATAAAGATGTAGGAGCAGTGCAAGTTTGGCAGAAAGAAGTCCAAAGATTTGATGGCCAGGAGCTTCCAGGCATAGATCAAAAACCTGAAAGCTCAACTTGATTCCATGTTCAGCCGGGTCAGGTTGACTCGAAGACTCGATCTGACTCGACTCAATATTTAATTATTGTAAATTGAAAACGTTTGGATTATAAATGGATATTTATTATTATTTTATTTTATTTTCTACACTCATTCACAACCACACACTCCACATGGGTAGTCAAACCTATGATCTTGGTGTTGAAACTCACAGTCTACCACAGAGCCATGAGTAGGGACACCAATGGATATTTAAATTATTTAGATTTAGTGTAAGTAATACAAACCATAACTCAAATAAGTAACTACATAGTTCACTGGTGAAGTGCATTGCTTCCTTTGGTCAAGGTTGTGGTTTGAATCCCTCTCACCTTCTTTATTTATAGTTAAGTCCAGGTGAAGTGAAGTCAGGCTCACCACTATGTTTCCTAGTGACAGATTTCTCAGATTCAAAGTGAAAATATGAAGATTGAAGGATTAAAATGTTCATCAATTTTTCAAAATTCAATAGAAATGACTAGAGAAATGGGAAATCCTTCTATGAAATGATGCTTATTGGCCTTGATCTTCTCTTTGAGCTCTTCAATCTTCAGAAGCAAGATGATTCTGACTAGTAGAAATAAAATTTCAGATTGAAGAACCAATTGAGTCACATTTCTTTCATCTACTCTCTACCTTGTTCTTCATCTAGGTGAAGTCAGGCCTAGAACCTAGCCGAGTTTCAAGTTGAGTTAGTGAGTTTTGGAACTATGCTCAAGAGACCATTAAGAAAAGGTACATAGCCCAGATATTCCTAGAGTGTGTTGTTGGCTCCTAATATCATGGAATTTCATGATACTTTCTACCAAATTTCATAATATTGTGGGAATTTCCTCCATTAATTTTGAGAGAGTTTTAAATATTAGATTTTTACGAGACACAAGGAATTTGAAGTAAAAGTAAGAGCATTTAGGTAGTTTGGAGGTGTCTTACTAATTCTCAACTAAGTACGCGGATTGCTTGCAGCCCTACGAACTGTGGGGCCCCACTATGATGAATGTGTTATATCCATTCCGTTCATCAGTTTTGCAGGTCATTTTAGGGCATGACCTCAAATACGAGGCAGATCAAAAGCTCAAGTGAACCACAGGCCCACCATTGAAAGCTTCTTGTGGACTGTCGATGTTTTGGATCAAGCTGATATTTGGGTTTTCCCTTCATCAAGGTTGGAGTCACCTTATGAATGGGTTGTATGGAAAATAAACATTAGGGTGGGCCCTAGGAAGGTTTCAACATAGGGTGTCATTATCCCTACTGTTTCCTGTGGTGTGGTCCACTTGAACTTTGGATCTGCCTCATGTTTGGTCTCATCATGCCCTTAAATGATCTATTGAAACGGATGGACGATGCAGATATAATGCCATACATCATGGCAGGCCCCACATGGGATAATGGTGTATATTTTACTTGTTCCATACGAGCATCCCTACTATTTTAAAATCTGGATGTGATAATACGCACGCCTTAACAGCATGTGGCCAGCACCTACACCAAAACAAGGCTTCCTACAGTAAATCCCAACGTGTCGCCCTATTACTATAGGATATGCCGGAACTCTGGCCTTTGGACATGGGTCATCTTCCGATGATCTAGATCATTTATATGATGGCTCTCACCTTAGATATGGTGTATGTATAAAAAATAAAATCTCTTTTGAATATTTATACATACGATCGATTGATTTTTTTCCTTTTGAATTTAAACAATCTTTCTAACTTTTAAATAATCAAAAGGTTGAAATACTTTAATCTAAGAGTTATTTAAATAATCAAAAGGTTGAAATACTTTAATCTGAGACTTATTTTGGGTATACCCTGCCACAATTAGACCATTCATATATAGTCCTTATACAATAGTTCTCACCTTAGGGTCGAGCCTATTCAAAAATTTGATTTTGCTAGGCGTAGGCCTATCCCATTGCAGGATGGGAAACATGAATTTTTGGGCTTTCAATGGGCTGTGCTGGCCCATTAGTCTTTCAGCTTAGCCCGATTTGGGCTGGACTTGGGCTGCAACCTGAGGGTGTGACCTAGGTCTAAAGCTTATGGCTGTTTATTTCTTTGGCTGGGTTCGAGTTATCTCTAAGAGCCCATCAGGCCAGCCCGGACCGTTTAAGGATTGAAGGGAATTTTTTTCAATATCATGTATGAGTGGGAACATCTACATCTAAATAATCGTCACCACCAGGCTCAGGACTGTTTATTTTGGTGCATTATAGGTCTGGGCTGGAATTGGGCCTAGGTTTTATTCTGCAGGCGAGGGTTGGACAGACCTCAGCCCAGCCTGTTGACAGCCGCATGTACATGCCATATCCAATTGTTATATGTTTATCCTTGTAGATTTAATTTTCCAAGATAATATGGCTAAGGCTCCTAAGGCTCTTATTGAGTTGAGTGCCCCGACATGTTTATTAACAGGCCTACAATTCAAGCCTGAGCCTGGCCAACGACCCGTTACCCTGTGGACTGACCTGACCTATTACCCCTCCTGGTTTTGGATGCGGATTGCCTGTGAAAGCCTTTCGCAGGAACTTCCTGTGACCGGGAAGCTAGGTGGACCCACTGTGATGCTTGTGAGAAATCCACCCTGTCCATCCTTTTGCCAGATCATGTTAGGACCTGGGCCAAAAAATGCAGCAGATCCAAAACTCAAGTGGGCTGCACAACAGGAAAAGGTGGGCAGGGAAATGCCTAAAGTTGAAACCTACGTAGCTGCACATACAAAATCACAATCAATGTTGGGATTCAGACTCCCAATAAACCCATATCAATCCTAGGTATTAGAAACTTAGATCTAACACCCCGTCATTCTGTGTGCTTTGCAGAAGCATGTATAACGAAGATAAAACAATTCAAATAAATCAGAATAATCAAATAATAAAGCAATCAACTACATAACACAATATTTTACATAAAACCCTGTCGGCAAAAAGCCACGACACAAAGCGAGATATATCAATTATAATCAAAACCTCAGAGTTTACACCACTCACCTTTTTCGATTATATATCACCCGATCTCTCATTGCAATGCACAATCCCTTGAGAAGATCTCTTCCCAAGCCCTTACAAGTGTTGGAAACCCTCTTACCTTATGAAAACCCTACAAGCTTTAATCGCAGATTAGCCTTAAATAGCCCGATTTTTGCAACTATGCATGACAAGTCCAGTCGAACTGAATAGAACCTTCGGTCAGACCGATTCAACCTGAAGCACTTCGTGATCAAATCAAAAAAATGTAAAACATCAGAATGTGCAACCTGTCTTTCAACTAATTTTCGGTCGAACTGAAAATGGACTCGGTTGAACCAAGATAAAACAACTCTGCACAGCAGATTGGCAGAATCCAAGATATCCGGCACAACAATCAATACTTCAAACGCACATGGAATTAAGGCATGTGGGGCCCAGCTACACTTGTTGTTCACCAAGTGGGCTCCAAAGGGTCCTACATCCAACATACTTAACAGTCTCACTGTTGATAGAGACGATGGACCACAATAGGGGATTGGATTTAGTTGACAGAAGAGAATTGTTTGGCTGATGCAGCTATACGTGAAGCCCAATATTCCTTCATTTAAATTCCTATCTTCATTGCTAAATTCCATTCCTTTGGATTCTCATCTTTAATGGAAGAAGTTTACATTGACTAGGAGAAATGTAAATGCTTTGTGGTATTTTCCATTTCAGTTTCCATTGGATTAGGCAAGCCCAAAGCTAGGTTTCGGGTCTAGCCCACAATAGGTGTTCAGAAAAAATTCTAAACTCGTAGAACCCGCTGTAAAATTTTTGTCTCAATTGTTAATGGAGCATGGCTTTAAATTGGCTTATGACTTGACCATCTTTTAATAGTTTCGACATGAACAGAAGTTGTTTAACCTGGCCTAACACACCCCAGATCAACAAGTAAGAAGCTGCCACATGTCAGCACACTTGTACAAAAATACAAAAGAAACATACTCGCAGTAGGAAAAGACCATTTACTTATCCATTAAGGAAACATATTCTGCCAGGAAGGCTAGACGCTTACAGACATACACATGGCCAAAACCCAAAGGGCAATCGTTATCTCACAACATGTGACCAACAAACGCAAGGTACATCCAACCTCTAGCATGTAGAGGAAGTATGCTAAACTCTCGTTTAATCGGTCACCGGATGGAATGGCCTTTTGCTAGAAGATTTATCGTTGGAGCACTTTAATATTAAGAGGGAAATACCTTTGGAGAACATCCAAGGACCTTCTAGAAGACTACAAAACCGGAGATGAAGAGTAGGAAGCCATCTGTAGATAGATAACATCACTCGTAGTAGCATAATGCCTAAAAGATTCTAGAACCAAATAAAATATATTATCAGAAAGGCTGTTACCTAATTAGAAGATCTCTCGCGAAAGCTATGAATCTTATGCATGGCCATTGCCTCTCTAAAACTATAAAAGCAGCGTACCAAAAAGAGCTAAGGGTCTGATGTCAACGCAATCACATACAAATCTTGCAGCTTTACATCATCTATCCTTTTTCCATCCCTCATGGACGTCTTCTCAAATTAGTTTTAATTCTAGTTGCTCCCACTTTTGTTTATCACCATGCTGTAGCAAGTCTGGATTCTTTAGTTTCTAAGCTTAGTTTCCGCTACTGCCTAGTGCATCGATGTAGTACGCCAGTTAGTATAAACATCCATGACTGCGTCATTGGATCTCCAAATTGCTGAGTTTTTATTTAGTGATTTCCTGGTCACATCCTTCTGACCCTACACCATGACCATTTGGTATTTTCCATATTCATTGTATGACTGTTCAGGTTCGAAGTACCGTCAAGACTACAATCATTTTGCCAGCATAAACTATTGTCGGTAATCTCTTCTGCTTTTTTATTTTTATTTTTATTTTTTTTTATTTTTATTGATTGTACCATATTCATATTCAGATTAATAAAATCAGCATCAAGCCATTTTTTCTAGCTTTTTCTATCTTTATTGATTTTGTTAAGAAACACGACCAAAGCTATTACTGTTGTAAGAAAAGTCATTGTTTTCAAGACACAAAGGATCTATAAGAAGTACTAACCCTTCCTTTCATAAATTTCTTGATCACTTTAATAATCAGTGATTGAATAGCCAGGCCAATCTCACATATCTAGTCCTAATCTAGCTAGGGTACCTTGGGTCACAAGGCATTCAATTTGATTAAAGTCAAATATGACTCTGGCACACTCGACACTTAACATATTCACACATGTTTAATTGCAATCGGGTCATTCATTACACATGTGGTCGTGTGTCCGAACTGAACAACAACACTATTTTGTGGCATGCTTGGTGGGACATGGTGTGCTAAGTTGTAGTTTCTCAACAAAACAACATGGTTAGTAAATTGAGAAACAAGGCCAATAATCCACTGAGATAATCCCACCAGGCTATTCGAGTGCTGAGATGCTCGAGGGGAAAGCCTCGATAGCAGTAATCCACTAGCCAGTCCAGTAGCATGAGAATGTTATAGGAATTATCCAAGAGTTGGGTGCCAAACTCGAGGACCGTCAAGTCATTAGACCCGTCTATAGACAACTATACCCTGATTGCATAGATCAATACTTCAAACTACCGAGAGGGTATAGAGTCCTTGAAATCACTGTGTTTTCAGGAGAAGGTAATTTAACAAGTATTAAACATATTGATCGATTTACCATGCAATGCAGTGATGTATTAACTATGGATTACATGAAACTCAGGCTATTTGGAAATTCCCTAATGAGAGTTGCCTTCACTTGTACATAAATTTACCCCCAACTCAATCTGCACTTGTCTCGAGATGGAGGAAAGATTCCACATCCAATTTCATTTAGTTGAGCCTGAAGTTTCCTTGGCTGATCTCTCCTAACTCAGATAGTCGTTAGGAGAAACGACCGAGTGATTTATTGCTCAATTAAAAAAATGCAAGGAATCGATGCTTGGTGGCCCCATTAGAGGCCGAATTTGTCAAACTAGAATATCGAACTTCAATAGAATTTATTGCTCAGTTAAAAAATAGCAAGGAATCGATGCTTGGTGGCCCCATTAGAGGCCGAATTTGTCAAACTAGCCCAAGATGGTATGAATATCGAAGTTCAATAGAACTTTTGGCATGGAATTCAAAGATCTCTTTGAACTCTCTGCCCATGTCACCCGTTATGAATGAATTCTCCTTTAGGAGAATCAAAGAAGGAATTCATCACAAGGAACCTACTATCAGGACCTTAATTATGATTTGATAGCCGCTGAGGTGGTGGCCAAACGGCCGTACAAATGTTCATCCCTAACAAGATCAAAAGTGCAAACCCCTGTGTGTATAAACCTTAGAAATAATACTTTTAAATTTAATAAGCAGTAGTCTTTTGACATAAACAAGGTCGATCCTGTAAGCTAAATTCATTAAGCTCTTGGGCTATCAGAAAATCCAATCGTTAAGGAGCTAAAGAAAAGAAATTTCTTTAAGTGACACGGGACTAAAACTCATCTAACTAAGAGTTATTTTATTTTTAGAAATATTATACAATAGAATATAGACAAAGGCCTGGTGAAGTTCCCGGAGAAGAATAAGGCCATGGGAATCGGCATAATCTATTTCCAAAGATTTTTGTAGCCAACGTCGTCTTAGTAGATCTCAAAAGTAGACAACTGTGGCATCATCGTAGGAACAACCACAAAGACTACGATACGAGGCGGAACGGTCTCAGAGGGTCTACCCTTATCATGCTGCACCTAGGGAATGTGTAAAGAAGTTCACTTCGCCATGGAATCCGTTCCCACCGAGCCACGATCCTAGTATTGGAGCAACCTTAACAGGCTCTAATGAGATGTGTTCCAAACAAATACAAACGCTCGACGGATAGACGACACAAACATCCAAGGGTAGTAAAACCAACGAATGCCCAATTAGATCATTAGACCCTTACTCTCCATAAAAAAATTCTACAACCATTGCATAAGTTAATTAGGATGCAAAAACATCAATTATAGAGAAAAAAGGCTACAATAATAATTCCAAAGGAGAGAGGTACATATCCCAATAAGCATTGGTTGATGGAAAATGACTTCTCCCACAGCCAATATTGATGCATTAATGAAAAAGAATACAAGTTAATTAATCTACAGACTTGTAGGAAGTTATAGCCGGCAAATAGGACCATACAAATTTATAAGCTATCAAATTGTCTATAGCTAAAATGGAGTGTATAACAAATGTGATGACCGAAAGACAAATCTTCGGTCAGTTGACCCATATAAAACGGAATTAAAAAAATTTCATTGGTTGAATAAAGGCCAAATGCAGGAACAAGCTTAGAGAAGAAGACATAATACATATAAAAGCATTGACCAATCTAAACAGGCTGAGTAATGGCATCTACGTACCTGAAACAAAGGCTAGTGGCATCACATATAGAATACTATGGCTACATAGAAAAAGGAGAAATTTAGATAATCATAGAAAGTCATTCATCTATAAAAATAATAAAGTAATGGTCTAGAAAGCCGATGTTAATTTTTAGCCAAAAATATTATCTAGCTACTTCTATGATGACATTACGACCATTCCACCCTGTTTTAAATAATAAAGTATTGGTTAAAGGCCAGAGAGTATCTATGGCAACCATTGTGACACTGGGATGGGCATGATGAGGTCGATCACCATCTTCCTTAAGGGGATAATTACTTTGAATCCACAGAGCTTCTCTGGACTCCTCATAGAGATACCTCGAATCCATGACGAAAAATAAGAAAATAGAAATAAATTCTAGAAAATTTAAAATTTCATTAGTAGATAATAAAAATGAATTTACAATCCTTTAAATAGTGATACCAAACCTTAGAAGAAGTTTCAAAATCAAACTCCAACTTAAACTCCCTAAAATTTGTAACTTACTATAAATAGTAAATTTACTATTTATAGTGTCCTATCTGGATTAACTACGTTATTCTCCTAATTTTTCTAAGAACTTTTCATGTTGGACACAACTCCTAAAGCTTAAAGGATGAAGAGTTATAATCAAACTAAAACTTACTATAAATAGTAAAAATGGAAATAAAATGGATTTTCAACCGTCGATCTAATGGAATCTCACAAATTCAGCGTGGGCAAGCCAGCATAGCTAGGTTAGTTGTCTAAAGTAACTTCTCCTACCCCAAAATCATATATGATACGTCGAGTAACTCATTCCGGTTTGTGAGATACGCCTGTTGTAAGGTTTTGACAGTCTAGATCACCTCCGCCTCTGATTGGGCCTTTTCTGGTCCATCCTGGACATGAAAGTGTTTGCAATCTACTCTACATCACATTTTCATAACCATCAAACATTAAAAAAAAAAACAAAAAAGTTTTGAGGAAGAGGCCTCCCTTCGACCTCAAGAAGCAACATCAGAAGGCCATCTGTTGGCACAATGTGAAGCCCGTCATAGCTTCATCCATCTTCTTCCTGGAACTCCTCCGTTGCAAACTCCAACAAGGAACACCAGTCTGTGCCTGCTTTAGTTACTCCAATGCCTCATTTCCCTTAGCTGTGGTGCTTTCGTACTCCACCTCGCAACCGTTTATCTTAGCCTCGATTTCGGCCCATTGCTCTTTGTGGTTTTGAATTTGCTTATCCATAAATACTATTCTCTCCACTAGTCCCTTTATACTATCTTCTAGCCTCCTCGACTGGGGAGTCGACCTTTATAACCTCTACCAATCACCCATCCTTCTTGGCTATGCTATCATCACGAGCTTTCTTCAAGTCCATTGATTCTTTGGCCATCTTTTGTGAACTTGAAAGAATTGTTCGACCTGATAATGCTCGAGTCTTGCTTTTCGATGGTTGAAGGTCACTGATACCATGTCATTAACCAACTCCAATTTAGATGACCACTCTATGTCGAACCTAACCTCACCATGAACCTAGTTTACCAGAAGAGGGATGTTAGTCAAATTCTTTGAAAGTAACTACGAAGACAGGTCCATGTGAGTTGAAGAAGCTCACGTGGACGTCTTTTCAATTGTTCCAGCTCATCATATTTAGGGTCTTTAGCCAAAATATTCTCTGCATTTATAAATGCTTCTATGGAAGTGAAAATGTTGTCATCCATGGTGGCAGGAGATCTAGAAGACACTCCTATCTCTACAACCCTGATAGCTTTATAAGGTCGAGAGCTAGAGGGGTTGGCATCTCTAAATGATGTGTCAATTTTGAAATCGATGAAAAGAAGGTGACAAAGGGTGAGCAACGTGGAAGGTATTCAAGGTATTCTTGATTTCGAGGGGGGGGGGGGGGGTGGGTGGGTGGTGGAGATCCCTCACTTTGCTCTGCCAAAGTCTCGGGATTTCCAAACAAGTTAATCATGCCACCACTTCGCTCTACATTAATGATAGAAGATTGCAAGGATCCCTTTTGATCTCAATTCTCCTCTGCCCAGATCCCTGGTTGATAGAGGCAAACTCCTAGTAATGAATGACGACACTAACAAATATTTAGTGCCGTTTGAACAACCGTTGATGCTCGACCTTGTCTCCCTCTTCCATAGTTTATTTAGCTTATAGATGAGCATTTACTACAAATAAAGGTTGTCAAATATGGGAGTCTAAAAAATGCAGTAAGACAATATTGAAGTTTAAAATTTAAATGCCTCAAAAACAAAGAAGGGTAACATAGACAATACGAGTTGGTGTGATGGCTATGGTTGGCAAACGACTCCTCTAGGATCGCTAGCATTAGGTGGAGAACTAGTGATGATACCTTGATGACTATTAACGAATGGTGTGTGTGCAATCTCTCTCTTGGAGCAATGACCTTTTTGGAATAGGGAGGCTTGGTCGGTGCCTGTATGCGTTTCCTATGTGTCACTTCCCCCTTTCTAATCTTTGTAATTTCCAAATGCCCCAATAGTTGGAGGTCAAGGGGATGATGGAGAGAGGAGACTACGCAACTCAGTGGCGTGATTAAAGCACTGGCGCCCAAAATAATAGGTAGCCCACTAGGTACGAAACCCTGGAGTAGCTGATATGTAACACCCCGTACTTTTCAGTACTCGGGTATTACCGTGTAACCTAATTTGGTATAAATACAAACTTAGTTTAAGCAACGATTACGTTCATTCTAGTCTAAATCCAACCATTGAAAGAAATCCCCATTCTTAAATCAAACGATCCTTCCATTGAATTAAACAAATCAACCGGATGTCGAAAATTAAGAATTAGACCTTCACTTGTAGTGGCCCACTTTAATGTAAAGTAACCCTAATATCAAGGTTTGTAGCTAAATGACTCATAGTGAGTAGTCCCATATCTTTAAAATAGATACAATAGAAAGAGAAATAAACAATGTATAGGTAATAATAATGATAATAATAATTAAATATTTAATAATATAAAAGCATGAGATGGATAGTCCTAATAACATACAGAGTGGGACCCACAACATGACTAATATATATATATATATATATATATATATAAATAAAAATAAAAATTTAAAATTAATATGATCATTTGGATAATAACAAGTCTTGAACATACAAATGACCCATTAGGATCCTCTAACCGTTGATGGTCAGATTGGAATTGATCCGATCGTCAGATCGGCGAGAATCCATAAATAGGGCCCAAATTAAGTTGTGGGCCCCACCTAGGCGTTAGATCTACCTGATCTTCTATCAACGACCCTGCTTAGGAACCTCCAAATGGAATGGACGTTGTTAATTTGTTCAAACATCTCTATGGGCCCATAACTGTTATGTGTGTGCACTAGAGGGAGTGCACTTGAGGTGCACTGGACCATGACCATGGTCAAATCAGGTTTGACTCGTGGTTTCCCGCAGAGGAAGGATTCCTCTCTCCTTTCTCATTTTTGGCCAGCGAACGGGTGCTGTCCATTCACGTCAGCTATGGCCCACCATCAGCAATCATCTAAGACATCCAGACCATCCATCGCATCCACCATTTGAACTCGACCAGAACCATGCCCTCCACATGAGTTCATGCATGCATGCATGCGCACAAAGGTGGACCTAAACAGAGCCGCGTGCGACACATTTTTAAAAATGGAAACTGTTTTCGCTGCCAACTTGGCAATTCACGTGCGCCCCTCATCCTCTATCTTGGTCGTTCAATACCGAGCAATCCTAGCCCTCCACTCAAAGTAACAAGGTTTAGGGCTCTCTTCGACTGGTTTTGCAATACTGACCATATTTAGAAGTGGTTTTTAACGGATCAAATCCTGGCCGCTCATTATCCATTCGAGGGTTGTAAGGGAACCAGGGCTGCTATCGAAATAAAGAGAAAACGCCTCTCCACCTGCCTCTTTAAAAACCCTAGAAACTCACTGTTTTCATCCAAGCTCGAACCCACCGAGCTAACTCCTCTCAACCTCCGAAAACCCACGTCTGTAAGCTCACTAGAGCTTAACCAAACCATACATAAGAGCCGGATTGAAGAAAAACACCACCATCTTGAAGTTGTCATTAAAGCTCCATCTCCTTCCTCATCGAGAACCAGTAGTCGTGTGGGTTGTGTGGTCACTGAATCCATTAGGTGGGCCTCCCAAACACTGCTCGATCACAGATGATCATCCCGTAGCTGTTCCGGGTTGTTGTGGTGAAGCTCAAATCAAGGCAGCGTGCAACCGGGCCTTTTGATGTGCAATCATCAACAACCACAACTCGTTCTGAGTCGGGTCGAGATTTAGTCCAGTGACCTTGCTGGATGGGTATGAGAAAAGAAGGAGAATGAAAGGAAAGAGAGAAGGGAGAGAGAGGAATAATAGAGAGAGAGAGAGAGAGAGAGAGAGAGAGAGAGAGAGAGACTCGACCATCTCCTTCCTACACCGAGTCAACTCAACGAGTTGGACACCCTGTTCGACTTGCTGTTGGACCAAGTTGGGTCTGTTCTGGTGAATTTTGGGTTGTACTATCATGAAACAAAGAGGAAGAAGAAGAGATGTGTGAAGGACGTCTCCCTTTTTGTGTAGCTGCCAAGTCGACTCGATTCATATGAGTTGAGTCGAGGCACAGTCTGAGTTGGGCCTGTTTGTTCAAGTGTTGTTGTTGGATTCCCAGCATGTGGAAAACAAGTAGAAGAAGAAGAAGAAGAAGAAGAGAGAGAGAGAGAGAGAGAGAGAGAGAGAGAGAGAGAGGTGGGCGGTTAAGTGGAGCCGAGTCAACTTGGGTGCTGAATTGAGTTGATTCAACTCAAATCAACTAGGTGCATCTTCCTCTCATCTTTGCATTGAAATTCTAGTTAGTAGCTCGGTTGGTTAATAGATTTTCTAATCTTAATTAAGATGTAGCCTAATATCACATTTTTGGTTTTATTTTGTTCGAATTGGGAGCAAATCGAGCTTATGGGTCAAATCAAGTCAACTAATGTAAGTCAGCTTTCTCTCTCAAAGTAAATCATTTGATTTATTATTACAATTGGTGTTACTATAGTTATTGCGATTATTAAATATGTTTAGTTATTAGCAGGTTACGTATGCTAGTATTAGGTATTACAAACAAAACTACAGTCATTATATGTTAGATATTATTATTTATTTATCATTCCTAGATATTATCATTGATAATAGATCACCCTATTTATTGCCATCATAGTGATCATTATTAACATGATAGTTAATATTGATTACATCATTAATGTTAATAACAGTTTTGTGATTTATATTGTGATCAATTGTACATCAATTAGTGTTCAAATCCTAAAAATCTAAGCTTAGAATTAAACTCTAGGATGAAGCCCTAAACCTAGGTAATCTAAACCTTATATTATAATCTTGACCATATATAGTTTGTAGAACTTTGATCTAACCGTCTAATCTTACGATTCATGGTAGGATTCGACTCTAAGGGTGCACACACCTCCTAGCGATGATGTAGGCGGTTCAAAATATAAGGTAATAATTTCTTCTCTTTGAGCTTTCCACTTTCCTGTTAACTTAAGTAATAGTTCAATTTTATTTCAACTGATAATTGTCTCTAATTTATGATTACTTGTGTTAGTTGTGGAATTTGATTATTAATCATGTGCTCAACACTTAGTTTGCATGAACATCTATATGTTGTACTTGTATATCCTTTCATGTTTATGGATTGCTTGTGGAATCTTGAATTGGTATATTTATTAGTGGAAAATTCCACTATTATTTGTACACCCAGACTTGGGATGTAACTTGATTAATTGTGATTATAATGGGCCCTCGACCCAGTGGTTACTTTGGATGATGTGAATATTGATGTGGGCCTACCATTCATGGGTTATCGTGTCAGCGTAGCTTTTGAGGATGATCTTTTTATCTCATCGATTTGATATTTATCCTATACGGCTTCGATTTGATATTTTTCCTATATAATTTCAGTTTTTTATTTTTCCTATGTAGCTTGGACTTCGTATTTGCCCTATGTGGCTTTGATGATTTATTTCTACATAACCATGCAATGATAAGTTCCACATGTTGAACTATAATTGGCCACTAGTCGATGAAGTTCCATTAAACATTCTAAGGTGGTAGCCTCATGAGCCAGAGATGGTAGTATGGGTCCTATGCCCGAGCTGTCGGCCTACGCTGGGTGATAAGCCCCCCGTAGTGACCTTTGAGCTTTCTTAAACTGGCTGGTTATAAATGGATTAATAATGGTTGGGCTAATCATATATTCATAGTATACGGGTGATGACGGGTGGCTAATTCTGGATGCTATAGCAAGTGCCTATAGGATTTAGTTGTGGTATCGTTTCGCTACCTCTCAGACCACTGACTATCAGCCCACTTTCGGTGAGCTTAACACTATGTATGTATGATGTACTTTCGCTAGTGACCGCCCACATGCATGGGTTTCGCCCAAAAGCTGACTGGACGAGCATCACCAGTTAATGTACACTCATATATCCATGCATTTAATAAGATTGCATCATGTATTGTTTTGAATGCCTTTTTGTTTGCAACTATGCTTAACTAATATGGTGGTGTGTAATCTGGAGGGGAATTCACACTGAACTAGCTACTCATTCATCGAATATATAATCGTACAAGTAGTGCAGGTGGCCTAGATGATATTCGTGTTCATATTAATGAGCAGCAGGGTACAATTGTCAATGATGCATGATTGTATATGCCAAGAGTTGCTACGTGATTTTACAGCCCAAGATTAGCTATAATTTACTTTGTTTCACATTCGACATTTTTTCATTTTGTAATTGTAAGTATTGAGACATTGGTTTGTATAAGTCATTTGGGCAGCCGCTTGTATACTTTGAATATATTGAAATTTCTCTTATGCTTGATTTGTTAATATTCTGCTAAGTTGCTAACTCTGAAAGAGAAAAGAAAAGACAAAAAAAATATATGTGGAATTTGATTATCCTTAAAGGTTAACACTCGAGTTTTTTGAAAATGAGTCATATACTTGGGTTTCAAAAACACGGGGTGTTATATGATAGCCATGAAGGAACGACAGTGAGGGAAAGTTGACTTATTGTGGCATCAAAGTTCCAATAGAGAACCAAATACTCTTTAGTTAAGTAGAAAAAGTCACGTCTTAATGGAAAACAGTTACAAGAAAAAAGACGAGGGAGTGATATACACCTAGTTAAATTAAACTGGTGGGCGTAGAGAGGGTTAAAATTTTATCCCTGCCTTTATGTTCTTCTAACGTTGAAGGCAGCACTGCACCAGAGGTCTTGAGCCACCAAGTAACTAGCCCATAAATGATTCCAACCTCTAATGTGCTCTAGATCAGAAGGATCAAATCCTTCTCTAATAAACCATGACGGGCCAAAAGACATGGCCCAAGAAAAAAAAGAAATTGTTATTTAGACAATTAAGACTTAAGGAGTCAAAGAAGGATAGACATTTTTGAAATAACCATTCGATAAACTTGTAATGAGAAAGACGATGATGACTATAAGTCCGAGAACAAGGAGATAGAGGCGGTAAAGGTTCACAAAAAGAGGATGGAAGTATTTGTAAAGCCAAAGTTGGGGAATCCAAAGCGGACCATCAACTAGATGGAGACCTTTACTAGAAAGGTTAAAAAGAGTCCGATAGAGATAAGAAAGTAGGAAGGGAGAAAGAGCTAGCCTATTATTAGAAACTAATGCCTTGGCTAGAGAGGTGTATTCTTTTGTCATTAGGGTGGCCTTGACGCAAAAAGGTACTAGTAGATTGACACTAGAAGGAAGGCACAATGCACTTGGTTGGAAACTTTTCCTTTTGCTTTGGCCTCCCTTTTGATGAAAAGGCCATAAGAAATAGAGGTGCTATAGTTGTCAAAAAGAGGTAGAGATGTTAGTTAAAGGCTAGCATGAACGATTTTACCAATAGCAGGAAGGTCACTGTTGACACAAATATCCGAAATTGTGGAACTCATTGGCACCACATCAAAATTGGAAAGCATTAGAGGAACAATTTCACAAATAAATGGCTACAACTAGAAGGGAAGAATCCGTGGGAAGATCGAAACACGTGAGATGGATGTAATCATATATCCCAATGGTTTTTGTAGGATTCCTAAAGGAAGCTTCCACCATATTTAGCCAGTTGATCCAGTTAGTGTGGGGTGTGGCTAGAGTTTGAATTTATGGGCACTAAGTTTTCACAATGAATAATCAAGGGAACCAGCCATAAGTAGAAGCCTCTCTTCGTGAAAAGAAGGGAAGAATGGGGTAAAAGAAGCAAGATTACTAGAAAAAGAAGAAAAGTAGGTCTAAGGATTTGTCCTAAAGAGTTAAAGGAAGAGATTTCAAGAGTGGATAATACCTTACATAACACAAAAGCCTTAAAATGCTCAATAATAGGAGAAACTAGAGAGGAAACGAGTACTTCATTTAGTGTAGGCTTTATTTCAAAAGATTTCAGAGAAGGAAGAAGAAAATAATGAGAATTAGATAGAAACAAAAGGGTTTAAGGAAGATTTGATGGGACCAAAAGAAGAGGAAGATTGCTAAAATGAGAAGAGTAGCAATTAAAAGGGGTTTGGGGATTTTTTAAAATAAATTCACCATGTATTCTTGTGCCTGCAATTAAGGTTTACAATTATGACAAATAATTTTCAAGAAATCGAGTAGAAGGCTATGCATGATAATTGAAAACAAATCCTGTTCGCCACATGTGGTTTGTCACTTCAGTGAAAGGAAAAAAAAGAAGACAATGTCTCTTCATATTCTTCGAATGCAAAGAGACATGGGGGAGCATTGTTTACATATGAACTGACATAACTTAGATCAATGAGTGAGAAGTTTCCACGTATCAGCACACTCATACGGAAGCAAAAGATAGACATACTCATAGTAGGAAAAGACCGCTGATACCTATCTACCGAGGACACATATTCTGCCATGACAGCTAGGTGCTTTGAGGCGTTCAATTTTGTTTAAAAAGCAGAGCACCAACTGGGTTTTGACAAAATCAAGGAGTATCCGATGAAGCCACTGGTTGAAGGTCGACTGCTCAAGCTATATGTTGTAGCTTCAGTAGAATCAATTAGAGTTCTTTTAGCACAAGATGATGATATGTAAAAGGAGCATACCATCTACTATTCGAGAAGAACATTACTTGATGCTGAGAGATGGTATTTTGCTACAGGAAAACTATATTTGTCATTGTATTTTGCAGCCACAAAGTTGATGCATTACTTACTGCTCGAAAGAATTGATGTAATAACAATTACCAATTTGTTAAAATATATGTTAAATCAATTGATTTTGAATGACCAAATTAGAAAATAGGTGTTGGATTTATCTCAGTTTGATCTCCATTACATTCCATAAAAGGCAATGAAGGGTCAAGCCATAGCTAATTTTCTGGCCGATCATCCATATAATCTTGAGAAACAAATTCCCCAAAGCATCATGGATTTGTATTGTATGCAATTAACACCATGCAAGCTAATCTTCAATGGGTTGAGGACACATGATGTATCTAGGGCTGGGGTGATCATGATTGGTGGCGAATTATATCATAAAGGGGTCGATGGAGTCTTACTTTAATGCTTGTCAAAAAAAGAAGTCATGTTAACCATGGGGGAAGTCCATGAAGGGATATGTGAGGCCCACTAGATAATAAGAAAGATGAGACTCACACTTAGATGTTACAGATACTTTTGGTTGACAATAATGACAGATTGTGTCCAGTATGCTAAGGGCTATGAGGCTTGCCAAAGGAATGGGCCAGTCTAGCTTGTACCTGTGATCGAGATACATTCTATAATAAAACTGTGGCCATTCCAAGGATAGGCGATTGACTTAATCGGTTAGATACACATGCCTTTGACACGCTTGGAATCGTTTATCATTGTAGCGACTGATTACTTCACTAAGTGGGTAGAAGCGAAGCCCATGAAAGGAGTCAGCCACCGAGAGATTATCAAATTTATCAAGAATAACATCGTCTACCAATTTGGGATCCCAGAGTCCATCACCATGGACCAAGATGTAACATTTTCAGCCAAGTGCAGGTGATGGCTGATAAGTACGGAATAAAAATCCTACATTCAATGCCATACTATGCTTAGGCTAATGGCTAGGCCGAGGCTAGTAACAAGGTGATTAAAAATATTTTGAGAAAGATGATTAAAGAAACTCTTAAGAGTAGCATACCAAGTTATTAGAGGCTCTCCGGGCCTATAGAAATTCACCTCGTACTAGTACTGAGGTGAGTCCGTTCGCATTGACTTATGGGCATGATGCGGTCGTGCCTCTGGACATCACCGTACTATCACTACGGACTACTTATCAGGTGAAGTTAACCCCTCTAGAGCTCACAGAGGCAATGTTGGCCGAGCTCGAGGGGATGGACGTGTAAGACTCCAAACTTTTCAATACCCGAGTATTGAAATTTCTCGAGTATTTTTATGAAATTTAACTTAATATGTACATGTGTATGATACCAATCTAGCTATCCTAACCTTATATATATTCTCCAACATGAATCTGACCTTTGAGAATGATCTTCATCCATAATCAAGCCATCCGACCATTGATTTTAAGACAAGATTACCATATGTCCAAGTAAACCCACTTGCGATCATCTGTTTACAAAATTGACCATACACCCACTTACATACATGACTAGATTACTAATCATTAAGTTTTTTTATTTTAAACATGTCATCTGACCATCCATTATGTGGTTTGATATATTTACATTCCCTAATTAATTTGGTGAATAACTCTTTATTCATAATGATTTAGATATAAGTCATTTTTTAAGAATTACTTAGAAACGTACCTATAACCATGTAGAATCATTAGATCTCCCAAAACTTTCATATCAGCACTAATTACGAAAATGCCATTAACCTAGACCCTTGAATTGTAGATCATATGATTCCCACGATTTGTTTGATGTAAAATTTTATACTATACCTATGTATCATAAATTAACCATACATGTCAAAGTTCAGCCCTTAGATCATTGTAAAAGTGACCCAATTGATAAATCAGTCCCTTAACCATTGATTTTAGTGGTCATCGAGTGAAGAAATCTAGTGGGTAGTCATAGTAGGATATTTACCTTCATATGAATGACTTGGATTGCCCATCATATGAACTAAGTGTGAAATATGAGGACCCCACTTTCGTAGGCTTTTTCTTAAGCGCGAAGTTATCGTGTCAAGGCCTACCAACTCCTTATAAATTTGGATCTTTCAATTTAACCACTTTCTTCCATTCATCACAACTCGAATTTGGACCACACCTTGGTGTATATGACTATGATATCATACAAAATTTAGACCCTGATATATCCTACACCGTTGAATGCGGAAGCCAATTCCTTCCTTTTGGCACGAAAGACGAGATTTAAGATTTAGCCTTTCTCCACCACCAATCAGCCACTCAAATTTGTCCATTTGTTTGATTATCTTTACTATACATTTCTTCCAAAATTGTTCCCTGATCATTAAGCGTGGACTGCTAATTAAGATTAAGTTCGTTTCAACACCCATTAGGAGAATTTCAAGACAAGCTCATGTAAGGCTCGGATCTGCTTCATATTTGGGCTCACGGGCCAACATAACATGACTAGACTAATGAGTGAAATGGATTTCCCAAAAATTCATCATAGAGGACCCCACTAATTTCATATAATCAAACTGGAAGGTGTAAAGGTGTAACTTTCATACGAGGAGTCTGGTTAAGTAAGTATTCTTACGGTAATTATCACTCACTCTTTGTTGCAACGTGTGGCCCACTAAAAGCTCGGATCAGCTCCATATTTGGAGCCATAGGCCAACACAATGTACCAAAGTCGATGAAGGGAGTGGATTGATTAAGCGACATCATAAGTGGACCCCACCAAATCCAAAAACCAAACCAAGAACGATACCTTCCGCATTCCCGAACAATACAACTTCATGACACCACCATCCCCAGATCTCTTGATCCAAGCAAGATCCAAACTGTCCAATCTCTGTTGGAGAGAGATCCAACTACAACCAAGAAGTCAAAAAGTTTGGAAAACCTCCACGATCTAGGGAATTCTTCCACAAGTTGTCACTGAACCTATCAAGGAAACGATTTGGGCCCTCCATTTGATGACCCCCCAAGCTCCCTGTGATAAATCCGACCCCTTTAGAAGAACAAGTTTGAGGAGATTGAGACTGGGGAGGTGTTCGCCATGGGAGCTGAGACCATCTTCCCTGAGAAGACGCTGATTGGATACTACTACAAACATCACTTGCGTTGTTCTCTCTGCCACCTTACGCAGCGAGCATATCCTCTACGCAGGAACCCCTTAGAATCCACAAACAATATAAAAGGAAATCCTCAGTCATTAGATACGTTCAGCAAAACAGGAAGGAAGAAAGAAAGAGGGGGGAGAGAGAGAGAGAGAGAGAGAGAGAGAGAGTGTTCGTTCGAAAGGAAAGAAGAGAGCATGCACGTGGAACTGAGTTAACTCGGCTGAGTTCGGTCAGATTGTGGTCCTAGTTTGTCCAAGTTCTTTGCCCAACCTTCTAGGAAGAAAGGGAAAAGAAGGAGAAGAAGAAGAAGAAAAAAGAAAAATAAGAGAAAAACATAGTTTGGGTCGTGCTGAGTTGACTCAACAAAGAATCTGTTCGCATGGGATGACGTAGATTCAAGTTGTTGAGTTGAGACCCAGAGAGCTAAACAAGGTAAGATGTCGACATGTATAATAACATGGTTTAAAATTTTAAATTTAATCATTAAAGTGTATCACTCTAAACCTACATTGAGGGCCTAACCCTAGTCATTTATCTTAACTATTCGAACCATGTGTTATTAAGATCTAACCACACAAAGTGTACTAATCATGATTAGTTCTCGTTCATGGAGCATGAATACACCAACCCTAGTAATTAGAAGGAAAATTATTTTAAAAGGTGAGGGATTCATTTAAGCTTGCATTAATTTAAGTTGATATGAATTATCTTGCCTTTACATGCTTTCATGATATTATGATCCTCTCTCTGCAGTTGTTAATTTATTACCAACAATTATTTATCCTTAAAAATTATGATATGATGTTAATTACGAGTGATCTTCATTATTTTTATGGGGCGATGGATACAAGCCTTGCCCTTGCCTTCACCAATTTTATTGAGTTAGCTCTTGCTGCTCTTCTCTTTGTTGAGTTGGTCATTGTCACTATCCTCTTTATTGAGTTAGCCATTACTACTCTTCTCTTTGTTGAGTTGTCTATTACCACTCTCTTCTCTGTTGAGTTAGCCATTTTTACTTTCCTCCTTATTTTATTAGCCATGTGCTATTTAACTTTATGGCTTGGGCATGTGCCTTGGAATTCCAAAACTCCCATAATTTGAATTATCTCTCTATCAATGAAAGTGATGTGTTAGAGGTATCACAACTAGTGATTCAAATATTTATCAGACGTAATGTGTTAGGATAACGCCCTCTTGGTCGACACGTAATCCCGTGGGTTGGTTGACATGGTACACAATCGATGTAAGTAAATCGCCATGCATGTTTCATCACTTTTTGAGATTAAATGTCACAAATAGTCACTCTATGAACACATTGTGTTACATAAATCCCCCAACCGCGTTATTGTGTCGCCTTGAGATGTTCGCATAAATTCGCGTTAACGTTGGACACGCTGGCGAATCTCCGTATTTATGGGATGCGTGGCGAGTCAGATATTTTGATCTTCTTTTCACATTGTGATAATGATCATTATGTATGATGAGTCACACACACTTTGCTAGGCATGCATTCATATATATTGGTTGCGCATACTGATACTCCTCGTAGTAGGGGAGTATGAGTTGTATCAGAACCCTTACATTGCTTTTATAAATCTCTTGAATTATTGTTAATATTAAAGGATAACCATCACAATGAGTAGGGCGTTGACCTTCTCCAACTCTACAGATGATACAAGTGACGCACAGATTGAAGATATAGATGATAATCTCCTTATGGAAGATTATACTGAAAGAATAAGAAGATAGTTTTATGAATTAGTTTTATATTTTCGCTGCAAACTCGATAATGTAATAAGCTCCTATTCAGAGGGCATTTGATAAATGGTTGAATTCTTTTACCCTGATGAAATAATTAATATAGTTGATTTTATTCTCGTGAATGTTACCTTCATAAAGGTAACTGGATGTGATGTAAATGAAAAAAAAGGTGCGATTTTTAAAGCATCTAATTCATTTAATTATTAACACTTGGTCTTCTCGGGCACAAGTATAAACTCTAGCTGTGAAAATTTGGGATATTACAGGATGAAATACGGATGAGGGCCCCAGACTTGATCGTCGTCCACAAGTCGGTCATGGCATGAGCATATAATAAGAAGGTGAAGAGAAAGTCCTTTGGGGTAGGAGATATGGTCAAAAAATGATATTATCGATCGGTCAGAAGTACTGATTCCTCGACGAAAAATGGCCACCCACATAGGAGGACCGTACGTCAGGTCCTTAAAGGGGGTGCCTATGTCCTGAGGAATATGAATGAAAGAGTCATAAATGCTCCAATAAATGGCTGATTCCTAAAACACCACTTCCCCTCACCGTGGGAAGTCGTCGAAGAATGGATTAAGGGGAGTTAACGAGAAAAGGAGA
This sequence comes from Magnolia sinica, assembly GCF_029962835.1. Taxonomy (NCBI): domain Eukaryota; kingdom Viridiplantae; phylum Streptophyta; class Magnoliopsida; order Magnoliales; family Magnoliaceae; genus Magnolia; species Magnolia sinica. Next base: position 75,138,319 of record NC_080579.1, on the reverse strand, counting down.
AAGAATAAATATTTTATTCAATAAAGGCCTTAGAATAGAGGCCGGTCGATCACAAAAAAAGAGAGAAGGTTTAGCTAGCCGAGCTATAAGTGGGTCGATTTAAGCTATTCAAATCTCTTGGCGGCCGATGTGTTCGCCTTCACCGCCATTATACGTCTCTCCCTCTACGATGGCTGTTGGGCCGTGAGCTAGTTAGAGAGACGAGTGATTGCCTTGAGACACTGATCGATGACTGCGCACTCCGACTTCAATTCGGCCCTGTTGGACTTCACGCGGGCCTGATAAAATGCTATCTGAGACTCGAAGAAGACATTCAAGTCCTCGTTGCCTAGCCGATCACGGTCTGAGTAGAGCTGCTAGGCCTCAAGGAGGTCGGTGAAGAGGTTGCCAAGTACAACCTCCATTGACCATAACATCTCCTTATTGAAGCGATGTTCACGGCTCTAGTACAGTTGGTTTTTCCAAGCTGCTTCATAGTGGGTCGAGAGAGTTTCAGATTCGGCATGAAGGGCCGATACCTACATCAGTGGAGTAACGCATCATTCAAGCTTCCGACAGCCCTAGAGTATGCCTCTCCAAGCTTTTAAAGTTCCAAGATAATTTTTAGAACTCTTATGGAGGCCTATCATTCTCGGACAATCCAGCATCATCCCTGAGGAAGGGATAGGGATTGTGTAGAAATGAGGATTGCGTGAAAGAATCAATCCCCTCTGTAAAGATTTCTTATATGATCTGAATGGACAGAGAGAAGAGTGAGGAAGGGTCCACGGTTTCCAAGAGGTGTCGGCGTTAGGGCTTCTCATTTGTGGTTCGTCGTAAATATATTTTTATGCTTTTATAGATTTAGGAATTTATAGTTAATGCGCACATCGGACGAAGTGTGACAGTTGGGAACCCAATACTAACGGATGGGGCTGCGATTCGTTTTCGAGATTGTGGAGAACATGATGAAATAAATGGGATTGTCTTAGAAAATGCGCGTAGCTATTCCCACCGAGTTAGCATGTGATAAGGCATTAAAAATGGCTAAGCGCTGGATGGCCGACTGATAGTACACAAGATCGATCGACTCTAGAAGCATCACCTGATATACCCGGCCATGGTTAATCATCAAAGACCAATCGCTGGAAAAGTGCGTGTCATATCAATTTTATTCAGACCAGAAAGTTTATTCAAAGTCTGCAGGCCATCGGATGCATTCCGCTAGGAAGAAAACAAAATAGCGAAAGAAAAACGGCAAGGCTATGGTCGAGCAGTTCAAATTTTCATTTCCTCGAACTCCTCGAGGAGGGCTTGCATTTTAGCTTCGTTTTTCTCTTGTGTCGACACCCAGTTGACCCCTTTTTTGCTGATGATTAACGAAAGATGAAGCAGTTGATCAACATGAAGATTGTTGGAGGAAACCTTATCCTTGTCCGTTTTCTTAACGTGAAAGCTTACCTTCGATTGTGCTTGGTATAAGGTGATTTGTTCATCTAAAAATGAAAGATCTTCTGGAACATCCATCTCCTTGGCAAAGAAGGTATATTCTCATTCTTTCAATTTTCCACCAAACTTGCTCGATAAGTTACAACATCCTCAAGATGGTTCAATTGAACTGATGCATCTGAACGCACTGCAATTGGTCGTACCAAGCCTTTTCATGCGTCTTGCTCATCTCCGTAGAATCCTCCTTAGTCGATGTCTGTTGGCAAAGATATTTCGAGTTCACTTTGTTAGCAAATATCAGTTCGTGGAATCTATCCCCCATGACATACAGACATTTCAGCATTAGAAGGAGTTTTCCAAGAGTAGCCTCTGACTTAGCTGTTGTCGATGCTTCCCTAGCTAAGTAATTGGCATCAAACAATAATGTAAATTGAGAGAATTCTCTTAGTCCCCATGCAAAAATTTCCTTCAGATAGCTTTCAGCACCCGTAATGAGGGAAGAAGGATTGGAAGCCATGGGAGCAAACTAGAATAGTAAGAAGAGAGTTATATGAATTCAAGCAAAGGCTAAATGTTGTTTAAATAGGCAGTCCAGGTACCCACGATCTAGTGCTATCATGGCAACAAAATCATTGCATGTTCCAAGCAATCAGGAATGTGTAGCGGTTAAGGCTAAAAGTACGGAGCGAACCCATGATGCACTGATTTTCGAGGGCCAAGTCAGCAGTTGGTTATAAAAAAAAACTAAGGCATGAGGAGATAAAAGGCTCGATGGCTGATTCCATTAATAATATGTTACTTATTACAGGAAGTTGGTTTCAATTTATAAGAGGAAAACTTTCGAGTCGATGCCCTCACTTCTTGTAATCGGCCCCTCATCGTTTGCAAAGTAGCTTTCCACTTGATGACAACCTGATTAAGTTGACTGATCATTGCTATCTGAGCTTGAGCAACCGCTGCTAAGTCCTTGACCGATTTCTTTTGTTGACTAAGCTCAGTGTGCTTCTCTGCATAGGTTTTCTTTAAAATAAGTAGCTCTGCCTCCATAAATACTATTCTAGCCCCCATATCATCCAACTCGGCCTCAGACATTTTTAGCTTGGCAGCATCGATCGAGAGTTGATTGACAACATCCTGAGCAGAGGCCAACTGCAATTCTGTTGCGACCCGTTCTGCTTCGAGACGGCTGACAACGATGCTGCTCTCCTTTAACAAACCTAGGAACTCATGAAGGGCTGGTAACTTGGCCGCAAGGTTAGGGTTGGAGTAGGAGAGAGCATTGTAGGACATGACCAATTAATCTACTGACCACATCTTCTGTCAAGGTCCTAAACATCATGTTTCTAGGAGGACTTGGAATTCTTCTGTGAAACTTTGCAGGCTGATCGAAAGAGAGGGTTATTTGGCCATAACCACATCCTCAGCTAGGGTCTCTTGAGAGAAGAGAGGATGTCATCGATCTGAAGTTCATCCTCACTAGGGGTGACAAAAGTAGGAGCGTTGCTCATTGTTGCCGGCATCGGTATAGGCAACGAAGGAGAATTGAGCTCCATTGTTTCGGTCACCATGTCTTCCTCAAGCACAGCGACGATGTCTTCAGGGGTAGAAACCTCTTCAACTATGGGAGGAGTTGGTTCTGCAGGTGAAGGGAGCATCAGTTGGGAGGATGGCTTCTCAGCCAATCGATAAAAGAGGGGTGATTCACCCATGCCTTGGTTGACCGCAATAGAAGGGCTAGAAGAGATGATGATCATATACTTGGAATCGATGGGGAGAGTGCTGACTTCAGGGGGATTGTGGGAAGGAAAACCCTTGGCATTGACCGTTGTCTCTGAATCAATGGTCTGGATTTCAGTTATCACGGAAGCATCGACCATTGGTGGGTGTTGTGGTAGTGGTTGTGCCACGACAATCTGTTTGTTCGTGGCTGTCAGCTCTCGAGTAACTACAAAAGGAATAAAAGGAATCAACTAATGTAAAAACAAAGAATTTAAAACAATCACGCACACGCGAGCGCGCGCGCGCGCGCACACACACACACACACACACACACACACATATATATATATATATATGCATGCTTAGCTGCACACCTACACACGTGTGCACCTTTGCACATGTGTCATGGGCGTCTAATCCAAATGGGCATCTAATCCAAATGGTCCATGTGATGCGGAATCCCATGAAACCCCAATGGACAAATTTTCACCCTGATATAAAATTAAAGTGGGCCATAGCAAAGAGAAATGCAAATCAAGGGAGGACACTATTTTCATTTTTCATGGCCCACCAATGTTTAGGATCAAAGTAAAAATTGGGACCAGGGGGTTTCATGAGGTGCTACTTCACGTGGACCGTTCAGATTTTGGAGTCACAGCACGTATGATGAGTTCTCCAAAAAGTCCGCACGAGCTTTGTGCGAACTGGAACTAAGCATTCGGCTATATATATATATATATATATATATATATATATATATATATATATATATATATATATATATATATATATATATATATATATATATATAAGCGGACGATCACCACTTAAGTCAGATTGAATGACGTAGACTATGGGTCGATTACTAATGAACTGAGGATTTTTTGTTATTGTCACCAGTGGTTAAGTCAAAGTAGGGAATGGTGGTGGATTATTATGATAAGGAGTAAAATATTTCCTGTTGAAGGGAAGATTAGGGTCATTTAATCTCTCTCTATCCCGCCACCATTTATTCGAACATTTATTATAATGAGCCTCCTTTTGATGTTTCAAGCATACCTCGATCTCTTTTGAGTAATCATTAATGGAGAGACCTGACCAGTACTTGGTTTTGAAATATTTTTGAAAAGAAGATATGGCCTTGGTTGAAGAAGTTCCTGATGGCCATTGAGGCCCTAAAGATGCTGGCACCAGTCGATCCTTGATTATTCCTGTTGGTTGAAGAGGATCGACACACTGAGGGGTTAGAACTGACGCCTTAAGAGATGGACCGACCGGAGCTGCTAGGTCTAGAATTCTCTTTAAGGTTGGAGGCTGAGGAGTTGTCGTAGGTTGTGGAGCTAGCGGAGGAACAAGAGCAACAAAAATCCTTGACATGATCTCTTGGCTTGTTGGATCAGCAGCTTCGATTAATGGAGCTTCAGAAGGGGAGGAGGTGGCTGACCTTGGCTTCGGCTTAATTATTTTCTTCGTTGGCATTGCGGCTAATGGGGCCAATGCAATCTTTTTCCCATTCGACTCGAGTTGCAAAGAGAGGTGACGGGCAATGTCCCTTGGGTGCTTCTTTAACAACTTTTGGTAATGGCTCTCCCACAATTTAATGAAGTTATCCATTGCTTGTGGTCGGTTTGGATAGCTAGAGAGTTCGAGAGCATTGACAGCTTTGCAGTAAGAAAAAATCAGAGAGGGGTAGAGACCTGAATCAGTCATGACATGGTGATTGAATGGTGGTTGGTTACAAGTCTTATGAGTGAGGGGGGCAAGGGATGCAGTAGACGACATTGAAATGCCGAGCAATTAACTGAGGATAGTACTACTTGACACCAGCCTTAGTGTTTTTGCCTGGTTCGACTGACCCCCATATAGAAGATCTCGGCCGATAAGATAACTTCCCCAAGCCTAATGTGACTGAGTCGTTGCCTCATCTTCTGACGTAAATCAGCCGATAAGCCAGCCAGGGCCATATTCTCCTTTGGAGAAAGGCATGGAGGATTTGTTCTTTTTATTTTTATTCAAAGGAAAAAATAATCTAGACAAGTACGTTTTGTACGAGTGTTGCTCCTGAAGTGAATGGATGATCTGCTCACCATACGAAGTGTAAGCCATATTAGAATGCATGAAATGATGTGGAAGGAAAGGGCGAAAATACTTGCAAAGCCACATCTGCAAAAGCCACAATGGTCCTCCTCTAGATTACAAACTCTTGTGACTGACTTTATAAATCCCTCTGTATAAGTAGTCGAGCACGAAGGGTGCTAGAGCAAGCCTATGACCCTAAGTGAGGGTTTCGACCAATGAAACATACTCTGCAGTGACTTGTTGAGCATTCACATAGAGTAGATGCCAACAGATCCAGAAAATCAAGAAGGCCACATGTTCCTCTTCATTAATCGGGGCCTTGAGATTATGATAGGTTTTCATGAAGTTAGTGTAGGCTCTTGTATTCTTGTTAGGGAAATCCTTGCTCTACCAAGGGATGAAACCAAGATAAAAGACCGTGTTAAAAGGGAGTAATTGAGTCAGAGCCGAAATGTCTAAGATAGTCGGGCTCATGGGACCACAATCGAAAAAGGTATTTGTCGATACGCATCAGAAAGTAGAAACAGGAAGAAAGAGGGCTGGATTTGCTAGATACTCGTAGATAGAAAGCTTAATGCATTCGTAGATGCCCTCTTCTCTCCAAGTCTCCTCGTGCTGGGAAGACATACGAACGAACTAGGACTCCCATTCCAGGAGTGGTTTCGGTCACGTCCTAGGGCTCTTTGAAGCATTTGCAGCATTATGGATGGACTCAGATTGAATCTACAATGTCTCCCCAGGGCAGATGGGGAAAAGGGTATCCATTGCCTGAACTTCTTTCCTCTCCGTTGCAGGAGAAAATGCAGGACCTAAGCAAAGATAATCCGCCTAGGGGAGATTCGAAAATAGTCTTTTTGACGCACTTGTAAGTAAGAGTGTCCATCACGGTCATAAGATCTGTTTGCTGAAAGGTAGGAACATAAGAGGAAGAGGTAGCTATTGCTTGAGATTGGGAGATTGAAGTAAGAATGTTTCTTTGGAGTAGGAAGAAGAAATGAAAGCGTAGAGAAGAAGAAAATTTGAAACGGTGCTTATATCGGCAGAAGGAATGAGGCATTTATTAAGTCATCATTACGATTTTATCAGGAACGAGGTAATAACACGTGTCGGCATGGGGTTCTTCCCCTGTCTCAATAATGTGTGACTGTCACTGACGTGTTACGAAGAGTTGGCCGAAGACGGTTAATGCTTGGGCGACGAATGTAGGTAATAAATGCCGCATTAATGAGGGGTTGCATGTTTCACCTTTTCTAAAGGTGAGGGGGCAAATATTTATTTCCATTATCACCATGCCCTATAATAGCCAATCAGGAGGAGTTGGGTGTGATTTGTACTGATACACATGGTGTATTCGAAGATCCGCAGATATGTGTGAAGAGATTTCTTTATAAGAGTAGTTGAAACGTATCAGGCGGTGCCGCGTGCCGCTTAAGTGGTTGATGAAGAAGCAATTATGTGTGAACGGTTATAGGACAGGTGGCAAGAGAAGAAGCAGTCACAACCAGAATGTGGGAAGCATCTGGAAAGTAGTAATGGTGAACGGTTATGGAAACTGTCGGAACGTAAGAAGGATCCAAGTGATCAGATTAAAGATATAAATAGCAAAGCAAAGTAGCAAGGAAGATCTTCTCATACTAACACAAACAAAACCAAATCTATCTTTCAAATTATTCTTTCAATTATCTTGTCGATTTACATTTCATAGTGTAATCTTCATTTTCCTTGTTAAGCGAATTACATTCCATAGTATAATCTTTACTTTTCAAGCTTGTCGTTTTACATTCCATAGCGTAACTCGTAGCAATAACTGAGTAGCTGGTAATCTTTATCTATAATTTGAGTCTAAGTTCCCGCACTAGATTCAGTTCATCCGTCGGAAAGGTGTTCTGCAATTGTCCTTCGCGATCGACTGTAAGAATCCCCTCCCATTTCATCTGTCTGTATCAAAAAGTCCTTTCATACGGAAGGCAAAGGTGCAACCCATAATTAGAGGACGAACCCCACCCGTTAAATATCTCCTGGTCCAATTTTACACATTGAGCGAGTGACTGAATGGGTGACCGATCTTTTCGGATGTCGGTCATATATTATGTGTCTGACTATATTGACGCTTGGGGTCATTGTTGTTCGGTTTGAATTGAAGCCACAATTTCAAATATGGCACGTCCACACACCTAATGTAGGAAACAACTGCAAACACTCATAAGTTGAGGATTAGATTGATTTTTTAATCTTCCTTTCATCCTCCTGAGTAACACTTATTTAATGGTTTTCAAGAAAGATACAAGCCATGATGGCCCCACACATGAACGTATGGTTGGCAACTCATCACAGTTGTTCTCTATGGTATGACCCACGTAAGTTGTGGATCTGCATGAGTTTTGGCTTCAGGGACTAACCAACAAAGGAGGGCATCCGGAGTGCATTTTACATATACAGCAGCCGGGCCGAAAGGGCCTGGATGTTTTACTCCATGGTTTTTATTTTACTCCACCACATGTCCGGACACTGTTTATTCTGCGATTTTTCAAAAATGATTTTGAGAAAAATATCCGTGATTTTCTATTGTGTGTGTGTGTATATATTGGTTTCTTTTTACATTTTTGCTATAAAATGAAATGGCATGATTTTTTATTTTTATTTTTTTCTTTTCTTTATTGTTATTATTATTATTTTCAGATAAGGGGCTTGATTTTCACGTGACTCAATACATAGATGCAGGTAGACTTTGATAGCGTAGTGCAGAATGCAGCACCAAGGTGGGTACTGTGTTGACACAGAAAAGCTTAATGAGCTCTACCAACATGTATATGTTATATCCACACCGTCCCCATTTCGCAAGATCAATTAAAGGACATGAGCCCAAAAATGAGACAGACCAAAAAATATAAAGAACGGATAATGGAGATATAACACATACACTATGGTGAGGTCCTCGGATCTTTACCATGCCAACAAAGTACGGACCTCCGTGCTGTAGTCTACACTACGTAATCCAAGTCCGGTGCTGTCTCCCTCCCGATAAGTGGACCTGCTTAATTTTCTGCTCCTGAGCCACGAGGGCGGACGCTACTACCCCGGCTGGTCCTAGTTGGGAACGGAGAAGGGCTCTGCCAGGCCACCATGATGTATGGATTATATCTACACCATTCATCCATTTTTCCATATCATGTTGAGTTACCAACCCCAAAATGACGAAGCTCAAATGCCCAAATGCACCACACAGCGGCGATTAAATTCCTACTGTTCAAAACTTTTTGGGTGCCTCAGAAGTTTTGAATCAAGTCTATATTTGTGTTTTTACTTCATCAAGATCCATGAGACCTTATGAACAGGTTGGATGGAAATTAACCATCACGGTGTGTCCTAAGGATGTTTTAATGGTTGTGCCATTATCAACGCTGCTTCCTGTGGTGTGGCTCACTTGAGCCTTGGATCTGCCTCAGTTTTGGGATTATACCCTAAAATGATAAGAAATAATGGATGGACGGTGTGGATAAACTTATCCATCACTGTGGGCAGTCAGAGGTCCCGTCCATTCCTAGCTAGGGGAAATCATTATCCCCACTGTTTTCCTGTGGTATGGTCAACTTGAGATTTGGATATAATTCAATTTTGGGGTCAACCCCTTAAATGATATGGAAAAACCGATGGACGGCGTGGATAAATTACATAGATTCACAGTGGGCCCAACAGAGTTTATTAAGTACGATGAGAGGGTACTAAGTCACTCAGTACGCAATCCGATGTCTAAAACAATGGGGCTGTGAGTGAAAGTTCAGATCAAGGTTTAAAGTGCCGTACAAAACCGGCACTTGTTACTTGATCCATACTGGTACGGCTGTCAATGGGTCCCGGGACTGCAGATACCCGATGGACCCGCCTGATTTTAACGGTGGGATCCGTTAAGAGAGCCATGCTCCCCTGCACACCTACGCACGTGCGCACCTTTTCACACGTGCCATGGGTGTCTAATCTGAACGGTCCATGTGATGTGGAGTCCCATAAAACCCAATATAACAAATTTTCACCCCGATATAATATTCTAGTGGGCCATAGAAAAGAGAAATGCAAATCAAGGGAGGAAAATGTTTTCATTTTTCATGGCCCATCAAAGCCTTAGATCAAAGTAAAACTTGGGCCCAGAGGGTTTCAGGAGGTGCTGCTTCACATGAACGGTTCAGAGTTTGGATCCACATCACGTATGATGGATTCTCAAAAAAGTTCGTACGTAGTACGTACGAACTGGTTCGCAGGTGAGCGTTTCCGCCGTTAAGAAAGCAGGTGGGCTTTGGTTCTCACATTTTTGACACGATTAAAAATCAGGTCTAATCAGGTGTATGTGATGGACCAGGTTAGATCGTTTAAGTCTGATTTAGATAGTTATAATAGTAAAATTATATAATTTTTAATATATATTGCTCATTTTACCAAAAGAAATAAGGTTCCTAAGGCAAACAAATTTAAAAGAGCACGTTACACATCATGCGCATGTTAAGGTATCACATTTATGTGCAATCTAATCCATTAATCGGATGGCCCAACCATATAAATGAAATTACTTATCTCAAACTCGACTTGAAAACTAGATTCAGAGATTCGATGGTTATTGATGGGTACCAAAAAGAAAGGGATCTGGACCTGCTAGCCAGGGTCTTAAGACCGGACCGAAGTGACCCTAATCGGATTTGGGTCTGGGACCCTAAACATGGTAGTTGGACCGGAGCCCGACTGATTTAGTTTACTCCGGTAACAAAGACATAATTAGAGCTGGGCATCGAGTTGAGTTAGACCGAGTTAGGGCTGACCTAACCTAATCCGGTTTTGAAATATACCTTACTTGAACTTGGCTCAACTCATTACCGAGTCCAACATGCATGACTTGATCCAAGTCTAGGTCTAGCCTAGACTTATCCGGATCGAGTCCGACTCAGTCACAATGACCGAGTCGGGTCAAGTTAGCATCAAGTCAAATTGAGTTGAGATTTTTTTCCATGTCTTTTATTTATTTATTTATTTATTTATTTATTTATTTTACTTAAGTTGAGTTGTTTAGAATAAATATTACCAAACACTTAAAAGTAATTTTTAAAAAATGAATAAAGTAAATAAACATTGTTAAAAATCAAAAGTATGTTCAAAATATCAAATGGAGTTACTACGTATAAAACAATAAACCATTCATTGATTTAATATCCTCTATATGATGAATCCCTTTGTAGTAAGTAACCCGAGTAACCTTGTCCATAACAGTAACCCCCTCCTCCAACTTTGTCACTAGAATAATCATTTAGTTCTCTTTTTACGTTTTGAACTGCAGGAGAACTCCAGGATGAGTCCTAAGTGGAGGTGTCTAAAAGATAGTTGTATATCTCTTCTGAATCGGATGATAAAGATGCTTTTCCATCGTCCTCATTCATATATTCAACAAGTCTTTTAACATCTTTTTATTATCTGATTTGTAAGAGATTCCCGACAACATATATAATGCTGCGAAACTTTTAAGAAACTTTGATGATTTATTGCTTAGCTTATGTCTCGTATTTGTACTTGTACCTACTTCTGCATCATGTTGTCTCAGAGGAGGTTGATATTATTGTCTAGTTCTGGATATCAATTTCAAGCTTTGTTTTTATAGCTTCTTTATAATTTCATTCTTCTTGTTCTTTTAATAGTCTATCTTCTTCTTCGCCACTAACTGTAGGGGGCAGTTCTTTTGTTTGACCATTTTTCAATTATAATAGACTTACTTCTATATCTTCTGTGGCTGATTATATTAGTTGTAGGGGAATGGGTGGTGAAAGCCTTTGTATTTGAGTTGAGAATGACCAGAAATAAATCCTGGACTTCTGCGGGAGCTTTGTTACATGGGGTAGTGTCTCCTCCCCGACAAGCCAAATGTAATTTTAACCGATTTGTTTTGTGTACAAATTATTTTCCATACAACTTCCATTGCAACTTTATTATTCTATCATGTAAGTAGACTTGGGCTCCATAATACCAAATATCCGCTAATGGATCATCTTCCGATGGCATATCTATAAGTGTGTATTTTGAAAGAAAAAAATTTGGTTAGGTTGATTTAACATAAATAATTAAGGAATAAAGATAAATAAATACAACTAGCCAACCATATAAGATTTAAACAATATTAAATATTAAGTCATTTAAAAGCATAAATGAAAAGAGAAAAATATAAAAAAGAAACATTCAAATACATAAGCTGATAAATGATAATCATAGAAAATATCTATGAACCCATCAAATGTTACAATTCAAGTGCACAAATAATAACTGTAAAATTGTCGTAAGCAAATGCAAAGGAAATAAAAGGCAACGTCTCATCATTCTTCATGCAATTGTTGCAGATATTGTCTCATCCTGTTTCTCACTCTCTTATTCGTCGAACTACTCATCAACAGAGTTTTTTTTTTTATAGATCAGAAGCAACCTATCCTGTGTATAAATGAGCGCTCTGGTTTCGGTGTAAGTAAGCTTCGATACTTGTTTACGACCTTACTTCCCATATTAAAAGATCACTTACACCATAGTTGAAATTGAAATTGATAGTATGCCTCGTGCTAGTAACGAGAGCACATGGTATTGTTATTCACAAGCTTTTAACTTCCACTAGTCTAAAAGATCAAAATTTTCACCTTTGTATTTTACAAGTGGCTCCTTGAGATAATGGTCAAGTTCTATTTGGCTTGTCTGCATTTGAGTATTAACTTGTGCCATAAAAGACATGGAATCATTATTGTATTTGATTGTGCATCAACACTAGAACTAGAAGCCCACTTGAGGAGTCTGACCTACAGTATTATCTTTTGCGGCCCTAAGAGTTTCTACATAGAAATTGTACAAATCTTCAACTACAACATGAATCTTATCGACCTTAGTAGCACTCTTCTCACTATACAACTTTTAAAACATAAATATAATTATGAACATCTTGTATCGAGGATCAAGAACGACTGTAATAGACATTACCAGACTGCACTCAGACTAATACTTATCAAACTTTAACTGCAAACTCATAGTAATTAAATGTAGAAAGTCTAGTCCACTATAACTTCTGTACAAAAAAAATCTTTTACACACCAAAGTTTTGGTAGAAATATATTTGTTGTTGAATACTTCTTAAAAATATCTTCGTTGTGTCATAAAAAAAAACTGAAAGAAACTTGTGACTACTTCATCTCTTGTCCAATCATCATCAGAAGGCAACCACTGATACACACTATCATGCTCCACATAATGAGAGAATGCATCTCTAAAGGCTATCACTGAATTTAATGCACAATAATAAGCTAAGCAATAAGAAATCTAATCCATACATATTTGGCTAACTATCTAATGCACAACAATAAGCTAAACAATGAGCAATGTAATTCATAGTTCACATAAATAAACTACTAATTGTTTAATTCAAAATAATAAAACGCATTATTCATTTAGGATTTAGGGTTTAGGTTTTAGGTTTAGGGTTTAGGGATTAGGGTTTGGGTTTAGGGTTTAGGTTTAAGGTTTAGGGATTAGGTTTAAGATTTAGGGATTAAGGTTTAGGTTTTAGGGTTTAGGGATTAAGTTTTAGGGTTTATGAATTAGGTTTAGGATTAGGAATTAGATTTTAGGGTTTATGGATTAGGTTTAGGGTTTATGGATTAAGTTTAGGGTTGGAATTAAGGTTAGTTTAGGGTTTAGAAATGGCTGAGCTCGAACCAGCCTAGACGCACCATGGCTAACTTAGATTTACCCGAGCCAGCCTGGATGCACCACAGCCTGCCTGTCCACAGCACATGGTCCACACCCAATCTAGCCGTGCCCGAGCCAGCCTAGATGCACACAACATCCAATCGGGATGTACTCAATTTCAACCATACCCGACTCCAATTTCACAAACCCTCCCAAATTAAAAATTAATAAAATAAAACTAAAGCGTTTAGTAAATTACCTTGATTAGGTAGAGTTGGGTGGGTGGGTGTAGATTGTCAGGATGAGTTGTTCTGGTGCTGTTGGACTCGAGAGATGAGGGATGGAGTGGTGTTGAGAGGGGAGAGAGAGAGAGAGAGAGAGAGAGAGAGAGAGTAGGGTGGTGGTGAGTGGTTGTTGGGCTCGGTAGAGTAGGATGAGGGATGAAGAGAGTTTGGGATCAGGTTAGGGGCGGTGGGTAGGGTTAGAGTTTAGAAAATTAGGTTATATATATACATATACATATATATATATATATACATATACATATACATATATATATATATATATATATATGTATATACCTAAACCCGAGTTGATTGGACTCGACTTGGTTTGAGTTCGGATTGGGTGAAGTCTACTCGGTTTGGATTGACTCACACATTCAGTTTGGGTTGAGTCGGGTTTGAACAAGTTGGACAAGGCGAGTCAGTTGAGTCGAGCCATCCCTTGTCCAACTCTAGACATAACTAACAACCCTAATTAGAATTGTAGTAACTAAAGGCAAGAATTAGGGTGCACATTATCTCGCACCATTTTGAGATGGTTAGTGGGAAACTAGCTAACTTTTCACTATGCATATTTTCAGATTCTCTTTCCAATTGCTATCATTGTATGTTGGAAAATTCTTTTATATATATATATATATATATATATATAAAACTTCCCATGAGGTTGAGCTGTGTAGGCCCCACCATGATGTGTGTCGAACATCAAGATTGTGCATTTAATGGATCTCCTTTAGTTAAGGGATATCCTAAAAATCAGCCATATGTAGAACTCAAGTAGGCCATACCATCTAAAACCATGTGAAGACATGCCTAAAACATATAAAAGCACTTGTGGGGCCCACTTAGGTTTTGGATGCGGCTGAAACTTGTTCTGACCCCTCATCCAAGTGGGACACACATAATGGATGGGCTGGATTTGTGAACCAAATCTCGATGGGCCCAATAAATGATCATGAAGGTTTTAATGGGTGGGTAACTCCTCTCAATGTGGCGTGGCCACCTAAGTCATGGATTTGACTGGATTTATAAGCCCGTGGCCCACCATGGAGTGGTGCATCTGACTGATGGGGTAGATGTTAGCACACATCATGGTGGTGCCCACATAGCTCGACCTCATGGAAAGTTCCCATGAGGTTGAACTTATAGTACCATTTCCCATACACACACACCCCCGCGTGCACACACACGTGCACACCATACATGAGAAAGAGAATTAATACCATGCATGAGCGCAGATTTGAACATTAACATAAGAAGGTTTTCTATTCTAACAAGTCCTACACCTGGTCAGTAATCCAAACTGTTGGTTGGTTGTGTTTCATATTTCATTGATGATAAACCTTAGCATTGCCTATTTAGTAGTCTCTCGGGTGCCCTATTTTTGGTCATTCTGAAAAAAGCCAATAAGAGGGTGGCATGTGGCATTACACAAGAAATATGAGGTGGATGAAAAAATCTTCAAAATACTTGGAGCGCTTTTTACAGAATCATAGCTAGCATAAATCCAATTTTACATGTCATTAGATGGTCAACGAAATGATGTAGCTAAGTTATTAAAAAGTTTAATGAACAAAGAGAAAAATACGGTCAAGCATTTAAGATACAAAAGGTGATCGAGAAACACAAAACTTGGTTGACAGAAAAGGAACAATCATAAAAATGAAACGTAACAAGAGAAGAATCTAGAGAAAGTCTCTTCAACTACTGTAACCGCTGAAGTAATGAAAGAAGCATATGGAAAAAAAGATGCAACAAAACTTTATAAATAGCAAAGGAAATCAAAGGAGCAAGATGTCACACACCTATTAAACCAAATATATCAATTTACTTTATCTCATGTTATCTTAGGAATAATGACAATCAAGTAGTGGTAATTCCTAGCTATAGTCTTTTACTTGCAATCCAAATCTACGCTCATACACTGAATTTGTCCTTTATCCAATATCACATAGTTATTTCAAGAGATTCATTCTTGTAATCACTAGATTGTGAGTTTTTTTCCTTTTGTTTGATTTGCACTGGTATACTAAAAGTTTTTTCTTGTGGAAGGAAAAGTGCAACTTATCTTTAGAGGAAGAACCCTACCATTTGACTATCGCTTGGTCATTATAAAATTTTGCAAGTGGCTGAGTAAGTGACCGATCTTCCCAGATTCTAGTCATATGCATTCATATCGAACGTATCTGCTTATTTCTGTACTTAGGGTTGAAGTTGATCGATTTGGATCAAGCCGCTATCTGGCATACCCACATACATTACATGTGACAGGAAACAAGCCAAGTGCCACTAGTCTCATACAGTCATTTGGCATGCATGTATGGCTATCATAACAATCCCAGGTGTGGGGCCTCTTATTGTTGAAGCATGGCCCAAAAATAACAGTGATCAACTAGCCTAATCACACAACTGGTGACTATAAGATGAAAATCTAAAACTAAAATGATGGTCGTTCCAAATTCAATGGTATTAATGACATTGTTAGGATTGTCTGAAAAATGTTAATTTTGGTTACATTCCATCCATAATGTGGCCCACCAGTTGGTAGTCAGGATTGCCGTACATATATACCACATGTTTAGTCGATGAGTCACCACCATGGAAAAAGGATTGGGTCCATTCACTAATCAACTGGGCCGTACTATCAAAATCGGCCAGCGTGGAATCTAACCCAACATAGAAGTATCCCACCTAATGAGTGGGTAGCTCCAATTTTAGCATCAAGTGATCTTCATGATGGGCTCACCTTTTCTATGGCTTAGATGCCCCGTATATGTAGTACATGCCACAATATTGTTATATTGTGAATGATCATTGAGAAATGGTCTAATGTAGTCAACCACAAGCATTTTCTTAAATTACAATGATTTTTGCCTCTAAACCAATGATTTCTAAGTCATATTCCTTTAGATTAAAACTCTAATGAGGATTCCAACCTTCACATTTAAGATGTGCTTGAACTTCACCATTTTTTATAGTTTAGACCCAGCGTCTATAATTATATCCTTGTATAAATTCTCTAGAAGACCCATCTAGGTGAATCCCCTATAAATTACAACATTTCATTAGTTGTTGGAGATTCACCCAACCTCTCATCACCTTTATCACCGAAAGGATCATCTCATGCAGGGTGTTTAATCTTGGAGCTAAGACATTGATGACGCATCAACATCACGATCAAGGGAGAAAAGGGAGATGATTGAAGTATATGAGTGCATTGATCAAGCAACCGAGGATGACATATCACCCTGCTCAATTCGACAAGTGTCATTGAATGAATCCATGTACACTTATTCCTTGTGTAGGATTAAGTGTAAGATTTTGATTGCGAAAGTCCATTACATTCTTGTGTAGGACATTGATTCTTATGTAGGACCTAAATCAAAGTCCTTGTTTAGGTAACCAGACACAGGTGTGTGCGTGTTAGTTTTTGAGGGAGCCTCTAGCTGGAGTAAATACAAATTCTTGGACTAGGACTGAGGTTGTTGGTTAGCCGATAGAAAACTAACTCAAGTCTCTTGTGGGAGCCTTTAGGAGGAGTGTATACTTGGTAGATTCTTGTGTAAGACTGAAGTTCATAGCGAGCTAATAGAAAACCATGTAAGTCTTCGAGGGAGTCGGTCCTTATTAGGATTATAAAGGTTAGAGGTAAATTTGATTTAAAATATTTGATAGTGAAATTCGGTACACTCATGGGTTGAGTGTGTTCAGCAAGAGTGGAGTAGGCAAACCGAACTAGTATACATGCTTATGTTTGGGATTGTCTATAAGCACTTGTTTAATTATGCTTATGTGATTGGATGTTTAATTATATGTATGCATGATTAGATGAATGCTAGGAGTCGATAGATAGCACATCCCACACACACATATACATTATCATTTATAGATTAGTTTTTTGTGAATAACATGTCATTTGTAGGCTATGTGATTGGACTCTCTATTGGCTTGGAAGCCTTAGAGTTAATTGCCTTAATTTGTTTAATTGATATATTAGTTTAAGTAGACAATTATATTTCATGAACTTATTTGTAAATCTAGAATGGGTAAGCCTTTTGGGGATAATAAAGGATTTAAACTTGATAGCCATATCTTTCCCTTTACCCCTCCAGTAATCCAAAGGGAATTATCTACTTTTAGAAGTAGACTAAGAAATTCTCCTATGTGTCATGCTTATGAAAATGTTGGGCACCTTAAATTTGAATATGATATATTAGAATGGGCCCAATTTACCTCAGTGTCAAACCATAGCGGTACATTCTTCGTGACTGAGAAATTGGTATACCAATGGATAAGCATCCCTAAATGATGGTCGGTATAAGGGAGAGTTTCTAACAATTCTTAAAAAGACTGATCGAATGATAGTGTTGCTAACTCGAATTGCCGAGCTTAATGAAATGGCCAAGTCAATGCTATTTAAGGGTAATGATAATCAGGGTAGGACTAACATACATAAACCACCTACTGAATATAAATCTCCAACTAGGAAATCACATAAGAGAAAAAAATCTAGAAAAATCATTCCCACTCCCGAACATAATTCAAGTCGTAGGAATTTCACAACCAAGTGTGTTTTGAAGAGGAATGGGTGGCCTTGTGAGGTCTTTTTGAGATGAATTATTAAATCAAAAGATTAACTCTCTTTAGTGAACACCATAGGAAAATCCGAGGATTCTAGTCTCATCTTATGCTTAATAGTTAAATATAAGGATTAAGACTCATTCATTTTAATAGTTTAAGCTTTAAAGTTGTTGTATTTTAGTATTATATATTTTTAACATAGATTATCATTGATTATTCTTATTTTAATTGTTATATCTTTTGAATGACCATAATAAGAATGCTCCATTAGGCATGATTCCCAGTTAGTATATGCCTTGTAATTGGTAAATCTATAACTTAAAGAGTTGTTCCATGATATATTTTTATTGGTATATTTATTGGAATCAACTCTTCGACAAATATTGATAAAAAGTGAGAGAAAGATCAAGTCTCACCAAAACAAGTTTAATTCTGTTTTATAGGATTAGTTTATTGTTATAGGAATTGATGAGATAATGAGAGCAATTATACGGGAGCAATGCAAGTGTTACATGTCTTAGTGTATTGAATTGTAAATTATTTATATTTGACATGTAATGTTTTGAGTTATTTTAGTATATCATTGGTATTTATCATGACATTGTTTAGGTTAGGTTTTTGTCATGCAATGGATAAAGAATTAGATTGTTAGTGCATCTTATTTGTTAATCATGTGAGTTAGTGTGTCATGTAGTCGATTGAACGCTTAAGAGGACATGAGTATCAAGGAGCAAAGAATAGGTAAATGAGGTGCCTTGGTGACCTTCACCCTTGACACAAAACAACCTATTGAACCTTTAGATGATCCCTAATCTTATAGGTAAACCTTGTTGATCATCCTTGAGCCTTAGGTGCCTAATTAAAACATGATAAGTAAAGCTAAAAGTGATGTAATTTTTTTTATTTTTTATTTTTGTGAAATTGTATGCCCAAAACAACAGTCTTTCGAGTGGTGCTTGACCTCATCGAGCAGTTCTCGAGATCTGTCAAGTAACTACTATTTTATTTTTTTTTAATATCTAGTTCCTCGATGGCATCGAGAACCCATCGAAGGGTCCCCTCAATGCCATTGAAGATTACTCAATGACATCGGATAGCAGTGTGTAAATTGTTAAGCAACAATTGAGATAGAAACTCGATTTTCTCAATGCTATTGATAGAGCCATTTTTTACTTTTTTTTAAAAAAAATAAAATTTTTAATACCATTGGAACTCGGACTTTATATATAGAGCATTTAGTTCTTGGGCATTTAGATGAGTTTTTGGTAAAATAGAAGTTTAGGTAAAATAGAAGCCTCTAAACCAATGAGTTAATATTAACACTCTAATGAGAATTCTAACTTCCACCTTAAAGATGTGCTTAAACTCCATAATTTTCTAGAGGTTAGACCCAACTTCTATAAGTATATAATAGTATAAATCCTCTAGAAGACCTATTTTGGTGAATCCCCTAGGAATTACAACCTTTCATCAGTTATAGGAGATTCACCTAACATCCCATTACCTTGGTCACTGAAAGAAGCATCACATGTAAGGTGTTTGATTCTGGAGCTGAAGCATTGGTAACGCATCGACATCATGATTAGAGGAGCAAAAGGGAGTAGATTGAAGAACAAAAAAGCATCGATCAAGCAATCAAAGATGACACATCAATGAGGCTCAAGTCGACAAATGTCATTGAGTGAGTTTATGTGCACTCCTTCCTTGTGTAGGATTACGTGTAAGAGTTTGATTGCGAAACTCGATTAGGTTCTTGTGCAAGACATAAATCGAAGTCCTTGTGTATGCCATCAGATATGGTTGTATACGTATTAATCTCTGAGAGAGCCTTTGGTGGGAGTAAATGTAGGTTCTTGGATTGGGACCGAGGTTGTTGGTTAGCCGATAGAAAACCAACTCAAGTCTCTTGTGGGACTGTCCGACGAGAGTATATACTTGGTAGATTCTTGTGTAGGATTGAGGTTAGTAGTGAGCCTATAGAAAACAACATAAGTCTCTAAGGAAGCCGATCCTTGTGTAGGATTGTAAATGTTAGAAGTAATTTTGATTTAAAACCTTAGATAATGAAATCCGGTACACTCATGGGTTGAGTGCGTTCGCTGGGAATTAAGTAGGGAAACTAAACCAGTATACATGTTTGTGTTTGGGATTATTTTTGAGCACTTATTTAATTATGCTTATATGATGGAATATTTTATTATATGTACGCATAATTAAATGAATGCTAGGAGTTGATAGGTAGTACATCCAACACATACATGTACACTATTATTTATAGAGTAGTTTCTTGAATAATATATCATTTGTAGTTTATGTGATTGGACCTTCTCTTAGCTTGGAAGCCTTAAAGTTATTTGCCTTGCTTAGTTTAATTTGTATATTAGTTTCAATAATTAATTATGTTTAAAAGATAAAATTTTTATTTGGACCTAATCACCCCCTTTATGACATAGCCTTCATTCCATAACTCCGCCAAGCTTCTATGCATAGCCCGTGGCCCACCACGTGCAATTTCATGTTCATCATGCTCGGTAAAACATTTTGAATGATTTGGATGTTATGCACATGCCATGCGAGCCCCATAAATAGCTCACCTACATGGTAATTTACCATGTAGTATGGGCTAGCATGTGACCTTTTCACTTAATCATTCTTCTTTCAAGATAGTAGTGAACTATCATAATGACCTGTTTGGATTAATGGAAATGGTGTGCCCTAGGGCTTGTTTGGATTCATGGAAAGAATAGGAAAAGAAATAATATGACTTTGGAAACCTCAGGACATCCTTGTTTATTTTTCAACAAGATTTTCCTAAATGTTTGGACTTTACTTTCAAATGATATGTTGTTCGACAAAATAAAAAATGTTCTTGAGAAAATTTTTTGGGTAGCTAATAGCAAGTGATAGATTAACATATGTGGGTTGTTGCTTAAAGATGGATAGTGGCAAATATGACAAATGCAATAGATGTGGTTGCTTAAAGTTGAATTATTGCATACGCGATACATGTGAGGTGTGTACGGTCACACATGTGGTACAATGTATGCAAATTTGACACTTAGTTACTCAAAGCTAGGTGAGAATACTTGTACACATTAGCACCATTGACACATATTTGGAGCAACTGAAGATAGACAATGGCACATTGGCATATGTGGAGTGCTTTATACATGTGGAGTGCAAGAGGACATGAATGTTGTAACATATGGCATATTAGCACATGTGGGGAGCAAGAGAAGATGGATAATGATATATGTGGTACATTGGCTGATGCGTTCCTTGATAGGTTGTGTAGACAACGTTGCATTGAATAAGGAAGAATACGAGAATTGAGAGATGAGAAAGATTGACCACAAAAGAATAAAAAAGAAGATAATTAATTTGGTGAGATAAGAGGGAAAGCAAGATTAAAAGATAATTGTTATTTCTCTACTCCCAAGGGATTACATTACGTTATCTTGTATAAATAACCATCATAATATTAAAATAACTGGTAGTTAAAAAAATAATTAAAAGTTTAAATTTGAAAATTTTAAATTTCAAATACGAACAAGAATTGAAGATTTGAATTTGAAAATAAAACTTTCAATTCAAATGAAATTTAATTGGGCGTCATCATTAACACATATGACAACTATGAGGGCCTCCGTGGGGGGTATAATTAAAGATGGACAATGAGTCATTTAATGCATTGATATATGTAGCCCAACATAAGGTAATTGAAAGTAGATGCAGACACATTTGTGCTTAACCCTTAAGAAACTCATTTTTCTTACATTGGGTGAAAAATGTATTTCTTAAGTGTAAATGTGAATACAAAGAGTGCAATTATGTTTCCCGCAAAGAAAAGCTTACAAGAAGGGAAAAGCGAATTTTAATATTTCCTTTTCTTCCAGAGGATCCAAACCTAGTGAGAAATGCTTGAGTGCTCTAAGAAGAAACCGGGCCTTAACAAATAGATGGATCAAATTGTTGATAGGACGTATTTTGTGTAAACAATCTTGACCGTTCATATTGAAGGCCATTGATGAAATGGCTAATATTTGTCATATCGGTGTGATGTTTGTGTTGTATCCCATGAAATGTCCTTTGAATCTAGTGAACGGTCTGGATTAATGTGCTGGACTGTGTGTCCAAAGCAACGAGGAGCACAGTAGACATTGGAGCATTTCTCAAAAATGGGAAAAATATCGCCCAAGGACATATTTGTAATTATGTATGTAGCTTGTATTTATACTAGAATAAAGAGATATTCAAACACCAGTTGCCACAATAAACGTGGACCGTTGGCCATTGAATATTCTCTTTACGCGCTAGATTGCTATGTTCATTTTGCACAATTTCGGAAATGGTGGAGATGCTTCAACCATGCAGCATCACATAGTTGTACCACAATCTAGACCGTCCAAATCACTGACCCAATTGCAGATGAAGCCTAACTGAAGAACTGCGGTGAGAAGATAATACGTACTGTCTAATATTTCCCTCCGAATCTCGACCACTAACAATTTCACTTCGACCATCAATTTGAGAGTAATGAATTGGATGGTTACGATTGCTTGATCTTTGTGATTTTGAAGATGTTCAGGCAGAATGAGACCCACAATTTCGATGGTCCGGATAGCTTTTCACCGGTGCCATGTGTGAAGAGCATGAGTCACCACCATTTTTTTGAAATATGCATGACTAACACAACAAACATTCCATTCTCTTTATTATATTACCTGTAGCTAAGTTATAGTCTCCTGTCCTTATGTTGTATATGTTATTACACCAGGCTCCACAGAAAATAATGACACGCACCGCCCTTACGCAACTAAATATTAATTACTGCTCTGGACATCATATCTACGGACCCTCCTCAAGAAATCATATTATCTGTGGTCCACATCTCATAAGTAATTTTATGGTTTTGGCCATAGTGAAAAAACCAAAAAACTCAACTTGACTCGATGTTCAGCCGGGTCTGTTCGAGTTGCACTGGGTCGTTGAGTTGACCGAGCCATCGAGTTGACTTGACAGGTCTCTCTGAGTCCAGACTCAGTCGGGTCTAGTACCGAGTTTTGCAGAGACGGTGTGAAATTTTACTGAGTCAAGTTCACTCAGTAGAGTTCTGAGTCGAGTTACCCAATTTTAGAACTATGGTTTTGGCAAGTGAGTCCATATCTGGTGAGATAGATGTGGTACATGCTAATTGCAGCTGGATTTGCATTAAGGGCAGATGTTTTGGATTAGTTACTTTCCTGGTCGGCAAAAAC
This sequence comes from Magnolia sinica, assembly GCF_029962835.1. Lineage (NCBI taxonomy): Eukaryota > Viridiplantae > Streptophyta > Magnoliopsida > Magnoliales > Magnoliaceae > Magnolia > Magnolia sinica. The sequence goes on along the minus strand of NC_080579.1, from coordinate 75,115,275 downwards.
CCTAACTAAAATAGAGGCCTTCATTGTCCTTTTGCAATTAGAAGCCTTTTAGTCGTCATCTCCAAGACCCCCCTTTGGAGTGGAAACTGATGATAGTTATCATTTAAAATGGTTACTGACTTTTAAGTCTTCATATGCTCCATTATTCTAACAAAACTAGATGAGTGACACTACAAGAAATATATGTATCAGCGGCGCACGACCACAGGCAGCCACAAGGAATCGCCAATGTAGATGTAAAATGAGGGGCGTTTTTATGTGGCCGCCACTGTATGGATAAGCCACCACCGCTATAAAAACAAAAGATGGCTCTTCAGCGATCCCCAAATCGAGTGCCAAATTTCTCTCCCAAAACCTTCTTCCCTCTTCTCTCCCCAAATTGCGCACGTGCCAATATTTCTCTCCCAAAACTCTTCTTCCCTCTTCTCTCCCAAATCGCCCCATCCCCAAATCGTGCGCCCCATCCCGAAATCCCGAAACTCTCTCTCTCTCTCTCTCTCTCTCTCTCTCTCTCTCCAACGTCCCACCACTCCAGTCTCTCTTGCTATGGCTTCCATTTCCATTGCTTGTTGAAGACGTTGATCTCTCAGCCGTTGCCCTCCTTGCTGGAACACGCCAAAGTTCGAGAAGGTCTTAAAAAGTAAGTGTATATAACGCTCAAGTGAGCCAGAACAATGGAAATAATGAGGTTGGATGCTACTCTCTCTCTCTCTCTCTCTCTCTCTCTCTCTCTCTATAGCCTATACATTTTTTGTCATGCTGCGCTGAGTGTGATGGATGATATGCAGGGACTTAGAAATTGCATACATGTCATGCATGGTGGAAAATTTTGATCTGCATCTTGTGGGTGGTGTGGTTTTTGGTTTTTTTTTTTTTGCTGTTTCCTGTTGCTTTTCCCTTTGTTTTTTGGTATGGAGTTTCAGTTCGCTATCTCAGCGGTCAGTTTGTCACTCCCCAAACTCGGAAAATAGGCTCATAAAATTTTCAATTGCCAAATCCGATGCCGACAGCCTCTATAGTACCTCATTCTCAGCTCCTAACGTCATACGCATGATCCTGGGATCCTACAAGGAGGATTTTCCATCGTACTTTTATCTCGTAATAAACATAACTATAAGTTTATCCAAATCACAAAGGCAACATCATCATCACATAATCTAAAAAAAAAACTTTAAGTACAATGCTGAAAGGGAAATACATATGTATTAAAATCAAAGTTCCAGAAGTCCGCTGTACGCTCCAAGTTCAACGCTGTTGCGACCTAACGCCACCTGCACGTATCTATCGTGCATAAGCCTATAGAAAGCTTAGAGGGTGGTGAAAGTGTAAGGTAAGTGCCAAGTATACAATAAATCCCATAAATCATACATCATCGGAATAAGTGGAAATACTGACAAGATCATGAATCATACAATATTAGAGTAAGTGGAAATATACAGGTAAGTCCATGAGTCATATAATATTAGGGTACGCAATGCAGATCATAATGAGCCAAATATCATATACTACGAATGCAATGCAATATGTAAATCTTGACAAGTCCGTCTAAGCAATATAAGTGCAGAAATATAGCAATCCAAAATGTCATATGCCATGGATGATATGCAATATGTGATGTGAATGAAATGACCAAGCTGAAGTGAAGTCGGGATAATAGTACGTAGTATCGCAGGCTATGGGGTCCATCACAAGGAAATTCTATCCAAACCAGTCCTATACCTAAATTTAGATAGTCAAACACAATGTGGTAAACTCCTGATCTCAGGTTAATCGCGCGCTCCAACGAAATCCTGGCCATTGCGAAGGTACATGTAATAAATAGTTGTGTACCACCAGCCCGAGTGGATAGTGAATGGATGAATGAATGAGTATGCAATTCCTGCTTAGTAACCTGCGAGTACAGTAGCCTACCAACCACTGGTAGCTCGCCTAGGCCTCAGCCTCTCTCACATCACACCCGCTCACATTAGCGTCTGCCTACATGCGATCGCCTACATGTGCAATAGTGACGGGGTTTCATAATATCATGTCAGTCCTCATATCAAGTCCACATATTAGTATTGTTCCTCTTTAGGGAATCAGCGGGGTCTATTACACTCCACACTGACTACCGCCTCCCTAGCTGCATAGCCTAGCGAGTGGAAGAGACCACACTATCCGCCTGACCAGTAGTCTGCCAATACCTACTCGGCTCGTCGATAGCGGACCCATTTGCGAGCTAGTCAAACTCAGCCTAGCTTACAGTCCCCTCACTCTGGCGGATAAGGCCACACCCTATCCCAACTGACCACGACACAGTGGGAGACACAGCCTATTGGTATTCGATACTCGGGCGCTCATGTTCCACTCGGTCTAGACGTTGGAGAGTCTCCTGGCCTCGGAGGTTCTGAGACTTTCACCTAAGGACATCTTAAGCACCCACAGTGATAGAACCAAGTATTTTTGGTGTCCCATCTGACCATCCATGATGTGCATGTGGAGGCCACGGCCCTGATGTCACTAGGGCGTACAATGATCATGTCACACATATATAAGATGCATGAGTCACACCATCCAATCATGCATTAATCCTACGCGTATCGCACGCTCATGTGGGTAACTCCTATCAGTGAGTCCCATGAATAGTCTGACTAATGGCGTATGCTATGATCAGTCACTACTTATATCAAGCATATATATGATGCGTATAGGTATGAATTATGGAGTTACACTAAACATGCTATAAGGTGATGAACTATCCTCACAATGAAGATGGGCCTAGACGGCCTATACACAAGTATGGGCCTATCAATGGGCCCTAGGGAGAGGTATAATGCGGACATTTAACCAACATTATTCTTACAATGTGGATATCAAACCATCATTGCTCCCAAGGCACGGCCTACCATAAACATTAATACATAAATCATGGTGGAATTACACATCACAATGGACCTTATATACATCCCATTGGGCCTCAACCCATGGGCCTCAAATACATTAAATGGGCCGCATCACATGGGCCTTATATATATCAAGGTGGGTCTCAAAACGAGCCTCATACATCACATCGGGTCTAATCAAATGGGCCGAAGCAATGGGCCGAATCAAATGGGCCAAGTTAAATGAGCCGAGTTGAATGGGCCTCTAATCTATTTTTAGAAATCAATATATATATGTATGTATATATATATATATATAAGTCATATCAAAAGATCAACTGGACCGCACTATAAATAACAGTGGTGATAATGATTTCCACCATTAAATTCTCAAGGCCTACCATAACATTTATTTTCTATCCAATCTGATCGTAAGGTCACACAGACATGAATTAAGAGGAAAAACAAATTTCCTAATGATCCAAAACTTCTGTGACAACAAAAGGTTTCAATGGTAGACACTTAATCCCCACTAGTTTTTACTATGTGGTCCACTTGATAAGTAGATCTGCCTCATTTGCCTTAAGCCTTAAGGCTAGCTCGCCACTGGATGGACGGTTTGGATGTAACCCATACATCATGGTAGGTCCCATAGGGATAGACAACATGGATAAAGCATATACCTCATGGTGGGGTTCCCTGCCGTCCAGCAGCCCAGTCAAAATGGCTGGACGGCATAGATAAAACACATACGTCATAGTGGGTCCCGCCGTCCAATGGTGTGGACGGTGTGGGTAAAACACATACACCATAGTGGGTCCCACGTGGGGCCCACCATAACGTTTATCTGCCATCCAATATGTTAATAAGGTCACACGGACCCGGATGTAGAGAAAAAACAAATTTCATATCGACTCAAAACTTCTGTGATAACCCAAAAGGGTTTCAATGGTAGATGTTTCATCCTCACTGTTCTTGTGACGTGGGCCACCTAAGTTATGTATATGGCTAATATTTGGGGGCACCCCATATATAAAGGGGGCCCATCAAATGCACGGTGTTGATGTGAAGCACCCATCATGGTGGGGCCCACGGCTGGGACCCAACGTTCCCTGCCTCCCCTTCACGTCCCAGCACAGGACGTTGCTGCGCGTCCTTGGACGTTAACAGTAGCACCTGCTACTTCTTTTTTTTAAAAAAAATAATTTTAAAACGGTTTTTCTGTGGTTTTTCATAGGTGGGGTCCGCATCAGAAAAATCTAACCCAACCATTGGTTTCTATGGCCTAAGTCACACCCATCAAGCCCAATATTTGACATGTTTTGGGGTACAGAAACATCAGGGTGGATTTCAACGGTACAAACACTGTTTTCTATGCTATGGCCTGCCAGATAGTCGGATTGGCTTTAGTTTTCAGCTCAACGCCTAAAATGGGATGAGAAATAGGATGGACAGCCTGGATTGGGCCCATACATCAAGGTGGGGCCTGCATGAGTGGCCCTCTCCAAAGCTTGTTAAATCAAGCTAATATTTTTGTTTTCAATTCACGTCCAGTGTCCTTGGACGGTTTATGCACAACACATAGATATAAGGTGGGCCCTGCTCAGGTGGGCCACCAAATGGATGGATGGTGTGGATAAGACATACATCAAGTGGGGTACATTCGGGTGGGCCACACGGCCACATCACGCACACAACAAAAGTGAAAGAGAGAAATAGAGAGACCGAGTGATGGAGGGACCCCGGCACTATGGGCCCTCCCTTCCATGATTTACAACATACATCAAGTAGGTCCCATTACATATGGGCCCACCGATCAAAATCAACAGTGGAGATCCTTTCTCCACCGAAATGTAAGGTCTAGATGACCCTATCCATGCAAGGAAAATAAACATCATGATGGGGTCCATGGAGAATGGCCCCATCATGGAATGATCATGAGAATTAAGGTGTGCCATCGGCCACACCTAGGATCCAAAGTGAGATCCATACCATCAATCGATAGGTCTCATTTGGCCCATCATCAAAACATGAAAATCTAGCCTATAAAGCATCCACCATTCGATCTTCTTGGTTTGATGGAACGCCGATCTCCTTGTGTCCCTCTTTGATGGGAGATGATGAGAAATGAAGGGATAGAATGGTGGATCTTAGGATAGGAAGTGGGCCACACAATACACTTTTCTCTCTTGAAATTGCTTGGACATGCACCTCTTTGGTGTTGCTTGAAATTTGTGTTGAGAAAGAGAGAGAAGGGTGGTTGTAAGGGAGAGGTGATGGATGTGAGGCGATTGATTGATTGATGGGACATGATGTAGAATTCTCTTGGGATTGCAAACGCGCGGTGTTTTTCTTGAACTGAACGCAGGCCCACATCTCCTAGCCTGGGTATCTCATCGGTGCGCGAGACGCGGCATTGGAACCGTGGTGATGACGTGGTTGCTAGGGTACAAGTCTCGGGTCGAGCTGACTTTGAAATACGAGATATAACTTAGGGTTGTGCGCTAATGCAGTTTACGCATCACGGGTCACCGGAACTCTACTGAGAGGATCGTGGAAGCCTGCGGAACAGTACGGGCTAGTATACGGTTCTTACAAACTCTCTCCTCTTAATAAAAATTTCATCCTTGAAATTTAAATCACAATGTAACTAATACAAAGCTCACTAAGGGAGGGATATCCTATTACTATAGATATAATCATCAAACACTTAAGAGATGGGGATAATGCCCACGAACCTCAACCTCTTGCTTCCAAAACATCTTATCAGTGCTATGATGATCCCACTGAACCTCAGATCTTGGATTGAACATGATCGAAACTGGAATACTATGTAGCCTCACAATCTCAACGGTAGGGAGCTATATAAAAAAATCTCTAAGTTATTCGAACTCGGGGATTTAACCATTCCTAGTTCTCAATAATCATAGAGTGGAGGGTAACTATTAGTAGATATGTGATTTTATCTTCAGGTATTTCTAAGTTATGCTCTGATACCATCTTTTGTCACGCCCCAAACTCAGAAAACGGGCTCACAAAATTTTCGATCGCCGAATCCGGTGCTGACAGCTTCCATAGTACCACATTCTCGGCTCCCAACGTCCATATGCCAGATTTCGATCCTTGGATCCTACAAGGAGGATTTTCTATCGTACTTTTATCTCATAATAAGCATAACTACAAGTTTACCCAAATCACAAAGGCAACATCATCTTCACATATCCACTAATATAAAAAAACCTTTAAGTACAATGCTGAAAGGGAAATACATATGTATCAAAATCAAAGCTCCAGAAGTCCGCTACATGCTCCAAGTTTAACGCTGCTGCCACCTAATGCCACCTGCACGCATCTATCGTGCATAAGCTTATAGAAGCTTAGAGGATGGTGAAAGTGTGTGTAAGGTAAGTGTCAAGTATACAATAAAGCCCATAAATCATACGTCATCAGAATGAGCAAAAATACTGACAAGATCATGAATCATACAATATCAGAGTAAGTGAAAATATACTGGTAAGTCCATAAGTCATATAATATCAGGGTACGCAATGCATATCATAATGAGTCAAATATCATATATTGTGAATGCAATGTAATATGCAAATCCTATAAGTGCAGAAACATATCAATCTAAAATGTCATATGCCGTGGATGACATGCAATATGTGATGTGAATGAAATGACCAAGCTAGAGTGAAGTCGGGATGATAGTACATAGTATCGCAGGCTATGGGGTCCATCACAAGGAAATTCTATCCAAATCAGTCCCATATCTAAATTTGGATAGTCAAACACAATGTGGTAAACTCCTGATCTCAGGTTAGTCGCGCGCCCTAACCAAAATCCTGGCCATTGCGAAGGTACACGTAACAAATAGTTACGCACCACTAGCCCGAGTGGATAATGAATGGATGAATGAATGAGTATGTAACTCCTGCTTAGTAACCTGGTAGCACAGTAACCTGCCAACTACTAGTACTCGCCCAGGCCTCAGCCCCGCGCACGTCACACCCGCCCTCATCAATATCTGCCTACGTGCGCCAGCCCACATGTGCAACAGTGATGAGGTATCATAATATCATGTTAGTCCTCATATCAAGTCCACATATCGGTATTGTTCCACTTTGGAGAATCACCGGGGTCTATTACACTCCACACTGACTGCCGCCTCCCTAGCCGCACAGCTCAGCGAGTGGAAGAGACCATACCATCCACTTGATCAGTAGTTTGCCAATACCTACCTGGCTCATCGATAGCAGACCCATTTGCGAGTAAGTCAAACTCAGCATAGCTTACAGCCCCCTCACTCAGGCGGATAAGGCCACACCCCCTCCCAACTGATCACAACATGATGGGAGACATGACCTACTGGTATTCGGCACTCGGGCGCTCATGTTTCACTCGGTCTAGACGTTGGGGCGTCTCATGGCCTCGGAGGTTTTGGGACTTTCACCTAAGGACATCCTAAGTGCCCAAAGTGCTAGAACCAAGTATTTACGGTATCCCATCTGGCCATCCACGATGTGCCTGTGGAGGCCACGGCCCTGATGTCGCTAGGACGTACAATGATCATGTCACACATATGTGAGATGCATGAGTCACACCATCCAGTCATGTATCAATCCTGTGCATATCGCATGCTCATATGAGTAACTCCTATTAGTGAGTCCCATGAATAGTCTGCCTAATGGCATATGCTATGATCAGTCACTACTCATATCAAGCATATATATGATGTGTACGGGCATGAATCATGGAGTTATACTAAACATGTTATAAGGTGATGAACTATCCTCACAACGAAGGTGGGCCTAGATGGCCTACACACAAGTATGAGCCTATTAATGGGCCCTAGGGAGAGTTATAATGTGGGCATTTAACCAACATTATTCTTACAATTTAGACGTCAAACCATCACTGCTCCTAAGGTATGGCCTGCCATAAACATTATTACATAAACCATGGTAGGATTACACATCGCAATGGACCTTATATACATCCCATTGGGCCTCGACCCATGCGCCTCAAATACATCAAATGGGCCACATCACATGGGCCTCATATATATTAAGGTGGGTCTCAACAACGAGCCTCATACATCACATTAGGCCTAGTTAAATGGGCTGAAGCAATTGGCCGAATCAAATGGGCCAAGTTGAATGGGCCAAACCCAACTCATTTAATCTATTTTTAGAAATCAATATATATATAAAGTCATATTAAAAGATTAACCGGACCGCACTTTAAATAATAGTGGTGATAATGATTTCCACCATTAAATTCTCAAGGCCCACTATAACATTTATTTTCTATCCAATCTGATCGTAAGGTCGCACAGACTTGAATTAAGAGGAAAAACAAATTTCCTAATGATCCAAAACTTCTGTGACAACAAAAGGTTTTAATGGTAAACACTCAATCTCCACTGCTTTTTACTTTGTGGTCCACTTGATAGGTAGATCTACCTCATTTGTCTCAAGCCTTAAGGCTAGCTTGTAAGACTCGTATCCTAAACTGTACCTTTCGTAGGCTTCCGCGGTCTTCCCGATTGAATTCTGGCAACCTTCGATTGTATCCGACATTTGCGTGCGATCCTAAGCCAAGTCCTACAAACCGGAGTCGACTCAACCCGAGACTTATACCTTAGGGACCGCGTCGTCGCCGCGTCCCGCGTGCCGAAGCGATACCCAGGCCAGGAGATGTGGGCCCGCATTCAGTTTGAGGAAAATGTCGCGTGTTGCTAAACCCAAGAGAATCTGAACCCAATGTCACATCCATCAATCAATCAATCCCATTAATGGTCAAGTATATGTTAAGTACACATCACCTCACACCCATCCCCAAGTAACCCTATAAGTCAAAAAGATCTTACACACCCCATAGCCTTCTTGCACCATCTACCCCTAAAGTCAAAAAGTTCTTATACACCCATCACTCACCACATTCATCACTCCATCACCCATCTCTCTCTCTCTCTCTCTCTCTCTCTCTTTACAACCCTCTCTCTCATTCTCAAACCATTTTACAAGCAACCCAAAAAAAATCACACGTCCAAACATTTTCTAGCCTCCATGAGAGCTTTGTGTGTGGCCCACTTCCTACCCTTTCATCTCCCATCTCAACCATCGAATCTCCATCTCTTCTGTTAGGATTGAAGCTAAGGAGTAAAGGAAGCCAAGGGAGCAAGAAGAAGTGGATGGTGGGTGATCTTGGACCCACAATTTTATTCCTTTTTTACATTGTCTTTTTGTGATCTAAGGGCCCACATATGGTGGGACCCACCTTGATGTATGCTTGTATCCATGAGGGGCCCATAGTGGTGGGGCCCCTCCGTTATCTCTGATCTCTCTTCTCTCTTCTCTCTTTCTCTCTCTTTTCTTTTTGTATGGTAATGATGATGATGATGAGGCGTGTGGCTCGCCATGATGTTTACATCTAAGCCATTTATTGGTGGACCCCATCCATGTGGGACACACCATGATGTTTATATGCCATTCCAACCATCCATCTAGGACGTGGCCCACCCCACATGTGTGGGTAGGGCTCTCCTCGATGTATTTAATCTAATCCACCCCATCCACCTATCCAAAATGGTGTGGCCCACCTTGATCATGCCTTTTTAATCGACGCCATCCATCTATTTTATCCAAGCCATCCAGTGGGCCTGGATGATGAGCAAACACAAATATCAGGCTGATCCAGAACAGGTGGACCATGTGGGACCCACCTTGATGAGGTATTTATCCACACCGTCTGTCCAGCGTCCCTGAACGCTGGACGTAACAAGCAGTGGAGGTGGCTAATAGTGAAGTGTTAACTGACTTTGGGTGTACTAGCTAGCAGTGAAAAGAAGAAAAGAAAAATATAAAATAATATTATAGTAATGATATACATTATATATGTTATAAGGGGGTAACCATTAGGTGGGACCCATCCCCTTTTTTTTTTTCCAAAAACCAAGAAAGCTGCAACGTGTAGCAGCGTTGAGACAGCAGGGGTCCGTGGGACCCATCCACACTGTCCACCCATTAGAGGGGCCACACCATGATGCATATGATGGTGGGACCCACCCCACATGTGGGGATACCCCTGATGTATGTGACTATCTAGGCCGTCTAGGGCCTGAACGTCAGATATATTATAAATATATTATATTATATATTATATATTATATAATGAATATATGCATGATGGTGGGCCCTACCTTTGCCTTTTAGTGCAGTAAGCTACATGTACAACAACTATGTAACTGCTACTTTGATGGCAACTGCCCGCAGGCCCCACATTGATGGATGTATTTTAGCTACACCGTCCACTGTTTGGATGGTGGGGCCCACCATGATGCATGCGTTGTATCCAAACTGTCCAACCACATTGAGATATCATTGTATGGCATGAGCAAAAGGGTGGGCCAGATCTAACAGTTCAAGTGGACCCCACCATTTAAATAGTGGACTGTGACATCCACCGTTCAAACTCCTAAGGGCCACAGTAGTTTCCAATTAAGCTGATATTTGTTTTCATTTCATCTATCTCTATGTTAACTTGTGAATAGGTCGGATCTTAAAAATACATAAGGGTGGGCCCGATTGATATACATAAGGCTCATTGGATTCGGCCCATTTGAATCGGCCATTTAATCGGCCCATGTGATTCGGCCCATTTGATCAGCCCATGTGATTTGGCCCATTTGATCAACCCATGTGATTCGGCCCATTTGATTGGCCCATTTGAATCAGCCCATTTGATTCGGCCCATTTGGTCAACCCATTTGAGTCAGCTCATTCAAATCGGCCCATTTGATCGGCCCATTCGATCGGCCCGATGCGATGTATGTGAGGCCCATGAGCGAGGCCCAATGTAATGTATGTATGTGGCCGTTACATTATTTATGAATTCCTTATGTGGGCCACTCCTTGGGAGCAATGTTGGTTAGATGTCCACATTGATGGGCAATGATGGTTAGATGTCCACATTGTGACCTTCCCTTAGGCCTTGTTAAGCTTATTCTCATCATTCTCTTAGTGGGTTAACCCAAATAAGTGGGCTCTATTCGTCGTAGACAGATGACTTCGTGCTATCAGATTTGATATAACCACGGTCAAGTGTCGATCATTATATTGCAGATGATCGGCTGTTCATCTATGGACCCCGCCTTTGTTTATATGCTGATTGTTAGTGCCGATTATTGAGGACGACAACCATTATTGACCCTTCTTATTGGTGCCGATTATTGATGCTGATTATCGGTGATGATTATTGAGGCCGACGCCAATGATCGATACCTGTTATGAGTATGTGACAACATAATATAATAATACATGGCCATGCGCATCATCTGCATGTTTGTGATGAGATGAGTGATTGATCATAGCTCATGCCATTGGGCAGATTGTTATGGGACTCCCTAGTAAAGGGAGCTGCCCACATGAGCGCGTGGTACGCGCATGATTGCTGTATGACTAGATTGCGTAATTCATGCATCTCGCATTGTGTGACATGTATACTGTACGCCCTAGTGACATCAGGGCTATAGCCTCCACAGGTATATCACGGTAGGCATGATTAGATACCGAAAATCTTATTCTACATGGGGTGCTATAAATATCCCTGGGTGAAAGTCCCTAAACCCTTATGGTATCAGGAGGTTGCTCCAATGTCTAGACCGAGTGGGTGCATGAGCACCGAGTACCGATTACCAGAAGACCGCGCTTTCCACTCTGTCATGGTTAGTTGGAAGGGGATGCGGCCTTACCCGCCTGAGAGGAGGGGGCAAAGCTAGGCTGAGTTTAACCAGCTCGAGGAATGGGTCCGCTATCAATGAGTCCGGTCGGATATTAGCAGACAGATAGTGAGGTCTCTTCCACTCACCTTGTTGCGCGCGATGAGGCGACAGTCTAACTTGGAGTGTACTAGACCCCGGTGATATTCCAGAGTTGAGCTATATTGATATGTGGGCTTAGATGAGGATTCGTATGCTTGAGTTGCATCTCACATCGCATGGCCTTGGTATAGCTGACATCATTCATGCCTTGCATCGCATAGCCTTAGTCTGGCTAATAGTATTCATGGATTCATTAATATATTCTGCATTACTCTGATACTGCATAATTGTATCACTACCCTGCACACACACTTTCACCACCCTCTAAGCTTTCCATAAGCTTATGCATGACTGTTGCGTGCATGTGACATTAGACTGCAGCAGTGCTGAGGCAGGAGCGCTTAGCAGATCATCATGGAGCTTTTTGTTCATCATCATTATATTTCCCTTTATGCACTTTGTACTTGTAAAGTTCTCATCATAGTGGAAATGTGATAGAGTTTTTTGTTGTTGTTTGTGGGTTATGACTTTGCTTATGCTTATTATGAATCAAACTGATGTTGAAAATCCTCCTCGTAGCGTCCTAGGATCTGAACCTGGCAGATGGGTGCCGAGAGCCGAGAATGGGGTTCTACGGAGGCTATCGGTGCCGGATTCGGCGATTGAAAATTTTGTAAGCCCAGTTTCTGAGTCTGGGGCGTGACATAGCTCACCACTGGATGGACAGTTTGGATGTAACCCATACATCATGGTAGGTCCTATAGGGATAGACAGCATGGATAAAGCATATACCTCATGGTGGGGTCCGCTGCCGTCTAATAGCCTAGCCAAAATGGCTGGACAACATACATAAAATACATACATCATAGTGGGTCCCATCGTCCAATGGTGTGGACAGTGTGGGTAAAACACATACACTATAGTGAGTCCCACATGGAGCCCACTATAACATTTATCTGCCATCCAATCTGTTAATAAGGTCACACAGACCTGGATGCAGAGGAAAGACAAATTTCATATCGATTCAAAACTTCTGTGATAACCCAAAAGGGTTTCAATGGCAGACGTTCCATCCTCACTGTTCCTGTGACGTGGGCCACCTGAGTTATGTATACGGCTAATATTTGGGGGCACCCCATAAATAAAGGGGACCCATCAAATGCACGGTGTTGATGTGCAGTACCCATCATGGTGAGGCCCACGGCTGGGACACAACGGTCCCTGCCTCCCCTTCGCGTCCCAGTGCAGGACGTTGTTGCGCATCCCTGGATGTTAGCAGTAGCACCTGTTGCTTTTTTTTTTTTAAAAACGATTTTTCTATGGTTTTTCACAGGTGGGGTCCACATCAGAAAAATCCAACCCAACCATTGGTTTCTATGACCCAAGTCAGACCCATCAAGCCCAATAATCGACATGTTTTGGGGTACAGAAACATCAGGGTGGATTTCAATGGTACAAACACTGTTTTTTATGCTATGGCCCGCCAGATAGTCGGATTGGCTTCAGTTTTCAGCTCAACGCCTAAAATGGGATGAGAAATAGGATGGATGGCGTGGATTGGGCCCATACATCAAGGTGGGGCCTGCATGAGTGGACCTCTCCAAAGCTTGTTAAATGAAGCTAATATTTTTATTTTCAATTCATGTCCAGTGTCCCTAGAAGGTTTGTGCACAACACATAGATATAAGGTGGGCCCTACTCAGTGGGCCACCAAATGGCTGGATGGTGTGAATAAGACATACATCAAGTGGGGTACATCCGAGTGGGCCACACGGCCACATCATCACACACAACAAAAGTGAAAGAGAGAAAGAGAGAGACCGAGTGATGGAGGGACCTTGGCACTATGAGCCCTCCCTTTCATGATTTACAACATACATCAAGTGGGTCCCATTACATATGGGCCCACCAATCAAAATCAACAGTGGAGATCCTTTCTCCATCGAAATGCAAGGTCTATATGACCCTATCCATGCAAGGAAAATAAACATCATGATGGGGTTCATGGAGAATGGCCCCATCATGGAATGATCATAAGAATCAAGGTGGGCCATCGACCACACCTAGTCCAAAGTGAGATCCATACCATCAATCGGTACGCCTCACTTAGCCCATCATCAAAACATGAAAATCTAGCCTATAAAGCACCCACTGTTTGATCTTCTTGGTCTGATGGAACGCCGATCTCCTTGTGTCCCTCTTTGATGGAAGATGATGAGAAATGAAGGGTTAGGATGGTGGATCTTAGGATAGGAAGTGGGCCACACAACACACTTTTCTCTCTTGAAATTGCTTGGATGTGCACCTCTTTGGTGTTGCTTGGAATTTGTGTTGAGAAAGAGAGAGAAGGGTGGTTGTAAGGGAGAGGTGATGGATGTGAGGTAATAGTTGTACTTGACATGTATGGGTGTGTAAGAGAGAGGGTGAGAGAGAGTTGACTTTGGGGTTGCTCTTGTACTTGACATGTGGTGATTGATTGATTGATTGATGGATTGATGAGACATGATGTAGAGATTCTCTTGGGATTGTAAACGCATGGTGTTTTCCTCGAACTGAACGTGGGCACATCTCCTGGCCTGGGTATTTCCTCGGCGCGCGAGACGCGGCATTGGAACCACGGCGACGGCGCGGTCGCTAGGGTATAAGTCTCGGGTCGAGCTGACTCTGGAATACGGGACACGACTCAGGGTTGCGTACAAATGCAGTTTACACATTGCGGGTCACCGGAACTCAACTGGGAGGATCGTGGAAGCCTGCAGAACAGTACAGGCTAGGATACGGGTCTTACACTATTTCTCTCTATTCTATTTTTCTTTAATGAAGCTTCTATTTCTCAGAGTGTGATGGATAGATTGGGACTTGCTCCAATGTGCCACATTGGTGTGTAGTACCCACCTGTTAGAAGCTGACTCCATTGAATGGGTGGTTATTATTTTTCAATAAAAGTGATCTTTTTATAGGACCTATGATTAAGGATGAGAACTACATGAATCACTTTTGTTTGATTGCACAATGCTTCTCCATTCCTATCTGATTATACAGCAAACATCATTATGCATGTAAGCTCAACTTCTCTTCTCCTTCTCCATGGATCTGAAAGAAATCAGGTCTAGTGGTCTGATACTATTAGCTTCTCCACAATCTAAACAAGTGGACCTCCACCGCATTTAAATATGTTTTTATATATTTTTTTATACCTAGATTTTTATCATATGAGTGCATGTTGCATTTGGCTTGATTTTTAGGCCAGGGAATTCACAGTGGGCCCACCTAACAAATAGCCTAGCTTTCTACATGCACTCCATGTTAACAAGCATGCCCATGAATCCCGATGTCTTAGTCTTGTTAGCAGGCCTATATAGAGTTAGTCTCATTTCAACCCCAGTCATGTTCGATATAGTTATGCTGTGTTTTTGTTAACTTTATCTTATTTCAAACCCTTAAAATGGTTTTATTGTATAGTCTTTATGACACTTGGGTGGGACTTAAATTGATGAGCTGTAGGATGAAAGTAGAGGGAAAAGAAATTAGTGTAAAAGCTTCTTGAGTAGCATCTTATGCCCTTTTCTTTTTCTCTAAGAAGGGAACAATCATAAATACATTCCCATTCTTTACTAGCCGTGTGTGTTCTGAGATTGAGATCTATGAATTTGATGTAAATGAGTGAAACTTAATCTTGTACACATGAATGGTCTTAAGAACTGTTCCTGTACAAGTCTTGGTAGAATAAGCTTTATTCCATGAGTGTTGCATTGGGGCCCACTTGTGTTCAGCCAGCTATTAGGTCAGTATTTGTGCATTGATTCTGGGTCTATTTTGCTATTATTGTCATGTTGTGGCTGCAACACTAATGAATGGAAGTTTCATATCCTTATGAAGCACTTGAATAAGATATATATATATTGTCACCTATATTTTGATTTTAAAAAAAAGAACAATTAAACTGACAGAATTATATGCTTCCTAAGTTGAGGATATGCTCAATAAGCTCGAGCCTTGAGTTGGGACAAGCGGGTGATAAACCATGACCCAAATCTCCCATATAGGATGCTCACCATCCAATCTTTGTTTTCCCATTGATTTTGAACATGGACCATTCATCTATTCAAAAAGAGAGGATTTTTTAGTTAGGGAAAACTTTGGGATATCTCCCATTGACAATGGTAACCATCATACCAATGGTATGGATCACTGAGCCATAGTCCACACTTGTTCAAACTTAAGGCTATAAGATATTGTGAATTCAGACTGATTGTTATGAGGGGAAAAAAAAATCTTCCATCCATTGCTCGTGAACTAGTTCAACTCTTTGAGATGGTCGGGGGGATGACAGTGGACATTGGAACTTAATTGGTTATTAGTCCATGAATACATTTCTTTTTCTTTGCTATTTAGAGTGCTTCATGTAGCTTTTCCTTGTTTGACTGCAGGTTTGTATTCTTGAGTTGGGAGCTTTGTGTATCATGTCTTGACATCTTCACAAGTTCACATTTTCTTTTTCCTTTTTGTTCTGTTTTCCTTGTGCAGATTCATATTTTTACAGATGAATGTGAAGTTTCCTATTAATTGTTTTGGGTATTTTTGGTGTATGGGTTGTTGTGCATCACAAAGAATACTAAAGCATGCACATTTTCTGCATGTAGTACTGAGTGTAGGAAAATTCTATATCATGCTCAAGAAAAAAAAAAAACTATGGACTTAGCTTGTATAATAGGAAGTAGCTTAATTTTTCTATAAGATATTGATGTCATGTTTGGATGAACCCGTTTAAAAATGATTAAACCATTGGGAGTGAAGGGTATATTATCCCTTGATCCCATCATGTAGATGTTAACATCCAGTCCCCACATAAAAATAACAAAGACCATTTTTTTTCCAACTAGCTATGGAAATGGGTATTCCTTGTTGTGTTAGAAATTGCTACTTACATCCATGTAATGATGAATGTACTGCTTGTTGATTTATTTTCATTTATTTTTAAGTCATCATCATCATCTAAGCCTAAGCCTTTATCATAGCTAGTTGTGTTAGGCTTTGTCACAAGCTGAAATATGTTCGACTAATGCTCATCATGACTTGAAAATGTAAAGCATGTAGCAATTTTGCTATACAACATTGATTTCTTTATGACATTCATGAGGAAGTAGGACTTAGTTCATTTGAAAAAAATAAATCTTCTTGAAAAAAAGCATATTACTAGTCATTTGCTATGGATCTTATTTCTTCCATTTGTAGATTTGGGACGGCTGTGGTTCTCGACATAGAGAAGGAATCTTCTCAATCCGGTGTAGTTGGTGTTGTGGAAGTCATTGTGATTGTACAAGTAATTAAAAAAAATCATAATTTACAAATTATTAACTGAGTTTCAATCTACCTGATTTTTGGACTCTTGTCCTAATGTGAGCATAAGAAACAAATGGACAAAATGGTTTGAACATGATATGAAAAGAAGGAAAGAGATAAGTGTCTCTAATTACAGTTTATAATTGTATCTAAGTTCATCAGAGATGCATTTACATGAACAGATCAACTGAGTTGTTGAACATCTAATTACAGTTTATAGTTGTTAATTGATCTTACTTAATAATATTTTTATTGCTTTATTTATAGTTGGTTGGATGATGAATATACTTGCGATTGAAAATAGAAATAAACAACTTACAATATATATCTATACACACACACACACACACACACACACACACACACACACACACACCTTGGAGGATTTATTTTTTAGGGGGACATGTTATTATTGTAGCCTATGGTATGGTGCTCCAATATTGCTTGTATGTTAATAGTATGTAGTAGATAGTACTAGGTTAATTGTTTCAATTCTACTTGTGCAAATTTTGAAATTTATTTCTTCATTTTAAACACATTCTGTTATTAGTTAGGTAAATGATGAATATTTGTTGTAATTGATTAGTTAGGAAGTAAGACTTAATTATAGAGTTCCTATCATACATTTTAGTAAATTTGCATATAAGTCTTAGGCTCCATTTGGTCATCACATCAATCTTTATGAATATAATTTTTTCTCAAACCAAATGGAGCTTAAGCCCTTTTTTAACTCTGCCAATGCAACTTCTTACATTACCAGTCCTAAGCCCTGGTAAAGGAGGAGGCAAAAGGGTGTCAAGGTGAGTTGTGTAATTTTCTTCCATTTTATTTTACATACAACGTTAATCTTCAAGTCACTTGACTAATTTTCAAGTCACTTGACTAATTTTCAGGTCACTTGACATAGTCGGCATGGCCCACCCTCTCTTTGGTTGTAAGTGAAGTTGATCTATGTACTTTCATATGACATGATATTTTAGAGGTTAGGCCAATTATCTATCCTCTCCCGTTAACTTTTTCTTCTCTTTGATTTGTCTGGACGTTGTTTCTGCACGTATCATCTTCCAAGCCGATTTAGTTGTGAAAAATCTTTATCTTATTCTATTCATAGAAATAATGAGGCTGAGGCAGGTAAGTGTTGTGAAGAAGGTAATTGTTGCAATGACTATTGGGAAGGATGTTTTGTCGCTATTTACAGATGTTGTGAACTGCCTGCAAATAGAGAATCTGGAGCTGAAGAAGCTTGTATATTTATACCTTATAAACTATGCTAAAAGCCAACCTGATCTAGCTATACTTGCTGTGAATACATTTGTGAAGGTAAGTGCTTTCATGTAGCAGCCGTTTCTTGGAATTTGGTCCACGTCACCTTATAGATTGGGATGCTGTAAAATCCATTTCCAATAATCAATGCACTTCTTGGAAATTACTCTTAGTGTATGGTCCGGATGGTATTTGTTCATGAGTTTGAATTGCTTGTCCTAACAGGTGCACAAGTTGGGATGGATTGGACTTCTATCTTGAGAAAATGCCATGATTTCAGCTAGTTATTATTGTAATGAAAAGTTAAAAAATTAAGAGAGAGAGAGAGAGAGAGAGAGAGAGAGAGAGAGAGAGATAATGAATTCATGGAAAGAAATGTTCTTTATCATCAGGGCTGCTTTTGCCGGGTTTGATGCAGAAATCGTCGCCAACTTCACAGAAAGACAAATAGCATCAGTGGCCACAGATTACAACTTGGATTTAAACAAGGTTCGAGGTGTCGTCAACAATGCTAACAGAATCCTCCAGGTCAGAAACATACTAATCTTCCTCTTCTTTCTCTACTCATCATTTTCAAAAGTTAT
The DNA here is from genome assembly GCF_029962835.1 of Magnolia sinica. Lineage (NCBI taxonomy): Eukaryota > Viridiplantae > Streptophyta > Magnoliopsida > Magnoliales > Magnoliaceae > Magnolia > Magnolia sinica. The sequence goes on along the minus strand of NC_080579.1, from coordinate 75,096,400 downwards.
GTTCACCATAATCTAATGAGAAAATTTAAACATTTCAGCACAAGGGAGTGGTAGTTTCTCTGCATTTAGTGGTAGCAATGCCATGGGAATCAAAAAACCATCTGACCTTTTCATGCAAATGAGAAGATAGAAGGTCTTCGACAAGATTCACAATTGAAAACCAGGTAACCAATGTTACTTTTACTTGGAATCAATGATACTGGTACCCATATTGATGTGGGAAGTGTCTGTTTTTATTTTTTTGGAACCGAAGTTGCAGTGTTCTTCTAAACATCAAATCTTCTAGTTTTTGTGTTGATGATGCCATTCCTATGGAAGTTATTCCATGTAAGATTCTTCATGGATCATTTGTGTCTCTGTATCAGTTGTAATTTAAGCTTTTGTTTCATTTATTCATTTTGATGGAGAGAGTGATAATGATGTGTCTAAACTTGTGTCTGATTTTGAGGCATACAAGTCCTAGTCTGGTTTATTAAAGCTTATATCTGTAGAGCATAGCAATGATACTTAAATACCATCTTCTATGCATTCATGGTAATGAGTGGGTCTTCTTTACTAGAAAAGATAGCCCATAACACATGCATTGACTAGAACATATACCATCAGATGGCTATTAGCTGTGTAACCCATGAAAACAAGCCTGCATGTTGAATTGGATGGTAAGCCTCATGGCATGGGTTGGCTTCTATATTGTGTTTTCATCTGCTAGATGGTGTATCATGATATACAAACAACACTTGCTTCTATATGGTAGTCAATGCACAATGTATATTGTTTTCATGGTAGCATGACACCTTTCTCAAATTTTGATATGCTGTGCACATTCAAGCACCTTTATCTTTAATTTTTTCAATAGACTGGCATGGTTTATTGTAAACTTTAGGGTAAGCTGTGTATTGATGTATAGTTTTTGTGTTCTTTAATAATATTTAGCGGCAATTTTCCTGCTCTTCCAAGCAAAAGGAAGATGCCTCAAGCCCAGATGCATCTGTGAAAATCTCTGCTTTCCCAAACAACTCACTAACTCTACCTATAAAAAAAACTTTTCTAATTGCAATTGTATTTGCATGTGGTCCACATGTGAAAATCTCTAATTTTGTGGGGCCCATTACAGATGACCCATGTAAAAAAATCTTCTATATTGAAATACTATATCCCTTTAATTGGCCAACAAATAGATTCTAATAATGAAAAAGGGAAAACATGTGAAATGACCCTTTATTTAGTGTTATTGTCGTTAAATGACCTGTGCATAAGATAATTGGTTGTCTATCCAAAGATTCTTATGGGGACCTTAACTTACAATGGTTTGACGGTCTTCATTCTGCTCAATGTGGACTGGGTTTTCCACACTTTCCAAATAGAACCTGATAGCTCAATGGACAAGAAACAATCTCGAACCAGGAAGTTTTAATTCACATGGAACATAAACTATGCCTTAGCTTGACCTTTGTGATGTTAGGAACTAGGTTTGAACTCCACCAGAAGTGAGTCTACTCAGTTTCACTGGAGAATGTGCTTCAGAGTCGTGCTCCCACTTTGTTTCCTAGGCTTATAACACTTGCTAACATTTTGAAAGAAACCAATGTAGCCCAACTTGTTGAGAGTAGAACCTTTTTTGTTGCCTCAATATACCTAATGGGACTAATTCAAATAATCATTAGCATGATTAAATTGGAATTTTAACAGATTAAGAACAGACATATAAAAAAATGAAGCCCATATTTTATTCCCTCCTACATAGCACATCCGAAAGGGACTTATCCTTATTTCCAAAATTTGTGTATGCATGATCAAGTGGATTTCCTTCTGGAATCTTTCCACAGTTCAAATTATTAATGCATTTCCTAGCTTGTACCACGTAGAGTGCTAGTTAAGAAGGGAATGCTTGTGTATGTTTTCTTTTGAAGGATGAATTTTACTATATATATATATATATATATATATATATATATTTAAAAGCCCAAAGGGCGAAATGAGAAAACAGACAACAAAATAGATCAACAGAAAAGAAAAACTAAAAATACAACACCTCAACCCCCAGCTTAGTCACCCCACTCCCTAATCATGAAGAACAATCTGTTAACTATAAAAACCTAGCAATGACTATTATCCCTGAAGCATCTTTCATTCCTTTCCCACCATATGCCCCTCAAAGATGCCAGCAATGTTATAAGCCATTTCCATTTGTCGGATGATGAGGGGAAGCCACCATGCCAGGCCATAAAGAGCCGACTCAAAGAGAAATGCTAATAGGATGCTTTCCCAAACCCCTGCCACAAAGGTATGTAGTTGTAAGCATACTAGCTATTGAGAAATCTTATTCTCCAAAATTTCTTAAATTTACCAATTTCTCATGAGATTTTTAGGTTTTACTTAAGGGCCTGTTTTCATCATGCAAGTTGGCATGATGACATTGGAATCTTTTGGTGTATAGCTGTTATATTTGAGCATTTAAACAATTTGAACTTGGATGCCAATGGATCTATGTCAACCTCTGCAGGTAGAAACTTTATTTCTGAAAATGCATATGAAGATGTCATTAGTCAGATGAAGGATTTATCTATTGAAACTGGTGGGAAGGGCACTTCCAAGAAAGAACTCGATAGTCAACGCAGCTTTTTCTATGATATTATGGAATGCATTGAGGTTAGTACTCTTGTGAAGTGATTTTGAATGTTTGACAGATATACTATAAGTGTATTTTTTATTTCTTTCGCATCGATAAATGCTAACTAATGCTCTCTTCATGAAAGTGGATGAAACTGTTGGTCTTGAAGGTACTGAAAAGGTAGCTATTCTTGTTGAATATGTCTCACCTTCTTCCAATGCTCAGCCTACAACTACACAAGATAGTGCCTTTGTTCCTACTTCACTTCACATGGTAAGTGTGGCACTTCACTTTTTCCTTACCACATGGTTCTGCCGATCCGGTTCATGCAAATTACTACATGGTTCTCTTTTTTATACCATTCTCTTGCTCATGGTCTCTAATAACCTAGAGTTGTTCCTGACTCATTCAGGTTTTTTAGTATTCTATAAGAAAAGAGATTCATACTTCTATCCCACACGGGCATTTTTACTCCATTTGTACTCATAATTGTTCTAAGAGCACTCCACAAGAACATTTTTTATGCAGGTGACTGCAACATACCCATTAATGCAACTCTCATCTACGACAATCTTTTCATTGGAATTTACAAGTGAAGATCCAACAAGATGGAGAGATTTTATGGCATTGGGTAAGATGAGAAGGCCACTTAGGTGTGATGGTTTGCTTCTTTTATTGTGGTTCTTTTATCTTGAAATTGAACTTTACCCACTATTTCGTTAACGGTGTAGGGTACTAAGAAGCATTAATCTGACCTGATATGATGCAATGGTAAAGGTTTAGAGCAGAGGGAATGAAGATTGATCATGGAGATATGAAATAGCAGTTGAACATCTGGTGCTTGAGATTGGTGGATAAATCTATAGTATGGAATTTCACAATGTTGTGCTTGATTCAATTAGATGAACAACCATGCAACCAATGCGTAGAGAGATATCAGGTGCCAACAAGCTCAGCGTGTTGCGATCTGGATCAACATCGGTCTCAGAGCCCTTGATCCCGATCACTTCAAATCTGACAATGGTTGTTGATTTGCACAATTCATGCACCATGTAGGTGTTGAAATCAAATATAAAATGTATTACAGAATGCTATTGGTATAAAAGTCTTTTGGTTTGTTTCTAACAATTACTCGAAAGACACCAAGGTAGTGTATTTAAAATTCAAACACCTGACCTGCCTAATATGCAAATTGTTTTTTATGCAAGGCTTAGGGATTGTTTGGGTGCCACTGAGAATTGGGTTTTCGATCGGCTGGATGCCCTCATATCTACTAATTTTATTGCTATATTCTGTTCATCCTGACCTGCCTAAGAACATGTTTTATTCATTCTGTTGTTCATGAAGGCAATAATTAAGGTACCAATACTGATAAGCCTTTCTCATTTGGTCCCAGTACTTGACGTAGACTGGTGAAGGACAAAGTCATGGTGAACAAGGTTGAAAAATTGTTGGATGTCTTTCCCTAGGTCATGTTTTCTTCAGGTATAAGTAATGTTTATGGAAATTTTGTATCATGAAATTTCTTGGATATGAAATGTGGTTGCTTTTGAAATTTTGATTGAGTGCAAAAAAAAAAAAAAAAAAACATAGTTTTGCACATTGCTACATTCTATGCTCAAGTGATGTTGTTCCCTGATTTGTTGCTCTATTACTTCACTGTATCTATACACTTGAACTAGAGGCCTTCAACAGAACAACATTATCTTTCTGATTATATTCCATTACATTATGAATGGTTACATTGCATCGTGAGAAGCTCAACATTAACAATTTATTAGCATTGGTTGAAGAGAGTGAAGGAGGCAGCCTTTGCTTTAAGTTGTTTAAAAGTGTGCATGACATAAATGCCTGAGATGGATATTGGACATAGAAACTTAATTTAGAAAAAGGGATTGTCCTTGTTTCACTATTCTTGTTTGATTTTATCCTTTGATGTAAAATACGGCAGTGACTTCTTCTTTTTATTTAATTTGTTTTGTAAGACATTATTATCTTTTCCACATGCAGGAAAAAATAGTGATGCTAGAGAGTTACCTGGTGCGACTTTGTTATCCCTTACCTTCAATCCTAAAGAGATGAGGGGCGAAGGGACATTAAAGGTAAGATTTTGATGTTATGGCATAGTGCTGAATTAGATGAGGTTTTGTCTCATTTAGTTGTTGAGATCATCTTAACTTGATATGAACCCAGGATATATTGAATGTGGGATGTTGCACTTGGTATTTAGGAATTACTAAAACTTCATGTCAACTATGAAAATGTGCTAATGGAAATGGTTGAATCTCTACAACTGTCAGGAAAGATTTTAAGTCTCCATTTTCATTTTCGTCTTACTAGCTATTCCTTGAAGAGATTGGATGTGATGATCAAAAGGCAGATCCAAAATGGAGACTTATATTACTAAGATATTTCAATCATGTTAAAGCCCACATCACTGGTCAAATTGGTGAAGATCAAAAGGTTATTCCAAATAATCTCATTACTTTACCATGTAACATGAACCAAGTCATATGATCTATCCAAATCATAGGAAAAAGGTAGAAATGTAATTAATTTCTTTTTGTTATCTTGTCTTGCAGGTTGCAGGTAGAGACAAATGATGGCTAGATGGAGGAATTTTTTTTATATGTATTCAAGACATTTTCAATTTATTAATGTAAATATTATATATTTTTCATTCTAAAGTAATACAATTTTATTTACTATTCATTTATAATTGTGTTGTACTACATTTTTTATATTCTAAATATTTAAAAAGAATACAGGTTCCAATTAAATATAAACAATCAATGGATTAAGAAAAAAACTAGTGGCGTTTTTTGAGGATCTTTACCGGCATTTCTGAGGATATTTACCGGCATTTCGGAAACCTTTTTAAGGATCTTTACTGGCATTTCTGAGGATCTTTACTGGCGTTTCGACAACCTTTTTTAAGGATCTTTACTAGCATTTTTGAGGGTCTTTACGGGTGTTTTAGCAACCTTTTTACAATGCTTACGTAGACTTTTACTAGTGTTTACATAGACTTTTACTGGCACTTTTCTAGCTTCTACCAGCATTTCTCTATTCTTTATCGGAAGTCAGTAAAAGTGCCGGTAAAGGACAATAATCGCCGGTAAAAGTTTCTTTATAGCAATAGCCATAAAAAATGCCGATAAAATAGTCCAACCGTCGGAAAAGATTTAGTGACGCACCCCTTTACCGAAGCATATCTGAACGCCGGTATATGTTTTACCAACAGTTTTTGTCACCTTTATCGGCAGTTGTGGCCGCCGGTAAAGACCTCTTTTCTTGTAGTGTGAGTCCTAGGATAAGTGTTGCATATGTGTATTAAAATATATGGTGCGATACATGTATTTTGTGTTTTAATTAAATGTGCATATATAATATCATAGTAAGGTTACATGTTCATTCATACTAGCACATATATGTATTCACCAAAAGGTATGTGGATATATCCATTCATAATATAATATATATGTCTTCACCAAAAAAATGCATGAATGTATTCACCACATTAATTCTATTCATGTATGTATCATAATCATGTAAATTTTTACCAAAGGCTATCTAAAACGTATATATACCAAACCTTAGCCTATTTAGAGAGCATAAAAATCTTCTCTTCTTATTCTCTCTTCCTTGAGTTCTTATTTTTTGAGTAAGGTTAAAAGATGATGGTTTATTTTCTTAGTAGTACAAGCACGTAGTAGACACTATTATAGTAATGAGAGTAGATACAAACTCTACATGGGTTAGGACTTGTAACATGTCGAACTTTTTAATTCTTGTGTATTGGATGTCCTTGGGAGTCACTATAAACATTTTTTTTGATTAATTATATGAACCCTGGTACACGCACACATGTGAAACCTCAAGAGTGTTGGTTAAAAGTGCCCTGATTTGTCAATTAGCGAGACGATTGAGTCGGTAAGTCAAGTGAGCCCCAAGTGAAGATAATACAAGATGCTGCCTCAACTGGATGGGTGATTCAAGAACGTTAAAGGTAAACTAAACCTCACATCCCATGTCCAAAACACTCAGGTATATAATTCCCTTTAAAAAATGTGGAACCACATAGAAATTCTATATTTGAAAACTTGGTGCAAATAAGTAAATCTTCTAAGTTTTCTACAGGTCCCTTTGAGCCATTGAGCATGGGTCGATGACATCGAACACTTGTGTTCGATGACATTGAACATGTCTCGATGACATCGAAAAGTGACCTTTTATGTCCAGCAATGACATAAGTATTTGGACAGAATATTTGATGAATCGAATGTACCTTCGATGATATCAAACACATGTAGTCAATGACATCGAGGGTGATTTGATGAAATCGAAGAACTTAGAGCTTTGTCTAGTAGAACTTCTTAGAAAATATTCTAGTATTGCTCGAGGAATCGAATGAGCTTCGATGTCATCAAGATTCAAACTCCAATGACATCGAGCAACGTTCGATGACATCGAATATGAACAAGTCTGTGTCCAACAAGCTTCAAAGGAAAATCAATTGAAATGTTCAATGAATCGAGCTAGCCTCGATGACATCAAAATTCAAACGTCGATGACATCGAAACTAGTTCGATGATATCGAAATTGGACAAGGAAGTATCCAGCGAGCCTTCAAGGAATATCTTCTAAAAAGATTGATGAATCGAACTGTGATTCGATGACATCAAAATTTGAAATTCGATGACATCGAATCAGGCTTGATGACATCGAAGAAAGACTTAAAACTGTCCATCAAGCTCTGGTGAAATGTCATGCAGATTGTCGAGGAAATAATTCGATGACATCGGAGTTCAAATCTCTATAACATTGAATCAAGTTCGATGACATCGATCACCAGTCAAAAAGTTCCAGCAATGTTTTTCAGTAGAGTTCGTGTCATCGAACTGACATTTGATGTCATTGAAAGTATACGTTTGATTACATCGAATCAGGTTCAATGACATCGAACTCAATCAGACACTGACTATTTTATTACCGTTGGAGCTTTTTACCTTTATAAAGAGAGTTTGTTCTTGGTTGTTGTACTGAGAAAGAGAGAGAGAGAGAGAGAGAGAGAGAGAGAGAAAGCTTTGAGAGAGTTATTGCTTATCACCAACCCTAAGCCCTTTTTCTCATGGGAGTTCATCCTTCAATCCACTCTCATCATTGATATTCAATAGAGTGGTTGGTGAATGAACTTTCACATTCAAGGATCATCCAGTTACCTCCTTAATGGCAAATCATTGAGTTGAGATCCCTTGAATGCTTAAAGACCTTGGAATCACTCCATCTCTTCAACGAGTAACATTTATTAGAGTGGATTTCAACATAACCTTGACCCAACCCCATCACCTTACATTGGAGCATCATTAGTGTTGCGGATAAAGGGAGTTGAAGAATCTCCGCCATCAAGGGAGGGCATCTTCATCAACGCGTAAAACAGGGCTCATCTACTTACTGTAAGTCATTAGATTCCAAAGACCCTGTTGATAATTCCTTGTGTAGGATTGGGTCACAGGTGTATCTCAAACCCTTTAAGCCCTGAGTGGAGGCCTCCGATAGGAGAGTACGTTTAGGTGCTTAGTGTAGGACCTTTGCTCTTGTGTAGGGCATCAACTTAGGTCCTTGGCCTGTGTGGCTTAAACCAGGTTCCTTGTGTGGATCCTTGGCCTATGTGGCCTAAATCAGGTTTCTTGTTTAGATCCTTAGCCTATGTGGCCTAAACTAGGTTTCTTGTGTGGATCCTTGGCATGTGTGGCCTAAAACCCAGGTTCCTTGTGTGGATCCTTAGCCTATGTGGCCTAAAACCTAGGTGCTTTGTGTAGGACCTTTGCTCTTGTGTAGGGCATAAACTATCGTGTCTTTGTGTAGGACCCTTGCTTTGTGTAGGCATGTTTAGGAACCTTGTGTAGGTTGTAATGGTTTAAGGTAAACCTGATTTAAAACCTCCATTAGTGAAATTCGGTACACTCAAGGGTTGAGCGCATCCGCCGGGAGTGGAGTAGGCACATAGCCGAACCATTATATATGATTGTGTTTGGGATTGCTATTTGCATACTCATTTAATCATGCTTATCTTGAATGCTTAGTATGATGCATATGAATGGTTAGAACTAGTATGAATCGTATCCCACTCACTCATTCATTCTACATAGACTAATTGCTTTATTGAACTATCTTAAGTAGTCTATTGTTTGGATCCTATACTTGGCTTGAAAACCTGTAGGGTTAAGGTTGTTGTATCTTGATTAATTACATATTAGATCAAGATTAGGGAATTAGGATTTTAAATTGGCATAAATTTTATAAAGTCATATTCACCCCCATCTAGGACACTTTGACATATTCCATACTTCTACTAGAGCGGTCCAAACCGTAATTTCAATTGGTATCAGAGCGGGTTCCTCTTAATGGGCTTAATCACCTAGAGGAAGGTCTTGACTAAAGTTAGAATTATGGGCAAAGAAGATGAACCATCAGCCTCACATTCTCACATCCTAAATGACATAGATCATGTATATTATGAAGAACAGATATCATCTATAAAGAAAATTATAATTAGATGGGTAATAAAGAATATAAACAACTGCTTTGTAATTCATACAACTCTCAAAGCAGGCAGTAGTTCTAAGTGGTATCTTGATAATGGATGCTCCAGACAAATGAATGGTGACCGAACTCACTTCTGTAATTATTCTGAATTTGACGGTGGGTCAGTTACATTTGGAGATGGGAGCTCCGCTAAGATAATTTGGCAAGGAACAATAGTTGGCCCAGGAATACCCAAGATTGAAAATGTTCTTTGTGTATAAGGTTTAAAAAACAATCTCCTGAGTATTTCCCAAATATGTGACAAAGAACACATGGTCACATTCTCCAGGGACTTGTGCAAAATCTCGAACCATACAGGAAAAATCATCATGAAAGGTCTTCGCACAAGTGATAACTGCTACGTAATTGAAAGTAGCAGAGAGAGTGTCACATCTACAAAATGCCACATGGCTGTGAATAATGAATCCAAGCTATGACACCAAAGACTTGGACATACTCACTACCGGAACCTGGCAAAACTAAGCTAAAAAAGTTTGGTGAGAGGTCTACCCAAAATTCAAAAGGAAGAGAAGATTGTGTGCAAGGATTGTCTCAAAGGCAAACAGATTAAGGTTAGACATAAAAAAGACAACCACCGTAGCAACTTCCAAACCACTTGACTTATTGCATATGGATCTTGTGGGCCCCACAAAAGTTGAAAGCCATAGTAAAAAAAGATATTTTCTGGTAGTGGTAGATGATTACTCCAGATACACATGGGTTGCTTTTCTTAAGGAAAAACTGATGCGTTTGATGAATTCCTAATTCTGGCAAAATGACTCCAAGATGAAAAAGGATATTGCATAAATCGGATAAGAAGTGATCATGGTGGTGAATTTGAAAACGATCGATTCTGAAAATATTGTGATGAGAATGGAATCCGACATGAGTTTTCAGCCCCAAAAACACCAGAACAAAATGGGGTGGTTGAAAGAAAGAATCGGGTATTATAGGAAATGGGATCAGTTATGCTAAATAACAAAGATATGGCTAAAAGTTTCTGGGCTGAAGTTGTCAATACTGCCTGTTACATAATCAATAGAGTTTATCCTAGAGGAGGATTGAATAAAACACCGTATGAGTTGTGGTATGGTAAGGAGCCAAGTGTGAAATATTTTCATGTCTTTGGTAGCAAATGTTTCATTCTTGAAGATAGAAGCAAATAGGTAAATTTGACTCTAAAAGTGACGACGGTATTTTCCTAGGATATCCCCCAAACAGTCATGCTTATAGAGTATATAACTTGAGGACTTTGACTATACAAGAATCAGTCAATGTGGTTGTTGATGACCAACCTTATGACGAAAATAGTCCCTTAACTAATATAGAGGATGATATAGATTCATGCATAATAGGAAAATCTGATAACAAATCCATCACCTTTAATGACCCTCAGCCATTGAACAACACTCCACTTATTAAGGATCATCCCCTTAATCAAATAATTGGAGATCCTAACGATGGTGTGCAAACTCGACATCAACTTGAGGGTATTAATAGTCATCTTTGCTTTACCTCAAAGATTGAGCCCAAAAATGTCTTAGAAGCTCTACAAGATGAATACTGGATTGTAGCTATGCAAGATGAGCTACAACAATTTATGAGGAATGAGGTATGGCAACTAGTTTCTAGACCACCTGATACACATATCATCGAAACCAAATAGATCTTCAAAAACAAATCCAATGAATTTGAGAATGTGGTGAGAAACAAGGTGAGGCTTGTGGCGCAAGGATATTCACAAATAGAGGGTATTGATTTTGATGAAATGCTTGCCCCAGTAGCTCGTCTTAAATCGATAAGGATTCTTATGGATGTTACGTGTGCTTTACGATTCAAATTGTTTCAAATGGACATCAAAAGCGCCTTTCTCAATAGTGTACTTGAGGAAGAAGTGTATGTTGAACAACCAAGAGGATTTTTAGATCCCAAATACCATCATAATGTATATCGATTGAGCAAAGCACTTTATGGTCTTAAACAAGCACCCTGTGCATGGTATGAGCGCTTGATGCAATTTTTACTAGACCATCATTTTTGCAGGGGTAGTGTCGATAAAACACTATTTATGCAAAAGACTAAAAACTCTCTGCTCACAGCCCAGATTTATGGGGACGACATTGTTTTTGGATCCACTTGTGAAGACGTTGCTCATCAATTTGCTGAATTAATGAAATTTGAATTCGAAATGAGCATGGTAGGTGAGCTGAGTTTCTTTCAAGGGTTAAGGGTAAGGAAAATGCATAATGGGATATTTGTATGTCAGTCCAAATACGCAAAGGATCTAGTCAAGAGATTTAGACTTGAATTTGGATGTACTCATTATACTCCTATAAGCACCACACTCAAACTTTCCAAAGATGTAAATGGCAAGAGTGTGGATCAACACTTGTATCGTAGCATGATAGGTAGCTTACTGTACCTAACTGTAAGTCAGCTAGATATAGCTTTTAGCATTGGTACATGTGCATGATTTCAGGCTGATCGTAAAGTGTCTCATCTATCTGTGGTTAAAAGAATTATCAAGTATATGGCTGGGAATACCACATTTGGCTTATGGTACCCGTTCGCTACGTTGCTATCATTATCGGGTATTTTGATGCCGATTGGGTTGAAAATATAGATGATCGCAAGTCAACTAGTGGTGGGTGTTTTTATATCAGAAATTGCCATGTATCGTGGCAAAGCAAAAAAATAAAACTCCAGATCTTTGTCCACTGCTAAAGCTCAATACATAGTAGCCGGTAGTTGTTGTGCACAACTCCTTTAAATGAAACAAATGTTACAAGATTATGGGATTGGACAGTCCATAATGACACTTTTTTGTAACAACACAAGTGCCATTAATATTTTCAAAAATCCTATCTAACATTCAAGAACAAAGCACATTGACATTCGACATCATTTCATAACAGAGCTTGTCGAAGACAAAACTATTATGTTGGATCATGTTCCTACCAAGCGCCAACTTGCCGATATCTTAATGAAGCCTCTGGATGCCAATAGATTTGGAGATCTCCAAAAATCTATTGGAGTATGTGTGATATAATACCATATATGAACTATAAGGATCTAATGTCATATCTGAGGATTTTTTGTGCCTTTAATTTTTTTTTTCAGTTAGTTGTCTTTTGTATTGATTTTGATGAGATTAAATGTATACACCAACTCGAAGAACATTGGGTTGATGACACCTTCGATGACATCGAACTAGATTTGATGTCATCGATGTCATAAAGATATATGAGGAATTTGAAGCGTAAAAAATGGATACGCTGTCATCGAACAATTGGTCGAGGCCATCAAAATTTGAATTTTAATGACATCGAAACAGTTTCGATGACATCAAAGATTCCTCACTTATAAAAGCTCAGATGAGCGCGAAAAATCGTATTTTCTTTTTGGGGGTACTTCGGTTCATCTTCCTCGCTTGTTGCTGTTGGGACTTCATGATCTCTATCTTGTGCTCCAATCTTGGTAAATCTACTCTCACTTCATCTCACTTTCTTCATTAGGTTGAGTGTTAGGTGTCCCACCTTCTAGGATTTTTTTTTTTTGCATAAAGATTGCCCTATTCTCGTCATGGCTATAGACAAAGGAAAGAAAACCAAAAGACACATGTAAGACCCATAGCATAGTCCATACCATTCTGTAGATTCCCGCGATCCTCTCTATCGAATTCCGGTGACCCGCAACTTGTAATTGGCGTTTGCGTGACCCTGAGTCGCACCCTGTTAACCTGAGACAACTTAACTTGAGACTTGTACCCTTGTGACCGCGTCGTCGTCGCGGTTCCAACGCTACGTCTCATGCACCAAGGCGATACCCAGGTTAGAAGATGTGGGCCCGTGTTTAGTTCAAGGAAAACACCAGGCACTTGCAATTTTAAGAGAATCTCTACCCAACATATCCCATCAATCCCATCAATGGTCAAGTACAAGTCAAGTACACACATCACTCAACCCATCACAACCCAAACCTCTCTTACACAAGCAACCCCAAAAGTCAACAAATCTCTTACACAACCTATCTCTCTCTCCCATCCATCACTCCATCCCATCTCCTCTCTCTCTTATTTCTCCCTTCTCTTCCAAGTAACCCAAGGAGAATCCAACGTCCAAGCATTCTAACCTCCATGAGAGAGTTTTGTGTGGCCCACTTCCTGCCCTCTCACCTCCCATCTCAACCCTTCATTCTTCATCACCTTCCATGGAGATCGAAGCCAAGGTGACTACCTTTCTAAGGAGCCAAGAAGAAGTGGATGGTGGGTGATCTTGGATCCACATTTTTTTATCTTTATTTTTGTAATTTAATAGCCCACATATGGTGAGACCCACCTTAATGTATGCTTGTATCCAAGAGGGGCCCATGGTGGCGGGGCCCCTCCATCATCACTGATCTCTCTCTCCTTCTCTCTCTCTCTATGATCGATGGCCCACCTATGACGTGTGTATTTTATCCATGTCATCTAACAAGTGGGCCACCTTGATCCCAAATTGGGGCTTGCTTGACCGGACGGTCACATAGGCTTGGATGATAGGGGAAAAATAAATATCAACTTGATCTAAATCTGGTGGCCCACGGTGTCGGACCACCATGATGAATGTGCATCATCTAGCACCGTCCAGTTTGCTGACGATAGGCTGGATGCTGGATATATATATATATATATATATATATATATATATATATATTATACATATACATATACATATATATATATGGTATGTATATATTATAATATGATATTACACACACACACACACATATAGATGTATATCTGTACGTGTGGATCCCCACTGTCCATGGCTTGGACGATGGGCCACATCGATGAATGTATTTCATCCAGCGTCCATCTATCTGGATGCTGGTTGCTGTCCAAGAGAAAATAATAATAATAATAATAATAATAATAATAATAATAATAATAAAATATATAAATATTATATATATATATATATATATTATGTGGGCCACACCATGTGGACCCACATGGAGCATGCGTCCCATCCACTCCATCCATCCCTAGCCACGGGCCAGGGACTGAAGCTAATCAAAATCTCTAGTGGGCCACACCACGTGGACCTCACAAGGATGTACGTGTTTTATCTACACCTTCCATCTGAATGGTGCCATGCACAGCCCAACGTCCCACCATGGCGTGTGTTTCATCCTGCCGTCCATCCATTTTGATGGTGGGACTCATCTGCTGATTGACATCAGCAAGTTCTGTGGGTCCCACGTGATGTATATGTACATCAAGTTGTCTAGATGATGGGACCCACTGCTGGGCTGATGTCAACGAGTTCTGTGTGTCCCACGTGTGGTATGTGTTGGGTCCAAACCGTCCATCCACCATAGGGACCATGTAATGTGTTTATTTTCTCCACACCGTCCAGACAATGGTTGGATAGTGCTGGACAATGTTTGGATGGTGCTAATTTACATAGGCAATGTTTGGATGATGCGGATTTACATGGGAAATGTTTGGATGGTGCTGATGTGCCTGGACAATGTTTAGATAATGCTAATCATCATTAGTGGGCCTTGCGCTCCATGGAATGATAGTGTACATGATACACATGTTACACCTACAATTATTAAAATGATTTTTGGTGTAGTCGAAGCCCACTTGAGGCCCATTAGTGTAGCCCATCCACGAGGCCCATCATGATGTATTTTTGGCCCATGTGTGGGGCCCACTTATTTATATTATTAGGCCCATGTCGCGAGACCCAATATGATGTATTCAAGGCCCATGGGCGAGGCCCATTGTGATGTATTCGAGGCCAATGGGCGAGGCCCATTGTGAAGTGTTCAAGGCCCATGGGCAAGGCCCATTGCGATGTATGTATGGCCCGTTACGTTGTGTATGAATCCCTTCTGTGGGCCACTCCTTGGGAGCAATGCTAGTTAAACAACCACATTAATGGGCAATGATGGTTGAAAGTCCTCATTGTGACCTTCCCTTAGCCTTATTAGGCTCACTCGCATCATTCTCTAAGTGGGTTGACCTTATTCATTGGTACCCATTTGCATGATCCATCTATTCTTATTGGGCTATCCTAAGATGTTGGGCCCCCATTGGATGTTAGTGGGATTACTTCTTTTATTTTAGAGTCCATCTAGGACTCATTTGGGCCCCCTAAGGCACCTAGCGGGCCATGCAATAGTATGGTGAAGGAACTCTTTCCGGATCGCTAGGATTGTGGGTAGGCTGCTTAGGCCCAACCTTGATATAAGGGGGGGAGTACATCATCATCATCATATAATATGCTTAGTATAGCTCCACGATCCATGCCCATACGCATCATATGTATGCTTGATGTGATGAGTGATTGATCATAGCACATGCCATTAGGCAGATCATTATGGGACTCCCTGATGGGGGGAGTTACCCACATGAGGGCGTGATACACGCAGGATTGCTGCATGACTGGATAGTGTGATTCATGCATTTCGCATTGTGTGATATGATTACTACACGCCTTAGCAATATCAGGGCCATAGCCTCTACAGGTGTATCATGGTTGGCAGGATTGGACATAGAAAATCTTATTCTACATGGGGGTGTTATAGATGTCCTTGGGTGAAATTTTCTAAACTCTTATGGTACCAGGAGGTTACTCCAATGTCTAGACCGAGTGGATGCATGAGTGCCGAGTGCCGAATACCAGAAAGTCGCGCTTTCCACTGTGTCATAGTCGGTTTGAAGGGAGTGCAGCCTTACCTACCTGAGAGGAGGGGGGAAAGCTAGGCTAAGTTTGACCAGCTCGAGGAATGGGTCCATTATCAATGAGCTGATCCCAATATTATCAGGTGAATAGTGGGGTCTCTTTCACTCACCTTATTGCGTGCGATGGGGTGACAATCTGGTTTGGAGTGTACTAGACCCCGGTGATATTCCAGAGTTGAGGTGTATTGATATGTGGACTCAGATGAGGATTCGCGTGCTTGAGTTGTATCTCGCATGGCATGGCCTTGGTATGGTCGACATCATTCATGCCTTGCATCTCATGACCTTGGTGCGGCCAATAGTATTCATGTATTCATCAGCATATTCTGCATTACTCTAATATTACATACTTGTATTACTACATTGCGCACATACTTTCACCACCCTCTAAGCTTTTCGTAAGCTTATGCACGACCGTTGTGTGCAGGTGACGTTGGAGCGCAGCAGTGCTAAGGCAGGAATGCATAGTAGATCATCTTCGAGCTTTTGTCTATCATCATTGTATTCCCCTTTATGCGCACTGTACTTATAAGTTTTAATCATAGTGAAAATGTGATGGAGTTTTTGGTTGTTGTTTGTGAGTTATGCCTTTGGTTATACTCATTACGAATCAAACTGATGTTAAAAATCTCCTTGTAGGATCCTAGGATCAGAACCTGGTAACTGGGTATCAGGAGCTAAGAATGGGGTATTACGGAGGCTGTCGGCACCGGATTCAGCAATTGAAAAGTTTGTAAGCTCGGTTTCTGAGTTTGGGGCATGATAAAAGTTGGTATCAAAGCATAACTCGTGAATAACTGAGAACAAAATCACATGTCTACTATGAGTTTAGAATGATTAAGTCCTGAGTTCAGATTGTTTAGCGATCTTCTATTATAGACCTTTAACGTGCATGTCTTCGAGAGTTTCCAAGGTTGATAAACGCCTTTACTCTTTCTTGTACGACATGCCGCTCAGGAGAGTGACTCGAGTGACTCCCGCTCCACCACTTGCGACTCCCGGCCTACCACCTACGATCCCCACTCCACCACCAGAGATTCTTACTCCCTAGCCTGAGGATGTCGTTCCTCCACCAGAGACCGGTGTGGATCCGACCGTAGCCGTGAGTGCCTCCCAGTTACAATAGATGTTGCTGGCTGTGCCGATCGCCCTTAAGGAGCAAGGCAAGCACTCTATTGTTTCACTAGCCTAGGCAGAGCAAGAGTGCACGAGCGCCCTTCTTCGAGAGTTTCGACAGCTCGATCCCCCGCATTTTTAGGGCGAGATAGACCCGACAGCAGCTGAGAGGTGATGCTCTAATGTGGAGAAGATTTTAATACGATGGGATATACGACCCAGCGGTGGGTCTGGTTAGCTGTATTTTTTCACCAGGGAGAGGCTTAACACTGGTGGGCATCAGTCTCGAGAGTAGGAACCGATTTTGAGTGGACTTTAGAGGATTTTGTAGATTGGTTTGACCGATAATATTTTCTAATCACATTCGACGACAACAAGTATTGGAGTTCGAGGCTATGGTGTAGGGTGATATGATGACGGCTCAATATGCAGCTCATTTTGTAGCGCTGTCCAGATTTTCACCGTACTTAGTAGATGATGAGGAGCGGAGAGCCCACCGCTTCGAGGACGGCTTGCGTTACGGTCTTCGAGGTCGTGTTATTAGGCATGAGCTCTTGACTTTTGAGGAGGTGGTACGGAAGGCCCAAATTTTTTTGGCTGAGTGGGCCGGTTCTCAGAGTGATAGTGGTCAGAGGAGAACTGGAAAGGGCAGGTTCCCTCCGGTGACTCCCAGCAGCGTTGACCATAGCAGAGGCGCACAAGTTGCCCAGCCTTTCGAGCGTCATCACCACCTCCGAGGTAGTTCACCGACACCTATTTTAGGTGCGGTGCGACGGGGCACCGTATCTGGGAGTGTACCCGCCCCCAGCAGCAGTAGCAGCAGCCGAGAGGTTCACAACAGCCTCCATCGAAGCAGTAGCAGAGACACCCACAGCAGCAGTGACAGCAGCCCTCACCACCGAGGCCCTCTCAACAGAAGCATCAGCACCAGCCTCTGAGGTCGCAACAGCAGAGGCAGCAGTTTTGATCGCTTCAATGACACCAGCAGCAGCAACACGCTCAAAGTGGACAGGCACCTCCCCAACCGATTCAGGCTAGGTTCTATGCAACTCAGCAGGACCCACAGTCATCCGGAGGGGTCATCGAGGGTATACTTTTAGTCTTCACATGTATTGCACGTATGTTGTTTGATTCTGGTGCATTGCATTCCTTTGTGGCCAAGAGTTTCTACTGATCCAATGGTTTACCATTGGAGTCTGTTCGTGAGGGCTTCTTAGTATCTACTCCCTTGGGGAAGACTGCAGTGTTGGGCTGATTTTGCTCGTCTTGCCCCATTCTAGTTGGGGATATCTTTTTGCCCGCCGATCTGTTTGCATTGCCGATGTCTGAGTTCAATGTTATCCTTTGAGCTATTGTCAATCTTTAATTGACACATGGCTAATTTTTAGACGATCAATAATTATCCTTTAGCTAACCTATAAATTAGGCCGGTATTTCAACCACATGTGTGAGCTTGTTAGATCTTTCAGTGTCCTTACAGTTGTAGTGACCACCTTGGAGATTGCTCTGTTTTTGGACGTAGATGCCTTATCGGGCTCGGGTTTCCATGGGCCTATGCTGATTCAGTAGAATTGGTCCATTCCATAAGCCAACTTATGGACTTGTAGATTTTTCCCCAACAGTGAACCCCCCTTGCTTTTTGAACGGAGATTCAGAAAGAAAGCTAGGTTAGGTTATGTATGGACTAGGTCAAGTCGCGTTGTCATTAATGTCAGGCATGGTAGCCAACACGGTAGTTGAAGCATTATCAATCCGTAATCATGACATGTGGCCTCATGGCTTGAGGTCATGTGGGGCATCAAGCCATCATTTTGATGACGGACAAATCAGGTTGTGACGCGTGGCCTTGTACTTGATATTAGGATCGAGTAGCGTGTCGGGTCGTGCCATGTGTTGAGTTGGGGTAGCCGATGGGATGTTGTATGGGGCGATATTGATGAGCGCCTTGAATAGTTGCCACGTGGCCCGACTATTTAAGGGAAACCCTTTTGCATCTCGTCTTCTCACCCTTTCTACTTCCCTGTTCTTCTGTGTGCATTTTAGCAACTGTTCTTGCCGCAACCCAATTAAAATTCCATCAATCTCAACTCCGGTTAGCTTCCCTTCCCCCTCCACCTTTCATTTTTCTATTCAATCATCATGTCTGGCTCCTTAAGCTCGCGGGAGGTGATTTCTGGTGGCGAAAGTGGGGCAAGTAGTCGCCTTAAGGTAATGTCGAACCCACCTTCACCACTGGTGGTGATGGCGGATGCCGCTTTTTAGTATTCATCGTTGAGGAGAGCGTTGGAGCGATCCTCAGTGCAGAGATCGGTGCCCACCACTAGGGCATTGAATTTGTCTCCCAGGCGTGAGATGGTGCCCAGAGAACCGGAAATGAACGCGCCCTTGGAGACTAAACAAGTCGCTGAAGCGCATGACCCACCTAATGAGGATGGAGTAGGGAACTCAAGGGCAAGGAGGATCCGAGGGGGCTAGTGCCTTCGACCTTATCCGAGGAGTTAGTCTGGATCAGGCTCGGGTATCACGTCCCCGAGTCTGTGATTCTTAGGCTCCCTTTAACGGATGAACTCCCAAACCAACTTCCTGAAGGGGCAGTAGCAATTTTTCAAGTCGTCCTACAATGGTCCTGCGATTTCCACTTCAGGGAATTGTCCGGCGTCTTCTGTCTTGCCTTGTCTTAGCACCGGGACAACTGAATCTGAATGGGTGGATGGACTTGTTCGGCTGTGCAGTCTTATGGGCTGAGCTGGAGCAACTTGAGCTATCAGTGGATGAGTTCCTCCACTTATATCAAGTAAAATCGAGCACCATTCAGCCCGACTAGTATTAATTATCTACTTGGCGAAATACCGGCGGGGCCTTGGTAACCGATCCCCCCTTCTCCAATAAGCATTGGAGGGATAATTGGTTCTAGGCCTATGGATGCTGGGAGACTGCCAACCCAAAATCGATTTAGTCTCTCATCTCCCAGGCTTTCTCCGAGCCAGGTCCGTACTGCAACGGTTGTTCATTTTTTATTGATCGGCTAACACTATCGTCTGAACTTGTTCACTTGTCTCTTGTTGTAGCTATACCCAAGCATCAACCTCTGCTTAACAGTGGGTCGTTAGCTCAGATTAGGGATCTGTGGTCCCTCGAAGAGGGTAGATGATCTTAGAGAGTCCTTCTCCAACCTAAGCGACTCCCCTAGGCGAGCTTAAATTCGGCTCTCACAGGTACGACCTGGGTAAGATCTAGGAGGATTTTCTTTACTTGAAGATTTCTTTTAACGTGCTTACACCTGTGCAAAGATGCTTGAAGCTTGACCCTTCATTCGCCCTCTCCCCAAGGTCCGTTCACCTCCAAGACATAAGGTGGCGGCCCCGAAGAAGACGAGACAGAAGACCTCCTCGAAATCTAAGGGGAAGGTCACTCCTTCTTACCCGATCGTCATCAAGGATGAGGGAGAGGGCATGGATGTGAAGACCTCCTCCATAGCAGCGGGGACGGTCATCCCTGACCGCCTTGCTCCTGCTGAGGCTCAAGGAGTTGTGGAGCTTCTTGCTGAGGCTCACCCTTCTGAGGGGGCAAAAGCCAGGGAGAGGCGAGGGAGCTGCCTTCATCGGACTGAGGAGGAGAACCTCCCTTGGGTGGATTGCCATAAGTCCAACGCGAAGTATGTCACCTTGTTCAACTCTCTAATAGAGACAACCCTCGCACACGTGATGACCACCCTTCTCGAGGTAAGTATTTAGTCCGAAGTAGATTCTGTCTTTCAGATTGCTTGGACTCATATTTTTCCCTTCATCTACAGTTCACTCCGTGTGTGTTGAAGGCACGCGCCGATTTCGCTCGGATGTGTGGTTGTGCAGAGGGAGCCGAGCAAAAGGTGGCCCAGCTGGATGATGAGCTTAGGACTACGAAGATGGCCCTTGAAGCATCTTCTGCCAAGAAGGCTGCGATGTCAACGCAGCTGGAGAGGTCCGGTGTGTGCACGATGAATGTCACGTCGAGCTGCTCAAGGCTAGGGGGAAGCTAGACAAGCTGAAGGTGGAGACTAAGGGTGTCATCACCAAGGCTCAATAGGAGGCCGTCTGACAGTTCGTATTGTCCCATGAGTTTATGGATGAGAGAGACACCCTCTTTCACCAGGGTTACGCCGAGTGTATGAAGGACATGAGGGCCTCCTTCCCTGACCTTGATCTGTCTACTTTCGATGAGGCAGAGTCGAGCTTCGATGGGTTGGGCAATGAGGCGGCCCCCGATGCAGCTCCCGAGATGGCGCTTGAGTCTTGAAGTTAATTTTACAGGGAACTATTTGCTCCCTTTTTAAGCTTCAAGTACTTTAAGCATACTTGGAGTCGTCTTCTTTTGTATTTTCCTTCTTTGGAATTCTATTCATTGTCTAATGTATAAACTTGATTTTGTGATCGATGTAAAGCTGATGTAATCATACCATTTTGGGTCTTTATCAACAGAAATGTTTCCTTTTGAATATTTGTTTCCATCTATTTATTGTTATAGGGCGATCTACATAATAGATGTTGGTCGTTGCTTCTCAATAAAGTCCATACAAGTGATATTGCCCGGATATTGATCAGACATAGATCAGACGGAGATCATCCGTAGATCCAATCTAAATCAGTCATTGATCATATAAAGGAAATTTTTATTTCGAAACAAATTGTGACATAATAAAGGTCATATCGACCAATTCAAGGGAAGTAGATCTTTAAATGGTCGACGTTCCATGGGTGATGGAATAATTGGCCAATCAGATCTTCTAGTCAGTACATACCAGTCGGATGGTGCTCAAAACCACATAGGGCCCTTCCCTGTTTGGGCCCAAGGTCCCTGTTTTAACTTCTTTGGTGTTCTGGAATACCTTTCGGAGAACTAGATCCCCAACTCGAAACATTCTAACCTTGACCCGAGCATTATAAAACTGTGATACTTGTTGTTGACGGACAACGGTTTCAAGCCAAGCTTGCTCCCTTTGTTCTTCTAGGAGGTCGAGAATAAGGGACATAAGCTCGTTATTGGCATGTTCATCGAACAAGCTCATTTGGGCTGTAGGTAATTCAATCTATACAGGGCTAATCACCTCCGCTCTGTATGCCAGGGACAATGGGGTTTCTCCAGTAGCTATCTGGGCAATAGTTCGGTAAGCCCATAGAACTTTGGAAAGTTCCTCTGCCCAAGCTCCCTTGGCGTTCTCTTGTTGACTGCCTCGACTTGCCCATTTTCTTGTGGATGTCGTGGTGATGAGTAAACGCTGCAAATTTCAAGGTTCTAGCACATCTCTTGATATTGCTTATTGTCGAACTGTTTCCCATTATCAAAGATAATAGTCTGAGGTATTCCAAACCTACATATGATATTTTTTCAAACGAAATCTATAATCTTTTGTTCGGTTATCTTCGCTAATGGTTCAGCTTCTGCCTACTTTGTGAAGTAATCTAGTACAACTATGACAAACTTGGTCTGACCTTTACCCGTGGGGAGTGGGCCGATGATGTCAATTCCCCATTGAGTAAACAACTAAGGTCCGACCGTTGGTGTTAGCTCTTCCGGTGGCTACTGAGGGATGTTCGCGAACCTCTGGCATTTGTCGCATCTCTGGACGAGCTTTCGAGCATCGTGCTGGATGGTTGGCTAGTAATATCCTTGTCGGACAAATTTGTGCTCTAATTAATGCCCTCTCGAGTGATTTTCGTAGATCCCTTTGTGGATCTCCCTTAGGACGTATTCCGCTTCCTCTGGTCAGACACACCTCAAGTAAGGAAGATAGAATCGTTTCTTATAAAGTATGTGTTTGAGTATGGTATATCGGGCAGCCTTGACTTTCATTCATCGTGCTTCCACTCGGTCCTCAGGGAGCTCATTAGTCTCAAGGTATTGGATAATCGGATCCATCCACATCAGTTCTAAACTAACCAGAAGGACTATCGAAGGGTCGGCCTCGCTGACACTCGGTTTGGCCAAGAACTCAATCGGGATGGATCTTGGAATTTCGTCTTCATCTGCTATAGTGAGCTTCGCCAATACATCGGCTTTTGAATTTCAATGCATGGAATTAGGGCAACACTGCATTTCTGAATTCGCCAATCAATTCTTTGGATTTTTGGAGATAGGCTTCTAAGCATTCTTTCTTGGCCTGATAAACATCGACTATTTAGTTGATGACCAACTGTAAGTTGCTGAAGACTTCGAGATGTCGAGCCCCCATGTTTGCTACCAGTTTGAGTCTGACAATCAAGGCTTCATATTCTATCGTATTGTTGGAGGCTTAGAATCAAAGTCTCAAGGCATACTGCATGCACGTATGGTCAGGAGTCTCTAGGACTATCTCGGCCCCGCTTGCCTTAGAGTTGGATGAGTCATCAATGTAAAGCGTCCACTTAGGTGGGTTGGAAAGTACGCGGGTGTCGAACGGTCCTGTGATATGTTGTTTTACCAACCTCTCTGGGAAGAACCTTAACCTGGGTAGTGAACACCTCGCACGTCGCGAGGGTGGTGAACACCTCGCGCGTCTTCGTCGGTGAAGATTACACTATACTTCTCTAGCTTTCTCTTTTTCGACGGTCAGGTAAGGACCATAATTTCCCTCTCGGGGTGACTAATGCTTCTCACATGTATCCTTTAGGCATTGTTCGAATCACCTCTGCCTTTGTGGCCCCCAACAATAATGCGGATCTCCCCAATTGGTTGGTTGTCGATCGGTTGTTCCTCGACAATTGTAATTCGACTTCCTTTCTGATCTACATTCCCTCTTGGATGAGCCTTTCAATTTCCTATTTAAGGTTATAGCAATCGCTCGTGTTATGCCCGTGATCCCGATGAAAATAACAATATTTATTCTTGCTTCTTCGATTGGGATTACCTTGTAACTTGTTCGGCCATTGAAAAAAATGCTCATCTTTTATCTCCATTAAGACCTGCTCTTGGGGCTTGTTGAGTGAGGTGTAAGTAGTGAACTTACTGTCAAGTCATTTGTTTGACCAACGGTCATTCCGAGAACTATCATCCTTTCACTTTTTGTTTGTGTTGGTCGGATCAGGCTCCTTCTTCGTTTTCTCTCTGGCCGGGGGTTTTTTACTTTAGGCAGCATCTCGCAAGATCCGGGACTCCTCGGCATTAGTGTACTTTTACAATCGGTTCAAAAACTTGGCCAATGTATTACGAGGATTCTTATCCAAAGAAAAGAGGAATGGCTTGTCTCTCAGCCCGGTCATGATGGCATTCAGTGTGATCTCATCTGAGTGTTTCCAAACCTACAATGCTTCCAAATTGAAGCATTTGATGTAATCCTTTAAGAGTTCACCATCCTACTGAACTATGTTCATAAGGTGGGCCGGTGCTTTAAGTCTCTTTTTTTCCTCCGATAAAATTCTTGATGAAGGCCTCACTGAGTTCGGAGACTGAGCTGATGGACCTTGGTTTTAACTGTTTGAACCAGAGTCAAGCAGCGTCGGCTAGAGTTAGTAAGAAGGCTCGGCACATGACTGTGTTGGAAGCATTGTAAAGTTCCATATAGGTTCAGAAAGACTCCATGTGCTCCGTCGGGTTGGTATTCCCCGTGTAGGACGTGATTTGGGGCAGTCGAAACCTATCCAGCAGTCATGCCCGTATGATGTCGACTGTGAATGGGGATTCAATTTCTTCCGGGGTAGTCGTATTGCCTCGATAGGTCTGCTTCATGTCTGTGATATGTCACTAAATACTTTGCAACTTAGTCCTCTAAGGTTCCTCGTTGTCAGCAGTGGCTTCGACTAGGGCTCTGTTGCACCTCCTCTGATCTATTTCATACCATAGGTCAGAGGCTGGTAATGGAAAAGTCCCCAACACATGGGATGTAATAGGTTCAACAGGAGCATGTTGTAGGCTCGGTTGTGAGGCGGCCTGTGTGACAGAGGGTTGAGGAGGATTAGTGCATGGTCGAACATAGCTCGACTGTCCTTCCCTCTTATTGGGCTCATGAACGTGTTGGGGCTGCATATTTTCCATCATTTACTTTAAATAGCCTAGGTTGGCCCTGATATCTCCAACCTCCCTCTTAAGAGCGTCTTGCTGACCATTTCTTTTTTGTCTTTGCTGACCGCGCCGACTCGAACTCGAGGTGGCCTAATGCTATGGAGAGCCCAGGCGGCTCTCCTGTCGTTCAGGACGCTCAACGGGTTGTGGGGCCTAACCGGGTGTAAGTACAGTAGTGATTAGAATGGCTATGGGAGGGGATTGGGCTTTCTTCTTTTCCTAGGCCATTACTAGATTTGAGATGGTCACTGGTAGTACTGGAACGACTTAGATAAGTCATTTCCCTCATACGGTGCCAAACTGTTGATGCAGTTTTCTGACAGACCCTTCGCAACACACCTTCCTGAACCTGCATAGGTGAAGGTGAGAGACAAAGGAGGCCCTAGCTTATACAGGGGAGTCTCAGATGCCTAAGTCAGGCTTGAGTTCTTTAAAGTGGGGTAGGATGTCCAAAAAAGAGACCAGTCGAGTATTAGGGTTTTTGTGAACGTACCTCAAACGGTTGGAGATGTTTATACATTTATAGGGGAGAGAGGATCCCGTAGTATGAGGATTCTTTCCTGATATCTTGGAGATCTAATATGATCTAGGATCTTCTTGAGATCGTAGGTTCCCTAGATTGTCAAGATTTAATCTTATCTCTCGAAGATCTTAGGAGAGATCTTTGAGACTTAGGAGGACTCTTTGAATCTATAGTTCGGCTTTAGGTCAAATCCCGTGGCAGCAGGTGCTGAGTTGGGAATGAATGATACTAACCTGATTGACAGATCTGCATTCACCATTTTCGATCATTTGATGAGCCGGAAGGTTCGTGTTCCCTTTATCTGGGTGTTAAGACCTTTAGACCTTGTCAGGGGTGTCATCGATCTATGATCATGTTATGGCCAACCTATGTTTGGTCTATGACCGATTTATGGCTAATCTATGACCGATTTATGACCAGTATGCGATCAATCCATGGACGATCTATGACTGATCTATGATCGAGCTATGGTCGATCCATAATCAACACGTGACTGATTTATAAGCGATCCATAACCATCCTTTAGCTGACCTATAAATTAGGTCGGTATTTCAGCCACCTATGTGAGCTTGTTAGCTCTTTTAGTGTCCTTACAGTTGTAGTGACCTCCTTGGAGATTGCTTTGTTTCTGGACGTAGAGGCCTTATCAGGCTCGGGTTTTCATGGGCCCGTGCTGGTTTAGTAGAGTTGGTCCATTCCATAAGTCAACTTATGGACTTGTAGATTTTTCCCCAACAGTTAATATGTAAATCATTGATAGACGTTGAGGATTGAGTCTGGAGAATTTTATCTACGTTAAAAGATGAAAAGAACCAGTTAAAAAATAGTGAGATCAACAAAAGGTCATGTATGATGAAAAGAATGAAAAAAAATGCAAAGTTTGAAAAGAATATATAAAAATGACCGTTGATATAAAATTTAAAACTGGAAAAAAGAAGGAGAAGGGGATAAGTTCGGAATTAGCACTTAATTAGTCAATTAGTCTTGTAGTGATGAGCATGGTTAACATTACAAAAAGATAGTATTCTCATGAGAAGTAATTGAT
The DNA here is from genome assembly GCF_029962835.1 of Magnolia sinica. Taxonomy (NCBI): domain Eukaryota; kingdom Viridiplantae; phylum Streptophyta; class Magnoliopsida; order Magnoliales; family Magnoliaceae; genus Magnolia; species Magnolia sinica. The sequence continues at coordinate 75,069,768 of NC_080579.1, read as the reverse complement.
TTTCACTGAGCACATTGAGAAACATGATATATGAACTTATGCTCTGAAGAAATTAATAAGGGACCTATTTGATTGACTGCTTATTTGATTTGGCTCTAGGTTTTTAAAATCCCACTTTCTCATCTTAATTCTACTCATTCATACTTGATTGCACAAAAGATAGTTTTCTGAAAAATGTTTAAACATTGAGAATTGAAGCTCACTTCACGCATGTTTTGTTCGGGACTAGAAAAATGTTGGTTAGGGAGTGTGTTAAGTGTCAAATATTGCATATTGTCCCTTATTTATATCTTGGTTTTATGAACATGATAATGCTTAATGGTATATTTTATACATGTTTGTGTTGCAAAGTGAATCTGAGAGCTTGGATTGAAAAGAATGCTAAAAGTATGGATTTAATGCTTAAGAGTCACCAATGCAAAGAATGGATCTTAGGAGACCAATAATGAAGAGTTCACATGCCAAAGATCCAAGGAAACTAAGTACAAAAGCTAAAGAAAGGATTCAAAAGATTACAGAATCTGGAGCAGAAAACAGACAGGTTCGGTCCGACTGAACTTGCATAAAACACACCATCTAAGAACAATAAAATTCAGAAGCTAATTTAGTCCGACCGAAACCTCATTCGGTCTGACCGAAGGGAGGATTCGGTGCAACCGAAAGTGCACAAATTACTCCAATGCTAAAAGGAGTTAATTCGGTACGACCGATGACTTACGTTCGGTCCGATCGAAATCGAGCAACTGCTGAAACAGAATCATTTTCAAATTCGGACACGACTTCAAATTCGACTTTGGTCCGACCGAAGTGTAACATGGAAAAGCTGCTAATTCAAGTCGATTTGCAAAAATTCCAAGTCGGTGCATAAGGTAGAGCTTCACAAGTATATATAGGAGTCCCTAGGACGTTCCTAGGCATCATCTAGGATTTGAGGAGTGGAGAAAAAGGGTGGAGAACCACGACCAAGAGTCTTTCTTCTTCTTCCTTAGTTATTTTTATATTTTTCTTGAGAGTTCTTAGTTCAATCATGTCTATGGATAGCTAAATCTCTTAACTAGGGCTAAAAGGTGAAGCTTGTAACATTATTGAGATGTTTATCTTGTTTTAATTCATGTCTATGTTGAACTTCATTGATTTCTAGTTGATTTTAAGGAATATTTTTAGTTTTCAATGGTTTATTGTGACTCGAATTACAGTAGAGCTTGCGATAGCTTTGAGTATCTTCTTTTCTATTTGAGATTTTGGGATTGGTAAATCCTGTTGTTTGCCATAGTATCCTGGGCATGGTTAGGTGATGGATTCCCTTCCAATCTCCTTAATTCTCCTTCATTGAGACTGGATCAATGAGAAGTTCAGAATTTGATCATCTCATTCTCCAACTGGATAACATAGGACTCTGATTCTAGTTAGATCTCTTGAATGAAGTAAGATAGCATCCTAATAGCTACAAGTGGATCCTTAGCACCCTAGTTCCCATCTTTAAATTCATAAGTTTCAAATATAAAAGTCACAATTACTCTCTCTATTATTTCAGATTTAGATATAGATCTTCTTCTAATTCTAATTTTAGAAATGTACGAGATTTGTCCTTGTGGATTCGACCTCAGTCTTACTGAGAATATTACTACATCGCGACCCTACACTTGGGGTTGTGAATAGCAATCTCAACAATGAACAGGATATTCAAAAGAGGAATAACAATTGAAGAGAATAAAATATAAAAAATAAAACAAAACAAAAGCCAAAAAACCCGACCAAAAACCTTAACGGACAAGATGACCCTCTTAAGAGAAAAGATCATTGGGTTTAGACTATTAGAGATATCTTACCAAGATTTGAGCACAAATAGTCAAGAGGAATCATCTTTGGGAGATTCAACAATGTTTGGAAGATGAATCGCCACAGGAAGAAGATGGAAAACAAAAAATCCCTCCCGCACAGTATTTATAAGTCCCAATACTTCGATTTCATCGAAGTATGTTCAATGACATCGAAGAAGGAACTTCAATTCCATTAAACCATGTTCGATGTAATCGAAAAGAGTCCAGATAGGTCAGTGAGATTCAGGAGTTCTTTGATGCAATCGAGTAGTGTTCGATTCCATCAAGGTTGGTTCGTTGACATCGAACGTCACTCGATTCCATCGAAATAGTCCAAAAAACAGTTTTTCTACTGGTTTAGTTTGCACTAACCTATACTCAACAATGTACACTTATATTTACCAATGCATTAGTATTTTGTACATCCAAAAAGCACAAAAATAATAATTTACATGTATTCAAAAAGAATGATGAGGCTACAGATCCTCAAATGTTATAATTAGATCAAACGGACCATAGATAAAATTAGAATGCATAATTTTCATTCTGTGATCGTTGATCTCCTATTTTCTATTAAGCGTTGATTGTTAGATGAAGATCAAACTTTTTTGCTCCTATTAGGGCATCAAAACATTTTAGTATGATTTTCGATGATGATCCAAAATATTTATGATACTTTAATCATATGGAGTAGTGGAGTGTTTATCAAATTTTCCTGTACTGTATGATTCTCACCAAACTCCATATTAGTGCAAAGACTATTAGTCAAGTGGTTGGTCATTAATTGACTTTTGCAAAAGGACTTATATTCATTTACCTATGCTTTCCCAATATCCTTGAGTTGACTTGATAGATTATATTTTTAAATCCCTTAACCAACATCTTTAATTAATCCTCACTCAAATCTTTGCTCACTTCTTCTTGATATAACTCCCTTATGAAGTACTTGACCCATTATAAAATATAATAAAAAATGGGTCATGATCACCGGTTGGTTTACTTGGAGCCATCATTACAAGAGCCTAAGTTAATTTTTACATTAGTAACAAGACAGTTATATTTGTTTTGTGTTACCCACTTGGTAACCATTTTCTTTGAGCAGGAAGTTTTGAGTTCTTTCTTAGAGTGACTTCCAGTTGATTTGGATTTATATTTATAGTTTGACTTGGAAATAAGGTGAGGTTGTCTAAGCATAGGACATTCACCTATATAGTGTCCCATTCTTCCGCATAGATGGTAGGATGAGTGAACCAAAATTTTCCTATTTAATATAGTTGAATTGATCATCACGGAGGAAGTAGAGGAAGAGTCAGATTTACTGTTTCATATCCTAGGCCTTTCACGTTTTTGGAGTTCCTACCCATGCCTAGAATTATGAGTTAGTTTTGCTGTATGATTAGATTTTTCTACTTCTAGTTTCAGACTTTTGTTTTCCTTTTTCAGTTTCTCAACTTCTAATTCTAGAAGCTTAATTTTCTTGATTAGTTTTTCAAAAGTAATACTTTTGACAGCAATTCCTCTTTCATATTTAATTCTCTTAAGATTAAGCTCATCTTCCTCTTCAAGATCCTTGGGAATGACTGTAGTGGTGGAGGCCATGAATATTTTCAATGACTTTTGGTCTCCATCACTTCTTGACTCACTTGTTTCTAAGTTGGAGTGAATAGGACTTTTCAAATTTTTATTTTTTATAACACCAAACAATGCCTGATTTTAAGAAAGATAAGGCAAAGTAACTCTATGGCTTCGAAGCCAATAGAGGGTCCAAACACATAGGCTACTCAAGATTTACATGAAAGCAACTAGCCTATGGAGATAGTGTATATGAAAGTGTGTGGGATGTGATTCCTATCATTGCTTAGAAATTTACTTAATCATGCATAATAATAATCATTTGATAAACATAAGCATAATTAGATCAATGTACAAAGAGCAATCCCAAACACAATCATATATAGTGGTTCAGCTACTTGCTTACTCTACTCCCGGCTGATGCACTCTAGGATTTCACTATCCAATGGTTTTAAATCAGGTTAACCATGAACCTTCACAACCTACACAAGGTTAACTAAGGACCTTACACAAAGCAACCTTAGATGCCTACACAAGGACACAGCTAGGAGCCTACATAAGGCAGCCTATGCCTACATAAGGCAATACATCCTACACAAGGACAATGTATTCTCCCGTTGGAGGCCTATGAAAGGTCTTGGCGAGTTTGTTAACTCAAACTCTGAATCTCAATCCTACACAAGGAAAGGGCTTCAGATTCAATGAACTCTATATACTTACAAGTAAGCGAGTGAGTTCCTTTCTCAAACAATCTAAAGATGATCTTCTTGTTGATGAAGAGTCTTCAGTTCCCTTGAACTACAACCGCTTCTGATGCTTCGATCAATGCTCCGAGGTTATGAGGTTTAATGTTTTGTTTGATCTTTTCTATTAAATGATATGATTTGAATACATATAGAAAATTCCCATGAGCTAAGCATTCAAGAGTTTCAGCACAATGATTTCCCTATGAAGGGTGTAACTGAAAACTCAATGAATGCTAGAGTTCATGATTCAATCCAAGCAATGAAGTTATGAGTAAATGCTTGTACAAAGGATTGAATGATGAACTCTAATGGGAAAGAGGGAATGGAGATGTGGGTATTAACTTTTGCAACAACTCTCTCAAACTCTCTTAAATTCCAGCTACTTTTACAAGAGGTAAGTCATGTGCATTTATAAAGTTAAAATCTCAATGGTCAAAAAACGGGTAGAAATCCAACATTATCGATGCCATCGAAATTTGAATTTCGATGTCATTGAACTTTGTCCAATTGGATTGACCTCCTGCACAACATATTTAGTTGGGTGTAGGTCTAATTCTGTCTGATCTCATTGAGCACCCTTCGATGTCACCGACGTGCACTTCGATCTCATCGAGGGGTGTTTTGTTGTCATTAATCAGTCTTTGATGCCATCGATAACTTACTCTCAATGGTATCGAAGGAACTTTAATTACATCATGGAGCACTTAGAGTATTTTTTATTCTAGAGGAAATAAGCCCAAGGTCAATTCAATCGAAGTAGGTTCGATGTCATCGAAACTTAAGTTTTGATGTCATCAAACTGCATTCGATGCAATTGATAATTCACAACATTTGTTCAGTTTGTTGCTGGACTATATGGGCTTGGTTTCGATGTAATCGATCCAAGTTCGATTCCATCAAAGATGTCCTCGATTGCATCTCGATGTAATCGTCAGGACCTTTATTTTACTTGTTTAGTTCATACTTCCTCTAATACTCATAGTCCTAGCAACCCATACTAAAAGATTTTCAAAGTAGTTAAGGGTAAGTTAGATCCTTTTGGGGGCATATAGCCAGGGTTTGTTTTGGGTAGATGGGGCTCGTATACCTTTATCTTGATGAATCTTGAGCTTGATGTCTTCATCTTGGGACTCACTTGATTGACATACTCAATACTCACGTATATTGACAAGCAAGGGCACTTTCAACTTCGATGCCATCAAAACTAAAGATTTGATGTCATCAAAGTGACCTCAATGCCATCGAGAATTCCAAAAAAAAAAAAAATAGTTTGGTTGCTGGACATCCTTGACTCTCGATTAATGTCATCGGTCGGGTCTTTGAAGTCATCGAAGAGCGTTCAATGGTAGCTCGATGTCATCAAACATCACTTGGAATTTGTTGTTTTGGGCTATCTTTTACATAACAAATTCGCGCCTGTTCCAGCCTTGTTTACCATATTTTTCTTGGTCTCCAAGGGCTAAGGGATGATCAATTATGTATTCCTATTAGGTCAAGATCATCTAGATATTATAGGCTATTTTTGGTCAAGGATTAGGGACACCAAGGCACCTCATTTACCTGTTATAGCTCCTTAAAGCCCCAGCTTCGTTTGTGTCATTAGTCTTCACTTTCTAAAGGCTCAACCGACTATATGACATAATGACTCACATAATTGATAAACTAGGGAGTAAAAATGAGTGCACTAATAATCTCCCCCTTTGTCAATTATGTGATAAAAATCTAACTTAAGACCATGTCATGGTCCATACCAATGACATACCAAAACAACTAAACACAATTATAAGTAAAATATAAAAATTTACAACTTGAAACACTAAGCATGTAATGCTGCAATACTCCCCTTGAATTACTTCCCCGATCAAACCTACAACACAACAAACAAACCCTACACAAGAAAATGCATTATTTTGGTGGGATTTGATCTTTCTCCCCATTTTTGTTAGTATTTGACAAAGGGTTAGTTCAAAGAAAAATATACCAATAAAAATCATATATGAACCAACATTTTAAGTCAAAGATTTACAATTGTAAAGCTGCATATTACCATGAAAAACATGGAGCATGTAAATTAAAGGTCAATCAAAAGATATACTAATGAAAACAGGAATGACCAACGATAACCTAAGCTATAAACATGAAATATTCAATTTAGCAATTTTAAGGCTTAAATTATCAAATTAAATAAGGTTAAATCCTCATATATAACTATTAGTTCATGTCTGAGGCTAAATTCCTCAAATTCAACAATAAAGCACAAAATAGGAGGCTTGATCCTCTGATTACCATTTCAACTCAAATAGACCATTAAGGTCACCTCCTTGTGGAGTTATGATCTCTCAAATTTCTTGAGAGGGATGTTGTGATGTGAGCTGAAAAAATGCACATGTGACTCTTATCTTCCACACTAGAGGAGTCAACTTGGGTGGATTCAGACTCTCTGTATCATCCCATATTGCGGCCATTGCCTTGCCTTTAGATTTTTTTTTTACATGGGCAATTAGGGGCAAAATGTTTATAATCTCCACAGTTGTAATATTAGACCTTTTTAGATGGTTTGGTAGATTTTCCTTTACGTTTGTCCACCTTCTTATCCTTCTTGTCACAACTCTTCCCTCTAGTAAATTTGAGGAATTTCTTAAATGTATTAGTTAATTCCTCTTCATCCTTATCATCATTATCACTTTTAGATTTTACTTCTTTATACCTATGTGAATGCCTATATGATGATTTGAGGACGGGTTAATTTTTTTACCTTTAGAGTTAAATGTTTGTAATGAACCTATAAGTTCTTCTACTTTCATCTCATCTATATTCTTACACTCTTCTATATAGATTATTTTGGGAGTGAACCTATTCGACAAGGATCTAAGAATTTTCCTATAAATGCGTCCTTCTGAAATATTCTCTCCTAAACCCCATATGGAATTGCAAATGTCATTTAATTTAGAATAAAATTCCATGAAAGTTTTAGTTTCTAACATCCTAATGTTTTAAAATTGAGTTGTTAAGAGCTGAAGCTTCGATCTATTTACTGTGCTAGTCCCTTCATGGGTGATTTTCAAGATGTCTCACACTTCTTTCTCCATTGAACAAGTGCATATGCGTTTAAATTCATTAGGAAAAATCACATAGTAAATAACATTGAGAGTTTGGCATTATAAGAATACCCAACTCTCTCAATGGCACTCCATTTGGATTTTTCTTTTGGAGTGCTCACAGTTCTACCATCAATCATGACATCCTCCATGGGAATCATTCATCTTTATTGGACAACTTCCCAAACTGAATGGTCTAAGGACATTAGAAATATCCTCATCCTAGCCTTCTAATAGGCATAGTTAGACTTGTCAAAGTATGGTGGTCGTTTGACGGCATTACCCTTGTGGTTAAACAACATTCTTAAGCTCCTAGGATCAACTCCAGCTAGTTAAGCCCTTCAATAATTACTCGCTTCAATAACTACTCGCTCTGATACTAATTAAAATTTTGAATAAACCGCTTATGCGTTTAAGTGCGGAAGCTTACAGAGCTAGAGAATGAGATCTAAGTCCTAGAAGGAAATGATTAGGACCAATTAAAAATATATACCAATTAAAAACAATAATTGCTTAACTTCAACTAATTAACAATTAAAATAAGGCAATATAACTCTAAGGCTTCCAAGCCAATAAAGGGTCCAATCACATACACTACAAATGATATGCAAATAAGCAACTACTCTATAAAAAAAATATTGTATATGTGTGTTGGATGTGCTACCTATCAACACTAAGACATTCAACTAATCATGCAACATAATTTAAACATTCAAACTCATAAGCATACTTAAACAAATGCATAAATGACAATTCCAAATACAAACATATATAGTGGTTCGGCTACTTGCCTACTCCACTCCTGGTGGATGCATTCAACCCATGAGTGCACCGGATTTCACTATCGGAGGTTTTAAATCAGGTTCACCTCTAAACTTTATAGCCCTACACAAGGACTCTAAGATTTATGACCTACACAAGGACAAGGGACCTACTCCCGAACCTGACAATTTGCACCCTACATAAGAGTAAGGCTCCTACTATTGAACTCAACAATTTAGGCTCTATTTTGGACATCCCTGACTCTCAATCGATGGCATCAGCCAGGTTTTCGATGACGACCGTTCGATGGCAGCTCGTTGCCATTGAACATCACTTGGAATCTACTGTTTTGGGCTATCTTTTACACAACAAATTTGCGTCTCTTCTACCCTTATTTATCATATTTTTCTTGGTCTCCTAAGGCTAATGGATGATCAATTACGTATTCTTATTAGGTCAAAATCATCTAGAGGTTATAGGGTTGGTGTTGGTAAAGGCTTAGGGACATCAAGTCACCTCATTTACCTACTTGTGTCTTCGATCTTCACTTTCCAAAGGCTGAACTGACTACATGACACAACGAATCACGTGATTGACAAACTAGGGTGCAAAGATAAGTGCACTAACAATTGCTTTGTATAATTATTCCTGACTTAGTCTATGTCAGGTTGAATTGTATGGTTTGATTAAACTCGTCTTGAAATGAGTTAGACCAATTAAGGAATGTGTCGCCCAATTTTTGCATTTAGGTGGTCCTAGTCTCACCAATTTCACCGAAACTGATTTGACCTAGGTGCGCATGACATCCAAAACAAACAACACATGCCATATTTCTGGCCTATTCATGTAAAAAAACATTTATGATGGTCATAAGATATTTGTGCTTCATCTCCTAATGACAAAAGAACCCAAACACTTTAAGGAACCAAACAAACTCCTATCCCTAAACCATTCAAATATGGTATCAATTTAAATTTTGACGTAGCTCATACACATGCCTCAATATAGTGTCCAGATGGCACATAGACTTAATATCTAGACCATCCATTATTGGTCCCACAATGCTATGACCCAAGTATTCGATCAGTACACCAATCAAGTGGTCATAGTTTAGAAAATAAATGGGAAGCTCTAAAAAAGTTAGCTGAACTATTTTAAGTTGTATACATTACAAACATTGTGGTCCACTTGATTATCGGACCTACTTGATTTTTAGGTGAGACCATCTTCAAAATTGGATCCAACTTTAAAGAGCTTTTTATCCTTTTTGCAATAACAAGCTAATTTACTTTTCACATTTTCTTCTTTTTAAATACTCATTTCATTGGCAATGAGAGCTTTTTGTGCTCATTTTATATTCCAAATTACAATCCTTTTAACCAAATTGTAAAAATAAAGCATACTACCACACTGATCACAAACCAACAAGATTAAGAGAAGATCAACCGTTAATTTTTATAGATCCCATGGCAGTTTATGATGGAAAATGACTCATATAGTTGCCCATTTTTGCTAGAAAAGGAATCTTACATGGCTTTATTTTAGAATAATTTCTCATATGCATGCAATAGTAAAGAGAATATCAAAAGGAGCCTAGAAGAGAGCTTTAGATTTGTCTTCTACTCTTTTTACAAAACAATACCAACTACCTAAAGCCAATGTCGTTTCCATCCCTACCATCAACCCTTTCATAAATGCCAAACTCGAAAAGGCCTTTCCATCTTCTTGAATCAAAACCACCGATCCCACTATATGGATGGAGAATAATCTATAAGAGTGATGATAATGTGGATGAGTGAGTGGGCCCCACTTGCATCTACTCTCATCGGTGATTGGTGAGCCCCAAATGGATGCAGAAAATGCAAGAAAAGAAATTAAAAGAAAATTAAAATAAAATAACCCAAATGGATGTAGAAAATGTAATAATAATAATAATAATAATAAATAAATAAATAAATTATAAAATCATATATTTCCATCTCTACATTAGAAATCAAAATACAAAATTTTTATTAACTGATTAAATATGCAAAACCCTAATTAATGATTAATAAATAAAAATTTCCAAATAAAACATTAATTAGGTTTGGACATTTAATGCTTGAGAGAGAGAGAGAGAGAGAGACCAACGATGAGAGGGTAAATTAGTGGATGCTCGTCGGAAAGATAGATCATTGGATTTGGGAAAGAAACCCTCTATCAACCCTCTCACAACGAGTTTGAGAGAGGGAGAAGGAGAGGGTGAGAGAGTGCAGGAGACTGAGACAGGGAGAGGGAGAGGGTGAGGGAGTGTGGGAGAGCAAGATAGCAAGAGGGAGAGTGAGAGCCAAGGGCGAGGGAGCGTGAGGGCAAGGGAGTTTGAGGGCAAGTTAGAGGGAGAGGCTGAGAGAGAGAGAGAGAGGTGGGGTTTGGTTTTGTAAGGGGGCTAGTGCTCGAATGGGCCTATAAGAGGCTCATGGGGCCCACCGTGATGTATCTGGTTTATCTACGCCATCCATCCATTTTGACAGGTCATTTTACGATTGATCAAGAAAAGGAGTCAGATCGAAGCACCAAGTGGTCCATACCACATATTAACGATAGAAACTTAATTTTTATTGTTTCTTATGGTGTGGTCCACTTAGGCCTTCGATCTACCTACTTTTTTGTGCTCATGTCCTGAAATCCGATGTTAAAATGGATGGGAGGCTTAAATAAAACATATATTGCAATGGACCCCATGGAGCCCCTTAAGGACCGTCAGTCTCTAGTAAGGTCTTGGTGAGGGTAGTAGGTTTTAGCTATAAATTAAATTTGTATCACTATAGCTACAGTTTATATCCCTAATAAAAAAACTTCCATAGTTCATAGAATTTGCTCAAATTTTTGGTAGTGTCAAGTATGTTGTCTTGGCACATACGACATCTTTTACACATTATTTTCCTTAGGGTGGCACCCACTCTTTAGTTTGGAGGACTAGTACGTAAGTAACTACTTCAAAATTTTCTGTCTAGCTGTATAGAGGTTGAGACGAGACCTCCCAACATCATAATTAAACACGGTCACTGCATGTTTATTATTGATAAAAATCTTGTCGCTAGTTTGACCGGTGTAGCCACATCACATGTGCCTATTCCCTCTTTGGATCTTATAATCACATAGTAGTGAAGTATCTGGACAAAAACCCTATGCAATGGTCATTGAGGAGTGGAATCAAGGGAATGCTCCAATAGCTAGCTATTTGAATTACCAACAAGTTTAAGATCATGAATCTTATATTCGCATACAACATGTATCCTAGAAAGGGCAATCGGGCTGACTTGATTGCCCATATGGTCAAAATTTTATATCAAGTAAGTCAAGGTCATTAGTTGTCTCTCCCAATAATGATCATGAAACATCTAATGTCACTCTATTCATTACTTGGTCGAGAGTTTTCTATCCCATTTGGTCATCTCGTCTGTATATTAGCTCGAGAGTGTGGGTTTCCGATGACTCCGAATATTCCATTAAAACCTAACACCTTCAATGTTACCTCACCGAAGTGCATGAATCTACCAGATGAAGATGCCCAGGCAGATGAGCCTTCACAACCAGTTGGAGAGTCTTCATAGTCAGCAGCAACAACATCAGCAAAGCATATCATAGAGCCTACTCCCATTGCTTCATCATCAGCGACTCCATCTAGGGATGCAGGTACATCATGATCACATCCATCCCATCCTCCAGCTCTACCATCAGCTCGGCATTAGGACTGCATTGATCGGCCACTTGTAACTCACATTTAGATTGAGGCAGCGTAGGGCCAGCATGGAGAGCACCCGACCAGGCTCGAGCAGATGATTCAGAGTATGTAGAACATTGCTCAGGAGATTTTGGCATATATGACTTGTCGTCGTGACGACATATCCAAAGCGGGTTCATTGAGCTAGGGGGAGTAGAACTCTCAGAGACAGTGGAGTTCTTAGTGTTTAGTGTTGATGAGTCATTGACCATCTCAGTCATATATTTCTTTTTTATGACTTGAAGATGGATTGAGCATATTAATATACATGTATATGTTATGTGTTTTTGGATGATATGTAGTTTGATTGTTATGTTTTGGACATATTGTGCTTACTAGGTGTGTGTGTGTGTAGTGGTTGCTACCCTTTATGTTTTATTGTTTGAGATTCTCCTTATATGCATTTAGTCATATTTTCTACACTTGATTGAAACATGATGATTTGTATGTCTATATGCCTTCATGATAAATCTCTATGTGCTTCAGTCCAATTGTTAAATATGAGATTATTTGGCTGCATCCTTTGTTAATTTTTGACAAAAAATGTAGAGAACATACTCCTACCAAAAGTGCGATATATCTTTTCGTAGACAGTTTTGGTGCAGGGACAAAGGGAGGCAACGAAGCTATGAAGATTGTGAATACATGACTGTCAAATATTGAATTGTATTTGCAAATCATGTATAAAATCAGCTAAGAAATGTAATTTTAGGGGTTTTAGTGTATTTCTATTTTGGGTTGTCATGTGACAATGTCTAAAATAGATTCTGTCATGTAATTGACAAATGGAGAGATTATAAGTGCTATGCTTGTCAATTAGCGTGAGTTGTGGGTCATTGAATTAGGTGAGCCCCATTAAGATAGAAGAATTGAAAACTTGAAGCCCTACGACATTCTAAGGCTACTGAAAGACAATTATATATGGTAGTGCATTGGTTCTAAAACCTATCACCTTCTAAGACCAAAATCAAAATAGCTCTAGTTGGCTTATACTTTACCAGGAAAACCAATTGCAAAGTGTTTAGAGCCTTGTCCAATAGAACAGTTTGGACCCTATATGAGTGCATCGATATTATCTTCAAAATTACTTGTTTTTGCACTTTGATTAAGCTTTGTTTCGAGCAATCAAGGTCATAATCGATCGATCGACTTCAAGCAATTGAACCTAGCCAAAAAGGTCTACCAAGCAATCTGGCCTAAAAACAAATTAGTTCGAGTGCTCAAGCTCATGTTCAATTGATGTTCGATCAATCAAGTAAGTCCTCGATCGAGCGATTAAATTCGATCAATCGAGCATCACCAGATATGTGCAGCAAGCTTCTGATTTAAATCTTTGTAGAGTTCGATCAATCAAGGCCAAGATCAATTGTTCTTTGTAGAGTTCAATCAATCAAGGCCAGGATCAATTGTTTGAGCCTAGCCGTTATTTGCCCATTTTTCACCTGTTGCAAAGAATTCTATTTATATGTCGAAAGGGACATTGGGCATTTTGAGGAGGATCCATTGGAGCCTTGTGTGAGTGTTTTCTCTAGCTTAAAACCTTCTTCCCATGCTCTAAACCCTTGAGTTCATCATACAAATGTGTTTATGAGAGCATTAATGAGTATTCAAAGCTCAGATTGAATGATGAACTCAATGCGTTCATTAATGGCCTTTTTCCTTATTAGGAAATCTTTTGTTATTATGACCATTGAATGTTGAACTAGGTGAATCCCTTCCGACTTCTCCAAGCCATATCCCTTAGGAAGATTCATCCATCCTTTTCTCCCTTACCTTGGCACTACAAAGCCACATCTACTGTAAGATTATTGTTCAAGAGAGTTGAAGAAGAAGCTTTCATGATAGAGGAAGCTTTGCAATGGGGGGTCATCCACTTTGAGTGAGAAAGTTATTTTTGAATTCATTTTATCTATACATCAATTCTTGTATAGAATTGGGTTTTAGAGTTTGATAAACCAAACTCGTCAATTCCTTGTATACGCCTCCAATGGGAGCATACGTATGTCATCTTTGTGTAGGACATTGTTGAGGGTCAAATATTACATATCAGACCCCATTTATTGCTTGGATTTATGAACATGATATTGTTTAATACCTCGATTTAATCGTGTTTATGTTGCAGGTTGAATTTAGGGGCTTGGACTAAAAAGGTGCTACAAGCATGAAATTAATGCTCTGAGGTCAACAAAGCAAGGGACAGACTCCATAAGACCAAAATTGATGAATTTACATGCCAGGAATCCGAGGAAATCAAGCCGTTCACGTTCAAGAGGCCAGAAATTGGTCCAAAATGCAAGATCACATGGTTTCTGCCATCGGATTGGCTCGAAACTTTATACATGGCCTGGGGGCCATAAATTAACCGTACAATTAAAATTTCAGCCATTGGATCCCTCTGAAAGTGGCCCAACGGATAGATCAGCCCACAAATCGTTAATCTGGGGCCCATCTGATCCTTGGATATGCTTCAATTTTGGTCTCAACTGTTTAAAAGATATGAGAAAATAGATGGACGGAACAAATTTCTCAAGAACATCGAAGTGGACCCTAAACAAACAGTGTGTGCATAATACATCAATGCACCAGCCGTGCACTGCACGTCCACCATGGTCAAATCGACCCTTGACCGAGTAAAACTCAAAGAAGGAAACTTCCTTCTTCAGCGTTACATAGGGCCGTCCGCGGATGGTGTACATGGCCCACCATCTCGGTCTAGATGATGAATCTGGACCGTGCATTCAATTCCCATGGCCCAGCTTACCAATTCCTAGCTGACAGAATTTGAAGAAATACAGAAGATGGGATTCCAGCCGTCCAAACATCAGACGGACGGTGGAATGAAGCCATCCGTGGGCCACAACAAATCTGATCCAAAACCAATCAGGTCCGACCGCTTTTTCAAGGAAAATTCAAAGGACGGTGTGGATTTCCCAACTGAACTCGATCATCAATTTTAGTCTCAACTGTTTAAAAGATATGAGAAAACAGATGGACGGAACAGATTTCTCAAGAACATCGAAGTGGACCCTAAACAAATAGTGTGTGCGTAATACATCAATGCACCAGCCATGCACTGCACGTCCACCATGGTCAAATCGACCCTTGACCGAGTAAAACTCAAAGAAGGAAACTCCCTTCTTCAGCGTTACGCAGGGCCGTCCGCGGATGGTGTACATGGCTCACCATCTCGGTCTAGATGATGAATCTGGACCGTCCATTCAATTCCTACGGCCCAGCTTACCAATTCCTAGCTGACAGAATTTGAAGAAATACAGAAGATAGGATTCCAGCCGTCCAAACATCAGACGGGCGGTGGAATGAAGCCATCCGTGGGCCACAACGAATCTGATCCAAAACCAATCAGGTCCGACCGGTTTTTCAAGGGAAATTCAAAGGATGGTGTGGATTTCCCAACCGAACTCGATCATGGACCCCACCACTCTATCAGAGCAAGCCGATATACGCAGCCCCTGTTTTCGCATCCGGACGCGCCCGGAAATTCCGGATGGCTGTGGCCCATCATCCTTGATCGGTTGAACGATTTGAACCATTCATGTGGAGCCCACGCCAGCCAAGACCCCAGCCATGATGAAATTTTGAAGCCAAGGGCGTTCGTTGTCCCGAAAATTTGAGCCAAACTCAATTGCGTTGCGCTTTCGCTACGTAACAGTAAGCTACACACACTGCTGCATAAGAAGCCCACCAACAGCAGCAGCAGGAGGTCCTTCTAGCCGACTTCTCTAGGGCCCTTCACATGTATAAAATACAGGAGACAAGAGAGAGGGAGGATATTCAATTGGCAGGGGGAATCGAAGGAGGCTTTTGAACGTGAGCAGAGAAAAAGAATTTCTATTTGTTTTTCTCCTTTTCTTTTCTTCTTTTTTTTGTTTATTTTGGATTTAGCCTAATTATGGTCGGCTAAACCTCTTAGCTAGGGCTAAGAGGTGAAGCTTGCAGCGTGATGGGAAGAACTCTGTGCTTATGCTTGTTATGGAATTGAACTTGATATTTGTCTGATTATGGGAATGTTTTTAGTTTTTAATGGTCTGTTGTGACTAAAATTACAATGGGTCTGCGATGGCTTTGAACATGTTCTTTCCTTTTATGTTTATGACGTCAGGAAGCCATGTTGTTCACCATTGTCTCCTGGGCATGGTCGGATGACTGTACTCTTCCTAACCTTCATAGCATGATAATTAGTTGGTAATTAGTTTAATTCTATTGTTTGCTTTGTCTCCTGGGCATAGTTTGGTGATAGAATCCATTCTAATTCATATACCTTTCATCCCTTTAAAAATTATATTAGAGGAAGTTCAATTTAATTTCCATGATTCTTGAAGCAGGCTTAAGATCTCCCTGATCTCTACAAGTGGATCCTCTGAATCCCTAGTTTCCTACCTTTGAATCCTCCATATTTTAGTTTACTATTTCATCATTATTCCTCAAATCCACCTGATTTAGATTTCATCTTTTTCTAGTTCTAGTTCTAGTTATTTTCAGATTACGTACAGGTTTCAGTCCCTTGGGATTCGACCTCGGTCTTACCGAGATTATTACTACATCACAACCCTATACTTGGGGAGTGAACAAGTTTTTGGCGCCGTTGCTGAGCATTGACGGTTGCGATTCTCTGAAATTAATTAGTTTTAGAATTAGTTTGAGATTAGGATTTTACTAACTTTAGTTTTAGACTTTTATTTTTATTTGAGTTTTAGAACTAACTTGTTTCCTGTTTTGTAGGATCCTGACATAAACTTCTAAATTGGTAATCCCTTTCTAATTTCTCTACTTTTTCTATTTTTAGAATTAGGGTTTGAGTTTTAGAAATTTTCTAATTCTAGTATTTTTCTATTTTTAGGAAATAGTTTAATTTTAGAAACTTTCCTCTTTTGTTTTTAGAAACTAGGTTAGTTATTTCAACTTTCCTTTTTAGAAACTAACTTTCCTATTGTGTAGGCTTTTAAGGTAGAAATTTCTAATTCGGTAAGCTTTCTCTCTACTTTCTATTTTCCAGTTCTCTTTTAGTAATTTACTTTTTAGTTTAGGACTTTCTTCTTTTAGAAACTAGTTTACTTCTATCTTTCTTTTTAAGGATTTTCTAATTCTAGACGTTCTCTTTAGAAATTGACTTGTTTGTTTTCTTTTGCAGGTCTTTAACTTAGGGACTCCAATTTGGTAACTTCTTTCCAACCCTCTCTTTCTTTCTAGATTTTCTTTTCCTTTCTTAGGATTAGGTTTCAAATTTGATTAAGGGCTGTGAGTGTTTCATGCCCAAGTGGGCCCGTGACAATACTCGACGTCTCCTGACTGAAGGAGCATTGGTTGAGGGGTTAACTATCCATCACAGGACTAGACACCACTCGAAATCCCCTAAGTTAATTGAAGTGATGGCTGAAAACCAACCTCTACTACCCCAATCTAGGGTGGAAGACATTCAGGATGAGAATGAGGTGCATGAAGCACCCCCACCTCATACTTTACGAGATTATTTACAACCAGTGGGGGTGAGTACGCCCTCATGCATGATTTTTTTTTAAAATACAGGACATATGGACATCAAGTCAGGGGTTATCCAACTCCTTCCTAAGTTCCATGGGCTTGAATCTGAAGAACCATATCTACACTTGAAAGAGTTTGATGAGATCAGAGCCACTTTATATTTTCAAAATGTGTCTGAGGACACAGTCAGGCTAAGACTCTTTCCTTTTTCCTTAAAAGAGAAGGCTAAGACGTAATTACATTCACTGCGTCCTAGATCCTTTGGCACATGGAATGATATGTAAAGGGAATTTATAAAGAAATTCTTTCCACATCATAAAACGATTACCCTTAGAAAAGCAATCATGAACTTCACCCAAAAGGAGGATGAAACATTTTACCAATGTTGGGAAAGGTTCAAGGATTTGGTCAGTTCATGCCCACAACACGGCTTTGAAACATGGCGCATCACAAATTTTTTCTACAATGGACTGACATCTTCCATGAGCCAAATGGTCGAGACAATGTGTAATGGAGAATTCATTAATAAAAATGTTGACGAGGTATAGGATTACCTTGATAGTCTTGCTGAAAAAACACAATCATGGGACTATTACCCAAAGTCGAACACCACGTCTAGGCCGACTCAATTAAAGGAGAAAGGTGGATTGTATCTCTTGAAAGAAGAGGATGATCTCAAGTGTAAAGTGACTACTCTCATAAGGAAAGTTGAGGCCATGGAAGGAAAGAAGGATAAGGTTAATGAAAGTATTTACGGCATCTGTGATTGCAACATTCATACAATTGAAAATTGTCCTACAATACCCGCCTTTCGAGAAGTGTTGAATGAACAATCCAATGCTGTAAATAATTATCAAAGACCTTTCAATGGACCAACCTCTAATATGTACAATCCTGGTTGGAAAAATCATCCAAACTTTAGTTGGAGAAATGGACAAACTACTACCCCTCAAAGTTTCTTCAATCAAAATCCAAATCAGGGGAAACCTCAAGAAGAACCGGTTCAAAACTCCATGCAAGAGCTGACCCATGCAATGCAAGACTTTATTAAAAGATGGATTCACGTATGACGGTTATAGAAAACGGGATACTTCCTGCACAACCGCTCCCCAATCCTAAACCACAATATGAGATAAGTGATCCCAGCTCTTCAAATCAAATGGGGCACGCTAAATCCATCACCACTCTTAAGAGTGGGAAGATCATTGATAAAACCCTTTCGGTTAGGCCCGAAAAACCTCAAAAACCAGAAGAGGAAAACAATGATGGATTTAGTGAGGCCCCACAAAAATTAGAACTGGAACTTCTAGAAAAGCCAATTGCTCTATTTCCCCAACGGTTGGTCACACCAAAACCTCTCTCTAACTCTCAGGATATCCTAGAGGTGTTGAAACAAGTGAAAGTCAACATTCATCTACTTGATGTCGTAAAACAGATACCTTCATATGCCAAATTCCTGAAAGACTTATGCATGACCAAATGACGGCAGAGTATTCAAAGGAAGATCTTCTTGACTGAGAAAGTGAGTGTCATCCTAAAGCAAGACGTGCCACAGAAATTCAAAGATCCTGGTAGCCCAACCATATCATGTGTAATTGGGGACCATAGAAATTCATCTACTTGATCACGCACTTCTTGACTTAGGAGCGAGCGTCAATCTGATTCCCTACTCGGTATACAAACAGTTAGGTTTGGGTGAATTAAAACCCATCCTAACCACATTACAACTTGTTGATCGCTCTGTTCGTGTACCAAGAGGGATAATTGAGGATGCGTTAGTCCAAGTCGATAGATTTTACTACCCTGTAGATTTTATCATCCTGGACACCGAACCCATCAATAACGTGAGCACTCAGATTCCCATCATTCTTGGTCGCCCATTTCTTGCCACTTCAAACGTAATTATCAATTGCAGGAATGGTGTCATGATTATGTCCTTTAGGAATATGACATCAGATTCAAACATCTTTTTCAATAACGGCAGAAACTTAGAGGATGATGACGATTTCCATGACATTAACATGATTGGCTCTTTAGTGGAAGATACGACACCTCTGACCTTATCCTCTAACCCTCTAGAGAAGTGCCTGGCCCACTCCCATGATTTTGATGATGACATGATTAGGGAGACGTGTGCCTTGCTTGATACTGTACCGGTACTTGAAGCTAACCGATGGAGGCCACAATTTGAAGAGTTACCCCAAACTGATGTAGTGCCTCTACCGTCTAACCTCAAGCCACCGAAGCTTGACCTAAAACCTTTGCCCTCTAAATTGAAATATGTCTATTTAGGTCAAGATGAGACATACCCAGTGGTGATCTCTGCTCACCTGGAGAAAGAACAGGAGTATGCTCATATCTACTCTCATTGAGCATAAGGGAGCCCTTGGATGGACGATAGCGGACCTCAAGGGAATCAACCCCTCGATTTGTACTCACCGCATTTATCTTGAGGATAATGCTAAGACCACTCGGCAATCACAACGTAGACTAAATCCAAACATGAGGGAAGTGGTCAAGGCTGAGGTTCTTAAACTATTAGATGTGGGTATCATATACCCCATATCCAATAGTCAATGGGTGAGTCCAACTCAGGTGGCTCCTAAGAAGTCCGGGATCACTATCGTAGCCAATGCCAATAATGAACTCGTGCCAACTAGAGTTACTACTGGTTGGAGAATGTGCATTGACTACAGGAAGTTGAATACTGTCATGAGGAAGGACCACTTTCTTTTACCCTTCATTGATCAAATCTTGGAAAGGCTAGCTGGTCATTCCTACTATTGTTTCCTTGACGGGTATTCGGGATACAATCAGATTGAAATCGCCCCTGAGGATCAGGAAAAGACTACATTTACATGTCCCTACGGTACCTTTGCCTACAGAAAGATGCCATTCGGATTATGTAATGCCCCTGCCACTTTTCAGTGATGTATGATGAGTATCTTTTCTGACATGGTGGGAAAATATCTAGAGGTCTTCTTGGATGATTTCTCTGTTTTCGGTTCATCTTTCAGCGAGTGCTTGGAGAGTCTTAAATGTGTGATGAGAAGATGTGAAGAAAAGAACTTGGTACTTAATTGGGAGAAGTGTTATTTCATGGTTCATAAGGGAATTGTCCTTGGACATATTATCTCGTCCAAAGGAATCGAGGTGGATAAGGCAAAAATCGATCTTATCTCTAACCTACCTCCACCCAAGAACATTAGAGACGTTCGATCCTTCTTAGGACACGCAAGATTTTACAGGTGATTCATAAAGGACTTTAGTCTCCTCTCTCGTCCTTTGTGTAATCTACTTCAAAAGGATACACCATACGAGTAGACTGAGACATGTCAGGAAGCTTTCACTAAGCTTAAGGGCATGTTAACTAGTGCACCCATCATACAACCACCCAACTAGGGCATTCCTTTTGAACTTATGTGCGACGTGTCTGATTATGCTCTTGGCAC
This sequence comes from Magnolia sinica, assembly GCF_029962835.1. Lineage (NCBI taxonomy): Eukaryota > Viridiplantae > Streptophyta > Magnoliopsida > Magnoliales > Magnoliaceae > Magnolia > Magnolia sinica. The sequence goes on along the minus strand of NC_080579.1, from coordinate 75,049,056 downwards.
GGTTCTAGGCCAGTGAAAAGATAAAAAAACCCTATGTTATTCATTATGCAAGTAAGACTCTAAATCCTGCCCAAGTGAACTACTCGACTACGGAAAAGGAACTCTTGGCCGTAGTATTCGCTTTGGACAAATTTCGGTCCTACTTGATTGGATCCAAGATCATTATATACATTGATCACGCGGCGCTCAAGTATCTTCTGTCTAACAATGATGCTAAGCCCCGCCTGATACGATGGATCCTCCTACTCCAGGAATTTGACCTAGAAATAAAAGATAAAAAGGGAGTAGAGAACGTAGTGGCTGACCATCTTTCTCGGCTTAATCCCTCTGATTCCCTTGAAATGACACATATCAATGACATGTTCCCTGATGAACAATTGTTCAGAGTCTCCCATTCACCTTGGTTCGCTGATATTGCTAATTATCTTGCCATAGGTTCCATACTGACACATTGGACTGCGTAAGATAAGAAGAAATTTTTCACCAAGGTGTGCAACTTTTTCTGGGATGATCCATATTTGTTTAAATATTGCCCAGACCAAATCCTGAGAAGATGTGTGTCAGACGATGAGCATCAGAGTGTCATCTCCTTTTGTCACTCACAGGCCTGTGGTGGTCACTTTTCTGCAAAAAAGACCGCAGCCAAGATTTTGCAGTGTGGCTTTATTGGCTCACTATGTTCAGGGACACTCATGAGTTTTGTAAGGCTTATGAGCATTGTCAAAAATTGGGAGCATTATCTCATCGAAATATGATGCATTTGAATTCCATCCTTATCATAGAAGCATTTGACTACTGGGGCATCGATTTCATGAGACCATTTTCCCAATCATTTGGAAATTTGTATATTTTGCTCACTGTAGATTATGTCACTAAATGGGTCGAAGTAATTCCGTGCCGAAATAATGACCAGCGCACAGTCATTAAATTCTTAAAAGAGAACATCCTTTCGCAGTTCGGGATGCCTCGAGCCATCATTAGTGATGGGGGCTCACACTTTTGTAATAGACCATTTGAGAGCTTAATGAAGAAATATAGTATCTCTCATAAGGTGAGCACCCCATACCATCCACAAACAAGTGGACAAGCTGAGATTTCCAATAGGGAGATCAAACATATCATAGAGAAAACGGTTAACCCTGATCGTAAGGATTGGTCAATCTGATTGACCGATGCTTTGTGGGCATACCGTATTGCTTTTAAAACCCCTATTGGAACGTCTCCCTTTAGACTTGTCTATGGGAAAGCTTGTCACTTGCCTGTGGAGTTGGAACATAAAGCATATTAGGCGATCAAAAATCTGAATTTCAATCTGGACAACGCTGGCTCGCTACGTAAACTTCAATTAAATGAACTTGAAGAAATCCGGAACGATGCGTACGAGAACTCGAGAATTTACAAAAACAGAATGAAGGCGTTTCATGACCAACGTATTCTACGAAAATCATTCACACCTGGTCAAAAAGTCATTTTGTATAATTCTCGATTACATCTCTTTCCAAGTAAGCTTTGATCTCGTTGGACTGGCCCTTACATTATGGTCACTGTGTATCCTCATGGGGCCATTGAGATAAGAGATCCGGACAATGGCAAGGAGTTTAAAGTAAATGGACATCGCTTAAAGCCATTCGTCGAGAAATTTGATTCAGAGGACATGTCCATATCTCTGACTGATCCTGTTTCCCAGGATTGATCTCATAGTCTAATGGAGGTATAGGTAGGTTTCCTGTTTTCATAGGACTAGGGTAGTTTCCTTTATTCTGTTTTAGGATAGACGGTAAACTTAGCGCTCCTGGGAGCCAACCCAGCTTTTCATTCCGTTTCATTTTCCTAATTAGTTAGTTCAATGTTTGTGAGTAGCATTGCTACAAACCCTCACGAGACTACAACTTGTCCACTAGGGGCAACCTAGGGGTTTAAAGGCTTGTTGCATACGCTAAATGCAATCGAGAACACCTGCGAAAGTGTAGGTAGGATTTTATTTTTATTATTTTTATTTTACTTCTGTTGGTTTCTCCCTTGTGCTGACCCGCTCTTACGTAGATATTTTTGGAAAGCCTCTTGATTCTTTCGTCCAGGTACTATCTTTTCATCACTCCTCTTATATTTTTACTGTCCTATGTGCACAGCATGCTTACTTCCTTTACATTGAGGAGAATGTAGATTTTTAGTTGGGGGTGGGAGATTAGGCTGCCTATTCAGTGTTTTCTTGGTCTTGAGCAGGAATTGTGAAAATTTTTAATTTTTTTTGAAATTTCGTATGAATTCAAAGTGATTTTGACGGCCATCTTAGATTTAGAATTACAAGATAAGTGATGTTGGAAATTTATGGCTCTTGGATTCAGCTATTTGTCAGATTTCACAGTTAAGTTCGAACTATTAATCCATGGTTAGAGATTTTAAATATTGATTGAGTCATGATTTCACAAAACACATCTCGCTTGCACATCAAGGGTTCAGTTCGATATTGAAGGATTAACTTGGTAATCACTAAACATGAAAGGAACCAACCTGAGAAAATTGAATGGATTGGGCGAACAGTCTTTACAATAGGTTTGCTCCCTATAAGTGGGGATTCGATTCCCCATGGATAATATTTGAAAAAGAGTTGGGTGTATAGTCTTTACCATAGGTTTGCTCCCTATAGGTGAGGATTTGATTCCCCTTCTTAGCGTCACTTTTAATGAAAAAAATCAAAAATTAAAAGAAAGAAACGATGATGTGTGAGGTAAATTTTGGTTATCATGAATTCTCTTGTTGGCTACCAATGATATCTTGAAATAGAGAAGTGAGTTCATGTTGCTAAGCCGAGATTATACTATACACCCATGAAACTAAATGTTTAGAATTATTCTAATTAATGGATTAATACTTTGAACTTGATTATGATGTACTGTGTGTTTGAATTTAGGAGAAAGTTATGCCTAACATTCATGATCCTTAGAATTCTGGAATTTGGATAGTTTTTCAAAAATCACTCATGAAATTCTCGTATGACTCTCAACTTACTTTTCACATATTTTGCTCGGGACTAGCAAAATGCTAGTTGGGGGTTGTGTTGAGGGTCAAATATTGCATATCAAACCCCATTTATTGCTTGGATTTATGAACATGATATTGTTTAATAGCTCGATTTAATCGTGTTTATGCTGCAGGTTGAATTTAGGGGCTTGGACTAAAAAGGTGCTACAAGCATGGAATTAATGCTCTGAGGTCAACAAAGCAAGGGACAGACTCCAGAGGACCAAAATTGATGAATTTATATGCCAGGGATCCGAGGAAATCAAGCCGTTCACATTCAAGAGGACTGAAATTGGTCCAAAATGCAAGATCACATGGTTTTTGCCATCGGATTGGCTCGAAACTTTATACATGGCCTGGGGGCCATAAATTAACCATACAATTAAAATTTCAACTATTGGATCCCTTTGAAAGTGGCCCAACGGATAGATCAGCCCACAAATCGTTAATCTGGGGCCCATCTGATCCTTGGATATGCTTCAATTTTGGTCTCAACTATTTAAAAGATATGAGAAAACAGATGGACGGAATGGATTTCTCAAGAACATCGAAGTGGACCCTAAACAAACAGTGTGTGCATAATACATCAATGCACCAGTCGTGCACTGCACGTCCACCATGGTCAAATCGACCCTTTACCGAGTAAAACTCAAAGAAGGAAACTTCCTTCTTCAGCGTTACGCAGGGCCGTCCGCGGATGGTGTACATGGCCCACCATCTCGGTCTAGATGATGAATTTGGACCGTCCATTCAATTCCCACGACCCAGCTTACCAATTGCTAGCTGACAAAATTTGAAGAAATACAGAAGATGGGATTCCAGCCATCCAAACATCAGACGGACGGTGGAATGAAGCCATCCGTGGGCCATAACGAATCTGATCCAAAACCAATCAGGTCCAACCGGTTTTCAAGGGAAATTCAAAGGACGGTGTGGATTTCCCAACCAAACTCAATCATCAATTTTGGTCTCAACTGTTTAAAAGATATGAGAAAACAGATGGACGGAACGGATTTCTCAAGAACATCGAAGTGGACCCTAAACAAACAGTGTGTGCATAATACATCAATGCATCAGCCGTGCACTGCACGTCCACCATGGTCAAATCGACCCTTGACCGAGTAAAAACTCAAAGAAGGAAACTTCCTTCTTCACCATTACACAGGGCCGTCCGCGAATGGTGTACATGGCCCACCATCTCGGTCTAGATGATGAATCTGGACCGTCCATTCAATTCCCACGGCCCAGCTTACCAATTCCTAACTAACAGAATTTGAAGAAATATAGAAGATGGGATTCCAACCGTCCAAACATCAGACGGACGGTGGAATGAAGCCATCCATGGGCCACAACGAATCTGATCCAACATCAATCAAGTCCGACCGGTTTTTCAAGGGAAATTCAAAGGATGGTGTGGATTTCCCAACCGAACTCAATCATGGACCCCACCACTCTATCAGCGCAAGCCGATATACACAGCCCTTGTTTTTGCATCCGGACGCGCCCGAAAATTTCGGATGGCTGTGGCCCATCATCCTTGATCAGTTGAACGATCTGAACCATTCATGTGGAGCCCACGCTAGCCAAGACCCTAGCCATGAAGAAATTTTGAAGCCAAGGGCGTTCGTTGTCTCGAAAATTCGAGCCAAACTCAATTGCGTTGTGCTTTCGTTGCGTAACAGTAAGCTGCACACACTGCTGCGTAAGAAGCCCACCAACAGTAGAGGTGGGAGGTCCTTCCAGCCGACTTCTCCAGGGCCCTTCACATGTATAAAATACAGGAGACAAGAGAGAGGGAGGATATTCAATTGGCAGGGGGAATCGAAGGAGGCTTTTGAACGTGAGCAGAGAAAGAGAATTTCTATTTGTTTTTCTCCTTTTCCTTTCTTCTTTTTTTTTTTGTTTATTTTGGATTTAGCCTAATTATGGTTGGCTAAACCTCTTAGCTAGGGCTAAGAGTTGAAGCTTGCAGCGTGATGGGAAGAACTCTGTGCTTATGCTTGTTATGGAATTGAACTTGATATTTGTCTGATTATAGGAATGTTTTTAGTTTTTAACTGTCTGTTGTGACTAAAATTACAATGGGTCTGCGATGGCTTTGAACATGTTCTTTCCTTTTATGTTTATGATGCATGTTTATGACGTCAGGAAGCCATGTTGTTCACTATTGTCTCCTGGGCATGGTCGGATGACCGTACTCTTCCTAACCTTCATAGCATGATGATTGGTTGGTAATTAGTTTAATTCTATTGTTTGCTTTGTCTCCTGGGCATGGTTTGGTGATGGAATCCATTCTAATTCATATACCTTTCATCTCTTTAAAAATTATATCAGAGGAAGTTCAGTTTAATTTCCATGATTCTTGAAGTAGGCCTAAGATCTCCCTGATCTCTACAAGTGGATCCTCTGAATCCCTAGTTTCCTACCTTTGAATCCTCCATATTTTAGTTTACTATTTCATCATTATTCCTCAAATCCACCTGATTTAGATTTCATCTTTTTCTAGTTCTAGTTCTAGTTATTTTCAAATTACGTATAGGTTTCAGTCACTTGGGATTCGACCTCGGTCTTACCGAGATTATTACTACATCACAACCCTATACTTGGGGAGTGAACAGACATTTTGTTAAGTTTGAGATCCAAACTCTCTTAGACTTCATGTAAGCCATCGACATGTGCAAAGCGTGTAAACCTTATGCAGGTTGTAAATGTTTATGGTAAACACGATTTAAAACTATTGTGATAGTAAAATTCGGTACACTCTAGGAGAGAGTGAGTTAGCTGGGAGTGGAGTGGGCATATAGCTAAACCACTATACATAGTGTGTAATAGGTTGACCAAATTGTGCTTACTGTTGATTTTATTTTTGCTAAATGTAAATGCATATCCTTATTGTAGCCAACATGTTTCGTTAATTGCTCATATGATGATTCACTATGGTTATGTTTTGGTCTTTAGTTGAATTGATATATCAATTTATGTCTTGTGTGGTTATGTAATTAAAAGCAGACCTTAGTAATTTAATTCAAAAAATTTTAAAATGTCATATTCACCCTCCTCTGAGACTTGGCCTTATTACCTATCTCTTGTTGTAATGGCTATTGAACTTAGCATGCAATTTCAAAGGCTAGAGGCAGAAAGGCATTACTCTCAAGGGGTAATCAAGTCCAAATACCCGGGACATGGTGAAAATCCAAAAGGGTTCCACGGGCAACAATAACAGAAAATCGGGCGTGGTGAAAACCTAGAAAGGCATAGGAAAAAAGAAAAAAGAAAAAGAGAACCAGGGTCATCACTCGACTTGTCATAGGCTTGTTGGCCAAGGCAAAAATAAAAACCACAACATTTCAAGAATTCTCAAAATTTGCCCCTCAGATGCTCCCACCCTGTACTTGTAAGGGCATAAGCACTCTTAGGAATCAATTCTAGATTGTGGAGGACGAACACTTTGGATAGTCACATATTCGATCCTTGGCATCCTAAAATACTTATAGTATAAGAACATAAGACAGAATGGGCACCACAAAAGTTTTCTTTTCGCTCCTTTCACTTTATTTACAATATAGTTTTCCTTTTCACATAAAAATACAAAAACAGAAACAACAAACATATAGGTATACAAGTATGTAAATAAAACCAAAACCCAACCCAGCCGGGTAAATGACGAACAGAACCCAGCCGGGTAAATGACGAACAGAGCATTGTACGATGATCCAACGTTAGTACCCCATCATCGTAAGAATTGTAGAATGGGTGGTAAGGCCAAGAGCGTGAGTAGACAAACTCCTCCTCCACGTATCACAGGTAGCTCGACTGAATGGCCGATTGAAACGTTGAACCTCTTAGTGCCCTATGGCCCACCTCAAGCCAATCGTGGCTCCACCTATGGTAGATACACATCAAGATTGGGCCCCAACATCTCCAAGTATTATCTAACCCTTGCCTTAAAATAAATCCAATATTGACAATATGGACCCAATCAAGACCATCTAGATGATGGATGATGGATTGGATCTTTTTAAAAAATTATACAATAAGTTCAATCCTGACCATTTGGACTCGACCAAGACCGTCCAAATGATGGATGATAGATTGAATCTTTTAAAAAATATGCAATAAATTCAATCTTGACCATCTGGACCCGATCAAGACCATCCAGATGATGGATGATTGATTTGATCTTTTAAAAAAATCATGCAATAAGTCCAATCTTGACCATCAAGACCCATTCAAAATCGTCCAGATGATGGATGGCATATTGGATCTTTAAAAAAAACCAATGTTGTCTAGTCTAGACCAATCAGGACCATATAGATGATGGATTGAGTGGATCTTTCAAAAAATCAAAATAAAAACCAATCTTTACCAATCAAGACCATCGAGATGATGGATTGGACCTTTTAAAAATCACTGTAATAAGTCCAATCTTGACCATTTGGACCAATCAGGACCATTCAAATTTGGAATTATGGATTAGCTCATTCGAAAATCATGCAATAACATCCAATCTTGACCATCTAGACCCAATCAAGGCCATCTAAATTTAAATGACGGATTGGATCATTTGAAAATCACTGGGATAAGTTCAATTTTGACCATCTGGATTGAATTCCCTAACATTCCTACCATAAAAGCTCAATATGAACCGTCCAATCTTCATCAAACCCATCCAAGTTCGGAACAATGGATTTTGGTGGCACAAATGAAGGTTATCGCACTAAATCCCCAAGTGGAGTCACTTCCCTCTTCTAGAAAAAAAAAAAAAAACCAACCAATGATGCCCAGTGGATTTCTTCAAAATAAAATGGCCCAAAAAAAAAAACTTTCAGAAATAAATGTTTGCAATAAAACCCCCATAGGACCACGTCCTACATGTAGGGACTTATTTTTTAAAAAATCAATTTTTTCTAAAAAAACAAAAAAAAAAAAAGACACGTACAACACCCCACAATTGGGTAGTTGTTCATACTTCCTAGTGAGTACCAACGCACAAGCAATAATTAATTCGAGGGACTTTTTTATTTTTCGATTTTCCTTATAATCATATCCAAAACATGAGATAACCGGCCTGAACCTTCAATGTCAACCTGAATGTCCTAGATCGTGTTGAGTAATGATTGAGATGTCGTAACCACACTTACATGGCAAAAAGGCCCCAGCTTATCCATAGTATTAAGCTCGAAGCCTTATATGTAAGAGAAATAATTTGGAAAGGCACTAGTCAGGAACACCTATTAAAACTAGTATAGATAATATGGGAGATTCGTAAAGCCACATAATGCGCAGGAAACTTCCCATTACCCATACTGTAAGGGCCGTATCCTAGCCCGTACAATTTCATAGTCTTTCGCGGTCCTCCCGATCAAATTCCCGAAACCTACAACTTGTAACCAGTATTTTCGCATGACCTTGAGTCACACGTTGTCAACCTGAGTCAACTCAACCTGAGACTTGTACCCTAGCGACCGCGCTGTCGCCCCGGTTCCGATGCCGCGTCTCGCGCACCAAAATGATACCCAGGCCAGGAGATGTGGGCCCGCATTCAATTCAAGAAAAATGCCGCGTGTTTGCAATCCCAAGAGAATCTCTACAACATGTCCCATCAATCAAGTGCACATCAATCACCTCATGTCAAGTACAAGAGCAACCCCATAGTCAACTCTCTCTCTCTTACACACCTATACATGTCAAGTACATACCCATCACTCATCACTCACTCCCCATCACTCCATCACTCCATCCCATCTCCTCTCTCTCTTATTTCTCCCTTCTCTTCTAAGCAACCCCAAGCTCCTACATATGAACCTCCCAAGCTCTCATGGAGAAGCTCTAGTGTGGCTCACTTCCTACCCTCTCATCTCCCATCTCAACCACCAAAATTTCATCATCTTCCATTAAAGAAGAAGTCGAGAAGCCAAGGAAGCCAAGGGAGCGAGAAGAAGACCGTGGGTGATCTTCGATCTACATCTTTGTCATTTTATTTTATTTTAGTTTTGTGATTTAAGGGCCCACATATAGTGGGACCCACCTTGATGTATTCTTCGTATCAAAGAGGGGCCCATAGCAGCAGGGCCCTTCCATCACCGCCGATCTCTCTCTCTCTCTCTCTCTCTCTCTCTCTCTCTCTCTCTCTCTCTCTCTCTTTGTGTGATGGATTGTGGCCCACCTTGATGCATGATATTATCCATGCCATCCATCATCCGGACGGTGGAAATCCCACCCTGATGTAGGATCCATACCGTCCAAAGATCAGGCTTGGACAAAGGTAAAAACAAATATCACTTGATCCAACACGTGTGGCCCACTGGACATGGGACCACCATGATGTAAGTGTTTTATCCACCGTCCAATCCTTGGACAGTGGAAAAACCTTCTGTACACGTACCCCTGTCTAGGCCGTCCAGGGCCTGGACGCTGATCCGTTTTAAAAAAATACATAATATAATATAATAAAATATAAATGTATATTACAATAATATATACAATACATATATGTATATCAGGTGTGGGCCACGTGTGTGGAGCCTCACCATGATATATGTGTTTAACCATTGCTGTCCACCTATTTGTGTGGGACCCACCCTGTGACACGTGTGAGGGTGAGGCCCACTAGAGGCCATTTGATGTATGCATTTTGTCTAGCCGTCCATCTGGACGCTGGACGTGCATCACAATTCAAAAAAATATAATAATAAAATATTATATATACTATATGTAATATATATATATATATATATATTATAATACAGATATATATATATTAATATAACATGTGGTGGGCCCCATGTGGGGACCCACCTGATTGGGAAAGGGATTAGCTGGCGTATCAGATGCCAACACATTTTGTGGATCCCACGCTGTATGGGTTCATCTACACCATCCACTGTGTGGACCCCATCATGATGCATGTATTTTATCCTGTCCGTCCATCATCAGGACGTGGACCCCACCATGGCAGTGTGTGGGGCCCACCTTGAGCTGATGTGTTTCATCCATACCGTCTAACCATTTGGCAAGCCCATTTTAAGGCTTGAGACTAAACTGAGGCAGATTTAAATCTTTGGTGGGCCATCACGTGGACACCACCATGATGTATTATTTCATTGTAATGACCTGGGAAATTTTGTGCTTATTGTTAAGGGTCGAATATTGCATATTAGACCCCAGTTATTGCTAGGATTTACAAACATAGTATTATTTAACGGCCTGATTTAATCATGTTTGTGATGCAGGGCGTATTCACGAGCACGGACTGGAAATGATGCTAAAAGCATGGATTTAAAGCTCAGGCATCACCAAGGCAATGGATGGGACCTCATGGGACCATGAACGAGGATTTACACGTCAAAGATCAGAGAAATTCCAGTCACTCACTTCAAACAGGCCTGAAAGACATCCAGAATGCAGGATCATGGGGTTCCCACCATCTGATTGGATCCAAACTTTATATGAGGCCTGATGATCATGAATTAACCGTACGCATCAAAAATCAACCATTGGATCGCTGTGGAAGTGGCTCAACGGATAGAGCAGCCCCTTAAAACCTCAAGTGGGGCCCACCTAATCTCTGGATGCGCTTCAGTTTTGGACTCAACATCTTAAATTAAATGGGGAAGAAGATGGATGGAGAGGATTGTACAGATTCATCACGAGTGGACCCCATTGACATCGCCAGTGCACAGTGCGTAAGTGCATTCGATGTGCACCGAATCAAGCCGATCGGGTCAGCGCCGCTGACCCGATCCTTCTCGTATACGGAGAATAGCAGGCGGACGCTGTTCGTCCATTTTCATGTAGTGGGCCCCATCCATCACAGGTTTCGACAATCAGAGCCGTCCATATGCTCTGCGAGGTGACCAACACCATCGCCTAGCTTTCCTTTTTGGCCCATGCACACACACAGAGGCAGATTTCATGTAAACGCAGGAATGGACAGTGGGAACAAAGATCGCATGGGCCACACCGAATCTAACATAAAACCAACCGAATCTTACTGGTTTTTCGATGCGAATGGAATGGTCAGAGTGGATTTTACACACGGCGTCAATCAGCGGTTTTCCAACCTTCACAGCGCCCGACCGTGCGAGCTCTGTTCGCAATAGGAAGTTACGGTCGATCCAGGTGGGCCATCATCGCTGATCAAAACAGTGATCCGAACCGTCTATTGTGTAGAGGGGCCAAAACCATCCGTAGGGACGTCTTCACTTACGACGGTTGTGGATATCACAAGAACCAGCAGAGGGGCAAACATTCCGGACTCTCACATGAAGCTGCGCACGTTCTGCGAAAGGAGTGCGTAACTCCTTCCGCAATGATCGACCTCAGCAAGGACTCCGGCCAGCGTTTTCTGGAGGGATTTTTACAACTACAAAAGTGAAGGAAGGAAAGGAGCTTAGCTTTTTGCTGGATGTCGAGGAGGGAGAAAGAGAAACAGAGAAGACTGGGAGGAAGAGAGGTTCTGCGGCTGTAACGTGAGCGTGAGAGAGTACAGAGGAGGCTGGAGCCGTGGAGCATGCTGGAGGAGGGAGATTAGCTGGACTGGAGCAGAGGCCGACCTGGTTTTTTTTTTTCCTTTCTTCTTCTTCTTTCTTTAATCGGAGTTTAGCCTAATCATTCATGTGTGGCTAAACCTCTTAGCTAGGGCTAAGAGGTGAAGCCTGTAGCGAGATGGGAGACACTATTTCATGCATTTAATTTAAAATTTCTGAACTGAACTTGGTTTTAAGTTGATTATTAAAGGAATATTTTTTCAGTCTTTAATGGTCTGTTGTGACTGAAATTACAATGGGTTTGTAATGGCTTTGAATATTTCTTTTTCCTCTTTTTTTATGTTTATGAAGTCAGGAAGCCCTGTTGTTCATCATTGTTCCATGGGCATGGTAGGATGACAGTACCCTTCCTGATCTTCATACATTGTTGGTTGGTTGGTAATTAGTTTAATTCTGTTGTTTACTTTGTCTCCTGGGCATGGTTTGGTGATGGAATCCATTCTAATTCATATACCTTTCATCTCTTGAAAACCAGATCAAGTAAGTTCAGTTTGAATTCCATAATCCTTGATGCAGGCATAAGATCTCCTTGATCTCTACAAGTGGATCCTCTGAATCCCTAGTTTTCTTCCTCTGAATTCCTTAAAGTTTTAGATAATTGTTCCACAATTATTTCTTAAATTCTATTTGGTTTAGATCACATCTTAGTCCAGTTCTAGTTCTACTTGGTTTCAGATAACGTACAGGTATCAGTCCCTGTGGATTCGACCTCGGTCTTACCGAGTTTATTACTACATCACAACCCTGCACTTGGGGTGTGAACAAGTTTTTGGCGCCGTTGCCGGAGACTGACGGTTGCGATTCTCTGAAATTAATTAGGTTTAGGATTAGTTTAATAACTTTAGTTTTAGGTTTTTAATTGATTTCTAAAGCTAACTTGTTTCCATGTTTTGTAGGATCTTGACATTAGTTCCTAAATTGGTAATTCCTTCCTAATTTCTCTACTTTTTCCACTTTTAAAATTAGGGTTTAAATTTTAGAAATCTTCTAATTCTAGTATTCTCCTATTTGTAGGAAATAGTTTATTTTTGGAAATTTTCCTATTTTGTTTTTAGAACTAGGTTAGTTATTTCCCTTTTTAGGAATTTACTTTCTATTTTGATTTTTGGTAACTTTCTAACTCCTTTAGAATCTAATTTTGGTTCCTCATTTATTTTTAGAATTTTTGTTTAGAAACTAACCTTCCTATTTTATAGGCCTTTAAGATAGAAATTTCTAATTCAGTAAGCTCCTTCCCTACTTTATATTTTTTTTTCTTTTTTCAGTTCTCTTTTAGTATTCTACTTTCTAGTTTAGGTCTTTCCTAATTTATTTTAGAAATTTTCACTTTCTTTTAGGAATTCTTTCTTTTAGAAGCTAGTTCACTTCTATCTTTCTTTTAAAGGATTGTTCTTCTCTTTTTAGAATCTAACTTATTTTGTTTTATTTTGCAGGTCCTTAACTTAGGGGCTTCAATTCGGTAATTTCTTTTCAACTCTCTCTCTCTCCTTCTTTCTAGATTTTCTTTTCGTTCGAATTTGATTGAGGGTTGCGAGTGTTTCATGCCCAAGTGGGCCCGTGACGACACTCGACGTCTCTTGACCGAAGGAGGATTGGTTGAGGGGTTGACTATCCATCACAGGACTAGACACCGCTCAAAATTCCCTAAGTTAATTGAAGTTATGGCTGAAGACCAACCTCCTCTACTTCCACCCAGGGTGGAGGATACCCAAGATGAGAACGAGGTGCATCAGCTACCCCCGCCTCGTACTTTACGAGATTATCTACAACCGGCGGGAGTGAGTATGCCCTCATGCATGATTTTCGCTGAAAACACAGGACAAATGGACATCAAGCCAGGAGTTATCCAACTCCTTCCCAAATTCCATGGACTTGAATCAGAAAGTCCATATTTACATTTGAAAGAGTTCGATGAGATTATAGCTACATTATGTTTTCCTAATGTATCTGAGGATACAATTAGGCTGAAACTCTTTCCTTTTTCCTTAAAAGATAAAGCTAAGATGTGGTTACATTCACTGCGTCCTAGATCCATTGGCACATAGAACGACATGTAGAGGGAATTCATAAAAAAATTCTTCCCACATCATAAAATGATTACCCTCAGAAAAGCAATCATGAACTTTGCCCAAAAGGAAGATGAAACATTCTTCCAACGTTGGGAAAGGTTCAAAGATTTGGTCAGTTCATGCCCACAACACAGATTTGAAACGTGGCGCATTACAAATTTTTTCTACGATGGACTGACATCTTCCATGCGCCAAATGGTCGAGACAATGTGTAATGGAGAGTTCATTAATAAAGATGTCAACGAGGTATGGGACTACCTCGACAGTTTGGCTGAAAAAACACAATCTTGGGACTATTACCCAAAATCAAACACCACATCTAGGCCGACTCAATTAAAGGAGAAAGGTGGATTATATCTCTTGAAAGAAGAGGATGATCTCAAGTGTAAAGTGACTACGCTCATAAGGAAAGTTGAGGCCATGGAAGGAAAGAAGGATAAGGTTAATGAAATTGTTTGCGGCATCTGTGATTGCAACATTCATACAACTGAAAATTGTCCTACAATACCCGCCTTTCGAGGAGTGTTGAATGAACAAGCTAATGCCGTAAACAACTATCAAAGACCTTTTACTGGACCTAACTCCAATACATACAATCCTGGCTGGAAAAATCATCCAAACTTTAGTTGGAGGAATGGACAAACGGCTACTCCTCCAGGTTTCTTCAATCAAAATCCAAATCAAGTGAAACCTCAAGAGGAACCGATTCAAAATTCCATACAAGAGCTGGCTCAGGCAATACGGGGAATTACAAATTTTATGCAAAAGATGGATTCTCGTATAACGGTTATAGAAAAGGGGATGCTTCCTGCACAACCTCTCCCCAATCCTAAACCGCAGTACGAGATTAATGATCCCAGCTCTTTAAATCAGATGGGGCACGCTAAATCCATCACCACTCTTAGGAGTGGAAAGATCATTGATAAAACTCTTCTGGTTAGGCCCGAAAAGCCTCAAGAACCAGAAGAGGACAACAATGATGGATCCAGTGATGCCCCATAAAAATTAGAACCGGAACTTCTAGAAAAGTCAGTTGCTCCATTCCCCCAACGGTTGGTTTCACCAAAACCTCTCTCTAACTCTCAGGATATCCTAGAGGTGTTGAAACAAGTAAAAGTCAACATTCCTCAACTTGATGTTGTGAAACAGATACCCTCATATGCCAAATTCCTGAAAGACTTATGCACGACCAAACGACGACAAAGTATTCAAAAGAAGATCTTCTTGACCGAGAAAGTGAGTGCCATCCTAAAGCAAGACGTGCCACAGAAATTCAAGGATCCCGGTAGTCCAACCATATCATGTGTAATCAGGGACCATCGAATTGATCATGCACTTCTTGACTTAGGAGCGAGCGTTAATCTGATTCCCTACGCGGTATACAAACAGTTAGGTTTGGGCAAATTAAAACCCACCCTAACTACACTACAACTTGCTGATCGCTCTGTTCATGTACCAAGAGGGATAATCGAGGATGTGTTGGTCCAAGTTGATAGATTTTACTACCCTGTAGATTTTATCATCTTGGACACCGAACCCATCAACAACATAAGCACTCAGATCCCCGTCATTCTTGGCCGCCCATTCCTTGCCACTTCAAATGCAATTATCAATTGCAGGAATGGTGTTATGACTATGTCTTTAAGGAATATGACATTAGAGTCAAACATCTTTTTCAATAATGGCAGAAACTTAGAGGAGGATGACGATTTCCACGACATTAACATGATTGACTCTTTAGTGGAAGATACGACACCTTTAACCTTATCCTCTGACTCTCTAGAGACGTGCCTGGCCCACTCCCATGATTTTGATGATGACATGATTAGGGAGACGTGCGCCTTCCTTGATACTGCACCGGTACTTGAAGTTAACCGGTGGAGGCCACAATTTGAAGAATTGCCATAAACCGATGTAGTGCCTCTACCATCTAACCTCAAGACGCCGAAGCTTGACCTAAAACCTTTACCCTCTGATTTGAAATATGCCTATTTAGGTCAAGATGAGACATACCCGGTGGTGATCTCCGCCCACCTAGAGAAAGAACAGGAGAGTATGCTCATATCTACTCTCATTGAGCATAAGGGAGCCCTTGGATGGACGATAGCGGACCTCAAGGGAATCAACCCCTCGATTTGTACTCACCGCATATATCTTGAGGATAATGCAAACACCGCTCGGCAACCACAACGTAGAATAAATCCAAACATCAAGGAAATGGTTAAGGCCGAGGTTCTTAAACTATTGGACGTGGGTATCATATACCCTATATCTGATAGTCAATGGGTGAGTCCAACTCAAGTGGTCCCTAAGAAGTCCGGAATCACCATCGTAGCCAATGCTAATAATGAACTCGTGCCAACTAGAGTCACTATTGGTTGGAGAATGTGCATTGACTATAGGAAGTTGAATACCGTCACGAGGAAAGACCACTTTCCTTTACCATTCATTGATCAGATCCTGGAAAGGTTAGCTGGTCATTCCTATTATAGTTTCCTTGACGGGTATTCGGGCTACAACCAGATAGAGATAGCCCCTGAAGACCAGGAAAAGACCACATTTACATGTCCCTACGGCACCTTTGCCTACCGAAGGATGCCATTCGGGCTATGTAATGCCCCTGCCACCTTTCAACGATGTATGCTTAGTATCTTTTCTGATATGGTGGGGCAATATCTAGAGGTCTTCATGGATGATTTCTCTGTTTACGGTCCATCTTTCAGCAAGTGCTTGGAAAGCCTTAAATGTGTGTTGAAAAGATGTGAAGAAAAGAACTTGGTACTTAATTGGGAGAAGTGTCATTTCATGGTTCAGAAGGGAATTGTCCTTGGGCATATCATCTCGTCCAAGGGAATCGAGGTAGATAAAGTAAAAATCGATCTTATCTCTAACCTACCTCCACCCAAGAACATTAGAGACGTACGATCCTTCTTAGGACACGCAGGATTTTATAGGCAATTCATAAAGGACTTTAGTCTCCTCTCTCGTCCTTTATGTACTCTTCTTTAAAAGGATGCTCCGTACGATTAGACTGAGCAATGTCAAGAAGCTTTCACCAAGCTTAAGGGCACGTTAACCACTGCACCAATCTGCAGCCACCCGACTGGAGCCTTCCTTTTGAGATTATGTGCGACGCTTCTGATTATGCTCTTGGGACGGTCCTAGGCCAAAGAAAAGATAAGAGGCCCTACGTCATTCATTACTCAAGTAGAACTTTAAATTCTCCCCAGGTGAACTACTCGACTACGGAAAAGGAACTCTTGCTGTAGTATTCGCCTTGGATAAATTTAGGTCCTACTTGATCGGATCCAAGATCATTATCTACACAGATCATGCGGCACTTAAGTATCTTCTTTCTAAGAATGATTCTAAGCCCCGCCTGATACGATGGATCCTTCTACTCTAAGAATTTGATTTGAAAATTAAAGATAAAAAGGGAGTAGAGAACGTAGTGGCCGATCATCTGTCTCGCCTTAATACCTCTGATTCCCTTGAGACGACCCATATCAACGACATGTTCCCTGATGAACAACTGTTCAGAGTCTCTCATTCACCTTGGTTCGTTGATATTGCTAATTATCTTGCTACAGGTGCCATACCGACACAATGGACTGCGCAAGATAAGAAGAAATTCTTCGCCAAGGTGCCCAACTTTTTCTGGGATGATCCTTATTTATTTAAATATTGCGCAGACCAAATCCTAAGGAGATGTGTACCAGACGATGAGCATCAAAGCGTCATCTCCTTTTGTCACTCACAGGCCTGTGGTGGTCACTTTTCTGCTAAAAAGACCACGGCCAAGATTCTGCAGTGTGGCTTTTACTAGCCCACTATGTTTAGGGACACTCATGAGTTTTACAAAGCAGAAATTGGGAGCATTGTCCCATCGAAATATGATGCCTTTGAATCCCATCCTTATCATTGAAGCATTTGATTGCTGGGGCATCGATTTCATGGGACCATTCCCCCAATCATTTGGAAATCTGTATATTTTGCTCGCCGTGGATTATGTCACTAAATGGGTTGAAGCGATTCCGTGTCGAACTAATGACCATCGCACGGTCATTAAATTCCTAAAAGAAAACATCATTTCTCGATTCGAAATGCCTCGAGCCATCATTAGTTATGGGGGCTCACACTTTTGTAATAAACCATTTGAGAGCTTAATGAAAAAATACGGTATCTCTCATAAGGTGAGCACCCCATACCATCCATAGACAAGTGGACAAGCTGAGATTTCCAATAGGGAGATCAAACACATTTTGGAGAAAACGGTTTACCCAGATCATAAGGATTGGTCAATCCGATTGACCGATGCCTTATGGGCATACCGTACTGCCTTTAAAACCCCTATTAGAATGTCTCCCTTTAGACTTATCTATGGGAAAGCTTGTCACTTGCCTGTGGAGCTGGAACATAAAGCATACTGGGCGATCAAAAATCTTAATTTCAATCTGGACAATGCTGGCTCGCTACGCAAACTTCAATTGAATAAACTTGAGGAAATCCGGAATGATACGTACGATAATTCGAGAATTTACAAGGACAAGATGAAAGCATTTCATGACCAACACATTTTGCAAAAATCATTCACGCCTGGTCAGAAGGTCCTTTTGTACAATTCTTAATTACATCTCTTTCCGGGTAAGCTTCGATCTCATTGGACCAGCCCTTACATTATTGTTACTGTTTTTCCTCATGGGGCCGTTGAGATAAGAGATCCCGACAATGGCAAGGAGTTTAAAGTCAATGGACATCGATTGAAATCATTTGTCGAGAAATTTGATTCAGAGGACATGTCCATGCCCCTGACTGCTCCTGTTTACCAGGATTGATCTCCTAGTCTGATGGAGGTATAGGTAGGTTTATCGCTTTCATAGGACTAAGGTAGTTACTTTATTTGTCTGGCTGAAGACGGTAAACTTAGTGCTCCTGGGAGGCAACCCATCTCTTCATTTCATTTCGTTTCTATCATTAGTTAGTTCAATGTTTGTGGGTAACATTACTGCAAACCCTCACGAGACTACAACTCGTCCACTAGGGGTAACCTAGGGGTTTAAAGGCTTGTTGCATACGCTAAATGCAATCGAGAGCACCTACGAAAGTGGTGTAGGTAGGATTGTATTTTTGTAATATTTATTTATTTCTGTTGGTTTCTCTCTTGTGCTGACCTGCTCTTAAGTAGATATCTTTGGAAAGCCTCTTGATTCTTTCATCCAGGTACTATCTTTCCATCACTCCTCTTATATTTTCGTTGTCCCATGTGCATTGCATGCTTATTTCTTTTACATTGAGGACAATGTAGATTTTAGGTTGGGGGTGGGAGATTAGGTTTCCTAATCTGTGTTTTCTTGGTATTTTCGTAGTCTTGAGCAGAAATTGTGAAAATTTTTAAATTTTTCTAGAATTTCGTATGAATTCGAAGCGATTTTAACGGCCATCTTGGATTTAGAATTACAAGATAAGTGATGTTGGAATTGATGACTCTTGGATTCAACTATTTGTTAGATCTCACAGTTAAGTTAGAACTATTAATCCATGATTAGAAGTCTTAAACATTGAGTGAATCATAATTTTACATGTCACATCTCGCTTACACATTAAGGTTTCATTCGATATTGAAGGATTAATTTGGTGATCACTAAGCTTGAAAGGAACCAACTTGAAAAATTGAAAAGATTGGGCGAATGGTTTTCACCATAGGTTTGCTCCCTACAGGTGAAGGTTTGATTCCCCAAGGTTGACATTCATAAACTTTTTGGCGATCGGTCTTTACCATAGGTTTGCTCCCTATAGGTGTAGATTCGATTCTCCTCCTTGGCTGTACTTTTAAACAAGTTGACATAGTGTGAAAACCATCAAAAGCTGGAAGAATGAATCAAGCTTTGGTTTAGGTGTTGGTTATCATGAATTCTCTTGTGGTTACCAATGATATCTCGAATTAGAGAAGTGAATTTTAATAATGTTAAGCCGAGATTACACTATACACTCATGGAACTCAATATTTAGAATCGTTCAAATTAATGGATTAATATTTGAGCTTGATTATGAAGTACCATGAGCTTGATTCCAGGAGAAAGTAATGCTAACATTCATGAATCTTAGAATTCGACTATGTGAATTGTTTGTCATAAATCTCTTGGGTTTGTAGAAATTGTCCTCTAATTCTCAATTTATTTTTCGCATACCTTGCTCGGGACTAGCAAGATGATGGTTGGAGGTTGTGTTGAGGGTCGAATATTGCATATCAGACCCCAGTTATTGTCAGGATTTACAAACATAGTATTGTTTAACAGCCTGATTTAATCATGTTTGTGATGCAGGGCGTATTCACGAGCACGGACTGGAAAGGATGCTAAAAGCATGGATTTAAAGCTCAGGCATCACCAAGGCAATGGACGGGACCCCATGGGACCATGAACAAGGATTTACACGTCAGAGATCAGAGAAATTCCAGTCACTCACTTCAAACAGGCCTGAAAGACATCCAGAATGTAGGATCATGGGGTTCCCACCATCTGATTGGCTCCAAACTTTATATGAGGCCTGATGATCATGAATTAACTGTACGCATCAAAAATCAGCCATTGGATCGCTGTGGAAGTGGCTCAACGGATAGAGCAGCCCCTTAAAACCTCAAGTGGGGCCCACCTAATCTCTGGATGCGCTTCAGTTTTGGACTCAACATCTTAAATTAAATGGGGAAGAAGATGGATGGAGAGGATTGTACAGATTCATCACGAGTGGACCCCATTGACATCGCCAGTGCACAGTGCGTAAGTGCACTCAATGTGCATCGAATCAAGCCGATTGAGTCAGCGCCGCTGACCCGATCCTTCTCGCATACGGAGAACAGCGGGCGGACGCTGTTCGTCCATTTTCGTGTAGTGGGCCCCATCCATCACAGGTTTCGACAATCAGAGCTGTCCATGTGCTCTGCAAGGTGACCAACACCGTCGCCCAGCTTTCCTTTTTGGCCCATGCACACACATAGAGGCAGATTTCATGTAAACGCAGGAATAGACGGTGGGAACAAAGATCGCATGGGCCACACCGAATCTAACATAAAACCAGTCGAATCTTACTGGTTTTTTGACACGAATCGAATGATCGGAGTGGATTTTACATATGGCGTCAATCAGCAGTTCGCCGACCTTCACAGCGCCCGACCGCGCGAGCTCTGTTCGTAATAGGAAGTTGCGGTCGATCCAGGTGGGCCATCATCGCTGATCAAAACAGTGATCCGGATCGTCTATTGTGTAGAGGGGCCAAAACCGTCCGTAGGGACGTCTTCACTTACGACGGTTGTGGATATCACAAGAACCAGCAGAGGGGCAAACATTTCGGACTCTCACGTGAAGCTGCGCACGTTCTGCGAAAGGAGTGCGTAACTCCTTCCGCAATGACCGACCTCAGCAAGGACTCCGGCCAGCGTTTTCTGGAGGGATTTTTACAGCTACAAAAGCAAAGGAAGGAAGGAAAGGACCTTAGCTTTTTGCTGGACGTCGAGGAGGGAGAAAGAGAAACAGAGAAGACTGGGAGGAAAGAGGCTGTGCGGCTGTAACGTGAGCGTGAGAGAGTACAGAGGAGGCTGGAGCTGTGGAGCATGCTAGAGGAGGGAGATTAGCTGGACTGGAGCAGAGGCCGACCTGGTTTTTCTTTTCCTTTCTTCTTCTTCTTTTTTTAATCGGAGTTTAGCCTAATCATTCATGTGTGGCTAAACCTCTTAGCTAGGGCTAAGAGGTGAAGCCTGTAGCGAGATGGGAGACACTATTTCATGCGTTTAATTTAAATTTCTGAACTGAACTTGGTTTTAAGTTGATTATTAAAGGAATATTTTTTCAGTCTTTAATGGTCTGTTGTGACTGAAATTACAATGGCTTTGCAATGGCTTTGAATATTTCTTTTTCCTCTTTTTTTATGTTTATGAAGTCAGGAAGCCCTGTTGTTCATCATTGTTCCATGGGCATGGTAGGATGACAGTACCCTTCCTGATCTTCATACATTGTTGGTTGGTTGGTAATTAGTTTAATTCTGTTGTTTACTTTGTCTCCTGGGCATGGTTTGGTGATGGAATCCATTCTAATTCATATACCTTTCATCTCTTGAAAATCAGATCAAGTAAGTTTAGTTTGAATTCCATAATCCTTGATGCAAGCATAAGATCTCCCTGATCTCTACAAGTGGATCCTCTGAATCCCTAGTTTCCTTCCTCTGAATTCCTTAAAGTTTTAGATAATTGTTCCACAATTATTTCTTAAATTCTATTTGGTTTAGATCACATCTTAGTCCAGTTCTAATTCTACTTGGTTTCAGATAACGTACAGGTATCAGTCCCTGTGGATTCGACCTCGGTCTTACCGAGTTTATTACTACATCACAACCCTGCACTTGGGGTGTGAACACTTACCTTTCCCTAAGTAGTTGTTTTTGGGCTAATTAGTGCTAATCTCGATTGCTTGTGAAATTCGCATCAATCACTTTAAATTAGATTTGCATGACTTAAAACTTGTAGATTAGTTAGCGCTATGTTACTCTGAAATCTGGGATCCATCGCTAAATCCAGTTGTTCTGGAGAATTTTTGGAAGTTCTGGATCGGACCTGGACTGCGCGTCGAAAGTCCAATAGCGATGAGCTTAGGCTATTGCGGTCACCGTGTTGGGCTTGACCATCACCCGAAAATTAAGTCCATGTGATGTTCTGGGTCGATTTGATAGAGTTCGGAGTGAAGAGTGTGAGAACGGTTGGATATTTAATGTGATTTTATGAAATCTGAGTCGTGTCGCTTGCGCGATGATTTTAAGCAATCTGACCATTGGATTCTGACCCAATTTCACCCTCTGATCAGGGAAGGTGGCCCAGGCATGTCCTTGTGCTTGTGGACCTGATCGAGATTCCGTGACCGTTGAATTGAGTGTGGTCCGCCACGGCTGATCTGAAGAGCCGGTCGGTATGAAAACTCAGCTTGACCTAGATCCATGGTTGAGGAGCTTAAGTCCGACCTTTCGTGGTTATAGGCCCACCAGAAGTGCTTCGTTGGATCACGAGAGTCAGGTTTTGGTTATACCCTAAGTATACCTTTGGCCTAGGGTTATTTTCATCAATTTGAGGCCTATTTATAGTCCTTAAACCCTAGCTCTCTTTTCCATATGAATTTTCTCTAACCCTAGCTTGGAGAGAGAGTGGAAAAGAGAGAGATAGTGAGAGAGAAGTTGGTGAATCATCTTGGATTCTTTCCTGTTCTTCTACATCCTTGAACCTTCACTTTGAATCGTTATTCTGACGATTATGAGTTCATCTTGGGGTAAGTTAACCTAACCCTAATCTGTGTTAGAGCTTAAATTAGTCTTGGTGTTGTTATATCTCATTTCTATCCTTGTTTTAGGGTAATCTGTCGCCGTTGACGAAGACATCTCGTCTGAAATCAGTTCGGTGTTCTTTTCTGGCTTTAAGTGCGGACTTTAAGTGTATAGGTTATGGTTTTCAAGACTTTCAATCCTAGTTAATGATTTATTCTTGTTATGGATGAGATTTCACATGCCAAATGTTATGTTTACTTTGTGTTCCTAATATGCATGTGTTATATTGAGATTTGTGTATTCTATGTGTATGTATAAAGTACCGTATGCGTATAAAATATGAACATGTGATTGCCATGATTATTTGTCGTGTACTTATGCTAGATGTATGTGCGACAACTCCTTGGTAAAAGGAATTGTCCAAATGTGTGTATTTCAACATACGTCATGTATGTTGAACTATGTATTCTAAGTGTTTGTAGAAATGTTTGAATGATCTAAAGTGTGATGTTTCAACCTAGTATGGGCGTTGAGAAGCGATTCTCAGCTCTCCCACTAGTGTGCATGATTTCCTTCTTACTAGTTACATTCCTTGTTATTTAATTTCAAGCATTTCTTATGCTTACATTTATGTTAAGTTGATATTCTTCAAATGCTTGAGTACCACATGATTGAAGTGTTGTTCCATTACTGTTCTACATTTAATATGAATATCTGTTGTAGGGTAATGTGTTTGGGACTATGAATAGTCCAAGAAATCAGTAATCTGCATTAGGGTTGTGGCTGAGATCGCTTTCGCCACAAAGGACGTCATTAGACGAACCCGAGCCGTATTAGAGTTGTCGGCAGTGGTTTGGCCACGCGGAGTGTTTGCGCACTCTATATCGTTCAACCCAACATGCGCTCGTGCTAGTCGAGTTCGTCAAGTAACCCGATTGTCCGATGTATGTTCACCATGTATGGACGCTACTGCTTGAATCTAGGGTACCGAACTTACCAATGAAATCCTATTAACCTTGGTACCTTGATCCGCAAAGACTCATGAGCCGGACATGATGGTATGGGACACCATGGTCGAGCTATCGGCCTACGCTGGGGTGACGAGCCTCCCCGTAGTGACCAGTGGGCAACTGAACTCGTGAGCCGATTATGGTGTTATGGGACACTATATTTGTGCTGTCGGCCTACATTGATTGGTGACGAGCCCTTTGTAGTGACCTCGAGCATGCCTGGATACCGCATTGAGGTGACGAGCCTTGGTGTAATAACGAAGGTATGATAGGCATGCATTGATTGGTGACGAGCCCTTTATTACGACCTGAAACCATATGATCGTATGAGATATCTAGGACTGACGACCCTAGAATGGATCACTGTTTGGATGGTGATATGAGGAAGGTACTTTAGCTTCCCAATCCTGCTGTATGAAAAGGACTAATAACAACTTGGTAATCATATCCATGCACCGCATTTGCATGTGCTTTGTAGATGTGGCGCACTTTGAGGTGGTGTCATGCGTAACGTAAGATGAAGACGCTGAGGGTGTACGCGTGAGGGCACGCATCATTTTGCATACATCCTTGCATTAACAAGAGTACTTAGGACTTGTTTAATTATTCTGCTTTATCATTACTGCTTGATTGAACTGATAACATGTTAACCAGTGCCTTATTGTTCCACTGAGTTGATCACTCACTCCCACGTTTTGGGGCGGTGTTAAACACCCACCAGACTATATTAGGTTCTGATGTTGCAGATGTGAATGCGACTTCTGAGGCAGAGTGGGAGATGGATGATGATGAGGCTGCTTTCTCTTATATGCAGTTTTTAGACGGGTTCTAGCGAGCTTGTTCTGATGCGCGGGACTCTAGAATTATTTTTGGGAATTAAATGATGTAACTTAATTCTTGTAATTTTGTTAAGTAACACTTTCATTACGACCTGGTTGTGCATGTACTTAAGGGATTTACACTTGTACACAAATATTTCTATAAGTCTTTCGCTTGCTTTCTTCACTTATCCTTGAATTATATCTGTGCTTTGGCTTAATCTATTCCATGTTTTATGCACTAATATAGTCAACATACATCCATCATTAAATATGTTGCATAAGTGATGTTTTGGAACTCGGGAGCTGAGTTATGCTTGACCCTCGAATTTCAGGGCGTTACAAGTTGGTATCAGAGCATGATCTGGATTAAACCGGACCTGGGTTATGGTCACACACCGCACGTTGTCGCCACTTTAGTGTATTTGGGTGCGAGTCTATCGTAGATTGTGTATTTGTGTTCCGTAGCTTCTATCGGCGAAAGTTTCCTGAAAACGTTCACCGAGATTAAGTCTGTGCTCTCTCCTCATCATACACAGCGACCCGAAACCTTTCCTAGACCATCTATTAATGAGTTTAGATGGTCTATCTTCCCTTTTCAACTTTTAAATCGTCAAGAAATCTTTATTTGAATCAGATTTCTGCCCGAATGGCCCGATAGGCGTCAAATCATGCAAGGGGCCAATTGGGGCATTTCCTGTGGGGCCCAGGGAGGAACCACACTTTTCTGACCATAGGGGACCAGGATGACCTCGCCCAAATGGCGAGGCATCACCGGTCAGTCCAGAGACCAGTGATGTCATCGCCGATTCGGCGAGGGCTCGCCGATCAGCGGGCCAGGTGGGCCGGGCCGGCGTGGGCCGATGCTTTCTAGGCCTTGTGTGGCCCACCCCTCCACAGTTTTATGTTTAAAACCTCTTCTCTAACCTATTTCCTTCACAATCTCCCCTCCCAAGCTCTCCTTTTCTTGAAAACCCTCTCAAATCTTCTCCAAATCTCTTCCAAATCTTCTTCTTCTTCCATTTTCGTACAAATCCATCACTCCATCTCAAAACCCTCACTCCCATTGCTGATTTTCCTCCTTTTCCTTCTCATTTGATGTCTTGCATTCTCTTTTGAGATCTCTAGAGTGTGGAAGCTTCACCATCTTCCTATTTCTCTCTTTCTCTCATTTCTCATGGCTCTCTTTGAGTTCATCATGGCCATATTTTCCATTTCTACTCTTCTTTCTTTGATAGGGAAGAAGAGAGCGCCCGTGGATGAAGTGGGGCCTAGCCGCCCAACCCGTGCACGGAGGCCGAGAGGTGCCGCCGCTAGCACATCCGCCACTCGTGAATTCCAGACCAAACGGGACCTCGATCCTCGAGCTCCCATTGGTAGAACTTTGTTGGCAGAGCTATCGCATGGAGTCTATGAAGGCCATAGAGTCCTTTTTGAGGCTCATGTTGATCCGCGGCTGTATGGTGAGTTTATGTTGTTGGAGCGCCTGGAAGGGGCTGGTTGGTGTCCCTTGTTTGAAGGTGAGTATCGCGCGAATGCTAGCACTGTTCGAGCCTTTTATACCAATATTCTTGATCCTTCGCTGGAGCCTCTGCAGTTCAAGATTCCTTGTGGTAGCAGTCGAGTGGGTATTGTCAATGTTGCTTTGATATCCCGACTCCTGAATGTGCCACTTGGTGAAGTGCATGCCAGCGAGAAGAATGTGAACAGTGTGCACAAGAGGGATCGTCGCACCCGATCCTTATGTGGTCGTTTGGTCAAATGGCAACCTAATAGGAGTCTTTTGGCTACCTACATGACGGATGACTTCCGTTTGCTTCATCATATGTGTACGTTCAATGTATACCCAAGGTGGAGCAATCGCAGCGAGTGTACGCGCCTGATGGTGGATTTTCTATATCAGGTGGGGCAGGAAGCGAAGTTGTGTGTGCCGACGTACGTCCTGCGCAAGATTATTCTCATCGCTCGTTCGACTAGGAGGACCAAATCGCTTCTATTTGGTCGCCTCATTTGCAAGTTTGCACATGAGTTTGGCTATAGGCTTGGAGCTGAGAAGCCGGTTCCTGTTCGTCATATTAATCTGAGGACTCTTAAGCAGATGGAGATCGATTCTGGTCGTCATGCCTCAGAGAGTGAGGATGAGTCAGAGAGCGATGGTGAAGAGAGTTATGCTGAAGGTGGTGCTGAGATTGAGGAAGAAACAAAGCAGGACGAGGAAGAGGATGAGGCACAGGATACGAGTGATAGCTCTCCTCCCGTGACGCCAGAGCAGAGCGCAGAGCAGACTGCCAGTGATGCCCGTCTCGCACAACTTGAAGAAGGGCAGGCTGTTTTACGCCAGGATATTGTTGATCTTCGAGCCCTTGTTAAGCATAAGTTTAAGAAAGTGACTCGAACTCTAAAGTCTATCCTGTGTTGCTTGCAGGATAAGGGTGCCCCGCCTCCATCTCCTGATTCCGACGAGTAGCAGTCGTCGTGGCCGTCCTTTACTTTGTTTGTTGTTTTCTTTCTGTGTGTAGCCATTGTTGGCTTTGTAGTTGGAGTTGTTTGTGGTTGTTTGTAGTTGTTATGGTTGTTTGAAGTGTTAGATGTTGTTGTTTACATGCTTTCCTAGTTGTGATTCATGTATTGCTGCACTACTTGTATTGCGACGATTTTGTTTAATGGAATGCGTGTTGATTTCTTAGTCACACCGCTTTATCATTACGATGTTATTATGGGTATGGATTGGCTCACGAGGATGCGAGCTGAGATTGATTGTGAAGCTAGATCAGTGACCATCCATGGACCTAAGGGCGAGACTGTTATTTTCCTAGTTCAGGTCAGTTACCCTCTTCGTATTGATTATTATTCTTCTCTGTTGGAGAGTATGGCTGAATCGGCGTTAGTTAGTACGCCGATAGTTCGAGAGTTTGAAGATGTGTTTGAGTCGATTCCTGGATTACCTCCTCAGCGTGAGATTGATTTTGCTATTGACCTCATGCCTGGTGCGGCGCCCATTTCATTACCCACCTATCGTATGCCTCCGAGTGAAATGGAGGAGTTGTGGAAGCAGATAGATGGTTTACTGGATTTGGGTTTTATTCGGCCTAGTGTGTCTCCTTGGGGAGCACCTGTTTTGCTTGTGAAGAAGAAGGATGGTTCCTTGCGATTGTGTATTGATTATCGCAGGTTGAATTTGGTAACTGTGAAGAATAAGTACCCTTTGCCCAGGATTGATGATCTGTTTGATCAATTGAAGGGGGCACGGTACTTTTCAAAGGTTGATCTGCAGTCAGGGTATCATCAGTTGCTCGTCAAGGATGGGGACGTGCAGAAGACCGCTTTCAGGACTAGCTTCGGTCATTATGAGTTCCTTGTGATGTCGTTCGGTCTGACGAACGCACCGGCCATGTTCATGGATCTGATGAACAGGGTATTTCGGCCATTCTTGTTCCGATTCGTCATTGTCTTTATTGATGACATCTTGATATATTCGGCTAGTCGGGCGGAACACGAGGAGCACTGAAGAGCAGTTTTAGATACTCTCAGGAAGAATCAACTTTTTGTGCAGTTCAAGAAGTGTGATTTCTGGAAAGAGGAAGTCAAGTTCCTGGGACATGTGGTGTCCAAGGAAGGGATAGCTGTCGACCTTGCCAAGGTAGCTGCAGTGCAGGACTGGAAGCAGCCTGGTTCTGTTACCGAGGTAAGGAGTTTTCTAGGTCTTATAGGCTATTATCGACGCTTTATTCAAGACTTCTCGAAGATTGCCAGACCGTTGTCGCAGCTGACACGGAAGGATTTGAAGTTTGCTTGGAATGAGCAGGCGGAGTTAGCTTTTCAGGAGCTGAAAGACAAGTTGACGTCCGCCCCTGTGCTAGTATTGCCAGAGCAAGGGGTTAAGTATATTATATATACTGACGCCTCTGGCATGGGCCTGGGTTGTGTCCTTATGCAGAAGGACAGGGTGATTGCTTATGCTTCGCGTCAGTTGAGGAAACACGAAGAGAATTACCCTACGTACGACCTGGAATTAGCAGCTATCATATTCGCATTAAAGCTTTGGAGACATTACCTCTATGGTGAGGAGTTCGAGCTCTTTTGCGACCACAAGAGCCTTAAGTATATTTTCACGCAACGTGATTTGAATATGAGGCAGCGCTGATGGATGGAAACATTGAAGGACTTTAAGTTCGATGTTTCTTACCATCCGGGCAAGGCGAACCTTATGGCAGATGCGTTGAGTCGCAATAAGGCTATTGAGTTTACGGCTCCGCTGATGATAGCAGAGTGGGATATGTTGGAGTTCGTGCGTGATTTTGAGCAGAAGCTTACGGTGGTTGAGCCGTATGAGGTTATCACGCACATTCGTGTACAGCCCCTTATCGACGAGAGGATCGTTGCAGCTCAGGCAGCTGATGAGCTTTTGGTGAAGATGAGGAAGCGGGTTGGTACTGATGAGAACTCCGACTGGAGTGTTAGTTCTGATGGGGGTCTACGTTTTCGTGGCCGGTTATGTGTTCCTGACATCCCTGACTTGAGACGGGAGGTTCTCGAGTTAGCTCATAGTTCTAAGCTTGCGATGCATCCAGGTAGCACGAAGATGTATTAGGATATGAAGAGGTCTTATTGGTGGGACAATATAAAGGTCCAGATTGCTGAATTTGTTTCTCGTTGTCTCACGTGCCAGCAGGTTAAGGCAAAGCATCGCCGACCTCCTGGATTGCTGCAGCCCATGCCTATAGCTGAATGGAAGTGGGACTTCATCTCTATGGATTTTAATTCTGAGTTGCCGAGAACGAGGAAGGGATATGACTCTATTTGGGTGATCGTCGACCGATTAACGAAGTCGGCGCATTTCTTACTGATCAGATCACTAACTCTGCAAACGAGTTGACTAGGTTGTATATTAAGGAGATAATACGTCTGCATGGAGTTCCCCTGGAGATTGTGTCTGATAGAGACTCGTTTTACATCTATCTTCTGGACTCGTATCCAAGAAGCGATGGGTGTGAAACTGAAGTTCAGCACCGCGTTTCATCCGCAAACAGATGGGCAGACGGAGCGCGTGAATCAGGTCCTGGAAGATATGTTGCGAGCTTGTGTTTTGGATTTCAAGGACAGTTGGGATGATTGTCTTCAGTATGCAGAATTCGCGTATAATAACAGTTTCCAGGCGAGTATCGGCATGGCTCCCTATGAGGCGTTGTATGGTCGCCCGTGCAGAGCACCACATTGTTGGGCAGAAATTGGTGAGCGTAGTTTGCTTGGCCCAGAATTGGTGCAGGTGACTTCAGAGAAGGTTGACATCATTCGACGTCGACTTCTGACAGTGCAGAGCAAGCAGAAGAGTTATGCTGATTCGAGGAGTCGACCGCTTGAGTTTGAGGTTAGAGACCATGTATTTCTGAAGGTCTCTCCTATGAAGGGAGTTCTGTGGTTCGGTAAGAAGGGAAAGCTGATACCGAGATTTATTGGTCCATTTCAAGTTCTGGATCGAGTGGGAGCGGCAGTGTACCGCCTTGCTTTGCACACACCTCTTGCGGGCGTGCATAACGTATTTCATGTTTCTATGCTGAAGAAGTACGTTCCTGATCCTTCGCATATTATCAGTTGGGAGCAAGTGCAGTTGAGTGAGGATGCCACTTATGTACTGCGACCGACGCGTATTCTCGACAGGAAGGAGCAGGTATTGCGTGGCAAGGTTATCCCTCTTGTGAAGGTGCTACGGACGCATCATGGTGTGGAAGAGGCTACTTGGGAATCTGAAGCTGAGGTCAGGAAGACCTACCCTCTGATCCATGAGGAATTTATGAAGGTATGAATTTCGAGGACGAAATTTTCTTCAAGGGGGGTAGATTGTAATGACCCGAAAAATTTTGTGCTTATCTTTCCCTAAGTAGTTGTTTTTGGGGTAATTAGTGCTAATCTTGATTGCTTGTGAAATTTGCATCAATCACTCTAAATTAGATATGCATGACTTAAAACTTGTAGATTAGTTAGCGCTATGTTACTCTGAAATCTGAGATCCATCGCTAAATTCAGTTGTTCTGGAGAATTTTTGGAAGTTCTGGATCGGACCTGGACCGCGCATCGAAAGTCCGATAGCGATGACCTTAGGCTGTTGCGGTCACCGTGTTGGGCTTGACCATCACCCCGAAAATCAAGTCCATGTAATGTTCTGGGTCGATTTGATTGAGTTCGGAGTGAAGAGTGTGAGAACGGTTGGATATTTAATGTGATTTTATGAAATCTGAGTCATGTCACTTGCGCGATGATTTTAAGCAATCTGACCGTTGGATTCTGACCCAATTTCACCCTCTGATCAGGGAAGGGGGCCCAAGCATGTCCTTGTGCTTGTGAACCTGATCGAGATTCCGTGACCGTTGAATTGAGTGTGGTCCGCCACGGCTGATCTGAAGAGCCGGTCGGTACGAAAACTCAGCTTGACCTAGATCCATGGTTGAGGAGCTTAAGTCCGACCTTTCGTGGTTATAGGCCCACCAGAAGTGCTTCGTTGGATCGCGAGAGTCAGGTTTTGGTTATACCCTAAGTATACCTTTAGCCTGGGGTTATTTTCATCAATTTAAGGCCTATTTATAGTCCTTAAACCCTAGCTCTCTTTTCCATATGAATTTTCTCTAACCCTAGCTTGGAGAGAGAGTGGAAAAGAGAGAGATAGTGAGAGAGAAGTTGGTGAATCATCTTGGATTCTTTCCTGTTCTTCTACATCCTTGAACCTTCACTTTGAATCGTTATTCTGATGATTCTGAGTTCATCTTGGGGTAAGTTAACCTAACCTTAATCTGTGTTAGAGCTTAGATTAGTCTTGGTGTTGTTGTATCTCATTTCTATCTTTGTTTTAGGGTAATCTGTCGCCGTTGACGAAGACATCTCGTCTGAAATCAGTTCGGTGTTCTTTTCTGGCTTAAGGTGCGGACTTTAAGTGTATAGGTTATGGTTTTCAAGGCTTTCAATCCCAGTTAATGATTTATTCTTGTTATGGATGAGATTTCACATGCCAAATGTTATGTTTACTTTGTGTTCCTGATATGCATGTGTTATATTGAGATTTGTGTATTCTATGTGTATGTATAAAGTACCGTATGCGTATAAAATATGAACATGTGATTGCCATGATTATTTGTCGTGTACTTATGCTAGATGTATGTGCGACAACTCCTTGGTAAAAGGAATTGTCCAAATGTGTGTATTTCAACATACGTCATGTATGTTGAACTATGTATTCTAAGTGTTTGTAGAAATGTTTGAATGATCTAAAGTGTGATGTTTCAACCTAGTATGGGCGTTGAGAAGCGATTCTCAGCTCTCCCACTAGTGTGCATGATTTCCTTGTTATTTAATTTCAAGCATTTCTTATGCTTACATTTATGTTAAGTTGATATTCTTCAAATACTTGAGTACCACATGATTGAAGTGTTGTTCCATTACTGTTCTACATTTAATATGAATATCTGTTGTAGGGTAATGTGTTTGGGACTATGAATAGTCCAGGAAATCAGTAATCTGCATTAGAGTTGTGGCTGAGATCGCTTTCGCCACAAAGGACGTGATTAGACGAACCCGAGCCGTATTAGAGTTGTCGGCAGTGGTTTGGCCACGCGGAGTGTTTGCGCACTCTATGTCGTTCAACCCAACGTACGCTCGTGCTAGTCGAGTTCGTCAAGTAACCCGATTGTCCGATGTATGTTCACCATGTATGGACGCTACTGCTTGAATCTAGGGTACCGAACTTACCAATGAAATCCTATTAACCTTGGTACTTTGATCCGCAAAGACTCATGAGCCGGACATGGTGGTATGGACACCGTGGTCGAGCTGTCGACCTACGCTGGGGTGACGAGCCTCCCCGTAGTGACCAGTGAGCAACTGAACTCGTGAGCCGATTATGGTGTTATGGGACACTATATTCGTGCTATCAGCCTACATTGATTGGTGACGAGCCCTTTGTAGTGACCTCGAGCATGCTTGGATACCGCATTGAGGTGACGAGCCTTGGTGTAGTAACGAAGGTATGATAGGCGTGCATTGATTGGTGACAAGCCCTTTGCTACGACCTGAAACCATATGATTGTATGAGATATCTAGGACTGACGACCCTAGAATGGATCACTGTTTGGATGGTGATATGAGGAAGGTACTTTAGCTTTCCAATCCTGCTGTATGAAAAGGACTAATAATAACTTGGTAATCATATCCATGCACCGCATTTGCATGTGCTTTGTAGATGTGGCGCACTTTGAGGTGGTGTCATGCGTAACGTAAGATGAAGACGCTGAGGGTGTACGCGTGAGGGCACGCATCATTTTGCATACATCCTTGCATTAACAAGAGTACTTAGGACTTGTTTAATTATTCTGCTTTATCATTACTGCTTGATTGAACTGATAACATGTTAACCAGTGCCTTATTGTTCCACTGAGTTGTTCACTCACTCCCACGTTCTGGGGCGGTGTTAAACACCCACCAGACTCTGTCTTAGGTTCTGATGTTGCAGATGTGGATGCGACTTCTGAGGCAGGGCAGGAGATGGATGATGATGAAGCTGCTTTCTCTTATATGCAGTTTTCAGACGGGTTCTAGCGAGCTTGTTCTGATGCGCGGGACTCTGGGATTATTTTTGGGAATTAAATGATGTAACTTGATACTTGTAATTTTGTTAAGTAACACTTTCATTACGACCTGGTTGTGCATGTACTTCAGGGATTTACACTTGTACACATATATTTCTATAAGTCTTCCGCTTGCTTTCTTCACTTATCCCTGAATTATATCTGTGCTTTGGCTTAATCTATTCCATGTTTTATGCACTAATACAGTCAACATACATCCATCATTAAATATGTTGCATAAGTGATGTTTTGGAACTCGGGAGCTGAGTTATGCTCGACCCCCGAATTTCAGGGCGTTACATTCATCCACACCATCCAGATTATACTGGACGATGCTGTCCAATGTTTGGACGGTACTGTCCATCGTTTGGATGGTGCGGATTTACATAGACAATGATTAGACAATGCTGATCATCATTAGTGGGCCATGTGCCCCATAGAATGATAGTGTACAGTGGTACACATGTTACACCTACAACTATTGAAATGAGTTTTGGTGTGGTTTAAGCCCACTTGAGGCCCATTGGTGCGGCCCATCCATGAGGCCCATCATGATGTATTTTGGTCCATGTGTGGGGCCCACCTATTTGTATTGTTATGCCCATGTAGCATGGCCCATATGATGTATTCAAGGCCCAGATATGTGGCCCATTTGATGCATATGAGGCCCAAGCAGTGCAGCACGCTTGTTGTATATAAGGCCCACGTATGCGGCCCATAGTGATGCACTTACAGCTCATTTGATGAGGCCCATTGCGATAGCTTGGAGGCCCATGGAATGTGGCCCATTGTGATATATCCCGGGCCCATGGGCGCCGCCCATTGAGATGTATCTGAGGCCCATGGGCGTGGCTCATTGTGATACATTCAAGGCCCTTGTATGAAGCCCAACGCGATATATGAAAGGCCCATGAATGAGGCCTAATGTGATATATGTGTGGCCGTACCGTTGTGTATGAATCCCTTATGTAAGCCACTCCTTGGGAGTAATGTTGGTTAGATGTCCACGTTGATGGGCAATGATGGTTAGATGTCCTCATTGTGACCTTCTCGTTAGCCTTGTTAGGCCCATTCACACCATTCTCTAAGTGGGTTAACCCAAATAAGTGGGCTCCATTCGCCATACACCGATGGCTTCATGCCATCAGATTTCATATAAGCACGGCCATGGCCGATCTTTATATTATGGTTGATCGACCGTCCATCTACGGACCCCGCCTTGTTTATATGCCGATTATCGAGGCCGATTCCGATTATCGAGGCCGATTGTTGAGGCTAATTCCGATTCTGATTGTCGAGGCCGATTTCGATACTAATTGTCGAGGTCGATTCCGATTGTCGAGGCCGATTATTGAGCCCGATTCTGATTTCGATTCCGATTGTCAAGGTCGATCGTCGAGGCCGATTTCGATTGTTGAGGCCGATTATTGAGGCCGATTCCGATTGTCGAGGCCGATTCTAATTCTAATTCTAATTTCGATTGTCGAGGCTGATTATCAACGCCAATTCCGATTGTTGAGGCCGATTCTGATTATCGATTTTGATTCTGATTGTCAAGGCCGATTTCGATTCCGATTATTGAGGTCAATTTCAATTCTGATTGTCGAGGCTGATTGTTGAGGCCGATTCTAATTCTAATTGTCGAGGCCTATTATCAAGGTTGATTCCGATTGTTGAGGCCGATTATCGATTCTGATTCCAATTATTGAGGCTGATTCCAATTTCGATTATCGAGGCCGATTATTGAGGCAGATTTCAATTCCGATTGCCAAGGCCGATTCCGATTCCGATTGTCGAGGCCGATTATGATTTCGATTATTGATTCTGATTGTGATTGTCGAGGCTGATTTCGATTTTGATTGTCGAGGCTGATTATTGAGGCCGATTCTGATTTCGATTGTCGAGGCTGATTCCAATTATTGAGGTTGATTCTGATTCTGATTCCGATCGTCGAGGCCGATTGTCGAGGCCGAATGTTAAGGCCTATTGTGATGTTCATTCAGCCCGTATTTAAGGCCTATTGTGATGTGCATTCAGCCCGTATTTGAGGCCCAATGTGATGTATATACGGCCCATATTTGAGGCTGTATTCAGCCCGTGTCTAAGGCCCAATGTGATGTATATGAGGCCTATGTGATGAGGCCCATTGTGATGCATTTGAGGGCCAGTCGATGGAGCCCATTGAGATGTATGTTAGGCCCGTGTGAAAGGCCCATTGTGATGTGTATTAAGCTCTTAAGTGAGGCCCATGGTGTTGTATATTTGGCCCTTGTGTAAGGCCATGGGTCCACTCTATGTTAGGCTCTATGTGGGTCATTCCTTAGGGACAATGTTGATTAAATGTCCATATTTTCTAGGTTGATTATTGATGCCGGTTATTGATATCGATTATGAGTATGTGACAGCATAGCATCATAATACATGCCCATACGCATCATCTGTATGTTTGTTATGAGATATGATTGATCATTGTATATGCCATAGTGTCGCTTGTTTATGAGACTCCCTGATAGGCGGAGTTGCCCCACATGAGCGCGTGGTATGCGCAGGTTTGATGCATGACTGGATGGTATGACTCATGCATCTCACATTTTGTGATATGACCACCATACGCCCTAGCGACATCAGGGTCGTAGCCTCCACAGGTATATAGTGGATGGCCAGATGGGACACCAAAAATCTGTTTTACATAGGGTGCTATAGATATCCCTGGGTGAAAGTGAAAAGGCCAAGCTATATGTCCTAGAGGGGGGGTGAATAGGACAATGCCAAATAAAATTAATAACAGCGAAAATAAAAAGAAAATGATAGCTAAAGTAAATCACAATGCAGTAAATTAAAATAACCTCAAAATTCAGATCTTGAGAGGTTGATACAAACGTTGTTCTAAGGACAACCTTACACCAAAAACAGAGTTTATGGTAGGACAACCTTATTTCTAAAAAGATCTTTGTATCAAGTCTCAAATCGAAGAGGAATACAATAATAAATATAAACTGAATTGAAATAACTTGTAATTAAAAATGTATTGTTCTAGGGACAGCCATACACCATAAAAAAGGCAGGGCAACCTTGCTGGAACAACTTTCAAATGAAATTGAAAATCAAGCTTATAAAGGAATAGCAGAAAATAAATTCTAAGCTATTACAACATTCTCACAAAGCTTGAATTAAATAATTACAACATTCACCACCATACATACATCCCACAAAAATTAATTAAAGATTAGAAATATAAGTCATTCAACCACAACACAAGGGTTTATAGTGGTTCGCCTGTGTGTTCACCAACTGTTAAACAACAGCCACACAAAATGCTACTCCACTCCTAATATCCTCACACAGGGGATATTAGCGTTCACTAAATATAGGTTTTCCCAGGTTCACCCAAAACCTTTACAATTGTGTCTTTGTCTGTGGGCTTACACAATTAAAAAAACCCCACTTCTGAGTTTTCCTGGCTCTCCTCAAAAAACCAATACAACAAGATTTTTCTGGCAAATCTTGAAAGAAACTAAAATAGAAAGGAATTTACAATTAAATGTAAAATACCTCAATATCTCCTTCGTTTTAGCAGCCCGGTAGAACCAAATCAAAGTAGATGATTGAATGTCCAAGTTCAATGTCCAGTACTCGATTACAATGGTTCTAATTCTAATTGATTTTAAATTAAACCAAACAGGGCTTGCCTTAATTGATTTTGATTCCAAAGAAAGGGAATAATAATTCCTCTTTATCAAATCAGATTGGAATAGCAGAAACAAAATCAATTAAAATAAAGCTAAGGAAAGAGAATATTAAATAAGCACACTTAGCTTAGATGGAGCACAGAATTATCTCTCAGAAGTTCGACGAAGATGGGCTTGAATGAATTAATTAAATCGATAATTTCTTCTGAGATTCGTGCACTATTTATAGGTGAGAAGATCGGGTCTTCGACTGGTCTAGAGTGCTCTTCGACTAGTCGAAGCAACAACAGATATTTGAAAAATCCGGCGGGATATGCTCTGACCGTTCTACGACTGGTCGAAGCTTTCCTACGACTGGTCGTAGGTCACCTACGACTGTAAAACTTCGCTGGAATTCGAGTCGAAGATGTTCGACTGGTCGTAGATGCAGTCGACAATGTTCCTACGACTGGTCGAACAGATTCCTGGACTAGTCGAAGCCTAACAGATTTTATCCGGAATTTGTAACAAACTTACAACTGATCGAGGATTTTCTTAGACCGGTCAAAGCAAGTCTAGGACTAGTCGAAGAAGGCCTAGGACTAGTCGAAGAACAGACCAATCACATGTAAAATAAACATTCAGTTTATGTATCCGAAATGACCTACTTCTAAGGTCAACCTATGGTCAATCAAACCTCAAACATGAAGTAAAGGACATTGAAACATTCGGAACTATTGACCTTGAAGTATGAGCCTTGAAGTCTTAATATAGATCAATCTTGAAATCTTCAAGTAGCTCAATCTTGAAAGGGTCTTGAGTTCTGCCTTGTACTCTTCTTGAAGTCTTGCAGCTTGAGTTTTGTCTTGTGAGCTTTGCTTGTTCATAAATGTTGATCCTTGAGAGAGCTTCACTTATGCAAGTTATATATATAACATAACAGTGATTTTGACACTACAAATTTAACAACAGACAGGGATAAAAACTATAACACTTACAGAAAGTTCCAGAACCCTCTTGATTCTAGAGGTTTCTCCAACATCTAGACCGAGTGGATGCATGAGCGCATGAGGGGCATATACCGTTAGGCCGCGTCTCCCACTATATCTGGTCGGTTGGAAGGGGGTACGGCCGAACCTGCCCAAGAGGAGGGGACAATGCTAGGCTGAGTCTGACTAGCTCAAGGAATGGGTCCACTATCGACGAGTCGGGCCCGATATTGGCAGATGAATAGTGAAGTCTCTTCCACTAACTTATTGCGTGCGATGGGATGGCAATTTGGTTTGAAGTGTAATAGACCCCGGTGATTCTCCAGAGAGGAACCGTACTAATATGTGTACTTATTGAGCAGGAATTGCATACTCATTCATTCATTCATTCATTCACCATCTACTCGGGTTGGTGGTACATAACTATTTGTTACGTATACTTTCGCATGGCCAGGATTTCGGTTGGGCGCGTGACTAACCTGAGATCAAGAGTTTACCACATTGAGTCTGACTATCCAAATTTAGGTATGAGACTCGTTTGGATAGAAGTCTCTTGTGATGGACCTTGTAGCTTGCGATACTATGTATGTCATGCCCCAAACCCAGAAATCGGGCTCACAAAATTTTCAATCGCCGAATCTCGTGCCAACAGCCTCCATAGTACCCCATTATCTGCCCCCAGCTCGTATACGCTAGATTTTCGATCCTGGGATCCTACAAGGAGGATTTTTCAACGTACATTTGTCTCATAACAAGCATAACCATAAGTTTACCCAAATCACAAAGGCAACATCATCATCATCACATATCCACCAATGTAAACTTGAATACAAATTTGAAAGGAAAATACATATGTTAAATAAAATCAAAGCTCCAGAGGTCCACTGCAAGCTCCAAGCTCAACGCTGCTGCAACCTAACGCCACCTGCATGCATCTATCATGCATAAGCTTATAAAAAGCTTAGAAGGTGGTGAAAGTGTGTGTAAGGTAAGTGTCAAGTATACAATAAAGCCCATAAATCATACATCATCGGAATAAGCGAAAATACTGACAAGATCATGAATCATACAATATCAGAGTAAGCGAAAATATACTGGCAAGATCATATATCATACGATATCAAAGTAAGCGGAAATATAATGGCAAGATCATGAATCATACGATATTAGAGTATGCAATGCGGATCGGCTATACAAATGTGGAATCATAGAGAACTAAATATCAGATGTCTGATGATACAGTGTAATATATAAATCCTGCTAAGTTCGCCTAGGCCATATAAGTGCAGAAACATAGCAACCCAAAACGTCATATGCCTGCGGATGTAATGCAATATGCGATGCAAATGAAATGACAAAGCTGGAGTGTAAAGTCGAGATGACAGTATGTAGCATCACAGGCTACGGGGTCCATCACAAGGGACTTCTATCCAAACCAGTCCCATACCTAAATTTGGATAGTCAGACTCAATGTGGTAAACTCCTGATCTCAGGTTAGTCGCGCACCCAACTGAAATCCTGGTCATGCGAAGGTACACGTAATAAATAGTTGCGCACCACCAGCCCGAGTGGATAGTGAATAGATGAATGAATAAGTATGCAATTCCTGCTTAATAAGTCCACGTATCAGTACTATTCCTCTCTGGGATCATCACCGGGGTCTAATACACTCCACACTGACTGTCGCCTTCTAGCCACACAACCCAGTGAGTGGAAGAGACCACACTCTCCGCCTGACCAGTAGTCTGCCAATACCTACCCGGCTCGTCGATAGCGAACTCATTTATGAGCTGGTCAAACTCAGCTTAGCTTATAGCCCCCTCACTCGAGCGGATAAGGCCACACCCCCTCCCAACTGACTACGACACAGTGGGAGATGCGGCCTACTGGTATTCGGCACTCAGGCACTCATGTATCCACTCGGTCTAGACGTTGGGGAGTCTCTTGGTCTCGAAAGTTTAGGAACTTTTACCCACGGACATCCAAAGTGCCCAAATGCTCGAACTAAATATTTCCGGT
The DNA here is from genome assembly GCF_029962835.1 of Magnolia sinica. Taxonomy (NCBI): domain Eukaryota; kingdom Viridiplantae; phylum Streptophyta; class Magnoliopsida; order Magnoliales; family Magnoliaceae; genus Magnolia; species Magnolia sinica. Next base: position 75,009,001 of record NC_080579.1, on the reverse strand, counting down.
GTCCCATTTAGCCATCCACGACATGCCTGTGGAAGCCACGGCCCTGATGTCGCTAGGACATACAATGATCATGTCACACATATGCGAGATGCATGAGTTAAACCGTCTAGTCATACAACAATCCTACATGTACCGCACACTCATGTGGGTAACTCCTATCAGTGAGTCCCATAAATAATCTGTCCAATGGCATATGCTATGATCAGTCACTACTCATATCAAGCATACATATGATGCATATGGCATGAGTCATCGAATTATACTAAGTATGTTATATGGTGATGAACTATCCTCACAACGAAGATGGGCCTAGACGGCCTACACACAACAAGTATGGGCCTATAAATGGGCCCCAGGGAGAGTCATAATGCAGACATTTAACCAACACATCAAGGTGGCCTCAACAAAGGGCCTCATATATCATATTGGGCCTAATCAAATGGGCCGAATCAATGGGCCGAATTAAATGGGCCAAGTTGAATGGGTCGAGCACAATTCATCTATTTGTAGACATCAATATAGAGTATTATGCAAAAACATGAGCCATATCAAGAGATCATCTGGACCATACCATATTTAACCGTATTGATAATGATTTCCATGATTAAATTCCAGTTGGCCCCATCATAGGGTTCATTTCCCATCTAGCCTATTCATAAGGTCATAAAGACTTAGATTTAGAGGGAAAAGCAAATATCATATTGGTCCAACCCTGTAGCTTAACAGTTTTAATGGTGGACGTTCAAACCCACTATTTCTACAATGTGGTCCACGTGATCCTAGATCTATCTTATTTTTAGTCTCAAGCTTTAAAATTATCTTTCAAAATGGCTGGACGATTTGGACGCAACACATGCATCATGGTGGGTCCCATAGGGAGGGACGGCATAGATAAAGTACATACCTCATGGTGGGGTCCACGCTAATGGAAGGTGTGGATTACAATACATATAGCAGTGGGTCCCACGTGGGGCCCACCATAATGTTCCATCCAATCTGTTGATAAGGTCACACAGACCTAAAAAAGAGGAAAAATAAATTTCATAACGATCCAAAGCATCTGTGAAACCCCAAGGGTTTCAATGGCAGACGTTCAATCCTCAATGTTTCCTTGTAGTGTGGTCCACCTGACTCCCACATACAGCTGATTTTTGGGCGCCCCACTACCTAAAAGGGGGGCCCACCAAATGCACGGTGTTGATGTTCTCACAAATCACGGGGGGGGCCCACAGTTGGGACCCCCTACCTCCAGCGTTAAACGCCGTAGGACGCTGCTGCAGCGTCCTCAGCGGCAGCGCCTGCTACCTTGTTTTTATATATATATATATATATTGAAAAACATTTTTTTGTGGTTTTTCATATATGGGGCCCGCATCAGGAGAATCTAGCCCAACTATTGTATTCTACGGCTCAAGACAGTCCAAATGAGCCCAATATTCGATGTATTTTGGTGCATAGAAACATCAGAGTGGGGTCCTAGTCAATTTTAACAGTGAAAATTATTGTTTTCTATGCTATGGCCTGCCAGAAAATCGGATTTGGCCTCATATTTCGGCTTAACGTCTAAAATGAGCTGGGGAATGGAATGGACGGTGTGCATTAGTCTCATACATCAAGTGGGGCCTACATGAGCTGCCCACCCAAAAAGCTTAGATATATAAATATATATATATATAGATATATTTATGTGTTACTGTGAGTACAACCCACTGTCTATTCACATTCACTGAACACGTCCAGCATCTAAGGACGCAGGACGGACTGTGTGTATATATATATCATCAAGGTGGGTCCCACATGGATGTGGCCCACTTGATTTGGATCAATCAGATATTTGTGTTTTCCCATCACCCCAAGGTAGGGCCCACATGGCTTGGACGGTGTAGATCCAACACGTCCATCAAATGGGTCCCACGAAGGTGGATGACTTGGATAAAATGCACACATCATGGGCCATCAACAAGGAAAAGAGAGAGAGAGAGAGAGAGAGAGAGAGAGAGATCGAGTGATGGAGGGACCCCGGTACTATGGGCCCTCCCTTCCATATATCACAACATACATCAAATGGGTCCCAATACATGTGGACCCACCAAATTAAAAATCAATGGTGGAGATTCCTTCTCCACCAAAATGGAAGGTCTAGATGGCCCTATTTCAAACTTAGAAAAGTAAACATCATGATGGGGTCCATGGAGATTGGCCCCATCATGGAATGATCATGTGAATCATAGTGGGCCATCGGCTTCATCTAGGGTCTAAAGTGAGATCCATACCATCAATCGGTAGGCCCCACTTGGTCCATTATCAAAAGAATGAAATCTACGCCTATAGAACACCCACCATTGATCTCTTCTTCCTCCTTCTGCCAATGCATGTTATAGCTCCATAGGAACAACTTCAACGGTTGAGATGAAACTTGGATGGTGGAGATGGAAGATAGAAAGTCAGCCACACAATGCTCTCTCATGGAGCTTGGACGTTGGATGCTCTCATGGGGTTTTCTTGAAAAAAAATGAAGAAATGAGAGAGAGGGGATGGGATGTAAAGAGAGAGAGGGATGGATGAGTGAGTGATGGGTGATGGGTGAGTGATGTGTACTTGACATGTAAGGGATGGGTAGCTTTGACTTTGGGGTTGCTTTTGGGGATGGGACATATATTTGACATGTAAGGTGATTGATTGGATTGATTTGACACGTTGTAGAGATTCTCTTGGGATTGTAAACATGTGGCATTTCCTCGAACTGAATGCGGGCCCACATCTCTTGGCCTGGGTATCTCCTCGGCGCGTGAGACGCGGCATCGGAACCGCGGCGATGGCGCGGTCGCTAGGGTACAAGTCTCGGGTCGAGCTTATTCTAGAATACAGGACACGACTCAGGGTTGCGCGCAATGCAATCTACGCATCGCGGGTCGTCAGAATTCAACCGAGAAGACCGCGGAAACCTACGGAACAGTATGGGCTAGGATATGGATCTTACAACGTACTATCATCCCGACCTCACACTCCAACTTGGTCATTTTATTCGCATCGCATATTGCATCCGCAAGCATATGACATTTTGGGTTGTTATGTTTTCTGTACTTATATGGCCTAAACGGACTTAGCAGGATTTACATATTACATTGTTCCATCAGCATCTGATATTTGGCTCTCTATGACCCCTCATTTGCATAGCTGATTTATATTACGTACTCTGATATTGTATGACTCGTGGACTTGTCAATATTTTCGCTTACTCTGTTATTGTATAATTCATGATCTTACCAATATTTTTAACATTGTATGATTATGGCATTGCATTGAATACTTGGCACTTATCTTGTGCACACACTTTCACCACTCTCTAAGCTTTCTATAAGCTTATACACGATAAATGCGTGCAGGTGGCGTTAGGTTGTAGCAGCGTTGAGCTTGGAGCATGCAACTGTCTTCTGGAGCTTTGATTTTTTATATATGTATTTTCCTTTTAGCACTGTATTCAACTTTTTATATTAGTGGATATGTGATGATGATGTTACCTTTGTGATTTGGGTAAACTTGTGGTTATGCTTATTACGAGTTAAATGTACATTGAAAAATCTTTCTTTTAGGATCCCAGGATCGGAATCTGCCGTATGGACGCTGGGAGCCGAGAATGGGGTACTACGGAGGCTGTCGGCACCAGATTCGGCGATCAAAAATTTTGTGAGCCCGGTTTCCGAGTTTGGGGCGTGACACATACGTGCCTTCAGGTGACTCCGGAGGACTATACATGCATCTTACATAATTACTTAAAACCAAATGATTATCCTTGCAACGTCACAGAAAGCGTAGGGGCTCTAACCATTCCTAAATCTAAATTACCAGTACATTTGATGCATACGTATCATTCACGATGTGAAGGGATTGCAATTTGATAACATGCAAAGCTGCAGAAAGTGTAGAGATAAATTGCAACATCTTCTTCAACTCTCAAGAGCCATATGAGATTAATTCCTAGACCAGACGGGCATTTTGATCAAGATACTATGACCAGCTAAAGCATGATTGCACCATCTAAAGCAGTGAGGATGTCCACTTGCTTTGGCATTCAGTTGCTAGTAACCTCTACTAAAAATGGGCATTTGTGGACACCCCACCTTAGGGTGAAAACAGACCGTCAGCTATTCATCAGTCGACGGCCACTTGGTGCTACAAATCTTACCTCAGGATTTCCTAACAGATCTTGCATGTAAAAAATTTAGCAAGTGTCCATCAGCTGACCATTAGTCAATGGTTTTCAAGCCTATATAAACAAGCATCTGCCCCTTGCTCAAAAGAGGAAGAAACAACAGAAAGAATACTATAAAAGCTTTGTCAAGTTTTCTTGGCTTCTATTCTCCAACAACAAGGAGATTCTGTCACGTAGGCTTCCCTATAGCAACCATAGTTATGCTTAGGTTCTACCTCAGCTAGCTACAACAATCTAACTCAACAAAGCCAACCTTGTCACGTCAAAAGTACAGTCAAGATTTGGGACTTTCAATTATCCCTTTTTACACTGAAGAAAATGAAGAAAATGGTGTTCGACTTCCCTTTTTTTTTTCTCACATCTCAATCAGGCTCAAAACATAGTTCATTCTACATATTTCCTTTCTTTACTATTTCTTTTCTTTTACTGAATTTGCTTATTTATTTCTTACTTTACTCGCTACTTAGGGCCTCAGCTCTACAAAGTAAGGATGGGATCTTTTATCCTTTCTACATATTTTATTTTATTTTGTTTGTCTGCCCATTGTCTTTCAACTTTGTGAAGTAAGGTTAGGATTTACCTTTTTTTGTCTACCCAGCCCTCTTGTAGGGTTATGTGAAGGATAACCATATGACTAACATTTCTTACGGATATAAGATTTCTCTAAAAATTGCATACCCCTTAAAGTAGAGATCGCACGTAAGTGTGGGCAAGAGAAGCTGTCTAACCCCTTCTTCTATCGTAACTGAAACCCTTACCCAGGTCGTAGGCCAAATATCAAGAGTCATTCAGGCCGGATATTTTCACGTTTCCCTAGCCTAGGGTAGGTTCATGAACTTTAGCTGACTATGGGCACACCGCAACCTAATCATCTAATGGCGACTCAAACGCACATTTAAAAGCTACCCATGGGAAAGGTATTGAATGGCTAAGGAAGCAAGATGAGCTAAACAAATCATATACATTAGGTTATTGTCATCCCAAAAAAAGATCAACCGCATACAATAATGAAAACACCAACGAGTAGATTTTTAAAAAGAATAAAAAAAAAAAAAACTACAACTTCCACCACATCGGCACATTTCAGCCTGTGTGCACGTGTGTCGAGGAGAGCGTGTTCATAGGTATTTAATGGGAGAGATGATGCTCTGGCTAAGTGCAATGGTTGATACAAGGGCACCTAGAAACCGTATGTATGCCATTCGTTGACTTAAAGTAAACCACACAAATTGCAAGACCCACTTTGGTTAGCCCCTAAGCCAAAAGTTAGATTGTTTTAGTAATCGCAACCGCTGTTTAGCATGCAATAATCAATTGAAAGTATTTAATTACTATCTTTCATTTTGACCATCCGTTAAATATCCAACAATCTTCTAATTAAGAAATCAAATCAATTTAAATTTTGGTCTCAGAACCAACCATTTGGATAATTGATTTTTAATTTACATGGATGCCACGTGTGCAATGTCCCAATGCATGCGCATCAAGGATCACGCTACTAGAGAGTCAAAGTTCTTCTACATTAGATTTTCGACTGAGGAGTTCTTGCAACATGGAGCCTTGCGGACCAACACACCATTGCTTGTGAAAAATCAAATGTGTCCATCAGTTCTACCAGCTCACATTTTTACAAGAGGAAAAAAGAAAAAAACAAGATCTAAGAATCCAGTGGGCCACCCCCCAACCCCCCCCCCCCCCCCCTATTAAAAGTTTATTGGGCCCATATAAGTTTTGGATTAGGCCGATATTTGTGCTTTCTCTTCATTCCGGTGGTAATAATCTTAGATTGTATATAAATATCATGGTGAACCCTTGAAAGGTTTCAATGTTGGGTGTTTCCATCCTTATGTTTTTTATGGTGTGGCCCAGTTAGATCTAGGAATTGCTTCATCTTTGGGATCTCCTCCTACATATCATGAGCACATGAAACTTATGAATGGAGTGAATTTCACATAGACATCATGGTAAGCACCATAGGACTTCATGTTGCAGTAACTCCTTGTAACACTTGTTGAAGAAAGCAAGCATCCAAAATATGAGACTTACAAGTCAGGAGTAACATGAATAGGTAAATCACATCACGTGAGCTAACTGAAGTATTGAATTTTCAGAAAATGGTTGCTACACAAATTTCTTATGAAAATGGTTTCTTATATCATTGTACAAAATTCTACTTAAAGGTGAGAGAAGAAGCACATTGACATATGATATCCTTCGTATATAATCTTATCTATTTTTTTTTAAGAGCTTAGATAAGCTGTAGACATGCTTTAAAAGCTCTTAAACTTGAGCATGTACCCGAAGTGTGAAGCAACTAACACAGCATAAAATTTCATAATTAGAGATAATTGAGATTAGGTCTTCTTCACACCTCTCTCTAATTTATATTAATAAACTATAAAAATAAAAAAAATGATAGCCCATAAGACCACGCAAAATACAAATTAGTTTTCCACTTCAACACAAAGGTTGCATTTTATTTTATTTTTAGGACAATCAAAATTACAAAAAACTAAAAATGCTAGAATTTGTATATACCATAAGTTTATAATTTACATTTTTCTTTTAATAACTAACTAGTGGTTTAATAATTACTAAAAAAATCTAACAGTTATCATAGAGTGCAGTGGAGCCTGGAATGAAATAGTACATTGAGAGTTACTGTGGGTGTACGAATAGCTGAGGCCGAAGGCAAGCAGCCTTAAGCAGAGGCTATTTTTAAGTCTGGCTGCTCCTGTAGACAGAGGGGCCACTGTTTCTCAGGTGGGGCTAAAACAGATGAATGATATTGAATGTAAAAAAGCAAAACAATGAAACAACGGCTTCGCTTACGACAGTCTGACCAATCGATGGTTGGCTTTAGCTTTGCCAATTCATATGTACTTCAAAAAACAGACACAAATGTGCGTGAGAAACGGGAGCCATACATCAGCTGTGCCCGGCCGTATGGATAATCTGGCCCCAAAGCAGTCAGTTTAATTCATCAGGTGGTGGACACGTGTACGGTAATTAGCTCCAAATGTTGGTTGGAGTGGGATTGGATAGTGATCTGGTCGGTGTTTTGGGGCTACCATGATGTATGTCTATTATCCATGCCGTCCTTTTTTTTTTTTAGCTCATTTTAAGGCATGAGCCCAAAAATGAGGTAGATCCAAATCTTACGTGGACCACACTACATGAAACAGTGGTAATTGAATGCCCCATCATTAAAAACTTTTTAGAGCACGTGGTAATGTTTATTTGCAATTCAATCCGTTAATCAAGTCGCAGGGATTTGAATGAAGTACAAATATCAGCTTGATTCAAAACTTTTGTAGCCCCAAGAAGTTTCAAATGGTAGGCATTTAATCACTACTGTTTCCTATGGTGTGGTCCACCTGAAATTTAGATTTACCTCATTTTCGTATTTATCCCACAAAATGAGTAGGAAAAATGGATGGACGGCATGGATAAAACAAATACATTATGGTGGGGCCACAGAGCTTTTCCAGCACCCCCACAGCACCTACCTAGGTGCTGTGTGCTACACTACGCAATCCGACGGGCTTTGGATGTACGTTGACCACCAGGAGGCACACCAAATGCACGATTGTAAATCCCCACGTGGCCCTAACTAATGGATATTAACGGACGCGGATTTCCTGCGAAAGACTTTAGCAGGAAGTTCCGGCCCAAGGATTCTATATGGGTCTTACTTAGTTGTTTGTGTGAAACCTAACTCCTTTATCCGTTTTTTAAGCTCATTTTATGACGTCGGCCTAAAATTGAGGAGGATCAAAAACTCAAATGGGCCACACAAGAGGAAACAGTAGAGATTTAGTGACCACCGTTGAAATAGTTATATGTCCGTAAAAGTTTCTGACGATATATTTTTTTTGGTTTTTTCACTTTATCTAAGTGAAAATGATTTTATAAGCGGTTTAGATGGCATATAAATAACAAGGTAGAGCCTTGGAAGGTTTCAATGTAGGCATTCCTTTCCCTACTGTTTCATCTCCAGTGGCACACTTAGTTTTGGAACCTGCTCATTGTTGGTAGAATGAGGTCAAAAAACGGATGGATGGCTTTGATTTCTCACAAACATTGTAACAGGCCCCACCTAGAATCCTTGCGCAGGAACTTCCTGCGAAAGCGCATCCGATATTAACAAATGTTAGGATGGCTAGTGTGGTGACATCAGATCCGTCCATCGGGTAGGCCACATCTTAAAAATGCGCACGCCATGAGTATTTTTTAGATGTCGATTTGTTTCTTATGTGGGCCCCGCTCTCGAGTAGACCATCTTGATTTAGGCCAGGGATCCTACATGGACCATGGTTGAGCCCTCCTAATGGATGGCTCACCCCTTAGACACGTGTTGTGTCCATGCACAGAAACCCTACAGAGAGGGCAATTAAGTAATTCTGAAAAAATTGCAAAATCGGATTGCGATCTGTCGGACAGAAAGATAATCAGATCACAATTGATTGACCAATAAAATAACCGCTTCCCCATGCAGAGGTACAATTCCAATTTTCCACCCCTCGTTTTCTTGAATTTATTTGGTAGTGCGCCAGACCACCACATCAATGTAGCCCGACACATGGTATAGCCCATTTTCGGTACTCGCATGAGCAGGGTTTTGATCCTACTCACGCGAGTTGGAACTGGATTCACTTGAGGCTGGAGAAATAGAAGTTGGGTTAGTTCGAACTGAGGATATTTAATGGTCCAGCTTGTGTGATGTTATTCAAATACGAATAATTTTCAAATATACTGTGTGACCATTTCAAGTAAAGACATTCCTACAAACACATGATTCAATCAAATCCCAACGTGTCAAGATTTTATCATACTGTGTGATGTATTACACAATCTAATTCCATTTCTATCAAAATCCACCCACTTCGATGCATGCATGGTATATCCATGTTATACATCCATTTTGTCGGCTAATTTTAGTGCATGAGAGAAAATGCAAAGGGAACACAAATCCCAGGTGGACCACGTTACAAGAAACAGTGGAATTTAAATGCCCACTATTAATTAAAACTTCCTACAGCCATACGTAATGTTTATTTGCCATTGAGAAATTTGTGACTGTACGACCCATTTATGGCCCATTTAGGAAACTACGCCCACCTCATTTTCCTCTGCGAGAATACGCCCCGGCTGTACGGAAGGCTTGCCAAAGGTCGAAAATACCCTCCTTCAAGCGGATATGTGAGGCTTGAAGACGAGCGCTGACACTCCTCGAACTCCGAGTTGTACGAACGGTTTAAAAGATATCAGAGTTACATGGGCCCCACAGTTACGTATTTATTATATCCACAACGTTCATCCATAGTTCGAGATCATTTCGGAGCATTATCAAAAAAAAACGAATCCTATCCAAAGATCAACTGGAGCACACCACAAAGAGCAACGGGAAAATTGATTTTAACCGTTAAAAATTTTGTAGGGCCCACCATAACATATATTTTCCATCCAATATATTCATAACGTCACAAAGACCTGGATGAAGAGGAAAAACAAATTTTGTAATGGTCCAAAACTTCTGCGACCCCTAAAAGGGTTTCAATGGTAGACGTTCAATCTTCCACTATCTTTTACTGTGTGGTCCACTTGATAGCTAAATCTATCTTATTTTTCTTCCCAAGCGTTAGTACGAGTTCGCCAAATAGATGGACGGTTTGGATATAACACATACCTCATAAAAGGACCCACAAAGGCGGTGGGGATTACAATAGGGAAAAAAAAGAGCCGGTATCTATGGCTACGGATTATAACCGTAGCGATAACCGCAGCCAATGCTTTTTCAATATGTCCTCTACTATACATCAAAGGTCTTTCAATATGTACTTCGATATATCGAATGTCTTTCGATTAATCGGAAAAGGTCCAAAACTGTCCAGCAACTTTGCATAAAAAATCCTGCAATTTTCGATTAATCGTAGTGTATTTGATATATATCGAAGATATAGCTACAGATTATAGCTGTAGCCATAACTATAGTCCGAAAAAGTCTATGCATATTTTTTTATTTTTTATTTTTTATATTTTACATGGAGAACTTTATTCTACCTACAATTTTCTCTAATACATATTTATATAAATATGTATATATAAGCATTAAAAAAAAAAATTCTCTCTTTTTTTCATTTATTTCTCTATTCATTCAACAAGAATATCTTATAAACCAAAATTAGTTACTTGATGTACCCTATATGATTTTGGGGTAGGAGAAGATACTTTAGCCAACTAACCTAGTTATTTTCCAAGATTCCATCAGGTCGATGGTCGAAAATCCATTTCATTCACTTTGCGGTCAATTTCAATCAGTTCGTGGTCATTTCCATGCATTTCACCGTCAATTCCCTCCACTTCACGGACAATTCCATGCATTTCACGGTCATCCCAAACTATTTCGTGTTGATTCATGGTCGTTTCGAGGCATTTCGCGGTCAATTCCCTTCACTTCACAGTCATTTGCACGCATTTCGGGCTCAAATCACTTCAAAACATGATCATTCTCATGCACTTCACGGTCATCCCAAACAATTCCGTGTTGATTCACGGTCGTTTCGAGGCATTTCGCGGTCAATTCCCTTCACTTCACGGTCAGTTGCATGCAACTGCCCGTGAAGTGAAGGGAATTGACCGCGAAATGCCTCTAAACGACCGTAAATCAACACGGAATTGTTTGGGATGACCGTGAAGTGCATGGGAATGATCATGGTTTGAAGCGATTTGAGCGCGAAATGCATGCAAATGACTATGAAGTGAAGGGAATTGACCGCGAAATGCCTCGAAACGACTGTGAATCAACACGAAATAGTTTGGGACGACCGTGAAATGCATGGGAATGATCATGGTTTGAAGCGATTTGAGCGCGAAATGCATGCAACAGACCGTGAAGTGAAGGGAATTGACCACGAAATGCCTCGAAATGACCGTGAATCAACACGGAATTGTTTGGGACGACCATGAAATGCATGGGAATGATCATGGTTTGAAGTGATTTGACCGTAAAATGCAAGCAAATGATCGTCAAGTGAAGGGAATTGACCGCAAAATGCCCCGAAACGACCGTGAATCAACACGGAATTGTTTGGGATGACCGTGAAGTGCATGAGAATGATCATGGTTTGAAGCGATTTGAGCCCGAAATGCGTGCAAATGACTGTGAAGTGAAGGGAATTGACCGCGAAATGCCTCGAAACGACCATGAATCAACACGAAATAGTTTGGGATGACCGTGAAGTGCATGGGAATGATCATGGTTTGAAGCGATTTGACCGCGAAATGCATGCAACTGACCGTGCAGTGAAAGGAATTGACCGTGAAATGCCTCGAAACGACCGTGAATCAACACGAAATTGTTTGGGATGACCGCGAAAAGCATAGGAATGATCATGGTTTGAAGCGAATTGACCGCGAAATGCATGCAACTGACCGTAGAGTGAAGGGAATTGACCGCAAAATGCCTCGAAACGACCGTGAATCAACACGGAATTATTTGGGATGACCACGAAATGCATGGAAATGATCATGGTTTGAAGCGAATTGACCGCGAAATGCATGCAAATGATCGTGAAGTGAAGGGTATTGACCGCGAAATTCCTTGAAACGTCAGTGAATCAACACGGAATTGTTTGGGATGACAGTGAAATGCTTGGGAATGATCATGGTTTGAAGCGATTTGACTGCGAAATGCATGCAACTGACCGTGAAGTGAAGGGAATTGACCGCGAAATGCCTCAAAACGACCGTGACTCAACACGGAATTGTTTGGAATGACTGTGAAATGCATGGGAATGATCATGGTTTGAAGCGAATTGACCGCGAAATGCATGCAAATGATCGTGAAGTGAAGGAAATTGACAGCGAAATGCCTCGAAACGACCGTGAATCAACACGGAATTGTTTGGGACGACCGTGAAGTGCATGGGAATCATCATGGTTTGAAGCGAATTGACCGCGAAATGCATGCAACTAACTGTGAAGTGAAGCGAATTGACCCCGAAATGCCTCGAAACGACCGTGAATCAACACGGAATTGTTTGGGATGACAGTGAAATGCATGGGAATGATCATGGTTTGAAGTGAATTGACCGCGAAATGCATGCAATTGACCGTGGAGTGAAGTGAATTGACCGCGAAATGCCTCGAAACGACCGTGAATCAACACGGAATTGTTTGGGATGACTGTGAAATGCATGGGAATGATCATGGTTTGAAGCGAATTGACCGCGAAATGCATGCAACTGACCGTGGAGTGAAGGGAATTGACCGCGAAATGCCTCGAAACAACCGTGAATCAACACGGAATTGTTTGGGATGACCGCGAAATGCATGGGAATGATCATGGTTTGAAGCGATTTGACTGCGAAATGCATGCAACTGACCGTGGAGTGAAGGGAATTGACCCCGAAATGCCTCGAAACGACCGTGAATCAACACGGAATTGTTTGGAATGACCGTGAAATGCATCGGAATGATCATGGTTTAAAGCGAATTGACCGCGAAATGCATGCAAATGACCGTGAAGTGAAGGGAATTGACCGCGAAATGCCTTGAAACGACCGTGAATCAACACGGAATTGTTTGGGATGACTACAAAAAGCATAGGAATGATCATGGTTTGAAGCGAATTGACTGCGAAATGCATGCAACTGATCGTGGAGTGAAGGGAATTGACCGCGAAATGCCTCAAAACGACCGTGAATCAACACGGAATTGTTTGAAATGACTGTGAAATGCATGGGAATGATCATGGTTTGAAGCGAATTGACCGCAAAATGCATGTAAATGACCGTGAAGTGAAGCGAATTGACCGCGAAATGCCTCGAAACGACCGTGAATCAACACGGAATTGTTTGGGACGATCGTGAAGTGCATGGGAATGATCATGGTTTGAAGCGAATTGACCGCGAAATGCATGCAACTGACCGTGGAGTGAAGGGAATTGACCGCGAAATGCCTCAAAACGACCGTGAATCAACACGGAATTGTTTGAAATGACCGTGAAATGCATGGGAATGATCATGGTTTGAACCGAATTGACCGCGAAATGCATGTAAATGACCGTGAAGTGAAGGGAATTGACCGCGAAATGCCTCGAAACGACCGTGAATCAACACAGAATTGTTTGGGATGACCGCGAAAAGCATAGGAATGATCATGGTTTGAAGCGAATTGACCGCGAAATGCATTGAACTGACCGTAGAGTGAAGGGAATTGACCACGAAATGCCTTGAAACGACCGTGAATCAACACGGAATTGTTTGGGATGACCACGAAATGCATGGAAATGATCATGGTTTGAAGCGAATTGACCGCGAAATGCATGCAAATGACCGTGAAGTGAAGGGTATTGACCGCGAAATTCCTCGAAACGACCGTGAATCAACACGGAATTGTTTGGGATGACAGTGAAATGCATGAGAATGATCATGGTTTGAAGTGAATTGACCGCGAAATGCATGTAATTGACCGTGGAGTGAAGCGAATTGACCGCGAAATGCCTCGAAACGACTGTGAATCAACACGGAATTGTTTGGGATGACTGTGAAATGCATGGGAATGATCATGGTTTGAAGCGATTTGACCGCAAAATGCATACAAATGACAGTGAAGTGAGGGGAATTGACCGCTAAATGCCTCGAAACGACCGTGAATCAACACGAAATTGTTTACCAGATGCAATATCACATCCTCCAGTCCATTATCATATCCTTCTTTGAGCACTTCGATCAATAGAGATCTTTATCAGATGATGATGGATAATCATTCTCAATTGACCCATACAACAACATACCCTCGATTCCATCACCATCTCCTCCCCCTTCTTCTTTTAAATTGAGCTTCTCGATCAGCGAATGGTGGCCCATCTCCTCCACTTGAAACCCTTCCCCAATCAATAAGATTCTGTTTGCTGGACCATTGAGGTACATTTTCGATATATCGATATTTACTCGATATATACTTACTTCGATATATCGAAATATCGAAGATATAATCGATAATTGCACTAAAAAAGCAGTTCGACGCTGGACATTTTTTAACAATTTTCGATATATCGAAATCTAGTCGATATATCGATACCTTGATATATTGACATCTACTCGATTATATCGATAATACAATTTAAAAAGTATTTTGTCGCTGGACAGTGTGTGACTATTTTCGATCAATCGAATAATAGTCGATATATCGGTCGGTTGTAAGGATGACTTACTAATATTATATCGACTAGATTTCGATATAATCGACAACTTACTCTACCATTAATCGATTAGGTTTCGATTATATCGAAGAGTTTCGATATATCGTGTCTATTCGATATATCGAAGTGTAATTTTTCTGTTTTTTTTTCTAATGTGTTTTTTTTATTTTATATATATATTTTTTTTATTTTACTTTTTTAGATTAGCTTGTTAGTACACACCCATGTCGGTACACACTCCATGTTTTCCAAGTTGTGTTCATAGTGTGCTTCTTCTAGTCTCTGAAGTTGCCCGGTCATTTACATGCATTTTGCGGTCAAATCGCTTCAAACCATGATCATTCCCATGCATTTCACAGTCATCCCAAACAATTCCGTGTTGATTCACGGTCGTTTCGAGGAATTTTGCGGTCAATTCCCTTCACTCCACGGTCATTTGCATGCATTTCGCGGTCAATTCGCTTCAAACCATGATCATTCCCATGCATTTCACGGTCATTCCAAACAATTCCGTGTTGATTCACGGTCGTTTCGAGGCATTTCGCGGTCAATTCGCTTCACTCCACGGTCAGTTGCATGCATTTCGCGGTCAATTCACTTCAAACCATGATCATTCCCATGCATTTCACTGTCATCCCAAACAATTCCGTGTTGATTCACGGTCGTTTCGAGGAATTTTGCGGTAAATACCCTTCACTTCACGGTCATTTGCATGCATTTCGCGGTCAATTCGCTTCAAGCCATGATCATTTCCATGCATTTCGTGGTCATCCCAAACAATTCCGTGTTGATTCACTGTCGTTTCGAGGCATTTCGCGGTCAATTCCCTTCACTTCACGGTCAGTTGCATGCATTTCGCGGTCAATTCGCTTCAAACCATGATCATTCCCATGCATTTCACGGTCTTCCCAAACAATTCCGTGTTGATTCACGGTCGTTTCGAGGCATTTCGCGGTCAATTCCCTTCACTTCACGGTCATTTGCATGCATTTTGCGGTCAATTCGCTTCAAACCATGATCATTCCCATGCATTTCGTGGTCATCCCAAACAATTCTGTGTTGATTCACGGTCAAGCATTTTGCGGTCAATCCCTTCACTTCACGGTCATTTGCATGCATTTCGCGAATCAACCATGATCATCCATGCATTTCACGTCCCAAACATCGGTTGTTCGCAATCTTCCCAGCGATGCATTTCGCGGTCAAACCGCTTCAAACCATGATCATTCCTATGCATTTCACAGTCATCCCAAACAATTCCGTGTTGATTCACGGTCGTTTCGAGGCATTTCGCGGTCAATTCGCTTCACTCCATGGTCAATTGCATGCATTTCGCGGTCAATTCACTTCAAACCATGATCATTCCCATGCATTTCACTGTCATCCCAAACAATTCCGTGTTGATTCACGATCGTTTCGAGGCATTTCGCGGTCAATTCGCTTCACTCCACGGTCAATTGCATGCATTTCGCGGTCAATTCACTTCAAACCATGATCATTCCCATGCATTTCACTGTCATCCCAAAACAATTCCATGTTGATTCACGATCGTTTCGAGGCATTTCGCGGTCAATTCGCTTCACTCCACGGTCAATTGCATGCATTTCGCGGTCAATTCACTTCAAACCATGATCATTCCCATGCATTTCACTATCATCCCAAACAATTCCATGTTGATTCACGGTCGTTTCGAGGCATTTCGCGGTCAATTCGCTTCACTTCACGGTCAGTTGCATGCATTTCGCGGTCAATTCGCTTCAAACCATGATCATTCCCATGCACTTCACGGTCATCCCAAACAATTCCGTGTTGATTCACGGTCGTTTCGAGGCATTTCGCGGTCAATTCGCTTCACTCCACGGTCAATTGCATGCATTTCGCGGTCAATTCCCTTCAAACCATGATCATTCCCATGCATTTCACGGTCATTCCAAACAATTCCGTGTTGATTCACGGTCGTTTCGAGGCATTTCGCGGTCAATTCGCTTCACTTCACGGTCAGTTGCATGCATTTCGCGGTCAATTCGCTTCAAACCATGATCATTCCCATGCACTTCACGATCGTCCCAAACAATTCCGTGTTGATTCACGGTCGTTTCGAGGCATTTCGCGGTCAATTCGCTTCACTTCACGGTCATTTGCATGCATTTCGCGGTCAATTCGCTTCAAACCATGATCATTCCCATGCATTTCACGATCGTCCCAAACAATTCCGTGTTGTTTCACGGTCGTTTCGAGGCATTTCGCGGTCAATTTCCTTCACTTGACGATCATTTGCATGCATTTTACGGTCAAATCACTTCAAACCATGATCATTCCCATGCATTTCACGGTTGTCCCAAACAATTTCGTGTTGATTCACGGTCATTTCGTGGCATTTCGCGGTCAATTCCCTTCACTTCACGGTCAGTTGCATGCATTACCATGAAGTGCATGGGAATGATCATGGTTTGAAGCGATTTGAGCGCGAAATGCATGCGAATGACCCTGAAGTGAAAGGAATTGACCGCGAAATGCCTCGAAACGACCGTGAATCAACACGAAATAGTTTGGGATGACCGTGAAATGCATGAAATTGTCCGTGAAGTGGAGGGAATTGACGGTGAAATGCATGAAAATGACCACGAAATGATTGAAATTGACCACAAAGTGAATGAAATGGATTTTCGACCATCGACCTGATGGAATCTTGGAAAATAACTAGGTTAGTTGGCTAAAGTATCTTCTCCTACCCCAAAATCATATAGGGTACATCAAGTAACTAATTTTGGTTTATAAGATATTCTTGTTGAATGAATAGAGAAATAAATGAAAAAAAGAGAGAATTTTTTTTTTTATGCTTATATATACATATTTATATAAATATGTTTTAGAGAAAATTGTAGGTAGAATAAAGTTCTCTATGTAAAAAATAAAAACTAAAAAATAAAAAATAAAAAAATAAAAAAATTTGCATAGACTTTTTCGGACTACAGTTATGGCTACAGCTATAATCTGTAGTTATATCTTCGATACATATCGAATACACTTCGATTAATCGAAAATTGCAGGATTTTTTATGTAAAGTTGCTGGACAGTTTTGGACCTTTTCCGATTAATCGAAAGACATTCGATATATCGAAGTACATATCGAAAGACCTTCGATGTATAGTAAAGGACATATTGAAAAAGCATTGGCTGCAGTTATTGCTACGGTTATAATCCGTAGCCATAGATACCAGTTCTTTTTTTTCCCTGTTGTAATCACCACCACCTTTGTGGGTCCTTTTATGAGTAATGTGTTATATCCAAACCGTCCATCTATTTGGCGAACTCGTACCAACGCTTGGGAAGAAAAATAAGATAGATTTAGCTATCAAGTGGACCACACAGTAAAAGGCAGTGGAAGATTTAACGTCTACCATTGAAACCCTTTTAGGGGTCCCAGAAGTTTTGGATCATTACAAAATTTGTTTTTCCTCTTCATCCAGGTCTTCGTGACATTATGAATATATTGGATGGAAAATATATGTTATGGTGGGCCCTACAAAATTTTTAACGGTGAAAATCAATTTTCCCGTTGCTCTTTGTGGTGTGGTCCAGTTGATCTTTGGATAGGATTCCCTTTTTTTTTATAATGCTCCGAAATGATCTTGAACTATGGATGAACGTTGTGGATATAATAAATACGGAACTGTGGGGCCCATGTAACTCTAATATCTTTTGAACCGTTCGTACAACTCGGAGTTCGAGGAGTGTCAGCGCTCGTCTTCGAGCACCACATATCCGCTTGAAGGAGGGCATTTTCGACCTTTGGCATGCTTTCCGTACAGCTGGGGCGTATTCTCGCAAAGGAAAATGAGGTGGGCGTAGTTTCCTACATGGGCCATAAATGGGTCGTACAGTCGCAAATTTCTCATTTGCCATTCAGCCTGCTGGTAAACTCACACAGACCTGGAGGGATGAAGGAATATATATATATATGTATATATATATATATATACATATATATATATATATATAAATCAGCTGGATTCAAAATCTGTGTAGCATGCAACAAGATTTTAATGGTCAATCGCCTTATTTTCTATAGTATGGACCACCTGAGATTTTGGATCTACTTTATTTTTATCTCATGCAAAAAATTGATATGGAAAAAACAGATGGACGGCATGGATATACTACACGTAAGCCCCATAGTTAAGGCCGCACCTAATCTGCTCCCCCTCAAGTGTGTTTCGATAGAATGTGGAGTACACATGTCAGTTACAAAGTGAGCCCTATCCCTCCATCGGATCGCGCACATATCAGAGATCATTTCCATTCATGAGGTAATATGGAGGCAGATTAGGTGGCGATTGTGTGCTGATGTGTTGGGCATTGTGGGGCCCAACCTGATGTATTTATTTTCTATCCAATCCATCCATCCGTTTCTCCAACTCATTTTAGGGCATGAACTCAAATATGAAGCAGATCTGTGGCTCTAGTGGACCACACCATAGGAAATAGTAGGGACAATGACACCCACCTTTGAAATATTTCTAAGTCTCACCGTAACGTTTTTTGTCATCCTACCTGTTGATAAGGTCACTTGTATCTACATGAAGGGAAAACACAAATATCTGATTCAAAACATTTGTGGCCTCCAAGAAGTTTTTAATGGTGGCCATTCAATCAACAATATTTTCCGTGGTGTGGTCCACATGAGTGTCGGATCTGCTTCATTTATTGAGTCATGCATTAAAATGTGAGAGAAGAACAGATGGACAGTGTGATATAAAATATGTAATCATGTTGGGCTCACACCCCCCAACACATCAACATTCCACCACTGGGGGTGGTGTTGGCAACACCACCTGATCTGCGTCAAATGTGACATAAGTTGTGAATATTTCATGGACTAAAAATTAAGAGTTTATTAACAAAATAGACCTAAGGTCTGCCTTTATTAAGTAAATAGGCAACCTTTTCAAAACTTTATTTTAGACCTCTAATAGCATTAGGTCTTTTTTATGGAAAAAAATAAATGCCCTTGCTCACTCTCGTTCTTCTCTTTTTTTCTTCTTTTTTCTAGAAGAAAAAAAAAAAAAAGGAGTTTGAGAAAACATTAATTTCTTCTTCTTCTTCTTCCTTTTCTTCTTTAGTTTTTTTTTTTCTTTTTTTTTTTTTTTTTTCTGAAAATGTCCCTAGACCTCGTTCTTCTTTTGTATTTCTTCTTTTTCTTTTTTTCTAAAAAAAGACAAAGAAATTAGGAAAAATAAAATTTTAATATCTTCTTCTTATTTAGAAAATAAAAAGAAAATGAAAATAATAATATCAAACAAATAAAACAATTTATCTTCTTTTTATTCTTCTTGTTGTTGTTGCTTTTCCTCCTTAGAAAATTTTTTTAAAAAAAATAAAAATAAATAATAATAATAAAGGGACAAATAAATAAGAAAATTAACGAAGTAAGACCGGTGAAGTGAGACCTATGAAGTGAGACCGACAAAGTGAGAATGTGAAGTGAGACTCACGAAGTGAGACCAACAAAGTTAGACCGCGAAGTGAGCCTCGAGAAGGTAGACTGCGAAGTGAGACTATGAAGTGAGACCTACTCCTTACAAGGGAAGCTCTGCCCCGCGAATCGAGACCATGTCTTTACGATGGTAACTGCGAAACGTGAACTGAGACTTGTGAACTGAGATAGGCAAACTGCAAACAACAAATTGAGACCCATGAATTATGAACTAAAACCCATGAATTAAGTGTTAAGGTCTTAGTTTTCCTTCGACTGTTAGGGTCTCAATTCAATGTTTTATTGGGGTCTTAGTTCTTTATAGAGTGTTAGGGTCTCAATTCTCTGTTGATGTTAGGGTCTTCGTTCTCTATTAATGTTAGTGTCTTAGTTCTTGTTGAGTGCTAGGGTCTCAATTCTTTGTTAAAAGTTAAGGTCTTAGTTCTCTATTGATTTTAAGGTCTCAGTTCTCTATCAGTGTTAGCGTCTCAATTCTCTATTAATTTTAGGGTCTCAGTTCTCAGTTGAGTATTAGGGTGTCACTTCTCTATTGAGTGTTAGGGTCTCACTTCTCTGTATTGTTAGGGTCTCAATTCTCTATTAAGTGTTATGGTCTCAGTTCTTTGTTAATGTTAGGGTATTAGTTATATATTGAGTGCTAGGGTCTCAGTTCTTTGTTGGCTGTTAGGGTCTCAGTTCTTTATGAATGTTAGGGGTTAGTTCTCAGTCAAGTGCTAGGGTTCAGTTCTCTGTAAACTGTTACAATCTCAGCTCCATGTATTGTTAACGTCTTTATTCTCAGTTGAGTGTTAGGGTCTTAGTTCTTAATTGAGTCTCAGGGTCTCAATTCTTTGTGAATTAAGAATTAAGACCTTGACACTCAACTAAGAACTAAGACCCTAACAGTCAACAGAGAACTGAGACCTTAACACTTAATAGATAACTGTAACGCCCTGAAAATCGGGGGTCGAGCATAGACTCAACTCCCGAGTTCCAACACATCACTTATGCAATATAGATAATGATGATTAAATGTTATCCGTATTAGTGCCTTAAACATGAATGAGATTATTCCAAAACAGCATATCATACTCCATGAACAAATTAAATTACACAAGTGGAAGACTGTGATATGTATATAAACTGTATAAGCGTAATAGCAAGCCCTCAGAGTATGATTGTCACTAGGTTAAATAATTGTAAGTTTAGTTCCAAAATGTACAAAATGAGAAAGTGTAATATTCTCTATCTAAAATCATGTAGCCCTGTCAGCGTAACTCCAAGTCTACATAGACCCGCTAGGGAGTTGCATATAGGAGAACTCTTCCTTGTCATCATAAAAATCTGGCCCTGCTTCACAAATATCGCTATCTTCTGAAACTAAAACAGGATCTGGTTGGTGTTTAAAATACCGTCCCGAAATGTGGGAGTGAGTGATCAACTCAGTGGAACAATAAAGTAAAGGTTAATATGTTATCAATTCAGTCAAGTAGTAATGATAAAGTAATACAATCAAATATCCCTAAGTACTGTGATTAATGCAAGAATGGTATGTAATAATAATGCATGCCCTCGCCTGCACTCCTCGGCGATCTTCATCTCACGGTCCCGGCATGTCAGTCACTTCCCCAGTGCTCTACTCAACGCCAAACGGCACATGCAATGCGGTGCATGAGCGTGATTACCAAGTTCTTATTAGGCCTTTTCATACAGCAGGATTAGGAAACTAAGGTACCTCCCTTATATCATTTCCTAAACAATGATTCATTTTAGGGTCGTCAGTCCTAGCTAATCTCATACGATGTTGCGGTTACAGGTCACTACAAAGGGCTCGTCACCTCGATGCATTCCTGTTTTATACTCTTGTTTACTACAGCAAGGCTCGTCACCTCAGCGCAGTCTTAGAATATGCTCGAGGTCACTATGAATGGCTCGTCACCTAGTCGTATGCCGACAGCTCGAATACAGTGTCCCATACCACCGTATTCGGCTCACGAGTCTAGCTTGCTCACTGGTTACTACGGGGAGGCTCGTCACCCCAGCGTAGGTCGACAACACGACCACGGTATCCCATACCACCACGCCTAGCTCATGAGTCTTAGCGGATCGAGGTACCAAGGTTAATGGGATTTCCACTGGTGAGTTTGGTACCTTAGGTTCAAGCAGTAGCGTCCATACATGGTGAACATACATTAGGTCAATCGGATTACTTGACGAGTTTGACTGGAACAAGCGCACCTCGAATTGATCGACATGAAGTGCGTAAACACTCCGTGTGGCCTAACCACTGTCGACAACCAAATTACGACTCGGATTCATCGAACATGTCCTGCATGGCGAAACAACCTCAGCCAACTGGTCAGAACCTATTACCGATTGCCCGGACTATACCGTATTCCCAAACGCATCCAATTCCAACAAGTAATTATATGACATAGTCAAACCAGTAATGAACAAATCATTCCAATCCTACAACCATTTGAGCATGTTATGAAATACAACATACATATGAATTCACACATATGCATTCCATGAGTAAAACAGACAATACAGTGTAAGTTGCATGGAGGGATTTATACACCCAGTTAAGGTAGTTGAGAATCTCATCTCAACACCCACATAAAGTACAATACACCAAATACTTACTCATACAGACATTTTTACAAACACTTAGACTACACGTTCCAACATACACAACGTATGTTAGTTATACTACGTATTAGGGCAAATCCTTTTGCCAAGGAGTTGTCGCATATACAACAATCATATATCCACGACAATTAATCATGGCAAGCACAAATCCAAATACCATACTCATTCAGACATTTTCACAAACACTTAGGCTACACGTTCCAACATACACGACATATGTTGGCCGTAATATGTATTAGGGCAAATCCTTTCGCCAAGGAGCTGTCGCATATACAACAATCATATATCCACGACAATTAATCATAGCAAGCACAAATCCAGATTCCATACGAATCCAGTCATTTCATCAAACACATGGAATAGACTAAACTCAACATAGTTCATATATATCTGAAAAGCGAAACAAACGTCGTATTTGGCATATGAAATGGCACCCACGTCAGTTATAAATCATTAACCGACATTGAAAGTCTTGAAAGTCATAACTTAAACGTTTATAGTTCACACCTTACGCCGGTAAACACGTAACGAACTCAGTTTAACCACTAAGTCTTTGTCTATGGCACCACAACAACTTATATCAAGGAATATGTTAGCTATTTCATCTATTACACTAGTTCGAAACCCTAAAGTAGGTTAGGGTTAGGATTCCTTACCCAAGTACGTTGTCGGAAACACCGGTATAGCGATACAGATGGGGTGGTTGAGTGCATGGAGTAGCAGGATCGAATTCCAGGAAGAATCGCCAACTCACTCTCTCACTTTCTCTCTCTTTTCTTCTCTTCTCTCCTCTCTCTCTTAGGATTTTCCAAATTCGTATGGAATGAGAGAGAGAGAGAGAGGGTTTAAGAGGCTTATATAGGCCCAGAACTAATGGGAATGGCCTCAGGGCCATGATATACTTAGGTTATAGCCAAATAGTCAGTTGTTCCGGCTCAACGGAGCACTTCTAGAGGCCCCTTTTCGACGTGCGGTCGGACTTAAGCTCCCTGACATTGGATCTAGGTCAAGCTGAGTTTTCGGTCCAATCAGATTTACAAATCGACCGTGTCAGACCAATTTCAGTTCCACGGTCAGCGGTACTCGATTAGGACCACAAGTGCACTGACATGTGTTAGAAATTTTTTCTGATCTGAGGGTGTAATTGGGTCAAATTCTGATGGTCTGAATGCATATATTTGGACCTGCAAGTGAACGACTCAGTTTACTTAAGTTTGGATTTATTTCTTAAAGATATTCGCATTTCTCACACACTTCGCTCCGGGCTCAAGTTGTACGTTTCTGAATACTATTAAGATTTAATTTTTGAGATGGTAGTCAAGTCCAATGAGGCGGTCATAACCGTATAGTTTCGCCCTCATCGAACTTTCGACATGTGGTCCAGGTCTGATACAGAGTTTCAAGGTGCTCCCGAGAGTAACTGGGTTTAGAGATGGATCCTGATTTTTTAGGTAACGTAGCATTAGCGGTTCTACTCATTTTGGGTCTTGTAATTTGTATGTAAAGTGGTTCAAGCTAATTCTACTGAGTATTCAATTTATTACTTAACTAAATTATGCCCTAATTATGACAGAATATGGTCTTAGGGTAGTTTTTACGCCCCTTTCTGGTACTTTTAATTAGTATATTATTTTAATTATTTTTTTAGTAGTTCATCATCAAGTCTAGTTCATCTCTACCAAATTTCATTATATTTTGTATCGTAGAAAAATTCTAAAAATTCTAAAAGCAGCAGCTGTCCAAACTAATAATTTTCGGACAGTTGTCACAATGACCTATATTTAACAATATTAAAATTTTTATTATATTTTTCACTTATTTTATATGAAACTAAACTTATCAAGCTTCAATCTAGCTTTTAAATCACCTAAATCGGAGTTATAACAAGAGAGATATGATTTTTTGAAGTCGGATGAAATAATTGCAGAAAATGGCAGGAAACGGGCCGCCTGGCCCGCTGGACGGCAAGGCCTCACGGTTGCGGCGAGGCCATCGCCAACTCGCTGTCTTATCTAGGGTGGTTTCGCCACTCGATATTTAAAATGGGTGTATTTTACAAATCGGAATGAGTTATTTGACGTACAATATATGATTTTGGGGTAGGAGAAGCTGTTCTATCCAAATAACCTATTTATTTTGTGAGATTTCATAAAGTTAATGGTAAAAATCCCCTTTTATTTATTTATTTACTATTTATAGTAAGTTTTAGTTTAAGTATTATTC
Organism: Magnolia sinica; assembly: GCF_029962835.1. NCBI lineage: Eukaryota > Viridiplantae > Streptophyta > Magnoliopsida > Magnoliales > Magnoliaceae > Magnolia > Magnolia sinica. Next base: position 74,984,230 of record NC_080579.1, on the reverse strand, counting down.
TTCCTCACCTAAACTTTAGGATTCATGTCTAATATGAAAATACTAAAAAATATTTGAAGAATAAGGTGGTGAAAGGTGAGATTTTGAAGGATATGGGTAAAAAAAGGAATTTTGGACTTTGGGATTTAATTTTGAGAAGTTAATAAGGTGTTAGGATCGACTCATTGCCTAAAGACATCTAACTCCAGGTTGGCAAAAAATCCGGGGTGTTACAATAACTAAGACCTTAGCACTCAACAAAGAACTAAGTCCCTAACATCAATAGAGAACTGAGACCCTAATAGTGCAAAGAAGTGAGACCCTAATACTCAACAAAGAAGGTGTAACCCTAACACCCAATAGAGAACTGAGACCTAACACTTAACATAGAACTGAAACCCTAACATTAATAGAGAACTGAGGCTCTAATAGTCAACAAAGAACTGTGATCCTAATACTCTGCAGAGAACTGAGACCCTAATAATTCATAGAAGCGGGACCATAACAATTAACAGAGAACTAAGACCCTAACAATCAATTCAAGGGTCTCAGTTTATGATTCACGTGTATCAAGTTGCGATTTATAGTTCATGATTCACAGGCCAATTTGTGGTTCGTAGTTTCCCTTGTAAGGACAAGGTCTTAGTTCTTGGGTCTTAGTTTATTGGTATAATGACCTTAAATTTCTGTGAACTTAGAAATGCAATTTATAATTTAAAAAATATATTTTTTTTTAAATTAAGAACAAAAACAAGTCAATAGCTGAGTTGGTAAATACACTCTTGGTTGAGAGAAAGGTTGACAGATCGACTCTTACTGCCGTGACTTTGGGCTACGGATGAGGTCAGATGATCGATTCCTGGTGTAGTAATAATAACTGTAGATAATTTAAAGGAGAGTGAGAGAGGAGATTTTAGAAGAGACTTCATTAGCTAAGTTTCAACCATTAGATTATTTTTATTTTTATTTTTCATATTATATTGTTTACTTATTCCCGATCTATGTAATGGATGGTGTGGATAGGCCACACGATCATTGCATATATGCATAGAGAAATTTAAGAAATAGATTATTTAGAATTTGATATCCAGGCAATGATATTTTAGGGGTGGATTAAATTGTCTGCATCCGATTGTGTGAGGATGAATCTAAATGAATCATTTAATCCTAAGGATTGAAAGATATCGGAGCCTTATTTTTTCGATTGATCTGATCAGTGGATGGGCCATGCTAATCCGATCTAATTGTGGATATGATATTATATAATAAATTGTGGTTAGACTATCAGTGGCATTAGATCTAATCTAAATTGTTTATATATTGATCAGATCTTATAATGATTACGTTAATCAGATCTAACTATAGGAATCATTTTATACCATAGATTCTAAAATTGTAATCAAACAGATCGGATATGATCCTAATGTAGAGCAGGTCGCGGAAAATTTCATGGCCAAGATGGATCAGAAAAGGCCGGTCGACGACAGAAGTGATCCGGACCATTGGACCTTAGATCGGGCATATCTCGCAATCCAGAATGAGTTATCTGACATAAAATATATGATTTTGGGGTAGAACGAGCTACTTTAGCCAACCAACCCAGCTATGCCGGGTTATGCAGCTCGAAATTATGAAAAGCTCCTTGATCAACGGTCATTTCCCTGTTTTAATTTCGTTTTTACTATAAATAGTAAGTTTTAGTTTGATTATAACTCTGCATCCGTCAAGCTTTAGGAGTTGCGCCCAACATGAAAAGAGCTTAGAATAATTAGGAGAATGGTTTGGTGAAGCCAAATAGGACACTTACTATTTTTGGCCGAAAATCTTCCACACTAGTAGACATCACGATCGTCTATAAATAGTAAGTTTACTATTTATAGTAAGTCACGGATTCTAGGAGTTTGAGTTGTAGTTTGATTCTAATTTCTTTCCCATTACTTGGTACCCCTATTTAAAGGGTTGTGAACTCATTTTTACTCATTCATTAATCAATTTCCAATTTATTATAATTTATTTCTATTTTCTGCTTTCTTTCCTCGTGGATTCGAGAAGTCTCTGTGAGGAGTCCAGAGAAGTTCCTTGGATTCGGAATAGTTATCCTCTTGAGGAAGACGGTGCTTGACCTCACGTACTCCCCTACGTCAGTTTGATATCAAAGCGAGGTTTCTCCTCGGATTGATGGCTTCTAACGACAGGTCGGGCAACAATCCCATGGCCGGTGCTCCAGGGAATTTACCTTTAATGGCGGCAGCTTTCGAAGTAGCGCAACGAGAGAATCAGCAAGCCATACAAGGGTTGCAGGCTTCTATTGACCGCATAGCGGATCTCTTGGCGAAAAATCTAAGGCAACTCCGTGTTCCTGGTGGCAATTCTCCACCCTCAATTAATCGCCCTGATCGCAGGATAGTACCTGCAGTGAATCTAAGGATCATTCCTGAGGAAGGGGGCTCCAGTGAGGAGGAAATCGACGACATAATCTTCTAACACCTCAGACATAGCGACGATCGAGTAGATTGAACGGATCGAGAATTCAAGATGAGGGTTGATATTCCTAACTTCAATGGCCAACTACACATTGAGAATTTTCTCGATTGGCTTTCTGAAGTTGAGCAATTTTTCGACTATATGGATATCCCTGAAGCAAAGAAGGTCAAGCTTGTGGTCTACAAGTTAAAAAGAAGAGCTTCAGGTTGGTGGGAACAACTGCAACTCGCACGAATCAGGTAGACGAAAGCACCAATCCGCACCTGGCAGCGGATGAAGCAGCTACTACGTGCCCAATTCCTCCCTAGCGATTACGATCAGGTATTATTCCAACAATACCAAAATTGTTGATAGGGTAGTCGGTCGGTGAGAGAATACGTAGAAGAATTTTACCGCCTGGCGGCGCGTAACAATTTGGTCGAGACTGAATCGCAGCAAGTCGTCCTATTCAACGGTGGATTGCATATGGCTATCCAGGATCGGGTTCAGATGCAGTCCGTCTGGACGATGAATGATGCGATCAAGTTGGTTACTTGGGCAGAAGCATAACTTGAATGTTCTAACACACGGACCTATCCTATTGTAAGGATCCCTGTGGCAGGTCTGCCCCAGGGAAGTACACAGCCTAAGGGGAAGGAGCCCGTAGGAGCATGCACTCAACCTCCTACTTTTGAGAACCGAGATCAGGGAAGCGGGAAAGCTAGACCCCAAAGGGGCGTATCGACTGCTGCTGGTCCAAGTAGAATCCCGAACCCATATGCTCGACCAAGGCCTGATAACTGCTATCATTGTGGCCAACCGGGCCACTTATCAAATACTTGTCCCCAGCAAAAAGTGGCAAACCTCGCCATCAATGATGGTAGTGCTGATAACGCTTATGAAGATCCAGATATTGAAGAATAGGAGCATACCACTGAGGACGATGCAGATGATTCAGGTTGGATTCACCAAGATCACAGCGAGTCGCTCGTCGTGAGGTGACTATTATATACGCCAAAAAAAGAAGTGCATCCATAGCGGCATAACATCTTCCGCACTAGGTGTATGGTGAATCGAAAAGTTTGTACCATGATCATTGATAGTGGAAGCAGCGAGAACATCGTCTCCAAGGTCATGATGAAAAAAATTGCAATTGAAAACGGAGCGTCATCCCTCTCTATATACAATCGGTTGGATCAAGAAGGTCAGCAAAACAAAGGTAATTGAACAGTGCACCATATCCTTTTCAATTGGCAAACATTATAAGGATGGAGTAGTATGCGATGTGGTTGACATGGAAGCATGTCACATAATACTCGGTCGGCCCTGACAATCTGACCGTGATGCCACTCATAAAGGGCGAGATAATATATATATCTTCGTTAAGGACGGTCGGAAGACCATATTGGCCCCTATGGATCCAGAGGGACCACCTGAAACTTCTAAAGTGGAGGGCCATTTTCTCTTAACCATGTGGGACTTCGTGGAAGAATCCAAGGAAATAGGACAAACTTATGCATTAATTGTAAAAGGGGAAGAACTCGAGCCTACCAACATCCCTGAAAGACTAAGGCCCCTGCTACATGAATTCAAAGAAATCTGGCCCGATGACCTTCCCGATGGGTTACCCCCCATGTGGGCCATATCGACTTTGTCCCTGAGTCCAGTTTACCTAATTGTCCCCATTATCGAATGAGTCCGAATGAGTGTGAGATTCTTCAGGGACAAGTAGAGGAGTTGATCCGTAAGGGTCTTATTCGAGCGAGCATGAGTCCATGTGTTGTACCAGCTCTATTAACTCCAAAGAAAGATGGGAGTTAGCGCATGTGTGTCGACAGCCGAGCCATCAACAAAATTACCATAAAATACAGGTTTCCTATACCATAGTTGGACGATATGCTGGAGATGTTAGAGGGTGCAAAAATATTCTCTAAATTGGACCTAAGGAGCGGCTACCATCAGATTCGAATACGGTCAGGTGATGAGTGGAAAACGGCCTTTAAGACTAAGGAAAGATTATACGAATGGATGGTCATGCCCTTTGGTCTTTCGAATGCACCTAACACATTTATGAGATTGATGAACCAAGTTTTGAAACCTTTCATTGGGTGGTTTATTGTGGTTTACTTCAATGATATTTTGATATACAGTCAAGACAAAGCTACCCATATGGAACACCTTAAGAAGGTCCTTCAAGTGCTCACTAAAAACATACTGTACCTTAATTTAAAAAAGTGCAGCTTCATGACTGATAGCCTATTGTTCCTGGGTTTTGTCGTAACATCCACGGGCATTCGGGTGGATGAGGAAAAGGTGAAGGCAATCAGAGAATGGTCAGCTACAAATATTCATGAAGTGCGAAGTTTTCATGGACTAGCGACATTCTATCATCGGTTCGTGAAAAATTTCAGTACCATTGTATCACCAATCACAGATTGCATGAAGAAATGACAGTTTCAGTGGACTGACGAAGCCGACAGGAGCTTTGCCGAAATCAAGTGCAGATTATCCATGACCCCGGTTCTTGTACTTCCCAACTTCGACAAACTGTTTGAAGTCGAATGTGATGCCTCATATGTCGGAATTGAGAGAGTTTTGTCTTAAGAAGGTAGGCTGGTAGCCTTCTATAGTAAGAAACTTAGTGATGCACGCAAGAAGTGGTCTATATATGAGATCGAGTTATACGCGGTCGTCCAGGCACTGTGGCATTGGCGACATTATTTGATTCAAAGGGAATTTATACTTTACACGGACCATCAAGTTCTCAAATTCATTAATAGTCAAGCTAACATTAACCTTGTGCATGCTAGATGGATCTTATTTTTGCAAGAATTTACGTTCGTACTAAAACATAAGCCAGGGCAACAGAACAAAGTAGCTGATGCACACTATAAGAAATCCACTTATAGCGACAAAAATTTTCATCGCTAAAAGTCAGATTTTCGTAGCTAAAAGACTTTTAGTGATGAAAATTTTCGTCGTTAAATTCGTCGCCAAAAGACCGACGTACAAGGATTTTATCAGTGAAAAATCCAAATCGTTGCTAAAGCAAACTTTTTAGCGACGAAAATTTTTGTTGCTAAAAAAACTATACAAGACTTTTAGCAACGAAAATTTTTGCTGCTAAAACAATTCGTTACCCTTTTAGCGACGAACCTTTTCGTCGCTAAAAAAAACTGTACAAGACTTTTAGCAGCGAAAATTTTCGCTGCTAAAAAATTCATTACACTTTTAGCGACGAAAATTTTCGTCGCTAAAAACATGTACAGACTTTTTAACAACGAAACTTTTCAGTTGCTAAAAAATTCGTTACACTTTTAGCGACGAAAGGTTTTGTCGCTAAAAACCCTGTACAAGATTTTTAGTAGCAAAAATTTTCGCTGCTAAAAAATTCGTTACTTTTAGCGACGAAAATTTTCGTCGCTAAAAAAACCGAATAATATTTTTACCAGCGAAACTTTTCGCTGCTAAAAATTGGTTCCTTTTTTAGCGATGAAAATTTTCGTTGCTAAAAAACCTTTACATGGCTTTTAGCAGCGAAACTTTTCGCTGCCAAAAAATTTGTTACACCTTTATCAATGAAAATATTTGTCGCTAATAAAACTGTACAAGACTTTTAGCAGCAAAAAATTTCGCTGCCAAATAATCCTTTAACTTTTAGCGACAAAAATTTTCGTCGCTAAAAAACTAGACAATAATTTTAGCAGCGAAACTTTTCACTGCTAAAAATTGGTTCTTTTTAGCGACGAAACTTTTCGTCGCTAAAAAACCTTTACATGGCTTTTAGCAGCGAAACTTTTCGCTGCCAAAAAATTCGTTACACCTTTAGCAACGAAAATTTTCATTGCTAAAAATTTAGAAAACTTTTACCTACGAAAATTTCCGTCGCTAAAAGTCCCTTTTTTTTAATATAGAGTGCAAAAATCCGCACAAAATTCCTGATATACACCTGTTAACAATAAATTTCATCATATTCATCCTGATATACACCTATTAAATTTCATCATATTCATCCTGATATATACCTATTATATAATATATTTCATCATATTCACATTCACATCCATCTAAATTAACCCAAACCCAAACATGAACTACATTCATCCAAACACAAACAATCTTATCCGCATCGCATTCATTCACGCATAAATACATATTAACTTACTTAATAAACAAATATACAAAAAATCACACAGATGCAGGCGGAGGCCCTGGGGCATCGGTGGGTAAGCGTGCAGCGATAACCTGAAACATCTCCATCATCCGTCGCTCATGCTCCACCCGCATCTCCTCCATCCTCCTCTCCTGCTCCTCCCTCTGCCTCGCCAGCTCCTCCTCCATCCTCCTCTCCTGCTCCTCCCTCTGCCTCGCCAGCTGATCCATCATCTTCCTCTCTTGCTCCTTCCTTTGCCTGTCCAGCTGATCTTTGATGTCATCGACGACGACCCATAGCTGCTGAACCTCTTTCTCTGCGGTATCAGCTCGGCGTACGGCGCTGTCGCCAACGACGATGGATCGGCTAGAGGTAGCTCTAGCGGGTGCCATGAGCTTGGCACCATGGCCAAACCCATGCACATATCCAGAACGGGTACCAAGCACCTGACTCAGGATCTCTGGCTCACTCCACTGAGTACCATCGGGAGTGGGCTGACTGCGTAAGGTGTCCATCTCCTCCTGTAATGAAAACATATGAATTTTCATAATAAATGACATTATTATAATTTAATGCAAATAAATTTTACAATGTAAGGATCTTTACCCAAATCTCGCTGGCTCTAGGATGTACCCAAGATCCTGTCGCCTGCCGACAGGGAGTCCCTTTGTAGAAGTCTACTGGTCCGGGCTTCTGGCCAGTGACGGAATCTTGCTGCGCAATTGAAAAGATAATAAAATTAATATAAATGCATGGAAAGAATATATAAACGTAATAATTACCAGTATTTTATTACCATGTCGTGACGAAGTTGTACAAATGACTTTGAAGCAGTTATGTGGTTCACTTCTAACTTTCTTCTGTTGTCAGAATTTATTTTGCTCCTCTTCTAAACACATTATTCATAATATATTGTTATTAATTGCGAATTTAATTATTACATTAAGATATCATAAATATGTAAATATTACCTGAAAAGAATCAGACGAAAACCTATCGCAGAGTATCCGCTAGTCCTCATCGGTCACGTGCAGCGGTGCGGACTGTACGGCCTCCTCGTGGCTCATGCACCGCTTGTATTGCCGGTGTAACTTACTATGGTAATCCTTAAACTGCTCCTTTATCATGTCGTCGATGGCATGGGAGATGTGTGGAACACTCAAATCCAAGTCAAATTTATCTTGCAGTTTCGTAAATAATAGATTAAGACAATAAACTTATTAAGAAAATAACTTAACCGTAAATGAACTTTTATAAAATAAATTTTAATTTACTAAAATTTACTTGAAGGCGCTGATGGATGAGCTGCCGCACATCATCTGTCACGTCTCCCCAACGGGGAGTGGTGGGGGGAATCAGAGATCGGCATAAGACACCGACCTCTGACGTAAACAACATGACATTGTTCCCAACAGGTCTAATGCAGTCCTGTGGGAACTCTACCGTCACCCTACCCTCACGCGAAAGTCACTCTAAAAGCAACCAGCGCGTGGGTCCACGTCCTCATCGGCTGGTCGACGACGCTATTGCAAAAGAAATATGTAAGTCTAAACATAAACAGAAATCATTAAAAGAAATATACATCTAGACTTACATGTAGTGCCTAGTGTATGCGCAACTGAGGGATCAGATGCCTGCGATGCAACATATGGCGGTGATGCTGGCTCCGTCGCATCACGGGTAGAAGGGATAGATCCAGTGCGCAAACGACGTACTCTCTCATCTGGAGCCATCACTGAATATGTGTGAGCTACGAATTTATAAATTTAAACAATGTCAATACAAGTGGAATATATTAAAACGTTATACAAGTAGTGTTGACGGTACAATGCATTTGTGCTTATGCTTAGAGAGATGATTAAAATATGATTAGACCATTACACTATAATGCAAGTAGAATATAATAAAACTGTAAACTTTAATTTATAACCATTGGAAATTTCATTATACATTGTCATTCTATATTAAATATACATATTTCGTTGTAATACGAAATAACTTTGAGGTAAATTATCTGAAGTACTCCCTGCATAAGCTATCGTATGCTTCAAAAGCATATGTCATTTCGTGTGAAGCACTCGATATATTTACAGCCAACATGCCAGTCACAATAGGAGAAATCTGGTCTCTTGGGACTCCATTCAGATGTGCAAGTGACAGAGTCGCATCTTCCATATCTCATTTTTCGCAGTTATATATCTCTATCGGCCCCGAAATTTCATTGAGATGGCATAATCTTTCCTCTGAGTCATCATCGATATATTCCACTCTGCACTCATCGACCAGACCAGGTATCTCTATGGCCCTACCAGAAGAAGATAGGACCGAAACATCCATCTGCAACAACTGATGAAGTATGTTGCGTGATTCTGCTACACTCCGGTTTAAGGAGGACATGATCAGAAATTGACTCAACTGCAAATTTGGATTATAAATAAGTCAATAAAAAGAATTAATCATGACTTGTAATTTTCACATATACATGGAATACATAAATTATTCGAATTGAAAAATGACATGTAAATCATGTATACATTTAATAATCGTCGTCTGTATCACTATCGCTTAGGGCTATTTCTTCACCATCACTATCACTGATCAGTATTTCATCCTCATTGTCTATAACGTCGTCATTAATGAAACCGCTATCATTTTTAACAATATCACGTATTATTGAGGCATCAACATGACCAGGTGGCACATTATCTCTATCTAATTACACCACATCAATATCAACACTTGAATCAGTCCCTGTATCCTTAGATGGCACGTCTTCTTAATATGCTTTTTCAACCCTAAATGTGTCATTTCCCCCATCCTCGCTATCTTCAACTTCTGGTACGGGAACGTCAAATACGTTCATGGGTTTTATTTTCTGCACCACGTGCCAAGAGCCACCTAACTTGGTGTCAGCGAAGTAAAATACTTATTCGACTTGGCTGGCGAGGACAAATGGGTCGTCCTTAAACTACTTCCGAGATAAATTTATGCTCGTAAAGTAGTTGCCAGTCTGTATTCCCAACTTCTTATTTCCAATGTCCCACTAATCACATCTAAAGAAGTACACCCGCTTTCTCATACAATAACTCAGCTCAATAATATCTGTCAAAATGCCATAAAATTTAATTTCATCCTCCTCATTTGTTCCCTTCACAATCACCCCACTATTTTGTGTGGTCCTGTACTTCTCACATTCTTCGATGTGAAACCGAATCTCGTTTACAATACAACCTGTATATCTAGATACACGTCTATTAGGGTCATATGCTAGTGAGTATAATGCATCAGACGCATCTGTAGAGTTGCTCGTGCACAACGTCTTCATCTAATATCATGTACATAATATAATTATTTAGGGATTTTCATAAGTTGAAATAATGTGCAATACAATGAAAATGTTAAGTGTGGTGAGATACAATGTGAAATCTTATACGTTTGGTGAACCATTCCGGAAACTGATCCTGATGCATTCGATCATAATTTATGGGGAATTTGGACTTCATCTCGTTTATGTGTTCGCTACACATAAATGGCACCTCATCAGCAAAAAACATTAAGATCATTGTATGTAGAGAAAATAATAATTGAGGGAAGACTAACTCCAAGTACGACTCTATTTCTTCACAATTATGCAACACATACCACCGTGCCTTTGTTAGATCCCCAAGGTTCATATCCTGAAACGTCGGGGATCCTAAAGAACAAACGTTATGTGCAAATACAAATATGAGTCCTTGTTCATGCTCCTGCTCTTCATCAGCATTCCGATCTTCTCGGTTGAATCTAGTCTTTATGCCATGAAGATACATGGAGCAAAATGTAAGGCACTCATTATCAATGTACGCTTCAGCTATCGACCCCTCCGGTTGTGCCTTATTCCTCACAAATCGTTTCACTGTGTAAAGGTATCTATACACAAAACCACTATGTTATACGTTTGAAAACATGGATATATGTAGTTTATGAAATGAATAAAAATTTTAACATATTGGTACCACCTTTCGATCGGATACATCCAACGATATTGTACTAGGCCTACAAGCTTCGCCTCGTATGGTAAGTGAATCGCTAGGTGTACCATGACATCGAAAAACGCAGGTGAAAATATTCTTTCAAGTTTACAAAGGATTACGGCAATGTCCCTCTCTAGTCGTTTAATAACATTTACATTCAACAATCTCGAACACAAATCCTTAAAGAATATCCCCAACTCAATCAGTGTCGCACTGATATCCTTGCTCAAGAATCTACGAATCACAACCGGCAGTAGGCGTTGTAAAAGAACGTGACAATCATGACTTTTCATTCTTATTACCTTACAGTCCGTAACATTTACATGCCGAGATATGTTTGACGCATACCCATTGGAAAACTTTATCAATCTCAACTATTCACATAAACGCTTTCTCTCTAGTTTTATCAACGTGTAGCAGGCTGCTGGTATAGTATACGAATTTTCATGTGGTTGCAAGTGCAGCTCTTTCCTTAAACCCATTTCTTGTAGATCCAATCGAGCCTTAAAATTATCTTTTATTTTCTTCTCTATGTTCATCAATATTTTAAAGACATTGTCACATATATTTTTCTTCTCAATATGCATGACATCCAAGTTGTGTCACAATTTCAGATCACTCCAATAGGGCAACTCAAAAAAGGTGCTCTTCTTTCTCCAGTTATAGTCCAATATTGTATGTTTCTTCTTCTTCAAGTGCGATGCCTTACCAAATCTAACTTCTCCAATGTTACTCAGTTGTTGCATCACGTCTTCTTCAGATAGCTCTTTCGGAGGTGACTTATGATCTTGTTTGTCATCAAAGATCATCGTCTTCTAGCGCCAACTATGATCGCTCGGAAGGAAATGACGATGGTCCATATAACACGTTTTCCTACCATGCTTCAATGACAATGAACAAGTCTCAATACCACATGTAGGACAAGCCAACTTTCCCTTTATGCTCCACCTAGACAAATTTCCATACGCGGGAAAGTCATTTATTGTCCATAAGACCGCCGCATGTAATCGAAATGTCTGTCCTGTAAATGTATCATACGTTTGTACACCTTGACTCCACAACTCGTTTAACTCGTCTACTAACGGTCGCAAATACACATCAATGTTATTCCCAGGTGACATAGGTCCAGGAATAAGCAATGACATTATGAAAAATGATTCCTTCATACACAACCAAGGAGGTAAATTGTAGTGCATAAGTACCACTGGCCACATACTGTATGAGCTACTCATATTACCAAATGGATTAAAACCATCACTTGTAAGGCCTAGTCGAACATTGCGAGAATCCTCTGCAAACCAGTCATATTACTTGTCAAAATTTTACCAGGCTTCAGCGTCCGCAGGGTGCCTCAGTGTACTATCATCATGAACGCATTTCTCCTTATGCCACCTCATATCTTCAGCCGTCTTACGAGACATAAACAATCTTTGCAATCTGGGTTTCAATGGGAAGTACATTAACACCTTTCGCGGGTTTTTCTTACCCCTGGCTCTGTCATTCTTCCACCTAGATTCTCCACATTCTTGACACTCTTCAGCCTTATCATGCTTTTTCTGATATAATAAACAATCATTTATACATGCATGTATGAGTTCATAACCAAGGCCTAAGTCTCGCATCAAGGATTTTGCCTCGTAATGAGACTTTGGCAATGTCTCACCGTCCGGTAACGCTTCTTTCAACAACTGAAGCGACATGTCGAACGCTTCTTTCAAATGAAGTAACTTTGTAAGAAAATTCAACTTGGAGAAGTTCTCACACCCCGGATAAAGTGGACGTTGGGCATCCCTCAACAACCTACTAAACTTTTCTGATTCGATATCACCCATTGGAGGAATATCTTAGCTACTGATTGTCGCTGCAAAATCAGTATCCGCAGTTGTTCCCCTGAATACATCCCTTATAATATCTTGCATTTCATCAACGTCTTCATCCTCGTCATCTGGCACAATTGGGTCAGCAAGGACTTTAGAGGGCTCAACTCTATTGGTCATATCTTTACCATGATAGATCCACCAAGTGTAACCTTGGTCAATCCCAACTATGAACAAATCGTCCTCTACTTTGTCTAAAGTCTTATATATCATGTTCTTGCATTTTCAACATGAATACCTAATCATATTCCTTGAATCTGCCCGATTTCGTGCAAATTCCATGAACTCTTGAACCCCTTGTTTATACTCTGGGCCAAACTTGTTCTTAGCTCGCATCCAACTCTTATCCATGTCTACAATGAAAAGACTAAAGTCAGTTTACGGAAATAGCTTTAAGATTAGGCTAGATTATAGGTTTAGGTTATATGTTTAGGTTTAAGGAATAGAGACTAGGTATAAGTTTAGGTTTAAGTTTAGGGAATTGGAGTTGAGATTAGGATTAGGTGTAGGTTTAGGTTTAGGGATTTGAGTTTAGGTTATAGATTATAGGTTATAGGTTATAGGTTTAGGTTAAGGTTATAAGTTTAGGTTAAGGTTATAAGTTAAGGTTTAGGTTTAGCTTATAAGTTTAGGTTTTGAGATTTGAGAATAGATTTAGGTTAAGGTTATAAGTTTAGGTTAAGGTTATAAGTATAGGGTATAGGTTAAGGTTATAGTTTAGGTTAAGGTTATAAGTATAGGAAATCAGGTTCAGATTCGAGATTGGGTTTATGTTTGAGTTTTCAAGTTTAGGTTTAGGTTTAGGTTAGGGAGTTGAGATTAGAATTAGGTGTAGGTTTAGGTTTAAGGATTTGAGAATAGGTTTAGGTTATAGGTTTAGGTTTAGGTTTAGGGATTTGAGAATAGGTTTAGGTTATAGGTTTAGGTTTAGGTTAAGGTTATAGGTTTAGGTTTAGGGATTTGAGAATACATTAAGGTTTAGGTTTAGGTTTAGGGATTTGAGAATAGATTTAGGTTTAAGTTTAGGAATTTAAGAATAGGTTTAGGTTATAGCTATAGATTTAGGTTAGGTTATAGGTTTTTGGTTAAGGTTTAGGTTATAGTTATAGGTTTTGGGATTTGAAAATAGGTTTAGGTTATGAGTATAGGTTTCGGTTAGGTTATAGGTTATAAGTTTAGGTTACAGGTTATAAGTTATAGGTTAAGGTTTATGTTATAGGTTTTGGTTTAGGTTAAGGCTATAGGTTTAGCTTTAGGTTTATATTTAGGTTTTAGGTTTAGGTTAGGGTTATAGGTTTAGGTTTAGGTTATAGGTTATAGCTTTAGGGAACTGAGAATAGGTCAAGGTTTAGGTTTAGGAAATCGGGTTCGGGTTCGGGATCGGGTTTAGGTTTGGGTTTTCAAGTTTAGGTTTAGGTTTAGAATAGGGAGTTGAGATTAGGATTAGGTGTAGGTTTAGATTTAGGGGTTTGAGAATAAGTTTAGGTTTAGGTTTAGGGATTTGAGAATAGGTTTAGGTTATAGGTTTACGTTTAGGTTAGTTTATAGGTTTTTGGTTAAGGTTATAGGTTTAGGTTTAGGGATTTGAGAATACATTAAGGTTTAGGTTTAGGGATTTGAGAATAGGTTTAGGTTATAGGTTTAGGTTTAGGTTTAAGAATTAGAGAATAGGTTTAGGTTATAGGTTTTTGGTTAAGGTTTAGGTTATAGTTATAGGTTTTAGGATTTGAGAATAGGTTTAGGTTATAAGTATAGGTTTCGGTTAGGTTATAGGTTATAAGTTTAGGTTACAGGTTACAAGTTATAGGTTAAGGTTTAGGTTATAGGTTTTGGTTTAGGTTAAGGCTATAGGTTTAGCTTTAGGTTTATGTTTAGGTTTTAGGTTTAGGTTAGGGTTATAGGTTTAGGTTCAGGTTATAGTTATATGTTTTGGGATTTGAGAATAGGTTTAGGTTATAAGTATAGGTTTCGGTTAGGTTATAGGTTATAAGTTTAGGCTACAGGTTATAGGTTATAGATTTTGGTTTAGGTTAAGGCTATATAGGTTTAGGTTTAGGTTTAGGTTTAGGTTTTAGGTTTAGGTTAGGGTTATAGTTTAGGTTTAGGTTATAGGTTATAGCTTTAGGGAATTGAGAATAGGTCAAGGTTTAGGTTTAGGAAATCGGGTTCGGGTTCGGGTTCGGGTTTAGGTTTAGGTTTTCAAGTTTAGGTTTAAGTTTAGGCCAGGGAGTTGAGATTAGGATTAGGTGTAGGTTTAGGTTTACAGATTTGAAAATAGGTTTAGGTTATAGGTTTAGGTTTAGGTTTAGGGATTTGAGAATAGGTTTAGGTTATAGGTTTAGGTTTAGGTTAAGGTTATATGTTAAGGTTAAGGTTATAGGTTTAGGTTTAGGGATTTGATAATACATTAAGGTTTAGGTTTAAGTTTAGGGATTTGAGAATAGGTTTAGGTTATAGTTTTAGGTTTAAGTTAGGTTATAGGTTTTTGGTTAAGGTTTAGGTTATAGTTATAGGTTTTAGGATTTGAGAATAGCTTTAGGTTATAAGTATAGGTTTCGGTTAGGTTATAGGTTATAAGTTTATGTTACAGGTTATAAGTTATAGGTTAAGGTTTAGGTTATAGGTTTTAGTTTAGGTTAAGGCTATAGGTTTAACTTTAGGTTTATATTTAGGTTTTAGGTTTAGGTTAGGGTTATAGGTTTAGGTTTAGGTTATAGTTATAGGTTTTGGGATTTGAGAATAGGTTTAGGTTATAAGTATAGGTTTCGGTTAGGTTATAGGTTATAAGTTTAGGTTACAGGTTATAGGTTATAGGTTAAGGTTTAGGTTATAGGTTTTGGTTTAGGTTAAGGCTATAGGTTTAGCTTTAGCTTTAGGTTTAGGGATTTGAGAATAGGTTTAGGTTATAAGTATAGGTTTAGGTTAGGTTGTAGGTTAAAGTTTAGGGAATTGAGTTTAGGTTATAGGCTTAGGTTATAGTTTATAGTTTTAGGTTATAGGTTTAGGTTGTAGTTATAGGTTTTGGGATTTGATAATAGGTTTAGGTTACAGGTTAAGGGTGTGGTCCCTGCAAATACAGATATAAACACGGCCTGCTCCAATTGGCCAGGCCCTTCCATTGTTGTCCATAGGAAATGGACAGCTTCATCATAGTCATAACAACGGTTCCCATCTTCCAGGGACCCCCGCTCAACATTCGGATAGCTCCGATACACATCCGGGTCTACTCCATTAATTTCAAACAAATATAGATATAAACACGGCCTACTCCAATTGGCCAGACCCCTCCAATGCTGTCTATAGGAATGGATAGCTTCATCATGGTCATAACAGCGGTTCCCATCTTCCAAGGACCCCCACTCAACATCCGGATAGCTCCGACGCACATCCGAGTCTACTCCATTAATTTCAAACAAATACAGATATAAACACGGCCTGCTCCAATTGGTCAGGCCCCTCCAATGCTGTCCATAGGAATGGACAGCTTTATCATGATCATAATAGCAGTTCCCATCTTCCAGGGAACCCCGCTCAATATCCGGATAGTCCGACGCACATCCGGGTCTGCTCCTACAATTTCGAGCTAATACAATTAAATCCTAAATTAGTTACTCATCGAAGGTTGGATAGATTGTAATACTTTCATATTTCCATTTAAACGTCCACGCCGAAAATCCGGCGGCATCTCCCCATGCCTCTCCAGATAAGTTGATCTTACGTTACATTCCGATGCCAAAAATCTTTACATTGCAATGTAAAGATATTTGGCATTGGATACGGAACGGAAGAAACATATCCAGAGAGAAACAAAGAGATGGACCGCAGATCAGGCATGAACATTTAAATAGAGTATATGAAAGCATACTCTCCATCTAACCTTGAACTGTCCAAAATGGGACAATTTAAGCGATTTCTATGCCACCAAAAACACACCATATCTATGTATGGCCCCATAGAAATCCTCAAACGAGTAACTAATTATCTAACTTACAAACCCTAATTACAAGTCACATATATAAACTAACTAATGACGATAATAATTTAAGACAAAAAAATGTAATATACAAGCTCATTAAGGTTTGCAAGGACAATTTTAGGCAACAGAAGGCAATGGAACAATGTTACACATTTTATCTTCATACTGAGAACAGAAATACAATGCTAAGTAAACAAACATTTCTAACAAACAAGCATTTGTGCTAACTAACTATATGTCTGTTGGATTCCAAATGGCAATGATGCCAAAACAGATCTTCTTTTTTTTTTCTTTTCCTTTTTTTTATTTATTTAAAAGGAATTAAAAGGTAAAGCGACTGTACCATAAAGGCCTGTTTGGATTGAATGTAAAGTAGAGGAATTTTAGGAAAGAAAACTTCATTGAGCAATACAACATTATTTAAACAAACATAGGGAATTAAAATTCACAAAAACTTCCCACCGTCCAAATCTTTATAGTAAAAGACGTCTTTACTACAACTGAATATTAGATAAATGAAATGATGAATGTAGAGAAAGTTTCTTCTTCTTCTTCTTTTCTTTTGCATTGAAGGAATTTCAGTTTATGCCATGCTTGAATCCATGGTTACTTCAAACATGAGGAATTTGAATTCACAAAAATATTGTTGCTTTGTGATTTTCTAACTTGTGAATCAAATCTTTCTTAGTACAAGACTTCTTTAATATAATGGTTGAACTATGACATAAAAGGATATACTTAAAATACATTTATTCAGTGTTTATTCTAGTCATTCCTTCAAGAATGAGATTCAAGAAGCTACAGACTAAGATGGTGGTGGTGGTGGTATGATCTTTCTTTCATGATTTCAATTCCTATGCCCCATTTATGGTTGTGGAACCCGGATAAGCAACTAGCACACAAATCACGGTTTTAAATAAGTAGAGAGCAATTAACAGTGTGGGCCTTTACATACACTGATATGGTTTTTCACCTAACCATTCACCGGACAACAACATTACTTGTACTCTGAGTTATAACAGAACATTCCCCATTGCATTCAACAAAAAATCATACATGAATCCCTAAAAAATCCCCAAATCTGTTAATTAGGGATTTTCAGATATGAATCCCCAAAAAATCAAAAAATTAGGGATTTTCGATTCTGAATCCTCAAATCCGAATCCCATACAGGCAAATTAGGGATTTCGAATCCCAAATCCAGAAATTAGGGATTTTGAATCCCAAATCCAGAAATTAGGGATTTCCGTCAACGATGAGAACGGTCAGAGAGAGAGAGAGAGATACCCGATCACGGTCCACTGATCCACCGAGAGAGACATAGAGAGAGAGGATGCGCGAGAGAGAGAGAGCACCGAGAGAGACAAAGAGAGCGACAGAGAGACAGAGAGAGAGAGGACGCGGTTGAGAGAGGGACCGAGAGAGAGAGAGAGAGAGAGAGAGAGAGAGAGAGAGAGAGAGAGAGGAGACAGAGAGAGTGAGAGACCGAGAGAGGAGAGTATATCTCCCTCTCTCTACTCCCGTTGACACCAACGCCCATGGCTGGTGGTCGGTGTTGTGTGGGCCCCACGATGTTGTATGTGTTTCATCCCTGTCGTCCATCTATTTTTCCATATCATTTTATGGTATGAGACAAAAAATGAGGTATATCCCAATCTTAACTGGACCACATTATAGGAAACAGTGTTGAATGAGCGTCGACCATTAAGTTACTTTTGGGGGCCATATACAGTTTTGGATCAATCTGATATTTTTTTTCCCTTCATCTGGGCATGTATGACCTAATCAATAGATTTGATGTCAAATAAAAAGTACAATGGACCTTAGGAGGGTTTTAATGGTGGATATCCAATCACTATTGTTATCATGTGGTGTGGTCCACCTGAGATTTATATCCCTCTCATTTTTGGTATCAATCCCTAATTTTTTATTTTTTATTTTTTTAAAAAAAATTATGTGAGGGAACACCAACACATCTCCCATGAATGTTGTTGCTCCACAAGGACTCTTTTATTTATTTATTTAGAAATGCTCCGGTGCCTACGAACACAATTAGTTATAGTGCTCCCATTTTTATTCAGAACCTAGACGGTCCAAACCATTGATCAATATGGTTCATCAGGTCTAATCCATATTTCAAGAACTACCATGAAAATATCACACTGATTTAGTAAATTTGACCATTCGGTAAATGGAATTAAAAATGGACAGTCAAGATCATTTACGCAAAAATAGGTCCAATCAACATTTCGATTCATCCATTTGTTAGGATTATCATGGTTTGCTTATGATTGTAAAGAATCACATTTGTGCAAGTGACAATTAAAAACTCATGTAATTCCCTTTGTTTATCATCAATTAAGCTATTTTTGAATTTATTAGAATTTATTTCTATTTTTTCTCATGGATTCGAGGAATCTTTATGAAGAATATGGAAAAGCTCTATGGAATTGGAATAATTATCCACTTTGAGGAAGACAGTGATCGACCTCATCACGTCCATACCTGCATCAGTCGCTATAAGGGTTTTGATAGAGAATGGTGCCCACCATACCATAGCCATCGAGGATGGGTTTAGAACTTGAAATACATCTTAGATGATGAAATAAACTGTTCATATTCTAGTCTATACTAAGAAGCATTCGCTGAACTAATGATTGTCTAGGACAGAAAATTTAGAACATTGAGAACTAAAGATCAAATGGCTCATATTCGAATCCAAGCATGATAGGTTAGGATCAACAATGAAGCATTGCTACCATAGCATCTATGGCATGATTATAACAAAAACAGGGGAGATCATAGTTTAGGAAGCAAAACGGATTGAAAACCCACCCCAACAATGTATGCTGATAAGGGGCACCGTGAGTTGTCAAAATCCTCATTGCAAAATGCATGCCAAGGGATGGATGACGAAATGCATCATGGGAAGTTCTTGTGACCAGAAGCTATGTGGGCCCACAGAAATGCAGTAATAAAACTACTTTGTTCATGATTTTCTCAAGCTTGTAATGGGACAGGGTCTAAAAATCGGGCAGATTCAAAACTAAGCTAGGCCACTCCGAGTGAAATACTGAGAATGGAAACGTCCACCATTGAGACTCCCTAGAACCCATTATGATATTTATACACCATCTCAACCGTTAATAAGGTTATCACCACACGAATAAAACCATGGGCACAAATATCATCCCGATGTCCTACTAAGTTTCCAACGGTGGATGTTCCATCCCGGTTGTTTTGTCTGACGTGTGGCCCACTTGAATTTTAGATCTGCCTCATTTTTGAACTCTTCTATGGGCCCATATAGCTTATTACCATTGAAGCAGATTGCGTAGTGAGTAACTCACTACAAGTAAACTCTATGAGGTCCACCATAATTTATGTATTTTATCCTCTCCATCCGTTAATTTTAACAGATAAATTTTTGGATTGAGACTAAAAATGAGGTATATCCAATGTTCATAAGGACCACACAACAGGATACAATTGAATTGAACATCTACAGTTGAAAAATTCTTGGGAGCCTTAGAAGTTTTGGATCAAGCTTATATTTGTGTTTTAACTTCATCTATGTCTGTATGATCTTATGGACAAGTTGGATGAGAAATAAACATCACTGTGGGGCCTAGAAAGGTTTTTACAGTGGAAATTATTATCCCCATTGTTTCCAGTGATATGATCCACTTGATCTTTTGGGCTCAACTCCTTAAATTAGATAGAAAAACGGATGGATGACATAGACCAAATACATTCAGGGCCTGTTTGGCCAAGCAAATTAAGAGGGATTAGGAGGGATGGGATGGTAAAATCCCATGATATGCCAAATGAGCCAAACAAACCCAATGAATTTGTCCCGGGATATGGCACCCATGGATCACCATGATGTTTTATTATAATATATTTCAAAAAAAAATAATACAAATTATGAATTTTTATTTTCAAAATCTCAAAAATTTTCTCATATTTTAATTTTTTTTCCTCAAAAATTTCAAAATATTGATTTTTTTTTTCCAAAAGCATCATTTTGTTTTCAAAGTTTTTCTCAAACATTATCAAAGTTTTTCTCAAACATTGTCATAATTTTGCATTTTGCTCCATTTTTTTGTTCAAATTGTACCAAATTAGTGCCAATAGGTGAGAAATGCTTGATTCTTCATGTTTTTCCAACAAAATCAAGGATTTGAATGTTCGATTTCAAAATTTGAGGGCAAGTGATCCAATTTGGGAGAAATTGGTGAATTTGATTTAAACATCTGAAGTTATTTACTGTTCAATCTGAACTGATTAAATTGTCCAAAAAGAGTTGATTAAAGGTTCAATTAGTGGATCTCCCTAATAATTTAGTAATTTTATTTTTCACAGATAAATTTCAATTTACATTTAAAAATAACATTTTTTTCCAAAATGTATATTTTTTTACTCTTTTAATAAAATATCATTTTTATTATAAAATATTTCCAAAAAAAATAAAATACAAATTTAGAATTTTTATTTTCAAAATCTCAAAAAATTTCTCATATTATAATTTTTTTTCTCAAAAATTTCAAATTTCCTATTTTTTCTTCAAAAGCAACATTACTTTTAGCGACAAACATTTTCATCGCTAAAAATATTATTAGTGACGGTTTTGGTTTGTCGTTAAAAGTCAGGGCCAAAAGTAAACTAACCGAAATACAACACTTTTAGCGATGAAAATTTTCGTCGCTAAATGTAAATTTCTGTTTTTTGGCAATGAAAATATTCGTTGCTAAAACTCTTAGAGGGAAAGTTTTTTTAAAAAGCGGGAAATTAGTTTTAGTGACGCAACTTTTCGTCGCTAAAAATCTTAATGGTTAATCGTTAAAAGTCAGGGCCAAGATTTTCATGCTGAAATACACAACTCTTTCAGCGTTGAAAATATTCGTTGCTAAAACTCTTAGGGGGGAAATTTTTTAAAAAGCGGGAAAATTATTAGTGACAGTCTTGGTTTGTCGCTAAAAGTCAGGGCCAAAATTTTCAAACTGGAATACACAACACTTTTAGCGACAAAAGTTTTCGTCGCTAAAAGCAGACTTATGATTTTTAGTGACGAAAATATTCGTCATTAAAGCTCTTCTGGAAATTACTTTTAGCAATGAAACTTTTCGTCGCTCAAAATATTATTAGCGACGGTCTTGGTTCAATTCTAAAAGTCAGGGCCAAAATTTTCAAACTGAGATGCACAATACTTTTAGCAATGAAAGGGTTCATCGCTAAAAGCAAACTTCTGATTTTTAGCGACGAAAATATTCGTCGCTATAACTCTTCTGGAAATTACTTCTAGCGACGAAAATGTTCGTTGCTAAAAAAATTATTAGCAACAGTGTTGGTTCGTTGCTAATTGTCAGGGCCAAAATTGGAATACACGACACTTTTAGCGACGAAAATATTCGTCGCTAAAACTCTTAGCTGGAAAATTTTTTAAAAAGTAGGAAATTACTTTTAGCGACGAACCGTTTCATCGCTAAAAGTCCCATACATGATTTTTAGCTACGAAAAGTTTCGTAGCTAAACGTAATCGTCCAAAAAATGTGTTGAGCCTGTAGCGACGAATATTTTCATCGCGAAAAGTCTCGTCCACGATTTTTAGCTATGAAAACTTTCGTCGCTAAAGGTACTCTTTTAGCGACAAAAATTTCATCGCTGAAAGTCACTTTTAGCGACGAAAAAAATTTCGTCGCTAAAAACCCTCTTTCTTGTAGTGGCACTAAATCGTCGTGCAACTTTGTTAGTCACTATGAGCAATGAGGTTGTCGGGTTCGAGTGCGTCAAAGACATATATGCTGATGACGACGACTTCAAGGACGCATGGGTTAAATGCCAAGAAGGTCACCTTGGCAACTTACATATGCAAGATGGGTTCCTTTTCAAGAAAAATCGATTGTGCATCCCAAACAGTTCGTTAAGGGAACAGATAATCCAAGAGCTACATGGAGGTGGCCTTAATGGACACCTTGGGTGAGACAAGACGCGAGCTCTTTTGGAAGAACGGTATTACTGGCCATAATTGGTACGTGATGTAGGAAAGGTAGTCTAACGTTGTTATATTTGTCAAACCTCTAAGGGGCAATCTCATAATATGGGCCTCTACACTCCGTTACCCATGCCTGATGGACCTTGGGAGGATTTATCTATGGACTTCATGCTTGGTCTCCCACGAACACAACGCGGCATGGATTCAGTGTTCGTGGTAGTAGATCGCTTCTCCAAGATGGCGCACTTTATTCCATGCAAGAAGACTCTCGATGCAACACATGTTGCGAATCTATTCTTCAGAGAAATTGTGCAGCTACATGGGGTTTCCAAGACTATTACTTCTGACCGTGACACGAAGTTCATAAGCCACTTTTGGCAGACTTTGTGGACTCGATTCGATACACGACTTCAGTTTAGTAACACCTACAACCCACAGACTGATGGTCAAACTGAGGTTGTGAATCGCACGTTGGGAAACCTCCTTCGATGTATTTCAGGAGAAAAACTGAAGCAGTGGGATTTGGCCTTGTCTCAAGTAAAGTTTGCATTCAACAACATGGTAAACGGCTCAACAGGAAAATCCCCGTTCCAGGTTATTTATGGACGAGTACCTCGCCACACACTAGACTTGGTCCCTCTGCCCAAGCTCCTAGGCATGAGCATTGTAGCGGAACATATGGCTGAAAATATCATGGGCATTCATGCAGAGGTACAAACTAAGCTACATGCCTCGAACGAAAAGTACAAGGAGCAAGCGGATAAGCATCGGTGACAAAAAGTGTTCGAGGTGGGCGACCAAGTAATGGTCTATCTGCGCAAAGAACGATTTCTGACCAGAACGTACAACAAGTTGAAAAATAAAAAGATTGGACCAGTACCAATCATCCGAAAGATCAATGACAACGCTTATGTTGTTGATCTTTCAGATGACATGACAATCTCACGGACTTTCAACGTTGCGAACCTGACCGAGTATCATGAACCAGTGCAGGATGAGAACTCGAGGACGAGTTCTTTTGAAGTGGAGGAGACTGATGTAGAGTGGGTTGCGGACAGTTACATGGCTAAGATGGATTAGAAAAGGCCCGGTTGATGACAGAAGTGATCTAGACCATCGGACCTTAAATCGGGCATATCTCGTAATCCGAAATGAGTTATCTGACGTAAAATATATGATTTTGGGGTAGAATGAGCTACTTTAGCCAACCACCCAACTAGGCCAGGTTATGCGGCCTGAAATTGCAAAAAACCTTGATCGATGGTCGTTTCCCTGTTTTAATTTCGTTTTTACTATAACTCTTCATCCGTCGGGCTTTAGGAGTTTCGCCCAACGTGAAAAGAGCTTAGAATAATTAGGATAACGGTTTGGTGAAGCCAAATAGGACACTTACTATTTTTAGCCAAAAATCTTCCACGCTCGTAGACATCACGACCGTCTATAAATAGTAAGTTTACTATTTATAATAAGTCACGGATTCTAGGAGTTTGAGTTGTAGTTTGATTCTAATTTCTTTTCCATTGCTTAGTACCCCTATTTAAAGGGTTGTGAACTTGTTTTTACTCATTCATTAATCAATTTCGAATTTATTATAATTTATTTCTATTTTCTGCTTTCTTTCCTCATGGATTCGAGAAGTCTCTATGAGGAGTCCAGAGAAGTTTCGTGGATTCAGAATAGTTATCCTCTTGAGGAAGATGGTGCTCGACCTCACGTCCTCCCCTGCGTCAGATCCCCACTATTTATACTTAATTTACATAGATCTAACTTGTTATCTAGAAAGTATAGGTAGATCTAACCATTTGATGGTCATAAGAATGAAAGGTTAAGATCATATTTATATACATTGAATTAGATTTTGAAAGCATGAATGGTTTGGATCTAAGCGATTTATTGGCCCATTCCCAATTTGGAATTTTGCGGTGTCAATAGATGCCTTAGATCTATCCTATATAATTAATGGATCATTTAAAATAAGATAAATAGGAAAAATAAAGAAAATAAAAATGTTATAAATTTTGGATCGTCTGGATAATTCAAGTGGGTCAATTCAATCAGTCGAGGGATTGTTTGGACTAGTTGAAAACAACCCACATGGTACAACAACTTAATTCTGAAAATTTAGAATGTGTTCGACCAGTTGACAAAGCATTTCGACAGTTCGAAGGGTATTTCGACCAATCATTGGAGTAGGTTCGACCGATCAAAATGGACAAAAGGTGTCTAGTAAATGTTGTGAAAATATATATTTTATTTCAATCGATCGAAGTAAATTTCAATCGAACCTTGACTGGTTGAATGTAGTGTCAACCGATCGGTTTGACCGGTCAATAATGTACTAGAATCTTTTATTTATTTAAAATTTAAAATTTTAATTTTGTGATGTAAATTAGTGATAACCCTAAATCATATATATAAAGATAACGGAATGATCAGAATGCTTTGGTTGGTCAAGCAGACCCCACATGAAAATATGACTAAGTATTGTAAGTGAGATATATGAGAATTCGGAATCTGACGGTTGAATTTTCCTTGTGGGTTGTCCTGAGTTAAGGAATTTGATTAACTAGAAGTAAACTCATCAAATAAGTATAGGTAGATGCAAATAGTGAGCTAATTCAATTATGTAATTAGGTATTGACCAACTAATTGATCTCGAGGTAACATATCGGAATCCACATATCTAGATTTTATGTGAGTGATCGCAATATGTTTTCTCTCCGTTGTGATTAAAATACTCATCTCATTGTTTTGTTGTTTATAATTATTTGTATTGAATATTTTGTTAAATTGCTTAGAATTAAAATGCCATATACTGCAATATATATGTGACCGTTGTTATATATCATGCATCAGTCATTCTCATACATCCATTGTCATGTATCGCATAACTGCATTGAATACCTTGGGGCACTCCCTTACATTATTAGGTGTGCTAGGGGATCATCCATGGATGTTCACAATATGTGAAAGCCTATCATGATGGTGGAAGCCTACTCCCGAAGAGAAAATGTAGGTTAATAGATTCCAACTTAAACAAGTGAACTGATAAACCCACTTAATGCATTCATGCATCTCATGACATTCATGCATTTCTATGTTAATTATAATGTGCATAAAGCATGATGAGTTTACTCACTAGACCTGGCCAATTGATGTTATATTAATGAAAAAGTCGTATAGATTTATTAGATGATGAAATAATTGCTCAAGTTTCAAGGAAAGAAGGTGAACCAGCGGATGATTTACAATGGCAATGATCCTATCTTGATGAAGACAAACTGAATATGTTAAATCACTAGAGCATCTAGTTGAAACTTATGTTATTTGTTTAATTATGTTTTCAACAAATTTTAAGTTGAGTAGTTGAAAATTATGAATAGGTAAAGTATTTATTAGTAAATAATTTAATAAAGACCCGAATGAGTGGGATGTAGTACCATTTTTAACTTTTGTGAATGTTATTAATATGTGGAATGAATGCCTTTAAATTACCTCGATGGTGGATATACGTGTGTATGATGGGAATGATTGAATGAACGATATCTTGCTGGATGTTTGTGATTATGAACTTGGCATACATTTTAATTAAGTTTATTGAAAACAATATAAATATATGATTTAAGTACACCCCGTGTACGAGTCATGTGTCGTAACTCAAGTCTAAGGATAAACACTCTGTATCTAAATTTCGGAGCGTGATAATTGGTCTTAGTTTGCAGTTCTCAATTACCTTTGTAAGGACAATGTCTCGATTCGCAGGCTTCAGATCATGGGTCTCAATTTGTGGTTCACAGTTTCCTAGTAAAGACTGGATCATAGTTCATGAGTCTCAGGCCGTGTTTGTTAACGCTGAATTTTTGCACTTAACGCGGAATGGAGAAAATTTTTCGTGTTTAGTGGTGTTTGTTAATGCGTTGTTAACGCGAAAGACAGAAAGCGCTAAGTGGTTTTTCACTGAATTCTTTCAGTGATAGGAGTCTGGCTTAATGGTGAACGCGGAATGCGCTCCGTGATTTTTCATTAAGCAAAAATTTTTACTTCCAAAAGTACCCCTTTTCAAGTTATTACGGAAAGTTTTTCTTTTCAATTGCTTGCGCAATACAAAATCAACCTTTAACCTGCAGATCTTCTTTATGCCCCACCATGATTTATGTGTTTGATCCACATCGTCCATCAACCTTTTCAGATAATTTAAGGTGTGATCCAATAAAAGAAGCAAGTCTAATGATTAATTAGACTATAAGGTGGGGATTGAACGTCCACCGTTAAAAACTTCTTGAGAGCTTGAGAAGTTTCAGATCAAGCTGATCTTTGTGTTTTCACTTCATCCATGTCTACATGACCTAATGAATAGGTTGGATGGTAAAAAAAATCACAGTGGGCCATGTCACTTTGATCTCTTTGAACCGTTCGTACAACGGACGCAGATTGCATATTACCCCCTGCCCGTCCCTAGCTCCGAATGGGCTGTTCTGTGGGCAGGCCCACCGTTATGTATCTTTAAATCCAAACCCTCTATCCCTTTTCTCATATTATTTTAAGGCATCAAGGAAAAAATGAGTTAGATCCAACAATCAAATGGACCACATCATAAATGACTCTTGCATTTAATGCAACTGGTGCATTTTAATGCAACCAAAATTATTATTTGGTGTGGTCCACTTGAGTGTTGAATCTGCCTCATTTATGCATTCAAGCCTTAAAATAATCTGAAAAAGGGGACTGACGGTTTGGATGTACATATACATCACGGTGGGCTCGTCCACCGAACCGCCCGTTCGCAGCCAGGGACGGGCGGGCGTAGTACGCAATCCGCATCGAACGCGGATTTCCTGCGAAAGGCTTTCGCAAGAACTTCCTGCGACGGGAAGTTAGGTGGGGCCCGCTGAGATGTTTAAGATAAATCCAACACGTCCATAAGTTTTGCAAGATCATGTTATGACATGGACCCATAAATGAAGGAAATCCAAATATCATATGGGTCACACAACAGAGGATAGAATGTCCACAGTTGAAACAGGCGTGGGGCTGAAGAAGATTGAATCAGGATAATTTTCATGTTATCAGCTCATCACAGTAGGAATTAATTTATGAATGGTATGGATGTTATATAAACAACAAGGTGAACCCAGGAAGGTTTCAACGATAGGAATTTACCTATACACATTTACCTAATGTACGGATCACCTGAATCTTGGATTTAGATCATTTTATGGCCCATCATCTAAAATGATATTGCAAAACTGATGGACGTAGTGGATTTCCCATAAACATTACAGTGGGTTCCACCTAACTTCCAGTCGCAGGTAGTTCCTGCGAAAGGCTTTCGCAGGGAATCCGCGCTCATCCGCGTCCTGGTTGAAAACGGGAACGAATTGGCTACTCCCCCTGACACCAGCCCCGTGGCTGCTGGTCGGTGCACTGTGGGACCCACCATGATGTATTTGTTTCATCCTTTCCGTTAATCCATTTTTACAGATCATTTTAAGGCTTGATCCCAAAAATGAGAGGTTTATAAGTCTCATGACCACACCACATGAAAACAATATTGATTGGACATCCATCATTAAAATCCTCCTCAGGCCCACTGTACTGTTTATTTGACATCCAATTAGTTGATTAGATCATACAGCCCCAGATGAAGGGAAAAAACAAAAATCAACTTGATCCAAAACTTTTATGGCCCCAAAATGTTTTTTAAAGGTGGACGCTCATTCAACACTGTTTCCTGTAATGTGGTCCACTTAAGAGTGGGATATAACTAATTTTTGTTCTCAGATCGTAAAATGATCTGCTAAAATAGATGGACGGCAAGGATGAAGCACATACATCATGGTGGGTCCCCCGGAGCACCGACCACCGGGAGTAGCCAATCCGTTTCCGTTGAAAACGGACGCAGATTTCCTGCAAAAGCCTTACGCAGGAAGTAACTGCGCAGGGAATCTGGGTGGGCCCCACTGAGATGTTTGTGTGAAAGCCACACCGTCCATCCGATTTTACAGATCATTTTACGTTATGCAACCAAAAACAAGATATATTCAAAATTTTAATCGACCACACGAGAGGAAACAGTGGAGATTTACTGACCACCGTTGAAACATTTATATGGCCACTAAGGGGTCTAATTTTTGGTATTTTCACTTCATCCCAGTGAAAATGACCTTTTAAACAGCTTGGATGGAACATAAACATCAAGGTGACCCCCACCATGCATCCCAACGCGGGAACTTCCTGGGAAAGAAATCCCAGGACTGCTCTAGGACGGGAACGGACTGGCTGCTCCACTGCCATCGGCCAGCAGCTGATGGTCGGTGCTCTGTGGGCCCTACCATGATGTATGTGTTGCATCCATGCCATTCATCTATTTTTTCAGATCATTTCGTGGAATGGGACAAAAAATTAGGTATATCAAAATCTCAAGTGGGCCACATTACAGGAAACAGTGTTGAATAGCGTCGACCATGAAAAAACTTTTGGAGACCATAAAAGCTTTGGATCAAGCTGATCTTTGTTTTTTCCCTTCATCTAGGCCTGAATGACCTAATTAAAAGATTGGATGTCAAATAAATAGTACAGTGGGCCTTATGAGGATTTTAATGATGCTTATCCAATTATTATTATTTTCCTATGGTGTGGTCCACCTGAGATTTATATCCCTCTAATTTTTGGGGTGATGCACTAGAATGATTTGTAAAAATGGATGAACGGAATGGATGAAACACATACATCATGGAGGGGCTAACAGAGCACGAAGTTCCTACGAAAGGCTTTAGCAGGAAATCCGCGTCTGCTCCTCTTCGCATGAAGTTCCTGCATTGGAAACCTATATGGGGCTCATCGAGCTCAAGTTGTACGAACAGTTTTAAGGAGATCAAAGTTGGCGGGAAATAATCTGGTGTAGTACCAATTCACGTTTATTTTTTTATAAAATACAACAGGCTTCTCATTTACTTCTCCACTGCATCATCAATTATTTTTTCAGCATCTTTATAAAAGATTATAAATATTTCTCTTCGACAGGTATTACAGTCTCTTTATCTTTCAAATTGACTTGATTTTCATGAGTTTTTGTCTTTTCTATTTATTTTAATCAAGTAAATTTATTAAAAGATTTTTACTCAATTGTTCTTCGTTAAACAATTCTCAGTTTATAGTAAACTATTGTAATGATGACTTCAAGGGATAGTGGCAGGGCAAGATGGAGTGATTTGGAGAAAAAAATATTTATTGATTGTTGTCTTGAAGAAGCACATAAGGGTGGTAGGTCAGGTTCAAGCTTGACCAAACAAGCATGGAACAAATTAATAATTGAGTTGAAAAAGCGTACAGGAAAAGAATTTAATCAAAAGCAATTGAAGAATTTATGGGATTATCTGAAAGTACAATATATTGCGTGGATAAAATTAATAAGCATTACGGGACATGGGTACAATGCATTGACGGGCCAATTCGATTGGCCTGAAGAAAGATGGGACGAGTACATAAAGGTAATTATGAAATTTTGTTATATAGTTAAATAAAAATTTGCCTTTCATCAAATTAAGACATGATTTTATGATTTTTTTTTTGTAGGCAAATAAGAATGCAGCTTAATTCCGAAATAGACCACTATCATTTGAGAACGAATTGAGGGCCTTATTTGAAGGTTTTGTTGCAACTGGTGCTGAAGCTTACACAACACATAGCGACAATCTTCCCGAGGAGTATTTTGGGTCGTCATCTCAAATACCTTCAAATACACCTATGAGTGAAAATGAAATCAATTTAGGGAGTCTCAATGTTAATATAAATTTAGCTACTAAAGAATGCCAACAGGCACCGCTTGTCGATTTAGAAGCTCATCAACGCAAACGGCATAAACCAAATAGGAAGAAGGATATCCAAAGCAGCGTAGATGCACTCATACATTAGTTGGAAAAGACGGATGCAGAAGGACCCACTATCAAAGAATGTTTAATGAAATTAAACAGCATGTTATCAATAAGAAGACCGGATCCATTATACTTTAAAGCTCTAAAATCGTTTACCCAGAAGAAGGAGAACAGAGAAGTGTGGATCCTTCTAGAAGAAGAAGAGGATATGAAGCTTTGGATAGAGACTTTAGATTAGTGTGTGGTTTATTTTTTCACATTTTTTACATTAGTTTTATTTCTTTTTCTTTAATGTTTTGACATTAGCTTTGCTTATAGACTTTATATTAGTGTTGTTCAGTTTGAATAATTTTAATATTAGTTTAATAGTTTTATTTCTTTCACATGTCTTTAATTCCACTGTAACTCTTGATTTATCGATATGTTGAAGATTATTATATAGAGCATATCGATTTTTGTCGATATAAGATATTTAAGAGATTTGTTAATCTTAACTAGGTAATTGTTTAAACATCTAATTGAAGTCTTTACTTTCGATGTTGACAGAATTATGGCATTAACAAATGAACAGAAGAAATTATTGAAGATTATTGTATTAAAGCTGCTATTTAATTATTTAGAGACGTTTACCAATAGAATACAAGCAAGTTCTCCTGCATTACCTGGATCATATTTTGTGAAAGAATTGCTAGATGGTCCATCTTTAGTTTGCTATGAATTGTTTAGAATGGAGAAAGATACATTCAATAGTTTGTGTAACTTGTTTCGCATTCGAAGGTGGTTATTTGATAGTAGATATGTATCACTCGAGGAAAAGATTGCCATGTTTATAATGACAATTAGTCATAACCTTCGGAATAGATTGGTAAGAAATCGATTTGTACATTCAACACAAACGGTGCATAAGTACTTTCATGAGGTATTATTTGCTATGCTAAAATTTGCCAAAGAAATGATTGTCACTCCATCATTTGATCAAAATGTCCAAGAAATCAGAACACACCGACATCTTCGGTAAATATTTAAGGTAAAACTTCATATAAAAAATATAAATATATTTACTTATAATTGAATCATCGTACTTAAGGGTTAACAATTTACCTTTAATGTTTAGGGTGCCGTTGGTATGTTAGATGGAACCCTCATTCCTGCATGTATCCTGATAGATAAACAAATACCTTATAGAGGAAGAGGAAGGGGTGAATGTGCTCAGAACGTTATGGCCATTTGTGACTTTAATATGATTTTTACATATGTCATAGCTGGATGGGAAGGGGTGGCACATGATTCAAGGGTACTTATGGATGCTGTACTTGATCCAACAAATAAATTTCCATTGCCCCCTCCTGGTAATATTTAATATACTTTTTCATATAACTTGGTAAAATTATAACTTGAAATTTTGCTAAACTGTCATTTGTTTTTATGTAGATAAATACTATCTTGTTGATGCTGCTTACACTCACACAAGAGGATTTATGGCACCATACCGTAATGTTCGGTATTGGTTGGGTGACTTTCGTAGTGGTGGGCGGCCTACTAGTAAAGAAGAAGTTTTTAATCATATGCATGCAAAGTTACGGAATGTAATCGAAAGGTCTTTTGGCGTGTTGAAGGCGCGTTTTGCAATTTTGAAGCGGATGGCACCATATTCCTTCCCGACGCAAAGAGACATAGTTATTGCATGCATGACACTACACAACTACATCAGAAAAGAATCCATCTCCGATTCACTCTTCCAACAGTACAATGATGAAAATGTTCTTTCAGAGATGAATATCGAATCAGAGAATGATATGCCTGAAGTGGAAGGAGTATTTGGAAACTTTGAACAAACTATTATGTCTAATATGCGAGAAGAAATTGCCGCCACACTTATACATGCAAATCATTAATTTTTTATCTGTTTTTATGAATAATGATATTTTAATTTTCTATTAAGTACTTTATAGTTTATTTGAATTCAATAGAATAATTTTATTTTCATTTAATAAAAAATAATTTCTTTATAATATAAAACATTTCAAAACAGGAGATAGATAGGGGTAAATGTGTCAAATTAACATATTTCAGACATTTCAGATGTTTGTTAACAAACAGATTGTTTCAAATTCAGTACTTAATTTTCAGACTTCAGCCATAGTTACCAAACAAGTTTTTTGACTTCAGATTTCAGATTCAGGTTCCAGATTTCAGATTCAGGCTTCAGATTTCAGATTCAGGCTTTAGACTTCAGATTTAACAAACGGGGCCTCATTCTGCGAGTCTCACTTTGTGGGCCTCGGTTCGTTAATTTTCTTCTTCTTTTTTTTCTTTTTTTTTTTTTTCAAAAGAAAAGGAAGAACAAAAGAAACTGGATAAGTTGTTTTATTTATTAGATATTATTATTTTCATTCTCATTTAATTTTCTAAAGGAAAAAAAGGGACAATATTAAAATTGCATTTTTTTCTGACTTAATTTTTTTTTTTTAAGAAAAAAGAAAAAGAAGAAAAATGAAAAAAGGAGGAGAAGGAACAAGAGAATTTTCAAAAAATGGAAGAACAATAAATATTAAAAGTTTTTTCAAAATCATTTTTCTTTTGTTTTTTTTTTTCTTTTTCTTTTTAAAAAAAAAAAAAAAGAAAAAAGAAAATAAAGAAGAAGAAGAAGCGCACCCAGGAGGAACAAGGGCATTTTCTTCCATTAGAAAGACCTACTGCTATAAAAGTCTTTAAAAAAAAGATTTGTAAAGGCCGACTATTTAATCAAGGCAGACCAGCGGTTTATTTTGTTAATAAATTAAAAAAATGAATGTTGTTTACATCACAATCGTAAGAG
The DNA here is from genome assembly GCF_029962835.1 of Magnolia sinica. Lineage (NCBI taxonomy): Eukaryota > Viridiplantae > Streptophyta > Magnoliopsida > Magnoliales > Magnoliaceae > Magnolia > Magnolia sinica. Next base: position 74,951,082 of record NC_080579.1, on the reverse strand, counting down.
AAAAAGTGGGCAGCTAGAATAGAAGCCCAACTGTACATATTCATTATACACGGGCGGCTCACGTGACAAGCGTACCTTCCTTGTTTTTAGTTCATGGCATGCTACCTAACAAGTGGTCCCGATTCTCATCATGCATGATATCTGACCGTGAAAACCAGGCTCCGCGTGGGGGCCATGTGGGGCCTACATTTATCAAAACCCTCTCAATACCTTAGTACGATAACTCGCGGACTACCAAATTTTTTTCTCTTCTGTCTTTGAATATTATTCCGGGGACAACGGCTATAAATATTCAAAGCCCACCGTCTCAAGCAACAACAAAGAAAAAGGCCGAAAGACAGAGAAAAAATAGTGAAAAGAACGAAAACCGAAGAATCAGAAGAGAAGAGAAAAAGAAAAAGAAATATAAGAAGGTTCCATGAATCAAGGGTCAGATCATGTGACCACCTGACCCACCCTCATGGGATTCCCGCATCGAAGGTTCTTGCATGTCTTGGGCTCCGAAAATCAACGCAAGAGAGCTGTATTTGACTAACCATACCCTATAAACTGTGTGAGTGAGAGAGAGAGAGAGAGAGAGAGAGAGAGAGAGAGAGAGAGAGAGAGCTTAGATTAGATTTGTCAACGTGAGGTAGATATAAGATAATCCAAAAGAGTTTTCTTTCTCTTCTTGCCCTCTCTGTCTTCTCGGTGTAATAACATTTTTTAGTGCTTGACAATTGCGAGGAAGCGGTTCTGATGATGATGATCAGATTGGTTAGAAGAAGCGACATTGTGCGGAGATATGCAACATTGTGCTTGTGGGTGATTTTCTTGCAATTGTGTTTATTTCCTGTCGAAGCTCGATCTTTCCCGTCCTCCAGAAACCAGTTTCTTGAATTTGCACCACTTCCCGCCGTTTCCACGAGTCATGGGTTTGGAGTCGAAGATAAAGGTGATGTGGGGATGTTGATCGGAGACGAGAAGCGAACGGTCCACACAGGCCCGAATCCGCTCCACAACAGGTAGACTGATCAATGCAACGAAATTTCGGCACTTGGGTTTCTTATATTAACTATAGGTTATCAGTAGAAATGAATGTAATACCATATAAGTTCTTTTTTATGTTTATCTTTTTCTTTTTGAATTTTGTTGAATGGAATTGCTTGAGAGGTTTCTTGAGTGTAGCAAGGTTAGAGAAGAGAATAATCATGGAAACAATGGCACAGCTAAATGACTGTGTTAATGCTCTGGTGTACGAGCAGCTTCCTGCACCTTCTGTTATAATTCATGAATAGAGAGTTAAATGCTAGTAATATCTCTCTCTCTCTCTCTCTCTCTCTCTCTCTCTCTCAAATCATTAGCAATCCAAAATCCTACTCAACCCATACAAGTTAGTATGGGAAAAACATGATCCTGAACGCTCATTAGGAGGGTCTCACTTGGTACATGACATGGCCCGAAAATCAGACTTTTCCAGTACTCAGATGGCATGCACTTCTACTTCAAATGTGGACCGTTAGTTAGTACTTTTTATCTATGTATGATGTAGCCCACCTGAGAGCGAACCAGCCTAATTTTTGTGTCATAGTACGTACGCCTCAGGGCCCATTAGATTGTAAGGTCATGATCTCTCACACACGTGCAACATTGACACTTGGGGGGTGGTAGGATTCGGATGGCCCCGTTTGTACTAAGTGGCAAAAGACGTAATTATCAGTGGGTGGAGATTTTTTGAGAGTGGGGTGTGGGAGATCTTCTTTTCTGTTTTTGTCTTCTTGTGCTTGAAAATTGCATGGAGAAGAAGGCGATTTAAATATTTGATGGGTGGAGATTGATTGTTCCACTTTGATGATGGGCAGGTCTATCTGTTTGACTTAAATGTGCCATCATCCTTTCGGAAGCGGGTTGGCTGGTGTACCACACATCTATCAGCTATATAGCTGCTGTAGGTACGTGCCGGATTGGCTACTCCCCCTGACACCAGCTGGTGGTCGGTGCTTTGTGGGCCACAGCATGATGTATGCATTTCATCCATTTCGTTCATCCATTTTTACAGATCATTTTATTGCTTGATCCCAAAAATGAGAGGGACATCACTCTCAGGTGAACCACACCACATGAAAACAATAGTGATTGGATATCAACCGTTAAAATCCTCCTATGGCCCACTATACTGTTTATTTGACATCCACTCTGTTGATTAGGTCATACAGACCCAGATGAAGAGAAAAAACAAATATCAGCTTGATCCAAAACTTTTATGGCCCCTAAAATGTTTTTTAATGGTTGACCCTCATTCAACACGGTTTCCTGTAATGTGGTCTACTTGAGATTTGGATATACCTCATTTTTTGACTCGTTCCGTAAAATCATCTGTAAAAACAGATGGATGACATGGATGAAACACATACATCATGGTGGGCCCACATAGCACCGACCACCAGCCATTGGCTGGTGTTTGGGGAGTAGCCAATCCGTTCCCTACTCGAGCTCCGAGTTGTACGAACGGTTCAAAGGATATCAAAGTTGTATGGGCCCCACAGTGATGTATTTATTATATCTACACCGTTGCTCTATTTTTAGAGATCATTTTAGAGCATTATTCAAAAAATGAATCATATCCGAAGATTATTTGGACCACACCATAAATAGGAGCGGAGATAATGATTTTCACCGTTAAACAATTTTTAAGGCACACCATAACATTTATTTTACATCCAATCTGTTCATAAGGTCACAAAGACCTGAATGAAAAGGAAAACGAAATTTCATATTGATCCAAAACTCCTGGAACCCCAAAAGGGTTTCAATGGTAGACGCTCAATCGTCCACTTGTTTTTGCAGTGTGATCCACTTGAGCGTCATATCTGTCTCATTTTTTGTCTCAAGACTTAGTACGAGCACGCCAAATGAATGGACAGTTTGGATATAACACATACCTCATGATCACACCCACTAGATTAGCTGACAACAATAAAGCAGCTACATAGCTTGTATGAGGTACACCAGCCAGTCCGCTTCCCTCTCTACGGGGGAACGGATTCGCTACATCCCTGCCACCTGCCAATGGCCGGTGATTGGTGCTCTGTGGCCCTACCATGATGTATGTGTTTCATCCATGTCGTCCATCTATTTTTCTAGATCATTTTAATGTACTAACTATAAATGAGGTATATCCCAATCTCAAGTTGACTACATTAAAGGAAACAGTGTTGAATGAACGTCAGAACATTAAAAAAATTTTGGGGGCCATGAAGGTTTTAGATCATGCTAATATTTGTTTCTTCACTTCATCTGGGTCTGTATGATCTAATCAACAGATTGGATGTCAAATAAACAGTACAGTAGGCCTTAGGAGGATTTAAATGGTGGATATCCAATCACTATTGTTTCCTGTGGTGTGGTCCACCTGAGATTTATATCATAGTCATTTTTGTTATAAATCTCTAAAAGGATCTTTAAAAATGGATTGACGGAATGGATGAAATACATACATCATGAAGGGGCCCATAGAGCCCGGACCACCAGCCACGGAGATGGTGGCAGGGGGAGTAGCCAATCCGTTTCCCTCAAGGGGTATGCTGGTCGTGTGGGCCTCACACGCTTTCTCATCTCAAGGCGCCTTTGGATGTTAGGGTTGGGAGATATGATTGTAAATCCTGCCCGTAGTACCCGACTGTATCCCATGGATCCGACTTGATTTAAAGGGTTCGGTTCCGGAACTTGGACCCGGTTAAAATTTACAAATCAGTAGGGTTTTGAAAATCTTGCAACATTATTGCAAGAATATAGTTAGATATTTATCACACTAGCTGTGTACGCATCTTAGAGAGCTCATTTTTGCATGTGTCGAAATGGCACATGTGCATGCAATCTAATCCATCCATTTAATCGATATAAGCATGTTAACACAAGCATGGACCACGACGACCCAACTTGATTCCAGACAAGGACGGAATATCGAATGGGTACCCAAAACACATTAGATCTGGGTTTAAAGTACTCATAAAGGGAACCCGGATTGAAGGAAACCGGATCGAGCAAAACCTGAACAGATAATATTGGATACTGGTACTATAAGTAGAGCTGCATACGAGTTGAACCGAGTTGAGTTTGGCACAGCCCAGCTCGGACCGTAGCTAACTCCAGCTTGAACTTGGCTCAGCTCGGTCCTTGAGCTTGCCTGGCCAGCTTAGCTTGGTTTGGTCAACACCTTGGCCTAGTTTAAATTGAGTTCAAGCCTGTGCGACATTTTCTCAGATGCATGTAATATAATTTTAATTTCTTATAGAATATAAAACAGTAACTCTTTATAAATATTTCATCAGACACTTGGTGAGCAAAATCAAAATCAAGATATGAGGAAAATTTTATGATGTATTTTTTTGGAATGATTTATTTTGTATGCATTCTTTCCTTGCCATTAATGGATCCCGCAAAGAATGTACGCATCCTGAAACAACACTTTGTTGAATCATTTCATCAAATATTCGGTGAGCAACATCAATATTATCAAAATAACTGAGTCATCAGGCTGATTCGATCCAAGTCGATTCGAGTTGTTGTTCGATCTATGTCCAATGAGCTAAGGCAAGCTCAAACTTGGCTTGAAAACTTTTCGATCTCAAAACACCAGCTTGATTGGGTTTGAATCCAACTTCAAATTGGGGTGAGTCAAGCTTTTCCAAGTTGAGACGATCGAGCTGACTGAGCTAACTCGACTGGTGTACAGCTCTAATTCTATAAGGTCCCTACCCGAAACCAACTTGTTTAGCCCTAGCTGAACCTATTGTTTTAGAAACGGTGGTGACTAAATTGTTTTAGAAATGGTAGTGACTAATGCACCGTACACATGGTGTACATGCAGCGAGATTCCGGACTGTGTATATCTAGGGCCCTAGTGTGGACGAAACATAGTTCCAGAATCCAATTGATTAACGGACTGGTCTCTGAATTCCGAATCTCGCCTCTTAAATTTTGACCGTTGAATATTTGTTATTCGCCATCTGTTTGGTAGTCAGAAATTGAGTAATCAAAATCACTAGATGAGTCCTCTCTTGGGTCAATGCTCCATCAACAACGATCCCCACAATCTGGACGGTCTGGATTCCCGAACACGTATGCCATGCATGTTAACGTTGCTGAGTCAAAATGGTTGTGGACAATCACCTTAGTCTAAAGGCCCTTATATTAATACCTAGTTGTGCGTACATTTATGAAGATGTTTATTTATATATTAAAATAGAAATGTTTGCGTCCATTGACTAAGTATATGTTCCCTAGAAAACCAGCTTTCATGTCCTCAAGGTGAAACCTATTAAATGAAACTTCGACTTCTTATGATTATTATAATACAACCTCATTCATGTATTATTTTTTTTGTAAGAGTGGGGACTGGGTTTCCGTCATCCAGACCGTTTATACAATTTGACCCATGATGGATGGATTATGACCATTCTTTCTTTCTTTTCTTCAGATTGGATATATAATCTCCATCAATCGATGGTTGTTATTTAAAACCATTGTTTTATTTTCTCCTGGCCATTTATTTTTTAAGCACTACCTACCTATTGCCGATTCTTCATATTAATGGTCTAGATTCCCGACCAATGGGCCCTACATTTACAAACTTGTGCACCGAGAAGAGACATTATAGTTCCTCCTACTATAATATAATATGATATAACAGTGACATGTGATCTGGGTGTGAAAACACCCTTACTGGAATCATAGTGATATATCTTGTTCTCGATCTGCTATTTGTCGGCCCTAAATTTCTTGGAAGATTTTCGAGTTTCGAGGTCACCGAGGCGATCATATTGGGAAAATCTCTCAAAAAATAATAGCATTTAAAAATATTTATTTAAATTATTATAATAAATGTTAATTTAAAATAAATATTTATACTACACATTCATAAACTACAAATTTTCGATTTAATATCCCGACTATATCATTTGGGAGTGTTTGGTGCATGGTATTAGATGACGTTAAGTGGTATTTTATTAAAACAATGTATTTATTGAATGTGATAGGGATTGTTCCCTATTACCATGAGATAACACGGGACAAACATAACTCCATGCCACATTTGTGTCATGGTGGAATTCAGTTGTCCATTTGTTGGCCATTAAATAGATATTTAAAAATATTTATTTAAATTACTATAATAAATGTTAATTTAAAATATATATTTATATTACACATTCATAAACTACAAAATTTCAATTTAATATCGTGACTATATCATTTAGTGTATTTCTTGTGGTATTTTAATAATCGATGTTTATCACACAGTGAATTTTGAGTACAAGGCATTTCATCTACACATCAATACATGGACCAAAGTAGTACCCGGAGATGAGATCCGAGTGGTCCATGAGTTGGGTCGCATAACTTTGATGACCTAAACACAATTTGGTCCGTGTAGATTAATAAGTGGGCCACGATTTATAAAAGAAATAGACAGATGTAAAAACTTATGTCAATCTTTTTTTTAAAGTTGTAATGTTATTTTTCACTAATTGAGTTTGCAACATACAAAAAATGATGGTAACTCATCGTTCTCACATGCGACACTTGGGTTCAGCTGTTCGAACCATTCAGACGGTAAATGACGCTGACCAGGCAATGGTTAGCAAATGGTTTGTATTATTAGAGTGCTTTTAATTTGGTGTAGTATTGTTCAATATACCAAGGAATTCTTGGATCAATCGAAGTACGCTATGATGTTTTTGGTTGATCAAGATTTGTTTTGGTTGACCGACAAACTCTCTTAATATCTCGGTCAACTGAAGGTGTGACTGGGTGAAATATATAAGTGCAGATTTATTTTATTTTTTTTCTAATTTCATACAGAAGTTTATAAATACACTTCTAATTACTTAATTAAGGAGAACATGCTCCTAATTTGGTGTTGTGTTGTTCAGTCGATTGAGGAATTCTTGGGTCAATTGAAGCACGCCGTGATGTTTTTAGTTGACCGAGATCTTTTTTGGTTGATCGAAAAACTTTACTAATGTCTTGGTCAACCGAAGGTGCGACTGAGTGGAATATATAAGTGTCGGTTTTTGTTTCTAATTTCGTACAAAAGTATATAAATATGCTTCTAATTACACAATTAGGGAGAACGAAATGTGCTTAGCACGTTTTCAAGGGTTTTGAGAGAGAAGTTAGGGTTTCTCATTTGTAAGTTCTTCCATCTCTTATAACTTTCTATTCACAATGGATTATTTTGTCGCTTGGTGCCATGGTTTTTTCCCCCTAGGATTTTTCCATGCAAAATTCGCGTGTTCTCATTGACTACTTGAATTTTTATTTCCATATTGTGCTGTGTGATTCCGTCTGAGGTTGCTTTCGCATTGAACAAGTCGTATAAGGGCTTGTTGTGTCCCCAACAAGTGGTATCGGAGCGAACATTGGGTTTTCAAATAGAATCTGAGATATGTCATTGAAGATATCAAATGTAAAGTTCGAGATAGAGAAGTTCATAGGTAAAAATAATTTTGAATTATAAAGGTTGAAGATGAAAGCCCTCCTAATTCACAATGGTTGTAGCAAACACTCCTTCTAAAGCGAAACTAATGTAGAACGTGTCACAGATACATTCTTAGCATAGTTGGGCCAAAAGAAGGGGGACCGTAAATTGACTATAACTTTTGATTCAGGTATTGTTACAGGGTGCGCAACCTATTAATCTTTACCGAAATAGGCCATACAAGGTAACTAACTCACAGAGTGGGTCACGACTGTCTGTTTCTCCAGAAAACACGTGCTTTCAGCTCAAAAAGAAAATTTTAGAAAAAAATTACTATTTTTATGAATCATGATTTTTTAATATTTTTTATTTTTAGAGTTTTAGATTTTCTCCTTTTCTAGAAATTAACATTTAATCATGATAGGACTCTTCTAGCAAAAGCTTATTTGGAATTTTTATTTTTAGAAATTAGGTTTTAGAAGAGTTGTATTAGAAATAGGATTTTTTTTTTTTTTTTTTTACTATACTTAGGATTTTACTATTTTTGGTAATTACGAATTTTGGTTTTTTTTTTTTTTTCTATATTAATGGTGCAATAGACATAATATACACAATATTATACAATTATCCATTAATGAAATTTTGATTTCTAGAATTATTTCTAATTCTGATTTTCCTCATAGATTTGAGGTATCTTTGTGAGGAGTCCAGAGAAGCTCCATGGACTCAGAGTAGTTATCCTAAAGGAAGATGGTGCTCAACCTCTACACGTCCTTCCCTACGTTAGAAACGTTGTGAGTTGATGAAAGAAGTGGATTGTGATAAACTTGTTCAGAGGGGATTTAACGCAATTTAATTGTGCTTGGTCAATCAAGTTCTTTATAATGTCATTAATGAGATGATCATTGCAGGCCTATGGGCAAAGTAAGAGAGCATCTATATGATGAAGTCACTCTCCAATCATTTATATCTGAAGAGACGATTGTATAATATGAAGATGACGAAAGAGTTGGATCTCTATGAGCATATCAATGCCTTCAACAAACTGATTTGCAAATTGACAAGTGTGGATATGAATTGATCAATGAAAAATACAAAGCCTTATTTTGTTGACATCTCTTCTGAATTTCTATGAGTAGCTGGTGGATACTCTATGCTATAGTAGGGATACCTTTAACCATGATACCATTATCTTATCCCTTCTATTGAAGCAATAATAGTGGGGAAGGTAGATCTACAGGTAGAGGTGGGCATCGGTCCTGATCGGATCGGATTGTGGCCAACTCGATCTGATCCGCAATAGCAATGCCTTGAACCGAATTCGATCTGATTCGTGGCTGGAACTGGGACACCTGACTCGGACAGATCCGACAGATGGTTGACCTAACCCGAACCGAATCCGACTCGGTCAGGAAAATCGAGTCGGATCGGGTTGGGTGCATTTCGGATTGTATGATTTAATCTAATTGATTCATGTGGTGTGGTCCACTTCAACTTTTAATATATCGTTTTTTTTTCAAGGCCTAAAATGATATTTGAAAATCGATGAATGGCTTAGATAAAACATATCCATCAAGGTGGGCCCCCACAGGGCTATGAAAGAACACCATCTATCGTAATCATGTTTTTACCAAGCCGTTGATGTGCACTGCACGAAACGGCAGTGACTTGCTTCTTACGCAAGCACAGCCTGCAATGCATGACATTTGTAGGTATCGACGTTAGCGTGTTTTGTGGGTCCGATCATGGGGTGTGTGTTATATCCAAACCGTCCATTCATTTGGCAAGCTTGTCTTAAGTCTTGAGACGAAAAATAAGACAGATCTAACTATCAAGTGGACCACACAAATTGTTTAACGGTGAAAATCATTCGCTGCTACTATTTGTGGTGTGGTCCAAATGATCTTTGGATATTATTCATTTTTTTATGATGCTTCATAATGATCTCTAAAAATATATGAACGGTGTAGATATAATAAATACTAAATACATCACTGTGGGGCCTAGATAACTCTGAACTTCTTTGAACCGTTTGCACAACTCGAAGCTCGAGGAGCGCCTGGAGCTCGAGGAGTGCCAGACGACTGGAAACTGGCTACTCCCCCTGCCACCAGCCATTGGCTGGTGGCCGGTGCTCTGTGGGGCCCACCATGATGCATGTGCTTCATCCATACCCTCCATCTATTTTTATAGATCATTTTATGTTATGAGAAAAAAAAATGAGGGATATCAAAATCTCAAGTAGACCACATTTTTGGAAACAATGTTTAATGAACGTTGACCATTAAAAACGTTTTGGAGGCCATAAAAGTTTTTGATCAAGCTGATATTTATTTTTTTCCCTTAATCTGGTTCCTTATGACCTAGTCAACAGATTAGATGTCAAATAAACAGTACATTGGGCCTCAGGAGGATTATAATGGTGGATATCCAATCATTATTGTTTTCTTGTGGTGTGGTCCTGTAAGACCCGTATCCTAGCTCGTACTGTTCCGTAGGCTTCCACGGTCCTCTCGGTCGAATTCCGGCGACCCACGATCTTTTATCAGTGTTTGCGAGCGAACATGAATCGTGTCCCATATATCAGAGTCGACTCAACTCGAAACTTATACCCTTGCAACCGCGTCGTCGTCGCGGTTCCGACATCGTGTATTACGCGCCAAGGCGATACCTGGGCCAGGAGATGTGGGCCCACGTTCAGTTTGAGGGAAAAATGTCGCACGTTGCAAATCCCAAGAGAGCATCACATCAATCCCATCAATTGGGTACACATCACACATTAATTTCAAGTACAACCACCTCTTCTCTAAGTCAACTCTTTCTTACAACAAGTACACACCCTTTACACATCACCATCCCTCTCCCCATCACTCACATCACCTCCCTCTCTCTCTTACACCTCTCCCTCATCTCTCTCTCATTTTCAAACTCCACCTCTCCAAGCAACCCACGTCCATGGCTTCCAAGGGGAGAAGTTAGTGTGGCCCACCTTCCTAACTCTCATCTCCACCATCCATGATCCATCTCAACCATTAAAGTTCGTTCATTGGGGTTCTAGCATGCATTGGCGGAAGAAGAAAGGGAAGATCTAACTGTGGGTGCTTCTCTCTCTCTCTATCTTTCTCTCTCTCTCTCTCTCTCTCTCTCCCTCCCTCCTTTATTTTGTGGCCCATTCAATGAGTTATGTGATGTCCAACCGTCCATCAAATGAACCCCATAGCCGTCCAAGCCATGTGGGCCCTACCTTCTGGGTGATGGGAAAACACAAATATTAGATTGATCTTGATCAAGTGGGCCACGTCTAAGTGGGACCCACCTTGATTCATGTCGTCTGTGAAGTGTTAATAGACCGTGGGACGTGCTAACGGCCTCTGGACGTTGCACTTGAAAAGAAAAAAAAATGTCAGCTTGCTTCAAAGTTTTAGGTGGGCCACTCATACAAGCCTCATCTTGATGTATGAATCAAATCCACACCGTCCATTCCATTTTTCAGCCCATTTTAGGCGTTGAACCGAAAAATAAAGCCAATCCGATCATTTTGCGGGCCATAACGTAGAAGACTATGGCTTTATCGTTGAAATCCGCTCCAATATTTCTATACACCGAAATATACTCAATATTGGGCTTGATGGATTTTTTATGGACTGTAGAATCCAATGGATGGGGTGGATTCTTCTGGTGCGGGCCCACAGGAAAACTCTCTTTAAAAAAATAAATAAATTTTAATAAGCATTAGGTGTTGCTGCCTGTCAGAGGACGCCAGCAGGACGCTGCTGTGTGCGACAGTGGCCAGGGACCGTGGGTCCCAGCCGTGGGCCCCACGGTGATGTGTTTAGAACATCAACACCTTGCATTTGGTGGGCCCCCTTAGGAAAATAGGCCACCCCAAAAATCAACTGTATACTCAACTAAGGTGGCCCACATCGCAGGAAGTAGTGAGGATTGAACATCTGTCATTGAAACACGTTGGGTTCCACATAAGTTCTGGATCAATTTGAAATTTGTTCTAGCTCTCCGTCAGGGTCTGTGTGACCTTATGAACATTTTGGATGGTAGGTAAACATTATGGTGGGCCCCACGTGGGACCCACTGATGTATGTATGTATACCACACCATCATCCATTTGGTGGGATTCCACCGTCATGTATGTGTTCCTGCCACCCACCCAGCACGTGTGCTGCATCCATGCAGCGTGGGACCCACCTCTGGCATCCAAATCTAGACGGTGGGCCTCTAGGCCACACTTGATGAAAGTTTTTCATCCAACCGTTCATGCGGGGCTACCTTGATTTGGTGCGTTGCACCTGCACTGTCCATTGGTTGGACGAGAGCCTACAATGATGTATGTATTGTAACTCCACACGTCCAGCGGTTGCACGTGTGATGTATGTGTTGTAATTCCACACGTCTAGCAGTTACACGTGTTGGGCCTACCTTTGATGTATGTAATCAGTGCCATCCACCTGTTTTATCCAGGGCGTCAGCTGGCCTGGACGATGTGAAAACACAAATATCTGCTTATTCATTTGCTGGTGAGCCACTCTCATGGGCCCCACCTTGCTGCACGAGTGGACCTACACCGTCCATCCAACTCCCAAGTCATGGGCGCATGTAGTAGAACCAAATCTCTGGTGAAGCGCACCATCCGGTTGTCTAGATGGTGGGAGCCACCTACTATCTATGTTAAATCCAGACCGTGCATTTGTGTGGCCCGCTGGTGTGTGAGCGTGTGGACCCACCATGGTGCCTGTTCATCCACACCGTTCACTTGGACGTTGGAGGAGGATTGACGTTGGAGTACCTCCACCAGCTATACAGGCTCTATTTTGAAGCCTGACATGAGGTATGTATTATATTCTAACTGCTCATGTGGGACCACTCCACACGTGCTGCACGTGTGGAGGTGGGCCCACTAGAGAGATGCATTGTATACCGTCCATCCATTTCCACGTGGTGGGCCAGAGACGTGAGATCCACATCGTCCAGCCACGTGGATGGTGGTTCCCACCACGAGGTATTGTTATATCCAAATTGTCCATTCACATGTGGATTCCACACGTGTCTGTGACTCTGTTCATAGGTATCATATTGTGACCATCCATCTGCTATGGGCCAGGCATGATGCATGGGTTTCATCTGCACCGTCCATGCAGTGGACCACACCATGATGTAATTGTTTCAGCCACGCCATCCAATCATGTGGGCCCACCTTGACATATGTGTTTTATATCCTGCTGTCCATCCGTTTACTGGGCGGGTGGGGCCCACCATTGTGATGTATTAGTGGCCCAATATAATATATTCGAGGCCCATGTCCTACGGCCCATTGTGATGTATTTTTGGCCCATTTGACATATTGGGGGCCCATTTGGTGCGGCCGATGGGATGTACTTAGGGCTCATTTAATAAGGCCCAATGTAATATACAAGAGTCCCAACTTGTTGCATTTGCGGAGGCCCAATGTAATCTATTGTGACCCATTTGAGTGAGGCCCAATGTGATGTGTGGGCCCATGATGATGTATTTTAGGTCCTTATGCAAGACCATGGGCCCACTATGCGTTTGGTTCTATGTGGGCCATTCCTTGGGAGCAATGTTGGTTAAATGTCCACATTGACGGGCAATGATGGTTGAATGTCTACATTGTGGCCTTCCCTTAGGCCCTTTGTTAGGATGATTGTCGTGACTGATTTACCGACTCTGATTATCGATCGATCCCGATTGTCGTGGCCGATTGCCGATCCCGATTGTCATGACTGGTTTGCCGATTCTAATTATCGATCGATTTCGATTGTCATGACCGTTTGCCGATTGACATAACCGATATGCCGATTTTGAGTATTGATCGATTTTGATTATATCGATTGACTGATTAGCGATCAAGGCCGGTTATCGTGACCAATTTGCCGATTCTGAGTATCGATCGATGTTGATTGTCGTGGCCGATTGACCGATTAGCGATCGAGGGCGGAGATCGTGACCGATTTGCCAATTTTAAGTATTGATCGATTTTGATTGTCGTGGCCGATTTACCGATTAGCGATCAAGGCCGGTTATCGTGATCGGTTTGCGGATTCTGTGTATCGATCGATTTTGATTATCGTGGCCGATTGACCGATTAGCGATCGAGGCCGGATATCGTGACCGATTTGTCGATTTTGAGTATTGATCGATTTTGATTGTCGTGGCCGATTGACCGATTTGCCGATTCTGAGTATCGATCGATTTTGATTGTCATGGCTGATTGACCGATTAGCGATCGCGGCCAATTATCGTGACCAATTACCAATTTCCGATTGACGTGACCGATTTGCCTATTCTGATTGTTGATCGATTCTGATTTGCCGATTTTGATTGTCGAGGCCAAGTTTCGAGGCCGATTCCGAGTGTCGATTTCAATTGTTGAGGCCGATTCCGATTGTCGAGGCCCATTGTGACGTATTCGAGGCCCATGAGACGTGGCCCATTGTGATATATTTTCGGCCCATATGATGAGGCCTGACTTGATGTATATTAGGCCCATGGGAGTGGCCCATTGCGATGCATATTAGACCCATGAGATGCGACCCACTTGATGTATATGTGGCCCATGAGTGAGGCCCATCACGATGTGTATTCAGCTCTTGAGTGAGGCCCATGGTGTTGTATATTTGGCCCTTGTGTGAGGCCATGAGTCCACTATATGTGAGGCTCTATGTGGGCCACTCCTTGGGGATAATGCTGGTTAAATGTCCACATTGTCGAGGCCGATTGTGGTTGCCGACTGTCAGTGCCAGTTATTAATACCGATTATGAGTATGTGACAGCATAGCATCACGATACATGCCCATACGCATCATCTGCATGTTTGTTATGAGATGTGGTTGACCATTGCATATGAATTGGACATGTTATTATAAGACTCCCTAATAGGCGGGAATTGTCTCACATGAGAACATGGTATGCGCAGGATTGATGCATGACTGGATTGTATGACTCATGCATCTTGCATTGTGTGTTGTGATTACTGTACGCCCTAGTGACATTAGAGGCGTAGCCTCCACAGGTATTTCGTGGATGGCCAGATGGGACACCGAAAATCTGTTCTACATGGGTTGCTATAGATATCCCTGGGTGAAAGTCCTTAAACCCTCTTGGTTCCAGAGGTTGCTCTAACGTCTAGATCGAGTGTATGCATGAGCGCATGAGGGCCATATACCGTTAGGCCGCGACTCCCACTGTGTCGTGGTCTGTTGGAAGGGGGTACGACCTTACCTGCCCTAGAGGAGGGGGCATTGCTAGGCTGAGTCTGACCAGCTTGAGGAATGGGTCCGCTATCGACGAGTCGGGCCTGATATTGGCAGGTAGATAGTGAGGTCTCTTCCACTCACCTTATTGCACGCGATGGGGCGGCAACCTGGTTTGGAGTGTAATAGACCCCGGTGATTTTTCAGAGAGGAACCGTACTGATATGTGGACTTATTGAATAGGAGTTGCATACTCATACATTCATTTCATTCACTATCTACTCGGGCTGGAGGTGCGCAACTATTTGTTACGTGTACCTTCGCAATGGCTTGGATTTCGGTTGGGGCACGCGACTAACCTGAGATCAGGAGTTCACTGCATCGGGTTTGACTATCCAAATTTAGGTATGGGACTGGTTTGGATAGAAGTCCCTTGTGATGGACCCCATAGCCAGCGATACTACGTACTATCACCCCGACTTCACACCCAGCAGGGTCATTACATTCGCACCGCATATCGCATTACATCCGTTGCATATGACATTTGGAGTTACTATGTTTCTGCATTTATATGATCTAGATGCGACTGACGCTATTCTTGAACTCATCAGGAATTGCATATTGCATCGCATCCTCGACACTGATATTTGGATCTTTATGACTCCCCATTTGTATAGCTGTTCTATATTGCATATTCTGATATTAATTGACTCATGGACTTGTTCGTATTTCTGCTTACTCTAATAATTCATGATCTTGTTAGCATTTCTGCTTATTTCGATATTGTACGATTTATGGAATTATTAGTGTTTCCAGTATTGTATAATGATGACATTGTATTAAATACTTGACACTTACCTTGTGCACACACTTACACCACCCTCTAAGCTTTCTATAAGCTTATACATGATAGATGCGTGCAGGTGATGTTTAGGTTGCAGCAGTATTGAGCTTGGAGCGTGCAGCGGTCTTCCGGAGCTTGATTTTCAATTTATGTATTTCCCTTTTCAGCATTGTACTCAAATGATTATATTAGTGGATATGTGCTGATGATGTTGCCTTTGTGAATTGGGTAATCTTGTGGTTATGCTTATTACGAGTTAAATGTATATTTTAAAAAAATCATCCTTGTAAGATCCCAGGATCAGAATCTGGCATATGAATGCTAGGAGCTGAGAATGGGGTACTACGAAGGCTGTCGGCACCGGATTCGATGATCGGGATTCCTGTGAATCCGATTTTCAGATTTGGGGCGTGACAGAAGTTGGTATCAGAGCATAACTTGGGAATACCTGAAGATAACATCACATATCTACTAATAGCTTCCCTTCACTCTATGATTGTTGAGAACTTAGAGTGGCTAGATCCCGGATTTTCAATAACTTAGAGATTTTTTTTTTGACATAGCCCCCTACCGTTGAGATTGCGAGACTACATAATCCGAGGTTCAGTAGGATCATCATAGTGTTGGTGATGCGTTTTGGGAGGGCGAGGTTGAGATTAGAGAACGCTATCTCCATTTGTTTATGGATTAATTATGCCTTGTATATATTTATGTCAATACTTCCTCTTCCCTCGCTTTATCCTGCATGATATTAAATTTCGAGGACAAAATTTTTATTTGGTGGGAAGAGCTGTAAGACCCATATCTTAGCTCTTACTATTCTGTAGGCTTCCATGGTCCTCCCGGTCGAATTCCAGCGACCCACGATCTTTTATCAGCATTTGCGAGTGAACATGAATCGTGTCCCATATATCAGAGTCGACTCAACTCGAAACTTATACCCTTGCGACCGCGTTGTCGCCGCGGTTCCGACGCCGTGTATTACGCGCCAAGGCGATACCTGGGCCAGGAGATGTGGGCCCACGTTCAGTTCGAGGGAAAAATTCCGCGCGTTGCAAATCCCAAGAGAGCATCACATCAATCCCATCAATCGGGTACACATCACACATTAATTTCAAGTACAACCACCTCTTCTCTAAGTCAACTCTTTCTTACAACAAGTACACACCCTTCACACATCACCATCCCTCTCCCCATCACTCACATCACCTCCCTCTCTCTCTTACACCTCTCCCTCATCTCTCTCTCATTTTCAAACTCCACCTCTCCAAGCAACCCACGTCCATGGCTTCCAAGGAGAGAAGTTAGTGTGGCCCACCTTCCTAACTCTCATCTCCACCATCCATGATCTCTCTCAACCATTAAAGTTCGTTCATTGGGGTTCTAGCATGCATTGGCGGAAGAAGGAAGGGAAGATCTAACTGTGGGTGCTTCTCTCTCTCTCTCTCTCTCTCTCTCTCTCTCCTTTATTTTATGGCCCATTCAATGAGTTATGTGATGTCCAACCGTCCATCAAATGAACCCCATAGCCGTCTAAGCCATGTGGGCCCTACCTTCTGGGTGATGGGAAAACACAAATATCAGATTGATTTTGATCAAGTGGGCCACGTCTAAGTGGGACCCACCTTGATTCATGTCGTCTGTGAAGTGTCAATAGACCGTGGGACGTGCTAACGGCCTCTGGACGTTGCACTTGAAAAGAAAAAAATGTCAGCTTACTTCAAAGTTTTAGGTGGGCCACTCATACAAGGCCCATCTTGATGTATGAATCAAATCCACACCGTCTATTCCATTTTTCAGCCCATTTTAGGCATTGAACAGAAAAATAAAGCCAATCCGATCATTTTGCGGCCATAACGTAGAAGTCTATGGCTTTACCATTAAAATCTGCTCCAATATTTCTATACACCGAAATATACTCAATATTGGGCTTGATGGATTTTTTATGGACTGTAGAATCCAATGGGTGGGGTGGATTCTTCTGGTGCGGGCCCACAGGAAAACTCTCTTTAAAAAAATAAATAAATTTTAATAAGCATTAGGTGTTGCTGCCTGTCAGAGGACGCCAGCAGGACGTTGCCGCGTGCGACGGTGGCCAGGGACCGTGGGTCTCAGCCGTGGGCCCCACGGTGATGTGTTTAGAACATCAACACCTTGCATTTGGTGGGCCCCTTTAGGAAAATAGGCCACCCCAAAAATCAACCGTATACTCAACTAAGGTGGCCCACATCGTAGGAAGCAGTGAGGATTGAACATCTGTCATTGAAACACGTTGGGTTCCACATAAGTTCTGGATCAATTTGAAATTTGTTCCAGCTCTCCGTCAGGGTCTGTGAGACCTTATGAACATTTTGGATGGCAGGTAAACGTTATGGTGGGCCCCACGTGGGACCCACTGATGTATGTATGTATACCACGCTGTCATCCATTTGGTGGGATTCCACCGTCATGTATGTGTTCCTGCCACCCACCCAGCACGTGTGTTGCATCCATGCAGCGTGGGACCCACTCTGGCATCCAAATCTAGACGGTGGGCCACTAGGCCACACTTAATGAAAGTTTTTCATCTAACCGTTCATGTGGGGCTGCCTTGATTTGGTGCGTTGCACCTGCACCGTCCATTGGTTGGACGAGAGCCTACAATGATGTATGTATTGTAACTCCACACGTCCAGTGGCTGCACGTGTGATGTATGTGTTGTAATTCCACATGTCCAGTAGTTACACGTGTTAGGCCTACCTTTTATGTATGTAATCAGTGCCATCCACCAGTTTTATCCAGGCCGTCCAGCTAGCCTAGACGATGTGAAAACACAAATATCAGCTTATTCATTTGCTGGTGGGCCACTCTCATGGGCCCCACCTTGCTGCACGAGTGGACCTACACCGTCCATCCAACTCCCAGGTCATGGGCGCATGTAGTAGATCCAAATCTCTGGTGGAGCACACCGTCCGGCTGTCTAGATGGTGGGAGCCACCTACTATCTATGTTAAATCCAGACCGTGCATCTGTGTGGCCCGCTGGTGTGTGAGCATGTGGACCCACCATGGTGCCTGTTCATCCACACCGTTCACTTGGACGTTGGAGGAGGATTGACGCTGGAGTACCTCCACCAGTTATACAGGCTCTGTTTTGAAGCCTGACATGAGGTATGTATTATATTCTAACTGCTCATGTGGGACCACTCCACACGTGCTGCACGTGTGGAGGTGGGCCCACTAGAGAGATGCATTGTATACCGTCCATCCATTTCCACGTGGTGGGCCAGAGACGTGAGATCCACACCGTCCAGCCACGTGGACGGTGGGTCCCACCACGAGATATTGTTATATCCAAACTGTCCATTCACATGTGGATTCACACGTGTCTGTGGCTCTGTTCATAGGTATCATATCGTGACCATCCATCTACTATGGGCCAGTCATGATGCATGGGTTTCATCTGCACCGTCCGTGCAGTGGACCACACCATGATGTAATTGTTTCAGCCACGCCATCCAATCGTGTGGGCCCACCTTGACATATGTGTTTTATATCCTGCTGTCCATCCGTTTACTGGGCGGGTGGGGCCCACCATTGTGATGTATTAGTGGCCCAATATAAAATATTCGAGGCCCATGTCCTACGGCCCATTGTGATGTATTTTCGGCCCATTTGACATATTGGGGGCCCATTTGGTGCGGCCGATGGGATGTACTTAGGGCTCATTTAATAAGGCCCAATGTAATATACAAGAGTCCCAACTTGTTGCATTTGCGGAGGCCCAATGTGATCTATTGCGACCCATTTGAGTGAGGCCCAATGTGATACGTGGGCCCATGATGATGTATTTTAGGTCCTTATGCGAGACCATGGGCCCACTATGCGTTTGGTTCTATGTGGGCCACTCCTTGGGAGCAATGTTGGTTAAATGTCCACATTGATGGGCAATGATGATTGAATGTCCACATTGTGGCCTTCCCTTAGGCCCTTTGTTAGGCCGATTGTCGTGACCGATTTACCGACTCTGATTATCGATCGATCCCGATTGTCGAGGCCCATTGTGATGTATTCAAGGCCCATGAGACGTAGCCCATTGTGATATATTTTCGGCCCATATGGTGAGGCCCGACTTGATGTATATTAGGCCCGTGGGAGTGGCCCATTGTGATGTATATTAGACCCGTGAGATGTGACCCACTTGATGTATATGTGGCCCATGAGTGAGGCCCATCACGATGTGTATTCAGCTCTTGAGTAAGGCTTATGGTGTTGTATATTTGGCCCTTGTGTGAGGCCATGAGTCCACTATATGTAAGGCTCTATGTGGGCCACCCCTTAGGGATAATGCTGGTTAAATGTCCACATTGTCGAGGCCAATTGTCGTTGCCGAGTGTCGGTGCCAGTTATTGATACCGATTATGAGTATGTGACAGCATAGCATCACGATACATGCCCATACGCATCATCTGCATGTTTGTTTTGAGATGTGGTTGACCATTGTATATGAATTGGGCATGTTGTTATAAGACACCCTGATAGGCGGGAATTGTCTCACATGAGAACATGGTATGCGCAGGATTGATGCATGACTGGATTGTATGACTCATGCATCTTGCATTGTGTGTTGTGATTACTGTACGCCCTAGTAACATTAGGGGCGTAGCCTCCACAAGTATTTCGTGGATGGCCAGATGGGACACCGAAAATCTGTTCTACATGGGGTGCTATAGATATCCCTGGGTGAAAGTCCTTAAACCCTCTTGGTTCCAGAGGTTGCTCTAACGTCTAGACCGAGTGGATGCATGAGCGCATGAGGGCCATATACCATTAGGCCGCGTCTCCCACTGTGTCGTGGTCGGTTGGAAGGGGGTACGGCCTTACCTGCCCTAGAGGAGGGGGCATTGCTAGGCTGAGTCTAACCAGCTTGAGGAATGGGTCCGCTATCGACGAGTCGGGTCCGATATTGGCAGGCTGATAGTGACGTCTCTTCCACTCACCTTGTTGCACGCGATGGGGCGGCAACCTGGTTTGGAGTGTAATAAACCCCGGTGATTTCCCAGAGAGGAACCGTACTGATATGTGAACTTATTAAGTAGGAGTTGCATACTCATACATTCATTTCATTCACTATCTACTCGGGCTGGTGGCGCGCAACTATTTGTTACGTGTACCTTCGCAATGGCTTGGATTTCGGTTGGGGCGCGCGACTAACCTGAGATCAGGAGTTCACCACATCGGGTCTGACTATCCAAATTTAGGTATGGGACTGGTTTAGATAGAAGTCCCTTGTGATGGACCCCATAGCCAGCGATACTACGTTCTATCACCCCGACTTCACACTCTAGCAGGGTCATTACATTTGCACCGCATATCGCATTACATCCGCTGCATATGACATTTTGAGTTACTATGTTTCTGCATTTATATAGTCTAGATGCGATTGACGCTATTCTTGAACTCATCAGGAATTGCATATTGCATCGCATCCTCAGCATATGATATTTGGATCTTTATGACTCCTCATTTGTATAGCTGTTTTATATTGCGTATTCTGATATTGATTGACTCGTGGACTTGTCCGTATTTCTGCTTATTCTAATAATTCATGATCTTGTCAGCATTTCTGCTTATTCCGATATTGTACGATTTATGGAATTATCAGTGTTTCTAGAATTGTATAATGATGACTTTGTATTGAATACCTGGCACTTACTTTGTGCACACACTTACACCACCCTCTAAGCTTTCTATAAGCTTATGCACGATAGATGCGTGCAGGTGATGTTTAGGTTGCAGCAGTATTGAGCTTGGAGCGTGCAGCAGTCTTCCGGAGCTTGATTTTCAATTTATGTATTTCCCTTTTCAGCATTGTACTCAAATGATTATATTAGTGGATATGTGCTGATGATGTTGCCTTTGTGAATTGGATAATCTTGTGGTTATGCTTATTATGAGTTAAATGTACATTTTTTAAAAAAATCATCCTTGTAAGATCCCAGGATCGGAATCTGGCATATGAATGCTAGGAGCCGAGAATGGGGTACTACGGAGGCTGTCGGCACCGGATTCGATGATCGGGATTCCCATGAATCCGATTTTCAGGTTTGGGGCGTGACAGGTCCACCTGAGATTGGTATCCCTATCGTTTTTTTACTAAAGCCCTAGAATGATCTGTAAAATGGATGAACGGAATGGATGAAACACATACATCATGGTGGGGCCCACAGAGCACCGACCAGGGGGAGTGGCCAAACCATCTTCGCTAGTCTTCGCACACGACACGTACCTACTGACCTACAATAGCTAGTGTGTGGTACACCAGCAAATCTGCCTCTGCAGCTAGGCTGTGTAGATTTTGAAATGAGTAAGTCATCGCATCCTCGGTCGCCAGTATACTCGAGTTTTTAGTTATGAGAAGTGGGGCCCATGGTTAGGTTATCCAGTCCATTGTTCTATTGAAGAATACCATGGATTGAACATGTCTCAAAAGTTTCTATGTGAGAAGATCGTGGAAGTGGGTCTTCAGCCTTTTCTCAGTTGATTGTGGACTGTTGCTGAATTTCTCTTCTCAACTGTTTATTTGTAGGCCATATATCTAAGGGATATGATCATCCTATCATGACTATTTTCGGGATTGTCCATCCTCAGTGGGATCCAGAATACCAATGGTCCGGATCACTGAAAGATGGGTTGTAAAGGCTAGAAATAAAAGCCCTGGTACACACCGTGCCGTACCTAGGATCGTATAATTCAATGTGGAAGATCAAAGCGAAATCCGGGTGCGGATTGGGTTTGGACACACTACCCCGACTAGTACTAAGTAAACTCTGTTGGGCCCACCGTGAAAATGCATGTGTTTATCCGCTCCTGACCGGATCGGGTCGGGTCTGATCGGATCCAATCAGATCGGATTCCGGATCGGAGTAGCCCGGGTAAGCATGGATCTGTATCCGACCCGAAAAACCTTCGGATTTGAACTGTCCTACTCGATCCGCACTGATCCAGGGCATCGGATCGGGTCGGATCTGGTCGGATCCACCGGATCGGGTCAAGATTGCCTAGCTCTATCTATCGGCACACTAGTTACTAAGGGAAGATCGTCTTAGTGAGAGAAAGAAAAGTTGCGATTGAGGTCTAAGTCAATGGGTAAAAGGAAGTTGAAGTATTGAAATTGTGGTAAGAAGGGACATATAAAGAAAGACTGTCCAAATCCAAAACTTAAAAAGATGAGAAATTATATGATTCACTGAAGGAGGCCAATTCAGTGGAATCCAATGAAGGCATGAGTGGTTGTGATGTATTATCTCTGTCTAAGGTTGGACACTTGTATAACAAATGAGTTTTGGATATGAGGGCATCATACCACATGTGTCCTCGTCGAAGTTGGTTCATGACGTACAACGAGTATGATGGTGGTCTAGTTCTTGTGAGAAATAATCATGCATGTAAGATTATAGGAATTGGCTGGGTTTACATCAGAATGTATGATGAGGTGAAGCGTACTCTGATCGATGTGAGGCACATCACAGATTTAAAGAAGAATCTGATATCTGTAGGAGCACTTGAGGTACTCAGATCCAAATTTGTTGGCTACGAATGTGTCTTGAAAGTTTCAAATGGGGCACTCACTATTATAAAGGCATAGAGGAGTGTAAACCTTTACAGTTTGATTGGGAGCACTATATCAAGTGGAGCTACAACGTCTGTAGTGAAATCCATGTCAGCAAATCTGTGGCATACGCACCTAAGCCACATGAGCGAGCGCAGTATGAAGATACTTCTTAGTTGTGGTTTGATTCCTAAATTTAAAATTTTTTATTTAGATATACGTGACAATTGCATATACGGGAAACATTCAATATTATCCTTTAAAAATGAGAAACATATTAGTAAATGTTAGTTTGATTATGTGCACTTAAATGTGTGAGGGTCGTCACCCATTGTTTCTGGAGGAGAGTCATCATTGAAAGTGCCCTGGTTTGTCAATTAGCATGAGTGTTGAGTCAATGAGTCGAGTGGGCCCCATATGAAGATCGTTCAAGATATTGCCTCAACCGAATGTGCGTTCAAAGCTCATCACAAGTAAACTTAGCCTTACGTCCCATGTCCCAAAACACCCAGGTATATAAATCTTTAAAAAGCTTAAAACAACATAGGAGTATAAGTATGAAAACTGATTTTGCAAATAGGAAAATTCTCTAAGTTTTTAGCTTTCTTCGATGTATCAGGATTATATCGATGATATCGAACCAATGTTTTCGATAACATCGAATTGGAGTTTTTCATGTCCAACAACCAAAATGATATTTTGACAATATTCTCGATGAATTGACCGAGCTTTGATGACATCGGAATTCAAATTCCAATGACATCGAGCAAGGGTCGATATCATCGAATATAAGCTAGTCTGTGTCCAGCAAGCTTTAAAGGTAAAGCGAAAATTTCATCGATAACTCGAAACAAGCCTCGATGACATTGGAATTCAAATCCCGATGACATTGAGGGAGATTCGATATCATCGAATTCAGACAAAACATGACCAACAAATTTGATAGGCAAATCATCTGGAAATGATCGAAGAATCAAGTTACCCTCAATAATATCAAGATTCAAATATCGATCATATCGAAACTATGTCGATGACATCGATTTCGGACAAAGGAATGTCCAGTAATCTCTCAAGAAAAATCTTCTGAAAAGATCGATGTATCGAACTAGGGTTTGATATCATCGACATTTGAAATCCGATAATATCGAAGTATGCTCGATGACATCGAATTCAGCCTGCTTATATCCAGCAAGATTTCTTAAAATATTCATTGAAAAGATCGATGTATCAAAACCACTGTCGATGATATCGAGATTCAAAATTCGATAACATTGATGCATTTTCGATGACATTGATCTGCTGTCAAAAAGTTCTAGGTATGTGCTTCAGCCGAGTTCGCATCATTGAACCCTGATTCGATGGCATCGAAAGTATATGTTCGATGACATCAAGTCAGGACCGATGAGATCGAACTCAGTCAGACTCGACATATTTATTACTGTTGGGACTTTTTTCCTATATATAGGAAGCTTGCTCCTGGTTCCTATAGTGAGAAAGAGAAAGAGAGAGAGAGAGAGAGAGAGAGAGAGAGAGAGAGAGAGAGAGAGAGAGCTTTGAGAGAGCCACTGCATATTACCTACCCTAAGCTCATTTTCTCATTGAAGTTCATCCTTCAATCCACCCTCTTCATTGATATTTAATAGAGTGGATTGAGGAATGAACTTTCCGATTCAAGGATCATCCAGCTACTATCTTAATGGCAAATCATTGAGCTGGGATACCTTAAATGATTAAATGCTTGGAATCACTTCTTCTTTAGAATAGGAAAACATTTATTAGAGTAGAATTCCAACATAACCTTAACCCAACCTGTCGCTTTTATTGGAACATCATCAAGTGTTGCGGATCAAGGGAGCTGAAGAATCTTCATCATAAAGGAGGAGATCTTCATCAACATGCTTAACGAGGCTCATCTACTTATCTGTAAGTCATTAGAGTCCAGAGACCCTGTTGATAATTCATTGTGTAGGTTTGGGTCGCAGGTGCTTCTCACCCCTTTCAAGTCCTTATAGGAGGCCTCCGACGGGAGAGTACGTATGGGTGCTATGTGCTGACCCTTGCTCTTGTGTAGGGTATAAACTCTAGGTTCCTCGTGTGGATCCTTGGCCTGTGTGGCTTAAAACGGAGGTTCCTTATGTGGATCCTTGGCTTGTATGGCCTAAAATGGAGGTTCCTTATGTGGATCCTTTGCTCTTGTGTAGGGCATAAAACTTAGGTGCTTCGTGTTGACCTTTGCTCTTTTGTAGGGCATAAACTTATGTCTTGTGTAGGCACGTCTTAAGTACCTTGTGCAGGTCCCAGAGTCAACCTTGTGTAGGTTGTAACGGTTTGAGGTGAACCTGATTTGAAACCTCTGTTAGTGAAATCCGGTACACTCATGGGTTGAGTGCGTTCGCCGGAAGTGGAGTAGGCACGTAGCCAAACCACTATAAATGACTCTGTTTGGGATTGTTATTTGCATATTGCTCTATTGTGTTTACTTTGAATGTTCTCATGAAGCATATTAACATGATTATTTAGAACTAATAAGAATCACATCCCACACATAGTCACATTGTTCATCCATTATATACTAAATATATATATTGGTTAAATATTGAATAGTCTTGTGATTGGATCCTCTATTTGTCTTGGAAACTATTAGAGTTAAGTTGACGATATCTTGATAAGTTCCTTATTATATCAGTATTAGGTTAATGAGATTTTAAATTGGCATAAAATTTTATAAAGTCCTATTCACCCCCCCTTAGGACACTTTGACCTATTCCTACTTCTATTAGAGCGGTTATTACCGCAATTTGAATTGGTATCAGAGCGGGTCTCTCTTAAGGGCTTAACCGCCTAAAGAGTGATCTTAACTAAAGTTGGAATCATGGCCAAAGGAGAGGGCTCATCTGTAACTAGACCTCCAATTTTTTATGGTTCAAATTATGCTTACTGGAAAGCTAGGATGCACTACTTTCTGCGATCTTTGGATCATGAGGTTTGGAAAATAGTTGAAAATGAATATGTACCACCAACTGACAATGTAGTATTTGGAAATGGTACAACTGTCACTAAACCTAAATCCAAAGAAATGTGGACAACATACGACAAAGAAAAACAAACATCATAAGCAAAAGCAATGAATACTATTTATTATGTTGTGTCCCAAGAAGTCTTCAACCAAATTAGTATGTATAGCACATCTAAAGAAGTGTGGGATCTATTGGAAACAACCCATGAGTGGACAAGCACAGTGAAAAGATCCAAGCTGCAACTCCTAACTTTACAATTTGAGTGAAGAAGGTTTGATCCAAGAGGTGTGTGCTTGTGATCGGTTGTAATATTCTACTTCATAGTGAATTGTTGCTCCGGATGAGGTCCCGTGGTTTTTACCTCTTTTAGGGTTTTCCACGTAAAAATCTCTTATATTGTGTGGTTTGTACTTTGATTTATTTTAATGCTTTATTATCCCATAATTCTGGTGTTTTTGGGAGGCTAGATCCTAAGGTTTTTGTGTAACGGCTCCCAACAATAATCCCTCTAATTCTAGGTGGGATGTCTATGATTATGTTTGAAGGGGAGTTATTGTCCAAGCTCATCTTCGTAATACGTATTCTTAAATGGGCATAATTCATATGTATGCTCTAGCTTGAGAAAGTGTTAAATTCTTTAGTAAATCTCCTGCCTCTTTTATATATTCTTGTCATTCGAATTAAAGAAATAAAATTCCACTTTACGATAGGTAGTCACTTGCATTAACACCCCTAATTTGGATAATAGAAGTTACATCATTCTTTTCCATAATAATCTAATGTGAGATTAAAAGAAAAATAAAGCAACACTAAAGCCTAAATAAACAATTGACTTTAACTAAAACCTATATTAACATTGTCTTTGACGTAAAATTACGTAGCACTGAAAAGGTCACCATGGGTGAATTTTACCACTTCAGCAAAGTACCATGGAAAGTATACTCCACTTGATTTAGGGTGTGTTTAGTTGCACTATGTTTTATGAAATATCATGATATTTTCTCCAGTTAAACTGATTAATCATGATATTTGTTGCAACCAAAACATACCCCTAACTATTAGTGACTGGTATGACAAAATTGGTTCCATTATAGCATTCAACGTTGGGGAACTCTCACCCATACTGGAAGTTCAAGTATGCCCCACTCAATTTGACCTGAGGAAGGTGAAGAGATCAAGTGGGACCCATTACAGACTTTGAATCAATTTAGCCACAATATAATAGATTAAATATGATAGAGAGCGGATTGCATGTGCCTTTGGGGACAGGGATATACCTGTGACCGACTCTTTGTGGGTCCCACAGATATGTCTGTGACAAATCCACTCCGTTCATCTGTTTTTAATGACCATAATAAGATATTATTATAAAAATCAAGCAGAATAAAAACTCAGGTGGGCCACCAAAAATGAAACAGTGGGAATGGAAACATTCACCATTGAAACCTTCCTGAAGCTGACCACAATGTTTATATGCCATCAAAACCGTTAATATGGTTATTACCACTAAGATAAACTGTTGGAACAAATATCATCCTGATACAAAACTTTTTTCACACCCAGGCGTTCAATACCATTGTTTCATGTGGTATGGCCCACATAAGTTTTGGATATGCTTGATTTTTAGATTATTCTCCTATTGTGGTCTTTAAAAACAGATGGGTGGAGTGGATTTTTCATGGACATTTCTGTGGACCCTACAAAGCCCCGGGCACAGGTATATCTCGGTGCACATGCAATGCGCTCTGAATATTATAAGATGAGAATGGGTAGTCCAAGATGTTTTTCTTCGAATAGAAGTTCTCACCCAAAAATATAAAAATAAAAATGCAAATCTCCAAAGATTCCAGCGCGAGCATCAAGCATCAGAAAACCCAGTTAAAACCCAGTTTTGTTGAAACTTGTTTTAAATTAACATGAATGTTTGCTTGTTTTCTAAGGTGGGGAGTTATTTGATACTCTCGTAGCCCATGATGGCTAATACACGTTTCCATAAAAGTTCTTGTTAGCAAGTCTGTGCAACAAAAAGCACCATGGGGCCACAAAATATCAGCTCGATCCAAAACTTTTGTGGCCCCAAGAAGCTTTTAATGATCAGCGTTCAATCACCAGTGTTTCCTATGGTGTGGTCCCCATGAGATTTGGATCTGCCATGCGATAAAATGATCTCTCAAAGTGTATGGACGGAGTGGATAAAACGGAGACATCACGGTGGGGCTCACAGAGCTTTTCCAGCACCCACCAGTACCGACGTGAGTAGTGGCGTGTCAGTACCGAATCTGAATCAATAGAGAGCCAGCTCATGTTTGATGCGGTCCACACCCGATGAGTGTCCTCAATACCCGTATTCTGGCAGACCTCCAAGGCAGCTGTGATGACTGTTTTGGTGAACAGTAGGAGAACTAGAAGAGAGCATCTGATGCGAACCTGAGTCTACCTTGGGTACGCAGTCAGTAAAACGCCCAAGTTCTTTCGGGCCCACCGTGCCGTACATGTGATATCCACTCTGTCCATCATGTCACCCTTCTCATGTTTACCGTTGATCCCTATGATCCGCTTGATACAAAGCTAACGTGAGAAACACCGTGAGAGAAAATGTAAAATCATGCCTGACTATTTGTCATATATCCATGCCGTCCGTCCGTATGGAAACATTTTGGGAACTTTTCCCTTGCATTGAAGACTTTTCTATTAAAGGTGATCATGGGCCTTTTCTAGATAGTGCAATAATAGATTGAAAAGATTAAAATTGGAGGCTAAAATACTGAATTTATTGATTTATATTTTAAGCTCACTGTTGAGGGTCAAATACTACATATCAGACCCCAATTATTACTCAAATTTACAAGTATGATACTGTTTAATGGCTCGTCTAATCGTATTTGTGATGCAAGTTGTATTTACGAGCTTGGATCGAAATAAGGTGCTAAAAGTATGGAGTTAACACTCAGAATTTACCAAAGGCAAGGGACGGACTCCAGGGGACAAAGATCGAAGAAATTACACGCCAGGGGTCCGAGAAAATTGAGAAACTGAAACTCAAGCGGCCTGAAAGTCAGCCAAAATGCAAGATCACTGGGTTTCCATCATCTATTTGGCTCGAAACTTCATACATGGCTTGAGGGCCATAAATTAACCGTACACGTAAAATTTCACCCATTGGATGCCTCTAGAAGTGACTCAATTGTCGGATTAGCCCATAAACAGTTGATTTTGGGCCCACCTAATTTTCAGATATGCTTCAACTTTGGTCTCAACCACTTAATTTTGATGATTCAGAAGATGGACGGTGCAGATTTCTCGCGAACATCATATGTGGACCCTATATGAGACACGTGTGCATAGTGCATAAGTGCACTAGCCGTGCACGGCATAAAGAAAAAGGACCAAATCCGTCTCTGACCGAGACTCCTTCCCGCACCAGTTGGAAATCTGTCTTTTTCGTCCAGCGTCCGCACACGGACGTGCGGACGGATCTTTGTGGGCCACACCATGCATCAACGATCAGATCCGGACCGTCTATGAGTCTCACATGTCCCCTATCACTCAGGCCTAGGTGGATAGATTTCAAATTACTGCGTAGATCAGTTTTTCATCTTTCAAATGCAGCTCGGACGGTGGAATAAGAACTCTGGTGGGCCACATCAAATACAATCCAAAAGCATCCATCTCTGAACGTTTTTTCGTGGGGAATCGAATGGACGGACTGGATTTCGAAACCGAAATTGATCATGGACCCCACCACTTAATCAGCGCAAGGGCCCTGTTTTCCACTTCCAGACGAGTCCGGGATTTGCGGGGAGCAGTGGGTCATGATCATTAATATTTCGAGTGATCCAGACCATCCAATCTGTCCACAGGGAGGCCAATACCCTAGCTAAGATTTCAGAATTGATAGGTAGGTCGATATCATGCCGCAAATACACTCCAAACGCAAGTCGTTTTGCGCTTTTGCTGCGCATACGAACTCAGTTGCGTAAACAGATTACGAAAGCTCTCTTGGTGCGGGAAGGGGACTTGGACTGAAGTTGTACAGGGGGGTTTTCTATAAAAGGGAAGTGAAGAAAGAAGAAAAAAGAAAAAGAATTTTGGCAAGGACGTGGTAGACGATTGCAAGAGAGAGTGATATCTGGTTCTTGTTTCCTTTTATTTATTTATTTCCTTCGATGTTTTTTTTCCTTTGGTTCTAGCATGATCATGCTAGGCTAAACCTCTTAGCTAGGGCTAAGAGGTGAAGCTTGTAGTGGGATGGAAGACTCTATTTTATGCCTTGATTTAACTATTAAATTTATGAATTAAATTTTGTTGATTATCGAAGGAATATTTTTTTTAGTCTTTAATGGTCTGTTGTGACTGAAATTACAACGGGTCTGCAATGACTTTTGATGCGTATGACGTCAGGAAGCCCTATTGTTCACCATCATCTCATGGGCATGGTCAGATGACGGTACCCTTCCTAACCTTCATGCATTGTTGATTGGTTGGTGATTGGTTTAATTCTGTTGTTGCTTTGTCTCCTGGGCATGGTTTGGTGATGGAATCCACTCTAATTCATATACCTTTCATCTCTTGATAACTAAATCAAGTAAGTTCAGTTCAATTTCTATAATTCTTGAAGCGAGCATAAGATTTCCCTGATCTCTATAAGTGGATCCTCTGAATCCCTAGTTTCTTAATTCTGATTTTCTTAAGTTTTAAATAATTATTTCACAATTATTCCCTAAAAGGTCATTCTATTTAGATTTCATCTTAATCTAATTTTAATTCTACCTAGTTTCAAATAACGTATAGGTTTCAGTCCCTTGGGATTCGACCTCGGTCTCACCGAGTTTATTACCACATCACAACCCTATACTTGGGGAGTGAACAAGTTTTTGGCGCCGTTGCCGGGGACTGACGGCTACGATTTTCTGAAATTAATAAGTTTTAGAATTAGTTTAAGATTAGAATTTTTCTAACTATAGGTCTAGGTTTTTCTGATTTCTAGAAACTAACCTGTTTTTCTTGTTTTGTAGGATCCTGACATGAGTTTCTAAATCGGTAATTCCTCCCTAAATTCCTCTACTTGTTCTACTGTTAGGGTTTGAATTTTAGAAATTTTCTAATTCTAGTACTTTCCTATTTGTAGGAAATAGTGTTTTAGAAACTTTTCTCTTTTATTTTGGAAACTAGGTTATTTCTTCCCCTTTTTAGAAATTAACTTTCTATTTTTATCTTGTAGTAACTTTCTAATTCTAACTCTTTTAGAATCTAATTTTGTTTCCTAATTTTCTACTCATAGAATTTTTTGTTTAAGAACTAACTTTCCTATTGTATAGGCCTTTAAGATAGAAATTTCTAATTCGGTAAGTTCTTTCTCTTTACTTTCTATTTTTCATATATTTTTTTTTAAAATTTACTTCCTAGTGTAGGACTTTCTTCTTTTAGAAACTAGTTTACTTCTATCTTCTTTTTTAAAGATTTTTTGTATTCTAGACATTCTCTTTAGAACTGACTTGTTTGTTTTCTTTTGCAGGTCCTTAACTTAGGGGCTTCAATTTGGTAATTTCTTTCCAACTCTTCCTCTCTTTCTTTTTAAATTTTCTTTTCCTTTCGTAGGATTAGGCTTTGAATTTGATTTAGGGCTGCGAGTGTTTTCATGCCCAAGTGGACCCGTGACAACACTCGACGTCTTTTGACTGAAGGAGGATTGGTTGAGGGGTTGACTGTTCATCGCAGGACTAGACACCGCTCGAAATCCCCTGAGTTAACTGAAGTTATGGCTGAAGACCAACCTCCTCTACTTCCACCCAAGGTAGAGGATACCCAAGATGAGAATGAGGTGCATCAGGCACCCCCGCCTCGTACTTTACGAGATTATCTACAACCGGCGGGAGTGAGTACGCCCTCATGCATGATTTTTCCTGAAAACACAGGACAAATGGACATCAAGCCAGGAGTTATCCAACTCCTTCCCAAATTTCATGGACTTGAATCAGAAAGTCCATATTTACATTTGAAAGAGTTCGATGAGATTATAGCTACATTATATTTTCCTAATGTGTCTGAGGATACAATCAGGCTGAAACTCTTTCCTTTTTTCTTAAAAGAGAAGGCTAAGACGTGGTTACATTCACTGCGTCCTAGATCCATTGGCACATGGAACGACATACAGAGGGAATTCATAAAAAAATTCTTCCCACATCATAAAACGATTACCCTCAGAAAAGCAATAATGAACTTTACCCAAAAGGAAGATGAAACATTCTTCCAATGTTGGGAAAGGTTCAAAGATTTGGTCAGTTCATGCCCACAACACGGATTTGAAACGTGACACATTACAAATTTCTTCTACGAAGACTGACATCTTCCATGCGCCAAATGGTCGAGACAATGTGTAATAGAGAGTTCATTAATAAAGAGGTCGACGAGGTATGGGACTACCTCGACAGTCTGGCTGAAAAAACACAATCTTGGGACTATTACCCAAAATCAAACACCACGTCTAGGCCGACTCAATTAAAGGAGAAAGGTGGATTATATCTCTTGAAAGAAGAGGATGATCTCAAGTGTAAAGTGACTACACTCATAAGGAAAGTTGAGGCCATGGAAGGAAAGAAGGATAAGGTTAATGAAATTGTTTGCGGCATCTGTGATTGCAACATTCATACAACTGAAAATTGTCCTACAATACCCGCCTTTTGAAGAGTGTTGAATGAACAAGCTAATGCCGGAAACAACTATCAAAGACCTTTTACTGGACCTAACTCCAATACGTACAATCCTGGTTGAAAAAATCATCCAAACTTTAGTTGGAGGAATGGACAAACGGCTACCCCTCAAGGTTTCTTCAATCAAAATCCAAATCAAGTGAAACCTCAAGAGGAACCGGTTCAAAATTCCATACAAGAGCTGGCTCAGGCAATGCGGGGAATTACAGATTTTATGCAAAAGATAGTTTCTCGTATGACGGTTATAGAAAAGGGGATGCTTCCTGCACAACCTCTCCCCAACCTTAAACCGCAGTACGAGATTAGTGATCCCAGCTCTTCAAATCAGATGGGGCATGCTAAATCCATCACCACTCTTAGGAGTGAAAAGATCATTGATAAAACTCTTCCGGTTAGGCCCGAAAAGCCTCAAGAACCAGAAGAGGACAACA
Source organism: Magnolia sinica (assembly GCF_029962835.1). NCBI lineage: Eukaryota > Viridiplantae > Streptophyta > Magnoliopsida > Magnoliales > Magnoliaceae > Magnolia > Magnolia sinica. The sequence goes on along the minus strand of NC_080579.1, from coordinate 74,917,805 downwards.
ATGATGGATCTAGTGATCCCCCACAAAAATTAGAACCGGAACTTCTAGAGAAGCCAGTTGCTCTGTTCCCCCAACGGTTGGTTGCACCAAAACGTCTTTCTAACTCTCAGGATATTCTGGAGGTGTTGAAACAAGTGAAAGTTAATATTCCTCTACTTGATGTCATGAAACAAATTCCTTCATATGCCAAATTTCTGAAAGACTTATGCACGACCAAAAGACAGCAAATTATTCAAAAGAAAATCTTCTTGACTGAGAAAGTGAGTGTCATCCTGAAGCAAGACGTGCCGCAGAAATTCAAGGATCCCGGTAGCCCAACCATATCATGTATAATCGGGGACCATCGAATTGATCACGCACTTCTTAACTTAGGAGCGAGCGTAAATCTGATTCCTTACTCGGTATACAAACAGTTAGATTTGGGTGAGATAAAACCCACCCTGACCACACTACAACTTGTTGATCGCTCTGTTCGTGTACCAAGAGGGATAATTGAGGATGTGTTAGTCCAGGTCGATAGATTTTACTACCCCGTAGATTTTATCATCCTGGACACCGAACCCATCAATAACATGAGCACTCAAATTCCCGTCATTCTTGGTCGCCCATTCCTTGTCACGTCAAATGCAATTATCAATTGCAGGAATGGTGTCATGACTATGTCTTTTGGAAATTTGACATTGGAGTCAAACATCTTTTTCAATAACGGCAGCAACTCAGAGGATGATGACGATTTTCACGACATTAACATGATTGACTCTTTCATGGAAGATACGACACCTCTAACCTTATCCTCCGACCATCTAGAGACGTGCCTGGCCCACTCCCATGATTTTGATGATGACATGATTAGGGAGACGTGCACCTTGCTTGATACTGCACCGGTACTTGAAGTTAACCGGTGGAGGCCACAATTTGAAGAATTGCCACAAACCGATGTAGTGCCTCTACCTTCTAACCTCAAGCCGTCGAAGCTTGACCTAAAACCTTTGCCCTCTGATTTAAAATATGCCTATTTAGGTCAAGATGAGACATACCCGGTGGTGATCTCTGCCCATCTGGAGAAAGAATAGGAGAGTATGCTCATATCTACTCTCATTGAGCATAAAGGAGCCCTGGGATGGACGATAACGGACCTCAAGGGAATCGATCCCTTGATTTGTACTCACCGCATATATCTTGAGGATAATGCAAAAACTGCTCGGCAACCACAACGTATACTAAATCCAAACATGAAGGAAGTGGTTAAGGCCAAGGTTCTTAAACTATTGGACGTGGGTATCATATACCCTATATCTGATAGTCAATGGGTGAGTCCAACTCAAGTGGTCCCTAAGAAGTTCGGAATCACCATCGTAGCCAATGTTAATAATGAACTCGTACCAACTAGAGTCACTACTGGTTGGAGAATGTGCATTGACTACAGGAAGTTGAATACCGTCATGAGGAAAGACCACTTTCCTTTACCATTCATTGATCAGATCCTAGAAAGGTTAGCTGGTTATTCCTATTATAGTTTCCTTGATGGGTATTCGGGCTACAACCAGATAGAGATAGCCCCTGAAGACTAGGAAAAGACCACATTTACATGTCCCTACGGCACCTTTGCCTATCGAAGGATGCCATTCGGATTATGTAATGCCCCTGCCACCTTTCAGCGATGTATGCTTAGTATCTTTTCTGATATGGTGGGGCAATATCTAGAGGTCTTCATGGACGATTTCTCTGTTTACGGTCCATCTTTCAGCAAGTGCTTGGAAAGTCTTAAATGTGTGCTGAAAAGATGTGAAGAAAAGAACTTGGTTCTTAATTAGGAGAAGTGTCATTTCATGGTTCAGAAGGGAATTGTCCTTGGGCATATCATCTCGTCCAAGGGAATCGAGGTAGATAAGACAAAAATCGATCTTATCTCTAACCTACCTCCACCCAAGAACATCAGAGACGTGCGATCCTTCTTAGGACACGCAGGATTTGATAGGCGATTCATAAAGGACTTTAGTCTCCTCTCTCGTCCTTTATGTAATCTTCTTCAAAAGGATGCTCCTTATAAGTGGACTGAGCAACGCCAGGAAGCTTTCACCAAGTTTAAAGGCACGTTAACCACTGCACCTATCATGCAGCCACCCGACTGGAGCCTTCCTTTTGAGCTTATGTGTGACGCTTCTGATTATGTTCTTGGGGCTGTCCTAGGCCAAAAAAAAGATAAGAGGCCCTACGTTATTCATTACGCTAGTAGAACTTTAAATTCTGCCCAGGTGAACTACTCGACTACGGAAAAGGAACTCTTAGCTGTAATGTTCGCCTTGGACAAATTTAGGTCCTACTTGATCGGATCCAAGATTATTATCTACACAGATCATGCAACACTTAAGTATCTTCTTTCTAAGAATGATTCTAAGCCCCGTTTGATTCGATGGATCCTTCTACTCTAAGAATTTGATTTGGAAATTAAAGATAAAAAGGGAGTAGAAAACGTTGTGGCCGATCACCTTTCTCACCTTAATACCTCTGATTCTCTTGAGACGACCCATATCAACGACATGTTCTCTGATGAACAACTGTTCAGAATCTCCCATTCACCTTGGTTCACTGATATTGCTAATTATCTTGCTACAGGTGCCATACCGACACAGTGGACTGCGCAAGATAAGAAGAAATTTTTCACCGAGGTGCGTAACTTTTTCTGAGATGATCCTTATTTATTTAAATATTGCCCAGACCAAATTCTAAGGAGATGTGTACCAAACGATGAGCATCAGAGAGTCATCTCCTTCTGTCACTCACAGGCCTGTGGTGGTCACTTTTCTGTTAAAAAGACCACGGCCAAGATTCTGCAGTGTGGCTTTTACTGGCCCACTATGTTTCGGGACACTCATGAGTTTTGCAAAGCTTGTGAGCGTTGTCAGAAATTGGGAGCATTGTCCCGTCGAAATATGATGCCTTTGAATCTCATCCTTATCATTGAAACATTTGATTGCTGGGGCATCGATTTCATGGGACCATTCCCCCAATCGTTTGGAAATCTGTATATTTTGCTCGTCGTGGATTATGTCACTAAATGTGTCGAAGCGATTCCGTGTCGAACTAATGATCATCGAACGGTCATTAAATTCCTAAAAGAAAACATCCTTTCTCGATTTGAAACGCCTCGAGCCATCATTAGTGATGGGGGCTCACACTTTTGTAATAAACCATTTGAGAGCTTAATGAAGAAATACGGTATCTCTCACAAGGTGAGCACCCCGTACCACCTACAGATAAGTGGGTAAGCTGAGATTTCTAATAGGGAAATTAAACACATCTTGGAGAAAACGGTTAACCCTGATCGTAAGGATTGGTCAATCCGATTGACCGATGCCTTATGGGCATACCGTACTGCCTTTAAAACCCCTATTGGAATGTCTCCCTTTAGACTTGTCTATGGGAAAGCTTGTCACTTGCCTGTGGAGCTAGAACATAAAGCGTACTGGGCGATCAAAAATCTTAATTTCAATCTGGACAACGCTGGCTCGCTACGCAAACTTCAATTGAATGAACTGGAGGAAATTCGGAATGATGCGTACGATAATTCGAGAATTTACAAGGACAAGATGAAAGCATTTCATGACCAACACATTTTGTGAAAATCATTCACGCCTGGTCAGAAGGTCCTTTTGTACAAGTCTTGATTACATCTCTTTTCGGATAAGCTTCGATCTCGTTGGACCGGCCCTTACATTGTTGTTACTGTTTTTCCTCATGGGGCCGTTGAAATTAAAGATCCCGACAATGGCAAGGAGTTTAAAGTCAATGAACATCGATTGAAACCATTTGTCGAGAAATTTGATTCAGAGGACATATCCATACCTTTGACTGATCCTGTTTACCAGGATTGATCTCCTAGTCTGATGGAGGTATAGGTAGGTTTATCGCTTTCATAGGACTAGAGTTGTTGCTTTATTTGTCTGGCTGAAGACGGTAAACTTAGCGCTCCTGAGAGGCAACCCAGCTCGTCATTTCATTTTGTTTTTATTATTAGTTAGTTCAATGTTTGTGGGTAACATTACTGCAAACCCTCACGAGACTACAACTCGTCCACTAGGGGCATCCTAGGGGTATAAAGGCTTGTTGCATACGCTAAATGCAATCGAGAGCACCTATGAAAGTGGTATAGGTACGATTTTATTTTTGTTATTTTTGTGTTGCCTTCTCTCTCGTGCTGACCGATGCCCATGCTGCGATCTCTTGGAAAGTGTCTCTCGACTCATCATCCAGGTACTATCTTCCCATCACTTCATATTTACTTTTCGTTGTCTCAAGTGCATTGCATGCTCATATCTTTTACATTGAGGATAAAGTAGATTTTAGGTTGGGGGTGGGAGATTAGGTGACTTACTCAGCATTTTCTTGGTCTTGAACAAAAATTGTGAAAATTTTAAAATTTTTCTGGAACTTCTTATGAATGCGAAGTGATTTTGATGGCCGTCTTGAATTTGGACTTACAAGATACATGATGTTGGTAATTTTTATCTCTTGGATTTAGTTGTCTAATAAATTTCACAGTTGAGAGTGACTTATCAATCCATGATTAGAAGTTTTAAACATTGACTGAATCATAACTTTACATGTCACATCTCGCTTAGACATTGAGGTTTCAGTTCAATATTGAAGGACTAACTTGATAATCTCTAAACATGAAAAGAACGAACTTGGGAACTTGAATGGATTGGGCAAACAGTCTTTACCATAGGTTTGCTCCCTATAGGTGAGGATTCGATCCCCCATGGATGATAGTTGAAACAAGAGTGGGTGTGAAGTTTTTACCATAGGTTTGCTCCCTATAAGTGAGGATTTGATTCCCCTTCTTGGCATTACTTTTAATTTAAAAAAATAAAAAAATGATGTGGGAGGCAACTTTTGGTTATCATGAATTCTCTTATTGGTTACCAATGATATCCTTAAATAGAGAAGTGAATTTTAATGTTGATAATTCGAGATTAGAATATGCATCCATAGAATTCAATGTTTAGAATTGTTCTAATTGATGAACTAATACTTTGAACTTAATTATGAAGTTTACCATGTGCTTGAGTCTAGGAGAGAATTATACCTAACAATTCATGGATCTTAGATTTGTCGTATCTGACTCGTTTCTCAAAATATCACTCGGTTTCACAAGAATTGTCTCGTAATCCTCAACTTATTTTTTCGCATACTTTGCTTGGGACTAGCAAAATGCTGGTTGGGGGTTGTGTTGAGGGTCAAATACTACATATCAGACCCCAATTATTACTCAAATTTACAAGTATGATACTGTTTAATGGCTCGTCTAATCGTATTTGTGATGCAGGTTGTATTTACGAGCTTGGATCGAAATAAGGTGCTAAAAGTATGGAGTTAACGCTCAGAATTTACCAAGGGCAAGGGACGGACTCCAGGGGACAAAGATCGAAGAAATTACACGCCAGGGGTCCTAGAAAATTGAGAAACTGAAGCTCAAGCGGCCTAAAAGTCAGCCAAAATGCAAGATCACTAGGTTTTCAGCATCTGTTTGGCTCGAAACTTCATACATGGCTTGAGGACCATAAATTAACCGTACACGTAAAATTTCACCCATTGGATGCCTCTAGAAGTGGCTCAACTGTCGGATCAGCCCATAAACAGTTGATTCTAGGCCCACCTAATTTTTAGATATGCTTCAACTTTGGTCTCAACCACTTAATTTTGATGATTCAGAAGATGGACGGTGCAAATTTCTCATGAACATCATATGTGGACCCCATATGAGACAGGTGTGCACAGTGCATAAGTGCACTAGCCGTGCACGGCATAAAGAAAAAGGACCAAATCCGTCTCTGACCGAGACTCCTTCCTGCACCAGTTGGAAATTCATCTTTTTCGTCCAGCGTCCGCACACGGACGTGCGGACGGATCTTTGTGGGCCACACCATGCATCAACGGTCAGATCCGGACCATCTATGAGTCTCACATGTCTCCTATCACTCAGGCCTAGGTGGATAGATTTCAAATTACTACGTAGATCGGTTTTTCATCTTTCAAATGCAGCTCGGACGGTAGAATAAGAACTCTGGTGGGCCACATCAAATACAATCCAAAAGCATCCATCTCTGAACGTTTTTTCGTGGGGAATCGAATGGACGGACTGGATTTCGAAACTGAAATCGATCATGGACCCCACCACTCAATCAGCGCAAGGGCCCTGTTTTCCGCGTCCGGACGAGTCCGGGATTTGCGGGAGCAGTGGGTCATGATCATTCATATTCCGAGTGATCTAGACTGTCCAATCTGTCCACAGGGAGGCCAATACCCTAGCCAAGATTTCAGAATTGATAGGTAGGTCGATATCATGCCGCAAATACACTCCAAACGCAAGTCGTTTTGCGCTTTTGCTGCGCATACGAACTCAGTTACGTAAACAGATTACGAAAGCTCTCTTGGTGCGGGAAGGGGACTTGGACTGAAGTTGTACAGGGGGGTTTTCTATAAAAGGGAAGTGAAGAAAGAAGAAAAAAGAAAAAGAATTTTGGCAGGGATGTGGTAGACGATTGCAAGAGAGAGTGATATCTGGTTCTTGTTTCCTTTTATTTATTTCTTTCCTTCGATGTTTTTTTTTTCTTTGGTTCTAGCATGATCATGCTAGGCTAAACCTCTTAGCTAGGGCTAAGAGGTGAAGCTTGTAGTGAGATGGAAGACTCTATTTTTATGCCTTGATTTAACTATTAAATTTATGAATTAAATTTTGTTGATTATCGAAGGAATATTTTTTTTAGTCTTTAATGGTCTGTTGTGACTGAAATTACAACGGGTCTGCAATGGCTTTGAATATTTTCTTCCTCATTTTGATGCGTATGATGTCAGGAAGCCCTGTTGTTCACCATCGTCTCATGGGCATGGTCAGATGACGGTACCCTTCCTAACCTTCATGCATTGTTGATTGGTTGGTAATTGGTTTAATTCTATTGTTGCTTTGTCTCCTGGGCGTGGTTTGGTGATGGAATCCACTCTAATTCATATACCTTTCATCTTTTGAAAACTAAATCAAGTAAGTTCAGTTCAATTTCTATAATTCTTGAAGCAAGCATAAGATCTCCCTGATCTCTATAAGTGGATCCTCTGAATCCCTAGTTTCTTAATTCTGATTTTCTTAAGTTTTAAATAATTATTTCACAATTATTCCCTAAAAGGTCATTCTATTTAGATTTCATCTTAATCTAATTTTAATTCTACCTAGTTTCAGATAACGTACAGGTTTCAGTCCCTTGGGATTCGACCTCGGTCTCACCGAGTTTATTACTACATCACAACCCTATACTTGGAGAGTGAACACTCACTACAATAAATAAATAAATAAATAAAAGAAGAAAAAAAAAAGATAAATATGAGTGATCGCTTATGTAGACAAACAATTAAGGTGGATGATCAGCTGTATATAACCAAGGTTTGATCTTCTAAGTAAGAACTCGGTTGATTAGGGATCCAACGATGGTAAGTCGTGAACATTTATACTGCTCATAGGCATATTGCAAAGATGGCACTGGATAGTAGCGATCTAAGCTAACTTAAACTTTGACTGCTCTACCGTGTGGCTGGACAAAAGTGGAGGAAGTGGACGAAGATAAACAATAATGAGTTGTGTAAAGAGATTGTATTTGGCGTGGACCCCAAGTTTTTCATCACATGCTCCTTATCTATAGCTAGGGATGTGGTAAATCCTTTCAGGTTTCCTAGCCAATTTAAGATCCTTGACAATTACAGGATCCTTGAAGGTCATGGTATGAAACCATTTTCAAATCTAACACAGGGAAGGGTGTGATGAGGAAGATCACAGTCTACCTCAAGTGTGCAAAACTTGAATCCACAAGGTTATTTTGAATTCACAAGAAAATGAAAAAGAAATTCAGAATTTTAATAATTAATAATAATGATCAGACTTTCGATTACGTTACTTATAAAGAAAAGAAAAGCCCTAATTAGGAGTCCTACTTCAACTAAACTAAAATTTATCTAAACTAGTAAAATTTAATAAAAATATAATGGCCCAATTTAATCATGTTAGATGATTCTTGGCATAATTAGAAGCAAATACTAAGAAGATTGCATATGCTAAAACTCTAAAACGAAAGAGATACGCCTAACTTAAAACTTACTAAAAATAGGAAGTTTTTCCTAAATTTGTAATTTGGAATTGGAATGAAGTGTTTTCTCAGGAAACAGAGTGATGCAGCCCACTTATAGGGGTCAATTGGATACTGATGGCTTGTTCCAGTCAAAATTCATAGGTCATGTGTCCTGTAATGATACTTAGATTAAAAGTTATGGCCGATTTATGGTTCACACTTTGACTGGCAATTTCTCCATATACCGAATGAATTTCTTTAATCTACATGTGCCTGGGGCCCAGTTACGTCATGCCCTAAGAGAACTGGGGTCAGATCTGACAAATAAGGTTCGCTTCCATTCAAGTTTCTTTCAGTCCATTTGTGCCAAAAATAAGTTTGCAGCCCACTCTACATCAGTCCCCTTTAGTTGAAAAGAAATTGTTCTCAAGTTATCCATCGGATTCAACTCATGATATTAGTACGGGTCTTCAATATTAAACGCCTATGAGATCTTCACGCCCTTGGAAAAATCAACTACGTAGGTGTTATCATTGATTTTCCCGAGTATCGGAATTGGGCATATTTTCTTATTTCTTAGCTTGTTATATGTTTTAGTCAGAAACTTCTTCTTACGTAGGTAAACCAACACGTTGTCACTCGCTTCTAACACCTTCTGGTATCGATGTTTATCAACCTCTTCCTTGTACTTGGCATTAGACGCCGGTAATTTTTTATGAACGTTAGCATACATAGTCGCAATCCGGTCTACTATATTTTCTGCAACAACACTCATTCCCAGTAATTTAGGCAATGGGACCAAGTCGAGTGTATGCTTGGGAACACGGCTATACACAACCTCGAATGGGGATGTGACAGTGGACCGATTATGTATTTTGTTGAAGGTGTAATCTACTTGAGGCAGAACAAGATCTCACTACTTAGGCTTATCACCATATATGCAACGTATAAGGTTTCTGAGCGTACAACTCACTTATGTTTGTTCATCCATTTGGGAGTGGTAAGTACTATTAAACTACAATGTGGTATCAAATCACTGCAATAAAGTCCTTCAAAAGTGATTAAGGAACTTAGTATCGTGATCTGAGATAATTGTCTCGGGGTCACCATGTAGTCGCACAACCTTTCTGAAAAATTGATTAGCTACATGGGTCGTATCGAGAGTCTTCTTACATAAGATGAATTGGACCATCTTGAAGAACCTGTCAACCACCATAAATACTGAATCCATACTTCACTAAGTCCATGGAAAACCTAGCATGAAATTCATTGACAAGTCTTTGACATATATGTCACCTTTGCACCACTTTCCTAACATCTCTCTTCAACTATGACCAAAAATATCATTCCTCCAAAAGGGCTATCATCTTGTCTCACCCTAAGTGACCGCCGAGGCCACTGCCATGTAACTCCTGCATGATGTGCTCTCTTAGTGAATTCTGTGGAATGTATAACTGATTTCCCTTGAAGAGAAAACCATCTTGGATATGCAGATCACTTGGTTGACCCACCTGGCATATGGTCCATGCATCGTTAAAGTCGTCGTCATTTGTATATAATTCTTTAAAACACTTAAACCCCACGACCTCGTTACTTATGGTAACCAGTAAGGTCACTTCTCTACCAAGTGTAATGGCAACCTTATTTTGATGACCTATTTTATGCTTTAATATAAACGTAAATTCTTGGAAGAAAGAAATCAATCTAACATGCACATGATTGATATTAGCTTAACTGTTAATATATTTGAGGGCATGATAGTCTGTATAGAGGATAAAGTCCCTCTATATCAGGTAGTGTCTCTAATGGCATAACATTTGTACAACTGCATAAAACTTCAGCTTGTATGTCAACCACTTCTTACGAGCATCAATTAGCTTCTCATTGTAAAATGCTATAGGCACACGCTCTTGAGACAACACACCTCCAATACATACTTAAGAAGTATCTCACTCCACCTCAAATAACTTGTCAAAACCAGGGAGCACAAGAACCAGGGTGGTAGACAATCACTTCTTAATCTCTGCAAATCTTCGATCTGCCTCCTCAGTCCATTGAAACTGACCTTTCTTCATACAATTAGTAATAAGGGCCATGATGATACGAAAGTTCCTTACGAACCGATGATAGAAGTCGTCAGCCCCTAGAAACTTCGCACTTCATGAATATTTTTCAGAATCAATCACTCCTTGATGGCTTTTACTTTCTCCTCATCCACATAGATTCCTATGGATGTCACCACAAAGCCCATAAACAAGATGTTATTTTTCATAAAAGTGTACTTTTTCGAATACAGTTTGTTTTTTTATAAGCACCTGCCTAAGATGCTCCAAATGATCTGCCTTACCCTGGTTGTAAATCAAAATATCATCAAAATAGTCTACTATGAATTGTCTAATAAACGATTTTAGAACATGGTTCATCAACCTCATAAACGTGTTAAGTACATTCGAGAGTCCAAAAGGTATAACCAGCCACTTGTATAGACTCTCCTCTATCTTAAACGTTGTTTTCCACTTATCACCCCATTGAATACAAATCTGATGGCAACCACTCCTCAAATCCAGTTTAGAGAATATCTTTGCCCCTCTAGCATGTCTAACATATCGTCTAGTCATGGTATAGGAAACCAATATTTTAAAATTATTTTATTTATAGCTTGACTGTCAATACACATGAGCCAACTCCCATCCTTCTTGAGCGTCAAGAAGGCTGGCACAACACATGGGCTCATGCTCTCTCACTAGACCCATACAGATCAATTCCTCTTCTTATTCTTGTAAGACATCTCACTCTTTTAGACTCATCCAATAATGAGGGTGATTAAGCATACTTGCCCGTGGGACAAGGTCAATATGATTTTGTATATCCTGTATGAAGGGCAACTCATCGGGAAGTTCATCAAGCATGATTGCCTTGAATTCCTGCAAGACTAGTTTTAACTTCTCAGGAATACTCATGGGCTTTACTTCTTCTGCCTTTATAACCGATGCACATATCTCACCCATCTCCTTGGATTCTTTCATGAAATCTTGTACGGTTAGGAGGGACCACCCCTCAACTTTAGAAGTCTAAGGTTGGCTCTCCATTCTCATAGGGGCAAGGATGATCTTTCTATCATCTTTGAAAAAAAAAATTATACTATCATGGCCTCTATGCATAGCATCAATATCATATTGCCATGGTCGACCAAGTAACATGTAACAAGCTTCCATGTCAACTACATCACACATTACTTTGTCCTTATAGTATTTACCAATGGAGAAGGAGATACAACATTATTCGGTTACCTTTGTCTCACTGACCTTCTTAATCAATCTAATCATATACGGAGATGTACATATATTTTTTTGTCTTCGGTTGCAGCTTCTCCAACATAATCTATGAAACAATATTCTCACTACTCGTGCGATCTATGATCAAATCATAGACATTTTTATTCACAATGCACCACGTTCAAAAGATGTTATACGGTTGTGGGCCTACTTCCTTCTTTGGCATGTACAATAGCTTCCTCATGATCAGAGACTCGTTGTGATATCTATGAGTCCATTCGCCTCCTCCATCATCCTCAACATGCTCAATGTCATTGATTTCTAGATTATCCTCTGTATCTACTTCTCCCTCATTATTAATGGCCATATTAGCTATCTCCTCTAAGGACACACATTAGATCGATGACCAGGTTGGCCACATCACTAGCACTTGTTTGGTAAAGGCGGATTATAGGGTTTAGGTATTCTACGAGGCTCCACCCTTCAACTTGTAGGCCACAAGCTTGAGCTTTTTCTCCTCAAGAATCTCCATGTAGTTAAAGAATTGATCGACTTCAAAAAGCCAATCGAAGAGGTCCTCAATGTGAAGTTGGTCAATGAAGTTAGGGAGATCAACCTTCATTATGAAATCCCTATCTTGATTTGGCATGACACCACTTTGTTCTTCTTGGTAAAGATTCATATCATCAATTTCATCATCACTAGATTCACCATATTCAAGTTTTGGTTTGCGATTCACCATTGGTATTGCTCTATGAACATGACGATTACAAGCCCTAATGCTAACTTGAGGCCGATCATCATCATAAACATGGGCTTTCCCTATGACCTCCATCATACAATCAATTGCCACCTGCAATCCTTACATGGCTTACAGATACTCCTGCCAGAAAACCTCAAATGTTGTCATCATAGGATTGTTTCCTGAAACACCATTCATGGGGATTGTTGTCCACACCTTCATTAGATGCCATCGAACCAAGGAAAAGCCTCTCTCTGATACTAATTGACGTCTACCTCAAGTTTACAAAACCTTGTATCCACAAGGTTATTCTTGAATCCACAAGAGAGAGAGAGAGAGAGAGAGAGAGAGAGAAATTCAGAATTTTATTAATCAATAATAATGCTCAGACTTCCAATTACATCACTTATAAAGGAAAGTAAAAAACTCTAATTAGAAGTCCTAATTCGACTAAACTAAAATTTACCCAAAATAGTAAATTTTAATAATAATAAAATTTTCCTAATGTAACCATGCCAGATGATTCCAGGCATGATTAGAAGCAAATCCTAAGAAGATTACATACACTAAAGCTATAAAATGAAGGAGATATTCCAACTTAAAACTTACTAAAAATAGTAAGTTTTTCTAAATTTATGATTCTGAATTGGAAGGAAGCATTTTCTCATGAAACAGAGCGATGCGGACCAATTATGGGGTTGGTTGGCCCCGGATGGCCTATTTCAGTCAAAATTCATAGGTCATGCGTCCTGTAATGATACCCAAATTTGGATGTGCCTAAAGCCCAATTACGTCAAGACCTATGTAATACTGGGCCTGGATTTGACAAACTAGGTCCACTTCTATTTGGGCTTCTTTCGGTCCGTCTGTGCCAAGAATAGGTCTACGGCTCGCTTTACATCAAGATCTCCTCGCCAATGTGTCAACAGAGATCCATGGTTGTTACAAGATCAGCCTCATTGGACTTGGATTCTTCATGGTGTCCTTCGATTTCCTTCTATTTTAAGAGGAATCTTCTTCTCAAACCTTCATAGTTGCCGCAAGAGCATTGATTGTCTCTGGGAAGATCTCCCATTTTGGCAGAATTGTGTGAGACAGCCTTGCTGAGCATAAATGGATTATGATAGAATCCTTATCTCGACAATTCTTTATATACCTGTCGAGCACGCTGCTTCGACCTCACATGCCACTTGTGTTAGGGCTACATGTCACTCAATGTAGTGTCTTATATGAAGAGGTGTGTACGGCTTTGAGTCATTTTGTTTTTAATAGGTGATGTACCACTAAAGGACATGGGGCAAAAGATATCCTTGAGATGCGAGTAGGATTTTGTATATCATTAGTACATAGTACCAACATGTGGCGACATCTCATTAGTCCGCGTGAACATGCCAGGACAGGTGTAAACAAATATATAACACATTCAAAGTGCGCCCCGCATGATAAGGGTACCCAGATAACACCTAATCGGCACCAAAAAATTTTTAGGAAATTGTACCATAAAATTCCTTTAAATTTTGAAATTTACCAAATAATACCATCTACCAACCGAAATTATGGTGGGATGCTTACTTTAGAAATAAATTACATAAGCACCCTCATTTTAGTTTTTTATAAGTTGGTGAATCTAGAATTTTGAGGCCCACAAGCTATATGCTTGACATCCAACCTACAAACAGATGTACCATACCATGATTATCATAAGGCAATCAAATGATAAGATGGGTCAAACCATAAAAACTAATATACACCTTGTAGAACATGTAATTTCATATCTCGCACATCCAGTAATCCGATCGGCCATATTTTATGGTGGTGTGAACATTATGGTGGATTTCATATGTTAGATAGATTGGATGTTATACATGTAGCATATGGGCTATACAATTCTTGACTTTGCTCTCTTTTGTTTAAAAAATAAATAAATAACCACTAAAGGAAGATATTTTGTTGCTTTCCCCTCCTAGAAAAAGCATCTCACAAATTTCATTTCATAGAGACATTCCTTGGGAAATTCAATTTCAGAGGAATTTTGTTGCAAAAATTCAAAAAAAAAAAAAAAAAGTTCAAACTATTTGGCATATATTATTGGAATTTTTATGACAAAGCTCCATTGCAATTTATACCTCCTTCAAACAATCATGGGAAAATTAGATATTCTCGGGAGATGCTTTTCAAGGGAGAAATTAGCTCTCATCTATTTGTTTTTTCTTTAAAAGTAGTAAGTTGAGAATTGTGGAACCAACGTGGTATATGTACAACATCCAACTGCTCCAAAATATGCAATTTTGGGTGCAGAAGCAACCTCGTATCAAAATCAAACAAGTAATAGAGAATGGAAAATCTAAGTAAATATAGAGAATACACGAGTTTTACATAGAAAACATTGCAGGAAAAAAAAAACATGGCACAAAGTGACAATTAATCCACTACAATTAGAAGAAGGTTACAAGAGATGGAATAACTTATAGTAGCAACCCTAGATTTTCCCTCAAAACCATTGAATATTTGTGCTAAAGTCTCAATATTAACCCTAATCACAATTAAGAGTATATTTATACACTCTTGTACAAAATTAGAAGAAAAAAAATGCACTTACTTAAACTTACGTATTCCGTTGGTCGGACCAATGGGACCTTCGGTCGAATAGACATGAACCAACCCACATCCATCCAATTGAACCTAGAATGTGCAAAAGGTCATAGCATAAAATCTGAGAATTCACCCACTAATTCAATCGAATGAATAGAGGTCTTCTCAACACTAGAATTAAAGGCACTCAATTAACAATCTCCACCGTGGTTTTAATCCTCCAGCTCCACTACTCTAAGATGTTACTACCATCTCTCATCATCTTTAAAATAATTTCATCATCACTCCATGCACACGTTATCTTCATTTCTTCTTTGCAAAGCCCAGAGAAGTCAAGCAAATTTTAAACTTCTATGCAGCAATAACCTTCATAAGCATGTCCACTGAATTCTCGTTGTTGTGAATTTTCTTAAGAGTGACATCTCCTTCCTCTAGCATCTGTCGAATAAAGTGACAATGAACATCAATGTGTTTATTCTAAGAGTGATACATCAATTTCTTCAGCAAATTGATTGTGTTCTCACTGTCACAATGCATAGGCACGACTTCCTGTTAAAGCCCCAACTCATTCATTATCACTTTCAACCAAATAGCTTCCTTGAATGCATCCACCATTGCCATGTATTCAGCTTAAGTTATAAAAAGTGCAACCACAGACTAAAGCCTTGGCATTAAACTGATAGCTCCATCTGTTAACATAAGCAAGTAACCAAAAATTAACATTTTATTATTCACATTCCCTGCATAATCTGCATCCACATAGCTTACGAATTTCTACTCAAATTTTTTAAAAACCAAGTTGTAGTCCGTGGTAACTCATATGTACTAAAGTAACTATTTCACTGCTTCCTAATTTTGCTTATCAGGGTTTGAGATATATTTGATCACAACACCAGCTGCATGTGAAATATCTATTCTAGTATAGATCATGGCATACATAAGACTATCAACCGCACTCGAGTAGGGCACACGAGACATATACTACTTATCTTTATCTGACATGGGACTTAACTCCAAAGAAAGCTGAAAGTGAGCAACATGGGGAGTTTTAACCGATTTTTCATTTTTCAATCCAAACTTGACTAAGACATTGTTAAGATTTCTTCTTAAGACAACTATAACATGCTCATTTCCCTGACTCAATGTATATCGATGCCGAGAATCTTCTTTGCAGTCCCCTGATCTTTCATCTCAAATGTCCTGGATAAATTACCCTTCAATATGTTGATTTCATACATGCTATGACTGAAGATAAGCATATCATTAACATACAACACCAAAATAATGAATTTCTTATCACTCTCTAAAATAGACCCAATCATCGAATTCAATTATGATAAACCGCTAACTCAAAATGAAATAATCAAATTTCTTGTACCATTGCCTAGGCGACTGTTTCAAGCCGTAAAACAACATCTTTAACATGCAAACTAAATTTTCATTTCTCTACACTCCAAACTCTTCAGGTTGCTTCATGTACATTTATTCTTTCAGTTTCTAATGTAAAAACACAAACTTCACATCAAACTATTCTAGTTCTACATTGTATTGGCAACCAAAGCCAATACAAATCTAATAGACACTTGCTTTACCAATGGCGTGAATATAGCACTGAAGTTGACACCCTCTTTTTTAGTATAACCCTTTACTACCAATCTAGCCTTATACATATCCAATTTCTCCTGGTAAATCCACTTGTAACTGATCACTTTCCACCGACGGGAAGCTCCATCAGCTCCCATGTTTACTTTTTTTTACAGAGATTTCATCTCATTATGCATCACTGTCATCCACTTCTCTGCATCCATGTCTTTTAATTCTTCTTGAAAATTAAATGGATCCCCCTCATCTGTAATGAGAACAAATGCAATGTTTGAGTCATCTCTCTATCTCAACGATAACCAAAGATCCCTTGGTGGATGTCCCCTGACAAGTGGCTACTCCAACTCTTCTTGCACCTCTACTTGCGGCTCAAGTTCTTCAAGTGTTTCACCCTTGCCTATTTCAACATCAATAACTAATTTTTCCATTTTCTTGTACTCATCCTTCCAAAATAAGGAACCTTAATCAAACTTAACGTCCTGGCTTAATGTAATTTTTCGTGAAACCTAGTCATGTAATTTATAACTTTTCACCTCATTACCATAGTCAAAAAGTACACTTCTTAGCCCTTTGTTTTAGCTTATCTCTCTCAACTGATGGTACGTGAGAGTAAGTATCACAACTAAATACTCGCAACCCCGAGTAATCAACTGCCCAATCACTCTATACTTCTTCTGAAATTTTGTAATAAATAGTTGTAAATAAAGATCAATTTACCAAATAGCAAGTCATAGAGACAGTCTCAGCCCATAACTTCTTGCCCAACTTAGAATTACTCAACATACTCTGGGCCCTTTCCAAAAGAGGTTGTTTCATACATTCAGTCACACCATTCTACTTTGGTATATGCCTCACTATATTGTGCTTCACTATCCCCTCGTTCTTTCAGTATTAATTAAATTCCCTTGAAATAAACTCATTATCATTATTTGTCATCAAAATTTTCACTTGCCACTTTATCTGATTTTCAACCGTTGCCTTTCAAGTTTTAAAAAATGGAGAAAACATCGGATTTACACTTCAAAAGGTAAACCCAAATATTCCTAGAGAAGTTGTCAATGAATGTAACAAAGTATGATGACCCTTTAGAAACAACAAGCAATGACCCCTACACATACGAATGCATATAGGCCAGCTGACCTTTACTAGTATGCTTTTCAATTTTAAAGAAAAACCTTGATTATTTTCCATATATACAATGCTCACATATATCTAAATCAAAACTTTTAAAATTAGGAATTAAACAACGACGATTGGGAAGTACTTTCATACCTCGCTCGCTCATGTGACCTAGGTGTGCATGCCACAAACATGCCGAGTGGACTCAACTACAGACATTGCAGCTCCATCTGATATAGTATTCTCAATCAACTTGTAAATATTTATTCTCCTCTATGCTTTCATAAGTGTGAGTGCCCCTTTTGAAACCTCCAGGACACCTTCATAACCGGTGAACTTGCATCCAAGTGCATCTAGAGCTCTTAGAGAAATCATATTCTTCTTCAAATCCAAAACATGCCTCACATCAATTAAAGTACGCTCCACCCATCAAACATCCGGATGCAAACCGAACCAATTTTGATCATCATACAGGCATGATCATTACCCATAAGAACCAAGCCACTATCATACTCATTATATGTGGTGAATCAACTCCGATGAGGACACATATAGTACGATGCTCCCGTATCTAAAATTCACTCATGATAGAGGTAACCAATCTTGGACATCAACAACACGTCACAACTATCCGATCCTTCACCAGATTATGCTGAATTGGCTTGCTTCAGCGAATCATCTAATATCTCCTCATTCCTTGTTTTAGGATATTAATAGTCCTTCATATGTCTCATCCTTTGAAAATTCCAGTACTTCAATTTACCTTCGTCTTTAGACTTGGATCTAAATCATGACTTTATTCCCTTCTCTCACTCAGATGGTCTTCCCCGAGTAAACAATGCATCCGTAGAAGTACCTTCGTCTCCGCTATTCTTTCTCAACTGCTTCGACTAAAGGGTTGAAATAACGATCTTAACATCCAAAGTATCCTTACCACAATAGAGAGTATCAACCAAATACTCATAAGACTCCAAGAGAGATGTCAATAAAATAAGGGCTTTGTCCTCTTCATCGATCTTCACCTTCACACTTGTAAACTTGCAAACCAGCTTATTGAAGATGTTAATGTGCTCAGAGAGATTCGACCATTCCGCCATTTTTAGAGTGTAAAATTGTCTCTTCATATATGGATGATTGGTGAATGACTTCGTCATTTAGATGCTCTCCAACTTTGCCCATAGGTCCGCAGTAGTCGTCTCATCGATGACATTGTAAAGTACTTTATTGACCAAGTGCAATTGGATTGTATTAATCGCCCTCTAATCAAGTTTATGCCAATCATCTTCCTTCATTGATTCTGGACGATGTGATTTTCCAAGGAGTGCATGTTACATCCTTTGCTAAACTAAGAGGGCTTTCATCTTCAACCTCCATAGTTCAAAGTTGTTTTTGCTTATGAACTTCTTTCTCTTGAATTTCACATTCGATCCCCTCGATGTTATGTTTTCATATTCAAAACTAATACTCCAACCTTATGCTTTGATACCATATGTTGGGAACGGAAGCAACCTCATATCATAATCAAATAAGCAATAGAGAATGAAATATCTAAGTAAAAACAGAGAACACATGAGTTTTACGTGAAAACCCCTTGTGAGAAAAAACCACGGCACAAAGCGGATCAATCCACTATAATCAAAAGCAGGTTAGAAGAGATAGAACAACTTACATTAGAAATACTAACTTTCCCCTCAAAATCCTTGAATATTTGTGTTAAGCTATCAACATTAACCCGCAATTAAGAGGATATTTATGCACTCTCGTAGAAGATTATTTTTTTTTAAAAAAAAAAAAAAACCACACTTACTCAAACTTACGTGTTCTGTCGGTTAGACCAATGGGACCTTCAATAGGACCTGGAAGCTTTGATAAGACCGACAGAACTGACTCACATCCATCAAGTTAAACCAAAAATGTACAAAAGATCACAACGTATGATCTAAGAATAATTCAATCAAACTGATGGGAACAGCAGTCGAACCAATAAAGGTTTTCTCTGCACCTGGATTAAAGGCACGCGATCAACATGCAACCAATCATAGTGATCACAAGTAGAGGTGTACACGAGTCGAGCCAAGCCGAGCTTTGCCCAGCTCATGCTTGACTCGAACTGCTCAAGTCTCAGCTCGTACTCGGCTCGACTCGGCCTTCAAGCTCAGAACAGCAGCTCATGCTCGGCTCGGCTGAGTTCAAGCCGAGTTCAAGCAGAGTTTTCAAGTCAAGTTCATCGTCGCTGGCGAGCTGCAGTGGCAGGGGCGGCCGTGCAGGTAAGGGTGGAGGAGGGAGAGAGACGAGTAGAGAGGGCCGTGTGGGTAAGGGAGGAGGGAGAGAGTAGGGAGATCAGACGGCTATGCGTCGGTGCGGCTGTGCGTGTAAGGGAGGATGAGGGAGAGAGTAGAGAGAGAGAGAGGGATGAGCTTCGCTAGACTGAGAGAGAGGGAAGAAGAGAAGGTTAGGGTTTAGGGTTCGTGTGGGCGCCAGACGGGATGTTTTTTGAAAACGGGTAGGGTAGGATTTTTCGAGCTCCAAAAATCAGCTTGACTCGGTTCGAACTCAGCTTCAATCTGAGTCGGGTCGAGCGAGCTACCGAGCTAACTCTGCTCGTGTACAGCTCTAATCACAAGAACCAAAAATCTGATCCATGGAATCATCAAATGGAGCACGTTTGGATTTAGATGTTTCTAAGTGGTGTACATTATTTTTTGGTTGGACGCTTATGTTCAGCTCACCATATTTTCCGATCGTCCAATAATCTTGACGGAATGTATCTTTGACGGTTTGAATGTCAGATACATACCACTCAAGGCCCACAAATCTCAATTATCCACTTTTCAAAGAAAAAAAATTAAAAGGGCTTTTACGTGATTTCTCCCCTTAAAATCACCATCTGGGAATTTTGGTTCACAGAGGCACTGTTTGGGAAAATCCAAACTGCTGAAGAATTTAATTTGCAATAAAAATCCCTATATTATTGTTGGATCATCTTATCCTAGTGGACGGCATTTGATTAACTGTGGGGTTGGATGGAATATACAAACTGCGGTGGACCTCGCACATTAACCTATGATTTTTTTGCCCCAAGGCCTAAATTGAGGGGCACATCTGATGGACGGAGTGGATCCCACGCGCAGAACATGGTGACCCATCGAGTTCAGGTGTTTTACCTGCTAGTACGCCAGACCATTTAGAGGATTCACGTCCGTGTGATGCAGCTGCAACTACCATAACATGCTTTTAAATGCTCACACCCACCCAAGTGATTGCATGGTATTATTGTGATAGCTATTTTCATAATTGGCCATCTTCCCTTTGGTCTCTCTCATCATAGCCATCATTCAAGAGGGCAATTAACATACTTGTCCTTTGAAAATGCTATTGCCTATTGTTTTGTTTTGACTAGAAATCAAAATAAAATAAAATAAGTACAGGCCAGATGAGTAGCTTGTCACCTAGGGGCAGGGAGCCAGGTGGATGCGACCCTGATGTGAGGCCCACTTCGATGTATGTGTTGTATATCCACCCGGTCCATCCATTTTTCCAGCTGATTTTAGGATATGGTCCGAAAACAGAAGCAGGTCCAACTCCCAGGTAGACCACACCACAGGAAACAGTGGTGATTGAACGTCCACCATTAAAAACTTCCTGGGGTCCACTGTAATATTTATTTGCCATCCAACCTGATGATTAGGTGATGGAGATCTGCATGAAGGGAAAATATAAACAGCAGCTTCATCCAAAACTTTTGTGGCGCCCAGGAAGATTTTAATGGTAGGAATCCAATCCCTATTGTGTTGTCTACCTGATATTTGGATCTGCCCAATTTTTGGGACCATGCCATAAAGTAATATGAAAAACCAAAATAAAAAATAAAAATGAATGGACTGCGTGAAGATGCAACATATACATCGAGGTGTGCCCATGGTCAGGGTCCCACCCACCTGGTTGGATCCTGGTTGGCAGCTAATCAGCATCTGTTACCCAGGTGTCACTTATGTAGGACATCCAATCTCTGCAAAAGGTGGGCCCCATGAATCACGCAACCCAAATCGACATAAATGGACGACCAACCGAATGTCTGAATCAACCAGTAGGTCTGCCTCTCCTAATGAGTGGATGGGCATAATTTTCAAAACAGGTGATCTTGATGGCAGTGTTCAATCATGCATGCATGCACAGCTAAGGCGCTTTACACATATGGCTAGTTGGTAGGAAGAAGAGGACCCGTGGCTCCGGTTCAGGAGCGGGCTTGTGGAGTACTTAGCTGTTTTTTGTACTCTTGTTACACATAAAAGGTTTGCACCTAGTGTGTAAAAAGATTTCTAATGCAGGTAAAAAAGGCTACGAACTTTTCTGGTTGAGATTGGTGCAGAACAGGTTATAATGTAGAATAGGTCCCAGGCAACTTCGTGAAAGGTCTACATAGAAAAAAATCAGGGCTGAGGTGAAATGCATTTAATTGCATACTACACTTTGGAACCGGTTATTGGATTCCCATGTACAATGAATCTCTGAAAATATCGACGAGCTTTATGATATGAAAATGACAGACTTGGTTAGACAGGGATTTCTTGCAAAAATGAAAAACCATTTTCAATGTCTAGTTTACTTTTTTAGTTATAAAAAATTATTTTTTGTTAAGTTTTCATTGGTAGTACATATTTTTTATAAGGTTTTAAAGGTGTGATAACATGTCCTTTTTTAAGTTTTCTAAGAGCCTGTTTGGAATATGGGATTTTGTGGTATGGAATTCCATTTAGTCCCGTGCAAATTCCAGCCGCCATTTGGAAACTACGGGGAGGGTTAGATTAATCCAAGTATCATATCATCCTGTCCCAAGAGTAGATGCTACAGAATTTTTCGTGGATTTTGAAATCCACTTACATTTATGGGCCCCTTATTGATGCCTATGTTTTATCCACGCCATTCATCCATATGCACCTTTCACATGCGACATTCGAGTTGCATATGTGTACAGGTGACCGACAGCAGTCGTGAATTTGGTCCATTGATTACAATTCTATAGTCCATCAAATATAAGTTTCACTTAATAAAATATTTTTTTCAAGAGAAGAATTTGATCCCAATCATCAGATTCGACAGCCAAAATGTATACCATGATATTTGTGCAATCACAGTGCAGTAATAATGTTAATTCCATCTAATGCAATTCCATATCATGCATTGGTGCCAACCAAATAAGCCATGGTTTTCTAGTTTGAGTTGATTTGGGTATTTTACTACTTCATTAATTTTTATCGTTTCATGGAAGTTCAGTTTTTTAAGGTGCATTAGGAGTGTAGATAGTTTTTGCTCTTATAAGCCCATTGAGTATGTTGTAAACAATAGCTTTTGCTGAATAATATCAGTTTTTATTTTTGTTTTTAAATATTTTCTTCTCGAAGATTCAAGGACTGTTATAAGGAAGAAGACGATGATATCTTCTTGTTTTTATTCATGCACCTGCTACATTATTTATAGATGGTTTTAAGACTCACTAGGGTGACTCGGGCCGACTCATCCAGATTGTGTGAGACTTGGACAATCTGATTTTTAGGATTCTTACTTAGATACAGTGGTCTCCACGATCTAGTCCGTTTAATTTGTGTCAATACTCCAAAACTCAAATTGTCTTAGTATCAAAGGCCCTACCTGTGTATCAAGCATCATACGCTAGGGTATTAAATAACTCTCTTGAGTATCCAAACGGAAAGGTATTTGACACCAGCAAAGTACCACCCTTGATCAGCATGCACTTAGAAATTGTACAGTTGTAATACATTAACTTATAAACTTACTAAATTCTAGGTCCCACTGTTTCTCAGTCACATTCTCAAACTAAGATTGGTTTAACAATCCCAATCTCTGATTCATGGACACATTTTTGTTGAAATGAGACTTTTGGACCATGTTAACTAATCCTTCTCACAAGCACTTAAACACAGCCATTTGAACCATCTATATTGTGGGACACGTTGTGGATTGAGTAAACATCAAAGCAATCAAGAAATCCTAATGAGATTAAATAAGTAGGCACATATAGGCATGTATTGGCTAATTAATGCGGAGACATTTTCACACTGGGCTCGAGTGAGGTAGTCTATTGGGATGCAAAGATAAACTCGAGGTGGGCGGCCCATGTGAGGCGGGTGGCTCGTATGAGACGGTACCCTCATGATGTGGGGCCACGAGGAGAGTTTGGTCAAGGTCCTAACCCATCTGATGTGGGGGCCTACGCTATGAGATAAAAGAATTGATTCACCATGCACTATTAGTTTGAACTTTTAGAGTAAGTGATTAATTGTCCCCCATCACTAATAGGGCTTATATGAATAGATACAGTCAGCAGAAATCGATTTTCAAACTTGTGTTGCATGCTTGTGAAGGCTGACTTGAGAAGCACCAGTGCATTACATGAATGCTCCACAGGCAAGTGTAAAAAGAAATTTAGAAGTTCGCACTATCATTCCCCATGTAAGATCATACATACGACCAGCCCAATCCACTAGGGAAAGACTTGGGGTCATGTTGGTTCGAACTGGCTAGCCAAATACTAAAAACAAGTCTTAAATCAAGCTCACGCTTTCGTGGGTGGAGCATGGCCCAAAATGTCATATGCATGAGCAATTGTAAGTGCTATGGTTTGTATCTTCCTTTGGTTGTCAAATTTTGTGGTGTCAAAAACACAATCTGTGTCTTGTGTAGCATATTGTGTTATATGTTCAAGACACTGCATCACTTTGCTTCAAGTCAAGAACGAAGAACTACTTCAATCCATACCAGTATAAGCTACATCAAAAGAAGCGACCTTGTTCAAAGACTCAATGTATACAATTCAAGATGAAGAGTAATTCAAGCTCTAGAAGATCTCAAGTTCAATGCTACATCAAGTACAGAGATCTCAAGCTTTACAATCTTCAAAGGTCAATTATCATCTGAAGAACTGAAGTCTCAATGTTCATACCTCACTTCCAAGGTATGATTGACCTTAGGGTAGGTCATTCTGGATACATAATTCAAATTGAATCTATTTACATGTAATTGGTCTATTCTAAGACTAGTCCTGAACCCTGTTCGACTAGTCTTGGCACTAGCTCGACCAGTCTAAGAAATTTCAAGACCAGTCCTAAGTTGTTGCAATTTTTCAGAATTTTTTGGTTGAGCTACGACCAGTCCTGGAGACTGTTCGACCGGTCGTAGGAATAGTGTCAACTCCAAACTGGACCAGTCGTGAAGATACGACTCAAACTACAACAATCATTTTTTGTGTCTTAAGACCAGTCTTAGGGTGTTCACGACCAGTCGTGGGAGGCACACGACCCGTCGTGGATTACCTTCGACCAGTCGTGGAACGGTCTGATCTAATCGTGCTTAAAATTTCAAAAATCCATTTCATCTACGACCAGTCGTGGAGTACTCAGGACCAGTCGTAGACACGATTTTTGCAATTATAAATAGACAACAAATTTCAGAGTTTGATAATCAAATTCAAGTAAAATCAAGGCATCACTCTGAGATAAGTTTGTATTCATTTTTAAGCTATATTGTGCTTATTTAATATTCTCTTTTATTAGTTTTATTAATTTGATTTTGTTTCTACATTCCAATCTGAATTGAAAAGAGGAATTGTTGTATTCTTCTTCTTGGAATCAAAATCAAATATAGCTAACACATCTAGTTTAATTTAAAATCAATTAGAACTTAGAACCATATCAAAGTAAGTATTGGACATTGAACTTCTACATTCGAACTTCTACTCCGATTGGTTCTTCCGGGCTGCTTCAAATAAAAGGAGAAATCCAGGTATTTTACATTATTGTAATTTACATTCTTTTTGGTTTCTTTTGAGATTCGCTAGAAAAATCTCATTGTATTGGTTATCTGAGGAGAGCCAGAAAACTCAGAAAGAGGGGTTTTTGAATTGTGTAAGCCCATTAAAAGACATAATTGTAAAGGTTTTAGGTGAACCTGTGAAACCTGTTTTGATAATGAACACTGATATCCCCTGTGTGAGGATATTAGGAGTGGAGTAGCAAGCTGTGTGGCTGTTTTATAATAGTTGGTGTACACACAGGAAAACCACTATAACTCTTTGTGTTTTGTGGATGTGTGATTTATTTTTCCTATCTTTTATCATTCAAATTTGTGGAATGTATGTGTGGATGTGAATGTTGTAATATTTACATTTCAAGCATAGTGAGGATTGTTGTAATAATTTAGATTTAAATTCTTGTAATTTATTTTAATTCCTTGTTATTTATTCATTCCTTTTCAGTTTGAGTTTTTGATACAAAGAACATTCTAGAAATAAGGTTGTCCTGCTATAAACCCTTGGTTTTTATGGTGTAAGGTTGTCCTTAGAACAGCATTTGTATCAACCTCTCAATACTTGTTTATTGAGGTAGCTTTTCATTTCAGCATTGTGAATTGATTTCCTTTATTTGGCTATCTTATTATTAAATTCCGCTGTAATTATTTTAAATTTGGCATCCCCCCCTCCCCCAAAGACATATAGCTTGGACTTTTCAAGTGGTATCAAAGCCTAATAGCTCGTTTTTACCCTTGGATTCATTTCCTGAGCTAACGATCTAAGCTATATATAAGATGTCTAATTTTAATAGCCTTTCAGTCACTAGGCCTCCACCATTTGACGGCTCCAACTATGCCTATTGGAAAGCCAGGATGAGGATTTTCCTCAAATCAATGGATGAGAGTGTGTGGCAAGCGACAGTGACTGAATGGACCCCTCCTACCATGGAAGTAACTGGTGTCAATGGTTCAAAATCAATAAAAATTTCACTGTATTTCTCATAGACCACTCTTCAGAAAAATGAGAGTAGTGCCAATGCAAAAGCACTAAATGCAATCACTTGCACACTATCACCGAATGAATTCAAAAAAATTATATCCTGTGATACTGCAAAGCAAGCTTGGGATATTTTAGAAATGACACACAAGGGTACAACAATTGTCAAGAAATCTAAAGTCCAACTCCTCACAACCAAATTTGAGGAAATACATATGGAAGAAAATAAAATGTTTATGAACTTTTATACAAGATTAAATGACATTGTAAACTCTATGTGGGGTCTTGGTGATAAAATCCTAGAAAGTAAAGTATGTGCAAAGATAATACGCTAATTTCCTGAACGGTTCAATTCTAAGGTAACCGCGATCCAGGAACCTCGTGATACGAACAATATGAGGGTAGAAGAACAAGTTGGGTCTTTACAAACCTATGAATTAAATTTTAAAGCTCCTAAAGACAAATCTATCGCTCTTAAATCTTTTAAATGTATTTCTCAAGAAAATTCTGATTTAGAAAATTCTGAAGACGATATGGCGCTTTTAGCAAAAAAAATTTACAAGATTTTCAAAAGTAAAAAGAGGGTTGATTTTCAAAAATCAAATGATAAGAAAAGACCTAAAACTAAAACCTGATAATCTTTAAAAGATAGTCAATGTTACAACTGCCAAGAATACAGGCATTTAGTAAACAAGTGTCCTAAAAATGACAAACTCAAAAAGAAGAGTATGTTGGCTACTTGGGATGAATCCTCTAATTCTGAAGCCTCTTCTTAATCAGAAGATTTTGAAATCGAGTCAGGCAATGAAGTTAAAGCCCTTATGACTCTAGTCAAATTCACTTTTTCAGATAACGATGATTCAACAAGTGAAGAAAATCTGAATAGTGATTGTGAAAATGAAGATGATCTTCAATATGCTTACAATGCCTTATACAAGGAAAGTTGTAAAATTACTATCAAACTTAAACTTCAAAAAGAAAAATTTTCTAAGCTTAAAGAAAATTTTGAGTCTCTTGTTTTAGAAAAATTTCATATTTCAGATTGTTTTGAAAAGTCAAAATGTGATTTAGAATTTAAAACCTCCCTGGTTGAAAAACTTAAATCTGAAAATGATAAACTTAAGCTTGAAAACTCTTCTCTTTTGAGTTTAAAGGATACATGGAGGTATGCCCAAGGAGATCCAAAGTTTGAAAAACTTCTATCCGGATCTAGAAAATGTGGTGACAGATCCAGGTTGGGCTATGATAAGAATATACCTTCTAAACAAAAGAATACTCCTCCTAAATTTGTGAAAGGAGAAACCTCTAACTCAAAAGGGAAAAGTATTAATCAAAGTCTTTCTAAAAATACTAAAACTTTTCAAAAACCTAAAAGAAATTATGTCAACTATAAAACTCCAAACCAAAACCCTTTTAGCTGAAAAAATAGTTGATTTGCTTAAGGAGCTCTTAAAATCTAACTCAGTGGGTCACTCGTACATCAATTACAAATACAAGAAGATCAACTATACTCCTAAACCTAAAACAGTTATGAAATGGGTTCCTAAGGTTACTTGCTTGGTTGCCCACACTGCTTTCAAAGCTACAAGCGATTCAAAGTGGTACCTTGATGGTGGGTGCTCCAGGCATATGACAGGTGACAAGACTTTATTCACCGATCTTAAAAATATGACTGATAGGTCAGTCACATTTGGTGATGGTAGCAACTGCAAGATTATTGGCCAAGATACGGTTCAACTTTATAACCTCCCTTTATTTAAGAATGTTTTATATGTTGAGGGGCTAAAACACAACCTGTTAAGCATATCTCAAATATGTGATAACAATTATAACGTGAAATTTTCTAATAAAGGTTGTGAAATTTTAAACAAAAAAGGTTCTGTAATATTAACTGGTCGTAGGACTTCTGAAAACTGTTATATTGTAATTGATGGTAGCTCATCTAATCAATCATGCTACATAGTCCATACCGATGAAACAAAATTATGGCATAAACATCTTGGACATGTACATTACCGTAATTTATACAGATTGAGCAAGAGAGAACTAATAAGAGGTCTACCTAAATTATAAAAAGTAGACAAAATATGTGGTGAATGCCAGATTGGCAAACAAACAAGGAGCTCTCACAAAAGGTGAACTCCAATGCCACATCAAGACCACTCAAGCTTCTCCATATGGATTTTATAGGACCAACCAGGATGGAGAGTCAAGGTGGCACCAGATTCATTTGAGTAGATTTTTTAAGAGATAAATCAGAAACCCTTGATGAAGTAAAAAGAGTTCTCAAACGAATCCAAACTGAAAAAGGTTCTCAAGTTTGTAAGATCCGTAATGATCATGGATATGAGTTCGAGAATAGCAGTTTTGAGAAATTCTGTAGCGATCAAGGAATATCGCATGAATTTTCTGCGCCCAAAACACCACAACAAAATGGAATTGTGGAGAGGAAAAATAGAGTGCTTCAAGAAATGGGAAATGTAATGTTAAATAGTATGAAGCTCCCTAAAAACCTTTGGGCTGAAGCCATAAATATTGCTTGTTATATAATTAACCAAGTTTATACAAGTAAGTCAAATAACAAAACTGCTCATGAAATGTGGTTCGATAAGAAGCCTACTGTCAAATACTTTCGAGTTTTTGGCAGCAAGTGCTATATTTTACGTGACTGTGAAAATGTAGGAAAGTTTGACACTAAAAGTGATGAAGGAATCTTTTTAGGATATTCTTTAAACAGTCGTGCATATCATGTACTGAACAGGAGGACTGGTGTGATTCAAGAATCTATTAATGTGGTCATAGATGATCATTTGAATACACCTGCCCCAAGTTCAGATAATGATGAAGTTCTTTTAATCGACAAATCAGATACTTCATCAAATCAAACTAATACTGAACAGAGGATTATTAAAGATCATCCAACTACTCAAATTCTTAGAAACCCTCTCACTGGTGTGCGCACTCGTAGACAACTAGAAGATATGTGTAATTACGTGTGCTTTACATTCCAGATAGAACCGGCTAACGTAAAAGAAGCACTTACTGACAAGAACTGGATAGTAGCTATGCAAGAAGAACTTAACCAATTTATGAGAAACGATGTTTGGTATCTTGTTCCTAGACCCAAAGATAAACATATTATAGGCATATTATAGGAACTAAATGGATTTCCAAAAATAAGTCTGATGAACTTGGTAATATAATTCGAAACAAGGCTGGACTGATTGTACAAGGGTACACTCAAATTGAGGGTATTAATTATGATGAAACCTTTGCCTCAGTAGCTCGTCTTGAATTAATCAGACTATTCATATCCATTGCTTGCTATAGAAAATTTAAAATTTATCAAATGGATGTGAAGAGTGCCTTCTTAAATGGTGATCTACATGAAGAAGTGTATGTTGAACAACCAATGGGTTTTGAAGACCCTAAGAACACTAATTATGTGTATCGCCTTAAAAAGGCTCTCTACGGTTTAAAACAAGCACCCAGGGCATGGTACGAAAAATTGAATAAGTTTTTACTAAGTCATAAATTTCAAATGGGAAGTGTAGATAAGACTCTTTTTGTTGAAAAACATAACGATGATATCTTAATGGTTCAGATCTATGTTGATGATATTATTTATAGATCTACCTGTACTAACATGACTGTTGAGTTTGCAAATTTAATGAAATCTAAGTTCGAAATGAGCATGGTTAGGGAATTAAACTATTCCTAGGGTTGCAAGTAAAACAACAACCTGATGGCATTTTTATTTCTCAAACCAAATATGCTCTGAACTTAATCAAAAAGTTCAGATTTGAGAATGGTAAGAATTTTGATACTCCTATGAGTACAACTTTAAGACTCTCAAAGGACTCTATAGGTAAATGTGTGGATCCTAAATTATATCGCACTATGATTGGTAGTTTACTTTATCTAACTGCAAGTAGACTTGATATTGCTTTTAGTGTTGGTATTTGCGCTAGATATCAATCTGATCCTAAAGAGTCACATCTAACTGTTGTTAAGCGGATTATTCGATATGTCACAAGTACTGTTAATTTGGGTCTCTGGTATCCATATGATACTAGTGTTCATTTGGCTGGGTACTCTAATGCTGATTGAGCTGGGAATATCAATGACAGAAAATCAACCAGTGGCGGTTATTTTTATATTGGAAATTATTTGGTTTCTTGGTTTAGCAAGAAGCAAAGTTCTATATCGCTCTCAACTACTAAGGCTGAATACATTATAGCAGGAAATGCATGTACTCAGCTTGTTTGGATGAAACATATGTTAAGCGATTATGGAATGGCACAGGAATCAATGATATTATATTGTGATAATTCCAATGTAATAAATATTTCTAAAAATCCAATCCAGCATTCACGTACCAAGCACAACGACAATAGGTATCATTACATTCATGAATTAGCGGAAGAAAAGCTGATTTCTTTAGAATACATTCCTACTGAGACTCAACTTGCTGACATTTTCACTCAACCGCTCAACAAAAGCAGGTTTAATAAATTAAAATGTGATCTTGGTATGTGCAATCTAAATTGAATATTCATGCATAAGTGTATCATAATGTAAATATATTTGATAATTTATTACTTAAAATTTTAAATTTTTTATGAAAAATGCATATTTATGTTGGTACACGACCAGTCGAGGACGTGCTCGACCGGTCGTGGACGGGCCAAGACCGGTCGTGGAGCGTGCTAATCTCTTTTATTTGGGAAAAAAATATTTTCTTCTTCATTTCTTCCTTCTTCTCCAATGAGTGTGGCACGACTAGTCGTACCCAACTGCTTCATTCTTCAAGGTAAGTGCATCATTTCAGTTTTCCTTGTAGATTTATGCTCTATTCACTCTATTTTCTTCCTTGGAGTGGTTGATTTCAAGTTCTCTTGAAGATTTTGGGGTTTTCTACTCTCAAATCTGATTTTTGTAAACCCCACTCTATCCTTTTTGTATCTTCTTGATTCTTTGAGTTTCTTCATGCAAATGGATGCTAGAGAGAAAAAGGAAACATCTCGTGGTCCATCATCTTCTAAATCAACTCTCATCTCTCGGCGCCATCTTCAATCACCCGAAGATGATCTCTCACATGTGCGGGATTTGCGTATGCGCAATGTCATTGTTGAACGTCCTGTTGATCTTGAGCACATTGCTCCTTTTAATATCCTTCCACTCCTCCAAGCTGTAGGATGGGCTAACATCTTACATTGGGGTGGGCCTGCATACCAATCTATTGCTCAAGCCATATTTGCATGCATCTCTGAATTTTCATCTGAAAATTTAACATTTAAAATTAATGCCAGAGAATGTCCATTTGATATAGACCGCCATCTGATATCTGGCCTTATGGACATACCTGTCAATGATGAGGGCATTCCTATTCATACTTTAACTGAAAACCCTCAAAATTGAAAAAACGCATGCTCACTAGAGATCTTTGCAATATGGATGTGCAATGGACACATAAAGGGAATGCGCTCCCCTCAAAGTATTTGTTACCCAAATACAGGATTCTCCATAAAATTTTTATTTCAAACCTGTATCCTTGTTCAGGTAACAAAACTAAGCTGACTGCGTTTATGGTTCAAATTTTGCATTCTATTATCTCTGGTACTACAGTCTGTCTGCCTTCATTGATATGTCATTTCATCATTCAGTTTTGTCTCTATCCAGGTCATAGTGATATTCCGTTTGCTTATCTTATGATTACATTAGCCATTAACATGCATGTTGTTATGCCTGTTGGAGAGGCTCCTATCCATCATCTTATTTTTAACAATTCTAATATAAAGAAGATGAAATTGGAATTGGCTCCTGGCCAAGTGGATGTTGGTGTTGGTGGAGCTGAAGCTAGAAATGCAGATGAGGCTGATGATCTTCCTCCTGATGATGTTAATATGGATGTTATCTTTAATGAGCTTGAATCTGATTCTACTAATGATCCGGATTACGTGTCATCTGATTTTGATGCTCGTCTTCGTGCTCTTGAGGAGAAGGTTGAAAATACGAATGTTGCCCATGATCTACGATTTAAATATATGCACAAGTATCTTAAGCGCTTAAACAAGGGCCTTCATCGACTTGATCCTACTATTCATGCTCCTTCATCTGGATCTGATTGAGTGTTTTATCTTTTGGTCTATATTAACTTTAATACTATTTTACCTTGTGTTGGTGTGTGAACTTTATTTAGTTTGCTAACGTTGGTTTAAACTGGTTAATGGTTTGTGGACTTTTAACTTGATTATATCTTGAGTAGTTCATCTCTTTATTACTCTTCTGTTTCTTATTATATTCCATTTATGTGCTTCCTTTGTCATATTGTGACAAAAAGGGGGAGAAGGTTTTGTTTGGATTGTTTGGAATGGATATGGGGTAGTAGCATTAGTTTTGTGGATATATATATATATATATATATATATATATGTGTGTGTGTGTGTGTGTGTGTGTGTGTGCGCGCGCGCGCGCACGCGCGCTAGTCAGAGGGAGTAAATAAGGGGTGTTGAATTGTTTATGCTAATTAATGACAATTGGTGCATGATTCTTTAACAAGGATGTAACTGGTTTTCTTATATAACTGGTGCATAATTCGTTATTGAGCATGTTATGTTTCTCTTATTTTTATTGAAGTGTGTTTTGTCACAAATTTGACAGAGGAGGAGATTGTAAGTGCTATGGTTTGTATCCTCCTTTGGTTGTCAAATTTTGTGGTGCCAAAAACACAATCTGTGTCTTGTATAGCATGTTGTGTTATATGTTCAAGACACTGCATCACTTTGCTTAGTCAAGAACGAAGAACTACTTCAATCCATACCATATAAGCTACATCAAAAGAAGCGACCTTGTTCAAAGACTCAATGTATACAATTCAAGATGAAGAGTAATTCAAGTTCTAGAAGATCTCAAGTTCAATGCTACATCAAGTACAGAGATCTCAAGCTTTATAATATTCAAAGGTCAACTATCATCTGAAGAACTGAAGTCTCAATGTTCATACCTCACTTCCAAGGTATGATTAACCTTAGATTGATCTTAGGGTAGGTCATTCTGGATACATAATTCAAATTGAATCTATTTACATGTAATTGGTCTGTTCTAAGACTAGTCCTAAACCCTGTTTGACTAGTCCTAGCACTGGCTCGACCAGTCCAAGATATTTCAGGACCAGTCCTAAGTTGTTGCAATTTTTCAAAATTTTTTGGTTGAGCTACGACCAGTCTTGGAAACTGTTCGACCGGTCGTAGGAACAGTGTCGACTCTAACCTGGACCAGTCGTGGAGATACGACTCAAACTACAGCAACCATTTTTGGTGTCTCACGACCGGTCTTAAGGTGTTCACGACCAGTCATGGGAGGCACACGATCGGTCGTGAACTACCTTCGACCAGTCGTGGAACAGTCTGATCCGATCATGCATAAAATTTTAAAATTTCGTTTCATCTACGACCAGTCGTAGACACGATTTCTGCAACTATAAATAGACGATGAATTTCAAAGTTTGATAATCCAATTCAAGTAAAATCAAGGCATCACTCTGCGATAAGTTTGTGTTCATTTTTAAGCTACATTATGCTTATTTAATATTCTCTTTTGTTAGCTTTATTAATTTGATTTTATTTCTACACTCCAATCTAAATTGAAAAAAGAAATTGTTGTATTCCTTCTTCTTGGAATCAAAATCAAATATAGCTAGCCCATCTGGTTTAATTTAAAATCAATTAGAACTTAGAACCATATCAAAGTAAGTATTAGACATTGAACTTCTACATTCGAACTTCTACTCCGATTGGTTCTTCCGGGCTGCTTCAAACAAAAGGAGAAATCCAGGTATTTTACATTATTATAATTTACATTCTTTTTAGTTTCTTTTGGGATTCGCCAGAAAAATCTCATTGTGTTGGTTATCTGAGGAGAGCCAGAAAACTCAGAAAGAGGGGTTTTTGAATTGTGCAAGCCCATTGAAAGATACAATTGTGAAGGTTTTATGTCAACCTGTAAAACCTATTTTGACAGTGAACGCTGATATCCCCTGTGTGAGGATATTATGAGTGGAGTAGCAAGCTGTGTGGTTGTTTTATAAGAGTTAATGAACACACAGGCGAACCACTATAACTCTTCGTGTTTTGTGGATGTGTGATTTATTTTTCCTATCTTTTATCATTTAAATTTGTGGAATGTATGTGTGGATATGAATGTTGTAATATTTACATTTCAAGCATAGTGGGGAATGTTGTAATAATTTAGATTTAAATTCTTGCAATTTATTTCAATTCCTTGCTATTTATTCATTCCTTTTCAGATTGATTTTTTGATACAAAGAACGTTCTAGAAATAAGGTTGTCTTGCCATAAACCTGTAGTTTTTATGGTGTAAGGTTGTCCTTAGAACAGCATTTTTATTAACCTCTCAATACTTGTTTATTGAGGTAGCTTTTTATTTTAGCATTGTGAATTGATTTCCTTTATTTGGCTATCTTATTATTAAATTCCGCTGTAATTATTTTACACCCCCCCCCCCCCCCCCTCTAGGACATATAGCTTGGCATAGTCCTATTCAACCCCGTTGCAAATGGAAGTGTGGAAATTGCAATGGTTTAATAAGAAGATGATGGATGGATGGACGTGATGAGGTTGATCACCATCTTCTTCAAGGAATAATTACTCCGGATTCATGGAGCTTCTCTAGACTCCTCACAGAGATTCCTTGAATCTAAGAGGAAAAATAGGAAAATAGAAATAAATTCTAATAAATTTGAAAATAAATTGATTGATGATAAAAATGAATTTATAATCCTTTAAATAGTGATATCAAATATAGGAAGAAGTTTCAGAATCAAACTCTAACTCAAAACTCCCTAAAAACGTGATTTACTATAACTAGTAAACTTACTATTTATAGACGATCATGATTTCTATTAGACTTCATGGTTTTGGGCCAAAAATAGTAAGTGTCCAATTTTTCCTAACCACGTTATTCTCCTAATTTTTATAAACACTTTTCATGTTTGGCATGACTCCTAAAGCTCAAGGGATCAAGAGTTACGATCAAACTAAAACTTACTATAAATATTAAAAACGAAATTAAAATGGACTTTTAACTGTCGATCAAATGGAATCTCACAAATTTGGATGGGCAACCTAGCATAGCAAGGTTGGTTGGCTAAAGTAGCTTCTCCTACCCCAAAATCATATATTATATGTCGAATAACTTATGCTGGTTATTAGGTTATTAGGGTTTTTGATAGAATGGGACCTAAGGTCACAGCTACCAGGGCCTACTCCCACCGATGTCTAGCTACCTTGGGTTGACTCAAAGGATTCAATCAAGTCT
Organism: Magnolia sinica; assembly: GCF_029962835.1. Lineage (NCBI taxonomy): Eukaryota > Viridiplantae > Streptophyta > Magnoliopsida > Magnoliales > Magnoliaceae > Magnolia > Magnolia sinica. The sequence continues at coordinate 74,882,216 of NC_080579.1, read as the reverse complement.
TTAATGAACTCAACTCAATAATATAAAATATCTAGATATATAGGTGAGAAAATCTTAAATTTGGTAGTAGGGTAAAATATTAAAATACCCAACAAAAAACCAAGTTTTGCTGTTAAGGATGTGCTGGTAGAGGTGTTATGTATCATTCCTCAGTGGAGGTAAGTAGTGTTGGATTTCTCTTCCAAGCACGTCATTTGTTTAGCCCTCAAACTGGCCGAGTGATTGAGTCAAATCATGCCGAGTTGAATCAAATGACTCGACCAGTCTTGTCGAGTCCTAATTGAGTCAAGATCTCCGATGAGTTTGGAGTCAACCCAACGAGTTTTCCAGCTGTCTAAAAGTAATAGTGGTTTGCTCATTAGGGAAGTCACATTTGTGCTCAAAAAATAACACATTGGAAAAAAAGAAGAAAAGAAAAAAAAAAATTTAAGCTAGTAGTTCAAATCCTTACCTAGATACTATCCTTCTTTATATATATATATATATATATATATATATATGAAAATGGTACTACAAGGTCGAGCGCATAGAACCATAATATAAGGTCAAGTCGTGTCTTAGTGTGAGAAATGCTCTCTCTATATAGAGAGAGAGATGCTCACACACAACTAGTTGGAATAATCAAATTGATCCAATTAGCAGTGCATTAAATATAAAAACCTTTTTTTATTCCCACGTATTGCCTCCTCTTTAAAAAACATATGGCATTAAGTTTTAAAGTTTTATATAGGTACAGTAGGAATAAGTGTCACATATCCGGTCCATTTATCAAATAAGACATACTAATTTGATTTTATCCGTAAATAATTGGTAAATGATTCTAATTACTTTAGCTACACATGCAAGTTGAATATGAAATGTTAGAATGAATTTTTAACCACCCAAATTTCTCTTGGGAAAATATCTTATTATTAATTACAGAAAAATAATATTTTTTATATTTCACATGCTTATATGCTTATAAGAGACCCTAAATGTTTAACAGCCCGGATTTGTTAGACATATAATAGATCACCAAGGTGAATCATAAGTGTACTAAATATTCCATTTTCTTTTAAAACAAGCTCTCTCTCTCTCTCTCTCTCTCTCTCTCTCTCTCTCTCTTCAGTAATCCCTCCCTCCTTTATTAATGCTCTCTCTCCCTGTATTAGTGTAAACAAAGCCCAAAGCATCTGGTTGCAACTGGAAACTAGGTGGGGCCCACCAAGATGTTTGTGATAAATCCATCCCGCCCATCAGTTTTACTAGATTATATTAGGACATGGACCCAACAATGATATAGATCCAAAACTCTAGTGGGCCACATGACAAGAAAAAGTGAGTATTGAACTTCCACCGTTGAAATATTCATACCGCAACGAAAGTTTTGGATCTTGCTAATTTTTTTTTAGTTATAATTTCAGTTCATCCCAACAGGAATGACCTCATGAACGACATGGATGAAAATTATACATCACAGTGTAGTCATGGACGTTTCAACTGTACGAATTCCCTCACCCAAATTTTCTAGTCATGCGACCCACATGAGTTTTTTATCTGCTTCAATTTTTGTCCCACCTTCTAAGATGATCTGGAAAAACGGGGAAAAATGGATGGAAGAGGTAGATTTATCACAGACATCACGGTGTGCCCCAACTAACTTCCTGTCGAAGAAAGTTCCCACGTAGGGCTTTGGCCACAATCCGAGTCCTTTAAAACTCGACGCCTCCTGTCCAGGAACGCGGATTAGGTACTAATCCCGCCCATACCCGGCTAGGAATGGGCAGGGGCCACCGTGATCTATGAGTTTCATCCACACCATTCAGCTATTTTTTATATATATTATTTTAGGAGAAATTTCAAAAAATCAGGCAAATCTAAAACTAAGTGGATCACACCCGTTGAAGCAGCCGTGATAATGACACCTGCCATTAAAACCCTTGTAGGGCCAGTTTACAATTTTTATCTACTTGATTTTGGCTTCATTCGCTAAAGTACCAGGGAAAATGGATGGACGGTGTGGATATAAAATACATGCATCAAGGTCCGCCCCTCTGTCAAGGACGCACCATATTGGGTGAGGCTGGCCGCTCCTAATCCACTCCCCGAAGAGAAATTTACGACTGTGGGCCCCACCTTTTATCCATCGGATATTCTTGAAACAATACAAACTTAACATACGCACTTAGAACTCTTCGTACGGACGACAAATTCCAGAACGAAAATACCCCTCCTTTTCACGAAAATGGCTTGGGTACGCCTCCTGCCACCCGCCAATGGCGGATCATCAGTGGTATGTGGGCCCCACCATGATGTTTGCTTTTCATCCATGCCATCCATATATTTTTCCAGATGATTTTATGGTATGAGACCAAAAATGAGGTATATCCAAGTCTCAAGTGTACCACATTACAGGAAACAGTGTTGAATGAGAGTCAACCATTAGAAACTCAGGTGGAGCCCGCTGTGATGTTTGCGAGAAATCCTCCCCGTCTAAGTTCATTCATAGGGTCACAAAGACCTGGATGAAGAGGAAAAAAAATTTTCATAATGATCCAAAACTTTTGTAACCCTGAAAGGGTTTCAATGGTAGACGTTCAATTCCCCACTGCCTTTTACAGTGTGGTCCACTTGATAGTTAGATCTATCTTATTTTTCGTCTCAAGCCTTAATATGAGCTCGCCAAATAGATGGATGGTTTGGATATAACACAGACCTCATGATGGGACCCACAAAAGAAACAATGCAATATATATATATATATATAAATATATATATATATATATATATATATATATATATATTATATTTCACACGTGGGACCCATCTCTAATACATATCATTTTATTTTTTTTTATTAGGAGAACTTTTTCTGCTTTACATTTTTCTCTAATACATAATTATATAAATATGTATATATAAGTATATAAAAATATTTTATTATCTTTTAATTCATTTCTTTGTCCATGTATTCAACAAGCATATCTCCTAAACTAGAATGATTTGTTTTTTTTTTACACATGCACACACACCCCCACACACTCACACTAGTGGAATTTCACCACCTATGGATACTACTTGACCGGGTGTTGAAACTCCTAAGAGTCTACCACCCGAGCAAGAGTAAGGATCTAAACTAGAATGATTTACTTAACGTACCATATATGATTTTGGGGTAGGAGAAGTTAATTTAGCGGGGCAAGCATGAAATTCAGTGGGGCAAACATGAAAATGAGCGAGGCAAATATGAAATTCACCGGGGCAAACATGAAAATGAGAGGGCAAACATGAAAATGAGCGGGGCAAACATAAAAATGAGCGAGGCAAGCATGAAAAAGAGTGGGGCAAATATGAAAAAGAGCGGGGTAAACTAGAAAATCAGCGGGGGAAACAAGAAAAGCAGCGGGGCAAACTAGAAAATCAGTGGAGGAAACATGAAAATCAGCGGGGGAAACATGAAAAGCAGTGGGGCAAACTAGAAAATCAGCGAGGCAAACTGAAATATGAGCGGGGCAAACTAGAAAATTAGCGAGGGAAACATGAAAATTAGCGGGGGAAACATGAAAAGCAGCAGGGCAAACTAGAAAATCAGCGGGGGAAACATGAAAAGCAGCGGGGCAAGCTGAAATATGAGCGGGGTAAACTAGAAAATCAGCGGGGGAAACATGAAAAGCAGCAGAGTAAACTAGAAAATCAGTTGGGGAAACATGAAAAGCAACAGGGCAAACTGAAATATGAGCGGGGCAAACTAGAAAAACAGCGGGGCAAACTAGAAAATCAGTGGGGGAACCATGAAAAGCAGCGGGGCAAACTAGAAAATCAGCGGGGGAAACATGAAAAGCAGCGGGGCAAACTAGAAAAATAGCGGGACAAACTGAAATATGAGCGGGGCAAACTAGAAAATCAGCGGGGCAAACTGAAGTATGAGCGGGGCAAACTAAAAAAATAGCGGAGTAAACTGAAATATGAGTGGGGCAAACTAGAAAAACAGTGGGGCAAACTGAAATACGAGCAAGGCAAACAAGAAAAACAGCAGGGCAAACTGAAATATGAGCGGGGCAAACTGAAATATGAGCGAGGCAAAATGAAATATGAGCGGGGCAAACTATCTGATTTTGCTGATGAATTTGGAACTTTGAACATCTTTTCTTTGAGAGTAATGATCTCCTACACCCGGCTGAAAATGAGAGAAAATTCATCAGCTGAAAATCGAAGATAGCGAAGAAAAATCCCTCAATTTCAAGAGAAAATGAAAACAAATCAAAGCTCATGTAAAGAAAATACCTAGAAAATGCCAACAGAGAGAAAGAGAAGAGGGTTTGGGGCTTCGGGGCTTTGAGGCGCAACAAGAGAGAGAACAAGAGTTGAGGGTTTGGGGCGAGAGAACGGTTTGGGATTGGAGGTCGAGCACGGATTATGAGAGACCTTTGGAGGAAGTTGGGATGCTAGGTGGGGCCCACTATGATGTTTGTGAGGAATCTACATCATCCATCCATCTTGAGAGATCATTTTAGGACCTGACACCAAACATGAGGTGGATCCAAAACTCAAAGTGGGCTACACAAGAGATGAGAAATGCACACCATCCCTTTTTCTATATTTAGAATGGTTTATAACAGTTCTAAATTTGGAACAGCTTAAAATCATTCCTAAATCAAAGATAGAACCGTTCTAAATTCACAATTTTGGTGTAGTGACAAAATTATCTGTATACCAAGAGTCATATTAGGAGGCCCTTATCTCTCTTTTAAGATTTTACAAACACCTATATGCAACTGTTGGAAAGAAACCTCATTTTTCATGACATATTCTTTTAGTCTTTTTCTTCCCTTGTCAATATAACAATCCATGATACACAAACTCAATTACAACAAGCTACCCGCCGACAAGTTCACAAAACCATGATCCCTATATCTTGGAATGCTAGCATGGAAAGCCCGTTGTAGAACATCAATCTAAGCTGCAAATATGGACTCTTTTAACTAAGCCCACTTGAGGATTTACCGATTTTTCCAAAAGGAATTATAAGGTCCATGCCCAACTCTGCAAGTTTGATGGATCTAACTATGACAGCACACCAAACTCACATAGATTTTAAAGTTGCTACCCTCAAACCTTAGACACTTCTTTAGTTGAACGTTGACCATTACATAGTTTTATGTTATTAATTAGAACATTAAGATTATCCTATTGAAATTTTTTATACTACTCTTTCCGGAATGAGACTGAATAGACCAGTCCAAATCATGGATGGACGATGTGGATTCCTCACAAACATCACAGTGGGCCCCACCTAGCATCCCAACTTTCTCCAAATGTCTCTCATAATCCTTGCTCGACCTCAAATCCCAAACTATTCTCTCACCCCAAACCCTCAACTCTTGTTCTCCCTCTCGTTGCACCTCAAAGCCCCGAAGCCTCTTCTCTCTCTCTCTCTGTTGGCATTTTTCAGGTATTTTCTTTACATGAGTTTTGATTTGTTTCCATTTTCTCTCGAAATTGAGGGATTTTTCTTCGCTATCTTCGATTTTCAGCTGATGAAACCCTCTTCTCTCTCTCTCTCTCTGGTGAATTTTCTGTCATTTTCAAGTTTGCCCCGTTGATTTTCTAGTTTGCCCCGCTCATATTTCAGTTTGCCCCGCTTATTTTTCATGCTTGCCCCGCTCATTTTCATGTTTCCCCCGCTGATTTTTTAGTTTGCCTCACTCATTTTTTTGTTTCCCCCGCTGATTTTCTAGTTTCCCCCGTTCATTTTCATGTTTCCCCTGCTTTTTTTCTAAAAGGAGGACGTTGCCCCTAAAACTTTTGATAAATGAACAGACAATGTACAAGGAACATTTTCGGGTGGGCTCCACAAAAAAATATCGTGCCTCACCTATCATATCTGCTATTCAGAGAAACAGAAATGAGAAAAAACGTGCCAAGCTGCCCCTCAATGGGCATAAACACTACCAGGAAGACACTACCTCACTCACCAACAACAAGGAGGCAAATCCGACTCCTCCACTCTTCGACCTTCTTAAAATCCCATGGGCCGAAGCGACCACTCTCCCTACCTACAATATTCCACTTAGACAAACCAACCAGCTGCCTATACCACTGACTCAAGCAGGCCACACCTTCTCATCCAGCCCTCCCAACTTCTGACCATAGACCATAGTCTGCTGCTATGATCTCACATCCAAGACCCTAAACCAACCTTAACAACAACACCTCCAAGAAGGCAGCAGCTCAACACATCCAGGACCCTATACCACTGACTTAAGCATCCACTAGAAGAAGTAGAGAAGATAGACTGAAGCAGAGACTGAAACAGTGAACGAAGGAGGCAGCAGCTTCTCAACAGCAAACTACGACGAGGACCTTGTCTGGCCAATTGTCTCACCCAATTGGATCACAAGCTCTGTTTTTCCAGCACCATATGAGAGAGGCATCCCATACCAAGATCAGGGAAGCCAATCAGGAGGATCACCTGCCACGGCCTCCCCAAACACCGAAAGCCCAAAAAATAGGAAAACAACCTATACACTACACATGAGAGGATCTAACAGAGCCTAGCCATCAACGTTTAACTTCACCGTAGGCTCTCCATTGAAAATGATCAAGAACCAACAATTTCCCCAGCATGCCTCCATCAAGGAAATTCATCTGTCACTAAAACCAAATCGCCTCATCACCTTCTTGAGAAAAATCCAATCCACCCTATCATAGGCTTTCTCAAGGCCAAGCTTGAGAATGAGATTGCCGCCTCTAGCTTTCCTATCAATGTTGCGCATTGCCTCAAACGCCATAGCAACATTCTTTGTAATAGACCTACCTTTCACAAAAGCCCCTTGCTCCATAGAAATAAGCCTAGGGAGGATCTTACTCAAGCGGGAAGATAGGATCTTTGAGAAGATTTTGTAAATAACATTGTAAAGGCTAATCGGGCGGTAGTCTACAAACCCTTTAGCAGCCGGATTCTTTCGGAGAAGACTGATCAACGATGCCGTAAACGCTCTATGCATCTTACCTCCTTCCATGAAGAAACACGTTACTTTATGAATATCATCCCCAACCGCTTTCTCATGTTTCCCCTGTTGAAATTGAGTGGGGCAAACTAGAAAATCACTAGGGCAAACTAGGATATCAACGGGGCAAACATGAAATTGAGCAGGGGAAACTAGATGGACGGTTCGGATATAACATAAACCTCATGATGGGACCCACAAAAGCAATCAAGATTCCACGACAAAAAAAAAAGCCCAGATTGACGTGGCACTACCGCCGTACTTTTTTCTCCCTTACATTTTTCTCTAATACATAATTATGTAAATATGTATATATAAGTATATAAAAATATATTTCTATCTTTTAATTCATTTCTTTGTCTAAGTATTTAGCAAGCATATCTCCTAAATTAGAATGATTTTTTTTTACACACGCACACACACCCCCACACACTCCACACTCATGGAATTTCACCACCTATGGATACTCGAATGCTTGACCGGGTGTTAAAACTCCTAAGAGTCTACCACCCGAGCAAGAGTAAGGATCCAAACTAGAATGATTTACTTAACGTACCACATATGATTTTAGGGTAGGAGAAGCTAATTTAGCCAACCAACCTAGTTATTTTTTAAGATTTCATCGAGTCGATGGTCGAAAATCCATTTCAGCGGGGTAAACAAGAAATTGAGCGGGGCAAACTAGAAATTGAGTGAAGCAAACATAAAAAGAGCGGGGCAAACATGAAAATTAGCAGGGCAAACTACAAAAATCAGCGGGGCAAACTAGGAAATCAGCGAGGCAAACTAGAAAATCAGCGGGGCAAACTAGAAAATCAGCAGAGGAAACATGAAAATCACATTAAATGTATGTAGTATATGTAAGTGTCATAATTTATAGCCCTTTGTGTTATCAAATTTGTGGTGCCAAAGATACTGTTATAAAGCTTGCATCTATGAAGAACAATGCTCTACTCAAGATCAACTTAGGTTGACAAGCACTGTTCATAAGTCAAGAATCTCAAAGATGCTTTCAAGTTCTACCTCAAGATCTCAAGAAGCTTTCAAGTTTGAGCTCCATCAAGACTTCAAGCTCCATTACTTTCAAAGGTCACTTGTCTCCTATGTTTAATGTCCTTACGTCACTCTTGAGGTATGACTGACCTTGGGTTGACCTTTAGAGTAGGTCATTTTGGATACATAATTCATATGTTTTCTATAAGTGAGTTTGGTCTATTTTAAGACTAGTCCTGGACTTTGTTCGACTAGTCCTAGCACTGCTTCGACCTGTTTAAGAAATTCATGGATCAGTCGTAAGTTTGTTACAAAAATCAGAAATTTTCTGTTAGGCTTCGACTAGTCCTGGGGACTGTTCGACCAGTCGTAGGTACAATATCGACTATATCTTCGACCTGTCGTAGAGCTACGACTTAATGTACAGCGCTGAAATTCGACTTGCTTCGACTAATCGTGTAAAACCTACGACTAGTCGTAGGAGACCCACCACCAGTCGTAGACCACCTACGACCAGTCGTAAAACTGCCAAATCTTATCGCGCCCAAAATTTTCAAATATTTGTTGGTTCTACGACCAGTCGTAGAGGTCCTTAGACCAGTCGAAGGTGTGATTTTCTCACCTATAAATAGAGCACGAATCTCAGAATAAAATAAGAACTTCAAGCTAAATTAATTCGGTCTTCTGACAGATAAGTCGGTGCTCCATTTAAGCTTAGTGTGCATATTTAATATTTTCTTTCTTTAGCTTTGTTAATTGATTTTGTTTCTTACATTCCAATCTAATCTGAAAAGAGGAATTGTTGTTTTCCTTTTTCTGGAATCAAAATCAATTAGAGCTAGCCCTTTTGTTTTAATTTAAAATCTATTAGAACCTAGAACCATTATAAAGTGAGTATTGGACATTGAACTTTGACATTCAAATCTCTACTCTGACTTGGTTCTTCTGGGCTGCTACAATGAAGGAGAAAATCAAGTATTTTATAATTTGTGTAATTTACTTTGTTTGGTTTTATTTGAGGTTAAGCTAGAAAATTCTCAAAGTTGTTGGTTATCTGAGGAGAGCCAGAAAACTCAAAAGTGAGGGTTTTTGAATTGTGTAAGCCCTTTGAAAAAGACACAATTGTGAAGGTTTTGGGAGAACCTGTGAAAATCTATTTGATAGTGAATGCTAATATCCCCTGTGTGAGGATATTAGGAGTGGAGTAGCATTCTATGTGGCTGTTGTTTAACAGTTGGTGAACACACAGGCGAACCACTATAATTCTTTGTGTTGTGGATGTGTGATTTATATTTCCTATCTTTTATCATTCAGAATTGTGGAATGTATGTGTGGATGTGAATGTTGTAAATTTTACATTTCAAGTACAGTGGGGAATGTTGTAATAATTTAGATTTACATTTCAGCATTATATTTTTGCTATCTCTTTATTACATTGTGTTTCTATTTCTCTATTTGTTCTAGAAATAAGGTTGTCCTACCATAAACTTTGGTTTTTGGTGTAAGGTTGTCCTTAGAACAATTTGTGTTTCTATTTCTCTATTTTAGGTTGCTTTCCATTCCTATTCTGTGATTGGTGTATAGTGCTATCTATTCTTTGTTTCATATTCCGCTGTATTTATCTTAAAATTTGGCATAGTCCCATTCACCCCCCCTCCCCCTCTAGGACAATAGCTTGGCCATTTCACGTGGTATCAGAGCCTAATAGCTCGCTCTTATTGCTTTTTATTTGGATTTAATTCCTGAGCTAACGATCTCAGCTATATAAAATATGTCAAATTTTGATAGCCTATCAGTCACTAGGCCTTCACCCTTTGATGGCTCCAACTATACCTATTGGAAAGCCAGGATGAGGATCTTCCTCAAATCCATGGGTGAAAGTGTGTGGCTATCCACAGTGAATGAATGGACCCCTCCTACTACTGAAGTAACCGGGATTGATGGTTCAAAATCTATGAAAATTACACCATATTTCTCTTGGACCACACTTCAGAAAACTGAGAGTAGTGCAAATGCTAAAGCACTAAATGCAATTACTTGTGCACTATCACCAGATGAATTCAAAAGAATTAGTTCTTGTGATTCTGCAAAACATGCTTGGGATATATTGGAAATGACACACGAGGGTACTTCAATTGTCAAGAAATCTAAGATACAAATCCTCACAACTAAATTTGAGGAAATACGTATGGAAGAAAATGAAATGTTCATGGACTTCTATACCGAATGACATTGTAAACTCTATGTGGGGTCTAGGCGATAAAATTCCTGAAAGCAAGATATGTGCTAAAATACTACGCTCACTTCCTGAATGGTTCAATTCTAAAGTAACCGCAATCCAGGAACTTCGTGATACGGACAATATGAAGGTTGAGGAATTAGTTGGCTCGTTACAAACTTATGAGTTAACCTTTAAAGCTCCAAAAGGTAAATCTATTTCTTTAAAAACTTCTGAAAATGATTTAAACTATGATTTTGAAAACTCTGAGGATGATATGGCTCTTTTGGCAAAGAGATTTTATAAAATCTTTAAAAGTAAAAAGAGGGTTGATTTTCAAAAAGCATTTGATAAAAAGAAACCTAAATCTAAAACTAGAAAATCTTTAAAAGACAATCAATGTTACTACTACCATGAGTATGGGCATTTGGCTAACAAATGTCCTAATAAGGGCAAGTCAAAAAAGAAAAGTATGATGGCTACTTGGGATGAGTCCTCTGATTCTGAAGTCTCTTCTGAATCAGAAGATTCTGAAACTGAGTCAGGGTGTGATGTTAAGGCCCTTATGACTCTAGCCAAATTCACTTTTTCAGATAATGATGACTCGACTAATGAAGAAAATCTAAATAGTGAATATGAAAATGAAGATGATCTTCAAGATGCTTACAATGCCCTATACAAGGAAAGTTATAAAATTGTTGTGAAATTAAAACTTCAAAAAGAGAAATTTTCTGAACTCAAAGAAATTTATGAATCTCTTGTTTTAGAAAAGTCCCATATTTCAGACTGTTTTGAAAAGACAAAATGCGATTTAGATTTTAAAACCTCCCAGTTTGAAAATCTTAAATCTGAAAACGAACAACTAAAACATGAAGTCTCTTCTCTCTTGAGTTTAAAGGAAACCTGAAAATATGCCCAAGGTGATCCTAAATTAGAAAAACTTTTATCTGGATCGAGAAAATGTGGCGATCGATCTGGTCTGGGCTATGGCAAGAGTGTTCCTCCTAAACTGAAGAATACTTCTCCCACGTTTATAAAGGGAGAGATCTTAAACTCAAAAGGGAAAGATCAAATGTTTTCTAAACACTTTAAGTCTTTTCAAAAACCTAAAAATTCATGTAATATTGTCAATTACAAAAAATTCATGTGCTGTATATACAGGCCGCACATCAATTTTTACGTGTCATTTTAATGCAACATACTAAAAATTTGTGTTCTAAGGACAACCTTACAACATTTCCAAAATTGTCCAGAGAGATAATTGAGAAATTCAGGATTTGCTCAATTGATCGAGACGAGAGTTGATCGATCGAACTCCCCTGCTTTTCACCAAATTGAAGGTAGCAATTTCAACAATCTCCACTGTAGCTTTTATTTTCATGCTCCACTGTTCCAAGATCCTTCCTCCATCTCTAATCATCTTCGTCATAACTTCATCAGTACTTCTTGTGCATACTCCATCTTCATTGTCTTTGTCATGCCCAAAGAATTCGAGCAAAAACTAAACTTCTTTGTAAGAACTAGCTTTGTAAGCATGTCGATTGGATTCACACTGGTGTAGATCTTCTCAAGAGTAACACCACCCTCCTTAAGTACATGTCAGATAAAATGATGATGAACATCAATATGCTTAGTAGAAGAATGGTATACCGAGTTCTTTGCCAAATTAATAGTACTCTCGCTATCACAATTCCCAGGCACAGCTTCCTATTGAAATCTCAACTCATTCATCATACCCCTCAACCAAACCACCTCCTTGAATGCTTTTGTTATCACCATATAATCAGCTTCAGTTGTGGAAAGAGCAATCTAAGATTAAGGCTTTGATATCCAATTAATCGCACCATCCGCTAATACAAATGAATACCCAGAAATCGACTTTCTCTTATCAATGTTTCTAGCATAATCGGTGTTTACATAGCCTACTAATTTCTCCTCAAACTCACTAAACGTCCAGACAAAGTTATTTGTACCTTGTATGTAACGAAGTACCCATTTCATAGTCTCCTAGTGTTGCTTAACCAGGGTTTGACATGTATCTGCTCACAACACATACTGCATATGAAATGTCTAGTCTAGTACAGACTATAGCATACATTAGACTGTCAACTTTGTTCAAGTAAGGCACACGTGACATATGCTGGTTTTCTTCATCTATAATAGGACATTGTTCTGAAGAAAGCTAAAAGTGAACAGCATAGGGAGTGTTAACCGGTTTTGCCTCATTCATCCTAAACTTGAGTGGGACCTTCTAAAGGCATTCTTCGTGAGATAACCATAACCTACTCCTTTTCTTGTGCTTGTGTATATCAATGACAAGAATCTTCTTTGTAGCCCCTAGATATTTCATCTCGAATGTCCTTGATAACTGAGTATTCAATATGTTAATCTCAAACATGCTATGATCAGCGATAAGCATATCATCAACATACAATACTAAAATAATGAATTCCCATTTACATTGTGCACTAAAGTAGACACAGTGATCAAATTCACTTCTAGTAAATTGCTGGCTCAACATGAAATATCAAATTTTTTATACCACTACCTAGCCGATTATTTCAGGCTATACAATGACCTCCTTAACCTGCAAACTTTATTCTTTGACCCTTGTATCTTGAAGCCTTCTGGTTGTTTCATGTAGATCTGTTCTTCCATTTCCTCATGAAGGAAATCAATCTTTACATCCAATTGTTCCAGTTCAAGATTGTATTGGGCAACTAGCACCAATACAAACCTGATAAATACATGCCTGACCACAAGTGCGAATATCTCATTGAAGGTTATACCATCCTTCTACACATAATCATTCACTACCACTTTAGCCTTATACCTATCATGTTTCTTCCGATAGATCCACTTACAACCGATCACTTTATGCCAATGGGAAGCTTCATCAACTCACATATCTCATTCTTGTACAAAGAATTCATCTCCTCCTACATCATTTTTTTCTTTTTTTTACACACGCACACACACCCCCACACACTCATGTCGTAGTGGGATTTCACCACCAATGGATACTCGAACCCTTGATCGAGTGTTGAAACACCTTAGAGTCTATCACCGGAGCAAGAGTAAGGATCCTAAAAAGTAGATGGGTCCCCCTCATTCACCATCCACTTCTCATCATCTACATCATCAAGAGCTTCTTGAAAAGTAGATGGGTCCCCCTCATTAGTAATGAGGGTGAATGCAACATTTGAGTCATCTCAGTATATTGTCACTGACATGTGATCCCTCGGTAGATTTATCCTAAGAGTTTACACCGTCCCAGATTTTCGCTATTTTGGATTTCCAGAAACCCTTAAAAATGTTTCGCTATAATTAACTTATGTTATCACTTACTAATCATTAACACTCGATGTTAGCCTATACGCGGATGGTACTAATAAAGAACCACACAAATCTTATTAATCAACTATATGAAGCCAATAAATCTGGCCGATCACTTAAACATTAAGTTTAGCCACATGATTTGTTCACATGGGGCCCAAATTTAGCCAACTTATCACTGAATCATCAAGACAACCGTAAATAAATAAAGACCTACCAAAAGTCGAGACAATTTGGGCTCAGATCTTAATTAACAAACCAAACTTACCCACTTATCCTTTATGCCAAATACCAATGGCTTAGGGTGATTATAACTGAATCATCATTTCTACTAGTTGTGAATAAGCCACACTATGAACTTATCTAATCCCAACCCTAATCATTGCGCATAGAAATCTCGCTACCCAATTCATTTCAAAAATGCCCTGATTATTTAAACGAGCTCTAGACCACTCGATAGTAGGCCACTAAACCCGAGGCTAAAGAAATATATTCATCTTACTGTTAAGTGTGAAATATTACATATTTTTCCCTATTTATACTTTGGTTTTATAAACACGATAGTGCTTAATCGATTTAATTGTTCAAGTTTTCATGTGCAAGGTGATTTTGAGAGCTTAAGGTGAAATTGATACAAAAACGAAGATTTGTGCTCAAAAGATTGCTAAATGAAGATTTGGAGATTTGGAAGTCATTAATGAAGAATTCACGTGCCAAAGATCTATGAAAACCAAATGAGGAATGAAGAGAATTAAAGATTTGAAGTGAAAAAAAGAAAGCTTAAAATTGTCCTAAAAACAAACATATTCCTGAAATTATCCTGAAAAAACATAGTCTTAAACACGATAGTGCTTAATCGATTTAATTGTTCAAGTTTCCATGTGCAAAGTGATTTTGAGAGCTTAAGGTGAAATTGATACAAAAATGAAGATTTGTGCTCAAAAGATTACTAAATAAAGATTTGGAGATTTGGAAGTCATTAATGAAGAATTCACGTGCCAAAGATATAAGAAAACCAAATGAGGAATGAAGAGAATAAAAGATTTGAAGTGAAGAAAAGGAAGCTTAAAATTGTCCTGAAAACAAATATATTCCTGAAATTATCCTGAAAAAACATAGTCTTAAACTCTGAGTTCATTTTAAAAAATTGTGAAGAGTGAAGTCTATTTTGGAAAACTACGCAAAGTGCATAAATTTGAGACGATTTCTAGATTTTTCCAACTCAGTGCGAAAGTTGGAGTTCCACAACTATAAATAGGACTCTCTAGGATGCTCCAAAGAATTTTCTAGGGTTTGGAAATGTCTCAAGGAGCATACACAAGGGTGGAGTAGCCGCTAAAGAGTTTTTCTTCTTCCCTAGTTTATTTTTCATGCTTTATTTAAGAGATTTGGTTTCGATCATATCTATGGTTGGCTAAACCTCTTAGCTAGCGCTAAGAGGTGAAGCTTGTAGCATGTTAGGATATTTATTTTGCTTTGGTTCTTGTTCTTATTAAACTTCATTGATTTCTAGTTTGATATTAAATGAATATTTTTAATTTTTTATGATTTATTGTGACTCAAATTACAATAGATGTTGCGATAGCTTTGGATATCTTCTTTTCTTGTTTTGAGATAGTGAGATTGGTAAATCCCGTTCTTCACCATCATCTACTGGGCATGGTAGGGTTATGGAATCCCTTCCAATCTTCATAATTCTCCTCCATTGAGAATTAGGCTAATGAAAAATTCAGATTTGATTTAAATTGCTTTATCTTTCAATTGGATAGGATAGGACTTCAATTCTAATTATGTTTATTGAATCAAGTAAGGTAGCATCTTAATAGTTGCAAGTGGATCCTTGGCACCCTAGTTCCCATCTTTAAGTTCACAATTTTTAATCAACATTATTCACCATTGCTCTCAATTAATCATATTTCAATTTAGATCTTTTTTTAGTTCTAGTTCTAGTTCTAGTTATTTTTAAAATACGTATAAGTTCAGTCCCTGTGGATTCGACCTCGGTCTTACTGTAATGCCCTGAAAATCGGGGGTCGAGTAGAAGTCCAACTCCCGAATTCCAACGCATCACTTATCCAACATATTTAATGATAATTAAATATTGTCTATACTAGTGCATAAAACATAAATAAGATTAAGCCAAATCAGCAAAACATAATCCAGAGACAGTTGTAATACGCAAGCGGAAGACTGACTCAAATATGTATAACTTTATAAATCAGTATAGGTCCCCAAAGTATGTATGCATTGCCAGGTCAATAATTACATATATTGTCTCAAAATACAAAATGTCAAAAATGTAATAGTCCATTACAAGTATAACCCTGAAGCCCCGCCGATCAGAACGGTCTATGTAAACCCGCCTGAATACTGCATATATGAGAAAACATCCTCATCATCTGCAAAGTCCGCCTCTGCCTCATCAGTCGGGTCTCCATCTGCAATTAAGACAGTCTGGTTGGTGTTTAAAACACCATCCCGTAACGTGGGAGTGAGTGATCAACTCAATGGAACAATAAAGCAAAGGTTAACATATTCTCAATTCAGTCAAGCAATAATGATAAAACAATACAATCAAACATCCCTAAGTACTCTGATTAATGCAAGAATGGTATGTATAAATGATGCATGCCCTCGCCTGCACTCCCTCTGCGATCTTCATCTAACGGTCGCGCATGTCAGTCACTTCCTCGTGCTCTCTACTCAATGTCAAATGGTAAATGCATTGTAGTGCATGAACGTGATTACCAAGTTCTTATTAGTCCTTTTCATACAGTAGGATTGGGAAGTTAAGGTACCGCCCCTATATCAATTCCCAAACGATGATCCATTCTAGGGTCGTCAATCCTAGTAAATCTCATACAATATTATGGTTCTAGGTCGCTACAAAGGGCTCGTCACCTTATCAGTGTAGGCCTAGTTTATACTCTTCTTGCTATGGAAAGACTCGTCGCCTCTACGCAGTCTTAACGTACGATCGCGGTCACTACAAAGGGCTCGTCACCTTATTAGTGTAGGCCGACAGCTCGAATACAGTGCCCCATACCAACATATTCGGCTCACGAGGCTTTGTTGCTCACTGGACACTACGGGGAGGCTCGTCACCCCAGCGTAGGCCGACAGCTCGACCACGATGTCCCATACTACCATGCCCGGCTCATGAGTCTTAGCGAATCGAGGTATCAAGGTTAAAGGGATTTTCACTGGTGAGTTTAGTACCTTAGATTCAAGCAGTAGCGTCCACACATGGTGAACATACATCGGGTCAATCGGGTAACTTGACGAGCTCGACTAGTACAAGTGCACCTCGAGTTGATCGACATGAAGGGCATAAGCGCTCCATGTGGCATAACCACTGCCGACAACCAAAGTACGACTCGAGTTCATCGAACGCGCCTTGTGTGGTGAAAACAACCTCAGCCACCTAATCGAGATCTGTTACTGATTGCCTGGACTAAGTAATAGCCCCAATCACACTCAGTTACAGTTTATATATCACATATGATATGCATAGCAGCATTACATAACAGTCCAAGCATTTCAAGCATTTAAGCATTTCATGAAACACATAGTGCACATGTTATCTTACCTAGCCATTACTTCCATAAATCACATAGTAGGAAGATAGGTTACATGAAGGAAACTATAGTTATAGAGAAGGGGATTGAGAATCCTAGCTCAACACTCTCATTTTAAACATTTAAACAATCATTTCCTCATACAGGCATTTTATCAAACACTTACACTACACATATCACATACATAGATTAATTTACTTAAAACGTATACCATAGCAAATCCTTTCACATAGGAGTTGCAACACATACAACGATCATGTATTACCAAACATCTATCATAACAAGTACTAATCCTAATTCCATATTCATTTACTCATATCAACAAATACAAGGAATACACTATATTCAACATAGGTCATATATGTAAAGTATGAGAATCATCGTATCTAAGCATGTGATAATAATTCAAGTCAGTCATAAATCATTAACTGACATTGAAAGCCTTAAAAACCATAACCTAAACATTTATAGTCCGCACCTTACACCAGTAAACGCGTAATGGATTCGTTTTAGATGCTTAACCTTTGTCAACGGCAGATTGGCAACTTACAGTATGAAATAGGTTAGCTATTTCATTACTTACAATGTAAGAGACCCTATAACAGGTTAGGGCTAGGTTTTCTTACCTAAGTACGGAGTCAGAATCGCCGGAATAGTGATGTAGAAGCGGTAGTTAAACCCGAGGAGCAATGGGATCGGATCCCAGGAGGAATTTCCAACTCACTCACTCACTTTCTCTCTTTCCTTTCCTTTTCCTCTACTCTCTTTCTTAGGATTTTAGAATTCGTATGGAATATGAGAGAGAGGCTTTGAGGCCCTTATATAGGCTCAGGTTTGATGGAAATGGCCTCAGGGCTAAGGTATACTTAGGTTATATCCAAAGGGCGTCTGTTTCAGCCCAACGGAGCACTTTTGGTGGCCTCTTTTCCACGTGCGGTCAGACTTAAGCTCCCTGACCTTGGATCTAGGTCAAGCTAAGTTTTTAATCCGATCGAGTTTACAGATCAGCCGTGGCGGACCAGTTTCATTTTAACGGTCACCGACGCTTGATCAGGGCCACAAGTACACCGACATGTGTGGGACATTTCTCCTAATCCAAGGGTGTATTTAGGTCTAAATCTGACGGTCTGAATCATTCTATTTGGCTCGTAAGCGACATAACTCAGATACTTAAATTCAAATTTCATTTCTAAAGATATTCACAAAGATATTCACGTTTCTCACACACTTTGCTCCGGACTCAAGTTGTGCATTTCTAGACACAATTAAGACTTGATTTTCGAAAGAGTTGTCAAGTCTAGTAATGCGTTCATAACTGTATAGTTTTGCGGTCATCAGACTTTCGACGTGTGGTCCAGGTCTGATACGGAGTTTGGGTGTGCTCCCGAGAGCAACCGGGTTCAGGGATGGATTCTAGATTTCAGAGTAATGTAGCGTCAATGATACTGCACTGTTTGGGTCTTGGAGATCATATTTAAATTGATTGGTGCTAATTTCATAAGTACTCTAGTTTAGCACTTGCTAATACTAACCTAATTTCTAAAGGTTTCGATCCTGGGTGATTTCAGGTGGTACTCGGGTCCTTGTACGGATTTTTTCAAGACGTTACAATCTACCCCCCTTAAAGAAAAATTTCATCCTCAAAATTAGTACATTTTCATACTCCTCGAGAATTTGAGGATAGTTCTTTCGAACCTCGGCTTCTATCCCCCAAGTAGCCTCTTCTTCTGTGTGGTGCATCCACAGCACTTTCACAAGTGGAATAACCTTACTACGCAGCACCTGTTCCTTCCTGTCTAGGACACGCATCGATCGCAGTACATAAGTAGCGTCCTCGCTGAACTATACCTACTCCCATCCGATAATGTGGGAAGGATTGGGAACGTATTTCTTCAGCATAGATACATGAAATACGTTATGCACGCTCGCAAGTGGAGTGGCCAAAGCAAGGCAGTACGCCACCACCCCTACTCGATCAAGTATCTAGAATGGGCCAATGAATCGAGGCGAAAGCTTCCCCTTCTTACCAAACCGAAGGACTCCCTTCATAGGGAAAACTCTGAGGAACACATGGTCTCTGACCTCGAACTCTAGCAGTCGCTGCCTCGTATTGGCGTAGCTCTTCTGTCTGCTCTGCGCTATCAGAAGTCGGCACCTGATAATGTCGACTTTCTCTGAAGTCGCCTGAACTAACTCCGGGCCAATCAAGCTCTTCTCGCCAACCTCTGCCCAGCAATGCGGCGCTCTACACAGGCGCCCATACAGTGCCTCATAGGGAACCATGCTAATGCTCGCCTGGAAGCTGTTGTTATAGGTGAACTCTACATAAGGAAGACAGTCATCCCAACTGTCCTTGAAATCCAGCACATAGGCTCACAACATATCTTCTAAAATCTGATTCACCCGTTCCGTCTGCCCATCAGTCTGTGGGTGGAATGCGGTACTGAACTTGAACTTTACACTCATCGCTTCCTGGATGCGAGTCCAGAAAATGGATGTAAATCGCGTGTCTCGGTCCGACACGATCTCCAAGGGAACTTCATGTAGACGTACAATCTCCTTGAAGTACAACCTGACCAACTCGTCTGCAGAGTTCGAAACTCTGATAAGGAGGAAATGAGCCGATTTTGTCAACCGGTCCACGATCACCCAAATGGAATCATGCCCCTTCCTCGTCTTCGGTAGCCCTGAGATGAAATCCATAGAGATGAAATCTCACTTCCATTCTGCTATGGGCATGGGCTAAAGTAGTCCAGGAGGTCGGCGATGCTCTGTCTTGACTTACTGGCATGTGAGACAACGGGACACATAATTTTCTATGTGAACCTTCATATTATCCCACCAGTACGACCTCTTCATGTCATGATACATCTTCGTACTGCCTGGATGCATGTCCATCCTTGAATTGTGAGCAGCCACAAGAACTTCCTTCCTCAAGTCAGGGAGGTTCGGGACGCATAGGCGGCCACGGTAACGTAAGCCCCCATCCGTGCCAACTCTCCATTCTGAGTCCTCATCTGCACTAACCTGCTCTCTCATCTTCGCCAACAGCTCATCGTCTGCCTGAGCTGCGATAATCCTGTCATCAATGAGGGGTTATACTCGAATATGTGCGATGCCCTCATACAGCTCCTCCATCGTGAGTTTCTGCTCAAAGTCTCGCACGAACTCTACCATGTCCCACTCTACTACCATCAACGGAGCCGGAAATGCCAATGCCTTCTTGCGGCTCAGCGCGTCTGCCACAAGATTGGCCTTGCCAGGATGGTAAGAGACTTCGAATATAAAATCCTTCAGGGTCTCCATCCATCGTCATTCCCTCATATTCAGGTCTCGCTGAGTGAATATGTATCTAAGGCTCTTGTGATCGCAAAAGAGCTCGAACTCCTCTCCGTTAAGGTAATGTCTCTAGAGCTTCAGTGCAAAGATGACATCTGCTAACTCCAAGTCGTGCATCGGGTAGTTCTCCTCATGTTTCCTCAACTGTCTTGAGGCATATGCAATCACCCTGTCCTCCTGCATAAGGAAACAACCCAAACTGACACAAGATGCGTCTGTATATATAACATACTTGACCCCTTGCTCTAGCAATACTAGCATAGGGGCGGACGTCAACCTATCCTTCAGCTCCTTAAAAGCTGCTTCTGCCTTTTCATTCCAGGCGAACTTCAGATCTTTCTGTGTCAACTGAGACAAAGGTCTGCCTATCTTGGAGAAGTCCCAAATGAATCATCGATAATAACCTGCCAGCCCAAGAAAACTCCTCACCTCGGTAACCGAACCGGGCTGCTCCCAGTCTTGAACTGAGGTTACCTTAGCAAGGTCCACAGTTATCCCTTCCTTGGACACCACATGTCTCAGGAACTTGACTTCTTCTTTCTAGAAGTCGCACTTCTTGTACTGTGTAAACAACTGGTTTTTCCTAAGTGTATTGAAAACTGCCCGCAGGTGCTCCTCGTGATCTTCCCAACTCTTGGAGTATATTAGGATGTCATTAATAAACACAATGACGAATCGGTAAAGGAACGGTCGAAAATACCATGTTCATCAAGTCCATGAACACAGCCGGAGCATTCATAAGGCCAAACGACATCACGAGAAACTCATAGTGCCTAAAACTGGTCCTAAAATCCGTCTTCTGCACATCCTCATCCCTGACGCGTAACTGATGATACCCTGACTATAGATGGATCTTCAAAAAATATTGCACCCCTTTCAACTGATCGAACAGATCATCTATCCTGGGCAAGGGATACTTGTTCTTCACCATCACTTGGTTCAACATGCGATAATCAATACACAATCGCAGTGAACCGTCCTTCTTCACAAATAACACGGGTGCTCCCCAAGGAGACACACTCGGCCGTATGAAGCCAGCATCTAACAGATCGTCGATCTGTTTCCTCAGTTCCTCCATCTCACATGGAGCCATGCAGTAAGTCAGAAGAGATATTGGTGTCGCACTGGGCACAAGGTCGATAGTGAAGTCGATCTCGCACCGAGGAGGTAGTCTGGGTATCTTACTGAACACGTCCTTAAACTCTCGAACCACTAGTGTGTTTTCAAGTGTCGGGCCGTCAACATTCTTCAGTAAGGAAGCATAATAAAGAACTCGAAAAGGGCAACTGACCTGCACGGGAAACATAAAGGGCGTGCCCTCAGGCCCGTGAGCTGTCACTAGTCAGGTCTCGCAGTCAATCTCGGCCCTCACTTCAGTTAGTCAATCCATACCAAGGATGACGTCGAAATGGTATATCGTGGTGACAACCAAGTCAATAAATATCGTCCTGCTCCCTAGATCTATCAAGCAACCCTCACACATTTTTGTGGCATCTGTAAAAGTCCCTAGTGCTGCGATAACTCGCACCCCAACCATCGGAGTCGTCTTCAGCCCTAAGCGCTGGACTGCAGAACATGATACCACAGATATAGTGGATCCCGTATCCACTAACAGAAATATAGGAGTACCTTCAATGTGGGCGGTGAGCTCAAAGGCCATAAGTATGGTATCTGTAAAATCAGGCGCTTCCGTTGTGAGTGCATGGACACGCGCCTGCTGAGATCGGTTGGGCTGAGGAGCCATAGGTCGCTGAGGCGGCCTAAATTGAAGTACGGGTTGCCGGAATGATGGATGAGCTAGTGCCAAGCATAGAGGTAGTGCTAATATAACCTGGAGAAGCTGGCGGTTGACCATCTGGGGTGGTGAGAAACCGTTATCCCTCATCCTGGTGAAGCAGTTCACCTCCGTGTGACCAGGCCTCTTACAGTAGGTACACCACACATTAAGTTGCCTCACTGGGGTAAGTGAAGCCATCAGCCTCGGCGGTGAATCTGCCCGCGGCTTCTTCCTGAGGAATGGTTTGCTCAGGATCTCTAGTCGTGGCCTAGGAGCCATCGGTGCTCGCATACAGGACTGCCTGTCCCCTTCCTGCTCAGCTCTCATGGACATGCTCACTAGCTCAGCATAGTTAGGTATGCTAGCACAGCACATCTTCGAGCAAATATCTGGTCGTAGGCCCTTAGAAAAATGTCGCATATGCATCGGCTCATCTGACAGAATTGTTCACTCCCCAAGTATAGGGTTGTGATGTAGTAATAAACTCGGTAAGACCGAGGTCGAATCCACAGGGACTGATACCTGTACGTTATCTGAAATCAAGTAGAACTAGAACTAGACTAAGATGCGATCTAAATCAAGTAAAACTTAGGGAATAATTTGTGGAATAATTATCTAAAACTTAAGTAATTCAAAGGAAGGAAAACTAGGGATTCAGAGGATCCACTCGTAGAGATCAGGGAGATCGTATGCCAGGATCACAAATTATGAAAATTTACTGAACTGCCATTGATATAGGTTTCAAGAGATGAAAGGTGTATGAATTAGAATGGATTCCATCACCAGACCATGCCCAGGAGACAAAGCAAACAACAGAATTAATCTAATTATCAATCAATCAACATACCGTGAAGGTCAGGAAGGTATTGTCATCCTACCATGCCTAGGAGACAAAGCAAACAACAGGGCTTCCTGACTTCATAAATATAAAAAGAGGAAAGGAATATTCAAAGCCATTGCAAGCCCATTGTAATTTCAGTCACAACATGCCATTAACAACTAAAAATATTCCCATAAAATTAAGTCAAAAATAATCTCTTCAATCTTAATCAAAGGGCACCAGCAACATCTCTCCCATCAGGCTACAAGCTTCACCTCTTAGCCCTAGCTAAGAGGTTTAGCCACACATGACTGGGCTAACAAAAACAACAAAATAAAAAAATAAAAGGGAAAAGAAAAGAATAAGAAGGAAGAAGAGAAAACCCAAGACCGAGCACCCCTTTTTCTTCCCGTTTTCTTCCTTTGTCAAAAACCAAAAAAAAACGAGCGCTCCTTCCATGCACAGCAGCCACACTCTCCGTTTCCTCCCTGACCGTGCAGCCGTGCACAGCAGCAGCAAATGTTCCAGTGCTCTCCTCCTTTTTCCTCTGCCTAGCTCTCCCCCTGTCTCAAAAACTTCACGATAGTTCTCTCCAAATACCCTTTCTTTGTTTCTCTCTTCTTCTTTTATAGACAACAGAGATGGCCGTGGGTGCATGCTGGAGTCGGTGCGAAAGTTAGAAGAGAACAAGGAGTCACGCACTCCTCTTTCGCAGCGAAACCGCAAACAGCGTGATTTTTGGAGTGATTTCTGGAATAGCGAACCTCCTCACCTTGGAATCTGACTCCATGATGAGGTTGAAGACCCAGCTTTGTAGTGTTTGGACGGTTCGGATTGGCCATCCGACCCTCTCTATGGATACACAATAGCTCGGAAAATCCAGGTTTTTCCGGACTGCGTAAACAGCGCTTGCGTATTCTTTACGCTGTGACAATGGTGGGGTCCACAATAAGCTTCAAATGAGAAATCCAAGCCATCCACTAGATTCCTCTCGAAATTTCGATCGGGAAAGAGTGGTCTTTGCCGTCCTTTGACGCGGAATCAGAGAAGAAATCACCCAAACATCAATTTGAACGTTGCAGAGCAGTCCACTTATGGCCTCTGTATCGTGCACGTGTGCTTGCATGGGTCCAAAAGTTTAGCATGGGTTTGAAGAACTCATGGCCCTCTACAAGATGGGCGGTTTGGATTTCCTACTGGGACCATGTGTGGGGCCCACTAGCATCCGCAAAGCCGTCCGTCCGTCTCGCCGCGTGAAACGGCCACCGCCGTATTTGAAAAGGAGATGCGGGTCAGCGCTGCTGACCCGCGTAGCGTGGTTCGGTGCACGGCCAGTGCCGTGTACATGGTGTACACGCACTGGCCCTGTGGGGTCCATCGTGATGTATATGTAACATCCAATCCGTCCATCATCTTTAGTACTTCCATAAAAGGGGTGAGACCAAAAGTGAAGCATATCAAGATGTCAGGTGGGCCCCATATCATTATTTTGGTAGCTGATCTGTCCGTTGGGCTGCTCCCGCGATGATCCGACGGATGAATTCCGACATGTACGGTTCATTTAGAGTCCTCAAGCCCTGTATAGAGTTTTGACCTGAACGGATAGTGGGAACCCTGTGATCTTTCATTATGAACCAATTTTGGGCCACTTGAACTTCAGTTACTTGATTTTCACGGATCTCCGGTGTGTAAATTCGATGATCTTGGTCCCCTGGGGTCCGTCCCTTGCCTTGGTGTCATCAGAGCGTTAAATCCCAGCTTTAAACACCCTTTCTTAGTCTCAGTTCGTAATTACACCTTGCATCACATACACAGTTAAACCAAGCCGTTAAACAGATTCATGCTCATAAATCCATGTAATAAATGGGGTCTGATATGCAATATTTGACCCTCAACACAACCCCCAACCAGCATTTTGCTAGTCCCGAGCAAAGTATGCGAAAAATAAATTGAGAATTACAGGAGAATTTCTATGAACTCGAGTGATTTTGGAAAACAATCTAGATATTCAGAAGTCAACAATTCATGAATGTTGGGCCTTACTCTCTCCTAGACTCAAACACACGGCAAACTTCATTCAAAGTATTAGTCCCTTAATTAGAAATAATCCTAAACATTGAGTTCCACAGATGTAAAGTGCACTCCCAACTTTCAACATTAATATTCAATTCTTTATTTCAGGATATCGTTGGTAATCAACAAGAGAATTCATAATAACCAAAGCTTGCCTCAAAGATCATCTTTTCATTCCTTCAGTTTTTTTTTTTTTTTTTTAAACTAAGAAGGGGAATGAAGTCCACACTTATAGGGAGCAAACCTATAGTGAAGCTTCTTGGCCTAACGCTTTTGTAGGGTTTCTCGGGCTGTTAATTGATCTTGACGGGCAATTGTTCAAGTTGGTTCCTTCTATGCTTACTGATCCCCAAATGAACCCTTCAGTTTTAAACTGAAATCTTGATGTGTAAGCGAGATGTGACATGTGAAATCATGACTCAATCAATGTTTACAACTTCTAATCATGGATTAATAATTAAACTTAACTGTGAAATCTAACGAGCAACTGAATCCAAGAGTAGTAAATCACCAACATTCCATATCCTGTGATTCTAAATCAAAGATGGTTGTCAAATCACTTTGAATTCACCAGAAAGTCCAGAAAAAATTTAAAAATTTTCACAATTTTTGCTCAAGAAAATACTGATTAGGTAAACTAATCTCCCACCCCCAACCTAAAAGCTACATTGTCCTCAATGTAAAAGATATGAGTATGGAATGCGCATAGAACAACAAAAGTAAAGAAAAAGTGAAGGGAAGATAGTACCTAAATGATGAATCATGAGAGACTTTCAAAGAGATCGCAGCATGGAATCCAGTCAGCACGAGAGAGAAAATAACACAAAATTAACAAAAATAAAATCCTACCTATACCACTTTCGCAGGTGCTCTCGATTGCATTTAGCGCATGCAACAAGCCTTTAAACCCCTAGGTTACCCCTAGTGGACGAGTTGTAGTCTCGTGAGGGTTTGTAGGAATGTTACCCACAAACATTGAACTAGCTAGGAAAATGAAATAAGTTGAAAAGCTGGGTTGCCTCCCAGGAGCGCTAAGTTTAACGTCTTCAGCCAGACCAAAGCAACTACCATAATCCTATGAAAGCGATAAACCTACCTATACCTCCATCAGACTAGGAGATCAGTCCTGGTAAACAGGATCAGTCAGAGGCATGGACATGTCCTCTGAATCAAATTTCTCGATAAATGGCTTTAAACGATGTCCATTTACTTTAAACTCCTTGCCATTGTCGGGATCTCTTATCTCGACGGCCCCATGAGGATAAGCAGTAACAACAATGTAAGGGCCGGTCCATCGAGATCGAAGCTTACCCGGAAAGAGATGTAATCGAGAATTATACAAAAGGACTTTCTTGCCTGGCATGAATGATTTTCGTAGAATATGTTGATCATGAAACGCCTTCATCCTGTCCTTGTAAATTCTCGAATTCTCGTATGCGTCGTTCCGGATTTCTTCAAGTTCATTCAATTGAAGTTTGCGTAGCGAGCAGTTGTCAGATTGAAATTAAGATTTTTGATCGCCGAGTATGTGGCTCCACGAGGCAAGTGACAAGCCTTCCCATAGACAAGTCTAAAGGGAGACATTCCAATAGGAGTTTTAAATGCAGATACGGTATGCCCATAAGGCATCGGTCAATCGGATTGACCAATCCTTACGATCGGGTTAACCGTTTTCTCCAAAATATGTTTAATTTCCCTATTGGAAATCTCAGCTTGTCCACTTGTCTGAGGATGATATGGGGTGCTCACCCTATGAGAGATACCGTATTTTTTCATTAAGCTCTCAAATGGTTTATTACAAAGTGTGAGCCCCCATCACTAATGATGGCTCAAGGCGTTCCGAATCGAGAAAGGATGTTTTCTTTTAGGAATTTAATGACCGTGCGATGGTCATTAGTTCGACACGGACTCGCTTCGACCCATTTAGTGACATAATCCACGGCAAGCAAAATATACAGATTTCCAAGCGATTGGGGGAATGGTCCCATGAAATCGATGCCCAGCAAATGCCTTGATGATAAGAATGGGATTCAAAGGCATCATATTTCGACGGGACAATGCTCCCAATTTCGACAACGCTCACAAGCTTTGCAAAACTCATAAGTATCCCTGAACATAGTGGGCCGATAAAAGCCACACTGTGGAGAATCTTGGCCGTGGTCTTTTTAGCAGAGAAGTGACCACCACGAGGCCTCTGAGTGAGAAGGAGATGATGCTCGATGCTCATCGTCAGTACACATCTCCTTAGAATTTAGTGGGCAATATTTAAATAAGTAAGGATCATCTCAAGAAAAGTTGCGCACCTCGGTGAAAAATTTCTTCTTATCTTGCGCGGTCCACTATGTCGGTATGGCACTGTAGCAAGATAATTAGCAATATCGGCGACCAAGGTGAATGGGAGACTCGAACAATTGTTCATCGGGGAACATGTCATTGATATGGTCGCCTCAAGGGAATCGGAGGTATTAAGGCGAGAAAGGTGATCGGCCACTACGTTCTCTACTCCTTTTTATCTTTAATTTTCAAATCAAATTCTTGGAGTAGAAGGATCCATCTTATCAAGCGGGGCTTAGAATCATTCTTAGAAAGAAGATACTTAAGTGCCGCATGATCTGTATATATAATGATCTTGGATCCGATCAGGTAGGACCTAAATTTATCCAAGGCGAACACTACGGCTAAGAGTTCCTTTTCCGTAGTCGAGTAGTTCACTTGGGCGGATTTAGAGTCCTACTTGCGTAGTGAATGACGTAGGGCTTCTTGTCTTTTCTCGGCCTAGGACCGCCCAAGAGCATAATCGAAGCGTCGCACATAAGCTCAAAAGGAAGGTTCCAATCGGGTGGTGCATGATAGGTGCGGTGGTTAATGTGCCTTTAAGCTTGGTGAAAGCTTCCTGGCATTGCTCGATCCACTCGTACGGAACATCCTTTTAAAGAAGATTACATAATGGACGAGAGAGAGACTAAAGTCCTTTATGAATCGCTGTAAAACCTGCGTGTCCTAAGAAGGATCGCACGTCTCGATGTTCTTGGGTGGAGGTAGGTTAGAGATAAGATCGATTTTTGCCTTATCTACCTCGATTCCTTTGGACGAGATGATATGCCCAAAGACAATTCCTTTTGAACCATGAAATGGCACTTCTCCCAATTAAGTACCAAGTTCTTTTCTTCACATCTTTTCAACACACATTTAAGACTTTCCAATCACTTGCTGAAAGATGGACCGTAAATAGAGACATTGTCCATGAAGACCTCTAGAGATTGCACCACCATATCAGAAAAGATACTAAGCATACATCGTTGGCAGGTGGCCGGGGCATTACATAGTCTGAATGGCATCCTTCGATAGGCAAAGGTGCCGTAGGGACATGTAAATGTGGTCTTTTCCTGGTCTTCAGGGGCTATCTCTATCTGGTTGTAGCCCGAATACCCGTCAAGGAAACTATAATAGGAATGACCAGCTAACCTTTCCAGGATCTGATCAATGAATGGTAAGGGAAAGTGGTCTTTCCTCGTGACGGTATTCAACTTCCTGTAGTCAATGCACATTCTCCAACCGGTACTGATCCTAGTTGGCATGAGTTTATTATCAGCATTGGCTATGATGGTGATTCCAAACTTCTTGGGAACCACCTGAGTTGGACTCACCCATTGGCTATCAGATATAGGGTATATAATACCCACATCCAATAGCTTAAGAACCTCGGCCTTAACCACTTCCTTCATATTTAGATTTAGTCTACGTTGTGGTTGCCGAGCAGTTTTTGCATTATCCTCAAGATATATGTGGTGAGTACAAATCGAGGGATCGATTCCCTTGAGGTCCGCTATCGTCCATCCAGGAGATCCTTTATGCTCATTGAGAGGAGATATGAGCCTACTCTCCTGTTCTTTCTCCAGGTGGGCAGAGAGATCACCACCGGGTATGTCTCATCTTGACCTACAGAGGCATATTTCAAATCAGCGGGCAAAGGTTTTAGGTCAAGCTTCGGCGGCTTGAGGTTAGATGGTAGAGGCACTACATCAGTTTGTGGTAATTCTTCAAATTGTGGCCTCCATCGGTTAACTTCAAGTACCGGTGCAATATCAAGTAAGGCGCACGTCTCCCTAATCATGTCATCATCAAAATCATGGGAGTGGGCCAGGCACGTCTCTAGATGGTCGGAGGATAAGGTCAGAGGTGTCGTATCTTCCACGAAAGAGTCAATCATGTTAATGTCGTGGAACTCGTCATCATCCTCTGAATTGCTGCCGTTATTGAAAAAAATGTTTGACTCCAATGTCAAATTTCCAAAAGACATAGTCATGATACCATTCCTGCAATTGATAATTGCATTTGACGTGGCAAGGAATGGGCGACCAAGAATGACGGGAATTTGAGTGCTCATGTTATTGATGGGTTCGGTGTCCAGGATGATAAAGTCTACAGGGTAGTAAAATCTATCAACTTGGACCAACACATCCTCAATTATCCCTCTTGGTACACGAACAGAGCGATCAGCAAGTTGTAGTGTGGTTAGGGTGGGTTTTAATTCACCCAAACCTAACTGTTTGTATACCGAGTAGGGAATCAGATTGACGCTCGCTCCTAAGTCAAGAAGTGTGTGATCAATTCGATGGTTCCCGATTACACATGATATGGTTGGGCTACCGGGATCCTTGAATTTCTGCGGCACGTCTTGCTTCAGGATGGCACTCACTTTCTCAGTCAAGAAGATTTTCTTTTAAATAATTTTCCGTCGCTTGGTCGTGCATAAGTCTTTTAGGAATTTGGCATATGAAGGTATCTGTTTAACGACATCAAGCAGAGGAATGTTGACTTTCACCTGTTTCAACACCTCTAAGATATCCTGAGAGTTAGAGAGAGGTTTTGGTGAAACCAACCGTTGGGGAAATGGAGCAACTGGCTTCTCTAGAAGTTCCGGTTCCACTTTTTGTGGGACATCACTGGATCCATCATTGTTGTCCTCTTTTGGTTCTTGAGGCTTGTCGGGCCTAACCGGAAGAGTTTTGTCAATGATCTTCCCACTCCTAAGAGTGGTGATGGATTTAGCATGTCCCATCTGATTTGAAGAGCTGGGATCATTATTCTCGTACTATGGTTTAGGATTGGGGAGAGGTTGTGCAGGAAGCATCCCCTTTTCTATAACCGTCATACGAGAATCTATTTTTTACATGAAATCTGTGATTCCCCGCATTGCCTGAGCCAGCTCTTGTATGGGATTTTGAACCGGTTCCTCTTGAGGTTTCACTTGATTTGGATTTTGATTGAAGAAACCTGGAGGAGTCGCCGTTTGTCCATTCCTCCAACTAAAGTTTGGATGATTTTTCCAGCCAGGATTGTATGTGTTGGAGTTGGGTCCAGTAAAAGGTCTTTGATAGTTATTTACGGCATTGGTTTGTTCATTCAACACTCCTCGAAAGGCAGGTATTGTAGGACAGTTTTCAGTTGTGTGAATGTTGCAATCACAGATGCCGCAAACAATTTCATTGACCTTATCCTTCTTTCCTTCCATGGCCTCAACTTTCCTTATGAGCGTAGTCACTTTACACTTGAGATCATCCTCTTCTTTCAAGAGATATAATCCACCTTTCTCCTTTAATTGAGTTGGCCTAGACGTGGTGTTCGACTTTGGGTAATAGTCCCAAGATTGTGTTTTTTCAGCCAAACTATCGAGGTAGTCCCATACCTCGTCGATATCTTTATTAATGAACTCTCCATTACACATTGTCTCGACCATTTGGCGCATGGAAGATGTCAGTCCATCATAGAAAAAATTTGTAATGCACCACGTTTCAAATCCGTGTTGTGGGCATGAACTGACCAAATCTTTGAACCTTTCCCAACATTGAAAGAATGTTTCATCTTCCTTTTGGGCAAAGTTCATGATCGCTTTTCTGAGGGTAATCGTTTTATGATGTGGGAAAAAACCAATTAATTTCAGAAAATCGTAACCGTCAGTCCCCGGCAACGGCGCCAAAAACTTGTTCACTCCCCAAGTATAGGGTTGTGATGTAGTAATAAACTCGGTAAGACCGAGGTCGAATCCACAGGGACTGATACCTGTACGTTATCTGAAATCAAGTAGAACTAGAACTAGACTAAGATGCGATCTAAATCAAGTAAAACTTAAGGAATAATTTGTGGAATAATTATCTAAAACTTAAGTAATTCAAAGGAAGGAAAACTAGGGATTCAGAGGATCCACTCGTAGAGATCAGGGAGATCGTATGCCAGGATCACAAATTATGAAAATTTACTGAACTGTCATTGATATAGGTTTCAAGAGATGAAAGGTGTATGAATTAGAATGGATTCCATCACCAGACCATGCCCAGGAGACAAAGCAAACAACAGAATTAATCTAATTATCAATCAATCAACATGCCGTGAAGGTCAGGAAGGTATTGTCATCCTACCATGCCTAGGAGACAAAGCAAACAACAGGGCTTCCTGACTTCATAAATATAAAAAGAGGAAAGGAATATTCAAAGCCATTGCAAGCCCATTGTAATTTCAGTCACAACATGCCATTAACAACTAAAAATATTCCCATAAAATTAAGTCAAAAATAATCTCTTCAATCTTAATCAAAGGGCACCAGCAACATCTCTCCCATCAGGCTACAAGCTTCACCTCTTAGCCCTAGCTAAGAGGTTTAGCCACACATGACTGGGCTAACAAAAACAACAAAATAAAAAAATAAAAGGGAAAAGAAAAGAATAAGAAGGAAGAAGAGAAAACCCAAGACCGAGCACCCCTTTTTCTTCCCATTTTCTTCCTTTGTCAAAAACCAAAAAAAAACGAGCGCTCCTTCCATGCACAGCAGCCACACTCTCCGTTTCCTCCCTGACCGTGCAGCCGTGCACAGCAGCAGCAAATGCTCCAGTGCTCTCCTCCTTTTTCCTCTGCCTAGCTCTCCCCCTGTCTCAAAAACTTCACGATAGTTCTCTCCGAATACCCTTTCTTTGTTTCTCTCTTCTTCTTTTATAGACAACAGAGATGGCCGTGGGTGCATGCTGGAGTCGGTGCGAAAGTTAGAAGAGAACAAGGAGTCACGCACTCCTCTTTCGCAGCGAAACCGCAAACAGCGTGATTTTTGGAGTGATTTCTGGAATAGCGAACCTCCTCACCTTGGAATCTGACTCCATGGTGAGGTTGAAGACCCAGCTTTGTAGTGTTTGGACGGTTCGGATTGGCCATCCGACCCTCTCTATGGATACACAATAGCTCGGAAAATCCGGGTTTTTCCGGACTGCGTAAACAGCGCTTGCGTATTCTTTACGCTGTGACAATGGTGGGGTCCACAATAAGCTTCAAATGAGAAATCCAAGCCATCCACCAGATTCCTCTCGAAATTTCGATCGGGAAAGAGTGGTCTTTGCCATCCTTTGACGCGAAATCAGAGAAGAAATCACCCAAACATCAATTTGAACGTTGCAGAGCAGTCCACTTATGGCCTCTGTATCGTGCACGTGTGCTTGCATGGGTCCAAAAGTTTAGCATGGGTTTGAAGAACTCATGGCCCTCTACAAGATGGACGGCCTGGATCATTCACTGGAATGATGTGTGGGGCCCACTAGCATCCGCAAAGCCGTCCGTCCGTCTCGCCGCGTGAAACGGCCACCGCCGTATTTGAAAAGGAGATGCGGGTCAGCGCTGCTGACCCGCGTAGCGTGGTTCGGTGCACGGCCAGTGCCGTGTACATGGTGTACACGCACTGGCCCTGTGGGGTCCATCGTGATGTATATGTAACATCCAATCCGTCCATCATCTTTAGTACTTCCATAAAAGGGGTGAGACCAAAAGTGAAGCATATCAAGATGTCAGGTGGGCCCCATATCATTATTTTGGTAGCTGATCTGTCCGTTGGGCTGCTCCCGCGATGATCCGACGGATGAATTTCGACATGTACGGTTCATTTAGAGTCCTCAGGCCCTGTATAGAGTTTTGACCTGAACGGATAGTGGGAACCCTGTGATCTTTCATTATGAACCAATTTTGGGCCACTTGAACTTCAGTTACTTGATTTTCACGGATCTCCGGTGTGTAAATTCGATGATCTTGGTCCCCTGGGGTCCGTCCCTTGCCTTGGTGTCATCAGAGCGTTAAATTCCAGCTTTAAACACCCTTTCTTAGTCTCAGTTCGTAATTACACCTTGCATCACATACACAGTTAAACCAAGCCGTTAAACAGAGTCATGCTCATAAATCCAGGTAATAAATGGGGTCTGATATGCAATATTTGACCCTCAACAAGAATCAACGGGGCATAGCTGCCCAACTCTTTAAACCTGTTTTCATACTCTGTCACCGTCATCCCTCCCTATCGGAGGTGAAGGAACTCACTCTCCTTCTCGTGGTGATAGGTGACGGGATAGTATTTCTCATGGAAGGGGGTCTCAAAATCTGTCCAAGTCCATATGTGTCCGACCGCAACAGTACAGAGGACACTATCCCACAATAAGCTGGCCCCCTTCTCGAACATGAAGGTGACCAACTCCACCTGCTCGGGCTCTGTGCAGTGCAGCGGCTTTAGCATCTTAGAGATGCGGTCAAGCCAATATTCGGCCTCCTCGAGTCTGTGAGTACCCGCAAAGGTAGGGGGCCATAAGCGCTGGAATCGCTCAAAGTGGCCGATGGCACCTGCATTCCCAGCAGGGGGCGTAAATGGAGCAAGCGGATCCACACCCATACTTTGGATAAAAATCCCTGCCAAGGTGGTCAAAAACTGCTGTTGCTGCTGCTGTACCTGCTGCTGCTGTACCTGCTGTTACTGCATCAACAACATCATCTGCTCCAACCTATCAGTAGGGGGAGCCGACTGAGGTACAAATGGCGTCGAAGAGGACGCACGGTTCTGCTCTAGAACCGGTGGCACATCAGGTATAGGCCCATTGGTGGGGCCAATGGCCGGCTGAGAATCTGGCATGTGTCAGAGGGAGACGGGCCCGAACTGGGGTCCATATGGCTATCGCTTAGGGGAGGTGCCCCGTCAAACGACTCACCAATAGTGAGACGTGCCGTACTCCGTGCGGCCTTAGGTGGCATTCCCATATACAACATAGGGTGCAACCCATGTCAGATTCAGCATGCCCACTATTCAACCACACAGCATTCACACACAGTTTTAAGAAACTTCATGCATTTCATTTACCAAAATTGTCACAATACATGAAATACACATTACATGAATCATGACAGGAAATGTATATAAGCTATTACAAGCAAGGCTGCAAATAGTAGAACAAACTACCAACCACAAACACACTTTCTACCTACCATACTACTAGGCCCATCAACATTTAAAACACGGACATCCTAAACAGTAACAAAATAAGCTACAGGGCAACGGCATGGATGACTAGACATCCGAGTCTGGCGACGGAGGAGGGGCGCCCTTATCCTGCAGGCAGCACTGGATAACTTTCAAGGTGTGAGTCACCTTCTTAAACTTGTGCTTCACGAGGACCCGGGTATCAATGATCTCCTGTCGCAGGGCAGCCTGGCCCTCCTCAAGTCGAACTAAACGGGCTTCCCCAGCAGCCCGATCAGTATCATGCTCTTTTACCGTAGGAGGGGAGCTCTCATCCGTGTCCTGAGCCTCCACTTCTTCTTCCTGTTCTTCCTCTATCTCTTCTCTTCTTTCTTCCTCGCTCCCATACTCCTCACTAGCCGTCTCATCCTCACTCTCATCGAGTCGGGCTTGCCGCTGTCGTGGCCCAATTTTCATCTGGTTGAGAGTAGTTTCGTTGATGTATGGGTCAGCACCAGCACTTCCATCTCAAGTCTATAGCCAAACTCACGTGCAATCTTGCATATGAGTCGGCTGAATGGGAGCGAATCAGACACTCTAGTGGAGCGCGCGGTAAGAATTATATGCAGTAGAACGTGCGTAGGCACGCACAACTTCTCTCCCTGCCCCACTTGGTATAGAAAATCTACCATCAGAAGAGTGCATTCGCTGCGGTTGCTCCACATAAGGTACATGTTGTACATGAAGATGTGGTGAAGCAGGCAGAAGTCATCAGTCATATTGGTTGCTAGGAGGCTGTTGTTCAGATTCCAGTGGGCCAGTTGTCCACAAAGGAATCACGTGCGGCGATCCCTTTCACGTGCACTCTTCAAATTCTTCTCGCTTGCATGCACTTCGCCAAGCGGCATCTTCATAAGCTGAGCTATCAATCCAGCATCAATTGTGGTCTCCCAATCTCTACCTACTGGGATCTTAAACTGCAAGGGCTCTCACGTAGGCTCTCGAATGTGGGCGTAGAAGGCTCGGACTGTGCCCACATTTGCGCGGTACTCACCCTCAA
The DNA here is from genome assembly GCF_029962835.1 of Magnolia sinica. NCBI lineage: Eukaryota > Viridiplantae > Streptophyta > Magnoliopsida > Magnoliales > Magnoliaceae > Magnolia > Magnolia sinica. The sequence continues at coordinate 74,846,777 of NC_080579.1, read as the reverse complement.
ATACAGGACCCCATCCAGCCTCGATCAGGCGGTCCATCACCAGTTATTGCCCAAAGAGCCTCTCATCCACATGAGCTTCAAAGAGGATCCTGCGACCTTGAAATCTCTCATGAGACATATCCGTCAAGAGGATCCTTTCGAGGGGAGCCTGGGGATCAATCTCCCGCTTGGTCCTTATCTCTCAATCGACACCTGCACTAATGGCGGCGCCTCTAGGCCTCCTTGAACAAGTAGGGCGACTAGGCCCAACCTCATCCGTAGGAGTCCTCTTCTTCCCCATAAGAGAAAGAAGCGTGAAAATCAAGAAAATGGCCGTCACAAGCTTGAATAGAGCCCATTGGAGTGGAATGATAGGTGAAAATAGGAGGGGTTGTTGAACTTGAAGGTATGTGAGACACAAATAAGAAGTTTGTGCACTCAAATCGAGGGGAAAGAGAGAGATAGGAGAGGGTTTTGATGGGAAACGGTGGAGGGGTGTGTGTATTGAAGGGAAATGAGGAAATGGGTGAATGGAGGGGAGATTTGAGAGAGAAATAAAGGTTTTTGAAGAAAAAGGAGAGCTTGGAGGGGTAGGTTATGAAGAGGGGGCATGTTAGGAGGGGTTAAAACTGACCCAACATGCATCAGCGGGCCACACAACACCCTAGAGGCGTCGGACCCAACCGGCCCGCCCGGCCAGGCCCACTAGCCGGCGAGGCCTCGCGGAACCAACGAGGTCCTTGCCGGTCTCTGGACAATCCGGCGATGCCTCGCTGGTGGGGCGAGGTCCTCCTGCACCCTGGACCCTAAAAACATGTGGGACCCACTCAGGGTCCCCCTGAAAGTATCCCCTTTGGCCCCCGACTCCCTCTTGAGTCGTTCCAGGTTATTTCGAGTACTTTCTGACATACATTCGTATTTCTCGATTGTTGAAGGCTGGGATTGGGTAAATCATGGTCTAAACTCATCGATTGACGGTCTAGGAGTGATCCGAGGTTGTCTCAGGCGATCACAGATGTGTACGGAACCGATCTCCAAGATCATTTTAGGTAAATTTTCGCCAATTGGCGAAACTGGGAAAGCTAAGCTTGTCTCTACATTTTTCTCGCACCCACCTAGGTCTAAATACATTAGTGCACATCATGTGACCATAACCTAGGTCCGGTTTAATCCAAATCATGCTCTGATACCAACTTATAACGCCCTGAAAATCGGGGGTCGAATAGAAGTCCAACTCCCCAGTTCCAATGCATCACTTATGCAACATATTTAATGATGATTAAATGTTGTCTGTACTAGTGCATAAAATATGAATAAGATTAAGCCAAATCAATAAAACATAATCCAAGGACAGTTGTAATACGCAAGCAGAAAATTAACTCAAATACGTATAACTTTATAAATCAGTATATGTCCCCAAAGTATGTATGTATTGTTAGGTCAATAATTACATGTATTGTCTCAAAATACAAAATGTCAAAAATGTAATAGCCCACTATAAGTATAACCCTAAAGCCCCGCCGATCAGAACGGTCTATGTAAACCCGCCTGAATACTGCATATGTGAGAAAGCATTCTCATCATCTGCGAAGTTCGCCTCTTCCTCATCAGTCGGGTCTCCATCTGCAACTAAGATAGAGTCTGGTTGGTATTTAAAACACCGTCCCGTAACGTGAGAGTGAGTGATCAACTCAGTGGAATAATAAAGTAAAGGTTAACATGTTCTCAATTCAGTCAAACAATAATGATAAAACAATACAATCAAACATCCCTAAGTACTTTGATTAATGCAAGAATGGTATGTATAAATGATGCATGCCCTCGCCTGCACTCCCTCTGCGATCTTCATCCAACGGTCACGCATGTCAGTCACTTCCTCGTGCTCTCTACTCAATGTCAAATGGCACATGCAGTGCAGTGCATGAACGTGATTGCCAAGTTCTTATTAGTCCTTTTCATACAGCAGGATTGGGAAGCTAAGGTACCTCTCTTATATCAATTCCCAAACGATGATCCATTCTAGGGTCATCAATCCTAGTAAATCTCATACGATGTTACGGTTCTAGGTCGCTACAAAGGGCTCATCACCTTATCAGTGTAGGCCTAGTTTATACTCTTGTTGCTATGGAAAGGCTTGTCGCCTCTACGCAGTCTTAGCGTACACTTGCGATCACTACAAAGGGCTCGTCACCTTACCAGTGTAGGCCGACAGCTCGAATACAGCATCTCATACCACCGTATTCGGTTCACGAGACTGTGTTGCTCACTAGACACTACGGGGAGGCTCGTCACCCCAGCGTAGGCTGACAGCTCGACCACGGTGTCCCATACCACCATGCCCGGCTCATGAGTCTTAACAGATCGAGGTACCAAGGTTAAAGGAGTTTTCACTGGTGAGTTTGGAATCTTAGATTCAAGCAGTAACATCCATACATAATGAACATATATCGGGTCAATTGGGTTACTTGACGAGCTCGACTAGTACGAGGGCACCTCGAGTTGATCAACATGAAGGGCGCAAGCCCTCCATGTGGCCTAACCACTACCGACAACGAAAGTACGACTCGGGTTCATCGAACGCGCCTTGTGTGGCGAAAACAACCTCAGCCACCTAATCGAGATATGTTACTGATTGCCTAGACTAAGTCATAGTCCCAATCACACTCAGTTGCAGTTTATATATCACATATGATATGCATAGCAGCATTACACAACAGTCCAACCATTTCAAGCATTTAAGCATTTCATGAAACACATAGTGCACATGTTATCTTACCTAGCCATTACTTCCATAAATCACATAGTAGGAAGATAGGTTACATGAAGGAAACTATAGTTATAGAGAAAGGGATTGAGAATCCTAGCTCAACACTCTCATTTTAAACATTTAAACAATCATTTCCTCATATAGGCATTTTATCAAACACTTACACTACACATATCACATACATAGATTAATTTACTTAAAACGTATACCATAGCAAATCCTTTCACATAGGAGTTGCAACACATACAACGATCATGTATTACCAAACATCTATCATAACAAGTACTAATCCTAATTCCATATTCATTTACTCATATCAACAAATACAAGGAATACACTATATTCAACATAGGTCATATATATATATGTAAAGTGCGATAATCATCATATCTAAGCATGTGATAGCAATTCAAGTCAGTCATAAATCATTAACTGACATTGAAAGCCTTGAAAACCATAACCTAAACATTTATAGTCCGCACCTTATGCCTGTAAATGCGTAATAGATTTGTTTTAGAAGCTTAGCCTTTGTCAACGGCGGATTGGCAACCTATAGTATGAAATAGGTTAGCTATTCCATTACTTACAATGTTGGAGACCCTATAACAGGTTAGGGTTAAGTTTTCTTACCTAAGTACGGAGTCGGAATCACCGAAATAGTGATGTAGAAGCGGTAGTTAAACCCGAGGAGCAATGGGATCGAATCCCAGGAGGAATCTCCAACTCACTCACTCACTTTCTCTCTCTTTCCTTTCCTTTTCCTCTACTCTCTTTCTTAGGATTTTAGAATTCGTATGGAATATGAGAGAGAGGCTTTGAGGCCCTTATATAGGCCCAGGTTTGATGGAAATGGCCCTAGGGCCAAGGTATACTTAGGTTATATCCAAAGGGCGTCTGTTTCAGCCCAACGGAGCACTTCTGGTGGCCCCTTTTCCATATGCGGTCGGACTTAAGCTCCCTGACATTGGATCTAGGTCAAGCTAAGTTTTTGATCCGATCGGGTTTACAGATCAGCCGTGGCGGACCAGTTTCAGTTTAACGGTCACCGGTGCTAGATCAGGGCCACAAGTACACTGACATGTGTGGGACATTTCTCCTGATTTGAGGATGTATTTCGGTCTGAATCTGACGATCTGAATCTTTATATTTGGCCCATAAACGACACGACTCGGATTACTTAAATTCAGATTCCATTTCTAAAGATATTCACGTTTCTCGCACACTTTGCTCCGGGCTCAAGTAATGCATTTCTAGACACAATTAAGACTTGATTTCCGAGGGGGTTGTCAAGTCCAGTAATGCGGTCATAACTGTATAGTTTTGTAGTCATCGGACTTTCGACGTACGGTCCAGGTCCAATACGGAGTTTCAGTGTGCTCCCGAGAGCAACCTGGTTTAGGGATGGATTCTAGATTTTAGGGTAATGTAGCGTCAATGATACTGCATGGTTTGAGTCTTGCAGATCATATTTAAAGTGATTAGTGCTAATTTTATAAGTATTCTAGTTTAGCACTAGCTAATGCGAACCTAATTTCTAAAGGTTTCGGTCCTGGATTATTTCTGCTTGAGGTGGTACTCGGGTCCTTGTACGAATTTTTTCGAGACGTTACACTTACCGAGTTATTACTACATTGCGACCCTACACTTGGGGTTGTGAACACATAGTGGGCTTAATGTCCATCGCGGGACATCAAGCTGAGGGCACGTCTCAAATTGCTCAACTTAGACCACAAGCCATGTGCATAGGATGTGTGAATGCCTTAGGTGAAAACTTGAAATTTAAATGAAACTAGCCTATTGCTCTTTCATGAATTTGTAACTTTTGGACTGTTGATTCATGGTCAAATTCAGGGTACCAACTAAAGATATTTCTCCACATATGTCTGTATAGCCACGGCCCCGATTGATCATCGGTGACCATTGATCTAAGTTAAGGCCTTCCGGGTTAATCAAAACATCCGATCATTAGATGGTTATGTACAAATATAGATCGCCTATTGGGGCACTTATCCCATGGCTTAATTAATCTATGCACCTCCCAGTGAATCCCATTAGTTAGAAACAAACCCCTTTAGGGTTAGTATAATGAATAAAGAGTCATTGAGGTCATTTGTACAACATCTAGCACTATAAATACTATTTCATTTCACACCCCCTCTCCTTATACGAATTTACCCTAGAAAGAAAGAGAGAAAGAGAGAGAGGCGGGAGATCTTAAAAGAGGAGGGAGGTCTTGGAGTGTTCTTAATGAGTTCCCTTCAATTAAACCTTAGCCTCAATCATTCTCCTCCATCGAATCCATCTTACTTACGATTGAAAGGTAAGAAACAAATCATACTTTCTAACATAGGTTTTTCTAGATTAAATTGCATGAATCTTACCTAATTGCTTCTAAATTAGTATAGGAATCATTTTTCCAAAATTCCTAATCATAGGAGCACTTTGAGTCAAGCGAAACATTGCAAAGGTGTGGACTATTAATCCTACGTTGCTTTTTATCAACCCTTGAGGGTCTCAGTTAATGATTTGTTAATGTAAATGACTTAGTTTATGTTAATATATCCACATTTAGATTCAATTTCAACATATGTCTTGGGATGTTTATAAATGCTCACATGTTTAATGAAATGTTGAAGTGCTTGAGTTGTGTTGTCGCTGCTCACATGTTTGATGAAATGCTTAAGTTATTGAATTCATTATCCCATTGGTGCTCACATGCTTGATGAAATGCCGAAGTGAATGTATTACTCTATTGATGCTCGCATGTTCGATGAAATGCTTAAGTAGTGTCATTAACCTATGTTATGATGGGATGACGAATTGTTAAGTCCATAGTGATATTTAGGATTGATATGATGTTGGGTCAATTGGTAAATCACCCAAATCAAGAGGTGGCCCGAGTTAGGTTACCCACCCTAGGCTCATTGGATTGACTGGGGTCAAACACAAATGACCGACAGTGGGTGGACTACATTGGATGTCTGCGCCCAATGTCGGTTGCGCCGGGGTTCTCCCATGTTAATCAAATTACTCCACTAGCCGACTGATCATATATGTTCAAAATGTATAACATGACCAAATCAAATCTAGGATACCCCGTTCCTAATGGATGAGTCCATTCATAACTGTTAATGCGATACAATCCCACTAAGACTTGTAAGCTGGGCATGATGGTATGGGACACCGTGTCCGAGTTATCGTCCTATGCTAGGGTGACGAGCCTTCTCATAGTAACTAGTGAGCACTAATGAAGGTAATAAATCATTGTTCGAATGGCCCCCATCAAATTACCTGGTTGATAGTTTCGTGCCAGAGTACCGTTCGAATGACCTTGCGTGAATGAAATTAGGTGACTAGCCCTTTGTTTTTGGAGATTTGGTTTTATGTGACAAGCCTGCACCTTGGAACTAAGTGATCATACTTGGTTTGGGTGACGACCCATACCGAGTTGATCCTCATACATTTAGGTATCATGTCGTACCTTTCAAATCAAATCAAATAAATGGGTGACACCTAAATTTGGATCAAGGGACATTGGTGAGGAGCCGCTACGTGCTGTAAAGAGCCACGTGATCCGAATAAGGACTATTGATATGACAGCGGTATCCTAACTTCACCAATATACTAGATGAATAGAACTTAATAATTACTCGTCTAACATATGCATTAATCGCATTGCATTAGATAGGATGTGGCGATTTGGTGTTGGGGTCGTGTGATGAGGGAGTGTTGGCATTTGCAAAATAAGTGTTGAAGTCTCTTGCATTTAACAAGAGTATTTAAGAAGTGTTGGATTGTGAGGAGCATGCATCATTTCATAATCTCCCTCATGCATTTAACAAGAGTATTTAAGAAGTGCTTAATTTCTTATTTTATTATTACTTGTGTTGATTTGGTTAATAACATATGTAATTTAGAACTAATGGAACCACTGAGTTAGCTACTTACTCCCACCTGGAATGGAGTTTTAAAACACCAACCAATCATATCATTAATGCAAGTACTAGTGAGACCTCAAACAGGTAGGCTTAGATCATCTTGTGCCACCGTCTTTATGTTTTGGAGGATTTGGTGTAAACTGAAAAGTCTACACTTTAACCGTCATGGTTATGTATATTGTGGCTTGTATAATCTTCATTTAGGCGGACATCACTTTTTAATTGTACTTTGATTGTTTACCTTATATTTGTTGATTTTTGTTATTTCTACCTAGCGTTAGTTCTGCTAAATTAAATTACACACTCTGATTATTCGTGTGTTGAATAAATGTGAATCTGAATGAGGATACATCTGCATTTTATTAAGTTGACACATGGGAACTCAGGACAGGAGTCTATGTACTTGGGTGCCATTTTTCGGAGCATTACAGAGGTGGCGGCTTACCTGCTCCTATACCTCTTCTTATGGCTCGACTTCTTTAAGTGTCTCGCCCTCATTTATTTTAACATCAATCACCAATAACTTTTTATTCATCCTTGTAAAACAATGACTCCTCATCAAACTTGACGTTTTGGCTCATTGTGATTTTTCGTGTGACCCAGACATATAACCTCTATCCCTTCACACAATCACCATAGCCAACAAAGGTGCAATTTTTAGCCCTATGGTCTAACTTATCTTTCTCAATAGATGGTACATAAGAGTAAGCGCCACAACCAACTACATGCAACCCTGAGTTGTAACACCCTGAATTTCGAGGGCCGAGCAAAGCTCTACTCCTGAGATCTAGAACACTTATGTAATATGGGTGATGATGTTCAGATTTCTTCCATATTAATGAGTTAAGCATGAGTAGAATTATACTAAAACAATATATCATACTCCTGATATAATTAAATTAAGCAAGCGAAAGTCTGAAGCATATATGCTTAAGCATGTAAGTGTTTCACAAACTCCAGAGTATGAGTATGTAACCAGGCTCAATATATATACATGCACTATTTCAAAATAAACAAAATGTGAAAAAAGTAGATGCGTCCAACTAAGCCAAATATCCCTGTAGTCCCTGCGCATCGACACGAGGTCTACTTAGACCTGCCCGACAGCTAAAAGTAGGAGAACTCCTCCTCCTCATCCATAAAGTCCTGCTCCATCGCATAGACTTCATCAGCACCTGCATCTAAACCTGAGTGTAGTTGGTGTTTTAAAACACCGTCCCAGAGTGGGAATGAGTGGCCAACTTAGTGGTACTATAAGACAAAAGTTAACATGTTATCAAGTCAGTCAAGCAGTAATGATAAGGCAATCATAACAATTACTTACTAACTACTCTTTTTAATGTAGGAATAGAGTGCAAGTAATAATGTAAGCCCTCGCATCAAAGCTCCCTCATAAGCGACTCCGACAACCTATTTCACATATGACATCACTCCCTCAAAACAGTGCAACTTCATCGCCTTTAAAGCACATCCTAATTAGTGTAATGTGATGCATGGTTGTGTTAGCCGATTACTTAATTAAGTTTATTCATAAAGCAAGTTTGGGAAGCTAGGGCACTTCCGTTTATATCTTTGGCCCAAACCGAAGAATCCATCTAGGATATTTACTCCTAGTTAAGCACATACGATAAGCAATTTATAGGGCATCACTCCTAATGAAAAGCAGTTGATAGGCAAATTCAAGAATTTATACTCGCGGTCACTACGGGAGGCTCGTCACCTCAGCGTAGGCCGATAGCATGAACACGGTGTCCCATACCACCATTTCTCGCTTACGAGTTTTGGTTGCTCACTAATCACTACGGGGAGGCTTGTCACCCCAGCGTAGGCCAACAGCTCGAACACCGTGTCCCATACCGCCATGCCCGGCTCATAAGTCTTAGCAGATCATGGTACCATGGTTAAAGTGGGCCTTTAAATTGGTGAGGGGTACCTTAGATTCAAGCAGTAGTGTCCATACATGGTAAATACACAATAGGCCAATCAGTTTATTAGGCAAGTTTGATTGGTATGGGCACACGCTGACCTAATCGACATGGGGCACATAAGCATCGCTCGTGGCCTAACCACTGTCGACAATCATCGTGCGACCTGCATTCATCGAGTATACCCAATGTGGCGAGACTAATTCGGCCACCCGAATAGGGACTGTTATCGATTGCCTGGCTACATTGTAGCCCAAATCTTATTCAGATGTAGTAAATAAACACATGTGATAATCATTTCAACATTTAACAAACAATCCAAGTAAATTCCTCATTTTAGCATTTCATCAAACACATTGATCATGTTACCAAACACTTGCATTTTATCCATAAATTGCATAGAGGCAAATATGATTACATGAAAGAAACTATACATATGAATAAGGTAATTAAGAATCCTATTTTAATACTCGTAATAAATACAAATCATCAACAATTTCTCGTTCAGATAGTACATCAAACACTTGGATTACACTTCACCAAATATATAGGCTAGGTTAATTACAACATATATGTTACCAATTCCTTATACAGCGAGATCAGTATGCATATGACGATGAAGAATCCTAGATCAATAATCATGGCAAGCACAAATCTTGTTTAAATGTTCATTCAAACATTTCAACATACAAATAGGATGCATCTTTTGCTCAACACAATCCATATATGTATATTATACCGAAATCGGTGTATCTAAGACAATACGATAGCAATCAAGTCAGGTATAAATCATTAGCTAACATTGAAAGCATTGATAACCATGACCTAAGAGTTTATAGTCCACACCTTTCATCGGAATACTTGATTCGGACTCAGTTCAAACTCTATGTTGCCAAAAATAGAACGTCGGGCACCTAAATGACGAAATAGGTTAGCTAGTTTGATGAACAATCAACTTGGATCTCTACAACGACATTAGGGTTAGGTTTTCTTACCCAAAATCGTAACCAAAAGAAACTCGGTAACGCGATGCGGAGGCGATTTGGTGCATGGAACCGTGGGAGAGGATTACTGCAGCAATCTCCTAAAATCCTCTCTTCTCTCCTTCTTCTTTTCTCTTCTTTTCTCCTCTCTCCCTTAGGGTTTTATAGAAATTCGTATATGAGAGAGGTGGGGTGAAATAAGGGTTATTTATAAGCCCAGAAGTGATGCAAATGGCCCCAGGGCCACTTTATACATAGTTTATACCCTTTGAGCGGCTGTTTTTTGACGAATAGGGCCCATAGGGAGGCCCACAACTCATCGACATTATAGGGTATGCTCTCTGACAATGAATCCATGCTAGGACATGATTTCGGTGCGATCGGATAAGTCGATCAACCATGGAGAACCCGTGTCAGATCAACGGTCATACTTACTCAATCGGGGCTACAGTTATGCGGATATGTGTAGGGAAATATCATTTTCCCATGGACGAAGTTTAGTTAGAAACTGACGGTCTAAAATCTTCAATTTTACGTGAGAGCGAATGGCCCAATTGACTTAAGTTTCATTTCATTTTCTAAAGATATTCGCATTTCTCACGCACTTCACTCAGCATTCAAATTAGACGTTTTTGGACATAATCTGGGCATGATTCCTGTGGTGGTTGTCAAGCCCAGTAGGACAGACATAGTCCTATAGTTTCATGGTCATCGGACCATCGACGTGTGGTCTAGGTCTGATATAGGGTTTCAATGTACTCCCATGAGCGACAGGCTCTTGGGATTTCTCCTACGTCGTTAAGTGATGTTGAGCACACGGTATTAATGGTTTTAGGCCTTCTCATTTATGCAAATGGTGGCCCGAGTTTAATCCACCGATTATTTAGTTTAGTACTTAACTAATTTTCGCCTAAACTATTCGACAGGATGCGGTCCTTGAGCAGTCCTGCTAGAGGTGGTACTCGAGTCTTTGTACAAATTTTTTCGAGACGTTACATGAGTCATCAACTTCCTAATCATTCTATACTTCTTCAAGGATTTTACAAATAAAAGCCATAGATGGGAATCGATTCACCAAATAGCAAGTCGTGTTAGCGACCTCAACCCATACTTCGGGCCCAATCTAAAGTAGTCCAAGTCATATGTTCTACCACACCATTTTGCTATGGTGTGTAGTTGACTGTGTTGTGCCTCACAATCCCCTCATCCTTACAAAATTAATTGAATTCCTTCAAAGTAAATTGTAACACCTCGCACTTCTGATACGTGTGTGTTACCATTTAAGCCTAAAGCAATGGATATCAAAGCTCGACTGATAATCGACTTAATCAAACATATGCAAGATGGGACTTCTGATCGCCAATTAAGCTGTCCATCAGGGGCCCTAGGAGCTGAGATGAACTCCATGTCAGTCAGGAAGGTAAGATCAACTAAAAACCCCAACTTATAGAAGCTTCTAGGTCATTTAATCGAACCATATTGGGGACAACTCTCCTACAACCAACTCTTGAGAGTTAGTTAGTGGCCAATAAAACCCTCATCGTGAACTAAACCCCAAATTGACCGTTGAAACCTGATTTCAAACCAATCCAACCCTTATGTCAAGGTATATTGGCTAACAAAGGATGGGGATGTACGATATGGCTACCCTGTACCTCGGCCCCGCCACAAACTGGGTCGGGACCCCTATATGGGGATCCCAAGATAAATGGACGGAGTAGATTTATCATAAACATCATAGTGGACTCCACATAAGGTGCAAGTGTACCTAACATACCCATGCACGAAATGCACTAGACGTGCCTTGCTAGTTAAACCAGCCTTAACCGAGCTCTCTTGCAAAAAGCAAGAAAACTCCTCCCGCCCATTTTGGATTTGAAACCGAAGGACTACAACCCTCAAAGTGGCCCACCTTGGGCACTTTCCGAACGACCTAAACCGTTCATTAGACTCGTGGGCCCCGTCTAAGCATAACCAGATAAGCTTTTAAGCCCACGCAAAGGAACAAAGAAAGTAGGATGAAACCGTCCAAAGACCTACATGTGGCTAGGATCCGTGATGTGGGCCCAGTCTGTGGATGCATGAGTGGCCCATGATCATCCGGATCAGGCCATCCCAGTCATTCATCAGCCACAGGAGAACGTTCCCTCTCCTTGCCAGAAATGGCCGAGCATGGCCAGCCCAAAGAAAAGCAAAGAGAGACTTTCCTCTTTGGGAAGAAAGTGTTGGCACATTTCTAGCCACTCCTAGGGCCACGTGGATCTATCCCAGCCACTCGTTCAGGGTGAGATGAGAAGGAGATGAGAAACATATCATCTCGCGAGAAAATAGCGAGAAATGGAGATTCTCATGAGATGATTTGAAACTGACATTTGGGGCCCAAAAAGTGGTACCCACGTTGATCAAAGGTTCAATCTGGTCATCTCAAATGGACCAGATCATGTTGGAATATGTGGTGAAGTGATCTGCCATTAGAGGGTCGATCATCTTCCCTGATAACCCACTAGCATCTAATCACGAGATGGACCCCACATGGCTCAAAAAGTTACTTTTCAGATGGGCGAAGTGACCATCAGTCCATCCCCAGGCATGGATAGGCCCCATGCATAGCCCTCTGTTGATCACAACCGTTACAAGGTGGGCCTCACTGTGAATCACAATGGGCCTCACCTTTAATCTCTATGGCCAAACCAGGCCTAGAATTGGACCACCATCTGGGCCGCAATTGGATTACACCGCTAGGCTAAAAATGACCTAGTCCGATCCAAATTGCTGAGTTTACGTTGGGCCAAATAAGCTGGCCAAAGCAAGCCCAAGTAGCCCTATACGTGGGATCTTTCAAACCTACACCACTTCGATGCGTTGCCTTTGAGAATATTTTATCTACAACCATAGGAAGTCATTTATGTGACTTGGGCCACAAGGTGTACCCGGGGACGCGGATCAAGAACGGTTATACAACCCTACCAGGTGATGATTTTCTTCCCTTTGATCTTTTCATCTCTAAACTAGATTAGATAGTCTTTTGTTATAGTTACAAATGATCTCTTAGGAACGGATGATCATTCGACTTTTTTAATTAGATACATGCCTCTTAGTTTATTTACCATTGGTTAACTATTATATGCATATTTTAGAATGGATCAAACCCTTTATCCATATTGTCATATGTCATAGGACCAATCTATCATATGCTCCTGGAGCCTGTTAAATCACTAATTAGTTTAACTTGGAAGCATGACTTGGAATTACTATAATACTTGATTTGTTTAATTGAGACGCATGCTTTAGAATTTGATATGTTAAGATTATATGATTCTTGAACTATTTACATACATGAGGTTTACTTCAAATATTAAAGCATGTCTAAATCTTCATAAGATTGTATTGTTTGTAAGTCGCACATTATTTGAAATTTCTCTATGGAACTCCTATTTTGAGAGCGTCTGAGCTTAAGGTGTAACGGAATGGATTGTGATGAACACGAAGGTTATGATTAGTGGTAATTGAGTTATGGGGCTTACCACCTATAGAGTGATTCCACTAACCTGACTATAGAATGGACCTTTCAACATTTATTATCACTGCTAATTACTCGTATTTGAATCATACATACAGTCTCATTTTAGTCGCTGCATTTAAGGATTTCGATACTTCATTCCTAGTCAACATATGATGGTAATTTCCTTACATTGAGAATTGATTGGCCACGTGTTGATAGGTTTTATACACACCCTAAGGTGGTAGCCTCATGAGCTGGAGAGTGGTATGGGACTTATGCCCAAACTGTCGACCTACATTGGTGATGAGCCCCCGTAGTGACCTTGAGCTTATGCAAATTGGCTGATTGTAACTGGATTAATAATAGATTGGCTAATCATGCATACACGGCGCAGACCAGCATCTATCGCTATCATACGTGATGTACATATTTTGTCCGACTGGATGATCATTCCCAGGTCGATGATTGCATGAGTGACAAGCCCAATGTCCGCACGGATGAGCATCCCCAGGGTGATGATTGCATTCACGCATCCATGCACATAATAAGACTGCATTTATTGTATTTTGGGTGGTTTGGATGTTTTATGTCATTTCTTGTCTAGGGCAGCAGTATGTAATCTTGAGGGGAGATCACACTGAGCTGACTACTCATTCATCAATGTTCAACCGTACAACGGATATAGGGGCTGATGGACTCGCAGGGGATCCGGAGGTGGCTGCAGTCAAGGAGGAGCCTTATGATGAAGAGTCGTACCATGAGGCGGCTGCATATTATGGCCTTAACCAATAGATTTCATTTATGATAGTTTATTTGGAATTATTACATTTGAGAATTTTGTATTTGGCCCCAGCTGAGTGAGCCAGGATATTGTTTCCCGTTTTGATCATATCTCTGTTATGGTTGTTTTCCGCTACTTGCACTTTAATTTTCATTGATTACCATTATTATTCAGTTAACTCCTGGGTTTTTAGGATACAAGTCGTGTACTCGGGTTCTGAAAACTGGGGTGTTACATAAATTCTTAGTTATTGTCCATCCTCCGTACTTTTAAGTGTCACCCTAATTATTTTTGAACCATGACTTTTCAAAACTTGAAAGTAGCAAATATGTCAGAATTATTTTTCATAAAATAAACTCATACATTTCTAGAAAAGTCATGAATGAATGTTACAAAGAATGAAGACTCTTCTCTAGAAATCACGGGCGACGACCCCCACATGTCATAAGGCACATAATCCAACGATCCCTTAAGGCCTATTTGTTTTCCTATTTACCATTGTAAATGATGGTAAATAGGTAATTATAACCTATTTCTATTGTTTGGAAGAGAGGAAATATAAAGGGTAATTACACCTCGATTTTCGAAATTTACTTTTTGAAAAAAAAAAGGGTGGGAATGACTGAGTGAATTTTTTAGATCTCACCATGATGTATGTGATTGATCAACGCCCTCTATCTATTTTATCAAATCATTTTAGCTCTTGTGCTAAAAAAAATAGGTAGATTATAAGCTCAATTGGACCACACCATAGCAAACAAGGGGATATTGACATCCACCGTTGAAATTTGAAGCCATCCGTGGGTCCCACACTGATTTGTATTTGTGATCCAACCTGTTCATATGATCACATAGACACGGATGAAGGAAAAACACAAATATCAACTAGATACAAAACACTTTTGGCCCACAAGAAGTTTTCAATGGTGTGTGTTTAATCCCTGTGTTTCTTGTGTTGTGGTACACTTGCACTTTGGATTTGCCTCGATTGTTAGTTTATGCCCCAAAATGAGCTGTTATAGTGAATGGATAGCTTGGATCAGACACATATATCATGATGGGCCATGCAAAATTTTAAAAATTTTTCTTGGTATTAGTGTCAAGTCAAATCAAAGCTTACTGTGTATGGGCGGCTATGGTGTATTTCTTATGAAAAATAATGATTATTTATTTACTTTTATTTCCAACTGTAAATAAGAAAACAAACACCCCCTTACTACTATGTTTCCTGATTTTAAATGATAATTTTGACCAATGACCATGTATGCTATGCTCAAATACATTCAAATTTAAAAAAAAAAAAAAACTAAGGAGAAATTAAACCACTATTGAGGAGTACCTTCATACCGCACTCACTCATGTGGCCTAGGCGCACGTGCCACACATATGTTGATGTGGATTTTGTTATAGACGTTGCAGCTCTACTTGATACAATATTCTTAATCAACTTGTAGAGATTGTTGCTCCTTTGTGCTTTCATAATGGTGAGTACCCCCCTTAAAACTTTTAGGACACCGTCATGGATGAACTTGTATCCTAGTGCATCAAGAGCACCTAGAGAAATCAAATTTTTATTCAAATCTAAAAGATGCCTCACATTAGTCAAAATATACTCCACCCCATTGAACATTCAATTGTAAATGGATCTGATTTCAATCATTTTATAGGCATGATCATTGCCCATAAGAACTAGGCCACCATCATACTTGATATACATGGTGAGCAAACTATGGTGAGGGGTCATGTGGTACAAAGCCCACATATTCAAAATCCACTCCTAATAAAAAAGTGACTCATTTTGTACATCGATAATACATCGCAACCATCCGAACCATCACAGGATTCTGCTGAATTAGCCTACCTTGTAGAATTATCTGAATTCTCATCCTTATAGACTTTAGGATTCTGTCAATCCTTCTTCATATATTCCTATCTACCACAATTCCAACACTTCAACTTTCCTTTGCCCATCAACTTAAACCTTGATCACGATTTCCCTTTTTTGCTAAAACATCCGTTCCCTAGCAACTAGCACTCCTGTAGATGTACCTTCCCCACCATTCTTCCTTCTCAATTGCTTCAACTAAAGCAATGAGATAGCGGAGTCAAGGTGTAAGGTGTCTCTACCATGGCATAAATTATTCACCAATTTCTTGTACGAATCCAGAAGGGACGTCAATAGGATAAGGGCTTTATCTCCTTCATTAATCTTCACCTCCATGCTCGCTAGTTTATAAATTAGTTTGTTAAAGGCATTAATGTGCTCATCAAGATCCAACCCCTCCACCCTCTTTAGATTAAAGAGTTGCCTCTTCAAATATTGACGGTTTGAGAGAGATTAAACTCTCCATCTTCATCCATATCCCTATGTTGGTCGTCTGATCAAGGACATTATAAGGACATCATCTGTCAAACATAATTAGATCGAGGTAATTGCCCTCTGATAAAGTTCTTCCCATTCCTCTTCATTCATAGATTTTGGACACTTCGCTTTCCTAAGGAGTGTGTGCTGCTGCCCTTGTTGAACTAGATGGACTCTCATTTTCACCTTCCATAGTTCAAAATTTTTTTTCCTAGTGAAATTTCATGTCTCATACTTCACGTTCGATCCCTTCATCATCATGTTTCGAGTTCTAACTTAATCCCCAACGTATGCTCTGATACCACTTGTTGGGGAGGTGGAAGCAACTTCATATTTAAATCACACAACAATAGTTAAGAGAAAACAAAGCAACCACAGAGAACATATGAATTTACGTGAAAAAATCCTTGTAGGAAAAAACCATGGCACAAAGCGACAAAAAATCCACTATGAAAATGAATTATAAGAGAGGAGATTAACTTACAGATGCAAAAACTCAATAAAAACCCTTCTCAAAACCCTAGCTCTCCTTTAGAACAAGTTCTCAAATACCCTAATCTCGTGTTACATCCATTTATATAACCCTAGATGCAGAATTAGAAACAAAACAACGCACTTACGTAGAAATTACGTGGACCATCGATCTAACCATCAATCAATTGACATTGATCAAGCATCCTTTAATCTATTGACAACACAATGTTCGATCAATCGAATGTACTTAAAAGTGTACAGAGAGCTAACAAGATATTTCACATTTATCTTGATCGATCAAGCCTTCATGTTCGATCGACCAATCATGTCCAAAACTATCCAGAGAGTTAATTGAAAATTTTAAGATTTGCTTGATTGATCGAGGCTAAAGTTGATCGATCGAAGTCCCCTGTTTTTCACTAAATAGAAAGCACCAATTTCAATACTACTCTCTTTTTCTCTGTGTGTGTGTGTGCATGGCATTGCACTCATCTGAATGTAATTCCCACCTTTCTTTCCACCTCTCCCTTCTTCTTTTCTCCCCTCTGAATCTATCTCCCTTTTCTCACTCCATCCCCTCCTATCTCCACATGAATTGCACATAGCATACCCCTAGTCTATAGCCTCATCTTTGATAGATGAGTTGATAAAGACAGTTTGGTGTGTGTGTGTGCGCGTAATCTAACTTTAAAAAATACCCCTAGTCAATATAATTATTTGTATTTTCCTAGTTAATATAAAATAAATAAATAAATAAATAAATAAAAGATCCATGGATAATAAATTAGGCATTAATAGGTCGGGTCCTAAAGTATAGGTACTTGAGATAATTGAAATTATGTTGGTTGTCTAAAACAATATCATGCTACGCGAAAGCTTAACAGGGCTTAGAATTATGGATAAGTCTTAAAGGGGGGTTAAATAGAACCACTTAAAAATTCTTTGCCCAATTAACTAATTTGCCAATTCAAAACAATAAGGCAAATAACACTTAGGCTTCTAAGCCAAAGTGGGTCCAATCATATAGACTATAATAGATGCAATAATATAAGCAACTAGTCTATACGCGAGATAAATATCTTGTGTGTGTGCAATCAATTAGACACCTAGCATACAATCTATTCAAGCCTTCATATAATTTAAGCAATTAAACTCATAAGCATGAATAGAAATGTGCACAAATGACAATTACAAACACAAGTATATATAGGGGTTCAACTACTTGCTTATTCCATTCCCGACAGATGCAGTGTATTGAATTTCACTATCTTAGAGATTTTAAATCAATTTCACATCTAATATTTATAAGAGTACTCCCACCGGAGGCCTACACGAGGACTTGACACATGTACACTCCTATGTCGAAGGAACACATACACCCCCATGTCGGTAACAATCCTCACAAGAACCTACACATACTCTCATGTGTTGGAGAAACATGTTTCCACCCGTGTCAGTGGTTCCTACAGAAACTTAGTTGGTTTTTTTATTATCTAACCAACAACCACTAGCAGTCCTAATCCAAGGACCTAAGTTTACTTCCGTTTGAGGCTCTCACAGAGACTAATACATACTCACTCGTGTCCAATGAATTTAGTCATATAAAAGAACTTAAGTCCTACATAAGAACCTATTCGACTTTGGGTCACAAACTCTATACTCGATCCTACAAAAAAAAAAGAGTATGAAATTGACCCTAATAAATGACGACCTTGTCAGATTGAGCCCTGTTATAATGCCTTAGTTGAAATGCTTGATCGATGTGCTCTCATGCTTTAATCAGCTTTTCAAATGCTCCCACAATCATTGATGTGGATGCTTCAACTCTTATGATCAATCTCCTTTCATTTGATGCTCCAATGAGGTGACCAAGGCAATGAGAGTTGGATTGAAACTCCTACAATAAATGATATGAATAGGTTCCTAGTAGTTATTCACCTAGATGGGTGTTATAGAGAATATAAACAAGGATTTTTCTATATGATTGGTGTCTAATCTCTAGAAAAGAAAGAGTTCATATTCATCTTCATAATGGAGCTTGGAATACCGATTAGAGTGGTTAATCACATGGAAAAAGACATGAAAAGTCTTTGGTATAAAGTCTAGAAGAGGGGTATGTAGTGGGAAAACATTTAGGTTTTAACAATACCAAAAACACGTGAATTTTCCCAAAGATCGAATGTCATTTTATAGAGAAAAGGTCTCCAACGGTTATAAAATGGCTGGTTCAACAACATTGTTGATAGGATTGACCAAGCCTTGGATACGATCGAAGGTCCTTTGATAGGATCGAATTGACCTTCAATCCGATCGAGAAAATCCAGAAATATACAGTTTGGTTGCTGGATTGTTTCTTCGATTGTATTGAGAACATCTTTGATTGTATCGAGTCCTATCGATAGTTTATCAATAGGATCGAGATCCAGTCAAAACTTCTTATTTGGGTTGTTTGTTTATCAGCAGCTTAACACCTCTAAAGCCTAACTTCTCATTATCAAGTGCACTTATGATAACAAGTTCCCATCTTACTAGGTTTACGACACATTCTTGAAGACCCGGACCTAGATCTGATGGGGTTCGGGTACCCACTGAGTACCATGACATCTTCAGATCTAGGTTTGTTGTTGGGTGTAGGTAATATGAGAGCATTTACATAGATGGATTAGATCCTATACGAATTTAGCAAATGCATGGTGTATAAATAGGCACTTTGACATGGGCATAGCTTAGAAGACCTTGTTATAAATAATATATATAATATCACCACTAAAATTAATTGGACTCACCTTTACCAACAAGTAAATGGACCTGACCCAACTATAGACTCAAATTAATCAAGCCCTTACAAGCAAACTCGAACCCAACCCAATTTATTAGCAGGTCCAAAAACTTAGACTTAGACCCATTAAAATCAGGATGGGTCCATTGGGTATCCACAGGTCCACCTACCCATTAACAGTCATAATAGCAATCAAATGTTTTAAAGAAAGGGAATTGATCACTAATAGGCACCAGTGCCACAACCTATGGCACCATTCCATTATTCTTGCCAACATGCAACTATGTAGGAAATTTGTACCATGGAAATGATAGGCTCCATTAAGATGGTCACCATCCTTGAAAATTCAGTCAATCCACAGTCTAGGTGGCCACATCTGTATGTTGATTCAAATCATTGGTAGTCTATTAATTCAAATGATACAAGGCACATGATGAGTGTACTAACTATTGGGGGACCACAAAAGCACACGGAGATAAATCAAGTAATCCAATCACACCAAGCAAACACAATGAAAACACACTGAATTTAACGTGGAAAAACCTTTGTGGGAAAAAACCACGGCACAAAGCGACAGTAAGCACTATCAAAGCAAAAAATTACAAGAGATAGAGAGAATACCTTATTTGAACAAGCCTTGAATGTCCCTTACAAGATCTTGAAACACTAAGAACGAATTAGAAAGCCTTATATTACCTCACAATCCCGATTACACCCAAATATATAGCATTTGGAAGAATCCCAATTAGATTAGGAAACAAATCCCGTAAATTAGTAAATCTGCGTAACTCTGTGATACGCTCAATGACACCTTCAATGGAACTTCGATGTCATCGAACTAAACCTTTGATGTCATCGAATCGAATAACACCAAAATGTTCCAGTGACCAAACATGAAAATCCAGATTTTACCAATGGCATTGGACAACCTTTGATGACATCGAAACTTACTTCGAACAGCCTTGGATGGCATCAAAAAAGGGCACCAAAAGTGTCCAGTAAGCAATTCAATTTATTCCAAAAAATCTCAATGACATCGAGCCGACTTTGATGGCATCGAAGCCTACTCAACGACATCGAACTTGTAATCGATAGACTATTGAATTACATATTTAAGACATCTATCAATAATCTCCACCATGTCTTCAATCGTCATCCCTCAAAGGTTCTTTTCCTCTTTCTCTAATCATGCCATGCATCATAGCTTCGTCATCGCTTCTCTTGCACACTCCATCCTTTACTGCTTCGCCAAGGCCAGAGAAGTTATACAAACCTTAACTTCTCTACAGGAACACCTTAGTGAGCATGTCTGTCGAATTCACGCTCGTGTGAATCTTCTCTAGACTCACGCATCATTCCTCAAGTACCTGTTGAATAAAATGATGACAAACATAAATGTGTTTAGTACGAGAGTGATAAACAGAATTCTTAGCTAAATTGATAACGATTTCACTGTCACGATTAACCGGCATAGCCTCCTGCTAAAGCCCCAGCTGATTTATCATACATCTCGACTAAACACCTTCTTTGAATGCTTCTTTCACTGTCATATACTCTATTTTGGTTGTGGAAAGAGACACCATTGACTGAAGTTTTGATATCCAATCGATTGCTCCACCCGCTAGTACAAACGAGTAACCTAAATTCGACTTTCTGAAATTCATATTACCCGCGTAATCTGAATCCACAAACCCAACTAACTTAACCCCTATTATCTCAAAAGTTAAGATGTAGTCTTTCGTAGCTCGAATGTATCGAAGTAGCCATTTCACCGCTTCCCAATGTTACTTGTTGGGGTTTGACATGTATCTGCTCATAACACCAAGTGCCTATGAAATATTTGATCTCGTACAAATCATGACTACATTAAACTGCCTAAAGCATTCGAATAAGGCACACGAGACATTCTGTTTTTCCTCATTTGATTTAATACATTATTCTGAGGAAAGCTTGAAGTGGGCCGCGTGGGGAATGCTAACCGGATTTTCTTTGTCCATCCCATACTTAATCAATACGTTCTGAAGGTATTCTGCCTGTGATAACTGAAGCTTGCTCCTCTTTCTGTCTTTATGAATATCTATGTCGAGAACCTTATTTGCAGCCCCCAGATCTTTCATCTTAAATGTCCCTGATAACTAAGTCTTCAGTATATCGATTTCAGATATATTATTACTAGCGATCAAAATGTCATCAACATACAATATTAGGATGATGAACTTGCCATCACTTAGTGTCTTGTAATAGACACAGTAATCATATTTACTCCTAGTAAATTTCTAACTCAACATGAAAGAATTAAATTTTTTATACTACTGCCTAGGTGACTATTTCATGTCGTAAAACGACCTCATTAACCTACAAACCTTATTCTCTACCCCTTTAACTTCGTAGCCCTCTGATTGCTTCATGTAGATCTTCTCTTCCAATTCCCCATGTAGAAATATAGTCTTTATGTCCATCCGTTCCAACTTGAGATTGTATTGGGCAACCAGTGCCAACACGATTTAATAGATACTTGCTTTACAACCGGTGCGAATATCTCTATGAAGTCGATTCCTTCTCTCTAAGCATAACCCTTCGCTACCAACCTTGCTTTGTATCTATCTTTTTCTTCTTAAAGATCCACTTACACCCAATCATTTTTCAACCCACCAGAAGTTCCACCGGCTCTCATGTCTCGTTCTTGTATAAGGAATCCATCTCATCATCCATTGCCCCCTTCCACTTTTCTGCATCAGACTCATTGTTTGTTTACCTTCAAGTGTAGAGTTTCGTAAGTAATATCCTATGAATACAAGGTTGATCCCACAAAGAAATGATTTATAAGAGAGAAAATCAAATGCAAAACTAACTAAGTAATGGAAAGTAAACAGATAAAACGATTTTGAAAGTTTTGAAGGTATGGAATTCCATTGAATTAAAACAACACACAAGCTTCAAAGTTCCACACATAGGTTAATGATCAATAAATTATGATGACTTGATAACACAATTAGGATTCAAGTACTATGGTCGACCTAATTGGAAAATAAAATATTTTTAATATTTTTAATAAATGATATAAAATATTAGAGAATCATGGATTAGTACCATTAACATATATTCTCAAGCGTCAGTAATTTTAAGCATTTAATATCCATGAGATAATGAATTAAATAATGTAGCAGGTTGAGAACATCTCCCATCTAAGAAATCTAATTGATCCAGGTTAAGCCTATGCATCAATATGGATCTCACATGATGGAAACATATGGATCTCACTTGAGGATCAAAAACCTAAACCTAGATAATTGATAATATACATACACCATTCATCTCATTATTAAAAACAATCAATCATCATAATTTGTAAAATCATTAAACCAATGCGCCTCCCTTCTAACATGGGTTAGAAGGAACTAGAAAAACATAACTAAATTGTAAAATAGAAAAGTAATAAAAAAGTAAGAAAATAAATTGATAAAGATCTAAAAAGAACTTGTAAAGATCTAAAAACCTTAGATCTTGCCCTTAAATGCTTTGAATGATGCTTAGGAATACCTTGAGAAGCCCTATTTATAAGTGAGGAACTCCCTCCTTCAAACTGACTTGAAAAATCTGGATACCGCCTCAAATTTTCTCACTCCACGTAGGCTTCTTGTAAACCCTTCGATGACATCGAACTGCTTTCAATGTCATCTAAGACTATCTTTTATGTCATCGAACTGGTTTCGATGTCATCAAAAACTATATCCAATTTGTCCAGCAACCAAACTCAATTTTTCCATAATTCTTCGATGTCATCTAAGCTCAGATCCTATGAATTTCTGTACTTCCTTCATTTTTCACTTGGTTTTCTTGACTCTTGGGGTCTTGAAATCTTCAATCTTGGTATCCAAATGTCTATTCTTCGCCTTGGTGATTCTTGAGCATCAAATCCATGCTTTTAACATTCTTTTCAATCTAAGCTCTTAAACTCACCTTGCAACACAAACATTGTCACGCCCCAAACTCGGAAACCGAGCTCACAAAATTCCCAATCGCCCAATCCAGTACCGACAGTCTTCGTAGAGCCCCATTCTCGGCTCCCAGCGCCCATTCGCTAGGTTCCGATCCTGGGATGCAACGAGGAGGATTTTTTTTTTAACATCAGTTTGATTCGTAATAAGCATAACCAAAGGCATAACCCACAAACAACAACCAAAAACTCCATCACATTTTCACTATGATCAAAAACTTTACAATTACAATGAGCATAAAGGGAAATAAAATGATGATAGACCAAAAGCTCCAAAATGATCTGCTATGTGCTCAAGCCTCAGCGCTGCTGTGATCCAACGTCACCTGCACGCAATGGTCGTGCATAAGCTTATAGAAAGCTTAGAGGGTGGTGAAAGTGTATGCTCAAGGTGGTAATGCAGTTATGCAGTATCAGAGGTATGCGGAACATGCTGATGAATGTCAAGAATACCATTAGCCGTACCAAGGTCATGCGGTGCAAAGAATGATGTCGACCATACCAAGGTCATGCAATGCGAAATGCAACTCAAGCATACAAATCCTCATCTAAATCCACATATTGATACAGCTCAAAATCTGGAATATCACCGGGGTCTAGTACACTCCAAACCAGATTGCCGCCCCATCGCGCGCAATAAGGTGAGTGGAAAAGACCTCACTATCCGCCTGCCAATATCAGGCTCGGCTCGTCAATAGCGGACCCATTCCTCGAGCTGGTCAGACTCAGCCTAGCATTGCTCCCTACTCTCAGGCGGGTAAGGTCGCACCCCCTTCCAACCGACCACGACACAGTGAAAAGCGCAACCGTCTGGTAATCGGCACTCGACGCTCATGCACCCACTCGGTCTAGACGTTGGAGCAACCTCTTGGTACCATAAGGGTTTTGGGACTTTCACCCAGGGATATCTAAAGCACCCCATGTAGAATAATATTTTCGGTATCCAATCCTTCTAACCACGATACATCTGTGGAGGCTACGGCCCTGATGTCGCTAGGGCGTACAGTAACCATATCACACAATGCGAATGCATGAATCACACTATCCAGTCATACAGCAATCCTGCGCGTATCGTGTGCTCATGTAGGGCAGCACCCCCTATCCGGGAGCCCATAAATAATCTGCCCGAAGGCATATGCGATGATCAGTCATTTCTCATATCAAGCATACGTATGATGCATATGATCTTGAATCATGGAACTAAACATGTTATATGGGATGGATAATGTTCATAACGAAGATGGGCCTAGACGGCCTACACATTACACGTACGAGCCTAACAATGGGCCCTAGGGGAAGTCATAATGCGGACATTTAACCAACATTATACTTGCAATGGGGACGTCAAACTGCCATTGCTCCCAAGGCATAGCCCGTCGTAAACATCATTACATAAATCATGTTAGGATTGCACATTGCAATGGACCTTAGGTATATCCCATTGGGCCTTCAATACATCAAATGGGCCGTATCATATGGGCCTCATATTCATCAAGTGGGCCACATCAATGGGCCGCACCAATGGGCCTGATGTGCATTGCAATGGGCCATAACTCGTGGGCCTTAGAATGCATCAAATGGGCCTAATCTCATGGGTCTTATGTGCATCAAATGGGCCACACCAATTGGGCCTTATATGTACATCAAATGGGCCTCAGCCCATAGGCCCCAATACATCTTAATGGGTCTTAACCCATGGGCCATAAATACATCTAATGGGCCTTACAACATGCCAAGGTGGGGTCCACTTGGACTATAGATCTGGTCCATTCTCTAAGCCCATGCCATAAAATAACCTTTTTTAAATGGATGGACAGATTGGATGTAGCACCTGCCTCATGGTGGGGGGTCCACATGAAGGCCAACCATCACATGTTTTATATAATATAACATATATATTTTATATATAGTATATACAATATTATAAACATATATAAAATATACCATTAAGCATTATCATGTTTATAAAATCAAGATATAAGTGGAGAAAAATATGCAATATTTGAGTCCCAACACTCATCAAGAGCCTCTTAAAGAGTAGACGGATCTCCCTCATCTATAATGAGGCATATGCGATATTAAAGTTATCCCTATATTTTACCGGTAACTTGCGATCTCACAATAGATTCCTTCTCACATGTGCCTGCTCCACCACTTCTTGTACCTATGTCTATGCATTTGTCTCAGCTTGAGTATCACATGTGTCAACCTGAACGTCCATGACCAAACTTTTTAGTTCCTTTTGCTCCTCTGGATCATTATTGTGGAATGGGGAGCCTTGTCGAATTTGACGTCACGGCTAGTGATGACTTTATGTGTGACTTTGTTATATAATTTGTAACATTTCACACTAACACTATAGCCAACAAAGATGTACTTTTTGGCTCTTTAATCTAGCTTATCTCTCTCAACTGACTATACATGAGAGTAAGCCTCACAACCAAATATACGTAATCATGAGTAGTCTACCTTCTGACCACTCCATACTTCCTCTGGAATTTTATATTCAATAGCCATAGAAAGGGACCGATTTACCAAATATCAAGTCGTGTTAACGGCTTCAGTCCATAGGTCCTTGCTCAATGCGGCATTACTAATCATGCATTGGACCCTCTCCAAGAGAGTCCGATTTATCCATTCAACTACACCATTTTGCTCAGGTGTGTGGCGCACTATGTTGTGCCTTATGATCCCTTCATTCTTAAAAAATTGATTAAATTCAGTATAAGTAAATTCACCACCATTAGCAGTCCTTAAAACGTTCACCTTTCGCACTATCTATTTTTCCACCATGGCCTTCCATTATTTGAAATTGGTGAAAACCTCATATTTATATTTCATAAAATAAATCCAAACTTTCCGACAGTAGTCGTCAATGAATATAACGAACCATGACGACCCTTCAACAGAACCCATGGGCGATTGCCCTCATACGTCAAAATGCACATAATCAAGCATTCCTTTACATACATGTTTACTAGACTTAAAAGATAACACTGAATGTTTACCATATATATAATGCTCACATGTATTAAAATCAATACTTTTAAAGACTGGAATTAAACATCGATTAGAAAGTACCTCCATGCCCCGCTCGCTCATATGGACCAGATGTGCATGCCACATACATGCAAACGTGGAATTCGCTACAGTTGCTTCAGCTCCACCTATTGAAGTGCTTCCAATCAACCTATAAAGGTTCCTGCTCCTCTGTTCTTTCATGACCACGAGTTCCCCTTTTGAAACCTTTAGGATAACATTGAAACCAGTGAATCTTTACCCAATAGCTTCGAGTGCACATAGAGATATTAGATTCTTCTTCATGTTAGGAAAGTGCCTCACCTCAGTCAAGGTACGGTCCATCCTATCAAACATAATTATGCGCACCGATCCAAAAGCCACAACATTGCAGGTATTATCATTGCCCATAAATGCATGTCTATCATCGCATTCCATGTAGCTGACGAACCAACTCCAATGAGGAATCATGTGATATTAAGTCCCTATGTCCAGAATCCACTCATATTTATGATCATCGTATAAGTGTCCAATCATAGACACTGACAACACATTACTTTTGCTTGTTTTTTCATCAAACATGGCAGTGTTGGCCTCCATGGAAGAAGCTTCTGTGTTCTCTTTCTTCATTTTAAGATTTGTGCAATCCTTCTTCATATGCCCTAACATCCTATAATTCTAGCACTTTAACTTTCCCTTGCCCTTGCTCTTGGATTTGGATCTTAATCTCGAGAAGATCATGTGTCCCACTCAGAATTTCGACCTCTCATAAATAATGCATAGGTAGAGGCTCCTATGCTATTATTTTTCTTTCTCATTGCCTTTCCCTGAAATGTTGAAATGATGGTAATGACACTAAGGGACAGGTTACTGGTGCACAATGTGTCCTTAAAAGACTCATACGAAGCTGGGAGAGAATTTAATAAGATACAACTCTGATCATCATCCTTAATCACTTCCTCCATATCTAACAATTTGCAAATCATCTTGTTAAAATTGATGATGTGGGTTTCAACATCACCTCCCTCTACCATCTTAAAGTTAAACAACTACATATTCAAGCTGTAAGACCCGTGTCCTAGTCCGTACCGCTCCGTTAGCTTCCGCGGTCCTTTCGGTCAAATTTCGGCAACCTTCGCACCATATCCGACGTTTGCGCGCGATCTTAAGCCAGGTCCCGCACACCGACGTCGGCTCGACCCGAAACTTGTATCATAGCGACCGCGTCGTCGCCGCGGTTCCAACGCCGTGACTCGCGCACCGAACCGATACCCAAGCTAGAAGATGTCGATCTGTGTTTATTCCGAAGAAACACCGCGCGTTGCGAATTTTGAGGGAATCTCTACAATTAGTCCCATCAATCAACCATAAATGCATCCCTTACCCCAAGTACTATAATCCATCCCTACTTTTTTAAAAGTCTACTCTCTTTTCACCTCACCATTCCTCTTTTTCTCATTTTCAACCACAACCATCTCTCTTTCCCACCAATTTCAAACTAAGCCATACCTCTCATCACCCTTTCTTACAACCACCACTCCACCCATCCTTTCATCCATTATTTCTATCTCTCCCTCTCATTCTCTAGCAATTTTTCAAAATCTCATGAGAGCTCCAATATCCAAGCTCTCTCCCAAACCACAAGTGTGGCCCACCCTCTCATCTCTCATCCACACCATCAATCTCCCATCAACCTCCATCAAAAGAGAAGCTAAGGAGCATTGGAGTCTAAGAGACCAAGAAGAAGGAAGATAAGGTGGGTGATTTACCATTATTTTAAATTTTAGGGCCCACTTATTGGTGGGACCCATTTGGATGTATGAGATTTAATCAAGAGGGCCCATAGTGGCGAGGTTCCTCTATCTCACCGTATTTTTCTCTCTCTCTCTCTTTCTTTGTGATGGTGTGGATTCCACCAATATGTGTTATATCTACCCGTCCATCTACATCAGACGGTGTGGCCCATCCTATTGTAGGTGATGATCCACACCATCCACTGTTTAGATGGACCCAACACACCTTCCTTTATAAATATTATAATATATATATATATATAATAATATATATTGTATATATATAATATAAGATATATGTTATATATTTATATATATGCAGGTGGGCCACGTAACATGTGGGGCTTACCATGATGCCTATGTTTGCACCAAGGACGCTGGACGTGAGTACAGGCTTGGCTAGCAGTGAAGTGTAAACAGGCATGGGTGTGTGTAAAAAAAAAAAAAAAGTATAGCTTTTGGGGTAGACTGCTCATGCAGGCCCCACCTTGATATATGAATCCGATCCACGCCGTCCATTCTATTCGCCACGTGTTTTTAGGCGTTGAGCAGAAATTTGAGGCTAATCCGATTCTCAGGCAGGCCATACCATAGGGAATAGTAGGGTATACCATTAAAACACACCTTGAAGCTTCTATTCGCCCAAAATGGGGCGCATATTGGACTCTTTTGGTCGATCTTAGACCAAGGAATCCAATGACTGGTGTGGAACTTGCTGATGTGAGCCCCGTCTGTGAAAAACCGCAGAAAAATGATTTTTTTCAAAAAAAAAAAAAAAAACAAACTCAACAGCAGCGCTGCTGATGCTGCTACTAACAACAGGCGCTGGCAGCGGACGGGCTGGGGCTCACGGCCCCAGCTGTGGGCCTCACCTTGATGCATTTCGCCCATCAGCATTGTGCATTTGATGGGTCCCCATGGACCAGCCATCCATCCCAAAAATCAGCCGTATACGGAACTCAGGTGGGCCACACCATCTAAAATCGTGTGAAGACCTACCTAAACATATAAAAATACTTAGTGGGGCCTACCTGAAATTTGAATGCCACTGAAACTTGGTCTGAACCTTTAGCCAAGTGGGACCCACATAATGAGTGGGCTGGATTTGGGAACCACATTTGGTGGGCCCATTTTCCCAGGTCCACGTGACCTTTTAAATAGGTTGGATGCAAATAAATATCACCGTGGGCCCCCCTGGCCGTGTGACCTTATAAACAGCTTGGGTGGAAAGTAAACATTGCAGTGGGCCCCAGTCCAGTGGGCCCTACCCCAGGTCCACGTGACCCTTTGAACGGGTGGTGTGGCAAATAAATATTACAGTGGGCCCTACCTTGGTCCACGTGGTTTTATGAACAGTTGGGTGGAAAATAAACATTATGTTGGGCCCTAAGTTGGGTGGAAAATAAACATTATATTGGGCCCTAGGCTGGGTGGAGAATAAACATTATGGTGAGTCCTACTTATAACCCACCTATGTATGTATTGTAATCCACACCCTCCATTAGTGTGGGCTCCATCATGATGCATGTGTTTCATCCAACTGTCCAACCGTTTTTGAGATAATTTAAGGCCCATATTATGAGGCCCATTTGATGTACTGGAGGCTCATGGGTCAAGGCCCAATAGGACGTACATAAGGCCCATTGTAGTGTGATTCCACTATGATATATATATTGATTTTATAGTGGGCTATACCTTGGGAGCAATGATGGTTTGATGTCCACATTGTGAGGATGATGTTGGTTAAATGTCCGCATTGTCACTCTCTCCCTAAGGCCCATTAACAGGCCCATACCTGTAGCATATAGTCCGTCTAGGCCCATATTCATTTTGATCAGAACCCATCACCACATAACATGTATAGCATAGATCCATGATTCATGATCATACACACCATATGTATGCCTGATATGAGAAGTGACTGATCATAGCATACGCCTTCAGGCAGATCGTTATGGGCTCCCTGATAGGCGGAGTCGCCCCACATGAGTGCTCGATACGCGCAGGATTGTTGCATGTTTGGTAGGGTGATTCATGCACTTGCATTTGTGTGATCATGATTATTGTATACCCTAGCAGCATCAGGGCCATAGCCTCCACAGACACATCGTGGGTGGCTGGGTTGGATACCGAAAATGTTTGGTTCTAGCATACGGGCGCCATAGATGTCCCTGGGTGAAAATTCCTAAACCCGATGGTACCAGAGGATGACTCCAACGTCGAGACCGAGTGGATATATGAGCGCACGAGGGTCGAATACCAGGAGGCCGCGTCTCCCACTGTGTCGTGGTCGGTTGGAAAGGAGTGTGGCCTTACTCGCCCAAGGATAGGGGGCAATACTAGGCTGAGTTTGACCAGCTCGTGAATGGGTCCGCTATTGACGTGCCGGATAGGTATTGGCAGACTATTGGTCAGGCGGATAGTGAGGTTTCTTACACTCATTTGGATTGTGCGGCTTGGAGAGTGGCAGTGCCTCTTGGAGTGTACTAAACCCCGGTGATTATCCAGAATGAGAATTGTACTGATACATGTTGAGGATTGGCATGCTTGAGTTACATCTCGCATCGCATGGCCGTGTTATGGCCAATGGCATTCATATCTTACACCGCATAGCCTTGGTACGGCTGATTGCATTCATGTACCCATCACCATGATTCCGCATTACTCTGACCTTGCATTTTGAGCACGCTTATATTGCGCACATACTTACACCACCCTCTAAGCTTTCTATAAGCTTATGCACGATTGATGTGTGCAGATGACGCCAGAACGCAGTCGCAGCCATACTCTCACCGTAGTTGGGGCGTGCAACCGAGCTTCTGGAGTTTTGTTTCTTTCGTTACATTGTATTTTCCCTTTCAGACGCATTGTACTCAAAAGTTTTTTATCATAGTGGATTTTGTGGTGGTGTTCTTGTAGTTATTATTCATGGGTTATGCTTTTGGTTATGCTCATTATGAATCAGACTAATGATTATAAATCCTCCTTATAGTATCCCAGGATCAGAATCTAGTGAATGGGTGTCGGGATCCGAGAATGGGGTTCTACAGAGGATGTCGACGCCGGATTCGGCGATCGAAAATTTTGTGAGCCCGGTTTCCAAGTTCGGGGCGTGACACAAGCATAGGCGATTTTCAAGGAACTTCTTTATATAGATGTCCTGTAACTTCACCCATAAATCTATTACGGTTTTCTCCCTCATGACATTGTAGAAAACCTCATCCGTTAAACACAATTGGAATGAGGATTTTGATTTCTTATCCAATTTCTTTCATTCATCATCATCCATAGATTCAGATCGCTTTTTAAGGACCTCATCCAATCCTTGCTGAACTAATAGGCCAATCGTCTTGACCTTCATAATTCAAAATTATTTTTCACGGAGTATTTCTAAACATTGAACTTAGGATTGGCAATCATTGTTACTCACTTTCAGATTCAAGCCTATTCCCCAGCGTTATCTCTGATACTACTTGTTAAGGGACCGCGGAAGCACACAGAGATGAATCAAGTAGAGTAATCCAATCACACCAAGCAAGCATAACGCAAACACACCAAATTTAACATGGAAAAACCCTTACGAGAAAAAACTACGGCACAAAGCAATAGTAAGCACTATGAAAGCAGAAAATTACAAGAGATAGAAAATACCTGATTTGAACAAGCCTCGAATCTCCCTTACAAGCCCTTGAAACCCTGGGAATGAATTAGAAAGCCTTAAATTACCTCACAATCTTGATTACACCCAAATATATAGCCTTTGAAAGAATCCCAATCGAATTTGAAAACAAATCCCACAAATTCGCAAATTTGCATAACTCTATGATACACTCGATGACACCTTCGATGGGACTTCAATGTCATCAAACTAAACCTTCGATGTTATTGAACTCACTTTGATGTCATCAGAATAACATTAAAATGTTCCAACGACCAAACATGAAAATTCAGATTTTACCGATGGCATCGGACAACCTTCAATGACATCGAAACTTACTTCGATGGCATCGAACAGCCTTCGATGGCATCAAAAATGGCACCAAAAGTGTCCAACAACCAATTCGATTTATTTCAGAAAATCTCAATGACATCGAGCCGACTTCGATGGCATCAAAGCCTACTCGATGACATCTAACCTGTCATCGACAAACTGTTAAATTATAAATTTAAGACATCTATCAACACTAACCTCATTTTGGCATAGCAGGTGCATGGATAAAAGATTAGGGATCACTATCTTCCTCCTTAGATAATCCTTAAATCCACAAGTAGAGAAAAATGTCAAAAAGAAAAAATAAAATTGATATTCATTTAATAAAATAAGAGAAACTTCACGGTGTCATATAAGGAAAGGAAATCCTAAACTTTCTTGAAAAAAAAAAAAAAAAAATCCCATTCTTACCCAAACTTGTAAACAACTCTTATATGGATAAAAAAAGACTTCAAACCATAATTGATCTCTTGAAACCCTAAAAATATATTTAGAAAATTAGAACATACTAAAATTAGTAATTTTTAAACTAAAATGTGATTTTGACTTAGAATATGGCATTTTTTCAATTGTCACGCCATAGGCTTATCAAGAGCTTTCCAACGATATATTATATATGCATGAATCCGATAACCGATTATAAAATTACAGCCATTAAAAATTATAATGTGTTCAAGCATTTTTCACCTTAGTATTAGGTTGAACTTTTGGTTCAATATTTTTTAAACCTGAACTTTTAGTTCAATATCTTGTAAACCTGACGGTCCTCGCAACCTGACGCCAGTTCATATGCAAGGTCAGGCTTGATATTGATGTTTTGCCCAAATGACATGTTAGCCAGAAAGATGGTACCGTGCCACAAATTATAGCCCTTTGCACGCATCTGACCAGTTCTCTCCTCTCTTCTTGTTCTACTTCTTCTTCTTCTTCTTCTTCTTCTTCTTCTTCTCCTTTTTTTTATTTTTTTATTTTTTTTGGGATTGGCTTGTTAGTACAGACAATATTGTTAGTACACACCCCGCTGTTAGCCACACCCTACTTGGGAATCGATGCCAAGACCTCATTGTTATCTGACCTGTTCTCTTAAAAATGAGAATCGATGAGCTTCGGAATCCTGCCCCAATCCTTGTGATACAGAATATTTCAGCCATGGTATGGTATGCACCAAATATCTATATTTTTCTTTTTTAATCTCCCCTAGTTATTGCATCCAATGCTACAACCACTCCGGACCACCTGGAGTGGTGCAGGCGCCTGTAACTGATCAGTTTTCCTCACAAGATGTCTTTGTGTCGTGTCAAGGACTAGAATAATTAGTTTTGTACAACTTAATAAAATAAATAATGTAGATTCTTCAACTGTTCGCATGGAATAGTTTTATGGCAATCCGAACTGTCCAAATTCCTGACCCAACCATGGATCAGGCAAAACCTAAAAATTTCACTAAGAAAATAAAGTACCAATCTGATTTCTCCCTTCAAATTCGGACCACTCATTATTTTATTCTTCACAATCCATTTTATAGAAATTAATTGGATATTTAAGATTGCATTTAGAGATATAGCCCATCCACAATGAGACACACAATTTGGACGGTTTGGATAGCTGTAAATCAGTGCCACATGTGAAGAGGATGAATAACATTGGCCGTTGCCAACTTATGACAGCAATACCAGCAGACCTTGCCCAGAATCAGTCTCATTGGCCAGGCTAGCCAACCCCACTTGGGTTAAGTTGATGTGATTTTGGTTTGGTCTCAGGTCAGAAAAGGTGGTCCGTAACCCACTCCACCTATATACTTATTATAAGTAATTTGATATTCTGCCTGAGTATCAAAGATGATACTCAGGCACTTGCATTTGTACACATGGTGTATATGCAATTCAAATTAAACTGTCCACACCATAGAGCCCCTCCGTAGATAGGTTATAAACCTAAAATAACATTAACTAAATAATTACAATATCTGATTTTGAAATTCTGTTTGTTAAATTACCAATATAACAAGAGGCCCACCCACTGGACGGCTT